>NC_092384.1:68783764-71523982 GCF_030028105.1 Mobula birostris | reverse complement strand
TTCCTGGTTGCAGTGGATGGACCGTGATGTTTTCTGTGCCTTCTCATGCCTTCACTCTCCACGGAGCGCTGCAGTACTGCCTTTCCGGCTGTTGGGTCTCAATGTTGGTCTCACCCGCCCAGTCTCCCAGAGATGACTTCACATGCTGGGACAGGCATGTCCCTTACTCACTGGGTTATGAGGTCTACTGGCAGCCCTCAACAAGGTTAAGCTTGCCTGCCGACCTTTTAACCTACTCCAAGATCAATCTAAACCTTCCCTCCTGCAGAGCCCTCCATTTACTATCATGAATGTACCTCTCTAGGAGTTTCTTAACTGTCTCTAATGTATCTGCCTCTACCACCACCTCTGGCTTGAGTTCCACACACCCACTGTTCTCTGTGTAAAGAACTTAGCTCTGATATACCTCCCTAAGCTTTCTTCCAATCACCTTCAAATTTTGCCTCCTTGTATTCACCATAAGGGTAGGTGGTGAGGGTGGAAACCCACCCTAATGTCATTATATTATAGTTAATACAAGTGACTGTTGAAATTTGCTGTTGCAACCATTGGTGCTGTTACGGGCTGCATAAGTGTCTAAGGAAGTTGTAGTGTGATCACTCCAGTGAGTATCATGTTCTCCAAAATGATTATGTTTGTCTTCTAAGGGTCTTCTGGTGGCTGTAGAGAGTGATCGTGATCCACATATTCTGAGGGGCTTCCAGATCTCACAATCTTGCCTCTTCACCGCTGTTAATCACATAGGACTTACAGTACCTATAAGAAGTACTCACAGCACCCCCCCTCCTTTGAAAGTTTTTGTGTTTTACTGTTTTACAACATTGAATCACAGTGGATTTAATTTGAATTTTTTTGGCACTGATCAACTGAAAGAAACTCTTTCATGTCAAAGTGAAAACAGATCTGTACAAAGTGATCTAAAATAATTGCAAATATAAAACTCAAATAATTGATTCCATAAGTATTCACCCCCCCCCTTTAATATGACACACCAAGTTACCACTGATGTAGACAATTGGTTTAAGAAGTCATATAATTAGTCAAATGTAGATCTGGTTTTGGAGACCAGTGTGCAGACAAGTTGCTTCAATTGATTGGAGTAAAAGCACACCTGTATCTGGATGGTCCAACTGCTGAAGAATCAATATCCTGCCAAAAACTGCATCACGAACACAAAAAAGGTGGGAGATGGATAGAAGAAAATTTCCGAGTCACTGAATATCCCTTGGAGTACAGTTAAGTCAATCATCAAGAGATGGAAAGAATATGGTGCAGCTGTAAATTTGCCTAGAGCAGGCCATCCTCAAAATCTGAGTGATCGTGCAAGAAGGGGACCAGTGGGGGGGGGGGGGGGCACCAAAAGACCAATTACAATTCTGGAGGAGTTACAAGATGCAATGGCTGAGATGGGGGAGACTGCACATACAACAACAGTTACCCAGGTGCTTGACCAATCGCAGCTTTATGGGAGAGTGGGAAAGGAAAGCCTTGTAGAAAAAAAAACTTAAACAAAATCCTGACTAGAGTTTGCCAGAAGGCATGTGGGAGACTTTGAAATCAGCTGGAAGAAAGTTCTATGGTCTGATCACTCAAAAGTGAGCTTTTTGGCCATCAGACTAAACATTATGTTTGGCAAAAGCCAAACACCACACATTATCAAAAACCCACCATCCCTACCGCTGAAAGGAAGGGGTTGAATACTTTTTATAGGCACCATAATCTGGGATATTAGGGCGGATTCCCCTTAATGGAGAATGCCTATGCATGGCTTTATTCAACATGGGGAGGCTGACGCTGGACAGCCACCACATGGTTCTTGACAAATCGGGGTCAGGGCCCAGTGACATAGAACGCAAGGTGACTGGGGAACCTTCACAGCTGAAGCCTTCCTTTGCCTTCACTGCCATTGTGCAGTATCATCATCTTCTGCCTGCTCTACCGTTGAGACGCTGGATAGATTCCTCTTTGAGCGGAACCTCCTCCTTGGCCTTACACCATGGGTGACCCTACCAGGAGCTAATCACCAGATGGAGGTTATCACTCTCCGGATCTCAGCAACTCAGAAGCCTCTCCACCTTGACAAGATGATGGTCCTTGGGGAATTCTCTAAGGAAAGGAAATCTTCATTCAGCTGGTCCTACTGTAGAGGTGTCATATTCTTTTTTTTTTCCCCTCTCTACAAAAGAAAGCTCCTTGTGGTGAGATTTATTGAAGTCCCAGCCAATAAATTTCAAATGCCTCAACGGTTCCAATAGCTGTGATGCAGAAAGGAATGGAAGCTGTGAAGAGAGGATGCCTGCATTAGCTGTCTAATACACCTTTATACAGGTAGGGTTAGAGTTTTCCTCACCACCAATATCAGCCAACATAAACAAGGTGGTCGATCAATGCATCCATTGTGAGATCTCTCAAAACTTCCCCTCTGTGATCTTCCAAAGCCTCTGATTGAGTAGGTGTGAAGGGGCAAGACGGCCAACAGTAAAACAATGTCATTTTGTGCGCTCTATATGTGGGAAGAGGAGATCTCAAAACCATGTAATAATGGATCACCTGAAATGTCATAATATTTAAACAGGTTCTGAAACTATATCAAACTACTCGGGCTAACATTGGGGCAGCTGGGGGAGGATAGCTTTGGTGTTGAAAATGAAGTCCAAAATTAAAACATAATGTTCAAAGATGATCAAGAAAGTTCACATGCAAGAAAGTGCTTCGTTAACGGAGTTCAATTTCAAGTTCAAGTTTATTGGCATTCAACTATGCGCATGTATACCACCAAATAAAACAATGTTCCTCCAGACCAAGTTGCACAACAATCTTGCATACAACAGTACATATTACTCACACACAACACATGAAGTAATATTACCACAAATAAATTAACAATTAATATTTATTGTTTATTTCTTCTTCTTCTTCTTATACTTTTTCTCTATCACATTTGCATAGATTATTGTCATTTGCACATTAGTTGCTTGTCCATCCTATTGGGTGTGGTCTTTCATAGAAACATAGAAAATAGGTGCAGGAGTAGGCCATTCGGCCCTTTGAACCTGCACCGCCATTTAGTATGATCATGGCTGATCATCCAACTCAGAACCCTGTACCTGCCTTCTCTCCATACCCTCTGATACCTTCAGCCACAAGGGCCATATCTAACTCCCTCTTAAATATAGCCAATGAACTGGCCTCAACTGTTTCCTGTGGCAGAGAATTCCACAGATTCACCACTCTCTGTGTGAAGAATTTTTCCCTCATCTCGGTCCTAAAAGGCTTCCCCTTTATCCTCAAACTGTGACCCCTCGTTCTGGACTTCCCCAACATCGGGAACAATCTTCCTGCATCTAGCCTGTCCAATCCCTTTAGGATTTTATACGTTTCAATCAGATCCCCCCTCAATCTTCTAAATTCCAATGAGTATAAGCCTAGCCGATCCAGTCTTTCATCATATGAAAGTCCTGCCATCCCAGGAATCAATCTGGTGAACCTTCTTTGTACTCCCTCTATGGCAAGGATGTCTTTCCTCAGATTAGGGGACCAAAACTGCACACAATACTCCAGGTGTGGTCTCACCAAGGCCTTGTACAACTGCAGTAGTACCTCCCTGCTCCTGTACTCGAATCCTCTTGCTATAAATGCCAGCATACCATTCGCCTTTTTCACCGCCTGCTGTACCTGCATTTCATTGATTCTATTGTGCTTTTTCGATTTAGTGTTTGCCCTCAAGAAAATGAATTCCGGGTTATACATAGTGATAAATGTGTACTATGATAATAAGTTTACTTTGAACATGTATTATCCATCCATTATTTCCCTGGACTAAGTGACTTGTTGGGCCACTTTACAGGGATGTTAGGGGTTACTATGAGTCCTGAGATGCTTATAGACCAGACCAGATGAGATGGTAACTTTCAGTCATTGAAGGAAATTAGCTTTGTAATTTATTTTAAATGTCTAAAATAAATCCAGAACCGCACATTGACCCTCATCTCCCAGGACCTGGCCATTAACAGCAGATTAGGCTTTGGTTGCTTGGTTACGAAAGGCGTGGCTCTCTCTGATGAAGGTGATGGCCTTCCTCAAATCTGTGCCAGTCGTCCTCTTCTTGTACCTCTCCCGCTCCAGTGTGTCAGCAAGAGCCAGAAGCACCTTATCATGGCGCACCTATACCGTCCTTGGAGTTAGAGCTGTTTTACACCCAGACAGTATATGAGCTAATGTCTCTTTTGACCACAGAGCTTACAGTTTGGGTCCTCTCTCATCCCCCATGTGTACAGATGTCATGGCGAAGGAAGGGTGTCATACATGGATCACAAGAGGAAGGAAATACAGAAGGTATTAGTTTTTTTAAAAAATACTTTATTTTCAAAATTTTCAAAAAAAATGAAATCAACAAAGACATACCAGCTCAGACATATATAAAAAAGAAATAAGCAAAAAAAAGACATAACATTAGAGGGATGCCTATTATACAAAGTGCTTAAAAATACTAAACTTTAAATCTCAAATGAGGGCCGTGAGAAATCAGCTGGGAGGATATTGCTCATCTGCCCCCGGCCTCGTCCAGGTTGGCAAGAAATGGGTCCCAGACAGCCGAAAATTTTTAATTGAATTGGTCCTCAAGAACCTAAGTTTCTCCATCTGTATGACTGAGATCATATCAGCCATCCATCTCTGAAAGGAAGGGGGAGACGGTGAAGGTATTAGTTTCATTTGGTCATACTGTATGTATATCAAAACATAGTGAAACGCGTTATTTGCGTCAAATAAAATCAGCGAGGATTGTACTGCAGGATAGCCAACAAGTGTCGTCGCACTTTCCAGCCAACATAGCATGCCCACAATGCTTGGCAGACCACCACAGAACATATCGAAACATAACGTACCAGATGACCAAGCCCCGTTCCTTCCACCCATGCACCTACACAGTCTTCTAACCCCTTTGGCCTCCTGCCTCCAGTGACTCGTGGATTTGTAGCTTCTCATACAGCTTCTCAGCTGCTTTTAATGAAGAGTTCCCCAGCTGTATTACCTACAGGTAGCGTAGGATCAGCATGGTAACATAGTGGTTAGTACAATCCTTTTACAGCATCAGCAATCACTGACTGGGGTTCAATTCCCACCGCTGCCTGTTAGGAGTTTGTACATTCCCTCCGTGACCATACGAGGGTTTTCTCTGCGTGATCCGGTTTCCTTCCCCATTCCACAGATATATGGGTTAGGGTTAGTCAGTTGTGGGCATGCTGTACTGGCGCTGGAAGCATGGCTTCCTCAATTCTCAGTGACTTCATCTGACACAAACGACATATTTCACTGTATGTTTTGATGTACATGTGACAAATAAGGCTAATCTTCATCTAATCAATCAGCAAAGGCCTCTGTACAGCCCATTTCCATAAGCCTGTTTGCTCAAATTATGAGTAAAATAATAAGCCAAAGAACTCAAATTTTTTTTAAATAAAGATGTTTATTACTAACTCTTCAGGTTAGTTATAGATTTAGACTCTGCACCATCTGGTGGTTCAGATTTGAAACAGCAAAGATTTTCCCTCAGTTCACTTAAGGTTCAGTCCCGGAGGAAAGTGACATATGTGCTGTTAAATGTATGAGGTACAGTAAAGAAGTTGGTTTTCCATGCTATCAAAATAGATTATTTCATCATAACAGTGTGTGGAGGAAGTCCAAGTGAAAACAATAACAGGATGCACAATACACCCAATGACAACGTTATTAGGTACACAAGTACACCTGTTCATTAATGCAAATATCTAATCAGCCAATCATGTGGCAGCAACCCAATGCATAACAGCATGTAAACATGGGCAGGAGGTTCAGATATTGCTCACATCAAATATCAGGACAGGGATGAAATGTGATTGAAGTGATTTTGACCATATAATGATTTTTAGTGCCGGATTTGGTGGCTTGAGTATCTCCGGAACTGCTGATTTCCTGAGATTTCACGCACAACTTTCCTTATGACTGTGGCACAGCTCCAAAGCCATATTCAAGTTTGCTGATGTCATCACTGTCATTGGCTGAATCAAAGGTGGAGATGAATCAGCATTTAAGAGGGAGATTGAAAAGCTGGCTCTGAGTGTTGCCATAACAACAACCTCTCACCACGGAACTGATTATTGACGTCAAGCGGAGGAAACCAGCGGTCCATGCGCCAGTCCTCATTGTCGGATCAGAGGTGGGGAGGGTCAGCAACTTTAAATTCCTCGGTGTTATTTTTTCAGAGGATCTGCCCTGAGCCCAGCATGGAGGTGCAATTACGAAGATAGTCCCTCTACTTCCTTAAGAGTTTGCAAATTTTCTTTTTTGTAATTTTTTTTACTGAGTTTCATTATCAAACGTTTCCATAAGATGGATTTCAGATACTGTACATATATCATATCATATTTGTCACAAATCTCCACATAATATTTATCTCAGGTATACACCTATAGAAAGAAGAGGAAAGAAAGAACAATTGAAAGTGACACTTCACTCCCTGATGAGCTCAATGCCTTTAATGTTCACGTTGAAAGGGAGAATAAGACCACACCTATGAGGATGGCTGCAGCATCTGATGACCCTGTGATCTCTGTCTCAGAGGCTGATGTCAGGCTGTCTTTCAAGGTGAGCCCTCGCAAGGCGGCAGGGCCCATTGGAGTCCCTGGTAAAGCTCTGAAAACCTGTACCAACCAACTGGCAGGCGTATTCAAAGACATTTTGAATCTCTCACTGCTATAGTTGGAAGTTCCCACCTGCTTCAACAGGGCAACAATTATACCAGTGCCCAAGAAGAGCAGCGTGAGCTGCCTCTAAGACTATCGTCCAGCAGCATATTTACTGTAATGAAATGATTTGAGAGGTTGGTCACGACTAGAATCTATATCTCTTCTCATGAAGGATCTGGACCCACTGCAATTTGTCTATCGCCATAATAGGCCTACAGCAGATGCAATCTCAATGGCTCTCCACACAGCCCTGGATCACATGGACAATGTAGGTACCTATGTCAGGATGTTGTCTATTAACTATAGCTCAGCATTAACACCATCATTCCCACAACTGTGATTGAAAAGCTACAGAACCTAGGCTTCATACCTCCTTCTCCAACTAGATCCTCAACTTCCAAACCATAAGACCACAACCTGCAGATTAATCATAACATCTAAATCTCACTGACAATCAACACTGGTGCTCCACAAGGATGTGTGCTTCACCCACTGCTCTACGCTCTTTACACCCATAACTATGTGGCTTGGCATAGCTCAACTGCCATCTATAAATCTGCTGATGATACAGCCATTGTTGACACAATTTCAGATGGTGACGAAAGGGCGTACAGGAGCGAGATACACCAGTCAGGTGAGTGGTTTCACAGCAACAATCTTGCACTCAACATCAGCAAGAACAATGAGCTGATTGTAGGATTCTGGAAGGGTAAGACGAGGGAACACAAACCAGTCCTCATAGAGGGATCAGAAGTGGAGAAAGTGAGCAATTTCAAGTTCCTGGGAGTCAAGATCTCTGAGGATCTAACATGGACACAACATACTGATGCAGCTATGAAGAAAGCAGGACAGCGGCTATATTTGATAGTGGCTATATTTCATTAGGAGTTTGAAGAGATTTGGTTTGACAACTGAAATACTTAAAGACTTCTACAAATGTACCACGGAGAGTATTCTGACTGGCTGCGTCAATGTTTGGAATGGTGGGGGTGGAGGGGGGCTACAGCACAAGATTGAAATAAGTTGCAGAAACTTGTAAAACTTGTCAGCTCGATCGTGGGTACAGAACTCCATAGTGTGCAAAACATCTTCAAGGAGCAGTGCCTCAGGAAGGTGGCATCCATCATAAAGGACACCCGCCACCAAGGATGTGCCCTCTTCACACAGTTACTGTCGGGAAGGAGGTTCAGAAGCCTGACAGCACACACTCAGTGATTCTGGAACAGCTTCTTCCCCTTTACTGTCAAATTTCTAAATGGACATTGAATCTATGAACACTACCTCAATACTTTTTTATTTCTGTATTTTTGCACTACATATTTTAACTTAATTATTTAATAGACATATATATTTAACTCAGTTTTTCATATATTTATTTATCATGCATCTCACTGTACTGCTGCCATAAAGTTAACAAATTTCATGACATATGCCAGTGATATTAAATCTGATTCTGATTCTGAACTTCTTTCAGACAGCATCAGAACTGAACTCTGAACTTGTGTCCAGAGATGTAATAGCATTGCGCAAACCATTAACCATGGCACTATGTCTCTTTAGTATTTTAAAAAATCCAGTCTGCCTTGATAATTTGTACATCTTGTAAGATATACATCGCGCATATGAAAGGTTGAGAGGAAAGTGGGCCTAACACTAGCAAGTGGGACAATCATTATGGTCAGCTTGGCCTTGGGTTGAAGGGGCTTGTTTTGTCCTATGTGGTTCTATGACTCTACTTTTTTAACAAAGGAATCACGGCAAAAAATAGTCAATAAGAAAGAAATTGTATGTGGTCTCTCATAAGTTGTAGTTTAGGAAGCAATAGCTTTCTTGCTGCTGCCATCAGGAAGAAGGTATAAGAGCCTCAGGACTCACACCACCAGTTCAGGAACAATTACTGCCCCTCAACCATCAGGCTTCTGAACAAAAGGGGATAGTGTCACTCAACTTCACTTGTCCTATCAGTGAAATGTTCCCACAACCAATAAACTCACTTTCAAGGACTCTTCACCTCATGTTCTCGATATTTATTGCTTATTTATTTATATTATTTCTTCTTCTTTTTGCATTTGTGCAGTTTGTTGTCCTACACTCTGGTTGAATGCCCTAGTTGGGTGGTCTTTCATTGATTCTGTTATAGTTATTATTCCACAGATTTGTTGAGTAAGCCAGAAAGAAAATGAATCTCAGGGTTGTTTCTGGTGACATATATGGACTTTGATAATAAAATTTACTTTGAACTTAAAAGTCCAAAGTAAATTTATTATTAAAGTACTCACGTATATGACACCATATATAACCCTGAGATTCATTTTCTTGCAGGCACTTATAGTAGGACAAAGAAATACAACAGAATCAATGAAAAACTACACACAAACAAAAATTGTCCAGCAACCAACGTGCAAAAGACAACCTGTGCAAATACAAACACACAAATAATACTAATAAATAAATAAATAAACAAACAAACAGATAAATGGACAAATAAACAACCAATAGCTAAATAAATAGTTTAGGAGGGCCATTTTGTTGAAGTGGAAGGATACATCAGCTCCCACTTTGTCACAATGGTTCTCTCAAGTGATGCTATGTCTTAGTTTGGAGAAAATTAGAAGTCGAACCTTCGAACCTTTATTTGATTTTGAGAAAAGATGGGGCTCATTTGCTCGTTATTATCATTTGAGTTAATTGATATAATTTTTCCACGATCTAATTGTAAATCTTTTTAGTATATTTTCTTGCTGGCGGTTTGATGTTTATTTTTAGAAGCATTTTGTATGACGCATGGCTCCGGGGTTGTACACCTAATGGGTTCTCTTTTTTTTTCCTCACTTTTCTGCTCAGTAGGTTTTTTTTGTTATCACAAAATTTTGTTTTCAATCTTTAAGATGATGGTTGGTTTTTTTTGAGGCATTGTAAGTGTTGTTACTTCGATGTACTCATGTTGTTTTTCCTATATATACAATAAAAAGATTTGAAAAAAAAGAATAAATACTTTAGATAAATAGATAAAGACATAATACTGAGAACATGTGAGAACATCAATTGTAGCATCCTTGAAAGTAAGTCTATAGGTTGTGGAATCAGTTTAGTGTTGTGGTAAGTGAAGTTGTCCAAAACTGGTTCAGAAGCCTGATGGTGGAATGCAAAGCACTGACTCAAGGAAGTGTTGATCTGGCATTCGTCCAGTGAGTCCATTCACTTTAATTGGAAGGCACGGCTGCAGGGAGAATTATAAGTTAACTTACTTTTTTATTTTAATTTAATTGTGTTGAGCTCAATGTATGTAATTGTTTGTAATTATGTTCTTCAGCATTTCAATTAAAAATTGACTTTTTAAATTTTATTTCATTAGTATTCTTACTTTAAAACAGTACCTAAATGTATTGAATGCTTGTGAATGCCAAAGCTATTTGCGATTATTTAACATAGATGAAAATTTTGACAGCTGGGGAGGGGGGCAGAAGGCAGGGCTGGGGGTTGGCTGTCTAAACCATCGTGGGCAGAGGGAGTAGTGCCACTCATTGAGAGAACCCTCCTCTGTGCCTGGTCTCAACGGGGACTGGCCTGCCAGGACACTTGGCTCAGTTGGAAGTTCGAAATTCAAAGGGAATGAACCCTGTGATCGTACTGAGTGGTGGAGCATGTCTGAGGGACTTGTTGGTTTATTCCTCCTGTGTTGAAAGACGGGTGACTGAGGAGCTTAGTCCATGAACAACAGAAGACATAAAAACATATGAAATAGGAGCAGGAGTCAGCCATCTAGCCCGTCGATCCTTCTCCACCATTGAGTAAGGTCATGGTCGACCTGGTCGCGGACTCAGCTCCACTTACCTGCCTTTCCCCTATAACTTTTAATTCCCCTGGTATGCAAAATTCTGTCTAACTGTGTCTTCAAAATATTAATCAGGTAATGAATTGTTTAATAATAATTTAGGACTAGAATATAAAGACAAAACTGTAATGTTGAGGCTTCATAAAGCACTAATGAGGCCTCACTTGGAGTATTCTGTGCAGTTTTGGGCCAGAGGAGGTTCACAAGAGTGATTACGGGATTGAGAGGCTTGTCATGTGAGGAGTGTTTGATGGCTCTAGGCCAGTACTCACTGGAATTCAGAAAGTCATTGAATGTTGAAAGGCCTCGCTAGGATGGATGTGGAGAGGATGTTTCCTATGGTGGGACAGCCTGAGACCACAGGGCACAGCCTCAGAATAGAGGAATGTTCATTTAGAGTGTAGACGATATGGAATTTCTTTAGCCAGAGAGGGGTGAATGTGTGGAATTCGTTGCCACAGTTGGCTGTGGAAGCCAAGTTGTTGCATATATTTAAGGCCGACGTTGATAGATTTTTGATTAGTCAAGGCATGAAGGGTTACAGGTAGAAGGCAGAGAGGGCCAGGGATCAGCCATAATGAAATGGTAGAGTAGGCTTGATGGGACAAACGGCCCAATTCCGTTCCTATATCTTATGGTCTTATTGTAGCTTCCACTGCTTCCTTTAGGCAGAGTTCCACAACTATACAACCATAGGTAAAACAGTTTCTCAACTCTGTCTAAAATCTATTTCCCCAGAACCGTGGGGCTATGTTCTCTAGTTCTAGAAACATTCTATGTTCTAAGTTCATTGACTTGGAGCATTTTGCCATCCAATGTTTCTCAAGCCACAGGAAAAACACTGCTCCCTTCTCAGGAAGAACCAGAGATTGAGGAGACAGGGGAGAACCAGCTACGCTGGGTGGCTGTTGTTGGCTTCTTCTACAGCTTTGCTTTTAGGTATGGAACATAAAGATAGAGAACTAAAATCACTGTTAGAATGATTTGGCTGCTGGTCTTCCACATGATTTGGTGTTACAACAACTTCTTTTCACATTATATGCTATGATTTGGATGACAGAATTGACAGCTACATGGCCACGTTTGCAAATGATACAAATATAGGTGGAGGGGCAGGTAATGTTGCGGAAACAGGGAGTCTACAGAAGGACCTAGGTAGATTAGGAGAATGGACAAAGAAGTGGCAGATGGAATACCGTGAAGGGAAATGTACGGTTATACATTTTGGTGGAAGGAATAAAGTTCCAGACTATTTTCTAAACAGGGAGCAAATTCAAAAATCAGAGGGACCTGGGAGTTCTCATGCAAGATTCCCTAAAGGTTAACTTGCAGTATGAGACAATGAAGAGGAAGGCAACTGCAATGTAGGCACTCATTTCAAGAGGACCAGAATATAAGAGCAAGGATGTAATGCTGGGGCTTTATAAGGCATTGGTCAGAATGTCCTTGGAGTATTGTGAGCAGTTTTGAACCCTTTGTCTAAGAAAGCATGTGCAGGCATCAGAGGGGGTCCAGAAGAGAATGAAAGGATTAATGAGAATGATGCCTGGAATGAAACAGTTAACATGTGAAAAGCATTTAATGGCTCTGGGCCCGAACTCATTGGACCTTGGAAGAATGCATGGGGGAATTTCATTGAAACCTATTGAATGTTGAAAAGCCCAGATAGAGTGGATGTGGAGAGGATATTTCCCAACCAAAGAAGAGAATAAAAATATTCTAGTACATGCATAACTACATCCTTTCCAGATAACCTTTGAGAGAGGGAGAAAGAGAGTTCCTGTTTACAACAAGAGAGAGAATGGGGGAGTCTAGTATCAGAGGGCACAGCCTCAGAATACAAGGATGTCCCTTTAAAAAGAAAAGAAGAGGAATTCTTTTAGCCAAAGGCTGGAGAATCTGTGGAATTCAATGCTACAGAAAACTGTGTAGGCAAAGTCACTGGGTATATTGAAAGCAGAGATTGATAGCTCTTGATTAGTAAAGATGCTAAAGGATAGAGGGAGAGGGTAGAGGAATGGGGTTCAGGGGGAAAATAAATAAATTGTGATGGAGTGGCAGAGCAGTTGGGTCAAGAGGTTGAATGGCTACTTTTGCTCCTATGACTTAGTATTGTGGTCTCCTACAGGACAGAAGCAGAGTATTGAACAAAAGGGGCTCAATAACAAAACAATGGAGCAAACAAAGAACTGTATTAACCGGAAGAGACTTTGGAAGACTGAGAGGCAATTACAGTGGTACATGGTAACTTTGTTAATAACTTGAATGGAGTGATACTGGAAAAATGATTGTCCAGGTTCCAAAGCTCACAACTGAGAGCACCTTGAAGGAACATGTCTCCGAATGAGGACTGGGATGACAGCTAATTTGTCCACACGGCATGATGATTCTTTTGAATGCTCTCACCCTTACAGATATAGAACAGTACAGCACATAACCCTTCTCCATGATCAATTTCACCCTTCCCTCCTACCCCCTCCATTGTTCTTATATGCATGTGCCTATCTCTCTTACACATGGCTGAGTTAAGAAATTTTAATGCTACTGAGCTTTCATACCACCTTCCACGCTGCTACAAAATCAAAATGAACATAGAAACATGGCTGAAGTCATACTACTCACATCTGTTACATGCTCAAGAAGACCTGGGTTTTTTTGTGAGAATGATGTAATGGTCTTTTGGAGGTCACCTGATGTGATTTTCCCGCCGATGTGAGGTCACGTGATGACATGTGCACCATGGCTATATAAGGGTCAACCCAGATGACACAGTAGGTTTTTAGCTTGTAGATTCCCAGGTAGAACGTGCTGTGTCTCCGTTTCTGTTGCGTGTTTGTTTTTGTGACGCAGTTTCATTTTTAAAACGGAGTATTGCGTTCTATTGCAAAATACGATATTATTGGACTGGAAATTTTTGGCTAGATGTGTTGATTTATTCAATTCCAGCAGTAGAAGGGAGAGTGAAGAATTTATCAAAGTGCAGGATCGAGGGATCGAGAGGAGTCGGCATTGTTTGGCAATTTAACAAAGGATCGACCTTATTGAGTTTTCGTTGGCAGAGTTGCCAAAAAGAGCAAGGAGTTCATGCAACGGTTTGCTCTCTCTCTTTCTCTAAAAGAATTTAAGGTCAGTTGTTTTAAACTGTTTATTTACCTCCACGTGGATTCTGTTGACAGAACCAGCAGGAAAGTTGCGTCTGTGAAGAAATCCTTCTCCAGAGAAGTCTCTCCCAATCCTTCTCCAGAGAAGTCTCTCCCAATTGAACGTATAAATCTGTTGGACTTACGAATTTATTGCTTTAAGAACTATATCTGACTTTATCACTTTAAGAACTGTTTTCGCATTTAACGCTTTAAGAACCAGTGCCGAGTGTTGATTTGGTGAACGGCTGCATATCAGTTAACTTCCGGTTAAAGTTTTCATTTGTTTTTTTCCTTATCGTTTATCCATGTTTAATAAATGTTTAGTTGTTTTTATATAACCTGTCTCGATTGACATTCATTGTTGCCATTTACGTAACACATCAAACTCACATACCTTGGTATCCTTAATCCACAGGGTGCCACAGTAGTGTAGTAGTTGGCAAACGCTATTACACTTGGGGTGTTGGAGTTCAGAGTTCAATTCTGACATCTGTAAGGGGTTTTATGTCCCTCCCCCCATGAATGCTCTGGGTGTTCTGGTTTCCTTCAAGGACATACTGGTTAGTAGATTAATTGGTCATTGTAAAAAGTATCCCGTGATTAAACTCGGGTTACATGGAGGGATGCTGGGTGGTGTTGCACATTGGGCTGGAAGGATTTGTTGCACGCTGTATCTATAAATAAGATTAAAATAAATAAATAAATAAAATAAATCTATGTCTATCTTGAAAATAATTATGGTCTTATGAACTAGTCTTACTCCATCAAACATTGCAACTAATAGAACAGGGTCAGTCTATCCCAGTGGCAAAAATCTCTCATACTTGCAACCACTCTGGCCAATCTTTTCTGCATCCTCTCCAGGATCTTTATGTTCTTTCCAAAGTAGGTTGACAATAATTGGATGTATATCCAGTTATCACTGAAACATTCCATTATAAACTGTCCTAAATCTGATGGCAAGGAGTGGCTTCAGTTCATTGAAATCTCTGCAAGAAGATATTATGATAGGGTCAAACACACAGCAGCTTCTGAGGATGTTTGAAATTTAAAGTAATTATCTAGTGAAGAACCTGGGGAACTCCCAGGAGCGATGGATGCTCCTTCTTGCTGTTACATGTCTATTCAAAATCCTATCTGGCTGTACTGTCTTTGCAAAGGCTTCTAAACTGCCCTGTCAGAAACAGAGGGAGGCAGTGAATATGAATTGACATAATCTTCGAATGGAGTTGTTAAAGAGACCACCTGGCCCACGTGCTCTGTACTTCTCAAATTTAATTTTCTTTTATCTATAGTGCAGAGTAGGGCCTTCCACCCTGCCTCCCAGCAACCCCCAATTTAACCCTGACTTAATCAGGGAACAATTTACAATGACCAAATAACCTACCAATCGGTATGTCTTTGGGCTGTGGGAGGAAACCAGAGCACCAGGAGGGAACCCACGCAATCATGGGGAGAGTGTACAAACTCCTTACAGGCTGCGGTAGGAACTCTTTTCATGAGAAATCCAGCTTGTCCCGTTCTGGCTTTCCTCATAACACTTCATTATTTTCCCCAGGGGCATAATTCTATTCCCTTTTGAAGGCTACCATTGAATGGAGACCCCCCTCCCCACTCCATCAGGTGGTATCTTCATAATCCTAGCCTCTTGTATCCCAAAGTAGTCCTTTCGTACCTTCCGCTTTAACTGCTGCCTCTACTTATTGATTCTTAAGCCATGAAAAACAGTTTCTCTTTATTTTCTCCCCTTAAACCTCATGTTCATATTGATTTCACTTGCGTTAGTCCTCTGGATGTAGGTATAAATATCTACAACTCAACATGCTCCAGTGTTTATATTGCAGTTGGGAGACTAGGAAGCCCTAAGATGGTATCTTCATCAAATGTTTGCTGCTCTCCTTGAGCCTAATGGTAGGAGATTTCAGGATTTTGTATTCAACATTTCAAAGTTCAAAATAAATTTATTATCAAAGTACATATACAACCCTGAAATTTATCTTCTTGCGGGCATACTCAATAAATCCAATAATCATAACAGAATCAATGAAAGACTGCACCAACAGGCAGGCAACCAGTGCGTAAAATGCAATAAACTGTGCAAATACAAGAAGAAATAAAAAATATAATAATAAATAATAAGCAATAAATATCAGGAACATGAGATAAATAAGTCCCTGAAAGTGAGTCCATACATTGTGGGAACAGTTCAGTGACGGGGCAAGTGAAGTTGAATAACATTATCACCTCTGGTTCAAAAGGCTGATAGTTGAGGGATTACAACTGTTCCTGAACATGGCAGTGAGGGCCCTGAGGCTCCTGTACCACCTTTCTTCCTGGTGGCACTAGAGAGAAGTGAGCATGACCCTGGAGGTGGGGGGTCCCTGATGATGGATGCTGCTTTCCTGCAACAATGCTCTGTGTAGATGTGCTCAGTGGTGGGGAGGGCTTTACCTGTGATGGTCTGGGCCATACCCACTACATTTTGTAGAATTTTCTGTTCAAGAGACTTGGTGCTTCCATACCAGGCAGTGATGTGTCCAGTCAATATACTCACCACCACACATCTATAGAAGTTGGTCGAAGTTTTAGATGCCATGCCAAATCTTCACAAGCTTTTAGAAGAGACATTTTGTTCATAATGGCGCTTATGTACTGGGCCCAGGACAGATCCTCTGAAATGATAACACTGAGGAAGTTGATGGAAAAAGGGTGGGAAGGGTCTTTAACTGTGCTAGCTACTTTACTAAGGCAGTGAGAAGTACAGACAGAAAAAGATCATTGCACAGGGACTGGGGAAAGGGAAGCTAACATCCTTTCCTAAGCTAGTGGTTGAGTCCTCACCCAGTCACCTATTCAGTGCGGTGTCTAAGTAATACATCTCATAACACCTTGACCATTCACAGGAGCTTTGGAATCATAGAGACTCGTATAGAACCAGGTTCTATGGCCCACTATATCTATTCTGACCATCCTATACTAATCTACTTACCTTCTTGCACTTGGTCCATGGATTTCAGTACCTTGGCTTTTCAAGTGTTTGTCTGGTGCAAGGATTCCTAATTTTTTTATGCCATGGACCTATATCATTATATTGGTCCATGCATTATCCTGACAATAGCATTATCAGGGATGCATCTCACCCTAACCATGGACTTTTTACTCTCCTCCCATCCGGTAGGCGCTACAGGAGCCTCCGTTCCCGCACCAGCAGGCACAGGAAGAGCTTCTTCCCTGAGGTTGTGACACTGCTGAACCTCTCATCACAGCGCTAAGCAGTATTGCATCCATATTGTACTGTCTCAGTACTTTGATATTTGTGTGCTGTAGCACTTTTTTTATTCACAGTTATTTTGTAAATAACTCTATTCTTTGCATTACTGGTCAGATGCTAAATTCATTTCACTGGCTTTGTATCTGTACTCGGCACAATGACAATAAAGTTGAATCTAATCCAATCTAATCTGAATATCATTAAGCAAGGGGTCTGTGGACTCCAGGTTGTGAAACCCTAGTCAAGAGAGTTCTTAAATGTTAGGGTTTCTGCCTCCAGCACCCACTCTGACTGTGTTCCAGATTTTGTTATCAAAGTTTTTCCTCAGGAGTCCCCTCTAATTTTCTAATACCCTCAACTCTCTTGTGCTGGATGCCTCAATTCTCCAATAACTACTATGCAATAAGAGTTCAACCTGGAGAAGTGTTAAGAGATTCATTTTGGAAGGACAAATTTGAAGGCAGAATATAGATTTAATGGCAGGATTCTTAGAAGTGTGGAGGAACAGAGGGATCTTGGGCTACGCAGCCAATAATCTCTCAAAGTTGCCACGCAAATGATAGGATTGTTAAGGCGGTATATGGTGTGTTAGCCTACATTAGTGGGGGACTGAGTTCAAGAGCCTCGAGGTAATGTTGCAGCTCTATAAAACTCTGGTTGGACCACTCTATTGTGTTTGTTTCTGGTTGCTTCATTACAGGAAGGATGTAGAAGCTTTAGGGAAGGTGCAGAGGAGGTTTATCAGGATGCTGACTGGATTAGAGAGGAAAGGTTGAACGAACTAGGGCTTTACTCTTTGGAGTGAAGGAGAATGAGAGGTGACTTGATTGAGGTGTACAAAATGATAAGAGGCATAGATCAAGTGGACAACAGGATACTTTATCCTGGGGTGGAGATGGCTAAAACAAGGAGGCATAATTTTAAGGTGATTGGAGGAAAGCATAGGGGGAATGTCAGAGGTAATTTTTTTTTTAAAAGCAGAGTGGTGGGTGCATGGCATGCACTGCCAGATGTGGTGCAGGCAAATATATTAACAACTTTTAAGAAACTTAGATAGGCACATGGATGATTTTAAATAAATGAAGGGCTACATAGGAGGGAATGGTTGGATTGATCTTACGAGTCGGTTAAGAGGTCAGCACAACATTGTGGACCGAAGGGCCTGTACTGTGCTGCCCTGTACCAGATGCCTCCATTGTCCAATATTTATGCATTATCAATACCATTTTCGTTACTGCAGTTAGGACCTCTGAAAAAATCTATACATGAAGAAATGCTTTTACTATTTGTAGAAATTCTAAGTGGCAGTTGTGATATTCACAAATTCATTTTCCACGCACACTGTGAGTTAAATCTCATCCAATATCCCCAGAAGGAATTATTCTGCTCAGGCAAGTATTGTCTAATACCACAGACACTGGAATGCCTTTAATGTAGACATTCTTTGTTGAGAAGAAGCAAATGGCGTTTTATAAATGATGTTAGCTCACAGGGGGAGTAAGGCTGATACAAACTTAATCAAAGTTATTAAAAAGGTAAATCAAACACTTGCTGACAGTTAACATAGAAAGGGGAGGGGCTTACATTAACTGCTTAAGTGCCATTAAGTTTAAAATTTGCTTCTGATTCATGTGATTTGTCGGTTGCCATAATTCACTTCTGTAGCCTTGTATTCATGCAATCTCTGTAGGACTCTATTACTGAACATAATGTTGCATCAGCCTTGAACATTCAAGAGCCTAAATGTGTAAGGCATCTGCCAGACCTCTGGTAAGAGTTAGGTATGTTGACTGAAGGTTTACATATACAGTACATGAGGCAATTTCGGCCATTTGGTTCATACTAGCTCCGAACAAAGCAATTTTAATTTAATTAATTTACTTCGATGTACCGTGTGGAACAGGCCTTTCCAGCTCACAGATGCTCTGCCCAATGACCCACCTATTTAGCACTAACCTAATCACAGGACAATTTACAGTGACTGACTAACCTGCTAGCCAATAAGTCCTTGGATTGATCAGAGGAAACTGGAGCACCTGGAGGAAACCCACATGCTAACTGCTACATTTCCGTGGTGCTATAATTCTATAATGTGGGCAATTGCCTAGAATGTATTGTCTCTCATGCCCAACAATTTCCTTTTTAAAAAATTTGTTTATCAGTTACCTACACCAGCAGTGGATCAAGCTGGCATCGCATCTTTACGAGATGCCAGTTTACCTCAATCTACTCTTAATTCATCAACTTACTTTCCTCCTCCCTTGGAGTCCATTTTTATAAGAAGATTCTAGAATTTTTGACTGCTGTTCTGACCTATCAATCTTCAGATGTGGATTTTAAATAAAGCTAAAACACCAGACTAATTTATTAAAAAGTAGATTTCAATGGAACTGGGTATGGTGAAAAGCACTGGGTTGATGAATAAAAATCTTGTGAAGGCGCAATTTAGGCTTATCAATCTTCAGAAGTAGACTGAATAAAACATTAAAACACCAGAATCATTTAGGGTGCCACGGTATCATAACGGTTAGCGAGACGCTATTATAGTTTGGGGTGTTTCGGAGTTTGGAGTTCAGTTCTGGTGCTGTCTGTTGGGAGCTTGTACATTCTCCCCATGAACATCTGAGTTTCCTCAGGGTGCTCGTGTTTCCTCAACAGTCCAAAGACATACCAGTTAGAGGTTAATTGGTCATTGTAAGGCTAGTGGTAAATAAGCGGATTGCTGGGCGGTGAGCCTTGTTGGGCCAGAAGGGCCTTTTCTGTTCTGTATCTCGAAATAAAATTTAAATTTAATAAAAATAGATTTCAGTGGAAGGGGATAAGGTGAAAAGAGCTATCACTGAAGCTCGGTGAAGTCAGTCAGGATCGACCATGGATGTTACATCCTAGCTGACTAGATACGCAAGCTGGGGCAGCAAGATATGCAGAGCAAGCCGTTGCCCATGCAGCAAGCTCACCCTCTCCATGCATCTGATGAACCCAAAGGAATGGCAGAGACCAACACAGTTTGGCACTAGTGATGTTGCAGGAGTTACCAGTCAATGCTAAACTCAAAATAGAACTGTCTTAGGGATTCCAGTTCTGGATTTTTCCCTCAGGGTTTACTCCTGAAGTCTTCCCCCGAGTGGATATAGCTGCAAGGCCGTGGAGGTTTGAGCTCATGAGTTTTCCTTCTCCTAGGTGGGCTACCGACCATGGCTGACGAGCCCCATCTTCCCAAAACCATCATTATCCTGGTGATATATTGGGTACTTCTCCCAGCAGGACCTTCTAGAATCAGGGGTCATGGTCTCAGAACAAGAGGTTGGTCAATTAAGATGGAGGTGCTTCTTCTTTCAGTGGGTCTTTCAGTAAATCTTTGGCATTTTCTGTCTAATCAAGCTGTCCATAAGACATAGGGGCAGAATTAGGCCATTTAGCCCATCAAATGTGCTTCACCATTTCATCCTGATTGACTAACCCTCTCAACCCCATTCACCTGCCTTTTCTCTGTAACCTTGATGCACTGACTAATCAAGAACCTATCAATGTGGAATCACTGCATATTTAAATACTTGGAATAGACAGATTTTTGGATCCATGAGTTGACTGGAGAGGCAAGGAGGCTAAGATTTTATTGAATTTTGTAAAAGACTTAAAGTAGCCTGTTAGCCTTCCCCTGAGCCGTATAGTCTTAAGATGGGTAAAAGGATCAAATATAAAATTAAATTCTCAGCTGCCTCCTAAAACAAGACCCCTGTACCATTCAGCTGTTTCCGCACCTGCAAGATACTGTAATCCCTTTCAGATAAGAACAAGCTAATATGTGAATGAATTTTATTACAAAAAGATTTACAAAAATTAAATAATACAGTATTAATGCACATATAAAAAGCAAACTACAGCCTCTTTCAATAACACATTGCAACCATCACAATATTTTCGCGTTCCTGCTTGGCTGGTACATGGGGAGACCTACTACATGAATTTAATAATAAATTAAAAAATGTACAAGCAATAAAATATTTAGTTTAAAAAGGCCTCGAAAGCGAACCATCAGATACATAATATATGAATCAACTTCAGGAAATAAATGGCAAGAAGAGTTAAAGTACGTGTATTTTTCCCTCAATCTTGCTTTTTCAAAGAGGGCTTAAAATAGTTATCCTCCAGCCTCTCCAAAATTCTAATCAGTTTTCTAATAAATCAGGATTTTCACTCCCCTTAAGTTAGGTTTTGGGCAACAAAGGTGCATGACAGAATTCCAATCTCATAATTCACTCTGTTTTCCTAATAAAAAATACAGAATACAGGACCCCACTTACTCTTCCCTTCCCTTCAGTAAGACATACCACTCCAGGTTTTCTCAAAGCATAGGAGGCTGTTCAGCCTGTCGAGTTAGAGACCTCTTATTATTGCATTCCTCCACATATTCCTTGAAAACACTTGTCTCTCACATGCCCAGTAACTCCATATTGACTCTCTTTGCTCTCACCTACAGTTGCTGTTTGAGCTACGGACAGACATAAACTTCAAGTTCAGCGCATTTCACCAAAATCTCACCATCCATCCCATTCATTCCCCTAGCTAACCTTGTGCTTAATTCAACATCTTGTGTGGGCTGTACTGGTTGAATTGATGGTGATTCTACTCAGCATTTGGCAACTAAGCATTTAGTTTTTCTTAGTCCAGTCATAGAACAGTCACTGGGCTCCTAATTTGTCTTCAACAGCTTAATACTGGGATGCCATCTGACAACCAGCTTCATCTTGACTTGTGTGAAGAAAGGTCTGCCATTCTCCAAAAAAGACTGAAGTTAAAAGTTATGACTGGTGTGACCATGATAGGCCTAGAGATGTCTTTCCAAACATAAGAACCCAAGAAATAGGAGCAGGAATCGGCCATTTGGCCCATCGAGCCTGCTGTGCCATTCAGTAAGATCATGGCTGATTTGACCATGAACTCATGCCCGCCTACCTGCCTTTTCCCCATACTGTGCAAAAATCTATACAACCTTGTCTTAAATATATTTACTAAGGTAGCATCCACTGATTCATTGGGCAAAGAATTTCACATATTCACCACCCTCCGGGAAAAGCAGTTCTTCCTCATCGCCGTCCCAAACCTACTCCCCCCAAATCTTGAGTCTATGTCCTCTAGTTCTAGTCTCACCTACCAGTGGAAACAACTTTCCTGCCTCTACCTTATCTATCCCTCTCATAAACAAAGGAACGTAAACGAGCTTCTGGTGAGCAAAGAAAAAGCTTCAAACATCAAAACCAGCCTATAGAAATTCAACATTACATCTAAAAACTGGGAAGATATTGCACTCAATATAAACAGCTGGAAGAATTCTAAGCTGCATGGGAGTGACCTCCCCTGTGCTACAGAGACCAAGAGGCAGCTGTGAAAGGAGAGACTCAATAAGCAAAAGACCTAACCACAAACACCACTTACTCTTGCCACCACTGTACCAGAATATGTAGATCCAGTATCGGACTCTACATCCACCTGAAGACCCAGCAATAGATAATCTCTTAGGAAGACATCATAATCAACCAGTGACCATACCACTACTAGGGATGGCTCCATTTGCAGACAGCACCAGGGGGCACAACAATGTAAGAACAATTCAAGATTGAAATAGATTTTAGGGTTAAGGGGAATTGACAGGACATGGAGCAAAGCCAAGATCAGAACAGCAATATCTTTGTCAAATGGTAAGGTGTTAATCACTAATAAATCTAAAGGAGGAATCTAATTCAGGAGGAACAAGAGATTCTGCAGATGCTGGCAATCCAGAGCTACACACAGAAAAACCTGGAGGAACTCAGCAGGTCAGGAACATCGATGGAAAATAATGAACACTCGGCGATTCGGGCCGGGACCCTTCAGCAGCAACTAAAATTCAGGAGGTACTTCTATAATGAGGGTATAGAGAGAAAGTAAAGCTCAATATCTTCGTGAAAGTTTGAATCAAAAACATTTTTGGATTTAAAGCAAGCAAAACCTACGCAAGTATTGTGTACCATTCTGGGTACCCTATTACAGTATAGGGAAACACATGTTTAAGCAGAAACAGTGCAAGGAAGTCTTGTGAGAGCTTTGCCAGATCTCGAGTGCCTGTGTTATAGGGAGGGGTTGGGCAGGCTGCTTCTTTATCCCCTGGAGCGTAGGAGGCTAAGGGGTGATCTTACAAAAGTGTATAAAATCACGAAGGGCGCAGTAGAGTGAATGCACACAATCTTTTTTCCCAGGGAAAGGGAAACAAAAACTGCAGGGCATAAATTTAAGGTGAGAAGGAAAAGGTTTAAAAGAAACCCACAGCAAATTCTTCAGGCAGAGGGTAGTGCTTATATGTAATGCATTGCCAGAGGAAATAGTTGAAGCAGGAACATGCAAACCTTTAGAGGGAATATAGGCTAAATGCTGATAAATAGGATTAGCTTATCATCTTGATTGGAATAGTCACAGTGGGCCAAAAGCCCCGTTTCTGGGCTGCATTGCTCTTTGCTCTAGGTAAGAAAGGGAAAGAAAATGCTAAACATTTATATGAATGTATTTACATATCTCCTTCCACAATGGTCTAGGGTGCTCTGCAGTTGGCTATGTGCTGGATCGTACTATGTGAGCTGTATGTGACTGTATGCATTGTGTTTTGCATGTTGGCCCCAGAGGAATGATGTTCTGTTTAGCTGCATACATGTGTATGATTGAATGACAATAAACTTCAACTTGACAATCTGATGGTAAGTATCTGAGATGGTGCAGAATCTTCTTGAAAATTTATTGGAACACAAAGTGAAATTACTTCTGCAAGCACTGACTGATTTCACAAGAGAAAAACTATTCACTGGTACTTTGGTATGTTGTTCAATAAATTGCTATTCAAAATCCATCTAGGAGCCTCAGAATAAAGGGACGTTCTTTTAGAACGGTGATCAGGAGAAACTTCCTTAACCATTGTGTGGTGAATCTGTGGAATTTGTTGCCACAAGCCCAAGTCATTGGGTGTATTTAAGGCAAAGGTTGATAAGTCAGGGAATGAAAGGATATTGATAGAAAGCAGCAGATTTGGGTTGAGAGGGAAAATAGCTCATGATGAAATGGAGGAGCAGTGATGGGGTAAATAGCACAATTCTGCTCCTACATCTTATGGTCTAGGAGCTTTCAGATGCTTTATATTAATCACTAACCAATTTCTACAAGCAAATCGTGGAACGTGTTCAGCAAGAGTGTGCATTATTTTAACTTTTTCAACATTTTTGTTGGAACACAAAGGAGATGGGGTGAAGAGCATTTCAAAAACAATCTATTTCCTTTCCAGATTTGTTGAGTAAGGCAGCATGCCTTGATGGTGAACAGAGGAGGTTGGCAGCATAGATCCTGCAGGGGGTTGATGGCCTAGCTGTATCATGTGATGGAACCTCCAAAACAAAGTTTTCAGGCAGAGTTGACATTCCTATGGAGTACACTGTGTACAATGAGAGTGAGGCAGAATGAGAGCATAGGTTGGTATACTGATGGATACATTTGCCTATGTACATCTTGGTGAAAAATTGGTGTAGCCCAATAACACTGTCTCATGGCCAGGCTGGTGGAAATTTGCCCTCTGTGTTGTTGAATTCCAATGGAAGCAAATTAATGCACATGGATGACTACATTGTGCATTTTGCACTTACAGGAGTCTTTGGCAAGCATGACCCCAATTCTCCGACGCAATACATGGTGCAAGTAGGTTCTCTGGCTGTTGTCCTGGAGTACCCCCTTCTATAATCTAGGATGGACAAGAAAAAGAGCCCATAACATCTCCCTTGCACACCATTCACATGCATGTACCAGTACAGTTTACTTCCCTGTAAGGATTGTGGTGAGAGGAAGATTGGGCTTTCGGGAGTGATGCTGTGAAGACTTCATCGAATGAATTAAGAGTCTCGCACTGCCTAGCTTTTATCTACATCATGTAGAGGGTACAACAGCCAGGTCTGAGATAAGCTCTTGCAGAGATCCATCAGAGCCTTGACAGGTGAATGGTTTCCTTCCACACTGTGTGATTACCTACCTAATGACATTGTAGTTTCCAGTATCACTCACCAGTTGCCACAGGGGACAATCGTGGAATTAGTAAACACACAGGATAGTTTAAGTTCTTCTCCTAGAATCACTGGACCCCTCTGATAAACATTTCCTTTAAAATACATGCCTTTTTCTCAGCAACTTTATATCGAAACAGTACCGTGCAAAAGTTTTCGGCACTTATATATTACTAGAGTGCCTAAGACTTTTGCACAGTACTGTAGTAATTTTTATGTACTGCACCCTCGACATTCCCAACATTCCTTGTTCTCACCAGATTTACAAACTTGTTTTCCACTCCTCGTTGACGGTACTATAGACCATGTGCACGTAGACTGGATTAGTTTCAACTCAGATCAGGATCGTCATGGACTCTGTGAACACTCCGTGCTTTTCAGAACTTCTCTACATTGCTTTATGGAAGTATTAGGGAAGATTTTTCATTTTAAGGATATAATGATATTTCTCCCATGCAAACACATACATACTGAATATCCAACAGGCAATTTGGTGCATGAAGCTTAGATTGTTCCTACATTAAAATGAAGGCTGGTAGCTCAGCTTGGGACAGGCTGTTTGGCTGGAAATTAGCACCACATTCTTAATGTCGCGCTTGACATTCTTGTGAAGACAGTCATCCCCCATCCATCATTAAGTGCATTAACCTTGTTCTCTCACAAAGCAATCGCAGTCCACAGGCTCGTTTTATATAGAATATTCACACACACACACTCATGCACACACTCACTCACAAACTCACGCACACCCATATGAAAACAATCACACAAACCGTTAATATTTCTTACAAAAAATGCACATTTTGTGTATATATATATATATATACCTAGGTAATTGTCTGATTCTCCACACTGATGCATATTCTATTTATCCAGCTGGATAAAATACCATCAACAAGAGCTGGATTTGCTGGCAAATACTTTAAAGTTTCAAAGTCTATATAGCACCAACTGATCATCTCATCTTCGTTATTAGTCCTTCGAGTCCTGCTGGATGCCAATGGCCCATCAATCATTGGAAAGGGTGACATAACAGCCTACTGACCTTTGTCCAAATCAGTCCCTCAACCACCTCAATAAAGGACCACAGGGAGCGTTGATTTAGGCATCCACCCCTTTGTTGGACGAAGTCAATCCTTCTTGACCGCGGCCAATAAATAACCTTGTTGGGGAGAGCCGTGGGGAAAGGAGGGGGGGTGTTTAAGAGAGGAGGTTGAGGTGAGCACAGCGGCTATGACGCTGGTCGCTATCGATTGGTTTTGTTGCAGGACTTGCAGCACTGCTTGCCATAGAACTTGTGGCCACAGACGCCATGCTGTGGGACCAGGTGACACCAGCTAAAGTAGTCAACACAGCTGAGATCTGCCAAGGAAAAAGAAAATATCGGATGGTGAAAGATAAAACCACAAAATACAGTCAATCACTTAATACTCTCGATATTTCTCCTATCCACCTGCAAAAACTTTTAATCTCAAACACGTTGACCTGTTACCAGTCTTACCTGTTACCATACTTTGTGGCTATCTCAGGTTACTAAAACAGACATCTGTACTGGTAATCCAGAGATCCCACAAGTCTTTAGTTTCAAGAAGGAATACTCACTTCACAATTAACTTACACTTCAGTAACGAGACAGAATAACAGTTTGGCACAAACTAGATGGGCCACAGGGCCTGTTCCTGTGTCGTAGTTCTCTAAGACTCTACAACTTCCTTTGTATCCGTATCAGAACTGGCCACACCTGCCTGTTATTATGTTGTGTCAGCTCTTTTGCAAGTTTAGCTTTCTTGACCGAACCCACAGCCTTTGCATTCACGACACTGTGCACAGGAAAGGGTCAGCACAGTACTGTAGCAGTTAGTGTAAATCTATTGCAGTGCCAGCGACCAGGGTTCAATGACCATGTAGATTTTTTCTAGGTGCTCTGGTTTCCTCGTATGGGTTAGTAAGTTAATTAGTCACGTGGGTGTAATTGGGTGTCATGGGCTTATTGGGACGGAAGGGCCTGTTACTGGCTGTATCTCTAAATAAAAGTAAACCAAGAAATTTAATCTGATCTTCATTGGTCACTTGGTCTTGCCCTATCAGAGATATACTCTTGGCTCTACCCGTCTCCCTCGCACCTTGCCTTCTCTGCTACCTTACTCAATCTACAGACCTAGATCTGGGATTACTACAGATGGGTGAAAAGGTTGGCAAGAAGGGGTTGGGCTGAATGGCCCGTTTCAGTACATCTCCATTAATTCTACAGGGATTCCGAAGATTCACTACCTGCTGAGAGAAGAAACCTTGCATCTTAATCTCAATCTGTGACTCGTGGTCCTAGACTGCCAAACTCTTTAAACTCTCCATAGAACCATAGAACATTACAGCACAGAAACAGGCCCTTTGGCCTTTCTTGGCTGTGCCGAACCATTTTTCTGCCTAGTCCCACTGACCTGCACCTGGACCATATCCCTCCATGCACCTCTCATCCATGTACCTGTCCAAGTTTTTCTTAAATGTTAAAAGTGAGCCCACATTTACCACTTCATCTGGCAGCTCATTCCACACTCCCACCACTCTCTGTGAGAAGAAGCCCCCTCTAATGTTCCCTTTAAACTTTTCCCCCTTCACCCTTAACCCATTTCCTCTGGTTTTTTTCTCCCCGAGCCTCAGTGGAGAAAGCCTGCTTGCATTCACTCTATCTATAGCCATCATAATTTTATATACCTCTATCAAATCTCCCTTCATTCTTCTATGCTCCACGGAATGAAGTTCTAACCTATTCAACCTTTCTCTGTAACTCAGTTTCTCAAGTCCTGGCAACATCCTTGTAAACCTTCTCTGCACTCTTTCAACCTTATTAATATCCTTCCTGTAATTAGGTGACCAAAACTGTACACAATACTCCAAAATCGGCCTCTCCAATTCAATAAGCTCTCCTATTATTCTTCCAAACTCCAGGAAATACAGTCCCACTCTTTTCAGACTTGCCTCACTCAATGAAATTTATTTATTGAGATATAGCTTGGAACAGACCCATCCAGCCCTCCGAGCTGCACTGCCCAACAACCCCCCACTTTAATCCTAGCCTAACCATGCGACAGTTTACAATGAGCAATTAACCTACCAAATGGTACGTCTTTGGACTATGGGAGGAAACAGGAGCACCCAGGGAAACCCATGCGGTTACAGAGAGAACGTACAAGCTCCTTACAGGCAGCGGCAGGTATTGAACACGGATCACACTGGTACTGTAAAGCGTGCTGACCACTACACTACCATGCTGACCATCTATCATTGATAAGGAGTTCAAATTTACACAGTACACAATAGTCTAACAATCTGCAGGATAACATCCTTCCTTGGTGGTACGTTAGGGTTGCGGTTACTGTAATATTTTACAGTGCCAGTGATCCAGATTCAATTCCCACTGCTGTTGTCGTTCTCCCTGTGACCCCATGGGTTCCCTCCAGGTGGTTCGGTTTCCTGTGGGTTAGTGTTAATAAATTGTGAGCACGCTACATTGGCGTTGGAAGTGTGGCCACACTTACGGGCAGCCCCAGCACATACTGTACTCGGACTGCGCTTGTCGTTGATGCAAAATGACACATTTCACTGTATGTTTCGATATTTTGATGTACATGTGACAAATAAAGCTAATGTTTTCCTCCTGTGTTCAAAACACTGTAAGATGGCTCAGTGCTTCCGATAGAGTGTTAGGGCCTCTGCCGCCCAAGAGGAGATTTACCTTTCCTGGGTGATGGACAGAAGACTGTATTACAAGCTCTCGACATGGCTGGTTTCTGGTGGACAAGGCATCCCACCGAGGGCCTCCCCTGCCGCAGGCAATGCATGGTACGGATCTGGACTCCTCCCCCACACGTTACTGTACACTGCATGGAAGGAAAGAAATGCAGATTTGCCTTTAACTACTGTTAATGTACATCTGGCTGTTTGAAATGAGTACATTGCTGGAGGACAGTTACTGCTGTAGGTGTCTACAACAAAGTGACAATGACTAGACAGTCTGGTTTTGTTTGGAGTGTCAGGACTGATTATGAGACTGAAGGCCCATCAGATCTGTCAGCACAGACACTGGGGGTTAGCTCTTCCCTAGTCTCTTATATCCATCTGAAAATGCACATGGGAGCTTGGCACATAGCTCCAAGTGAAAGGAAACATCGCTCGGGTGTTAATTTTTCCTTGGCAAATGTTAAAAGACAGGTATCAGAGTATCCCGTTGGTGAGATATTGACCAACCAGTGTCATCACTTCACCTCCCACCAACCCACTTGCACAAACAGTGCTCAGACTCCAGGATAGGCCTTCAGTCTCCAGGACTCAGCCAGCAGCCTTTGACTTCATGGAATTCTGCTCGACCTTTGGGATTTGATCTTCGGTATTGACACCTGGACTAGCCAATCACAGGACCCCAAACTCCGGGCTGACCTGCCCTCATGTCCACTGCTCGCACAGACATCCCATCCTGTGACCCACCAGCCTGGGAATAACCCGCCATGCACGGACGTCCTTCATCATGCCTCCACGTTGCTGGCCTTCAAGAGTTAAGTGGAGGCCTAGACGGCAGATATCCTTCGTCACTCCTCCACACTGCTGATCTTCAAGCGCAGAACAGAACAGTGATGCCCACAGCATTGGCCTTTGAGCGTGGAGTGGAGCTTTGCCCTCTAACTCTTCCATGTCCTTGTCCCTAAATGCTAAAGTGAACCAGAACTTCCCTCTCTGTCCCCAAAGTCACCCTCATGAAAGTAAAAAGACAACTACGTCTGAGCCACAATCGCAATAGAGACCGCAGTGTGGCACCATCTTGACATTTCTGATTCTTTTTTTGTGCATTTTCAGGTCCTTTCCTATCTCAGCACCAGCCCCAACACAATATTTTGATTTTTGACCATCTTTGGTGGTAAACAGCAAGGGGGAGGCTCGTGTTATATTCAGGAGCAGTTCCCCTGAAGGATCTTCAACAGGAAGTCCACCAGTGTATGTTGAAGGAGGTTGGACCAGCTGTACATGGAGTGGAATGGAGGGAGTTGAGAATAACAATCAAGCTGAGAGGGGCCTTGGTTGTGGCACTGGGAGACAGGTTTGGGAACAGGGGGATAGGAGTGCTGCAGGAAGGGATGAGGTTGTTTCACTCTGGCACCCGGCCAAGGGTCCAGGTACATGCTTGGGTTGCTGGGATAAAGCCAAGAAATGCCAACCCCAGGGTAACGTTGCCAAGATTCCCCACAATGATCCAATAAACAGCACTGCCCAGCAAATGGCACCATTATGTATCCCAGATGTAGAAATTGGGTTGGGATCATAAGGATGACCGACAACAGGAATAATCAGACAAGTTTCTTGATTGGCACAATGTGACCTAGCAATGGTCACAAATAAAATTTACTTCAAGTGCAAACAATATTCAACTACATGACGCTGAGGAAAAGAAAGTGCCACAGGATCTAATTGCACGCATTACTGCAGTTTCTGGACCTGAATCATCATCAGGCCTTGGCCTCCTACCTGTTGCCATGGCGACGCGTACCATGCTGGTGCGGCATTATTAAGGATTTGGTTCATGGAGGGATTGGGGCAGACACCCAGGTTACACGCTCGTTCAAGATCGACTTTTGCCTTGGGCAGGTGCCGACATCTCCTCTGAGGGAAGGGGACATACTTTCCCGACAGACTTTTCTCGCTGCATTTCAGCTCCCGCTTTTGTACGCCAGGACCGCAGGACACCGAGCACTGTGCGAGGCAAAAAAAAAGGTGCTGCTTTACACATGAGAAGTAATTGATTAAAGATTAAAAATTTAGCTTCAGTTGTCACATTGAAATAGAGAAACACACAGTGAAATGCATCATTTGCTCCAAAGACCAATACTGTTCAAATACGTGCTGGGGGCAGCTTGCAAGTGGTGCATGCCCACAACTTAATGACCCTAGCCCATACTTTGGGATGTGAGAAGCTACCGGAGCACCAGGAAGTAACCCACACGATAATGGGGAGAATGTACAGACTCCTTATAGATGGTGGCAGGACTGAACCGCAATTAGTAATCATTGGTTCTGTAATAGGATTAAGCTGAAGTAGGTTAATTGGTCATATGGATGTAATTGGGTGGTGTCGGCCTGTTACTGTGCCGTATCTCCAAGTAAATAACTGCTAGGTACTGTGCTGCAAAGAGCATTCAAAGATGATCACAAATTCACAGCATATAAAATGGCAAAGAGATCCCTATTGCTGCTTATTTACCCTCCTCATCCCGTTGAGAAATAAGCAACTATGAAGAAAGTTGTCTACTCCATCAGTGCAAGTGGTTTAAATCAGCACTATCAGTGATACTGCCATATCATGCCAGCATGGAATAAATATTTACTTATTGAGATACAGTGCAGAACAGGCCCTTTGAGCCACACTGCCCAGCAATCCCCCTATTTAATTCTAGCCTAATCTCAGGACAAGTTACAAGGACCAATTAACCTACCAACCAGTATGTCTCTGGACTGTGGGAGGAAACTCACGTGGTCATGGGGAGAACATACAAACTCCTTACAGGCAGCAGTGGGAATTGAACCTGGGTTTCCTGTACTGTAAAGGGTTGTGCTAACCACTACATTACCAAGTCACCCTATAAATTACTTCCACTCTTTTGGCTCTTTCCAACTAATCTTTGCTAATTGAATTTGATTTTAGAGCAAACAGAAGATCTAATTTATTTTGAAAATCCACTATAAAGATAACCTTAAACAGTTAACTCCTCTTCTAAAGGGATTGGACAGGCTAGATGCAGGAAGATTGCTCCCGATGTTGGAGAAGTCCAGAACGAGGGGTCACAGTTTGAGGATAAAGGGGAAGCCTTTTAGGACCGAGATTAGGAAAAACTTCTTCACACAGGGAGTTGTGAATCTGTGGAATTCTCTGCCACAGGAAACAGTTGAGGCCAGTTCATTGGCTATATTTAAGAGGGAGTTAGATATGGCCCTTGTGGCTAAAGGGATCAGGGGGTATGGAGAGAAGGCAGGTACAGGGTTCTGAGTTGGATGATCAGCCATGATCATACTGAATGGCGGTGCAGGCTCAAAGGGCCGAATGGCCTACTCCTGCACCTATTTTCTATGTTTCTATGTTTTCCTCTCAATATTTGCAGCTAAGCTCTGCCAGCTCCATTATGGGCATCAGCCTCCTCATCATCAAGTTCATCTTCAAAAGGCAATGCCTCAATAAGATGGCATCCATCAATAAGGACCTTCACTATCCAGGATATGCCCTCTTCTCGTTGTTACCATCAGGGTGCAGGTACAGGAGACAAGAAATCAATAATTTAGGAACAGCATCTTCCTCTCCGCCATCAAATTTCTGAATAGACCATGAACCCATGAATGTGACCTCTGTTTTTACACATCTTATTATAACTTACTAGAATTTTTATGTACTGCACTGTACCACTGCCACAAAACAACACATTTCATGACTTATTTCAGTGATAATAAATCTGATTCTGAGTTATACAATTATGCCTCGCAAGCAGAAAGGTGAAGGTTTAGAATGTGTCTTTGATTCCTGTGGTAAATGCTCAGTAGAAAGGCGGTGGTGCATCTTGATAAAGGCTCTTTGACTTGAAGCTTGATTCTCATTCTACAGATGCTGCCTGACCTGCTGACAGTTTCCAGCATTTCTGTTCCTGTTGCAGATTTCAGCATTTTGATTTTCAATGATTCCTCTCAGCTTCTGAAATATATTCCCCTTGAAATTTGTAAAACTAAATGTCAGAGATGAAGTACTATGATTGTTGCAGGGAGTCAAGATGTCTTTTTTTATCTTGCACGTCTAATTATCCACTTTGTGTGGCTACTAGAACGTCTGCCTTAGCTTCAAGTTCAAGTTTAATTGTCATTCAACCATACATGAACACTTACAAATAGAGTCAAATGAAACAGCATTCCTCTGGGTCCAGGGTACAGAACACAGTACCCACGGCACACACAGCACAAGGCACATATGGGACATAAGACCATAAGACATAGGAGCAGAATTAGGCCATTCAGCCCATCAAGTCTATTCCACCATTCCATCATAGCTGATCCTGGATCTGTGGAATTTGTTGCCACGAGCAGCTGCGGAGGCCAAATCATTGGGTGTATTTAAGGCAGAGATAGATAGGTTGATTAACCAGGGCATCAAAGGGTATGGGGAGAATCAGGGGAGTGGGGATGACTGGAAGAGTTGGATCAGCCCATGATTGAATGGCACAGCAGACTTGGTGGGCCTAATGGCCTACTGCTGCTCCTATACCTTATGGTCTTACGGTCCACTCAACCCCCATACACCTGCCTTCTCATCTTATCCTTTGATGTCCTGACCGATCAGGAAACAATCGACTTCCGCCTTAAATATACGCACGGACTTGGCCTCCACCACAGTCTGTGGCACAGCATTCCACAGATTCACCATTCTCTGGCCGAAAAAAAATCCTCCTTACCTCCATTCTAAAAGATTGCCCCTCGGTTCTGAGGCTGTGCCCGCTAGTTCTGGATATCCTCACTACAGGAAGCATCCTCTCTACATCTACCATATCTAGTCCTTTCAACATTCGGTAGGTTTCAATGAGATCCCCAAGCATTCTTCTGAATTCCAGTGAGTACAGGCCCAAAGCTGCCAAATACTCCTCATATGTTAACCCCTATATTCCATATAAGATAGCAAGCACCTGTAAGATATTAGCAAAATACAGTCACACAAAAAATATATATAGTCCATGTCCCTGCTCCATGAATATTGCAGCAGTCTGCAGTCGAACACAATAGCAATTGTCTTCTGCCGGCCGAACACTGGAGGGCAGCACCGACTCTGATGCCTCCCTGTTGGACAGCTGCAAACAGGTGACAAGACAGGTTGTGGCCTAGTCCCTATTATGACCAAGGCCACACGGCTCCCCTGCCATCAGCACCTGCTGTTCGCCAATAAACTGATGAACCGGACTTCTAGTATTCCACATGACCAATGACCAATAAGAAAACACAAGAAAAACGACTAAGGTAATTACTTGCTGTCAGACTGCATACCATCTTTGCGCACTGACTCCCAATACCTCTCTAGAGCAGGCAGCAGCACGGTCCACACCAAGTCCAGTTTCTCTGCCAACGAGCAACTCACTGATGGGGTAAACTTGCAGTACTTAAGATCTTGCGATTGTGAAAAGAACATTTAAAAAAAACACCACCACCTTTGGTTGCCCCCGTAGAAGCCGCTGCATCTGAGCATGCCGCCATCTGACTGGAAGGAGCCTGTGTAGGCCTCCTATAATTTTACAAGCTCAATTATATCTCCCCTTTTGATTGATAGTAGACATCCCAGCCTGGACAGTCTTCCCTCCGAACTCCGTCAATATCCTTGATGGTTGACGCAAATGTGGTGGGCTCAAGTGTTGAAGAACATAGTACAGGTTCTTCCGTCCACAATGTTGAGCTGACTTCTTAACAATCGATATGACTTTCACTCCTGCATATTCCTCCATTTTTCTATCCTTCACGTGCCTTTCTTAAATCTCCCTAATGTATCCTGTCTCTACCACCATCCCTGGCAGAGTGTCCATGCAACAAACACCCTCAGTATAAAAAATTTAAAATAAGTCTAAGGGTTGACAGAAGTTTCTGTTGTATGACTCTATCCTTTCTGCCCTGTTTCACCACTATAGTGTGAAGCACAAAGGCAGCCATTCAACAGATGGGGGCAATTTGTGGCCTTGGGAGTGCAGCCAGCATAATCTAGCATCCCTCCAGCCCTGGCCATTTCGTCTTCTCCTCCTTCCATTATCGAATAGGTTATGTACAGAGTCAGAGTCACAGATTACTACAGTATGGAAATAGGCCTTTTGGCCCACCTAGTCCATGCTGACCTATTTTGTATATCCTACAAGATCTGCCCTCAATCTCCTGCGCTCCAGGGAATGAAATCCTAACCTTGTCTACCACTCCACATAACTCAAGTCTTCAAGCCCTGACAACATCCTTGTAAGTTTTCTTTCTTTCAATTTTATTAATATCTTTCCCGTTGGTGGGTGACTAGGACTGTACACGATACTCCAAATTCAGCCTCACCAACATCTTAGACAACTTCTGCAGAACATCCCAACTTCTGTCCTCATGCCCCAATTAGCTTTATTTGTCACATGTACATCAAAAAATACAGTGAAATGCTTCAATTGTATCAAATGAAATCAGCGCGGATTATACTGGGCAGCTCTTGTAAGAGGAGATTTACCAGGATGCTGCCTGGTTTAGAGAGTATGGATTATGATCAGAGATTAAGGGAGCTAGGGCTTTACTCTTTGGAGAGGAGGAGGATGAGAGGAGACATGATAGAGGTGTACAAAATAATAAGAGGAACAGATAGAGTGGATAGCCAGGGCCTCTTCCCTAGGGCACCACTGCTCAATACAAGAGGACATGGCTTTAAGGTAAGGGGTGGGAAGTTCAAGGGGGATATTAGAAGAAGGTTTTTCACTCAGAGAGTGGTTGGTGCGTGGAATGCACTGCCTGAGTCAGTGGTGGAGGCAGATACACTAGTGAAGTTTAAGGGACTACTAGACAGGTATATGGAGGAATTTAAGGTGGGGGGTTATATGGGAGGCAGGGTTTGAGGGTCGGCACAACATTGTGGGCTGAAGGGCCCGTAATGTCCTGTACTATTCTATGTTCTATATCACAAGGTTGCAAAGACATTCCCCTTTTAGGTAAGGCAGTGCCAGACCTCCGTCCAGGCTGATGTGATCCACCTCAGTCGGTCATTCTTCGGGCACCTCCGCAGCACGCACACCTCCTGATTCTTCGGCTTTGTTTCCTGACTACACAGGCTGTCCGGGACGGTGTGCGGTTTGGACGTTGGGTTTGTGCTTCTGCAGTAGACGTTGCGCTTTCTCAATCCCCGGCCACAGGTTTTGGAACACTGGAAAAAGAATGTGAGAAGTTGGAGAAGGTGCAGGTTGCAAGGACACAAAATATAGGAGCAGAATTAGGCCATTTGGTCCATCGAGTCTACTCCACCATTTGATCATGGTTGATTTATTATCCCTCTTAACCCAATTCTACTACCTTCCCCCCATAACCTCTGACACACTTACTAATTAACAACCTATCAACCTCCATTTCAAATATACCCAATGACTTCCTCAGCCAGGTTAGCACTTCAGCAAAAGGCCATGGAGATGCCACACTGTCAGAGGTGCTCTCAGGTATAATGTAAAAAAAAGCTAGACATCTTGTTTCCCCTCTTGGGTAATACAAATAGGTCTTGTGAAACTGCAAGGAATTCTCTTTGACATTCTGCCTGGTAGTTCCCTTCAAACATTATTGCTGAAACAGATTAAGTGTCTGTGGGACGTTGTGATTACAAAAGGACCTCAATGGCTGTAAAACTCTTTGGTATCCTGAGACGATAAGGGACTACAGAAATTTAACTTGTTTGTTTTTATGGCAAAAATATTGAGAAGGACCTTATGGAAATTCTTTTCCTTCTAGAAATCACAGTACAATGAATTAAAATCTACCCTTACCAATGGAAAAGCACTGGACATCCTAGGTAAATCATCATCATTATCATTATGTGCTGTGTCTAAGACAGGCAATCATGGCCTCTGACCATGATTGTTCTTGACAAATTTTTCTACAGAAGTGATTTGTCTTTGCCTTCTTCTCCGCAGTGTCTTTATAACAGAGGTGACCCCCTCCACTATCAATACTCTTCAACTCTTCAAAGCTTGTCTGCCTGGCGTCAGTGGTCACATATCCAGGACCTGTGATATGCACCAGCTGCCCATACGACCATCCACCACCCACCACCTACCACCTGCTCCCAGGGCTTCACGTGACCCTGTCCCGGGAAGGGGGGGGGGGTGCTAAGCAGGTGCTGCACCTTTCCCAAGGGAGACCTGCAGGCTAACAGAGAGAAGGAGCGCCTGACAGCTCCTTTGGCAGAGATGTGCCTCCACCTCGGCACCCACTTAGATAAGTACCTCGCTTTAAAGACTGCTTCTCTGACTATCCAATGTGAAGACTGTAATGTATGGATCTACTTCTTTCAGAGCAATGACACCCCCTCCACCCTTAGCATTACGTGTTGATCCGTTGTCTGCGCACGTGCATTGTTCTCTCGCTCTCTCTCTCTCTCGTTGTAATGTGAATACACCAGTTAAAGCCATCTCCAGCATATGTGCAAACACGAGGAATTCTGCAGATGCTGGAAATTCGAGCAACACACATCAAAGTTGCTGGTGAACGCAGCAGGCCAGGCAGCATCTCTAGGAAGAGGTATAGTCGACGTTTCAGGCCGAGACCCTTCGTTAGTCCTGACGAAGGGTCTCGGCCTGAAACGTCGACTGTATCTCTTCCTAGAGATGCTGCCTGGCCTGCTGCATTCACCAGCAACTTTGATGTGTGTTGCAAACACAGGCAAGCTGGGCCACCAGAAAGTCCCACTTGTGGCAGGTGGTGCAGAGGTGCTCGATGAAACAGTGCCCCAATTTATGATGACTTCACAAATAAATTCTATTTTAGTTCTGTATTCTGTTGTATTTCTTTATTTAACTCTAAATGCCTACAAGAAAATGAATCTCATGGTGACATATACTTTGATAATCAACTTGCTTTGTCTTCGAAATCTTGCTGCCGTTTAACACTATTTCTGGTTCCCCCTGCAGTGATACTTCCTGTACTGCTGAGTACATCTAGCATTTTCTGTCCTTTATCCAAGATTTCCAGCAAGGGCGCATTTTGAACTTCGCAAGAAGTATTCCACATTTACAGGTATATGGATTGCAAAAGCACACCTCCCCCAGATTAACGAATGATAAATTACTATGCCTAAAGGTATTCAAATCAAGACAAAGGTAATCTCTACAGCTTCAGTCTTCATTGTTAAATTCCAGGTGGCAGTCTGGACCACGAGATTGTATCAGGAGTCAGAACGTGCAACTTGTCCAAGCTAAAACAACTATTCACTGACACCACCATATAAATTACCATAAATACTTGTCAAACGTATAGATTTCTATCACCTCCTCGAAGGAGGAAGGTGCAGAGAAGGCTTAGACTTTCCAAAGTGGCTTTCAAAGTGGGTGCTTCATTCTGGGGCTGGTCACTGGACCTCGAAAAATAAGCTGTTATTTCACCTTCTTGAAATGAAAAAAACATGCAATACATAGAAACATTATTACTGAGTAAAACATACTTAGACCAAGGTGATATGAATAGACTTGGTTCCTGGGTTTGCCATGTTATAAGGTCATAGACTACAGATACAGATACAGGCCCTTCTGCCCATCCAGTCTATGCTGACCCAATCTTCTGCCTACTCTCATCCACATGCACCCGGACCATAGCCCTTCATAACCCTCTCCAAACTTAAATGTTGCTGGCAACTCGTTCCCCCATCAGGTTTCTCTTAAATATTTCACTTTTCACCCTAAACCTATAACCTCTAGTTCTAGTCTCACCCAACCGGAGGGGGAGAAAGCTTGCATGTACTCACCCTATCTATACCCCTTATAATTTTATATACCTCTATAAGATCTCCCTTCGTTCTCCTGCGCTGCAGGTAATAAGGTCCGAACCTACTGAACCTTTCTCTGTCATTCAGGTCCTCAGGTCCCAGCAGTATTCTTGCCAACTTTCTCTGCACCGTTGAGCATTGGAGAGGGTTCACAGGTGGTTCACGAAAATGATTCTGGGATTGAAAGGCTTATCATATGAGGTGGGATCTCACTGAAACCTATTAAATGTTGAAGGGCCTTGATAGAGTGGATGTGGAGAGGATGTTTCCTATAGTGGGAGAGTCTAAGACCAGAGGATGCAGCCTCTGAATCGAGGGACGTGCATTTAGAACGGAGATAAGGAGGAATTTCTTTAGCCAGGGAGTGGTAAATCTGTGAAATTTGTTGTCACTGGTGGCTGTGGAGGCCAGGTCATTAGACATATTTAAGGCAGATGTTGATAGGTCAGGGCATGAAAGGATATAGGGAGAAGGCAGAAGAATGGGGCTGAGAGAGAAATGAGAGAGTAATGTATCAGCCACGATGATATGTTGGAGCAGACTCAATGGGCCAAGTGGCCCAATTTTGCTCCTGTATCTTTTGCTCACATGGTCTTTCAAGTTTATTGGTATTTTTCCTGTAAGTAGGTGACCAGAACTGCACAAAATACTCCATATTCAGCCTCAGTAATGTCTTGTACCATTTCAAGATCATACCCCAACTCAATTAATGCCTGATTTATAAAAGGCAATGTGTTTTAAGTTCCTTTTACATTCCTTTCTACACTCTGGATAAAGATACTTCACCAGAATTCCACACCAAATTTATTATTGACTCTTACCTTTACAACCCTGTCTACAGACTCTCCCATGTAGATATTTGTTGTGTTCACCCTAAAGGGTAAAGAGCGTATCTGGTCACCATTAAGTTTGGTAGTCTATATAACAGACCATTGGCTTGCCAGTCTGCCCTTAAAATTAGATTTGTTCATTTCTGGTACCATTCCGATAGATCACTTTCTCTCTAATACATCTTTTCCAGTCCCTTTGCTAATTCCATTCCTAGTAACTCTGAGACCGGAAATGTTGTACAATGCACCAAGTGAATAAAAGAATTGCCAGTAGGATTGCTTTTGTGTGGAGTTTAGAGTATCCTTGTTCAGGCACGTGACTTCTTAGCAAATGAAGTTGATTCGGACCCACAGGTTGTATAATGACTGTGACTGAAACATGACCATCCCCAGACAGGAGCTCTAAATCACTGGCGGGTAGTAAATTGCAGATCACAATGTACTGGCATCTCACCAGATCTAAGCAGGTGTGGTTTAGTTTACTGCTGTCAGAAGACCTAAGTGAAATCCTTAGTACGACCTTCAGAGGGCAGCAACATTGTGTGAAAGAATAACTAAGTATTTTCAGAGAAGCCCCATTCCTTGCAGCTCTATTGAAATGTCAATAGGAAATGAAAAGCTGTTTATAAGTGTTGGAATGCATCCAAAAAGGCTTCTATTACGGGAGAATACGTCCGTACAAAGGGATTTCCAAATCCGATTTGAACTAAGTTTATTTTTGTACATCTGGGATATGTGGACGTCACCGGCATATGTGTACGTTTTCTCTATTCTGACTTGCCCTTGAATTGAATAACGTGTTAGGACATTTCAGAGCAGAGTTAAGGGTTTATTTTACATAGGGCCTGAACTTTTCTGTCCTTTTCTCATGGTTCCAGGGAAGATGTCTGTAAATTCCTGGCTTTCTGCAAAAATTCAAGGCAAATTTATTATCAAAGTACATATACGTCACTATATACAACCCTGATATTCATTTTCTTATGGGCATACTCAATAAATCCATAATAGATTAACAACCATAACAGAAACAATGAAAGACAACAGGGCGTTCATCCAGTGTGCAAAAGACACACACTGTGCAAGTACAAAAAGAAAGACAGAATAATAATAAATAAATAAACCATAAAAATCGAGAACATGAGATGAAGGGTCCTTGAAAGCGAGTCCATGGGTTGTGGGAACATCTCAATGGTGAAGTGAAGTTGAGTGAAGTCATTCCCTTTCATTCAAGAGCCTGATGGTTGAGGGGCAATAGCTATTCCTGAACCTAGTGGTGTGGGCCCTGAATTCCTGTACCTTCCTCCTGATGGCAGTAGCAAGAAGAGGGGGGTGGGGATTCCTGATGATGGATGCTGCTTTACTGTTACAATGTTTTGTGTAGATATGCTCCTTGGTAGAGAGGGCTTCACCCATGATGGACTGGGGCGTATCCATTACTTCTTGGACGATTTTCCCTACAAGGGCATTGGTGTTTCCATACCAGGCCATGATGCAGCCAGTCAATATACTCTGCACTACACATCTATAGAAGTGTGTCAAAGTTTTAGATGTCACGTTAAATCTTTGCAAACTCCTAAGGAAGTAGAGGCATTGGCAAATTCAATTGATACACAATAAAAATATGTGTATCTACTGAATTTTTGCAATTACAGACAATGTAAAAGAAGGTAGCATGGTGGCGCAGTGCAATACAGTGCCAGAAATGGGTGCAATTCCCACCGCTGTCTGTAAAAATTTATACGTTCCAATGACACATGGGTGAGTATTAGTAAGTTGTGGATATTCTATCTGGGCACCAGAAGCGCGCCAAGACTTGAGGGCTGTCCCCAGCACATACTTGGACTGTGTTTGTCGCAGATGCAAATGACACGTTTCACTGCATAATTTGTTGTTTCAAGGTACCTGCGACAAATAAGGCCTATCTTCCTCTTATTTAAACAAAAATAAGCTGCATGCAGCAGGACATGCATACAACTGTTGATCCGCGGACGCTTTTGAGGCAGTTGTAAAATATTATAAGCCCTTCATAAGGAAATGTGTCTCTCAAGAGATTACACAGCCAGAAGGAGGGCAATGTTGTTCCTTTAGCCAGCTAGATTCAGCATGTTACCAAATAATCTCTATAGATGCACCGCTGAAAGTGTTCTGACTGGTTACATCAGAGCCTGGTAAAGCAATTCCAGAGCATAGGCTGCAGAGATTAGTGGATACCATGAAATATATGAGCATAGTTAGGCTAATCAGCAACAGCACCTTTATTTCCTGCGGAGCATGAAGAAAGCTCACCTCTGTCCCCGGATACTGATGGACTTTTACCACTGTACCATTGAGAGCATACTCACCAACTGCATCTCAGTGTGGTATGGCAATTGTCCTGTATCGGACCACAAAGCACTCCAGCGTGTGGTGAAAACTGCCCAGCGGATTATCGGCACCCAATTGCCCACCATTGAGAACATCTACCATAAACACTGTCTGGGCAGGGTGAAGAGAATTATCAGGGATACATCTCACCATAACCATGGACTTTTTACTCTCCTCCCATCCGGTACGCGCTACAGGAGCCTCCGCTCCCGCACCAGCAGGCACAGGAAGAGCTTCTTCCCTGAGGCTGTGACACTGCTGAACCTCACATCACAGCGCTAAGCAGTATTGTACCAATATTGTACTGTCTCAGTACTTTTATATTTGTGTGCTGTAGCACTTTTTTTTATTCACAGTTATTTTGTAAATAACTCTATTCTTTGCATTTCTGGTCAGATGCTAAATGCATTTCACTGGCTTCGTATCTGTACTTGGTACAATGACAATAAAGTTGAATCTAATCTAATCGGCCTATTGAGTCTTCCTTGTCATTCCATCATGGCTTACTTATTATCCCCCTCGACCCCATTTTCCTGCCTTCTCCCCATAACCTTTGATGCCCTCAGTATTCAAGAACTTATCAACCTCCGCTCTAAATATAGTCAATAACTTGGCCTCCACAATCGCTTGTGGCAATGACTTCCATAGAATCACTACCCTTCAGCTAAAGAAATTCCTCCTCATCTCTGCTCTAAATGGATGTCCCTCTAGATTGAGGCTGTGCCCCCTGGTCCTTAATTCACCCACTATAGGAAATATCCTCCCTACATCCACCTTTCAATATTCAATAGGCTTCACTGAGATCTTTCTAAACTCCAGCGAGTACAGGTCCATAGTCATTAAATGCTTCTCATACTTTAACCCTTTCATTCCCAGAACTATTCTCAAAAACCTACTCTGGACCCCCTCCACCGTCAGTACATCTTCCCTTAGATAAGAGGCCCACAACTGCTCAAAATACTCCAAGTGAGGTCTGACCAGTGCCTTATAAAGCCTCAACATTACATCCGTGCTTTTATATTCTGGTCATCTTGAAACGAATGCCAACATTGCATTTGCCTTCCTCACCACTGACTCCACCTGCACACTAACCTTTAGGGAATTCCGCACAACAACTCCCAAGTTCCTTTGGAGTCAGTTATCAAGGATGTGATAACAGCACATTTGGAAAGCGGTGAAATGATCGGACAAAGTCAGCATGGATTTGTGAAAGGAAGATCATGTCTGACGAATCTCATAGAATTTTTTGAGGATGTAACTAGTAGAGTGGATAGGGGAGAACCAGTGGATGTGGTATATTTGGATTTTCAGAAGGCTTTTGACAAGGTCCCACACAGGAGATTAGTGTGCAAACTTAAAGCACACGGTATTGCGGGTAAGGTATTGGTGTGGGTGGAGAGTTGGTTAGCAGACAGGAAGCAAAGAGTGGGAATAAATGGGACCTTTTCAGAATGGCAGGCGGTGACTAGTGGGGTACTGCAAGGCTCAGTGCTGGGACCTCAGTTGTTTACAATATATATTAATGACTTGGATGAGGGAATTAAATGCAGCATCTCCAAGTTTGCGGATGACACGAAGCTGGGTGGCAGTGTTAGCTGTGAGGAGGATGCTAAGAGGATGCAGGGTGACTTGGATAGGTTGGGTGAGTGGGCAAATTCATGGCAGATGCAATTTAATGTGGATAAATGTGAAGTTATCCACTTTGGTGGCAAAAATAGGAAAACAGATTATTATCTGAATGGTGGCCGATTAGGAAAAGGGGAGGTGCAACGAGACCTGGGTGTCATTATACACCAGTCATTGAAAGTGAGCATGCAGGTACAGCAGGCGGTGAAGAAGGTGAATGGTATGCTGGCATTTATAGCGAGAGGATTCGAGTACAGGAGCAGGGAGGTACTACTGCAGTTGTACAAGGCCTTGGTGAGACCACACCTGAAGTATTGTGTGCAGTTTTGGTCCCCTAATCTGAGGAAAGACATCCTTGCCATAGAGGGAGTACAAAGAAGGTTCACCAGATTGATTCCTGGGATGGCAGGACTTTCATATGAAGAAAGACTGGATGAACTGGGCTTGTACTCGTTGGAATTTAGAAGATTGAGGGGGGATCTGATTGAAACATATAAGATCCTAAAGGGATTGGACAGGCTAGATGCAGGAAGATTGTTCCCGATGTTGGGGAAGTCCAGAACGAGGGGCCACAGTTTGAGGATAGAGGGGAAGCCTTTTAGGACCGAGATTAGGAAAAACTTCTTCACACAGAGAGTGGTGAATCTGTGGAATTCTCTGCCACAGGAAACAGTTGAGGCCAGTTCATTGGCTATATTTAAGAGGGAGTTAGATATGGCCCGTGTGGCTATGGGGGTCAGGGGGTATGGAGGGAAGGCTGGGGTGGTGTTCTGAGTTGGATGATCAGCCATGATCATAATAAATGGCGGTGCAGGCTCGAAGGGCCGAATGGCCTACTCCTGCACCTATTTTCTATGTATGTTTCTATGTATGTATCTCAAAATTTTTTTTTGATTTTTCTCCCCGTTTAGAGGGGTCCATAGCATTAAAAAAAAATTGGGAACACCTGGTCTATGTCTTTATTCCTTCTACCAAAATGCACGACCATACAGTTCCTGACACTATATTCCATCTGCCATTTCTTTGCCCATTTGCCCAAGTCCTTTTGCAGACTCCCTGCTTCCTCAATACAACCTGCCCCTCCAGCTACAGTGGCATGCAAAAGTTTGGGCACCCCTGGTCAAAGTTTCTGTTACTGTGAATTGCTAAGCAAGTAAAAGATGAACTGATTTCCAAAAGTCATAAAGTTAAAAATGACACATTTCTTCAATATCTTAAGCATGAAAATTTTTTCATTTCCATCTTTTACAGTTTCAAAATAACAACAAAGGAAAAGGGCCCGAAGCAAAAGTTTGGGCACCCTGTATGGTCAGTACTTAGTAACACCCCCTTTGGCAAGTATCACAGCTTGTAAGCGCTTTTTGTAGCCAGCTAAGAATCTTTCAATTCCTTTTTCGGGGATTTTTGCCCATTCTTCCTTGCAAAAGGCTTTTTGTTCTGTGAGATTCTTGGACCGTCTTGCACGCACTGCTCTTTTGAAGTCTATCCACAGATTCTCGATGATGTTTAGGTCAGGGGACTGTGAGGGCCATGGCAAAACCTTTAGCTTGTGCCTCTTGAGGTAGTCCATTGTGGATTTTGAGGTGTGTTTGGGTTCATTATCCTGTTGTAGAAGCCATCCTCTTTTCATCTTCGGCCTTTTTACAGATGGTGTGATGTTTGCTTCCAGAATTGGCCGGTATTTAATTGAATTCGTTCTTCCCTCTACCAGTAAATGTTCCCCATGCCACTGGCTGCAACACAAGCCCAAAGCATGATCGATCCACCCCTGTGCTTAACAGTTGGAGAGGGGTTCTTTTCATGAAATTCTGCACCCTTTTATCTCCAAACATACCTTTGCTCATTGCGGCCAAAAAATTCTATTCAAAAGTTCAAAGGAACATCTAAACAAGCCTAATGCATTTTGGAAACAAGTCCTGTGGACTGATGATGTTAAAATAGAACTTTTTGGCCGCATTAGGGAACATTTACTGGTAGAGGGAACAATAAATTCAATTAAATACCAGCAAATTCTGGAAGCAAACATCACACCGTCTGTAAAAAAGCCGAAGATGAAAAGAGGATGGCTTCTACAACAGGATAAAGAACCTAAACACACCTCAAAATCCACAATGGACTATCTCAAGAGGCGCAAGCTGAAGGTTTTGCCATGGCCCTCACAGTCCCCTGACCTAAACATCATCGAGAATCTGTGGATAGACCTCAAAGGAGCAGTGCATGCAAGACGGCCCAAGAATCTCACAGAACTAGAAGCCTTTTGCAAGGAAGAATGGGCGAAAATCCCCGAAACAAGAGCTGAAAGACTCTCAGCTGGCTACAAAAAGCGTTTACAAGCTGCAATACTTGCCAAAGGGGGTGTTGCTAAGTACTGCCGTGCAGGGTGCCCAAACTTTTGCTTTGGGCCCTTTTCCTTTTTTGTTATTTTGAAACCGTAAAAGATGGAAATAAAAAAATAATCCTGCTTAAAATATTAAAGAAATGTGTCATCTTTAAATTTATACCTTTTGGAAATCAGTTCATCTTTTACTCGCTTAGCTATTCACAGTAACAGAAATTTTGACTGGGGTGCCCAAACTTTTGCATGCCACTGCATCTTCATATTAATAGCCATAAGGCCATCAATTCCATCATGCAAATCATGTACATATAACTTGAAAAGAAGTGGTCCCAACATAGACCCCTGTGGAACACCACTTGTCACTGGAAGCCAATCAGGAAAGGCCTCATTTATGCCCACTCTTTGCCTCCTGACAGACAACTAATCTTTATCCATGCTATTATCTCGTTAAGTAGTTTCATGTGTAGCACCTTGTCAAAGGGCTTCTGAAAATCCAAATGAGCAACATCCACTGTCTCTCCTTTAGTCTATCTTGTTTGTATTTTTCCTCAAATAATTCCAACAGATTTGTCAGGCGAGATTTCCCCTTAAGGAAATCATGCTGACTTTGGCCTATTTTATCATGTGCCTCTAAGTACCCCAAAACCTCATCCTTAATAATGGACTCCAAGATCTTCCCAACCACAGAAGTCATGTTAAATGGCCTATAATTTCCTTCTTCTGCCTTCCCCCCCCCACCCCGCTTCTTAAAGAGTGGAGAGACATTTGCAATTTTCCAGTCCTGCAGAACCATTCCAGAATCTAGTGATTCTTGAAAGATGAACAACAGACACAAAACGCCAGTCCTGCCGAAGGGTTTCAGTCCGAAACAGCGACTGTATTTTTTTTTCCATAGATGTTGCCTGGCCTGCTGAGTTCCTCCAGCATTTTGTGTGTGTTTCTTGGATTTCTAGCATCTGCAGATTTTCTCTTGTTTGTGATTCTTGAAAGATCATTACTAATGCCTCCACAATCTCTTCAGCTACCTCTTTCAGAACCTTGGGATGTAGTCCATCAGATCCATGTGATTTATCTACTTTAAGACTTCTCCTTTCCTCAGCACCTTTTCGTTAGTAATAGTAACAACACTCAGGTCTGTCCCTTGACATTCTTGAATTTCCAGCATACTGCTAGTGGCTTCCACAGTGATGACTGACATAAAATAATTATTAAGTTCCTCCACCATTTCTTTATCCCCCGTTACTAAATCTGCAGCATAATGTTTCAGCGATCCAATAACCACTCTCACTTCGCTTTTACCCTTTATATAAGACAAACTTCTGACACCCTCTTTTATATTATTCGCTAGCTTCACTTCTTGTTTTGTCTTTTCTCTCCTTGGGTTTTTTTTGTTACTTTATGTTGGTTGTTAAAAATTTCCCAATCCTTTAACTTCCCACGATTTTTTTGCTATTTGATATGCCCTCTCGTTTGCTTATATGCTGTTTTGAGTTCCTTTGTCAGCTATGGTTGCCTCAATCTCCCTTTAGAATACTTCTTCATGTTTAGGATGTATCTATCCAGCATCTTCCAAATTAACCCCAGAATCTCCAGCCATTGTTCTTTTGCCATCATCCCTGCTAGTGTCCCCTTCCAATCATCTTTGGCCAGCTCCTCTTTCATGCCTCTGTAATTCTCTTCACTCCACTGAAATACTGATACATCTGACTTATATTTTCCCCTTTTCAAACTGCAGGGTGGGTTCTATATTATGATCACTGGTTTCCTTTACCTTAAACACCCTAATCAAACTTGGTTTATTACACAGTACCCAACTCCAAAATTTCCATTCCCCACCACAAGCTGCTCTAAAAAGCCAGCTTAGAGGCATTCTACAAATTCCCTCTTTTGGGATCCAGCATAAGCTTGATTTTGCCAATCTGCAAGACTAACCCCTATTGACATCAATGGATCTGGAGTTGAGAGGGTGAACAGCTTTAAGTTCCTCGGCATACACATCACCAAGGATCTCACGTGGTCTGTACATACCGGCTGTGTGGTGAAAAAAGCACAACAGCGCCTCTTTCACCTCAGACGGTTGAAGAAGTTTGGTATGGGCCCCCAAATCCTAAGAACTTTCTACAGGAGCACAACTGAGAGCATCCTGACTGGCTGCATCACCACCTGCTATGGGAGATGTACTTCTCTCAATCACAGGACTCTACAGAGAGTGGTATGTACAGCCCGGTGCATCTGTAGATGTGAATTTCTCACGATTCAGGACATTTACAAATACAGGTGTGTAAAAAGGGCCCAAAGGATCTTTGGGGACCTGAGTCACTCCAACCACAAACTGTTCCAGCTGCTACCATCTGGAAAATGGTACTGCAGCAGAAAAGCCAGGATCCAGAAGCTCCGGGACAGCTTCTTCCCGGAGCTGTCATCAGACAGATTAATTCAAGCTGATACAATTGTATTTCTATGTTATATTGATTGTCCTGTTGTACATACTGTTTATAACAAATTACTATAAATTGTATATTGCACATTTACATAATGTAAAGATTTTTACTCCTCATGTATATGAAGGATGTAAATAATAAAGTCAAGTCAATTCATTTCAATTCATTGAAACCCCATTGCTATCATAACTTTGCCCTTATTACATGCCTTTTCTATTTCCTGTTGGTTTATATCACACATTCTGACTACTATTTGGAGGCCTGTATATAACTCCCATCAAGGGCTTTTTAACCTTGCAGTTTCTTAACTCTATCCACAAGGGCTCTACATCTTTCGATCCTATGTCACATCTTTCTAAGGATTTGATAGGGAATGTCTATCTAGCCTGGTCTATCATGAGCATAGTCATCCCCACCCTTGTCAGCATCAAAAAGGCCGCATCTACCTTCAAGGATCCCCATCATCTGGGCCATGTCCTATTCTTGCTGCTACTATTAGGCAAGTGGTAACGAAGCCGGAAGCCCCACACCACTAGGTTCAGGAACAGCTATTTTCCTACAACCATCAGGCTCTCGAATCAACCTGCAAAACCCTGATCCATCCTCAGCAATGAAACACCTCAGACCACATCATGCGCTACCATGGACAATTTTTTTTCTGCTCTAATGTCAGGATCAGAATCAGGCTTTTCATCACTGACATACATCATGAAATTTGTTGTTTTTGTGACAGCAGTATAGTGCAAAACATAAATAATATCATAAGTTGCAAGAAAAAAAATAAAAAATGCAAAAAAAGGAATAGCAATGTAGTATTTATGGACTGTTCAGAAATCTGATAGCAGAGGGGAATAAGCTGTTCCTAAAAAGTTAAGTGTGTGTCTTTGGACAATTAGCACAACAGGCAAGGTGAGCTGGGCCCAAGGGCCTATTTCATGCTGTACAGCTCTATTACTCCATGGTGTGAAACCATATTTAGCCATTAGTGTTATCAGTATGAGAAGGCACTTTCTGTTTATGGATGTGTGCACATAGTCTCATCTATTTTAGATTTGCATATTCTTACTGCTTGCTTATTACGAAATGGAGGGAGACCATTTGGCCCACTGAGCCTATGCCAAATCCAAGCAGAGCCAACTCATTACCTTCATCCCCCTTGTCTGATATCCCTGCAGCCCTCAAATTATAATCCTATAACATTCCCTTTTGTGTCCGTTCTCCCGTCACCTTCCATTTTGTGTCCCTGTTCTGTCACCACCTTCCCTCATGTCCCTGGTCTCCCATCACCTTCCCTTGTGTCTGTTCTCCATCACCTTCCCTCATGTGTCCCTGTTCTCCCATCACCTTCCCTCATGTCTGTTCTCCCATCACCTTCCCTCGTGTCTGTTCTCCCATCACCTTCCCTCTTGTCCCTGTTCTCCCATCACCTTCCCTCTTGTGTCTGTTCTTTCCTTTTTTTCTCTTTTGTTACTAATCTACATTTTGGTACCAAAAGCCATATTCGATCAAACTATCAGTATTTCTTCAGAAAGTGGGAGGAAAGCTGAGGATCTGAAGGGAGGTTGGGGAAGAATATACTAACTCCACACAGGTAATGCCCAAGTTTAGAATCGTGCCTCGGCCCATGGAGTCATAAGGCAGCTTTCATCCATCTAAGATATTGGATGTGCAGACAATGTGCATATGTGGCATGATGAACGTGGCCCGAAAGAGCACTTCCCTCACAATATTTAAGGAGTATCTGAACAAGCTTGTTAACAAGCAGATTAGACTACTGGCTAACTGCAGGTGAATGAGGTATTTGATGGTTGACACAGTCACAAGGGGTCACAAAGCCTGAACCTACCCAACTGCACTGTGAGAGTACCATCAGCTCAAGGACTAAAGAGATCCAGAAAGCTAGCTCACTATTTAGCTTCTCAAGAACAATAATAGATAAAGATATTGGAGCAGAATTTGACCATTTTGCCCATTATGTCTGCTCTGGCATTCAATCATGGCTGATTTTTCCACCTTTCTCTTGTGTTCTCCCCAGAACCTTTAACCCCATACCCAATCAAGAACCTATCAATCTTTGCGTTAACGACACCTGGTGACTTGGTGGTAACGAGTTCCACACATTCGTCATCCGTTAGCAGGAGAATGGATAGGCAATACATGTTGGCCAAAGAATGAATAAAATACCATGTTTTGTGGGCCAGAATAGAATCCCACCTGCAGACATGCTGCAAAATCATTAGCATCCAGTCTCAATGAGTCGCTAAATGTCAAATATGGATAGGTGGGCACTACTTGGTTTACCTGGGTCCATGCTCCCGTGCTCCATTCAGGAGGGCAGTCATGGGCGTTGCAGGGCTGTACTCGAGGGGGTGTCACCATGGGGCACATGGAGTGAGGCACGGCCTGGTCATGTTGGAAGGCCACCTTGCGGAAGCATTGGATCTGGCGAGTCTGCTCCCCACCCCCGCAGGACCTGCTGCAATCGTCCCACTTGCCCGTAGACCAGCTGTGATGGGAACAGAAAAGGAACAAGACAAAATGCGTGAGCCGGTTGACGAAGATCAGAGAAATGTGACAAGACCCAACCCATCACCAACACGACGAGGAATGTGGACCAGATGTCTCCCCTCAGATGAGATCCATTTCTTCCTCTATCTTCTGTCAGATGTACATCTGTAATAGGATTAGTGACTTGGCTTAGGTGTAGCTGATAAACATAAAAACATACATATTTGTTCAGGCTTTTATTTGTTAAGTAATAGCCCTGCTGATTTTTATTTGAAATTCAGTTGGACCACAACAGGAGGGCAGCCATTTTGTTTTCATTGAGTTTTTCAGCCAGACTGAACGTCATAGGCACAGTCCTTTCATCTTTCTTTCGTTTGCTCCATCAAAATCATCATCTGTATCTGTTGTTTTAGTTCGTAAAGGAGAATGCTATCTGAGCAATATTTTGTGTTAATACTATGTAAAAGTTTACTCTTGATTATCAGCAGTGTTTAACCAGTATTGGTAATATAGAGAATTCTTAGCTGATATTCATCTTACATACTTTAAAACTTTGCTTACTCATGTTATGTATAAAATTTGGACATTTTACTGGTAAATCTAGCTTCATGTGAAAACGGATTATGTGCTTTACCGACATATATATTTCTCAGGTTTCTGGTTGGCTACAGGTATCGATTTTAACCAATGTTTCGATGACAAACTCTGCCATCTTCATCAGGGATGATGCCTGGGCATGTCTAGTCCAGTGGTATGTATTACCCACGGTGTCTGTCCCTCATGATTGGTTAGTCCTCAACCAATCAGGTTTCTGTTGTTCCACCTTGTTTACAATCGAATTCCAGTTCTTACTTAGAGCTTGTTAAAATTCTTTTTCTCTAGTTTTATTTCTATGTTTTCCTTCTCCAGGCAGTCTCAAAAGACATTGGCGCAGCACTGTAGTTCTGTGCCATTGCAGTCAAACCTATGGTCATTGCGAACACAATGTTCTGCTACTGCCGATTTCTCCGGGTACCCCAAATGGATACCCCTGCTATACTTCTTAAGGTGAATTTGCACCGTGCATCCTGTCGGGCCAATATACGCTGTTCCACATTCACAGGGAATTCTGTAACTGCCAGCTGTCCTGAATCCTAGGTCATCTTTTTCCCACATAACCTGGGATTTGAGCTTCCAAGTAGGTTTGACTATGGTATTAATCTGACATTTCTTCAGGATCCTGGTGATCCTTCCAGAAACCGTGGAAACATAGAGAAGACAGGTGAGAATGATGAGTTCCTCATCTTCCAGATATCTCTTCAGTGACAGAGATTGCCCTTACCTACCATCTCATGTGTCTCTGCATCCAACACGTCATTCTCTGTAACTTCCACCATTGTCCAAGGGATCTTACCACCAAACATATCCCCCACTCTCTCCACTTTCCACAGGGATCGCTCCCTCCATCATTCCCTTGTCCTTTGTCCTCCACGCACTTATTCCTGCAAGTGGCCAAAATGTTACACCTGCCCATACTCCTTCCTCACTTGCCTTCAGGGGTGCAAACAGTCCTTCCAGGTGAGGCAACACTTCACCTGTGATCTGCTGAAATCGTCTACTGTATCCGGTGCTACCAAAGCCTCTTCTACATTGGTAAGACCCGACGTAAACTGGGGGAACCACTGCATCAATCACCTCCTCTCCATCCGTCAAAAGCGGAACTTCCTGGTGGCTAAACACTTTAATTCCCATTCCCATTCCAACATAGCAGTCCATGTCCTCGTCCTGTGCCATGATGGGGTCACCCTCAGGGTGAAGGACCAACTTGTTATATTCCGCTAAGTTTGCCTCCAACTTCATGGCATGAATATTGACTTCTCCTTCTCGTAAAAAAAAGTTCCCTTCTCCCACCCCTCTTCTTCTATGCCTTTCTCTGGCCTCTTACCTCTTCTCACCTACCTATCATCTGTACCTGGGTCCCCACCTCCTTCCTTTTCTCCTATGGTCTACTCCTATCAAATTCCTTCCTCTCCAGCCCTTTCTCTTTCCTACCCACCTCGCTTCACCCATCACCTTCTAGCTATCCTCCTTCCCCTCCCGTCACCCTTCCATTCTGGTGCTCTCCCCTTTCCTTTTCAGTCCTGAGGAAGGGTCTCAGCCTGAAACGTCAACTGGTATTCATTTCCATGGATGCTGCCTGGCCTGCTGAGTTCCTCCAGCATTTTATTCTATATCTGTACTTCTAACTTTATTCTTATGTGATTTTTTTTATAAATGCTGAATGTTGTTTTATTGCAGGTCACACCAAAATGGCAGAACAAATTTCTCATATATGTAAATGTTATGCCAAGTAAAGTTGATATTTGATCCTTTATCTTTAACCTATAAAGATCGGCACCTTATACAAGGTACTTTCCATTCAGAGCGACGCAAATAATTTTATTTTATTTATTTATTTAGTAAATAGGCTCATCTGGCCTAATGAGACTGCACCCCCCAATTACACCCATGTGACCAATTATCCTACTAACCCGTACGGCTTTGGAATGTGAGGGGAAACTGAAGCACTAGGCACAAACCCACATGGTCACGGGGGGTGGGAATACACAAACTCCTTATAGGCACCTTGACTTTGACTTCACTGTCATTCAGCATTTTATTAGCTTCTCTGTAACGACATTAGTCCTGAGGTAGATCCAATCGAAGAACTTAATTGCAACAAGATGCTCCACAAGTACAAACACTATTAGATGTTAACAAAAGAAGCACTTTCCAGACAGTTGATTTAAGTGACTCCAATCTCTGCCGGTGTAAAATGTGTCTGGGAAGTCTCAGTCCTAAGTGGGCATCAGCTCACAGCATAAAAACTGATAACCACTATTTGGGGACTCCGTGAAAGGCAATTATTGTGTCTGACAGTCTGGGGAAAGTGAATTAAAATTGGTGCAGACTGACTGATAGGCACAGCAGTGCATCACTGCTCTTGTCACAACTATCAATTTTGTACATGCTGAATTCTGCAACAAAATAATCTCAAATGTTCTGAGGACACTTATACCTGCTACTTATAACAGGCAGCACTGTCAGAAGAAGGTCATGCTGGTTGTATTTTGGTGAATTTGTAAGTTTCTCAGGAATTTGTTCAAGTTGGAGATTTCAATCATGACCTAAGATTGTTTAATGTCATTTCCAGTACACAAGTGTAAAGGGGAACAAAATAATTATTACTCCAGCTCCGTTGCAGCACAAAAACACAATAAAGAACAGAATAAGAACAACACAATAATTATAAATACATAAAATACACAGATTGATTGTATGTCCATAAAGTGACACTCGGCATGAGTGTCTGTACTTAAGGTGACCGACATGAAATGTTACGTAGTGATGGTGGGGGATGTGCAGGGTTGCGTTAGTGGGTGGAGGAGTTGATCAGTCTTACTGCTTGGGGAGAGTAACTGATTTTGAGTCTCAAACAAGAGAAGATCTTGCAGACGCTGGAAATCAAAGGAATACACACGAAATGCTGGAGGAACTCAGCAGGCCAGACAGCATCGATGGAAAACAGTAAACAGGTGACATTTCAGGACGAAACCCTTCATCAGGACTGGAAAAAAGAGATGACAAGTCCATGGCCTCCTCAATTGTTATGATGAAGCCAGGTTGGAGGAACAATATCATATATTCCGTCTGGTTAGCCTCCAACCTGATGGCATGAACATCGAGTTTTTGAACTTCTAGTAATGCCTCTCACTTCTCTTACACCAGTCCCCATTCCCATTTCTCTTTCTCACATTATCTCCTTACTAACCCTTCCCTTTTTTCCATGGTCTTCTGTCCCCTCCTATCAGATTTCCTCTTCCATAAGTATAGTCATAGTCATACTTTATTGATCCCGGGGGAAATTGGTTTTCATTACAGTTGCACCATAAATAATTAAATAGTAATAAAACCATAAATAATTAAATAGTAACATGTAAATTATGCCAGGAAATAAGTCCAGGACCAGCCTATTGGCTCAGGGTGTCTGACCCTCCAAGGGAGGAGTTGTAAAGTTTGATGGCCACAGGCAGGAATAACTTCCTATGATGCTCAGTGTTGCATCTCGGTGGAATGAGTCTCTGGCTAAATGTACTCCTGTGCCCAACCAATCCATTATGTAGTGGATGGGAGACATTGTCCAAGATGGCATGCAACTTGGACAGCATCCTCTTTTCAGACACCACCTTCAGAGAGTCCAGTTCCATCCCCACAACATCACTGGCCTTACAAATGAGTTTGTTGATTCTGTTGGTGTCTGCTACCCTCAGCCTGCTGCCCCAGCACACAACAGCAAACATGATAGCACTGGCCACCACAGACTCGTAGAACATCCTCAGCATCGTCTGACAGATGTTAAAGGATCTCAGTCTCCTCAGGAAATAGAGACGGCTCTGACCCTTCTTGTAGACAGCCTCAGTGTTCTTTGACCAGTCCAGTTTATTGTCAATTCATATCCGCAGGTATTTGTAATCATCGACCACCATGTCCACACTGACCCCCTGGATGGAAACAGGGGTTACCAGTGCCTTAGCCCTCCTCAGGTCTACAACCAGCTCCTTAGTCCTCCAGCCTTTTATCTCTTTCATCAATCAACTTCCCAGCTCTTTACTTCATCGCATCCCCTCTCCTGTCACCTACTACCTCGTACTTCTTCCTCCCTTCCCTCTACCTTCGAACTCTGACTTTTTATCTTGACTGTTTACTGGGTCAACTGCTTACCCTTTTCCATAGATACTGCCTGGCTTGCTGAGTACCTCCAGCTTTTTGTGTCTATTACAATGGTTTTGATTCTGGTGGCCCTGGGGTGGATGCCACATGGCCTATTCCATAATGGAAGTGGGACAAACAGTCCATGGGCAGGGTGGGTGGGATCCTTCATGATGTTACTGGCCCTTTTCCAGCACCTTTCTATATATACAGTATGTCCTTGATGGTGGGTCGGCAGGTAGGTAGCTCACAGTCAAACTAAATCAGTTCAGTAACCAGCGAACATAACGCTATTTCTATCAAAAGATCAGCACCATAGATGATGCCAATATCTCACATCACTATTTTAATTAGTATCCAAAGATTTTTAATGAGGAGGATTTTTTGGTTTGGTTCATTATTGTCACATATAGCAAGACATAGTGAAAAACTTGACACAGATGAAATTATTACATAGTAGACTGAGCTAAAATAAGGAAAAACAATAACAATGTAGAATAAAGTATAAAAGCTACGAAGGAAGTGCAGTACAGGTACACGATAAAGTGCAAGACCCTTATGAGGTAGATTATGAGGCCAAGAATCTACCTTATCGTACAAGAGGTCTATTCGAGAGTCTGAGTGTAGTAAACATGACTAATCCATGCCAACGCTCACCTGACAAAGTATGACCGTTCTGACCATTGTTGGTAATATCACTTGTTCAGTATGTGCTATAATGTAGGTGATCATGGTCATTCCATGACTATGATTGTTCTTCGCTAAGAATCCTACAGGAGTAGTTCGCCATTGCCTTCTTTTGGGCAGTAAAAGTCGGGTGATCCCAGCCATTATCAATACTCTTCAGTGATCAATCTCTTCAGAGATTGTCTGCCTGGCATCAGTGGTCACATAACCAGGACTTGTGAAATGGATCAGTTGCTCATATTACCATCCACCTCCTGTTCGCATGACCTTAAATCGGGGCGGGGGGGGGGGGGAAGCAGGTGCTACACCTTGCCCAAGGGTGACTTGTAGGCTGGCAGAGGGAAGGAGTGCCATACACCTCTTTGGTAAGATATATCTCCACCCTACCACCACTTTTGATAACATAACAATCTCAAAAACGCTATTCAAATGTACCAAGATGCAGCAAATCATCTGAAATGGATAGGGTGCTGAGCCAACCTGACAAGGTTTAATCTGACTGTTTTATCAGATTATACACTCGCCACCCAGAGCTTGCGACCGATAGATGGGTCCTGTTGGGCTCAGGTTGAGATCAATTCACTGTAGAAAGCAGAGTGGGGTTGCATTTAGCTATTGAACAACCACCCCTCCAATTCCTAGAAATCCTGGGACACTGCGAAAGACTGACTAAACCAGAGAACAAACTGGAACTTTCTAACTTCTGTTATAGTGATCTGTCAGAAACATTCAAAAATCGACTTAACTTTTATGTGAATTTTACAATGTAGAATATTCCTCTGGGCTGAGATTTATAACTAAGCTCAGGAACACAGACTATATCACACTCAATTGCCGGCCATAATACAACTTGGCAGAGATTCAAAAGGTTGTACCTGATCCAATAAATATGTCATGGTCAGATGAATTTTTGCAAAGGTTTAGCAATGATGTTCTGGATTACTGTCAAGGTTTTATGTGGGGCTAAAAGACTTTGATGAAATTCCAGCCAGCCACAATTCTCATAACACAAACCCACAAGACTTCAGTTCCTCAGCCTTCAAGGAAGCATTTAATTTTCAACAGGTTGAATAAAGGGAAAGTGACTGCAGCTGATATAACTGAACAAGCTAATCCGGCAGCTCTTCCGACACAGAGCAACCATGACTTTTATCAAAATACTAGAGGTGCTGGAAAACTGAACCAAAAAAAATAAACAGAAAACACTGGAAAGACTCAACAGGTCAGACGCCACGGTAGCATATCGTTTGGCATGATGCTATTACATCTCGGGTCATCTGAGTTTGGAGTTCATTTCCAACGACAACTGTACGGAGTCTGTACATTCCCCTGTGGAATGTGTGGGTCTCCTCCCACAGTTCACGCACAAACCGGCTGGTGGGTTAATTGGTCATTGTAAATTGTCCCATGAGTAGGTTACGGTTAAATTGGGAGTTGCTCAGTGGAGCAGCTCAAAGAGCCAGAAGGACCTATTCTGTGCAGTATCTCTAAATGAATAAATAGATAGATAGATAAATAATCAATCAATCTGTGGAAAGACAAATAGTTCATGATTTAACCCAAATACTCCTTCATCAAAACTTCTTTCGAAAAACAGTCCGTGACATGGAATGTTAACTCTTCCACAGAATTCCAATGTTAACCTTGATGCTTCCCTGCTCTCCCTTCTTTCCACAGATGCTGTCTTACTTAGTGACTGTTTTCTATATTTTGAATCTTAATTTTAGGAACACCTGTTGAACATGTCTAACGCATGGGGTAAGATTTAGAAGTTTCTTCTATACTATTTGGAAAAAGGATATTGCAAAGCCCACATTAAAGGTGACGGTGAACCACCTTCTTGAACCTCAGCAGACTTTTTGGCAAAGGTGTTCACACAATGCTTTTAGAATATTGGACATCAAACAGCACAGCACAGTGCAGGCTCTTTGGCCCATGATGAGGTGCTAACATTTTAACCTACGCTAAGATTAACCTTCCCTCCTACATAGCCCTCCAATTTTCTTTAACCCATGTGCCTATCAAAAAGACTCTTAAATGTTCCTAATGCATCAGCTTCAACCACCACCTCTGGCAGTGTGTTCTACATATTTACCACTCTCTGCATAAAGAACTACTTCTAACATCCCTCCTTATACTTTCCTCCAATCACCTTAAGATTACACCCTTGCGTATTAGCCAATTCTGCCCTGGGAATAAAGATGCTGGCTGACCATTATATCTATGCCTCTTATTGTCTTATATACCTCTGTCAAGTTGTATCTCATCCTTTTCCATTCCAAAGCGAAAAGCTCCAGCTTTTACTTAGACATTCCTCATGAGTCATGTACTTTAATCCAAGCAGCATCTGGTAAATCTCCTCTGCAACCTCTCTAAAGCTTCAACATCCTTCCTATAATGAGGCAACCAGACTGAATCCACGAGCCTGGAGGCTGAAAACGGCCTATGCTGGGATTATAGGACTGTACATGCGTGAAGCTGGGTGGGTGGGAGGGAGGAATGGGGCTTGCTTTGCTGTTTTTGCTTGGTATGTTCTGTTTTGTTGCATTCTGTATTGTTCTGCCAAGCATTGTGGCATTGTGCTATGCTGGCATTGATATCTGTGGTGACACTTATGGAGTTATAGAGCATTACAGTACAGAAAAAGGTCATTCGCCCTATCCAGTGCATGCTGAACTATTAACCCACAGAGTCCCATTGACCTGCACCCAGACCATAGTCTCCATATCTCTCCTATCATGTACCTATCCAAATCTCTCTCAAATGTAGAAATCATGCCCGCGTCCACCACTTCGGCTGGCAGCTTATTCCACACTCTCACCACCTTCTGAGTGAAGAAGTTCCCCCTCATGTTCCCCTTAAATATTTCACCTTTCACCCTTAACCCATGACTTCCAGTTCTAGTCTGACACAAGCTCAGTGGAAAAAGCCTATTTACAATTACACTGTCTGTACCCCTCATAAATTTGTATACTTCTGTTAAACCTCTCTTCATTCTCCTATGCGCTAGAGAATAAAGTCCAAACCTATTCAACCATTCCCTATAACTCAGCTTCTCAATCCCTGGCAAGATCCTTGTAAATTTTCATTCCACTCTTTCAATCTTACTGACATCTTTCCTGTAGGTAGGTGACCAAAACTGCACACAGTACTCCAAATTAGGCCTCACCAAGATTCCAACTCTTGTATTTAATACTTCGATCTATGCAAGCCAACATGTCAAATGCTTGCTTTATGACCCTATCTATCTGTGACACCACTTTCACTAGGGAATTATGGATGTGTATTCCCAGATTCTACTCCACTCCTCAGTGCTCACCGTGTAAGACCTACCCTAGTTTGTCCTCGCAAGCTAAAACATCTCACACTTGTCTGTATTAAATTTCATCTGCAATTTTTTAGCCCATTTTTCCAGCTAGTCCAGATCCCGTTGCAGGCTTTAACAGCCTTTCTCGCTGACCACTACACCCCCAAACTTGGTGTCATCCAGAAATTTGCTGATCCAATTTACAATGTTATCATCCAGATCATTGACAAAGGTGAGGAGTAACAACAGACTCATCACCAACCCCTGCGACACCCCACCGGTCACAGTCAGAGAGGCAACCACTTACTACCACTCTCCAGATTCTCCCACACAGCTAATGTCTAATCCAATTTACTATTTCATCCTGAATGCCAGCAACTGATTCTTCTTAACCAGCCTCCCACTGCCAAAGGTCTTGCTAAAGTCCACATAGTTGTCCCAGCATATCCTTGAGTGTGTTGGTTGTTAACGCAAACTGCATATTGTACGTTTCGATGTACATCTGATAAATAAATGTTAATCTGAATACAATACTCCAAGTGTTGTCAAACCAAAGCTGGGGTAGGAATTTCAATACTTAATCCATTAATGAGCAGGGCAAGAAATACATTTCTAATAAATTTACAATGATCAAATAAATTTTTGCAAAGTTACAGTGAAATTCTTGAATATTAATGTTATATAAGGCTAAAATGCTTTCAAATTCCACCCAGTTCACAATATATGCTGGAGATGGAGGGAGGGGGACACCGGTACTCAGTGCATTGGGTGGGTTACCATTCAAATGGCCACTTTTTCCCAGACGACGTCAAGTTTTGATTGTTGAAGCTGCACACATCCAGGTAAGAAATGTGAATCTGTATACAACACACCTGATGTCTCTTATAAACGTGGCAGGGATTTGGGTGTCAGGAAGTGAATCACTTGCTACAGGATATCTGAACTCTCTTGTAGCCATAGCATTTATGTGGCTGGTCCATTGTGAACCTGCCATGTTAGAAAGAAACCATCCACCCTCCCCAAAAAAAACCCCCGACTGAATCACAATTAGGACTACACATCACGCGTCATACAAAAAGCTTCTAAAAATAAACATCAAACCGCCAGCAAGAAAAGAAAATATACTAAAAAAATTTACTATTAGATCGTGGAAAAATTATATCAATTAACTCAAATGACAATAACGAGCAAATGAACCCCATCTTTTCTCAAAATCAAATAAAGGTTCAAAGGTTCAACTTCTAATTTTCTCCAAACTAAGACATAGCATCACTTGAGAGAACCATTGTGACAAAGTGGGAGCTGATGTATCCTTCCACTTCAACAAAATGGCCCTCCTAGCTGTCAATGTAACAAATGCAATAACATGTTGGTCAGACACAGAAATACCAGGGGTTGTACATCTAATGGGTTCTTTTTTTTTCTCACTTTTCTGCTTAGTAGGTTTTTCTTGTTATCACAAAATTTTTTTTCAATCTTTAAGATAATGATTTTTTTGAGGCATTGTAAGTGTTGTTACTTCGATGTACTCATGTTATTTTTCCTGTATATAACAATAAAAAGATTTGAAAAGAAAGAAAGGACTACACATCACCTCTGAGGCATCTTTCCTATAGTTATCCAGCTTCTCAACAAAACTCACTCCGATGCAATACCCTAACTATCCCTGCATAACATCCGTAAAATGTCTTTCCTGCTCTCCTTGTTCTATTGATAATTGCTAAGTCTATTCATATGTTCACATTTATTTTAGTTTGATTTTTGACATTTGCACATGTAACCATTCTGCTAATTGCTGATTGCTCATGGCTGTTTGCGTTGTTGTTCTATAAATTGTTGGTTGCTATTGTGTGGTTTGTTATTGTATTACCCTGTGTATTGTATTTGGCACAGAAGCACAATCCATTCTGTTGCGTTTCACATACTGGAAGTAAAGAGTTATTTATTTATTGATTGAGACACGGAGCGCAATAGGCCTTTCCGGTCTTTCGAGCTACACTGCCCAGTGTCACCAATTTATCCCTAGCCTGATCTCATGACAATTTACAATAACCAACTAACTACCAACTGATAAATCTTTGCCTGTGGGAGGAAACGGGGGCAGCCAGAAGAAACCCGAGGAGAAACCCAGGGTCATGGAGAGAATGTACCAACTCCTTACAGTCAGCAGTGGGAAATGAACCTGGGTCGCTGGTACAGTAAATCATTGTGCCACCCGTGCATTCTGATACTGATTCTGAAAATCTCCCTGGAAGGGTATTTCTCCCATGATATCCAGAATGAAGATGTTCACTCATTAGTACCCCATCGGCTCCATGCATCACAGCATGATAAAGCAACTGTTCTGCCCCAATTCTGCAAGAAATGCAGAGAATTGTAAACACACCCCAGTCCATCATGAAATCAAACCTCCCTCCCTACAATCCATCTGTACTTTGCACTGCCTTGGGGAAACAGCTAACGTAATCAAAGCCCCTCCCAACCCAATTGATCTTTCCTCTATGTGCCATCAAGCAGAAGGTACAAATGATTGAGTGCACGCACCTTCAGCTACAAGGACGGTTTCCATCCTGCTGCTACAGTTGTACCACGGAAAGCATTCTGACAGGCTGGTATGGAGGGGCTACTGCACAGGACCGAAAGAAGCTGCAGAAGGTTGTAAATCTAGTCAGCTCCATCTTGGGCACTAGCCTACAAAGTACCCAGGACATATTTAGGGAGTGGTGTCTCAGAAAGGCAGCATCCATCATTAAGGACCTCCAGCACCCAGGGCATGCCCTTTTCTCACTGTTACCATCAGGTAGGAGGTACAGAAGCCTGAAGGCACACACTCAGCGATTCAGGAACAGCTTCTTCCCCTCTGCCATCCGATTCCTGAATGGACATTGAAGCTTTGGACACTATCTCACCTTTTTTAATATACAGTGTTTCTGTTTTTGCACATTTTCAAAAATCTATTTGATATATGTAATTGATTTACTTGTTCATTTATTATTATGTTTTATTTTATTTATTATATTTTTCTCTCTCTCTCTCTCACTCTGCTAGGTTATGTATTGCATTGAACTACTGCTGCTAAGTTAACAAATTTCACGTCACATGCTGGTGATAATAAACCTGATTCTGATTCTGATAAGACTCTTGAAAGGGCCTCTTAAAAGATCATAAGATTTGGAGCAGAATTAGGCTATTTGGCCCATCAAATTTGCTCTGACATTTCATCATGGCCAATCCATTTCCCTCTTAGCCCCAATCTCCTACCTTCTCCCTATAACCCTTCATGCCCTGACTAATTAAGAATCGATCAACCTCTGCCTTAAATATACCCAATGACTTGGCCTCCACAGCAGCCTGTGGCAATAAATTCCACAGATTCACCACTCTCTGGCTTCTCATTGTATCTCAGTAGGCATGAAACTAACAAAGTAATTACCAATTACTGTATGACTCTCAAACTTTGACACACTTCAATCAATATAATGGTGGACAGTATATTGACTCTCTGACGGTGGTGTCTGAAAAGAGGATGCTGTCTAAGTTGCATGCCATCTTGGTCAATGTTTCCCATCCACTACATAATGTACTGGTTGGGCACAGGAGTGAATTCAGCCAGAGACGCATTCCACCGAGATGCAGCACAGAACTTCATAGGAAGTCATTCCTGCCTGTGGCCATCAAATTTTACAACTCCTCCCTTGGAGGGTCAGACACCCTGAGCCAATAGGCTGGTCCTGGACTTATTTCATAATTTACTGGCATAATTTACATATTACTATTTAACTATTTATGGTTCTATAACTATTTATTATTTATGGTGCAACTGTAACGAAAACCAATTTCCCCTGGGATCAATAAAGTATGACTATGACTCTGACTGGCTGGATCACAGTCTGGTATGCAATCATCATTGCTCTTGATAATCCTACAAAAAGCAGTAGATGCGCCCCTTGAGTACATCAACATGAAATGCTGTTGCAGGAAAGCAGCGTCTATCACCAGGGATCCCTACAACACAGGAAATGCTCCCTTCTCGCTGCTGCCATCAGGAAGGAGGTACAGGAGCCTCAGAACTGACACCGCCAGGTTCAGGAACAGTTACTACCCCTCAACCAGCAGGCTTTTATACCAAAGAGGATAACTTCACTTGCCCATCATTGGTGCCAATCAATGGACTCATTTCAAAGACTTCATCTCATGCTCTCGATATTTATTGTTTATTTATTTATTATTATTATTTCTTCTTGTTGTATTTGCACAGTTTGTTGCTTTCTGCATTCTGGTTGAACACCCAAGTTGTGTGGTCTTTCTTTGACTCTGTTAAGGTTATTACTCTATAGATTTACTGTGCATGCCTACAAGAAAATGAATCTCAGGGTTATATTATGGTGACAAATATGTACTTTGATAATAAAAGTTACTTTGAGCTTTGTTCACTCCCTCTTTCATGGATGCTTTGTGACCTCATAGGGTACACCCATCTACAAAATCCATTGCAGGAACTCACCGAGATTTCTTCAAGGAATCTTTCAAACTGCTGATTTCACTTGCTAGCACTAACAGTCCACCTACTTCCACAGGAGAATAAAAAAATTTGGCATGTCCGCTTTGACCCTCACCAATTTTTGTAGCTGCTCGACAGAGAGCATCCAATCCAGACGGATCACGGCTTGGTACAGCAACTGCTCTGCCCGTGAACACAAGCAACCACAGACAGTTGCGAACACAGCATCATGCATCATGGAAGCCAGCCTCCCCTCCATGGACTCTATCTACAATTCTCTCTGCCTCAGTAAAACTGACAGTATAATTAAAGACCCACCAAATATTCTCTCTTCTCTCCCCTCCCATCAAACCGAAGATTCAAAAGCTGGAAGCCATTTTCCCTAAGTTTAAGGAGAGCTTCAATCCCACTGTTATAAGTCTATTGAATAGTGCCCTAGTACAGTAAGATGGGCTGTTGACCTCATTATGGCTTTGTATCTTCTTGGTATTGGTATTGTCACATGTACTGAGATACAGTGAAATACTTGCATACTGTTTCTACAGATCAGATCATTACAGAGTAAATTGAGCTAGAACAAGGTAAAGTAATAACGATGCAGAATAACGTGTAATAGATATCAAAAAAGCGCAGCACAGGTAAACGATAAATTGCAGGTAATCATAATGAGGTAGATTATGAGGCCAAGAGTCCAACTTATCGTATAAGCGACTGATCACTGTGGGATAGAACAAAAACACGAGGAATTCTGCAGATGCTGGAAATTCATGCAACACACATCAAAGTTGCTGGTGAACGCAGCAGACCAGGCAGCACCTCTAGGAAGAGGTACAGTCGACGTTTTGGGCTGAGACCCTTCATCAGGACTAACTGAAAGAAGCAAATCTCTTACTAACTCTTCCTTCAGTTAGTCCTGGCGAAGGGTCTTGGCCCGAAACGTCGACTGTACCTCTTCCTAGAGGTGCTGCCTGGCCTGCTGCGTTCACCAGCAATGTTGATGTGTGTGACTGTGGGATAGAAGCTGTTCTTGTGCCTGGTGGCACATGGTTTCAGGCTTCTGTATCTTCTGCCCAGTGGGAGAAAGAAGAGAAAATATCCGGGGTAGGTGAGGCTGTTGATTATATTGGTGCTTTACTGAGGCATAAACAGAGCCCATAGATGGGAGGCTGGTTCTGAAGCAGTGCCGCGGCCCGAAATGTTGACTATTTATTCCTTTCCATGGATGCTGCCTGACTTACTGAGTTCCCCAGCATTTTGTGTGTGAGGCTGCTTACTGTGATGTGCTGAGCTGCATCCACAACCCTCTGCAGTTTCTTGCAGTCATGGGCAGAACAGTTACCACACTAAGCCTGTCTGCCTAATTGTAACACTTTATTCTGCATTCTGTCATTGTTTTTCTTTTTACTGCCTCAATGTACGGAAATGATGAAATGAACTGTATGGATGGCAACGTTTTCACCAACTTAACACGCCCGCACAAGTTCTCTTTCAGTTACACACATCACAACAAGTCAGAGTTACGTTCTCATTTTGACATTACTGCCAGCAATAAACTCTCCATCTCCTTTGTAACTGTACTGTTTGGGCTACGTGCACCGCACCAGAAAGCTCGCAGAAGTTCACTGCAACCTTCTCAGGGGCAAATGAGAATGGTCAATAAATGATGGAATTGCAAGCAATGGCCACATTCAGAGAATGGATATTGTTTTGCAAAGTGGTTTTCAGTTAGGCACCAAGGATCTACTTTCCCTTTTGGTAGTTTCCATTATACAACCAATCATGGAGGGAGAACCTCTTATACAACAGATAATTACACTCTCACTCACACAATACACAGAGTTATCAGACTCTTGAATGATAATACGGTCTCTTGACCTCAGTCCACCTCATTATGATTTGCACTTTATCATTTACCTGCACGGCACTTTTTTGGTAGCTTTTGCACTTTTTCCTGCAATGCAATTGTTTTATGGGTGGTGTAAGGCTCTCCAAACGAGGTGTGAAGCTCTCCTTCCCTCTGTTAGGCTGCAGATCACCCTTGGGCAAGATGTAGCACCTGCTTAGACCCCCTGATCAGGGTCACCTGAAACCACGGGAGCGGGTGGTGGATGGTCGTATGAGCTGCTGGTGCACATCACATGACCTAGTGATTGATAATGGCTGGGGTCACCTGTCTTGTAAAGCCACTGTCCAAAAGGCAGCAATGGCAAGCCACTTCAATAAAAAAAATTTGCCAAGAACAATTATGGTCATGGAAAGACCATGATCGCCTACGTCGTACGACACAGCACATAACAAACAGACTATTGCTTTACTTTATTCTAAGCTTGTGTTTCCCCCAGACATTGGAGCTACAACACTCCGGCCAGACATGGTCCTGTGGTCCACAACAGCCGAGCTGGCATATGTTGTGGAATTGACAGTACCATGGGAAGATGGTGTCGAAGAAGCTTATGAGAGGAAAAAGACCAAGTACTCTGAACTGGCAACTGAAGCTGCCCAGAATGGCTGGAAGACCAAGATTTTCCCTGTAGAAGTGGGATGTAGGGGATTCGTTGCTACATCTACGACCAGTCTATTGAAGAAGATGGGGGTGAGGGGTCACTCCCTCCAACAAGCAATCAAGTCCTTGTCAAACGCAGCAGAAGAAAGCAACAATTGCATTTGGATTAAAAGGAAAGACAACAACTGAGCTGCAAGATGAAGACAGGAGGGTATGGAACTGAGGGAGGTGTATCTGGGACGCCAGGTAGCACCGTTGAGCCCTCTGGAGACGTCGTGGGCTTATCAACGAAACGTCAAAGAAGGAGGGTGCCCACCTGATGACCCCGATGACGTACCTACCCTCCCTCCTTGTCACCACTGCAAACCCACTGCCAACATCGAGAGTGCCAACTTACCATAGGGATTGAAACATCAAGTCCTAGTAGCTCTACTAACTCAGTGCACTGTGTAATGATTTGAACTGATCAAACAGCAAGCAAGAGGAAGTACTCCAAAAACAAATCACCTTCAAGGGGAAAATATGGTCGAGGCAGCATCCTTCAGAAAGCCAGCCTCATTAAAACCTGAATATTACAAATAGCCTGTCATCTATGAGTAAACAATCCATTGAACATTACCCCAAACAGAATGAATAATGATTAATAATAAAGTATAGGCTCAGAACTGGGGAGGGCGAGGAATGTCAACTACGGACCAACAAACTTTTACAGATCTGCTGTTGAAAGTATCGTTACTGGTTGCATCATAGTTTGTTAACAGTGTCAGAATGAACAAGGTGCAGAGAGTCATTGATGCTGCCAAATACATCACGAGCACATCCCTCCCTACCATTGGTAGTATCTACAGGAGGCACTGCTGTACGAAGGCAATACCTGTCATCAAAGATCCCCACCATCCGGGCCATGCCACCGGTTCAAAGCTACCATAAGGCCGGAGGTACAGAAGAAGCCTGAATTCCCACACCAGCCAGTTCAAGAACAGCTACTTCCATCAGAATTACTTGCAAAACAATATTCATGTCAGTTTAGCAATGTCACTTTGACCACCTTGTAGTAAAATAGACTTTTTGTTGTTCTAATTATGTTTTCTTGTAAATGTTGTGTATCTTTCATGATTAATTAATATTTTTTCTTCTGTATATTTTTTCTTTTGTTCTCTACTGATGCTGCCTGACCAACTGAGCTCCTCCAGCACATTTTTTGCCCTTATTTAATGTTAAGAAAGTGCAAATTTGACTGAAATCTTCACAAATCAGAAGCTAAATAAACTTCTACAAACAGGTTATCTTGGTAATTCACTGAACCTCCGTCCCAAAGCCTTGCTGGCAGAGGACAGAGAAAAATACAGGCGTACAGAACAGAAACAGGCCCTGAGCCTTACCAAATCTGTACAGATCATTAACCAGCCATTTACACTAATCCTCCATTAACCTATTGTTTTTAATCACCCTATTCTCGTCAATTCCACTAACACTCACTTACACACCAAAAGGAATTTACAGTGGTCAATTATTCAAACGGTCCTCACGTCTTTGTGATGTGTAAGGGGACCAGAGCACCCATTAAGGGAAACCCATGCAGACAGAAATAACATGCAAACTCCACACAGACAGCACCCAAGATCAGGATCAAACCTGGGTCTCTGGCACTGTGAGGCAGCTGGGTCTGAAGGTTGATTTATACTTCTGCGTGAAATGGACGCCGTAACCTGCGCGAGAGGCCTACGCACGTTGTGAGCATTTATATTTGTGTGTTGGTGTGTCTGCATCGCTCTGCAATTCGGGCACGTCGTGCATGCGCACACACCTGCCCGTGCAAGGCTTCGTGGTCACTGTCGTCTTTCTCAGGGTAAACAAGTTTAAAGCGAGCGTCTTTTTTCGTGAAAGCGAAAAGTGTCCTCCATAATTTTGGAGGTCTGTAAAGCTTTATGGAAAGCATTGCAGCCAGAGTTCCTTCCTTGCCCTTCAATCGCCCAATGGGAAGATATTGCAGTGTAGGAGGAAATGCGATGCTACCAAGCGGACCAATCATAGTTGTTGCAGTCTGCGTTGCCGCGACGTGTAGTTACGTTTTGGGAGAGGTGTGCATCAGGCTACGGCGTAGGGATCCGCGTAGGGTCTGCGGCTACGCCATACATACGGCATCGATTTGACGAAAAGTATAAATCAGCCTTTAGTGCTCCACTGTGTATCTTCTGTTTCGTCCCACCCACTTTTCCAGCTGGAATTTACAACCTAATTATTTTCCCTCCAGACGTGTTTTATAACACTAATTAACAAGCTCTCATCCATGCAGCTTCACCGCAGTTAGTAACAGTTTAATTTGACGAGATTAATGGCCATAATAAATTAAGGGAGACAAGCATGTAAAGTAAAAACTATTAACTGTCAAGAACAGTATCCAGAGATGTCTTCCCAACACACAAAAATTCACCAGCACGGAGAGTGTGATAACTCTCGTGAAAATGAGGGTGGAGGAATGCATTGTGCAGGGCTACTGCAGTCAGTTACAAGATTAAAGGACAACCATTTAAAATTGTGATATTTAGGAGCTTCCTGTAGATTGTAAATCTCTGAAATGCTCGACCCAGGAAGGTGGAGCTGGATTGCTAGCTGTATTTAAAGAGACAGATATCCTCTCAGTGGCCACATTATAGGTACACCAAAATACCTGAACGTTAATGTAAAATTCTTATCAGCCAATGATGTGGTAGCAACCTGATGCATAAAGGCATGCAGTCATGGTCAAGTTCAGTTCTTGACTATGTTTCTCTCTTCCCTCCTCACACCTTTTAAATCTACTCCTCAGCATTTTTTCTCCAATCCTGCCCAAGGGTCTCAGCCCGAAACGTCAACTGTACTCTTTTCCATAGACGCTGCCTGATCTGCTGAGTTCCTCCAGCATTTTGCGTGTGTTGCAAGAAGTTCAGTTGTAGTTCAGACCAAACATCAGAATGGGGGAGAAAAGTGATCTATGTGACTTTGACCGTGGAATGATTGTTGGTGCCAGATGGGGTGGTTTGAGTATCTCCGAAACTGCTGATCTCCTGGGACTTTTATGCACAACAGTCACAGGAGTTTACAGGGAACGGTGCAAAAACAAATGACGTCCAGTGAGCAGCTGTTCTATGGATGAAAGCACCTTGATAACGAGGTCAGTGGAGAATGGCCAGACTGGTTCAAGCTGCCAGGAAGCCTACAGCAATTCAAATACACAGTGGTGTACAGAAGAGCATCGTTAAACCAAAGCACGTTGAACCTTGAAGTGGATGGACTACAGCAACAGGAGACTGTGGACATATATTCAGTGGCCATTTTAATAGGTACAGAAACTACCTAATAAATTAGCCACTAAGTGTATTTTTAAATGGTCAAGGAATTGAGGGCTATGGGAAGCTGGCCAGGGAGAGGTGTTGAGGGTATATACTGGGTGGTGAGGCAGGCTGGAGGAGCTGAATAGCTCACTCCTACTTCAATTATCTTGAGTTCCTACAAGATCCCAGTTCAGAACAGAGCAGCAAGGAATCTGCTGGAAGATACACAACACCTGGGGAGGAGAGGGACTGTCAATGTTTCAGGTGAGAGTGGAAAGGGAAGAAGGTCAGTGTACAGAGGGGAAGAGGAGGAGTGAGATGACAGACTGAAGTGGTGGTGAGATGGTAGGCTGAAGTGATGGTGATTGAGGAGGGGTTATGAGGTGGCAGAAAGGTCATGTTAAGTAAGGGAGGGGAGAGGGGTGGGTTCAGGACACACTGGCAGGTGGATGATAGATGAATGCAGTCAAAGAGAAGGAAAAGGAACCAAGAGGGAGCTGGGGTGAGATGGGGGTGTGAAGATGAAACAGGTCTTGTCAAAATGGGCATGAGTGGAACTTATGCCCAATTCTTGAGTAGATCAGTGTACAGACTGAGGAAGAGAGAAAATGCTTGATGTACAAGGATATACATTATATTGAAAGAATAGACAGGAAGGCAGAGGAGATGCATTGGAAAAACTGAAATCAAATCATTACAAAGCTGTGATGTAGGGTCAGAAGGTGTTGAATCATTGTCAATAGAGCTAAGGACGTGCAAGGATAAAAAGACCCTGATGGGAGTTGTATAGAAACCCCAAAGAGTAGCAAGGATATGGCCTACAAATTACAATGGGAGATAGAAAATGTATCCCAAAAGGGCAATGTTACAATAGTCATGGGGGACTTCAATATGCAGCTAGATTGGGAAAATTAGGTTAATGCTGGATTACAGGAGGGAGGAATTTCCAAACTGCCTACAAGATGGCTTTATAGAGCAGCTTGTGGTTAAGCCCGCAAGAGGATCAGCTATTCTGGGTGTTATGCAATGAACCAGAATTGATTGGAGAGCTTAAGGTAAAAATACCCTTAGGGGTAAGTGATCATAATATGATTGAATTCTCTCTGAAATTTAAGAGGGAGAAACTAAAGTCAGATGTATCAGTATTACAGTCCATTAAAGGGAATTACAGAGGCAAGAGAGAGGAGCTGACCAGAATTGTTTGGAAAAGAACACTGGCAGGGATGATGGCAGAGCAGCAATGGCTGGAGTTTGGAAGCAATTTGGTACAGGATAAATACATCCCAAAAATAAATCAGTATTCTGAAGGAAAAATGACACAACTGTGGCTAACAAGAGAATTCAAAGCCAACACAAAAGCCAAAGAGAGGGCATATAATAGAGCAAAGATTAGTGGAAAGTTAGAGGATTGGGCAGCTTTAAAAACCCAACAGGAGGCAACTACATAAGTAGGTAAAGATGGAATACAAAAGTAAGCTTGCCAATAATATTAAAGAGGATACCAAAAATGTCTTCAGGTACATGAAGTGTAAAAGAGAGGTGAGAGTTGACATTGGACCACTGGAAAATGGTGCTGGACAGCTAGTAATGGGAACAACAAAATAGTGGACAAACTGAATAAGTATAGTGCATCAGTCTTCACTGTGGAAGACAATAGCAGTATGGTGGAAGTTCCAGGTGTCAGAGGGTATGAAGTGTGCGAAGTTGCCATTACTAGAGAGAAGGTTCTTGGCAACCTGAAAGGTCTGAAGGTAGATAAGTCACCTGGATCAGATGGTGTACACCGAGTTCTGAAAGAGGTGGCTGAAGAGATCGTGGAGGCATTAGTAATGATATATCAAAAATCACTAGATTCTGGAATGGTTCCAGAAGAATGGAAAATTTCAAATGTCACTCGACTCTTCAAGAAGGAAGAGAAGCAGAAGAAAATAAATTATAGGCTGGTTAGTCTGACCTCAGCAGCTGGGAAGATGTTAGAGTTAATAGTTAAGAATGTGGTTTCCGAGTACTTGGAGGCATATGATAAAATAGGCCATGGTCAACATGGTTTCGTCAAGGGAAAATCTGGCCTCTCAAATCTGTTGGAATTCTTTGAAGAAGTAACAAGCAGGGTAGACAAAGGAGAATTAGTTGATGTTGTGTACTTGGATTTTCAGAAGGCCTTTGACAAAGGTGCCACACATGAGGCTGCTTCACAAGTTATGAGCTCATGGTATTACAGGAAATATTCTAGCATGGATAAAGCTGTGGTTGATTGGCAGGAAGCAATGAGTGGGAATAAAGGAAACCTTTTCTGACTGGCTGCCGATGACGTGTGGTATTCCACAGGGGTCAGTGTTGCAACCGATTCTTTTTACATTATATGTCAATGATTTGGATGATCGGTTTGATGGCTTTGTTGCAAAGTCTGCAGCAAATGATATGAAGATAGGTGGAGGGGCAGGTAGTTTTGAGGAAGTACAGAGGCTACAGAATGACCTAGACAGATTAGGAAAATGGGCAAAGAAATAGCAAATGGAATACAGTATAGGGAAGTATATGGTCATGCACTTTTGGTAGAAGAAATGAAAGGATTGACTATTTTCTACTTAGAGAGGAAATACAAAAAAAACTGAGATGCAAAGGGACTTAGGAATCCTTGTGCAGGATTCTCTAAAGGTTAGTTTGCAGGTTGAGTTTGTGGCGAGGAAGGCAAGTGCAATGTTAGCATTCATTTCAAGAGGACTACAATATAAAAGCCAGGATATAATGTTAAAACTTTATAAAGCATTGGTGAGGCCTTACTAGGTGTATTGTGAGCTGGTTTGGGCCTCTTATCTTAGGAAGGACGTGTTGAAACTGGAGAGAGTTCACAGGAGGCTCACGGAAATTGTTCCAAGATTGAATGGCTTGTCATATGAAGAGCGTCTAATGGCTCTGAGCCTGAATTCACTAGAATTCAGAAGAATCAGGGATGACCTCATTGAAACCTATCGAATGGTGAAAGGCCTCAATAGAGTGGATGTGAAGAGATGTTTCCTATGGTGGGAGTGTGGACACAGCCTCAAAATAGAGGGGTGTCCTTTTAGAACGGAGATGAGAAGGAATTTCTTTAGCCAGAGGTTGGTGAATCTGTGGAAATCTTTGCTACAGGCAGTTGTAGAGGCCATGTCTTTATGTATACTTAAGGCAGAGGTTGATAGATTCTTGATTGGTCAGGGCATGATGGGATATGGGGAAAAGGCAGGAGGTTGGGGCTGAGAGGAAAATTGGATCAGCTGTGATGAAATGGTGGAGCAGACTCGATAGGCCAAATGGACTAATTCAGCTCCCTTATCATATGGTCTTATGCACTTGGGAGGGAGAAAGCAGAAAAACAAACCTTCTTTAAATTTGATGCCTTATGGGATATTCCATAAGACATAGGAGCAGAATTTGGCCATTTGACTCATTGAGTCTTCTCCACCATAACATCATGGCTGACTTAGTATACTTCTTAACACCATTCTGCTGCCATCTCCCTGTAAGCTTTTGAGGTGTACAGATTAGTTTCAATTGGCAATAAGCTTCTCGAGTCAACACCTTAAGCACAAGAGATTCTTTGGCAGAGTTTAGTACCCACAGGCACAGAGGGTGACATACACAAAGGCCTTGATGAGACTTTGACAGAAAGCAATGAATTTAGACTTATCCTTCACTTCAAACTACAAAGTGCCGATCTCCTGACTCCAAGCCAGCAACTTCCTCCGTTATGGGGGTGAGGGGGCGTGGAAGTGAACGAGAGGATTAGGGTTTAGTCACAGCTCATGGGCTTGTCCAGGCCCGACAACAATCCAAGCCGAGAAGTTCCTGAAATCCCCGAGGAGTTCTACAGGATTAGTCTGGTTCACTTTTCTGTGAAATCGTAACCAGTCACGGCGTTGGCAAACAGGGAGACAGGGAAGTCCACCCACAGCAGGTAGAAGGTAATTGCAGTTCCCTGTCAGAGGCATCCGAGTAATGAGGTCAGACTTCAGTTGCTTGCTGCTGTTATTGGTTCAATACAGTGGGGCAATTAAAGGAGCGGTTTAATACAGAGAATAGAGAGATAGGAGGCTATGCAGACATTTGAGTCTGTACTACAAATCAGTTAGATCATGGTGAATCAGCATCCTATCTCCTTGTTTCTATCTCTTATCTCCTATTTATCTCTCCATGCCAGAAATGTTTACACAGAAATCTGCCGATCACCAAGCTTATATAAAAAAAAGTCAGTCCAGTTTCTACCACTTTTTGAAAGAGATCTCCACATCTTCATCTGAACAAAAACACAATAAGAGGCATAGAGAGAGTGGTCAGCCAGCACCATTTCCCAAGGTGCTAATGGCTGATATCAGGGAATATCCATTTGTGGTGAGTGACGAAAAGTTTAGGGGAGATGTCAGAGGTAGATTTTTTACAGAGAGTGGTAGGGACCTTAAACACACTGCCAGGGATGGCGCTTAAGGCTGATACATTAGGGATGTTTGAGAGACTCCTGGATAGGCACAGGGATGAAAAGAAAATGGAGGGCTATGGGGTGTGCAGGAGGGAAAGGTTAGATTGATTGTGGATTAGGTTAAAAAGTTGGTACAACATCGTGGGTCAAAAGTTCTCTGCTATAGTGTTCTAGGTTATTTGATATTAATCAAATTGAAGGATATGGGGTTTATTGAGCCACATAGAGCATTTGGTCCATCACATGCATACTGACCAATAGGTACCAATCTGTATTAATCCCATCTGCGAGCACTTGGTCCATAGCCCTCTGTGCCTAAGTGTTTCAGGTGAATTGATTTAAATTTATTTCTTACGTCCTTCACATACATGAGGAGTAAAAATCTTTATGTTACGTCTCCATCTAAATGTGCAAAGTCCAATCATAGTAATTTATAATAATTTATAATAAATAGAACAGTCAATGTAATATAGAGTGCACTCAAATTAGTGAGTTCATCAGTCTGATGGCCTGGTGGAAGAAGCTGTCCCGGAGCCTGTTGGTCCTGGATTTATGCTGCGGTACTGTTTCCCGGATGGTAGCAGCTGGAGTAGATTGTGGTTGGGATGGCTTGGGTCCTACAGGCCCTTTTGACACACCTGTCCTTGTAAATGTCCTGAATCATGGGAAGTTCACATCCACAGATGTGCTGAGTTGTCCGTACCACTCTGTGCAAGAGTTCTGCAATTGAGGAAAGTACGGTTCCACACTGCTCTCTCGGTGAAGCAGGTTGTTCTCTGATCTCCATTAATTCTCATAGAGATGCAAGATTGTCTCTTATCGTTCTTCAGTACACAAGTGTAAAAGAGAGTGAAATGACTGTTACTCTGGATCCGATGCAGCATTAAAGAAAATACAATAAGCATAAAAAACACAATAAATCTAAATACACAAGATCAGCTTGTACAATTAAGTCTCCTAGTTTTATCCACCTTTGATGAGAAGTTTCCTGCAGTTCTTTCAAGCTATACACTTCTTAACTTTATATACATACCTCTGGACAAAATTTAATATCTGTATCCCTACATTTCAGACATGATCCTCCTTAACCTCCCCTGCTCCACTGAAGCATCTCCAGTCTCTCCTCACAACTGAGGCCTGAGGCCATCCATTGGTCAGAATCTACCATGGATGTTTCGTCCCAGCTGTTACGCGATACACAAGCCGAGGTAGTATGATATGGAGAACAAGCCATTGCCGTGTAGCAGGCTCACCCTCTCCACGTAGCTGATGAGCCCAGAGGAACAGCAGATACAGTTTGCCATCAGCGGTGTCGCAGGAGTTGCCAGTCAACGTTGAACTTAATGTAGGACTGCCTTAGGGGCTCCAACTCTATATCTTTCCCTGGATTAAGTAAGTAGCGGGAGCTTATCCCACTACCCCCCCCCCCCCGGGCTATAACAACCTTAGGAACCTCTAATAACTGAATCACTGCGAAAACAGCACAGAGCTACAAGATCAGCCTTGATCTTATTGAATACTTGTCCAGATATGAGGAGCCAAATAGCTGACAGCAGCTTCTATTTCTTAATGGTCGACGGCACATGACATTCATGAGTTATATCAAGAGAAAAGCTTTGAAGAGCTTATTAGAACTTCTCAGATTAAAGACAGATGGAACACCATGATCGCCCAAGTCATACGATATGGCACATAATGATCATCATCATTACATTTAGCTTTGGTTCCAATCACTTAGAACCTTACACGTGTAATATGACAGGACTCCAGCCGAAGTGTCCCGGTCCGAAACGTCGACTGTACTTTTGTCCGTAGATGCTGCCTCGCCTGCTGAGCCCCTCCAGCATTTTGTGTGTGTTGCTTGGATTTCCTGCATCTGCAGATTTTCTCTTGTTTGAGGGTAGCTGATAGTCAGCACAGGGCCAGTTTCTATGCTGTGTGGCTCAATCAGAACATATCCTCAGTCTCCAGGCTTTGGTGTCATGAGGCTGGCATCTCTGATGATGCCAGTTGTCATCAACCTCATGGTTCTTTCACGTTATTTATTGATTGATTGATTGATTGATTGATAGATTGATACAATGTGGAATAAGCCCTCTGAGCCATGCCGCCCCAGCAACCATGCAGCTCCGAATAACCCTAACCTAATCGCCATAACAACCAATTAACCTATCCAGTACATCTTTGGACTGTGGGAGGAAACTGAAGCACCCAAAGAAAACCCACGCATTCCACGGGGAGGATGTACTGAGACTCCTTACAGAACGGTGCCACAGTTACACTCAGATGTCTGGAATGCCCCAAGCTATAAGAGCAGTGTGCTAACAGCTATGTTACGTGGCGTGTTGGTAGTCTCAGACTCCGCATAATGCTACCCCACATAACACTGATTTGTTATAACGCAATTATTCAATTCTTTACTGAAATTTTTAAAAATGACTGAAATTCATTCTAAACAACACTTAAAACTTCTCAAGAGTGGCCAACATTACAGTAAACTTTCAATCAGCCAATGAGAGCACCTTACACTCACAGCCAATCACATATTAGTTCACGCTCTGCCTCCCCCATGCGTGTAAACACTCTTGCTCCCTCACCAACTTTTTCCATTTCATTCACTGATAATGTCTGGAAAGCTCCAGACAGAGTTGTGCATCTAAACGGTCTAGGAAAAGCATTAGCATGGATGTGAAACTGCAAGTGATACGGCGTGAGGTTGTTCATGATGGCGATATTGAAGAGTTACTGCATACTCATCGTGAGAGCCTTAATAACGAAAAGCTTTGAGAATTGGCAGAGCAGTGCATGCTGGGTGAATCTGAGGACATGGATGGAGAAGAGGAAACACCAGCAAGGAACCTCGCCACAAAATTCCTCACACCAGCATCGCCACAATCACGCAAATTACGGACCAGTGATGTGTTGCTGATCCATTGATGTACAGGCTAGGACTATTTATTACTCCACAAATTACTGTGTATACATAAAATAGTATACTATATCTCGGGTTTGATTTGTTTATCAGGCACACATGGCCATTTACGTAATTTACACAACCCCGCATAGCGCTGATTTACATAGCACTCCACCTCTGAGGAACACATCTTCAGCTTTAGCAGGATCTGAGTGTACAAAAAATGGGCACACAACTGGGTAATCAGTTGCCACATGCAAAATATGGAGCTTCATCTCAGCAGGATGGTTAAAAAGGGAAGAAGAAGAAATAACGGGAGAGACATACGATGGAAGCAGGAGACAGGATTTTACACACACTCTTAGTTTATACAATCCTCTACTTTGGAAACAAATGTTTGCTGAAAAAAAGCTTCCTGTCTCCTAAGGCTGCTCTTTAACAAGAGCCAGTGCAATGTGCAACAGCTGACTCTGAAATACAGTGCTCCTCAGGCACGTAGAGTCAAGAGTGATAAGAGAGTTTATGACAACAACCATTCATCAGCGGAGCAGACTGCACTAATGATGTCTGAACGATGGCCAGATTCTCATTCAGAGAGAAAAGGGGAAAATTGTCAGTTGGCAGCTCTCCTGATAACTATTGTTGGGTGGAACACTGAACATGCAGCCCAACAGCTTCACCAAGTTTAACGTAGTAAAGAGTCCCAATTGTGATCAATAATACTTTGACTCTCAGAAGGAGACCTGTTCATCACCAGAGCAAAGAGCTCAAAAAGTTACTGCTGACTCCATCCACCATAGCAGTCAGCTATTCACCAAATTGCCGTCAGGAAAACATTACAAGTCCATTACCACCAGGACCTACACCAGAAGATCATAAGATATAGGAGCAGAATTAGGCCATTTGGCCCATCGAGTCTGCTCCACCATTCCATCATGGCTGATCCTGGATCCACTCAACCCCATATACCCGCCTTCTCACCGTATCCTTTGACGCCCTGACCAATCAGGAAATGATCAACTTCTGTCGTAAATACACCCACGGACTTGGTCTCCAGCGCAGTCTGTGGCAGAATATTCCACAGATTCACTACTCTCTGGCTAAAGAAATTCCTCTGTCTAAAATGTCACCTCTCAATTTTGAGGCTGTATCCTCTTGTTCTGGATAACTTTCACTATAGGAAGCATCATCTCCACATCCACCCTCTCTAGTCCTTCTAACATTCTGTAGGTTTCAAAGAGATCCACCTACCCCCAACCGTCAACTCTGAGGCTTCCTTCCTGCAGTTATTCAGTTTCTCAACAAAACTCACTCAGATGTAAGACCCTGATGCTCAGATATGGCCTAGGATATGCTGGGACACAGCATCAGTAATATAACCTGGGGTCATCACATGTTTACGGTCATTCAACATCGGACACCTTTGCCCTGGCAACACAATCAGGGATGATCAGGCCCAGGCTGTGTCCCAGCAGCATTGGTCCGGGGGTGGGGTGGGGGGGTGCTCACACCTCTTGATCCATAGCCATCTGGAGGCTTGCTCAGCAGCCTCTGACAGTCCTGACAGCTAACTGTCCCTGCACAACATCTGCTAAATGGTATTTCCTGCTCTCCTTGTCCTACTGATAATTATTAAGACTGTTCATACGCTCAGATTTATTTGTTTAATTTCTGACATTTGCACATGTGACTGTTCTGCTAATTGGTGATTGCTCATGGCTATTTGCACTATTGCCTTGTAAATTGTTGCTTGCTATTATGTTGTCTGTTATGGTATTGTCCTGTGTTTTATACTTGGGAGCAAACCGCTATCAATTCTGGTATGTTTCACATACTGGTAAAAAAAGTGATTCTGATTCTGATAACAAGACAGATATTTGATAATTTGGCCTATTTTCAAGCTGTACATCTCAGTGGCAATGAACTCCACCAGTGTCTCTGGAACCAGGCTTATCAGAGGAATGCCAGACAGGGTGAAAAAAAAAGAAACTTGTTTATTTTTAACTTTTCACCACATGAGCGCAGCACTGTAGTGTAGTGTTAGTGCATCACATTACAGTGCCAGCAATTGCTGATCAGGGTTCAATTCCCACTGCTGCCTGTAAGGATGTATGTTCTCCCCATGACTACATGTGGTTCCTCCGGGTGCTCTGGTTTCCACCCACAATCCAAAGACATACGGGTTAGTTTTAGTAAATTGTGAGCATGATTATGTTGGCACTGGAGGCTTGGCGATGCTTGTCGGCTGAATGGATTTCATGCAAATATTGCATTCACTGTATATTGTGATGTACAGTACATCGACAAATAGAGCTAATCTTTAGCTTTATCAGCACATTGAGTACTATTTAAAAGTTGTAATACAGAGCTGATGATTTAAGTGTGATAATGCACAGTTAACTATCTTTTAGTCAATCGGATAGAAGGACAAATATGTGTTCAGTGGTGCATTGGGATCTTTTAAGTCCATCCAAGGGAAGCATGGGCTTTGCTACAATGTATCATTGGAAATGTGGTGACTCAAACAATGTAGCACTCCTTGACCTCAGAAGCAAATGACTGTAGATGCAGAAATCCGCAAGATAAGCTAGGATGTTGGAGACACCTAGTAAGCCATCAGCAATGCAGTACGAGGGTTGATCAGTAAAAGCAGCTTGCACTCAAACCAGCTACTCAAGAATTTTTACAGCACTGCACTCAAAGCACCTACCCAGGAATTACAGGATTGTGTTCAGACAGCTACCCAATAGCCTCAGTAAAGAACAGGCTGTCTGTCTTGTGCAATGGGCAGGGATGTTCACCAAGCTGAATTTGGATCAAGTGTTGACTGTGCACGTTTGTATGTGTTTGTGTGCCAATGGAACAGAGACACTGTTGACCACACCTCCAGAACATGGCAAAACATCAAATATGTTTTGCATGATATTACCTACGCAACGAGGAGGGATTACGATCTCAGTAGAGAAAGTTAAAAAAGTCATAGGTACTGTGCAAAAGTCTAAGGCACATACATATAGCTAGGGTGTCTCAGACTTGTAGTAATTTTATGTATTGCACTGAACTGCTGCTGCAAAAAAAAAATGATTTCATGACATCTGTGGGTGATGATAAACATTCTGATATGGGTCTCTATTGTGGACTGAGAGTGGGAAGGGGGTAGGGAAAGGGGAAATCATGGCTGGGAAAAGGAGAAGGGAGAGGGGAGGGAGCAGGAAGCACCAGAGAGGAATTCTGTAATGACCAATAAACCAATTGTTTAGCATCAAATAACCTTGCCTGGTGTCTCAGGGCTGGGTGTTTCTGCACCCGTGCAATCCCCTGCCCTGGTACCCATACTCTGCCACCCGTCCCACACCCCTCCCATGGCGCTCCACTCTCACCAATCCCAACATCCTTTGCTCCCACGAGATTTACAAACTTGCTCTCCACTCCATGTTGACAAATACAGTACTGTGCAAAAGTCTTAGGCACCTAGCTATATATATGTGCCTAAGACTTTTGCACAGTTCTGAAAATGCTGAAAATCAGAAGTGAAAAACAGAAAACTCAATAAATACTCAACATGTCAAGCAACATCTGTGGAAAGAGAAGCAGATTACTGTTTAGGTTGAGGGTCTTCTCCTGTCTCTCCTCTCATGGATATTACATGACCTGTTGAATGTTTCCAGTTTTATCTGTTTCATTAATAGAAGCCATTTCCAGACATCTCAGCAATATTCCCAACAGATTATTTGGTTACTTCTTCTCAAACTAATTCCAGGTGCTTAGCTCTGTAACTCTAGCTGTGGTCTACCTATGATGCATAAAATTGTGATCTTCCAAAATTCAGTTCTCTGTGTCCCTTTCATCCATGACTCCATCGCTGACCTATATTTGGTTAAGCATAATTTTAAAAATTCTCACTCGCTTTCAAATTCTTCCTGGATCGAGTTCCCCTCTATCATTGCAACCTCCTTCAACCCCACCACTCTCCAAGATCTCCACATTCTAGTTCCAGCCCCTTGATTATTCAATCACTCCATGCCACTGGATGAAACATTTGCATGTAGATACACCCTTTCCACCACAGCTCAATTTGGCTAGTATAGATTGTTGTTCCATTCAGTTTGGAATCTTTGAAATTCAATATATATCGTGTCAGAGTATTAAGAATGGAGTGGGAACTGTGGTCCCCATCATTTTTCATCATTTAGACAAAGTACTTGCATCACTGGGTGGGGGGTTGGGGGGGGCTGGAGATACAGCTCCACCAAAGGAGGTGAAAGGTGCACCTTCTGTCCGCTAGCCTGCAGGTCACCCTTGGGTGAGGTGTAGCACCTGCTTAGTCCACCAATCAGGGTCAGGTGAAGCTATGGGAGTTGTGGTGGATGGTTGTATGAGCAGCTGGTGCATATCACAATTTCTGGTTAAGCAATAATTGATGCCAGGCAGACAATCTCTGAAGAGTATTGATAATGGCTGGGGCCACCCGTCTTGTAAAGACACTGCCCAGAAGGCGGCATTGGCAATCTACATCTATAGAATAATTTGCCAAAAACAATCATAGTCACAGAAAGATCATGATTGCCCACGTCATACCACACGTCAAATAACGATGATGATGATGACTTGCACCACCCACCTAGTCAAAGATGAAGCAATGAAACAAGTCCATTGGCCCACTTAGTTTGTACCAACCATTTACTGTTTGATTCTGAGGTCATTGGCAAAAAGAACATACAGTACAACAGCACAGAACAAGAACAGGTTCTTCAGCCCACCGTGACGTTCCAAAGTGATCAACCTAGAGTCTAATTACACCATCCTTTCTACCTGCTCCTGGTCCGTATTCCTCCTTATTCTGCATACACAGGTGTCTATCTAATTGTCTCTTTAATATCTCTGTTATATCTGTCTCAGGCAAGACAACAACCACTCTTTTGCCCTGCAGATCTCCTTTGAAATTTACCCTTTTCCCTCTAGTATTAGATATTTCAACCCTAGGGGAGAAAGTTGTCAGCTGTCCACTGCACCTATGCCTTTCAGAAGTTTGTATATTTCTATCAGGGCATCTTCACCATTGAGGATATCTTCTAAAGCAGCGGTCCCCAACCACCGGGCCGCGGACCGGTACCAGGCCGCAGAGCATTTGCTACCGGGCCGCGAGGAAACGATATGATTTGGCGATATGAGTCAGCCTCACCTTTCCTCATTCCCTGTCACGCCCACTGTTGAGCTTGAACACACGCGAGGTCATTATCAGCGCGTCATCGTCAGCGCGGGAAGAAGATCAACTCCTCAAGCTTACAAATGACGGCGGGCTGAAAAGTATGTTTGACGTAACATCTCTGCTGGCATTCTGGATCAAAGTCAAGGCTAAATATCCTGAGATAGCCATGAAAGCACTGAAAACGTTGCTTCCATTTCCAACATATCTCTGCAATGAATGCGACGAAAACTAAATAAACTAGACATAAGGAACCTCCTTCGAGTATCGCTGTCTCCCATCACCCCTCGATAGGACTGTCTTGTTGCAGGGAAACAAGCCCAGGGCTCCCACTGATTCAGCGATACTGGTGTGTTACAATGATTTTATATGTTCATACGGGGAAAATATGTGCTGTGTGTTTAATATGCAAACGTTACTTAAAATGTTATGATGCTATTGACTGATAAGTGACTTATATAACCATATAACAATTACGGCACGGAAATAGGCGAAATCGGCCCTTCTAGTCCATTCCGAAAGCTACTCTCACCTAGTCCCACCGACCTGCACTCAGCCCATAACCATCCGTTCCTTTCCTGTCCATATACCTATCCAATTTTTCTTTAAATAATATCGAACCTGCCTCTACCACTTCTACTGGAAGTTCGTTCAACACTTCAAGCTCCCTGTCCTCCCCTGATGATTGACTTATCACTATATTCATGCGAGGAAAATATGCGGTGTGTTTAATATTAAATTCATTAGATAAACCCTTTTAGAAACGAAATTGAGTGTATTAGCTCCTTATTACCTATATTCCGGTCGTGATGAACACCCCCCCCCCCCCGAACAGAATCGCCAAAAACGCTTTGCAGAGAATAACATCGGCAGGTACACGCATGCGCACTGGTGCCCGCGTAAGGCTTCATGGTCATTGTAGTCTTTCGTTGACTGCTACTCTTGTCCGTTGGCAACCCTACCCCCCCCCCCCCCCCGGGTTGGCTGGTCCGCGAGAATATTGTCAATATTAAACCGGTCCGCAGCGCAAAAAAGGTTGGGGACCCCTGTTCTAAAGGCTGCACTTCAAGAAGGTGGCATCCATCATTAAAAACCTTCACCATTCAAAGCCACTGAACTATACAGCACAGATAAAGGCTCTTCCGCCCAACGATTCCATGTCAACCACACTGTGTATCCAGCAAGTCCCAATTTCCTGTGTTTGTCCCATATCCCACCTACTAAATTACTTCTTAAATGATACGACAGTACGTGCCTCCACCACTTCCTCTGGTAGCTCCTTCCACCTGCCACTACCAGTAGCCTAGTGGCTGGTGTGACACTAGTACAGCGTGGGGCATTCTGGAGTTCAGAGTTCAATTCCAGCACCCTCCTGTAAGGAGTCTCTGTGCTTCCTCCCCATGGAATATGTATGTTTTCCCCAGGTGCTCCGCTTTGCTTCCACAGTTCAAAGACGCATGGGGTAAGTTAATTGGTCATTGTAAGTTGTCCTGGTGATTGAATTAGTGTTAATCATGGTTGTGGGGTTACTCGGGTGGCAAGGGTTGAAGGGTCTGAAGGGCCTACTCCACACAGTACCACAAGATAAATAAAATAAAAAAAATATGTCTCTCAGGTCCCTTTTTAAACCTTTCCCCACTCACCCTAAATCTATGCCCCTTAGTTTTGGACACTTTTACCCTGGGGAAAAGACTGTTACCTTCCACCTTATCAAGCCACATTGCTACTTCCAGCTTCTGTAGTTCTAAAATGTTTATTCTTGGTTTGAATTTAATTGATATCCTATTCTCAACTCCCAGTCTTTGTTTGGTTCTTCACTGGGTCAGTTAAACTTGGTCAAGTGCAAACAGTTCTCTCCTGATCGTAGATTTCTGTGGCACACCATCACTGACGAATTCAGAGATTGGGGCCTGGAGTTCAGGGTCTGCTCATCGCCGGGTCCTGGGATCAATTGGAAGCCTGGAAGTCAAGGCCCGACGGCTGGAGCCCTGGTTCTGCAAGTTTGTGAGATCACTGGAGAAGCCTGAGGCCCGACGTCTGCAAGTCCAGAGGTCTGCTGGAGACCCAGAGGTCGCCTGTCCGCAGTTCTGGGGTCAGAGGTGTATGTGTTGTCGCATTGTTTTGTGGTTATTATCCTATTGGTGCTTGTGTTGTTCTGCTGAACATTGTGAGTGTGCTGTATTGGGCACTGGAGTTTGTGGCGACACGAGCAGGCTGCTCCAAGCTTATCCCAAGGTTGCCTTGATTGTTAACACGTGACGCATTTCATTGTATGTTTTGATGTCCGTGATAAATAAGTAAATTTGAATCTAAGTATGGTCATTGTTTTCTCCCACTGAGAAAGTTAGAACATTGGCAAATCCTGCTATAACTCTTCAGCCCTCATGGGATCCGTCCACCTCGCCTTCACAGGTGTCCCTGACAACTCATGCATTTCCTGCTTCTGCCCCGAACATTCAAACCCACTGTAGGCTGGATCTAGTACTAATCCCTGGGGTCACCAACACTCCTGATGGTGTTGCTTGCCTAAATTTCTCCACTCCTGTGCCAGCATGCTGCTCCTAATGTTTCAGGCTTGTATTTCTCACTGTGGGATCACCCACACAGCATATAATATACATAGCACATCAATAATGAGGAGCCAGATTTAATTAATTAAATGTTTTGAATAACCTATTGAAAATACCCAAATGCTTTATCTTAAACATCACAACCGGAACAAATAGCTGCACCTTTAATGTCACTTTCACCGATACCTACTTTAATCCACCGTGACGCGGAGATGTAACAAAAGCTGAGCTATTTTAACTGATCCTGCATTGTACAGCTACCACTAGCGAAGCATTTGTGGATGATTGCTTAAAAGTCATGAACTATGGGGTTGAGATTGGGTAACAGAGTCTCCTTCAGTGTGGCTGTGATTTTTAGCTCGTCATTATGACGGAGGTGGTGGGGTGGAGAAATGGCTCTACCAAAGGAGGTGGAAGGCACTCCTCCCCTCCGCTAGCCTGCAGGTCACCCTTGGGCAGGGTGTAGCACCTGCTCAGCCCCTCCCAATCACGGGTTGCCTGAAGCCATGGGAGCAGGTGGTGGATGCTCGTGTCAGCGGCTGGTGCAGATGACACATCCTGGTTATGTGACCGCTGACGCCAGGCAGCCAAACTCTGAAGAGTATTAGAGTATATAGAGGGAAAAGGGGATGGGAAATGGTGCAGAGGAGGTGGGGTGTACAGGAAGTTTGAGAAATCATTGTATGCCCTCGGTTCGATTCTAATCTCTGGTGCTGCCTGTGTGGAGTTCGCATGCTCTACCTGTGACCTCATGGGTTTCCTCCCACATTTCAAAGAGATTCAGGTTGGTTGCTTAGGTGGCCTTGTGTGTAGATGAGTTGGGGGGGGGGTGCAGGAACTAGGTTATGGGACTGTAGGGTATAATAAAAATGAGTTCAGCGTGAGCTTTGTATAAATGTGTTCTTGATGGCTAGAACAGGCTGAGTGGGCTGAAAGGCCTGTTATTTTACTGAATGATTTTGACTCCATGACTGGTTTCAGCATTGCTTGCTGGGGAAACCCCAGTGAAATCAAGAGGCTACAGAGGCTGGAGAACTCATCACCAATACAGCTCTCCCCACCATCTACTGATGTTCTGATGAAGCATCTCGGCCCAAAACGTCAACTGTTCACTCTCTTCCATAGATGCAGCTTGGTCTGCTGAGATCCTCCAGCATTTTGTGTGTCTTACTTAGACTTCCAGCATCTGCAGATTTACTCTTGTTTGTGCTTCTACTAATATCATTGTTTATATTGGTTTACTACCTAAATGTTAGAGAAATTATGTGTAATATGTGACTGTCAGGTTTAGCCATTATATTGATTATCTCCTATCTTTCAGACCAGAATGAAGGATTTTGATTTGAAACATTGACTGTCCATCGCAGATGCTGTCAGATCTGCTGAGCAACTCCGGTGCCTTGTTTGTTAATTGTTATTTCTAGATTATCCTGCATGTGGAAGCATCCCTTCCACATCACCATGTCAAAACCCCTCAGTTCCTTCAATATTACAATTACGCCCCTCTCACACTTCTAAATTCCAATGGACACAAGTCTGGACTGTCCAATCTTTCCCGTAAGACAACCCTCTTGATCCAAATATCAGTCTGGTAATCCCTCTCCAAACTGCTTTCAAGACATCTACACCCTTTCAGCACAGGTTTGATCTCAACGACATCTGCTATGACTAAAGTATAACCTTCTTACCTTGGTATGGGTGTTGGGGTGGAGGTGGGTTTCTATCAAAGGAGGTTTACGATGCTCCTTCCCTTTGCTAGCCTGCAGGTCACCCTCGGGCAAGGGGTAGCACCCGCTTATACCCTGATCAGGATCTCGTGAAGCAATGGGAGTAGCTGGTGCACATCACAAATCCTGGTAATGCGACCACTCACAGCAGCAGACAATCTAAAGAGTTTTGATAATGCTGGGGTAACCCATCTTGTAAAGACATTGCCCAGAAAAAGGCAATGGTAAAACACTTCTGTAGAAAAATTTGCCAAGAACAATCAAAGTCATGAGACTATCATTGCCCATATCATATGACATGACACATAATGATGATGATGGCGGCCTTGGTAGACCATTCCTCTCATATAGACCTCCTGTGAATTAAGCACCAGGACATGCAGATGCATCTCTGAGCTCTGTAATCCCTCACCATTTAAATGATATAATTCCTGTTTCATTTTTCTTTCAGAGATGTAGAAGACCTTCCATCAGATTTTGTCCATAAGTTGAAAAATTTACAAAAATCACTTGACCTTCACAATGACATCAAAAACATAAGCTTACTAAAAATGGGAGAGACAGAGAGAAAAGTAGTTCAGCCATTTGTAGGAATGAAAGTGTGGCATTTATCAAACTTCTATATTTGATAACACAGTCAGCCCTCCTTATCTGCAAGTTCCGCATGCGCGAGTTCAACCAGCCGCAAATCCAGAAAACCCAGCAGTGCTCTTCCAGCACTTGCTGTTTGAGCATGTACAGACTTTTATCTTGTCGTTATTCCCTAAACAATGCAGTATAACAACTGTTTACATAGCATTTACATTGTATTAGGTATAACAAGTAATCTAGAGATGATTTAAAGTATACGGGAGGATGTGCGTAGGTTATTGTGGATCGGGATCGAAAAAAAAACGGAACAGGTACATCTGGTATTATTTAGTGTCAGTTAGTCAAACGTTTGTCCTAGTATATAGTATATATTTTACCTTTCTATGCATATAAAACACTTAAGAAACATATGTTTCAGCGCCAGGCTCAGGAATGGAAATTCCCGAGTTCGATCCAGTGACCAACTGCTCCCGAACGCACTCTCCATCCCCGCCGGGTTGATGTGAGGATTAAAAACCCAAAATCCCAAAACCCAATAATTAAACCACTGCGTTGCTTAGTAACAATTGTAGCTTTCATTGGGGCAGGGCCTTTCTCACTTTATCCTTTAAAATTGTTCCGATTGTTGACTGACTGTAGCCTAATGCTTTTCCAATGACCGATGGCGTTTCACCTCTTTCCGATCGCTTTATTATTTCCACTTTATTTTCAATCGTGATTGTGATTATTTTCATGAACAGAAACACCGTGGATTCAGAGCTCCGCTGCCGGGTCCTAATGTCCACCACACTATGACTGGTTAAATAAGGTCTGGGGTTCTGCTGGGTCCTAAGGTCCACGGAATTGAGCCAGGTTGAAAAAGGGACTCAAGCATCCACATTTTTTGGCATCCGTGAGGGGTCCCGGAACCAATCCCTCGTGGATAAGGAGGGCCAACTGTACTATGCTGAAGTTTTGAATTAAATAATATTATGGGAGCCCATTCATATCTATTGGTGTCCTTAAGATATAGGAGCTGAATTAGGCCATTCGACCCAATGAGTCTGCTCTACCAGTCCATCATGACTGATTAATTTCCCCTCTCAACTCCATTCTCCTGCCTTCTCCCCATAATCTTTGGCGCTCTTACTAATTAAGACCATTAAGACATAGGAACAGAATTAGACCATTTGGCCCATCGAGTCTGATCATGGCTGATCCTTTTTTTCTATCTCCTCCTCAACCCCGGTTCCCGGCCTTCTCCCCGTAACCTTTGATGCCATGTCCAATCAAGAACCTATCAATCTCTGCCTTAAATACTCCAAATGTCCTGGCCTCCACAGCTGCATGCGGCAACAAATTCCACAAATTCACCACCCTTTGGCTAATCAAATTTCTCCACATTTCTGTTTTGAAAGGGCGCCCCTCTATCCTGAGGCTGTGCTCTCTTGTCCTAGACTCTCCCACCATGGGAAACATCCTTTCCACATCTACTCTGTCTAGGCCTTACAACATTCGAAAAGTTTCAATGAGACCCGCCCCCCCCCCCCCCAATCTTTCTGAATTCCAGCAAGCACAGACCCAGATCCATCAAACATTCATCATAAGATAACTCTTTCATTCCTGGAATCATCCATGTGAACCTCCTCTGGACTCTCTCCAATGCCAGCACTTTTTTTCTAAGATGAGGAGCCCAAAGTTGTTCACAATACTCAAGGTGAGGCCTCACCAGTGCCTTATAAAACCTCAACATCACATCCTTGCTCTTGTATGCTAGACCTCTTGAAATGAATGCTTCCTCACCACCGACTCAACCTGCAAGTTAACCTTCAAGGTGTTCTGCACAAGGACTCCCAAGTCCGTCTGCATCTCAAATTCCTGGATTTTCTCCCCGTTTAGAAAATAGTCCGCACATTTATTTCTACTACCGAAGTACATTACCATGCATTTTCCAACATTGCATTTCATTTGCCACTTTCTTGCCCATTCTCCTAATCTGCCTAAATCCTTCTACATCCTACCTGTTTCCTCAACACTACCTGCTCTTCCACCAATCTCCGTATCTTCTGCAAACTTGGCAACAAAGCCACCTATTCCATCATCTAAATCATTAATATATAGCATAAAAAGAAGTGGTCCCAACACCAACCCCTGCAGAACACCACTAGTCACTGGCAGTCAACCAGAAAAGGATCCTTTTATTCCCACTCACTGCTTCCTACCAACCAGGCAATGCTCTAACCGTATTAGTAACTTGCTTTGTAATACCGTGGGTCTTAACTTGGTAAGCAGCCTCATGTGAGGCACCTTGTCAAAGGCCTTCTGAAAATCCAAATATACAACATCCACTACATCCCCTTTATCTATCCTACTTGTAATCTCCTCAAAGCATTCCAACAGGCTCGTCAGGCAGGATTTTCCCTGAAGGAAACCATGCTGACTTGGTACTATCTTGTCCGTGTCACCAAGTACCCCCTCATCACCTCATCCTTAACAATTGACTCCAACATCTTCCCAACCACTGCAGTCAGGCTAACTGGTCTATAATTTCATCTCTGCTGCCTTCCTCCTTTCTTAAAGAGTGGAGTAACATTTGCAATTTTCCAGTCCTCTGGCACCATGCCAGAGTCCAATGACTTTTGAAAGATCTTTTCTAATGCCACCACAATCTCTAATGCCACCTCTTTCAGAAACCTAGGATGCAGTTCCTCTGATCCAGGTGACTTATATACCTTTAGGTCTGTCAGCTTTTTGAGCACCTTCTCTCTTGTAACAGTAACTGCATCCACTTCTCTTCCTTCACACACTACAACATCAGGCATACTGCTAGTGTCCTTCACAGTGAAAACTTAAGAAGCTCTGCTTTAAACATATCCAACAACGTGGCCTCCACAGCCACCTTGTCAATGAATTCTACAGATTGACCATCCTCTGTCTAAGCAAATGTCTTCTCATCTAAAGGGGAATCCTTCTATGCTGTGGCTGTGCCTCTGCTCCTAGACTCTCCTATTGTTGGAAACGTCCTCTCCACATCCACTCAATCTAGACCTTTTAGTATTTGCCAGATATCAATGAGATCCCCTTGTTCTTCTAAACTCCAGTGAGTACAGACCCAGGGCCATCAAATACTCTTCAAATGCTAACCCTTTCATTCCTGTGAACATTCTCATAAACTCTCCCACTGTTGGATACCTCCTCTCCACATCCACTCTATCTAGACCTTTCAAGTCATGTGTTCATAACCCACGTGTTCATAAGCCTGTAACAGTAAAGGAGCTCCCCATGTGTATGTGGATCACTTGTCAGCACTTACCTTGCAGGACATGGCTGAGTGTTACAGCTAACTGTTCCTGTCACAGGTCTTGTGTGTGCTGTACAGAAGCTGGTGTTGACCTGAATGAGGTGGTCCTGCAGACAATAGGCCATGGTCACCATTTTTCCTGCGAAGAAATTAAGAGGGTGTTAATGTTTGAATTAATCCAGCTGAAGATTCACAGAGAGTTTGTAGGTTGATAACCAAAGCTGGTGATAAGCCATTCCACTGGAAAGGCTAAGCTTCTTACGCTAACCTGCCATGAATTAAAATGTGCATGGAGAAATGTGAGTTATAAGACCATAAGTCATAGGAGCAGAATTTGGCCATTCAGACCATTAAGTCTTCTCCACTATTCGATCCTAGGGTTGAGAGGGAAAATCTCTCTTTTTGTCTCATTGCCTAGACAGAGTCCTTACTCTCCAGAAGATCTTACAGCATTGAAAAGGACCAGTTATTCTGCTCTACCTGTGCAAATTCTTTGAAAAAAAAGACAACCCATTCGCCCATTTTCCTTGCCTGTCTATGGAGGGGAAGAACAGTCAATGTTTTGGGCTGATGCCCTTCATCAAGACTGAAAAGGAAGGGGGCAGAAGTTGCAATAAGAAGGTGAAAGGGAGAGGCAGGTGATGCTAAGTGAGGGGAAAAGTGGGTGGGTGGGGAATGGAGTATGAACGAAGAAGCTGTGAAGTGATAAGTGAAAAAGGTAAATGGTTGAAGAAGAGGGAATATGATGGGAGAGGAGAGTGGGCCATGGGAGAAAGGGAAGGAGGTGGAGCACCGGGGGATGCGATGGGCAGGAGAGGAGAGGAGAAGCAGTAAGGGGGGAGTCAGAATGGGGAATGGAAAATGAGAGAAGGGGCAAAGGGACCTACTCTCTAGTCTTCAACATTTCTTTCTTTTTATTTATTTACAGAAACAGCACAGTAACAGACTATTCAGTCCTTGCTGTCCAATTACACCCAAGCGACCAATTTACCGACCAACCCGTACGTCTTTGGGATACAGGAGGCAACCGGAATACCTGGAGGAAAGCCACCCAGTCACGGTGAAAACGAAGAAGCTCCTCGGACAGCGGCGGGAATTGAACCTGGGTCACTGGTGCTGCAATAGCATGCTACGCTACCATGCCTCCCCAACACAAGAGATTCAGCAGATGCTGGAAATCTTGAGCAACACACAGAGAAAATGCTGGGGAAGAGCACAGTGGACCATGAGAAAAGGGAAGGAGGAGGGGCACCAAAGATATGGCTTCTCATGTCAACCTACTAAGCCACTGCATTGAGCTAGGCCTGCGGTAGTGGACCTCGGAGAACAGAGCACCAAAGGAAACTCCTAACCAGCCTGATATTGCTCTGTAGACCATGGGCTACAAAGCAGACAAAGCCATACACTGTGCCTCCACCAGAAAATGTTAACTTTTCTCTCTCTCTTTCTCTCTCTGGGGAGAGCTTAAGAAAAGAGCTTTTTTCTTTAGATGAATGGGAGAGGTACTCACCTCCAGCACACGATGCAGAGCAACTTGATCTCACGACCACCCAGGTGTAGTTGTGCCTCAGCACAGTAGCCTTGCTTTCATTAGCAGATTTGGGTAAAGTGTACTCCCACGCAATACCTGGATTCTTGCCTTGTAACAGGATCTGTTGGCGGAGAAGGGGTGGTAGGGGCAAAGATTGCAAAAGAGGGGGAGGGAATGGGGTGGGGGGGGTTTTAAAGAGATGATGAACAGGATTAGTGTAAATTAATGCTCTCCACCACTAACCCTAACCTGCATGTCTTTGGAATGTGGGAGGAAACCGAAGAAAAAAGCAAGCAGTCGTGGCAAGAATGTATAGTGCCTATAGGCAGCGGTAGGAATTGAACCAAGATCAAAGATCGCTGGTGCTGTAAAGCGATGCATTAAACACTATGCTACCATACTGCCTATTTGGTCAATTGAACTCTAAGCCACAACAACAAGCCTCAGCCCAAAACGTCAACTACTTATTCCTCTCCATAGATGTCGCCCGACCTGCTGAGTTCCTCCAGCATTTTGTGTGTGTTGCTCTGGATTTCCAGCATCCGCAGAATCTCTTGTTTTTAAGACAGTGCATTTACCAGAATGCTCAGATAAGCTCAGAAATTGTAAGGCTGAGATTGATGGGCAACACAATCACTCTTCTCCTTGACCTTTCCTCCCGGCTCCAGAGAGTCCGGTTATCTCTCTGTTTAAATCCTCCTCTGCCTGCGTCCCCTGAAAGAATTCACAGACCGAGATGGTTTTCTCAGGCGCTACTCTGCAGCCTCGCTAAACTCCAACATGCTGAGTCCTCCAAATGGTTATCAGCTCTTCCCAAAAATTTATGATTGGCATTAAAAAAAGCTTGTATCAGCATGTCCTTGTCCCTGATACACGTCTCTCACATCTGCCTTTACATGCCTCTGAATGACACTCACCACAAAATGGCACCCTCTTGACCACAGGATTTCAGTGCAGTAAATTTTACAGCTTTCTAAATCCCGATAAATATGGGTTTTGGTATCGGAATGAGGCACTGTGCTAGCTCTCCCCTCTTGGGTCTGCATTCCTGTTTTTGTTGAGTTTAGCTTCAGGCATAGTGGAAGCCAGAGGAGACAACAAGAATCGTTGGTAGTAAATAATTTGTTGTTCGTTATCAATTATCCCCTCAGGCAGGGGCATTACGTCCATTGCCAGCTGTGCTGCGGATCCTTTTGGCACTCACCCAGTGGTATAGCTGCTGCTTGCGGTCACTATGACGACTGACGGCACCGGTCTAGTCAAAAGGCACCAGAGTGCATAGTGACTCCTGTGGGCTGCCCCCCCCCCCCAGCACATCCTTAGGATGTGCGGGTTATTAGCACACGTGACCCATTTCACTATATGTTTTGATTGCCGGCAGGTGGTAAGAGAGGGCTCCCTCACCCTCAACACTGGTGCCCCTCAGGGCTGTGTACTAAGCCCCCTCTTTTACTCTCTGTATACCCCACTGTGTTGCCACCCACAGCTCCAACCTGCTAATTAGATTTGCTGACGACATTACATTGATTGGCCTAATCTCAAACAGTAGCGAGGCAGCCCACAGAGAAGAAGTCATCACCTTGACACAGTGGTGTCAAGAAAACAACCTCTCCCTCAAAGTCGCAAAAACAAAGGAGCTGGTTGTGGATTACAGGAGGAATGGAGGCGGGCTAACCCCTATTGACATCAACGGATCTGTGGTTGAGAGCGTGAAGAGTTTTAAATTCCTCAGCATACACATCACCAAGGATCTCACGTGGTCTGTACACACCAGCTGTGTGGTGAAAAAAGCACAACAGTGCCTCTTTCACCTCAGTCGGTTGAATTAGTTTGGCATGGGCCCCCAAATCCTAAGGACTTTCTGCAGGGGCACAATTGAGAGCATCCTGACTGGCCGCATCACTGCCTGGTATGGGAACTGTACTTCCCTCAATCGCAGGACTCTGCAGAGAGTGGTGCGGACAGCCCAGCACATCTGTAGATGTGAACTTCCCACTGTTCAGGACATTTACAGACAGGTGTGTAAAAAGGGCCTGAAGGATCATTGGGGACCCAAATCACTCCAACCACAAACTGTTCCAGCTGCTACCATCCCGGAAGTAGTACCACAGCATAAAAGCCAGGACCTACAGGCTCCGGGACAGCTTCTTCCGCCAGTCCATCAGACTGATTAATTCACGCTGATGCAATTGTATTTTGATGCAATATGGACTGTCCTGTTGTACATAATATTGATTACAAATTACTATAAATTGCACATTGCACAGTTAGACAGAGATTTTTACTCCTCATATGTGAAGCATATAAGTATTAAAGTGAATTCAATTCAATATACATGTGATAAATGCATAAGCATGTATAAATTGATCTGAATTTCTATTTTTTAATCCTAAACGTATTAAGGTACCTTGAAAGGACCCTAATATTTATCGATGAAAAGGACCCTGAAGCACATTCACTGTTTCAAAAGGGAATAGGCGCCACAGAAGTCTAGCGGTTAGAGTGACACTCGGGCTTTACGGGGTTCGGAGTTCAATTCTGATGCCATCTTTAAGGAATTTGTATGTTCTCCTCACGACCACGGGTGCTCCAGTTTCCTCCCACAATCTAAAGATCATGTCCCATGATTAGGCTGGTTTTAAACAGGTGGATTGCTTGGCGGAGTGGCTCCTTAAGCCAAAGGAGCCTGTTCCACACTGTATCTCTGAATATATAAATGAATTGATAGATATAAAAAAATAAATTAAATACAGTGGATTCCAGTAAATTGGGCCATCGGTTAATCTGGACAGCTGCTTGTTTGGGACAACGCTTAAAAACAAAACCATATCCGCAACATAGCCCGGATTCCCTTCATTTATTTGGGACACTACGCCACTTAATTGGGGCAGGAGACTGTTGCCGAACGTTTTCTAACTGAAGTCAATCATCTGCATTTTTATGGCCGTTAGACACAACGCCGGGCTTTGAGCAAACAGTTTTTAAAGAGCATCAGTTGCGTGTGCTTGCGTTCAAAAAGCAGTGATTTTTGTCACAGGCACTTGTCGAGAAATAACAGTAAGAAAATGTTTTGCCCACTGTGGTTTCAAGCACACAGGCTGGAAAATGCCAGCAACGGCCAGAGTGAAAAGTTAAATGATTTCACTTCTTCAACGAGTTAGGAACTACAAGAAATTCGAAGATATCGACGATCATCATGAATGTTACAATGAAAATGAAGATTTGGAGGATGCAATCTTGAACAGCAATGTATGATGGCAGTCCAGTATCTGCACCAGGTACCTGCGCTGATTTTATTCATTTCCAGTCGAAAGAACACAATGGATGAATTCCTCCATCGATAAGTATTAGAAATTAATACACAGCTTTATAGTACACCAGTGGTATTGGTCGTGTTCTCATCTGTTTAGTATTTTATTTAAAAGCATAGTTTGGTATTCAGTTAAACGGTAATTTGTCTTTTTTAACTATCTTCATGAAACCTTAGCTCATTGGGGCAGCTGCTTAATTGGGCCAAAATGTACCGATCCTGATTTGCCCCAATTAACTGGAATCCTCTGCATTTGAAGATGAAGTAGTTGTAGGTGCTACAGGAACGTGCAGTGTGGTGAAATGCATTAGGAAGGCATCTGCCAATATTTGAGTAGAGTGAGTTCCTCCAGTGCTCAGTCACTCTGGGTATCTCCTTCTTATCTTTTCATTCATCTGTGCCAATACATAAAAATGTTTAAGCAGATGAGCTGTGAAGCATCTGGCATCATAGTTACATCATCATTATGTGCCACGTTGTATGACGTGGGTGGTCATGGTTTTCCATCTGTCTTTAATCTGATCAATTCATGATTCCTTCATGCTATTGTTCTTCTTTTCTCTTTCCATGACCATGATTGTCTTGGCATTTTTTTCTACACAAGTGGTTTGCCATTGCCTTCTTCTGGGCAGTGTCTTTACAAGACAGGTGACCTCAGCCATTATCAATACTTTTCAGAGATTGCCTGGTGTCAGTGGTCGCATAACCAGGACTTGTGATATGCACCAGTTGCTCATACGACTGTCCACCACCTGCTCCCACAGCTTCACATGACTGTGATCAGGGGGCTGAGCAGGTGCTACACCTTGCCCAAGGGTGACCTGCAGGCTAGTGGGGGGGGAAGGAGTGCCTTACACCTCCTTTGATAGAGACATATCTCCACTCCGCCACCCACAAAATTCAACACGAATTATCATGTGTGTGCCTTCAGGCTCCTCTACCTCCCTTCTGATGTTAGCGACGAGAAGAGGGCTTGTCCTGGGTGATGTGGATCCTTGACGATAGATGCTGCCTTTTTGGGTCATCGATCCTTGGAGACGTCCTGGATGCTAGTGCCCGTGAGGGAGCTGACTGAGTTCACAACTCAGTAAGGTGAACCAGTAAAGTGAGTTGTATTAATCATGAGAGTACTGGCTGTCATTAAAACACACCTGGTGTAGTCATGTCTTCAGGCAGAGTACATTTAAGTAAAAGAGTCAATAAAATGATCTCCAGGTTTTTTCTTGTACAGGTCAATATGCATTTATCTCTTTACAAGAGAGGGCAACTGTTCTGATTAAATCACATCTCAAAGCATCAATGACACACGTCAAGGAGAAATAAAGGATTTGCTTGGGAACGAACGACTGATTACTTGAGAATTTTAAGCCGACAATTCCCATTGGAATATGGATCACTTCCACTTTCATCTATTTTCCTGCATCCTGTAACATCACAGTGCAAAGCTTCAGTGGGTAGTGTTACAGACTATGATAGGAATGCCCTCTTCATCCGCTCACACACTAACATTATCAACTGATGTCCCACAATTATAGCCAAGAGAAAACATTATAATCGTCACAGCTCTCTTGGTGAAGTGGGGGTTGGGGGTGGAATTCACACAGAAATCTTAAATCCAAATGAGTCCAAGGTGGGAGTGAGAACCCTCAGCTGAATGAATAAGCCTTCTAAAAGAGCACTAAGGCACTGGGAGAGTTCAAAGCTCAGTGGTTTCTATTCCTCTTTAACTTTGAGGTCAAGTGTTCTCGCCAGGTATTTTTATTCGCCGCACTGGAGACTCTAACTTACTAGGGCCGCTTCAGAGATTCTCTGTCTAGCAATAACTCTTGACCACTTGAGATGGGCGCGCAGGATATACACGTGAGGGTGACACGTTTGGATACTGCCTGACAAATGACTTCAGACACGGGGCCGTACTTGAGAGGCGGGGCTCTTGATTGCAGCATTATTACCTGGACACTTGTACAAACATTAGCCTTCTCCACAAGGCCCTCTAACTAAGCAATAGCTACTGATTGAGGTCACAATGCCATCAACGCCTCAATGTGCCCCCAGGATTAGTTTCTGGTTCTGCTGGCTCCCGCATATTTTAAAGATTATTACACTTTTTTCACAGAAAGTAGCCACCTTAACTGAACTCCTATTATACACAATACAGAGTCCAAGGTAGCAAGATTGCCAAAAAAAACATATACAGTACTGCGCAAAAGTATTAGACATACACGCGCGCGCACACACACACACACACACACACACACACACACACACATATATAGCTCCTAAGACTTTTTGCACAGTAATATATATTGTCTTTCCAGTTATCAAATAACACTTAACACGACTGAGCTAATACAAAGCTAAGTACTCTTATTTCTGCTTCCAAACCAACTTCCTATTTTAAACAATATGCAGGACTGTGCAAATGTCTGAGGCATCCTAGCTATATATACATGCCTAAGACGTTTGCACAGTGCTGTAGCGGGTTCCCACCAGACTCACGTTGGGATGTCGCACCTGGATGTCTACTGTCCCAATAACTTTGACTTGCTTCACATTTGAGCCTTGCAATGTGTCCACACATAAAAATAGGGAGACACGGTAACGTAGCAGTTTGCGTAAAGCCGTTAATTCGCCAGACACCTGGGTTCAGTTCCGCCGCTGCCGGTAAAGAGTTTGAAGGTTCTCCTGCGACAGTGCGGGATTGCTCTGGCTTCATTCCAAAGGGTTAATGGGTTAATTGGTCACATGGGTGTAACTGGGTTTGTTGGATAGGATAGGCTGGCTGCCACGATATATGTCTGGAAAACTTAAAACAGTATAGCAAAGCAACAAGCCCTTCAGCCCCCGATGTCTGCGCTGACCATGATGCCAATTTAAACTAATTCCATCTGCCAGCATGTGGTCTATCTCCCTCCATTTCCTGCCTCTTTATGTCCCTGTCTAAAGGTCTCACAAATGCTGCCCTCGCGTCTGCTTCCACCAGTGTGTTCCATGCACCTATCACTTTGCATTTAAAATAAAGACTCATAAATTCCCTTCAAACTTCCCTCCTCTCATGTTAAACCTTTGTCCTCTAGTATTTGACATCTAAGAAAGATGCTACCCTGTCCAAGACTCTCATGATTTTACTCCATATTTCTCTTAGATTTCTCTTCAGCAGGTACTCCAGAGAAAACCCAAGTTTGTTCAACTTCTCTTTATAACTCCCACTAACTTATCCTTGCAACATCCTGGAGAACCACTTCTGAAAGGGAGAGGGAGAGGCCTATTGAAACTTGCCACCTTCGATCAATTGTTCATTCATTATATGGTGTGTTGTATGCCGTAGGCGAGCGATCGTGGTCTTTCCATGACCATGATTGTTCCTGGTAAATTTTTCCTCAGTGGTTTGCCATTGCCTTTTACTGGGCAGCGTGTTTACAAGGCAGGTGAGCCCAGCCAATATCAACACTTTTCAGAGATGGTCTGTCAGGTGCCAGTGGTCAAATAACCAGAACTTGTGATACGCACCAGATGCTCTCATGGCTTCACGTGACCCTGATCAGGGGGCTAAACAGGGGATACACCCTGCCCGAGAGTGACCTGCACACTGGCGGAGGGAAGGAGCGCCTAACACCACCCCACCAACTTTAATCATGTGGGAAAATCATGAAGTCTAGTGGTATCCATGGAAACACAAGGCCCTTCAAGACAAGTGGAATCCATTGGAAATGTACAGCATGTGAGGGCTGGTTGGTATCATATGGCACTTTGGGGCAACCATTCCTACCTGCACCTCTGCTTCCTGTCACCGTCAAACATAGACATCCTCTATTACTGAACCTCCCCGACCCCACACCCACCACCTTTGCCAGTGATGTTGATCACAGGCGGAAGCCATTTTCTCTGGAGCACCAGAAGGTATACATATCTACTAGAAGTATATAAATTTATGAGAGGGATGGATACAGTAGATAAGAGTTTCTCTTCCAGGATGGAAATGTCAAATACTAGAGGACATAGGTTTAATGTGAGATGGGGAAAGTTTACAGGAAACTTTTGAGGAGTTTTTTTACATAGTGAGGTAGGTGACTGGAACACACTTGCAGTGGAGGTGGTGGCAGCAGATACAAGAGCAACCTTCAAGAGGCATTTAGAGAGGGGCATGAAGAGGAAGGAAATGGAGGAAGATAGACCAAGTGCTGGCAGTTGGATTGAGTTTAAAATGGCATCATGGTCAGCACCTACCTCGTGGGCTGAAGGGCCCTTTTCTGTGCTGTACTGTTCTGCGTTAGTGAAGGCAGAGAGCAGGCTCAAATGTGAAGTGAGTCATGGCTGTTAGGGCAGTGGAACTCATCCAGAATGAAAAATGGAATATCCATTTAGGATGGAGATGAGGAGGTACTATTTTAGCCAGAGTGGTGAATTTGTGGAATTTGTTTCCACAGGCAGAGCGAAGGCGATTCAAGTTTAGTCAGGGCATGAAGGGATGGAGGGAGGGGGGTACAGGGGAAGGCGGGAGATTGGGGCTGAGAGGAAAAATGGATCAGCCATGATGAAATGGAGGAGTAGTCGATGTGTCAAATGGCCTAGTTCTGCTCCTACATCTTTTGGTTTTGTTGTCTTATTTGCACATCAGCTACATGGGTCATCTTGACGTTCTCATTGTCATCTAAAGATTGAACCTTACACTCAGCATTCAATAGCCACTTTCTCAGAAAAAAAGATTGCAATAATCCTTGTCTAATGTGGGGGCTCTCTGAACCTCTACTCCCCTAATCGTCAGTTCAGAGCCTCACCAACAAGGCTCCCTCCAACTCTCTGAACGTCAGGTTTAAACACTTGGGCCGAGTCTCACTCAATGTGTCATAAGCACAGCACGGCGGCACAGCTCATAGAACTGCTGCATTGCGACGGCAGTTTTGATTGAGGTTTCTTTTGCAGGATGTTGAAGCATCTGTGGTGGCACAATGCTAAAGCGGGTAGACTGCTGCCTCGCAGTGCCAGGCACTGGCTCGTTCTGATCTCGGCTGCTGTCTGCCTGGAGTTACTGTGACCTTGTGAAGTTCTTCTGGGTCCCTCCATCCCACATTCCCCACTCCCCCACCCCAGTTCCTCCCACATTCCCAAAGAGTATGGGACACATGTTTTCTGATGATTATAAACACAAGAGATTCTGCAGATGCTGAAATCCTGAGCAACAAAGACAAAATGCTGGAAGAGCTCAGAAAGTTACGCAGCATCTATGGAGTTTCGGGCCGAGACTGGAAAGGAAGCCAGAACAAGGTGTTATTCTCCGCCACTTGATTTCCTCCAGCACCGTGTGAGCATGTGCATCTCTACTGAGTGTCCTCGTCTACTCCCTTGTTATTAAATGATGGCGGGTCCCTGTCCAAGAGTTTAGTCTTGGCACAGTCAATGGCAACTGCCATTACAAACCCCCCTGGCTCCAGTTTCACGATCCTTAAAGAACAACATCTTTGGCATCTCCGCAAGGGCTGAACACATGTTTGCTGCAAGCATGTATTCTGTGGTGGAGAAGTTACTATTGCCCTGGGACCTCAACAGATCCTCATTTTACTTATACTTGGAGAAACAGAGTGCAACAGGCCCTTCCGGCCGAACGAGCTGTACTGCCCAGCAACCCATCTGTTTAACACTAGCCTAAGTACAGGACCTACTAACTGGTATGTCTGTCGACTGGGGGAGGTAATCGGAGCACCCAGAAGAAACCCACGGAAGAATGTACAAACTCCTTACAGATGCCACCAGAATTGAGCGCTGAACTCCAACGCCGCCAGCTGTCATCGCGTTGTGCTAACCACTAGGCTACTGTGTCGCCCCGTGAGGCTTATTGGGTGGTAGGGGGAGAGTTTATGGAGAACGTTTACACGGAGAGCACAGTGAGATTAATGGGACACAGTTTCACTTCCTTGACAAATCTACTCTTATCCCTCACCGCTGGAATCAAATATCACTCCAGCCCTTTGCCACTGAAACAAGTTCCTCTCTGCCATTCCACTTACATGAACCGCCATCCTTGAATTACTCACCAATAATGAGAATTGACATTTGCTTCTGACACCGAACTGATATTTATAGCTTTATGCCTTCCTCCCAGTGTAACTCTACTCTGGGAACAGTCAGCACCTATGGACTCTCTTGCAAGCACTCTTCTTCTCGTGTTCTTAACATTTATTGCTTATTTATTTATTTTTTAACTTTGGCATTTGCACAGTTTGCTGTCTTTTGCACACTGGCTGTTTGTCCATCCTGTTGGGTGTGGTTATTCATTGATTCTATTGCTTCTTGGATTTACTGTGTACGCCCACAAGAAAATAAATTTCAGGATCGTATATGGTGATATACAGTACTGTGCAAAAATCTTAGGCACATATATATAACTAGGTTGCTGAAGAGTTTTGCACAGTGCTGTAACTTCAATTTGCTGCTTGCAGTTTACAATTTACATTGAGAACTGACAACTGTTTTTAGTTTGAACTACGATCTGCTATTTTCACATAACTGCAGAATACTCTCTAACAGCAAGCACAAAGGTATCGAGCTCATCAGGGAGCAAACAGCATTGTTACTTACAGTGCTGTGCAAAAGCCTAAGGCACCCTAGCTAAGTATATTTATGCCTAAGACTTTTGCACAGTACATTATATATACTTTGAACTTTGAAACTCTAACATTGATACAGGGCACCCACAAGAACAGACCACATATTTGATGCAACAGACTAAAACTCTCCGTCTTCCAGCTGCTCCACCCAACACAACCAAGAAACTGCCTCCCTTTCTTTAGTCCTGTCTGTTAGATTGTAGTTGGACAGGGCCCAAACTCCATACAGAGTTGCCAGTGGAACTTGATCACTGCTGCTGCACTATTAGTCCCATCAGGGCGAAAGACTGTTGATGTTTCTGTCTGTTTCATCATCTCCCTGAAGGGAGGACCAGGACTGAGGGGCAAGGTGCTGTCCAGTTGCACCACACCCTGATTAATATTACTTCTCTCCTCTTTGGCCTGAACCCCACCCAGCACACATAAGATCCATTTCTTCAAAAATCGTGGGTTTTTCCCCTTAACTCCACAAGCCTAACAAGATTTCTCCTGGATTCTTGTTCATCCCTGATTTCAGTCACCAACTATGCACATAACTGTCAAGAATCTAATGTCTGGAACTCCTGCTCTGAATCACTTTTCTATCTCTAATGTGTGTGTTTTTTTCTACAGCAAAACCACAAAACCATAAGTAGAACAGGCCATTCGACCCAAGAGTCTGCTCTGCCATTTCATCATGGCTGATTTATTATCCCTCTCAACCCCATTCTCCTGCCTTCTCCCTGTAACCATTGACACCCTTACTTATCAGGAACCTATCAAGAAATACTTAAGAGGGACCTGAGTAAGATGGCGACGTGCTCAATCGCAGTGGCTTCTATGCGGCCAACTGAAGGTGTTATTGTCTTCTTTAAACGTATTTTTTACGATCACAAGACCCCGCAGGACATTAAGAACTTAACGCACCGCAGGTTTACCCCATGCTCTTTGGTGGAGAAACTGAAGGAGCTGAACCTTGTGCGGCTTGTGCTGCTCCCTCGTCTGAGATGCGTCAGAGGCGTCGGTGCACGAAGGCGATATGCAGTCAAACAGCGATTGATCGTCTCAGTCACTTTTCTTGTGAGCGCAAGACCCTGCTGGAGATTGCTCATGTGGATTGCGGCCAGTCCAGTTTATTGATTTATTGGCAGGCGGCAGAGGTGAGGCAGATAGCGGGGAAGCTGTGCGAGGACAAGACCTCAAGCCGCGGTGTCGCCTGCTACAGTTGTCCAGGAGAGAGGCGTCGGAGCTGGTGTGCTCCATCGGAGTGCCGAAGGCAGTCTGGCGCGGCCTCTGAGCTGCTGTTGGTGCACCCCCTTCACTTGACAGAAGACAAGCCTATTGTGTTAGACTGCTGCAACGTTCATGGACTCAGGGTCTTAGACTATGTATTTTTTTGTGTGACTGTATTTTACTGCTATCTTACATGTGCTATTTGTGCCTCTTGATGTGTATGACTGTTGGTACTATCTTTTGCACCTTGTCGCCAGAGTAGAACTGTTTTGTTTGACTGTATCCATGGGTATTTATGTGTGGTTAAATTATAATTAAACTTCAACTTCAACTTAATTAACCTCTGCTTTCAAAATACACAAATAACTTGGCCTCCACAATCATCAGTGACAAAGAATTCCACAGATTCACCACTGTCAAGTTAAAGAAATTCCTCCTCAGCTCCATTCAAAAAGGACATCCTTGTATTCTGAGGCTATGTCCTCTGGTCCTAGATTCCCCAACTATGGAAATCTCAATGTCCACAAAATCTTTGATCACCGGCTTCAGATATGACTTGGCATTGAATTTTGTCCTATCATATACCCTGACAGACCTCTTATAAATTAAAAGATGAACTCTCGATCTCTCAGTCGACCTTGTAGCTTATTTTTTGACCTGCACCAAATTTGCTCTGTAACTACAACACTATATTCTAAATTTGTTTTTCTTCCTTTTTATTATCCCAAAGTACTTATATATTTGGATGGAATACAAATAAAGCTTTTCACAATATTTCTGTACAGGTGGAGATCGTGCATGATTGTATGTGTGTGGTGTGTTTAATGTGTGTGTGTTCATGTGTTTCTGCATGCAGACATATAGGTGTTAATGTATACACAAAGTCTGTACATGTCTGCATGTGTAAGGATGTGGCACGTTTCTGTAGTATCTAGTGCAATCGCTTTATATCAGCACCGATCATTGGGGGAATACTATCAAGCTGGAGGTACAGGAACACACATCAAAGTTGCTGGTGAATGCAGCGGGCCAGGCAGCATCTCTAGGAAGAGGTACAGTCAACATTTCGGGCCGAGACCCTTCGTCAGGGCTGGAGGTACAGAAGCTTGAAGACCGACATCTCAATGTTCAGCAGCAGCTTCTTCCCCACTGTTATCAGCTTCTTGAATCAACCTAAAAAATAAACCCTAATTCTACCTCAGACTATATTTCCTGAAACCTGCACTCAGATTTACTTTTGTTTATTTCGCTGTGTAAGTTACCTGTAAGTATAATTTAGGTTTAAGTAATTTATGCATGTTGTATTAGTGGGGGAGCCATACTAAGATGAGGAATAACTATCATTCCGTGCTGAGACCACTATATTAGGGCCCGAAGGTGGCGACACTGCAGGCAGCCCTCAGCACAGTCCTTGCTGACTTGATTTGAACCAAATAATGCATTTCACTGTCTGTTTCAAGGCACGAGTGACAATAAAGCTGTTCATATCTTAGAAGCATAAAAGTGCAATTTATGTGGATGTACGTCGTGTAGGAGAGTATGTGAGTGTTCATGCATACATAGATGATTGTGTATATGTGCCTATGCACATCTGTGTGTTTATATGTGCATCTATGTTCGTGCGCATGTGTGTCTTGGTACAAGTAGATTTGACTGCAGCCACGTTTATCAATCAAGTTTAGCAAAACTTATGAAAAGAGGCAGATATTGCAAATACTAGTTTAGGAAAAATATAATGTATCAGAATAAGCAAAGCTGCTATCCAAAATACATGTCCATAAGATACGGGAGTAGAAAGAGGCCATTTGGCCCATCGAGTCTGCTCCACCATTTCATCATAGCTGATCCATTTGCCTTTTCAGCTCCAATCTGCTGCCTTCTCCCGGTTTCTATTTATGCCCTGACTGATCAAGAATCTATCAACCTTAAATATACCCAAGGACTTGACCTGCTCAGCGACTTGTGACAATGAATTCCACAGTTTCTCCACACTCTGGCTAAAGAAATTCCTCCTCATCTCCATTCTAAATGGGTGCCCTTCTACTCTGAGGCTGTGTCCTCTGTTCTTAGACTCCCCCACCATAGGAAACATCCTCTCCGCATCCACTCTACTGAGGCCTTTCAACATTCGATAGGTTTCAGTGGGGTCACCCCTTATTCTTCTGAATTCCAGTGAGTACAGGCCCACAGCCTCCAAACACTTCTCATACGATAAGCCTTTCAGTACTGGAATCATTTTTGTGAACATCTGCTGAACCCTCTCCAATGGCAGAACATCGTTTCTTAGATAAAGGGCCCAAAACTGCTCATGTGTAACCAACAAAAATCCCACAAACCATTCATTGCTACCCCTTGACTGATGTGTTTCCCTCGTCTGGCCCCCAATTAAAAATTCTTCAAAGCACTAACGTCAATATTTTGTAACCTGTTGCATCCAATTAGACTCTTCTTTCATCTGCCACAATAAGATGAGGACCCAGCCATTACATCACACTGTCTGGGATTTTAATTCTCATTCTGAATGAGAAATAAAAGAAACCACAAACAGTTCCTTTTCAAAGCTGAGGATCTAATGATGAAAATACTGCGCGCGGGACACACATCACCCTTTCATTCCAGCATCTCTGCAGTGATTAAGTGCCGGCCATTTAGAAAACTTCCTCGCAGGGGAAATCGTTCTCAGAAAACTGTGATGGGCTGTAATTAAATTAAAAGCTGGGAGGAGAGCTCCCCAGTGGCACCAGTCCCACTGAAACCCCCAGCCAGCTGCCAAGCTGTCACGGGTAATTTTGTGGCACACACAAGTGATGGAAGCGAACAAGAAGAGGGCATAAAAAAGGACTCACTTCAAAGACGAGCGACTCATTAGTCGGACCGGCTGAATACAGGCTCTCGGGTTTGTCAAAAGAACGCTGGTAGCTGAACTGGGCTCCCGCGAAGACGAACTTCCCTGGCCAGTCGACGGTCCAATCTCCGGTCAGGTGGTACTTGCCCGTCAGGTTGCGCACGGCCAGGTAACTAGTGGAGATCTCCAGCTCGCGCACGTGGATGTTGCGAGCCCCGGCGGGAACAGTAACAACAGCGTAGTACTCTTCAAGGCAAAGGGAGAGGGGTGACTTGGGGTGGAAAGCAAGATCATTCAAACATCCAGAAAGGCATGTGAGTTAGTAGGTTAATCGGTCACATCGGTGTAATGGACGGCACAGACCCATTGGGTCAGAAGGGCCTGTCACTGTGCTATACCTCGAAATAAAATAAAAACATTTATCAAAGTCTTCTAAATGTGTTCTCTGTATTGTGATTCAGAAGCATGGGATCTAATCAGATCTCTCCCCTCCATCTTCTTTCCTTTTCCGTTCCCCACTCTGGCTCCCCTTTTGCTCATTCTCTCCCCACCTGCCTATCACCCCTCCCCCCTCCTCCTTCCACCTTCCCTTTCTCTCATAGCCCTCTCTCCCCTCCTATCAGGTTCCTTCTTCTTCAGCCCTTTACCCTTTCCACCTATCACCTCCCAGCTCCTCAATCCATACCCTCTCCCCACCCCCCACCCACCTACCATCACACTCACCTGGCTTCACCTCTCACCTGCTGGCTTGTACTCCTTCCCTTCGCCCCACCTTCTTATTCTGGCTTCTACCTCCTTCCTTTCCAGTCCTGATAAAGGGTCTTGGCCCGAAGCATCGACTGTTTAGGCCTCTCCATAGAGGCTGTGTGACCTGCTGTGTTCCTCCAGCACATTGTATGTGTTAACTATAACTAGACTTTCTCTAAATATTAACATTATATTGCCCTGCATCCAAGACCCAAGCTAGACAATAATTGTTTGATTGAAGACTGAATGGTTGACAACACTGGGATTTGAAAATAATCCCAGAGGCCATCATCCTTGGCATTTTGGCCACTTTTTGATTGACAGTGTAGCTTACAGTTAAATAAAGATAACGCTGAGATTCTGAAGAAAATATTATGACAAATTGCACAAGCTTGATGCACATTTCCATTCCAATGAGAAAATTTGGGCAATATTTTTAAATTTTATTTATTTATTTTATTGAGATACAGTGCGGAGAAGGCTTTCCAACCCTTTGAGTCACACTGCCCAGCAACCCATGATTTAACCCTAACCTAGTAACGAGACAATTTATAATGACCAATTAACCTACCAAATGTTACATCTTTGGACTGTGGGAGGAAACCGGAGGAAATCCATTCAGTCACGGGGAGAACGTACAAGCTCCTTACAGGCAGCAGTGGAAACCAAGATGATGAAAGGATTCTAAAGGTTAGATATTTCCTCTAGTATGGAGATCAAAATCAAAGGGCACAATCATAGAATTAAATCATTTAGGAGGAACATCGGGAAGGACCTTCTTAAGATTATCCATCTCTGGGAACAACTGAAGCTTTCAAGACTTTATTCCTAGGGTGTAGCTTGACAGACAAGGACAACAATTATTATCCATCCGTAATAACCCCATAAACCATGACTAATTTCAAGCACTTAGATGAACCTAACCCAGTCCAGATAAGGATGGTAGATTTCTTTCCATGAAGAATGTTAGATCAGTTTTCATAACAGTTCCATTGTTTCCTGGTCATTGTTACCAGTCCATTATTCCAAATTCATTTTGAATACTGGCTCACCAGAACTCCTTAGATGACACATTCAAACCCACGACCTCTATCAGCTAGAAGAACAAGGGCAGCAAGAGCACTGGAAGACCCTCAAGCTGGAAGTTGTCCTCCAAGCCACACACCATCTGACTTCGAAATATATCACCTTTCCTTTATAGTTATTGGGTCAAAATTTTTAACTCCTTCACTCTTCGGAGACTGTAGTGGTTCAAGAAGGCAGCTCACCACCACCTTTTGAGGAGGAACAAGTAATGGACAATTAAATCCTGTGAAAACCACATCCCTGGAATGGTCATACAGTAGCTGTAGAAAAGTGCAGCACAGAAATAGGTCCTTCGGTCCATCCAGAACGTGCCGAATAATTTAATCTGCCTACTCCCATCAACCTGCACTGGGACCACAGCCCTCCATACCTCTACCATCCATGTACCTATCCAAACTTCACATTGAAGCCAAGCTTGCATGCATCACTTGCACTGGCAGCAAACACACTCACAACCCTCTGAGTGAAGCCATTTCCCCTCATGTTCCTCGTAAACTTTTCACCTTTCACTATCAACCCATGACCTCTGGTTGGAGTCCCACACAACCTCAATGGAAAAAGCCTACTTGCATTTATCCCATCTATACCCCTCACTATTTTGTATGCCTGCATCAAATCTCCTCTCAATCTTCAATGTTCCAAGGAATAAAGTCCTAACCTATTCAGTCTTTCCTTATAACTCAGGTCCTTCAGTCCTAGCAACATCCTTGTAAATTTTCTCTATACACTTTCAATCTTATTTACATCTTTTGTTTAGTTAGGGGATCAAACCTGCACACAATACTCCAAATTAGGCCTCCCCATCACCTTACACAGTTTCAACATAACAACCCATCTCTTGTAATCAATATATTGATTGATGAAAACCAATCAATATATATTGATAAAGTATATTTGGGTGTACACTTCCCATTTTCATAAATCTGCTGATCAGAACTTCAGGCCTCTGCCTAATTCACCTGTACCTTAACCATTTTGCTTTCTCATCACATGTTGGGGATATCCAGGGATAAGAGGTCAAGGCAGATCATTTAGGCTGAGGTCACGATTTGATAAAATGGAGGAGCAGACTCTGGGGACTGAATGAGCCACACCAGACCCACTCAAACAGAGGAACAGAGTATAAGACTCTATTAGATCCTGTAAATATTTTTTCTATATTTTCAGATGATGTATGCAGACATCTTGCGGCAAGATAGTAGACCCGAATCTCACTCCAAACTGCATTTCTTGTTCCAGATTTACGAGGGGTGATTGATAAGTTCGTGGCCTAAGGTAGAAGGAGATGAGTTATAACTTCAAACTTTCTGCGTAATCACTCAAAGCGTTGAACTGCATGTGCATGTAACGAGAGCTGTATAACTCATCTCCTTCTACCTTAGGCCAGAAGCTTATCAATCATCCCTGCTGCGGACACTTCCTGGAGGTCCAAGATCCGTATGCTCCACAACTGCTGGACTAAGTTTGTAAATGTAGGAGGGGACTATGTTGAAAAATAAATGTGTTAAGTTTACTAAAACTGACTCCTTCTACCTTAGGCCACAAACTTATCAATCACCCCTCATATACCTCAGAGCAATCAGATTCATTAGATCACACAGAGAGATATATTTAATACTAACCTAGTGGAGCTGAAAAAGCGTCTTTGAAACCGTTAGGAATCGTGAGCATTGTGTGATCGTATTAAGCTAAAATTATTCCCAGTGACTTGCATCTTTTGAGATTTGTGTTCAATAAAACAGTGGTGCAGAAATTCACCCCAGCTCAGTTGTGTAGTTGTGATTGTTCTATTCTATTCTTCCCGTGCCTGGTTCCTTAAAGTTGATATTGATGGGGGTGGTAATGGGGACCAGCTCCCACTAACTATTAAATGCTCCCAATGGGATGTGCCTCTAATATCCTCTGGCAACCAAGTTCAGCTCCTGGCCTTCACATGTGGTTTAGCTACTAAGCCCAGTGGAACAATTGTACAGACAGGAGAAGGGGCCAAAATGGGTTACTGGAGCCTTAAAACAAGTTGCTTCCAGAAGATGGGGCTCATCAGCCATGGTTGACAGCTCATCTAGGAGAAGGAAAACTAATCTCAAACCACTGTTGCCTTGCAGCTATACTCACCCACTGGGAAGGCTTTGGGAGTAAACCCCTCGGGAAAATAGAGAGTTGGAGCCCCTAAGGTTTAACACTGACTGGCAATTCCTGCGAAGCTGCTGGTGCCAAACAGTACTCGTCTTTGCCATTCCTTTGGGTTCATCAGATGGAGAGGGGGAGTTTGCTACATGGGCAACAGCTTGCTTTCCATATTTTACTTCCCAGGCTTGCATATCTAGACAACTAGGATGTAACATCCATGGTCGACCCTGATCGATGGAGGCCTCTGTCAGTGCTTGGTTCTATTACGGTCAGTGCGATCATGTATTGGAGTAAGAGTAAAATACGCAGCCACTGTACATAGAACAGCACGACAACATAGTGGCTAGCACAGTGTTTTACAGCACCAGCAACTGGGGTCCAATTCCCACCACTGTCTGTAAAGAGTTAGTGAGTTCTCCGCATGGCTGCCTACAATTCCTCCAGATGATCTGGTTTCCTCCGACATTCCAAATACGTACAGGTTAGGGAGAGTAAGTTGCAGGATTGTTGTGTTGGTGCTGGAAGCGGGGCAATACTTGCGAACAGCCCCCAGCACAATCCTCTGAATGTGTTGGTCGTTGGCGCAAAACAACGTATTTTACTGTGTTTCGATGTACGTGTGATCAGTCAAGCTAAACATATCTTATAGTCATAGAGGTCATCAGTCCACCAACTCTACGCTAATCAACAGGGACTAATCCTATTTTATCCTCCTCACATCCCTGCCAGTCCAGATGAAGGTTCTCAGCTCAAAAAGCGAGTTTCTCCATCACAGATTCTGATTGACCTGCCGAGTTCCTCCATCACAGACTGACTGACCTGCCGAGTTCCTCCATCACAGACTCTGACTGACCTGCCGAGTTCCTCCATCACAGATTCTGACTGACCTGCCGAGTTCCTCCATCACAGACTCTGATTGACCTGCCGAGTTCCTCCATCACAGACTGACTGACCTGCCGAGTTCCTCCATCACAGACTGACTGACCTGCCGAGTTCCTCCATCACAGACTCTGACTGACTTGCTGAGCTCCTCCATCACAGATCCTGCCTGACCTGACGAGTTCTTTCAGCAGATTCTGCCTGTCTTGCCAAGTTCCTCTAGCACAGATTCTAACCAGTCCATCTTTTGACTGCAGGGGGAAACCAGAGCATCTGGAGAAAACCCACACATTTGACAGAGAGGACGTACAGACTCCTTACAGAGGATGGAGGGATTAAACTTCAAACTCTGATGCCCCTATCTGTAACAGCACTGTGCTAACCGTTATGCTACTGTGACACCCCATGGTAAGCCGTAAGGGTTAAGGGTTAACACAGAGTTACCTGCACAAAATGCTGAAGGAACTCAGCAGGTCAGGCAGCATACCACTTCCTTGCCTGGCTTCACCTATCACCTTCCAGCTTGTACTCCTTCCCCTCATCCACACCACCTCCTAATTCTGGCTTCTCTCTACTTCCATTCATCGTGAAGGATCCCAGCCCAAAATGTTGACCACTTATTCCACTGCATAGATGCTGCCTGATTTGCTGAGCTCCTCCAGCACTTTGTGAATGTTGCTCTGGATTTCCAGCATCACAGAATCTCTTGTGTTACATGTACAGACCAATAATATTTTTTCAGTACTAAAACCCTCTTTCTTTGAACCTATGAGACTCTGTTGGACACAGGATGGTTTTCTAAATTCGAACAGATCTGCCAGAAGTATTTAAGTAATGCTTTCCAAGAGACATTACTAGATGAATGTGTTACACACTCCTCCACAGACGTCTATTTGAGATATACGGGGGCGTTTTAAGGATAAGGTTTTTTTTAGACAGAGTGGTGGGTGCCTGGAATGCACTGCCTGGGGTGGCGGTAGAGGCTGATACATTAATAGACATTGAGATAGGCACATGAATGTGAGAAAAATGGAAAGGGATGCATATTGTGTAGGCAGAAGACATTAGTTTAGCGGGCCATTTGCTTATTAATTTAATTGGATCGGCACAACACTGTGGGCTGAAGGGTGAGTTCCTGTGCTGTAATGTTCTATGTTCCAGGTACACTTACCGTTCGCCCGGTGCTGCTGAAGATATTGCCCTTGAAAGAATTTACAAGTTGAATTATCTCCGTTGCACACTCCGCACGCATCCATGGTGGCCTTTGACCCCAGAACTCGGTCACACCCCACTGCCTGAAGAAACATTTCGCCAATTAAGGATTAAGGTTAGAATAACTACTTTAACACAGATTGAGAACTGCCCTTGCCTTGGGCTTTTCCGTTCTGTTTGGCCCCAGCTAATCAACGACTTAACCAGTTTTACCACTCCCTTCCCCCCACCCCTGACCATTTACAACATCAAAGCTCTACGTCATGTCAACAGTTGATGGGGAGTGCAGGCAATCAAAATGATTCTGGGCTGCATGCAATGTTCCTCAGACAGAGAGAGGTATGAAGCAGTCCTTGCTTGACTGTTCTTTTGTGCAGAAAGAATTTATATTTATCGCCCTCACACCCAGATCCTGAAGCTAGCTCACCAATTCCTCTGCTTCCTCAGGAGGCTAAAGAAATTTGACATGTCCCTGTCGACCCTTACCGATTTTTATCAATGTACCAGAAAAAGCATCCTACCTTGATGTATAGTACTGTGCAAAAGTCTTAGGCACCCTAGATTTTTTTATATGGCTTCAGATGGTATGGCCTCCACAGATCCCTGAGCTCAACATCATCGAGGCTGTCTGGAGTTACCTGGAGAGACAGCTGGAAGCAAGAAGCCAAAGTCTGCAGAAGAACTGTGGCAAGTTCTCCAAGTTGCTTGGAACAACCTACCAGGTTATTTTATGTAAAACTGCACGACAGTGTACCTAAGAGAATTGATGCAGATTTCAGGGGAAAGGCTGGTCACACCAAGTATTGATTTGATTTAGTTTATTACTGTTTACTGCTCTTTATAGTAAATGCATTGATATTTAGAAGCTTTTCATGTCATTATATTTGAAAGCATCTTCACTTTAGATTATCTTCTTCACGTGTGCCTTAGACTTTTGTACAGTGCCACATAAAGAGCTTGGTATGGCAACTGTTCTGCACACAATGACAGGAAGCTGCAGAGAGGTGTGAACATAGCTCAGCACGTCAAGAAAACCAGCCTCCCCACCATAAACTCTGTCTATACTTCTCACTGCCTCAGGAAAGCAGTCAGTATAGTCAAAGACCCCCTCACCCCAGGATATTCTCCTATCTCTCCTCTCCCTTCGGGTAAAAGCCTGAAACCACATACTACCATGTTCAAGGACAACATTCATCCATCTTGTACGATAAGATGGACTTCTAACCTCATAATCGACCCCATTATGGTCTTGCACTTTATTGTTTATCTGCACTGCACTTCCGCTGTAGCTTTTACTTTATTCTGCATTATTATTCTATTATTCCAGCTCAGTGCAATGTGTAATGATCTGATCTGTATAAACTATGCAAGACAAGCACTTCAATGCATCTCGGTCATGTGACAATAATAAACCAATTCCAGAACTAAAATCTTATTGAGGGTCAGCTACCTATCATTTTCAGTGAGAGATTATTGAGGCATCTGTCTCATAGTGATAAAAGACAGAATATTCCCCAGGCTGCTCCACGAGGCGAGGGAACAGATTGCTGAGCCTCTGGCTAGGATCTTTATGTCCTTGTTGTCCACGGGAATGGTACTGGAGGACTGGAGGGAGGCGAATGTTGTCCCCTTGTTCAAAAAAGGTAGTAGGGATAGTCCGGGTAATTATAGACCAGTGAGCCTTACGCCTATGGTGGGAAAGCTGTTGGAAGAGATTCTTAGAGATAGGATCTCTGGGCATTTAGAGAATCGTGGTCTGATCAGGGACAGTCAGCATGGCTTTGTGAAGGGCAGATCGTGTCTAACAAGCCTGATAGAGTTCTTTGAGGAGGTGACCAGGCATATAGATGAGGGTAGTGCAGTGGTTGTGATCTATATGGATTTTAGTAAGGCATTTGACAAGGTTCCACACGATAGGCTTATTCAGAAAGTCAGAAGGCATGGGATCCAGGGAAGTTTGGCCAGGTGGATTCAGAATTGGCTTGCCTGCAGAAGGCAGAGGGTGGTGGTGGAGGGAGTACATTCAGATTGGAGGATTGTGACTAGTGGTGTCCCACAAGGATCGGTTCTGGGACCTCTACTTTTCATGATTTTTATTAACGATCTGGATGTGGGTGTAGAAGGGTGGGTTGGCAAGTTTGCAGAGGACATAATGGTTGGTGGTGTTGTAGATAGTGTAGAGGATTGTCAAAGATTGCAGAGGGACATTGATAGGATGCAGAAGTGGGCTGAGAAGTGGCAGATGGAGTTCAACCCAAAGAAGAGTGAGGTGGTACACTTTGGAAGGACAAACTCCAAGGCAGAGTACAAAGTAAATGGCAGGATACTTGGTAGTGTGGAGGAGCAGAGGGATCTGGGGGTACATGTCCACAGATCCTTGAAAGTTGCCTCACAGGTGGATAGGGTAGTTAAGAAATCTTATGGGGTGATAGCTTTCATAAGTCAAGGGATAGAGTTTAAGAGTCGCAATGTAATGATGCAGCTCTATAAAACTCTGGTGAGGCCACACTTGGAGTACTGTGTCCAGTTCTGGTCACCTCACTATAGGAAGGATGTGGAAGCATTGGAAAGGGTACAGAGGAGATTTACCAGGATGCTGCCTGGTTTAGAGGGTATGGATTATGATCAGAGATTAAGGGAGCTAGGGCTTTATTCTTTGGAGAGAAGGAGGATGACAGAAGACACGATAGAGGTGTACAAGATAATAAGAGGAATAGATAGAGTGGATAGCCAGCATCTCTTCCCCAGGGCACCACTGCTCAATACAAGAGGACATGGCTTTAAGGTAAGGGGTGGGAAGTTCAAGGGGGATATTAGAGGAAGGTTTTTTACTCAGAGAGTGGTTGGTGCGTGGAATGCACTGCCTGAGTCAGTGGTGGAGGCAGATACACTAGTGAAGTTTAAGAGACTACTGGACAGGTATGTGGAGGAATTTAAGGTGGGGGGGGCAGTTATATGAGACGGAAGGTTTGAGGGTCGGCACAACATTGTGGGCCAAAGGGCCTGTAATGTGCTGTACTATTCTATGTTCTAAGACTATAGCACAAATTCAGAACCTTTGGCCTACATAGTCCATGCTGAACTATTCATCTGCCTAGTCTATTCGATCTGCACCTAGACCATTGCCCTCCATGTCCCATGTACCTATCCAAATTTCTCTTAAATGTTGACATCAAACCCGCATCCACTGCTTCCGCTGGCCACTCGTTCCACACTGTCATCATCTCTGAGTAAGAAGTTGCCCCCTTATGTTCCCTTTTAACATTTCACATTTCACCCTTAACCCATGGTTTCTAGTTCTAGCCTCACCTAACCTCAGTAGAAAAAGCCTGCTTGCATTCACTCTATCTATACCCCTCATTTTGTATACCTCTATCAAATCTCCCATCATTCTCCTATGCTCTGCAGAATAAAGTCCTAACCATTTCAACCGTTCCTTCTAACTCAAGTCCTCAAATCCTGGAAAGATCTTTTTACATTTTCTCTGCACTCTTTCAATCTTATTTTCAGCTTTTCTGTACGTAGGTGACCAAAATTGCATACAATGCTCCAAATTAGGCCTCACCAACGTCTTCCACAACTTCATCATAACATCCCAACTCACGTACTCAGTACTTTGATTTATGAAGGGTCATGTGCCAATAGCTTTCTCTACTTCCCTGTCTACCTGTGATGCCACCTTCAAAGAATTGTGGATCCATATTTCCAGTCCCTCTGTTCTACAGCAGTCCTCATATATTCCTTTATTCAAAATATATTCCCTGTGTGATTTTTAATAGTAGGAACCCTGCAGATCTCTGGAGTATAAAAGAAGGGAAGTCTTGTTATGATGGGCTCCCATGTTGCTGTAGCCTATCCACAACAGGAAGTACTCAGCACCTCACCTCACACATGCCGTCAATGCAGACATCAAATCTGTTCTCAACACAACGGGTTCCGTCCTTCACTTTGTTGGACATGGCGAAGAAAAAATCAAAATCCTCAGCAATGCAGTACAGCTTGCAAACATCTTCATCTGCAAGTACAAAATCACAGAATCACATTACTTAAAACCACACCACAGGGCAGAAGCCAGAATCGTATAGCCATTCACTTGTACCGGTCTTTATGAGCTGCAGATTATATCAGATGGTGACAGGAAGAGACAGAAGGCAGACACATCAGTCTCTGGACTCATGTCAGTTTGATCCACAGGCTAATCCCCGGGGCAGTTCTGATAAGATGTGTTTAGACAGCAATAAACTATGGCTAAATCGCATCAGTGATGGTACTCCAGCAATGGAAACCCAGGAACCAGGAATGACTGAGAACAGATACTTGACAAGTGATAGAACCAATTCCTGAAAGTAGCACAGTATCACATCAACAGGCCAAATGGCTAGTGCTCCTACACCACAAATCCCTCCTCAAACTCTTCTTCATTCAACCACATCTACAACTTGTTGATTGCTTATCTTCACCTCAGCTTCTCCTCAAGGTAGTGAGTTCCTCATTTCTCCCCTCTATCTGGGTAAAGATTTCATTCCCCTGAATCCTATGCTTTTCTCATTAATAACCAACTGATTATTTTACAATTACTCTGCCTGGTTTTATAGGATTAAAACTTGCAGGAATCCATTTTGCTTAGCTGTTTTCGAATATCTTCTTAGAAATAGAAGTGAAGCCACTCCTAGTTGAATTGCCCGCAGACTCACATTGGCACAGGGTAGAAACAAAGCTGGAGATAGATACAGTGCTCAGAAAACCATCCATTCTTTGCTGGGTAATGGTTTTCTGAACACTGTATTAGAGTTGCTTGGAGTATTCTTTTGTCTTCATGGTGTAGTTTTTGCCAACGTACTGACTCATCAGCAAATGGACCTTCTAGATATAGGTGTAGTATTAATGTCATCAATTGAAACACCTTGATTGCACACAGGTCTCCAAAAACAGATTTCCATTTATCTAATTATGTGACTTCTAAAACCAATTGCTTGCACCAGTGATAATTTGGTGTGTCATATTAAAGGGGGTGAATACTTAAGCAATCCATTATTTTGTTTTATATATTTGTAATTAATTTACATCACTTTGAAGAGCTCTGTTTTCACTTTGACACAAAAGAGACTTTTTCTGTTGATGAGTGTCAAAAGAGGATCTGCTATGATTCAATGTTGTAAAACAATAAAACATGAAAACTTCCAAGGGGGGTGAATACTTTTTATAGGCACTCTAATTACAATTCTGAGCTCTATGTGTGAAACCAGTCAGCCAGTTTGTACACAGCAAGTCCCCATTTATAGCAGTGGTCTGACAACCAGAAAATGATGGCATATGAAGGTGTAAACCTTGGCTAGCACACTGTAGAAGGATTTAATTTGAAACCATTCTAAATAATCTGTGACGTCCTATCAAGAATTCGGAATATTAAACTGAATGAACAAGGGATGTAATGCTGGGCTTTATAAGGTATTGGTTAGACCACACCTGGAATATTGTGAGCAGTTTTAGGCCTCTTATCTAAGAAAAAGCGTGCTGGCATCAGAGAGGGTCCAGGGGAGGGCAACAAGAATGATCCTGGGAATGAAAAGGTTAATGTATGAGGAATGTTTGATGGCTCAGGGATTGTATTCAATGAAGATTAGAAAAATAGGAGCATCCTTCATTAAAACCTATTGAATATTGATAGGCCCAGATAGCGTGGACGTGGAGAGGATGTTTCCTATAGTGGGGAAGTCCAGGACCAGAGGACACAGCCTCGGAATACAAGGACATCCCTTTCGAACAGAGGTAAAGCAGAAATTCTTCAGCCAGATGGTGGTGAATCTGTGGAATTCATTGTCACAGGTGGCTGTGGAGGCAAAGTCATTGGGTATATTTAGAGCAAAGGTTGATAGGTTCTTGATTAGTAAGGCATCAAAGGTTATGGGGAAAAGGCAGGACAATGGGGTTGAGAGGGATAATAAATCAGCCACGATGACTGAATGGCCTAATTCTGCTCCTATGTCTTATGGGGAAATAAATTGTATGCAGGGCTATGTGGCTCACCACATTGAGCAGGGATTTTCAATGGGATGGAGGCAAAGGAGATTTTAGTAGTTGTGGAGTGTCCGAGTTCAGAGGCCAACCTGGATAAACTGAACAAATGTCTTTGTACTGTGTGAGTGGTATACACAGGGTCAACCATCACCATCATCTGTCCCAGAGTCTTCCCCAACACGGACGAGACATCCCCACCTGGAAGGACAATAACAGCGGTCCAGCTTGCAATGCTCACCGGCAACTGTGTGGGGATGAGGTGGCTGCGTATCACAGTGGGGAGAAACACAGTGGAGCAGGAGGCGTGGCTGGCCGACGCCCGGGAGTCCTGCATTGTTGGCCTAGACCAACTGTCCCGACTGGGGGCCCGTGTCGACGTGCCGGGGGCAACACTGTACCTCGGCACTGAAGCCATGGCTATCTGGCAAGGCAGCTCCAGGAAGCAGACCAGGCAGGCGCAGAACAACCACCACTGGTCTCACAGTGGCCCACCACAGTGCCGCACTGGGATGGCAGGACGTTCATATGATGAAAGACTGGATCGACTAGGCTTATACTCGCTGAATTTAGAAGATTGAGGGGGGATCTTATTGAAACATATAAAATTCTAAAGGGATTGGACAGGCTAGATGCAGGAAGATTGTTCCCGATGTTGGAGAAGTCCAGAACGAGGGGGTCACAGTTTGAGGATAAAGGGGAAGCCTTTTAGGACCGAGATGAGGAAAAACTTCTTCACACAGAGAGTGGTGAATCTGTGGAATTCTCTGCCACAGGAAACAGTTGAGGCCAGTTCATTGGCTATATTTAAGAGGGGGTTAGATATGGCCCTTGTGACTAAAGGGATCAGGGAGAATGGAGAGAAGGCAGGTACAGGGTTGTGAGTCGGATGATCAGCCATGATCGTACTGAATGGCGGCACAGGCTCGAAGGGCCGAATGGCCTACTCCTGCACCTATTTTCTATGTTTCTATGTAGCACACCCCACAGCGCCCCAGCACAACACAGCAGAACCAGGGCAAGCAGTGGTGGCAGCCAATGGCGAGGTTGACCTCCCCACCATTGACCAGCAGGTGAGCAAACCCATGCTGGCTCAGGTGAGGGGATGGATGAGTGTGGGACAGAGGCCGGAGTGGGCAGAGGTCTCAGCCCTGGATCCAGAAACCAAAGCCCTATACTCTCAGTGGTGCGCACTGTTGATGTGCTATTGGCCGCTATTCCAGCGGTAGCCATTTTCTGACGACAGCAGACATCTCCTGCAGCTGGTGGTTCCCTGGGGGCTTGGCGCCACGGTGCTGCGGTTGGTGTACAGGCTGGTGGGGGGCAGCGATCCCAGGGTCACAAAGACATTGGGCAAGCTGCGCAGACGCTTCAACTGGCCTGGGTGGTGCACGGGCTGGCGGGGGCCGGCCATTTCGGAGTTGCAAAGACATTGAGCGGGCTCCATGAGTGCTTCTCCTGGCATGGGTACAGGCAGGATGTGGAGCTGTTCGTGCGCTGCAGCGACACTCCCACGTCTCAGAAGGGGCAGGGCCAACGGTCTAGGGTGCCAACGCTGCAGTACATGGTGGGGGCCCCAATGAGTCTACTGCCCCTCCCAGAAGAAGGAACTATCCCCCAAGCTGGGAATCTGTTGGAAGGAGCTGGGAGAGATGCTTAACCGCATTTCCTATGTTTTACATTGGGTGCGGTTGCCTGAACGGTGGAAGGCAGCTCTGCTGCACCAGGACCAGCTGACACTGTATTGGCCCTCGGCCACCACCGACCCAGCGAGGCTGAAGGATGGAAGTGACACTCTGAGTGCCCTGCCTCTTGCCTCACCAGATAGTGCCTCCTTTGGGGGTGGGGGTTGCTACAGACACCCTTCAGCAACCCAGCAGCTCTGGGGCTGTTGGGGACAGCTGAACCGTCAGGTGGGGGGAGTGTAACGCTCTGGAGTTGGAGGGAGGGGGCTTGGTCAACAGCCTGCCCAGAATTCCTAGTGGCCATCGCAATTTATTGCTCTTGTTTAAAATGCTTTCATGGGATTACGGTGGGATGTGCAAGTTCATATATTGCTACATTTTAGCTTGGGTCATACATTTATTTACATGTGTGTTTGTGGGTCACCCTAACTGTAACCAGTGTGTGATCATCACCTCCCACATCAGTATATGATTGAGTGCAATCTCTAACCCGGGTCATAGCACCTGGTCTGTTTTTGTGCTTGTCACAATAAAGACGTAAGTTGAGATAAATGAGCTTTTCTCGTCTGTCATCGTGGACAAAATGCTCGCCACAATATGCTGGTGATATTGAACCCGATTTAGATTCTGTTTCTACTGCTCTGTGTACCATGCAGATTGCTAAGTTAATTCTTCCCTGTAATTTGTTCCTGGTGTGTAGGTACGATCTTGGGAAAATTGATTAGAATATGTGGAAGATTTAAAAGCTGGGAACAGCTTCTTTCCAACTGTGATAAGACTGCTGAACAGATCCGGACCCGGATCTGGGCCATACTCTCCAAATATCCGGACCTGCATCTCGGTTTTTTTTGCACTAACTTACTTTCCATTTTTCCATCTATGATTTATAATTTAAATTTTTAAGACCATAAGACAAAGGAACAGAAGTAGGCCATTCGGCCCATTGAGTCTGCTTCGCCATTTTATCATGAGCTGATCCATTTTATCCTATTTAGTCCCACTGCCCCGCCTTCTCACCATAACCTTTGATGCCCTGGCTACTCAGATACCTATCAATCTCTGCCTTAAATACACCCAATGATTTGGCCTCCACTGCTGCCCGTGGCAACAAATTCCATAGATTCACCACCCTTTGACTAAAAAAATTTCTTCGCATTTCTGTTCTGAAAGGGCGCCCTTCAATCCTGAAGTCATGCCCTCTCGTACTAGACTCCCCCATCATGGGAAACAACTTTGCCACATCCACTCTGTCCATGCCTTTTAACATTTGAAATGTTTCTATGAGGTCTCCCCTCATTCTTCTAAACTCTAAGGAATACAGTCCAAGAGCGGACAAACGTTCCTCATATGTTAATGCTCTCATTCCCGGAATTATTCTAGTGAATCTTCTCTGTACCCTCTCCAACGTCAGCACATCCTTTCTTAAATAAGGAGACCAAAACTGCCCACAGTACTTCAAGTGAGGTCTCACCAGCGCCTTACAGAGCCTCAACATCACATCCCTGCTCCTATACTCTATTCCTCTAGAAATGAATGCCAACTTTGCATTCGCCTTCTTCACTACTGACTCAAATACTGACTTAATAGTTACTATCGATTTGTGATCCAGGGAGCGGGAAGCGCAGAATCAAATATCGCTGTGATGATTGTACATTCTAGTATCAATTGTTTGGCGACGATAAAGTATAAAGTATACTGTAGGATTAGTGTTAATGGGCAACTAATGGTAGGCCCAGGTCTGATGGGCCGGCTTCCATGCAGTATCTCTTTATAACTCGATAGTAAGAATGTGGAGTTTGCTGTCAGGACAGGCAGCTGAGGGTTTTTTAACGTGGATCTCAGTATCAGGAAGGAGGAAGGAATGGAATTTGTGATGCTCGGGGTGAGACAGGCTGAATGAAAGCGGAGTCCTGTCCTGTCCAGCACAGATACCAAATACGTGCCAGGCGCAGTGGAATTCCAGCCACTGGCCCAAGGTTTGGACGGGGGAGCACTTGAGACTCAAACACACCATCCTCCTTCTTAATGAAGCCCCATTAAAATGCAGCATTGAATAGTTACCATCGACCTTTGTGTAGGGCTTCCACTTGTAATACCACCCCCTGAAGGGCTTGCTGTTGTACTCGGCGCACTGCTGAGATCGAAAATCAACGTTGTTGCCTTGGCAGGCCTGGATGTTGCACATCTGATAGGTCCGGGTGGATCCCAGGCAGAACTTGCCACCGTACTGAGGCCTAAGGAGTGGAAAGAAGACACACTGAGTGTACGGACCAAGAAATTAAACACCTACTACACAAGCATTCACTGTTCTCTGTCAACTCTCAGCCCCGCCATGTTCTTTGTCCATCCATCTTTCTGGTTGCCTCATGAGATTCACTTGAGCTGCTGACATGTACACTATCCACATTAATTGATCTTCAGTCACATTTAGGATTAAGATTAGTTTTATTTGTCACAAGACCATCAAGACATACAGCAAAATGCGTTGTTTGTGTCAAAACCAGCACAGTCCAGGAATGTGCCGAGGGCAGCCTCCAAGTATTGCCACGCTTCAGGCACCAACATAGCATGCCACAATTTACTAACCCCCTCTTTGGATTGTGAGCGAAAACCAGAGCACCGAGAGAGAAACCATTCACTGTATGTTTCAATATTTCAATATACCTGTGACAAATAAAGCTAATCTTTTACCTTTAATGTTCTCCTGATAACCATGAGGGTTTCCCCATAGGTGCTCCATTTCGTTCCTGCATCCTGAAGAGATAGGAGTTTAAATTGGAGCAACACTGGCTCGTTAGGCCAGAAAGGCCTATTACCGTAAGGCACAGGAGAAGAATTAGGCCACTCGGCTCACTGAATCAGTCCGTCATGGCTGATTTATTACCCTTCTCAAACCTAGTCTCTTGCCTTATCCAGTGACCTTTGACATCCTTACTAATCAAGAACCTATCAACCTCCACTTTAAATATACCCAATGGCTTGGCCACCACAGGCTTCTGTGGCAACGAATTCCACAGATTTACCACAGTCCGCCTAAAGAAATTCATCCTTGTCTCTGTTCTAAAGGGATGTTCTTCTGTTCTGAGGCTGTGCCCTGTTGTACCACTAAATAAATAAATACAGATAAATGGCCACAGAAGATTGCTCTTTATGTGTGGATGAATGGTGGATTCTGGAGGGAATCGATGGAATATGTTTTTGATAAGGTCGTGTAATTGGGTGCTTATTGACTCCATGGGTCTGTTTCGGTGCTCGATACGGCAAACTTCTCTTTGAAGTGAAGTGTTAAGTGCTACCATTACATAGTGAAATTACTTGCATTATGTCAGGAATTCCCAACCTTCTGGTGCTATGGACCCTTACCATTATCCGAGGGGTTCGTGGGCCCTAGATTGGGAACCTCTGCTCTACGTCAACTGAATGAAGTAGAGGTGAGAGACTGCAGACTGGTTGTGTAATTCCAAACAGAAAACCCCTCATTCACTCAAAAGGTTTAAAGATTAGCTTTGCTTGCCACATGCACATCGAAGCATGGAGTGAGATGCACCATTTATGTCAACAATCAACATAGTCCGAGGTTGTGACTGTGGGCAGCCCACAAGCATTGCCACACTTCCAGTGCCAACAGCTGTGGGCAGCCCACAAGGATTGCCACACTTCCAGTGCCAACATAGTACTAACCCCAACCAATACACCTTCGGAATACTGGAGGAAACTGGAGCATCTGGAGGAAATCCACATGGTCATGGGGAGAACATAAGAATTCCTTACGGACAGAATCGGAATTAGGTTTAATATCATTGGCATGTGCCAAGAAATGTGTTGCTTTACAGGCGCAGTATATAAAAATATAAATTGTAATATATATATATATGAAAAGTGTGCGCATAAATATATATATAATTAAATAAGTAATGCAAAAAAAAGAAAAAAATGTGAGGTAGTGAACATGGGTTCATTGCCCATTCATAAATCTGATAGCAGAGAGGGTGGCTATGGATGCCGCTCATGAAGAATACTGAAAAATATCAGGCAGAGATAAAATATTTCCCTCCGTGACACTCAAATAAATATGATAGTGTCAAATATTGTTGTCAATTTGTTTTAGAAACCTCTTGAATTTTCTTCTTTACAAAGAACTATTTCCAAAATATATGGCTTGCTAAAGCTTCTCTCACACAGCGGCCACACACCCCGGGGGCAGATCTTAAATCACTCCCCAAGGTTGACTGAACAGATTTTATTATTAGCAGGTTGGATGTCTTCCAGCTGCAGGAACACATCTGTGCAGGAAGCCAAAGATTCCCAACTGCGCCCAAACACAGAGGCTAATCTGCAATGAAACTCAGGAGCGCGATTAAATATACTGGCTTGCTGCTCGATAAATCCATAGATATTGTCAGACACCTATTTTCTTGTGGAAAAATCATCACTTCCTAATAAATACCTATTAGCTACAGAGAGAAAACATGTCACTTGTGAAGTGGCTTCAGCGCAAATCTCTGAAGAGTCATACACTGCTGGCTGTTTTCCAATTCTACCTATCTTTAGGAGGTTGCTTTGCACAGGCTGCTGGAAGTGAAGTAATTTACTGAGGGGGTATCTGCTACAAAACTTAAACAAAGAAGGACCGGCAGAAAGTAACATACATAAAATGTCGGAGGAACTCCGCTGGTCAGGCAGCATCTATAAAGATGAATAAACTGTCGAAGTTTCGTACCGGGACTCTTCATCAGGACTGAGGAGGAAGGGGGAAAATGCCAGAATGAAAAGATGGGGAAAGGGGCAGGAGGCAAGCTGGAAGGTGATAGGTGAAGCCAGATGGGTGGGAAAGATCAAGGGCTGGAGGAGAAGGAATCTGATAGCAGATGAGAGTGGACCATAGGAGAAAGGGAAGGAGCTGGGGACCCAGGTGAAGTGAGAGGCACTTCTTCGGCTAACTCAGGAAGCGAGAAGAGGTAAAAGGTCAGAGCAGGGAATAGAAGAAGGAGGGATACTATTTTACCAAAAGGAGAAATTGATATTCATGCTATCAGGTTAGATGGAATGGAAGGTGTTGCTCCTCCACCCTGAGGGTGACCTCATCTTGGCACAAGAAGAGGCACAGACCGACAAAGTTGATGCTTGTTCCAAGCTCTGAGTTAGCCAAGGGAACAAGCTGGGTTCTGCTTATTTATTTAATTTAGAGATACTTTCTGGCCGGACAAGCCACACTGCCCAGCAACCCACCTATTTAATCCTAGCCTAATCACAGGAGCATTTACAATAACAATTAACCTATTAACCGATAGGTCTTTGGACTGTGGGAGGAAACCAGAGCACCCAGAAGAAACCTATGTGCTCTCGAGGACAAACAAACTCCTCACAGGTGGCTTCGGAATTGAATTCTGACGCCCCAAGCTGTAACAGCGCCACGCTAACCACTGCGCTACAATGGCGCCCCTGTGTTATTGGGCACCGCTGTTAAAAACTAAAGCAATGAGTGGGGAATGGTGAGCTAGGGAGAAAATTAGAATTTTTTAGGGATCTGGATCACTGATAAAAAACAAACTTGCATTCATACAGTAGCTATTATACCCGCAGGTTGTTCTATGGTGCTCTGCAGACCATGACAATGCTTTTTTTAAGTGTAATCACTGATAGAATGTAATACACGTCTGGCTATTTATGCATGGAATGTCCTCACAAACAGCAGGGCAAAAATAACCAGAAAGTAAAATGGAAAATGCTGTGCTGAGAGAGTTAATGTTTCAGGTTCCAGATCAGATAATGGGTTGCGGCATCAAAAAACAGAGAGTAAGGTTTAAGGTGAGAGGAGGAAGATTTAACAGAAACCTGAGAGCTAAGTTTTTTTTACACCAAGGGTGGTACATATGTGGTACGAGCAATCAAAGGCAGTTGTTTAGGCAGGTACAGTAGCAAAGTTGAAAATACATTTAGAGAGGTACACAGATTAGAAAGGCTTAGATGGTTATGAGCCAAATGCTGGCAAATGAGTCCAGTTTGGATGGGCATTTTGGTTGGCACGGATGTACCTGTTAAACTGAATCACCTGTTTCTGTGCTGACTGACTCTTGTAGCAGGCAGCTGTCAATCCTAAGGGATCATGGGTTTGTGCCTCTGGTGGACTGTGTCCTCTCCAGGGTGCAAGCCTGGGCGGGAAGATTTGAAGAACCCGCTGTTGACCATGCAGTGGGTTCCCCCTCTCCACGTCACTGATGTAGTCCAAGGGAAGGGCAAGCGACGATACAGCTGGGCACCAGTGTCATCACAGAGGCTGCCAGAGTGAAGGTGTAAACAACATCAAACTGCCTTAGGAACCCCCGCTCCGGATTTCTTCCTCAGGTCTTATTCCCAAAGTCTCTTCCATGGCTGTGTATGGCCGCAAGGCAGCGGAGGTATAAAATCAGAGCTTTTCTTCTCCTGGGCAGGTTGCCACCCAAAGCTGACTAGCCCCACCTGCCTGAAGCACCTGGTTTTGAGGCTCCAGTGGTCCACCTTTGTCCCTTCTCTTGTCAGTAGAAACTGTTCCACCGAGCCTAGTAGCTAAGCCACACATGAAGGCCAAGAGTTGGACATGGTTGTCAGAGGCTGTTAGAGACACATGCCATTTGGAGCACTTTATAGGTACTGGGAGATTATCCCCACTACCATCCCCACTACCATCCCCAGCTATGACAACCTTAGGAACCAATGCCTCTATGACTAGGACAAGATCTGTGTCTTAAATAACAACTTCATCATTGCTGTAGAAGGTTAAGAAAGTCATCTCTATGCCCTGTATGCCAACCATTGATGGTGTTAATCATTACATTAACTGGTTATCCTTCCATACAATTTACACGGGTACAATTATGTGTGTGTATGTGAGGCAGACAGAGTGAGAAGAGTGAGGAAGAGAGAGAGAGTGAGTGAGAGAGATTGGGTGAGAGAGTGAGTGAGAGAGAGAGAGAGAGAGAGAGAGAGAAAGAGAGGGGTTATATGAGTGTGTGTGCGTGAGAGAGAGAGTAAGGGGAAAGTTTGGTAAATTGCAGGGGGAGCGTGTGTTTTGTGTGACTAGGAGAATGTGCGTAAGAGTCTATGCCTGAGGAATTTTTGTGTGACTGAGGCAATGTGTGAGAGGGAACAGATCATGAGAAAGTGAGAAGAAGTATGAGAAAATGCAGCAAACTGCGTGTGTGTGAAAAATAGGGTGTGAGATTGAAAATAAGAAAGATTAGAGCCTGAAACGTTGACTGCACCTCTTCCTACAGATGCTGCTTGGCCTGCTGCGTTCACCAGCAACTTTGATGTGTGTTGCAAGATTAGATTTAAGATTAGTTTATCTGTCATATGTACATCGAAACACCAAAACACACGGTGAAATACACTGTTTGTGCCAATGACCAACACAGTCCAAGGATGGGCTGGGGGCAGCCTGCAAGTGTCACCATGCGGCGCCAACATAGCTTGCGCACAACTTATTAACCCGTTCGTCTTTGGAATGCGGGAAGAAATCACCGAGCACCCAGAGAAAACATGCGTGATCATAGGAAAATATAGAAACTATTTGCAGACAGTGGCAGAATTGCGCCTGGGATGCTAGCTCAGTAACAGCATTACACTAACTGTTATGCTACTGTGCCACTGAAAGGAGAAAGAACAGACTAATGGCAGTAGGAAAATCTATTTGAGTCACTTCTAGTTCCTGAGGAGACTGAGGTCCTTTGGAGTATGTAGGCCTCTCCTTCACATGTTCTACCAGTCCGTTGTTGCCATTACAGTGGTGTGTTGGGGCATGGGTGACGCCACAGGCTCAATAAACCAATTGGAAAGGCTGGCGCTGTTATCGGAGTCAAACTGGACACACTGGAGACTATGGTAGAACAAAGGACCCTACAGAAAATCCTGGCAATTCTGGACAATGTTTCTCACCCTCTGCATGCCACCTTGGCTGAACAGAGGAGCACTATTTAGTAACAGACTAAGAAAACTGCACTTCTCCAAAGAGCGCTATATGAGGTCATTCTTACCTTCGGCCATTAGACTCTATTACGAGTCAACCTAGAGCCAGAGAAGTGATGACCCCCTCCTGTTAGACTGCTTGTGATAACTTATTTTTTATTCTTTCTTCTTTTCTAGTATTTATATCCATGCACTTTTAATGCTACTGTGATACTGTAATTTCCTTTGGGATCAATAAAGTATCTATTTCCTTTGATGTAATTCTTGCCTGCAATCATGTTAATTAACAATGGAATATTCATCCATTAAATATACTATACAGGAAACATCTTGGGAACCTGTTGGCTCCGGTGTGTTCACTGTGACTGACTACTCTCCACATCCACAGTATAACTGAATGCTAACTTTGAGACATAGCAGGCAGTATAGCAGCACTGAGAAAATGTCAAATAGATTGAATCTGCCTCTCTGACTGGTCAGTTATGGATCAATGGTTGGACTCTGGAGTTGGTCATGAAGTCAAGGGTTCAAGTCCCACTTTCAGATACCTGTGACCATGACCCAGACAAATAATTCAAAAATATACCTTATTGTAGGTGATGGTGTGGAAATACGCCTCTACCAAAGGAGGTGTAAAACTCTCTTTTCTTCCACTAGTCTGCAGGTTACCCTTGGGCAAAATGTAGCACCTGCTCAGCCCCCGATCAGTTACATCAAGCCATGGGAGCAGGTGGTGGATGGTTGTATGAGCAACTGGTGCATATCACGAGCCCCAGTTCTGCAACCCCTGATGCCAGGCAGACAGTCTCTGCAAAGTATTGATAATGGCTGGGGTCACCTGTCTTGTAAAGACACAGCCCAGAAGAATGGCAAACCACTTTTGTCCAAAAATTTGCCAAGACCAATCATGGTCGTTGACCGTGATTGCCTACGTCATAATGACATGGTACATAATGATGATGATGATACTTCATTCATAATAAAAACTATTTACAAGAATAAACCATGTTACACCTCTTCATTCCTACACTTGCAGATGATATGTTTCTGGTGGTAAATTACATTTTAAAAGCAGCACCATTGTCACTCATGTAGCCTATAACGGTACACTACTACAATACTAGAAGAGCTTTCTCACCCAACTTGGCCTCTTCCTGCCCAACAGCAGAAGAACTCCACACTGTGGTCCTTCCTTACCGTGCTTTTGTGATGGCTACACAGAGCTTCAGTGCGTCCTTTAGAATGTATTCCAGCAGCCTGGAATGTGCCAGTCAGCGGCAATCCCTTATGCATATCTAGATGTGTCTATGGACATCTCGCTGAACTGAGGAAATGATACTGTTTCAGAGTAGCATCTCTCTAGAAGAATTCCAGGTTCACATTTCTTTCTGAATTGGACATGAACGATCCCAGGGAATTATTCAAGATGCCCTGGCCAATATTCGTCCTGGAGTCACGTTCACCAGAACAGATTGCCTGGCCGTTATTACACCACTGCTTCCGAGGTCTTGCTGTGCACTAATTGGGCACCACGCTACCTACGTTGCAATGACAATTCTTTTGATGTGGTTTGATTGACTGTAAAGTGCTTTGGAGTGCCCCGAAGTTGTGAAAGTCACCACAGAATACTGGAGGAACTCAGCAGGTCAGGCAGCAACTTTGGAAATGAAGAGTCTCAACACGAAGCAGCGACAGTTCATTCATTTCAAATTTCAAGGTAAATTTTTTGTCAAAGTATTCATGCAGTATACAACTCTGAGGTCCCTCTTCCCAGGATTGCATACTGCATACCTAAATTGACAATAAATTCATTTCCATAGATGCTGCCCGACCTGCTGAGTTCCTCCAGCATTTTGTGTGTGTTGCTCTGGATTTCCAGCATCTGCAGAACTTAAGAAGGGCTTCAGCCCCAACCTTCAGCTGTTTGTTCACTTCCATAGATGCTGCCCAACCTGCTGAGTCCTTCAGCATCTCGTGTGTGTTGATCTGCAGAATCTCTTGTGTTTAAAGCCATGATAGGCCAGGTTCTTCGATCTACATAAAATGCAAAGTATTTTGAAAGGTCTGGTGGACAATTACTCAATGAGCAAAGGCAGCAAATCTCTGTGAGCAGAGGTTGTTTTCTTTGACTTGGCGTCAGATCAATTTGCGCATTACTTTGCTCTGCAGAAAGCCTGCTGTGTGTAGATCATTCGGGAACCGTTTAATCTTTCACCATACTTTTGTGCCAAGTATTCCAGGGCATCTGATCTTGTTAGTTTGACCATAAGACATGGAGTACTGTGCAAAAGTCTTAGGCACCCAAGACTTTTCATATCATTTCAGATGGTAGGCCTCCACAGAACCCTGATCTCAACATCATCGATGCTGTCTCGGGTTATCTGGAGAGAAAGAAGCAAGCAAGACAGCCAAAGTCTGCAGAAGAACTCCCCAAGATGCTTGGAACAACCTACCAGCTGATTTTCTTAGAAAACTGCAAAACAGTTTACCTCAGAGAATTGATGCAGTTTTAAAGGCAACGGTTGGCCATACCAAATATTGATTTGACTTAGCTTTTTTCTGTTTACTGATCTGCCATTCTACCCATGGCTGATGAATTATCCTTCTCATCCTCATTCCCCTGCCTTCTCCCCGTAACCTTTGATGCCCTCACTAATCACAAACCTACCAATGACGGCTTTAAACATACACAATGGCTTGGCCTCCACAGCCGCCCTTGGCAATGAATTTCACAGATTCACCACCCTTTGGCTAAGTCCCAGACTCCCAGACTATGGGAAGTATCCTCTCCACATCTACTCTATCTATGCCTTTTAATATTCAATAGGTTTCAATGAGATCTCCCCTCATTCTTTCAAATTCCATCAAGTACAGGCTCAGAGCTATCAAACTCTCCTCATAACAGTTTTGCTCTTGGGATGAAGGTGGCAGGATACAAGCTTTCTTTAGGTAGAGCACAGAATACAAGAGCAATAAGGTCAAATTATAACTATATAAATCATTGAGCCATGGCTGGACTGATTGCCACACTATTAAGAAGGACATGATTGTACTGGATTGGGTGCAGAGTGACTCAATGGGTCGTTGTGCAGCATAGGATGTTTGAGTTATACAGTAAGACTGGATCGGTTGGGCTTGTTTGCAGACTGTTATAGACACTGGATCATTCCCGGACACACTATGTCTCATACTTCTTCATAGAAGGTCATCATAGAAATGGTGTGGGGTGAGTTGGGGGGGGGGGGTAAAAGGGAGGCACAGAAAGACAAAGTGAGAAATAGACAAGGGGGGGTGGAGAGCTGTAGAAAGGACAGAAGGGTCGAAACTACTAGTGACTAAAGATAGAGTGGAGACAGAGGAAGAGAGTGAGAGAAAGGGAAAAAAAACAGCACGTTGACTGGCAATGCCCACCTCTGGCACACTCTAACTTCAAGTGCATGCCCTCTCTAGATGCTATCTAACAACTCACCAAGTCTCTAACATCTATGACCAGGAACAGGTTTGAGGTGAGAAGGCAAAGATTTAAAGGGGACTGAGAAGCAAGTTTTTCACTCAGAGGGTGGTGTGTACATGGAAAAAGCTTCAGAGGAAGCAGCAGAGGCAGTCATAGTTACAATGTTTAGAAGACATTTGAAGAGGTGCATGGACATGGACTGGGAAGGTTTAGAGCATGGATTCCCAACCTGAGGTCCACAGACCCCTCAGTTAATGGCAGGGGTCCATGGCATAAAAAATGGTTGGGAACCTCTGGATTAGAGGGATAGGGATCGAAGGTAATAGTACAGAATGTAGGAGCCTCACCCCAGGTTCAGGACAGTTATTATTACCCTCAACCCTCATGCTCTTGAGCCAGTGTGGAGGACTTCACTCAACTTCAATTCCCCCACCACAGAACAGTTCAAACAATCTATGGACTCAACTTCAAGGACTCTTCATCTCATGTTCTCCATATTTATTTCTTTTATTATTATTATTATTATTATTATTGTTGTTTTTACTATTTCTCTTTGTATTTGCACAGTTCGTTGTCTTTTGCACATTGGATGTTTGTCTGCCCTGTTGCGTGTGGTCTATCATTGATTCTATTCTGAGATTTACTGAGTATGCCCACAAAATCAAATTTCAGGTCATACGTGGTGACATATACGTACTCTGATAATAAATTTACTTTGAAGTTTGAAAAGGGGGCATATGGCAGCTACTCAGGGTCATACCTCGGTAAGCGTGGAGAAGTTGGGCCGAAGGAGAACAATGGCAACAGCTGATGGGGAGTACTGCCATCCACAGGTTTCCTTCACCTCTTGCATCTTCCGAATTTGAAAATATCCTGAAGATGCTTCATTTTCTCTGTCTAAATCCTGGAGCTTCATGCTCACTGGCACTGCAGGAATTTATCCAAATCACTGCAGTGGATTACATTGATTTCTCGAGGAGATACAGGGATAGGTAATAAACCAAGCACATAAGAACTTAAGAATAGAAGAAACTGGAGCAAGAGTAGGCCATTTGGAATATCAAGTCTATTCCCCATTGAACAAGATCATGGCTAATCTTCCACCTCAACATTTCCCTCCCTCCAATCTCTTCATTCCTCCAGTATCCCACTCAGCAATTAATAACTGAATATCCATGATATTCTGAGGTAGAGAATTCAAAAGATTCACCACTCTCTAAGTGTAGATATTTCTTCTCATTTCCTCCTCCTGAATGTGCAATTACATTCTGTGTTTCCTCACTTGCAAACCCAAGTCAGTTCAGAATGGCAAAAACATGTCCTCCACAAGGCTGTGTGCGCCTACCACCACATCAGCCTCCGCACAAAATTCTCCGGAACTTCCGCCATCTCCAATGAGATCCCCCCCACCAAGCACATCTTTCCCTCCACCCCCCCCCGACACTTGCCGCTTTCCGCAGGGATCACTCCCTATATGACTCCCTTGTCCATTCATCCCTCCCCACAGATCTACCTCCTGGCACTTACCCTTGGAAGCAGAACGAGAGCTACACCTGCCCCTACACCTCCTATCATTCAGAGCCTCAAACTGTCCTTCTAGGTGAGGCGACACTTCACTTGTGAGTCTGTTGGGGCCATATACTGTGTCCAGTGCTCCCAGTGTGGCCTCCTGTATATTGGTGAGATCTGATGTAGATTGGGAGACCGTTTTGCCAAGCACTTATGCTCCATCAGCTAGGGGAAGCGAGATCTCCCAGTGGCCACCCACTTTAATTCCACTTCCCATTCCCATTCCAATACGTCAATCCATGGCCCCCTCTACTGTCACAATGAGGCAACACTCAGGTTGGAGGAACACCACCTTATATTCTGTCTGGGTAGCCTCCGACCTAATGGCATGAACATTGATTTCTTGAACAACCGGTAATAGCCCCCACCCCCCCTTCAGCATTGCCCATCCCCCTTTCCCTCTCTTGTCTTATATCCTTGCCTGCCCATCACCTCCTCTGGTGCTCCTCCCCACTTTTATTTCTTTGCTGGCCTTCTGTTCTCTCCTATCTGACTTCTCCTTCTCCAGCCCTGTATCTCTTTCATCAATCAACTTCCCAGCTCTTTACTTCATCCTTCCCCCTCCTGGTTTCACCTATCACCTGGTGTTTCTCTCTCCCATCCTCCATCTTCTAAATCTACTCCTCACCTTTGTTTCTCCAGTCCTGCTCAAGGGTTTCGGCCTGAAAAGTTGACTGCATTTTTTTCCATAGATGCTGCCTGGCCTGCTGAGTTCCTCCAGCATTGTGTGTGAGTTGCTTGGATTTCCAGCATCTGCAGATTTTCTCTCGTTTGTGTGCCTAGCCTCCTGCTCTACTCACTTTGTACTTATGACTCTCTCGCAAAGCAGAGCTCAAATGCCATATTCAAGTTTGCTGCTGTCATAGGCCAAATCAAAGGAGATGATGAATAAACATACAGGAGGAAAACTGAAAATCTGGCTGAGTGGTACCATAACAACAACCTCTCACTCAATGTCAGCAAGACCAACGAGCTGATTATAGACTTCAGAAAAAGAAAACTTCAGGCAATGAGTCAGCCCTCATCAGAGAATCAGAGATGGACAGTGTTAGCATCTTTAAATTCCTGGATGTTATTATTTTGGAGTCCTGGGCTCAGCACTTAAGTGCAATTATGAAGAAAGCCCGGCAGTATCTCTACTTCCTTAGGAGTCTGTGAGATTGAGTATGACATCTAAAACATTGAGATCTTCTATAGATGTGTATGGGAAGTATATTGACTGACTGGTATGGGAACACCAATGCCCTTGAACAGAAATTTCTACCGGAAGTAATGAATATGGCCCAGTCCATTACAGGTAAATCCCTCCCAACTGTTGAGCATGTCCAGATAAAATGCTGTCACAGGAAAGCAGCATCCATCATCAGGGACCTCCACCACCCAGGATGTACTCTCTTCTCACTGCTACCATCAAGAAGGTACAGGAGCCTTAGGATTCGCTCTACCAGGTTAAGAAACAGTTACTACCCCTCAACCATCAGGCTCTTGAACAAAGGGGATAACTTCACTTGTTCCATCATTAAAATGTTTCCACAACCAATGGACTCACTTTCAAGGACTCTCTGCTTCATGTTCTCCATATTTATTTATACTGTTGTTCCTTCTTTTTGCATTTGCACAGTTTGTTGTCTTCTACACTCTGCTTGAAAGCCCTAGTTTGGCAGTTGTTCTTTGATTCCATTATAGTTTCTATTCTGTATATTTGTTTAGTATGCACACAAGAATGCTCAAGGTTGTATATGGTGACATACATATACTTTGATAATAAATTTCACTTAAAACTTTGAATGACCTCCTCCATATTCTGAGATGGTATCCTACCTGTATACTCCTCGGTCATGGCAAACATCTCCCCCACCACCCAGGCAAAACTTGAAACAAAATTAGAAAATCCTGGTATAACTCAGCATCTGTGGAAAAAGAAACTGTGGACATTTCAGGTACGGGATCTTCCATCAGCATTAGGAAGGAGAGAAACAAGTTTCTTTAGTTGACATGGAAGGTAGTGGGAGAGCTCTGGGTAGAACACAGGGAGTACCTCAGACTGGGTGAAATTGTGTGGCAGACATGAAACTGCAGATGCTGGACTCTGGAGCAAATATCAAAATACCGGAGGGGCTCAGAGGGTCAGGCAGCTTTGTGGAGGGAGACAGAGAGTTGAGGCTTTGGCTCGGCACCTTTCACCTGAGATTACGTAGCAGTTAACTATCAGATAAACTCCGGTTGTCTGCGCGCTGTGTTGCCAAAGTCCATGCAATGTTGTGTTGTCTGGCCTGCAGGGACTTGTAGAGTGCTCAGAGTGTAACACCCATTAGATCGGTCACCTGACCAGTGTTGAGCTGCAGGATTGAGGAGTGCTGTTCCTCTCAGACAGAGGCTGGTTGGAGCTGGAATGCTCACTGGATGCAAGGTCAAACAGAGAGAAAAAAATACTCACCGTCTTCCAGCCAAGACACTCCTTTTCCATGAATAATCTGCTAAGTGACCCTGGTGTGAACTTAATTCTGGCGAAAATCTGATTCTTTATTAATCCACGCCATTTGTTAACTGTTTTATCAAGAAGTCAGAAGGAAAGGAGCAGGAGGGAGCCTGTTGTGATTGCTCCACATTCAATGACATCATGTGTATTATCTCAGTCCACTCCACTGACATGCTTTAATTCTACACAATTCCTCACACTGCTCAAAAAACTATCACTCCCATCTTGAAGGCATCAATTATACCAGCACACATAGTCATAGAGCACCACAGCATAGAAACAAGCCCTTCTGTCCATCTAGTCCAGAGGTTTCCAAACTTTAATATGCCATGGACCAATACCATTAAGCAATGGGTCCATGGAGCGCAGGTTGGGAACCCCTGATCAAGCCCAAGCCAAACTCTTATTCTGCCTCATCCTATTGGCCTGCACTCAGACCATAGACATCCATACCCCTACCATCCAGGTACCTATCCAAAATTCTCTTAAATGCTGAAATCAAATCCACCACTTCCGCTGGCAGCTCGGTCCACATTCTCACCACCCTCTGAGTGAAGAAATTTCCTCTCATATTCCCCTTAAACATTTCACCTTTCACCCTTACCCAATGACCTCTAACTTTCATCTCACTCAAACACAGTGGAAGAAACCTGTTTGCACTTACCCCTCATAATTTTATATGCCTCCATCAAATCTCTCATCATTCTTCTACACTCTCTAGCTTTCTGTGGGCAGGAAGATTGAAATTGAAAGATCGGCGCCACAGTAGCGTAGCGGTTAGTGAGATGCTCTTAGATCTCAGGGTGTTCTGTAGTTTGGAGTTTACTTCCAGTGTAAGGACTCTTTGTACATCCTATCCATGGATTGTGTGGGTTTCCTCCAGGTCATCTGGTTTCCTCCCAAAATCCAAAGACATATTAGAACATAGAACATAGCACATTACAAGCCTTTCGGCCCACAATGTTGTGCTGACGGTGTAACCTACCCTAGAAACTGCCTAGAATTTCCCTACTGCATAGCCCTTTATTTTTCTAAGCTCTATGTACCTATCTAAGAGTCTCTTAAAAGACCCTATTGTATTGGGTAAGTATTGGTCATTGTACATTGTCCCATGATTAGGTTAGAGTTAATCATGTTTGTCGGGGCTTGCTGCTGTGACAGCATGGTTTGAAGAGCTGGAAAAGCCTACTCTGCACTTATTTCTAAATAAAAATAAAATTTCTACGCCTTTTCCCTATAAATTCTCCTGAACAGTCCTACTGTAATTATTCAGCTTATTGTCCACTCAAAAGATAGTTTAGCTTAATCTGTCACGTCTACAACACACAGAAGCATCAATCTACCTGTGCGCGTCATTTGCGCCAACAACCAACACAGTCCGAGGATGGCGGGGGGCAGTCTGTAGGTGCTGCCATGCTCTAGTACCAACATATTATGCCCACAGCTTATGAATCCTAACCTGAACATCTCCGGAATGTAGAAGGAAACCGGAGCAGGCAGAGAAAACCCATGTGGTCACGAGGAGAATGCAGAAGCTTCTTGCAGGCAGTGGCAGGAATTAAACCCCAATCTGTGAAGCATTATGCCAGCCGCCATGCGCCTGAACACCCAGCAGTAACGAGGCAAGGACAGCAGATGCTGGAATCTAGAGCGACAAGCAAACTGCAGGAAGCGCTCAGCGAGTCGAGCAGCGTCTGTAGGGGGAAAAGGAATAGCTGACGTTTTGGGCAAAAACCATGCATTAGAACCGGTGCAGGGTTTCAGCCCAAGATATTAGACAATTCCCATTGAGCACATCTACGTAAAACACGTTGCAGGAAAGCAGCATCCATCATCAGGGACCCCCACCGCCCAGGACCTGCTCTTTTCTCGCTGCTGCCATCAGGAAGAAGGTACAGGAGTCCCAGGACTCACACAAACAGGTTCAGTAACAGTCATTATCATTCTGCCATCAGGCACTTGAACCAGAGAAGATAACTTCACTCAAGTTCACTTGCTCCATTATTCAAGTGTTCCCACAACCAACGGACTCATTTTCAACCACTCTCCATCTCATGTTCTCCATATTTATTGCTTATTTATTTATTACTACTATTTCTATTAGTATTATATTATTACTATTAATATTATCTTTTTGTATTTGCATATTTTGTTGTCTTTTCCACACTAGCTGAACATCCAAGTTGGTCCGGTGTTTTATTGATTCTGTTACGGTTATGGATTATGGATTTATTGAGTATGCCCATAAGAAAATGAATCTCAGGGTTGTATATGGTGACATATATGTACTTTGATAATAAATTTACTTTGAATGTTGAGTTCCTCCAGTAGATTGTTTGTAACACCCACCAGTATATCCCTGCTACAGCCTTCCCCTCGATTTGCCACCACTGCTGATTCCAATCTGTCACAGTGTGTAGGATGCTACGAGTGCTACTTCAGTGTTAATCCTGCAGCTTTCTCCAAGTTGGGTACAGGGTAGGACATGCTTCGATTTATTCCAGACAAAGCAGTTATTAAGGTGCTGTCAACTGCCTGTCAGGTGTGGTTGTGTCTTGCTAAGCTAACAGAGCCACTACACATGCAAATGACATTCAAATAACTTCAGGTTTGAACAACCATCCTTTAGTTTTGGTAACAGTAGCTTAGTAACCAGCAGTGGAAATGCATCTGTGTGACTTCCCCTTGTCTTCTGTTTTAAAAATTGGCTCCCAAACCAATGATGTTCACTAACACACAAAATGCTGGAGAAATTCAACAGGTCAGGCAAGGAAATGAACAGTCAATGTTTCAGGCCAAGACCCTCCATCATGACTCTTCATCAGCTCTCGGTCCGAAACGTCGACTAGTCATTTCCCTTCATAGAAGCAGCCTGGCTTGCTGAGTTCTTCTAGCATTTTGTGTCTGTTGCTTAAGATTTCAGCATCTGCAGAATCTTTTGAGTCTCCAATGAGAGAGAGAGGATTTTGAAAGATTCGCTTCACTTGTCATAAGTACATCAAAGCATACAGTGAAATGTGTCGTGTGTGTCCAATCAAATCAGCAATGACAGTGCTAGGGCAGCCTACAAAATGATCAAGATACATTTATTATCAAAGTATGTGTGCAGTATACAACCCTGAGATTCGTTGTCTCCAACCAGCCATGAAACAAAGAAAACCATGGAAGTCATTCAAAAAAAAACATCAAACCCCAGCCCCCCATGCAGAAAAAAACATATCACACAAATGGCAACAAGGAAGGACGGCTGAAAACACAGAATATAAAGAAACAAAAATTGATGCCACGCTGCGGCACCAACATCGTATGCCCACAACTCACTGACCCCAACTCATACATCACTGGACTGTGGGAGGAAACCCATGTGGTCACGGGGAGAACGTACAAACTCCTTACAGATGGTGGCGGTGCTCGAACCCTGTTCTTACAGCCAGTGTGCTGTAAAGCACTGCTCACTGCTATGCTACCATGCCACTCATTCCAAGATTCCAAACCAGAGATACGATAGTGACCAGATGTTCTGTTTTCAGTGTTGATATAGCAAAGACATAAATGCTACCCCTGGTCTTCTTCAGTAAATACCGTCACCTTAGGTTCGGAGGCAGATGAGACCGGAGGGTTTAAGCTTTAAGGGGGGTATTGATAAGCTGAGACTGTCTTTCCTGGAGCACAGAGGGCTGAGGCGTGACCTGAGAGAGGTTTATAAAATCATGAGGGTTTGCACAGGGTAAGGGGAGTCCAAAACTAGAGGGGATAGGTATAAAGAGAGGCCGGGGAAGCAAGTTTTGCCAAACATACGGTGGTGAGTATATGGAATTGAACCGCATCAGATCGATTGCGAGAATATGGCAAGTGCCCGTGTGACCGACAGATCGCACGGTTTAGGACCGGACCTCCGACATGCAGAAGGCACTGTCTTTTTGGTGCTGGCTTTGAACACGCATGATTTTTGTCTCGGTGGGCTCGGTTCATTGCTCCTGCACTTAAAGTTGCCCAGCACGCACGTTACTAACACGACTCAGTAAAAAGGTTGAATCGTATCACTCCGTTGTCAGTCTTGCTCTGCGCACATGTAACAGAGATGAGCTGTCAAAAGAAAATGGTAGAAGCAGGTGCAATTACTATATTCAAAATGCATTTGGATAGTTACATGGATGGGGAAGATTTAGAGCAGGGGTTCCCAACCTTCTCTATGCCATGGGCCAATGCCATTAAGCAAGGGGTCCGTGGACCCCACAGGTTGGGAACCCCAGGTTGAGAAGGATATGTGTCAAATGCAGACAACTGAGATTACCACAAGTAGTCAACCTGGTCGGAGAGGGTGAGTTGGTCCGAAGGGCCTGTTTCCATGCTGTTTAACTCTGAGACTCTATAAGAGAGTCCTGAGGAGACTGAGGTCCTTTAACATCTGCCGGACGATGCTGAGGATGTTCTACAAGTCTGTGGTGGCCAGTGCGATCTTGTTTGCTGTTGTGTGCTGGGGCAGCAGGCTGAGGGTAGCAGACACCAACAGAATCAACAAACTCATTCGTAAGGCCAGTGAAGTTGTGGGGATGGAACTGGACTCTCTCACGGTGGTGTCTGAAAAGAGGATGCTGTCCAAGTTGCATGCCATCTTGGACAATGTCTCCCATCCACTACATAATGTACTGGGTGGGCACAGGAGTACATTCAGCCAGAGACTCATTCCACCAAGATGCAACACGGAGCGTCATAGGAAGTCATTCCTGCCTGTGGCCATCAAACTTTACAACTCCTCCCTTGGAGGGTCAGACACCCTGAGCCAATAGGCTGGTCCTGGACTTATTTCATAATTTACCAGCATAATTTACCTATTACTATTTAACTATTTATGGTTTTACTACTATTTAATTATTTATGGTGCAACTGTAACGAAAACCAATTTCCCCCCGGGATCAATAAAGTATGACTATGACCATGACTATGACTATGAGAGGTGCAATGGTGATTTACGACCAATAGGGTTGGCTCTTGGGGTCCATAGAGGGTTAAGCTGAATGGCTGCCATGCTAAGTGAGGGAACCAAGGTGAGGGCTTTGGGAATGCCACAAAATCAGCAGCTGTCATTGACATCCCTCTCTTGACAAGCCCACAGGAGCTTTCCCCGGTAAAAGGCTGGGCGATCTAGCCACAACCCATGCAACTGCCCTTACTTTGGATTGTTGCAGTGTCTCTCCTGGTAGGACACTCCACCGCCGCAGGTCCGGGAGCACTCCGACCACTCTGACCAGCCGGACCACTGACCGTTGATGGGCTTGGGCCCGTTGTCACCCAGTTTCAGGCACTGACCTCGCCGGCACCACTGATGAAGCAAAGGAACCAGGGGTTAGACCAGTGAACATTACAGCACCAGACAGGCCCTTCGGCCCGTGATGTTATGCTGACCTTTTGACCTGCTCCAAGCTCACTCAAACCCTTCCCTCCGACATCGCCCTCCAGTTTTCTTTCATCCATGTGCCTAATCTAAGAGTCTCTTAAATGTCCCTAATGTATCCGCCTCTACCTATAGACTCACTTTCAAGGACCCTACAACTCATGTTCTCAATATTTATTACTTTTATTTTGTTTTTTTCATTGTTGTGTTTGCACAATTTGTTGTCTTCTGCATATTGGTTGCTGTTATGCTGTGTAACTCCAAAACATTAAAACTAATTAAAAGAACAACACAGAGCCGGGATAACTTATGTGCATGAGCTTTGTTTTTACTTTTAGAGAGACGTGCATGTCTGACATGGTATAACGTGTAAAGCATTATTTAAACAAAGAATTCTTAATCAAACAATATACTTACAATACTAGTCAAATATTACTGGAATATTTAAACTGTCATTCATTCTTTGGGGCACTCTGTTTTTATGGATGTTTGCAAAGAAAAAAGAATTCGGGTGTTCTGCACAAGGACTCCCAGGTCTCTTTGCATCTCAGATTTTTGGATTTTCTCCCCATTTAGAAAATAGTCTGCACATTTATTTCTTCTACCAAAGTGCATGACCGTGCATTTTCCAATATTGTATTTCACTTACCACTTCCTTGCCCATTCTCCTAATCTGTCTAAGTCCTTCTGCATCCTACCTGTTTCATCAACACTCTGGCCCCTCCACCAATCTTCATATCATCTGCAAACTTGGCAAGAAAGCCATCCATTCCATCATCTAAATCATTTATATATAGTAGAAAAAGAAGTGGTCCCAACACCGACCCTTGTGGAACACCACTAGTCACTGGCAGCCAACCAGAAAAGGATCCTTTTATTCCCACTCACTGCCTCCTACCAATCAGCCAATGCTTTAACCACGCCAGTAACTTTCCTGAGGGGGAAAGCCTGCATGCATTTGCACTATCTACACTTTTCATAATTCTGTATCCTCAATAAGATCTCTCCTCATTCTCCTGCACTCCAGGGAATAAGTCCCAACCCATTGGGGTTTACGTTGCGGCCAATGACCTTGGTTCAATAAGGGATTCGTACGTACCGCGCATGGGTTTCTTCCGACATTCCAAACACATGCGGGTTAGTGGTTTAATTGGTCACATGGGGGCAACTATGTGGTATGAGTTCATTGGGCTGGAAGAGCCTGTAATTGTGCTGTAACTTCAAATAAAAGATAAAGTATTCAACCTTATCCTAACTCATGTTGCGATGCATCCGTGGGAGGAAAGGAATTTCCAATGTCTTGAGTCAAAACCCTGTATCAGGACTGAGAGTGGATTGGGTCAGTGTAAAGGGGTGAATGGCATTGTGAGCCCAAATACGAGCTCAGCAGACCAAACCCAGGAGTCGTGCAAAAAGACACAGTGGCTTACAAAAATGCCTCTGAAGTGACAAATCTCTCAAAATAAAATGTCTACAAGAAAGTTCACATCAAAGTTCAAGGTACTTATACATCACCATATACTACCCTGAGATTCATTTTCTTACAGGCATTCACAGTAGAGCAAAGAAACATATCAGAATCAATGAAAAGCTGTACACAAAGACTGACAAAAAAAATCATTGTGTAAAAGATGACCAACAGTGCAAATACAAAAAAAAACAATAATAAAGAAATAAGTAAATAACATTGAGAACATGAGTTGCAGAGTCCTTGAAAATGAGTCAATAGGTTGTGGAATCAGTTCAGTGTTGTTGTGAGTGTGGTTGTCCACGCTGGTTCAGGAGTCTGATGGTTGAAGGGTAATAACTGTCCCTGACCCTCCTTTATCTCCTTCCCAATGGCAGCAGAGAGAAGAGAGCATGGCCCGGATGGTGGGAGTCCTTGTTGATGGATGCTGCTTTCTTGTGGCATGGGCCCTTGCAGACACGCTGAGTGGTGGGGAGAGTTTTTCCTCTGACGGACTGGGTCGCATCCACCACTTACTGTCAGCTTTCTCATTCTCTGTGGCTGAGTATCCTTAATTCTTGGCTTATAGAGACTGGCACTTTGCTTCCTAAGCTAGACTGTCCAGCTGAGCTGAAAGCGGCCAGTAAACAGCAGTTTCATTTGTAGTTCCATTTCACCCCACCATTTCTAGTCTTCACTAAGAGGATTAACACTTGACATAAAAGGCGACATTAACTGATTGATTCCAGCTGAGGTAATCGCTTTAGCCCTAACCATGTTTAGTCCTTTCTGCAGGGAACCCCTATAGCAAGCAAATTGCAATCATGTGATAACTTCTGTGGTCTAATTGTTGGGGAAGAAAGAGATACAGTATAATTAACGTTAGCAACCCAGCCTTGGCGGTGTGCCAACATTCATCTCATGCCATCAGCTGAGGGCAGCTTTCCACTTCCACTCTGTGATTCATCATTCCACGTTTCCTCTCAGCACACACTTTCAAGCTTCACGCTCAGTATCAAGTACTGGGCCGTAACCTCATCGAGATGTCGGTGTGCGCGCGGTCATCTCAACACCCCAGCAGACCTTATTTAAAGCAGACATTGAAACAGGGTTCAATTTTCTATCCTGAAGACACAGACTCAGAATGCAAAGAGGCAGGCATGGTTGATAAAGATGCTCAGGATGTGCACTGCCTGGCTCTGTTGAAGACAATCACCAACTATCACAGGCTACCTCCAACCTTCAAGATTAAGCCCTGGGGCCCCTGAAGCCAGTTGGAGGTCAGTCAACTCAATAGCATGAGGTAGCGTAGCGGCTACCGTAACGCTTTACCGTGCCAGCAACCTGGGTTCAATTCTGCCACTGCCTGCAAGGAGCTTGCAAGTTCTCTCCCTGACCATGTAGATTTTCTCTGGGTGCTCTGGTATCCTTCCTTATTTCAAAAAAAGCTTACGGGTTTGAGTTAGTCATTGTGAACATGCTACGTTGCCGTAGGAGGTATGGCAACACGAACATCCTTGGACTGTGTTGGTCATTAATGCAAATGACACATTTCATTATGCGTTTCACTACAAAGAAGGTTCACCAGATTGATTCCTGGGATGGCAGGACTTTCATATGATGAAATACTGGATCGACTAGGCTTATACTCGTTGGAATTTAGAAGACTGAGGGGGGATCTGATTGAAACGTATAAAATCCTAAAGGGATTGGACAGGCTAGATGCAGGAAGATTGTTCCCGATGTTGGGCAAGTCCAGAACGAGGGGTCACAGTTTGAGGATAAAGGGGAAGCCTTTTACGACCGAGATGAGAAAAACCTTCTTCACACAGAGAGTGGTGAATCTGTGGAATTCTCTGCCACAGGAAACAGTTGAGGCCAGTTCATTGGCTATATTTAAGAGGGAGTTAGATATGGCACTTGTGGCTAAAGGATCAGGGGGTATGAAGAGAAGGCAGATACAGGGTTCTGAGTTGGATGATCAGCCATGATCATACTGAATAGCAGTGCAGGCTCAAAGGGCCGAATGGCCTACTCCTGCACCTATTTTCTATGTTTCTATGTTTTGATGTACACAGAACAGTATAGCACAGGAACACATCCTTTGGCCCACAATGTTGTGCTCAACTAAAAGCAAACCAAAAACACCCAAACACTAATCCTGCTTACCTACATCATGTCCACATCCCTCCATCTTCCTTACATCCATGTGTCCATCCAAACATAGAAAACATAGAAAATAGGTGCAGGAGTAGGCCATTCGGCCCTTTGAGCCTGCACCGCCATTCAGTATGATCATGGCTGATCATCCAGCTCAGAACCCTGTACCAGCCTTCCCTCCATACCCCCTGATCCCTTTAGCCACAAGGGCCATATCTAACTCCCTCTTAAATATAGCCAATGAACTGCCCTCAACTGTTTCCTGTGGCAGAGAATTCCACAGATTCACCACTCTCTGTGTGAAAAGGTTTTTCCTAATCTCAGTCCTAAAAGGCTTTCCGTTTATCCTCAAACTGTGACCCCTCATTCTGGACTTCTCCAACATCCGGAACAATCTTCCTACATCTAGCCTGTCCAATCCCTTTAGGATTTGATATGTTTCAATAAGATCCCCCCTCAGTCTTCTAAATTCCAACGAGTATAAGCCTAGTCGATCCAATCTTTCATCATATGAAAGTCCTGCCATCCCAGGAATCATCTGGTGAACCTTCTTTGTACTCCCTCTATGGCAAGGATGTCTTTCCTCAGATTAGGGGACCAAAACTGCACACAATACTCCAGGTGTGGTCTCACCAAGGCCTTGTACAACTGCAGTAGTATCTCCCTGCTCCTGTATTCGAATCCTCTTGCTATGAATGCCAGCATACCATTCGCCTTTTTCACCGCCTGCTGTACCTGCATGCCCACTTTCAATGGCTGGTGTATAATGACACCTAGGTCTCGTTGCACCTCCCCTTTTCCTATTCGGCCACCATTCAGATAATAATCTGTTTTCCTGTTTTTGCCACCAAAGTGGATAACCTCACATTTATCCATATTAAATTGCATCTGCCACGAATTTGCCCACTCACTTAACCTATGCAAGTCACCCTGCATCCTCTTAGCATCCTCCTCACAGCAAACACTGCCACCCAGCTTCGTGTCATCCGCAAACTTGGAGATGCTGCATTTAATTCCCTCATCCAAGTCATTAATATATATTGTAAACAACTGGGGTCCCAGCACTGAGCCTTGCGGTACCCCACTAGTCACCGCCTGCCATTCTGAAAAGGTCCCGTTTATTCCCACTCTTTGCTTCCTGTCTACTAACCAATTCTCCATCCACATCAATACCTTACCCCCAATACCGTGTGCTTTAAAGTTTGCACACTAATCTCCTGTGTGGGACCTTGTCAAAAGCCTTTTGAAAATCCAAATATACCACATCCACTGGTTCTCCCCTATCCACTCTACTAGTTACATCCTCATAAAATTCTATGAGATTCGTCAGACATGATTTTCCTTTCACAAATCCATGCTGACTTTGTCCGATGATTTCACTGCTTTCCAAATGTGCTGTTATCACATCTTTGATAACTGACTTTAGCATTTTCCCCACCACCGATGTCAGGCTAACCGGTCTATAATTCCCCAGTTACTCTCTCCCTCCTTTTTTAAAAAGTGGGGTTACATTAGCCACCCTCCAATCCTCAGGAACTAGTCCAGAATCTAAAGAGTTTTGAAAAATTATCACTAATGCATCCACCATTACTTGGGCTACTTCCTTAAGCACTCTGGGATGCAGACCATCTGGCCCTGGGGATTTATCTGACGTCTTTTATTTAACGTCTCTTTAAAGCCTCAAATGTATTTTCCTCTACCACCATATTAGACAGCGCATTCTAGGCATCCACCATTTTCTGAGTAAAAAACTTACCCCTCAATTCCCTACCCCATCCCACCTTCAATCCATGCCCTTTGGTATTAGACATTTCCATCCTGGGAAATGGATACTCTCTGCCCACTCTTTCAATGCCACTCAAAATCTTATAAGCCTCTTTCAGCTCTCTCTCAGCCTCCGGCACTCCAGAGAAAACAACCTAAGTTTATCCAGCCTCTCATGATAGCACATGCCCTCTAAACCAGGCAGCATCCTGGTAAACCTCTCCTGCACCCTTTCCAAAGCCTCAACATCCTTCCTATAGTGGAGCAACCAGAACTGTGTGCAATACTACAAATGTGGCCTAACCAGGGTTTTATAGAGTTGCAACATAACCTCTTAACTTTTGAACTCAGTGCCTCGACTAATAAAAGCAAGAATTCCATAAGTCTTCTTAACCACCCAATTTAGATGTCTAGCCACTTTCAAAGAGCTATGAACTTAGACCCCAAGATCCCTCTGCTCAGCAACAATGTCAAGGATTTTGCCCTTAACATAGTACTGTTTCCCTGCATTTGCTCTACCAAGGTGCAACACTTCACATTTGGTTAAACTCCATCTGGGATTTCTCTGCCCATATCTGTAACTGATCTATATTGTGATGTATTCTTTGCCAGTCTACTACATTATGTAAAACTCCACCAATCTTGGTATCATCTGCAAACTTACTAACTTACCCATCTACATTTTCATCCAGGTCACTTATACACAACACAAAACAGCAGAAGTCCCAGCACAGATCCCTGTGGAACACCATTAATTCTCCTGTCTCCTGAGGAGACTGAGGTCCTTTAACACCTGCCGGACGATACTGAGGATGTTCTACGAGTCTGTGGTGGCCAGTGCTATCATGTTTGCTGTTGTGTGCCGGGGCAGCAGGCTGAGGGTGGCAGACACCAACCGAATCAACAAACTCATTCGTAAGGCCAGTGATGTTGTGGGGATGGAACTGGACTCTCTCACGGTGGTGTCTGAAAAGAGGATGCTGTCTAATTTGCATGCCATCTTGGTCAATGTCTCCCATCCACTACATAATGTACTGGGTGGGCACAGGAGTACATTCAGCCAGAGACTCATTCCACCAAGATGCAGCACAGAGCGTCATAGGAAGTCATTCCTGCCTGTGGCCATCAAACTTTACAACTCCTCCCTTGGAGGGTCAGACACCCTGAGCCAATAGGCTGGTCCTGGACTTATTTCCTGGCATAATTTACAGATTACTATTTAATTATTTATGGTTTTATCACTATTTAATTATTTAAGGTGCAACTGTAACGAAAACCAATTTCCCTCGGGATCAATAAAGTATGACTATGACTAATTACAGTCCTCCAGCTTGAGTAAGTCCCTTCAACCACTATTCTCTGTCTTTTATGCGGAAAGCAGCTCTGAATCTAAACAACTAATTTGCCACAGATCCCATGCATCTTAATCTTCTGGATTAGCTTCCCATGAGGACTTTGTCAAACACATTACTAAAATCTGTGAGGACAACATCCACTGCCCTACCCTAATTGATCTCTCTCATCATTTTCTCAAGAAACTCAATCAAGTAGGCAAGTCATGACCTACTACACACAAAGTCATGCTGGCTCTCCCTCATTAGGCCATGGGTTTCCAAATGCTCATATATCCGATCCCTCAGAATTTACTCCAGCAATTTCCCTACAACTGACGTGAAGCTAACTGGTCTATAGTTCCCAGGATTCTCTCTTTTTCCCTTTGCAATAGAGGCACAACATTAGTCATTCACCAGTCCTCCAGGACTTCGCCTGTGACTAGAGAAGACACGAAGATACTGGTCAACGGCCCAGCAATCTCATCTCTTGCCTCCTTCAATAACCAGGGGTAAATCCTATCAGGCTCTGCGGACCTCTCCTCGTTAATACTCAATAGGAGGCCCAACAAATCCTCCTCCTTGACCTCTAAACGTCCTAATGTATTTATACATACAGTACTGATCTCCTGGTCCTCCATATCATTTTCCTTGATAAATACTGAAGCAAAGTACTCGTTAAGTACCTCACTCATATTCTCCACATCCAAACAAATGTTTCCCCCTTTACCCTTGAGTGGTCCCACCCTCTCTCTAGTTATCCTTTTGCTCATGATGTATATAAAGAATGCCTTGGGATTCACCTTAATCCTACTTGCCAAGGACTTTTCATGGCCCCTACATGTGAGAAATAAATCTAACCTTCAAATGCACATAGATTGCTCCAGGGGTAAATGTCCTTGCCATTAACACAGTGGTGGACAGGTATTAATAAGTGAGCCTTAGGAAACTTGAGCGGAATCGCCAAAGGTTTCGATTGGATCAGCTTTGTTCTTCTTCGACTGCCTGAAGCATTGTAAAAGATAGTGAAGTCCAGAAATGCTCAGGACATGCTCTCTTCTCCCTGCTGCCATCAGGAAGGAGTTAGAGGAGCCTCGGAACTTGCACCACCAGTGTTCAGGAAACGTTATTACCCCTCAACCATCAGGCTCTTGAACCAAAGGGGACTACTTCACTTGCCTCACCACTGAAATGTTCCCACAACCAATGGGCTCACTTTCAGGTACTCTTCATCTTATGTTCTTGATATTTATTGCTTATTTATTATTACTCCTTCTTTGTTTGTGTTCGGACAGTTTGTTGTCGCCTGCGCTCTGGTGAACACCCTAGTTGGACGGTCTTTCATTAATTCTGTTACAGTTATTATTCTATAGATTTGTTGATAATGCTCACAAGAAAATAAATCTCAGGATTGTATATGGTGATATATATGTATTTTGATAATAAATTTACTTTGTAATTTGAAATCACGTCATCTAGATTGAATTTTGTCATGAACTAACCATCAGCGAGCAATCAGTGGTAGTGTCTGATGCTCAGAAGACACTTACCTTATTAGGTCCACACACTGTTCCCTCTGCAGCTGGCATAAACTTAGTTTCACATCTGTGGCCACTCCTGTGACACCAAAGAGCTTTGCAAATATCCTAGAGTGATTAGAAAAGGAAGAGTGTGAGCAAAACTACATGCAATGCAGCACCACGAAACAATGACAACCTTGCAGTAAGACCAAGGAAGTGATTATGGACTTCAGGAAGCTATACTTCATTCGGAGTACGTCACCAAAGGCTCCAGTAAATTTCTACGCAGGTGCCATGGAGAGCATTCTGACTGGAGGCTTCAATGCACAGGATCCAAAAAAACGCTGCAGAGGGTTATAGACTCAGTGAGCTTCATCATGTCCCCACCATCGAGTCCATCCTCAAAAGGCGATGTCTCAAGAAGGCAGCACTCATCATTAAGGACTCTCATCATTCAAGATATGCCCTCTTTTCATCATGACCATCAGGGAGGAGGTGCAGAAGCCTGAAGATGCACATGTAATGTTTTAGGAACAGCTTCTATCTCTCCACCATTAGATTTCAGAATGGTTCATGAAAACCATCCCACTATCTTGCTCCCATCATGCACTCGAAAAGGACAATCTAATCCTCTTTCGGAGGCATTGATTGATTTCATCTCCATCATTACACTGAATGAGCTCCTGATCAGAATCAGTCTGCACAGATAAAAAAGATTCAGCTTACAACCCCTCCACTGCCCGCAGGTTTTGACCAAAAGCTTTAATCTGTATCCCCCTGGTCCTTTGCCACAGGGCACAGTCCCAGAGAAGAAAAAAATCCCTATACAACAGAGATGAGGAGGAAATTTTTTAACCATAGGGTGATGAATCAATGGTATTCATTGTCACAGTCTGTGTGAAGACCAAGTCACTGGGTATATTTAAGGCAGAGGTTGATAGGCTCTTGATTAGAAATGGTGTCAACGGCTGACAGGGATAATAAATCAACCATGATAGAATGGCAGAGCTGACTCGATGGGCCAAATGGCCTAATTCTGCTCCTATGTCTTATGGTCTTATGGGCCTGTCTGCTCATAGGAATAGCTCCTGATAATTTTACTGGATGTAATCCAACTACTACTTCCCACAATAGGCACAAGGAGAAGCCAATGACTTCTCACTGTTATGCCTACGGAACAACAGTCACCTTTACATTGTAGGAGAGATATGGTCGATATAATCAGAAATATCAGCAACCCACCGTGATAATATTATTAAATATTAAGCTTTTGGACATATTTGTTCCAAATTTCACTTTAAACTAGACTGAAACTGATTATAAATGAGATAAGCAAGAGCTGGTCTCTTGGGCTGAGGTCACTATTGAATAATTTTAGCGGAAGATTAAAAGAACTGACAGAAAGATATTAAGTTTCACTTCGGCTTTCACTAATCTTCAGTGAGAAGTTATTTCTGGGAAGACAGATGGCCTCGTGCAGATAGATGGGATTAGTTTAAGGTGGCATCATTATTAGATGGAAATAGACCCCTTTGGACTACTGTGTCCATGCCAGCCATAATGCATCCAATTACAGCACTCCTGCCCTGAACCACTTTTGTTCCCCCCATATTTTCAACTGTTCCCCCACCAATTCAACCACTCACTGAAAACATTCGAGGCAATGTGCTCCCCCTCTGTGAATCTCTCAACTCGCACATTGTCGGGATGCGTGTGGAAACTGGGCCACCAGAGGAACCTCACGAGGTCACAGAGACAATGAGCAAATTCCACATGATGCAGTCTGGCATGAACTTAAGTCTCTGGCGCCATGAGCTCGTGGCCTTACCAACTGCGTCATTTTTTTATGTATATAAGCACTCGAGCAATGAAAGGCTGGGGTGCTGTGCAAAAGTCTTAGGCATCCTAACTATGTATACATGCTGAAGACTTTTGCTAAGTACTGTATTTGGTCAATAAAACCAGTGTCCTCTACATTCCATGAGCAGTGTTGCTCAAGATTTCTAGAATGTTCTTACCTCAAATCTAGTGGTATGTATTTTCAAGCTCTTTTTAATCCTCTGCCTGGTGGAAGTGGAAGAAAGTAATTGAGGTGGGAGGAGTCTTTGCTTATGTTTGCTGCTTTCCCGAGGCACTGCAGAATTTAGTCAGAGTCCATAAGGGGGAGGCTGGCATTCTTGGCAGATTAAGTTGTGCCCACAACTCTCAGTAATTTTTTGCGGTCATGGCAGTTGACACGCAAAGCAGTGATACAGCTGGATTGATCCCCTGACTGGCAGTTGTTCAACAACAGGCAAGTCCATGTGGAACTTGCGATTTGCTCAAAATTTCCTGAATTTTCAGCATTTTGAGTCCAGCGTCTGCAGAATCTGTGTTTATCCTCTCCATTCCATTAACAGTTTGCTCTCTTCCTCACAATTCCTACAAGCTAATTTCCTGCAAGAGCTTCAGATCCTGATCTGACATCTAAAAATGATGGTTCCAGCTGCTTTGCCATCGGGAGATGAGGCCAATATTCCACTGAGTTCCACGTGGACTTGCCTGTTGTTGAACAACTGCCAACCGGAGGAACAGTCCGGATGAATCACAGGTTGGTATGCCAACTCTTCTATCCGTTACCACAAGAAATTACAGAGAGTTGTGGGCACAGCTCAGTCCACCATGAATATCAGCCTTCCCTCTATGGACTGTGTCTATCCTTTGCTCTGGAAAGCAGCCATCATGATAATAAACACACGAAATTCTGCAGATGCTGGAAATTCAAAACAATGTACACAAAATACTGGAGGAATTCAGCAGGTCAGGAAGCATCTATGGAAATGAATAAAGAGTCGACGTTTCAGGCCGAGACCCTTCTTCAAGACTGAAATGGAAGGAGGAAGACGCCAGAATAAAAAGTTTGCGTGAGGAGAAGGGTGTTTTTGTAGAGTAATGTGTTTCTCAACATGGAGTGGACAGCGAGTTTGCAAATCTGGTGGGAGCAAAGGATGTTGGGAATGGCGAGGGTGGAGTGCCGCAGAATGGGTGAGGTACAGGTGATAAGAGAAGAAGTGCCAAGGGCGGGGGTGGCCCAGGTGCTGACACTAGGCAAAGTCATTAGATTCCAAACAATTGGTTTAATAATCATCACAGAATGCCACTCTGGTGCTTCCAGCTCACTCCTCTCTCCCTTTCCCTTTTCCAACCATGATTCCCCACTCTCTGTCCCCATCCCACTCTCAGTCCACGATAGAGAAACATATCACTGTGACTAGTAGTGTACAGCAGGGATCAATTCTGGCTTGCCATCTACTTTATCTCGGGTTTTCACTGTCCTCTGTATTTTGCTCTGATACCCTAATTCTGACCCAGGTTAGCCAGTGGATGAGGAGGAGGGGGTTGGGTCCACTGCAGTTCCTATTGCCAGAATTTTGTAGAGATTGTCAGATCAAGCTGTGGTCAAGTGACCTCTTTCCACTGAGATACAATTAAGATTAGCTTGAATTGTCACATGGATATCGAAACATACAATAAAATGCGTCACTTGCGTTAACGACCAACACAGTCTGAGGAGGTGCTGGGAGTAGCCCACAACATTGGAATATGGGAGGAAACTACAGGAGATAGAGGAATGGTCACGGGGAGAATGTACCAACTCCTTATGGACAATGGCGGGAATTGAACCTCGATCTCTGACACTGTCATTGTACTATACTAACCCTATGCTACCATGTCGCCCTACACTCTACGTGGTATCCACAAAGGTACAGACTGACAGCAGTGGGAATTGAACCCGGATCGCTGGCGCTATAAAGCGTTACGCTATCTGCTACACTACCACCCTGCTCTCCAGTTCATTTCCCAGTGGGAGTCTGTGGAATACCAAATAGCCATCCTGCCTAGAGCTTGTCCCATTTTCACCAGACTGGTTTGGTTAAAACTGAGTGGAATGAATACCCATTCTGGTCGGTCTGGTTGAATGGAGATGCCATCAGACTGGGTCTTTGAAAAGGTCCTTTCCCCCCTGTTTGAGTTCAGTTAACAGTGAGTGTGAAACACCTGAACCTTGTGCTGCTCTTCATAGACAGGTTCAGTTAGAAGCAAATGGCGAACTGCTGAAGGTTCTCTGTGGGTTAGGCGGCATCTATGGAGACAGAGGGATGCTGGATGTCTCTAGGCCTGTTTTTGCACCGTATTGCTCTTTGACCCTATAACCTGAGGTAGCTTACTGACTTACTGCTGGTTACACTGTTGCCGTTTGGGGTAGCAATGAAGGTCTTCCATCTCTGTCTGTCCATACCATCACACACAGATGATGAAGAATTCTTCTCCATTGCTGTTTCTATAACAATTTTGTTTTACCAGAAGGGGTTGTTAGCTCGGGAAGGCTGGTGGACCACTCGTAGTCTGGACTCTACCCTTTGACCTGTTTGGTATGGATAATCCTACCCAAGAGGCAAAGCACAAGCAGTGACCCTAGCCAACATAGCCCTCCGGGTCATTGAGGCACGCAAGCCTCCTAATCCTATGACAAGTCTGCGATCCTCTTGAAGGATAGCTTGAGGTAGATTATAGTTATATTAGATTGGACACATTAGGAACACAGTTAAACTTTTAAGTCAGAGCTCGAACTGAAAGTTTATCTGCCCGAATCATTAACTGTGCTCTTGATACCCAGGTGCCACATGAAATGAGGAGCACAGGAGATTGTGCAGATGCTGGAAATTCAAAGCAACATGTACAAAATGTTGGAGGAACTCAGCATGTCAAGCGCCATTAAAGAGGAGAGTAAATAGACAGTGTTTCAGACCAAGACCCTACATCAGGCATTTATCCAGCATTTTGTGTGTGGTGCATGAACTTATATGCCTTTCCAGGGTCTTCTGCTTTACTTTTGATTTTAAGCAGCTGACATACCTTGGACAGAAATAAAGTTCTGTGATTAGCTTAAAAAAATCACCAAAGGAACACAAAAGGGAAATGTGGGAATGTTGAACATGAATAAAAGGATTTTTTTTTAATTTAAAGTACTTACTTACAACAGCAGTTTAATACTTTGGCAACAAACTGACTTGTGGTATTATGAGCCCATTTGTAATAATAGCATATGTTCCAGGGAAATTGAATTCTCCCACATCTGCCAGATGTATAAAGGTCAAAGAATTAAGGGGGATGGCATTTCTCTGCAATTCTTTTCAGATTAAATTCTGTAAATTTGCAGTGAATATTTTAGTCACAGAAGTCACAGAGAAGTACAGCACAGAAACTAGCCCTTTGGCCCATCTAGTCTTTGCCAACACCATTTGAACTTCCTACTCCCATCGACCAGCATTGGGACCACAGCCCTCCATATCCCTACCATCCATGTACCTATCCAAACTTCGCTTAAAAGTTGATATTGAGCTCACATGCACCATTTGTGCTAGCAGCTCATTCCACACGTACAACCCTCTGAGTGAAGAAGTTTCCCCTAATGTTCCATGTAAACTTTTCACCTTTCACCCTTAACTCATGACTTCTGGTTGTAGTCCCACCAAACCTCAGTGGAAAAAGCCTGCTTGCATTTACCCTGTCTATACCCCTCATAATTTTGTATACCTTTGTCAAATCTCCTCTCAATCCTCTATGTTCTGAGGAATACAGTCTTAACCTTTTCAATCTTTCCATATAACTCAGGTCCTCCAGACCTGGCAACATCCTTGTAAATTTTCTCTGTACTCTTTCAATCCTATTTACATCCTTCCTGCATGTAGGTGAACAAAATGGCACACAACACTCCAAATTAGCCCTCACCAACATTTTATACAACTTCAACATAACATCTGATTTCATGCATCGCATTAGCATGTAAAATGATTGGCTAATGTACATGTACAAAAGAATATGTGAATGAGAGATTGAGTGAAAATAACCTCAAATAAGGCATGAAAGCATCACAATTCTGTACTTGTGTGTTATTCCAAAGCATGTTTCCAATCAATGTTCTTGCATAGGTATGCTTTTCAAATCACAAGGTGAAAAGGGCTCCATCTTGACTCTCATCTGAACTGTAAAGTAGAAGTCCCAGTGGAGTTAGTAATTGTAAACGCATTACACAGTTACATTAGACACATCAATACAGGAGGATGAAGAAATGTTGCATGTCCACTTTGAATCTCATCAAATTTTATCGACGTACCATACAAAGCATCCGATTCCGGTACATCAAGGCTTGGTAGGGTAACCTTTCTGCCTGGGACTGCAAGGAACTGCAGAGGGTTGTTGATATGGCTCAGCTCATTGTGGAAACAAACCTCCCGTCAATGCACTTTGTTTAAACTTGGGTAAAGTGGCCAGTATTCTCTTCTCTCCCACCTCCCATTGGGCAGAAGATACAAAAGTCTGAGACCGTGCACCTCCAAACCGAAGGACACTTCTACCCTGCTGTTTTTTAAGACTAGTAATGGTCCACTAGTACCATAAGATGGACTGTCGAGCTTACAATCACATCATTCAGAAAGGGTAAGATGAAGGAACACACACCAGTCCTTACCGAGGGTTTAGAATTGGAAAGAGTGAGCAATTTCAAGTTCCTGGGTGTCAATATCTCTGAGGAACTATCCTAGGCCCAACATATCGATGCAGTTATAAAGAAGGCACAACAGCAGCTATATTTTATCAGGAGTTCGAGGTGTTTTGGTTTGTCAGCCAAAACACTCACAAATTTCTATTGATGTACCCTGAAGAGCATTCTAATTGGCTGCACCACCTTCCGCTATGGGGGGAGGGGGAATTTGCACAGTTTCAAAATAAACTGCAGAAATTTGCCTACTTAATCAGCTCCATCATGGGCAATAGCCTCCCCAGTATCCAGGACTTCTTCAAGAGGGCAGCATCCATCATTAAGGACCCCATCACCCAGGTTGTGCCTCCTTCTCATTGCCACCATCAGGAAGAGGCACAGGGGCCTGAAGGCTCACACACAATGATTGAGGAACAACCTCGTGGCCTCTGCCATCAGATTTCTGAATGGAAATTCAACCCATGAACATGATCTCACAATTGTTTTTATTCTCTTTTTTCACTACTTACATAACTTTTTATATAAAAAGGAATTTACAGAATTATTATTGTGTACTGCTGTCATCTAACAACAGATTTTATAATGTATGCCAATGATATTAAATTGTATTCTGATTATGACTTTGAACCTTATTTTCTACCTGCATCGCTCATTTTCTATAAAAATAACACTTTTTCTGCTTTAATGGTATTGTTTCTCCTTGTACTATCTCAATCAGAATCAGGTTTATTATCACTGGCATTTGTCATGAAATTTGTTAACTTAGCAGCAGCAGTTTAATGCAATACATAATATAGAACAAAAATAAATAAATACATAAATAAATAAATACAGTATACATATAATGAATAGATTAATAACCGTGCAAAAACAGAAATAATATACATTAAAAAGTGAGGTAGTGTTCATGGGATCAATACACTGATGTGATGAAATGATCTGGATGGATGGCATGCAAAACAAATTTTTTCTCTGTTTCTCAATATGTGACAATAATAAAACAATTTACCTGTTTTTTCGAAGTAGCAATCTACCTTAATTGAAGATCTCTCGATGTCCTAGCCAATATTAATCTTTCAAAAAATGCTGCAAGTTATAACACCGAATGTAGGCCATTCAGCCCATTATGTCCATGTTGGGAAAAGATTTACAGTTAATCCCACTTCCCTGATCTTGGTTGTTACAGTATGTGTAGGTTATGGCTCTTCAATATGATGACTTCTTAAACACGGTGCGTGAACTGTCTCCAATGCCCTTTCAAGCCCGAGCCCCAAGTCTCATTGAGTAAAGTATGCTTTCTTCAATCCATAGTCCAATGCACTTGAACTGACATCACCTTTGGTTACTGACCCCTTTGCTGAGGGAAAGAGAACCTTCACATTCCAGAGACATACCGGTCAGTCAGTGAGTTGTGGTCATGCTACCAGGCAGAATCAGGTTTCATATCATTAACATAAGCCATGAAGTTTGTTGTTTTTGCAGCAGCAGTACAATGCATCACATAATAAAACTGAATTACAGTAAATATATATATAGTTAAATTAAATAAGTAATGCAAAGAGGTAGTGAGGTAATGTTCATGGGTTCAATGCCCATTCAGAAATCAATGGCAGAGGAGAAGAAGCTGTTCTTGAATCACTGAGTGATTAAATCGTCCTAGGTTGGTGATGGAAGTGTGGCAATATTTGCGGGCTGTCCAACACGATCCTCACTGATTTGATTTGATGCAAGTAGCTCGTTTCACTGTATGTTTTAATGGACACGTGACAAAAATTGTTCACCCTGTATAGGCCCCTCATAATTATCCTCATCACCCCTGAAGAAAATAACCCCAGTCGAAACCGTCTCTCCTTATAACTAATTGCCCATCCCTGGCAAAGTCCGTGTAAATCTCCCCTCCTCTTGCTCTGTCACATCCTTCTTATCATACAGTGAACTGAACTGCATGATACACAATACACTAACTGTGGACTAATGTTTTATCCAGTTCAATCCAATCCAGATAAAGTGATTAACTTTGTTTCTCACAGGTACATTGAAGTGTGTCAGTTGTGTTAATGACCAGCACAGTCCAAGTATGTGCTGGGGACATCCCGCAAGTGTCTCCATGCAAAAGGCACCAGTACAACATGCCCTCTGATTTCTAACCTTTATAGGCAACCATCAGTCTAGTGAGACCTTGGATTTGCGCCTTGGAAGGTTTTCAGGGTGCAGGCCTGGGCAAGGTTGTATGGAGGACCAGCCGTTGCCCATGCTGCAAGTCTCCCTCTCCACACCACCAATGTTGTCCAAGGGAAGGGCATTAGGACCTGTACAGCTTGGCACCGGTGTTGTCACAGAGCAATGTGTGGTTAAGTGCCTTACTCAAAGACACAACACACTGCCTCAGCTAAGGCTTGAACTAGCGACCTTCAGATCACTAGACGAACTCCTTAACCACTTGGCCACGTGCCAACACTTTCTAAACAGTTATGATGGCACCAGTGGTTAATGATTCCTCAGGCAACATCTTCCAGATAGCCAACCTTTTCGAAGTTTCAGGCCAAGACCTTTCATCAGGACAGGACAGGAAGGAGGCCAAAGCCAGAATAAGAAGGTGGTGGGGGGTGGGGGAGGGGGGAGGGTGCGGGAGAATGGAAAGAGCAGAAGCTAGATCACCAGCTGTTCGCTTTCGCATTCTGTGCTTCAGCCAATAAAGGCAGTCTGTGGGATCTCACTGAGAACACATTAGCTGCCTTTTCCCCCCCTTCTAAAGGCACCGTCAATGCACTTCACAAACATTTCATTGACTGTGAAGTGTTTCAGTATGTCCTAAGGACATTTAAAGTGCTGTACAAATATAAGCCCTTTCTTTGTTCTCTTCCCTCCAGTCAAGAATGGGCTGGTAATATCTTAGCTTCATATTTACAAAACTAACTCACTTCTTAATTTTTTTAAATTTAGAGTTACAGTGTGGTTAGGCCCTTCCAGCCCAGTGAGTCGCACAGCCCAGTAACCCACCTATCTAGCCTAATCACAGGACAATTTACAACAGCAAATTAACCTACTAACATGAACTTCTTTGAACTGTGGGAGGAAACCAGAGCACCCAAAGGAAACCCACACTGTCACTGGGAGAATTACAGGTGGCACAGGAATTTAACTCAGAACTTTGACATCCCAAGTTGTATGGCCCATGCTGGTAAGATAGTGGCACACTTCATCACAGCAGCCTCTCTGGTCCCAACCAATGGTGCAATTACCCTTTACGCCTTTCTTATGATCTCAAGACACTGCTGGATATTGAGTCCTACACAGCTAAGCTAGTTGCTGAATAGTGGTGGAGCTGCACAGCATGGGCTTGTTGAGTACCGTGTCGTCAAAGGCTACAGCCACCCAGGGTAAAAGGTGTTGGAGACCATGTGTGGTCTAAGAAGCGGCGCAAATGATTGTCCGATATTTTTTTCTTGTGATCGCAAGACCCTATTGCACATCGGTAATGTAGAATACTGCAAGTCCTCTTCATTGATCCATTGGTGAAACAGACAGCAAGGGAGAAGTTGTTGCACAGACCAGGCCCTCGTGCTGTGGCTTCACCTGTTGCAGTCGTCCAGGGGATGAGCTGCCAGTGTGGGAGAATGCAGAGGAGCAGCTAACGCACTGGAGTCCAGATTGAGTTGGAGTTTGGCCCCTCTCATCGTTTGCTCGGTGGAAGACAAGCTGGACTGTGTTCATGTGTGACTGCGCTAGCACATGATGAGAAACTGCTGCATGCTTGTTCCTGCAGAAACATGGCTCCAGGACAACATCCCATGCCCATCAATCTACCCGCCATGCCTACGGAATATTTAATATTTCAGTAATATTTGGGTAATATTGTCAAGATACTGCTTGATTAAGCATTCTTTGTGGTATATATAATGCATTGCTGGTTATACGTAAGAGTATGTAAATGGCATCTGTCATCACGCTACCATGTAATAAATGTGTGCCTCACTTAAAAATAAAGATGAAGTTAGACTCGAATTCTCGGCTCTCTTGTGCTCCTTTCAATTCACTTTTATGTTTTTAAGTTACAAAACACAACAATGCCACTCAGGGAATTATGCTAATATTGTCTTTTTTACCGTATGTGTTATTGTAGTTGTATGTGCTGTGTGCTGAGTCTGAATGTATGTACTGTGTTTTGCATGTTGACCTCAGAGGAACATTTTCATTTGTTTGTGTACATGCGTGTAGCTGAACGACAATTCAACTTCAATTTGAACTTCAACTTGAACAGCGGTCGTGCTGCTCTTAAAGGAATGGAAATCAATCTGTTCACAGACTTTGGATAGAGTAGCTTTTGAACTGAATCCCGTGGTCTGGCACCAAACCAGCTGCTGGCATTGAGCCAATGCTGGCAACGTTCCTCATTAAAGAGGGTAACAATGGCACAGTTGGAAAAGTCATTCTGTCAAATCCTATCTCACTGACCGATCAGTGTTAAAACAAAATCCATTCGTTTCGCGCTGTGAATCTTGGATGTTTGACTGCTCATTAACTTAGTGTAATCATTTGACATTGCTGGGGCTTACTCAGCTGTGCATTGCTAAAGTTGTTTTAAAACAAAGGGGAAAAAAGTTGTCTTTGATAATCAGTCAGATTCCCATGGAGCACAAGGTGGCTGCAAAGATTTCTTGAGGTACACTTCATAGGCTGACACTCGATAGACTGGTAGCAACACATGTTCCACTGAATCTGGCTCGGTGGCATTGTTCCTGTTGCTGTGTTAAGTAAATTACAGGTTCAAATCCTCATCCAGGACTTGGACTATGTCCTGGGCCCGGCACAGGGATGCAATCATAACCACAAGAGATTCTGCAGATGCTGGAAATCCAAAGGAACACATACAAAATGCTGGAGGAACTCAGCAGGTCTGGCAACATCTCTGAACAAGAATAATCTCCTGTGGTCCACTGTCCTCTCCAACTAGGTTCTGTCTTCTACAGCCCTTTATCTTTGACACCTATACCTTTCCAGCTTATATTCCTTCTCCCCTCCTCCCCACCTTCTTATTCTGGCTTCTTCTTCTTTACTTTCCAATCTTGATAAAAGGTCCTGGCCCGAAACGTCAACCATTTATTCCCCTCTATGTATGCTGCCTGACCTGCTGAGTTCCTCCAGCATTTTGTGTGTGTTACATAGATGAAGTCAATAGGAAGGCACGACAGTCTCTCAACTTTCTCAGATGCACTGTTGAAAGTATGCTGACTAGTTGCATCATCGTCTGGTAAATCATTTCCAATGTGCAGGAATGTAACCAACTACAGAGGGTAGTGGGCTCAGACCAGTACTTCACCAGCACATCCCTCCCCATCACTGGTAGCACTTACATGAGGTACCTCCTCAAGAAGGTAATATCTATCATCAAAGACCACCTCCATCAGCTCATAGCTACCAGCAGGCAGGAGGTAACTGAAGCTCCACAACACCAGGTTCAAGAACTGCTAAGTCCCTTCAACCGTTTGGTTATTCAACCAACCAGCACAGACTCTAATCACCACATCAATATAGCAACACTGTGACCACTTTGCAATACAATGGGTTTCTTTTGGTTCTAATTGTGTCCTTTCTTGTAAAAATTGTGCATGATTTATATTTAAATGTAATATTACAAGATAATTGCTCATTGCACCAGAACATACGTGCAGTTGTGTGTATGATGATAATCTTCACTTTGACTTTTATGTCCCACAGGCTGACCCTCCAATGCTCATGAACACCATCAGGCAGAGGTACAGGAGCCTGAAGACCCACACCTCAAGGATGGCTTCTTCCCTATTTTCATCAGCTTCTTGAACCAAACTGAAACTGTAAAACCTTAATTCTACCTCAGACTATATTTCCCTCAACCTGCACTGCACTAAGGTGCAGTAACTGTGTTTATTTTGTCAGGCAAGTTGTGTACAATTTATGTCAATTTAAGTTTATGTAATTTATGCTTGTCCTATTGGTGGGTGGAGTGGTAGTATACACAAAATAATCTGCAGATGCTGGGATCAAAGCAACAAAGTAGTATAGCGGATAGTGTAATGCTTTGCATATATTGGTGGTGGCATGACAGTGTAGCAGTTACCACAATGATTTACAGTACCAGCAACCCAGGTTCAGTTCCACCGCTGTATGTAAGGAGCTTGTATGTTCTACCTGTGACCAAGTGGGTTTCCTACCTCATTCCAAAGACGTACCAGCTATTACATAGAAAATTTCAGCACGGTACAAGGCCTTCAGCTCACAATGCTGTGCTAATATTTTAACCTACTCTAAGATCAATGTATCCTTCCCTCCTACATAGACTTCCATTTTTCTATCAGCCATGTGTCGAGTTTTTGACATGTTCCCCATATATCTGCCTCTGCCACAACCCCACGCACTCACCACTCTTTGTAAAATTCTACCTGTGACATCACGCCCCCTCCAAACATTCCCAGCTCTGGGAAAAAAAATCTCTGACTAACAGGCTTATAGGAGTTATAATCAGTTAATTAGTCAGATGGATGTAGTATGGGGGAGCAGTCTTGTTGGGATCATAAGGATCTGTTACCGTGCTGCATCTCTAAATAAATAATGTACATAATATAAATAACATAATGTACTGTGCTGCAGCTGCAAAAAGCTCATTTTCATGGCATTTATACTCCACGTATACAAACAATGCTGCATTGTTTGATCCACAAAGAAGTAACTCCTCCCAATGTCAGGCCCAAAGTCAGGCCGAGCCAAAAGATCCTAAAGCAATAAAGCAAATTTTACAATACTTCAAAAACTCCCAAGACAAACATTTTGTGTGTGTTCCTCAAGATTTCCAACATCTGCAGAATCTCCTGTGTTTCTAAAACACTATTTGTTTCTTTCAAAAACTCTTTTATGCACCATCCTATGCTTTAAAGATTTGCAGTATTTGTTACACGTACATCGAAGCATCAAGTCATAGAGAGGAATGTCTGTCTCAATGACCAACACGGTCTTTGGATATGCCAGGGGGCAGCCCGTGACTGTTGTCATGCTTCCAATGCCAACATAGCATACCATACCCACAATTTACCAAACCTAACCCATACGTCTTTGGAACGCAGGAGGTAACTGGAACACTGAAGAAACCTAGGGAGTAGGTACAAGCTTCTTACAGAAAGCGTGGGAATTGAACCCGGGTCACTGGCGTTGTATACTAATTGCTATGCTGACGTACATTACTTGTTGATAGGGTTACTTATACCTAAAGTAAAACTAACCAGAGGAAATATTATTTTAGGGTATCCTGATGAAGTGCAAAATAATACAAATGTTTCAATCGCTTCTGTGATTTTATGGCTGAGGGATCCTCACTGCCCAGAGAAAAGGTACAGATTCAGTGCCAGGTGCACACAGCCTATAGGCTGCGTGAGATTAACAGGATAAATGAGTTTTTCTGGTTATGTGGTTCATTGCCTTTCAAATTATACTCCCATCAAGTCAGGCATATTTAATGAGAAATAAATCAGGCCCTCTCTGCAAGCTGCTTACAACTCAAACTGTGTCAACACGTGAATGGGCAATCAAATACCAGTCGAGGCGAGTCGATCAATAATTCACTGCTGTTCAGCTTGTTATTGTAAAACCATAAGACATAAGAACAGAATCAAGCCACTTGGCCCATCGAGTCAACTCCATTCAATCATGGCTAATTTATTATCCTTCTCAACCCCATTCACCTGTTTTCTCCCCAGAACCTTTGATGCCCTACTAATCAAGAACCTATCAACCTCCACTTTAAATATACCCAGTGGCTTGGCCTCCAAAGGTACTTTTGGCAATCAATTCCACAAATTGACCACACTCTAGCTAAAGAAATTCATCCACATTTCTTTTACAAAGAGACATCCGTGTATTCTGAGGCTGTGCCCTCTGGTTCTAGTTTCTCTCCCACTATAAGAAACATCCTCTTCACGTTCACTCCATCTATGTCAGGGTTAGGCAACCTACAGCCCGTGGGCCAGATCTTGCCCGCAAAGATACTTTGACCGGCCCACGAGCACATATTGGGATACTATGCTTATCCGGCCCGTGGGCTATTTTTCCTTATTCTGAGTGTTTCACGCGACCACGCTGATGGACATGCATGGCGCCTCGGTACACTGGCCCAAGGTTCCGTTTTGTTCCAAACCAAACACTGGTACATGCGAATGACGGGAAGGCAGACTACCTTATTAATATGTATTAGATACTCTCCGTGCACGTGCAGGTTTTCAGATGGGATCGTTCAAATTTGTAAACAGAAACAGCGTCACTGTATTTTAACAAGAAATCCACGCTAAATATCCAGATATTAACATGTGTTACGATACTTGTTGAATATCTCCTGTTTCGAAATAAAATCGAAGAAAAAAATTCCAATGGCAATGAATGCAAAACGCAGGAAGGTAGACACTGAGTGCCAAAATTTCCAAGACACTTGGACACTAAATTAGCTCTTCATCGAGCAAGCTGGGAAACCAGTTTGTCTCATTTGACTAGAAAATGTTGCTGTGAAGAATGTGGTAAATATCAGGTGACATTACGAGACCCGCCATAGTGGAAATTTTAACAAGTTTACTGGGCAAGCAAGGAAAGATGAAGTTGAGCAAATGAAGGCTAGTTTCGGAAAACAAGCATCATCTTTTTGCCAAGAAAAGCAGTGAAAATGAAGGAAATACCCGCGCCAGCTATGAAGTCTCAAAAAAGTAAAGCACAGATCCAGGCATTTTTGTGAATATGGTCCAAGAATTGAGAAAAGAGTTTTCATCTCGTTTTGCTGATTTTCGCTTGCATGCAAATAAGTTCAAGCTGTTTGCTGCTCCATTTGACGTGGAAGTGGACACTGCATCAGAAATTTTTCAAATGGAATTGATTGAGATGCAGCGTGACAATATATTGAGATTGAAATTTCATTCTGAAGATGTGTCAGTGCTTGACTTCTATAGAAAATATATTCACCCAAGTGAGAAGTAGCCTAACTTAGTGGACCATGCAAAAAAGATGGCATCATTGTTTGGCAGCACTTATCTGTGTGAGCAATTATTTTCAAAAATGAAGCACACCAAGAACCATTTGAGAACAAGACTGACTGAAGCCCATCTGGATAATGTCTTGCTCTTGGCATCAACAAGTCTGACACCCAATATTGAGAAGCTTTCAAGCAACAAACAGAATCAAGTTTCGCATTGATTTATCGACTGTTTGTATTAAAACAAACAGTCAATTTACCACCATTCAATGCATCATGTTCATAGGTTTTATGTTTAAAGATTCTTTGTGTCCTTTTAATAGATTCAAAAGGTGCCTTGATTGAAATAAATTCCATCTAAACTGAGTTCTTTGATTACTAATAGGCATCCGTGGTTAAGCACAAATAATTTTCTAGCATGCGTTATTCATTAATTTGAGGCAAAACGTAACTAGATGTATTTAAATAGATAATTGCCATATTTCAAGTTTTTTTATGGCATTTATCTGGCCCACCGTCCACTCATTAATACGCGATCTGGCCCACAGAGGCAAAAAGGTTGCTGACCCCTGATCTATGTTGGACAGGTTTCAATGAGATCACCCGTCATTCTTCTAAACTCCACCAAGTACAGGCCCACAGCCATCAAATGCTCCTCGTATGTTAACCTTTTCATTCCCAGGATAATTCTAGTGAACCTCCTCTGGACAACTTCCAATGCTAGCAGATCCTTTCTTTGGTAAAGGACCCAAAACTGCTCACAATGTTCCTAGTGTAGTGTAGCCTAGTGTAGATGATCCTAGTGTAGTGTAGCCTTATAAAGCCTCAGTATTACATATTTGTTTTTATATTCTAGTCTTCTCAAAATGAATGTCAATATTGCCTTTATCTTTATTACCACCAACTCAACCTGCAAGTTAATCTTATCCTACACAAAGTCTCCCAAGTCGCTTTGCACCTCTGATTTCTGAATTTGCTCCCCGCTTAGAAAATAGTCTATGCCTTTATTCCTTCTACTAAGTGCATGACCATACATTTCCAATATATTCCATCTGCCACTTCTTTGCCCATTCTTCTAATCTAAGACGTTCTGCAGACACCCTGCTTCCTTAACACTATCTGCCCTTCTACCTGTCATTGAATCTTCCACAAACTTGGCCAAAAAAACCATCAATTCTCTTATCCATCATACTATCCCTACACTGACTCCTGCTGAACACCATCTCTCACCAGCAGCCAACCAGAAAAGGACCCCTTTATTTCCACTCTTTGCCTCCTGCCAGTCAGCCAATCTTCTACTCATGCTAGCATCCACATTATGGAGACCACATTGAGAATATCGAATGCAGTACGCTATACTGGAGGAGATTTTTTCCAGGCCTGATGAAGCGTCTTAGCCCCAAAATATCAACTGTTTACTCTTTTCCACAGATGCTGTCTGGTGTGCTGAGTTCCTCCAGCAATTTTTGTGGGTTGCCAGTACATTGTTGCTTCACCCAGTAGAGGCACTTGGGTCCCTGGTTGGTTAGAAAGGGAAGAAAAAAAAAGAGGCAGATGTTCCATACCCTACAGTGGCTGTAAGAAGGACAAGGGTTGCTGCGGATGATAAATTTGTGAATGGAATTTAAGTTTCCAGAGCCATGAATGTTTGAGCTTCCTCAGGGTTTTCAGGTTTGATCCCAGGGTATAAAGACGTCTGATTAGTATGTTAATCGATCATTGTAAACTGTCTTGTGGTTATCCTAAGGTTAAACAGGTGGGATGCTGGGTGCAGGTTCAGTTGGTCAGAGGGCCTGTTCTGCACTGTACCTCTAAGTAAAATAAAGTCAAAATTCAGGATTATTTATTGTCATTTTTCAGTACACAAGAGTAAAGGAGAACAAAATTATTGTTAATCCAGATCTGATACAGTATAAAAAGCACACAATAAACTTAAAGACCACAATTTTAAAAAAAATACAAAAAAATAATAAATACAAATATAAAAGAAATCCCATAAAACATCACTCGGGAATGGTGAATTATGAAGTAATTGGAATTAGTCTGTTATTGTCATATGTACTGAGATAGAGTGAAAATCTTTTCTTGCATACTGTTCGTACAGATCAAATCATTGCACAGTGCTTTGCGAGAGAACAAGGTAAAACAATAACAGAATGCAGAATAAAGTGTAACAGCTACAGAGAAGGTGCAGTGCAATAAAGTGCAAAATCATAACGAGGTAGAGTGTGAGGTCAGGAGTCCATCTTCCCACAACAGGGAGCCATCTAACGTCCTTGAGCCTGCTGGTGATGGGGAAGGGGAAGGTGCATCTGGTGATCGACTCATATTGAAGGTGCCAGAGACTATGGAGGAGAATCAGTTGAAAACTGAGACTGAAGTGAAGAAAAAGAGTCTATTCTTGACTTCCAGTAAGATGACAATGCTCTCAGAGACAGTGGTCACTACGGGGCCAACGAAAGGTGCTATTGTCTTTTTCACAATGGCCAGTCACTGCTGGACATTAAGAACTTCAAGAACTGTAGGTCTGATCCATTGGCAAGTTGCTTGTCGGTGGAGAAGCTGGACTTGGTGCGGGCCATGTTGTTTGTTGCCTGCTACAGAGACGCGTCGGAGTCGGAGCACGGTGGCAGTGTGCAGCTTAACAGCGAATGATCGCCTCGCAGCGTAATCACAAGATCCTGTTGGACATTGGTAACGTGGAGTGCTGCAAGTCCAGTTTACGGGTTTAGTGGCAGGACCAACTGCAGGGGAGCGATGCGGCCTCCATTATAGTGCGGCCGAGGCCTCACGCCCTGTTACACCTCAGTACAGATGACACCGGAGGTGGTGTGGAATGGCATCAGTGTTGCCCTCCAGTGTCCACTTGGTGGAAGACAAGTTGGATCGCATTCGTCTGCAGACTGTTGTGGAGTTGTTCTTGCGACGACATCAACAGACGTAGGGACTTGGGCTATATTATAGTTTTTGTGTGGCTGTTATGTTTACTGTTATATTATACAGTATGCGCTATACGTGCCTTGTGCTGTGTTTGACTATAGGTATTGTGCTTTGCACCTTGGCCCCAGAGGAACACTGTTTTGTTTGCCTGTGTTCATGTTTAGTTGAATGATATCTAAACTTTAACTTTAGGAGGAAGAGAAGGAGTTAGGACAGAGATGACACAGAGCGACTGAGAGCTTTGTCAACAGTCCAGGCACAAATGTAAAACACTAACTCTTACCCTCTCCCCTCAGACGCTGAGAGACCTGCTGAGTGTTCTAGCATCTTCACCAGATTTTACAAAAACAAGTGGCACTCAGCCGGTTCAGTAGCCTATGTGGGAGGAAAGGAACTGTCAATATTTCAGGCTGAAACCCTGCATCAAGACACTGAGAATTCCTTTCTCCCCACAGATGCTGCTTGACCTGCTGAGTTCCTCCAGCAGATTGTTTGGTGCTCCAAATTAATTACAATCTTTGCCTTTATGCATGCACTGACAATACTGGCATTTTTTATTCATCCATAAATGCCCATGAACTAAGGAGATGATTAATTCTGTTCACAATCTCAGGAGCTCATGCAGGGCAGCTGAGTGAAGTTGGAAGAAAACTGGACTAGAAGTCTGCTGTATTATTTCAAAGGAAAAGCTAGGCTCTTTTAATGCTGCTATACGCTCTGCAAGGAGAGTCTATTTTTCCAAAGTTATTACAGAAAATAGCAGTGATTCAAGAATATTGTTCTCAACCATAAACTGACTATTGAATCCTGTCCTCAGCCAAGCATTTGCCACAAAGTGTGAGGAATTCACAATACTTTGTAAAAAAAAAAAAACAAATTTGCATCCATAAGGGAGATTATAGGGTACAAATACTGGTAACTTCTACAGCCAACCTCTTATAAAGACGGCAACCATGCGAAAATTTACAAGTATTTCTGATTCAGAACTCCGTAAGATTCTAACAAAAGAGTAGGTCATCTACTTACTGTCCTGACCCTGTCCCTACCACACTTTTAAAGGGCTCATTTAATGGTGTTTTAAATTCTATTAGGAACATTATTAACACTTCCCTTAAAACTAGAGTTTTTCCAGTCATCTTCAAAACTGCGGCTGTCAAATCCTTACTTAAAAGGCCAAACCTTGATAGTCAGGTACCAGCTAATTACAGACCGACTGTCTATCAAATCTGCCCTTCCAGGGAAAGACTCTTGAGAAAGTCATTTTCAACAACTCTACAACTTTTTTTTAATGAGAATATTCTAGAAAAGTCTCAGTCAGATTTTTAGGAGCAAACCACAGCACGGAGACAGACCTTACCAAAATTGTTAGCAACCTTAGGCTCAGCACTGATCCCAACACAGTCTCAGTTCTAATTCTTTAAGATTAGGGACTTCCTTCAACACAACTGACCACCACATTCACCTAGAGTGCCTTGAGTACTGGATTGACCTCTCTGATAGTTTCCTTAATTGGTCTTGTTCATAAACCTTAGAGAATTGTTTTTTTTTCTGTCTTAGAGACCACTTTTCTAAGAGATAAAATATAACTTTTTCTGTTGCTCAGGGAAGCTGCCGTAGTCCCCTACTCTTCTGCTTATACATGCTCCCCTTAGCAGACATCATTAGAGAGCATCAACTTGATTTTCACAGTTACGCGGATGACACACGACTGTATATCTCGGTTGAGCCTGACGATGATAACACCCTATCTTCTCTGACTTCTGGTATGGCTGCAATAAACAAATAGATGAGCAAATATTTCCCAAAATGAAATAAAGATAAAACTGAAATACTTTTGCTTGGTCCAGAAGCCAAAAGAGATAAACTTCCTGATAAACTTGAGAACTCAACTCCCCTTGTAAAATCAGAAGCAGCTAGCCTGGGTATGATCCTTGATTCAGATTTGAATTTTAAATCCCACATAAAGAAATTGACCGGAGCTGCATTTCTACACTTAAAGAAATATTGCAAAGGTACATTTACTTTTGCCATGTAATGACACGGAAAAACTAATTCACGCCTTTGTATCGAATGGACCAGATTACTGCAATGCACTTTTACTGGCCTTCCAAAGCAATCTATTGACAAACTTCAATTGATTCAGAATGCTGCTGTTAGACTTTTAACCAAAACCAGGATGAAGGAACATGTCACTCCTGTACTAGCTACTCTGCATCGGCTTCCTGTATCTTTTATAATTGATTTTAAAGTTCTCTTTCTTGTTTTTACATGTCAATAATCTTGGATCAGAGTATATCACAGAATTGTTTTCACATTATAATCCTGCTGGAGTTCTCAGGTCTTCTTCCACCAGTCTCTTAAATTTAAGCAATGTTCCTCAAAAAATAATTGGCAGGTCAGCTATTTTGAACTGCACTCTGAAACTCTGGAATTCAATACTTAAAACTGTGAGGGATGAAGATTCAGTTGATACTTTTAAACACCAGTTCAAAAGCTATTTATTTAACCTTGTTTTTAACTAACATCTTTTTGGCTTTTATTTTCATGTTTGTACTTTTATCCCAATGTAAAACACTTTGAAGCATGTTATCTGCATGAAAAGTGCAGATATTATTATTATTATTGAACCACACCTAGGCAAGGTGGGTGGGACAACAGATTTTCACATCCTACCCTAAACCTATGCCTTCTAGTTTTAGTTCTCCTTTTTTGGGAAAAAAACTGTCTGCATTCACCCTATCCGTACCCTAACGAGTTCGTACACTTCTGTAAACAGAACATACTATAGAACATTACAGCACAGTACAGGCCCTTCACCCTATGCCATTGTGTTGACCTTTTAAGCTACGTTAAGACCAATCTCAGCCTTCCCTCCCGCACAGCTCTCCATTTTTCTATCATGCACGTGCCTATCTCAGAGGTTCTTAACTGCTTTCTTAGGGTCCCTCGTCAGTCTCCTGCATGCCAAGGTTCCAACAATAGAAATGTCAAAGAGTTTCTTTTATTGACTTTTAAAGATAAGATTAAAATCAGAAAGTAGTTGAGCAAAGGAGGACAAAAATGTACCTTCACAAAGTCGAGGGAACACAGCTTAGCCTTTGATCCAAACTGCCATTTGCACTGTGTGTCTGCATCGTACAGCTGGCCAGGCAGCAGGCTTGGGTACTGGTACTCGTAGAGCTGCTTCGGTTCATCGACCAGGCAAGAAGCCTGAGCTGTACTGTGAACAAAACATAGTTCAAACTTGTGAGAAAAGCCCAGCGTGACTGACGAGCAAACAAAGCAGATGGCACGGTAGCGTAGTGGTGAGCACAACGCCTTACTGTACAGGCAACCCAGGTTCAATTCCTGACACTGCCTGCAAGGAATTTGTACGGTCGCCCCCTGTGACCATGTGGGTTTCATCCGGGCACACTGGTTTCCTCCCACAGTCCAATGATGTACCAGCTGGTAGGTTAATTGGTCATTGTAAATTGTCCCATAATTAGGCTAGGATTAAATCAGAAGATTGCTGTGCAGCACAGCTCGAAGGGCTATTAGGGTCTATACCACACTGTATCTCAATAAAATTGCCATAGCTAATCCATTGACAGCATCTATTGTACTGGGACCTAGGTTATAGAGAAAGGTGGAATAGGTTAGGACTTCATTTAGGAGTGTGGGAAAATGAGAGGAGATTTAACAGAGGGGTATAGATAAGGCAAATGCAAGCAGGCTTTTTTCCAGTGAGGTTGGGTGATATTGGAATTAGAGATCAAAGGCTTAGAGTGAAAGATGAAACATTAAAAGGGAACCTAGAGGGGAACAACTTTACTCGGGGATGTGGGGGTGGAAATGTGGAACAAGCTGCCAGCGGAAGTGGTGAATGCGGGCTTGATTTCAGCCTTTAAGAGAAATTTGGATAAGTACATGGATGAGAGGGGTATGGAGGGCTATGTAACATTTGCACGTAGATGGGACACAGCAAAATAAAGGTCTGGCATGGACCAGATGGACAGAATGGCTACCTTCTGTGCTGTAGTTCTCTGTGACTCCACAGGAGGCGCTGCCTCAAGAAGGCAGCATCCATCTTCAAGATCCCACTGGGTCAACGCTACTGCTGTCATTCAGAAGCCGGAAGTCCCACAGCGGCAGGTTGAGCAACAGCTACGTTCCTACAACCATCAGGTTGTTGGAACTATCCTGCACAACCCTAACCCTAGCTCAGCAGAGGAATACCACGGACCACTTGCACGGCCATGAACTTATCTCTGATTGTTTCTTTCTTTTTTTGCATTAAGATCTTGTTTCCGCATTTTTTAAACTCTCTTCACTGACTTGTACACATTTTTCATTCTTTATATGCTGTGTGCTGTCTGCGCCTGCGATGCTGCTGGCAAGTTATCCTCACCGTTCTTGTGCATATCTGCAAGAAACTTGACCTAACTTGACTAATCAGCGACAGCCCTGTACTAATAACCCCATTTACCAAGTTGAACCTGTCCAGGACACACACAGTGATTGCCAGGGTCCTGGGAAGTGTCACTGAACTGAGGACTTGATGTGCGGGTATAGTAGATTCCAGTTAATTGAGACACATTGGGACCAGTACATACATTTTGGCCCAATTAAGTGGCTGTCCCAATTAGCCAAAGTTTCACGGAAATAGTTAAAGAGAAACTATTGCTAAACGGAGTAACAAATTACGTATTTAATGAAATACAGAATAAATTAGAACCTTATCAAAATTACTACAGTACTATAAAACCGTGTATTAATTCCCAATAGTTATCGACGGAGGAATTCATCTAATGTAATGTATGCTTCCACATTCTTTTAATTGACTCTAAGTGAACAAAATCAGTGCAGACACCCAGTGCAGATAGTGCTTTTGATGACCACATCCCCCAAATCATCATTTTAGTTTTAACATTCAAGATAGTAGCCGATACATTCAAATTCTTCATCGTTCCTATCTTGTTGAAAGTAGTGAAATCGTTTCATTTTCTGACATCTTCAAGCCCGAATGCTTGAAACCGCAGTGAGCGAAGCAGTTCTGAATTGTCTTATTATTTGTTATTCACCAACTATCAGTAACAAAAATCACCTCCTTTTGAACACAAACATGCAAATGATGCTTTTTAAAAACTATTTACTCTTAGTACGATGTAGTGTTGAATGGCCACATGACGTGTGTGTGACTGGCACTAGTTAGAAAATATTCAACAACAGTCTTCTGCCCCAGTTAAGAGGTGTAGTGTCCCAAATAAACAAAGGGAATCCTGGCTATTTTCTCAATTGCTTTTGTTCTTTAAGAGTTATCCCAAATAAGAGGCTGCTCCAATTAACCGATGGCTCGATTAATCGAAATCCGCTGTGTATAGTTCCATGAAAATGACATCACAGGTAGACATGGTGGTGAAGTAGGTTTGTATTATGTGATTATTTTCATCAGTATAAGCACAGAGTGGGATATTTTGCTTAAGTTTTACAAATCGTTAAGTTACCCCTCACCTGCAGAACCATGCACAGTAGTGGCTCTCACACTGTAAGAAGTATGTGATTAAGCTGGAGAGTGCACAACAGATTCACAGGAATTTTGCCTGAACTGAACAGCTCAATATACTAGGAGAGGCTGGACAGGCTAGAATGGTTTTCCTTGGACTGAAGGAAGTTTGGGGGGGGTGGGGGTGGTTAGAAGTCACTGACAGGGGTTCACTTGTCCTGATGAAGGGGCTTGGCCCAAAAAGTTGACTGTTTATTCCCTTCCATAGATGCTGACTGACCTGCTTAGTTCCTCCAGCATTTTATGTGTGTTATCCATATCTGACTTCTACATTTACACATGAATCCCATCAAATGAATCATCTGGCTGAGATGCACACTTGAGATTTCATCTGACCAACTTTGAACTCATCAGCTAAAATATCACATTTGTTTTGAGGTAATAATTTGTTAAACATAGACGAGGGAACACATGGACTATTGCCAAATGGATCTTTAGGAACTATAGAAATGTGAACTGCAATCTGCTGATAACTTGTCTCCTGCTTCCCTAAAACCTTTACACCAGCTATGAGGGACATCAGTAACGTGATGGAATGTTTTCCACTTATCTGAATGAGTATATTCTCAGATAGAGTCTTGGCCTGAAAAGTCAGCAGTTTATTCTTCTCCATAGATTCAGCCTGACCAGCTGAGTTCCTCCAGCACTTTGTGCGTGTTGCTCTGGATTTCCAGTATCTGCAAAATCTCATTTTCAATTTCCGTCGCTATCGGTAAGGAATTTGTATCATCTCCCCATTACTGCGTAGGTCTCCTCCCACATTCCAAAAGCATACAGGCTAGAGTTAGTGAGTTGTGGGCATACTATGGTGGAAGCATGGTGACACTTGCTGGCTACCCAGCACAATTCTTGCTGATTTGATTTGCTGCAAACAATGCCTGTCACTGTATGTTTTGACGTATATATGGCAAATAAAGCTAAACTTTCAATCTTTAATCTTGTAGAGGGTTATAAGTTTATAAAGGGCATGGTTAGCTGGATAGTCACTGCTTTATTGCCCGAGAAGGGGAGTCTGAAACTAGAGGACATCAATTTAAAGAGAGGGGAGAAAGATTTAAAGATTTAAAGTAGATCTGAGGGGCACATTCTTCACAAAGAGAATGGCGGGTATAGGAATGAGCTGCCGGGATAAGAGGTTGAAGCAGGTACAGTTACCATGGTTAAAGGCATTTGTACGTGGATAGGAAAAGTAACACCTACCTAACCTTCCTCCAATCCTGATCTGCCACGGATCGGAATGACTTCAGCTGTTGAGACCCTCGATGCTCGAACTCTGCCTCCAAACATTTAGTGCCTCTCATCTTCCTGCATCATACACCTCCGTTCCAATCACTGGGACCAAAGTGTCTCAGAATTGAGTAGCAGGGAAACAGGCCATTCTGGTCACAGGAACAGTGCAGACCATCAACCACCCAACTACACTAATCCTACACCGAGTTATTTATTCCTCCCCCCATTTCCACCAACTCTCTCCAGAGTCTTAAAGATTAGCTTCATGTTTCACATGTACATCAAAACACAGTGAAATACATCATTTGCATCACTGATATACACCACGGGTTCCCAATCTTTTTTTATGCCATGGGCCAAAACAATTAAGCAAGGGCTCCATGGACACCAGGTGGGGAACCCCAGTACAACACACTTCGAGGTTATACTGGGGGCAGCCTGCAAATGTTTCCATGCTCCTGGTGCTAACATAGCATGCCCACAACTTACTAACCCACACTGTTATGTCTTTGGACTGTGGGAGGGAACTGAAATATCCGGAGGAAACCCATGCAGTCATTGGGAAAATGTACAAACTCCTGACAGACAGGGGTAGGAAATTGAACCCCGATTGCTAGCGCTGTAAAGGGTTACGCTTGCCACCGCACTACCGCGCTGCCCCTCTGATTCTACCGCCCGCCTACCCAAGTCACAGCAGCCAATTAAACCTGTCACATCTTCGGGATGCGGGAGGAGAATGAGGGTCCCAGAGAAAATCCATGGGGAGAAGGTGCAGCTTTTCTTTAACAGATGGGCACCTGAGGTCGGGGTTGAACTGGAGTTGTGGAGCAGCAGCTCTTTCAGCTGTGGTACAGGGCTGGAGTTGGCTACTCTCCCTAGTCCCTTTCTCCACAGTCTGACATCAAGTCACGGTCACTTTACTACATCACACCGGCTACTGAGAAGCCAATTGTTTAGCTGTGCAGAACACAAAACGATGAGCAGTGCAGCACAGTACACGCCCTTCACCTCATTATGTTGTGCTGACCTCTTAACCTACTCCAAGATCAATCTCACCCTTCCCTCCCACATAGCTCTCCAGTTTTCTTTCATCCATTTGCCTACCTAAGGGACTTTTAAATGTCTCTAATGTATACTTATCCACCACCGCCACCCCTGGCAGTGTGTTCCGTGCACCCACCACTCTGTGTAAAAAAACTTATCTCTGACATCCCCCCGCTTACCTGTAGAAATTTGTCGCAGACTTTGATGAGATGCCAAACCTCTCTAAAATTCTAAAAAGGAAGAGGTGCTGCCACATCTTCTCCAGCTTCTTCCACACACCTCTGAGCCTACCTCTGACACCACCCTTACACTGTCCAATCATCTGAAAAGTATGTACTCTTGTATTAGCCCTGGGGGAAAAAAGCACTGGCTGGCCACTCTTCTTACGCCTCTTATAATGTTCTGCCTTTCTAACAAGCTATCTCTCATCTTCCTCTGCTTGCTCAACCTTTCCTCATAAGACATGCTTTCTGATACAGACAGCACCCTGGTAAATCTCCTCCGCGTGCTCTGTAAAGCTTCCACATCCTCCCTATAATGAGCCCAGTAGAGCTGAACATAACGCTCCAAATGGTGTCAGGTTCTTGCTGCAGTTTATCTACTGTTCCAGATGATTTATGCTCAGAGATCAAATCGGAAGGTGGTTAATTACAAAAGGAAGGCCCAGCCACCCGTGTTGTGGCACCTACCTGAGGAATCTGCTGAGGTATTGCCTGCTACACACAGACCATGAGAAGATCCCATTGTTCCCAGCCAGGGTGGGAGACATGATATTCCCCTCGGTTTTCCGACATGGATTCCCTTCTCCGTCGTGAATCATGCCAAAGCTTTTTGTTGGAAAGTAAAGGGTGACAGATGTTAAAAGAACTTATCAATGCACTGCAGAATTTCGACATGGGAATAACGTACATGAAAATAAAACCATTGATATGAATACAAATTTTTATTTACTGTTAACTTCAGGTAAAGCCATAATACCCAAGTCCTAAATCTTTTCTGTGTTCTTTCCAGTGAAAATTGTCTTCTCTGCAATTTGAGTTGTGCCTTGCCTCTCCATGGCCTCCTCTACTGCCATGATGATGCCAAACTCAGGGTGCAGGAGCAACACCTCATTCTGTGTCTAGGTAGCCTCCAACCTGATGGCATGAACATCAATTTCTTTAACTTCCAGTATATTCTCTTTCCTCTCTTCACACTTTCTTATTCTGGCTTCTGTCCCCTTCCTTTACAGGCTTGATGAAGGGTCTCGGCCCAAAATGTCAGCTGTTTATTCCCTCCATGTATGCTGCCTGACTTGCCAAGTTCCTTTCCAGGATTTTGGATGTGTTACAGTACTGCAAGTACAACTTTGCCAACATCCTGTACAACTGCAACACTCACTTCCAGGACTTTATAACTCAAGTTCTCAGTATTATTTTTATTTTCATAGTTTCTCTTCTTTTGCACGTTAGATGTTTGTCAGCCTTCATCCTATTACGTAAACATTTTCATAAAATTCTATTGTATTTATTGTTTCTGTAAACGCCTGCAAGAAAATGAATCGTAAGGAAGTAAATGGTAGCACATATAATGATAATGATAAAATTCCTAAGGATATATTTTCATCAATTAAAGTAGGATTCAGCACTCCACACAAGCCTATGCAGTTCTGATAAGAAGTACACACCAATAAACTTAAATGAAAGCACAACCCACAAAAATGAAGAAATTATCACTATTGAAGAAAAAGTTAACCAATGGAAGAGCATGACCCTCCATGGAAGACATCCCCACAATCCCAGCAGACTAGTGTCTATGCCTAGCTCAGAGTTGGGGACATCTCCCCAGAAACAGGAAGATTCCTTGTGGCAATATAAGACTAGGTGGTTAACACAAAAAAAGTTACCAAAAATACATAATAGGAGACCAACAAATTCAGGATGGTAAATACAGAAAATGCCAAGAGAAACCAGAAACAATCCAATACATTACAGGATCCTGCAGCAGTTTAACTCAATCTGATTACTTACACAGGCACAAACAAGTGGCAAACATCAGTCACCAATAACTGGCTTTAAAATACAAACTCATAAAAGACACCATACCTTAATATAAATACAGGCATGATCCAGTTTTAAAGTCAGAGTCTACAAATTATATAATGACCGATCCATTATTACAGATAGGACAATCCATAATAACCATCTGGATATAATAATACAGGATAAACAAGCAAAAACAACTTACTTAATCGGTATAGGCATTCCAAAATCATGCAAAATACAGAAATCAATAAGTGAAAAACCCCCAGAAATATGCTGAATTGAAAGAGGAAATTGAAAGACTTTGGAACATGAACAGGGTATGGCATTACACAATAGCATTAAAAATTAGCCCTACACAACAATATTTATGTAAAGCTCCAGAAAGCCACAATACTAAACACCACTAGAATAGTCTGAAAGTGCCTAGCAATTGAGAGATGAGTGTGCTCAGCGATACCTGTACCTCAGATTTTACCAGGTTGAGTTGAAAAAAAAACGCATTTATAAAGCATGTTCTTTATAATAAGTTTACTTTGAACTTTGAACATGACATTTCAATTCTTACAGATAATGCCCGATGAATGAAGGCCATTATACAAAGCATCATCCTCACCTCGCCTGTTTACCTCTGACGCCAATTTGCAGGGAACTATGAACTTGTACTCCTAAGAACCTCTGATCTTCAATGTTCCTCAAGTCCCTCCCCTGGACTGACATGAGGACACAGATACAAGATAGGAGGGGTACTGAGAGGTAGCTTCTATATAAGGAGGGTAGTGAGTACCTGGTACGCGCTGCCAGGTGCGGACGGTTCGGTAATTTAGTGGTTAGCATAATGAGATTACAGCGCCAGCAACACGGGTTCATTTCCTCTGCAGTCTAGGGCGTTTGCACATTCTCCCGGTCATCGCGTGATTTTCCCCCGGATGCTCTATTTTCCTCCCACATTCCAAAGACATATGGGTTAGCAGACTAGTTGCTATTGTGGATTTAACTGGGCGGGTTCCTTGGACCATAAAAGCCTGTTACCGTGCTGTTATCTCTAAATAAGTAAATAAAATCAGAATATTTAAGAGCCACTGGATAAGTGTAAGGAGAGGAGGGGCTTTTGGGGGCTTATGGGTTAAATACAGAGAACTGGGAGGATACTGAGGTCAGAATGGGCCAATTAGGTCACGGGGCCTGTTTCTGTGCTGAGTTACTCTAATAACTAGAATTCATGTAGGAATATGCTTGATTGTTGACATGGACTTTGGTGGGACGAAGGACCTGTCTCAATGTGAATCACCGCAGCTCTCCGGCAGGGGTTCCCAACCCTTTTTTATGCCAGGAACCAATACCATTGAGCAAGGAGGTCCGTGGACCCCAGTTTGGAAACACCTGCTCTGTAAGGGAGAACTTTGTCACTTAGAGGGTGGATCTCCCAGCCTATAGGTGGTGGAATGAGGAGCAGAGCCTTCATGCAGGAACTGAATCAGCACTGGCGATTAAATGATCTGTGAGCCTGTGGAGAAAGACTGGAGACATTGGACAGGTGGGGTTGTTCAACAGCGGGCCAGTTCCGACTGAATGGGCCAAATGGCAACCCCCCCAACCCCCGTGCCGTAACACCTCTTGTCATTCTGTGATGCATGGCAGCTGTGCAAAGTGTTAATTGTAGCATAACCAGGGGCTCGAACACCGCACATCTGGTCCGTGCATCTCACTTCCAATTCCACAGCCAGTCTGGGCTTCATGGTTCAGTGGGTAGCCAGAAGAGAGCCTGCAGCCCTAACTCCCACGGCTACACTACAAAACAGTAGCTACAACATTAATGAGTTGTTTTTTCCCTTCAAATGGGAAGTTCTAAGTTAGGGCCAAGGCGACGGCCAACAAAGCAACTTTACTTGTGGAGAAGGGAGAGCTTTACTCTTCAGTAAAGTGTTTGGCTCTGACTGAAACAGAAGTTGCTTCCAACAGTGAAACACCATAATTAAAAGTCTGCAGGAAACCAGTTTCAGCTTGCGTAAGAGGATCCTCCATCTGTTCGATCTACAGCCTGTAATAAATACACAGTGTAGTACATTCTAACCCCCTACCCCGCACCCATCCTCTTCTCTCCAGCTGCTGACCTGTCACATTGATGTCTTCTTAGCAGAAGCCTGAACAGGCTTGTTTAAAATCTTTCTCATTTCTTTTTAATATAGAAACCTGCTTTGAAAAGATGAATTGAGAGATAGACAGTGGAATTAAGATTTTCCTGAGGTTGGGGGTTGTAGATTTGTGTTTGCTGAGAGTCCCTCACCTCTGCCATTTTCTACCCGCTCCTTACTGTGTGGATAACTGCGACTATGAGTTACAGGGAAAGGCTGGATAGGTTAGGACTCAATTACATAGAATGCAGGGGAATGAGGAGAGATTTGATGGAGGCATACGAAATTATGAGGCGTATATACACAGTAAATGCAGGTAGGCTTTTTTCTACTGAGGTTAGGTGAGACTGAACTGGAGGTCATAGGTTAAGGGTGCAAGGTGAAATATTTAAGGGGAATCTGAGGCGGAACCTCTTCACTCAGGGGGTGGTGAGAGTGTGGAACGAGTGCAGAAGTGGCCAATGCAGGTATGAATGCAACATTTAGGAGAAGTTTGAATAATTACATGGATGGAGGATATATTGAGGGCTATGATCCAGGTGTAGATTGATGGGACTAGGGAAGAGTAACAGTTTGGCATGAACAAGATGGACCGAAGGGCCTGTTTCTGTGCTGTATTGCCCCATGACTCTATGAATAACTCAGTATCAAACACCGCATGGTGACAGGATACTCAGGGAATCCCGATCTCATCTTCCTGTTGGTTATCCATGGACAGCGGGCAAACTGATTTATAATGAACTTAGTGGCTACTTGAAGAGGTTATAAGGTCTTTCCACAATTGCTTTCCAAGTTCTGCTCAAACAAATATCAAATGTCCTTTGGAAGCTCCTATTGGATCTGCCTCAGGCAACACATTCCAGAACAAAACGTTTCACTGCTTAAAAGCAATTTCTCCTTCCCTCGCCTCTAGCTATTTTAAGAATAACCTTAAATCACCAGTTATTGACTGGAAATGCTTTGCATTTATTTAATCCATCAAAAGCATTCAGATTTTAAAATAGCAAAGGGAGTGAAATCATTCACAAATGCTTAAAATTCACCTTTGGTGGAAGTGGGGGTGGGATAGAGGATAGAGGCAGTGCAAAGAGATTCCAAGTTAAGGAGCACGAATCTAGGGAGCTGAGGGCATTGATTGTGAAAATATAAACAGAAGACACTGGAAATACTCAAACAAGACAAAGTCTGCAGATGCTGGAAATCCGAGCATCACACACAAAATGCTGGAGGAACTCAGCAGGCCAGGCAGCATCTATGGAGAAAAGTTTTGGGCTGAAACCCTTCAGCAGGACTGGAGAAAAAAAGCTGAGGAGTAGATTTGAAAGGTGGGGGGAGGGGAGAGAGAAAGACCAGGCGATAGGTGAATCTTGGAGCAGGAGGAATGAAACAAAGAGCTGGGAAGTTGATTGGTGAAAGAGACAGAAGGCCATGGAAGAAAGAAAAATGGGGGAGGAGCACCGGTGGGAGGTGATGGGCGGGCAAGGAGATAGCATAAGAGAGGGACAAGAGGATGGGAAATGGTGGGGGTGTGGTGGTGGAGGCATTAATGGAAGTTTGAAAAATCGATATTCATGCCATCAGGTTGGAGGCTACCCGAACAGAATATAAAGTGTTGTTCCTCCAACCTAAGTGTGGCCTTATCCTGACAGTGGAAGAGGCCATGGATGGACATATTGGAATGGGAATGGGAAGTGGAATTAAAATGGGTAGCCATTGGGAGATCCCATTTGTTCTGGTGGATGGAGCGTAGGTGCTCGGTAAAGCAGTCTCCCAATCTACGTTCGGTCTCACTGGTATACAAGAGGCTCCACTGGGAGCACCGATCACAGTATATGACCCCAACAGACTCACAGGCCAAATGTCGGCTCACCTGGAAGGACTGTTTGGGGCCCTGAATGGTAGTGAGGGTGGAGGTTTAAGGGTAGGTGAAACATTTGAAATACTCAGCAGGTCAGGCCAAATTAGATGCTGCTCGAATTGCCGAGAATTGTACCACTTACTGTTTTTTTTTTTCGGGATTCCCAATTACTTGTAGTTTGATTTTTGATCACATATTGGTGGTGAGCAAGGCTTGTGGAGCGGCAGAATAATGGCTCGCTCAAAATGTTGCCACAGAGGATCGATGAACTGGGGAAGTGCCCAAAGAAATGGTGCTGAACATTACATACAGCAGTACAGCACTGGATGTACCATTTGGGCTACAACAGTAAGCCAATCTTGATGCCAATTTATACTAAACGTCCTCCTTTTGGGTATCATCCAGATTCCTCCATTCCCAAAATAGTCACGTGTCTAACTAAAAGCCTTTTCAACGCCACCAAACTGCCCACTTACAATACTACCTCTACTAACCCATTCCAGTCGACCACCTTCCTTCCACTTTAAATCAGCCGCTTTGCCCAAACTTTTGCGCATCTGCCCTAAGACCTCCTTACTCTTTAATCCAACACCAAGTTATCTACCACTTCTATGTGATGATTAGACTAGATTTAGATTATGAGGACACGCGGTCCTCTTTTATTGTCATTTAGTAATGCATGCATTAAGAAATGATACAATATTCCTCCGGTGTGATTTGGTACATATCAGACGTATATATAAATTTCCCTCTGCCTTTGTTCTCACAGTGGGTGTCATTAGACAGCGAGAATTTCTTGCATCATTTGAAGGACCGATTTATGAAGGTCAAGGCTGAGAAAATGCAGTCTGCATGAAAGAGAGGCACAACACCTTAGTCCAGAGAGGTGCAATGCATTCAACTTTAGTGCTCTTACATGAGGGGCATAGATGCGGTGAATGCACACTGCAATCAAAAACTACAGTGTATAGGTTTAAGGTGAGAACGGAAAGACTTAAAAGGGATCTGGGAGGGAATTCTCGATGCAGACAGTGGCGTGCAATTGGAATGAGCTGCCAAAAGAAGTGCTCGAGGCAGGTGCAATAACATTTAAAAGATAATTGGACAAGTAGATGGACAGGAAAGGTGTAGAACAAGGGTTCCCAACATGGGGTCCACAGACCCCTTGCTTAATGGTATTGGTCCACGCATAAAGAAGGTTGGGAACCCCGAGTGTAGAGGAATATGGGCCAAGCGTGGGTAAATGGGACTCGCTTAGAAGGACATTTTGGTAAGCAGTGAGCCAAAGGGCCTGTTTCCGTGCGAAGTGACTTACTGACAGGCGCAAAATCTCTGTACAGAGTACTGCATTGCATGCAACTTTAGTATTCTTCCATGAGGGGCATAAAAACGGTGAATGCACACAGTCTTTTTGGCAATCTGCATCTTCTCCCTGTGACCATATGGGTTTCCCACAGGTGCATCATTTTCCTCCCATAGCAAGTTGGATGGTATCTGGTCACTGACAACCGCTTCCAGTGTGGAGGTTAGTGATACCATTTGAGGAGAGTTGAGAGTGATGGAGGGAGCACAGAATGGGCTTGTGTGGACATATGCTTGAAGGTTGGCGTGGGCTGATGCAGGATTTTGACCCAAATCCTCACTGGTGTCTTTGAGCTAATGAAGCAAACAGGTCATTACTGTAGAGGGGATCTCACTGAGTTCAAATTGGGTGCCTGCTTCTGATGCAGCTGAATTCAAACGGGGTGTTTTAATGGCTGTAAGGCACCAGCAGTGGAGGTAACACATGCTATAAGATTAAAGGCTAACTTTATACGTCACATGTACATTGAAATATACAGTGAAATCTGTCGTTTGCATCAAATCTAATCAGAGAGGATTGCGTTGGGCAGCCCACAAGTGTCGCCACATTTCTGACGCCAACATAAGGTGCCCACAACACACTAACCCTAACTATATATCTTTGGAATGTGGGAGGAAACTGTTGCACCTGGAGGAACCCTATGTGATCATGGGGAAAACGTGCAAGCTCCTTAAAGACAGTGGTGGGAATCGAACCCCGATCTCACAGTGTTGAGCGAACTGCTACACTACCTGTAGGTATGTTTATTTATCTTTCTTTAAAGGATTATGACTCTTTGGATATAATTCTGGGTTAAAGTCAGGGTTTGTGCAACTAATGTGCTCTCTACCCAACAGACAAACTATATTCTTCTTTACACATCACTAACACAAGGCCCGACAGAGCATGCAAGTTCACTGAAAAAAAAGTCCACAAAATAAATTCATGTGGGGTGAATTCTAATAACTGGAACAAAGGAAACAGCAGTTTCCTCAGATTATTTCCAGGACCTGATTGTAATTTCTGGAGCTCCAACCCCTTCTTCCTTTTTATAAGCGACTGCTGATGAGATTGGCTTTCTGTTTGCAAAATGTTCCATTATCAAATCTGATCTTTTTGTTCCAACACCACTCCTAGATAATGCTGCCATCTTCCATCACCTAACGCACCCCCCTCCCAAACACCCAGTCAAAAAGCAAAAATGCAGAACCTTAAACTACCACACTACAGGACCATAAGGTATAGAAACAGACCTAAGCCATTCAGCCCATCTTCTCTGTCATCTTGGTTGTTTTTCTTTTCTCAGCCCCATTCTCTTGCCCTCTTGGCTCAACCACAATCTTACTGAGTGGAGTACCAAACTTGAGAGTCACACGGCCTATTACTGCTCCTAACTCTTATGTTTCAACTCACTTCTGACAAAATTTGGCATGGAGTAGATGGGCCTCTGGGCCTGTTCCTGTTCCTTTTCTTTTATTCTATAAGGCAATCCAAAAGTGGACGGCATCTCTGTGAGAATGGGAACGATATATAGATCAGTATCACTTACTTATGTCCGGATTCATGAGCGATGGTAAAAGCTAGGCCTAATCCTGTGTCCTCGTTGATGGTGCAGCTTCGATACTTGCTGCACATCCCACTGATCGGAGCAAAGCCTGCAAAACAGATCAAAGTTCCATTAACGCCCCCCCCTTCCACAAAAGACTGCACACCTCCAGAATGAGCTGACTAATCGAGTCCGAGTCCCATCAGGGCGCGGTGGAGCTTTATCCAGAGGATGGGAGCTGTCCTTTAAAATTTCCTTTTTCCATGCACACTCTTCCCAATGGACAAGCTTGCTTCACCTAGCAACCCGAATGATGTCAAAGGCTCCACAAGCCCGGAGCTGAACACTCTGCTAAGAGCACCTAGGGAACTTTCAATCATGCCGAAGTAAGAAAAACTGACTCTTTGCATCACATGAGAGACAGCCTGCGGCCAAGTGAAATTGACACACACTTTCTCATTCCTATGCACAATCCCATTTTGTTTAGGCCTCAAGACACAGGAGCAGGAATTTGACCCATTGAGTCCCTTCCAGCAATCCATCATGGCTGATTTATTGTCCCTCTCAACCCCATTCTCCTACCTTCTCAATTTTTCTCTTTCTGAAATTTAAGTGGCAATGGACCCCACATGCTAGTGCATGCAAACTCCCCATGAAATCTTTACACCAAAAATACTTTACAAGTATTTGCTATGAATACAATGCTGCTGGAGGGCTTTATTGTCAAAATGTGAAATCTAGATCATACAATATTACAGCACAGTATATGCTCTTCGGCTCACAATGTTGTGCCAACCTTTTAACCTACTCCAAGATCAATCTAACCCTTCTCTCCCACATAGCCCTCCATTTTACTTTCATCCATGTGTCCATCCCATGGTAGAATTCAAGAGGGATGCATCTGCCCCAATAATTGTCCCTCCATTGATGTCACCAAAAGGACGTTATCAAGCTCCCTTTTTTGAACAGAAGCAAAGAGTTGCCTGGCCTGTACCTGTGCTGCGCTGTTCCAAGTTCTAAACCAATGGGATAGAAGCTGTCCTAAAGCTTGGTGGTTCCTGCTGAGATTCTCCAGAATTTTGTTTGTGTTTCTCTGGAATTCCAGCATCTACAGAATCTCTTGTGTTTATGATTTGCTGCTCCACTGCGAAGTCCCTTCAAAGGATGCCTAACCTGAAGAAGTTTAAATCTTCTCTTCAACGGGAATTTAATGAAACCCCCTTTCACTGCTCCCCTTCTGTGATCTCTGCTGTTCTCCAATGCTTCCAACAATATACTCACCCAGACTCTTTACCACAGCTACGGATTCTTCCTGTGAACCTGTTTACCTTCTCCCCCTGGTGCCTCTCCTTTATCCCCTTTCTCCTATGGTCCACTCTCCTCTCCTATCAGATTCCTTCTTCTGCAGTCTTCCACCTTTCTCACCCACCTGGCTTCACCTATCATCCTTCTAGCCAGTCCTACTTCCCCTCCCCCATCTTTTTACTCTGGAACCTTTCCCCTTTCTTTCCAGTCCTGATGAGAGGTCGCAGCAGGAAGCGTTGACTGTTTATTCATTTCCATAGACGCTGCCTAATCTGCTGAGGTTCTCCAGCATTTTGTGTGCGTTGTCTTGTATCATCAGCCTGTTCAAAGACTATAACAAGCTCAACGAGTAGAACACCTCCTCACTTGGATCCACCTACCAATTTGTGGCACTTACCTCACCCCCTCCCGTCACCTCCCTGTCTTTATTTATTTAGAGATACAGCAGAGTAACAGGCCCTTCTGCCCAACAAGCCCCTGCTGTCCAATCACACCCATGTGACCAATTAACCTGCGAGCCCCTGCATCTTTCGACTGCGGGAGGAAACCAGAGCACCCGGAGTAAACGCACATGTTGACAGGGAGAGTGTACAACCTCCTTCGGGAAAGTGGCAGGAATTGAACCTGGGCACTGATGCTGCAACAAGACCATAGACCATAGGAGATTGGAGCAAAATTAGGCCATTCAGTCCACTGTGCCCACTCTGCCATTCCCATCATGGCTGATTTACTAACCCCCTCAAACCCATTCTCCTGCCTTCTCCCCATAACCTTTGACACCCTTACTATTCAAGAACCTATCAACCTCTGCTTTAAGTATATCCAATGACTTGGCCTCCACAGCTGTCTGTGGCAACCAGTTCCATAGATTAACCTCTCTCTGGCAAAATAAATTCCTCATCATCTCTGTTCCTAAGGGACATCCCTCTATTCTGAGGTTGTGCCCTCTGGTCCTAGACTCCCCCACTATATGAAACATCTCCACCACATCCAGTCTACCTAGGCCTTTCAATATTTAATAGGCTTCAATAAGATCTGCCCTCATTCTTCTAAACTGCAGCGAGTTCAGGCCCAGAACCATCAAACTCTCCTTGTATTTTAACAGTACATTCCCTGAATCATTCTAGTCAATCTCCTCTAGACTCTCCCCAATGCCAACACATCCTTTCTTACATAAGGAGCCCAAATTTACTCATAATACTTCAAGTAATAGTGTTATGCTAACCACTACTAAACATAATGACTCTCCTCTCCACTCTCAGTCTTTCTTTCTTTTTCAATCTTTTTATTAATTTCGAAATATAGAAATAAAACATAGCAATAATACAAATAGTAGGAGATATATTGTTACACTTAGGAAAAGTAATTGTAAAATCAAATAGTGTAAGTTAACAAAGCTCCCAATCATGTAGAACTGACAACGGATAATACAAATCAAAAAAAAACTGAAAAAAAAATCATGAAAAAGAAAAAAAAACAAAACCAAAAAAAAAATACAAACCCCATCCCCAAAGAAAAACAAAACTAATCAACTAAACTAAAAGACTTGGGCAAAACTAACAACTTAAAAATGGAAAAGAAGAAAACCTTAGTATCGACGACTCCATTCCCCTCCAACAACAGTACAGAGAGATAAAGTAAGTTTGGAAATGATCAAATTACATCAAATGAAAATGCTGAATGAATGGCCTCCAAGTTTTTTCAAACTTAATGGAAGGGTCATAAACTGCACTTCTAATTTTCTCCAAATTCAAACACACCATAGTTTGTGAAAACCAATGAAATACCTTAGGAGAGTTAATCTCTTTCCAATTCAACAAAATGGACCTTCTAGCCATTAAGTAAGAAATGCAATCATCCTTCGTGATGAAGAGGTTAAATTATTTAAGTCTATCATTGGTAGTCCAAAGATAGCAGTAATTGGATGAGGTTGTAAGTCGATATTTAGGACCGTTGAAATAATATCAAAAATATCTTTCCAATATTTCTCCAACAAGGGACATGACCAAAACATGTGAGTTAAAGAAGCTATCTCGAAATGACATCTGTCACATATTGGATTAATATAAGAGTAATAACGAGATAGTTTATCTTTGGACATATGAGCCCTGTGCACTACTTTAAACTGTATCAACCTATGCTTAGCACATATAGAGGATGAATTCACCAACTGAAGAGTTTTTTCCCGTTTTTCAGTCGGTATATTAATCTCAAGTTCTCTTTCCCAGTCAGCTTTAATTTTATTAGAAGCATCAGGACATAAATTCATAATTATATTATATATAATTGCTACTACACTTTTCTGAGAGATATTTAAATCTAAGATTTTTTCCAAAATGTCCATTGGATATGGGTGTGGAAAATTAGGGGAAACAGTAATTAAAAAGTTTCTAATCTGTAAATATCTAAAAAAGTGAGATCTGGGTAAGTTATATTTATTAGAGAGTTGATCAAAAGACATAAAACAATTATCCAAAAATAAATCGCGAAAAGATATTATACCTTTGGTTTTCCAATCAAAGTAAGCTTGATCCATTGTGGAAGGTTGAAAAAGAAAATTTGATATAATGGGACTTGCTAGAATAATTGATTAAACCCAAAAAATCTTCGGAATTGAAACCATATACGTTAACTATTGGGTTATTCATTTGTTTATATAATTTAAAAGAAGTAAAAGGAAGTGAAGTTCCTAAAACCGAACCCAAGGAAAACCCTTGTAATGAATTAGATTCAAGATTTACCCAATGAGGGTTTAAAGATACGTCCAAATCTCGTAACCAAAATTTTAAATATCGAATATTAATTGCCCAGTAATAAAATCTAAATCTTGACACAAGATTTTGACCGGGAATAGCAACAATTCCTTTCCCTCCGCAGATTCTGCTCAAGCTGAGTTCCCTCCAGCACGTTTTCCTTTCGCCCTGGGTTCCAGCGTCAGCCATCTCTTGTATCTCAATGATCTGGTCCTCTTTCCATTCAGTTGCAAGGGGACTGGAGGTTTGGATGAAACCTGCGCTTTCTGAGGGATAGGCTTGAGAGGCTGATTGGCATCATTGTCTGCCTGCTTTAAAACAGTGGGAGAACATGCAAGGTTCCACATAATGAAGACCTCACACCTTCTTGCAGCATGTCAGATCTGTCAGTGAAGATATACAGAAAGTCTAGTTTCTTTGCAATCAGGTTTCTGAACAGACCATGACCATGAATACTATTTCACTTTTTGCACTGCTTATTTATTTTTTTAATATCTCATATTGTATCTTACGGTAATCCTTTTATGACTTCCTCTGTACTGCTGCTACAAAACAACAAATTTCATGACATACATCAGTGATAGTTAGCCTGATTCTGACTCTGATCCCGATCCTACCCTCCATCCCAAACATACTCTGATGAAGTGTTTCTTTTTTAACTAACCAGTCCTTCTGACTGAGCTTGCCATTAATTTGTCTGCTTTTGGCACCCCGAGGAGCTGGTCGGGTGAGGTCAATCACTTTGACAGGGGACTGGTGTCAGTTCAACATTGTAGCATAGCGGTTCATGCTGTAGCTTTACAGTGGAAGTGATCGCTAACCAGTGTTCGATTTCTGCCGCTGTCTTTAAAGAGAGTGTACGTTCTCCCCATGCCTGTGTTGGTTCCCTCTGGGCACTCCAGTTTCCTCACCATTCTAAAGACATACGGGTTGGGGTTAGGAAGCTGTGGGCATACCACGTTGGCGCTGGAAGAATGGCGACACCTGAGTACTGCCCCCAGCACATCGCAAAAACAACAACACAACACACATTTCACCATATGTTTTGATGTCCATGCAATAACTAATGCCAATCTACAACTCTTTTCTTAGTGTAATCCTGGATTTATCTTTTCCCAATATTCAGGAAGAGCCATGGTAGGATTTGTACTTGCAATGGCCACCACACCGCCGGTAACCAGCCACCAGACCCATCCTCAAGCCTCAACTGTCCACCGGACATGCAGCCAGACACAGTGGCCTGAGCTCAGCAGACTTGATACAGTTCAATAATCTGGACAGAATGGTTAAAACCACATAGCACCAGGCTCAAAGACACCTTCTTTCCCACTGTCCCCTGAACAGTCCCCTAGTACGATAAGATGGATCCTTGACAGCAGGGTTTAACTCCTTCTGACCTTGCACCTTAACGTCAGCCTGCACTGCACTTTCTCTGTAACTGTTACACTTTATTCTGCACTCTGCTATTGTTTTCCCTTGTACCACTTCAAGCATTGTTGTAGTGCAATGATCTCTCTGGATGGCAATCAAAGCAACACTTTTCACTGTACCTCTGCACATGTGACAATAGTAAACCAAGTTACATCTGAGGACAATCTCAGTAGAGGTTTTCACTTCTGTAGATGCAAAGCAGAGGGTATTCCATCTGGTTTAATCATCGTCTGGTATGGAAACACCAATGTCCAGGAATAGAAAAGGCTACAGAGAGTGGTACCATCATAATTGAAGTGGTGGGTGCCATGAAATACACTGCCAGAGAAGGTGGTAGAGGCGGATACAATCGGGTCTTTTAATAGGTACATTCAGCTTAGAAAAACAGAGGATTATGCGGTAGGGAAATTCTAGGTAGTTTCTGGAGTAGGTTACATGGTCAGCACAACATTGCGGGCCAAAAGGCCTGTAATATGCTGTAGATTTCTAGGTTTCCTCCCCTCCACTGAGTACTTTTACATGGAATGTTGCCACAAGAAAGCAGCAACCAACATCAAAAAGCCCCAGCATCCAGCTCATGCCCCCTCTCATTACTACCATCAGGAGCCGTTAAGAACAGATGAACAGTTCCACAAAACCAGGTTCAGGAACAGCTACTACCCTTCAACCATCAGGTTCCTGAACTAGTGTGGATAATTTCAACCACCACTACTCTTTACTGATTCTACAATCTACAGATTCACTTTCAAGGACACTTTCAATTCATGCTGCAATAATATTTTAATTTGCAGTTTGTCTCCTTTTGTAGTTTGGCTGTTTGTCAGTCTTTGTTCAGGAAAGAGTTTTTTTTAAATACTATCATACTTCCTTTGTTTCTCCCCCTCTATAAATGCCCACAAGGAAATGAATCTCAAGGTACTATCTGGTAACATATACGTATTTCGATAATAAACTTACTTTGAACATTCCACCCCCACCACCAGAGTTGACGATCATGGCACTTGCTTACCCAAGGTGTCACAAGGCTCATTCTTCCAGGAGCAGATGTCCAACCCGGTGAGCAGCACGGCATGATCATGCCGCTTGCCGTCCTTGCCCATCAACCTCGACTGCCACTGGCAGAAGCTGTTCAGCGACTGGTCTGCATGATGGCTGATCACCAACCCGGGCTGAAAGAAGAAACCAACACCGCCCAAATTTTTTTTTTTCACAATTAGTTCCACAACTGCGACGTGCTGAGACTCCACCCAACTTAAGAAGCACGAGCGGGCCATGTGACCCTTCTTAGCTGCATCATCATCCAATAACTTCATGGCCCCTACAAAACAATAACTTCAGTAATATTCAGTGTGCTTCTGATTCTGGTTGTTGCTGATTGTCCACTTCCCTGTCCAAACCCTATCTCTACCAAACCCTCAATGTCCTCAGATGTTAATTTAATCTATGTTCAGTAACTGAAAAGAGAATTGCAAAGGTTTACAATCATTCGCATGAAGATCTACTCCCTACACACATGACTATGTAGCCAGGTAGAGCTCAAACACCATTAGTAAGTTTGCCAAAGACACAACTGTCGTTGACATAATTTCAGATGGTGATGAGGAAGCACACAGGATTGAGATAGATCAGCTAGTTGAGTGGAGTTGCCGCAAGAAGCCTGCACTCAACATCAGTAAGAGCAACAAACTGATTGTGGCCTTCAGAAAGGGGAATTCAGGAGAACACACACCAGTCCTCAGCAGTGAAAACAGTCAACAGGTTCAAGTTCCGAGGCATCAACATCTCAGAAGTCCTAAACTGGACCGAAACTATTGATGCAATCACCAGGAAGGCGTGCCAAAGCCTATACTTCATTAGGAGTTTGAGCAGATTTTGTACGTCAGCAAAGAGCAAATTTCTACAGATATAGCGTGGAGAGCTTTCTGACTGGCTGCATCACAGCCTGGTATGGAGGCTCCAATGTACAAGATCCAACAAAAAAAAAAGCTGCAGAAGCCAGCTCCACCATGGGCAGTAGTCACCCCTGGCACCAAGGACTTCTGATAAAGGCAATGCCTCAGGAAAGTGGCATCCATCATTAAGTACCCTCACCATCCAGACATGCCCTCTTCTCATTACTATGATCAGGAAGGAGATACAGGGGCCTGAAGGCACACACTCTACGTTTTAGGAACTGCTTCTTCCCTGTCCCCATTTGATTTCTGAACTGTCCATGACCACTACCTCACTATTTTGCAGTCTTTTCACATTCGTTCATTCACCCATTTATTTATTATTGTAACTTATGGCAATTCTTTGCATACCACATTATACTGCTGCCACAAAAGAACAAATTTCACAACATATGTCAATGACAACAAACCTGAGTCTGACCATTCTCCTCATCTCACTTTGAAAGGGCCGCCCCATCGTCCTGAGACCACACTGACTGAAGTGCAGATGTCTGCATTCTTAACCCTGACACTCTTGCACCCAGTCTCTCAATGGTTGATCAAGACAGTCGGCGATTACCTCAGTTATCAGCTACTTTAGCTCAGGGCTTCCCGACCTGGGATTTGCAGACCCTTGCCGAACGGCATTGGTCCACTGCATTAAAAAAAAGGTTGGGAGCCCCCTGCTAGCTGTTCGTGCTCAGTTTAGGAATGTTTCTCATGTACAAGACAGTTATTAGGAGCATGAGAATAACTTACTGGATCCTTTTCTAAGAGCAACAGGCTCACAACCATAATCCTTATGTCACTTCCGATCGTCCCATCTTTGAAAAGACTGGACACCTGTTAGAAAAATAACATTTCAGAATGAAAAAGGAGTAGTAACAAAGAGAACGACGTTCAGCCCAACAGATTTTTGTCAAAGACGCCCATCTCTCGATGACTTTTCATTTAATTTTCTCTCACGAGCTTTTACCACTCTACCTCAGATAAAATCCATACTGTATGTCCCAACCACTACCTGTGGAAACGTGTTCCACGTTCCCACCGTTTTTTGAATAAAGAAGTTTCTTTATTCAGAAACGGCACAGTAGCATAGCAGTTAGCACAACACTTTACAGCGCCAGTGACTGGGTTTTAATTCCCGTCATTGTCTGTAAGGAGTTTTCACATTCTCCCCGTGACCGTGTGGGTTTCCACTGGGTGCTCCTGCTTCCTCCCACATTCTAGGGTTAGTAAATTATGAGCGTGCTGTGTTGGTGCCGCAAGCAACGCATTCTCGGACTGTGTTGGTTGCTGACACAAATGACGCGTTTCACTGTATGTTTCAATGTTAGTTAGTTAAAGTCTGTCCCGAGCCTTATAGGCTCATCAGGCCGGTGCTTATGCCGGTTTCCGTGGCGTGAAGCGACTGAGTATGTGACTCCCTACCACTCCCCCCGCCCCACCCCGGATAGGACGCCAGTCTATCGCGAGGTTAACCCCTACATTTTCCCGGTACCCATTTTCAGCTGGGTGGACTACAGCATTGTGTGGTTAAGTGCCTTGTTCAAGGACACAACACGCGACCTTGGCTGGGGCTCGAACTCACGACCTTCAGATCGCTAGTCCAATGCCCTAACCACTTGGCCACGCGCCACGTTTCAATGTACACGTGACAAATCAAGCTAATCTTTAAGACCTTTGAACTTCTTCGTTCTGAATTCCTTACAGGACTTACTAATGACTGTGCTGTTATATGGAACTGCTGGATAACAAAATAAACCTACGTGGGAAAATGCAGCAGTCAGACGTACAAGACCACAAGCTAGCCCTGCAGTTCTACTGGATCGTGGTCACAATAGCATGACCAAGACCAGGGACTAATGATCCACAGATATGAGCAAGATTTTGGCCCAACTACAAGTTAATCAGCAACATTTGCACACCAAAGGTGGCTGTAGCTGAACTCAGACATTGGACACGACAACAATGGCTGCCATTCACACAAAGGCCTACCATGTTCATGACAGTCAGGATGTAGGTGGTGATGTTCTCCTGGCCATGCTTCTCCAGCATTTTTTTGTCCGCAACCACCAGAGTCTCAACGGTCAGCCCCTGGTTCTTCCGTGAATTAAGGGCAGTGCGCTTTAACCTGCCCCTGGGGCTGTATTCATCGGGCAGGATGTGGATACCCTCTGCTGGAGGTCGAGGCATGTCTATAGAATGGGTGTAGGGAAGGAGAGAGCAGAGAAACTTCAGTTTCAGAGGGAAAATCAAAGGCCACCTATTGCAGCCACCACATATCAGGGATACAGAGCACAGCTGTTCACAACCAACAATACACTTGTGAAGGCTTCAATGTGAAGTCAAATAGATTCAAGATTCACGGTTATTTATTGTCATTTGTCAGTACACAAATGTAAAGGAGAATGAAATGACTGTTAATCTGTATCTGATGCAGCATAAACAACACACAATAAGCATAAAGAACACAATAAAAAGCACAAGCATAAAAACCGTGGAGTCTGGTTAACTGGCCATCAGTTAATTGGGAAAGCCACTTACTTGGGCCAACTCTTAAAGAACAAAAACTAATCAAGAAAGTAGCTGGGATCCCCTTTGTTTATTTGGGACACTGTGCTGCTTAATTGGTACAGGGGGCTGTTGCTGAACAGTTTCTAACTAGTGTCAGTCACGTGCACTAGTGTGGCCGATATATGCTGCACTGTACTTAGAACAAAGAGCTTTCTGTGATCTCCCTTTCATTGCCGATTGGTGGATTGGGAGTTTGGGGTTTTGGAGTTTTGGGGTTTTGGGGTTTAATGCCCTTGTGGGCGATATGTTAAGTTTTTGTGCGAGGCAGGGGTTGGGGATTTGGGGTCTGATGTTCTTGTTGTTTTTCTGTCTGGGGAATCTGTTAGCTTTTTGCAAGGAAGAGGGTTTGGAGTTTAGGGTTTGATGTTTTCGCTGCTACTTTCCAGGTGGGCAATGTGTTGGATTTGTGTGATGGAGGGGATGGAGGGTTTGGTGGGTTTGGGATTTGTGAGTTTTTGTTTCTGTTTATTTTTCATGTGGGGAGCTTTGCTGTCTTTCAATGACTTCCATGCTTTCTCTGTATTTTATGGCTATCAGGAGAAGACAAATCTCAGAGTTGTATTCCGTACCCATACTTTGATAATAAAATGAACCTTTGGACATTGCAATATATAATAATAAAATCAGTACATTACTGTAAGAAAAATAAATATATTTTTAAAAGTTAGATTAGTTGTGCAAAAAGAGAAAAAAAAAAGTAATGAAGTAGTATTCATGGGTTGAATGTCCATTCAGAAATCTGATGACAGAGGGGAAGAAGCTGTCCCTGAGTCATTGAGTGTGTGCCTTCAGGCTCCTCTACCTCCGCCCTAATGTTAGCAGTGAGAAGAGGGCATGTCCTGGGTGATGGGGGTCCTTAATGATAGATGCCACATTTTTGAGGCATCACTCCTTGAAGACATCCTGGATGCTAGTGCCCTTGATGGATACGACTGAGTATACAACTTTCTGCAGCTTATTTCAATCCCGTGGAGCACACCCCACCCCCATTCCAGACAGTAATGTAGCCAGTTAGAATACCCTCCACTGTACATCTGTAGAAATTTGCGAGTGTCTTTGGTGACATACCAAGTCTCTTCAAACTCATAATGAAATATAGCTACTGTAGGTATCTTCTTTGTACTGCACCAATATGCTGGGCCCAGGGTAGATCCTCAGAGGTGTTGACAACCAGGAACTTGAAATTGCCCACCCTTTCCACTTCAGATCCATAGATGAGGACCGGTGACTGGTATCCCGTCATCTTGCCCTTTCTTAAGTCCACAATCAATTCTTTGGTCTTACTGACGTTGAGTACGAAGCTGTTGCTGCACTACTCAACCAGCTGATCTAGCTCGCTTCTCTACGTCTTCTCATCACCATCTGAAATTCTACCAACAATCGTTGCATCGTCAACAAATTTATTGATGGCAGTTGGGCTGTGCCTAGCCACACAGTCATGGGTGTAGAGAGAGTAGAGCAGAGGGCTAAACACACATCCCTGAGGTATGGCAGTGGGGAGGAGACATAATCTCCGCTACATACAGACTCTCGTCTGCTAGTGAATAAGTCAAGGATCCAATTGCATAGAGAGGTACAGACTCCCAGGTTTTGGAGCTTTTTGATCAGAACTGTAGGAATGATTGTGTTAAACGCAGAGCTGTAGTCAATAAGTAGCAGCCTAACTTAAGTGCTAGTATTGTCCAGGTGATCCAAGGCCACATTGAGGAGCCAATGAGATCACATCCGCAGTGGATGTATTGTGGCGATTGGCAAATTGCAGTGGGTCTAGGTCCTTGTTTAGTCAGGAGTTGATCCTAGCTACAATCAATCTCTCAAAGCACTTCATCACCATAGATGTGAGGCCTACTGAATGTTGGTTGTTAAGTCAGCTCACCCTGCTCTTCTTGTGCACTGGTATGATTGCTGCCCTTTTGAAGCAGGTGGGAACTTCCAACTGTAGCGTGAGAGATTGCAGATGTCTTAGATCACACAGACCCGTTGGTTGGCAGAGCTTTTCATAGCCCTACCAGGTACACCATCGGAGCCCGTTGCCTTGCAAGTGATCACCTTCTTGAAAGACATTCTGATGCCAGCCTCTGGGACAGAGTTCACAGGGTCACTGGGTGCTGCAGGGATCTTTATCGCTATAGTTTTATTCTCCCTTTCAAAGCTTAAATGGCATTGAGCTCCTCTGAGAATGAAGTATCGCTGCCATTCATAATGTTAGGTTTTGCTTTGCAGGAAGTAATGGCCTGTAAACCCTGCGAGAGTTGACATGCACCCAATGTTTCTTCCAAATTAACTGGTTCATAGAACATAGAAATCTGTAGCACATTACAGGACCTTCGACCCACAATTTTGTGCCAACCATGTAACCTACTTTAGAAACAGCCTAGAACTACCCTACCTCATAGTCCACTATTTTTCTAAGCTCCATGTACTCTTAAAAGACCCTATTCTATCCGCTTCCATCACTGCCACCAGCAGCTCATTCCACACACCCACCACTTTCTGTGTGAAAAACTAACCCCTGACATCCCCTCTGTACCTACATCCAAGCACCTTAAAGTTATGCTCCCTAATGTTAGCCATTTCAGCCCTGGGGAAAAGCCTCTGGCTATCCACACAATCAATACCTCTTATCATCTTATACCCCTCTATCAGGTCACCTCTCATCCTCTGTCACTCCAAGGAGAAAAGACCAAGTTCACTCAACCTATTCTCATAAGGCGTGCTCTCCAATCTAGGCAGCATCCTTGTAAATCTCCTCTGCACTCTTTCTATAGTATCCACATCCTTCCTGTAGTGAGGTGACCAGAACTGATCACAGTACTCCAAGTGGGGTCTAAGTCTTTTATAGCTGTAACATTACCTCACTGCTCTTGAACTCAATCCCATGGTTGGTGAATGCCAAAACACCATACACCTTCTTAACACTGTGCAGCAGTTTTGAGTATCCTGTGGACATGGACCCCAAGATCTCTCTGACACTCCACATGGCCAAGAGTCTTACCATTAATATTATAATCTGTCTTCAAATTTGACCTACCAAAATGAATCCACTTCACCCTTACCTGGGTTGAACTCCATCTGCCACTTCTCAGCCTAGTTCTGCATCCTATCGATGTTCCGCTGTAACCTACGACAACCCTCCAGACTATCCACAACACCCCCAACCTTTGCGTCATCAGCAAGCTTACTAATCCACCCACCTCCCACATCCCAGGTTGTCAGGGTCAGAGTAACCCACCAATACTCTGGCCTGTAGGCGAGTGGAAGCATTAGGGAACGCAGGGAGAATAGAAATAATGGGATTAATGCGGACGGTCTGTAAATGGGTGATCGATGGTCAGAATAGACCTGGTGAGCTGAATGGCCTGTTTCTGTGTGGTACTCCTCTATAACTCCAAGACTCTGTGACTCCATCACTAAATGAGAGCTACAGGCTGGTGAAAGGCAGCTGCCTATCATAAGTGAGAATACATTTGGTTAAGGCCCATGGATTCTGGCACCCGTAGAAATATCCTTCACCAAGTATTAAATGCTCAGGAGAAAGAAACCTCCTAAACTTTTTATTTTAAAAAAAGTGATTATCATTTCTGCTGACCGAGCTAAATTCCGGCACTGTTTAGACAGCACTAAATATTATTTCTCTGAGTGACAGGTTTCTCTGCATTATCTCCATGCGGCTGCAAGAGAGACAAAAGCCTGAGGAAATACTTATGGAACAAGGCTTCTTGGCAAGGGAAGGGCATCATAAATCCCCAGGTGCATCAATAGAACAAGGTGTGAATTTGCCAGCAAGATAAATGGCTTTTGTAGAGTGCTAGGGCACGGGAGGAAGGTAGTCTGCGCGAATCAACCTGTTCCACTATCTCCACCACCCACACCTACCTGCCAATCCACGCCCTGCAGTGGGGACTAACATCACAAAAAGTGTTTTTCCAGGGTAGATGAGTCTAAAACTAGAGGGCAAATCTTTAAAAAACAGAGGGGGGAAATTTGAAGGGGATATGAGCAACGTTCTCCCCAAGGTGCACACGTACACATCTTTTGCTACTAGCACACAAAGGAATTTAAACTGTGCACAAAAGGTCATCACCATCTACCTTGTTGGCATGTTAATTATATTTCACGATCGTACACAATCACATTTCCTTTTCCAGTTTCTGAAGTTAACGACGTTGACAACGTGGAGTTTGCGATGATTTGTCCGCAGATTTTAGAAGTGGCTTACTTATACTGTTTTTGTTGAAGAAATTATTCAGTGCACACATATTAACACTGAGCAAAAAATTGCACAGCACTAGATTTTTGCGTGCACTAGCCATTACGAATTAGAGGGAAGATTGGCCATGAGAGGCAACTATTTCAGAAGGCAGGAGAATGGGGTAAAATGGGATGCAAGATCAGCCATTGTTGGAATGGCAGAGGAAACTTGATGGACCAAGTAGCCTAATTCTGTTACTATGTCCTGTGGATAAATGCTGGTCAGAACACTGCAGTGGATTCAAATGGCAGATCAAAAACTCTGGACAGGCCTGGTGTTTCCCCACCCTCCCCCCACCTTCTTTATAGGGCCTTTACTCCTTCCCTCTCCGGTCCTGACGAAGGGTTCTGGCCCGAAACGTTGACTGATCGTTTCCACAAATGCTGCCCGACCTGCTGAGTGCCGCCAGCGTGTTGTGAGTGTTGCTTTGACCCCAGCATCTGCAGAGAATTTTGTGTTGTGGACAGGCCTGGTATTGCTGAGAATTTCCAGCACGTTCTGTTTTTATTTATTTATTTATGTATTTAGCAGTACAGTGTGGAGTAGAGCCTTCTGGCCACTCGAGCCACACCACCCAGTAACCCCCGGTAAACCCTAACATAATCATTGGACAATTTACAATGACCAGTTAACCTACCCAGTATATCTTTGGACTATGGGAGGGATCCCACGCATTCCACGGGAAGGAGGTACCCCTTACAGATCGGCGCTTGAATTGAACTCCAAGCTCCGGGACACCCACTCATAGCTGTAATAGTGTCATCCTAACTGCTACACTATCGTGGTACAGCAATATTTAGGTCGTATGCCATTCTAGTGTCTTCCCACTTCCATTTCAGTCCTGAAGTAGGGTCTCAGCTGTTTATTCATTTCCATAGATGATGTCTGACCTGCTGAGCTCCTCAAGCATTTTGTGCTTATATATTTAGGTACAGGGCTTGCTATCTTCTCTGTATCATTCTGCGTGTTTGTATTGTGATCCTAATGGACAACAGAATTGTGTGGTGTGGCTGCCTCTCAATGTTCAGTCAGTCGTAGTTCTATGCAAGTGGCATGGTAAGGTAGACAGAATGGAGAACAAGGCATCTGGCACTCATTCAGGGTGTTCAGTACAAGTGGAGAGATATTATGTTGTGAGATATTATGTAGAAGATGCTGGTGAGACCATATTTAGAGCATTGTGGAGAGTTTTGACAACCCTTTAATACAAAAGTTCTGGGTTCTGGGTAGAGATACTTCTCTATCAAAGCAGGTGTAATGCGCTCCTTCCCTCTGCTAACCTGCAGGTTACCCATGGGCAAGGTGAAGCTCCTGGTTTGCCCCCCCCCGATCAGGGCCATGTGATGCCATGGGAGCTGGTGCTAGATGGTCGTATGAGCAGCTGGTGCCTATCACAAGCCCTGGTTCTGCAACCACTGACGTCAGGCAGACAATCTCTGAAGAGTGGTACATAATGATAATGACATTATAGGAAAGGCCTAAGTAAACAGGAAAGAATGTGGGGAAAGTCTATGAGAATGCAGCCAGGATCCAAGCCAGTGAGTTATAGGGAGAGGTTGGCAGACCTGGACTTCACTGGGACAGCACAGTAGTGTAGTGGTTAGCGTAACGCTACTACAGTGCCAGCAACTCGGGTTCAATTTCTGTCACTGGGTGTAAGGAGTTGGTCCGTGACCATATGGGTTTCCTCTGGGTGCTCTGGTTTTCTCCCACATTGCAAAGACTTGTGGGTTAGTCCATTAATTAGTCACATGGGTGTAATTAGCTGGCATGGGTTCACTGGACCAAAAGGGCCTGTACTGTGCCGTACCTAAAAATAAATAAATAGCATTTTTATTCCCTGCAGTTTAGGAGACTAAGAGATTGCCTTATAGTGCAGTATAAAATCTTCATAGGCCTAGATAGAGTGAGTGCAGACAGTCTTTCCACAGCAAAATGGAACAAATAACGAGAGAACGTCGGTTTAAGGTGAGAGGGGAAATATTTGAAAAGCACTTCTTCAAGAAGAGGGTGGTGTGTATACAGAACAAGCTGCCAGAGGAAGTAGTTGAAGCAGGTACAAAACAACATTTAAAAGACAAGCAGCACACACAGAATGTTGCAGGAACTCAGCAGGCCAGGCAGCAGATCTGTCGACCATTCAGGCTGAGACTGTTCGGCAGGACCGCTCTTTTCCATACTGAGCAAACATTGACTGTACTTTTTTCCAGAGATGCTGCCTGGCCTGCTGAGCCCCTCCAGCATTTTGAGTGTGTTGCTTGGATTTCCAGCATCTGCAGATTTTCTCGTATTTGTGAACATTTAAAAGACAAGTACATGGATTGGAAAGGTTTAGAGGGATATGGGTAAAATGTAGGCAAAAAGTACTAGCTTAAGGGATCAATTACCTTGGTTAGCATGGACAGGTGGGCTGAAGAACCGGTGTCATACTGTATCATGAAGCTGCATTGGTTGTTAACTCGAATGACTCTGTATGTTTCACTGGAATGTCCTGATGAACATGTGGTAAACAAATTAATCTGAATCATATGTAATTTGTCAGTATGCTGTCCTGCAAACCCTTGTCTCTTTATGAACACAAGAGATTCTGCAGAATCTGGAAATCCAGGGTAACACATCAAAATGTCAGAGGATCTCAGCAAATGAAGTATCATCTATGGTAAGATATAAACAGTCAATATTTCGGGCTGAGACTGTTTTTTTGTCAAGATTGAAAAGAAAGGGAGAAGAAGCCAGAATAAGAAGCTGGAGAGAGGGGTAGGACTACAAACTGGCAGATGATAGATGGAATACATAAAGAGCTGAAGAAAATTTAAAATGCTTATTGTCAATCTTCAGTACACAAGGGCGAAGGAGAATGAAATGATGGTTACTCCGGATCTGATGTAGCATTAAAAAAAGCACGATAAGCATAAAGAACACAATACATATAAATATAAAAATAATTCTTTAAAATACAGTGTACAAGTAACTGCCATATACAGTACATAGTGACTGCATGTACACTAATGACACTAAGTGATGTATATGGTGAGGGGTGATGGAGTGGCAGAAGTGATGATCAGCCTGAACTGGAGAATGGACCATGGAAGAAAGGGGAGGAGGGACACCAGATGGAGGTGATGGCAGGTGAGGAGGACAGAAGGAGGTGTACTGGCCACATTCCATCACAATTATGAAGACTTGCAAGTCCCACTGGAGGTTTACAGCGGAGACAACAGGTAGGAGCTTCAACTCACCAGTATCCCTAACCGCAAGAGTGCCAAATTGGGTTTTCTGTGCAGGAGGGAGACTTGGGCATGGTACCCTTTCACTTAGGCAATGCCAACTGAACCAAATGCAGCAGCATACAACTCAAGTACTATTTTAAATGGCAAAGGCACTCTGAGTCTGAGGAAAAGGCATGGCATTACTGAAAAACATGTGGCAAGCAGAACACAAGTTAGCTTTTGAAAGGTAGGTGAACAATTATAATATAAATCCACAGGCCACTTTGTTAGGCACACATGTACACCTGCTCATTAATGCAAATATCTAATCAACCAATCATGTGGCAGCAACTCAATGTATAAAAGCATGCAGAAACAGTCAAGAGATTCAGTTCCCGGTCAGACCAAACATCAGAATGGGGGAAGAAATGCGGTCTCAGTGGCTTTGGCCATGGAATGATTGTTGGTGCCAGACGGGGTGGTTTGAGTATCTCAGAAACTGATGACCTCCTGGGATTTTTATGCACAACAATCTCTATAATTTACAGAGAATGGTGCATTTTTAACACACAATGAGCAGCAGTTCTGTGGGTGAAAACACCTTGTTAATGAGAGAGATCGGAGGACAGTGACAAGACTGGTTCAAAGTTCAAAGCAAATTTATTATCAAAGTGCATATATGTCACCATACATAACCCTGAGATTAATTTTCTTGCGAGCATACTTGATAAATCAAACAGGAAGGCTACAGTAACTCAGCATTACAACAGTGGTGTGCGGAAGAGTATCTCTGAACGCACAACACGCTGAAAGTTGAAGTGCTTCAGCAGCAGAGGAGTACACTGGGTGGGGCAACTCCTCTCCCCAATAAAGCGGCCACTGAGTGCCAGCCAGTGATAATAAACTGATTCTGTATTTTAACTTTGCTTTCGGGAAAAGAGGTAATATTGGAATAGGTACAATAGCTTGTCTGCGAGCTGGCAGAGTCGTTCCTGCTGCAAGATTTAATGGCGATGGTAAAGACCACAGGGTATGACAAAACAAAGCATTCAGTTTAAAATCCTATGGCATTACAGCAGTAACAGTCCGTCAACTCTTTTCCAGTATGAAAACTGGACATGATCTGCCAATAATATTGAAATAGAATGGAGTGCTGACCCAGATTTTGGTGCTAAAGCATTATTGATTTATTTTATTTAGCAATATGGCGCCAATTACGTTCCTTAAGGCGGTTACAGCCGGGGATGGCAATGGGGATAAGCTCCCACTAACTATTAGACGCTCCCAATGGCGTGTGTCTCAAGCAGCCTCTGACAACCAAGCCCAGCTCCTGGCCTTCACAAGTGACTTCACTACTCAGCCCAGCAGATCCGTTTCTACTCACAGGAGAAGGGGCAAAGGCGTGTTAATGGTGCCTTAAAACCAGTTGCTCCGAGCAAATGGAGCTCATCAGCCGTGCTTATGGCAGCTCAACTAAGAGAAGGAAAACTCTGATCTCAAACCTCCGTAGCCTTGTGGCTATACCCACTCGTGGGGAAGGCTTCAGGAGTAAACCATGAGGGAAGAGTCCAGAGCTGGAGTCCCAAAGGCAATCCTACGTTGAGTCCAATGCTGACCGGCAACCCCTGCGACACTTTTGGTGCCAAATTGTATCGATCTCTGCCACTCCTTTGGGTTCAACAGTTGGGCGGAGAGGAGGAGCCTGTTACCTGAGCAACAGCTTGCACTCCATATTGAACTGTCCTGTCCTGCGTATCTAGACACCCATGGTCGGCCCTGACCAACAGAGGACTTCATGCAGTCCAAGGAAGGCTCTTCGAGCCACACTGCCCAGCAACCCTCCAACAACCCCAATTAATCCTAAACCTAATCACGGGACAATTTACAATGACCAATTAACCCAGCCGGTACATGTTTGGAACAAATTGGACCACTCAGGGAAAACCCACGCATTCAATGGGGATGACGTACAGAGACTCCTAACAGGCAGTGCCGGAATTGAACCCCGACACCCCGAGCTGCAATAGTGTTGTGCTAGCCACACACTACCACGACACCCAAAACAAATTCGTCACAGATACACAATGCTTATGCTCCTGGTCCTGTTTTTGGGTCTGAGGTCTGAGCAAGAGTTGAAACTCGACTAGATGAACTCGGGATTTTAACTTCAAGTGAGTAACTAACTTGGAATTAAAATACTAGGTAGCTACCAATTACTGTAGTTCCAAATTGTAAGGACACAAAAGCATAAAACATAGGAGCAGAATTAGGCCATTCAGCCCATCGAGTCAGTACCACTATTCCATCACGACTGATTTATTATCCCCCTCAACCCAATTCTCCTGCCTTCTTCCTATAACCCAAAGGGTCCAAGGGTCCTTGACCTATCATTACTATAGTAACTATATGTGCCATATGTGCAGTATGCTGTGTTTGACTGCTGGCTTTGTGTTTTGCACCTTGGCCCCTAAGGAACACATTTCCACTTGTTGAATGACAATTAAACTTGAACTTGTACTTGGAACTTGAACTGAAATTTTAACTCAGTTGCACTTCCATTAGATGCTGCCTGACCAGCTGCGTATTTCTAACATTTTTCTGTATTTATTTCAGATTTACAGCATCTGTAGTTTTATTTTGCTTTTCATTAGTGATAAATCACATACAAGACCATAAGCCCATAAGATATAGCAGCAGAATTAGGCCATTTGGCCATCGAGTCTGCTCTGCCATTTCATCATGGCTGATCTATTTTCCCTCTCAGCCCCAATTTCCTGCCTTCTCCCCATAACCCTTCATACTCTGACCAATCAAGCTTCTGCTTTCAATATACCCAATCACTTAGCCTCCACAACTGCCTGTACCAACAAAATCCACAGATTCGCCAACCACTGGCTGAAGAAATTCCTCATCTCCATTCTAAGAGGACGCCCTCTATTCTGAGGCTGTGTCCTCTGGTCTTAGACTCTCCCTCCCACCATAGGAAACATCCTCTCCACATCCACACTATCAAGTCCATTCACCACTTGATAGGTTTCAGTGATCCCTCATTCTTCTGAATTCTAGTGAATACAGGCCCAAAGCCATCAAACACTTTTCACATGAAAGTCATTTAATCATGGAATAATTTTTGTGAACCTCCTTTGAATGCTCTCCTGTGTCAGCATATCCTTTGTAAGATAAGGGGCCCAAACCTGCTCACAATACTCAAGGTGCGGCCTCACCAGTGCTTTATAAAGTCTCAATATTACATCCTTGCGTTTATATTCTAGTCCTCTTGAAATGAATGCTAACATCACATTTGCCTCCCTCACCACAGAATCAACCTGCAAATTAACCTTGAGAGAATCCTGCACATGGACTCCCATGTCCCTCTGCAACTCAGATTTTTGAACTTTCACCCCATTTAGTAAATAGTCTACCCCTTTTATGACCATACACTTCCTGACTCTGTATTTCATCTGCTACTTCTTTGCCCATTCTCCTAATCTGTCAATGTCCTTCTGTAGCCTTTCTGCTTCCTCAACACTACCTTCCCCATGGTCTATCTTCGTATCATCTGCAAACTTTGCAACAAAGCCATCAATTCAATCATCCAAATCACTGACATATATCATAAGAAGAAGCAGTCCCAACACAGACCCCTGAGGAACACCAGTTGTCACCAGCAGCCAACCAGAAAAGACTTCCTTTGTTCCCACTCTTTGCCTCCTGCCTACCAGCCACTGCTTTATCCATGCTAGAATCTTCCCTGTAATACCATGGGCTCATAGCTTGTGAAGCAGCCTCATGTGTGGCACCATGTCAAAGCTCTTCTGAAAATCCAAGTACACAATATCAACCGAATCTCCTTTGTCGATCCTCCTTGTTAATTCTTCAAAGAGTTCCAAACAGATTGGTCAGGCAAGATTTTCCCTTGAGGAAATCATGTTGACTGTGGCCTATTTTATCATGTGCCTCTAAGTACCCTGAGACCTCATCCTTAAAACTCAACTCCAACATATACCCAACCACTGAGGTCAGAGTAACTGGCACATAATTTCCTGTCTTCTGCCTCTCTTCCTTCTTGAAAAGTGGAGTAATATTTGCCATTTCCCAGTCTTCGGAAACCATTCCAGATTCTAGTGATTCTTGAAAGATCATTACTAATGCCTCCACAATATTTTCTGCCACCTCTTTCAGAACCTTGGGGTATACATCATCTTGGTCCAAGTGATTTATCTACCTTCAGACCTTTCAGTTTTCCAAGAACCTCCTTTCTAGTTATTGTAACTTCACACACTTCATGACTCCTGATACTTGGAACTTCCACCATACCGCTAGTGTCTTCCACAATGAAGACTGATGAAAATACTTATTCAGTTTGTCCACCATTTCCTTGCTCCCAATTACTACCTCTCTAGCAGCATTTTCCGGCTGTCCTATATCCATTCTTGCCGCTCTTTTACACTTCATGTATCTGCAGAAACTTTTAGTACCTTTTTTAATATTATTACCTAGATTACTTCTGTATTCCATCTTTTCCTTCCTAATAACTTTTTTAGTTGCCTTATGTTGGCTTTTAAAAGCATTTTTTTCTGCATAACAAGAGAAGAAAAATGTAGGTTCCTTTCCTAATCTGGGGAAAATTTCAATCCAGATTTACATGTAATTCTGATTATTTTTTAAGCAGATTCTGGAAAGCTGCAATCAAAACACAAAATATTGGAAATGATAAAAACACTCAGCAGGTCAGGCAGCATCTGTGGGAACAGAAACACAGTGAACGTTTCTGGTCGAAAATCCTTTATAAGAACCCTCCTTCCTAATTCTGCTAATAAATCTTACTGGTACAACATCAGCTCTAATACTCCACCTACAGAGGCAGCCTGAACTGCTGAGTGCTTTGAGTATTTCCTGCTTTTATCTACCGAAGGGACATGAGAAATGGCTAATAACTGCCGGCAAAGCCCGCAGCCCCAAATTCCATGTTGCACCAGAATTGAAATGTTATAAATCAACAATTGGTCTTTCAAGCAAAAGGAACATCTTGTTATTTAGCAAATCTTCCAAGACTATTTCAGGAACTCTGCAACTCAGGTTCTTATTATTATATGTTTATTTGTTTATTTAAATATTTTGTACTTGCACAGTTCATCGTCTTTTGCACATTGCTTGTTTGTCAGTCTTTATTTTTGTGTATTTTTCATTGATTCTATTATATTTCTTTGTTCTACTGTGAATGCCTGCAAGAAAATGTATCTCAGGTTCGTATATAGTGTCATATGCACACAAGAGATTCTGCAGATACTGAAAATCCAGAGTAACACACAAAATGCTGGAGGTACCCATCAGGTCATGCAGCAACCACGGAAATGAATAAACAATTGATATTTCAGGCGAGATGATGGTCTTGGCTCTAAACATTTGACTGGCTGCATCAGAGTGGAAACACTAATGCCTTTGTCTGGAAAATCCAACAAAAGGCCAAAATAGATTTGGCTCAGTAGATCACGGGTAAAGCCTTACCAACCATTCAGCACATCTACATGAAACACTGTCATAGGAAAGCAGCATCCATTATCAGAGATCCTCACCGTCCAGGCCATGCTCTTTTCTTGCTGTTGCCTTCAGGGTAGAAGGTACAAGTGGCTCAGGACTCACACCACCGGTTTCAAGAACAGTTAGTACCCCTCAACAATCAGGGTCTTAAACGGTGGATAATTACACATCTATTGAGATGTTCCCACAACCAGTGATCTCACTTTAAGGACTCTTTATCTCATTATCTCATGTTCTTGTTATTTATTGCTATTTATTCATATTTGTATTTGCATAGTTTGTTGTCTTCTTGCACTCCAGTTGATCTTTCATTGATCCTGTTTTGGTTACTATTGTGTAGATTTGCTAAGTGTGCCTGCAGAAAATGAATCTCAGGGTTGTACATCGTGACGAATATATACTCTGATAATAAAATGCACTTTGAATTTTAAATTTTGATATTAAACCTGATTCTCAACGACCTTTTCTGATTCTGAGATGACTGACTAACAGGAGACTTTGGGAGCCCATCTATTCCAGAACAATCTGAGCTACTTTATGAGAGGGCTAAATGATTGCATGCAAACAGTTCATGAGTTCAATATCCACAAGTGCACAAGAGGTATTTTCAAACCAATTAGGCAGTATATAAACATGTACTTAAATTAAATTAAATTAAGAAAGTAATTAAAAAGTTCCTTACATACATTTCTTTCGCCGCCCACAGTAGTGCTGCTTTTGGTCTCTCTCTCGCTGGTGGTACTTGTGCTGTTGGTGACGGGAAGAATGGAGATAGTGATGCTGGTGATCTGGTTCTCTACCCACCAGGTGCTGCTGTAGCTTCTGCTCCACTGATCGCTTGTAGAGGGCATGAGGTCGCTGCCCGGCAGCTGAGGTGTAGTTGTGTCTCGGTGCCAGGTGATGAGGCAATGGAATTATAAGGTATTCATTTTCTTGGCTCCGTATTAAACCTGACTGGAAGACAAATGGGATTTTTTTCCCCCTTACTATTTGTTGAAACACACAGGAGGTTGCCAGGTGACGCCTTAAATCTCAAACATGTTGAGGGCTGTGTGTTAGCAGATCGGGGCTGCTGATTGACTTCAAGGGAGCCCTTGTTCTAGCAGGCTAACAGTGCCAACATGAGCTCAAGAGATTCTGCAGATGCTGGAAATCCAGAGTAACACACACAAAATGCTGGAGGAACTCAGCAGGTCAGGCAGCATCTACGGAAGAAATGTATTCGTGTTTTGGGCCAAGAGTCTCAGCCTGAAATGCCAACTCTATTCCCTTCCATAGATACTGCCTGACCTGAGTTCTCCCAGCATTTTGTGTGTCGACAAAAAGCCAAATAGTAGTCTGTGAACCAGTGACATACAAGGCAGTTAAATCAAGATAACTGTACATTATCTTTATAGTGTCCAATGAGTTATGGCCAAATGAGGATGAACGGGACAAGTTCGGATGGAGGACCCGTTCCTGCGCCATATGATAGTCGTGTCGAGGAAGCACAGAGGAGAATTTAGGAAGGGGGAGGCATAATGGACAAGAAACCTCCCTGCACTTCTGGAACAGCATAATGCTACTTTGTAAACTGACACACTCTGCTAGGAGCGGTCCCAAGCCCAGCTGCAAAAAGAGGAGGGCTGGGCATGGCGCTAGCAACCCCATCCCATAAAAACCCCGAGCTACAGGAATGCCTACAGAAGCTCCGAAGACCTCATCCTTGTGAGAGGAAGGATACACTGAGGGACAACCTGAAAGACCAGGACAGAGGACACTGTCGAGCTGCTGTTTGTGCCCTATGTCCCAGTACTGGTGATGGGCTTAAGTAAGTACAAAACTCTGGAGAAGCGCAAGAGGAACTCCACAGGTCAGGAGGCATCTGTGAGGGCAGAGGGAGGGGTGATGCTTCAAGTCGACATGTGCATTACATCACATCACATGGAGGTATAAGCGCAACCAGCAGTTACTGACTATCACTCAATCATCCTTGAGATGGCCCAAACGCAAACAAGTATCTTTTAAATGTTGTTATTGCACCTGCCTTAATCACTTCCTTTGGCAGCTCGTTCCAAATACACATTACTGTCTGCATCAAAAATTGCTTCCCAGGTCCCTTTTAAATCTTTCCCCTCTCACCTTAAGCCAAAGCCCTCTAGTTTTTGATTGCTGTGTACATTCACCGTGTCTATACCCCTCATGTACGAACACTAAGGGGGAACGTCGACTCAGACCATGAGAGGCCTGTGTCGGGCATTTTCATGCCTTACAAGGCGCAGATTGGAAGTCTGTGTGGGGCGCCACTCCTCGCACAGACTAGAGCAATGTGTGATTAAGTGCCTTGCTCAAGGGCACAAATACGCTGCCACAGCTGAGGCTCGAACTAGCGACCTTGAGGTAACTAGACGAACGCCTTAACCACTTGGCCACGTGCCCAACACTAAGAACACTAAAGCTGAATGCAATGCACCTCTCTGCACTGAGATGTTGTGCCTCTCTTTGATGTAGAGTGCAGTTCCTCAGTTTTGACTTTCTCAAATCAGCCTCTCAAATGCTGCAGGAAATTCTCAATTCCTGATTGCACCCAGCTTGAAAACAAAGGCCTAGAGAGGACACCCTTTCCCTCTAAACCAGAAGTTCCCAACCTACAATCCATGGACCTCTGGCTTAATGGCATCGGTCCATGGCATAAAACAGCTTGGGAACCCCTAATCTAAACCTTTTTTACCTCCGTACATGTCCAAAAGGCTTTCAAATTATTTATTTGGCCAGGCAGCATCTATGGAAAAGAGTATACTCAACGTTTCGGGCCAAGACCCTTTATCAGGACACAGTCATGAATGGGCACTCATGCAACATTTTAAAGGGTGTCTAGCTCACCAAAGATTCTAGCAAATTTCTACAGGTGTACTGTTGTGAGCTTTCTGGTTTGGAAACACCCATGCACAGAGGGTTGTTAACTCAGCCAGCTTCATCATGTGATGAGCGTCCTGACTGCAAGGATATTTTCAAAGAGCGATGCCTCAAGTAGGCAGCATCCATCACTGGGAAAGCTCACCACCCAGTACATGCCCTCTGCTCATTGCTATCATCAGGGAGGAGGTACAGGAGCCTGAAGGCACACACTCAACATTTCAGGAAAAGCTTCTTCTCCTCCACCATCAGAATTCTGAACAGTCCATCAACCCATGAACACTACCTCAGTATTTTGTTCTCTTTATTGCACAACTTATTTTTTATGAATGTTTTTATTGTAACTTATAATATTTTTATGTATTGCACTGTACTGTTGCTACAAAATAACAAATTTCATGACATAAACACGAGAAGGGCTGAAGATGCTGGAAATCCAAAGCAACATACACAAAATGCTGGAGGTACTCAGAAGGTCAGGCAGCATCTATGTAAATGAATAAACAGTCGACGTTTCGGGCCAAGACCCCTCTTCAGAAATGAGAAGAAAAGGGGGAGATGCCAGAATAAAAAGGTGGGGGAGAAATGGAGGATGATAGCCAGGTGATAGGTGAAGCCAGTTGGGTGGGAAAGGCAAAGGGCTGGAGAAGAAGGAATCAGATAGCGAAGGAGAGTGGACCAATGTCATGGCATATATCAGTGATAATAATCCTGATTCTGTTTAGCTCTTTGGCCTAAACTGTTAATTATTTATTCCCCTCCAAAGATGCTGCCTGATCTGCTGAGTTCCTCTAAATTTCCTGTCTGTAGCCCTTGTCAGTGCCTGCAGAAAAAGACAGTAGGGACATCAGACTGGGAAGATAACAGGATGTGCTTGTGACTTTGGTAGATTTTGCACCTCCAGAGTGGTGATGTCCCCAGAGAGAAACAAGGACACACAAGGTCAGCTAAAATGGAGGAAGAGGAAGTGGTTTCACCAAACTTTAGAGGAGATATGAGTCAGAGGTGGAGATGGTGTGGGGAGGGGGAGGGGACTGTTCAGAAAAGAATTCCGGAGGTTGGGCTCCATGTAGCTGAGCAAGCAAGTAGGAAATGATCCAAAGGTTGCTAGTGGGTGATTAGGTGGGAGAGGATGTGTGGGATTATAGAATTGGAAATGGGTGTGGAAGAATTTAAATATAATATTTCAATTTCTATTTATGCTTTTTCTTGCTCATGTCGGAATGCTTCTATCATGTCTGTTGTAAATACCACTTAATGTTGAAGGACCTTTCCTGAGTAGCTGTTTATCATATAAACAAACTCAGTAAGCCTCAGTGCACATTTGAACGATCAGCACATTACAGTTCAAACTACTTGTTGCATTATCCAATTCCCGTAGTCCTAGAAAGTCATCAGAGCCTAAAGAGAAATATGAACTCCATTCAAATCTCTCTGTCCAAAAGTGTCATGGTAATCAGAGGGATGACAGATGATCAGTCATAGAGTTACACAGCATGGAAACAGGTCCTTCAGGCCAACTTGTCCAAACAAGATGTCTATCCAACTTAGTCCCATTTGCCCAGAGCCCTCTAAACGCTTCCTATCCGTGTACCTGTCCAAAAGCCTTTTAAACATTATCTTTGTATGTGTCTCTACTACTTCCTCCAGCAGCTCATTCCATATAGCCAACAGCTTCCGAGTGATAACATTTCCCCTCAGGTCCCTTTTAAATCTTTCCCCTCTCACATTAGATCTATGACTACACTCAGCTGTCCTCGTCAGCCAGGGGAAATAGGGGACTGCTTCATCAAACACCTCCACGCCATCTGCCACAAGTGGGACTTTCCAGTGGCCAATCATTTTAGTTTCCATTCCCATTCCAACATGTTGCTCTATGGCTTCCTCTTGTGCAAAGAGGAGGCCACCCTCAGAGTGGAGGAGAAACACCTTATGTTCTGAATACCCTCCAACCTGATGGCATGAATATCGATTTCTCCTTCCAATAAACAAATCCTTCCCCCCTCCAAGCCCCACCATTCCCCACTCTGACCTTTTACTTCTTTTCACCTGCCAATCACTTCCCCCAGGGTCCCTCCACCTTTCCTTTCTCCTTTCTCCTATGGTCCACTCTCCTCTCCTATCAGATTCTTTCTTCTCCAGCCCTTGCCTTTCCCACCCACCTGGCGTCACCTACCAATTTCCAGCTGGCCTCCTTCCACTCTCCCTACCTTTTTATTCTGGCGTCTTCCCCCTTCCTTCTCGGTCCTGGAGAAGGGTCTCGGCCCGAAACATCGACTGCTTATTCATTTCCATAGATGCTGCCTGAGCTGCTGAGTTCCTCCGGCGTTTTGTGTGTGTTAACATGAATGTTCTTCCCATTCTTAATATACATTTGTATTTTAAATGATACCATCTTTGTGCTCCTTTATGCCTTTACTTCAGAATACAAATCTAATCTATCTACAGGTACATATTTTTCACAGCTGCCCTACATATTTATAGTTACTGTGTTTTTTTAAAATTATTATTGTGTTCTTTATCTTATTGTGGGTTTTTTTTTGTGTTGCATTGTATTCAGAGTAACAATTATTTGTTCCAATTTAGACATGTGTACTGGCAATGACATTAAACAATTTTTAATCTTATGTTAAGCACTGTTCTAAGAAAAAATAATCTGCTCTTTACTGGTCTGCACGCATTTCCCTCTTCCTAATCTTTGATTGAATATAACAGAGGAATGCAGAACAGGGTGGGCTTTTCAGCCCACAATGTTGAGCCAACCTATAAGCTACTCTATGATCAATCTAATCTCTCCGCTCTACATAGCCTATTATCATCCATCTTCCTATCAAAGAGTCTCTTAAATGTCCCTAATCTATCACTGTCTACCACAAATCCCAGCAAAGCATTCCAGGCCCTTATCACTCTGTGGAAAAACCTACCTCTGACAACCCTTCAAAACGTTCCTCCACTCACCTTGAAAGGAGGCCCTGTGGTATGAGCTAATGCAATGATTCAGAACTGAACACCAAGTGTGGTCCAACAAGAGTTTTACGGAGCTGCAACATTACAGCCGAAAGAGATTAAGGGTGAAACAAGAGCTGGCAGGTGATGGGTGGATCCAGGCGAGGAGGAGTGATGGGCAGATGGAGGAGGGTGGAGTGGAAATAGTGGCAGAGGCTGGGAGGTGACAGATGGAGGCAAGAAAGCCCTGTGGATGCTGGAATCTGATCAAAAAGGAAGACAGAGCATGAAAGCAAATAAAGGTGGTGGAATGGGCAGATGTGAAAAGTACTGAGGAACAGCTGCTTGGTCAGATGGTGGTGAATCTGGTGAATTCATTGCCACTGGGCAAGTCATTGGTTATACTTCAAGCAGAGGTTGATACGTTCTTCGTTAGTAAAGGCGTAAAAGGTCGCAGGAAAAAGACGGGAGAATGCGACTAAGAGGGATAATAAATCAGCTGTGATTGAATAGGTGGAGCAGACTCAATGGGCCGAATAGCCTAATTTTGCAACTTTGTCTTATGGTCTGATGGTGGTTCCTTGTTTAGAACTGAGCATAGAACATCAAAGTTCAACATAAATTTATTAGCAAAGTACATGTATTTTCTTGTAGCCCATCGAATTTGCTCCAACATTCAATCATGGCTGACTTATTATCCCTCTGAACCTAATTCTCCTGCCATCTCCTTGTAACCTTTGACACGCTGACTAATCAAGAACCTATCAACCTCTGCATATTTAAAACAATCTGTGGCAAGGAATACCACAGATTCACTACCTTTGGCCTCAGCTCTGCTCTAAATGGACATCCCTCTATTGTGAGGCTGTGCCTCCTGCTCCTAGACTCGCCCACTGTAAGAAACATCCTCTGCTCATCTACTCTATCTGGGCCTTTCAATAGGTTTCAGTGGGATCCTCCCTCATGCTTCTAAACTCCAGAGAGTACAGGCCTACAGCCATCAAATGTTCCTTAAACGTTAACCATTTCATTCCTGGAATCATTCTCATAAACCTCCTCTGGACCCTCTCCAATGTCAACACAGCTTTTCTGAAATAAGGGGCCCAAAACTGCTCACAGTACTTCCAAGTGCAAACAGGGCACTCTGCAAATGAGAAGAACGTTGAAACTGCTGCTTGCTTGGGAGCCATTCTATACTAGATACACATCTTCTGAACTACTATCACTGCAATCCACAACCTGTAATCTCCCTATATAAGAAAGCTGTATTATTTCTTTGTTATTTATCATTATTTTGTATTTACACAGTTTGATTTCTTTCGTACATTGGTTGTTTGTCAATCGTTGTTTGTGTGTAGTTTTTCAATGATACTACTGTGAATGCCTGCAAGAAACTGGATCTCAAGGAAGTATGCATGCTTGGTAATCAGACATCCCACCCTGCAAAAACTCATTTCAGGGAGGTAGCACCATCAATTTGCGGGAGACTTCCGGTGAGACGTGGGATGTCTGCAATAGAGTAGCTCCTTAGCAGCTGGCCAGCTAGTTTAAATAACGTTAGCTATGCTAATGAACGAATGACACCTGTTAACCTCACCTCAACATGTCTTTTACATTTTAACCCACCATGGGCAATAGAAAAGTCACTGTTGCAAACAGTGCAGCAAGCAACACTGTCATTATTTTGACCCCTATTAGGCAGGGGTACACTTTAGTGTAGTCTGGGGTGACGTACGTTTTATATTTTCTTTTTTTTGGAACACTCTGCCACTCTGACTTTTTTAGCAACTCTCTCGCTCTTGTCTTGCTCTCGTGCTCTCTCGCTCGTGGTCGTTCTCACTTGCCCTCGCTTTCTCGCTCTCTCTCGCGCTTGCTTTCTCGCTCTCACTCACTCTCTCTTTCTCTCTCGCGCTTGCTTTCTCGCTCTCACTCTCTTTCTCACTCTCGCGCTCTCTCTCTCGTGGTCGCTCGCTCTCAAAAAAAAAGTCAATTTCCGGGACATTGTATATAATTTGCGGGCATCAGGGAGCCAAATTAATTTGCGGAAGACTCCCCGACCTTCCGGGAGAGGTGGGATGTCTGGATAATAAACATTCTTTGAACTTTGAACTATGAGAGGACATGGAGATATTAGTGAAGGGAACTTGCTGTGATTCTGTATTTCAGAGGTGGGAGGGGAGCCTGGAATGTACTGAAACAGTTAAACCTTGAAGTACAAAATGCAAGGATGAGAATTCCAGCAAAAGGGAAAAAGGACATATTATAGATGTGAAATTAGGCGGCTATGGTGTTGCTTCTGTGATTGTTCCACTCCCTTCCATTGCTCTCCTGTGCTGAGGCTTGGCTTTGATGCATAGCCAATGATGTAAGCCCAGTGTTCTGGTGGCTCCCAGGAAAGAAGGGAAAATTATCCTGGACTTGGAAGTATCCTGACTGGTTACATCAATTCAAACTGTAGGAACGTAAGAAGCTGCAGAGAGAGTTGCAGACTTAGCCCAGTATAACACAAGCACATCCCTCCCCACATCTATCATCAAATTTGGAAAAGGCAAGGTAGCATAATGCTTTTACAGAACAAGCAACCCGGGTTCAATTCCTCCTCTGTCTATAGGGAGAGTATATGTTCCCTCTATGACCACCTCGTGGGTTTCCTCCAAGTGCTCCAGTTTCCTCCCTCATTCCAAGGACGTATGGGTTACTCAGTAAATTGGTCACGTGGGTACAACTGGACGGTGTGAGCCCATTGGGCCAACAGCCTGTTACTGTGCAGTATCGCTAAAATAAATTAAATAAATAAATATCCCCTTCTCACGGCTACCATCAGGCAGGAGGCACAGAAGCCCCAAATCCCACAGCATCAGGCTCAAGAACAGCGACTTCCCCTCAACCACTCAATTCCTGACCCAACCAGCAAAACCCTTATCACTACCTCACTCTGGCAACACCACAACCACTTTAATCATGTTACCCTACAATGGATATTTTGTTCTTACTTCTTACTGTAACTTACAGTTTTTATGTATTGCAATGTACTGCTGCCACATAACAACAAATTTCACAAAATATGCCAGTGATATTAAACCTGATTCTGCTATTTCAGTATAACTTACAATTTTTTCTCGTGAATGTTGTGTGTTTGATACTATGTGCCTGTGATGCTGCTGCAATTAAGTTTTTCATTGCACTCCTACTTGTGCACATGACAATAAACTTGACTTTGACCAGTTTTTATGTATTTTTTAATTAAGTACGTAGATTGGTAGATTGAGAGATTGGGAGATAAATTGATTTTTTTTTTGAGATTGGGAGATAAATTGATTCTTTTTTTTTTGAATGTGCAGCCTCGGACCTTCAACATCAGTAGGAATAAGTCCAGGCAGGACTTCCATTTAAAAACCAGATGATTAGAGTAGCTTAATTTGTCACATGTACATCAAAACATTGAAACACACAGTGAGATGCATCGTTTGCATCAATGACCAATGCAGTCCGAATATTGTGCTGGGGGCAGCCACCAGTGTCGCCTTGCTACTGGCACCAACATCACAAAATAAACATAAGTGATGCCTCCTGTAACATAGAACTGTCCAGTAATGCAGACAAGAAATATGTGCTCTTCTCTGAAGTAGACCTTCTTATTTAGAGGTAAGAGTGTGGCACTGGGGCATTCCGGCAGCTTAAAGCAATGAGGTGTTTTCAATGTGGTCTTAAGTGTCCAGGTTGACTTTCAGTTGTTTGTTCAAAGTTCAAAGTAAATTTATTATCAAAGTACATACTGTATATGTCACCATATAAAACCCTGAGATTTGTTTTCTTGTGAGCATACACAGTAAATCCAAAAAAATGCTATAGAACCAATGCAGGACAAACAACCCATGTGCAAACGACAGCAAACTGTGAAAATACAAAAAAAATAAACAATTGAGTTGAAGAGCCATGAGGTAATGTTACAGTTATATAAAGCTTTGGTTAGACCCCACTTGTGTTCAGTTCTGGTCACCTCACTACAGGAAGCACGTGGATACTGTAGAAAGACTGCAGAGGAGATTTACAAGATGTTGCCTAGATTGGAGAGTGTATGAGAATAGGTTGAGTGAACTTGGCTTTTCTCCTTGGAGTGACGGAGGATAAGAGGTGTCCTGATAGACGTGTATAAGATGATGAGAGTCATTGATCGTGTGTCTAGCCAGAGGCTTTTTCCCAGAGCTGAAATGGTTAACATGAGGAGACATAGTTTTAAAGTGCTTGGAAGTAGTTACAAGGGGTTTGTCAAGAGGTAAGTTTTTCACACAGAGAGTGGTGGGTGTCAGCGACAGTGGTAGAGGCAGATACAACAGGGTCCTTTTAAGAGACTCTTATCTAGGTACATGGAGCTCAGAATGCTCCAGGGAATTTCTAGGCAGTTTCCAGAGTTGGTTACATGGTTGGCACAACATTGTGGGCCGAAGGGCCTGTAATGTGCTGTAGATTTCTACATTCTACTTACGTTCAATAAATAGAGAACATGAGATAAAGAATCCTTGAAGGTGAGTCCATAGGTTGTGGTTAGCCCCAGGAGCAGCAGCAGAGAAGGGAACTCCAAACTCATTTGGAGTGTCACTTGTGGAAAACACCACAGGGTATCAATAACCCACTGAAAACTTGCGTATTATCAACATCATCAAACGGACTCACTTAATTACCTGATTAGTACTTAATTAAACCAGATTCAGGTGACTCTGTCAGTCAGAGACCTGTGTAAATAGGCTTAGCCCTAAATTACTCCCAACACAGTTTAGGAAAATAACAGCAGACTAATTGTCAAAATATGCCCTCCCTCGTCAGTGACAAAGAGCTTAGGAAAAAAGGTGCAAGTAATCCACTTTTAGTGGTCTAGTGCACATACTAAAGCTTGCCTTCATCTCTTCCAATATGAATGCTATCACACTAAGCCCTGAATAAACCTGAACATGCAATAATCCCTGTGAAAACATGGCACAGTCAATACAAAAGCTTTTCTTGTCTTTCGGTTGGCTGAGTTGTGACTTGTGTTACCATGCTGGCTTCACTCGTGGCCGTGCAACCCCTGCTGGCCTCGTTTCTCTTCAGTTCATATGCCTCAAACTTCACTTCTATCAGGCTGGCACTGAGACAGCAGCACTTCACACTGAAGGAAACCCCAAATTTCAGAATCAGAATCGGGTTTAATACAACTGGTGAACGTCATGAAATTTGCTAGCTTTGCAGCAGCAGTACAATGCAATACACGATAAAAATATTTTACTAAACTGAATTACGGTTAGTATATATAGATGTATATTAAACAGTGTGGGCACGTGGCCAAGTGGTTAAGGCATTTGACTAGCGACCTGAAGGTCGTGAGTTCGAGCCCCAGCTGAGGCAGCGTGTTGTGTCCTTGAGCAAGGCACTTAACCACACAGTGCCAAGCTGTATCGGCCCTTGCCCTTCCCTTGGACAACATCGGTGTCGTGGAGAGGGGAGACGTGCAGCATGGGCAACTGCCGGTCTTCCATACAACCTTACCCAGGCCTGCGCCCTGGAGAGTGAAGACTTTCCAGGCGCAGATCCATGGTCTCGCAAGACTAACAGATGCCTTTATTATTAAACAGTTAAATTAAAATAAGTAATGCAAAAGAAATAACAAGAAGTAGCGAGGTACTGTTCACGGGTTCAACGTCCCATTGACATTGGATGGCAGAGGGGAAGGAGCTGTTCCTGAATTTTTGAAATGTGTGCTTTCAAGCTTCTGTACCTCCTTCCTGATGGTAACAATGAGAAGAGGGCACGTCCCGGGTGGTGAGTCCTTAATGATGGGCTGCGCCTTTCTGAGGCACAGGTCCTTGAAGGTATCTTGGATTCTACAGAGGATTGTACCTGTGATGGAGCTGATTAATTTTACAGCTTTCTGCAGCTTACTTCGATCCTGTGTAGTGGCCTCATCCCCATACTAGACAATGATGCAGCCAGTCAGAATGCCCTCCACGGTACATCTGTAGAAGTTTTTGAGTGCTTTAGGTGGCAAACCAAGTCTCTTGAAGCTCCTAATGAAATATAGCTGCTGTCTAGTCTTCCTTACAAGTCTACAAATTCTACTATCTATGGTTGTGGGTCACATCTCAAATAACGATGCGTCGGGGGCAGAGAGGAGATAGAGAGCTTAGTGACACACAGCCATCACCAGAACCTTTCCCTTTCACGATATGGTGTGGCATAATAGCTTAGCTGGTTACACAGCCAGCAATCACCGATCAGGGCTCAAATCCCGCTGCTGTCCTTAAGGAGTTTGTATGTTCTCCAGATGAATGCATGGGTTTCCTCTGGGTGCTCCAGTTTCCTCCCGCGTAGCAAAAAAATTTAGGGTTAGTAAATTGTGGGCATGCTATTTTGGCGCCGGAAGCATGGTGATGATTCAGGGCTGCCCCCAAGGCATCCTCAAGCTGTGATGACTGTTGACATAAAACGATGCATTTCACTGTATGTTTTGATGTACGTGACAAATAAAGCTCATCCTAATCTTTAGTCAATAAAAGGGCTGGCCATTGACTTCAAGAAAAGGGGTGCAGTGAGCATATTGTTGTCTACATAAACGGTGCTAGGGTTGAGAGCTTCAGCTTCCTAGGTGTGAACATCACCAACAGCCTGCCGTGATCCATCTATGTTGATGTCCGGGCCAAGAATGCTCACAACTATCTCTACTTCCTCAGGAGGCTGAAGAAATTTGGCATGTCCCCAACAACTCTTACCAATTTTTATTGATGCACCACAGAAAGCATTCTGTCTGGATGTATCACAGCGAGTTATGGTAACTGCTCTACACATGACTGCAGGAAACTGCAGAGAGTTGTGGACACAGCTCAGTACATCAAAGTTCAAGAGTTCAAAGTTCAAAGTATATTTATTATCAAAGTACGTATATGTCACCATATACTATCCTGAGATTCATTTTCTTGCAGGAATTCACAAAAGAACAAAGAAATAAAATAGAATCAACATGGGAAAAAACTAGACACGAAGAAAGACTGATTAAAAAGTCAATCTGTGCAAATACAAACACGGTTAATAAATGAGAACCTGAGATGTAGAGTCCCTGAAAGTGACTCCATCACAGAAACCTACCTCCCCTCTGTGAACACTGTCTTCACTTCTCACTGCCTCGATAAAGCAGCCGGCATAATCAAAGACCCCACGAACCCAGGACGTTCTCCCATCTACCCTCTCCTATCAAGCATAAGATGCAAAAGCCTGAAAGCACATTCCACCAGGCTCAAGGATAGCTTCTATCCTGTTGCTTTAATACTATTAAATGCTTTTCTAGTACAATAAGTTGGACCCTTGGCCTCACAATCTACCTTGTTATGATCAAGCGCCTCATTATCTACCTGCATTGCGCGTTCTCTGCAGCTGATTTTTCCTCTGTTCCCAACAATGACAAGATCATTCTCTTGGGACAGTTCAATGCCAGAGTCGGGAAAGAACATAGGCTCTGGACTGGAGTAATAAGCAAGGAAGGAGTTGGCAAGGCCAACGCCAGTGGAACACTCCTCCTCACCAAATGTGCTGAACACAACCTGGTGATTACAAACACCCTATTTCACCAGAAAAACAGGCACAAAGTCTCCTGGCAGCATCCACGCTCCAAACACTGGCAACTCATTGTACGATCTCGGGACCAGCAAGATGTACTGATAACAAGAGCTGTTACTGGTGCTGACGAGTGCTGGACAGACCATCGACTCATCTCGTCCACCATGAGAATGAAGATTCGGCCCAAAAGGAAACACCAAAATCAGAACACTATTAAGAAATTCAATGTTGACATCCTTCAAGACATCAACCAAGTACAGAAGTTCCAACAAAATCTTCAAGAGCAACTGCCTCAATAAATCCCACCATCTGTAGAAGAACACTGGAATCAATTGAAGAACACTATCATCACTTCCAACAAAGTACCCAGGACATCTTCAAGGAGTGGTGTCTTAGTAAGGCAGTGTCCATTATTAAGGACCTCTAGCACCCAGGGCATGCCCTTTTCTCACTATTACCCATCAGGTAGGAGGTACAGAAGCATGAAGGCACACACTCAACGATTCAGGAACAGCTTCTTCCCCTCTGCCACCCGATTCCTAAATGACATTGAACCCTTGGACAGTACTTCACTTTTTTTTAATATGTAGTATTTCTGTTTTCTGCACGATTTTTAATCTATTCAATATATGTATACTGTATGCATACATCTATTGATGCTTCTGGACACATCTTCAGTGATGTTCCTGGAATCATCGGGTGTTTCGGGTCTTTCAACATCATACAACCTCCTCCAAGTGACCCAGCCGGGGCTGATCAGACCCCAGCTTGTGTCCAGATGGCTAGCTACTTATGACTCCATGGCTCCCCTCTTTTGAGCCACAGCCATCTTGAGGCCCTCTCTGCCGCATCGGTGGTACTGCGGATGGCTCTCCTCTTCCTCTCTCCCTCGATGCCCAAAATGCTGAAGGCCCTAACTAAAGAATGGACTACGAATCCCCTGCAAACAACCTCCACTGGGAGACACCTCGCTCTCCATCCAGCCTGCTGACAGTTGCTGACCAGTCCTGCGTACTTGGAGAGCTTCCTTTCAAAGGCCTCTTCCAAGCGATCTTCCCATGGGACTGTCAGCTCCAGCAGCACCACTTGCTTAGTCGACTCAGACACTAGGACAATGTCTGGTCACAGGGTGGTGTCTGCGATATGGTTGGGGAACTTCAGCTGCCCTTCGAGGTCCACCAACAGCTGCCAGTCCCTTGTAGAGGTCAGAATGCCTGCAGATGTTCTTTTGGCAGGTATTGGCTGCTCCCAGTATAAAGTATACTGAATATTTACTTATTTATTTATCATTATTATAATTTATTCTATATTATGTATCGCATTGAACTGCTGCTGCTAAGTTAACAAATTTCACGTCACATGCCGGTGATAATAAACCTGATTCTGATTCTGTCAGAAATCCATGGAGACAAAAAAGACTGCAAACATTGGAATCTGGTAGGACTCAGCAGGTCAGGCAGCGTCTGCGGAGGGAAATCCAAGTCCGCTGGAGGCAGAAGGAGGTAAGCTGTGATAGGGTTTAGAATACTTTATTTATTTATTGAGATACAGAGTGGAGCAACAGCTTCCGTTCCTTCGAGCCACACTGCCTAGCAACCCACCAAATTAACCCTAGCCTAATCACAGGACAACTTACAATGACCAATTAACCTACCAACTGGAGCACCCGGTGGAAACTCATGCAGTCACAGGGAGTCTGTGCAAAGTCCTTATAGGCAGGTGTGGGAATTCAGCCTAGATTGCTTGGAATGTAAAGTGTTGCGCTAACCACTTCGCTACCATGCCGCCCCATGGGACTTAAGATATGCACAGGTGGTAGGGAGGAATGCAACTTTTTCTGCTCTTGTAGCTTTCTTGGTTGTTCAGTTCTGTTTTGCTATGTTTTGTGTTGGTGCTGGAATGCTTGGCGCCATTTGCTAGCTGCCCCCAGCACACCCTCAGGTGTCTTGTTTGTTAATGCAAACGTGTTGGCACGTGGCCAAGTGGTTAAGGCATTGGTCTAGTGATCTGAAGGTCGCTAGGCAGTGTGTTGTGTCCTTGAGCAAGGCACTTAACCACACATTGCTCTGCGATGACACCGGTGCCAAGCTATATGGGTCCTAATGCCCTTCCCTTGGACAAGATCGGTGCATGGAGAGCGGAGACTTGCAGCATGGGCAACTGCCGGTCTTCCATACTACCTTGTCCAGGCCTCAGTCAATATCAAAACCGACGGACAGCTGAAGAAGAGAATGCAAACAACTCATCTCACTGTATACAACAGGAATTCTGCAGATGCTGGAAATTCAAGCAACACACATAAAAGTTGCTGGTGAATGCAGCAGGCCAGGCAGCATCTGTAGGAAGAGGTGCAGTCGACGTTTCAGGCCGAGACCCTTCGTCAGGACTAACTGAAGGAAGAGTGAGTAAGGGATTTGAAAGTTGGAGGGGGAGGGGGAGATCCAAAATGATAGGAGAAGACAGGAGGGGGAGGGATGGAGCCAAGAGCTGGACAGGTGATAGGCAAAAGGGGTAACGAGAGGATCATGGGACAGGAGGTCCAGGAAGAAAGACAAGGTGGGGGGGACCCAGAGGATGGGCAAGAGGTATATTCAGAGGGACAGAGGGAGAAAAAGGAGAGTCAGAGAAAGAATGTGTGTATAAAAATAAGTAGATGGGGTACGAGGGGGAGGTGGGGCATTAGCAGAAGTTAGAGAAGTCGATGTTCATGCCATCAGGTTGGAGGCTACCCAGACGGAATATAAGGTGTTGTTCCTCCAACCTGAGTGTGGCTTCATCTTTACAGTAGAGGAGGCTGTGGATAGACATGTCAGAATGGGAATGGGATGTGGAATTAAAATGTGTGGTCACTGGGAGATCCTGCTTTCTCTGATGGACAGAGCGTAGGTGTTCAGCAAAGCGGTCTCCCAGTCTGCATCGGGTCTCGCCAATATATAAAAGGCCACATCGGGAGCACCGGACGCAGTATATCACCCCAGTCGACTCACAGGTGAAGTGTTGCCTCACCTGGAAGGACTGTTTGGGGCCCTGAATGGTGGTAAGGGAGGAAGTGTAAGGGCATGTGTAGCACTTGTTCTGCTTACACGGATAAGTGCCAGGAGGGAGATCAGTGGGGAGGGATGGGGGGTACGAATGGACAAGGGAGTTGCGTAGGGAGCTATCCCTGCAGAATGCGGGGGGGGGGGGGGGGAGGGAAAGATGTGCTTAGTGGTGAGATCCCGTTGGAGGTGGCGAAAGTTACGGAGAATAATATGTTGGACCCGGAGGCTGGTGGGTGGTAGGTGAGGACAAGGGGAACCCTATTCCTAGTGGGGTGGCGGGAGGATGGAGTGAGAGCAGATGTACGTGAAATGGGGGAGATGTGTTTAAGAGCAGAGTTGATAGTGGAGGAAGGGAAGCCCCTTTCTTTAAAAAAGGAAGACATCTCCCTCGTCCTAGAATGAAAAGCCTCATCCTGAGAGCAGATGCGGCGGAGACGGAGGAATTGCGAGAAGGGGATGGCGTTTTTGCAAGAGACAGGGTGAGAAGAGGAATAGTCCAGATAGCTGTGAGAGTCAGTAGGCTTATAGTAGACATTAGTGGATAAGCTGTCTCCAGAGACAGAGACAGAAAGATCTAGAAAGGGGAGGGAGGTTTCTGAAATGGACCAGGTAAACTTGAGGGCAGGGTGAAAGTTGGAGGCAAAGTTAATAAAGTCAACGAGTTCTGCATGCGTGCAGGAAGCAGCGCCAATGCAGTCGTCGATGTAGCAAAGGAAAAGTGGGGGACAGATACCAGAATAGGCACGGAACATAGATTGTTCCACAAAGCCAACAAAAAGGCAGGCATAGCTAGGACCCATACGGGTGCCCATAGCTACACCTTTAGTTTGGAGGAAGTGGGAGGAGCCAAAGGGGAAATTATTAAGAGTAAGGACTAATTCCACTAGACGGAGCAGAGTGGTGGTAGAGGGGAACTGATTGGATTCATCTCACTGTATGTTTTAATGTATATTGAGATAAATAAACTCGAAAATGAAATGGTTTCTGCCCAAAACGTCGACTGTTTATTCATTTCCATAGATGCTGCCCACACTGCTGGGTTCCTCCAGCATTTTGTGTGAGTTAATGTTGACAGTTGTCAATGACAGTCAATCGTCAATGGACATTCGAGAGAAGGGTCCTGGGCATTAAATGTCAACTATTCAATTCCCTCCGTAAATGTTGATCTACCTGTTGAATTCTTCCAGCTGAATAGATAACTGCACTTGATCTTTATGGTTGTCACATCAAATTTATTGCTTTCTCAAACCCTGGGTGGCCAGCTATAATTTGCAAAGTTTTCTATTTAAATAGTTGGCCAAACAAAACAGTACAGAGAAAGATTTATCAAGGGCCAAATGTTTTTTTTTAAATGCATGTCTTGTCAAAAAGCTAAAACAGAGCATTTTATTGTTTAATTGAACAGAATGCCTCAGGGAATTTCTGATATCAACATTCTAAAATAAAAAGTTAACCAGGAAACACCACAACCATTAGCATGAATATTTGAGAAGTGGAAGTGGTATCAGGCTGGACACCTCGGCAGTGCGGTGGTTAGCACTACGCTCTTATAGAAACAGCATTCACTGATCACAGTTCAATTCCTGCCATTAGAGTCTGGAGTTTGCACATTCTACCTATGTCTGCATGGGTTTCCTCTGAGCACTCCAGATTCCAAAAGACATACACTCAGGATTACGCTTAGTGAGAAGTGGCCATGCGACTCACGATATTGGCACTGGAAAAATAGCAACACTTGCGGCCACTGTTTCCTCTAGGCTGTGAGGCCACAGAGTGACTGAAATGCTCCCGTCCACATAGCCTTTGCTGCCATGCAGCCGTGTTTTCTTTTATACTGTAAAATGTTTTATGAGTTTTCAGGCCACGTGAGGATTGAGTTTAACAGCCAAGAGGTAATGTTACAGCTATATAGGACCCTGGTCAGACCCCACTTGGAGTACTATGCTCAGTTCTGGTCACCCCACTACAGGAAGGATGTGGGAACTACAGAAAGGGTGCAGAGGAGATTTACAAGGATGTTTGCTGGATTGGGGAGCATGCCTTATGAGAACAGGTTGAGTGAACTTGGCTTTTTCTCCTTGGAGAGACGGAGGATGAGAGGTGACCTGACAGAGGTGTATAAGATGATGAGAAGCATTGATCATGTGGATAATCAGAGGCTTTTTCTTAGGGCTGAAATGGCTAACACGAGAGGGTACAGTTTTAAGGTACTTGGAAGTAGGTACAGAGGAGATGTCGGGGTAAGAATCTTACGCAGCGAGTGGTGAGCGCATGGAATGGGCTGCCGGCGACAGTGGTGGAGGCGGGTACGATAGGGTTTATAAAGATCTATGAGTAACCATAGGTAATTTCTAAAGTAAGTACATGTTCAGCACAGCATTGTGGGCCAAAGGGCCTGTATTGTACAGTAGGTTTTCTATGTTTCTGTTTCTAGATAAGGATGAATTTCTTTAACATGTGGACAAGTGAGAGGTTTTGCACTTCAATAGCACTATGCAGAGTAGATCTTACACAATAATCAGTAGGGCACTGAGGAGTGTGTTACAAGGTAGGGATCTGAGAACACAGGACCAGAACTCATTGAAAGTGGCATCACAGGTAGATAGGGACATAAAGAAAGCTTTAAGCACATTGGTCTTCATAAATCAATGTACTGAATGCATCAGATGGGATGTTCTGTTGAAGTTGTATAAGACGTTGCTGATACCTAATTTGGAGTATTGTGTGCAGTTTTGGTCACCTGCCGACACGAAAGATGTAAGTAAGGTTGAAAGGATACAGAGAAAATTTACAAGGATGTTGCTGGATCTGGAGGACCCAAGTTAAAAGGAATGATTGCATAGGTTAGGACTATATTCGTTAGAATGTAGAAGATGGAGAGGACATTTGATAGAGTTATACAAAATTATGAGGGGTATAGACAGGGTAAATGCAAGCAGGCTTTTGCCACTGAGGTTGGGTGTGACCACAACCAGAAGTCATGGGTTAAGGGTGTAAACCGAGAAGTTTATGGGGAACATTGGGGGGAAATGTCTTTAGTCAGAGAGCCGTGGGAGCATGGAATGAGCTACCAGCACAAGTGGAGCATGCAAGCTCGATTTCAATGTTTAAGAGAAGTTTGGATGGGTACCTGAATAATCGGGATATATAGGGCTATGGTCCCAGTGCAGGTTGATGGAGTAGGCAGCTTAAATGGCTTCGGCATGGACTAGATGGGCTAAAGTGCCTGTTTCTGTGCTGTAGCTCTCTATGACTCTAGCAGTTGTTTGCCTTTGCCCTCTTCTGGGCCGTGTCCTAACAAGACGAGTGACCCCCAGCTATCACAAATACTCTTCAGAGGATGCCTGCCTGGTGTCAGTGGTCGCAGAACCAGGACAATGCTCCCATGACTTCATGTGACCCTGATCGGGGTCTAAGCAGGTGCTACACCTTGCCCAACCATGGGTTACCCGTAGGCTAGCAGAGGGCAGTTGTGCCTTATGTTTCAATGTTCATGTGATAATTGGATCTGAATCTGACAAGCTTTTCACTGTTCCTCAGTGCAAGTTAAAATAATAAAGCAACCCCAACAGGCTGAGTGACCCTGACGACAGGATGAGGGTGGGACGGGAACCTGGAAGGTGGTGCATGGCATGAGATGAAAGTGACTCCATCCGTGCCCAGTGCCATAAATCACAGCAGCTGGCTCAGATGCCACTTTGGCATGGGCTTGGGCGGAGGTTAACTGGCTCCCTGGATCATTTCCTCTTTCCTTCACAACCCCGTCCAAACACTCTGCATGCTATTAAATAGTCACTGTGGTCAGGAGCCTCGAAGGACAAAATCAAAAGTGAGCTGCCCATTAGGAGAGCCAGAAACTGAACATTTGACCAAGGATTAACAACTGTGTAAAACGAAAATAGACAGGAGTTCACGTGAACATATGTGGCACAAATCATTTGACTGAAATTTTATATTTCAGATGGAAGGCATAACTACACTAAACCTGCATAAGCTCGTTGCTTAGGAAAGGTTTTGCATTTTATTTTATTTTTTATTTTGAGATGCTGCACAGGAATAGGCCCTACGTGATCCAACCAGCCTGTGCCACCCTATTGCACCCATGTGACCAATTAACCTACTAACCCATACATCTTTGGAATGTGGGAGGAAACCAGAGCACCAGGAGGAAACCCACGCAGTCACAGGAAGAATGTACAAACTTCTTACAGACAGTGGAAGAATTGTACCCGTGTCACTAGCACTGTTATAGTGTTATGCTAATCCCTACGTGGCCATGCCACCCCAAACCATGTGTTTTCAAATCACCCTCCCCGTTCATTCTCTATTCTCACTGTTGCCATCAGGTAGAAGGTACAGGTGCCTCCGGACTTTTACCACCAGGTTCAAGAACAGTTACTACCCCTCAACCATCAGGCTCTTGAACAAAAGGGGATTACTACACTCACTTAAGGACCCTTGTGTCTTGTGACTTCATGCTCATTATTTATTGCTTTTTATTTAGTATCTGCATTTGCACAGTCTTTTTACAGTTTACTGATCCTGATGTTTACAGTTTACAGATCCTGTTTGCAGTTACTATTCTATAGATTTGCTAAGCATGCCTGCAGAAGAAGAATCTCAGGGTTGTATTTAGTGATATGTATGTACTCTGATAATAAATTTTACTTTGAACTTTAACATGTTTCCAGTACTGTGCAAAAGTCATAGGCACATATATATAGCTAGCGTGTCTGATTCTTTTGCATAGTACTGCAATTTGTCAATGTGAGCGGCGAGCAAGTTTGTAAATCTGGCCGTTGCAAGGAAGATGGGAATGGCCAGAGGGAAGCGCCATGGGAGGGGAGTGGGGCAGGTGGCAGAGGAGTGCCAGGGTGGGGAGGGTAGCACGGGTACAGACATACCCAGCACTCAGACACCAGGCAAGGTCATTTGATTCCAAAAAATCGTTTATTGGATCATTACAGAATGGCTCTCTGATGCTTCCCACTCCCTCCCCTCTCTCTTCCCCTTTCCCCAACCATGATTCCCTTCTCCTGTTCCCGTCCCACTCTCAGTCAACGATAGATACCCATATCTGAATCAGGTTTATCATCACTCAGATATGTCATGAAATTTCCTTTTTTTTGCAGTAGCAATAGAGTGCAATACATAAAATTACTACAGTACTGTTCAAAGGTCTATATATATATGTGTGTGCCCCAGACTTTTGCACAGCACTGTACATATAAAATGATCTGTCTAGATGGCCTGAAGGCAAAACGTTTTCCTTCTTGGTAATATGTGACAATAATGAACCAATTACCAATCTCAGTGCTACCTCAAAGCCAACAGAGTGCTTCTGAGAAATTGCAGTGGGCAAAACTCCTGAAAGAGCAATGTGATTTCTGATCGTGAGTTGTGGCTTTTGGAGGTCGATTATTAAGTACCACACTGCTGAGAACTCCTTTCATGGTGCATTGAAGTGCCTGCCTAGATTATGTATGAACTAGGGTTCGTGGTCATTGCCTTGTTGTAAAGTGCTTCTACAAGGATCTTGGATTACTAGAAAAATAAATGTTGCTTTATGGTCTGACCTAGAAATGGTTTTAAAGTAAAACATATGTAATCACAGTCCAGTGTTCCAGGTTTCCTCCTCAATGTTCCAGGGCAGGCCACATCTGTTTGCAAGCAAACAGAGAGCTGCTACATTGCAAGGTTATCATTGTACTGAGACAGACTCCAACTCCACGAAATGTAATCCTTACTTGAAAATGCAGGCACATGAAATACACTCAGTGGCCACTTTATTGGGTACAGCTGTTTGTTAATGCAAATATCTAATCAGCCAATCATGTGGCAGGAACTCAATGCATAAAAGCATGCAGACATGGTCAAGAGGTTCAGTTGTTGCTCAGGCCAAACATAAGAATGGGGAAGAAATGTGATCTAAGTGACTTTGCCTATGGATGATCTTGCTGGTGCCAAATGGGGTGGTTTGATTATCTCAAAAACTGAACTCCTGGGATTCTCACGCACAGCAGTCTCTAGAATTTACAGAGAATGGTGCAAGAAACAAAAACCATCCAGTGAGCGGCAGTCCTGCGGGCAAGAAGGCCTTGTTAATGAGAGAGGTCGGAGGAGAATGAATAGCCAGACTGGTTCAAGCTGACTGGAAGGTGATTGTAACTCATATACCCATGTGTTACAACAGTGATGTGCGGAAGGGCATCTCTAAATGCACAACACATCGAGCCTTGAAGTGGATGGGCTACAGCAGCAGAAAATCACACTGGGTTACACTCCTTTACCTAATAAAGTGGCCACTGACTGGATGCTCTCAGTACCAGCAGCAAGTACTCCAAACAAGGAACAAGTACAGAGGTCTGCAGCTCTGCTCACTCAGGCTACGTCCACACTACGCCGGATAATTTTGAAAACGCCGGTTTTGAGTAAAAACGACAGGCGTCCACACTAGGCGTTTTTCAAAATATCTCCGTCCACATTAGGCAGATATTTGGGCGAATCTCCTCCTACTGGGCATGCGCAGGACACACAGAAAACAAGCGAAGAGGAAACGATATACAGTGCGCGTTTGTCCAGTTACAGAGTAGAAAAACTTTAAAGGAATTGTTCTTGGCTGTCGCGCAGGAAGACTTAAAACTTAAAAAAAAATCAAATACTGGAGTGTATGGAGGCAACCGACAGGGAGTTCACGAACAGTATAACCCAGCTGACGACGAACATTGAAAAACTGACTAACTCTGTTGCATTAATAAAACACCTTGTTAAATGTATAAAACGTCTGCGTCAGCGTTATCTTGTATTTCATACAATGTTACATTAGGCTGTTACACATCTATTGTCAGAGAAGTACTTGCATAAATAGGTAAACCACCTTCATACAAGCAAGGACAGAAAACAGGGCGAAGTGAGTATACTTATTCACTTCTTCACTTCGTTGTTAAAACAAAGAACATCTGTTCCAGCACGTCATGACAGCGTTTTTAAATCGTCAAAAAAGCTCACTTTACAATTTAACTCTCACGCCGTTCACACTGACTGCGCGTTATAACAGCCGTACGCAGTGCTTGTGCAGTACCAAGCAGAAGCAGAAAAAAGCATTGTTGTTGTGTTGTCATGACAACATTTTTAAATCTCTCCGGTTATCCCGTACACACTACGCCGGATATTAAGCGTTTTCAGATTTATTCACTCTGGAGAGTGCTTTCGAAAATCTCCATTTTCGGGGGCTGAGAACGCCTGCTCAGTGTGGACGGGAGGGCAAAACGAAGAGAAAAGGCTTCGTTTTCAAAATCACCCGGCGTAGTGTGGACGTACCCTCAGTGTTTATCAGACCCCACCCCTCCCGGATATTCTCTCTCCTCCCCCCCCCCCAATCAGGTGGAAGACGCAAAAGTCTGAAAGAACACACCACCAGGCTAAAGGACAGGTTTTATCCTGCAGTTATCAGACTCTTGTTCAATAAGATGGACTCTTGACCTCAAAACCTGCCTTAAATGTTACAGTGTCATAGCACACTACAGCACAGAAACAGGCCCTACATGGACTAATTTTCTACCTCGTCCCATTGGCCCACACCTGGACCATAGCCCACCCATCCATGTACTTATCCAAGTTTCTCTATATGTTATATTCATAGAGTCTAACACATTATGATCTTGCACTTATATTGCCTACAAGCACTGCACTTTCTCTGTAGCCGTTACAGAGAAGGTGCATTGTTATTGCTTTGCCTTCTTCTACCTCAATGCACTGGGTAATGATTTGATCTACACGAACAAAATAAAAGGCAAACTTCACGGTATCTTGCTACGTGTGACATTAATATAAACCAATACCAACAATACATGGATTCCTGCTATTACTTTGTGTGTTGCCTCCTCGAGTGGCAGTTATATTATGGTCTCTCCAAATAACATTAATGTGCCCTGCTGTTCTTCTTGTTAAATATCTATCACTGTGCCTGCCAAAATCATTTTTGTGGCTCATTTTCCTTTGGTTTCCTTTCATTCTCTCCTCCAACAAGTGTCAAGCTGCAGGTCCAGGGTAGGTTGTGCCAAATCTCGGTGTGTGGCTCGTCTGCTGGGAGTGAGAGGAGTCGAGGAGCTTGGCCATGGCAGACAACCTCGACGGAGAACTTACAGTCGGTGGCACTCCCACGCTGCCAGTTAATGCCCATTCCTGCGTGTATCATTGACAAGGATGTCTGTCTGTTTTAAGGAAACAGCTGCATCAAAACAATGCACTCAGGAATGAGACGCATCATCATGGGGGATGGGGAAAGGCAAAATGAATAGGAGACACAATAATGCAACAAGTTTTAATTGCTGTTTGGTTAAGGTATCCAATTAACCACACTCCTTTGTTCTCATCAAACCGTCCTATAATTACATTTATTTTGATATAATATCTTTGTGTAATAATTATAGATGTTATATAGTAAGTAACAGGTGATCTAAGATCCTGGGTGGTAGGGTGGAGAACAAGGAAAATTAGAAAAAGGAAGGTCTAAGACCAACATGGTTTGAGGAGGCTTCAGAAACTTCGGAGGTTCCGAGCAGGACTAGACCATGAGTGAATGTGTTAAATCCAACAATCAAGATTCAGAATTTTTTAATGTCATTTCCAGTGTAAAGGAGAACTAAATTATTTTTCTCTGAATCCAATGCAGCACACAAAAAAACACAGTAAGATAAAGAACTGGGTAGCAGAGTGCAGATACGTCTCTACCAAAGGAGGTGTAAAGGCACTCCTTTCCTCTACTAGTCCGCAGGTCAGCCCTGGGCAAGGTATAGCACCTGCTTAGCCTCCCGATCAGGGTCACGTGAAGCCATTGAACAGGTAATAGAGGGTTGTATGAGCAGCTGGGGCATATCACAAGTCCTGATTATGCGACTAGGCAATCTCTGTAGAGAACTGATAATGGCCAGTGCCATCCATCTTTAAAGATGCTGCCCAGAAGAAGGCTATGGTAAACCACTTCTGAAGAAAATTTTGCTAAGAACAATCATAGTCATGGAAAAAGCATGATTGCCCACATCATACGAGATGGCACATAATGAACAAACGATCTCAGATCTAAACCACTTCTATGGCTGACACTGAAACTGAATAGCACACACAAAATACTGGAGGTACCCAGTATCTATGGGATGTAACAGAGTAAGTGTCAAACTGAGATCCTTTATCAGGACTGGAAACGATGGAAGCAGAAGCCAGAATAAGAAGCTGGGAGGAGAGGGAAGGAATACAAGCTGGTAGGTGATCGGTGAGACAAGGTAGATGATGGGTGAGACCAGGTAAGTGATGGGTGAGACCAGGTAGGTGATGGGTGAGACCTGGTAGGTGATGAATGAGACCAGGTAAGTGATGGGTGAGACCTGGTAGGTGATGGGTGAGACCTGGTAAGTGATGGGTGAGACCAGGTAAGTGATGGGTGAGACCTGGTAGGTGATGGGTGAGACCAGTAAGTGATGGGTGAGACCTGGTAGGTGATGGGTGAGACCTGGTAGGTGATGGGTGAGACCAGGTAGGTGATGGGTGAGACCTGGTAGGTGATGGGTGAGACCAGGTAGGTGATGGGTGAGACCAGTTAAGTGGGAGAAGATGGGTGACTGGGAAAGGAGATATGAAGTAAGAAGCCGGGAGGTGACAGGTGGTAGATGTAAAGAGCTGAAGAAGAAGGAATCTGCTTGGAGATGATAGTGAACCATGGGAAAAAGGGAAGGAAGAGGGCACCTGAGGGAGGTGATAGGGGCAGGTGAGGTGAAGGGAAGAGGTAAGAGGGACACCAGAATGGACAGACGAAGAGAAGGGGTGAGAGGGGAACTGCACAGCTGTACTTGCAGAGCAATTTAAAGACTACAGCTCATGATCATCTCCTTCCATGAGAATATATCACTGAGCAGTGGGCTTAATGCAAATAAACTTTCACCTCATAGAAACATAGAAACATTGAAAACCTACAGCACAATACAGGCCCTTCGGCCCACAAAGTTGTGCCGAATATGTCCTACCTTAAAAGTTATTAGGCTTACCCATAGCCTCTGACTATCCACACAATCAATGCCTCTCATTACCTTGTACACCTCTATCAGGTCACCTCTCACCCTCCGTCGCTCCAAGGAGAAAAGGCTGAGTTCACTCAACCTGTTCTCATAAGACATGCTCCCCAATCCAGGCAACATCCTTGTATCCAATAACCTCTGCACGTTGGGCGTTTGATGGTCTTTTGTTTTAATAGGATCTATTGTGTTTCTTTGTTTTGTAGCTGCCTGTAAAAAGACGAATCTCAAGGTTGTGTAAGGTATGCATACTTTGATAATAAAATACTTTGAACTTTGGACAACCATGGAAGCTGAGAGCCATTGGCACAAATCTGCTCCACAACAACCATGCCCAACCAACCACTGGTTGGAGAACCGACCATCTGAGATCCTGTCAGCTGGGGTTCAAAGTTCAATGTATATTATCAAAGTATGTATATACAAACCCCATTTCCAGAAAAGTTGGGATAATTTCCAAAATGCAATAAAAACAAAAATCTTTGATATGTTAATTCACATGAGCCTTTATTTAACTGACAAAAATACAAGGAAAAGATTTTCAATAGTTTTACTGACCAACTTAATTTTATTTTGTAAACATACACAAATTTAGAATTTGATGGCTGCAACACACTCAACAAAAGTTGGGACAGAGGCATATTTACCATTGTGTTACATCACCTTTCCTTTTAATAACACTTTTTAATCGTTTTGGAACTGAGGATACTAATTGTAGATTTGCAATTGGAAATTTTGTCCATTCTTGCTTGATATAAGACTTCAGCTGTTCAACAGTCCGTGGTCTCCGTTGTCTGATTCTCCTCTTCATGATGTGCCATACATTTTCAATAGGAGATAGATCTGAACTGGCAGCAGACCAGTCAAGCACACGCACTCTGTGTCTACAAAGCCACGCTGTTGTAGCCCGTGCAGAATGTAGTCTGGCATTGTCCTGCTGAAATAAGCATGGACGTCCCGGGAAGAAACGTTGCCTTGATGGCAACATATGTCTCTCTAAAATCCTAATATATGCCTCAGAGTCAAAGGTACCTTCACATACATGTAACTCACCCATGCCGTGGGCACTGATGCACCCCCATACCATAACAGGTGCTGGCTTTTGCACCTTTCGCTGATAACAATCTGGATGGTCATTTTCATCTTTGGCACGGAGAACTCGACGCCCATTTTTTCCGAAAACTAGCTGAAATGTGGACTCATCTGACCACAGCACACGGTTCCAGTCTTTCGGTCCATCTGAGATGAGCTCGGGCCCACAGAACTCGCCGGCGTTTCCGCATAGAGTTGATGTATGGCTTCCTCCTTGCGTAACACAGTTTCAAGTTGCATTTCTGGATGCAGCAACGGACTGTGTTGAGTGACAATGGTTTTCCGAAGTACTCCCGAGCCCAGGTGGCTATAATTGTCACAGTAGCATGACGGTATCTCATGCCGCCCGAGGGCTTGAAGATCACGCGCATTCAACAGTGGTTTCTGATCTTGCCCTTTATGCACTGAGATGTCTCTGAATTCTCTGAATCTTTTCACAATATTATGTACTGTAGATCTTGAAAGACCTAAATTCTCTGCAATCTTGCATTGAGAAATGTTCCTTTGAACTGACTAACAATTCTCTCATGAATTTTGTCACAAAGGGGTGAGCCACGACCCATCCTTGCTTGCAAAGACTGAGCCTTTGATGGACGCTACTTTTATACCCAGTCATGATACCTCACCTGCTACCAATTAGCCTGCTTAATGTGGACTCTTCCAAACCGGTGTTACTTGAATATTCTGTGCACTTTTCAATCTTATTTTAACTCTGTCCCAACTTTTGTTGAGTGTGTTGCAGCCATCAAATTCTAAATTTGTGTATATTTACAAAATACAATTAAGTTGGTCAGTAAGACTATGGAAAATCTTTTCTTTGTACTTTTGTCAGTTAAATAAAGGTTCACGTTAATTAACAGATCACAGATTTTTGTTTTTATTGCATTTTGGAAAATATCCCAACTTTTCTGGAAAGAGGGTTTGTAGTATACAACCTTGAGATTCGTCTTCTTGCAGGCATCCACAAAACAAAGAAACACCATAGACAACAAGAGAAAATCTGTAGATGCTGGAAATCCAAGCAACACACACAAAATGCTGGAGGAACTCAGCAGACCAGGCAGCATCTATGGAAAAGAGTACAGTCAATGTTTCAGGCTGAGACCCTTTGGCAGGACCATAGAACTCAGTTAAAGAAAAAAAACCCACACAACAACATCAACAAACGTGTGAAAAAATGAATAAATCACATAAACAACGAAAAGCAAACAAATACCACACAGAACATTAAATATCAAGCCATTGAATCCCCAAAACTGAGTCCACAGCCACAGGCCAGTGAAGTGAGTGAAGCTGGTCTAGGAGCCGATGGGCATCCACAGCCATTGAGCCAGTCAGTTCAGTGCTGAGTCAAAGGCTGTAGGCCACAACCACAGATCCAGCTGCACGCCAAAGCACCTTCATCAAATTGTGCAAATAGTAAAGCACGTTCAGCACTGAGGACATTAAACATCAAACCACAGCTGAAAGTAAGTTCACATCCATGCGCCGGAAGTCCAACACTGAAGCACATCGATATGAGATCAAAGAGTCACAGGGCCTATAAATAGGCCTTTCAGCCCAGAGGTATCAAGAGAATGCAAATGCTGGAATCTGAATTCTGGGTAAATGAAAAAGGATGTAAACTAACAGGTTTATGTCAGGTTTGAAGGCCAGATAGTGATAACATGGGTTGGTTGTTTCAGGCCTTCCTTAACATGAAGGCTTTGGGCTAGAATCCATAGCATAACTCATGACAGCATACGCGGTGCCCCTTTTTATCATTAATAGGCATATTACCTCACTATTCCTCTTTGGCTCCATCAATCTAGCAGTTTAGTAGTAGGGCAATCATTCGAGTCGAGTATGATGTTCTCCTAAGGGTTTGGCTGTTGGTCAGTCCTCAGGTGGCGTAGCAGCATCCACATATTGTGGTGCAGTGTGGGCAAGAGTAAGTGCTGGCTGTGGTTAGTGGTTGGGTCTTTTGGTTGGCCAGTCCTTCCTTGCACAGATGCTGTTTGCTCTCTGTGGCACAGCAGTGGTCACTCTCTTGGAGCATAGCTCCCTCTTGAACAGATTTCCTCCAGGTGTATCTATTGAGTTGAATGCCTTCCCAGTTTTTTGATGTAATGATGAGTTTCTTCAACATTCAACACTTTGAACTTTGAGATGTAATGTTGAATTTATTCAGGCTATTTGTTTGGGGAGACATGAGTTAGGCATCCGAATAACATGGCCTATCCATCGGAGTTGGTGTTTCCTTATCCTGCTGGAGATGCTGTTCATTTTGGCCCCATCCGGAACAATGGTTTTAGTATTTCTGTCCTTCCAGATGATCCTCAAAGTCTTTTGTAAGGATCTTTAGTGGTATTATTGCAGTTGGCACATTCAGATGCTTGCTGTAGGTGGTCCATGATTCAGATACATACAATAATGTAGGAAGGACAACAGCTCTATAGACCAAAAGTTTTGTTTGGACCTGCAGGTAACATGAAAAAAAGACCTGGTGCTTTCCCAGCGTATATGACATATAAACTCTTCTTGGTCTTCCAGCCAGTACAGGTATTCATTATAACCGATGTTTCAATGACGAACTCTGTCATCTTCATCAAGGATGTTCCCTGGGCATGTCTGGTCCGGTGGTATTTATACCTCCATAGTCCATCCCTCTGTAGGTCACATCTTCAAAGACTCTTTTCCTTAATATTGCATATGCTCCAGTAGCACCACTCAGGCAGTGGTTAACCAGTGAGTCAGTATCTACTTTTGAGGAGAGAATGCTGCCAAGATAAGGAAAGTGGTCTACACTTTCTAAGGTGATATCTATCAATCACCCTTGAAATCTAGCTATCTATATCCTCTGACCCTCAACACAGGATTGTGTCCTAAGCCCCCTCCTTTTCTCTCTGTATACCCCTGACTAAGTTGCCACCCACAGCTCCAATCTGCTAATTAAATTTGCTGATGATACTACCCTGATTGGCCTAATCTTAAATAATAATGAGGCAGCCTACAGAGAAAAAGTCATCACCCTGATACAGTGGTGTCAAGAAAACAACCTCTCCTTCAATGTCACAAAAACAAAGGAGCTGGTTGTGGACTACAGGAGGAATGGTGACACGCTAACCCCTATTGACATCAACGGATCTGGGATTGAGAAGGTGAACAGCTTTAAGTTCCACGGTATACACATCATTGAGGATCTCACGTGGTCTATACATATCAGTTGTGTGGTGAGAAAAGCACAACTGCGCCTATTTCACCTCAGACGTTTGAAGAAGTTTGGTCTGAGTCCCCAAATACTAAGAACTTTCTACAGGGGCACAATTGAGAACATCCTGAATAGCTGCATCATTGCCTGGTATGGGAACTGTACTTCCCTCAATCGAAGGACTCTGCAGAGAGTGGTGCGGACAGCCCAGCGCATCTGTAGATGTGAACTTCCCACTGTTCAGGACACTTACAGAGACAGGTGCATAAAAAAGGCCCGAAGGATCACTGGGGACCAAAGTCACCCTACCCACAAACAGTTCCGGCTGCTACCATCTGGGAAACGTTACTGCAGCATAAAAGCCAGGACCAACAGGCTCTGGGACAGCTTCTTCCACCAGGCCATCAGACTGATTCATTCACGCCGATACAATTATATTTCTATGTTATATTGACTGTCCTGGTGTACATACTATTTATTACAAATTTGTATAAATTGCACATTGCACATTTAGATGGAGACGAAATGTAAAAATTTTGACTCCTCATGTATGTGAAGGATGTAAGAAATAAAGTCAATTCAATTTAATTCATAGTTTTTTATATATCTTGTATAGTACTGCTGCCACAAAACAACAAATTTCACGACATGATGAAATGAGGCCTCTGTTGGTCAGGGTTGACCATGTATGTTGTGTCCAGCTGTCTAGATATGCAAGCCTGGGCAGTACAACATGGAGAGCAAGCTGTTGACCATGTAGTAAACTCCCCCTCTCCTCACATCTGATGAACCCAAAGGAACAGCAGAAACTGACACAGTTTGGTACCAGCACCACTGCAGGAGTTGCCAGTCAGCGTTGAACTCAATGAGGGACTACCTTAGGGACACTAGCTCCAGAATTTTCCCTCGGGGTTTACTCCTGAAGCCCCTTCCCAAATGTGGGTCTAGCCACAAAGCAGCAGAGGTTTGAGATCAGAGTTTTCCTTCTCCTACCACAACTGCCAACCACAACTGATGAGCCCCATCTGCCTGAAGTGACTGGTAACTTTTTTTTTAACTTCATTTTCTTTCCTGTATATGCCTATAAGAAAATGAAGATGCCAGTAACCTGCCTTTGCCCCTTCTCTCATCAGTAGAAATAGTTCCGCTGGACTCAATAGCTAAGCCACACATGAAGGTCAAGAGCTGGACTTGGTTGTCAGAGGCTACTTAAGATGCACACCATTGGGAGTATTCAATAGGTAGTTGGAGCTGGTCCCCGTTACCACATCCGGCCACAGTAAACCCGATTTTGATTCTACTTCGCCTGTGACATACATTCTGTAATTGAGCAACAAGAGAATCAGGAGCCTTTATCCACTTCCCCATGTTCTTTCCTTCATTTAGTTCCTGGAAGCAACAGTGCTGTATTGCTCTAAGGCACCAACCCCAAGGACTTTGCAATCTAACGACACTGTTCTCTTTGACAGAAAAACAACACACATGAAATTAAATAAGCCTTAAGTACATTGGAGAAAACTTCATTAAATTGATTGTTCTACAGCCATTGCATGAAATTATAAGGAACACCAACGATGCAAAGAAGGCTACAGAAAGTGGCGGATCCAGCCCAGCCCATCACAGGCATGGCCATTCCCAATGTTATCTATACTCCTATAGAGCGATGCCCCAAGAAAGCAGCGTCCATCATCAAAGAGCACCACCATCGAAGCTATGTTATCTTCACACTATTACCATTGGGCAGCAGGTACAAAAGACTTACTACCCTACAAGCATCAGGCACCTGAACAAGCAGGGAAAACTTCAATCACTACTACTATGAACTGCTTCTACTACCTATAGACTCACTTTCAAGGACTCTTTACATCTCATGTTCTCAGAGATATTAGTTAGTCTTCTTTTCACATTGGTGTTTGTCAGTCATTGTCTACATTGGTGTGGTCTTTCATTGATTGTATTTTGGTTATTATTCTACCATGGATTTACTGAGTATGCCTGCAAAAATGAAGCTCAGGTTTGTATATGGTGACATATATGTACTTTGATAATAAATTTCCTTTGAACTTCGAACTTTAGTTTTTCATAAAGTTATATGATACTTCATTTTCTTTCCTGTATTTGCCTATAAGAAAATGAACCTCAGATAATATACGGTAACATATCTGTACTTCAATAATAAATTTACTTTGAACTTGTACTTTGAAAAAGACTACATTTGTGCACAACACACACAAAATGCTGAACTCAGCACACCAGGCAAAGAGTACAGTTGACGTTTAGGGCTGAGACCCTCACCAGTCCTGCTCTTTCCCAGAGGTGCTGCCTGGCCTGCTGAGCTCCTCCAGCAGTTTGAGTGTGTCGCTTGGATTTCCAGCACCTGCAGGTTTTCTCTTGTTTGACATTCGTACACAAATGGATTGAGTTTAGACAGTCACAGATGAGTTGGGCTGAAGGGCCTGTTTCTTCGATGTATTGCTATGTGACTCTACATCAATTCCTATTATGTAGAGCACTGTGAGATTAACCCCCTTACTTTCCAATTGCTCAATGTACAACTGCAAACTCGTGAACCTTTTCTCTTCAAACTCTTAACCAAAAGGGGTTTAATCTGGCATGTTTTTAATGCGTGATTTTGAGGAAATCAGAAGCCCTTCTCATTCTCTCACTCGATATAGTACTCAAACGGATTGATTCTTCAGAACAACTTCCAGTTATAGAATAGAAAACATTATAACACATTCCAGGCCCTTCAGCACTTGATACTGCGCCAACTCTAGGATCAGTCTCACACAAGGGTTCCCAACCATTTTTATGCCATGAATCAATACCATGAAGCAAGGATTCTCTGGACCCCAGGTTGGGAACCCCTGGTCTAACGGCTTTTAGGCAGTAAGACACGCCAAGCACAGGAGCCCCTTTACACAAACCAGTGATGTGCAGCCTGGTGACTTAAACCTTGACGGCTGTGGGAAGCTTTCGGAAGTGAACCAGGAAGAACTGAACAGAGAGAGGGAACTCCACAGCTTCCAACAGCTGAAGACGATCAAAAGGATAAAGTCATTTCCAAGTTGCCTTCTTACAGAGCTCCGTGGCATTTAACTACAAATTTCTTGCCTTCATTTTTCAATACCAAACAAATTTGCTCCCCATAACTGCTGATGCAGCATTAACTCTTAAAAATAAAATCCTTTCTGCTCAGTTATGTACATTGGGTTTACACCAGCCTTCATCACTAAAGAGGAGCAAGATCTTTTTTTCTGGAGACTTGATGAATCTCCTGATCCCAGTGTAATCCTGATCTAAGCATAAAATTTCTTGGCAAGCTGTTTCAGCTCTTTTTTAAATTCAGCTTTCAACCGTACTTATAATAAGGCAATACAAAAGGAACTTTGTGTTCTCAGCATCTGTTTCAAACCAGTAATCATTGCTCAAAGCTGGACTCAATAGAGCTGAATCAGCCCTACACAAGGGTTCCAACTGGTACTGGGGAAGAGAGTTACTGGGAACAAATTAGTTTGAAAAGCACAGCCCTGACACTAAGATATAAATAATGAGCGATGTCAGATTGGATTCATTAAAAAGATGGCACAATTGGATTGGGCAATTTCCAAACTGTGCTCAGATGTATTAATGTGCACAGATTCAGGATACCATTGTAAGCATGGTTTATATTACATTAATTCACATCAGCACTGATTTAAACCCAAGGGACTGAAGACTAATGACTTTAGCCAGGACACAGTCCCTTGCGACCACATTCAGACCCACTTTGACTCTTTGGTCCCTCCATAAATTTGCAAAGTTTGAATGTCAGCTTGGTTAACATAGAACAGGAACTGGGCCTTCCACTCATGATGTCCACGGCGAACATGATGCTGAATTAAACTAATTCTCGCCTGCTGAACAACTTACACTTCCCCAGATTCCCTACACATCCATGTGTCTCTCTAAAAGCCTCCTAATCACTACTATCAGAGCTGCTTCCATCACTAGTTCCGGCACTGATTCCAGCCAGCACTCTGTGCAAAGAACTTGCCTTGCACACCTCCTCTTGCTCTGTTGTAGAGAAAGGACAGCCTTGAGACTGAATTGTGCTGTGCTGTTTTTTTTTAAGCATTATGCATGCAAGATTCATTTTTACTCAGAGTAAGTTATCACTGTTGGCTGGAGTCAGGGCATTCTGCTTTGGCTGCTGGTAGGGTCGCCCACACCAAACAGGTCAAAGGGTAGAGGACAGACTAAGAGTAGTCCACCGGTCCTCCAGGTTCTGAGGTTCAGCTCAGGGCTAACAACCCTGACTGGTAAACCAAAACTTTTACAGAAAAGGCAATGAAGAATCCTTCTACATCTGAGTGCGATAGTATTCCTGGGTCTCCACCTGGGACTTGCATGACTGACAGAAGTGACAACTGAGGGGAAGCTACGGACATGATGAAGGAAGCCCTGAACACTGTCAGAGATAGAGGACCTTCATTGCTGTCGTAAATGCCAGTGGCATAACAGGTAGTAAGTAGGTTATCATTAGGTTGTGTTGAATGTTAACACAAACTACGCATTTCCATTAGACCATAAGACATAAGGGCGGAATAGGCTATTTGGCTCATCGAATCTGCTCTGCCACTCCATCATGGCTGATTTATTATCTCTCTCAACCCATTTCCTGCCTTCTCCCCATAACCTTTGATGCCCCGACTAATCAAGAACCTATCAACCTCTACTTTAAGTGTACCCACTGACTTGATCTCCACAGCCATCTGTCTGTGGCAATGAATTCCACAGATTCACCAATCTATGGTTAAAGAAATTCCTGCGTATCTCTGTTCTAAATGGATGCCCCTCTATTCTGAAGCTGTACCCTCTGGTCCCAGACCCTCCGACTATAGGAAAAATGCCACTGTATGTTTTGATGTACATGTAATAAGTAAATGAATCTAAATAGAGTGGGTTTACTTAGATTTCTGGCTAAAATCATTGCAATCACAAAACTGGACAAAGTATTTGTTGGTTGGTGCAACTGTAATGAAACCCAATTTCCCTCGGGATCAATAAAGTATGACTATGACTATGACTATATTTCTGCACCTGATCCAGGCCAGTGGACCTGACATTTGCCCAGCTTCAGGCACCAATCTTATGGTGTCAGTGTTCCCACTACACCCACTTCTCCACTTCCCTGACATAAATTGAAGCTGAAAGCTCAACAGTAGTACCGCTGTGGAATAGTCCCATTCAGACTAGGTCACGCTAGCCTGTTAATTCTCTCATTGTTGAAAGGGACATTCCAATGACATCATGAGACCTGACTAAGCAGCTATACAACTCACTGGTTTGCTGTATCTGCTTTGATCAACAGGGAGTACTTCTCCAGCCTTCAGTTGTTGAGATAGTCACTCTAAAGGTGCACTGACACCACATTCTACTGGCAAATGGCACAATGGTGTGGCAGAGTGACACACACCCCAGTGAAAGACATACACAACACACACACACACACACACACACACACAGGGTTTTTCCCTCAGGTTGAACGAAACTGGAACTAGAGGTCATAAGCAGACGTCCCACCCTGCAAAAACTCATTTCAGGGAGGTAGCACCATCAATTTGCGGGAGACTTCCGGGAGAGGTGGGATGTCTGCAATAGAGTAGCTCCTTAGCAGCTAGCCAGCTAGTTTAAATAACGTTAGCTATACTAATGAACGAATGACACCTGTTAAACTCACCTCAACATGTCTTTTACAGTCTTAACCCACCATGGGCAATAGAAAAGTCACTGTTGCAAACAGTGCAGCGAGCAACACTGTCATTATTTTTGACCCCTGTTAGGCAGGGGTACACTTTAGTGTAGTCTGGGGTGACATACGTTTTATACTTTTTTTGGAACACTCTGCAATGGCGTGCGCAAGTGCACTCTCTCTCTCTCTCTCTCTCGTGGTCGCTCGCGCGCTCTCAAGCGCTCTCGTTTGCCCTCTCGCTCGCGCGCTCTCTCTCTCATGGTCACTCTTGTGCGCTCTCTCTTGCTTTCTCTCGCTCGCTCTCAAAAAAATTGATTTCCGTGATAATGTATATAATTTGCGGGCATCAGGGAGCCACTATTAATATGCGGGAGACTCCCGGAACTTCCAGGAGAGGTGGGATGTCTGCATAAGTTAATGACGAAAGATAAAATATTTAGGGAGAATCTGAGGAGGGAGTCACTTCACTGCAATCCACCGTCAGATTTCTGAATGGTTCACAAAGCCATAAATACTACCTCACTATTTTAATCTTGCTTTGCACCACTTATTAAAATACTTTTTGTTGTAACTTATAGCATTTTTTATGTACTGCACTGTAATGCTGCCACAAAACAACAACTTTGAAGGCGTATGTCGAGGGGCACTTGTTAAGGAAGCAGAGACAGGAAAAGACAATGAACAATTTCAATCGGAACCAGTGAGTTGGCAAGCAATTAATGGGGTGGTCAAGGCTTCCGTTATAACCTCAGTCACCAACTCTGATGACGACTGCAGGCTTAACCATTTTAGTTTTTTTTTCTTGTCGATTTAAATGTTGATTGACTAAGAATCATCAGTTCGTGGAATGATACAGGTCAGAATCAGAATCAGGTTTATTGTCACCGGCATATGACGTGAACTCTGTTGACTTAGCAGCAGCAGTTCAATGCAATACATAATTTAGCAGAGAGAGAGAAAAAAAATAATAAATAAAATAAAACATAATAATAAATAAACAAGTAAATCAATTACAGGTAGATGAATGGGAAAGGTTTAGTGGGATATGAGTCAAACACAGTGAAAAGGAATGGTCTTAAACAGACATTTGAGTCAGCAGGGACAAGATGGGCCAAAAGTGCCGGCTACTGTGCTAAATGGCTTTGTGAGTCTATAATACTGACCCGATTCCACAACCTACAGACCCACTTTCAAGGACTCTGAAACTCATGTTCTCAGTATTACTTGTTTATTTTTTAAATTAGCACCATTTGTCTTCTTTTGTACATTGGTTGTTTGCCAGTCTTTGTTTATGGGTAATTTTTCATAAATTCTATTGTATTTCTTTATTTTCTTGTAAATGCCTGCAAGGAAATGAATTTCAAGGGAGAATATGGTAACATGCATACTTTGGTAATAATTTTACTTTGATGTTAACACACCAGAAGGCAGCATTTAGCCTTTTGTGCCTGTACTTGTGGTGATCATTATCTAAATTTCAGAATTTCAGATTCAACAGCAAGTGGTTTAATTATTCTTCCAAAACTGACTAGTGACCCATAAACAAAGCCGAACATGTTTAGACTGAAGGCATCTGATCTAGCATTAACCTCAAGGATAAACAGTCATCTAAGTCCATCAGACCCAACCGCAACTTTTGCTGCTAATGTATTTGTGTTGGCATCAAAATAACCCAGTGGTTTAATGCAAAATTCCTTGGCAATCCCAATGAATTTTGTAGAGCGGGAGCCCTGTCATTCCTGACCCTCCGCAACATCCCTGCATCATCTAAGTCTCCATATGGAACCAGTAGCAGAACGAAAGCTTTAACAATGGACAAACCAGAGTCAGTCTGTTTGAACCTGCATTGTGACAAGGGCATACCAGTTGCTAAACTTCAATAGCAATCAGGCTATATTTCATCTGTTTGAAGTATCTTGGCCCAAAATATCGACTGTTTATTCCTCTCCATAGATGCTTGCCTGACCTGCTGAGCTCATCCAGCATTTTGTGCACGTTACTTTGGATTGCTAACATCTGCAGAATCTCCTGTGTTTATGCGTCATTAGGAGTGAGGAGATTCTGTATGTCACTGAAGACTCCAGCAAGTTTCGCGGAGAGCATTCTGTCAGGTTACATCACCGCCTGATGTGGAAGTGCCAACACACAGGAGCGGTAAAAGCTGCAAAGGGTTGTAAACTCAGGCAGCTCCATCACAGTGGAGAACTAAACACACCCCTCCCACCAACAAGGACATCTTCAAAAGTCGATGCCTCTAAAGGCGGTGTCTATCATTAAAGGATCCCCACCACCCAGGACATGCTGTCTTCTCATCAGGGAAGAGGTACGGGGTCCTGAATCAAATCAAACAAATCAAATTTAAGTTTAATTATCATTCAACCATACATAAATACAACTGAATGAAACAGCATTCCTCTGGGACCAAGATGTAAAACATACACAGTACATTCAAAATAGCATGCACACATACAGTCACACACAAAAAAAATGAACATATATTAAAAAAAGACAGACACTCAGCATTTTAGGAACAGCTTCTTCCTCTCTGCCAGCAGATTTATGAATGGACAATAAACCAACCTATGAATGCTACCTCAGTATCTTGCTGTCTTTTTGCACGACTTATTATTTATATTTTATACATTTCTTATTGTAACATGCATTACTTTTATTACGCATTGCACTGCTCTGCTGGCACTAAACAACAAATATCACAACATATGTTACTGTGAATAAACCTGATTCCAGTTCTGAAGAGCTGACTATGGAATGGCCATACGGAAGATGATTGTGTAATTGGAGCAACAGTGCAAGGCAGACAACTTCGCTGAGAAAATCAGAACCTTTCCACTTCCGATACACATGCCCACGTCCATCAATGCCATCCTTTTGTACACAATAAACAATGCATACAGAAAGTGTCAGATACAGTCTGTTGTTTACACCAGCAAAGTCAGATTCTTCTCTCAGTATCCTGGATATGGTGCCTCTCTAAATAATGCCAATTAAAGCCAGGTTACCAGATGAAATACTTAAAGAGAACCTGAAGGCAAATTTATTTTATTTTTATTGAAACACAGCACGGAATAGCCCTTCTGGCCCTTCGAGCTGCAATGCCCGGATTTAATCCTAGCCTAATCATGGGAAAATTTACACTGAACAATTTACCTACCAACCGGTACATCTTTGCTCTGTGGGAGGAAACTGGAGCACCCAGAGGAAACACACGGGGTCACAGGAAGAACGTACGCACTCCCTACCGGCAGCAGAGGGAACTGAACCCAGATCGCTGGGACTGTGAAGCATTGTGCTAACCACTACGCTACCGTGCTGCGCCAAGGGTGTCTGTCACACCGCACTCTGAGTGAACTTCTTCACCAGACAGTGCGAGAGTGGAATGAGCTGCCAGAGGTAATGGTGGATGCAGGTTCAATCATAACATTGTGGAGATTGGATAGGTATATGAATGAAGAGCTATGGTCCAGCTGCACGATTTGAGACTAGATGGATCAAACAAACTAGATGCGCCATAGTGCTTGTTTCTGCGTGCTCTATGACCTTAATATTTTTTAATTCTCTATTTATTTATTTATTTGTTTGCTTGTTTGTTTATTTATTTATTTGGGGGTGCAGGACATAGCAGGCCCTTCTGGGCCTTCAAGTCACACCACCCCAGCAACCCCATAACCCACCCAATCTGCATTTGTCCCTCTCGCTCAATGCTGCCAGAGGATTGTGCCGGAGTCTTCTCTGTAGTTCATGCTATGATGAGTTTCTGCTTTCTGGTTACTCCTTTTCAATTGCTATTTTGTGCAATGTTGATCAGGGCAGACTGGTTCCGCAGCCTGCAGTCAACAAATGATACAATGTTAAGTTGAACTGAACTGATCTAAACTGAACCTTCCTAGACTGTTTCTTTTTTTTTGTAATTTATTTTTTATTGAAGTTCATCATCAAACAAAACTTTCCATAAGATGTATTTCAGATACTGTACATATGTATCATATAGTCAGATTTGTCGCAAATCTCCACATAATATTTATCTGAGGTATACACTTATAGAAAGGAGGAGATGTAAGGCCAGTGATGTTGTGGGGATGGAACTGGACTCTCTGATGGTGGTGTCTGAAAAGAGGATGCTGTCCAAGTTGCATGCCATCTTGGACAATGTCTCCCATACACTACATAATGGTCTGACTGGGCACAGGAGTACATTCAGCCAGAGACTCATTCCACCGAGATGCAACACAGAGCGTCATAGCAAGTCATTCCTGTCTGTGGCCATCAAACTTTACAACTCCTCCCTTGGAGAGTCAGACACCCTGAGCCAATAGGCACGTCCTGGACTTATTTCCTGGCATAATTTACATATTATTATTTATTTTTTTATGGTTTTATATTGCTATATTTATACTCTATTCTTGGTTGGTGCAACTGTAACGAAACCCAATTTCCCTCAGGATCAATAAAGTATGACTATGACTATGAGTATGTTTTATATTCTGTGTTTCTCACTTGCTTCTTTTTCCATTTGGACGATTTGTTCTTTTTTTGTTTGTTGGATGTTTCAATGTTTAAATGAATTTCATGGTATTTCTTTGTTTTGTGGCTGTCAGCAGGAAGACGAAACTCAAGGTTATATACTGCATACAACAGGAATTCTGCAGCTGCTGGAAATTCAAGCAATACACATCAAAGTTGCTGGTGAACGCAGCAGGCCAGGCAGCATCTGTAGGAAGGGGTGCAGTCGACGTTTCAGGCCGAGACCCTTCGTCAGGACTAACTGAAGGAAGAGTGAGTAAGGGATTTGAAAGTTGGAGGGGGAGGAGGAGATCCAAAATGATAGGAGAAGACAGGAGGGGGAGGGATGGAGCCAAGAGCTGGACAGGTGATAGGCAAAAGGGGATACGAGAGGATCATGGGACAGGAGGTCCGGGAAGAAAGACAAGGGGGGGGGACCCAGAGGATGGGCAAGAGGTATATTCAGAGGGACAGAGGGAGAAAAAGGAGAGTGAGAGAAAGAATGTGTGCATAAAAATAAGTAACAGATGGGGTACGAGGGGGAGGTGGGGCCTAGCGGAAGTTAGAACGAGGACGAGGACGATGTCTTCATTTTTTAAAGAAAGGGACTTCCCTTCCTCCACTATCAATTCTGCTCTTAAACACATCTCCCCCATTTCACGTACATCTGCTCTCACTCCATCCTCCCACCACCCCACTAGGAATAGGGTTCCCCTGGTCCTCACCTACCACCCCACCAGCCTCCGGGTCCAACATATTATTCTCCGTAACTTCCGCCACCTCCAACGGGATCCCACCACTAAGCACATCTTTCCCTCCCCCCCCACCCCCGCATTCCGCAGGGATTGCTCCCTACACAACTCCCTTGTCCATTCGTACCCCCCATCCCTCCCCACTGATCTCCCTCCTGGCACTTATCCGTGTAAGCGGAACAAGTGCTACACATGCCCTTACACTTCCTCCCTTACCACCATTCAGGGCCCCAAACAGTCCTTCCAGGTGAGACAACACTTCACCTGTGAGTCGACTGGGGTGATATACTGCATCCGGTGCTCCCGATGTGGCCTTTTATATATTGGCGAGACCCGACGCAGACTGGGAGACCGCTTTGCTGAACATCTACGCTCTGTCCGCCAGAGAAAGCAGGATCTCCCAGTGGCCACACATTTTAATTCCACATCCCATTCCCATTCTGACATGTCTATCCACGGCCTCCTCTACTGTAAAGATGAAGCCACACTCAGGTTGGAGGAACAACACCTTATATTCCGTCTGGGTAGCCTCCAACCTGATGGCATGAACATCGACTTCTCTAACTTCCGCTAGGCCCCACCTCCCCCTCATACCCCATCTGTTACTTATTTTTATGCACACATTCTTTCTCTCACTCTCCTTTTTCTCCCTCTGTCCCTCTGAATATACCTCTTGCTCAACCTCTGGGTCCCTCCCCCCTTGTCTTTCTTCCCGGACCTCCTGTCCCATGATCCTCTCGTATCCCCTTTTGCCAATCACCTGTCCAGCTCTTGGCTCCATCCCTCCCCCTCCTGTCTTCTCCTATCATTTTGGATCTCCCCCTCCCCCTCCAACTTTCAAATCCCTTACTCACTCTTCCTTCAGTTAGTCCTGACGAAGGGTCTCAGCCTGAAACGTCAACTGCACCTCTTCCTACAGATGCTGCCTGGCCTGCTGCATTCACCAGCAACATTGATGTGTGTTGTTATATACTGCATACGTACTTTGATAATAAATGAACTTTGAACTTTAGTCACGGGACAATTTACAACGACCAATTAACCTACCCAATACATCTTTGGATTGTGGGCGGAAACCAGATCATTCAGGGAAATCCCATGCATTTTATGGAGAGGACATACAGAGGTTCCTGACTGAACAGCATCAGAATTGAACTCCAAACTCTGAAACACCCCAAGATAAATAGTGCTATGCTAACCATAATGCTATCATGGCATCCTACGTAACAAAATAACGTTTACCAGTTCTACTGCTGTGACTTTGACCTGAAATTATAACGTTGTTTCCCTTTTTACAGATGTTGCTTCATTTGCTGGGTCTTTCCTGCACTTTCCTGAATTAATTTCAGATTTTTGGCATCTGCAGTATTTTTGATTCCGGTTATTTGATTATCTCAATTGCTTAGTTTAATTCTTAGGCTGCATGGAGTGGTCCAGGGAGGGATAACACTTCTGGTGTAGGAGCTTGTTGTGTCCATTCCGGGGCAGTTCACTCTCCTTTGATCCCCACCGGACACTCAGCTCTCACCCGTGGCTCCAAGTAGCTGTCCCTATGCAACAGCGACCACACCCCGGTACACTGCTTCAATGAGCAGGCTAAACCAGGTGAGGTTAGCTGGCAGCCTCACACCCCAGTGAGGTAGAGATACACCTGTCCCAGCATGCACAGCCAGCTCCAGCAGACTGAGCGGGTGACATCTGCAGTGAGAACTAGCAGCCAGGATGGCAGCACTGCAAAGCTCTGTGGAGAGCGAAGGGCGCGACAACGTGCAGAAGTCAAGGTCATCCACCCCAACCAAGGAAGACCCCAGTTTGTCACACATGTTCGTACCACTGAATCTGGAATTCCAAGGTTGAAAGAGTGGAACCACCCCAGTGTAATGGCTTTTCCACTTTAAAACAGCCTTTGCACAGGTTTCCTGTCATCGTCAGAAATGATGGACAACCACCACTACCACCCGCTTAACGCTGCTTCCACAATCTTCCTAAGTGTATTACACTTGCTCACTATCTAACCTGGTGAATGAACTCACATTTACATGGCACATTCTAAGCTGTTTCAAAGACAAAGTCACTAGGCAATATAGGAAACACAGTAGACAATTTGCACTCAGGAAAATCTCACAAATGCCAGAGATGAGGTCAACACTGGCCAGGATCATGGATACCTTGCGCATTATTTATCAGCGAAGAAGCATTCACATCCATCCAAAAAAAAAGTAGGAAAGTTCTTAATTTATTATTATATCTGAGTGATGGCACGTCTACTATACAGCAGACCAGTGTAAGTTTAGATGCCAGTTCTCAGGCCTCTGGAGTAGAACTTAAATCGCCAACCTTCACTATGTGAAGGATTGCGATTGACTATAGAGAAACCACCTCTATCATATTTCTGTTTAGATGGCAGATTCAATAGGCTTTGATACGGGTAACAAGACCATAAGACCATAAGACATAGATGCAGAATTAGGCCATTTGGTCCATCAAGTATGCTCTGCCATTCAATCATGACTGATCCTTTTATCCGCTCCTCCGTCCCATTCACCAGCCTTCTCCCCCCAAACTTTGATGCCATGAATCCACTCCAATCCATTTCTCCCCATGTAAGAGGGAAATATTGATATCTACTCTCCTGTTATTATTAAATTACATACAAGTCACCATATACCACCTTGAGAATCATTTTCCTGCAGGCATTTACAGGAAATTAAAGAAATACTTAGAATATATGAAAGGCAATACCAAAATACAACTAACAAATCAATGTGCAGAAGAAGACAAATTGTGCAAAAAATAAACTAGTAAAAACCATTACGAACTTGAGTCCTAGAAAGTAAGTGTGTGGAATCAGCTCAGAGTTGAGGTGAGTGTCGTTATCCACACTGGTTCAGGAGCCTGATGGTTGGAGGGTTCCTGAACCTGATGGTGTGGGACCTACGGCACAAAGTTCAAAGTAAATTTTATTATCAGGGTACCATATATGTCACCATATATACTTCCTGTATCTCCCGCCGGAAGGTAATAGCAAGAAGAGAACATGCCCTGGATGGAGTTACCTGAACAACACACAGCAGGAGCCTTTCTAAATGGTGAAAAGTGGGAATCAGAGAGGGTGATTGGAAACCTGAACGGGGATCATTACATGTCACACACAAGTACAGAGAGGCCAGTGGAATGTTGTTCTTCATCAGAATCACTGAAAAATATTGTGAAATTTGTTGTATTGCAACAGCATTCTACAGAACAGGAAAAGAAAGGAATATAAATTTCACTAAGATAAAAATAATGTAAAATTCTGATAACCTGGGACTTTATTGGTGCCAGACTTTACAGATTACAGGACGTTACGCCTATTTATAACTAAATACAACTTTGCTTATTTATTGGAAGATTCCTTTTACTTCAGCTCTTTACAGCACTATGCAAAAGTCTTAGGCATATATACTGTACATACAGTAGCTAGGGTGCATATACTTTTGCACAGTACTTTATTTATTAATGAGGAACAGAGAGAGAGTTCGTGAATCTGGCAGGAGCAAAGGATGCTGGGAATGGTTTATTGATATTACAGAATGTCTCTCTGGTGCTTCTGGTGTGTGTGTTGCTCCTTTATTTCACTTATTTTTTAAACAACTTACATAAATGGTACATTAATGTAGTTTCCAGCAAACCCAGTGAGCAGGGACTACACAAGCATTGAGGAACTCAGCAGGTCAGGCAGCATCTATGGAAAAAACTGAACAGTCTATGTTTTGGGCCGAGATCCTTCATCAGGACCGGAAAGGAAGGGGGAAGGAGTCAGAATAAGAAGGTGGGGGAAGGGGAGGAAGAAGTACAAAGTGGGAGGTGGTAGGTGAGACCAGGAGATGTGAAGTAAAGAGCTGGGAAGTGATTGGTGGAAGAGCTAATGGGCTTGAGAAGGGGGAATCTGATAGGACAGAAGACCATGGAAGAAAGGGAAGGAGAGGAGTACCAGAGGGAGGGGATGGGCAGGTAAGAAGAGAAGGTGTGAGAGGGTATCAAGAATGGGGAATGGCGAAGGTGAGAGGGCAAGTACCAGAAGTTCAAGGAATGGATGTTCACGCCATCAGATTAGAGACTACCCAGACGGAATATAAGGTGTTGCTCCTCCAAACTGAGTGTGGACTCTCCTGCCAGTGGAGGAGGCAATGGACTGACATGTCAGAATGGGAATGGGAATAGAATTGAAATGGGTGGCCACCGGGAAATCCCGCTTTTTGTGGCAGACAGAGGTGCTCGATGAAGTGGTCTCCCAATCTATGTCAGGTATTTTGGGAGACTACTTCATCGAACATCTTCGCTTCTCAATCATCGATTTCTCGAACTTGGTAATTGCCCCCCCACCCCCTTTCACCATTCCTCATTCACGATCTCCTCCAGCATTTTGTGTGTTGCTTTGGACTTCCAGCATCTGCAGATTTTCTTGTGATTGAGGAAGGGTTCTTGACCCCAGGGATTCTGGACTGTAATCCTGGCTCCAGCTCCATTCCCAACACCTACTCCAGAATTTGGTTCTGCACCGTGAATCTGTGGAATTAGAAGGGTCTCGGCCCGAAACGTTAACTGTTTATTCTGCTTCATGGATGCTGCCTGACCAGCTGAGTTCATCCAGCAGTTTGTGTGTGTTGTTGTGGAATTCTCTGCCCACGGAAGCAGTACAGGCTACCTCATTAAATATATCTAAAATAGAGTTAGAAAGATTTTTGCAAAACGGGAGAGTTAAACATTATGGAGAAAAGGCAGGAAGGCGGAGCTGAATCCACAGCCAGATTAAAATTAAAATTAAACGGTGAACATTTATCACACAGTAATTTATTTATTGAAATACAGCACGCAGTAGGCACTTCTAGCCCCTTGAGCCACACAGCCCAGCAATCCTCCAATTTAATCCTCGCCTAATCATCGGACAATTTACAATAACCAATTCACCTACCAACCGGTACGTCTTTGGACATGGGAGGAAACCAGAGCACCCAGAGGAAACACATGTGGTCATGGGGTGAAAGTACAATCATTTTGTAATGGGTGCATATGGTGCCAATGTCCCAGTCAGAAGAGTCGAGATGACTAGGCAACTTGGCTATCTATCAACCTTGGTGACTACGTCGCTGTGAGTGGCTGAGATTGATTTTGTGTTCACTATTTGTTTTCTACAACTTATTGTACTTTCCTGGGGAAAGTTCCCTACTTTCGCAGGAAGAAGATGCTGAAGTTTACTTCCTCTACTTTTTTAAAAGAGACTGTTTAATGAGTCAACTGAGTTTGTTCACTATACTAAAAAGAAAGTTTGCTGTGAATCACACGCCCTGCACCAACTCCAGTTAGAACAGGAACAGGCCCTTCGGCTCATTACATCTGTGCCAACCATGTTGCCGCATTAAACTAATCCCTTCAGTCTGCACCTGATCCACATCCCTCTATACTGGGCATATTCACATGCCTTTCTACAAGTCTCATGAATGTCTTATCATATCCGCCTGCAGCACCATCCCTGGCAACCCACTCCAACTAAGCCTTTTATGAATGTTGTATTGGTCTACAGTTCATTGATCAATGCAATATTGAAAGTACGCATAATATTGTCTGATACTCAGTTACATCTGAAAAAGTTTATAAAATTATGAGCTACATAGATAAAGAGCTAGTATCTTTTTCCCAGGATCAAAATGTCTCATACTGGAAGACAAAAAGACTAAATGCCATAGAAGCAGAATTAGGCCATATAACCTTTGATGCCCTTACTAATTAAGTGCCAAACAACTTCTGCTTTAAACTTATCCACTGACTTGGCACACTCGGCCATCTGTGGCAACAAAGTCCACAGGTTCACCACCCTTTAGCTAAAGAAATTCCTCCTATCTGTTCTAAATGGACGCCTCTCTATTCCTAGGCTGGGCGCTCTGGTCCTGGAATCTCCCACAAATGTAAACATCCTCTTTACGAACACTCTGTCTCAGTCTTTTAATATTCGTTTGGTTTCAATGAGATCCCTTCATTTTTCAAAACTCCAAATATAGGCCCAGAACCATCAAACATACTTCAAATATTATCCCTTTCGTTCCGAGGAATATTGTCGTAGACCTCCTCTACAGATTCTCCAATATCAGCATATCCTTCATTGTTATGGAGCTCAAACCTGCTCATAACACTCCAAATGTGGCCTAACCAATGCCTTAAAAAAAGCCTCAGCATCACACCTTTGCTTTTATTTCTAGATCTCTTCAGATGAATGCTAACCCTACATTTTCGTTCATCACTATCGACTTAAACTGCGTGATAATCTTCAGGGGATCCTGCACGAGGACTCCAGAGTCCCTTTGCATCTTCTGAATTCAGTTCTCCGCTTAGAAAATAATCTATGCCTTTATTCCTCCTATCAAAGTGTATGACCGAACACTTCCCAACACTATATTCTATCTGTCACTTCTTTGCTCATTCTATCCAAGTCTTTCTCCAGACACCCTGCTTCCTCAACACTACTCGTTTCTCCACCTGGTTTTGGATCATCTACAGACTTAGCCATAAAGCCATCAATTCCATCATCCAGATCATTAATATACAATGTGAAAATTAGTGATCCCAATACCAGCCCCCAGGAAACACCACTAGTCACCGGCAGTCCCCTATATTACCACCTTTTGTCTTCTGCCAGTCAGCCAATTCTGTACAAGATACACACATCAAAGTTGCTGGTGAATACAGCAGGCCAGGCAGCATCTTTAGGAAGAGGTACAGTCGACTTTTCGGGCTGAGACCCTTCGTCAGGACTAACTGAAAGAAGAGATAGTAAGAGATTTGAAAGTGGGAGGGGGAGGGGGAGATCTGAAATGATAGGAGAAGACAGGAGGGGGAGGGATGGAGCCAAGAGCTGGAAAGTTGATTGGCAAAAGGGATATGAGAGGATCATGGGATGGGAGGCCTAGTGTGAAAGAAAAGGGAGAGGGGAAGCCCAGAGGATGGGCAAGGAGTATAGTGAGAAGGATAGAGGGCGAAAAAGAGAGAGAAAAAGAATATATGTATATATATGTATATAATAAATAAATAAATAAATAAATAAATAACGGATGGGGTACGAGGGGGAGGTAGGGCGTTAACAGTAGTTAGAGAAGTCAATGTTCACGCCATCAGGTTGGAGGCTACCCAGATGGAATATAAGGCGTTGTTCCTCCAGCCTGAGTGTGGCTTCATCTTGACAGTAGAGGAGGCTGTGGATAGACATATCAGAATGGGAATGGGATGTGGAATTAAAATGTGTGGCCACTGTGAGATCCTGCTTTCTCTGGCAGACAGAGCATAGATGTTCAACGAATACAAGCTAGTAACTTTCCTGTAATTGCAGAGGCTCTTACCAATTAAGATGAATTTAAGAATATTTATCATACATTTAAGGTGAGAGAGGGAAAGTTCAAAGAAGATATGTAAGCAGATTTTGTACACAGAGTGGTGGCCGCCTGGAGTGCACTATTGGGGTTTAGTAGAGATAGACATGAGAGGAGTGTGTGGGAGGAGAATATACGGAGAATGGGTGAATAAAGACCACGTTCTGTCAGAAGGGATTAATTTATTTAGGCATCATTTGCTTAATTAGTTTAGCACAACACTGTGCGCTGAAGGGCCTGTTCCCGTACTGTACTGTTTTACGTTCCACGTTCTAGCTGCAACTGCCTGTTACCACCAATAGGTGGAGCATCATGGGCTGCAGAACCCCATGCCATCAGGAAGATAACTTGCATTTGTGAAGCATCTTCCTGACCGTGGTGTTTCACGGTGCTTCGCAGGCAATGAAACACACTTAGGGTGCAAACACCTTTATACAGTAAGGCAGTTATTTTGCACACAGTAGTGGGAGAACAGGTGGCAGGAGTACGTGTTAATAGATAAGTGCGAGAGTGTAGGTTGTAAAGAAATAAATGGGAATTGAGACTGCGAGCTGGCAAAGACTAGATGGGTCTTGTGCACATCCTGTCCATCAAATTCTTCTGCTGACTTCCATTAGGTATTCCTCCACACAAGAATGTGGTTCCAACCATAATCCTCCATCTTTAATGGTGTCGTGGGGTTTAGAATTGGAATTACTTTGTTATTGCCGGTAAGATGGTGGCGTGTAGACACACAGAGGCCTCTCAGGGGCCAACAAAAGGTACTTTTTTTCCTTTTTTAAATGTGTTTTTATACCTAGCAATACTATACTTGACACCAATTACTATGTGTACAAGCAGGTCCACTGTATCAGTGAGCTGCTCATCGTTCAACTGGCCTTCTCTGGTCAGCGGTTCAGAGAAGGTGAATCAGCCCGTTGGACCAAGAGAGTCAAGTCTGGCTGTTAGGCTGGTGATGTTGAGACAGGCCGTCAGGCCTGGGGACTTGAGTCAGGCTGTCGGGCCAAGGGATTCACCAGATTGGATTCGGAAGAGCTGACCTGGGTGCAGACCATGCTGCTGCGTGCTAGTCCGAGGCACCAGAGTTGGTACCTTAGAGATGGCATGAAGGCGGAGTACAGTGAAACTGAAACTAACCATCTTGGATGTTTCTTCTGCAATTTCAAGACCCTGTTGGACATTGATTGTCGTAGGCCTGCTTCCCTCATTTGGTGGAGAGACAGCAGTGTTGCCTTGCTTGTAGCTATGATAGGGCCTCAATCCTCGGGCTTGCATTGTAGCGTGGCGTCCGGGCTCCGTTGGGGGGTAGCCTCTCCTGTCAGTGCTGCCTTCCAGTGTTAGATCGATGGAATTACAGGCTGGACTTCCGGGAACCATCAATTTGTGGGGCTTGTCACTCAGGGTCTTGGACTAAAGATAGGTTTTCTTACGTGACAATGTTCTTTTTTTTTATCCTTTCTCATTATTTTGAATGCGCCTGTATATTCTTGCGCCTTGGCCCCAAATGAACACTGTCTCATTCATCTGTATCCATGTATGGTTTGAAGGACAGTTAAACTTGATTTGATTTGATATTGTCACATGTTCTGAAATACAATGAAAAGCTTCTCTTGTGCGATGTTCATTCAGATAAAATCATTACTCACTGCACTGAGCTAGAACAAGGTAAAACAATAACAATGCAGAATAAAGTGGAACACCTATAAAAGTATGGAGAAGGTGGAGAGCAGGTAAACATTGATGAGCTAGATTGTAAGGTCAAGAGTCCAACTTATCATACTAAAGATCTACTTAGTAATCTTATGGCAGCAAGGCAGAAGAGATCCTTGAGCCTGCTGTACATGCTTTACATCTTTGGCCCAGTGGGAGATGGGAGATGAAAGAATATCCAGGGTGGATGGAGACTTTGATTATGCTGGTTCCTTTACTGAGACATCCTCAGGATGGACCTTATGTTCTGTCTGGATAGTCTCCAGTCTGATGGTATGAATATTAATTTCTCCTTCCGGTAAAAAAAATTCTCTCCCCTCCCACCTTCTATTCCCCACCCTGGTCTCATACCTCTTCTCACCTGGCTATCATCTCACCCTGGTGCTCCTCCACCTTCCCTTTCTCCAATGGTCCATTCTCCTCTTCAATCAGATTCCTTCTTCTCCAGCCCTTTACCTTTCCCATCCACTTGGTTTCACCGATCAGATTCTAGCTGTCCTCCTTCCCCGCCCCCTAATTTTTTACTCTGGCGTCTTCACCCTTCGTTTCCGGTGCCGATGAAGGGTCTTGGCCTGAAACGTCGACTTTTGTCCGTTTCCATGGATACCGCCGACCTGATGAGTTCCGCCAGCATTTTGTGTGTGTTATTGAGGAGTCCAGAGAGGAGAGGCTGGTTACTGTGAGGCGCTGAGCTGTGCCCACAACTCTCTGCAGTCACGTGCAGAGCGGGTGCCACGCCAAGCCATGATGCACCCAGACAGGATGTCTTGAAGCTGCATCAACAACAACTGGTAAGATTCAATGAGAATTTTTCTTCTTTACCAAGTCATCAGACGTGTCTTCCGATCTGACAAGGAATTGTTAGCTACAGGACATACAGACAGGGTACCAGACTAAAACATCCCCTCCCCACAGAACATGGTTCTCCCAGTAGATCACCTTGATGTGCTGAATCCCTGGAGGTCCAACACAGTTCTGGTTGCCGAATTATAGTAAGTGTTCAGAGCAGTTAGAGAGAGTGAAGAGATTTATAGTCATGATACCTTATACTTGCCAGCCTTGGTATGAAAACATTGTCCCTCAGGGCCTTTTAATTCTTTGTCCTCTCACTTTAAAACTACTCCCTCTAGATCTTTGTTCACCTTTTCTCTGGAAAGATGTCTGTGCACATTCATTTCATCTATGTAAATACGAGGAATTCTGCAGATGCTGGAAATTCAAGCAACACACATCAAAGTTGCTGGTGAACGCAGCAGGCCAGGAAGCATCTCTAGGAAGAGGTACAGTCTCCTAGAGATGCTGCCTGGCCTGCTGCGTTCACCAGCAACTTTGATGTGTGTTGCACCTTATCTGTGCCTGCCTTTCTTTCTTTATTTACTTATTTACTTACTTATTTATTTACTTACAGCGCCCAACAGGCCCTTCTGGCCCTTTGAGCCACACCGGCCAGAAATCACCTAATTTAATGCTAGCCTAATCACAGGACAATTTACAATGACCATTAAACCCACCGTCGTTGGACTGTGGGAGGAAACTAGAGCATCCAGGTAAACCCATGTGGTCATGGGGAGAACGGACAATTTCCTTAGGGTCGGCAGCAGGAATTGAACCCAGGTCGCCTGTACTCTAAAGTGTTGTGCTAACCACTACTCTGTCATGCTGCCCTTCTGTAGAGACAGTTCAGAGTGACCAGTTAACATAGCAACCAATACATGCTTTAGATGCAGCAGGAAACTGCAGCATGCAGGGGAAGCTCACATCGTCACAGGGAGAGCGAGCAAATTCCACACAGATAGCACTGAAGCTCAGAATCAAACTCCTAAGACCAAGAATTAGGCCATTCATCCCATCAAGTCTACTCCACCACTCCATCATGGCTAACTCATAATTCCTCTGAACCCCATTCTCCTGCTTTCTCCCCTTAACCTTTGACACCCTCACTAATCAAGAAACTCTGCTTTAAATATAGCCATTTTATTGGCCTCCAAAGCAGTCAATTCCACAGGTTCACCATCCTCTGGCTAAACAAATTCCTCCTCATCACTGCAGGGATGCCCTTCTATTCTGAAGCTGTGTCTTTTGGTCCTAGATCCTCCATCGTAGGGAATATTCTCTCCACATCCACTCTATGTAAGCCTATCAATATAAGCTCACTGGAGAGATGAGGTACTGCATGCAGATCCACTATAATATAGAGAATGGTTCAAAGTTCAAAGTAACTTTATTGTTGAAGTACATACATGTCGCTATAAACAACCCTGAGATTCACTTTCTCTTGTAGGAAGAAACAGTATCCGTAAAAGTCAACAATAGGGAATCCAGGTGAAACATCTTCACTGAAAAACTGGCGAGAATTTGGAACTGGGGTGCATTTAAAGGGAGGGTTACAGAGACATCTGATGAGGAAGAGGACAGACACTCACTCTGACAGACTAGATTACAACAGCATTGTCAGGAGTGAGGGACTGAGTTAGAAGGAGAGATTGGACATGCTAAGAGTTTTCCTTTGGAGCACAGAAAATAGGGGAGGGGGTGAACTTATAGAGATGTATAAAATCATGAAGTGGACAGATTGGGTGAAGGTACTCATCTTTCTTCCCAGGACTGAGGAATCAAGAATTGGCAGGCATAAGTTTAAGGTGAGAGGGAAAAGATTTAATAGGATCTTAAGGGGCAACATTTTCACACAGAGACTATTTGGAACAAGTTGTCAGAGGAAATGATTGAGACAAATACATTAGCAACATTTAAAAGCCACTTGGACAGATACATGGATAAGAAAAGTTTAGAAGTATATGGGCCAAGTGCGAGCAGATGAGACCGTCTTGGATGGACACCTTGGTGACATGAACTAGATGGACCAAATAGCCTGTTTCCCTGCTGTATGACTCTATAACTCCACTCAGAAGAGGAGAGAGACTAAATGAGGCACAATGTGGGACCATCCAAACAGCGTGGACTGGATGAGGCCAATGGCCTATCTCTGTATCATCAGGGGTAGCACGGTAGCTTAGCAGCTAACATAACACTTTACACTACCAGTGACTGGGGTTTAATTCCTGCCACTATTTGTGTTTGTGCATCCTCCTGGTGACCTCATGGGCTTCCTCTGTCTCCTCTAGTTTCCTCCCACATTCCGAACAGGCATACGGGTTAGAGTTAGTAAGTTTTGGGAATGCTATGTTGGGGTTGAAAGCATGGTATCACTTGCGGGCTGACCCTAGCACATCTCCAGACTGTGTTAAGTCACTGACGCAAAAGGACACATTTCACGGTATGCTTCAATGTACGTGACAAGTAAAGCTAATCTTTAAATAAATATATAGCCACCTCAAGCATCACTACTAAGTTACAAAAGTAATTGACTTTGTCCTGACTTAAATGAATTGAACCAAAGTTAATAATGATGAATAATTTATCAGCGTGATTCCAGATACATAAGTTTCTCACAGGGCTTAATCTCACCTTCAGTTTAAAACTTCTATGATTGAATGCTGCTGTTAAATTGGGGTTGAAGCAATTTTTTTTTGACTGAACTAGACCTGTTCTTCATAATGTGTGAGCTAAAATATTTTCAAATGGATTTCTATGTCTAAAGTACCATTTGTGGTCTCAGGATTCTCTCATGCTTTACAATCCCTTGAGGTCACAGTAAGAAAGTTGTGCACAACTCTTCTCAGTCAATCTCAGCAAACCAAAGAGCAGATTATTGACCACAGGAGGAAGAATCTGGAGGTCCATGAGCAAGTCCTCATCAGGGAACTGAGATAGAGAGGGTCAGTAGTTTTAAGTTCCTTCGCATTAACCTATCAGAGGATCTAACATCAGCTGAACTTTGCACATCCCCATCCTCATGTCAGTCTACAGATGTGCAGCAGACAGCATCGTGACAAGCTACATCACGGCTTGGTACAGAGACTGCACTGCAGCACACAGGAAGGCTCCACAACAAGTGGACAAAACTGTCCAACTCATCACCGCACTAGCCTACCTGCTATCAAGGACGTACAGGTATACAGAAAGGTGCTGAAAAAGGGTCAGTAACATAGTGAATTTTCCAACCCACTCTGCTCTGGACCGTTTTTCCCATTAGGAAGGAGGCTGCACAGCATCCATTCCATGATCACCAGATTCAGAAACAGTTACTTTCTCCAACAAGTAAGGTTGATCAACACCTCCACCCACTAACCACACTACTTTGCATCATTTCCCATCAGTCACCCTATGTACAGCTTACCATCACTTTACAGACATACCATCAGTCTTTCTTATAAGCTATCATATGTAGTTACATTTATTGTCTTTTATTATTATCGAGTTCCTTATCTTTTGTGTTTTTTGTGTCCTGCATCGGATTCAGAGTAACAATTATTTCATTCTCCTTCACACTTGAGTACAGCAATTGACATTAAACAATCTTGAAGAAGGGTCTTGGCCCGAAATGTCGACTGTTTACTTTTTTCCACAGATGTTGCCTGACCTGCTGAGTTCCTCCAGCATTCTGAGTGTGTTCCTCTGCAAACAATCTTGAACCTTTTCTGGTACTGGCATGTAAGTGTGGTCACAAATAAGGCACGGCAGCGCCTCCATTTTCTTAGAAGCTTGCATAGATTTAACAATATCACTATTATTTAACACAATTATCCTCTCAAATCTAATCAATAAGCTCCAAGATCTAGGCCTTGATACGTCCTTCTGAAATTGGATTCTCCATTTCCTCACTTGCAGACCCCAGTCAGATTGGCAATAACAACTCCTCCACAATCACATCAGCACAGCTGCACCAGAATGCTGTGTGCTTAGCCCCCTGCTCTACTCACTTTATGCTTCTGATTCTGTACAGCTCTATCACTATATTTTTAAGTTTTCTGATGACACCACTGCTGTTGGCCAAATCAAATGTAGCGATGAATCAGCATATAGGTGGGAGTTTGAAGATCTGGTTGAGTGGTACCACAGAACAATCTCTCAGCTCAACAACAGCAAAATCAAAAGAGCTAATTACTGACGATAGAAAGAAGAGACCAGAGGTTCCATGAACAAGTGCTTAATAAGGGAACAGAGATAAAGAGTGTCGGTAGTTTTAAATTCCTTGGCATTAACATATCAGAGGCTCTGTCCTCCTGGGACCAGTGCATTAGCACTGTCACAGTGCCTCTACTTTCTTAGAAGTTTGCATAGATTTGGCAGGTCAGTAAAAGTTTTGATAAACTTCCATATATGCACAGTGCAGAGGATCCTAACTGGTTATATCACAGCCTGGAATGGAAACACTAATGCCCAAGAATGGAAAAGTCTATAGAAATTCGTGGACACGGTCCCATCTGCAACAGGGACAGTCCTGTCCATCACTGAATACAAAGGCAAGGAGAACTGCCACAGGCAGGCGTCATCCACCATTCTGGCTGCACCCCCTTCTCACTACTACCATCAGGTGGGGCATACTTAGGCCTTAGGTCTCATGCCACCGTGTTTAGCCATAGTTATTACCCAACAACCATCAGGCTCCCGAATCAGCATGGGTAATTTAATTCACCAGTACTCTGAACAGACCCTACCATCTAGGACATTCTTACAACTCGTCGCCTCAGTATTAATTTTATTTGCACACTTGGTCTTTTTGCACATTGGTGCTTGTCAGTCTTTGCTCATGTATAGTTTTTTGTAAAAAATCTGGTGCATTCCTTTTTTCACTCAAATGCCTGCAAGAAAATTAGGCTTAAGGTAGAATGTGGTGACATATACATACTTCCGTAAAATGTATTTGAACTTCTCCAACAGAGTGAGTAAAAGACCAGATCGGTGGATTTATTCCATGGGTTAAGGGATAGTTATTGATTCAGGTTAATAGTATCTCTACACTTCTGGAAAACCTCCAAGAAAACCACAATGTTGTAGCAGGGTTTGGGGGCTTGCATGTCTCAATGACCCAGAGAGCTATATTGGCTGGTGTCAGGGCTTTATGCGTTGGCTCTTGGTAGGGTCACCCATGCTAAACAGGTCAAAGGGTAGATGCCAGATTAAGAGGTGATCCACTAGTCCTCCAGATTCAGGGGTTCACCCCAGGGCTAACAATTCTAACTGGTCAAACAAAACTTACAGAAACAGCAAGGAAGAATCCTTCTACATCTGATTGCAACGGTATCTCTGAGTCACCTCCAGGACATGCACAACTGACAGTAGTGAAAACTAAGAGGAAGCTCCTGGTGTGATGAAAGAAGCCCTGAACACTGCCAGAGACAGAAGACCTTCATTGCTGCCCTAAATGCCAGAGGCTTAACAGGCAGTAGAGAGATCTCTAGGAAAATGTATAAGTGGATCTTCCACATCTGAGAGAACAGCTTAATTGCTTTTGGGAAAGACAGCTCCTCTGACTGTGCAGAATTTCCTTCATCACTGCTGTAAGACACAGAACATAGAACACTGTATAGCATGGTACAGGCCCTTCAGCTCAAGATGTCTCTGGAATGCAGTAGGAAACCCACACGGTCATGGAAAGAATGTGGAAAGAAGATCGCCAACGTACAAGTAATTGCACTTTGATGTAGGGGGTCCAGGCTGGAATGTTGCTTGGGAGTGATTCCATTCCTGCTTTGAACAAAGCATTAGGGTCTATCACCTGTGTACTTTCTGAAGAAAATGAGCTTCATATCTTGTAACTTCTCATCCAGGGCTTTAAGACTACTTTGGGTTCTGTCTTCTCCTCTGAACTTATGTTCTCGGCCAGAAGGGAACACAGTTCCATGTCTGAAAGACTCTAAGGCTAATGTTTGAAATTAAACAGACTTAGAAACTACGGCCTGTGTGACTGCTGCAGACAATACTAAGATATGGCTGTAAGGAGGATTAGGGGAACACTGTAGCACAATCGAGGCATGACCCGAGGTATGGATGATTTAAGCACCAGGCCAGATTGTAAAGGTCAGGGTATTAGGGCTGGAGGTGAGGAATAGACTAGTTCAGCTCAGTGCTCCACGAGCGTTACATGTCTCGGTGCTGAACTGAGACTGTAGTCTGCATCTAACGGGATATTGGATCCAATGCAGTGATGACTGGCTTTGCAGCTCTGGATGCGCTTTCATGAACTTCAATTATTTGCCTGCTTTTGCTGATTGCACGATTAGTTCTTTTTCCTGTACATTGAGTGGTTAATGCTTTCTTTTTTAATGGGTTTGATTGGTCCTTTTGTTTTGTGGCTGCCTGTAAGGAGATGAATCTCAATGGCAGGATACTTGGTAGTGTGGAGGCGCAGAGGGATCTGGGGGTACATGTCCACAGATCCCTGAAAGGTGCCTCTCAGGTAGATAGGGTAGTTAAGAAAGCTCAAGGGGTGTTAGCCTTTCATAAGTCGAGGGAGAGAGTTTAAGAGTCGCGAGGTAATGATGCAGCTCTATAAAACTCTGGTTAGGCCACACTTGGAGTACCGTGTCCAGTTCTGATCGCCTCACTATAGGAAGGATGTGGAAGCATTGGAAAGGGTACAGAGGAGATTTACCAGGGTGCTGCCTGGTTTAGAGAGTATGCATTATGATCAGAGATTAAGGGAGCTAGGGCTTTACTTTTTGGAGAGAAGGAGGATGAGAGGAGACATGATAGAGGTGTACAAGATAATGAGAGGGATAGATAGAGTGGACAGCCAGCGCCTCTTCCCCAGGGCACCACTGCTCAATCCAAGAGGACGTGGCTTTAAGGTAAGGGGTGGGAAGTTCAAGGGGGGTATTAGAGGAAGGTTTTTTACTCAGAGAGTGGTTGGTGCGTGGAATGCACTGCCTGAGTCAGTGGTGGAGGCAGATACACTAGTGAAGTTTAAGAGACTAATAGACAGGTATATGGAGGAATTTAATGTGGGGGGTTATATGGGAGGCAGGGTTTGAGGGTCGGCACAACATTGTGGGCCGAAGGGCCTGTAATGTGCTGGACTATTCTATGTTCTATGTTGTATATAGTATGTATATACTTGGATAATAAATGCACTTTGAACTTTGGATAACCGTTAGCACACTCCCTACACTGCCAGCAACCACGGTTCAATTCCCATCGCTATCTGTAAGGAGCTTGTACATTCTTCCCGCAACCTTGTTGATTTCCTCCAGGTGCTCCAGTTTTCTACTACATCCCAAAGGGTTAGTAAGTTGTGGCATGCTATGTTGGTGCCGGATGAATGATGACACTTGTGGGCTGCCCTCAGCACATCTTCGGACCTGTTTTGACCCAAATAACACATCCCACTGGATGTTCCAAAGTTGTGACGTACACGCAACAAATAAAGCTAGTCTTTTAAAAACGTCAGCCTCTTGCGAAAACTGCCCTATGCTTCATGCAACCTTCGCCCACAGTATCTAGAGACCTAGTCACTGCCCCAGCATTCCTGCCCCCCTCCCATGCACTTGAACTTTCTGAACTTCTCTTGTAACAATCCTTCTATAAAAGGCGACGTCTCATTAGGGCCCCTCACCATCTGGGCCACACCCCCTTCCTGATGCTGCCATCGGGCAGGGGTACAGGAGTCTGAAGACCCACACCTCAAGGTTCAAAGCTTCTTCCCCACTGCTATCAGGTTTTTGAAAAGACCTCAAAAATCCTAATTCCATTTCAGATTATATTTCTTTACCTCTCTGTCAATCTTGCATTAGTGTCATTAATTTTTATTTTTGTTTTTTTAATGATGTTTAATTTAAGTTAATTTAAATATGTAATTTGCTGGTGGCACAAAGTATATGCCCGAGGAACCCAGCAGGTTGGGCAGCATCTGTGGAAACGAACAGTCAACATTTCGACGGATGCTGCCCGACCCGCTGAGTTCCTCCAGCGTGTTGCTTTGACCCCAGCATCTGCAGAGTATTTTGTGTTTACAAAGTATATGCCTGACTTGCTGTGTCCCTCCATCATTTTGTGTGTTTTTATGTTAATGTATTTGACATGTTCGTAACTGCACTGCTGCTGCTAAAAACTAATTTTCATGTCTAATCTCTGAGGCACAAAACAATAAATTTCATGTTTGCCAGTGACAATAACCCTGATTTTGATTCAGGCATTTGTATGTATGCTTATGACAAAAATAAACGTGAACTTCTTTGGGTTTACTTTAGTTCCCACTCCTAATTACTCCATCACTGGCTTGGCATTAGTGCCCATCAGCCATTTACACAAATCCATGATGTGTTGTCCTGTCAACAGGGCATTTGTTCAGTGCAAGACTGACTTCTCCAAGAGGAGCACAATCTCATCGTGGTTTGGAGGCTTGCATGCCTCAACCACCCGGAGAATCATGCCGGCTGTAGTCAGGACTTTATGCTTTGGCTCTTGGTAGGGTCACCGGTGCCAAACAGGTCAAAGGTCAGACTTAGAGTGGTCCACTGGTCCTGCAGATTCGGAGGGTTCAGCTCAGGGTAACACCCTGACTGGTCAGACAAAACTGTATGGAAATAGCAATGAAGAGTCCTTCTGCATCTAAGTGTGTGAGTATTCCCGAGTGTCCACTTGGGACTTGCATGACTGACAGCAGTGAAAACCACGAAGCTACTGGCACGATGAAGGAAGCCCTGAACACTGCCAGAGTGGACAGTCACTGCTGCCTTAAAGTGCCAGTGGCATAATGGGCAGTAAATAAGCAAGAGTCTGACTAATTAATTCTCACTAGCTGACCTTGCCCTCATGTCAGTCCTGATGTTGACTCTGGGCTGAAAAGCAATGGGGTCCATTCTCGCACAGAAATGAGCTCCAAATTAAGGCAACCACGCCAGGGTACAACTCAAAATGCTGCAGGTACAGCTTACAGGATTAAAGGAGCCCCTGTCTCTCACTGGATGCAAGAGGTCCCATGGTAAACTCCTAGAAGAGTAAGGGAGTTTTATTACTCAAACAACAGCAATAAAAACAGATAATCTAGTCATTACCACAAGGCTGCCCATAGACCCTTGCTGTGCTCAAACTTGCTGCCAGATTCTGGCATTACATCAGCAGGCACGCTTCAGTAAGTGCTTAATTTATTACTGGGACATCCTGAGGTCATACTAAGCACTGTAAAAAAAAAGCTCTTTTCTTTCAATTCCCCACAAACTGGATGAATAACTCAGCCAGGCTTTAACGATGTAAATTAACAGTGTGTCCGTTGATCGGCCCTGCAAACTCACGGAAGGTCTGTTCAATAGCGCACGGCTTGATTCAGTGTGACTGGGACATTAAGACTTACACCTGATTAATACTTCTGCGACAACCCGATGCCGTAAGTACTGCGTTGCCGCAAACCCTACGCAGAGCCGACGCGGAACCCTACATCAGAGCTTGACGCGCACCTCTCCCAAAATGTAACTACGCGTCGCGGCAATGCAGAACGCAACAGCTGTGATTGGTCTGCTTGGTAGCATCGCATTTCCTCCTACGCTGCAATAGCTTCCCATTGGGCGACTGAAGGGCAGGGAAGGAACTCTGGCTGCAATGCTTTCCATAAAGCTTTACAGACTTCCAAAATTATAGAGGGGACATTTCGCCTTTACGAAAAAAGACGCTCGTTTTAAACTTGTTTACCCCGAGAAAGACTACCATGATCATGAAGCCTTGCACGGGCAGGTGTCTGTGCATGTGCGACATGCCCGAATTACAGAGCAATTCAGACACAACAACGCACAAGTATAAATGCTCACAACGCGCGTAGGCCACTTGCGTAGGTTACGACGTCAAGTTGACGCAGAAGTATAAATCAGGCTTAAGTGTCAAGAGTTTGGTTTGCTTGAAGGACTATTTTCTGTTTGTTCCTCGGCTTCAAAGAAATAACACCCATTTGGGCGCCACAGTAGCAAAGCAGTGAGTGTGACACTTTTACAATCTGGGGCATCAAAGTTTGGAATCCAAATCTGACACTATCTCTAAGGAATTTGTAAGTTCTCACTGTGACCGCATGGTTTTCCACCGGGAGCTTCGGTTTCCTCCCAGAGTCCAAAAACATAATGTTTAGTAGGTTAATTAGTCATTGTAAATTGTCCTGTGATCAATCTAAGGTTAAATCGGTGGATGGCTGGAATGTGCAGCTCGTTGGGCTATAAGGGTCTGTCCCATACTGTGTCTCTAAATAACTAACTAAACAGATAGATATTGTTTCCATGATTAGCACTATGCACCTTTATTGCATCCCTGAATTTAGTATAGCTTGCAAGAAACTTTTGTTCATTATGTGTTGTATCGTATGACGTGGGCGATCATAGCTGTATGACCATGAGTGTTCCTGGCAAATTTTTCTACAGAAGTGGTTTGCCATTGCCTTCTTCTGGGCAGTGCCTTTACAAGGCAGGAGACCACCTCCATCATCAATACTCTTCAGAGACTGTCTGCCTGGCGTCAGTGGTCGCCTAACCAGAACCTGTGACATGCACCAGCTGCTCACGCGACCATCCACCACCTGCTCCCATGGCTTCACGTGACCCTGATCGGGGGCACCAAGCAGGTGCTACACCTTGCCCAAGGGTGACCTGCAGACTAGCAGAGGGAAGGAACACCTTACACCTCTCTTGCTAGAAGTGTATCTCCACCCCGCAAGAAACAATGGGTCTGAATTTATTCCCTTAAAAGGCACAATTATGGAATTTCAGTGTGACAGTCATAGCTAGAGCATGTTAAAAGGAAACAGATTTTAACAGAACTCTTCACTGACATCTCCCTCTGATTCCTGAAAACTTTGGAGATGTAAGGATCAAAATCAAAGCATATTAAAAAAAAGATCAAATATATTGTTGATGATTGATGCCTAGAGATGGAGAAGAAGGTGCAAGGAGAGGCAGGGATTATTTATCGTTAGATACAAAGAGAATATCAAACATTGTTCTTTCATTTCTCACATTCCAGTATTGAGTTCAATAACCTGCCGCACAAGACACTAGCATATTTTAAAATTGATCATCTCTGCCCACATCACCAAACATCTTTTCCCAACCCCGCGCTGAATTTCATATCAACCAAAACATTTCGCACTGACTTTTCCCCTAGCATCCCACGACCCTGCTCTGAAGCACCTGTTCAATATATCGAGGCACAGATCAAGTGGGCAGCCAGACCTTGTCCCAATGGGTAAAGTGAAAGGGCATAATTTTAAGGTGATTGGGGGGGGGAGGATGGCAGGGTTAAGTTTTTTTCTACATAAGAAGTGGTGGGAGTGGGGAACGTCGGGCCAGTTGATAGAGACAGGTACATTAGGGGCATTTATGAGGCTCTTAGAAAGGCACATGGATGAGGATAGAAAAACGGACGTCTGTGTAAGAAGGAATGGTTAGATTGAACGAGATTGATTCAAGTTATCAAGTGACGATATCAAATCAATAGAAAGAAGGGACATAGGATCAGAAGAGGTAGAATCCTTATGGGTAGAATTAAGAAATGGCAAGGGTAAAAGACACTAATAGCAGTTATATACAGGCCTCCAAACAGCAGTCGGGATGTGGACTACAAGTTGCAGTTGGAAATAGAAAAAGCGTGTCAGAAGGAAAATGTCAAGATAATTATGGGGGATTTTAATATGAAAGTGGATTGGGAAAGTCAGGAAGGTAATGGATCTCAGGAGAGAGAGTTTGTAGAATGACTACAGGATGGCTTTTTGGAGCAACTTGTCCAGAAGCCCACCAGGGGGCCGGCTGTTTTGGATTGGGTGCTGTGTAACGAACCTGAGGCGATTAGGGAGCTGGAGGTAAAGGAACCTCTTGGAAGTAGTGATCATAATATGATTCAGTTCAGTTTCAAATTTGAAAAGGAGAAGCTGGTATCAAGTGTATTGATATTTCAGTGGAACAGGGGAAATTACAGTGGTACGAGAGAGGAACTGGCCCAAGTCGATTGGAAAAGTAAGCTAAATGGAGGGACGGCAGAGCAGAATTGGATGAAATTCCTACAAGAAATAAGGAAAATGCAGGAAAAATATATTCCAAGAAAAAAGAAAATCATGAATGAAAAAATGGCACAAATGTGGCTAACGAGAGAGGTTAAGGCAAAAATAAAAGCAAAAGAAACAGCGTACAAGGAAGCAAAAATTAGTGGGGAAAATGAGGACTGGAAGACTTTTAAAAACTTACAGAAGGAAACTAAGAAAGTCATTAGGAAAGAAAAGATGAATTATGAAAGGAAGTTGGTGATTAACATAAAAAAGGATACTCAGAGTTTTTTTAGATATACGAAGAGTAAAAGAGTGACAAGGGTAGATACGGGACCGATTGAAAATGATGCTGGAGAAATTATAATGGATAACAAAGAGATGGCGGAGGAACTGAATGAGTATTTTGCATCAGTCTTCACAGTGGAGGACATGAGCAATATACCTGAAAGCCAGGGAATAGAATTAGGTACAGTCAAGATTACTAGAGAGAAAGTGCTTGGGAAGCTAAGTGGACTAAGAATAGATAAATCTCCCGGCCCGGATGAGGTGCACCCAAGGGTTCTGAAGGAGGTGGCTTTGGAGATTATGGAAGCATTGGAAATGATCTTCTGGGAACCAATAGACTCTGGCATGGTTCCGGAGGACTGGAAGGTCACAAATGTAGTTCCGCTATTTCAGAAAGGAAGGAGGCAGCAAAAAGAAAATTACAGACTTATTAGTCTGACATCGGTAGTTGGAAAGATATTGGAGTCAATCCTCAAGGACAAGGTTATGAAATACCTCGAGGTGCATGACAAGATAGGCCGAAGCCAGCATGGTTTCATGAAGGGAAGATCCTGCCTCACCAACCTATTGGAATTTTTTGAGGTAATCTCGAATAAGATTGACAAGGGAGAGGCTGTGGATGTTGTGTATTTGGATTTTCAAAAGGCCTTCAATAAGGTGCCGCATATGAGGCTGCTTAATAAGATGAGAGCTCATGGAATTATAGGAAAGATATTGAAATGGGTGGAGCATTGGCTGATAGGCAGAAAGCAAAGGGTGGGAATAAAGAGATCCTATTCTGATTGGTTGCCGGTTACTAGTGGTGTTCCGCAGGGGTCGGTGTTGGGGCCGTTTCTTTTTACGATGTATATCGATGACTTGAATTATGGATTAAATGGTTTTGTGGCTAAGTTTGCGGATGACACCGAGATAGGTGGAGGAGCAGGAAATGTTGAAGAAACGGAAAGGTTGCAGGGGACTTAGCCAGTTTAGGAGAGTGGGCAAAGAAATGGCAGATGAGATACAATGCTGACAAATGTACGGTTGTATATTTCGGAAGAAGAAATAATCGGGCAGATTATTATTTAGATGGGGAGAAAATTCAAAAATCGGAAGTGCAAAGGGACTTGGGGATCCTCGTGCAGGATACCCTAAAGGTTAACCACCAAGCTGGATCGGCAGTAAGGAAAGCGAATGCTATGCTGGCATTCATTTCAAGAGGAATAGTGTATAAGAGTAAGGAGGTGTTGATGAGGCTCTATGGGGCATTAGTGAGACCTCATTTGGAATACTGTGTGCAGTTTTGGGCCCCCTATCTTAGAAGGGATTTTCTGATGTTGGAGAGAGTTCAGAGAAGACTCACGAGGATGATTCCTGGAATGCAGGGGCTAACATATGAGGAGCGTCTGTCGGCTCTTGGATTGTATTCATTAGAGTATAGAAGAATGAGAGGGGATCTCATAGAAACATTTCGAATGTTGAAAGGGTTGGACAGAGTAGATGTGGAAAGGTTGTTTCCCTTGGTGGGTGAGACCAGGACAAGAGGCCATAGTCTTAGAATTAGAAGGTACCCAGTTAAAACAGAGATGAGCAGAATTTTTTTTAGCCAGAGGGTCGTGGATTTGTGGAATTCGTTGCCACATACAGCTGTGGAGGCCCGATCATTGAGGGTGTTTAAGGAGGAGATTGACAGGTATCTAATTAGTCAGGGTATCAAGGGATATGGGGAAAAAGCCGGAAATTGGAAATAGATGGGTGAATAGTTTAGCTCATGGGGGAGCTGCAGAGCAGACTCAATGGGCTGAATGGCCTATTTCTGCTCCTTTGTCTTGTGATCTTGTGAAGTTTAATTGTCATTCCACCATACATGAAAACACCCAAATGAAACAGCATTGCTCTGGGGCAAAACACAGGGCAAACAGTCACACACAGTACAAGGCACAAAGAGCACATATAAGACAGCAAGCACATACAAGATAACAGTAAAACAGAGTCACACACAAAAAATACACGGGGTAGTGCAAGACCCTGAATCCATGAATGCTGCAGCAGTCTGCAATCGAACATAATATGGTTTGTCTGCTGAGCAAACACTGAGGGGCAGCACCGACTCCAGCTTGGACACTGCTCCACACTGCTAGCACTCAAGTGGCTTTCTCCTGGGTGGCTGTAACAGGCGACACCACGGCTTTAGGCCTAGTCCTTGCTAGGACTGAGGACACGCAGCTCCCCCCACTGAACGCCAATAAATCAGTGAATCGGACTTGTAGCATTCCATGTTAACAATGTCCAACAGGGTCATGCGATCACAAGAAAAGTGGCTATGATGACCACTCGCTGTTAGACTGCACACCACCTTTGTGCACTGACTCCTCCGATGCCTCTCTGATGCAGGCAGTGGCACTATCTGCACCAGTAGGTACGTCTTGCACTACCCCGTATATTTTTTTGTGTGTGTCACCAGTAGGTAGGTTAAAAGGTCAGCACAATAGCATGGGCCGAAGGGCCTGTACTGTGTTGTACCGTTCCGTGTTCTGTTTTTAAATTCAAGAATGTGGTTGAAACTGCTTTCCTATTAACAGCTCAGCAGCAATGTGAACGGGGTTGGAATCTTTTTATTACCAGCTTGCAAACTGAAAGGCCGGCTGGTGGCGTAGTGGCATCAGCGCTGGACTTCAGAGCGAAGGCTCCAGAGTTCGAATCCAGCCGGCTCCCTTGGTTGAGTGTCGAGCTAGCAACTTGGCTCTTAGAAACAAGAAAGCCTGCTAAAAAAATGCCGATGACTCCACTCGGAGATAAGGGCTTTGGCAAACTGAAAGGGGTGGTGCATTTCTTGCCCTGATGAGAAATACTCCCATCGTGAATAATTAAACAGAACTGTGTGTACATTTGTAGCATGAAAAGCATTCTAACTGGCTGCATCACCATCTGGTATGTGAGGTGCTATTGCACAGGATCAAAGTAAACTGCAGAGAGTTGTAAACTTAGTCGGCTAGATCATGGGCACTAGCCTCTGTAGTATCCAGGACATCTTCAAGGAGTGATGCCTCAAAAAGGCAGCGTCCATTCTTAAGGACCCCCATCACCCAGGTCATACCTTCTTCTCATTGCTGCCATCAGGAAGGAGACCATAAGACCATAAGATAAAGGAGCAGAAGTAGGCCATTCGGCCCATCGAGTCTGCTCCGCCATTTTATCATGAGCTGATCCATTTTATCCTATTTAGTCCCACTGCCCCGCCTTCTCACCATAACCTTTGATGCCTTGGCTACTCAGATACCTATCAATCTCTGCCTTAAAGACACCCAATGACTTGGCCTCCACTGCTGCCCGTGGCAACAAATTCCATAGATTCACCACCCTCTGACTAAAAAAAATTTTTTGCATTTCTGTTCTGAAAGGGCGCCCTTCAATCCTGAAGTCATGCCCTCTCGTACTAGACTCCCCCATCATGGGAGACAACTTTGCCACATCCACTCTGTCCATGCCTTTTAACATTCGAAATGTTTCTATGAGGTCTCCCCTTATTCTTCTAAACTCCAAGGAATACAGTCCAAGAGCGGACAAACGTTCCTCATATGTTAACCCTCTCATTCCCGGAATCATTCTAGTGAATCTTCTCTGTACCCTCTCCAACGTCAGCACATCCTTTCTTAAATAAGGAGACCAAAACTGCCCACAGTACTCCAAGTGAGGTCTCACCAGCGCCTTATAGACCCTCAACATCACATCCCTGCTCCTATACTCTATTCCTCTAGAAATGAATGCCAACATTGCATTCGCCTTCTTCACTACCAACTCAACCTGGAGGTTAACTTTAAGGGAATCCTGTACGAGGACTCCCAAGTCCCGTTGCATCTCAGAACTTTGAATTCTTTCCCCATTTAAATAATAGTCTGCCTGTTTATTTTTTCTGCCAAAGTGCATAACCATACACTTTCCAACATTGTACTTCATTTGCCACTTCTCTGCCCATTCTTCCAATCTATCCAAGTCTCTCTGCAGACTCTCCATTTCCTCAGCACTACCGGCCCCTCCACCTATCTTCATATCATCAGCAAACTTAGCCACAAAGCCTTCTATTCCATAATCCAAATCGTTGATGTACAATGTAAAAAGAAGCGGCCCCAACACTGATCCCTGTGGAACACCACTGGTAACCAGCAGCCAACTAGAATAGGATCCCTTTATTCCCACTCTCTGTTTCCTGCCAATCAGCCAACACTCTATCCACGTATGTAACTCTCCTGTAATTCCATGGGCTCTTATCTTGTTAAGCAGCCTCATGCCTGGCACCTTGTCAAAGGCCTTATGAAAATCCAAATATACAACATCCACTACATCTCCTTTGTCTAGCCTACTGGTAATTTCCTCAAAAAATTGTAATAGGTCTGTCAGGCAGGATTTTCCTTTAAGGAATCCATGCTGAGTTCTGCCTATCTTGTCATATGCCTCCAGGTACTCTGTAACCTCATCCTTGACGATTGACTCCAACAACTTCCCAACCACCGACATCAAGCTAACAGGTCTATAATTTCCTTTTTGCTTCCTTGCCCCCTTTTTAAATAGCGGAGTGACATTTGCAATCTTCTAGTCACCGGAACCATGCCAGAATCTATCGACTTTTGAAAGATCATCGCTAATGCCTCCGCAATCTCCACAGCTACTTCCTTCAGAACACGAGGGTGCATTCCATCTGGTCCAGGAGATTTATCGAACTTTAGCCTATTCAGCTTCCTGAGTACTTTCTCTGTCGTAATTGTGACTGCGTACACTTCTCTCCCCTGCCACCCTTGAGTGTCCGGTATCCTGCTGTCTTCCTCAGTGAAGACTGATGCAAAATACTTGTTCAGTTCCTCTGCCATCTCCTCATCTCCCATTACAATTTCTCCAGTATCATTTTCTATCGGTCCTATATCTACTCTCACCTGTCTTTTACTCTTTATATACTTGAAAAAGCTTTTAGTATCCTCTTCGATATTATTTGCTAGTTTTCTTTCATCGTTAATCTTTTCTCTCTTAATGACCTTCTTGGTTTCCTTCTGTAAGGTTTTAAAGACTTCCCAATCCTCTGTCTTCACACTAATTTTTGTTTCCTTGTATGCCCTCTCCTTAGCTTTAACTTTGGCTTTGACTTCTCTTGTCAACCACGGTTGCATCCTTTTTCCACTCAAAAATTTCTTCTTTTTTGGAATATACCTGTCTTGCACATTCCTCATTTCTCACATAAACTCCAGCCACTGCTGCTCTGCTGTCTTTCTCGCCAATGTCTCTTTCCAGTCAACTTTGGCCAGTTCCTCTCTCATGCCACTGTAGTTTCCTTTACTCCACTGAAACACCGACGCATCAGATTTCGGCTTCTCTTTTTCTAATTTCACAGTGAACTCAATCATGTTATGATCACTGCCTCCTAAGGGTTCCTTCACCTCAATCTCTCTAATCACCGCCGGTTCATTACACAATACCCAATCCAGTACAGCCGATCCCCTAGTGGGCTCAACAACAAGCTGTTCTAAAAAGCCATCTCGCAGACATTCTACAAATTCTCTCTCTTGAGATCCAGTGCCGACCTGATTTTTCCAATCTACTCGCATGTTAAAATCCCCCACAATTATCATAACACTGCCCTTCTGACAAGCCTTTTCTATTCCCAGTTGTAATTTGTAGTCCACATCCCTGCAGCTGTTTGGAGGCCTATAAATAACTGCCATCAGGGTCCTTTTACCCCTGCTATTCCTTAGCTCAACCCATAAAGATTCTGAAGGAGGTACAGAAGCCTGAAGCTACTCACTTAATGATTCAGGAACAGCTTCTTTCCCTCTGCCATTCGATTTCTGAATGGACATTGAACCCAAGAACACTACTTCTATTTTTGGACTACTTATTTAATCTTATTTTATTTAACTACTGTATATATGTATATATATATCCTTCACTTCTTTATTGTGTATTGCAATGTACTGCTGCAAAACAATAGATTTCACGTCATATGCCGGTGATATTAAACCTGATTCTGATTCTGATTCAGCTGAGATCTGGGTTTGTGATGGGGAGAATGTGGGGCGAGCAAAATCTTTCAATTCTCCTATGGGTTTTGTTCCTTGTTCATTGGGATGACAGCTAGACATAAATTATCAGAATGCTCCCAACTGAGGGAGAGCTATAATGTCAGTAGTGTCTTACCATTGAGCTCTTAAGAAGAGGCCCCGTCTACTCTCTCAAGTAAATGTAAAAGATCCCATGACACTTCTCTTTGAAGAGTGAGTTCTCCCCAGTGTAATCTCTCAAACATTGTTATTCAAACAGATTATCTGGTGATTATCACATTGCGGGAGCTTTCTGTGCACAAGCTGCTTTCCTCATTTCCTAAACTAAAGTGGTGACTATACATCAAAAAGGGCTTCACTGACTGTCAGACAATCTGAAGCCTGTGAAAAATACAATAAAAATTCAAACCTTTCTTTCAATTAAGATGTGACTGAACGAATGAGACGGTAATTGTTTACAGTCAAAGACACAGACTTTGCCTTAAGGGTAAGTATGAAGCTATCAACACTTACTTAAAGAAGAATCGGGCAGTAACTTGTAACATCTGTGTTCAGTATATGTGGTTAAACTTGAAAATGAGGAAATTACTCCCCAATGTGCCTAGTATCTCTACAAGCAGCAGTACAATACCTCACTCTTACATTTGGCACTGAAAACAAAGTCAAAGGTGACATTACCACCAGATAATCAACTAAACATGGGAGAGAGATTGGGGTTGATCTAGTCAGGACAAAAAGAATTTTTAACTGCCCTTAGTTGCTGACTATTTCAGATTTTAAGATTAAGATTTGCTTCATTTTTCACATGTACATCAAAACATCAAAACAAACAGTGAAATGTGCCATTTGCACCAATGACCAACACTGTCCAAAGATGTGCCGGGGGCAGACCACAACTTTTGCCAGCTTTGAGCGCCAACCTAGCACGCCCACAACCTGCACATGTGGGAAGAAATCAGAGCACCCGGAGGAAACCCACACATTTTCAGGGAGGACATGCAAACTCCTTACGGACAGTGGCTGAAATTGAACCCCAATCTTCCGACCATCGGCACTGGTAAACGCTATGCTATCGTGCTGCCCCTTTTTGTAAACCCCTTCGATAAAAATTTTTAAATAACTATTTGTTTATTTGTGTTTTTAGTTTTGTTATTGCTCTCTGTCTCTTCATCCAATCATTCTTTGCCTCCCTTTGGATTATTTTCTGCACCTTAATTTATAATAGATTGGGTGGTGGGGTGGAGATACTGTACGTCTCTACCAAAGGAGGTGTAAGGCACTTCTGCCTTCCACTAGCCCGCAGGTCACCTTTGGGCAAAGTGTAGCACCTGATTAGCTCCCGCTCAGGATCACATGAAGCCATGGGAACAGGTAGTGGATGGTTATCTCAGCAGCTGGTGCATATCACAATTCCTGGTTATGTGACCACTGACGCCAGGCAGACAATCTGTGAGGAGTATTGATAACGGCTGGGGTCACCCGTCTTGTAAAAACATTGCCCAGAAGAAGGTAATGGCAAACCACTTCTGTAGAAAAATATGCCAAAAACAATCATGGATGGAGTAAAGCATAAGAACAGCATGAAGGGAGTATTCCCCACAAGCACATTGAAGACGGATGGAAGACCATAATTTCCCATGTCATATGACACAGCATATAATGATGATGATCAATAATCAATGCCTCAATAAAGATTGTTTCTTCCCTTGCTGTTTGACACTATACTCAACCGGAGTATTCTCCTAAACACCATGAATTTCTGCAAATTAACCAAAGGTATCATGAAAGTAATGAACCACAAGCATTTGATTGTGAAATCCACACCAATAAACGATGCAGAAGGTGATAATTAGCAGTTATATTAAGCAACAAGCTGCAAAGTAATATAAGAAAGCTCTGCTTATTGAACCAGTCCAATACCCATAAGACCATAAAACTTAGGAGCAGAATTAGGCCATTTGGCCCATCGAGTCTGCTCCGCCATTCCATCATGGCTGATTTATTATCTCTCTCAACCTCATTTTCTGCCTTCTCCCCTTACTAATCAAGAATCTATGAAACTCCACTTTATATATCTCCAATGACTTCGCTCCATAGCTACTTGTAGCAATGAATTCCACTGATTCACTACCTTCTGTCTAAAGAAATTCCTCCTCATCTCTCTTCTAAAGGGATATCCTGCTATTCAGAGGCTGTGCCCACTCGTGCAAGACTCCCCACTATAGTAAACATCCTCTCTGTTTAGGTCCTTCAATATTTAGTAGTTTTCAATGAGACTGCCCCCCCCCCATTCTTCTAAACTATAGCAAGAATAGGCCCAGATCCATCAAACATTCCTCAGGTGTTAATCCTTCTCATGAACCTCCTCTGGACCCTCCCCAACGCCTGCACACCCTTTCTTAAGTAAGGAGCCCAAAACTGCTCACAATACTCCTGACGAAGGATCTCGGCCCGAAACGTCGACTATACCTCTTCCTAAAGATGCTGCCTGGCCTGCTGCGTTCAGCAGCATTTTTTACATGTGTTGCTTGAATTCCCAGCATCTGCAGGTTTCCTCGTGTTTGCACAATTCTCCAAGTGTGGTCTGACTCATAAAGCCAGACTGAATGTTGAAATTGATTACACACCAGCCTTCTGTTCTTGAGATTTGAGCTTTAATTCAGTCCAGGTCCGGTCAGATTAAGGTTTTGTCTGCCGCTTGACTACAAAATGAACACAAAACCTCGGGTATTTCTCATCGCTCACCGCCCAGTAAATGTTAACTGATGCACAGTAACAGCCATAGTCATTGGAGCTAATTTGCGGAGAAGATAAAGAATAGCTTTATTTGTTAATGTATGTAGAAACATGCAGTGAAAGTGTTACGTTTGTGTCATTATTTGCACTGTGCCAGGGGCAGCCCGTAAGTGTCGCCAACATGGCATGCCCACAACCCACTAACCCTGACGGTACATCTTTGGAATGTGGGAGGAAGCTAGGAGAAACCCACATGGTCAGGAAGAACATAGAAAAGAGGATCACCAATAGACAAGCATTTGCTCCTTAATCGTGATAGCCCAGGATGGAATGTCGCTTGTGAATTTGGGAGAGACTTCACTGGACAAAGCAACAGGGTCTTTCACCTGAGTATATTCTGAGACAGCAGAAATGGGCTCCATATTTTATAACCTCTCAAACAAAGTACATCTCTTCTAGTGATTGGAGAGTGAGTATGTATGTATGTAAGTATGTATTTATTTATTTATTGATTGATACAGCGCGGAGTAAGCCCTTCCTGCCCTTCGAACCTCACAACTCCAATTAACCCTAACCTAATCACGGGACAGTTTACAATGACCAATTAACCTACCCAGTATGTCCTTGGACTCTGGGAGAAAAACCCACGCATCCCATGGGAAGGACGTGCAAACTCCTTACAGAGGACGCTGGAACTCCAAACACCAACGCCCGAGCTATAATAGTGTCATCCTAACCACTACGGTAACCATGGATGCCAGAGCTGTAATCACGGCTCGCCAACCCCTACGCTACCATGGCGCCACTTTGGGCTCCATCTTGTCCTCTGAACTCATGTTCTAGGCCGGATGGGAACACAGTTCCATCTCTGAAAGATAAAGGCTAAGGTTTGGAATTAGACAGATTTGGAAACCTACAGCCTCAGTCAGTGAGGTTTCACAGTGACTGATGCAGACTATGCTAAGCTGTGCACAGCAGCATAACGTCTTCCAGTGCCAGCAAACAAGGTTCAACTCCAGCTGCCGTCTGTAAGCCATTTCCACGTTCTCCCAGTGATCACATGGGCTTCTTCCAGGTGCCCCGGTTTCCTGCCAAGATGTACAGCTAGGGTTAGTAAATTGTGGGCTTGTTATGTTGGCACTGGAAGCATGGTGACATTTGCAAGCTGTTCCAACACAATCCTTGCTGATTTGATTTGATGTAAACAACATATTATACTGTATGCTTCAATGTACATGTGACACATAAAGCTAATTGTCAAAAAAACTATGCACCTGACTGATGCTGCCGCAAGTATGTTTTTATTGCAACTGTGCATGCATATACTTGCATACTGCAATAAATTTGACTTTGACTTTGAAGTTAGATTCGTATGATGAAGGCAGAAAGATCTCCACCTAGAAAGTTACCCCTGGTCTGCAGCATGTGAGATGTATAAAAGTAGCTGTGTAGTCTACGCCACTCTTGCCTTAAAACAACAGACCCAAATGCTGGAAACAGAGTAGAAGTTCTAGCATATCGGACCAGAGGCACATCACTGGAACTCCACCATGGACGGTCCCAAGCCAGCTGTAAAAGGAGGGGGTTTGCCATGGAGTCAGCAACCCCATCCCGTAAAAACCCAGAGCTACAGAAACGCCAACAGAAGCTCCAGAGACCTCATCCTCGGGAGAAGAAGGGTCTTCAAAGATGGGCTACAACTGGGGACAGTTTGAAAGACTAGCCCAGGATAGAAGTCTCCAGCGAGCTGCTGCCGACATACTATGCCCCAGTATGGGTTAGTAGAAAGATACATTACAGGCATTTTATTCTGCATCTGATTGTCACTGAATTGAGCCAACTGCTGAAATTTGACAACAAAGTGCAATATATAACCTTCCCTGAGCATTGATATCCATCAGCTTAATGAGTGCCTGTGAGTCTGGGAGTCTTGGGGACAAGAACTGGAGGCCCGGAGGTGGCCGGTCCCGGGGTTGGAGGTCTGGCTGTGCGTGTGAGTGGGTGAGAAGGTGGGAGGGATTGGAAAGGGGTTTGTTCAGCTGTTGTTGTCTTGGTTTATTGTAGTTGTTGCTGCTTCTTGTTCTGCTGACCACGTGGGCATGTTGTGTTGGCGCTGGAATGTGTGGTGACGTTTGCAGGTGGCCCCCAGCACATCATAGAACATAGAAATTTACAGCACATTACAGGCCCTTCAGCCCACAATGCTATGCCGACCATGTAACCTACTCTAGAGACTGCCTAGAATTTCCCTAGAATTTCTAAGCTCTATGTACCTATCGAGGAGGCTCTTAAAGGACCCTATTCCATCCACTTCCACCACTGCCGCCGGCAGTTCATTCCACACACCCACCACTCTTACACTCAACCTAGTCTCATAAGGTACACCCTCCAATCCAGGCAACATCCCTGGGTCGTACCGGTTGTTATCGCGAATGATACATTTCACTGTATGTTTCAATGTACATGTGATAAATAAATCTGAATCTAAAACCAAAGCATCTTGTGAATTAAAGTACTGGAGAGGTGTTTTTTATTATCATTATTAACTTATTTATTGATTAATTGATTGAGTTACAGTGTGGTCCTATCAGACTAATCATGGGACCAATTTACAATGACTAATTAACCTACTAACTGGTACATCATTGGACCGTGGGAGGAAACAGGAACACCCAAAGACAACCATGTATGCTATGAGGAGGGCGTACAGAGGGTGGCGAGAATTGAACCCAGGTCACTGGTACGGTAATGCGTTGTGCTAACCACTACGACACCGTGGCTAAAATAAAGCCTGATGCAATGGGAAAGATAACAACAGTACTTCATCAGGCCTCCAGTAATGCAGGTAAACAAAGACAGCCAAAAGCATTAATCAGTACATCAGACAGATCCGTCATTGAGGCATTCAAATACGCCAAGGTATTGCATCTGTTTAAGTCATTTTGATACTTCTGAAAGACCATATGACATCATTGTATCTGCTATAAAATCCTATCTGCTTTTCATTTCCCATTACAAAGTTACTGCATTGAAGATTTTTCCCAAGGGTTCCATTTGCTCGTTATTCCAACCATATGGAGTAACAGAAAACAACCCTGATGTATGTTTTCTTTAACTTTGCCTCTAATCCTTCTGCAACGCAAAGCAACTCAAAGGTTCTGTCGTGGTCAGTGTGAAGCTCCCCCCAGAAGACACCCCCGGGGCTGCACATCCTTCATGAGTTACTTTTCTTTATAGAATCCTTGCTCTAAGATTTCGAGCTTTTAACTCAGGTTTGGCGCATGTGGCCCGGGATCGTCACCCAGGATCATAGTCCATGTGTTCCAAACCTGAGTTTAATGCCTGTAAGCAACTTTGGAAATGGAGGATAACTAGTGCCACGGTAGAATATGCCACTGGTCCCAGCACTGTCAGCTTGGGTTCAAACTGCTGTCTGTGTGAGAATTCAAGACTCAAGTTAACCTATCACGTGCACATCAAAACAGACAATGCAATGAGTTGTTTACAATAACAACCAACACCGCAAGTTTTCAGGAGCTACGCTCGAGGTGTCAGAGTTCAGAGTTCAATTCCAGCACTGTTCGCAACAGGTTTGTACGTCTTTCCTGTGAGCACGTGGGTTTCCTCCAGATGCTCCAGTTTCCTCCCACATTCCAAAGGCGTCCCGGTTAGTAGATTTATTGGTCATTGCAGCGCCTCTACTTCCTTAGGATATGCAGACGGCATCTAAAACTTTGACAAAACTTCTACAGGTATGTAGTGGAGAGTATACTGACTGGCTGCAACACAGCCTTGCATGGAAACACCAATGCCCTTGAACAGAAAATTCTATAAAAGATGGTGATACAACCCAGACATTCTTGGGTGAAGCCCTCCCAACCATTAAGCACATCAACATGAACCGTTGTCACAGGAAAGCACCATCCATCATCAGGGCTCTGCACCACCCAGGACATACTCTCTTCTCACTGCTGCAATTAGGATGAAGGTACAGGAGCCTCAGGACTGACACCACTGTGTTCAGGAACACTTACTACCCCTCAACCATCAGGCCCTTGAACCAAAGGGGATAACTTCACTCATCTTCACTTGCCCCATCAATGAAATGTTCCAAAGGACTCTCTTTCAAGGACTCTTCATCTCATGTTCTCAATACTGACTGCTTAGTTATTTATTATTATTTCTTTCTTTTTGTATTTGCACAGTTGGTTTTCTTCTGCACTCTGGCTGAAGGCCAAGTTGGGCGGTCTTTCATTGTTATGGTTATTATTCTATAGATTTATTGAGCAAGAAAATTAAAAGGGTAATAAGTTTACTTTTAAAGTGTGATTAGGGGTGGGTTGGTGGGTGGTGCAGCTCATTGGGCTGGAAGGGCCTGTTCTCCATGGGATAGAGAGATAAGGATAGATATAGATATAGATAGAAAGTCCAACACCAATATGGCATGCCCACAATGCTCAGTGCAATAACATATCACACAACACAGAACACAAGAAGCAACAAAAACGACAACAGCAGACCAGACCTGTTCCTCCCTCTCACCCACCCACGTACACAGTCCTCTAACCCCAAAGCAGTCCGTATTCTTAGGCCTCCAGCGATATCGGACACGTGGACATTAGGATCATTTGCCACAATAGGTCTACAGCAGATGCAATCTCACTGGCTCTCCACTCAGCCTTTTGTTCACTTGGGCAACAGCAACCAACAGGCTTCTGTTTATTGATTACGGCTCAGCCCTCAGTACTAATCAACAAAGTCCAAAACCTGGGCCTCTGTACCTCCCTCTGCAACTGGATCCTTGATTTCCTCATCGAGAGACCACAGTCTGTAGATTGGAGATAACAGATCCTCCTCAACGACAATCAACACTGGTGCACCTCAGGGATGTGTGCTTAGCCCACTGCTCTACTCTTTCTACACCACGGCTGTGTGCTTAAGCACAATTCAAATGTCATCTATAGATTTGCTGTTGACACAACTATTGCTGACAGAATATCAGATGGTGGTGAGGAGGCAAACAGGAGTGAGAGAGAGGAGCTAGCCGAGTCGCGTCGCAACAACACCTTTGCACTCAATGTCAGTAAGGCCAAGGAATTGATTGTGGACTGCGTGAAGGGGGAGTCAAAGAAAAACACACCAGTCTTCATCGAGGGATCAGGAGTGGAAAGGGTGAGCAGCTTCAAGTTCCTGGGTGTCAACACCTCTGAAGATCTATCCTGGGCCCAACATATTGATGCAGCTACAAAGAAGGCACAACAGCAGCTATACTTCATTAGGAGTTTGAGAAGACTTGGCACCAAAGACTCTTGCAGACTTCTACAGATGTACCATGGAGAGCATTCTAATTGGTTGCATCACCGTCTGGTATGGAAGGGCCACTGCAATGGATCAGGAAAGGCTGCATAATGTTGTAAACTCAGCCAGCTCCATCCCCAGCATCCAGGGGACCTTCAAAAGTCAATGCCAGAAAAGGTGGCATCCATCACTCGGGACCTCCATCACTCACAATATACCCTCTTCTCATTGCTACCATCGAGAATGTGGTAAAGGAGCTTGAAGATACAAACTCAATGTTTTAGAAACAGCTACTTCCTCATCGCTATCAGATTTCTGAACGGGCAGTAAGCTAATGTAAACTACATCATAGCTTTTTCTCTGTTTTTCTATGCTTTCTCCCTGCACTACCTATTTAAGTTCTATCTAAAAGTCTAAGGCACATGTAAAAAAAACCTGTAAAGCAAAGATGCTTTCAAAGATAATAAAATGAAAAGTTTTTAGATATCAAAAATACTATGAAGAGAAATAATCAGTAAAAAATTAAATCAAACCAATATTGGGTGTGATCACTCTTTGCCTTTAAAATTGCAACAATTCTCTCAGGTACACTGTAATGCAGTTTTATGAGAAAATTGGTTGGTAGGTTATTCCAAGCACCTTGAAGAATTTGCCACAGTTCTACTGCAGACTTTGGCTGTCTCACTTGCTTCTGTCTCTCCGGTTGTTGAGATCAAGTCTCCATGGAGGCCTACCATCTGAAACCATATACAAAATCTAGGATGCCTAAGAATTTTGCACGGTGCTGTGTATGTATGTTTCTTATTGCAATGTACAGTTGTATTGTATTATGTATTGCAATGTACTGCTGCCATGAAACAACATATTTCACAACATGTACCAGTTGTATTAAATTTGATTCTGATTCTACTGTATCAACAGGTCCATCGGCCCATCGAGTCTGTTTCAGTACTCAATCATGACTGATTTATTTCCCCCCTCAGTCCATTGTCCTGTTTTCTCCCCAAAAACTTTAATGCCCCTACTAATTAATACTATCAACCTCCACTTTAAATACACCCTATGACTTGGCCTCCTCTGCTGTCTGTGGAAATGAATTACACAGACTTCTCTCTACTTGGAGGCCCTGCCCTCTGGTCCTATAGGAAACATCTTCTCCATGTCCACTCTATCTAGACCTTTCAATATTTGGTAGATTTCAATGAGATCACCCCTCATTCTTCTAAACTCCAGTAAATACAGGCCCAGAGCCATCAAAGTTCCCTCATACATTAGCCCTTTCATTTTTAAATCTCCTCTGGTCCACTTCCAATGCCAGAGCATCCTTTCTTAGAATGGGGACCCAAACCAGATAGTTCCAACTCTACCTTTACACTGTCCAAATGTGAGACAGAAAGCATGGGTCATCTCCGACCACTCTCCGCTGAACATCGACGACTCCTCCGTAGAGATCATTAACAGCACTAAATTTCTTGGTGCTCACGTGGCAGAGAATCTCACCTGGTTCTTCAACACCAGCTCCATAGCAAAGAAAGCCCAGCAGCGTCTCTACTTTCTGCGAAGGCTGAGAAAAGTCCATCTCCCACCCCCCATCCTCTCCACATTCTACAGAGGTTGTATTGAGAGCATCCTGAGCAGCTGCATCACGGCCTGGTTCGGAAATTGTACCATCTCGGATCGGATCGCAAGACCTTGCAGTGGATAGTGAGGTCAGCTGAGAAGATCATCGGGGTCTCTCTCCCCATCATTACAGACATTTACACCACACGCTGCATCCGTAAAGCAAAAATCATTATGAAGGACCCCACGCACCCCTCATATAAACTCTTCTCCTTCCTGCCATCTGGAAAAAGGCACCGAAGCATTCGGGCTGTCACGACCAGACTATGTAACAGTTTCTTCCCCCAAGCCATCAGACTCCTCAATACCCAGAGCCTGGCTTGACACCAACCTACTGCCCTCTACTGTGCCTACTGTCTTGTTTATTATTTATTATTATTTATTGTAGTGCCTGCACTGTTTTATGCACTTTATGCAGTCTTGGATGGGTTTGTAGTCTAGTGTAGTTTTTATGTTTTTTTTTCTTATGTAGTTCAGTGTAGTTTTTGTATTGTTTCATGTAGCACCATGGTCCTGGAAAACGTTGTCTCATTTTTACTATGTTCTGTACCAGCAGTTATGGTTGAAACGACAATAAAAAGTGACTTGACTTGACTTGATCTACCAAACCAGCCACTCCGACTTAAAGATGCAGCCCGTCAAAGAGGAGTCCCCGTCAATGGCAGGTGATGCAGACAAACTGAAATTCCTCACAGTCACTGTGGATAAACACACTCACAGCACAAGAATAACCCTGGCAGATTCCCCTCTGTGCTCACACTGCAGAAAAGATAAATTCTTTCCCAAGGCCCCAGAAGAACAAAGCTATCATTGTGCCCTGTGCAATGCTACCTAGCATCAGAACCTCAATCTTGACCAGGTGTTTTATCAACACAAACAATCCACTCTGGCCTCCTACCTCTTCCTCTAACCTCCCCATCACCACCCCCGGTGCCCCTCTCCTTTCACTTTCACTCTTCTCTCCTATCAGATTCCGTCTTTTCCAGCCATTTGCCTTTTCCACTTATCACCTCCCAGCTTCTTGCTTCATCCACCGCTCCTTCACCTTCCAGCTTGTACACCTTCCCTTCCCCCTACCTTATTATGGCATCCTCCACCTTCCATTCCAGCCCTGAAGAAGGGTCTCGGCCTGAAACATCACCGATCTATTCATTTCCATAGATGCTGCCTAACCTGATGAGTTCCTCCAGCATTTTGTGTGTGTAACACAAACATTTCCCTGTAGAATGTGAATATTGTCAGTCTCCATCTTCGTAGCTTGGAATCAAAACATTGTGTAGACCTTTTCTAATTGGCAAACGCTGGGCCCTTAACAATACCTTCAGATTTATGTGAATCTGGTTACCTGCATGAATGGGGCAGAGGACAATAAAACCCGTGAGAGGTATAGTTCCCTTGTTCGCTATGTGCTGTGTCATATGACGTGGGTGCTCATGGACTTTCAATGATCATGATTGTTCTTGGCAAATTTCTCTACAGGAGTGGTTTGCCATTGCCTTCTTCTGGACAGTGTCTTCACAAGACGGCTGACCCCAGCCATTAACAATACTCTTCAAAAATTGTCTGCATGGCATCAGTGGTCGCATAACCAGGGCTTGTGATGTGCACCAGCTGCTCATACGACCACCCACCACCTGCTCTCATGGCTTCATGTCTCCTTGATAGGAGGTCTAAGCTGGTGCTACACCTTGTGTAAGGATGACCTGCAGGCTAGCGGAGGGAAGGAGACACTTACACCTCCTCTGGTAGAGATGGATCTCCACCCTGGGGTAGGTATAGATAGGGTGAATGAATGCAGGCTTCGTCTGCTCAGGCTGGGTGAGACTAAAACTAGAGGTCATAGGTTTAGGGTGAACGGTGAAATAATCAAATAAAATCTGAGGGGGAACTCAAAGGGTGGTGCGATTGTGGAACATGTGACAAGAATTAACCAAAGCCAAACAAAATAGGGGGAATAGGACTCATGGGAGTGAGGATGGATCCAGAAGGCCAAAAGGGCCAATCCTGCTTCATCGCATGTATAAAAAAGCTTGAACATTTGACCAAAATTGTTGCTGATAACGTACAATTTTGTTTGATCTTGTAGGATTTGCTGATTATTCCTTTTACCAAATTACCCAGGGTTGAGGTCTGTGCTTTGAAGTAACACATTTGAATCCAACATCAACTTCAATCAGGGAGACTACAGTCAAAATGATGGATACTTTACCATGTAGTTTTACTGAATTCCTCACATTACGAGTCATCTGATTTCACTTTGAGCTTAAATGAAGCAAAGCACTACGGTTCCCCAACATCCCAGAAACAGTGCTGTGACTTCACTATGCAAAGACCGTATCCGTCAATGCATCTTCCTCCTGGTCTAATCTTCTCAGGTTGCACCCTCTCCCTCAAATTCCATCTCATCCTTCCCTCTGCACTCTCCTGATTTGCAGCAGCTGATGGCAGCTGCACAAGCCTCCCCACCTTCGAGGATATCTTCAAACAGAGGTGCCTCCATTGTAGAAAATAGGACATGAAACACTACATTATAGTAGCCCTTCAGCACAAGAAGTTTTGCCGACCTTTTAACCTGCTCTAAGATCAACCTAACCCTTCTCCCTACGTAGAATGAATTTCAAGGTCGTATACGGTGACATATACGTACTTTGATAACAAATTTACTTTGAACTTTGATATGTTTTGATTCTGATGAACACAACTGAATTGCAAACTTGGCATATGTCAATAGTGGTGCAATGTACTGTATATTCATTTCTATGTGCATTATTGATTATTTTGAGTTATAGTCATAAAGCACAGAATCAAACCAGTTGGTCCTCCATTTCCATGCCAACAAACCATCAGGTACTTTTTGTGCCATGATGAGGTCACCCTCAGAATGGAGGAGCAACATCTTATATTCCATCTTGGTAGCCTCTAACCTGATGGTATAAATATTGATTTCTCCTTCTGGTAAAAAAAAATCCCTTCCCCCTCCCCTCTTCTCCTGTTCTCCACCTTGGCCTCTTACCTTCTCACCTACCACCTCCCCCTAGGTCCACTCCTCCTTCCCTTTCTCTTATGGTCTGCTCTCCTCCTCCTTCTCCAGCCCTTTACCTTTCCCACCCACCTGGCTTCACCTGTCACCTTTGAGCACTTCTCTTTCCCCTCTCCCCACTTTTAATTCTGGCATCTTCCCCCTTCCTCTCCAGTCCGAAAGAAAGGTCTCAGCCCAAAAAGTCAACTGTGTATTCATTTCCATAGATGCTGCGTGGCCTGCTGAGTTCTTCTAGTGTTTTGTGTGTGTTACTTATCTATACTAAGCCCATTTACTACCTCTTGGTCTGGACCTTATAAATAGAGTAATGACACCAGGATGCTACTGTATGTTATAGGATCATACAGCATAGTTACAGGCCTTTTGGCCCAACTAGTCAATGCCAAACATATTGTCCACCTAGTTAGTCCATATTTCCTGTGTTCAGTTGATATCCCTCCAAGCTCCATTCTTCTGAATCTGGACAGAGTTGATGCAAATGGTGGTGGGGAGGCGGGGGAATAAAATGGGATGAGTGTAGGATTAGTGTAAATGGGCAGTGCCTGGTCAACACAAACTTGATGGGCAAAAGGCCTGTTTCTATGCTCGGTGTATCCCCTGGCCTTTAACCACAGGCTAATGGAGAGAGTTGTTTTCCTCTGTTCACTTGAACTTTAAGATGACTTGGAAAACCCCTAACACATTTCTTACGGTCTTTATTTGATCCAAGAGAATAAAGCCCAATTTCTCCAGTTCTATTTATCTTTATCTATACATTCTGCTCTGCTGCTGTCAATTCAACTGACCAGACAGATGTAAATACCACTGTTTGTCAATAATCTTACAAGTCTTTCAAGATTCAAATTTATTTATCATGTGTACAGTACATCAAAGCACAGTGAAATTTGCTGTACCAACCAATGCAACATTTACAAGTTTGCTGATGACACCACTGTTGTAGGCTGTATCAAATGTTGTGACGAATTAGCATACAGGAGGGAGATTAAAAGTTTGGCTGAGTGGTGTAATTACTATAACTTCTTACTCAATGTCAATAAGACCAAGCAACTGATTGTAGACTTCAGGAGAGGGAAACCAGGGATCCATAAGCCAGTAATCATCGGAGGATCAGAGGTGGAGAGAGTCAGTAACTTGAAATTCATGGGTGTCACCATCTTAGAGAACCTGTCTTGGACCCATGATATAAATATAATTGAAAAGAAAGCACAACAGCACCTCTATTTCCTCAGCAGTCTGTGGAGAGTTGGCATGTCATCAAAAACCTTCACAATCTTCTATAGATGCGTGGTGGAAAATGTGCAGACTGGCTGCATCACAGCCTGGTATGGGAACACCAGTGCCTTTGAGCAGAAAATCCTACAATCCTACAAGTAGTGGACACGATACCCAGTACATCAAGGGTAAAACACTCCCAACCATCGAGCACATCTACGTGAAACGTTGCCTAGCAAAGCAGCATCCATTATCAGAGATCCTCACCACCCATGCTAGGCTCTTTTCTCACTGCTGTCACCAGGCAGAAGCTACAAGTTCCTCAGGACTCACACCACTAGGTTCAAGAACAGTTACCTCCCCTCAACTATCAGGCTCTTAAACAAAAGGGGATAACTACACTGATCTAAGGACTCATTTATCTTGTTATTTCATGCTCGTTACTTATTTATATCTGCATTTACACTGTTTGTTCTTGCTTACAATAGATTTTCTAAGTATGCCTGCAGGAAAAGAAAAAGGTTGTATGCGGCGACATGTATGCACTCTGATAATAAATTTTACTTTGACTTTGAGGGTGCACAAGGGACAGCCCGTGTGCCACACATTCCAGTACCAACATAGCATGCCCGGCCGAACAACACAACAAGCAAAACAAGCCCTGTTTCTCCCTCGAACCAGTCTCCACGCACACACAAAGACCTTAAACCCCAGGACAGATCTCCAGCAGACTTGGTAAACTTTAAACTGACAGCAAACATAAACAGATTTTTCACTAGTCTCTTGCTAAATGTCTCAGAATCCCAGTGGCATTAATTATCACCAGATCAATTTGAATCATTGGTGGCGTAGTGGCATAAGTGCCGGACTTCGGGACGAAAGGTCCTGAGTTCAAATCCAGCCGGCCTCCCTGCACGCTTTCCATCCGTGCTGGGTTACGAGCTGGTGATCTCTTTGGAAACTCACCCGGCAGAAGGCAATGGCAAACCACTGCTGTGACTTGCCGCGTACGCGGTTCCCCACTACATCAGACAGGCGTGGAGGGAAATCGTCCGCTAACCAAAGAAATTCCGGATGCAACCTACCTTTCCTTTCCTACACTTCATTACAACATCGTCACTGGGATTAAAACCAATTAAAATCTTTATTTCTTCCATACTACATCAATTTCAATCAAGAATAGTCAAATCCGCTCAACTCTGAACCACATCAGGACTATTAATTTTGAGCAATGATGTACAAGATGGAAGTACTACTGGTCACCACTACTTTGGTCACTTGACAATGATTGAACCATTGATGAATTAACATAGTTCACTTCCTTCTAAAGGTATGGTCTGACTAACTGAGTTCCTCCAGCATTTTGTGTGCGTTGCTCAAGATTTGCAGCATCTGCAGTATCTCCTAAGTTTAAGATATTTAAGGAGCATCACACAGGGTGAAGGAGGATGTGCTTCCCCTCTGAAGTGGCTAACGAGGCAGAAGTAAAACTGCACTCATCCACGGATGGGACAGACAGGAGGATAGTTAGTGAAGTGGCGTGATGCTTCTGCCACTAATGTACACCTGTTGTATATTCCCCAGGGTACATTCTCACGGTTTTCAACACCATCCCAAATGCTCCGTCTCCACTTGGAGTTGTCATGGACCAGAGATTCCCAGAAGTCATTGCAGGCATTGCATTTCTTCAGCAGGACTGTGAGCACATCCTTAAACCCTTACCAAAGCCTGCACAGAAAACTTTTTCCATAACAGAACTAGGAACGGTATGGTATGTGGCGGTTAGCCTCACACTTTACAGGCAACAGCTGTAAAATAGATCAAGTTTGAATTGCCAGCATTGTCTCTGTGCTCTCCCCATTGTAGTGATCTCACGTGCAATGATGTGACAGTACATGATTGGACAGAGCACTGAGCATGCACGGGATTGCCAGAATGTTCCAGCATGTGGCTGGGTTAAGACATGCTTGTTTATTACTGTAAATAAAAGTTCTCTAATTCTCCCAGAATATGATTCTTTACTGTTAACCCATGGTACGTTTAAACAGAAGTAACATAACATGGTGTCAGAAGTGGTTCTGGAAGAATAATATCGGAGAATCGAGAATTAAAGATAATCAAAACAAAAGTTCGAACTGTAAACGGTAAAATGAAAGGTTTACAACCCCCACCAAAACTTCAGCTGACTGGAAATGTAGCTGAGAATTGGAGGATATCCAAGCAACAGTTTGAACTGTACTTATCAGCAATCAATTATGAAGAAAAATCGGAAAAAAACAAAGCTGCACTTTTGCTCCAAGTAATCAGGAATGACGCAGTAGAGGTATATAATAATTTTGTCTTTGGAGATGGAGATAATTTCAATTTAAAGTCGATAATGGACAGATTTGAAGTATTTTGTATACCTAAGCGTAATTTAACGTATGAGCGATATAAATTCTTCACATGTGCGCAAAGAGCCGCTGATCGGTATGTTACTGAGTTAAGAAAGCGTAGCAGAACATGCGAGTTTGGATTGCTCACAGACTCTTTCATTAAAGATAGACTTGTTTGTGGCATCCGAGATAATGCTCTAAGAGAAAGGCTGTTGAGAGAGCAAGATTTAAATTTTGAAAAAGCTTTGGTGCTTTGCAAAGCTTCTGAGACCATAATGTCACAGGCTGAAGAGCTTTTTGTCAAAAACTGCAATGTAAACGCTGTAAAAAAGCGTGAATACATCAAGAAATATAATAATACATCGACGAAACCAACAGAGAGCAAGACGGCATCGGAAAGAAAAAAGTCATGTGATCGCTGTGCAACACCGTCCAAATCAGTGTTTCGCATATGGCAAAATCTGCTACAACTGTGGTAAGATTAATCATTTTTCGTGCTGTCGTAGAAGTAGAAAGAAGGAAAATAAAATGAAACAAGTAAATGCAGTGATTGAAGATAAACGTGAGGAATTTCATATAGATGCACTTTATGAAAATGCTGACATGGGGAATATAAAAGCAGTAGCTGCAGTGTCTGAGACGACCAAACAGGAGGCAATTTATGATGTGAAAAAGCAATGGCAGGAGGAGGTTGCTTCAATGAAAGCGATAATGAAAGAGACATTGAGGGAATATCAGATTCAGTCTAATCACCGTCTAGAGCAAGAACGCTCACAGTGGGCACAGTATAAGGAAGAAGTGAAAGCACAAGTAATGGAATTGAGAAGTTTTATTGAAATGATGAAGTCTCAGCATAAGAAAGAGATTACACAGTTAATGAATGAATTAGATGAAGAAAAGAAGATTCGTATTTCATTACAAATGGAAGCGGAAGGAATTAAGAAAGCTACAGTACTTGAAGTACAGTTTGTACAAGCTAGATCATACATGGTCCAAACAGAGGAAGTAGCAGTGGTAAGAAGAAATCGCAAAGACCTCAAGAAGAAGCCAACTTCAGAGTTTCAGTTACCTGACACAGATTTGTTTTGTGGTTAAATAATGTATTTGCTTTGATTAACGTTGTTAATTGTTTTTCTTTTTAAGGAAAGGAAGATGTGGTGATATCACGTGCAATGATGTGCCAGGACATGATTGGACAGAGCACTGCGCATGCGCGGGATTGCCAGAATGTTCCAGCACGTGGCTGGGTTAAGACAAGTTTGTTTATTACTGTAAATAAAAGTTCTCTAATTATTCCAGAACATGATTTTTTACTGTTAACCCACAGTATGTTTAAACAGAAGTAACATAACACCCATGACTGTATGGGTTTTCTCTGGGTGCTCCATTTCCTCACATATTCCAAAGACATACAGATAGAGACAGAGTCCGTGAGCAGTGAGCACAATATGTAAGTGAGGTGAAATTGTGGGCTGCGCCTTCAACATCCCCAGACAACGTGGTCACCTTATGTACGTGTGAGAAAATAAAGCTAATCTAATCTTAACAGCATACCTGTTTCGGGGGTCCAGTGCCAAACATATTATGTCCAACAATATGAAAATGCTTTATAATAGACCAAAATCTTTATTATCTACCAAATCCCATGTGTTTAATTCTACAGAAAGGATATTATATTCAGGACAGATTTTTAACCTTCACTAGAGGATTAAATGACTCTTGGGTGAACTGGGGATTTTATGTATCATAAATACTTCAGTATACAGAGCATGTAAACAGGGCCTTCAGCCCAGAAGATCAATGCCGACCCTCAACCACCTGTTCACATTACTCCTATGTGCAATTGTACATTGTCTTTGTTGATTTCTCACAAGCATTTGATACGGTGGACAGAGAAACACTCTGGGAAGTGCTCAAAACTTACAGCTGTCTAGATAGGCTGGTTACGATGATCAAGTTTTTCATGAGAACATGCCTGGCAAAGTGTCTATCGGAGGAGACATCAGCAAAGCCTTCACCATCAACCACGGGGTAAAACAGGGATGCATTTTTGCTACGACTTTGTTCACACTATCTCTTACGGCAGTTTTGGAAAAAATGGACCATAATTTGGACAAAGGTGTGTACATCAGGACTCGCTCAGATGGAAAATTGTTCAACCTGTCAAGACTCAAAGCCTCAACCAAATCAAGAGAGATATGTGTCAGAGGGTTTCTGTATGCAGATGACTCAGTCCTGGTTGCTACTGATGTTATGTGTTTCAAGAAATTGTAGACCGCTTCTCGTTTGCTGCCACTCTTTTTGGCCTAATAATCAATGTCCCCAAAACCGAACTTCTGTACCAGCCTCCTCCTCTGCATAGCCCCAGTGAGACCCAATCACCAGTCATATCGGTCAATGGGGTAGCGCTGAAATGTTCTGACTCTTTCACATACTTAGGAAGCGCTGTGACCAACACCAGCCCATCAGATCTGGAAGCTGAGAGGAAGATTCAATCAGCTAGAAAAGTCTTTGGTGCTTTGCAGAAGCGACTTTGGTCTCGCCACAACATTAAAATGGCAACAAAGGTCAAAGTCTTTAACACAGCTGTTTACCATTTCTGCTTTATTCAACTGAAACGATGACATAGTATCAGAAGCACATCAAGAAATTGACCAAGACACAACACAGGCATTTACGCCAAATATTACACATCAAGTGACAAGAGAGGGTACCAGATGTGGAGGTGCTCAAACGTGCTGGGACGGTCAGCGTAGAATCGCTCATTACAGCTTCTCAGCTGCATTGGACTGGTCATGTCACAAGAATGAGTGATGATCGTTTACCCAAAGCTGTTTTCTACGACGAGCTACGTGAAGGAAAGAGGAAGCGTGGTGGTCAGAAGCTGCACTACAAAGACGTGCTCAAGCACCATATGAAGAACATCAACATGAATGTCAACAGCTGGGAGAAAGATGCTCTGGACAGAAGAAGTTGGCACTGCATTGTCAAGAAGTCAATCCCAGCTATCGAGGAGAAAAGGCAGAAGAAATACGAAGCAGGTCACGAACGCAGACATTCGGTGCTAGACCAGTCAAATCACAAATGCAACCGATGTGGGAGACAGTGCCAATCCAGTGCTGGTCTTGTGGCCCATAAACGTACCTGCAGAGACTAAACTCTCAGCACAGTCAACATCGAAATCGATGGACAGCCAAAGAAGATGTGCATCCCATCTTCTATTCCCATCCCCTGACCCATCAAATCCCCTCAGCTTCTACCACTCACTGATGCAGAGAGGCAAGTTACTGCAACAAATTCACCTCCCAACCAGCTCACCTTTGGGTTGTGGCACAGACTCAGAATAGAAGGCTGTCCCTTAAGAAAACAGAAGAGGAGGAATTTCTTTAGCGAGAGGGTGACAAATCAGTGGAATTCATGGCCAGGATGGCTGCGGAGACCAAGTCTCTGTTGTGGAGGATGACGATGAGTGCTTAATTAGTAAGGGTGTCATAAGTTATGATGGAAAGACAGGAGAATGGCTTTCAAAAGGAAAATAAATCAACCAAACAAATCAAATTGTAGGCCAGGTTTGATAAGCCGAACAGCCAGTTCTGCTCCTACATTTTATGTAAACCTGATCACCTGGAGGAAACCTACCGGCTCCTTGGGAGAACATTTAAACTCAGCACAGACCAGACCCAACGCCAGGTTTGAATCTGATGCGGTGAGGCATCAGTTCTACTGAGTCACCGCGTCACCCTCCACTGCATCACTGCTCCTACTGAGAGGCTGAGTTATGATTAGCTGAGCAACTGTTCCCATTTATCAATGCCAGGTGCCAGGTTTCCAATGCAATCATTAGATGAGGCAAGAGCAACTTGATTACAATCCCATTCCATCACAGCCCAAACATTCTTCATTCGGTACTTAATAAAGTGGTCACTGAGCGTACAGTATGTTCATGACTTCTGCTGCTGTAACCCAGTCATTCAAGGTTCAACATGCTGCGCATTCAGAGATGCTCTTCTGCACACCACTGTTGTAATAATGCACCATCTCACAAAGATGTAAGTATACAAGGCCTTGTATTTGAGGTAGTTATTCAATCTCAAGATTCTATCTTCAGGTTGTTCATTCATTGTGTGCCGTGTTGAATGATGCGGGCAAACTTGGTCCCATGACCATGATTGTTCGTGGCAAATTTTTCTACAGAAGTGTTTGCCATTGCCTTCTTCAGGGCAGTGTCTTCACAAGACAGGTGACATCAGTCTTTATCAATACTTTTTGAAGATTGCCTGGTGTCAGTGGTCGAGTAACCAAGGATTTGCAATATGCATCAGCTGCACATATGACCATCCACCACCCACTCCCGTGGTTTCATATGACCCTGATCGGCAGGGCTAACCAGGTGCTACACCGTGCCCAAGGGTAATCTGCAGATACCTCGGCTGAAGTGCAAGGCCTTTCAGCCATACAGTAGATGAACCTCATTTTCCAGTCTTCACTCCATAATCTGTAACCCCCTTTATCAATCAAAAACCTGTCAATCCCTGCTTTAAATACACCCAATGACTTGGCCTCCATTGTCCTCTGTAGTAATGATTTCCACAGATTCATCATCTTCCGGCTGAATAAATTCCCCCTCATCTCAGTTTGATTTATTCTGAGGTTGCACCTATGGATCCTAGACTCTTCCACGAACGGAAACATCCTCTCCACATCTGCCTTATCCAGGTCTTTCAGTATCTGGTACATTTCAATGCGATCCACCCCCTCATCCTTCTGAGCTCATCAAGAGGCAAGAAACGCCTGTCATATATTAAGAACTTAATTCCTGGGATCACTCTTGTAAGCCTCCTCTGCGCCCTCTCCAAGGGCTACACATCATTCATCAGTATGGAGCCAAAAATTGCTCACAATATTCCAGATATGGTCTGACCAACATCTTATAACGGCTCAGCAGTACATGATTGCTTTAATAGTCTCTAATTGATTCATCCAAAGGATGGAAACATCTTCTCAATTACAATCTCATCAAACACTTTTATAACCTCATACTGTTTTAATCCCAGCACAGATGTTCATGATGCAACTCCAATTTAGTAAGTCAATTCCTATTTCCTCAAGGAACTAAAAACATATGAAATATAAGCAAGAGTATGACACTCATCCCTTCCTAGTAAGATTATGGTTTCCCGTTCACCATCGAGGTCATATGCTCTTCTCACTTCTGCCATCAGAAAGGTACAGGTGCCTCAGGACCCACACCATCAGTTTCAGGAACAGCCGTTACTCCACAACCATCAGGCTCTTGAACCAGAGAAGATAACTTCACTTTCCCCTTCACTGAACTATTCTCACAACCAATGGACTCACCTTCAAGGGCTATAACTAATTTTCTCACTATTTATTGCTCGTTTTTTTCATCATTTCATTTTGTTTTGTATTTTATAATTTATACTTTATTGTCGCCAAATCATTGATACTAGAACGTACAATCATCATAGCAATATTTGATTCTGCGCTTCCTGCTCCCTGGATTACAAATCGATAGTAAATCTTAAAAAAAAAATATATGCATAGCTTGTTGCCTTTTGCACATTGGTTGTTTGTCCATCCTGTTGGGGATGGTCTTTCATTGATTCTGTGTTGCTTCTTATACTTACTGTGGGTGCCCACAAGAATGTATATGGCGACATACATGTACTTTGATAATAAACTTATTTTAAACTTTGAACTTTTCTTCCACCTCAACTTTGCTTTCCTGATATTGGACATTAATCTAACAAAGACAAATAATAGACAATAAATCTCAAGTACTGGAAATTTCAGGGGAGATTTGATAGAAATATACAAAATTATGAGGGGTATAGATAGGGTAATTGCAAGCAGGCTTTTTCTGCTAAGGTTGGGTGATACTAGAACTAGAGGTCATAGGTTAAGGATCACAGGTGAAATATCTAAGGGAAAACTGAGGGGGAGTTTCTTCACTCAGAGAGCGGTGAGTGTGGGGAACAATGGACGTGGTAGATGCAGGTTCAATTTCAAAATTTAAGATGTGTTTGGATAGGTACATGGACGGTAGGGGTAGAGAGGGCTATGGTCCAGGTGCAGGTCAATGGGACAAGGCAGATTAACAGTTTGGCATGGACTAGATGAGCTAACAGGCCTGTTTCTTTGCTGTAGTGTTGTATGACACTGCATTCATCCTCTTTTCCTGCAAATGCAAATCAAGGAGACCAACGTAAACCCCACTCAACCTACAGTTTCATTGGTTATCCTCTGAAAGACCAGAATTCAAAAGACACACACCAAGGCTTTAGAAACAATAAAGCATAATGGATTGGGGCTCACAAAGAGAGGGACAGTCTGGACATAAAGTAGACACACATGAAGAACACAGGAAGATTAATCACTGAAGAGCAGAAGCAAAGTAAAGCCAAATTACATGGACAAAACAGCAAACAAAAGAAAATCTGCAGATGCTGGAAATCCAAGCAACACACACAAAATGCTGGAGGAACTCAGCAGGCCAGGCAGCATTTATATAAAGAGTACAGTTGACGTTTCGGGGCGAGACACTTCAGCATGACTGGTGTGAAAAGGAGTGGAGTTAAAAGGTGGAGGGAGAAACCCAATGTGATAGATGAAACTGTGGGGGGAGGGATGAAGTAAAGAGCTGGGAAGTTGATTGATTGATGAAAGAGATAAAGGGCTGGAGAAGGGGGAATCTACAGTTTGTAATAGGAGAGGACACAAGGCCATGGGAGAAAGAAAAGGGGGACGGAGCACCAGAGGGAGGTGATGGGCAGGCGAGGAGATAAAGTAAGAGAGGGAAAAGGGGATGGGGAATGGTGGGGGGGGGGGGGGGGGCATTACCGGAAGTTTGAGAAATCGATGACATCAGGTTGGAGGCTACTCAGACTGAATGTAAGGTGTTGCTCCTCCAATCTGACAAAACAGCAGGCAGTCCACCAACACCCGCTTCTCCCAATTGCAGTCAGGTTTATTATCACTGGCATGTCTTAAAATTTGTTGTTTCGTGGCAGTAGTACTGTGCAATACATAAAATACACTCATCATCATTATGGCCTTGTCCTATGATATGAGCGATCATGGTCTTTGACTATGATGGTTCTTGACAACACTTTCTACATTGCCTTCTTCTGGGCAGTGTCTTTACAAGACAGGTGACACCAGTCATTTTCAATAGAGACCTTGCCCAAGAGTGATCTGCAGCCAGAGGGAAGTAGCATCTTACATCTCCTTTGGCAGGGACATACAATAAGAAACATATATATTTTAAAAAGTAACTAAATAAATACATAGTGCAGAAAAAGAGAGCATTTGAGTCGGAATAAACGTCGAACATTATCATTTGCCTCCCTTTTGGCTAGACGTTTAGTTCTTAGGTGGAGAGATGTTGCCCCACCCATTCATGCTCAATGGCTTAGGGACATTATGTCTTGCTTAGACCTTGAAAAGATTCATTATTCACTTCTTAATTTGGGCATAAAGTTCCATAAGATGTGAGGACCTTTTCTTGAGTATTTTCATAATTCCTCTTCAAATTAAAGGTTTATCCTCTTTTTTTTGTATTTTATTCCCTTACTTTCTGGTTGAGTTTTACGGTTTTTTTCATGTGAAATATATTACAGTTTAGGTAGTAGGCAATATAATTTTTTTAAATATTTACAGCTCTGTGGTGGCAAAAGCTCTGCTTAACTTTTCTTTACACCGAAATGGTTGGCTTGGAGTTACGTAGTGGGAGGGAGGGGAGGACACTAACTTTATTATGATTTTACTTTGGGTGCTTTTTCTTTACTGTTATGAATTGTATATCAGACATGTTTGTTTTGCACTGTATAAATCTCTTTTTTGTGGGTGGGCTTTTTTTTCCTGTTGTATTGTAGAAACTCAAAAAAAATTAATTAAAAGAAAGAGAGTAAAATTGGTGAGGTAGCATTCACTGACCACTTAGGGGTCTGATGGCGAGGTGAAAAAGCTGTTCCTAAAATAGCAAATGTGTGCCTTCAAGCTCCTTTACCTCCAGCCAGATGTTTGTAATGAGAAGAGGATATCTGATGGAACATAATGATGGGTGCCACCTTCTAAAGGCATCATCTATTGATGATATCCTCAATGCTGGGAAGTCTCATGCCGGTGATGGAGCTGGCTGAGTTTACAACCCTCTGCAGCTTGCCCAATCCTGGGCGTCAGAATCTCTGTACAAGATGGTGATGCAGCCAGTTAGAATGCTCTCCACAGTGCATCTGCAGAAATTTGCTGAAGATTTTGTAGAATATGCAATCATGAGCTAAGGATCAAAGTTATCTCCAAGGTAAAAAGCCAACTTTTAAATATTGGTCAACTCTTTTTTGTCTCCCAGTTTTTTGCTTGATTGAAATGAGCTATGTTATAGACTAGACCACAGCATAGCATACACAGTGGTGGGTGGTGGCTTTTGTGTGTTTTGAGGAGATGCTGAATTCACATAAATTGGATGGTCCAACTTGGGAGAAACATCTGGTTACGATCTAAATAGGAAAACTGAATTTTTTGAAGATTGCTTGAATTTATTTTTTTTGGAAAAGGTGATTATATAAAGCTGACAGACTTAGAAAGGTTCAAAAGTGAGGGAAGTTGATTTTCCCATTTATGCGTCAGTCAATATCCCCTCCTGAATGCTAGTGAATAAATTACTTTCCTTATTCTTTCTCTTAAATCATTCCCCTGATGCTGAACTGATAAATACATAGTGATATGATGAAACCACACACAGATTGAAGAACAAAGATCCCCAATCCAGGCGAATCCTAAACCTGTACTGAGTTCACACTTGTAGTTGAGAACAAATATATTCACTATAGCTCAGCACAGCATGGAAACCAACCTTCTCTCCATGGGCTCTGTCTGTACTTCTTGCTGCCTCAGTAAAGCAGCCAGGATAATCAAATATCCCACCCACCATGGACATTTTTTCTTCCCTCTTCCATTGGGCAGAAGATATAAAATCCTGAAAACATGTACCGTCAGGCTATTACATGCTACAGTTATAAAGAAAATTGAATGGTTCCCTAGTACGGTGAGTTGGACTCATGAACTCACAGTTACCTCACTATGATCTTGAATGTTGTTATCTACCTGCAATGCACTTTCTCTGCAGCTGTTACATTTTACTCTGCATTGCTATTGTTATTGTGGGGTGGCCATCTACAAAAAGACATCCATAAAAAGAAGTGCCTTAAGAATGTGACAATCATCAAAGAATCATCACTATCCAGGCCACTACTCTTTCACAATACAACCACCGGAGAGGAAGTACAGAAGTCTGAGGACTCACACCCAATGATTAGGAACAGCCATCAGATTTCTGAATGATCTACAACAACGACCTCTTCCTCAATCCTTAGGAATGAGGAAGATTCGACATGACATCTAAAACTTTTAACAAACGTCCTTTGACGTGTGTTGGAGAGTACATTGACTAGATGCATCACAGCCTGGTATGGAAACACCAAAGCCCTTGAAGGAAAAATCCTACAAAAAGCAGTGTATATGGGCCAGTCCTCGCCAGCAGTGAGCACTAATGAGTAAAGCCCTCATCATCAGTGAGAACCTCCACATGAAGCATTGCCACAGGAAAGCAGCATCCATCATCAGGGACCCCGCCACCCAGGTCATGGTCTCACCTCATGCCGTCATCAGGAAGAAGGTACAGGAGCTTCAGGACCTGCACCACCAGGTTCAGCAACAGTTATTATCCCTCAACCATCAGGCTCCTGAGCAAGAGGGCACAACTTCACTGGCCCCATCATTGAAATGTTCCCGCAACCTATGGATTCACTTCCAAAGACTCTTCATTTCAATACTTATTGCATAATTATTATTAATATTATTATTTCTGTCTTTTCATATTGGCTCAGTTTGTTGCCTTTTTCACATTGGTTGAACACCCAAGTTAGACTTTCATTGATTCTATTATGGAGTTATTGAGAATGCACACAAGAAAATGAATCTCAGTGTTGCACATGTACTTCGATATTAAATTTACTTTGAACTTTGTAATTTGTGATATCCACCAGGTGTCTTCTCAGGAACATTTGCAGCTGGAAAAAAAATGCAGCTTCAACACTGCAGAACTGCAGTGCAAGCCCAGTGGGTTTTGTACTCTCCTCCCTGATGTGGGCCTTGAAGCAAAGCTTCTACCACACAGATGCAGAGGTGTACAAATGAGACAACTGAGATTCTGCAGATGTTGGAAGCCTCGAGCAACACACACACACACAATGATGGAGGAACTCAGCAGGTCAGATGAACTCCTGATGAGGGGTCTCAGCCCAAAATGTTGACTGTTTATTCCCTTTCATAGATGCTGCTTGACCTGCTAAGTTCCTCCGACACTTTTCATGTGGTGTACAAATGAGAAATTGTTACATCCTGATGAGTATGCACGGCTACTTAGCATTACAAGATAGGAACACATCTAAGCTCCTGTGACTCGGTGAGCTCCAATGTGAGCAAGAAATTTCATTGCACCGCAGTGTGTATAACAACTGCCAGACTGAGCAACAGCTCCTTCCCTCAGGCTGAGAGACTAATGAATACCCTGCTGTCATTGTGCTATCGTCACGAGGACAGTGAGCAGTTTACTCTACTGCTTATCTGTGCTGTGCACTACATGCATGGAATTAAGTATTTTATTAAGTTATTTATGTTTTATGTGCTGTGTGTGATATGCATTCTGTGAGTGCACCATGGTCCAGTGGAACATTGTTTTATTTGGTTGTATATATGTACAGTCAAATAGAAATAAACTTTAACATGAACCAGTTCAAATCTGAATCTGTTCAGCCAGACTCCCAAAACAGACTGGAGGCATAGCCGACTGCAAATTCTGGAATCTGGAGTGAAAATCAAGATATTGGAAAATCTTAGCAGGGCAGGCAGCCTCTATGGGAGAAAACGGACTACTGGCATTTTGGGTCAGGACCCTTCATCAGGACTCATGACGGGCCTCAACTCTACCGTTGTCCATCCATTTCCCAAATCAGACACTCTGCTCTGAGCCAGCGGGAAGGGATTACCAGTGGAAAAAATTCAAGAAGCAAACTACTATAGGAATTAAGCGGGTCAAACAGCATCTACGGAGGTAAAGGGATGGCCAAAGTTTCAGGTAGACATCCTGCATTGGTCCACACAAAATGCTCGAGAAACTCAACAAGTCAGGCAGCATCTATGCAGCGACTTCGGTAATTGACATTTTGGGAGACCCTTCATCAGGACAGTTGATCAAGAATGTTGCTCCAGACTTCTAGCATCCGCAGAATCTCGTGCTTATGATTCCCTGCATCAGTCCTGCAGTTTGCTCCAGATTCTAGCCCCTGCAGGTCTCCTGTGTCTCTAGAAGGCTCTAAGATGTGCTTGAAGCCTCCCTGAAGGAATGCAACATTCCCACTGAGTTCCAGAGAAGGAATCTTTAGGATGGCATCGAGAAACTGGAGGCGATGCATTGGGAGCACACAAGTCACCCTGCGATAATAGTCATAGTCATAGTCATACTTTATTGATCCCGGGGGAAATTGGTTTTCATTACAGTTGCACCATAAATAATTAAATAGTAATAAAACCATAAATAGTTAAATAGTAATATGTAAATTATGCCAGGAAATAAGTCCAGGACCAGCCTATTGACTCAGGGTGTCTGACCCTCCAAGGGAGGAGTTGTAAAGTTTGATGGCCACAGGCAGGAATGACTTCCTATGACGCTCTGTGCTGCATCTCGGTGGAATGAGTCTCTGGCTGAATGTACTCCTGTGCCCACCCAGTACATTATGTAGTGGATGGGAGACATTGTCCAAGATGGCATGCAACTTGGACAGCATCCTCTTTTCAGACACCACCATCAGAGAGACCAATTCCATCCCCACAACATCACTGGCCTTACGAATGGGTTTGTTGATTCTGTTGGTGTCTGCTACCCTCAGCCTGCTGCCCCAGCACACAACAGCAAACATGATAGCACTGGCCACCACAGACTCGTAGAACATCCTCAGCATCATCCGGCAGTGTTAAAGGACCTCAGTCTCCTCAGGAAATAGAGACGGCTCTGTCCCTTCTTGTAGGCAGCCTCAGTGTTCTTTGACCAGTCTAGTTTATTGTCAATTCATATCCCCAGGTATTTGGAATCCTCCACCATGTCCACATTGACCCCCTGGATGGAAACAGGGGTCACCGGTACCTTAGCTCTCCTCAGGTCTAACGTGAAGGGAGTGCACTACCTCATGACTGCCCACAAGCTGGTCTTGCAAGCCACGGTCTGCCCCACCTGTGGAAGAGTCTGTGATTCCTCCACGAGGCTCAGCAGCAAAGCAAGAGCAAGTCACCTCACTCCCGAAGGAATGCAGCAGCCCCCTTGCAAAAAAAAAAGCAAGGGCAGAATTGTTCAGTTAATAGCTCTTTCTCCTACTGCGCAAAACCTACAGACCAAACGTTTCCCCAGGACTGGGAGCACGTCTGTCAGTGTATTCCTTTACATTGTTTTCATTCCAGCAGCTTAAGCCACCGCAAAGTTGGAGACAGTGTCTTTCAGGTCAATTACAGTCATTCCAGCTGGTGACAGAGGGGAAAGAGAGAGGGTCCATTTTCCACTTCACTCCACAAGAAGGAATGTTAATTGAGGGAGAAGCTGAAAGCCAAGAGAGCCTGGAATGAGAATCATGCAGCAAAGACATTCTAGTTCACTGCATCATGGCTTGGCTTGCACAGACTGCACAACCTGAGGTGAATACAATTCTCCCCCACAACCCTACAACTTCCTTATACAGTACCCATGTTATTTCACCCTTTGGCGTTTAATCTGAGTAGGTATAAAGCATTCCAATCTGGATGGTCGAATTTCATGGTCGGTTTATTTCATGGAAGGTTTATTCTGGTCGCCCTATTACAGGAAAGATGTGGAAGTTCTGGAGAGGGTGCAAAACAGGTTTATCAGATGAGAGAGAATTGAATAATAGAAGTTTGAGAAGGTAAGAGGGAGAAACTTTAAAGGAGATGCAGGTTTGTCTTTACTAGAGTTAGAGTGGTAGGTGCCTGAAACATGCTGCCAGGGACAGTGTTGGAAGTAGATACATTTACTCGTCATGTGCCATGTCATATGACATAGGTGATCATGATCATTCCATGACCATGTTTGTCCTTGGCAAATTTTTTTTCCTATGGAAATAGTTTACCATTGCCTTCTTCCGGGCAGTGTCCAGAAGACCCCAACCATTATCAATACTCTTCAGAGATTGTCTGCCTGGCATCAGTTGCAAAACTAGGACTTGTGATCTGCACCGGTTGTTCATACGACCATCCACCACCTACTACCGTGGCTTCACATGGCCCTGATCAGGGGGCTGCTGAGCAGGTGCTACACCTTGCCCAAAGGTGACCTGCAGGCTAGTGGAGGGAAGGAGCGCCTTGCACCTCCTTTGGTAGAGATGTTTCTCCACCCCACCACCCAGTAGATATGCTAGTGGTATTTAAGAGATTTTTAGATGGACAGGGGGAGGGATATGGATCATGTACAAGCATCGTTTTAGCATTGTTTTCTGCACAGACACCATGGACCAAAGGGCATGTTCACTTTGAAGAAGCTCATCCTTTTAATTTTAAAGCATGGAAGAGCATCACTAGCAATACAAGGGGGAGACTGAAAATCTTGCTGAGTGGTGCCATAACAACAACCTCTCACTCAATGCCAGCAAGGCCAAGGAGCTGATTATTGACTCCAGGAGTAGGAAACTAGAGGACCATGAGCCAGTCCTCATTGGAAGGTCAGAGGTGGAGGAGGTCAATAACTTTAAATCCCTTGGTGTTATTATTTTAGACAGTCTATCCTGGGCCCAGAAAGAAGAAAGCATGGCAGTACCTCTAATTCAGAGTCTGCAAAGACTCAACATGATATCTAGAACTACGACAAACTTCTATAGATGTGTAGTGGTGAGTATATTGATTGGCTGCGTCACAGCCTGGTCTGGAAACATCAATGCCCTTGAATGGAATATCCTACAGTCCCAGTCTGTCATGGGTAAAGACCTCCCCACCACTGTGAACATCTACACAAAATGTTGTCTCAGGAAAACAGCATCCATTATCAGGGACCCCCATCACCCAGGCTTTGCTCTCTTCTCACTGCTGCCATCAGGAGCCTTAGCACTCACACTACCAGGTTTGAGTGAGATGAGTACCCCCCAATCATCAGGTTATTGAACCAAAGGGGATAACTTCACCCAACTCCACCTGCCCCATCATTGAACTGTTCCCACAATCTATGGACTCACTTTCAGGTCCTCTTCTTGCCATGATCTCAATATTTATTGCTTATTTATTTATATAATTATTTTTTCTTTTTGTTTTTTGCACAGATTGTTGTCTTCTGCACACTGGTTGTCCGCCCTGTTGTTGCGGTCTTTCATTGATTCTTTTAATGGTTATTGGGTTTATTAAGTATACCTGCAAGAAAATGAATCTCACGGTTGTAAATGGGACAAATATGGACTTTGATAATAAACTTACTTTGAACAATAACAAACAAATGATCTTCTTTAAACTCACTAACCAGGACAGAGGAATATCTTAATATTTATAGCCTTTGCTTCCACATTCACCTCTGCAAAATCATTCTCTACTGTAGTAACAAGAATGTAAATGCATGCATTGGCATCCTTTGCCAGTGTTGTTTAGTATGCGTAGCACTCACAAAAATTGAGATTTAAATCCCATTTCACAACTTTAACTGAGGGTGGGCTCATACTGTCTAATTAGACGTAGTACTGAGACCCAGCACGAAGTATGCAAAAGATTTCATTGTGAGATTTTGAGGAGGAGCAAAGGAATTATTCTTATTTCCTGGCAAATATTTAGAAACATAAAAACATAGAAAACCTACAGCACATACAGGCCCTTCAGCCCACAAAGCTGTGCCGAACATATCCTTACCTTAGAACTACCTAGGTTTACCCATAGTCCTCTATTTTTCTAAGCTCCATGTATCCATCCAGGAGTCTCCTAAAAGGCTTTCCGCATCCACTGCCGCCATTGGCAGCCCATTCCACGCACTCACCACTCTGCGTAAAAAACTTACCCCTGACATCTCCTTTCTACCTACTTCCAAGCACCTTAAAACTATGCCCTCTCGTGCTAGCCATTTCAGCCCTGGGAAAAAGTCTCCGACTATCCACACGATCAATGCTTCTCATTATCTTGTACATCTCTATCAGGTCACCTCTCATCCTCTGTCACTCCAACACTCAACCTGCTCTCATAAGGCATGCTCCCCAATCCGGGCAACATCCTTGTAAATCTCCTCTGCACCCTCTTATGGTTTCCACGTCCTTCCTGTAGTGAGGCGAACAGAATTGAGCACAGTACTCCAAGTGGGGTCTGACCAGGGTCCTATATAGCTACAACATTACCGCTTGGCTCTTAAATTCATTCCCACGATTGATGATGGCCAATGCACCGTATGCCTTCTTAACCACAGAGTCAACCTGCGCAGCAGCTTTGAGTGTCCTATGGACTCAGACCCCAAGATTTATTCTTCTTATGGAAGTAAAGTAGCATAGTGGTAGTGTAACACTTTAAAGATGCCCCTCTATGCATCTGACTGGTTGCTCTCTCTGGTTGGAAGTCTATGAAGCTTGAAGTTTGGGAATGACATGGTAGGGGTTCGAATGGGGAGCAGGGTGAGGAGAACATTTCAGCTTTGTAATCCCACTGGAGGGTAAATCCAAACTCAGAACACAATGTGCTGACTTCTTCAACTTGGGACAAAAGCTAATTAACAACAAAGTTCACTTTGAAATATTGCTCTTTTTTTTTTGGTATTTACAAGTTAGGAATTTTTTTTACATGATTTGTTACCGAATTACCCATTTGCTCATTTACCAAATACGATAGATGTTATCTTTCAGCTTAAACCATTCCAAAAAGGATTAATAGCCATCATATATAAACGGCTATTGAATTTACGAATGATGTCTAATGATACGGTTAAACGTGCTTGGGAATTGGAACTCCAAGAACCACTTTCAAATAATCAATGAAATAAAATGTGTCATTTACTTAACAATTCATCTATCTCCGCCTGTCACTCCTTGATTCAGTTCAACGTAGTGCACAGGGCGCATATGTCAAAAGATAAACTAGCGCATATTTTTTCTAATATAAATCCTACTTGTGATAGATGCAACACTGAGGTGGCCACTTTAACTCATATGTTTTGGTCCTGCACAAAGTTAAATTTTGGAGAGATGTTTTCAGAACATTATCAAAAGTCATAGGTCTGGACCTACAACCTAATTCATTTACGGCAATCTTTGGGGTTATTCCAACGGAAGCAGGAAACGTTCCTGCTTCCGCTCAACGCATGACAGCTTTCTCAACTTTATTGGCTAGGAGAGCTATTCTATTGCACTGGAAGGATCACAATCCACCTACTGTATTTTTTTGGCTCTCCTCCATTATGTCTTGTTTAAGTTTGGAGAAAATTAGAAGTCGGACGTTTGATACATCTTTTAAATTTGAGCAAACTTGGTGACCTTTTATTCAATATTTTCATATGATCTAATTCTTCTTACTTTTACAGTTAATTATTCTTTTTCTCTGCGGATTTTTAGATTTGATCAGAAGGATTTTCCCTTTTTTTTTTAAACTGTATCCTCAAAATGGACTGCCCAGTCCCCTTTTTTTTTTGTTTTAGGTTAACTTAGTGGGTTATTTTTTTCCTCTCTCAATAACTTTGAAATTATTTTAATAATAATTTTTAAAAATTTTGAACCATTATTTTCCCATGAACTGTTAAGAGGAGAGGTGGTTCTCTTTTCTCTTTATATTAGCTTAATACTATACATGATTTTGACAGTATATACTCTGATCTTTGTTTGTATTATTATTGAAATATGTATTTGAGATAACCTCTCCTCTGGTTTGTATTTACCCTTATTCTTTTAAATCAATAAAAAAAATATTGAAAGTGAAATATTGCTCTCGGTCCCCGAGCGAAGGGCTGTCAAAAAGAAGCACCCTGACAGAAGAACTCCCACCTCTGTAGGAATGTTCAAACCATGCGTCGGGTTCAACGAGAGACAAAAAGAAAACAATCATTTATCTGTAAGTTTATGTTTCCACTTTTTTTCTTGCAAGCCTTTCATTTTTACACATGTCCTAACACTTTGTTTAAAAAGGAAGCAGCATAGTGATGAAATTATTGAAATAGGGTCAGAGACCTAGATTACTGTCACCTTAAACAAGTTCAAAGTTCAACCAGTGTGTAAAAGACAACAAACTGTGAGGAGTCAATCATTGGGAAATCAGAAAATTATAAAATCAAACAACCATATAAATCTGGAATAGAAAGTTAGTATTTGTAATGGTGGCTCACTGAGCTAGGAATTCCTTCAATAACCCATCTGGTTCACTAAAGTCCTTACAGATGTGTTTCAGAAGAAACCACTCTCTCTTGAATCAAGACAATGCAAGTTCTAGTGCTATAGATTCAAGCTCCTATGACATGCCAATGGTATACCACATTGTCAAAGCAATGCATTTAGGAGAACGGATTAAACCCGGGGTTCCCAACCGTTTTTATGCCATGGACCAATACCATTGAGGGTGTAAGTAAGGTGGATGCCAGCTGCTATTTCAAAATTAATCCATCAACATGGCCATGGGGCCATAGGTGGAGACTGGTTAAAGGGAGATCTCAGACCAACATCAGAAAGCATTTCTTTACACAGCAAGTTGTGGAACAAACTACCTAGTTGTATAGTTGAGAGTAATACCTCAGAGACTTTCAAATCTAAACTCGATAGTTATTTCAACACGCCATGTGAATAGGAATTTGGCAAGATTTGTTGGGCCAAATGGCCCGTTCCTGTCAAAAAAAACTTCTCATGTTCTTTAAGCAAGGAGTCTACGGACACCAGGTTGGGAACCCCTGACAAGAGGGTGCCACTGTAGTGTGGCAGTTAGCACAACCATCACAGTTTGGGGCATTCCAGAGTTCAAAGTCCAATTCTGGCGCCATCTGTAAGAAGTTTATACACGAATGAGTGGGTTTTCTCCAGGTGCTCCGGTTTCCCTCCATAGACCAAAGACGGATCGGTTAGTAGGTTAATTGGTCGTTGTAAATTGTCCTGTGATCAGGCTAATGTCAAATAGATGGATTTCATGTTGTATCTCTAAATCAGGCATTCCCAACCTGGGGTTTATGGATCTCTCAGTTAATGGTTGGGGTCCACGGCATTAAAAAGGTTGGGAACCCCTGGTCTAATTTAGTAAAATAAACTATCTGCCCTTTCAGGTGGATGTTAAAGGAATCTCGTGGTACCGCTTCAAAGAATAAAAGAGTCTGCTCTGGAGTCCTTGCCAATATCTATGCTTTGACCAAAGTCACTGCAATGGATTTCCTGGTCATTTATGTTATTGATGTTTATAGAACATTTGCTGCAGTATTATGACCAATGTTAACATTGAACCACAAAGGAGGCTTTTACAACAGACCAGCCAAAGATAGATTTAGTGAAGGATGGAGAGTCAGAGACATCTGGGGAGGAAATTCCAGAGCTTAAGTCTAAGCAGCTGAAGTCACCTAGATCTTTGTGATGAATTAAATCATATGTTCAAGCACAAATCATATTTAATATACTGGTATCAATACATAATAGAAAGAATCATATGTCTATAAACTATCTGACATGTATAAATTTTACACCATATGCAGGATATTACTTCAAAGTTTGACCGTGAAACAAAATGCAGAAATATAGTACATACATTCAACTGTTACATTTAAGCAGGATGTATATATTTAGGTAAAATATGCCAGATAAGTTTAACAGAAAATATTACAAAATGACTATATCTTAGTATAGAGAACAAAGAGGGACAATAACTTTAAAAGAGACAGAAGAGACTGCAGTCACTGGATCTGCAGTAACTCAGTAGCATTTGCAGTAGGAAATGGATAGTCGATGTTTTGGGTAGAGACACTTTAACTAGACCAAAAAATAATGAGAGGAGAGAGAGCCAGTATAAACAGACAGAGAGGGAAGGGGTGGAGCAAGAGCTGGCAGATGATAGGTAGATCCGCGTGAGGAGAAGATAGGCAAATGAGGGCATGTCAGAATTATGTCAGAAGTTGGGAGTTGATCCGTGGTTTGACAAGAGGCTGAAGAAGATGGAATCTGATAGGAGAGGACAGTGGAACATGAGGCAGGGGGGTAGGAGAATCAGTAGGAATGTGTGGGTGATGGGCAGATAGAGAGAGTGAGGGAGGGATAAGACATAGGGCATTGTGGACCAGGTAGAGCAGGAGGAGAGAAAATAAAGAAAAATAGAGAAAAATTGGTGGAGAGGAAGCATTTACAGGAAGTTTGAGAATCTGATGTTCCCGCCACATTGCTGGAGACAGCCCAGGTGTAATATGAGATGATGTTCCTCGAATTTTCATCTGACCATGACCCGGCAGCAGAGGCGGCCACGGACAGATATGTTGGCGTGAGAAAAGGAAGCAGATTGAAAGGTCTGGCCATTGGGAGATCCAGCCGGCACAGTGAATGGAGCGAAAGTGCTCGACAAAGCCGTCCGCCAATCATCCAGTCTCTCCAATATAGAGCAGGCCATACAAGGAACAGAGGATATAATAAAAAACATCAATGGTTCCACAAGTTTAAATTTTAAACTGGGTGCAGAAGATCATTATACACAATTCTCTGAAGAATTGAGGCTTTCTAAAGCATTGACCAGAAGCACTTGAAGTATTGTGAGCAGTTTTGGACCCCTCATCTAAAACATGTACTAGCACTGGAGAGGGTCCAGAGGAGGTTCACGACAATGATCACAGGAATGAAAGGGTTAACATATGGGAGCAAATGATGGCTCTGGGCCTGTACTCACTGGAGTATAGAAGATTAAAGGGTGGGGGGGGGATCTCATTGAAACCAATTGAATATTAAAAGACCTAGACAGAATGGAGTGGAGAAGATGTTTCCTATAGTGGGGGGGGGGGAGTCTAGGACCAGAGGCCACAGCCTCAGAATAGAAGGATATCCCATTAGATCAGAGGTGAGGTTGAATGTACTTAGCCAGAGAATAATGAATCTGTGGAATTGCCACCGATAGCTGAGAAGGCCAAGTCATCAAGTATATTTAAAGTAGAGGCTGACAGGTTCTTAATTAGTAAGGGTAGTAAAGGATACAGGGAGAAGGCAGGAGAACGGGGTTGAGGGGAAAATTAAATCCGCCAAATGGCCTAATTCTGCTCCAACGTCTTATGGTCTTATGATCCAAGAACAAGTCGAGAATGTTGCTGAAAAAAGTATTCTGAACACAGAATAAAAAGGGCAAATAATTACGGTAAGAGTCAGAACACTCCAGTTATATGAAGTATTCTGTCTTTCTCCAGATGTCAAAGGAGATTGACTGCAACTTTAACATGGAGTTAAGTAGACATGAAAAGCTACTGAGAGCAGATGAGGGGGAGGGGGGGAGGAATTTGAAAGGGGTGGTCAAAATATTGAAAGGTATTAATTAAACAAATACAACTCTCCATGGTTGGAAACCAGAGGACACAGCTTTAAGGTTATTGGCAAAAGAATGTCAGCAGCATTGGAAAGCATTTTAGCATAGTGAGTTGATATGGTATGAAAAGTTCCTGTTGAAAAGACCAATGAAAACAAACTGAACAGCAGAAATGGGAAGGTAGAGGGGGCAGGTAAGAAACTTGTAGGCAGGCACATCAACAATAGAGAAAAAAAAGGGGCTATGTAGGAGAGAGGTGTTAGGGTGGGTTAAAAGGTCAGCACAACGAAGTGGGTCAAAGGGCCTGTATTATGCTGTAATGTTCTATTTGTAAAGTTGGTAAGCCAAAACGATAACTGCAGATGCTGGAAATTCTCAGCACATCAAGCAGCATCTGTAGACATAGAAATGCAATTATTTTGTATATTAATAGTATTTCTATTGTGTTACTGAAAATGTTTGTCTCATCACATGTTGCCTGACCTGCTGACTATTTCCATTATGCTTTCACTTCAGTGAAAGATGGATCTGGGACCTACACTTGCTCATTATCTTCTGTTACTGTAGCCCATCCAGTTCAAGGTTCAATGTGTTGTGCGTTCAGAGATTTCCTTCTGCACACCACTTTTGAAACATGTGGTTATGTGAGTTACTGTCACCTTCCTGTCAGCTTGAATCAGTCCAGTCTTTCTTCTCTGACCTCTCTTTAACAAGGCATTTTTGTCCACAGAGTGCCATTCATTGGATGTTTTTTTTGTTTCTTGCACCATTCTTTGTAAACTCTAGAGGTAGGGGCGACTAACCTTTTGATGACATGGACCCCTACATTTAACCAAGAAGTCTGTGGAGCACAAGTTGGGAACCCCTGCACCAGAGACTGGTGTGCATGAAGACCCCAGGAAATCAGCCTCTTCTGAGATACTCAGACCACCTCAACTGGCATCAACCAACATTTCATGATCAAAGTCACTTAGATCACATTGCTTCCCCATTCTGACATTTGGTCTGAACAACAGAGCCTCTTGACCATCTCTGCATGGTTTTATGTTTTGAGTTGCTGGAACTTGATTGGGTGATTAGATACTGCATTAATGAGGTGTACAGGTGTACCTAATAAAGTGGCCACTTAATCTGTATTGACCAAGACACTAGAAATAACTCCCCTGCTCTTCATTGCAACTTTGCCGGAGCACATTTTACATCCATTTGAGAGATCACACAGGGATTCAGACCAACATTTCCTCCAATATGAAGATTATAAGTACTCATATTACAAACACTTACTGATCCGAGCCAGAGTGTTTTTCACCCTAAATCAACTCTTCCTTCCTTAGCTTGATGTTATCCCCCTCATTTAACCCAAGAACTGTGACACAAATCATTTTAACTGACAACCCTAAATCATTTTCTTCAACTGTAAAAAAAACTAGTTATGACATTGCTTTCACATTCCACTTTTCAAACACATCCATCTCAGAATTACTCCTGAAATTTGTGTGCTTCAGCTCTGCAGAGCCGTTGGCAACAGTCCAAACGGGGAAAAAAAATCATTTTTGATGAATTGTGTGCACCCCATACAGAAATGTAACTCCACAAACACTAGAGCGATTTGGAATGGGCAGGGCACTCAAGTATCAGACAAGCTTTCTGCATTAAATTGGTCACCTTCTCCAGATTAAGATAAAAGTTTTTGCTGCTCGTGCTTTCAAACTGAGGAGGTGCACAGTAAAAGGTCACAGCCCAGGCAAGGAAAGGCAGTCTTTCCACTAAACAGCAGGCAGATCCTGCATTTGCTCCCATAAGACCAGAAGACAAAAGAGCAGAATTAGGCCCAGATATCCCACCTCTTCCGGAAGTTCTGGGAGTCTCCCGCATATTAATAGTCGCTCCGTGATGCCCGCAAATTATATACAATGCCCCGGAAATCAATTTTTTTTTTTTGAGAGACACACAGAGATAGAGCACGCGCTGTTCGCTGCACTGTTTGCAACAGTGACTTTTCTACTGCCCAAATGACTGTAAAAGACATGCTGAGGTGAGTTTAACAGGTGTCATTCGTTCATTAGCTAGCTAACGTTATTTAAACTAGCTGGCTAGCTGCTAAGAAGCTACTCTATTGCAGACATCCCACCTCTCCCGGAAGTCTCCTGCAAATTGATGGTGCTACCTCCATGAAATGAGTTTTTGCAGGGTGGGATGTCTGTAGACCCATCAAGCCTGCTCCTCCATTTCATCACAGCTGATTTATTATCCCTCTCAACCCTACTACCCTGTCTTTTCCCCATAACCTTTGGCACACTTACTAATCAAGAACCTATCAACCTCCACTTTAAATATATTTAATGACTTGGCCTCCAGAGCCATCGATGGCAATGAATTCCACAGCCTTCACCACCTTCTGGCTAAAGAAGTTCCTCCTCATCTAAAGACTCACTGAGGCTGCTCCACACTATCGGAAATATCCTTTCCAAATCTACTCTGTCTAGGCCTTTCAATATTCAATAGATTTCAATGAGATCCCCCACCCTCCCCCCATCCTTCTAAACTCCAGCGAGGACAGGCCCAGAACCATCAAACACTCCTCATATGATAATCCTTTCATTCCCAGAATTATTCTTGTGAATCTCCTCTGGACTCTCCCCTATGTCAGTACATCCTTTCTTTGATAAAGGATCCAAAACTGCTCACAATACTCGAAGCATAGTCTGGCCAATGCCTTGTTTAGCCTCAGTATCATATCCTTGCTTTTATATTCCAGTCCTCTCAAAATGAATGCTAACATTGTATTTACTTTCCTTACCACCGTCTCAACCTGCAAATTAACCTTTATGGAACCCTACATGAGAACTCCCAAGGCCCTTTGCACCTCAGATTTCCGAATTTGCTTCCCATTTAGAAAATCAACTATGCCTTTATTCCTTCTACTTGTCCCACTCTCCCCCCACCCCGTTCCTTGAAGAGAGACGCAGCTCAGAAGGATTGTCACGATCAGGCTACACATCGGCAGGATCAAAGATTCACAGAAATTTATGGATTAAGAAGCGATCAGACAAGTTCTTGCCTTATCTGCATGATCCACCAACCTACTGCACGGCTAAGGGAGGTCTTCTGCATTCACTGCCATACAACAAGGTTGTGGGGTCAACCAGCACAAAGCAGCTTCCTCAGCCAGCACAAACTTCATGTTCACTAATGATCACAAGAAATAGGGGCCAAAATTTGGCCATTCGGCCCATCAAGTCTGCTCTGCCATTCCATCATGGCTCATTTAATCTCTCTCACAACCCCATTCCCCTGCTTTCTCCTTAGGTCAGATTAATTGCATTGTTATTGGGCCTGATCAACACAGGGGATGAGGCAGATCATAGGAAAGAGATTGCACTTGTGTCAGAACTACAACCTAGGCCAGAATAAACACACGAGATTCTGCAGATGTTGGAATTCCAGAGCAACATATACACACACACACAAAGTACTGAGGGAACTGAGCAGGTCACGCAGTATCTACGGAGGGGTATAAACAGTTGACACTTCAGGCCAATACCCTTCATCGGTAGTGTGTCAATTGGCACAGCACTATTACAGCTCGGGGAATTATGGGGTTCAGAGTTTAACTCCAGCGCAGTCTGTAAGTAGCTTGGATATTCGCCTCATGAGTGTGTGGATTTCCTCCGGGTGCTCCGGTTTCCTCCCGGATGCCAAAGATGTACCACTTAGAACAGTTATTACCCATCAACCATGAGCTTCTTGAACAAAAGGAGATACTCACAACCAATGATTTCACTTTTAAGTACTCTTTATTTCATGTTCTCGTTGTATATTGCTATTCATTTATATTTGCATTGGCACAGTTTGTTCTCTCCTGCACTCCAGTTGATCTTGCATTGATCCTGTTATAATTACTATTCTTTAGATTTACTGATTCGGATGATTCTGCCATAGTTGGATGCATCAGCAAGGGAGATGAGGCTGAGTACAGGGCTACAGTAGGAAACTTTGTCACATGGTGTGAGCAGAATTACCTGCAGATTAATGTGAAAAAGACTAAGGAGTTGGTGGTAGACCTGAGGAGAGCTAAGGTACCGGTGACCCTTGTTTCCATCCAGAGGGTCAGTGTGGATATGATGGAGGATTACAAGTACCTGGGGATACGAATTGACAATAAACTGGACTGGTCAAAGAACATTGAGGCTGTCTACAAGAAGGGTCAGAGCCGTCTCTATTTCCTGAGGAGACAGGTCCTTTAACATCTGCCGGACAATGCTGAGGATGTTCTACGAGTCTGTGGTGGCCAGTGCTATCATGTTTGCTGTTGTGTGCTGGGGCAGCAGGCTGAGGGTAGCAGACACCAACAGAATCAACAAACTCATTCGTAAGGCCAGTGACGTTGTGGGGATGGAACTGGACTCTCTCACGGTGGTGTCTGAAAAGAGGATGCTGTCCAAGTTGCATGCCATCTTGGTCAATGTCTCCCATCCACTACATAATGTACTGGGTGGGCACAGGAGTACATTCAGCCAGAGACTCAGTCCTCCGAGATGCAGCACAGAGCGTCATAGGAAGTCATTCCTGCCTGTGGCCATCAAACTTTACAACTCCTCCCTTGGAGGGTCAGACAACCTGAGCCGATAGGCTGGTCCTGGACTTATTTCATAATTTACTGGCATAATTTACACATTACTATTTAACTATTTATTACTATTTTTCTATTACTAGTTATTATTCCAATGACTATTACTATTTACTAATTACTAATAGTAGTATTACTATTACTATTTATTATTCATGGTGCAACTGTAATGAAAACCAACTTCCCCCGGGATCAATAAAGTATGACTATGACTATAACTATGAAATCTCAGGGTTGTACATGGTGACATATTTGTACTTTGATAATAAAATTTAGCAAATGTCACCATATTTCGGGCGCTAACTCCCTCAGTGCTGCACGAGGGGTGTCAGGCAGGAGCTAAGAATCCAAATTAGTTTCATCGTCACTGATGCAAGTTGCGAAACACTGCATGTTGACTTGCGACAGCAGTGCAATGCAGGTGTACAAATGACTGCAAGCTACGAAGAAAATACATTAATAGCGCAAAAGAGGAATATCAAGATGTTGTTCATGGGTTCAGAAATCTGATGGCAGAGGGGAAGAAACTGTTCCCACTGTTGAGTGTGGGTCTTCAGGCTCCTCACAGAGTCATAGAAAAATACAGCACAGAAACAGGCCCTTCAGCCAATCTAGTCTGTCCCTATCCATTTAAACTGCCTACTCCCACCAACCTGCACCCAGACCACAGCCCTCCATACCCTTACTATCCATGTACCCATCCAAACTTCTCTTGAACATTGAAATCGAGCTTGCATGCACCACCTGCACTGGCAAATTTTTTACACTCTCACGACACTCACGGTGATACTAGTGAGAACAGGGCATGTCCTGGATGGTGAGAGTCCTTAAAGATAGATGCTGCCTTCTTGAGGCTTCATGTTTTGAAGATGTCCTCAGTGGTGGGAAGGTTTGTGGCAGAGATGAAGCTGGCTGAATCTATAAGCCTTGGAAGCCTCTTACGATCCTGTGCATTGAAGCCTTCATACTTAGGTGATGCAGCCGGTCAGAGTGCTCTCCATAGTACACCTGGAGGGGAATTTGTACAACCAGCTGCCTCAGGGACTAGACTGAAGCCTACTGAGAGACACTCACTGGTGAGACAACATCAAGATACTTATAAGTCAACAAACACAGCAAATTAGGAAACTTTGACATCTGCCAGAATCCAGAAATTGTGTTTTATGGAATCCTAGCATCTTCTCATCCTGGTTTGATCCTACACAACAACAAGATTTTCCAAAGACCCAGACGTGAAAAACAAAATCTAAACCCACAAGACAGAATATGCAATAACTTCAAAGCAAAGTGAACTCGTAAAATAAAGTGAGCACTGTGATTCTAAAGCTATGGTATGGGGGGGGTGGGAAAGGGTGGTGAAGCAGTTGGTTGATTCTGCTTTTGAGTCTCAGATGAATTAAGCCTTTGCTTCAGTTGTGGGATCAAAAATTATCAAAGTCTTAAATCACTTCCACCACAAAACACCCGGAGATGCTCCCTAAATTTTTTGTAAATTTATTACGTGTTAAAAAAAATGCAGAATGACATAATCTAATGGGAAACAGACACCACCCCACTATGGGTGGCATATTACACAAATGGCTTGGAGACAGATGCAGCAGTATGGGGAGCGTTTAATAGCTCTGTGGCTGTACTTACGGGAGTTTAGAAGAATGAAGGGGAGATCTCATTCAAACCTACCGAATACTGAAATTCTCCAGCGGATCTTTCCAATCGTGGGAGTCTAGAACCAGCAGCCACAGCCTCAGAATAGAAGGACATCCTTTTAGAACAAGGATGAGAAGGAAATTCTTTATCCAGAGGGCGGTGATTCTGCCGTAGGCAGCAGTAGGGGCCAACAAGTCACTGGGTATGTTTAAAGCAAAGGTTAATAGGTCAAAAGTAATAAGGCAACAGGAGAATAGAGTTGAAAAGGTTAAAAAAAATCAGCCATGATTGAATGGTGGAGCAGACTCAATGGGCCAAATGGTCTAATTCTGTTCCTATGATACTATGCAAATGTCTTAAATATATATATGTTTAAAATAAAAAATAAAAATCCTTATTTATAAAAAATAACAGAATTTTGCAGTTTTGTATTTGTCAACATGGAGCAGAGAGTAAAATTGTAAATCTGACAGGAGCAAAGGATGTTGGGAATGGTGAGAGTGGAGCATCTCAAGAGGGGTGTGGGACGGGTGGCAGAGAAGGAGAGCCAAGAGTTGGGGGGGGGGGTTAAGTGCAGACACACGCAGCCCTGAGCCACCAGGCATGGTCATTTAATTCCGAACAATTGGTTTACTGACCACAGACCATCTCTCTGGTGCTTCCCTCTCCATTCCCCTCTCTCTGCCCCCTTCTCACTCTCAGTCCACAATACAGATCCATGTCAGAAATCAGGTTTACAGGTAGTCAGGGTGAATACATGGGTTGAACGATGTAGATAAGCTGCGGTCATTTCAGATAATGAACTTCAGGGTTTCTTCTATGTGGTTGGGTCCAATGTGTGCATCCACAGCTGCAGGACAGATTGCATAGAAAGACTTGCATTTATTTAGAAGCTTTCGATTCAATTTCAGGAAGTCCCACAGGCCTCAATGGCCTCTCAAAGTACTTCTGCAATACAGGCACTTTCCTTACCACCCTACCCCGATACATCATAGCTTGGTATGGCAATTGTCCGTCACAGCAAGGAACTGCAGTCACAGAAATAACTCAGCATATCACGGAATCCAGCCTCTCCCCACAGACTCTGTCTATACTTTTCGCTGCCATTGGAAAGCAGCCAATACAAAGATCCCTCCCACCCTACCAAATACCTCTTCTTTGCTCCCCACCAATCAGGCAGAAGATGCCAAAGTTCAAAAATAGCAAACTCAAGGATACCTTCTATGGCACTATTGTAACAGTTTTGAACAGACCTCTTATGTGATAAAGACAAACTCTTCATCTCATAATCTACCTCATTGTGAACCTTGCACTCGATTATCTGCCTGCACTACACTTCCTCTTCAATTGTAGCTTGATTGTCTTCTTTTTTCTTCTGTACTATCTCGATGTACGATGGCTATATGGAATAATCATCCTGGATGACATGCAAACAAAAGCTTTCACTTTATCTCTGTACAGATAAGAGAATCTTAAATGCTCAACTTTTCAACTCATTTTATATTTTTATACATTTCTTCCTGTGACTTATAGTATATTTTATGTACTGCACACAATTAGCCCATTTCAGGATATTAAAAAAGTTCTAAGGGTACCATTATAGTTATGGGTGACTTTAATTTCCCAAACGTTGAGTGGGAGAACCCAGTGACTAATGGATTACAGGAAAGTGAATTCATTGAGTTATTGAACGATTGTTTTTTGACCCAGTATGTCAATGCACCAACAAAAGGGGAGGTTTAGATTTGATTATTTTGTAACAATCAGGATAAAATTGAGTTTGGAAGCTGTTGAGCTTTTAGGAATAAGTGATCATAACATTATTAGTCTTGAGGCTTTTTTGGGAGAGTATATCAATAAAAACCAAAGCCATTAAATTGATTTTCAGAAAATCAAAGTTTGCGCAGATGCGGCAGACTTCAGAAGGTAAACTGGAAGGAACTGCTTGACGTTGAGTCAGTTGAGGAACAATGGGGTCGATTTAAAGAGGGACTACATGCAGTGCAAGAAATGTTCATACCCAAGGTTGGGAAAGAAATAAAAACAATATATCAATTACATGGACGAATAAAAGATATTTATAAAAATTATTGAAGACAGCTATATAATGAATACAGAGAAGATGAAATGATGTTAACCATAGGGCAATTGGAAAATTTGGATTGCCAAAAGGCAGGTTGACAAGGATATTGCTGATAATACTAAGATTGACCCCAAGAGATTTATTCAATACTTTAGTAGTAAAAGAAAAGTCAAGGAGGAAGCTAAGTGTAATATGCAGAGAAGGATACAATAAATACTCTAATATTTTGCTAAACTATTCTCCTGTGAAGATGTTAACAATATGCCTGTAAATGAGGAGAAAAATAAGGTTGTTTTAAGTGACTTAGAGATCTTATAAAGTGATATCCTACTTTAGCTGAAAAGGCTGAAAGTTAATAAATCTCCAGGCCCAGAGAACATATATCCAAGGGAACTTAAAAGAAGTCTGTGATTATGTATACAAACCCCTAACACGTATTTTCCAAAAGCCATTGAAGACTGATGAAATTCCTAAGGGCTGGAAATGGCCAAACATTATCTCAGTGTATAAGAAGGGTGACTGCACTGACCCTGGTAACTAAACCAATAAGCTTAACGTGTATCACAAGTAAGATAATGGAAACGACAATAAAAATGAGATGGAAAGGCCTTTGGTAAGAACAGGCATATTAGCAGAAAGCCAGCATGGGTTCAGAAAGGGGAAATCATGTTTTACTGATATGCTGGGGTATTATGAAGAGGCAACTAAAAGTTATGAATTCAACAGAGTGGTTGATATCATTTACTTGAACTTTCAGAAGGCTTTTGACAAGGTACTCCATGAGAGGTTAATAATCAAATTACAGGAGGTAGGGTCTCACAGTAAAGTGCACAAATGGGTGCAAAATTGGCTCAAGAACGGATAACAAGCTATGGTGAGACGATCATTTTCACACCAAGAAGATGTTAAAAGTGGGGTTCTGCAGGGATCAATCTTGGGGATGCTGCTGTTTTAAAATTTAGATTAATGATTTGGATAAGCACACATCAAATAAACTAGTAAAGTTTGCTGATGACACAAAATTAGGGAGATGGGCTGATAACATTTTAGGCAGTGGAATCAATACAGTTAGATCTAAACAAAATCTAGGTGTGGGCAGATAAATGGCAGATGAAATTTAATGTAAGTGTAAAGTATTATATCTATAGGAAGTAGAAATACTAGATATAAATATACAATGGGGTGGTGAGTAGAGCTGGATGAGAAGGATTTGGGCATCCTGGTAGACTCATCACTATCAACAGCCAGACAGTGCACAGAAGCGATTAGGAAGGCTAATAGAATGTTGGGCTATATAACGTGCGCAGTGGAGTTCAAGTCTAGAGATGTTCTCCTTAAGCTGTATAATGAGCTTATGAGGCCACACCTGGAGTACCATGTACATTGAACATTGAAATTTTGAACACTGAATTTTTCAACTTCCGGTAATTCCCTCCCCCTCCCTTCCCCTATCCCTATTTCACTCTGCCCCCTCCGCCAGCTACCTACTACCTCCCTCATGGTTCCGCCTCCTTCTACGACCCATTGTGTTTTCCCCTATTCCTTCTTCACCTTTCCTGCCTATCACCTCCCTGCTTCCTCTCCCCCACCTCTTTATCTTTCCCCTTACTGGTTTTTCACCTTCTCCTTCCCACCCTCCCCCCACCTTCTTTATAGGGCTTCTGCCCCTTCCCTCTTCAGTCCTGACGAAGGGTTCCTTCCCGAAACATCGACTCATCGTTTCCATGGATACTGCCCGACCTGCTGAGTTCCTCCAGCATGTTCTGAGTGTTACTTTGACCCCAGCATCTGCAGAGTATTTTGTGTTGAGTACCGTGTACAATTTTGGTCTCCATATTGTGTCAGGGACGTGAAGGCACTGGAGAGAGTCCAGAGAAGGGCAACTAGACTCATTCTAGGTCTGCAGGGTGAGCTATGAAGCCTAAAGTAGTTGTAGAATGAGAGGAGACATGATAAAAGTGTTCAAAATCATTCAGGGTATAAGTAAACTGGATGCCAGCTGCTACTTCAAAATTAATCCATCAAGGAAATGGTCAAGACTGGTTAAAGGAAGATTTCAGACATCAGGTAGCATCTTTTTTTACACAGCAAGTTGAGGACACATGCAACAAACTATCTGACTGTGTAGTTGAGTAGTACCTTAGAGAATTTCAAATTTAAATTTGATAGTTATTTCAACACACTATATGAAGAGGAATTTGACAAACTTTGTAGGGGCAAATGGCCTGCTCTTGTCGAAAATGTTCTAATATTCTCATTTCCTAACTATGCATGTGTACAACTGCCTTTCAAATGTCATCATTGTATCCACCTCTACCATTTGGCCGCCATGTTAGCACGATACATTACATCTCGTGATGTCAGAGTTCGAAGTTCAGTTCTGACATCCTCTGCAAGCAAGTTTTCACATTCCTTCTCTTATGTGTATGGGTTTCCTCAAGGTGCTCCAGTTTCCCCCCCACAGTCCACAGACTTACCAGTTAGGAGGTTAAACAGTCATTGCAAATTGTCCCGCTGATTAGGCCAAGATTAAATCCGTGGATTGCCGAGCGGTGCAGTTCAGAGGGCTGGAAAGGCCTGTTCCATGCTGTACCCCTAAATCAGGGATTGCCACCCTGGGGTCCACTGCCCTCTAGGTTAACGGTAGGGGTCCATGGCATATATAAAAAAATTTGGGAACCCCTGCTCCAAATGAAATAAAATTTCTTCTTGTAACTCATTCCAGATAACCACCACCCTGTGTGAAAACTTGCCTCTTAGATTCCATTAAATCCTTCACTCTCATCTTAAATCTATGCTGCTCCTACACTGAGGAAAACACTGCGGCTCTTCAAATGATCTATTCCCCTCAAGATTTTATCCACCACCACTGGATATCACTGGAGCAGAATTAGGCCAGAATTAGTCTGCTCCACAACTTAATAATGACTGATTTTTTATCCCTCTCAATCTCATTCTCCTGCCTCCTCCCTTTAACATTTGACACCCTTACTAATCAAGAACCTATCAACCACTACTTTAAATATACCCAATGGCTTGGCCTCCACGGCTGTCTGTGGGAATGAACTGCACAGATTCACCACCCTCTGGCGAAAGAAATTCCACCTCCACTCTGTTCCTAATGTATTCTGAGGCTGTGCCCCTAGTGCTAGACTCCCCCAGTATGGGGCACATCCCCTCCATATCCACTGTCTCAATCAGTGAAATTCCACCCCCCCCCCCATTCTTCTGAACAGTTAGAGTTAAGTTTCATCTTTTTTGCACAGAGAGGAGTGTGCATGGAACACACTACCAGTGGTGGTGGCAGAGGAGGGCTATATGGAAGGGAAGCATCACATTAATCTTAAGAGTAGGTTCAAATGTCGGTATATCATTGTGGACCGAGACCTGTACTGTACTGTTGTATTGTTCTATGAAAATAGTCCCAGCCTACCCAGCCTCTTCTTATAACCCAAGCTCTCCACAGTCCTGATAACATTCTTGTAATTTGTCTTTATACCTTCTCCAGTTGAATGATTTTTCCTGTAGCAGGGTGACCCGCACTGCACTCGAAATGAGGCCTTAAGCAGCTTCAAGGACAGCAGATTCCCTTCCCCTTCCATGCAAGACATTAGTGAACAAATTGATAGTATCATTGTGATCACTAATGAGCCAGATGAAATCTCAACTCGTGTCTCTGGATTAATCATCCAAGATTCTGATCTGGTAACCATTTTACAAAGAGCATTTTATTAACCATAAAGCAGTCTGTGGTATGGCACTGAGCAGTGTGGTAGAACAGAGGGATCTGGGAATACAGACCATAACTCCTTGAAAGTAGCATCACGGATAGAGAAGGTTGCAAAGAGAGTTTCTGGCACACTGGCCTTCATAAATCAATGTTTTGAAAACAGGACTTGGGATGTTATGTTGAAATTATATAAGATGTTGGTGACGCTTAATTTGGAGGATTGTGTGCAGTTTCAGTCACTTACCTACAGGAAAGATGTAAATAAGATTGAAAGAATGCAGAGAAAATTTACAAGGATCTTGATGGGCCTTGAGGACCCGAGGTACAGGAAAAGACTGAATAGATTAGGACTCTACTTTCAGGAACATAGAAGATTGAGGTGAGATTTGATACAAATATACAAACGGTTGTAGATGGGGTAAATGCAAGCAGGCTTTTTTCACTGAGGCTGGGTGGGGTGACAACTAGAAGTCATAGATTAAGAATGAAAGGTGAGATGTTTAAGGGGAACATGAGGGGAAAATTCTTCACTTAGAGGGCAGTGAGAGCATAGAACGAGCTGCCAGTGGAAGTAGTGGATGCAGGGTCGATTTCAACATTTAAGAGAAATCTGGATAAGTATATGGATGGGAGGGACATGGCGGGCTATGGGCTAGGTGTAAGTCAATGGAACTAGGCAGATAAATGGCTCAACATTGACTACATGAGCCTGTTTCTGTGCTGTAGTGTTCTATGACTCTAATTTAGGACATGAGCTGTCTCAAATTTATACTTCCCCGCAACACAAGAGGCCAGTTCTCTGTGCAGAACTGTTTCCCCAAGTCTTCCAATCAACACAAATCATCCACCCAGAATCTTTACTACGACACGGAAGAAGGACATTTATTTATTTATCATTTATTTATTGTCATACAACAGCGGTCCCCAACCACCAGGCCGCGGACCTGCACTGGGCTGCAAAGCATGAGCTACCAGGCCGCGAGGAAACGATATGAGTCAGCTGCACCTCTTCCTCATTCCCTGTCACGCACTATTGAACTTGATGATAGGATTGCCAACTGTCCCGTATGTGCCAGGACATCCCATACATTGGGCTAAATTGGTTTGTCCCATACGGGACTGTCCTTGTCCCGTATTTCCCCCGCTAAGGTAGAGAGTTCCTATGAAACCTTTCGTGCTGAAAAGGCGTAAAGCGAAGAAGTAGTTACCATTAATTTATATGGGAAAAATTTTTGAGCGTTCCCAGACCCAAAAAATAACCTACCAAATCATACCAAATAACACAAAACCTAAAATAACTAACATATAGTAAAAGCAGGAATGATGTGATAAATACACAGCCTATATAAAGTAGAAATAATGTATGTACAGTGTAGTCGGGAAGATTAAGCCAAAACCGAGATGTGGAAAAAAAAATTAACACCTACGCGCATGCGCACACAGGTGCCCGCACAAGGCTTCATGGTCATAGTAGTCTTTCTCGGAGTAAACACAAGTGTCCCGTCAACACATACAAAAAATGCTGGTGAACGCAGCAGGCCAGGCAGCATCTACAGGAAGAGGTACAGTCGACGTTTCAGGCCGGGGCCCTTCGTCAGGATTTGACTGCTCCTTTTGTCCCTTATTTGGGAGTGAGAAAGTTGGCAACCCTAACTGTAAAAGACATGTTGAGGTGAGTTTAACCCTACTTGAACACCTCCCATTTCCCACCCCTCCCCCACCGCCCCGGTCGGCCGGTCTGCAAGAATAGTGCCAATATTAAACCGGTCTGCGGTGCGAAAAGGGTTGGGGACCCCTGCCATACAGTGCGGAACAGGTCCATCCGACCCCTCAAGCCACGCTGCCCAGTAACACACAATTTAATGCTAGTCTAATCACGGGATAATTTAGGATGACTAATTAACCTACCAACCCATACTTCTTTGGAAATTGGGAGGAAACCAGAGCACCCGGAGGAAACCCACACGGTCACAGGCTTACGTACAAACTCCTTACAGGCAGTTGCAGGAATTGAACCCAGGTCGCTGGAACTGTAAAGCATTATGCCAACCACTACACCACCATGCTGCCCCTCTCCCATATTTGGCCCATTACTCCATGCTTGCTCCCAGCAAGGCCAACTGTCGTTACTTTTCCATCGCTATTGTTACCTATTCTCTCAAAGTTCAAAGTAAATTTATTACCAAAGTTCACATATGTCACCATATACTACCTTGACATCCATTTTCTTGCAAGAATTTACAGGAAAACATGCAGAAGACAAATTGCGAAAACAAACAAATAAATTTATACTGAGAAGATGAACCCTTGAAAGCGAGTCTGCAAGTTGTGGATTTAGACACACACAATTGCCAACTCCCCTTTGCCAGCTGGAAACTCACCAGAACAGCATTTATGGGCTTGTCTCACTTGAGAACAATGACAGAACACAAAACACTTCCAGAACAGATATGTCTCTATGAATCCATTCGCGTTTACTCTAGAGTGCTGGAGGCTGAACAATTAACACAAGTGGCTGGGCTAACAGGGAATTCATGTTTATTTACCAAGAATATCATGCAGATAACCAGTCTCTTCCTCTCTCCAAGGATTCAGTCCTGCGGAGCTCTCTGAATTCTGTGGCTCACAGAATATCAGAAGATTTTTGAAGTATGTGGGTGGCGGAGTTGAGATAAGTCTCTACCAAAGGAGGTGTAAGGTGTTCCTTCCCTCCACAAGCCTGCAGGTCGCCCTTGGGCAAGGTGTAGCTCGTGCCGAGTCCCCCTATTAAGGACACGTGAAGCCATGGGAGCAGGTGGTGGAAGGTTGTATGAGCAGCCGGTGTCTATCACAGGTCCTGGTTCTGTGACCACTAATGCCAGGCAGACAATCTCCAAAGTGTATTGATAATAGCTGGGATCAACCATCTTGTAAAGGCAGCGGCAATGGAAAACTATTCCTGCAGAAAAATTTGTCATGAACAATCATGGTCATGAGACCATATCACCCACGTCATAGAACACGGCACATTATGATGATGAGTTTTCCTGACAAGACAGACAAGAGATTCTGCAGATGCTGGAAATCTTTACAACATGCTAAAGGAACTAATAACCAGTCTCAGCCTGAAATGTCGACTATTTATTCCCTCCATAGATGCTGCTTGACCTGCTGAGTTCCTCTAGCATTTTGTGTGTGTAGTTCCCATCACAATGAGCAAAGAAGATCTAAAGATAGAAAGTGGACAACGTCAGTTTGGAGGTTGGTTGGATCATGTTGCTCTTTTAACCAAAATTTCATTTTAATTTACTTAGCGATACAGAATGGTAACACGCCCTTCCGGCCCAGTGAAACTTTCCCATCCTGAAAACACCCATGTGACAAATTAACCCACTAACCCAAACTAGTAGAACCAGTGGACATGGGCTAGGGCTGAAGGGTGTAGTTTTCAAGGGTAACTTCTTCAAGTGTAGTTTCTTCACTCAGAGGGTGGTGAAAGTGTAGGAAGAGCTTCCAGCAGAAGTGATGGATACAAATTCAATTTCAACATTTAAGACAAATTTGGACAGGTACATGGATGGGAGGGTACAGAAGACAATAATCCGGGTACAGGTTAATGGGACTGAGCAACATAATAGTTCAGCATGGATCAGATGGGTGAGATGTGCTGTGGTGCTCTATAACTCCGACTCTATACAGGTGTCCCCCGCTTTTCGAACGTTCGCTTTACGAAACCTCACTGTTACAAAAGACCTACATTAGTACCCTGTTTTCGTTTTCAGAAGGTGTTTTCACTGTTACGAAGAAAGGCAGCGCGCGATACAAGGCGCGTCCTGAGCAGCCACTCTCCCCCAGATTCAGAGCGGCATTGCGTAAACACGTGCCTGTGAGCAGCTGTTTGCAAGATGAGTTCTGAGGTATTGGAAAAGCCTAAAAGAGCTCATAAGGGTGTTACACTTAGCGTAAAACTAGACATAATTAAGCGTCTCGATCGTAGTGAACGAAGCAAGGACAAAGTGAGTTTGGCTTGTGGAAGCTGACGAAGATGATTTTGAAGAGGTTTTGGCATCCCATGACCAAGAACTGATAGATGAAGAGCTGATGCATTTGGAAGAGGAAAGGATAACAACCAAAACTGAATGCAGTAGTGAACTGAACATGAAGCAACTGCGTGAGATTTTTGCTGCAATGATAAAGTACGACTTTAATTTTGAAAGGGTACGTAGGTTTAGGGGATATTTGCAGGATGGTTTGAGTCCTTACGAACAACTGTATGACAGAAAAATGCGCGAGGCTCAGCAGTCAAGCAAGCCTTCCACATCAGCCACAGCAGACGATGAACCTCGATCTTCGACATCGAGGCGGGCAGTCATAGGAGAAGATGAGCTGCCTGCCCTGATCGACGATGAGATGCCATCCCCATGTCCCACCACCCCAACACCCGGGCCCCGGACAGATACCGTACCGATTCACAGAGAATGCAGCAGTAGCCGGGAGGCACACAGCACATCTTTAAGAGAAAAGCCGAAATAAACATGCTAACTAATTGGGTGCCACCGACACGTAATTGTCGGCCCAGATCAGTGCCGATTTCCAATTGCATTGCCTCTGATCTGGGCTGACAATTACGTGTCGGTGGCACCTAATTAGTTAGCATGTTTATTTCAGCTTTTTTCTTAAAGATGTGCTGTGTGCCTCCCAGCTACTGCTGCATTCTTCGTGGCAATGTATCGGGTCGGCGGCCCAGAGGGTGGGGGCCACTGCACCACCCAACCTGCAACGACTCAGCCTAACACACCATCATCAGTTTGCTCGGTAAGCTGTCTTTCCAATTCTGATAAGTGATACTACACTGTACATACATTATTTCTACTTTATATAGGCTGTGTATTTTTACGTGCTATTTGGTAGATTTGGCAGCCTCATAGTTTAAAGGTTACTGGAGAGCGCGTTTATGCCAACAGCGCTTGCGTGAGATTTTCTTCCGAGACCGCTTGCGTAAGATTTTCGCTACGGAGATCTGTGCAGGCAATCGTTGTAGAGAAGTAATTCTACTTTATGTAGGCTGTGTATTCATCATATCATTCCTGCTTTTACTATATGTTACTGCTATTTTAGGTTTTATGTGTTATTTGTCATGATTTGGTAGGTTATTTTTGGGTCTGCGAACGCTGACAGAATTTTCCCATACAAATAAATGGTAATTGCTTCTTCGCTTTACGACATTTCGGCTTACGAACCGTTTCATAGGAATGCTCTACCTTCAGATGGCAGGGGAAACCTATAATCCATACATCTTTGAAATGTTGGAGGAAAACTCACCTCACTACTTTTTTTTATTTCTTTCTTTTTGCACTACTTATCTTAACTATTTAATACATACACACATATTATAATATACTGTACATAATAACGTGAAAGTACGCACCACCTTCCGAACGTCGCTCACAATCCATCTTGAACAAACGGGTCTCCCACTGGATCGTATGCTACAACCGGTTCTCCCCAGCGTCTTCTCTCTTCATCTCCTCTCCAACAAAAGCCCCAAGCCCAACCTTAGTGTCCTTCACCAAGAAAATCACCTGCTAATTGGATGACACACATTCCATATCATCCCTCATCTTCAACAATAACCCAAACAGGCTGAAATACCTACAGCATAACAGTTTTAAGATGTGAGCCAGGGCAAATAAATAAATAAATAAATGGAGCACCCAGGGAAAACCCAAGCGGTCACGGGAAAAACGTACAAACTCCTTGCAGGCAGCAGCAGAATTGAACCCAGATCGCTGGTGCTGTAATCACATTATGCTAACCAATACATTACCATGCCACCCCATTAAATTAGTCACAGAGTTATACAGCATGGATACAGGCCCTTCAGCTGATCTGGTCCATACCAGCCAAGATCTCCACTGAAGCTGGTCCCATTTGCAGCGTTTACTCTTGACCTTCTAAACCTTTCCAAATCCTCATACCTGTACAACTATCTTTTCAAAATTGTTATTATACCTGCTCAACCACTTGCCCTGGCAGCTCATTCCATGTAGATACCAAACTTTGTGTATTAAAAATTCCCACACCCCCGCCTCCAGTTCCAAACTCATCACAATAACAAAGATGTTGAGGGATGTGAAGTCTCATTGTCTTTCAGTGTTAAATCTTCTCTCCATTAAATACAAATATACAAAGAAAAGGGATTATAAAGAACGGCAAAATAATTCTTCAGCACCCCACAAATAGCAAATTTATATTTTCTCCTCTCCTTTAATGTTAGAGAATGGAAAATCACACATCTGCTCAATAGAGAGTAATGGTTTTGAATTCTAATCCCAAATTCCCTCCACAAAGTGAGACATCAAGACCTGAACCACTAATGACAGAGTCCTTTCAACTAACATAATTAACATTTAGTGATGCGAAAACACAAGGCGCCTGAGACTCACATTCAACAAACTGTCTTGTTGGTTTAGCTGCATAACTTGATTTGAAGCTGCAAAATTGAATCTGTTTTTACCAGTTCATAGTGGGCACAAAAATGCACTTCACTGTATGTTTCGAAGTTCATGTGGTAATAAATGAACCTGAAAATTTATTTTCTTTTAATTTTTATATTGAGATACAGCACAGAACAGGCCAGTTCGGCCCAGCAGGCCATGCCATCCAGCAACCCAGCGACTTAACCCCAGCCTAATCACAGGGAAATTTACAATGACCAATTGACCTACTAACCAGTGTGTTGTTAGACTGTGATTGCTGCAATGTGCCCAATGCCATAATAGGTCTAAACAGAAGCAATCTCACTGGCTCTCCACTGGGCCTTGTATCACTAGGACATTATTAATACCCATGTCAGGCTGCTGTTTATTGAACACTGATTGTAGTCAAAACAATCATACCCTCCATTCTAATCAAAAAGCTACAAAACTTGAGTTTCTACCTCCTTCTGTAACGGGATCCTAGATTTCCTCACCGGGAGATCACAGTCTGTGTGGATTGGAAATAACAGTTCCATCTCACTGATAATCAATACTGGTGCACCTCAAAGATGCGTGCTTAGCCCATAGCTCTACTCTTTCTACTCCTACGATTGTGCAGAGCACAGTTCAAACACCATCTGTGTAAATTTGCCAATGACAACTATTGTTTGCAGGATTTCAGATGTTGATAGGAGACACAAGGAGTGAGATAGATCAGCTGGTTGGCTGATGCTACAGCAACAACCTTGCACACAACATCAAAGAATTGAATGTGGACTTGGGGAAGTCAAGGGAACGCACATCAGTCTTCATCGAGGGACCTGAATTGCAGAAGTGGAGCAGTATCAAGTTCCTGGGTGTCAACATCCTTGAAGATCTATCCTGGACCCAACATATTGATACAATTACAAAGGGCATAACAGCAGTTATAATTCATTCGGGGTTTGAGGAGAATTGTTTCACCACATTAGACACTCACAAACCTCTACAGATATACCACAAGTAGCATTCTAACTGATTGCATCATTGACTGGTATGGAAGGGCCACTGCATAGGATCAGAAAAAGCTGCAGAGAGCTGTAAACTCAACCGGCTCCATGAGTACTAGACTCCCCAGCATTCAGGACACCTTGAAAAAGCGATGCCTCCAAAAGGCAGCATCCATCAGTAAGGACCCCCATCACCCAGGACATGTCCTCTTCTCATTGCTACCATCAAGGAGGTGATACAGGAGCCTGAAGACATACACTCAACATTTCCAGAACAGTTTCTACCCCTCCGCCTTCACATTTCTGAATGGACAATGAACCCATGTACACGACCTCATTATTTTTTTGTAGTTTTTCATTTTTTTGTACAATTTCTTTAATTTCAATCAAAGATTCAAAGTACATTTATTATCAAAGTATGCACGCAGTCCATAACCCCAAGATTCATCTTCCCAGACAGCCACAAATCAAAGAAACGCCATGGAACCTGTTCAAGGGAAACATCAAACACCCAATGCGCAAAAAAAAGAACAAATCATGCAAGCAGCAGAAAAAAAACAAGCGAGAAAACACAGAATATAGAACATCAAACCACAAGGTAATTGGAACAGTCTCGGAATGTTCAGTCTAGATCAGTTCGGTTCAATTTAGTGATGAGTCATTCATTGACTGCAGGCCACAGAGACAGTCCACTCTGATCAAAATCACAAATTTAAAAAAAAAGTAACCAGAAAGACATCAATAACATGAACTACAGAGTCCAGTCCACAAATGATGTTGATTGAATGAAGTCATTCTATAAAATCTGTCCAAGGATGAACAGATCAAGTGAAAGGCAGATATAATTGGCAAACATACTTCCTATACTGCGGCAACAAGAACTGAATTGCAAATAATTAGCACAGAAATTCTGCAGATGCTGCAGATCCTGAGCAACACACACAAAATGCTGGAGGAAGGCAGCATGTGTGAAGGGAAATAAGCAGCGAACATCTTGAATCAAGGCCCTTCATCAGGATTGGGGGGGGGGGGGGGGTCAAAGCCAGAACAAGAATGTGTGGGAAGGGGAAGGATTGAGAAGGTGGAGGAAGGGAAATTTCCTGTCAACTTGTCCTCCTTCAGTGAAGTACAGAGGGAAACCAGCACTGTTGAAAGTGATCAGCTGTATTTGACGCATGTACATTGAAACATACAATGAATGTAGTGATAGCTTCCTGTGCCAACACAACATGCCCACTAACCCTAAACTGTAGGTCTTTGGAATATGTGAGGAAACCAAAGCACCTAGAGGAAATCCACAAGGTCATTATGAGAACGGGCAGACCCCTCACTGACAGCAATGGGAATTGAACCTCATCTTTAGATTGCTGGCGTTGCAATGCATTACACTAACCAACCACTATGCTACTGTGCACCATTTGATGGTGTTGCATATGCTCTCATAGGCAGATAAAAATTATCCTAAGGCGCATTGTCAAGGAAATTAGGGAACAAACCACTAAATTATAATTATTTACTGAAGGATTTGGAGTAGAGCAACATAACGTCCCATAGCCTGTAACCAAGCAGGAAAAATGATCATCTGCTTGTTATTAAGTTCTGTCTGTGGGAGCTTGCTAATGCACAAATAAGCTGCTATGTTTCCTACGGCGACAATAGTAGCTATTTGAAATTGAAATCTCTGGAGTTTCTTGGGGTCACCTGCACAGCAGTTGCCTTACCAAGCCGTATGGGTTAGGGTTAGCAGGTTGTGGGCATGCTACGTTGGCACTGGAGGCAAGGTGACACTCATAGGCTGCGCCCAGCACACCCTCAGAATGTGTCAGTCCCTGACACAAACAGCACATGTCATTGTATATTTCAATGCACGTGTGATAAATAAAGTTAATCGTTCTCTCTTCTCCCCTCTTCCACTGGCCAGAAGATACATGGACTCTGTCTACACTTCACACTGCCTCTCTAATGCAACGATCTTTGTCAAAGACCCAAGCCACCCTGAACATTCTCTCTTCTACACTCTTCCATCAGGGAGAAAACACAAAAACCTGAAAGCATGCAACATCAGGCGCAACGGCAGCTTCTACCATGATGTAACAAAATTATTAAATAGTTTCTAGTTTGATCAATTGGACGGGAAGTCTTAATCCACTGTGTTATGATCTTGGCACCTTATGGTCTATGTGCACCGCACTTTCTCTGTAGCTGTAGCACTTTATTCTGCTTTGTCAGTGTTTTACCTCACTCTACTCCAATGCACCGTGTATGAACAGTGTGCAAGAACAAGCTTTGGTGTACTTCAGGACATGTGACAATAATAACCCAAAACAGCAGACACAAAGTACGGGAGGAACTCAGCAGGTCGGGCAGCATCTATGGAAATCATTAAACAGCGGATTTTCGGGTCGAGATTGCTGGGCAGTGTGGCTTGAAGGGCCTATTCCACACTGTATCTCAATAAGTAAAATAAAAGATTTATGGACACAGCCGAGCACATCGCGGAAACTGCCTCCTATCTATGGACTCTCTATACATCTCACTGCCTCAGTATAGCAGCCAGCATAATCAAAGACTGTACCCAACCACATTCATTTGGCATGGCAACATTGCAGTTACTGTAATACTTTACAGTGCGGTGATCAGGGTTCGATTCCCGCTGCCCTCCATAAGGAGTTTGCATGTTCTCCCTGTGCTCCAGTTTCCACCCACAGTCCAAAGACTTAAAGTTAATAGGTCACATGGGTGTAATTGGGCAAAGCAGGCGCGTAAGGACTCTACACAGAATAAGCAAGTTCGCTGGCCAGAGTTAACATCATTAAGGATGTACAGGAAGGATAGGAAGGTAGGTAAAGCCGGTGGCGTGGCCCTGATGGTAAGTAACGATATCAAATCAATAGAAAGAAGGGACATAGGATCAGAAGAGGTAGAATCCTTATGGGTAGAATTAAGAAATGGCAAGGGTAAAAAGACACTAATAGCAGTTATATACAGGCCTCCAAACAGCAGTCGGGATGTGGACTACAAGTTGCAGCTGGAAATAGAAAAAGCATGTCAGAAGGACAATGTCAAGATAATTATGGGGGATTTTAATATGAAAGTGGATTGGGAAAGTCAGGAAGGTAATGGATCTCAGGAGAGAGAGTTTGTAGAATGCCTACAGGATGGCTTTTTGGAGCAACTTGTCCAGAAGCCCACCAGGGGCCCGGCTGTTTTGGATTGGGTGCTGTGTAATGAACCTGAGGCGATTAGGGAGCTGGAGGTAAAGGAACCTCTTGGAAGTAGTGATCATAATATGACTGAGTTCAGTTTCAAATTTGAAAAGGAGAAGCTGGTATCAAGTGTATTGATATTTCAGTGGAACAGGGGAAATTACAGTGGTATGAGAGAGGAACTGGCCTAAGTCAATTGGAAGAGTAAACTAAATGGAGGGATGGCAGAGCAGAATTGGATGAAATTCCTACAAGAAATAAGGAAAATGCAGGAAAAATATATTCCAAGAAAAAAGAAAATCATGAATGGAAAAATGGCACAAATGTGGCTAACGAGAGAGGTTAAGGCAAAAATAAAAGCAAAAGAAACAGCGTACAAGGAAGCAAAAATTAGTGGGGAAAATGAGGACTGGAAGACTTTTAAAAACTTACAGAAGGAAACTAAGAAAGTCATTAGGAAAGAAAAGATGAATTATGAAAGGAAGTTGGTGATTAACATAAAAAAGGATACTCAAGAGTTTTTTTAAATATACGAAGAGTAAAAGAGTGACAAGGGTAGATACGGGACCGATTGAAAATGATGCTGGAGAAATTATAATGGATAACAAAGAGATGGCGGAGGAACTGAATGAGTATTTTGCATCAGTCTTCACAGTGGAGGACATGAGCAATATACCTGATAGCCAGAGGTATCAGGGAATAGAATTAGGTACAGTCAAGATAACTAGAGAGAAAGTGCTTGGGAAGCTAAGTGGACTAAGAATAGATAAGTCTCCCGGCCCGGATGAGGTGCACCCAAGGGTTCTGAAGGAGGTGGCTTTGGAGATTGTGGAAGCACTGGAAATGATCTTCCGGGAATCAATAGACTCTGGGATGGTTCCGGAGGACTGGAAGGTCGCAAATGTAGTTCCGTTATTTAAGAAAGGAAGGAGGCAGCAAAAAGAAAATTATAGACCTATTAGTCTGACATCGGTGGTTGGAAAGATATTGGAGTCAATCCTCAAGGACAAGGTTATGAAATATCTCGAGGCGCATGACAAGATAGGCCGAAGCCAGCATGGTTTCATGAAGGGAAGATCCTGCCTTACCAACCTATTGGAATTTTTTGAGGTAATCTCGAATAAGATTGACAAGGGAGAGGCTGTGGATGTTGTGTATTTGGATTTTCAAAAGGCCTTCGATAAGGTGCCGCATATGAGGCTGCTTAATAAGATGAGAGCTCATGGAATTATAGGAAAGATATTGAAATGGGTGGAGCATTAGCTGATAGGCAGAAAGCAAAGGGTGGGAATAAAGGGATCCTATTCTGATTGGTTGCCGGTTACTGGTGGTGTTCCGCAAGGGTCAGTGTTGGGGCCGCTTCTTTTTACGATGTATATCGATGATTTGAATTATGGATTAAATGGTTTTGTGGCCAAGTTTGCAGATGACACCGAGATAGGTGGAGGAGCAGGAAACGTTGAAGAAACAAAGGTTGCAGGGAGATTTAGTCAGTTTAGGAGAGTGGGCAAAGAAATGGCAGATGAGATACAACGTTGACAAATGTACGGTTGTACATTTCGGAAGAAGAAATAATCGGGCAGATTATTATTTAGATGGGGAGAAAATTCAAAAATCGGAAGTGCAAAGGGACTTGGGGGTCCTCCTGCAGGATACCCTAAAGGTTAACCACCAAGTTGGATTGGCGGTAAGGAAAGTGAATGCTATGTTGGCATTCATTTCAAGAGGAATAGTGTATAAGAGTAAGGAGGTGTTGATGAGACTCTATGGGGCATTAGTGAGACCTCAATTGGAATACTGTGTGCAGTTTTGGGCCCCCTATCTTAGAAAGGATATACTGATGTTGGAGAGAGTTCAGAGAAGATTTACGAGGATGATACCTGGAATGTAGCGGCTAACATATGAGAAGCGTCTGTCGGCTCTTGGATTGTATTCATTAGAGTATAGAAGAATGAGAGGGGATCTCATAGAAACATTTCGAATGTTGAAAGGGTTGGACAGAGTAGATGTGGAAAGGTTGTTTCCCTTGGTGGGTGAGTCCAGGACGAGAGGCCATAGTCTTAGAATTAGAGGGTACCCAGTTAAAACGGAGATGAGAAGAAATTTTTTTAGCCAGAGGGTCATGGATTTGTGGAATTCGCTGCCACATATGGCTGTGGAGGCCCGATCATTGAGGGTGTTTAAGGAGGAGATTGACAGGTATCTTATTAGTCAGGGTATCAAGGGATATAGGGGAAAAGCCAGAAATTGGAACTAGATGGGTGAATAGTTTAGCTCATGGGGGAGCTGCGGAGCAGACTCGATGGGCCGAATGGCCTGCTTCTGCTCCTTTGTCTTGTGATCTTGTGATCAGTACCCTCTGCCATCCAGTGCCCTCAGAATCTTACGTTTCAATAAGATCACTTTTCATTAGACTCCTCCCCAAAGCATAGGTGCCTGACAAATGACCCAAAGATTTTTATAAAGTCATAAGAGTCATTGTCATAAGATGAATGGTCACATTTTTAGCCCAAAGTCAAAGAGTCCAAACTGTGAGGAGAAATAATTAAAGGGGACCAGGAGAAAGTTTTAAAAGTGAGCAAGGGGCATTCTTCCTCACACGGAGTGTGGTGGGTATTCAGAGGAATACGGGTTAAACACAGTTAAATGGGACAAGCTCAGGTAGGTAAATTGGTCAGCATAGACAGTTGGGCTGAAAGGCCTGTTCCCATGCTGTAAAACTCAAACTCTGACTCCTGAGAAAATAGGACCAATCTCCTCAGCTCATTCATCCCAGGCAGGGGTTCCCAGGCTGGGGTCCACGCACCCCTTGCCTAATGGTATTGCTCCATGGCGTTAAAAAGCGTTTGGGAACCCTGAATCCAGGACACTGTCTGTGGTGCATTTTTGTACATGTATGGCAAATTGAGCAATTGCTTGGGCGAAATTCCTTGAGCAGGAACCAAAAACCACAGTGTGCGGAAGAATTTCTATGATAAAGATATCTGTTTAAAAATCTGAAATGAGTCAGATTACAGGATATTTGTCCTTGCACTCTGTAGTTTTCCTTGAGCAGGACAGCAAAAAAATGCAAAAGTTTAAAGTAAATTTACTTATTATTTATTACCAGGCCCTTCCAGCCCAAGAAGCTGGCACTGCCCAATTACACTCACGATCAACTGACTTACTAACCCGTACATCTCTGGACTATGGAGGAAATAGCAGAACACCCAGGGTGGGGAGAACATACCAACTTCATACAGACAGCAGTGGGAACTTGGTCGGCGCAGGCGAGTTGAACCAAAAGGCCTGTTTCTGTGCTGAATAACACAAACTCTGAACTCCTAACAAAATAGGACCAGCCTTCGCAGACACAACGTGCCTTCTTTGTAATGCAATTACAAAGAAGGCACGACAGCAGCTATGTTTCATTAGGAGTTTGGGGAGAACTGGTATGCAACCAAAGACACTCGCAGATTTCTACAGATGTCCTGTAGGGAGCATTTTAACTGTTTGCATCACCGCCAGGTATGGACGGGGCCACTGCGAAGGATCTAAAAACAAAAAATCTGCGGCAAGTTGTAAACTCGGTCAGCTCCATCATAGGCACTTACCTCCCCAGCATCCAGGACACCTTCCAAAGAGGATGCCTTAAAAAGGCTGCATCCACCACTGAGGACCCCCATCACCCAGCACGTGCCCTCTTCTCATTGCTACCATGAGGAAGGAGGGACAGCAGCCTGATTCAGGAACAGCTTCTTCCCCCTCTGCAATCAGATTTCTGAATGGACAATGAACCCGCGAACACTTCCTCAGTATTTTTCTTTCCCCCTTTCTTTGCACTAATTTTTGATTTATTTTTTATTCTTATTGTAATTAATAATTTTTATTTCTGCCTATTGTAATGTTGAATGGCAGGGCGGAGAGACATCCGAACCAAAGGAGGCTGTAGGCGCTCCTTCCCTCCGCTAGCCTGCGGGTCACTCTTAGGCAAGGTGTAGCACCGCTTAGCCCCCCCCCCCCCACCAGGGTCATGTGAAGCTGTGGGAGCAGGTAGTGGATGGTCGTACGAGCAGCTGGTGCACATCACAAGTCCTGGTTATGCGACCACTGACACCAGGCAGACAATCTTTGAAGGGTATTGATAACGGCTAGACTCACCCTGGAGTAAAGGGAATTACAGAGGCATGAAAGAGAAGTTGACCAGAGTTGATTGGAAAAGAACAATGGCAAGGATGATGACTGAGCAGCAATAGCAGGACTTTCTAGAAGAAATTCGGAAGGCACAGGATATGTACATCTGAAGGAAAGACGGGCAACAACCATGACTAACAAGAGAAGCACAACCCACATAAAAGTCAAAGAGAGGGCATACAATAGAGCAAAAAGTAGTGGAAAGTTAGAGGAGTGGGAAGCTTTTAAAAACCAACAGAAGGTATCTAAAAAAGTCATTAAGGTAAAGATGGAATATGAAAGTAAGCTAGCCAATAATATTAAAGAGGATACGAAAAGTTTCCTCAGATACATAAAATGCAAAAGAGAAACGAGAGCACTGGAAAACAATGCTGGAGAGGTAGTAATGGGGGACAACGAAATAGCAGATGAACTTAATAAGTATTTTGCATATGTCTTCACTGAGGAAGACTCCAGCAGTATGGTGGAAGCTCCAGGTGTCAGGGGGCATGAACTGTATGTGAACTTACCACAACTAGAGAAGGTTCTTGGGAAACTGAAAGGTCTGAAGGTAGAGAGATCACCCGAACCAGATGGTGTACACCCCAGAGTTCTGAAAGAGGTGGCTGAAGACTGAAGAGATCAGAGTAATGATCTTTCAAGAATCACTAGATTCTGGAATGGTTCCAGAAGACTGGAAATTGCAAATGTCACTCCACTCATCAAGGGAAAGAGGCAGAAGAAAGAAATCCATATGCCAGTTCGTCTGACATCAGGTGGTTGGGAAGATGTTGGAGTCGATTATTAAGGATGAGGTCTCAGTGTACTTGGAGTCACATGATAGGTTGCTGTCAACATGGTTTCCTCAAGGGAAAATCTTGCCTGACAAATCTGCTGGAATTCTTTGAAGTAGTAACAAGCTACTTGGATTTTCAGAAGGCCTTTGACAAGGTACCATACCCTGAGGCTGTTTAACAAGCTACAAGCCCATGGTATTACTGGTGAGGTAGGCAATGCAATGTTAGTATTCTTTTCAAGAGGACTAGATTATAAAAGCAAGGATGTAATTTTGAAGCTTTATAAAGCACTGGTGAGGCCCTCATGGAGTACTGTGAGCAGATTAGGGATGTGCTAAAACTGGAGAGGGTTCAAAGGAAGTTCACAAAAATTATTCCAGGACTGAACGGCTTGTCATATGAAGATCATCTGATGGCTCTGGGCCAGTATTCACTAAAATTCAGAAGAATGAGGGATGACCTCATTGAAATCTATCAAATGATGAAAGGCCTTGATAGAGTGGATGTGGACAGGATGTTTCCTATGGTGGGAGAGACTAAGACCAGAGGACACAGCCTCAGAATGGAGGAGCATCCTTTTAGAATGGAGATGAGGAGGAATTTCTTTAGCCAGAAGGTGGTGAATCTGTGGAACTCTTTGTCACAGGCAGCTGAGGAGGTGAAGTCTTTATGTATGTTTAAGGTCTAAGTTGATAGATTCCCGATCGGTCAGGGCATGAAGGGATATGGGGAGAAGGCAGGAGATGGGAGCCAAGAGAAAAACTGGATCAGCCATGATGAAATGGCAGAGCAGACTCAATGGGCCAAATAGCCTAATTCTGCCTCTATATCCTAAGGTCTTGTAAAGACACTGCCCAGAAGGCAGCAATTGCAAACCACTTCTGTTGAAAAAATTGCCAAGGATAATCATGATCATGGGACCATAATCACCTATGTCATATGACATGGCACATAATGATGATGATGATCGTAATCGTATGGCTGCCACAGAGCAATAAATTTCACGATATACGTCTGTTGGTGATACTAAACCAGATTCTGAAACTGAATTGAATTCAGCTCATTGGCACTGTAAAACATTACGCTACTGTTCCACCCCAGTACATTGATACTAAATTTATTGTCAAAGTACACATATCACCATACAACACCCTGAGGTTCATTTTCTAGCAGTCATTCACAGTACAAAGGAATACAACTGAATCAATGAGAAGCAAACAACCAAAGCGGGACGTATCTCTTGGTTTTACTTTTGCCTGATACACTGAAATGTTCCAGTTACTTCAGAACCCAATGTAGCGGTTACTGGCAGCAAACCAAAACTTGGAGCGACTGAGTATGGGAGCTGACACTGCATGACGAATTTCCAAATAGCTAATTTCCAAGTCAGAAAAATGTACTTTTAGAATCAGGTTTAATATCAGCTTATGTTATGAAATTTGTCTTATCGGCAGCAGTACAATATTGCAAAAAGGGAATTACAAGTATATATATTAATATATAGCGGGGAAAATAGAAATAAAGTAGTAAGGTAGTGTTCAAGGGCTCAATGTCCATTCAGAAATCAGATGGCAAAGGGGAAGAAGCTGCTCCTGAATCACTGAGTGTGTGTCTTCAAGCTCCCATACCTCCTCCCTGATGGTAGCAATGAGAATAAGGCATGACCTAGGTGATGGGGGTCCTTAATGATGGATGTTGCATTCTTGAGGCATGGCTTCTTGAAGATGTCCTGGATATTACAGACGCTAGTGCCCATGATGGAGCTGACTAAGTTTACAGCTCTCTATAGCTTTATTTTGATCCTTCCTCCCCCCCCCCCACGATGATAAAGCCAGTCAAAATGCTCTCCATGTTACATCTGTAGAAATTTCCGAATGTCTTTGGTGACATATCAAATTTCCTCAAACTTCCCATGAAATAAAGCCACTTTTGTGCCTTCTTTGTATCTGCATTGATATATTGGGTCCCAGATGGATCCTAAGAGCTACTAATACCCAGGAACTTGAAATTGCTCACTCCTTCCACTTCCAATCCCTCTCTGAGCAGGGGTGTGTGCCCACTTGTCTTATCCTTTCTGAAGTCCACAATTAATTCTTTGGTCCTAACTGACAGAGTGTAAGGTTGTTCCTACAACACCACTCAACTGGCTGATAAATCTCAATTCTGTTCAATCCTTTATTGCAAAATCAACAAAGACAAACGATCTGATAGCGTTTAAAAATCTAATAAAACTAAATTAAAGACCTAGCAAAATAATAACTAGTGTAATTAAATGAAACTAATGAAATAAGTGCTCCAATTAGCAGTCAACAAAAAGAAATCACCCCGGCTCACCCTCTGTCAACTGGACTGAACTGACGACTGAGACTATACTTTTTCACTTCTACCGCACCCCAACCCACGTGACAAACAACCCATAATGGACGTGCAACAAAAAAAATACAATACACACGGAGGGAAAATATATACATGGCTCCTACGCGTAGGTTTCACTGGCACTGGGAGTTAGCAGTACAGCATCTCACTGCTCCACACTGCAGCAGCTCGCTGCAAGGGCCAGTTCATTCGTGGGCTTAAATTAATGCCCAATTTGAAAGGGAACATGAAAGGAGTGTATGAAGGTAAACAGAGGTCCTTTCAAGCAGCATTAATCTTCATTCCAAATCTCTTATCAACCAAACAACCAACATGGTTGCCTGAACAAACAAACATGGCTCCTGCTCAATTTAATGAAACAATTTATACTGTAAAAGCTTGACAAGGGTTTCCCCTCCCCCACCCTAACTTAACTAATTGAGACAGAATTTAAATGAACTTTCTTAATGTAAACAGGCTCAAAGCTTATCATGGATCTAGTAAACACCAGCTGGATCTCAAACAAAGCCCATCCTCCCAAAAAGGTCAATAGTGATAACTTTAACCTCAATGCCAATAAGGCATTTCAAAAATACAAGAGCTTTTCACCCTTCTTTCAATCTTGTTGTGTGTGACAATAATTAGCTCCACTCACTTCTCACCACTCCCAGAGGGCACGAGATACAGAAGCCTTGGGTCCCACATCACCAGATGAATGTAAAGCAATAGCTGCTCCTGAACCCACCAAATCAAAAATCAGGTTTAGTATCAACAAGGACTCATCTGTGCCCCCATGGACTCACTTTCAAGGATTCATCTCATGTTCTTGAAACTTATTGTTTATTTATTTATCATTACTTTATTTTTGTATTTCCACAGTTTGTTGTCTGCAGCACTCTGGCCGAATGCCCACGTTAGGCAGTCTGTCATTGATTCTGGTATGGTTCTTATTCTATAGATTAAGTATGCCCACAAGAAAATGAATCTCAGGGTTATATATAGTGACATATATGTACCTTGATAATAAATTTACTTTTGAAATTTGAAACTTCACAACATGTATTAGGGCTATTAAACCCCATTCTGCTTATGATTAGCCTGCTTAACATCAGGCTCTTGAACTGGCATGGATAAATTCACTCATCACAATTCTGATTCTACACTTTCTGACTCACTTTTGAGGACTGCTTTACAACTCGCGTTCTCAGTACTTTTTTTATTTGCACATTTTCGTCATCTTTTGCACAATAGTTGTTTGTCAATCTTTGCTCATGTGTGGCGTTTCGTAGATTATACAATTCTTCTTTATTTGCCCCCAAGTACCTACAAGGAAATCTCCAAGTAGTGTATGGTAACATATATACACTTTGATAATAAATTTACTTTAACCTTGACTAGGACCACTTCATTTAATCTCCAGACTATTGTAAACCCAAGGACAAATACAAAGCAATGCTTCCTCTGCATTGTCCTATCGCTGCCAAGGCTGCCTCAGCGCAAGAGTCCAATGGAGTGAATTTATGTCTACTATATGTCTATATGAAAATATGTCTACTATAAGCCTACTGACTCTCACAGCTATCTGGACTATTCCTCTTCTCACCCTGTCTCTTGCAAAAATGCCATCCCCTTCTCGCAATTCCTCCGTCTCCGCCGCATCTGCTCTCAGGATGAGGCTTTTCATTCCAGGACGAGGGAGATGTCCTCCTTTTTTAAAGAAAGGGGCTTCCCTTCCTCCACCATCAACTCTGCTCTCAAACGCATCTCCCCCATTTCACGCACATCTGCTCTCACTCCATCCTCCCGCCACCCCACTAGGAATAGGGTTCCCCTTGTCCTCACCTACCACCCCACCAGCCTCTGGGTCCAACATATAATTCTCCGTAACTTCCACCACCTCCAACGGGATCCCACCACTAAGCACATCTTTCCCTCCCGCCCCCCCCGCTTTCCGCAGGGATCGCTCCCTGCGTGACTCCCTTGTCCATTCGTACCCCCTATCCCTCCCCACCGATCTCCCTCCTGGCACTTATCCTTGTAAGCAGAACTAGTGCTACACATGCCCTTACACTTCCTCCCTTACCACCATTCAGGGCCCCAGACAGTCCTTCCAGGTGAGGCGACACTTCACCTGTGGGTCGGCTGGGGTAATATACTGTGTCCGGTGCTCCCGATGTGGCCTTCCATATTGGCGAGACCCAACGCAGACTGGGAGATCATTTCGCTGAACACCTATGCTCTGTCTGCCAGAGAAAGCAGGATCTCCCAGTGGCCACACATTTTAATTCCACATCCCATTCCCATTCTGATATGTCTATCCACGGCCTCCTCTACTGTAAAGATGAAGTCACACTCAGGATGGAGGAACAACACCTATATTCCGTCTGGGGAGCCTCCAACCTCATGGCATGAACATTGACTTCTCAAACTTCCATTAGTGCCCCACCTTCCCCTCATACCCCATCCCTTATTTATTTATATACACATTCTTTTTCTCTCTCTCCTTTTTCCTCCCTCTGTCCCCCTCACTATATCCCTTGTCCATCCTCTGGTTTCCCCCCCCACCCCCCCCACTTTCTTTCTCCCTAGGCCTCCTGTCCCCTGATCCTCTCATATCCCTTTTGCCAATCACCTGTCCAGCTCTTGGCTCCATCCCTCCCCCTCCTGTCTTCTCCTATCATTTCGGATCTCCCCCTCCCCCTCTCAAATCTCTTACTAGCTCTTCTTTCAGTTAGTCCTGACGAAGGGTCTCGGCCCAAAACATCCACTGTACCTCTTCCTAGAGATGCTGCCTGGCCTGCTGCATTCACCAGCAACTTTGTGTGCTGGAGGTGCCTTTATACAATTCCAAGCCATCTGAAATTTCAACCTAGATGAGTATATTTCTTGTACATTTGGGATGGGTGAGGGTACAGACTCAGTAACCAAAAGGGGCAGCATTCCCTCTCTTCTTTTTCAAAAAAAAATAAACACAGCCTGAAGACTGTGCAGCACTTTAAATGTTTTCTTCTGTAATATGCATACTGTGAATATACAGAATGAAAATTGAAAAATCACACTTTTGATTTTATTTATTAATTGAAGTGTACAATGAAATACAGTAACAATGAAAATCTTTCATGTTTCGTACACTTAAATTTAGTCTGCATCGGTGTTTATTAACAATGAGCTTCCATTCTGTGTTACAATTTGTAACAGCACTGAAACTTGAAAACACTGACAATGTAAATACGTTGAAGCTCTAAAATGTTTCAAATTAATGTTGTGACGCATTATCACAATATTAGGATAGATTTCAAAATCATATTGGCACAATTTTAAAATTATATTAATACACAAGAGAATTTCAACTGCGCGGCAACAAATGCTATGTGCATGACAGCATTTCAGTACAGCGCGACTGCTCACCCGCACAGCTTTGAAGGAGCAATGCTTACTTCTCAAGTTCAGATAGCACTCCTGGCACTTTGGAACAGTGCAACACGGTACAGGTCCTTCGGCCCACGATATTGTGCCAATATTCACAACTAAATTAATCACCGCTGCCCGTACAATATCCATAGCTTTCCATTTCTTGCCCATTCTTATGCTCATCCAAGAGCTTTTTTTAAATATGCCTATAATACCTGCCTCCACAACCACTCCTGGCACTGCCCACTGTATAAATAAACTTGCCCTACATTTTTCCTTTAACTTACTCCTTTGACAGTAAAGGCATGTCCTCTTGAAAAATTATCACCAATTTTTTTATTATCACTGGGTCTAAATCTTAAAACACCCTCTCCAAAGTCACCTTTTCCAGCAGCAGCTCAGAAAGGATTTACAAATGACTGATTTAATGAGATACAGCATGGAACAGGCCCTTCTGGCCTTTTGAGCCCTGCTGCCCAACAATCCCAATTTAACCCCAGCCTAATCACAGGACAATTTACAATGACCAATTAACCTACCAACGGGTATGCCTTTGAACTGTGGGAGGAAACTTTAAGGAAACGCACTCGGTCACGGGGAGAATATGCAAACATTTTACAGACAGCAGCAGAAATTGAACCAGTTACTGGTGCTGTAAAGCATTGTGCTGACCACTACACTACCATGCTGACCCAGTAAATACTAGGTCTTGCCAGCAATGTGATCCCAAAAGTGATTAAATCAAGCTTAGTTGTCATTCAACCACACATGTATTCCGATGAATACAGGCAAGCGAAACTGTGTTCCTCCAACACCAGTTTAATTTAAACATATGCACAACATAGATTACTGTAAAAAAAAACATCATAAGCACAACAGTCCTTCATGGAAGGTAACTGACCATCCTTCACTGAGAAACAGGACTTCTTTCAGTTTATGCGCAGATGGAAATGGGTAAAAGTTAAATGGTTTGCCAGAAATGTTGAAATACAAGAGAATGAAAAATTAAATTTAAAATCTGTCAATTTAAGACATCAGATTTCATCCCACTTCTATAGCTCAAAGACAATTTATTATCAAAGTATACCATATACTATCTTGAGATTTGTTTTCTTGCAGGCATTCACAGTAGAACAATGAAATGATGGAATCAATAAACAACTACACACAAAGAATGTGGAAAATAAATAAATAAGTACTGACAACATGAGTTGCGGAGTACTTGAAAGGGAGTCCATAGTTTGTGAAATCAGTTTAGAGTCAAGGTAAGTAGTTATCCATGCTGGTTCAGCTTTTACCCTACCACTATAAGGCTCTTGAAAGGACCTGTTGCATAATAAAGATGAACTCTCGATCTCTCAATCTCTCAACCTCCATGACCTTTGCACTTTCTTCATTTACCTGCACTGCACTCGCTCTGCAGCCGTAAAGATGAGCTTTGTCATATGTACATCAACTCACACAGTGAAATACATTGTTTGCATCAAATCAAATCAGCAAGGATTGTGCTAAGGTAGCCCGCAAGTGTCGCCAAGCTTCTACCACCAACACAACAGGTTAACCCTAACCTGTACACCTTTGGAATGTGGGAGGAAATCTACGCAGTCACAGGGAAAACATACAAACTCCCTACAGATAGTGGCAAGAAGCTGAAACACTATAATCTGCATTGGGTTACTGCCTTTTACCTTGACATAAAACCACTGCATAACTAAATTTTTTCCCCTTCTTATTTCAAGTGTCCATGTATGTGCTTTGATAATAAATTTAGTTTGAACCTTGAAATACACTGGCCTGGTAGAAGGGCTACAAGGGTATTTCCAAAAATTCTTCCACTTACCAGTGAACAGACCTTACTTTTAAAGCTCTTTGTTCAATTTTTTGCCTTACTTTTGCAGCGGACATAGCAATACCATTAGATAGTGCTATAAAAGGAGGAATTCTGCATGCAAGTAAAACAAAACATAAAATCAGCTCATCAGTGTGGATACACTACATCAGGGACCTCCTCGACAATTAATAACATCTGCATAACATCTTCCACACAACATCAGGACTCCACTTAACAGGTTCACACTTCATCCACAGGAAACAAAGCTGACTGCACCATCTCAGTCATCCTCAAACCAGTTCCCTCAGAAAAACTGGGGTTGGATGTAACAGCTCGGGTAAAAGGTCAAACCTGAAATATCAGCTGGCACGAGGAATTCTGCAGATGCTGGAATTTCAAGCAACACACATCAAAGTTGCTGGTGAACGCAGCAGGCCAGGCAGCATCTCTAGGAAGAGGTACAGTCGACGTTTCGGGCTGAGACACTTTGTCAGGACTAACTGAAGGAAGAGTTAGTAAGAGATTTGAAAGTGAAAGGGGGGGTTCCCCCTCCCCCTTTTCTTTCTCCCCAGGCCTCCTGTCCCATGATCCTCTCATATCCCTTTTGCCAATCAACTGTCCAGCTCTTGGCGCCATCCCTCCCCCTCCTGTCTTCTCCTATCATTTTGGATCTCCCCCTCCCATTTTCAAATCTCTTACTAGCTCTTCTTTCAGTTAGTCCTGACGAAGGGTCTCGGCCCAAAACGTCCACTGTACCTCTTCCTAGAGATATCAGCTGGCTCCTTATCACCATGGTTCTGCATTTTACCAGGTTTTTCTCTAAATTATTTCATTTGTTCAATACCTCATGTCATCCAAAGACATGAGGGTGGATACACTTCATTAGCAGTACGAGCACAGTAACTCCAGCAAGTTTCTACAGATTTACCGTGGAGAGCCTTCTAACTGGCCCTCCCCACCACTGAGAACATCTTCCAAACACAGTGCCTCAAAAACTTGGCATTCAACATTAAAGATCCTCACCACCTGGGACATGCTCTCTCTCAGTACTACCATGAGGGAGGAAATACTGGACCCTGAAGACATACACTTCGTGTTTTCAGAACAAATTTCTTAATGGCCCATGAACACTATCCAACTATTCCTCTTTCACGTTATTTATTTATACATTCATTGCAATTTATAGTAATTTATTTCTTGCACTGTACTGTTGCCACACAACAAATTTCACACCTTACATTAATGACAATAAACTTACTCCCAATTCCAATTCATGGAGCACGGGAATAGGTCCTTGAACCCAGGATGTCCATGCCAGCCACTGTCAGCACCTGTAGTGCTCTGCTTCCACAATCCCAAGATGTCCCCAAGGATCTTCAAAGCCTGTGAAAGTCTTTCAAAGATTAGCTTTATTCACTGTATGAACATTGAAACCATGTGAAATGCGTCATTTGCGTCAAATCATCAAGGATTGTGGTGCAGGCAGCTGGCAAGTGTCACCACATGCCCAGCACTTACTAACCTTAACCCATACATCTTTGGAATGTAGGTGGAAACTGGAAGATCCTAAGGAAACACATCCAGCCACAGGAAGTACAGGCAGCGGCAGGAATCGAACTCCGATCGGTCCATCAGTGATTCCTGGTGCCATAAAGCAATTGTGCTACTGTGCCACCTGGCACTTTCAAAGTAAAATTAGCATTGTGAAGTCACAAAGCCAGAAGCCATTTTTTGCACAGCAGTTTTCCACAGATGCTATTGTGCTGATAACCTGCCTTCTCTGGGGGACTGGATGAAAGAATGAATATTGACACAGCAAAAACCTCCTCTATTCCTCCTTGAAGATTCCTCAGGTCCTTCTATATGCACCCATGAGGACGGCCAGGGAATCAGCTTAACGTCTCAGAGGAATATATGCACTTACATATAGACTAATCAGAGGAGTTAACTACTCAGCCTCTTGATTGTGCTTTGTCATTCAAGACGACCCCAGTCAATCTGCAAGTAATTTAAACCCAATCTAAGCACAAAAGCCTTTTAGCCATTTGATTATCAAGCACATATCTAACACTAGAAACACCAACTTCAGGGAGTAAAAAAAAATCAGTTTTATCATCACCGATATATGTCATGAAATTTGTTGTTTTACAGCAGCAGTACAGTGCAATACATAAAAATTATTTTACAAAATACAAAATCAAATAATAAATATTGTAAGAAGAGAGCAAAACGGAGAAGTACAGTTTTCAGGTTCATCAACCATTCAGAAATCTGATGGAGGAGGGGAAGAAGCCATTTCTAAAACACAGCGCATGCCTCCAGGCTCCTGTACCTCCTCCCTGATGCTCGCAATGAGAAGAGGGCCTGTCCTGGGTGCTGGCAGTTCTTAGTGATGGGTGACACCTCCTTGAGGCATTGCCTTTTGAAGAAGTCCTGGATGCTGGGGAGGCAAGTGTCCATGGTAGAGCTGGCCAAGTTTACAACCTTCTGCAGCTTTTTCCGATCCTGTTCCTTGGCATCTTTATACCTGACAGTGATGTAACCAGTCAGAAACCTTTTTCAAGGTACAGCTGCAGAAATTTACAAGAGCTTGTCGGTGACATACCAAGTTTCCTCAAACTCTGAATGAAATATAGCTGTTGTCATGCCTTCTTTTTATTAAATCAATATGTTGGGTCCAGGATAGATCTTCAGAGATGCTGACACCTAGGAAATTGAAATGGCTCACTCTTTCCACTGCTGAACCCTCAATGAGGGCTGGTATGTATCCTCTCGACTTCACTTTCCTTAAGACTATAATCAATTCCATGTTGTTACTGACATAGTGTCATCTTTGGTACAAATGGTGGCATGCATTAGTTTCGCGAGACCGTGGATCTGCACCTGGAAGGTCTCCAGGGCACAGGCTTGGGCAAGGTTGTATGGAAGACCGGCAATTGCCTATGCTGCAAGTCTCCCCTCTCCATGACACTGATGTTGTCCAAGGGAGGGGCAAGGGCACCAGTGTCATCGCAGGAGTTGCCAGAACGAGGTTGAAGGCAATGTCAGACTGCCTTAGGGACTCCAGCTCCAGAATGTCCTCAAGAGTTTACTCCCGAAGCCTTTCCCATGAGTGGGTATGGCCCCAAGGCAGCGGAGGCTTGAAATCAGTTCTCCCTCTCTTAGATGGACTGCCTTCTCAGAGCTCCATCTACCCGAAGCACTGGTTTTAAGGTGCCAGGACCCGCCTTCGCCCCTTCTCCTGTCAGTAGAAACAGTTCTGCTGGGCTTGAGGCTAAGCCACACGAGAAGGCCAGGAGTTGGACTTGGTTGTCAGAGGCTATTTGAGGCGCATGCTGTGAGGAGAAATTTTAGGTAGTGGAAGCTTGTCCCCACTACCACTTCTTGGCTTGACAGCCTTGGTACAAATAGACAACCCTTATTAAAACTACTCCAGATTCTCCCACAAGATGAAGCGACCTCTCACTTACAAACCCAACACATCTCTTCCTTTCCCCATTTCCAGAGCACAGAAGTGCTTACTCAGGTTATGGGTTCAGATTTTGGCACAGGGATGTGTTTACATCCAGCAGACACAGAGAACACGGCACTTCCAACGAAGCAACAGCTGAGAGCTCAACTCCAAACTTGTAAGCCAACAGCTGCAATGGTATGAGTCCGATGTCAAGATGAAGGGAAGTGGTTTTGGCGCTCACTCAAGCGTCTACTGCATGTGACGAGGAGGTGCACAAGAGCCTAGTGAGGGAACAAACTGTTCCAGTGGAGTCAAGTAGAGGCCCCACATGCAGAAACCCAGCCGCAGAAAGACAAACGCTGATATTGATCAGAGGAACATCGAAAACATATAGTGAAATGTGTCGTTTACGGCAACACAGTCTGGCGATGTACTGGGGACTCCTGAAGGGTCATCACACTTCCAGCGCCAACAGCGTGGCCACAACACTCGAAATGCTGGAGGAGCTCAGCAGGTGGACACAATTTACAAATCCTCACCTGTATGTCTTTGGTATGTGGGAGGAAACCCACACGCTCAAGGGGAGAATGTACAAACAGTGGCGGCTTTTGAATACCGATCAGTTTTACAGCTGGCACTATAAAGCACTGTGCTAACTGCTATGCTACCAGGCTGCCCTGTGCAACGTCGCTGTGCAGTCAGCATAAGTGAGTGCCACCTCCCATTTGCTCTACAACACCAGTCAAAGGGAAATAATGAACCTCCCCTTCCTCATTTATCATTCCAACAATGCATTTACTGGATCAGAGAAACCTTTTCAAGCCATTGTCAACTGAAGATCTCTCTTAAGCAAGAGACAATGAAGAATAAACTCCTTTTGAATAAACTGAACTGATCACCAAAGACAACCTTTGGACTTACTTTCAAGGAATTCACAACTCGTGTTTTCAGTATTATTTATTACTTTTTTTTAAATTTGCACAATTTGTCAGTCCTTGTGTGTAGTTTTTCCATCAAATCTATTATACTTTTGTCCTCCAATGCATGGAGGACAAAAGTATAATAGATTTGATGGAAAAACTGCAAGAAAATGGATCTAAGTGTAGTATTTGATGTCATATTCATACAGTACTTTGATATAATAAAGTTTACTTTGAACTTTGGATATGTATGCCCACTTTTCTCTGCTAAGATGAAAACCACTATGCTCCACAGGCTCTTTCTACTTCTGTAACAAGATCCATAAAGCCCATTCTTTACCCATATTTTTAGTCTAGTGCAGGGGTCCCCAACTTTTTTTGTACCACGGACCGGTTTAATATCTTTGCGGATCGGCCGACGGGGGGGTGGGGGGGGCTGTTCAAGTAGGGTTCCCAACTTTCTCACTCCCAAATAAGGGACAAAAGTAGCAGTCAAATAAGGAACATTTGTGTTTACCCCGAGAAAGACTACCGTGGCCATGAAGACTTGCGCGGGCACCTGTGTGCGCATACATGACGTGCGCATGCGTGTACGTGCCGATTTTTTTTTCTACAAATCTGTTTTGGCTTAATCTTCCCAATTCTGTTAAGTGAAACTACACTGTACATACATTATTTCCACTTTATATAGGCTGCGTATTTATCATATCATTCCTGCTTTTACTGTACATTAGTGTTTTTTAGGTTTTGTGTGTTATTTGGTTATTTCAAGTTCAACAGTGCATGACAGGGAATGAGGAAAAGTGCAGCTGACTCATATCGTTTCATATCGCCAAATCATATCATTTCCTCGCGGCCCGGTAGCACTTGCTTTGCGGCCCGGTGGTTGGGGACCACTAGTTGAGTGCCCTGGTGTCAACTTATCCGGCTTTACACCAACTTATTTCAATTAACAGCATCAGCAGTGCTTTGGTGAGAGTGCTCTCTCCTCTGGGCCAGCAGAACTCAATGTGACCTGTCGCCTCACAATAAGGTGCCCCATGTTCAACCTTCGTTCTGCTGCTGAGGCCCGCTCATTGTTTTATGTTCCAGACCTAGCCTGGCCAACCTCTTTCTGTAACTCAGGCCCCCTAATCCTGGCAAAATGCTCACAAATGCAAGAGATTTTGCAAATGTGGGAAATCCAGAGCAATACACACAGAATGCTGGAGAAACTCAGCAGGTCAGGCAGCACCTATGGAAATGAATAAACAAATCGACATTTTGGGTCGAAACCCTTCATCAAGACTGGAAAGGAATGCCAGAATAAAAGGTGGGTGGGGGTGGGGGTGGGAGAGGAGGGTGAAGGAAAGAGGATAAGCAAGAGGCAATAGGTAAAGCCAGGTGGGTGGAGGAGGGAAGAAATGAAGAAGCTGGGAGGTGATCAGTGGAAAAGGCAAAGGAAGAATCTGATTGGAGAGGAGAGTGGACTATAAAAGAAAGGGAAGAAGGGGGAACACCGGTGGGGTGGGGGGAGTGATAGGAAGGTGAGGAGAGGAGGTAAGAGGTCAGAGTGGGAAATTGAAAGAGAGGGAAAGTGGAGGGAGAAAAAAATTACCAGAAGTTAGAGAAATGCATGTTCAAGCCTTCTGGTTGGAGGCCAACTAGATGGAATACAAGGTGCTGCTCCTCCAGTCTGAGAGTGACCTCATTGTGGCAGAAGAGGAGGCCATGGACTGATATTTTGGAACAGGAATGGGGATAGGAATTAAAATGGTTGGCCACCAGGTATTTCTGCTTTTAGTGGATGGAACGGAGGTGTTCAAAGCAGTACCCTAATCTTAGTCGGGCCTCGTCAACATGGAGGAGACCACATCGGGAACACCCGATACAGTAAATGACCCTAACTGGTGAACTGCTGCGTCACCTGGAAGGACTGTCTGGTTCCCTGAACACTGGTGAAAGTGGAGGTGAATGGACAGGTTTAGCACTCTGGTTATTTGCATGGGTAATACCAGGAGGGAGATTTGTAGGAAGGAATGAATGAAGAAGGGAATCATGGGGGAAGTGATCCCTGCGGAAAGCAGAGCGTGGAGGGCAAGTAAAGATGTGTGTGATAGTAGGGTCCCACTGAAGATGGTGGAAAGTGCAGAGAATGGCTTGTTGGATGCAGATGCAAATGGGGTGGTAGGTGACTACAAGTGGAACTCACTTAAGGTGACGGTAAGATGCCTTGAGCGTGGATAACTGGGAAATCAAGCAGACACAGGTGAGGAAAGACTTAATGGAGGAGGAAGGGAAACCCCGTTCTTTGAAGGCAGTCGTCTTTGACGTCATGAACAGGAAAGTCTCAATCTTGGGAACAGATGTGGCAGAGATGAAGGAACTGGTAAAAATACCATTTTTTTTCCCCGAGAACAAGGTGAGAAGAGATATAGTCAAGATAGCCCTAGGAATCAGTAAGTTTATAAAACAATATGCTCAAATCTTCTCTGCATTCTTTCCAGTTTAACCAGATCTTTCCAGTAACAGGTTGACCAAAACTGTATACAGCACTCCAAGCATGGCTTCACCAAGCTCTAATACAATTGCAATATTTTGTCCCAATGCCAATACCCTAATTATACCCAACGTACTAAATGCCCTTTTCACCACATCTACATAAGGCATCACTTTCAACCCTACACTGCTTTGACTCTCCAAAATGCATCACCTCACACTTATCTGCATTGACATTCACTTGCTGCTCCTTGGCCACTTCCTTAACTGATCAGGATCCATCTGTAATCTCCAATAAACTTCATCATCACCTCCTAATTTTGTGCCTTTTGCAAATTTACTTATCAAGCCTTGTGCAGTCACATCTAAGTGATGAATAATGAGAGTCCCAACTCCAACTGCTGTGGCACACCGCTAGGTACTGACCACACTGAGAAATAACCTTCAATCACAACCTTCTGCTTCCTACACGTAGCCAAATTTGAATCCAGGTAACAAGCTCTTGGTGGTTTGTGGACCTAACCTTCCAGACCAGCCTACCATGCAGGATCTTGCCGAATTCTAAACAGGCAAATTCCACTGTCTTTTTGGTTACCTCTTCAAAAAAATTATACCATGTTTTGTCAAGCACCATGCACAAAGCCATGCTTTCTCCTCAATCAGTCGACACGATGGTAATTTTTAAAAATTTTATTTAGAGATTCAGCGTGGGTTGCTGGTGGCATGGCCCTTCTAGCCACACCACCAGCAAACCAAAATTTAAGACAATTTAGGCAAACAGGATAATTTATAGTAACCTACAACCGGTACGTCTTTGGATGGTGAGGGGAAACCAGAGCACCAGGAGGAAACCCAAGCAGTCATGGGGAGAACATACAAACTTCTTACAGGTGACATTGGAAAACAACTCAGACATCCCAAGCTGTAATACAGGGATTCTGTACCTCAGAATTTCCTTAGTAGCTTCCCCACTTTTAACATGTTCAAAAGCCAAGGCTTTGAGAAGACCCCGAGAAACAGGAAAGCCAGATGAAGAGCTGCAGAGGTTAAGGGAGGAACATCCAGGGAAAATGTCTCGGTAGTTGAAGGTATAACAACCCAACGTGAAGACACTGGGTAAGAAACTGACCAGAACTGAAAAACAGCAAAATAGGAGATAGCAACAATATGGAAGGAAGTCAAGAGTTTTAAAAAGGTGCAATTCCTTGATTTAGACGCAATATCCAACATGAAGCACAAAGGTAATGGGTAAAAGTGAACCAGGATTTGAATTGCTTCGAGTCCACAGAGGGTTAGTCGAAGTGAAATGCCTGGGAATATGTTTGACTAGTCAAATCCAGAGGGAATAAAAACACTGCCAGAGGGAAAGTGAAGTCAATAAGCTAAGACTAACACTTCAGATCTGAAATTAAAATTGAAAATACAATAAATGACCTCAAACTATTCAGGATGGCCCATATATAAAAAAAAAAAATTAAGAGTTTAAATGTCATCTGACTTGCTGAGTTCCCCCAGCACTTTGGGTGTGTTGCTTTCCAGCATCTGCAAAATCTTTATGATTTACTTAACGGAGTGGAGATTGAGGTCAGGATGCAGGTGAGAAAGTTAGTAGTAGTCCAAGCTCTCAAGTCGAGAATGATGCTCTCCCGAAGGGTTATTCCATTAATGAAAAATGCCTGTGCGTGACTTGTTTAAGTGGGGAGGCTAACGCACGGGCAGACACCACATTATCCTTGACAGATTGGAGTCAGGGTCCAGTGGTGTGAAATGCAAGACGAGGGGCACTTCACTGCTGCAGCCTTCCTCCATCTTCACAGCCATTGCGATGTGTCATCGTCTTCCGCCAGCTCTACCACTGAGGCCTTGGCTGGATCGTGCTTTGTCTGGAGCCTCCTCCTTGACCTTACCGCCATGGGCAGCCCTACAAGGAGCTAAGCTCCAGACAATATCACTCTCAGGAGCTCAGCACAAGCCTCTCCACCACGACAAGGTGGCAATGCTTGAAAAGAATTTACAGTCACGGAACATAGGACAGCACAGATGAACATAGTAGATGTATCCAACTGCGCAAAACACAAGCCTTGAGCAGTCAACTTTAGCAGAAGATGCCCCAAGTAAATTGCTCGACTTCCCAGCATTAACATTCACTTCCATAAATTAAGAGAAATAAATTACATCACATATACTTAAGGCATCCTTAGCCCTTAATCATGTCATTTAGCCTTCTGAACTCTTATTTCATATCCTGGGTATTTGAAAACTCTTTGAATCTCTCAACTCTAATCATCCTTCAGAAGATTATGAAGCTTACAATTTACGACAAACCCCTGGGCCAATCTTGACAGTACATTCAGCTGGATAAACACTGCTCCTGAGAGACGTTACTTCAGGAAGAGGGCTGCCCAGTGACACAATGTGTTAGAGGGCTCCTGCAGAGAAGCGCCAACCCTGCTCCTTCTAAGTAATGAGCTTCTGACTTCTTCTAGTGAGCAATATTAAATGGAGGCTTAATGTTAAGTGAATGATTATCTAATTCTGATATACCGTGCATTAAATTTCAAAGCTCAAACTAAATTTATCAAGTACGCATGTCACCATATACTACTCTGTGATTCATTTTCTGCCAAGCATTCACAGGAGAACAGAGAAATGCAACAGAACCAATGAAAATCTACACACAAGCAACCAATGTGAAAAACACAACAAACTGGCAGTGAGTTTCTCCCTTTTGTCGCCTGCTATCGGGGACTCAGGAGTCGATCGGGACTTTGAGACTTTTTTTTTAACCTTGCCCATGGTCTGCTCTTTATCAAATTATGGTATTGCTTTGCACTGCTATAACTGTATGTTATAATTATGTGGTTCTGTCAGTCTTAGTCCTTGGTTTGTCCTGTTTTTCTGTGACATCACTCTGGAGGAACATTGTATCATTTCTTAATGCATGCGTGCATTTCTGAATGACAATGTATCATTTCTTCATGCATGCATTTCTAAATGACAATAAACGAGGACTGAGTGTTCTCATAATCTAAACAAAAATCTTTTTTAAAAAATGGGCAAAATACACAGATTAACTCCTGTCTCAGCAAGGACCTGGACCCACTGCAATTTGCCTATCACAATAGATCTGCAGCAAATGTGATCTCATTGGCTCTTCATGCAACCTTAGATCACATGGACAATACAAATACTTATGTCAGGATGCTGTTCAATGACTACAGCTCAGTGTTTAACACAATCATTCCCACAGCTATAATCAAAAAGCTCCAAAACCTGAGCCTTTGTACCTCCTTCTGCCACTGGATCCTTGTCCTCCTCACCAGAAGGCCACAAAATGAACAGATCAGAAACATCCCCTCCACCTGGCTAACAGTCAACACTGACACACCTCCAGGATGTGTGCTTAGCCCACTGCTCTACTCTCTCTACACCCGTGACTGTATGGCTAGGAAAGGCTCAAATGCCATCTATAAATTTGCAGATGACACAACTATTGTTGGCAGAATTTCAAATGGTGACAAGGCGGTGTACAGGAGTGAGACATACCAACTAGTTGAATGGTGTCGCAGCAACAACCTTGTAATCAACGTCAGTAAGACCGGAGAATTGACTGCGGACTCCAGAAAGGTTAAGAAGTGGGAACACACACCAGTCCTCAGAGGGATCAGAAGTGGAAAGAGTGAGCAATTTCAAGTTACTGGGTGTCAACATCTCCGAGGATCTATCCTGGGCCCAACTTATCGATGCAATTACAAAGAAGACACAAGAGTAACTGTATTTCATTAGGAGTTTGAGAAGGTTTGGCCTGTCACCGAACACACTTGCAAATTTCTACGGATGTACTGTGGAGAGAAGTCTAGCATTGTGGGGGGGGGGGGGTGGACTACTGCACAAGATTGAAATAAGCTGCAGAAAGTTGTGAAGTCAGTCAACTCCATCACGAGCACAAGCGTCCATGACATCTTCAAGGAGAAATGCGTCAAAGGGTGGTATCCATTATTAAGGGCCCCCAACATCCAGGGCATGCTCTCTTCTCATTGCTATCATCAGGAAGGAGGTGGGAGCCTGAAGGCACACACCCAACGATTCAGCTACAGTTTCTTTTCCTCTGCCATCCAACAGATGTCAGGGATAAATAATAAATAAATAATACTGAGCATCTCGAATCTTAAGCTTTTAGCTACTGTCAAAAATATCTTCTGCTGCCCAGCACCCAAGTTTTGGAAACTCCTCTCCACCCATGCTCTCCTCGCTTGCTCATCACTTTAAGGTATTCCTTACAATACTTTGCCTACACATTTGCTTAAAGCATCTATACATTTCAAATGATTCCATGCTATGCTAATGACTCTATATACACTTAGTTGCTACTTTATTAGGCACAGGAGCAACACATGGTCATGAGCTAACGACAACTTGAACCAGTCTGGCCATTCTCCTCTGACCTTCTCATTAACAAGATGCTTTTACCCACAGAAATGCCACTCACTGGATGTTTTTTTTTTGTTTTTCCACACCGTTCTCTGTAAACTCTAGAGATTGTTCTGCATGAAAATCCGAGGAGGTTAGCAGTTTCTGATACATTCAAACTACCCCATCCGGCAAGAGCAATCATTCCACGGTCAAAGTCATTTCGATCACATTTCTTCCCCATTCTGATGTTTGGTCTGAGCAACAACTGAACCTCTTGACCAGGTCTACAAATTTTTATGCACCGAGTTGCTGCCACACAATATGTGCATTAATGAGTAGGTGTACAGATGACCACTGGGTGGAAATGCAGGTTGATTTTGTCTGCATTCTCCCCGGATTATTCTTCTGGAGATCTGTTCAGAAACTTTCAGTGTCATTCGACATGCTGTTCTTGGGCTGCTGATGCTTTGGTTTTTGCATAATAGTTAGGTGTTTCTGCTCACCTGAAGTTAGAGGGGTTAAACCCTCCAGGGTGGACAAACAGGGTCTTATAAATGCTGTTTGGAGGGAGAGCTGGGCAGCTACCCATTCATGTCCTGGATGCTGCTTAGATTACAGAGCACGTCCTATGAGGGCAGGTTGAGCAAGCTAAGGTTTATTTTTCCCTTTGAAGAGGATGAGGTGATAAGAAGCATAGATCGAGTGGACAACCAGAGACTTTTTCTTCAGAGTGTAAATTACTAATACAAGGGGGGGGGGGGCATCATTTTAAGATAATTGGAAGAAAGTATACATGGCATGTCAGAGGGAGTTTTACTTTTTATATACACAGAGTAGTGGGTGTGTGGAATGAGCTGCTAGGGGTGGTGGTAGGGGCAGGCGCTTCAGGCACATTTTAGAGAGTTATAGACAGGCACATGGATGAAAGAGTTATGTGGGAGGAAGCTCTGTCACAGTCACCACCTTTGCCATCATTAGCAGAATCAAACTTGAACATGGCATTGGAGCTGTGATTAGCCTCACCGCCTAAGTGCACAGTGAGCAGAGCAGGGGGCTGAGCACACAAATCCTGATGTGCACTCAGACAGGTGGAGATTGCGGGGGAGATATTTGTGGCCAATCCAAACTGACGAGGGGTCTGTAAGTGAGGAAACCTTAGGAAGAGAGTTAGAAATGCTGATGACCATTCGAGAGGAAAAGGAAGTAGTCATCTGCTTCTTAAGGTCACAGTTCACACCGTCTTCACAGGGTTGTCTGAGTAAACCTTCCACAAGGATCAAAAAGATTACCTGAATCTTTGTTTGGATGACCAGTAGATACCCTGCGGCAAGACAGAGGGCCACTTGCCAGCAGAATAAATGACTGTTTATTTTGGGACACTGGCCCCTTGGTTTAGGCATCATCAATCCAGAACCCATCTGGTCACGCCCCAGATTCAGTCTTATTGATCACATGGACCTCGAAACATAGTGAAATGTGTTAACTACAACGCAGCCCCAGATATGCTGGGGGCAGCCTGCAAGTGTCACTACACATTCCAGTGCCAACATAACATGCCCACAGTGCTCAACAGAACACACAAGCAACAAACCAATAACAGCAAAACAAGTCCCGTCACTCCCACCTCTCACACACTCAGTTCTGTAAGTCCAGGCCAGGCTATCCTCAGCTTCCAGTGGACTTGTGGATTCGCAGACCTGGGGCTCCATCAGGCTTGACTTCTGCACCTCCGACCGGCCCTCAGGCCCCATATTCCAGACCTCCTGTTGGCCATCGGGCCCTTTCTTCCTACGTAGTCCATAACCCTTTATTTTTACTTTAAATCAATGTGCCCATCTAAGAGTTTTTGGCAACACACACAAAATGCTGGGGAACCTCAGCAGGCCAGGCAGCATCTAAAGAAAAGAGTAAGCAGTCGACGTTTCGGGCCGAGACCCTCCATTAGGATTGGAGGATAAAAAAAGTCGAGGAGTCAGAGTAAGAAGGTGGGGCGAGGGGAGGAAGAAACAGGTTGATAGCTGAAATTGGGAGGGGTGAAGTAAAGAGCTGGAAAGTTGATTAGTGAAAGAGATACAGGGCTGGAGAAGGAGGAATCTGATAGGAGAGGATAGAAGGCAATGGAAGAAAGGAAAGGAGGGAGGATCACTGGAGGGGGGTGATGGGCAGGTAAGGAGATAAGGTGAGGAGGGAAATAGGAATGTGGAATGGTGAAGGGGTGGGGGGCATTACCGGAAGTTCAAAAAAAAAAAAAAAAATCGATGTTAACACCATCAGTTTGGAGGCTACCTCGATGCAAGGTTTTGCTCCTTGAACCTGAGTGTGGCCTCATCGCAACAGTACAGGCAGCCATGGACTGACACGTTGGAATGGAAAAGGGAAGTAGAAATAAAATGGGTGGCCACTGGGAGATCCCGCTTTTTCTGGCAGGTGTTGGCAAACCGGTCTCCCAATCTACGTCAGGTCTCACCGACATACAGGAGGCCGTACCGGGAGCACCAGATACAGTAGATGACCCCAACAGACTCACAGGTGAAGTGTTGCCTCACCTGGAAGAACTGTTTGGGGCTCCGAATGGTAGTGAGGGAGGAGGTATAGGGGCAGGTGTAGCACTTGTTCCCCTTGCAAGGTTAAGTGCCAGGAGGGAGATCAGTAGGGAGAGACGAACAAATGGACAAATGAGTCATGTAGGGAGCGATTCCTACGGAAAGCAGAAGGTGAGGGGGGGTGCGGGAATTGAAAGATGTGCTTGGTGGTAGGATCTTGCTGGAGATGGCGGAAGTTATGGAGTTTATGTACTGGACGCAGAGGCTGGTGGGGTGGTAGGTGAGGACGAGGAACCCTATCCATGGTGAGGTGGCGGGAAGATGGGGCAAGGGCAGACGTGCATGAAATGGAAGAGATGCAGTAGACGGAAGCATTGATGGAGGAAGGAAAGCCCCTTTCTTTGAAGGAGGACGACGACATCTCCTTAATTCTGGAATAAAAAGCCTCACCCTGAGATCAAATGTGACAGAAATGGAGGAATTGAGAGAAGGGGATGGCATTTTTACAAGTAATAAGATGGGAGAGGTATAGTCCAGGTAGCTGTGTGAATCAGTGGGTTTATAATAGACATCGGTAGATAAGCCGTCTCCAGAGATTGAGATAGAGAGATCAAGAAAGGGGAGGGAGGAGTCAGAAACAGACCAGGTAAATTTGAGGACAGGGTGGAAGCTGGAGGCAAGTCTGATTAAGTCAACGAGCTCCGCATGGGTGCGGAAAGCAGCACCAACATCGATGTAGCATAGGAAAAGTTGGGGAGTGATACCAGTGTGGTCTTGGAACATAGACTATTCTGCGTCACTAACAAAGAGGCAGGCATTGATGGAACCCATGCGAGTGCCCATGGCTACATCTTTTGTTTGAAGGGATTGGGAGGGGCAGTGTTCAGGTACTCTAGTGTCTAAACAAGCCTACTTATCACATCTCCACAACCCTTTCTTCCGCTGGGAACCTTTTTGCCCCACACAGAGTGGAGCATACCCAGAGCTAGTAGGCCCCAGATAAGTGCTGAGAAGGGAGGATTAATATTGGAAGGCTGTCCACCGGTTAGCATGAACGATTTGGGCCAAACGGCCTGTTTCTACGCTGCTTGATTCTATGGAACAAACTGGCTGCCAATGTAGCAGTGAGTCTATGTCAAAAAGAACCGAATCTCTAAAATGCCCGAGGTTGTAAGGCATGCTGTGTAAATGCAAATTATGCTTTTTTCACGGCATCCTCTCCCATTGTGCTGTGTGATTGATCAGTATTATATCTGCTGATTTTCTCATATTCCACCACGGAAACCCGAGTAATTGAACTTCTTCCAAAAAAATTGATAAAAGCACAAGTGACCAGAAATTTGACAGATTGTCATTGTTAAAAGTGGCAACACTGATATGCTTCAGGGAAGAAAATACATTGTATTCACTCACTGGACGTGATCATTGACAGCACGATCAGTGCATAATGTTTGTCCCTAACTGCCCCCAATTGTCTTCTGCACCATCTCAGCGAGCAGGTACCGTGGTAAGCATCCTGACTGGCTGCATCACTGCATGTACGGGGACCCAGAGCGCAGGACCTGAAAAAGTTGCAGAAGTTTGTAAACTCAGCTGGATACATCATGGGCTGGCGCCTCCACCCCATCAAGGACACTTTCCCTGATGGGGGCGGCAACGTAGCATGGTGGTTAGCACAATGCTTTGCAGTACAGATGACCTAGGTTCAATTCCCGCCGCTGCCTGTAAGGAGTTTGTACGCTCTCCCTGTGACCGAGGGGGTTTCCTCCGGATGCTCCAGCTTCCTCCCACAGTCCAAAGATGTACCGATTGAAGATTAATTGGTCATTGTAAATTGTGCCGTGATTAGGCTAGGATTAAATTGGGGGACTGCTAGGCAGCATGGCTTGAAGGGCTGGGAGGGCGGGTTTCACATTGGATCTCAATAACAATAATAAAAGAGACGACGCCTCAAAAAGGTAGCTTCCGTCATTAAGGACCATCACTTTCAAGCTTGTTCTAAATAAAGACAAACTTAGTGTGGATTTGCTTTAGAACTGCTGCTCGACCCTGTGCGCACGCAACCCCCTTCACCATCATAGCTTCCGGTTCCGGGTGAGCCCCTCGCACTGCCCACTGGGAAATGAAGTTCTTTATAATGCATTCATAACACAATCACCATCTAGGACATGCCCTCTTTTCCTTACCACCATCAGGGAGGAGGTACAGGAGCCTGATGACCTACACACAATGTTTTAGGAACAGCTTCTGAATAGTCCATGAACTCAGCCTCAATATTTTGCTCCCTTTTTCTGGATTACTTACTTTTTCTTCATTATTGTATTGGGTGTTTTTAATGTATTGCTGCTGCAAAACAAACTTCACTGCATATCTCAGTGAGAATAAGCCTGATGCTGATGCTGAGCAGGTTTAGCGTCTACAGGTCTGGAGTCAGTTATCACACCTACTGGATATAGAAGGCAGATTACTCTCCCTGAAAAGCACAAGTGAACCTTGTGCATTTAAAAGTCCGCTTACAAGGACTGATAGGACACCAGTCTCACAAATTAGGGCTTACTTCAGAATCCTTAAGAAAATACAACAACAGTTCATTACCAAACATCAACAAGGCAGGCAGAAGTATGTAAAAAAAAGTGTTTGAAGCAGTCTTGGATTAACTGTAAATCTTTTGGCAAGGTCCTTAGCACTGAAAGCAAAGACGTACAGTAGCCAAGCAAGTTGATTGATTTCATAAGTATTATTCTCATCCCAGCTTATGAGTCTTGTACCTTCAGGGAGTTCGTGCTATTGCATTCCAAAACTACAGACCAACGAAACTGACTCTTGACTGAGCAGTCGTCACCCCTCCAGAGGTTAAAATTCTGGCTTTGCACAGTGCTCAGGTCATTAAAATTATTCTCTATCAGTTTGCCAAGCTGCTCAGGCCTGTTCTTGTACTGTACTCTTGTGTGGTAATCTGAATGAGTGTTTGCAACCAGTTCTGCAGCCCTTTTAGGCAAGTATTATGTTGTATTGTATTCAGATGCCCTCTATAGGTAGCAGATTTAATGGTAATTAACTGAATCTGGTATTTTAAAGAGAGCCTCAGTAGCTGAGTGGTTATAGCAGAGAAAGAGACCATCCTTGTTTCCTCCATGTTCCAAAGATGTACGGGTTAGAGTTAGTAAGTTCTGGGCATGTCAATACACACAGAGTACTGGAGCAACTCAGCCGATCAGGCAGCATCTATAGAAAAGAGTACAGTTGACATTTTGGGCAGATATCCTTCATCAGGATGTCATGTTAGTGCCAAAAGCACGGCAACACTTGCGAGTTGCCCCCAACACATCCTCCGGCTGTGATGGTCATTAACGCAAATGAGGCATTGCACTGTACGCTTCATTTTAATCTAGGTACATGTGACAAATAAAGCTACTGTAATCTTTCAATTTCAATGCTTGAAGTTCAAAGTAAATCTCATTATCAGTACACCACATACAACTCTGAGATTTATTTTTCTGCGGGCGTACTCAGCAAATAGTTTTAAAAAAATAACAGCCTCCCATCCGTCTTCCATGGGAAAACCAGTTCTTAATCCAAGCTTGCAATTCACCCCGAATCCCACCATGCATCTTTAACTTCTGAATGAACCTACCATGGGGGAACCTTATCAGATGCCTGTTCAGTCCATAATGGTTCAGATTAAAAACAATCAGGTGAGTTCCCTTTCCACATCCTCTCCTCAGAGACCCTACAAACTCCTTCCTTTATAGGTATTTATCCAGCTCCCTTTTGAATGACCAGCCCTCAGTTCTCACCTGTGGCGACAAGTAGCTGTCCACATTCAACAGCAGCCACATCCCGGAATACCTTTCGTCAGGCAGGCTGAACCAGGGGAGGAAAGCCAGTGGATCTCCTACCCCAGTGAGATGGGGACATTCCTGTCCTAACATGCGAAGTCAGCTCTGGAGGACTGAGTGGACGAGATCTAATGGCCAGGAAGGCGGTTTCTGTAACGCTCTGTGGAGAACGAAGGGCAGGAGGAGGGAACAGAAATCATGGTCATCCGCTGCAACTAAGGAAGACTCCAGCTGTGATGACTAACCGTGCTGCTGGACCCAGACTCGCGAGTTCGAGAGACAGCGGAAATGCCCCAGTGCAATTGCTGTTCCACTTTAAAAACTCTCACGCACAGTTTTCCTGTCCTAGTCAGACACAATGGACAACCAGCTCCATCTGAATGCTCCAGTTGAAACTGCACAATTCTGCTCTGACAGTGGGGTGACACAGGTAATAAAGCTGCTGCCTCTGAGGCTCCGGTGGGCCAGGTTGGAATTTGCACGTCCTTCCTGTGACCACGTGAGCCTGCCCCCAGTTTCCCTCCCACAGCCCAAGTACTTGAGTGTCAGCAAGCTAATTGGCCACTGTAGATCATGAGTATGTACATTGTAGACCTGATGCGAATAGTGGGAAGAATACAATAGAGTCATACAGTACGGTATGTGGGCAGCACACTACCAGAACGCTTCACAGCACCAGCGAACGGGATTCAATTCTTGCCATTCTTACCCCCTCCCTGTGACCTCCTGGGTTTCCTCCAAGTAATCCAGTTTCCACCTACAGTCCAAAGACGTACAGATTGATAAAGGTCAGCAGGTTGTGGGCATGAAATTTTGGTGTCAGAAGCATGGCAGTAGTTGCAGGTTGCTCCCACAAGTCCTGGGACAGTGTTGGTCATCTCACTGCATGTTTTGAATGTACAATACAAATGTAACAAAGCTAATCTAAAAATCTATACACCTATACAGCACAGAAACCAGCACTTTGGCCCACCATCTCCACACTGAGCATTTTGCCTACCAAATGGGAAGAGTTGGCTTTCTACAGGGCAGGTCATAACTCAAGGTTGATCAAGGTGTTGCAGGAGTTGACAAAGAAGCTGATGGAGGTGAGGAAGTGAATGTTGTGGACTTGGGTTAAGGCATCTAATAAGGTCCCACATAGCAAGTTGATTCAGAAGGCAGATGCATGATGGGATCCAGGGGTGGAAGGCTGTTATACTTTTTCAATGTCAAAGATTTGCTTTGGCACAGATACATTAAAAAGTATCAAAACATGCAGTGAAATGCACTGTTTGTGTCAAAGACCAACTGTCTGAAGATGTGCTGGGGACAGGCTGCAAGTGTTGCCACACTCCCAGCAGCAACATGCCATGCCCACAACTGGCTAACCCTGGCCTAACCCATACATCTTTGGAATGTGGGAGGAAACCAGAGCACCCAGCGGAAACCTACACATCACTGGGAGAGTGGCAGGAATTGAACCCTAGTTGCTGGTGCTGGAAAGCGGCGTGGCAACTGCTTTGCTATCATGCCACCCTTCTACCATGGGGGCCCACAAGGATCAGTGGTGGGACCCCCTATAGAAAGGTCAGTCTCCAACTCTGATTCTGCGACTTTCCTTCGATTGAGGACGTCTTGCTTCCTCTGTTTTGTGGGTTCCGAGGCAGCTAATGAATCCAATTTGAGAATCTTTAACATCTGTCCATCAGATCACAATGCAACCTCCCCTGTTCCAACAAGAACAACCCCAGCTTCTACCATCATTTCGCTGTGGAATAGTAGGTGGTGGTTAGCATAACTCTATTTCAGCACCAGTTAGGTTCTGTAAGATTGTTATAGCTGAGGCTGGTAATGGGGACAGGCCACCACCTATTCAACGCTCCCAACAGTGTGCTTTTTAAGTAACCTCTGACAACCAAGCTCAGCTCCTGGCCTTCACATGGCTTAGTTACTAAGCCTGACAGAACAGTTTCTATTGACAGGAGAAGAGGCAAAGGCAGGTTACTGGTGGCTTAAGACCAATCCCTTTGGGCAGATGGGGCTCATTAGCCATGGTTGGCAGATTAGCTAGAAGAAAACTCTGATCTCAAACCTCCACTGCCCTGCGAAAGGCTTCGAGCATAAACCCAGAGGGAAAAATCCAGAGCTGAGTTCAACACTGACTGGCAATTCCTGTGACACGGTATTGGTTCCATTCCTTTGGATTCATCAGTGATGTAGAGAGGGAGCCTGCTACACGGCCCTGGCTTGCGTATCGTGCAGACCGCTGGGATGCAATGCCCATAACCAGGGGTTCTCTCCCTCTATTACAGCACCAATGACCCCGATTCAATCCAGGCGCTGTCTATAAGAAGTTTATACATTTTCACCATGACCACGTAGGCTTCTCCCACATTCCAAAGACGTACGGGTTAGTAGGTTAATTGGTCACATGGGTCAAATTGTTCAGTACAGGCTTGTTGGACCAGAAGGGCCTGTTACCATGCTGGATCTCTTAATGAACAAAATAAAATCCTGGAACCATTTTGCTAAATCTCTCCAAAAACTTTCATCTTTAAAGTGGGACACCTGGATATTGGCACAGTACTCCAGCTTATTAAAGTTCACCACAAATTTGTGGCCCTATACTTTATCCCTTGATGCACACAGAACCACTATCGCTGCAAAAAACCCAAGGGATTATCTTATGTTTTTCAGGAAAGGAATCTGCCATTCTCAGTCGGTGCAGCGTGAGTGTGACTCCAAACGCATTGATGGAGTTACTTGCTAATTGTGGTCCCAGTTATCAACACCAAATGACCAACAATACATTAGCAGCAACATTCACTTCATATAAATGGAAAATGATACAAGATTAAAGACTAGCTTTATTTGTCACACATTTTGAAACATACAGTGAAATAAGCAACTTGTGTCAAATCAACAAGGATTGTGCTTAGCTGCCTATAATGTCGCTACACTTCTGGCATCAACAAAGCATCCACAACTTACCGACTCTAACCATACCAAACGTCTTTGGAATGCGGGAGGAAACCATTTAACCTGTGAGAAACCCACGAAGTCATGGGAGAACATACAAACTCCTTACATGCAACGGAAGGGATCAAAATGCAATCTTACAATTTTGCACTGTAAAGTGACAGCCTAGAGCCTCTGAACAAAACTGGAGGCAGGTTTCCAGAGAAATGGCACAATTTACAGGATCTTGTGTGCTCAATAAAGGAGAGGCCAAGGTGAGTCAGCAATGGTTTCCAAAGAACTCAATAAAATATTCTCCAGGATGACACAGAGTCAACACTAAGCATCAAGATTCACATCAGAATCAGATTTAATATCACTGGCATATGTCATGAAATTTGTTGTTTTGTGGTACATGGGCTCACTGTTCGATGGCACAGGGAAAGAAGCTGTTCTTAAAACATCACGTGTGTGCCTTCAGGCTCTTGTACCTCCTCGATAGTAGCAGTGACAAGAGGGCAGGCCTGGATGGTGGGGGTTCCCGAAGACAGACACCACCTTTTTGAGGCATCACATTTTGAAGATGCTCTTGATGTCAAATGGATGGCCAGTGATTGCCAAGCGCAATGGAAGACAAAGATATTGGGTCAAAGAGTACAGGGACATATACAACAGAGAAAGGCCAGTCGGTCCACCTCACTGACCATCAGCCACCTTCCCACACTATAGTTATAGAATTGCAGAGCTCCACATCACAGCAATAGGTCCTTCGACTGACCTAGTCCATGATGAACTGTTGTTCTACCTAGTCCCATTGACCCACACCTGGACCATAGCCCTCCCATCCATGTACTTACCCAAACTTCTCTTAAGTGTTGAAATTGATGCAGCATCTGTCACTTCCACTGGCAGTTCACTCCACACTCACACCATCCTGAGTGAAGAATCCTGCGCAGACTCTTTTAACCTGCCCACATTCGTCAGCTCCCTCCAGTGTCCATCAAATCCAAGGAGCCATTTATGGTAGTTATAATTAACCTAGTAATCCGCATGACTTTGGGACATGGGAGGAAACCCGCACATTCACACGAGGGAACGTGCAAGCTCCACACAGAGATCAGGATTGAACATAGTTTGCCAGAGAGCTGTGGTAACAGCCCGTCTATAGCTGCACCACGGCTTAATCCGAGTTGGATTACAACAGCGTAGGATCCAACTGTCTCTGTCCAGGTGCCGAATCTCCTCCACAGAAATGTCCACTGCCCATTCGCTTCCACAGATGCTGCCTGACCCACTGAGTTCCTCCAGCAGTTTAGTTCTTTTGCCCCAGATTCCAGCATCTGCAGACTCTCGTCCTACTAGAGTCAAACTCAGTTCACTTTGGGCAGCGCCAAATAGTGAAGGGTAATCAATCCTTCTTCCCATCACCACTCTCCAACCTCCACCAATCCCAGTCTTGGACACCAGTTACAGGGGGAAGGTGGGAAAATAGAGTTGGAAATATCCTTAAGACAAAGGAATGGAAAAAAGTCATTTCGCCCATCAATTCCATCATGGCTGACTTATTATCCCTCAACTCCATTCTCCTGCCATGATTGAATAGCATAGCAGATTCTAATTCTACTCCTATTTTTTTCCCTACTTAGCAATATATCACAGTAACAGGCCCTTCTAACCCAATGAGCCCACACTGCCCAATTAACCTGCCAACCCACAATTGGAGAGGAAACCCATGTGATCAAGGGAGAACACACTAACTCCTTACAGACGGTGACGGGAATTGAACCCGGCCACTGGCTCTGTAATAGCATTACACTGTGTTATCATGCTGTCCCCATCAGTGTGGGAATCAACCATAACCGAATGGTAGAGCAGCCTCTGTGGGCTGAATGGCTTAATTCGGCTCTTGTATTTTCTGTCGGTATTCACGTATCACTTCAGCGTTTCGTTTCACATTGCAAAACAACACTCTGCTGTTTTACCCTGGTCGCTGTTCCTTGTATTATTACCGTGTATATTCTGTATACTGCGAAGTTCACGTGTGCAAGGTCTTTAACTACACCCTGGTGTATATGACAACAAACTTATCTAAATCCGAATCCTATTCATTGACAAAAAAAGTTCAATTCTTTTTAAATGCAGTTCACATTGAGCAGCTGAGACAATAGACTAGCTAACTACAGTAATGCGGAAGAACGACGATTAAAAACCCCTGCAGAATTGGAGGATGAAATATGGGAGCAGTTTCCCTGCAGGAGGAGGAGGGGAGAGGGGTGTAGATGGAAGTGACAACGGTGCGGAGTTGCTACGCGGACGTGTTAACACTTGCAACGACCGCGAAGACAGCAGGAGAGGGAGTGAGAGACAGGGGGAAAAAAAACTCACCAAGCCCCCACACGTGGACACGGCCACCGAAGAAGAACCGTGGTCTCTAACGGACCCCTGATAGAAGCAGTTCGCTTGGGAGGCGGGCACGGGTCTCTCTGTGACCCCATCCAGACCCAGCGTGTACACCGTGAAACCTCTCGCCAACAGACTGGAGCGGCTCAAATCCAGGATTAAATCTTGCCCCGGGAGAGACAGTTTATAGTGCAGGGACCCCGAAGGCGCTGATCTTTTGTGTCGGCTCTTTGATAGATGACCCCCGTCAGGGCCAATTTCAACAGGCGTCACCAATATATAATCTGAAAGCGGGAAAGATTCGTACACAAGATGTTGAGGTGTTTCAAATTCCCCCATCCCGGCAAAAAAAGTGTTCTGCACCCCGCCCCCCAAAAATTAAATGCGCTCTAACAATCTGCACCGCGTCGCTGCAGGTAAGACCACTACTGCGATAACAGTTCACAGGCACTTAATTGACCGGTGAAATTAGGAAGAGATTGCACTATGACTACAACGTGGACGGAATGAGAAAGTCAACTTTTTGAAGAAAGGAATGAATTAACCCTCTCCTCCTCGGGTTCACCCATTCATCCCCGGCAAGACGCTCACGGTCGCCCCAAAGTGCGGGGTACTCCAACCAGAGCTGCCTTTTTAAACCCGAGCTGAGCTCACAGAATCTAACTGTGCAACAAGCTGTCTCCGAGCTCCGGAGAGCTGCAAGTTCCAACTGGACAAGAGTCAGGGGCAGGCTTGAGAAATGCAATCCTAGCCGTTGACTGACAATGATCTCCTGCGGACGGTAAAGAAGAATATCTGAGTGTATGTGCTTCTCTCTCTCTCTCTCTTATGCCTGTGCGTCTCCCGCGTCTTTACCCCTACAAATTCCAAAGTTCCCGCATCTACCTTTACGTGCCCCTGTCTGTGTTACTCTGTGCATCTGAGTGTATGAATGAGTGCGTGCCCGGAGAAGTACGTTTTTTGTCTGTATGTGTGCGCCTAAGGCAAGGTATCTTGCAGTGCCCCAGTCTATGCTTATCTCTTAGATACATATTCTGTGTTTCTGTGACAATGTGTGTCTTTATGCCCATTCCGTCTCGATAACTCTATAAGAGATCCTCTTAGGGTCAGTACACCCCTCATCCCTTTACCCCATCTTTGCACCATCTTTAGCACGCTTTGCAAAATCGTAACATGCATCTGCGAACATAATACACCCCACTCCCTCCGAATCGTGAGACATATCGACATTTACAAACCGTCGTTAACTCCAGTGGTCTGGGCACGATCTGGGGACCGCTGGCTTTCGGGAGCAGCGCTGCAAAAGTGCAAAATCTGCAAAATATACGGGGGTGGGGGAAGAGAGAATTAAAAGAGGCAAGTCAAAGTTGAAATAGGTTAAAGTTTAAGCACCATGCCTGAATGTCTGCATTTTGCACTTAAATAAAACTCGCACTAAAGTGAATAAATTAAATGAACTAAACTCATAGCACCTGCCTGCATAATATTACCAAGCCAGAACGCCGTAAAAAGTTGCATTGCAGAGCTGCAGAATGGGCTAGGTACATTCCATATCGCAAGGGTAAGACCATCCATTTTTGCACTTCATTCGCAAGAGTTTTTTTTAAATACACAACTGCCACTTAAGTCCTGGAACACGAGTGCAAACTTTGCAAACTGGGGCTCCGTTGGTTCAGCATTTTTGGTCGTACTGCTTTTCCTTCAGGCTTGGCGGTGGGGATGTGTTGCTTTTGCATTGGCTGGCGATGAGCGAAAGAGACGCCGGTGCAGCCCCGCTGCCTGTGAGTAGCGATGAGCTTGTCTTTAGCCCTATTCTATGAATGGGGAGATAGGGGCTCGTGCTCACTTGCCAAGCCCGGGGACCAATCACCGGGCGGCAAATTGTGCGTAAGCTCCATTCCCCACTTCACACACGGGACTCATCCTGCTTTTCTGCATTTCCTGATAGCGCTTCTTTGCAACTCTGGGAATTCGTAATACACGCTAAAGGTGTGCTGATGTTCTCACTTTAAACCTTATAGATCGAACCCTGCGACGAAATTCCTTGTTTGCGTGAAGCTCTCGGAATAGACAGTATACATGGTAACTGCAACGATTGTAGTACTGCCTAAGGTGGTGCCGAAAGAAACAATAGTGACAACAACGCAGAGATATCACATTTCAAAAATACAAAGTATTTTTTTAATCAAAGTACGTATACAACTCTGAGATTTATGTTCGTAGAAATACAAGACACACAATAGAATCAATGAAAGACCGCACCCAACATGAAAGGAACAAACCAAGGTGCAGAAGACAACAAACTGCGCCAACACAAAGGAAAGGAAAATGAAATAATAAATAAATAAATAAGCAATAAATATCGAGAACGTGAAATGAAGAGTCTTTGAATGTGAGTTGGAATTTAGAAGATTGAGGGGGGATCTTATTGAAACGTATAAAATCCTAAAGGGATTGGACAGGCTAGATGCAGGAAGATTGTTCCCGATGTTGGGGAAGTCCAGAACGAGGGGTCACAGTTTGAGGATAAAGGGGAAGTCTTTTAGGACTGAGATTAGGAAAAACTTCTTCACACAGAGAGTGGTGAATCTGTGGAATTCTCTGCCACAGGAAACAGTTGAGGCCAGTTCATTGGCTATATTTAAGAAGGAGTTAGATATGGCCCTTGTGGCTAAAGGATCAGGGGGTATGGAGGGAAGGCTGGTACAGGGTTGTGAGTTGGATGATCAGCCATGATCATACTGAATGGCGGTGCGGGCTCGAAGGGCCAAATGGCCTACTCCTGCACCTATTTTCTATGTTTCTATGTATGTTGTGGGAGCATTTCAATGATGGGGCAACTGAAGTTGTGTGAAGTTAGCCCCTTTGGTTCAAGAGTCTGATGATTGAGGGGTAATAGCTGTTCCTGAGCTAGTTATACAATTACTTTCAGATTATCTGTGTCATCCTGTAATTAAGTACTTGCTTTTATTCACTTAGGGGATTTGGAGGTTGTTGGGCGTGGGCAAATATTATCACCTGTACTGAAATTCTGGGGATAAACTTTATCAGCGTAACGCTTTACAGCTCTAATGGTGGTGATCAGGATTCAATTCCAGCCGCTGTCTGTGAGAAGTTTGTGCATTCTCCCCTTGACCGCGTGGACTTCCCCCCAGTGCTCTGGTTTCCGCCTACATTTCAAAGACGTGCAAGCTCTAGTTAGTTCACTTTAGGCCTGCTGTGTTGGCACCAGAAGCATGGCAGCACTCGATGGCTGCCCCCAACGCATCTTCAGACTGCGTAGTCATTAGCACAGACAATGCACTTCCCTGTAGGTTTCCGTGTGCATGTGACAAATGAAGCTAGTCTTTATCTTTCATTGTTTGCTTGCCATCCAAACCGATCGCATCATGCATAATTACATCGAGATAATAGAAAGGAACCAGAATGCAGAACCTGGAGCAACAAACAACCTGCCGGATAGACTCAGTGATTCCGGCAGCATCTGTGGAGGAAGGAATTGTCTTGTCGAAACCCTGCATCAGTACTGAGTTTAGATTGACATCATGGTCGGTACAGATCTGATATTCAACCAATTTCCCCCGGGATCAATAAAGTATGACTATGACTATACTGTACTCTCCCATGTCTATCTCCCTTGTAAAGTAGACAACCCTTTAATATGAACCTACTTTGAGATGGTCCCACAAAGGGAAAATTCTCAACATCTCCCCCTTATTCCTCTTCAAGATCAGGTAGGTTTTACTGTGATCTCCTCTCATTTTTATAAACTTAAGGGACTGTAGGCCCACCACTCCCCCTCCCCTCTTCTTCTCTTCTCCACTTTGGCCTCCTACTTCTTCTCAACTCCCACTGGTGCTCCTCCTCATCTCCTTCCTTTCTACTTATGGTTCACGCTCCTCTCTGATCAGATTCCTGCCTCTCCAGCCCTTTACATTTCCCACCCTCCTGGCTTCGCCTGTCACCTTCTAGCAATCTTTTTTCCCCCTCAACCTTTTTTTATTTTGGGGTCTTCCCCTTTTGTTTCCAGTCCTGAAGAAGGGTCTCGGCTCGAAACATCGACTGTTTATTTGCACAGATGTAGAATTCCTCCAGCATTTTGTGCGTGTTGTTTAGCTTGTGTTAGTTGTTAGTGTAAATGATGTTTCAACTGTATGTTTCAACGTACATGTGATACGCAAATGAATCTGAATGACACCGGTTCTCAACAGCAACACTGTCGATAATTCCTCCGCTCTTTGAAATAATACTGTGACTATTTTATGGTCCAATTTATGGCTTAACATTTCAACCAAAAGCCAGCGCCTCCAACCATCAGCGATCCTTCACTGCATTTGGGTGGCAGCTTAAGTCTCCAGAGTGTGACTCGAACCTGTAACTTTCTGCCTCGGAGGACGGAAGGACGTCCTGACTGAAATAGCAACTGGCGCTGCAGAGCTGGGCGAGGTTGGAACGAGTGGAGCTGAGGCGCCCGACTGCTTTTAATTTTCGAAAGAGCAGCCCTATAAAGTCACCGTGATGTGGGGAGACATACACTTAGCGCAGGCTCTGAGCCGGTCCCAGCCTTCTGGCTGGCATGTGTGCACAGAATTACCACACTGCTGGGAAGGAAGACGAAAGACAATGCATGCTAAGTGGTTGGATTTCAAGGGTGGAAGCAGAGGGACCCGAGGGTGTTCAAGCACATACCTTTGAAGTTGGTGACAGGACAGATTAATGAAGCAGTTAAAGCAAATAGGATCCTGGGCTCTCCAGGCAAAACACAAAAATCCAGGAAGTTAGGCTAAACCAACAGAAAACTAGATCAGCCCCAGCTGGAGAATTGCCTTTTTTTAAATTAATTTATGGGCTGTGGGTGTTGCCGACAGGACTAGTGTTTACTGCAAACCCTAACTGTCCTTGAGAGGTTTATGATAAGCGACCTTCACCAACTCATTCACTACTTTGGGGGAAGAAATATGAACAGCAGTAACTGCCCCGTGATGCCCCCTCTCCTCCCTTTACTCCCATGGTCCACTCTCCCCTCCCTTCAGATTCATGGTCCATTCTCCTCCCCTATGAGATTCCTTCTTGTTCAACCCTTTACCTCTTCCACCTATCACATCCCAGCTATTCACTTCATTCTCCCCCCCCCCCCGCAAACCCACCTGGCCTCACCTATCACCTTTTAGCTTGTATTCCGTCCTCCCTCACCCTCCTGTTCTTTCCAGCCCTGATGAAGGGTCTTGGCCTGAAACATCAACGTCTCTACAGATGCTGTCTGACCTGCTGAGTTCCTCCAGCGTATTGTATGTGTTACTCTGGATTTCCAGCGTCTGCAGGATCTTTTGTGTTTAGTCTTTGGTAATTATTTATTATTGTCACACATATAGTAAAAAAAACTTTGTTTTACATGATATCTGGACAGGTCATTTCAAAATTAAGATCATACCAAGGGAAAAGCAGTAACAAAATGCAGAATGTAATGTTACATTGCAGATGGACAATAAGGTGCAAGGGTCACGACAAAGTAGATTGAGAGATCAAAAGTTTACCCTTGTCATACAAAAGGTCCTTCAAGAGTCTTGTAACAGCAGAATAGAAGCTGTCCTTGAAACTGGTGGTATGTACTTTCAAGTTTTGTACCTTCTGCCTGATGGGTGGGAGGGATATTCAGTTATGCTAGCTGCTTTTTCAAGGCAATGGGGGGGAGAGGAGGGGCTGATTTTTGTGATTTTATGTGGCCGTATTCACAATTCTCAACAGTTTCTAATGGTCCAGGAATTGGATCCAGTGTTGACGTAGGAATGGCCAGTATTATTTCCAAATCAGCACAACGTGTGCCTGGAGAGCCTGAAATGCAGGGAAAGTAGTTACAAGAAAATCTAGAACTAAGTTACTTCGGAACTTCTTGGTGCAGAGGATTATATAGTCATATAGCACTACAGCAGGCTCTTCTGGTCTGTACTGAACTGTCCCAGATTCTGCCTAGTCCCATAAGCCAATATCTGGACCATAGCCTCCATACCTCTCCCATCCGTATACCTATCAGGAGCCTCCACTCCCGCACCAGCAGACACAGGAAGAGCTTCTTCCCTGAGGCTGTGACCCTGCTGAACCTCACATCACGGCGCTAAGCAGTATTGCACCCATATTGTACTGTCTCAGTACTTTTATGTTTGTGTGTTGAAGCACTTACTTTTTATTTGCAGTTATTTTGTAAATAGCACTATCCTTTGCATTTCTGGTTAGATGCCAACTGCATTTCATTGGCTTTGTACCTGTACTCCAATGTTCACTCTCCAATGTTCCAGTGAATGAGGTCCTTTTTAACTATGCCCTATAGATCAGCTCATCAACTTCTAGCAACATCCTTGTAAATTTTCTGTGGACTCTTTCAATCTTTCAACACTTTCTTCTCAGGAAGTCTTTCCTCCAGAGGGTTATGGAGTGTAGATCACTGGAGGCATTTTAACAGGATTAGATTAGATTAGATTACGAGGATACTCAGTCCTCATTTATTGTCATTTAGAAATACATGCATTAAAAAATGTTACAACGTTCCTCCAGAATGATATCACAAGAAAACAGGACAAACCAAGACTAAAACTGACAAAACCACATAATTATAACATATAGTTACAGCAGTGCAAAGCAATACCATAATTTGATAAAGCGCAGACCATGGGCACAGTAAAAAAAAGTCTCAAAGTCCCGATAGACTCATCGTCTCATGCAGGCAGCAGAAGGGAGGAACTCTCCCTGCCATGAACCTCCAAGCTCCGCGAACTTGCCGATGCAGCACCATTGGAAGCACCCGACCGCAGCAGACTCTGAGTCTGTCAGAAAAACTTAGAGCCTCCGACCAGCCCCTCCGACACAGCCTCTCCGAGCACCATCCTCTGCTGAGTGCTTCGACCCCGCCCTGGCCGCCAAGCAACAAGCAAAGCCGAGGACTTGGGGCCTTGTCCTTCGGAGATTCTGGACTACACAGTAGCAGCGGCAGTGAAGCAGGCATTTCAGAAGTTTCACCAGATGTTCCTCTGTGCTCTCACATCAGTCTCCATCAAATCAGGATTGTGTACAGCACCCTACTTGACAAATAACAGACATCACCACCGGAGTGGCAGCTGCAAGCTGCGTCGCGTCGCTGTCTTCTCCTCCCACCAAGGAGGCATGTACATATTTGAAATACCAGGGAATTGCAAGTTTTTGTGGAACCAGCACGGAAGAGCCCTGAGGCAGATCAGTTATGATCATGTTAAGTGGTAGGAGAGGCTTGAAGAGATTCAATGGCCACTCCTGGCCACTCCTGCTCCTATTTTCCTGTATTTCTGTAGAGAGGAACCTGCAATTGATGGTGTTCTCCTGCACCTGAAGCCCTTGTCCTTCCAGGTGGCTGAGTTCAAAGGCTTAAGAAACATTGACCTGTGGTTGCTGATGTGACCACATTTGCTGTAGTCACATTGCACCAGTGATGGAAAGAATAAACTCTTAGGTTGGTGGAGTGATACTGATGAAGTGTACCGTTCTGGGCATTACCTTGAGGAAAGCCCGTAGGCTTCATGAAGGGTTTCAGGAGATGTTGCCGGGCCTCACCCCAAAAATTTATCCATTCCTCTGCTTCCGCAAATGCTGCCTGACCTGCTGTGTCCCTCCCGAACTCTAGATACAGCACTTGTATTCTCTTGTATTTTCAGGAGACAAGTAATGAGAGCTTCCAGTTACAGATGCAGGCCAGAAAAACTGGGATTACTTTCCTTAGGTTTAGCAAGTTTATGATGAATTAACAGAACTGTTAGAATCATGTAGGAATGAGATTTTAAAAAAGTCTCCAGTAGCTGGACAATTAGTAGCCTGGAGCCACAAATTCAATTTGAATGAAAGAAATAGAAACAGCATGTGGTAAGTTTAGTTTAAAGAGTGGTTTGGGCCTGGGGTTTATAACCTGACCGGATCATGAATACAGATCGAACAGTAGCCTACAAATAGAAAAACCAGATCTATTGGAGCAAATGCACTCAAAATGCTGCAGGGACACAGCAGGTCAGGCAGTGTCTATGGAGGGGAATAAACAGTTCTGAGACCCTTGAGCAGGACTCAAATCAGGTGTATCAGGTTGACTGAGATTTGAACTGGAGGTCATGGGTTTAGAGTGAAAGGTGAAATATTTAAAGAGAATCTTAAGGGGGAGCTTCTTCACTCAGGAGGGTGGTGTATGTGTGTGTGTGTGGGACGAACTGTGAGCAGAAGTGGTAGGTGTGAGCTCAACTGTAAAATTTGAGCTCTTAGGGGTTAAGTACATGGATGAGAGGGGTAGGGAGGTCTATGGTCTGGATGCAGGCAGAAGACTGAGCTGGCATAGACTTGATGGGCTGAAGGGCCGGTTTATGTGTTGTAGTGTTCTGTGACCCTATCCTCCCTCTATCATTGAGGTGGAACAGCGGAAGGATGTGGGAAACACATTGCACAACAGAACATCCTGAATAACTTTTCGTAAGAAATGGCACAAAATAGACGGACAGAATGGACTTCTTCAATGGTTGTGTAGACCTAGACATTCCTTTGCAGGCAATGAAGTTCTTTTTGAAGATTGTCACTGTTGTGATATAGGAAGAGTAGATCAATCACTCGATTGAAGAATGATGTTTTCCTAAGTGTTTATTTCCTTAATGAGGAACACCTGTGTGTGAGTTTGTTTAACATGAGGAAGCTGTTGTGCCGGCAGCCACTGCATGGTACTTGACAGATTGGGGTCAGGGTCCAGCAGCAAGATGACTGCAGCTTTTCTCTGCCATTGTGACATGTCATCATCTTTTGCCAGCTCCACACTGAGGTCTTGGTTGCATCATTCTTTGTCGGGAACCACCCACTCGATCTTATTTCCATAGATGACCCTACCCGGAGATAAGCTCCCAATGGAATTTCTCTCAGGAACTCACATGGCTTTCCGCTGCGAAGAGGCGATGATCCTCGGAAAAAGAAGTAGAGTAAACAGCTCATCCACAGTGTACCCACAAAAGGCAGAGCTAATGGCTGAGATTCCCATATCATGTTGATGTCATTCAAGGACAATGACAAGGAGACTTTGAAAAGGTGCAATAGGATGTTTTGTGCCCCATCCGGTACTTAACGACAAAAGGTAGTGGATACGGCCCAGTCCATTATGGGCAAAGCCCTCCCCGTCACTCAGCACATCTACAAGGAGTACTGTCGCATAAAAGCAAAAAAATCAGGAACCCACAACTCCCAGGTCATGCTCTCTTCTCACAGCTGCCATCAGGAAGAAAGCACAGGAGCCTCAGAACATGCAGCAGACTCAATGGGCCGAATGGCCTAATTATGCTCCTATGTCTTATCGTCTTATGGTCTAACTTCACTCAAGTTCACTTGCCCCATCACTGAAATGTTCCCACAACTGATGGATTCGCTTTCAATGACTCGTCATCTCATGTTCTCGATATTTATAGCTTATTTATTTATGATTATTATTTATTTATTTTTGTATTTGCACAGTTGATGGCTTTTTGCACACTGGCTGAACAGCCAAGTCGGTGTGGTCTTTTGTTGATTCTATTATGGTTATTATTCCATTACAGATTTATTGAGTATGCCCACAATAAACTGAATCAGAGTTCTATATGGTGACATATATGTACTTCGATTATAAATGTACTTTGATAATAAATATACTTTGAACTTTGAGTGGAGTGACACTCCCTTTGTGTCACACAAATGGTACATCCTTGGATTTCCTTTCAAGGTCCTGGAGAGAACTCACAAGCTTTCTAACACAGAGACAAAAATGCCACCACTAAGCCAAGGTTAACACCAGGGAAAGGTGATGTCCACTGCTTGTGTTTAACGCAGATATTCACATAGAGCCCTGTGCACAGATTTCCATTTCAGGGATGAATGGCAGCGAATCAGCTCCATACACTGGGCCCATAAATGGCGCGGAACTCAACTCGATCTTATCAATTGTTGAATTTGCTTATCATTGCAGTACCAGTGAATCCAAATGACCACATGAATACCCTGGCATGAACTGTTCAGAAGGATGCTTGAATGAGATTTCTATAAACTGTGACTGGTAGCTGCAAATCTGATCATCTTGGTACCACAGCTCATTTGATTGTATATTCAGCAAATCCAACTAAACAACGTTGTAACACTGCAAACAGTACACTAGCAAATTAAATGCCAAGTGGGTCTCTGACCTCGAAGGAAATACTGGCAGTGAAAATCAGAATCAAGTTTATTATCGCTGGCATATGTCGTGAAATTTGTTGTTTTGTGGCAGTACATAAAAAATAAAAGTTATGTTATAATAAAAAATAAATAAATAGTGCAAAAAAGGAATAATGAAGTAATATTCATGGCTTCATGGACCATTCAGGAATCTGTTGGCAGAGGGAAAGAAGCTATTCCTAATACATTCAATGTGCATCTTCAGGTCCTGTACCTCTTCCCCGGTGGTAATGAGAAGAGGTCATTTCCCAGGTGGTGACAGACCTTAATGATGGATGCCACTTTCTTGAGGCACAGCCTTTTGAAGATGTCCTTGATGATGGGGAAGGTTGAGTCCATAACGGAGCAGGCTGACTTTACAAACCTCGATTGTCTCTCGTGATCCTGGGCATTGGGGCCTCCATACCTGGACGTGATGCAACCAGCCAGAATGCTCTTCAAGGTACACCTGTAGAAATCTGATAAAGCTTTTGGCAACATTTCAAATCCCTCAAGCTCCAAATGAAGTATAGCTATTGTTGTGCTTTCTTTGTGATTGTGTCAGTAGGTTGGGTAGAGGATAGACCTTCTGAGATGTTGACACAAAGGAACTTGAAGCTGCTCGCCCTTTCCACTGCTACCTCTCAACAAGCACTGGTATATATTCTCCCGACTTCCTCTTCCTGAAGTCCACAATCAATTCCTTGCTCCTACTGACACTGAGTGCAATGTTGTTGTGACACCACTCAACCAGCCAATCTTCCTCGCCCCTATACGCCTCCTTGTCACTATCCGAAATTCTATGAATGATAATTGTGTCATTCACTTCACAGGTAAATTAAGTACAGGTCAACCTTCACTAATCCGGCACCATTGGGACCTGAGTAGTGCCGGATTAGTGAAAATGCCGAAATACGGAAGGATCACATTAAGCATAATCAGTGCCGGATTATCGAAGGAATGGGATTACAGGTAGTCGGATTAGTGAAGGTCGACCTGTACCACTTTTTAAAATTTATTTACTCACATTTGATAACCTGGAAATTCCTGGCAAGGGTAGAATTTATTGCATCTCTTTAAAATCCCTGAAGGAAATGATGGTGAGCTGATCTTCCTAAGGTCCTGCAATCCTCCTGTTGAGAGTTTTCCCACAATGCATTCATAGGGAGAGTTCTAAGATCTTGTCCTCATGACGGTGAATGAATGTTGATACATTTTCATGTAGCTTGAGGGGAACCTGCAGGAGGTAGGTAGGATCATAAAGAGAAGTTTTTGGCACATTGGCCTTCATAAATCAGAGTACTGAGTGTGGGAGTTGGGATGTTATGTTGAAGTTGTATAAAACTTTGGTGAGGCCAAATTTAGATTATTGTGTGCAATTCTGGTCACCTACCTACAAGGAGAGAAAGTTTGCAAGGATGTTGCCTGGACTTGAGTTCCTGAGTTTTGGGAAAGGTAGAACAGGTTAGAACTTTATTCCCTGGAATGTAAGAGAATGAGGGAGATTTGATAGAGGTATACAAAATTATGAGAGGTATAGATAGGGCAAATGCAAGCAGGCAGGCACTGAAATTGTGTGAGATTAGAACTGGGGGAGAAGAGAACTAGATTAAGGGTGAAAGGTGAGATATTTAAGAGTGAGAATCTGAGGGGGAACATCTTCACACAAAGGGTGGTGCAAGTGTGGAACAAGCTGCCAGCAGAAGTGGTGGATGCGGGTTCAATTGCAACATTTAAAAGAAGTTTGTACACATGCATGGCTAGGAGGAGTATGGAGGGCTATGGTCCAGGTGTGGGTAGATGGGTCTAGGCATTGACTAGATGGTCTGAAGGGCCTGTTTCCGTGCTCTATGTGGTGTTGATTACTTGTACTTGCTGTCCTTTCCCTCCTTGGTGATTGAGGCCGCACATTTGCAATGCACTGACAGATCTGCCTTGGCAAGTAATTGCAGTGGATGTTGTTGGTATCCGGCACTGCAGCAGTCGTGTATCAGCGGTAGAGAGAACAGATGTCCAGGCTGGTTAATGGAGTGCCAATCAACCAGATTGCTTTGCTCAGGATGATGTTGAAATTTCTGAGTGCTCTTGGAGCTTCATTTATCTGGGCAAGTGGAAATTATTCCATCCTAATCCCGATTGGAGCCTCGTGGTATAGGAAATATTTCCAGGCATCAGGAATAGAGTCAATCACTGAAGTATACCCAGTGTCTGGTCTGTAATTGTAGTCCCACATACCACCAGACTCAAGAACAGTTCCTACACTGCTGTGATCAGTCTCCTGAATGGATGTCATATACACACTGAGAGTGAATTCTTAATCTCTCAATGTACCTCATCATGGCTCTTATCTACCTTTCCCTTTGTATGATGTTGATATATTTGTCTATAGAATGATCTGTCTAGATGGAACACAGCCAAAAGTTTTACACCATATCACTGTCATCATCATCATCATCATCATCATAATGTGCCATGTCATATTAAACTACAATGGTTGGGGGGGTGGGAATCAAATTGAAGAGACTAGGAGAGAGGAGGTTAGTTCACAAATAGAGAAAGCTAGTAGACAGTGTGTGAGGGAGGATAGGCAGGGGACAGAGAACGGGAGCACTCTGACCGAAGATGTAGGGGAGAATGAAGAAAAAGATAACAAAGTTGTTTGCTCCATTAGGGATAAACAGAGAGTAAGAGGTGGAACGTTTCTTAAATGCATCCATTTTAATGCTAGGAGCATTGTAAGAAAGGTGGATGAGCTTAGAGCATGGATTGATACCTGGAAATATAATGTTGTAGCTATTAGTGAAACATGGTTGCAGGAGGGGTGTGATTGGCAACTAAATATTCCTGGACTCTGTTGCTTCAGGTGTGATAGAATCAGAGGGGCAAGAGTGGGAGGTGTTGCATTACTTGTCAGAGAAAATATTACAACGGTGCTTTGGCAGGATAGATTCGAGGGCTCGTCTAGGTAGGCTATTTGGGTGGAATTGAGGAATGGGAAAGGTGTAGTAACGCGTATAGGGGTGTATTATAGACCACCAAATGGGGAGCGAGAATTGGAGGAGCAAATTTGTAAGGAGATAGCAGATATTTGTAGTAAGCACAAGGTTGTGATTGTGGGAGATTTAAATTTTCCACACATAGACTGAGAAACCCATTCTGTAAAAGGGCTGTATGGTTTGGAGTTTGTAAAATGTGTGCGGGATAGTTTTTCGCAGCAATACATAGAGGTACCAACTAGAGAAGGGGCAGTGTTGGATCTGCTGTTAGGGAATGAGATAGGTCAGGTGACAGAGGTGTGTGTTGGGGATCACTTTGGGTCCAGTGATCACAATGCCATTAGTTTCAATATAATTATGGAGAAGGATAGGACTGGACCCAGGGTTGAGATTTTTGATTGGAGAAAGCCTAATTTTGAGGAGATGTGGAAGGATTTAGAAGGAGTGGATTGGGGCAATTTGTTTTATGGAAAGGATGTAATAGAGAAATGGAGGTAATTTGAAGGTGAAAATTTGAGGGTGCAGAATCTTTATGTTCCTGTTAGGTTGAAAGGAAAAGTTGAAAGTTTGAGAGAGCCATGGTTTTCAAGGGATATTGGAAACTCGGTTTGGAAAAAGAGAGATATCTACAATAAATAGAGGCAGCTTGGAGTAAATGAGGTGCTCGAGGAATAGGAAGAATGTAAAAAGAATCTTAAGAAAGAAAAGCTAAAAGAAGATATGACGTTGCTTTGGCAAGTAAGGTGAAAATAAATCCCATCTCCAACGGGATCCCACCACCAAGCACATCTTTCTCTCCCCGCCACTTTCTGCTTTCTGCAAGAATTGCTCCCTATAAGACTCGCTTGTCCATTCATCCCTCCCCACTGCTCTCCCTCCTGACACTTATCCTTGCAAGTGGAACAAGTACCTCACCTGCCCCTACACCTTCTCCCTCACTACCATTCAGGCCCTAAACAGTCCTTCCAGGTGAGGCGACACTTCACCTGTGAGTCTGTTGGGGTCATATACTGTGTCTGGTGATCCTGGTGTGGTCTCCTGTATATCGGTGAGACCCAACGTAGATTGGGAGACCGCTTCGCCAAGCACCTACACTCCGTCCACCAGAAGAAATGGGATCTCCCAGTGGCCACCCATTTTAATTCCACTTCCCATTCCCATTCTGATATGTCTATCCATGGCCTCCTCTACTGTCATGATGAGGCCACACTCAGTTTGGAGGAACAACACCTTATATTCCGTCTGGGTAGCCTCCAACATCTCAATTGCATGAACATCTAGTAATGCCCTCCCCTCCACCTTTCCCCTATCCCATCTTCTCTCCTTACCAGCCCAGTCCCTCCCTCTGGTGTTCCTTCCCCCTTTTCTTTCTTCCATGGCCTTCTGTCCTCTCCTATTAGATTTCCCCCTTCTCTAGCCCTGTATCTCTTTTACCAATCAACTTCCCAGCTCTTTACTTCATCCCTCCCTCTTCAGGTTTCACCTCTCACCTTGTGTTTCTCTCTCCCCTGTCCCCACCTTTTAAATCTACACCTTAGCTTTTTACGCCAGTCCTGCTGAAGGGTCTCGGCCCAAAATATCGACTCTACTTTTCTCCATAGCCTGGCCTGTTGAGTTCCTCCAGCATGTTGTGTGTGTTGCCCTAATTATTAATGTTTTGCATCACTGTGACCACTTGCACTAAAATGGACTGCACTCTTTTTGTTATAACTGTGTTCTTTCTGGTAAAAACTATGTGTAATTCACGTCTAATTTATGCTCTTTTTGTGAATACTGCTTATCTGATGCTGTGTGCCTATGATTCTATTGCAAGTAAGTTTTTCATTGCACCTGTGCATATAGCACTGCAACATAGTGGTTAGCCTGCTCTGCCATTCAATAAGATCATGGCTGATCTGAACATGGACTCATCTCCACCTACCTGCCTTTTCCCCATAACCCTTAATTCCCCAACTATGCAAAAATCTGTCCAACCTTGTCTTAAATATATTACTGAGGTAGCCTCCACTGCTTCACCAGGCAGAGAATTCCACAGATTCACCACTCTCTGGGAAAAGCAGTTTCTTCTCATCTCCATCCTAAATCTACACCCCCGAATTTTGAGGCTATGTCCCTTAGTTCTTGTTTCACCTACCAGTGGAAACAACTTTCCTGCCTCTGTTGTATCTACCCCTTTCATAATTTTATATGTTAAACAAGGCTAGGATTGTAAAGCAACACTTTACAACACCAGTGATCAGGCTTCAGCTCCTGGTGCAATCTATAAGGAGTTTGTACGTTCCCCTCATACATATACATAATACATATATACATAAGTAAGGTGCCTAAGACTTTTGTTCAGTATTGTGTTTGTCAACATGGAGCAGAGAGTAGGTTTGTAAATCTGATGGGAGCAGAGGATGTTGGGAATGGTGATGGTGGAGTACCACAGGAGGAGTGTGGGACAGGTGGTAGAGGTGGTAGCACGGGTGCAGATACATCCACCCCTGAGACACCAGGCACGGTCATTTGATTCCAAACAATAGCTTTAATGATCATTACAGAATGTCCCTCTGGTGCTTCCTGCTCCCTCCCCTTTCGCTTCCCCTTTTCCCAACCATGGTTCACCTCTCCCTGCCCCCATCCCACTCTCAGTCCACAGTAGGCACCCATATCAGAATCAGGTTTATCGACACTCACATGTCATTAAATTTGTGGGGTTTTTTTGGAGTACAGCAGTACAGTGCAATACATAAAATTCCCACAGTACTGTGTAAAAGTCCGAGGCACCCTTGCTATGGTATATATATGTGGCTAAGACTTTTGCACAGTGCTGGATGAGTTATGATTAATAAGTTGTGGGCACGTTATGTTGCCACTGGAAGCATGGCAACGGTTGTCATCTGCCCAGCACATTCTTGGACTGTGTGTATCGTTGATGCATTTCATTGTTTAGATACACGTGACAAACAAAGCTAATCTTTAAATGTTTACACTAGAATTTGACTTTGATTTTGGTTCATTTCTCATCAGTGGTAACCACCCCCTTTCCCCAGGAGGTTACGTTCGAGCTCAGGTACTTGCAGGTAATTGTTGAACAGAGGTGTAAATATCAACGGTAAAGCCTGATTTATACTTCTGCGTCGCCGCAAACCCTACGCGAGACCCTGCGTTGTTGCAACGCGCATCTCTATCAAAATGTAACCGCGCGTCGCGGCAACGCAGAACGCAACAGCTGTGATTGGTCCACTTGATAGCATCGCATGTCATCCTACGCTGCAATAGCTTCCCATTGGGCGACTGAAGGGCAGGGAAGGAACTCTGGCTGCAATGCTTTCCATAAAGCTTTAAAGACCTCCGAAATTATGGAGGACACATTTCGCTTTTACGAAAAAAGACGCTCGCTTCTGGTTTACCCCGAGAAAGACTACCACGACCATGAAGCCTTGCGCGGGTAGGTGAGTGCGCATGTGTGACGTGCGGGAATTGCAGAGCGACGCAGACACACCAACGCACAGGTATAAATGCTCACAATGCGCGTAGGCCACTTGCATCGGCTACGGCCTCCAGTTAAAGCAGAAATATAAATCAGGCTTAAGTGATCAATCAAATGTCATTGCCTGCCATTTCTATGGTCCAATGTTACTTGCCACTTACCAGCCCATACCTATTATCTAGGTCTTGCTCAGACAGACTTGTTCATCTCATTTTCCTATTGTGATGTGAATGGGATTGAACATTGCACAGTCATACGTGGACATCTCCACTTCTGACCTTCTGATGGAAGGAAGGCCAGTGAGGAAGCAGCTGGACGTAGCTGAGGCTTGTACGCTGCCCTCAGGAATTCCTGTGGTAAAATCTTGGCACGATCAGCCACTAACCACACCTGCCTGTCATTGGAAAGATTTCCCTTTGGTTTCCGATTTACCAGAGCTCCTTGATGCCTTCCTCTGTCCCACGCTCTGGGCCTGTACTCATTGGAGTTTAGAGGAATGAGGAGTTATCTCATTGAAACCTATTGAAGCTTATAATAGAGTTGGAGAGGATGTTTTCACTGTGGGGGACTCTAGAACCAGAGGGCACAAGCTCAGAAAACAAGAACATCCTTTTAGAACAAAGATGAAGTAGAATTTCCTTAGAGGGTGGTGAAACTGTGCAATTTTTTGCCATAAACAGCTGTGGAGGCAAAGTGTTTGGGTATACTGTACTTGAAGAGTAAGGTTGGTTGATGGGTTCTTGATTAGTCAAGATGGCAAAGGTTGTGGGGAGAAGACAGAAGAATGAGATTGAGAGAGATAATGAATCAACTATGATAGAATGTTGGAGCAGATGGGCTGAATGGCCTAATTCTGCTCCTATGTCTTATGTTTCCATGATTGCAAGGGGCAGTCCCTCTCACCTAACCTCTGTAGTTCAGCTCGTTGATCCACAGTACTAAGGGCCCCGTGTACGCAGTGCTCCTGACAAGTAATTGTTGCAATTGTTGTAATCGTGACCAGAGGTGTGAAAATTACTGGAATACTAGGCTCTAACTCAGTCAGGCTGTTGTCTGGTTCCCCTAGTCTTTGCTGTATCTTTCTTTGTAAGTACAAGAGATTCTGCAGATGCTAGTTATCCTTAGCAACACATACATACAAAATGCTGGAGGAACTCGCCATTGCTCCATTGTTTTGGCTGAAGACTGTCCTATGTATTGGTGGAGTTTTCAGGAGGAAGCCAAGGTGAGTCTACTCAGCACTCAGCGTGGACTATAGGGAATGCTTCAGTCTTGTGTTTCACACTCACTCTGGTATAGAGGATGAGGGTGGCATCTCCCTTCTCTTTTTTTTAGGGCCCTTAGCCCCCAGTGGAACCTAGGCTATTGATGACCTCCTGCCTCCATCGTATGGAGTTGATGGTATGGCTGGAGTTCAGCAATGTTTCATTAATCTATTGCATCCACTGTACAGGGGATTGACCTATACAGCTTCACCAGAGCCATGTTAGCTGGCCTTAACCATTTCCACCTCTCACAACAGGTTTGGACTTTGAGAGGCACTTCCTCCTCTAGGAGCTGTTTAACTGTCCATCACTCTTTGTGACTAGATAGCGCAATGTTTTAACCTCATCTTGCATCTACATGACGGTGTTCAAATCATCCCACAAACCTTCTACCCAATGAATTGTTTTGCCACTGTAGATGATGGTATAGGTATTGAGAGTATAGCAAGCTCCCACAAACACCAATGCCATGGTAACTAGCTTTGGTGTCCAAAGTTGATGATTAAGTATTGTCCAGGACACTGAGGATAACCATCTCAATCTGCCTTGAAATCATACAGTGGGTTGTATTTTGTCTAAATTTCAAACCTTAAGTGAAGTTGGAGAGTCTGGAAGTAAAGGCCCAAATATCGAGTCTGTGGGGCTGGGCTAGGGACTGAAGGTTGGAGGTTCGATGTCTGTGAGTGTGAGAGACCAGGCCTATGGACTGGAGACCCAGAGGCAGCCTGACCAGGGGTTGGAGGCTTGACTGTGTGTGTGAAGGGTTGGGTAGGTGGGTAGGAGTGTGAGAAAGTGGTTTATTTTGCTGCTGTTATTATTGCTGTTTGTATTGTCTGCTAAACATTGTGAGCAGGCTGTGTTGGAGCGAGAATATGTGACGACACTTGTGGGCTTCCCCCCAGCACATCCTTAGGTGGGGTCGGTTGTTAATTTCACTGCATGTTTAAACGTACACGTGATAAATGGGATCTGAAATCTGAATCTGTCTGAGAGACGAGATTGTTTAAACTTCCTTTTTGAGACATTACATAGAATCTCTGAATTGTCATGGAAAGGAGGCTAGTTGTCCCACAACATCTACATCAGCTCCTGGAGTTATCCCACAGCCTCATTCTTTCTCGCTAACCCTGAAATTTATTCTCTTTTAATCTCAGTCTCGATCTTTGACACCTTTGATTGACACTCACAATTTAACACTGTCTGTAAGCATTGCCGCAGTGCCAAACTGTCGGATCAGTCTAGATTTTTGTTTTCAAGTTTCTGAAGTGGGACGTGAATACGAAACCTTTGAAACAGAACAAAAAGGGGCCAGGAGATGGGCAAGATTATTTTCTGTGACTCAGTTCAATGGCCACTCACCTCAGGAAAAAATTCAACAGGGTAAGTAACTATAGAGCACATCATGACGGCTTCCAAGAGAAGTTCAAGTTTATTGTCGTGGGGATACATCTACAGGGCACAAATGCAATAAGACCATAAGATATAGGAGTAAGATTAGGCTACTTGGTCCATTGAGTCTGCTCTGCTAGTTCATTATGGCTGTTCCTATTTCGCTCTCAGCCCCATTCTCCTGCCGGTTGCTTTAGTGTTTTGTATGTGATACACTGGACTTCCAGCATCTGCAGAATCTCTTGTATATATAAAAATACTTGTAGACAGGTACATGGATAGGAAAGGTCTAGAAGGATACAGACCAAATGCCAGCAAATATGATGACCCTAGATGGATATCTTGGCATGGGCTCGTAAGACCAAAAAAAAGCAGCTGAGTTTCTACCACAATCCAATAGTTTCACAATCGCCTTCAGTGTTAAAGTAAGACATGTATTTTAATATTTTAATATTGCTGCTCACAATCTCAAGGCATTTTACAGGACTTTACAGGCAGTGAAGTATTTCTGATTTGTTCTTTGTTGCAGTGTAATAAACACATTATCCACACCACCCACAGCAAGTTCCTGTAGCCAATATATAACCATAAAATCATAAGACATGGGACCAGAATTAGGCCATTCAGCCCTTTGACTCTGCTCCACCATTTCATCGTAGCTGATTTATTACCCCTCTCAACCCCATTCTCCTGCCTTCTCCCCATAACCTTTGATACCTTTACTAATCAAGAACCTATCAACCTCTGCTTTAAATATGCCTGATGGCTTAAATTCCACAGCTGTCTGTGGCAGTGAATCCCACAAATTCACCACTCTATAGCTAAAGAAATTCCTCCTCATCACTGTTCTAAAGAGATGTCCTTGTACTCTGACAGTAGACTTCACTGTAGGAAACATCCTGTCCATGTTCACTATAACATTCCTGTGGATCCTCTCCAATGTCAGCATATCCTTTCTTTGCTAAGGGGGTCCAACGTTGCTCACAGCACATCAAGTGCAATCTGACCCATTAGGCTGAGGGGTCAGTTTCCATGCTGTCTGATTCTATTTTCCTGCAACCTACTTTCCACAGACTAATATCTTCCTATATTGCAACAATGAACACAAGGTATCATGATGGGAGTAAAGCACTTTGGGTTGTCCTGAAACTGATGTGAAAGTTGCTATAAAAGTGCAAGAACTTCTCATGAATTAACTCCTGCTGCCTGGGATTGTACAGGTATAAAATCCTCTAGACGTAGAGTCATAGAAAAGTACAACAGAAACAGGCCCTTCGGCCCACCTGTTCCATCTCAAACCATTTAATTTGTATACTCCCATCGACGAGAGCCCTCCATTCCCCTACCATCTATGTATCTATCCAAATTTCTCTTAAACGTTGAAATGGAGCTTGTATGCACCACTTGTGCTGGCAGCTCATTCCACACTCTCACAACCCTCTGAGTGAAGACGTTCCCCTTATGTTCCCCTTAAATGTTTCACCTTTCACCCTTAACTGATGACCCCTTCTTACTACTGTTTGTTATCCAGTGACCTCTACTGGATTCAACCTTCACTGGATAGAGAATACTTTGGGATAAACTGAGAGCATGCAAATCGAATCTTTCAATAAGCCATCCGAGGAATTTTCAGCTTACTCCCTGCTACGGAGCAGATCATGTTGTTTTACCGAGTGCTACTGCAGGCAATGGAATTCCAAGCTCTTTAGTTTTCTCAGAATATCCTTTTCTCCGAGGCCTACAGGCAGTTTAAACCAAAGGGTGATGTCAGCTACCTGAAATATGGCCATCTGAGAACTCAATTAGTTTTAAAAATAAACATCCTGCATAAGAAGTTCTTGTCAGTGTCAAAAATAGTGCAGTGGGCATTTCTCCCTCGTCTTGTAGTAGGGAACTATAAGTTCAAGTCCAACCCCTGAGATTTGAGTGCAAGAATTTAGACTGATGTTCATGACAGTAGTAAGGGAGAGCTGTTGTCATTAAGGTGAATTGTTAATCAAGGACATGGAGGATCTCTGATGTACCTGTAAAATTCCTGTTGTTGAACTTCAAAGCAGGTCACAAGAATTCGTAATCATGTCCTTGGCAATCTTTACTCCCTAAACCCTAGGACCAGAGGAGAAAGCCTCAGAACAAAAGGGCATCCCTTGAGATCAGGGATGAGGGGGAATTTCTTTAGCCAGAGGGTGATGAATCTGTGGAATTCATTGCCACGGATGGCTGGGAACTAAGTTGTTGGGTATATTTAAAATGGAGGTTGATAGGTTCTCGATAAGAAGGGTATCGAAGGTTATGGGAGAAGGCAGGAGAATGAGGTTGAAAGAGATAATAAATCAACCATAATGGAATGCAGAGCAGATTCAATGGGCCAAATATTCTGCTCCTATGTATATGGTTTTAATATTGGTTGTGGGGAGCTTGTTGTGTGTGGTGTGGCCAGGGCATTTCCTACACCACAATGATGCCTACACTACAGAAATACTTCCCTGGCTGTAAGGTCCTGTAAAATGCCTTGAGAGTGTGAGAAGCAATATTGAAATACATTCTTACTCATAACACTGAAGGGGAATGTGAAGCTATTAGATCATCATAGAAATCCAACTAGGCCATTAAAGCTTTGAGATATGGAAAACTGCTCTTCTTACCCATTCTGGTTTATCAATGACTCCAGCTAATGTATTGGGAATTTGCTGTAGTGTGTTGATACAACATGCTACAAAAAACAACATTCAACTACCATAAAAAAATATGAAAATAAAGTTAGAGGTTCAATACAGATCATGGAATACTATGGATACCATAGAGAGGGTGCGGAGGAGATTTACAAGGATGTTGCCTGGATTGGAGGGCATACCTTATGAGAATAGGTTGAGTGTACTTGGAGCAACGGAGGATGAGAGGTGAATCAGAATCAGAATCAGGTTTATTATCACCGACATGTGTGAATAAGGTAGCTTGATTAATTTTATTCCTCCTGTTCTTGCTTGTTTTGCACCAAAACTTTTCTTGCCCCACCCCAAAAATCCATAATTGATGTCCCAACTTATCCTTTCATTTGCTGTATCACTTTTCCAAGTCAATTGGCCAGAGAGGAGGAAGTTTGTTAACCTTTTGGATGGCGCTAGACTGTTCGGCAGTGCATAAAAGGGTGACTTGCCAAAGTAAAATGAGAAGTAGGTCATTTTATTAATATCCTTAGAAGCCTTATTCATGGAATCTCCAAGGAATCAGTATAGTTGGCAACTCTCGAAGTCTTAACTGCTGCACCCATCAGTCATTCGAGCTTTAACTAATTTTGGACACAATTAAAGTGACGGTAAAAATGTCAAATCAAGCCTGATTTTGTGGATTTTACAGTTTGCGTTAAGCATTCAAAGTTTAGCTGCATTCGGATCCATCTTCTCCCTGGTGTCCATGTGCCAACTTTGATCTAATGGGGGTGGAGGTCTGAATGGGCAGTTTGCCCTCTCTGACACTGAGAACAGAAGACTGGGGAACTTTAATGATGCACGTCAGACCAAATGCATCTACACCACAGCTGGTGCACAGCTGAAAGTGCGTTCGACCAGCATCTCTCGCTAATCAGTTTTGGCCTAATTTTGATTTGAGAGAATTCAAATCCAAATTATACATATTTCATCAACAGAAAGCCAAAACCACTTGGGATTAACATGAATGATATGTTGTTCTAGGCATGTTATTTATTCAAGTAAGCCCTTTGTAAGCTATTGTATGTAATTTTATTAATAACCCTAAAGGTATATTGAAAACTCTATGTCTATACTCACTATAGTTTAAGAGAGTGAGTGGGATCACATTGAAACCTCTTGAATATTGATAAGCCAGGGCTTCCAACCTTTGTTATGCCATGGACCAATACCATTAAGCAAGGAGTCCATGGAAACCCCTGCATAGAATGGATGTGGAGAGGATGTTTCCGATTGTCTGTGAGTCTACGACCAGAGGGCACAGCCTCAGAATAGAAAGATGTCCCTTTAGAACAGAGAGGAGGAGGGATTTCTTCAGCCAGAGAGTGGTAAATCTGTGGAATTCATTTCCAGACAGCTGTGGAGTCCATGTCATTTGGAACATTTAAAGCGGAGTTGATGGGTTCTTGATTAGTAAGGGTGTCAATAGTAAGGCAGGGGAATAGAGTTGAGAAGGAAAATAAGTTATCCATAATTGAATAGCAGAGCAGACTCAATGGGCCAAATGGCCCAATTCTGCTCCTATAAATTATGGTCATATGGTCTAAGCCTCAAAGGTTTGCAATTCAGTATATCCAATACTAGTTATCATGAGCCTTTTCCAAATAAAAACTTCATTTCACCTGCAGAAATGTAATTATTGACAACCACTGCCCTCACTTCAACTGTTGATAACTCCATCCTCCAGACCGTGGCCACAGACTTGCAGACATTAGGGGGTCAATGCTTCAGACCTGCCAACCCCGGGGCTTCACTGACCTTGGGACTACACCTGAGCTCTATGGGAGTGATGGAAAAAGTGCACCATCTCACAAGCTGCCCAACAACATGCTCATCAGCCGCCTTCTGTAGTTCCTGCATTGTTAAAATTAGTCATCTCTGAACTGATAAAACTAGTGTGAACACAAACCATATTCAATCCCAAAAGAGTTTCTAAGGAGAAGAGATTCTGTGTGAGGAATTAAACTGAAGCTAGTCTGCTCTTTCTGTTAGGGAATATTCTGGAATTAGGGTATATAGCATATATTAACTTCAGCAACTAACTTCAGAAACCAATCTTTAAATCTGTATGTGGATTGTAGATTAAATTTAAAATGCAGCCCTGAACAATAGTATCCTAGAGCTGTGGACATCAGTTAATTGAAAAATCAGATAATGCTAATTAACATTGATTTTGGGTGTCTGGAATATGCATGCAAATAAGGGGGTGTGAAAATTATATGTAATTCAAAGGAAACATTGTAGGTACATTGTAACTAGATAATTGTTCTTTGATCTTTAGCATATAAAATGTCATGTAATATTGGGTGAAACTGGCCTCTTCCTCCAAAAGGAACTCAATATGATGCCGGCTGCTCATTTTTGTTAAATAAAACACTTCTGTGTCCACCAGCTTCAGTGTCTCTCCAAGGATGTTCTTTACGTTACAACACTTTCATTAATATACTAGGCCAAATAGTATAAGTATTCCGCAGTGACTCTGATCATTTTTTAAATCCATCAACCAATATCATTTTCTACAACACAAGAGATTCTGTAGATGCTGGAAATCTTGAGTAACATGCATACAAAATGATGGTGCAACTCAGCGGGTTGGTGAGCATCAATGGAGCAGAATAAACAGTCGACGTCTTGGGCCGTATCTATCCACCAGGACTTGAACAGAAAGGGGAAAGAAACCAGAATAAGAAAATGAGGTGTGGAGGGGCAGGACTACATCATGGCAGATGATAGGTGAGACCAGGTGAGGCGAAAGGTTGGAGGGTTGGAGGGGAGTTGATGTGAGAAGGTGGGTGAGTGGGGGAGGGGAGGATGTGAGAGGCTGGAGGGGATAAATAGAAGAGGTAAAGGGCTGAAGAGGAAGGAATCTAATAGAATAGGGATGCGGACCATGGAAGAAAGGGATGAAGGAGGGGAACCAGAGGGAAGTGATAGGTAATTCATTCATTCGTAAGGCCAGTGATGTTGTGAGGATGGAACTGGACTCTCTCACGGTGGTGTCTGAAAAAAGGATGCTGTCTAAGTTGCGTGCCATCTTGGACAATGTCTCCCATCCACTACATAATGTATTGGGTGGGCACAGGAGTACATTTAGCCAGAGACTCATTCCACCGAGATGCAGCACAGAGCATCAAAAGAAGTCATTCCTGCCTGTGGCCATCAAACTTTACAACTCCCCCCTTGGAGGGTCAGACACCCTGAGCCACTTGGCTGGTCCTGGACTTACTTCATAATTTACTGGCATAATTTACATATTACTATTTAACTATTTATGGTTCTATTACTATTTAGTATTTATGGAGCAACTGTAACGAAAACCAATTTCCCCCGGGATTAATAAAGTATGACTATGACTATAAGTGAGCAGAAGAGAAGGGGTGACAGAGGAAACAGAATGGGGAATGGAGAAAAAGAGAGAAGAAGGGGAGCAGCATGGAAAAATGACTAGAAGTTAAAGAAATCAATGTTTCTGCTATTAGGTTGGTGGCTACCCAGACTGAATATGAGGTGTTGCTCCTCCAACCAGAGTTTGGCCTCATCATGGCAGTAGAGGAAGTCATGGACAGGCATGCCAGAATGGGAATAGGAAGTTGATTTGAAGTGTGTGGCCACAGGGAGAATCTGCAGACAGAACAAATTCTTCTCTGTTCTTGTCATTACTACGTTTGTGTTTGTGGGAGCTTATTGCTGTGTTTCCCACATCCCATTGCTACCAATCATTGGCAGAGTTTTGGGATGATTTTAGATCATGAAAGGCACAGCAGTAATGAAAAATGTCTCTTCCTTGCACTCGGCATATATGTAACTCTCTTCCTGACTGTCGTGTTACAGGCAGGGTGAATCATGACTAGACCGGCAACTGCTTGGCCACACATCTCAACATTAAACCAAGACTCAAATTCCTTCTCAACTTAACCCTGTAAGAGAATCTAAAGATGAGAACAGTTTTCTCAATGGCACTGGCAAAAAACAAACCCTTAGTCAGTATCAAAGTCATCAAATAATCATTGATATCTTTGTGTACATGGAATTCACAGTAAGCCAATTATATTTTCAACCTTAAACTGTAACCAATGAGATACTTTATTTTCTGAAAAGACCTTCAAGTGATCCCAAGGGAAAAGAAGGTGCAATTATAAATAAAATGACTCCTTTATTTTGTGATACTAGGCCAATTATAAAGAATACAGAAATATATAATGTCAGAAAGATGGAGATGGAATAAAATGTGAATAAATGCATAAATGCCAGCATGTATTTACAATGTAAACAGAATTATAAGAAATGGTTTAAAGTGTTTGCAGTGCAGCGCAGTGTTGAGGAGAATAGATTCGGAACAATCTTAATCCAATTTCAAGCAGTGTTAAAAGAGCAACTTAAAAATGGTTACTAACTTGGCATTAATTAGGCACTTGAATCAGGGCACATAATGAAGCTGGAAAATGAACAAAAGAAAACCTCTGAACTGGGGAGGTAATTATGGGGACAATTGCTGGAGGATGGTGAACAGGAGAGAGCAGAAAACAATCTTCTGAAGTTAAGGTTAAGAGATCCATTTGGTTAGAGATATTTAGAAGCAGTTGATCTGATTTTAGGGTGGTGGGTTGGAGATATGTCTCTACCAAAGGAGGTGTAAGGCGCTCCTTCCCTCCACTATCCTGCAGGTCACCCCTGGGCAAAATTTAACACCTGCTCAGCCTCCCGATCAGGGTCATGTGAAGTCATGGGAGCAGGTGGTGGATGGTGGTATGAGCAGCTGGTGCATATCACAAGTCCTGGTTATGCAACCATTGATGTCAGGCAGACAATCTCTGAAGAGTGTTGATAATGGCTGGGGTCACCTGTCTTGTAAAGGCACTGCCCAGAGGAAGCCACTTCCGTAGAAAAGTTTGCCAAGAACAAAGATGATCGTGGGACCATGATCGCCCATGCCATACAACACGGCACATAATGATGATGATCTGATTTTAAAATGCAAGACAAGGATCTATCTCGAGCTTTCTTCTCTGAGAATCATCACCTTGTCATGGTGGCGAGGCTGGTGAGTTCCTGAGATCCCAAGAGCAGTCTGGAGTTTAGCTCCTGTTAGGGTCACCGATGGTGATAAGGTCAAGAGGGAGGTTCCAGACAAAGAGCGATCCAAACAGGACCAAGACGGTGGAGCTGGCAGAAGATGATGGCACATCACAATGGCAGTGAAGACAGAGGAAGGCCTCAGCAGCAAAGGGTCCTCAGTTGTCTTGCATTCCACGCCACTGGAACCTGACCCTGATCTGTCAAGGACCGTGTGGTGACTGCCTGTGCATCAGCTTCCCCATGTTAAACAAAGTCACACATAGACATTCTCCACTGAGGACCCACCATTGGACAACCCCTTATAGGACCATCTTTCTCGACTTGAGTGATCACACTACCAGAACTTGACTTTATTGCATGGTCATGGAAACATCTCTGAAAAGAAAGAATATTCCATATTTGAGAAAAAAAGACTTCTACCTTCCTTGTGGGTACTAATGCTGCTCGAAAGATTCAAAGTTTGTGATCAGAACATTAATTAGCAGAGACATAATTAAAGGTTGTGTGTCAATTTTGGATGACATCAGTGCAGAGAAAAGAACACAAACTTTGAAGACTTCCATGATCTCAGGTACTTCAAGTCAGGAGAGAATCAATCAACTGAGATTTTGTGTGCCTGAACTGCAGCTTTCTATAATTAAAGGATGCAAGATCGTGAATCCCATCTGTGGGAAAACAATACCTTTCAAACTTTAGTTAAGGTTTTGGAAGGGGCTTTATTGTTTCTGGAAAGCAGCTGATAGGGCACACTGTTAATTGAATGCATCATTGACTGCAATTGTTGTTAAATATGTTCAGAGCTTTAATGAAGTAACCAACCAATGTGCAAGGTTTGGCTGCAGGTTAAAATGGATTGTTGTCCAGGTGGTGGGCCGTGACTAATGTGGTACCACAAGGAGCAGTGCTTGGTTCCCAGCTCCACAACATTGAACTTACTGCACAGGAGCTCTGTGTTTGTATCAACCACAATGCTAATTTAAACTAATCCCATTTGCCTGCACATGATTCACATCCCTTTGTTCTTTGACTGTTTATGTGCCTGTCTAACTTATTCTTAAAAATTGATATTTTATCTTCTTCCACCCCCTCCTACTCCCCATACCAGGCTCTGGATAGACAGATAGATAGATACTTTATTGATCCCAGAGGAAATTACAATGTCACAGCGGCATTACAAGTGCACAGCTATACAAAAATACAAATATCAGAAGATAGTAAGAAAGAATAAAAATTATAAGTTACCTTAAAAATAGACCTGCATAGATTATACTGGTGACAACAGACTGGTAGAACATGTGAAGGAGAGGCCTGCATATTCCAAAGGACTTCTCTCTCCTCAGAAATTAGAGGTGACTCTGGCCCTTCTTGTACACAGCCTCTGTATTGGTGCTCCACTCAAGTCTGTTGTCCAGGTACATCCGAAGGTACTTGGTCCTCATGATATCTATGACTTCAACATCAATAGTAACAGGAAGCAGTGCAGCTTGGTCTTCCTAAAGTCCATCACCATCTCCTTTGTCTTATAAGACCAAAAGACATAGGAGCAGAATTAGGCCATTCAACCCATCAAGTCTGCTCTAGCATTCGATCACGGCTGATTTATTTTCCTCTCACGCTCATTCTCCAGCCTTCTCCTCATAGCCTTTGATTCCCTTACTAATTAAGTCCTTATTAACTTCTGCTTTAAATATACACAATTACTTGGCCTCAGTCCAATTCCACAGATTCACCATCCTCAGACTAAAGAAATTCCTACTCATGTCTTTCTATTTCGAGGCTGCGCCCTCTGGTCCTAGACTCTCCCTCTATTGGAAAAATGCATGTCCACTTATTCAGTAGGTTTCAATGAGATCCCCCCTCATTCTCCTAAACTGCAATGAGTACAGACCCAGAGCCATCAATTGCTCCTCAAGTGTTAACCCTTTCATTCCTGGTATCATTGTCATACACCTCTTCCAGACCCTCTCCAATGTCAGCACATCTTTTCTTAGCTACAGAGCCCAGAAGTGCTCACAATACTCTAAACATGGTCTGGTCAATGTCTTATAAAACCTCAGCATTACATCCTTGTTTTTATATTACAGTCCCCTCAAATTGAATGCTCATATTATATTTGCCTTCCTCAATACCAGCTTAACCGGCAGTTAAATTTCAGGGAATACTGCACTAGGATGTCCGAGTCCCTTCGCACTTCAATTTCTAAATTTTCTCTCTACTTAGAAACTAGTACACCTTTATTCCTTCTACCAAAGCACATGACCATACAAATCCCTACATTGTATTCCTTCTGCCCCTTCTTTGCCTGTTCTCTCAACCTGCCCAAGTCCTCCTGCAAACTCACTGCTTTCTCAACACCAACAGGCCCTCCATCTATCTTCGTGTCATCCGTACCTACCACTCTATGTGATGAAACTTACTTTGCACCTCTCCCACAAACTTTCCTTTTCTCAACATAGAGCTATGTCCTTTTTTATGTGACACTTCCACACTGGGGAAAAGACTCTAACTACCCATTCCATCTCTGTCAGAGTCTAACTGGCTACCCTGTCTCTGCCCAATCTCTACCCCACACATCCAATCTTTCATTGAGGGATCCAAATATCAGAGTTTGCTGATGGTATTAGTCAGCAACTGTGAGTACAGAGATGGATTCTGGACCAGCTTCACCCCCCTCAACGGCTCCGTGGCTGAGGACTCATTTTCGGGGATGCTGCAGTTAATGTTATTTGTTCACTTTTCATTGTTTGCACGCCTCGTTCTTTTTTTCACACATTGGGAGTTTGATGGTCTGTATTGTGTGGTGCTTTTCTTTAAATGGTTTCTACTATGTTCTTTGTTTTGTGGCTGCCTGCAAGAAGGTGAATCTCAAGGTTGTGTATTGTATACGTACTTTGATAATAAATACACTTTGAACTTTGAACTTTGGAGGAAAAGTGGTTTCAAAAGGATGCCAGTGATATGAGTAACTGGTTCACAATATGATTAAACATATACAATGTGAAGAAATATGAAGTTGTTTATCTTGGTGCCCAAAAGAGAAAAACAGAGCATTGATCAAAATGGGGAGACTCGGGTAGATGGAGGTTCAAAATTCCTTAAAAATCTTGTCAGTTGGGCAACTACTGATAGACAACAAATGTAGATATCGCATTTTTCATATTTTAATTCCTGCTTGTGTTCTTTCTGGTCTGCTTTACATTATTCTCAGTTTATCCATAAGACCATAAGATATAGGAGCAGAAGTAGGCCACTCGGCCCATCGAGTCTGCTCCACCATTCAGTCATGGCTGATCCAATTCTTCCAGTCATTCCAACTCCCCTGCTTTCTCCTCATACCCTTGATGCCCTGGCTAATCAAGAACCTATCTATGTCTGCCTTAAATGCACCCGATGACTTGGCCTCCACAGCTTCTCGTGGCAACAAATTTCACAGATTTATCACCCTCTGACTAAAGTAATTTCTCTGCATTTCTGTTCTAAATGGAGATCCTTCAATCCTGAAGTCGTGCCCTCTTGCCCTAGACTCCCCTACCATGGGAAATAACTTTGCCATATCTGATCTGTTCAGGCCTTTTAACATTCGGAATGTTTCTATGAGAACCCCCCTCATTCTCCTGAACTCCATGGAATACAGCCCAAGAGCTGCCAGACATCCCTCATACAGTAACCCTTTTATTTCTGGAATCATTCTGGTGAATCTTCTCCGAACTCTCTCCAATGTCACTATGTCCTTTCTAAAATAAGGAGCCCAAAACTGCGTAGAATACTCCAAGTGTTGTCTCATGAGTGCCTTATAGAGCCTCAACATCATATCCCTGCTCTTATATTCTATACCTCTAGAAATGAATGCCAACATTACATTCACCTTCTTCACCATTGACTCAACCTGGAGGTTAAACTTTTGGGTATCCTGCACAAGGACTCTGAAGTCCCTTTGCATCTCTGCATTTTGAATTCTCTCCCCATCTAAATAATAGTCTGCCTGTTTATTTCTTCCACCAAAGTGCATGACCATACACTTTCCAACATTGTATTTCATTTGCCACTTCTTTGCCCATTCCCCAAAACTATCTAAGTCTTTCTGCAGGCTCTCTGTTTCCTCAACACTACCCGCTCCTCATCTATCTTTGTATCATTGGCAAATTTAACCAGAAATCTATTAATGCCATCGTCCAAGTCATTGTCATATATCACAAAAAGCAACGGTCCCAACACCGACCCCTGTGGAACTCCACTGGTAGCCGGCAGCCAGCCAGAATAGGATCCCGTTATTCCCACTCTCTGCTTTCTGTCGATCAACCAATGCTCCACCCATGCTAGTAACTTCCCTGTAATTCCTTGGGCTGTTATCTTGCTAAGCAGTCCCCCGTGCGGGACCTTGTCAAAGCCCTTTTGAAAATCCAAGTATAACACATCCACTGGATCTCCTTTGTCTACCCTGCTTGTAATTTCCTCAAAAAATTGCAGTAGATTAGTCAAGCAAGATTTTCTTTTCAGGAAACCATGCTGGTTTTGGCCTATTTTGTCACGTGCCTCCAGGTGCTCCGTAATTTCATCCCTAACTATCGATTCCAAACTTTCCAACCACTGACGTCAGGCTAACAGGTCAATAGTTTCCTTTCTGCTGCCTCCCAGCCTTCTTAAATAGCAGAATAACATTTGCAATTTTCCAGTCATCCGGTACAATACCAGAATCTATCGATTCTATCTGAACTTTTCCGTCTGAAACAAATGCAGCTGGTGTTGTGCTCTTGGAACTGCATCCACTTCTACAACACATTTTTTCAGCTGATATGTTGGTGCTGGATCTCAAGTAAAAAGTAAAAGTCAATCTCTTGACTCCATCTTTTGGCTTTCTTTTTCCATTGTTATGATTAAAAGACAATTTAAGTACAACAAATAAAAAGAACATAGTTATTAAACAAATTTTATAATGTGAAGACATTGTGGCTAATAAACTGTTTATGAGCTATGGGATGTATGCAACCCATTTTGCACTGAGTTCTCATGGGCTGCACCTGCTGAGGTAATAATCTATTTACAGTCATAGTGCGATCACTCAAGTCGAGTGTGATGTTTTCCTAGGGGAACATTCCCATAATACAGAATGCCTGTGCGTGACTTTGTTTAATGTGGGGAGGCTGATACTTGGGCAGCCACCACACGGCCCTGCCATGACAGATCGGGATCAGGGTCCAGTGCAAGATGACTGGGGCCTTTCACTGCTGCAGCCTTCCTCTGCTTTCACTACCATTGTGATGTGTCATCATCTTCCGCCAGTTCCACCAGTGAGGTCCTTGTTGGATCACTCTTTGTTTGGATCCTTCCCTTTGACCTTACCGCCATGAGTGACTCTACCAGAGCTAAGCTCTGGACGCCATTGGTCTCGGCACCTCAGGATCTCACAAGCCTTTCTACCACAGCAAGGCGACGACCCTCAGTGAAAAATAATCTACTTACTGCATTTTATCAGGATTGTTCAATGTGTGGCCTAGAGGAGTGAAGTCACTCGCAAGCCAGCCTGGTCCAGGTCAGGACACTACGGAAGTGCTAGGCTAAAATAATAGTAAACTGAGCTGGTTTTAAGGTTGCCTGATGAATTCATGCTCACTGATATCACATCGCTGTTTTAAATCCGGTGTAAACTCTTGAGCAACTGTGGTGGGAATTGAATACTCATCTTCAGACATCCTTCCACTAAGACTCCAGTCACCAAGCCAATTTGAGACCCAATTAACTAGCTGACCTTTGGATCCCGCACACGTTATTTCTGGCTAATTTGATTGCACTTCAACTCCACAAATTCCAGTTACGTGCAGTAACCATTCATCCTGTTGCTTATCAAGTAACTACTCGATTGTGGACTTCAGGAAGAGCAAGTTGAGGGAACACACATCAATCCTCATCGAGGAATCAGCAGTGGGAAGCATGAGCAGTTTCAAGTTCCTTGGTGTCAACATCTCTGAGGATCTATCCTTGATGCAATAACAAAAAAGCACGACGGTGGCGGTCTTTCATTAGGAGTTTGAGGAAATTTGGTATGTCAACCAAAGATTCAAGCAAAATTCTACAGATGTAACATGGAAGGCAGTCAAACTGATTGCATCACCATTTGATATGAAGAGGCCACTTCACAGGACTGGAAAACATTGCAGAAAGATTTAAAATCAGCCCGCTCCATCCTGGGCACTAGCCTCCTCAGCATCCAGGACACTTTCAAAAGGCGATACTTCAAAAAAGGCAGCGTCCTCTATTATGGACCCCCATCACCCAGGACATCCCCTCTTCTCTTTGCTAGCATAAATGAGGGGGACAGGAGCCTAAAGACACACACTCAACATTACAAGAATAGCTTCTTCCTGATTTCCAAATGGACAATGAACCCATGAAACCTCTCTCAATATTTTTTCCTCTCTTTTTGCACTACTTACTTAATTTATTTTTATGTATACTTATTATAACTTATAGTTTTTATTATTATGTATTACAATGTACTGTTGCTGCAAAGCAACAAGTTTCATAACATGTGTTGGTGGTATTAAACCTGATTCTGTTTCTGTCTAATTCTGATTTTTTTTAGATTATGAGGACACGCAGTCCTCTTTTATTGTCATTGAGTAATGCATGCATTAAGAAATGATACAATATTCCTCCGGTGTGATATCACAGAAACACAAGACAGACCAAGATTGAAAAACTGACAAAAACCACATAATTATAACATATAGTTACAACAGTGCAAGCAATACTGTAATTTGATAGAAGAACAGACCATGAGCACGGTAAAAAATGTCTCAAAGTCTCTCGAAAGTCCCAACATCTCACGCAGATGGTAGAAGGAAGAAAAGTCTCCCTGCCATGAGCTTCCAGCGCCACAAACTTACCGATGCAGCATCCTGGAAGCACCGAAAACTTCGGGCCCCGACCAGCCATCTGACACCGACCACTGAGCACCATCTCTGCTGAGCGCTTCGACCCCAGCTCCGGCTGCCAGCAGCAGGCAAAGCCGAGGATTTGGGGCCTTCCCCTCTGGAGATTCTCGATTGCACAGTAGCAGCGGCAGCAAACCGGACATTTGAGAAGTTTCTCCAGATGTTCCTCCGTGCTTCTCACGTCCGTCTCCATCAAATCAGGATTGTGCACGGCCCCTATTTAACAAATACGATATCATTTCACCGGAGAGGCCGCGCGCTGCTTTGCGCTGCCATCTTCTCCTCCCTCCCTCCATTCTTTGGAGATTTTAAGATACTAACCTCAGTTCCACTGCCTCTTAAGAAACAGAATTTTAAAGACTCATACTTCTCTGAAAGAACAAAAAACTTTGTTTCAAATGGGTGATGACTGGTGATAGAGTCTCCCACAAGGGAGACATCTTCTCCATATATACTCCATCAAGACTTAGGGTCAAACAGCATCTAAGGAACAAAATTAACAGTCGACATTTTGGGTCAGGACCCTTCATCTAGTTTGAAAGATGAAGCAAATAGCTGGCTATTTCTCTTCTATCATTTAGCCCTGGTGAAGGGTCTTGATTGAAATGTTGGAAATCCATTCCACTCCATAGATCCTGCCTGACCTGCTGAGTTCTTACAGTGCTTTGTGTGTTATTTCGGATTTCTAGCATCTTATCAAAGGTTGAAAGCTTTATTTATTATCAAAGTATACAACTCTGAATTTCTTCTTCTCCAGATAGCCATGAAACCCAGAAAGAAAAGAACAGCAGTATGATCATCAACCCCCCCCCCAAATCGCTCCTCTCCGCACAAAAACAACAAATAAAAATGGAACAGGAATATCGACCCCCAAAACCCCCACCCCTGTACACAGAAATACAAGAAAGATTGGATGTAAAACACAGAATATTAAAAAAATATAATACTGAAAAGAAGTCTACAGTCCAAGTCCATATCCAAAATGCAGAAAACCTGGGTAACAGTCTGCGGCACAGCGGTGAGCCTTTTCCTCTTTAGCAGCGAGCAATCCTACCAGTGATCAAAAGGCAGTCTCCCCTCTCTGGCAGCAGAGTAATCCCCCAGCGATCAAAAGGCAGGCAGCTAGCACTCACCTTCTGCATTTGCCTCGATGTTTCAATCTCCCTCATTGCTTTAATCAACGAAATGAAGTCAAACAAGGACTCGTACGCCCAGCAGCCTTCTAGTTCCTGCACACTGCCTCTCCCTCCCAGAATCCCCACCAGGACTGCAGAGTGCTGAAACACCCAAATGATCTCTGTACTGCAAACTACAGGCTCCATCATTTCCGGAATTACATTCAAGATGCAAAGACAAACGTAAAAGACAGGCTATCTCATCTGGATCTAATATGTTTCAATCAGGTTCCCTTTCCCTGTCCCAAGCTCAAGTGGATACAAGAATAGCCTGTTGAATCTTCCCTGAGAATACATCCCTCCCATTCCAAATATAGCTTTGCTGCTTCTATAGACCTTGTTGAAGAAGACCAATACTGCAGATGTTGTTTCTCTAATGCCCCCTAAAGAAGAAATATTCCAAATAGATTTTATACTGAAATCTCTGGAATGTAGCTTGAACCTATAATCTCAGAGAGCAGCTACTGAGTTGGGATGACATTTCCAAATTTGTGGTAAACTTAGTCCAAAGTCAAAGTAAGTTTATTGCCGAAGTATAAATATGTCACCATGGACTAACTTGAGATTCATTTTCTTAAAAACATTTACAGGGAAAATACAATTGAAATTATGAAAAACTATACACAAGCAAAGACAAATAACTAATGTGCAAAAGAAGACAAACTGTGCAAATTAAAAAAAAAATAATATTGAGAACATGAGTTGCAGGGACCTTGAAAGTGAGTGTGGAACCAGTTCGGAGTTGAAGTGAGTGAGGTTGTCCATGCTGGTTCGGGAACCTGACGGTTGTGGGCTACAAGGGGTAGATTAATCCAGTTCAGTGAAGTGCTGAGATTAAGATTTTTTAGACACAAATATTTTTAAAAAGTCAGTGTCTGTGTGAGGGGTCTTTCCCCTCAGCTTGCAAAATTAGGGAGCTTTGGGGAGCTTCAGGAAAGTTAATTATAGAAGCAAAAATGATGAGTTCAAGCAGGCAACATCCTTAACATCAATCATTCTGGGGCTGAAGGGTTTGCACCTGCATTGTCTCTTTGCAGATCTAGACTAGTCTGAGGTACATTTCCAGCATTTTCTCTTCAGATTCCTGATCGCCAGTATTTATTGTGTAAAGTTGATTGCCTGATCTTTGAAGTTACATTGCCTGAACTCTGATTTAAGGGCATTTCCTGTTTGACTAATATGAGCAATGATTACAAATCTCATCCTTAAAAGTGTAAAATGAACTTCTCTTCTACCTGAGTAGGCAGCCCTGTAAATTTAAACAATAGGGATTAGCTTTATTTGTCTCATGTACATTGAAACATTTAAACATTGTAGGTCCATGATTAGGATGAAGGAATTGATGGCTTTGTGGCTAAGTTTCAGGCGATAGGAAGATAGATGGAGGGGCAGGTAGTGTTGAGGAAGCAGAGAGGCTACATAAGGGATTAAACAGATTAGGAGAATGGGCAAAGAAGTGGTGGTTGGAATACAGTGTTGGGAAGTGTATGGTCACGCACTTTGGTAGAAGAAACATAAACATAGACTATTTTCTAAATGGAGAGAAAATTCAAAAATCTGAGGTGCAAAGGGACTTGGCTGTTTTTGTGTAGGACTCCCTAAAGGTTAATTTGCAGGTTGAGTCAGTGGTGAGGAAGTCAAATGCAATTTTAACATTCATTTCAAGAGGACTAGGATCTAAAAGCAAGGGCATAATGTTGAGGCTTTACAAAGCACTGATGAAGTCTGACTTGAGTATTGAGGGCAGTTTTGAGCCCCTTATCTAAGAAAGGATGTACTGAAGCTGGAGAAGGTTCAAAGGAGGTTCACGAAAATGACTCCAGGATTAATAGGCTTATCATATAAGGAGCATTTGACGGCTCTGGGCCTGTACTCACTGGAATTCAAAAGAATGAGGGGGGAATTCATTGAAACCCATCAAATGTTGAAAGGCCTCTGTAGAGTGGATGTGGAGAAGTGTTTCCTATAGTAGGGGAGTCTTAAGACCAGAAGGAACAGCCTCAGGATAGAGGGGCGTCCTTTTGGAATGGTGATGAGAAGGAATTTCTTTAGCCAGAGAGTGGTGAAACTGTGGAATTCATTGCCACAGGCAGCTGTGGAGGCCAAGTGATTGGGTATATTTAAGGCAGAGGTTGATAGGTTCTTGATTAGACGGGGCATGAAGGGGTACAGGGGGAAGAAAGGAGATTGGGCTGAGAGGGGAATGGATCAGCTATGATGAAATTGCAGAGCAGACTTGATGGGCCAAATGGCCTAATTCTGCTCCTGTATCTTATGCAAAGAATTGTGTTGTTTGCATTAACGACCAACACAGTCTGAAGATGTGCTTGGGGAAGTCACCACGGTCACCACACTTCTGGTGGTGGCATAGCATGCCCACAACTTACTACTCCGACCTGTGCATCTTGATATGACAACTGCTCTGCACGGGACTGCAAGAAACTACAAAGAGTTCTATCCTTCTTTTTGGAATGTGGGAGGTAACTAGAGCACCCAGAAGAAACCCACATGATCACGGAAAGAACGTATAAACTTCTCACGGACAGCATAATGCTAACTGCTATGCTACCCTCCACTCATATTTGATCGTGAGTGAAGTATCAAACTCGATAAGGTAACTTATGACCAAGACAGAAATATTAGGATACCAAATCCAATTAGGTTATGAGAACACTCAGTCCTCTTTTTATTGTCATTTAGAAATGCATACATGCATTAAGAAATGATACAATGTTTCTCTGGAGTGATATCACAGAAAACAGGACAAACAAAAGACTAACACTGACAGAACCACATCATTATAACATATAGTTACAGCAGTGCAAAGCAATACCATAATTTGATGAAGAATAAACCATGGGCACGGTAAATAAAGTCTCAAAAGTTCCCGAGTTGATCAACTCCCGAGACCCCGATAGCAGGCGGCAAAAGGAAGAAATTCCCTGCCATAAACCTCCAACCATCAACTTGCCGATGCCTTGGAAGCAGCCGACCACAGCCGACACTGAGTCTGTCCGTCCGAAAACTTCGAGCCTCCGACCAGCCCCTCTGATACAGCCTCCCAAGTGCCATGCTCTGCCGAGTGCCTTCGACCTCGCCCCGGCCGCTGAAACAAGCAAAGCCGAGGATTTTGGGGCCTTGTGCTCTGGAGATTCCGGTTACCACACAGTAGCAGCGGCAGTGAAGCGGGCATTTCAAAAGTTTTCCAGATGTTCCTCTGTACTCTCACGTCCGTCTCCATCAAATCAGGATTGTGCACGGTCCCCTACTTGACAGATAACAGACATCACCACCGAAGTGGCCGCGCGCGCTGCCATCACGCCACCATCTTCTCCTCCTCCTCAACTTCATCAACTAAAGTTCAACAATTAGCTGATGAACTTACCTTTTCTTTGAACTGGAGACACACTTCATGTAAAATATGGTGATGTGAACAGTGTCGAAAGCAGTGCTGAATTATAGGGACAGGTTGGCCAGGCTGGCTCTTTATTCCTTGGAATGTAGGAGATTGAGGGATGAGCTTATAGAAGTGTTTAACATTATGAGAGGCATAAACATTGATGGTAACAATCTTTACCCCAGGGTAGGGAAATTCAACACGAGGGTGCCTAACCTATGTGTGAGAGGGAAAAGATGTAGTCAGCTCCATCGTGGGCACTAGCCTCTGTAGTATCCAGGACATGTTCAAGGAGCGATTCCTCAAAAGGATAGCGTCCATCATTAAGAAACCCCTTCATCCAGGTCAAGCCTTGTTCTCATTGCTGCCATCAGGAAGGGGATACGGAAGCCTGAAGACACACACTCAATGATTCAGGGACAGCTTCTTCCCCTCTGCCATCCAATTTCTGAATAGACATTGAACCCATGAACACTACCTCACTACTTTTTTATTTCTATTTTTGCACTACCTATTTGACTATCTAATATATATACTTACTGTAATTCAGTTTTTTAAAATTATTATGTATTGCATATTACAGACACCAACAGAATCAACAAACTCGTTCGTAAGGCCAGTGATGTTGTGGGGATGGAACTGGACTCTCTGACGGTGGTGTCTGAAAAGAGGATGCTGTCCAAGTTGCATGCCATCTTGGTCAATGTCTCCCATCCACTACATAATGTACTGGGTGGGCACAGGAGTACATTCAGCCAGAGACTCATTCCTCCGAGATGTAGCACTGAGCGTCATAGGAAGTCATTCCTGCCTGTGGCCATCAAACCTTTACAACTCCTCCCTTGGAGGGTCAGACACCCTGAGCCAATAGGCTGGTCCTGGACTTATTTCCTGGCATAATTTACATATTATTATTTAATTTTTTATGGTTTTATATTGCTATATTTATACTCTATTCTTGGTTGGTGCAACTGTAACGAAACCGAATTTTCCTCGGCATGAATAAAGTATGACTATGACTATTTACTGCTGCCACAAAGACAACAAATTTCGCAACATATGCCAGCGATGTTAAACCTGACTCTGATTCTGAATTCTGAAAATGGGCCCTGAAGGGCAACTTTTCCATGCAGAGGGTGGTGAGTATATGGAACGAGCTGCCAGAGGAAGTGCTTGAGGCAGGAACAGTAGGATCATTTAAGAAGCTCGAGGATAGCCACATAGAGGAGTGGAGATTCGAGCAATATGGGCTGAACACAGGAAATTGGGACTAGCTGGATGGGCAAGATGCTTTGTTTGGCCTGAAGGTCCTATATCTGTGCTATATTGTTCGATGACCTTATGACAAAGCAAAAGTAGGATTTTGAATATTGGTGAGCAATGTTCCCACTGAGGAGTGCACGTGTGCGCGTGCACTCTCCTTTTGCTACTAGTGCACAAAGGAATTTAAACTGCACATAAAAGGTTGTCACCCTCTACCTTGTTGGCATGTTCAATATATTTCACGATCGTACACGATCACGTTTCCTTTTCCGGTTTCTGATGGGGATGCTGTTGTCAACATGGAGTTTGCAATGAATTGTCTGCAGATTTTAGGACTGGCTTATTTGTACGGTTTTTATTGAAGAAATTATTCAGTGTGCACATGATGTCACTGGGCAGAAAACTGCACAGCACCAGATTTTTGCACACACTGGTCATTATAAATTAGAGGGAATATTGTTGTTAAGTTATGACGGCAAAGATAGTCTTTGGTTTTTAGAATGGTTGTGTAAATGTTGGCAGCTGGTTATATTCTCTCACAAGTGTCCTGTTTCATTGGGTTCAATGGAATTGAATGTATAGACTGGCTGGAACTAATGTCCAATGTTCTCTACTGAGGTTGTGCCAGTGGTTCAAGATATATTTATCCTCCCACAAAGTTTACACAGATGAACGTAGGCATTTCAGAGACCACAAAGTTGTTCTGTCATACCACTAGATCATGGCTCGATTCCATTTACCCATCTTCTTTGCTCTATTGACTCCTTTGTCCAACCTCAACCAATCACTCTCAGCTTTGAAAATTTTGATTATCACAGCCTTTTGGGTGAGAAAGAAACCTTGTATCACTCTTCCCTTATGGAGAGGCTTGCTGATTTCCCTCTTAAATGGCTTAGCTCTTTATTTCACTCATTGTGCACCAAAACATTGTATTTATACTATCACCTTAACCCTGCAAAGGGCCCTGAGCCATCTCATTGGTGGGCTACATAAAGAGGTCATGGGCAGTAGACTAAGCCTGATCAAGAGACCAGCTTGAGAGGTGAGAGATTTAAGGAGGGTGTTATAGAGCTCAGAGCTCAGGCAGCTGTGAGTGCTGTCCGAGGCGCCCTCATCCGAGCAAGGTGCTAAATCATAATATGGAGGTGCAGTTCTCGAGTTCTCTGGTGCCTCACTCAAGTAACCAATTTCATCCGGGAGCCTGAATGAATATTTTTTTTGCATTCCAGCATTAGGCCATTGCATCACTACACACACCTGAATTACACAGACTTGCAGGTTGTAGAAGCTTCACAACAGTTTGGCATGGTGACTGCCTTGCCCAAGACTGTAAGAAACTGCAGAGAGTTGTGGATACCACTCAGCAAATCAGAAAAGCTCCCACATGCACTCTGTCTACACCTCTTGCTGGCTTGGAAAAGCCACCAGTATAATCAAAGATCTCACCCACCCTCGGCATTCTCTCTTTTCAAGAATCTGAAAACATCCACCACCAGGCTCAAGGACAGCTTCTGGCAGACGATTGAACAGACCTCTTGTACAACAAGATGGACTCTTTGTGGAACAGGCCCTTCCAGAAAAATGAGTTGCAATCACCCAGTAAGCCACCTATTTAACCCCAGCCTAATCACAATGATCAAATATCTTACTAATCGATACATCTTTGTACTGTGAGAGGAAACTGGAAAACCCCAGAGGAAAGCCACATGCTCATGGGAAAGATGGACAAACCTCTTCCAGACGGCACTTCAAATACTTCACTGAGTCTTGTCATCTTCAGAAGTTTTCGGATGACTTTGCCATAGCTGGATGCATCAGCAAGGGAGATGAGGCTGAGTACAGGGCTACGGTAGGAAACTTTGTCACATGGTGTGAGCAGAATTATCTGCAGCTTAATGTGAAAAAGACTAAGGAGCTGGTGGTAGACCTGAGGAGAGCTAAGGTATTGGTGACCCCTGTTTCCATCCAGGGGGTCAGTGTGGACATGGCGGAGGATTACAAATACCCGGGGATACGAATTAACAATAAACTGGACTGGTCAAAGAACACTGAGACTGTCTACAAGAAGAGTCAGAGCCGTCTCTATTTCCTGAGGAGACTGAGGTCCTTTAACATCTGCCGGTTGATGCTGAGGATGTTCTACGAGTCTGTGGTGGCCAGTGCTATCATGTTTGCTGTTGAGTGCTGGGGCAGCAGGCTGAGGGTAGCAGACATCAACAGAATCAACAAACTCAATTGTAAGGCCAGTGATGTTGTGGGGATGGAACTGGACTCTCTCACGGTTGTGTCTGAAAAGAGGATGCTGTCTAAGTTGCATGCCATCTTGGTCATTGTCTCCCATCCACTACATAATGTACTGGTTGGGCACAGGAGTACATTCAGCCAGAGACTCATTCCACTGAGATTCAGCACAGAGCGTCATAGGAAGTCATTCCTGCCTGTAGCCATCAAACTTTATAATTCCTCCCTTGGGGGGTCAGACACCCTGAGCCAATAGGCTGGTCCTGGACTTATTTCATAATTTACTGGCATAATTTACATATTACTATTTAACTATTTATGGTTCTATTACTATTTATTATTTATGGTGCAACTGTAACGAAAACCAATTTCCCCCAGGATCAATAAAGTATGACTATGACTAACTGAGCTCCAAATTCTGACAGATTTTCACTGTAGCATGCTACGTGTGAAAATAATAACGATAAAGCAAGTGATTTCAGCAACACTTGGGAGGGGTTCTTGGTCTTTTTCCCCCAGTCCTGCCGAAGGGTTTCAGCCTGAAATGTTGACTGTACTTTTTTCCATAGATGCTGCCTGGCCTGCTGAGTTCCTCTAGTATTTTGTCTGTGTTGCTCAGATTTCCAGCATCTGCAGATTTCCTTTTGTTTGTGAATTGATTTCAGCAACATCCAGATTTGAATTTATTTATCACATGGACATTATAGCATACAGTAAAATGCGTTTGTAATGCCCTGGTTAAGATTTCTACTGCTATGCTGTGAGGTATTTCATTTTAGAAGTTTTCTGTAAAAGCACTGCGCATGTTGTTCAACTTAGGAATGTTGTGTCAGCCAATCAAGACGGTAGGATTGGAAGAAGGTTCTAGAAAAAGATGGGTGGAGAGAGATTTGTGATGGACAGTGGAGGGGTTCTTGGTCTTTTGGCGGGATATGCAGAGGAGAAGATCGGGGGAGATGCCCGTAGGTTTCCATCCAACAAGAAGACGCGATTGCGAGGAGAGCTTTGTGAGATGAAGGAGTCCAAGTTGGGAAGCTCTATTGGTGATTGGTGATAAGAATTCAGTGCCATGAGTAATGATTAAATCCAGCTTTTGGAAGAGATGAGCTCCAACAGTCATGTGCACATTTAGACTGATCTACCTGTAATGTGCCCTTTTATTTATTTTTTCTTTCTTTTCTTTCTCTTAATAACTGTTTGAAAAGCTGAAATTGGTAAATACACTCTCTTTATAATTTTATGCTGGTGCATGATTCGTCATTTCTTGGAGACCGGTAATTCTGTGTGGACGGTACTTACAGAGCATTCGCTCAAATTGAGGTTCCATTAAGCAGAAGATCCCAACTTTCCTGTTTGGTTGAACCCAAAATCATACCAACCCTAAAAGTGTATTGCTGTATAGGTAACTTTCTAACCGTTGAGTCATGTGGCTGTTCACAGAGTTAGCAATTGAGCCAAGTTTGCAAACAAGCCTGGTGAAATGGTTACATGTTAACAACCAACACAGTCCAAGGACATGGTGGGGAGCGCATCTGGCAAGTGTCACCACACAATTTGGCACTCGTTCAATCTTGCTTCAAATGTGGTCTTCAGACTTTGACACATGTTGTATCTCTGTAACAGAACCCTCACTGGGAGTTTGCGGTGTGGCATCTTCAATTGCATGCAGAATGGACCAGAATAATAAGATTGACTTGGATCTCTCTGGGCATCCTTCACGGCATCCCAAAAGTTCAAAAGTAAATTAATATCAATGTCCTTACACACCTGGAGGAGGAGGATGCTTATGTGAGAATGCTGTTGTTGACTACAGTTCAGCATTCAACACCATAATTCCCTTCAGGCTTGACAGAGACCTTGGACTTCACCCTGTCTTCTGCAACTGGATCCTGGACTTCCTGTCATATCGCCAGCAGGTGGTAAGAGTGAGCTCCCTCACCTCTGCCCCTCTGACCCTTAACATGGGTGCCCTCCCAGGTGATTAAATTTGCAGATGATACTACATTGATTGGCCTTGTCTCAAATAATAACAAGGCAGCCTACAGAAAAGAAGTCATCTCTCTGACACAGTGGTGTCAAGAAAATAACTTTTCCATCAATGTCACACAAACAAAGGAGCTAGTTGTGGACTACCGGAGGAATGGAGACAAGCTCACCCCTATTGCATCAATGGATCTTGGGGTTGAGTGGGTGAACAGCTTTAAGTTCCTTAGTACAGTGGTCCCCAACCATCGGGCCGCGGACCGGTACCGGGCTGCAAGCATGTGCTACCGGGCCGTGAGGAAATGATATGATTTGATGATATGAAACAATATGAGTCAGGGGCACCTTTTCTCGTTCCCTGTCACGCACTGTTGAACTTGAACGCTTCCCCCCCCCCGCCATCAGCAGGTCCGCAAGAATATCGTCAATATTAAACCGGTCCGCGGTGTGCAAAAGGCTGGGGACCCCTGCCTTAGTATACACATCGCTGAGGACCTCACCTGGTCTACATATGTCGGCTGTGGGGCGAAAAAATCACAATAGGGCCTCTTTCACCTCAGACAGTTGAAGAAGTTCGGCATGAGTCCCCAAATCCTAAGGACTTTCTGCAGGGCACAATTGAGAGCATCCTGACTGGCTGCATCACTGCCTGGTATGGGAACTGTACTTCCCTCAATCACAGGACTATGCAGAGATTGGTACGGACAGCCCAACACATCTGTGGATGTGAACTTCCCAATATTCAGGACATTTACAGTGATACATGCATAAAAAGTGCCTGAAGGAGCATTGGGACTTGAGTCACCCCAACCACAAACTGTATCCAGCTGCTACCATCTGGGAAACAGTAACACAGCATAAAAGACAGGACCAACAGGCACTGAGCAGCTTCTTCCACCAGGCCATCAGACTGATTAATTTACACTGACACAATTGTATTTCTAAGCTATATTGACTGTTTTGCTGTATATCTTGCTGTACATACTATTTATTACAAATTACTATAATTTGCATATTGTACATTCAGACAGAGACATAACAAAAAGATTTTTATTCCTGATGTATGTGAAGAATGTAAGAAATAAAATCAATTCAATTCAATATGTCACCATATCCAAGCCTGAAATTCTTTTCTTGCAGGTATACTCAGAAAATCCAAGAAACAACAGGATCGATGAAAGACCGCACCCAAAAGGATGGACAAACACCCAATGTGCAAAAGACAACAAATTTCGTAAGTATAAAGTAAATGGAGCAGGGGAATAAATACACAGTCTTGTGGTGCACCTGTGCTGATGGAGATTGTAAAGGAGATGTTGTTATCAAGCCAAAATCACTGGCGTCTGCAAGTGAGGAAATCGAGGATCCAAATTACACAAGAAGTATTGATGCCAAGGTCCTGAAGATTATTGATTAGTTTTGAGGGGATGAAGAGCATGCCCTAGTCAATAAAGAGCATTCTAAAGTATGCGTCTTTGCTGTCCAAATGTTCCAGGGTTGAGTGAAGAGCCAATGAAATGGCATCTGCTATGGACCTGTAGGCAAATTGGAGCAGATCCAAGTTGCTTCTCGGGCAGTAATTGATATGTTTCATCACTAACTTCTGAAAGCAATTCATCACAGTGGATGTAAGTGTTACTGGATGATAGTCATTGAGGTAGGTTACCACGTTCTTCTTAGGCACCAGTATAATTGAAACCTGCTTGAAGCATTTGGGTACCTCAGAAAGCTGAAGTGAGAGGTTAGAGATATCGGTGAACACTCAGCCAGTTGATTAGCAAAGGTCTTTAGTTCTCGGCCAGGTGCCCAGTCTGGGTCATTGCTTTCTGTGGGCTCACCCTCCTCAAGGACGCTCTCATGTTGACCTCAGAGACTGAAATCACAGGATCATCGGGGACTCAAAGATTCAAAGTTTCAAAGTACATTGTTATCAAATTATGTATGCAGTATACAGCCCTGGGATTCATCTTCCCCACAGGCAGCAATGAACCAAAGAAAACTATGGAGGCATGGAACTCGTTCAGAGAAAAACTACAAACCCTCATTAAAAAAGAAACACATACACTAATGACAAAAAAAAAAGAGCTGTGGGAGTTCACAAAATGCTTTACAGTCAATTTTATTTTGATTAATAGTATTGTACAAAATTGGTTCCTGAATTTGCAACAGGGTCCTGAAAGGTGCTGAAAACCAGTTAATCTAGTTCTAGACACAACTTGACTGATAAGTATTAATTTGAACATCGAGAGAAATTGTCCAGCAATCTCTTTACAAGAATACTGTGGGATCTTTGGGATACAGCTGAGAGGGTTCAGACGTTGCAGGCACCATTCCTCGAAACTCTATTGGTCTGCCTACTTCAATTTACTTCGCCATTTCAGTGAGGGGTTTGAACCAAGACCTCTGAAATAGTTGGAGACATAAGAGACTGCAGATGCTGAAATCAAGAGCAGAAAAGATAAACAGCTGGAGGAACTCTGGAGATTGGGCAGAATCTGTGGAGGCAGAAGAGCAGTCAATATGACCATAAGACTTAGGAGGAGAATTAGGCCATTCAGCCCGTCGAGTCTGCTCCGCCATTTGATCATGGCTGATTTATTATCCCTCTCAATCCCATTCTCCTGCCTCTCCCTGTAACCTTTGATGCCCTTATACTCAATGACTTGAGCTCCACAGCCATCTGTGACAATGAATTCCACAGAGTCACCAACCTCTGGCTATAGAAATTCCTTCTCATCTCCATTCTAAACGGATGTCCCTCTATATTGAGGCTGTGCCCTCTGGTCTTCGACTCCCTCACTATAGGAAATATCCTCCCCTCGTCTACTCTAGCCAGGCCTTTCAATATTCAATAGGTTTCAATGAGATTGCTCCTCATTGTTCTAAACCCCAGTGAATACAGGCCCAGACCCTTCAAACGCTTTTCATACATTGACTCTTCCATTCTTGAGTCATTCTCATGAACCTCCTCTGGACCCTCTCCAAAGCCAGCATATCTTTTGGGTTCAGACCCTGCATTGATTCAAGGTCTTAACTCAAAAGGTTGACCATCTCTCTGCCTCCACAGTTACCACCTGACCTGCTGAGTTCCTCCAGCAGTTTGCTTTCTGCTCCAAGTTAGTTGGCCTAGTAAGGCAGAACATGCCCTGATCAACAAGTGATTGGAGGTTTAATGTCATCTGCCAGGGTTCAGAATATTTCGCTGGTGAACCATTTTTGGACATGGAAAGATACCGAATTCCAGGAAATCAGATTAGACTAACTACAATGCAGAAGGAGACCCTGCGGCCTTTCAATAGCATGCCTGCATCTACCAGAGCAATCCCATCATTTTCCCTGAAAATCACTCATCCTCAGATGGACATGAGCTCCTGCTTAATTTTCTTCGCTAACCACCTGCAAAAATTGGGGTAATTAACAGGAGCCAATTTACCCCCTGTACATCTTGCAACAAAAAAGAATTTGCAGGAGGAACTTAGTGGTGGAAAGCAATTATCAAAACTCTGCAAGAGCACCTAACCTCACAAATGTCACTATGCTTCCAGCATCAACATATCATGCCCACAGCTTACTAAATTTATGTCTTTGAAATGTGGGCATCCCAAAGAAACCCACAAGGTCAGGGGTGGATATTACAAACTCCTTAAAGAGAGTGGTGCAAACTGAATTCTGATTTTACAGCTGGTGCTCTAAAGTGGTACATTAACTTCTGCGCTATCGTGCCACCCATATGCTACCATGTCGTCCAAGCATGTCGTCGAACTTTGATGGTCATTCACGCAAATGTTACACTTCACTGTACATTTTGATGTTTCAATGCACATGTAACACATGAAGCTTATCTAATCTTTGTGGTGTAAGGAGGAACTGTGTTGGCGTGTGGCCAAGTGGTTAAGGTGTTCGTCTGGTGATTCGTAGGTCGCTAGTTCGAGCCTTGGCTGAGGCAGTGTGTGTGTCCTTGAGCAAGGCACTTTACCACACATTGCTCTGCGACGACACTGGTGCCAAGCTGTATGGGTCCTAATGCCCTTCCCTTGGACAACATCGGTGTCGTGGAGAGGGGAGACTTGCAGTATGGGCAACTGCTGGTCTTCCATACAACTTTGCCAGGCCTGCACCCTGGAAACCTTCCAAGGCGCAAATCCATGGTCTCATGAGACTAACGGATGCCTATATAAAAAAAGGAGGAACTGGAGTATATGAGTGGTCATGGACAGGCAGAAGTTAAGGTTGAGATTGAAACCTGGTCTACGGCTAACTGCTCTGCAACAATGCCAAACTAAGCCATGATTTTCGATCATGTTTGCTTGTTAGGAGATGGGGAATTGCACTGCAGGTGTGTTCAGTAAAAAGAAGGTGACAGGCAAATCAGGTGGGTAGGGAAGGTAAAGGGCTGGAGAAGAAGGAATCTGATAGGAGAGGAGAATTTACCACAGGAGAAAGGGAAGGAAGAGCAAACCCAGGGGGAGCTGATAGGTCATGGGCAGCAGTGGGAAACAGAAGAAGAGGGGTGGGAGAGGGAAATCGATATGCATGCCATCAGGTTGGAGACTACGCAAACTGAATATTCCTCCACCCTGAAGGTGATCTCATTGTGGCACAAAAGGAGCCCATGAGCAAACATGTTTGAAAGGGAATTAAAATGTTTGACAATTGGGAAGTTCCGCTTTGGGCAGATGGAGTGGAGGAAGGGCTGAACGAAGCGGTCCCCTAGTTTATGGTGGATCTCACCAATGTATGAATGAACCGATGAATAATGAGCCAAGATTTCTGGCCAAGACCTTGCTGCTGCTGAATCTCTTGTGTTTATCCTTTCATAATACGGTGGACCTGTTTAGGAGGACCTCTGTTCTCTAAATGTAAGCCAACTGCTTTCAGAAGGTTAGAAACTTGGAGAGCAACTTAATATTTACTGACGTATAGCTGTATGTTAGGTAGTGACAAGGGAGACACTCCATGGCGCCCTGATGCCTTTCCACCAGAGTTGGTCAATAGCACAGAAGGTGGTGCTTATGCCTCATACCTCCAGTGAGCGTTGGGTTTATATGCTCTCGCTGTGACCTTCTAATGCTCTCATTTCTTCCCATGTCCCAAGTAGATGTTGGCAGGTTACTCAGCTGCTATAAATACCCTTAGAGCCTTTAGCAGGGGAATCAAGGGGATGAGAAAGAACAGGCCGAAGGGAAATCAGTGGGGAAATGGGCGATAGAATTGAGCTCCAAACCAGCCTATGTTCAATGGGCCAAATTACCCCCCTGTATGTCAAGAGGAAAAAAATGTAAGGCACCAGACTTGAAATATGGGACAACTCTTCCAACTTGTCTGGATGAGTGTTGTTCCAACAACTCTGAAGATGCTCAGTCTCCTTTAGATGAAGTAACCCACTTGGCTGGCCCTCCATCCATCACCACAACCCTCTCTCTCTCCACCTGCAGTGCAATTGTTCTACATTCCATAGGTGAAGTGCATTAGAAAATACTGGGGCGGCACAGTAGTGTAGCAGTTAATGTAAACTTGTAACAGCACCGGTGACCCAGGTTCAAATCTGTCACTGTCTATAAGGAGTTTGCATGTTTTCCCTCCATACTATGTGACTCTAGACCCTCAATAATGTGGTAGACTCTTAAGCCCTTTTTTTAAAATGTTTTCGGAAGTTGTAGTCAAGAGTAATATTTGGCCTTGTGAATGAATGAAAGACTGAGAGCGTACTGTCTTTTTGTACTTATGTTGAACCAGATACAATGGACAAGGTGCCATAAGAGACCGCAGATGCTGGAATCTGGATCAACACACAAGATGATGGAGGAACTCAATGGGTCAGGCAGCGTCCATCGAGGGAAATGGACAGTGCATGCTTTGGGTTGAGACCATTTACCTGGACTGGAAGATAGAGGGGAAGATAGCCAATGTAAAGAGGTGGAACAAGAGCTGGCCAGTGATAGGTGAGGAGGGATGATTGGCAATGAAGGAGGGGAGAGTGGAAAGACAGAGTGGGAGGGGAATGTGATGAGAATTGTCATTTAGATATTTAGTGCAGAGGCATATTATTGGTTGTGGAGGAACTCTGAATCCTACACTACCCCACCTAACCTACCCTTCTCAGTTCTTTGAGTGAGGATTGGACTAGAATAGAAATCCTTCCATGCCAGCAGGTGTTCAGCTTCTGGATTCACCAATCACTTGCCAATTTATGTCCCAGCCCTTCCTTTCACTTTCTTATGCTAACTTTCCCGCAGTCCAGGTGAGTCATCTCAACCCAAAACATCAGTTGTCCATTTCCCTCTCCAGATGTTGCCTGAATTGAGTTTCTTCATCATCTAGTGTGATGCCACAAAGGGTGAGGCTTCTGATTGTCCAAAGTATGAGGCAAGCCTCCAAATTAACAGAAAATCTGTGGTCTAGTGTTTATTTATTTATTTATTTATTGAGATACAGTGCAGAGAAGGCCCTTCCAGCCCTTCAAGACACACTGCCCAGCAACCCCCAATTTAACCCTGGCCTAATCACGGGGTAATTTACCAAGACCAATTAACCACGAACCAGTATGTTTGTGGACTTCAGGAGGAAACCAGAGCACCCGGAGGAAACCTACACAGTCATGGAAAGTGGGAAGACAAGGTAGAACATGGAACGTAGAATATTACAGCACAGTACAGGCCCTTTGGCCCACAATGTTATGCTGACCTTAGGCAGGACAGCATAGATGTAATGAAAATTAACGTTTAGATATTTAATGTTGAGAGATTATTTGCAGTGTGGAGTAGGCCCTTCCAGTCCTTCAAGCTTCACTGCCCAGCAATCCCTGGATTTAATTCTAGCCTACTTCACTTCGAATTATGGGACAATTTACAATATCCAATTAACCCCCAACCGGAATGTCCCAGATACCAGAGCACTGGAGGAGGCCCATGTGGTCATGGGGAAAATGGACAAACTCGTTACAGGCAGTGGTGGGAATTGAACCCGCGTCACTGGTACTGTAAAGCATTGCGCTAACCACTACACTACTGTGCCGCCCCAGTTATTGTTGGTTCTGGAGGAAATCTGTGTCCCACAGCACCCTATCTTCCTTACCCCTTCTCAGTGCTTGGGGTGGTGGGTTGTTGCACTAGAATAGAAATCATTCCATTCTCCCTTATTAATGAGAAAAGTAAGCCATACATTGCAATAAAGACAAGAATTTTTTTTAATATATTGCCTGCTCAAAAAGGCAGAATTTCACACAAGCTGCAAAAACATAAAAGGCAAGTCCAGGATAGGCCATTACATGAGCTTATTCTGGAACATTTCTTTAATTCATAGTGAGCAAGACTGATCTCTTCAATGACCCACAGTCTGGGCTGAAGACAGTAATATGCATGATGACAGACAGCAGTAACTATGGGCTTGGTGAGCCAGGTGGATAACTTGGATTGAATTCAGATCGCCTGGGGCTATGCAGTTTTAAGATAGAATTTAAATTTGGGGTCTGGTGTTTTCCGGCTCAACTGCTAAAACATATTCATCCACTCTCTACAGCTCATCGGAGTTCCTCGGACAATGCCCCAAGCATTTAATCCAAAAGTGTGAGACGAGTATTGAAATGGTCAAAGTCAGCAATAAAACCCAAGCATACTTCAAAGCCAAAATCACTAACACATTTCTTTTAGAGCAAGACACCAAATCAGAAACTAACTTCACACAGTGTGAGCAGAGAGCAGGGGAAGGGTAGCAGATATTTGTATCAACATTGAAATAAGACACCAGCTACCTTTCCCCCCCAAAAAAAAATCATTGTCTTTGTGGCAGATAATTATTTTCCAGCTTCTTAAGTAATCTCCCATAGGAAGAAGTCTAAGTGATTTTTTAAAAATTTCATTTTTAGTTTTTAATAGGTTTAGCAACTTCACCTGTTTCAATCAGTTGTTAACTTTTAATTAATTTTCTTCTTTCATCAAAAGAGAATGTACACTTTTGCTAAATTTGCTCTTACAATTACTATGAGTATGAAAAATCGTCAGGTTTTCCCAGCATGCATTTTCAATAGTAATTGCTAATAATTACAGAATTTAATGACTCTATGGAGATACTTTAAAAAATCTCTTGTCTTGATGAATTTATGGATTTGAGTCTGGAAAAAACTAAAGGAGAATTACAGCACTGAGCAAAAGTCTCAGGCACATACAATATATGTAGCTAGGGTACCTAAGAATTTTGCACAGTACTGTATTCGTTAACATGGAGTGAAGGGCAAGTTTGCAAATCTGGAGGGAGCAAAGGATGTTGGGAATGGCGAGGGTGGAGTGCCACAGGAGAGGTATGGGACAGGTGGCACAGGTGGCAGAGAAGAAATGCCAGGGCGATGGTGGGGGAGGGGTGGCCTGTGTGTAGACATACCCAAAGCTGAAACACCAGGGAAGGTCATTTGATTTCAAACAATTGGTTGATTGACTGCTACAGAATGTCTTTCTGGTGCTTTCTGCTCCCTCCCCTCTCTTTTCCCCTGTTCCCAGCCTTTCCTTTCTCCCTGCCCCCTTCCCACTCTTAGTCTACAGTAGAAACCTGTATCAGAATCAAGTTTATCATCACTCACGCTAATTACTGACTGATAACTTACACTTGCGCATTGAACTGTGGCTCTCTTTGCAAAGTGAATATATGAGTTAACTTCCCTCCGAGCATGTGCCTTTATTTATTTGATATGTAGTTGTACAGAAACATCAAACTGGTAATGAGTATGAACCTGAATGTCCATGGATATCATCTACTGCGCCAACAGTTACAAGACAACAGAATTCAGAGGGAAGAAGAGAGACAGCAAGAGAAAAGACTGAACTGAACCAGTACGGAGAAGGAAAAGGCAGTCACGGATGCAAGAAAAGGGCACTTGAGTAACAGTGCAGAGTACACTGTGAAAGACGCACAACTAGCAAAGCTAAAGTAAAAATAATGCGATGATGGGCTTAGTTGGGAAAGTTGATAAATTTGATAGTGCTGATGAGAACTGGGTATTATATATTGAGAGGGTTGAACTGTATTTTAATACAAATGATGTGTATAAGGTAAAGAAAGTCTCCACATTTCCTAGCTTAATGTGCTAGAACATACACTACTACTACATCGACTCAGGCCTAGGGTGCTGGCGTTGGGCATGATGACTGACTCTCCACTTCTCCCTCTCCCTCATCAGTGTGTTCAGTTCATCTACATTAGCCACGCCGTTGTCTTCTAGGAGCGTGTTGACTATAGTCTTGGGAGGGCGCCCAGGGTTCATCCTCCCATGTTTGGGCTCCCATACAGTGACATACAGTAACTTAGTAACTCTTGAAAAACCAGCAAGCAAAATCACTTGAGCTCAAAATCGCTAGTAATAGCTGGGATATTTAGAATATACAGAAGGAACCAGTCAAAAGATGAAAGCATTTCTGAATACATTTCAGAACTGCACAAACTTTCCTAAAACTGTGACTTTTGCGATGGACTTTCTGATGAATTTAGGGACGGGCTTGTATGTGGCCTGAATTGTCAAAGCACTCAAAAGAGGCTACTGTCAGAAAGGGACCTAACCTTAAAATGGGCATTGACCATTGCAATATTGTTGCAGACTGCAGCAAAGGATGCAACAAAACTACAGAAAAAGAGTTTATAATGTGAAACTCAGTAAATGTCCCCAAATGGTACAAAAAGCCAAAATGTTACCAATGTGGCAAATCTTCCCATGATGCAGATGACTGTTGGTTCAAAGAAAAAGTTTGCAGAAAGTGTCACAGACAAGACTGCGTAGAGAGAATGTACAAGTCAGATAAAAAGCACAACCAAAGATAAAAACCACACAGAGTGAAAAGTTTCAAACACAAAACCAAAGAAATGCATAAAGTGACGGAATGTGAAACTGAATCAGACAACATAAAGTCTTTCAAAAGTGAGCTCTCATCCCTAGCATTACTGAAGCAGACTGCAAGTTCATATGGATCACAACAGATGTGTCTGGTGTAAAACTGAAAATGGAGCTGTGATTCAGAGGCCGACTACAATAGGCTGTTTTCAAAGTTACCTTCGGAAAAAACCTCGGTGATGCTAAAGACCTACACAGGTGAAAAAGTGTCTCCCAAGGCAAGCTGAAAGTGAATGTGATGTATGGGGGCCAAACACAGCAGTTAGAGCTTTATGTGTTGAAAAGTGGAAGGGCAGCCCTTTTGGACGTGAATGGTTGAGAAAAATCTAACTAGACTAGCACACAATCAAATCTCTTAATGTGGCATCAAAAGGGTTACTTTCAAGGACTCCACAGCTGATGTTCTCAGCCTTATTTATTCTTTTATATGCACAATTTGTATTATTTTGTACATTGGTTGTTTTGTCAATATTTACTTCTGTATAGTTTTTCATAAATTCTATTGTATTTCCTTATTTTGCTGTAAATGCCCACAAGTAAATGAATCTCAGGGTTGTATATTGTGACATATATGAGCTTTGATAATAAACTTACTTTGTCTACATTAACTCTGACCTTCATTCTAATCTATACTCTTAATATAGATGACAAACAACAGGGACCCAGCTCCAATCCTGGTGGTACACCATTGGTAAGAGGTCTCCAGTCTTAAAAGCTACTGTCTACTGCAACCCCTGATTCCTTCCACCAAATCAAGTCAATTTTATATCTACTTGTCTAATTCACTTTGGCACTCATGTGACCTCATCCTCCAGACCAGCTGACCGAGCAGGCTCTTGTCAAATGCTTTGCTAAGGTCCATGTAGACAATGTCTACTGCTCTAACATCATCAATCTTCTTGGTCAATTCATCAAAAAATGCAATCAAAGTTGTGAGACAGTACTCCCCCACACACAAAGCTAGGCTGAGTTTCCCTCATAAGTCCTTGCCTTTCCAAATGCAGTTAGATCTTGTCACTTAGAGTCCCCTCCAGGAACTTTTCCGCCACTGATCTCAGACTTACTAGCTTGTAAGACCATATGACCAATAGACATTGGAGCAGAATTAGGCCATTCAGCCCATCGAGTCTGCTCCACCATTCCATTATGAATGATCCCAGATCCCACTCAACCCCATGCACCTGCCTTCTCGCCATATCCTTTGATGCCTTGACCGATCAGGAAGATATCAACTTCTGCCTTAAATATACTCACAGACTTGGACTCCACCATAGAATGTGGCAGTGCATTCCACAGATTCACCACCCTCTAACTAAAAGAAATCCGCCTCACCTGCATTCTAAAAGGTTGCCCCTCAATTTTGAGGCTGTGCCCTTTAGTTCTGGATGCCCCCATCATAGGTTATATCCGCTCCACATCCACCCTATCTAGTCATTTCAACATTCGGTAGGTTTCAAAGAGATCGACCCCTGCATTCTTCTAAATTCCAGTGAGTGCAGGCCCAAAGCTGCCAAATGCGCCTTATATGTTAACCCTTTCATTCCCAGAATCATCCTTGTAAACCTCCTCTGGACTCTCTCCAATGACATCACATCCTTTCTGAGATATTATAGGGCCCAAAACTGTTGACAGTACTCCAAGTCCAGCCTGACTAGTGTCTTATAAAGGCTCAGCATTATCCCCTTGTTTTTATATTCTATTCTCCTTGAAATAAATGCTAACGTTGCATTTGTCTTCTTTGTCACAAACTCAAGCTGTAAATTAACCTTCTGGGAGTCTTACACGAGGACTCCTAGGTTCCTCTGTACCTCTGAAGTTTGAACCTTCTCCGCATTTAGATAACACACACAAAATGCTGGTGGAACGCAGCAGGCCAGGAAGCATCTACAGAAAGAAGTACAGTCAACGTTTCGGGCCGAGACCCTTCGTCAGTGACAAAGGGTCTTGGCCCGAAACATCGACTGTACCTCTTCCTATAGATGCTGCCTGGCCTGCTGCGTTCCACCAGCATTTTGTGTGTTGCTTGAATTTCCAGCATCCGCAGATTTCCTCGTGTTTGTGTTTTTAAATCCCCATTTAGATAATAGTCCACATTATTGTTCTTTTTGCCAAAGTGAATTATCATACTTTTCCCAACACTGTATTCTCTCTGCCACTTTTTTGCCCATTCTTCAAATTTGTCTATGTCCAGCAATAACATTTCTTCATCAGCACTACCTACCCCTCCATCTATGTTTCATCTGCAAACTTTGCCACAAAGCCATCAATTCTATTATCCAAATCATTGACAAGCAATGTGAAAAATAGCTGTCCCAATACTGACCTCTGAGGAAAACCACTAGTCACTGGCAGCAAACCAAAAAAATGCCTGATTTATTCCCACTCACTGCCTCCTGCCTGTCAGCCATTCCTCTATCCATGCCAGTATCTTTCCTGTAACGCCATAGGATTTTATCTTGTTTAGCAGCTGATAGTTATCTGGCTTCCCTTCAAGACCTTTTTAAATTAAAGTACAACCTTTACTACCCTCAGATTTGCAGGATCTCAACCATGGCTAAGGAAAGCACAAAAATATCTGCCTGGGCCCTGGAAATTTGTCAAGGGTTTATTTCATGTCTTTGGCTGCTTCCTACAGCTTTGATGAAGTTCTGCAATGATGATCAGGTCATTGAACGAGCAAGAGCTTTTCTCTTTAGAGCAAAGGAGGATGAGAGCTCACCTGATAGAGATGTACAAGATAACAAGAGGCATAGATCAAGTAGATGGACAACACTTTTATCCCAGGGCACCAATGGCTAATACAAGAGGGCATAATTTCAGGTGATTGGAGGAAAGTATAAGGAGGATGTCAGAGAGTATGCTTTTTACACAGAGCATGGTGGGTATGTGGATTGAGCTGCCGGGTTAGTGATCAAGCCAGATTCGTCTGGGACATTAAAGAGACTTTCAGACAAGCACAAGGATGAACAAAAATGGAGGACTATGGGGCAGTGAAGTGTTAGATAGATCTTGGAGATGGTTAAAAGGTTGGCAAAACATTGTGGTCTGAAGTGCCTGTACTGTGCTGTATCATTCTTTGTCCACTCTGCTTCCAGATGGATGGACAGCATTACGATTCAGCTGTCACTTAGGGAGCCGATCTTCAGCCACAGAAAGGAGGTGGGTGAGGAAGAAGCTGGCAATGGTGTAGCCTGCGCCCGACAACAGAGTGAGCCTATCCTATTGTAATTACCAGTGACTCCTTTCCTGAGGATGCTTTACAATTACAATTGCAGTATCTCTGGGATCCACAAAATAATCTCCCTTTTCCCAGATGGGAGTGATGATGTTGTGCATTGGAAGCTAAAGTTCTTTGGTGCTTAGTTTTAGGATTTTGGCATACTCTGTTCACAAGGCCTTGTTACTATTGAGATGGGATATACTTTTCCCAACTTTTTGTCAATTAGGATTGCCGACAAGATTGAATTAACTAGGCTGCTATGGGATGGAGTCGAGTTCCTTCTGGCAGAGGTTGACTGCCCTTCTGTCCTATGGCTTCATGCTGAAATCATAACTGTCAACTTACTCAAGAAGATCCAGCAATCATTTTATGGATCTTGCAGCTGAAGTTCTTGCTTTTTATATAACTTTCATTGACAACACTAGGGTAACACAGTACTGGTTTAATGGTGAAAGATATTTGAGTAATTTCTCTGCTGAATGATCCCACAACATGAATTCTGGGATTCAACCAGGGAATAAAACAGAAGTGATAGCCATGAAAGCACTTCATTGTTAATAAAGATCACTTCTCATTCATTTGTACCTTTAGTGAAAGGAGATCTTGTCTCAGCTGGTCTATCTCAAAACCTTCTGCATTGAGTTTTCATTCTATCAGGCTCTGAAATGGCTGTTTGGCAAAGACAGCTAACTTCGAGCAAATATTTAGTTGTCATTACCACAGATGGTTGTGGAGACCAAGTCACTGGGTACAGTATATGATATTGATAGGTTCTTGATTAGTAAAGGCGTCAAAAGTTATGGGTGCAAGGTAGGAGAATAGTTGATATAAAAAATAAATCAGCTGTGATTGGTGAAGCAGATTCAATGTGCTGAATGGCCTAATTCTGCTCCTGTGTCTTATGGTTTAAAGGCTAAATGGCTTTCACAGTTATTACTGAATGGTGTTAATTGGTAGATCTCAAGCTGAAGCTTAAGGCCATAAGTCCATAAGACATAGGAGTAGAATTAGGCCATTTCGCTATAGAGTCTTCACTGCCATTCTATCATGGCTGATTTATTATTCCTCTCAACCAGAGCAGATAACTTCACTCAACTTCTTTCTCTATCACTGAACATTTCCCACCATCTATGAACTCACTCTCAAGGACTCTTCATCTCATGTTCTCAATATTTATTGCTTATTTATTTATTATTATTATTATAACTATTGTTTCCTTTTTTATTTGTACAGTTTGTTGTCTTTTGCATATTGGTTGTTTGTCTGTCCTGTTGAGTGTTGTCTTTCATTGATTCTATTGTGCTTCTTGGATTTACTGTGTATGCCTGCAAGAAAATGAATCTCAGGGTTGTATATGGTGACATATATGTATGCACTTTGATAATAAATTTACTTCGAACTTTGAACTTTATCTTCACCCTGCAACCTTTGATGTCCTTACAAAAAAAGAACCCATCAACTTCTGCTTTAGATATTCTCAATGACTTTGGTCTCCACAACTGTATATGGCAATAAATGCCACAGATTCATCACCCTCTGGCTGAATAAATTCCTCCTCACCTTTGTTCTCAAGGGTCATCTTTCTATTCAGAGGTTGTGTCCTCTGGTCCCAGATTCCCCCACTATAGGGTACATCCTCTCAACGTCCACTCTATCTAGTTCTTTCAATATTGGATAGGTTTCAATAAGAACCCTCCCCCATCCCCCATTGTTCTAAACTCCAGCGAGTACAGGCCAGAGCCATTAAACACTCCTCATATATTAACTCTTTCATTCCCGGGATTGTTCTCATGAACCTCCTCTGAACCTTCACCAGTGCCAGTACACCCTTTCTTAGATAAGGGATCCAAAACTGCTCACGATACTGCAAGTGTGGTCTGACCAAAGCCTTATAGAGCTTCAGCATTACATCTTGCATTCACCTTCTAGTCCTCTCGAGGCCAGGATCAGCCAGGGACCTATGCTTGGTCCTAATCCATTAAACCATCTAGGAAGGCGAGGGTTCCCCTGTAGGAAATGAATCAGCTTTGGCTTTGATATTACAACACCCTGTGCTTAGAATGAACTCGCTGACACTCACTAACCAGACCAACGCTTGAAAGAGAAATGGATTAGCCAAACTATCGGAGGTCTGTTAGTACACAAGGAGCTGTATTCAGCAGAGAAAAAGCTAAACCTTTCAGAGGCTGAGAGAGTTGACCAGGGACCTTGTTCCTTGTTGCTTTTGGTGGTAATTCTCATGCTTGAAGTTAGTCAGTTGGCTCAGCATTTGGCACTACCCATTAAATCTGCACTTTAATGTGCATAGCAATTGTTTTCTGCTAAAATTATATGCATGGAAATGTCCTGTGGGAATTCTTTAAAATAAAACAAGTTTTTATCAAAATGTACAGAGAATTTTTGAAAATCCATGAGGGTTAAAAGTTGAGTGAACCCATTATGCAAAAATATCATTTTCACCGTTTATGGGAATGTTGCCAGAACTCCTTCAGGGAAAAGTTGAGAAGGCTAGGACCTTACTCCTAGGTATCTAGGAGAATAAAAGGTTACCTTTTTGATGTGTCTAAAATCATGAGGGGCACAGACAGGGTGAATGCACACAATCTTTTTCCCCAGGGAAAGGGAATCAACAAACTAGAGGTTTAACATGGACGTGGAAGGATTTGAAAGGGACCTGAGGGGGTAAGATTATTCACACTGAGAGGGTGGTGTAAATATATGGAACTAGCAGTCAGAGAAATTTGCTGAAGGAGTACAACAACATTTCAAAGACGTTTGGACAGGTATATGGATGGGAAAGATTCAGAGGGATACAGGCCAAATGCCGACAATTGGGACTACCCTAGATGGGCATCTTGGTTGGTATGGACACGTTGGGCCAGGTTACTATTAAGAGTGTTAGAAATCTGCAATTTGCTTTCTTTTCTATCGATCATATATGTATACAGTAGGCTTCAGTTGGAAAACCTGAGATTTAAACCAACAAAATCCGTACCATTTAAAGGCAACAATGGATGTAGATCAAAAATGGGCAAGTGGTATTAGAATGTGGACCATCCATTGTCTACAAACGCAGCATGAGGAGCTGACATCTCATCCCAAGCTGTTCTTTCACTAATTCGTGAATTACAGATGCTGCAAAGACCACCAGCAACAATGAGGCTTTGGCAGAATAAAAGAGGGTACATGACAAATGGTGCAGAGACTTACGAGGAGTGAAAAATCATGACTATTAGGAAGGGTTGGATATGCTGGGGTTGTTTTCTTTCTCATAGGTGAGGCCAAAGAGAGACTTAATTAAAGCTTATAATGAAGGGCATAGATTTTCCTTCAGGTTTAGAAATCTGAATGGAAATGGCATAGATATACAGAAGGGAGATGAGGAAAATTTTATCTTCCAGAGATGGCGAGGTTTCAAACTTGCTGTCTGGTAGGTAAAGGGAGGCAAAATCCTCTTTACAAATGAAGAAAAGTGACTTGCAAGACTACAAATCTTGTGCTGGAGCGTGAGATTGGACTGAAGACCTTTTTTGATGATCAGAATTGATGTGATGGGCCAAATGGTCTGCCTTGTCCTCATTACTTTCCTTGGAACATGTCTAATTGCCTTCGAATCAAGATGGCCGAATACATTTCAGAAGATAGTTGAGAGGCTGCTACGTTGTTGGTCTGGGATCTCTTATAGACCACACTAGAGAAGAAAAGCCAATTTAGTAACTAGTTACTAAATCAAAGGATGTCAATGAGTCAAGTACTTTCTTACAATGTCTATTTGTTTCCCAATCACGATTACAGACACTCACAGTACAATTATAGATCTAATTATTTTATATTTCCCTTCTGTTTTGGAGGAACTTGTGAATGCAACCAAATTATCTTGGTATGTTCATCATTAAAACCACAGTGCCACTGTACCCAGATATACTTTCAGTCATATTAAGTAGGATTTAAGATTATAAAGATCCACCTGGCCATATTTGCGTTGCTACTATTTAGTTTATTTCAAAGTATCCGTATTAATTTTGGTTTTCCAGTAAACTGCCACATCATTAAATTCTTTCATGGACCGGGCACCAGATCTGTGACATTCAGGATATCATAGCATCACATGAATTAAACTTGTCTATATCCAACCCACCCTCCAAGAGGACCACAACCTTGTCATGGTTTGGAGGTTTCATGCCTCAATAACCCAGAGAGTTATGCCGGCTGGAATCAGGGCTCTATGCGGCTTTTGGTAGGGTCAACCATACTAAATAGGTCAAAGGGTAGAGGCCAGACTAAGAGTGGTCCCACTAATTCTCCAGGTTTGGGGGTTCAGCTCAGGGCTAACAACCCCTGACTAGTCAAACAAAATTGTTACGGAAACAACAATGAACGCTGCCAGAGACGGAGGACCTTTGTTGCTGCCCTAAATGCCAGTGGCGAAATGGGCACAAGAAGAGGAAAGAAATATCCAACCTGCACTATCACCCCCTGCACACGAACGATGACCAATGCACACAATCAAAGTCTCTGTAATCAAAGAGAGAGTCTTTGACAGAAGCAAGACAATATGGATTGCTGTAAATATGAAATAAAAACCAGCGGAGCTGGGGGTTGGCATCTATATGGAGAAGAAAAAACTTGGGATCAATGGCAACGAATGGAGAACTTCCCTTCCTGGCCTCTGGGTAAAATTACAAATTCTGAAGTATACACTCTCTTCATCCTCAGATATATTGCCTGATTTCTTGAGATTTGGATCATAGACCATAAGATGTCAGAGCAGAGTTAGGCCAATTGGTCCACCAAGTCTTCTCCGCATTCAACCATGGTTGATTTATTATCTCTCTCAACCACATTCTTGAAGGTGCAGGACGGTTGCGATGTGGTGGGTATGGGCCAAGTTGAGGAGGCGAGGGCGAGGGCCTGGGCCCAAGTGCAGCAAGTGAGCCAGTGTTTAGCCTTTGCTGGAGTGGATTCAAGGCAATTCAATATGGCAGAACCGGGGTGAAGCAGGGTCGAGGTGGTGGGTCACCGTGTCAAAGAGCGAGGAGTGCCCTGAAATTTGGCCAATTTAAGCACAGGGGCAGATTGAAAAGGTCAGGGTGTTGGTGCCAGAGGCAAGGGATGGGCCAGCGTTCAGCTCGCTGTTCTGCAAGGTTTACTCAGCTCTGTGCTGAACCGAGGCTGCGGCCTGCATCTAATGGGCTCCTGGATTGGCTGCAGTGAAGACTGGCTTCGTAGCTGTGGACTCACTCTCGCAAACTTCAGTTCTGAATGTTAATTACTTACTTTTCTGTTTGCACGATTTGTTTTTTTTTTCCTGCTCATTGAGTGTTTAATGGTCTTTTTTTAATGGGTTCTAGTGGAGTTCTTTATTTTGTGGCTGTCTGTAAGGAGACAAATCCTAAGGTTGAATATAGTATACATACTTTGATAAACTTTGAACTTTCTCCTCTATTCTCATAACCTTTGATGCCCTGATTAATCAAGAACCTACCAACCTCCGCTTTAAATATACCCAATGACTTGGCCTCCACAGCCGCCTGTGGCAACGAATTCCATAGAATCACTACCCTTTTGGTGAAAGAAATTCCTCCTTATCTCTGTTCTAAAGGGATGTCCTTGTATTCTGAAGTTGTGGCCTCTGGTCCTAGTCTTCCCCACTATAGGAAATATCCTCTCCACATCCACTCTATGTTGGCCTGTCAATAACAAATAGGTTTTAATGTGATCCACACCCCCACCCCCCCACCCCAGTTCACTTGCTAGTATTTGTTACTATACTGGAGAGGATGCAAAAAAGTTTTATGAAGATGCTACTGGGACTGGAGGGCTTGGGTTATAAGGAGAGACTGGATAGAGTGAGACCTTTTCTTCTGGAATGCAGGAAGCTGAGTGGTGACTTATGGAGGTTTAGAATATTCTGAGGGACACAGATAAGGTGAAGAGTCACAATCTTTTTTTGCAAGGATAGAGGAGTTAAAAATAAGAAGCCGGTAAAATCGTGGAGGGCAAACTTCCGGTTTAAGATGGTGCTACCGAAGATGTGCAACAGCTTACTGATAGCTTGGAAGGCGAGAGGTTTGATGAAAAACATTCCTGCTGACATCTTTTCTGAAGCAAATTTTCGTGAACAATTGCTGCAGGCAGTGAGGAAGCAGGCGGAAGTGAGTCTGGTTTAGGAGCATTGGTGGGGCATTGCAAGGTGCAATTTGTTCGAGCTGGGGTTGCAGGCAGAGTTGGTGGTATCATTGCTGGAGATGGAGTGAGTGATTTAGAGAGGAGTCTAGGCAGAAGAGGTTTGATACCCATCCACCTAACCCCGGGTGTGAGGTTGGATCACTCCAAGTGCCAAGCCGATTTGGTGGGATCAGGAACGGCTTCATGCTGGGCGGTCCAACAGTATCATAGAGCCGGGTTGGGGATCCTAGAGTGAAGCACATCCTGGTGTTTGGACAATTTAAACATCAGCACAGATAGACTGGAGGCCTGAGTGTCGGGAACGGAGACGAGGGCCGGGCTGATTTCACTCACTCTCCCTCGAACGTTCATTCTTTCCCTGCGGTGCCGAGGCTGTGAACTGATTCAGCTGTTGTGCGTTTTTGCACTGCTGATATGATGAATTGGGACCGAGGCTTGGGCCTACACCAGCTGCTCCAGCAGGGTCTGAGGACTCAGTTTGGTTCGGAATGCTGTTGGCTTGCTTCTGTTGTTTGCATGATTTGTATTTTTTCTTTCTTTCTCTGCCCAGTGGTTTCTGGTCATCCTTTTTTTCAAAATTGGATTATTCAGATTTCTTGCTTTGTGGCTGCCTGTAAGCAGACAAATCTATATACGGTATAATTTATACATTCTTTGATAATAAATGTGCTTTGAATTTGAAAGATCTAAAAAGGACCCAAGGGGCAACTTTTACCATGCAGAGGGTGCTGGGTATATGAAACAAGCTGCCAAAGAAAGTGGTACAGGTGGGTACAATTACTGCACTTCAAAGCCATTTGGATAGGGCAGGTTTAGTGGGATCTGGGTCAAAGGTGGGCAAATGCGGTGAACTCAGTTAAGTTGGTTAGTACATAAGGTAACATCTATAGGGGGGTCCATGAGCCAATTCTCATCAGGGGATCAGAGGTGGAAAGAGTCAGCAACTTTAAATTCCTCTCTGTTATTATTTCAGAGGCTCTGTCCAGGGTCCAGCACTAGTGCCATTATGAAGAAAGCACAGGAGCGCTTCTACTTTCTTAGAAGTTTGCGACGATTCAGCATGTAATTTAAAACTTTGACAAGTTTCTATAGAGAAGTGGTGGGGAGTATTGTTACGTAACCCGTAACTGGGTTGCCAAACCAGCAGAAATGGATCACTCAGTTGGAGTCTGGATTACTAGAACTAAGAAAGTTTTATTAAAGAAACAAGCAACACAGTACTCTAATCAAAAGGATAATGAATGCAACAGTTCAGCAATGATAAACATACATGTACACAGAATTCAGATAACAGGATCAATCAAGCTCTATCGTTGTCTAGGGGTAAATGACCAGTTTCAAAGTGACGCAAAGTTCAGTTCAATTTAGTTCAGTTCAGTTTGCAGACAGTTGGGGGAAGGAGACAGAGAGCAAAACGAATGAATATTCAAATGGCTTCCACACACAGACCTTCGCAGTCAGTTTTCGTGCGAGCCCTTTGTGATGTCATCTGAGGTCACCGACCGTGACCCCTCCATTTCCAGATACGATCGTTTCTCTGCGGTGAACCTGGCACCCAGGCAAGGGTGGACACACACCAGGTTCCCGCCGATCGTGCCTTTCCACCCTGTGCGTCTATGGCTTGTCCTGTGACCAGCCGTCCAAAACTTCCCACCGACTTGTGGGGAGACACACCGCTTCCAGGGTCTCGTTACCTCGGGGTGTTGTGTGTGTCTTGCCTTAGCGAACCTGTCCCTTTTTATCCCCCTGCTGGGGTATCGCCTGTCCATCACTTCAAACAGTTCAGGGTTCAAACGGGGGAGCCGATCTTGACAGCTCCCCTTCCGTTACTCTCTCCCGTCCCTTCATTAACATCTCCAAATGCTGCTCCATTGTTTTCCTTATCTCTCTCTCTCCTGAAGACAGGTGGCAGACCAACTGCTGATCCCACTGGTGCCAGCACAGGACAGCTAACATCTTAATCTATGTGTATTTTTGTCACAATTTGCAACGATTCAGCATGTAATTTAAAACTTTGACAAGTTTCTATAGAGAAGTGGTGGAGAGTATATTGACTGGTTACATCATGGTCTGGTATGGAAACACCTTGTACGGAAAAGCCTACATAAACTACAAGATACAGCCCAGTCCATCATGGGTAAAGCCCTCTCAACCAGTGAGCACATCTGTACGGAGCGCTGTTGCAAGGACCAATATCCACCATCAAGGACCCCCACCATTCCAAGCCATGCTCTCTTCTCGCTGCGGCCATCAGGAAGAAGGTACTGGAGCCTCAGGACCCACACCACCAGGTCTAAGAACAGTTATTTTCCATCAACCATCAGGCTCTTGAACCAGAGGGGATAACGTCATTCAGCTTCTCTCGCACCATCCCACAACATATGGACTCACTTTCAAGGACTCTTCCTCTCATATTCTCGATATTCATTTATTTATTTCTTTTCTCTCATCCTTTTAGTATTTGCATATTGGTTTTTGTCCGTCCTGTTGGGTACAGTCTTTCATTGATTCTATTGTGTTTCTTATAGTTACTGTGAATGCCTGCAAGAAAATGAATCTCAGGGTTGTATATGGTGACTTGTATGTATTTTGATAATAAATTTACTTTGAACCTTGAACGTCTGAAGAAGAAGGTTTAAAGAAAGCTTTGGAGTGGTCACAGGCTATGGAGAAATTTAGCCTATGGCCTCTGGGTGCAAGGTTAAACTCTGATCCTCTCCACACATACTGCCTCACCTTCTGAGATTTGCAAGCATTTGTCGTTAAACTGGAGAGGGTGTAGAAAGGATTTATGAGGATGATACCAGGACTGGACTGTTATATTTTGTAACTTCAAAACATTAAACTAATTCAAAGAAAACATGAAAGTCAGAAGAATGCGGGTGTAACATTCTCTTTACTTTAAGCAAGGCTATATAATATATATATAAAACCTATCTCTAAAAGATCACTCAAATACTACTGAAATATGAAATGCACATGACGGACTGCTTGGGTTTCAAAAAGAAGCTGCATAGTCTGGGATTTTTTTCTCCTGGAGTGTATGGAGGGTTACACAAAATATGAGGGGCATAGAGAAGGTGTATAGCCACAGTACTCTTTGCATGGGTAGAGGAGGACAAAACAAAAGGGCAAAGGTTTAAACAAAGAGGGGAAAGCTTTCAAGGGGTAACTATTTTCCCACACAGAGAGTGATGAGGATATGAGACAAGCTGCCAGAGGAAGTGGGTAGAGCTGAGTACAATTACAATATCTAAAAAGCATTTGGACAGTTACTTGGATCAGAAATGTTTAGGGGGACATTAGCCAAATGTAGGCAAATGGGTTGAACTTAAGTGACTTGGTTAGCATGAAGAAATTGGGCCAAAGGGCCCATTTCCAAGCTGTATAGATCTAAACCTTCATTTTGGGTTTTAATTCCATTATCCTGTGGTGGGTGACAGATTTAATCAGTATCATTTTTTGTATGATAGACAAAATTTCCCATTGATTATTTAATTCCCATGGTGTAAGCCCAAGGTCTATCAATTTGTATGATTTTATAATAATTAGGCACTTGGAGCAGCTGCTTTGCATTAAAATTGCCTCAGGTATTTATCATGGCTTAGTCAGGACCACTTTCCCTTTGTGTGTTCCAATCCCAGTCGAGATTTGATCGCAAGATCCTGGCTGATACTCTAATGAGAACTGATACAGTACCATGATCTTTGATGGGGTGTCCTTTTAATGAAACTTTAGACTAAGATATGGTCTGCACCTGAAAAAATATTGTGAGGGATTATTCGACAGAGGAGCAAGGAAAATACCTCGGTGTCCAGACAAATATTTATGCATTAACCTTATCAGTTAAAATCAAATCATGTTACTTTCCATTACCATAGACTTGTTGTGTAAACATGAAGACAAGAGACTCTGCAGATGCTAGAAATCCAGATTACGCACACAAAATGCTGGAAGACCTCAGCAGTCAGGCTGCTTCGATAGAAATGAATAAATAGTTGACGTTTTGGGCTGAGACCTCTCCTCAGCACTGGAAAGGAAGGGGGAAGATACCAGAATAAAAAGTTAGGGGGACGGGAGAGAGGGTAGCTCGAAAGTGATAGGCGAAGCCAGGTGGGTAGAGAAATGAAGGGCTGGAGAGAGGAATCTGATAGGAGAGGAGAGTGGACCATAGGAGACAGGGAAGGAGGAGGGGACCCAGGGAGAGGTGACTGGCAAGTTAGAAGAGGAAAGGGGCCAGAGTGGAGAACAGAAGAAGGGAAGGGGAGGTATCCCTTCATCAGGATCTGAACGTGAATGACAATAAAACTGTTCGGGACATTATACAGTTCTAGATGGAGCAGAGAAACATACCCTCCAGCTCACCAAGCCCACACTAACCATCAACCACCCATTTACAACCTGGAGCCACGAGGGGCTGCAGAAAAAAAAAGAAACAAAGAAAAAGCCAGAGGAAATCATTGGCTTTGTGGAGGGAAGTGTTCATTCCTGATGAAAGGTTCATTTCCCTCCAGTGATACTGCCTGATCCATTGAGCTCTTCCTCCTTTTTGCTTGTTACCCAGTTCCACAAATCCCACTTTATTCTTCTCAGAGCCTATCACTGACTTACACGTGAGGGACAATTAACAGCGACCAGTCAACCTACCAACCCGCAAATCTTTTGGATGTGGAAGGAAGCCAGGTTACCCCAAGGAAACCCAAAAGATCATGAGGAGAATGTGCAGACTTCACACAGGTCAAAGTTCAAAATCTAGAGCAAACTTATTATCGAAGTGTTACAGGTATATGTTCAAAGTTCAAGTTAAATTTACTATGGGTACATATATGCTACAATATACTACCCTGAGATTCATTTACGCAGGCATTCACAGTAGAACACAATAGAGAATCAATGAAAAACTACATACAAACTAAGACTAACAAACAACCAAAGTGAAAAAGAAGACACACTGTGCAAATGCAATAAATAAACAAACAAACAAACGAACAATGCAGATATTACTTGGAGTCAGGGTTGAACCCATGTCTCTGGTGCTATCAGGCAGTGATTCTACTGTGTCGCTCCTGTGGGAGGTGTTACCTGAGGTTGTTCCTTTATTACATCAAATTTGTTCAGAAATTGAGATGTGCGTCCAGAAGCCCACCCTGAGTTAGTATTACATAATGGTATCAATACCTTGTACTCTATCTTTGAGATCTAGTTCGATTAGTTTCAACAACATTGAGTTCAGAAGCAGAGCCCAGCTTGCTACTGCTACTGTATACTGCGGTTACGAAGATCAGCTTTGATAGAATTTCTTGGCAAATCTGGCTCAGCATCCCCAAAGTAAGGGAGGGTGGACCGCAGGTTCAGTAATGAGCATAGAGTGTCGAACAGTACAGCACAGGACAGGCCTTTCGGCCCACGATCTTGTGCCAATCCTTTAACCTACTCCAAGATCAATCTAACCCTTCCACCCACATGGCCCTCCATTTTCCTTTCAACCAACTTTAAAGTCTGAAGTAAATTTATTATCCTAGTACATAGAACTCATGACATACTACCTTGATATCATTTACTTGCAGGCAGGTACATGGAGCTTAGAAAAATAGAGGCGATTGGTAACCCTAGGTAATTTCTAAGGTAAGGACATGTTTGGCACAGCTTTGTGGGCCAAAAGGCCTGTATTGTGCTGTAGGTTTTCTATGTTTCTGTGTTTCTATTCACAGTAGAATAAAGAAATACAACAGAATTCATGAAAAAACTACACACAAATATAAACTGCCAAACAACCAATGTGAGAAGAAGACAAACCAGGTTCAGGAACAGTTATTATCCCCCAACTATCAGGCTCTTGAACTAGAGGGGATAACTTCACTTGCCCCATCACTAAACTGTTCCTGCAACCAATAGACTCACTTTCTTCATCTAATGTACTTGATATTTATTGCTTATATATCTTCATCATTATTATTACTATTATTATTTTTCTTTCATATTTACACAGTTGTCCCTTGTACTCTGTCCTTCCTGTTGGGTCCAGTCTTCAACTAATACGATTGTGTTTCTTGGAGTTACCGTGTAGGCCCACAAGAAAATGAATCTCCTTGTCATACAGAAGACTGGAATTCTCTCTTTTCAGTAATTCTCACAAGGCTCCACTTGCTTACAGAAGGGGTGACCTTAGATGTATAAAATCATGAAAGGTGTAGGATAGCCACATTCCCTTTTCCACTTCAGGGGAGCCTAAAATGAGAGAACACTGATTTAAACTGAGAAGGAAAAAATTTAAAAGGGACTTGGGGTGCAATGTCTTCTCCACCGAAGGTGGAGCATGTATTAATTAATTTATTTATTGAGGTACAATGTGGAATAGACGATTCAAGCCGTGCTGCCTAATCACGGGACAATTTACAATGGCCGGTTAACCTACCAGCTGGTACATCTTTGGACTGTGGGAGGAAACCGGAGCACCCGGAGGAAGCCCCTGGGTTTCAGCATGTGCAAGCCTCTTACAGGCAGCTGTGGGACTCCCTCTCACTTCTTACTGCCTTGGTTAGCAACTGTCACCTACCCTGGATATTCCTCTCTTCTCACCAAGCAGAAGATAGAAAATAGTACACACCACCAAGCTAAAGGGCAGCTTCTAGCCCACTATTACAAGCCCATTCAATAGTACCTGAGTACGATAAGATGGAATCTTGACGTCATAATCTCCCTCGCCATGGACCTGCAACTTTTTGTCTGCCTGCTCTGGCTGTAACTCTCACACTTTATTGGTTTCCCTTGTTCTAGCTCAATGCACTGTGTAATGAAACAATCTGTATGTGTAGCACACAAAGCAATGTTTCTCACTGTACTTCATTCCATTTGATAATGATAAACCTATTTACACGGCTTATTTATAGTAATTATTTACAGTATGGCACAGGTCGTAGAACCATTGCCTCACAGTATCAGAGAGCAGGGTTCAATCCTGACCTTGGGTGCTGTCTGTGTGGAGTTTGCATATTCTCTCTATAATTGCAGGGGTTTCTTTTGGGAGATCTGTTTTCCTCTCATATTCCAAAGACATGCAGATAACTGGCAATTGTAAAACTCCGCCAGTGTTCAAGAGAATGATAGAATCTGGGGACAGTTGTTGGGAATGAAATATTCGAGATTAATGTAGGATTATTGTATAATGTGTGGTTGAACTAGTGAACTGGTCTAAGTCTGCACATAACACAGTGCAGACCCTTTGGCCTGTGAAGTTGTGTCTTACTCTAAGGTCACTCTACCTCCAAGAGGACCACAACCTTCTCATAGGGTTTGGAGACTTGTGTGCCTCAGTGACCCACAGAGCTATGTCAGCTGGAGTCAGGGCCTCATGCTTTGATTCTTGATAGGGTCACCCATGCCAAACAGGTCAAAGGGTCGAGGCCAAACTAAAGGTGGTTCACTGGTCCTCCAGGTTCAGGGGTTTAGCTCAGGGCTAACACCCCGACTGGTTAAAAAAAATGTTACAGAAACAGCAATGAAGAATCCTTCTACATCAGCGTGCAACTATATGGTCAGACAGATGAAGAAACTTCACTGCTGCCCTACAGACAGATAATGATGAAGATCAATCTAACCCTTCCTTCCTACAAAGCCCTTCATTTTCCCATCATTCAAATACCTATCTTAGAGTCTCATAGATGTGAGACTCTAGCCCAGCCCTGGCAGCATGTTCCATGCATGTCCCACCACTCACTGTGTAAAAACCTACCCCTCACATCCTCACATCCTTCCCTCCACTTTACTTTCCTCCATTCTCCTTAAAATGGTGAATGCTTGGCTTATCCATTTCAAATTGTCTTTCAGGTCATTTTTTACAATTAAAGTAAAAATAAAGTCTTAAAAAAGCAAACATTTCAGCGGGCAAAGGATAATGCAGCTTTCATGAAGAACACGGTTCCTGTCAGCTTCATCAAAGACGGCATTAAAGGCTCGATCCATTGCATTCCTCTCATTTTTGCAGTTATTATACAATTAGTGGCAGAATGACAGATGTGATTATCTGCAGGTAAGTCATGAGTTAATAATTTTAATCACTAGAGGATTGCAAAGCAAATAACTAATTCATAATTGACCACTGCATCTGGGCCTTTGTGCTTGATACAGCAGCCCTCACTGCAACAGTAACTTATCATTCCACACAGTACAGAGGACACCTGACCCCACTCCATGAAATATAGTGTGGGCGTGATGGGGTGTGTATGAAAGAGCTAGTGTGTGTGTGTGTGTGTGTGTGTGAGAGAGAGAGAGAGAGAGAGAGAGCAAGAGTGTGCGTGTGTGGGTGTGTGGAGAGAATGTGCATGGGTGAGAGAGAGTGTTTGTGAGAGAAGGACAGAGTGAGTGGGAGAGAGAGTGTATGTGTGTGTGAGAGAGAGAGACAGCAAGAGTGTATGTGTGTGCGGGTATGTGTGTGAGAGAGAGACGGAGCATGTAGGAGAGACAGAGAGAAAAATTGAGTGAGTGTATGTGCGTGTGAGAGAGTGCATGTGTGTGTGTAGGGGTGTGTGTGAGAGAGAGACAGAGCAAGTGGGAGAGAGAGAGAGAATGAATGTGAGTGTGTGAGAGATTGTATGTGTGTGTGTGGGTGTGTGTGTGAGAGAGAGATAGAGCAAGTAGGAGAGAGAGAAAGAGATTGAGTGAATGAATGTGTGTGTGTGAGAAAGAGTGAATGTGTGTGTGTGAGAGAGTGAATGTGTATGAGAGAGTGGATGTGTGAGAGAGAGTGGATGTGTGAGAGTGAGTGTGGATGTGTGTGTGAGAGAGAATGAATGTGTACGTGAGAGAGAGAGTGAATGTGTGTGAGAGAGTGAAAGTGAGAGAGAGAGAGAGTGGGAGAGAGAGGGTGGGAGAGAGTTGATGTGTGTGAGACAGAATGAATGTGAGAGAGAGTGAGTGAATATGTGTGAGAGTGAGAGAGTGTGTGAGAGAGAGGGAGAAAGAGAGAGTTAGTGAATGTGTGTGAGACAGAGGCAGTGGGAGACAGAGAGTGTTAAAGGAAGATCAAATGGAATTTCATCAGACTGACCTGTTGATCAGCTGATCCTGTGGCTTCTCCCGTATTTGAAGCCAAGGCAGTCTGCTTACTGGCTAGGTTAATACAATCTGTGTGTTGGGGGAGGGTTTGGGGTGAGTTTGAGGGCAATGTCGATGTTTTGAATTGGGATTATGCACTAGGACTGGATGGTGGCACTTCTGATGCAGTGTTAACTTGAAATGTTGACAGTTCCTTTCGCCCACAGAGGCTGCTCGACCCGCTGAGCTCCTCCAGCAGTTTACTTGTTGGTCTTGTTTCTAACATCTGCAGTCTCTTGTGTCTCTCTGCTTCTGGATTTCTGATCTTACTTCAGGCAAGAAGTGTTGCCAGAGGAAAACCCTGTGAATACATGGAAAACATAACCTCCATTTCCATGAGTCGCATGCTCCTGGCCAAAGGCCTTTCTAAACTAGGGCTTCTGTTTGCAATGCACTGCGATTATCCAACATACTGACATAACTCTAGCACTAATTTTATTTTAATCGCGTACATAGACAGTAAGTTATGACCCACATTGTAACTACAGGAAGAAGGTTGTTGGAGGACAGTGATACAGCTTGTAAAGCTGCTGACTTAAGGCTGATTTATACTTGTGCGTAGTAGCTTACGCCGTATTGGTTACACCGTTGTGAGCACTTATACTTGTGCGTTGGTGTGCCTGTGTCACTCTGCAATTCACTGCCAAAATGCTAGTTGGCGGTGGGGTTTCTATGCCACTGTGTTGAGTTTCTTTGTGTTGAAACTCAACACGAAAAAACTCAAACTTCAAACAATGGCGACCGAAACTGAAGGAGGGTGAATTTTCTGTGCTTGTCCGGCCACTGAGAGACATGGACAAGGAAATGCATTTCAAATATTTTCGGCTGTCGGCAGGTAGATTTGACAATTTGGTTAATCTTCTCCAACCATTTATTTCGCATCCGTGTACGCACAGCATATTCAGAGACTGGCGATCACAATTCGAGTTTTAATGTCAGGTGGAAGTCAACAGGCTACAAACTGGCATCAAGCACAGGGTCCTCCATAATTTCGGAGGTCTGTAAAGCTTCATGGAAAGTATTGCAGCCAAGGTTCCTTCTCTGCCCTTCAGTTACCCAACGGGAAACTATTGCAGCATAGCAGGAAATGCGATGCTACCAAGCGGACCAATCACAGTTGTTGCGGTCTGCGTCGCCACGACGCGTAGTTCCATTTTTGAGGAGGAGCGCATCAGGCTACGGGGTAGGGTACGGTGTAGGGAATGCGGCTACGCCGCACCTATGGCGTCGATTTGACGCACAAGTATAAATTGGCCTTTACAGTGCCAGCCGTGCAGGTTCAATCTTTACTGCAGGAGCTGTCCGTCTGGAGTTCGCACAGTCACCTTGTGACTGCACAGGAGTCCTCAGGATGCTCCTATCACGGTGTGCACTCACAACGACTCAACCCAGCTGTGGAGGAACGGCAGACTGCCATACAGAGACAGAAACAAGAGGCTTTACAAAGAAATACCAACAAGAGCTTCAGTGGCATGACCGAACGACACCGCAAGATGAATCATTCTCCACCCACTGTGTTAAATGAGAGTTCGCATAAAATAATCATAGAAAACCAAAATCCCATGCCAGTCACAATTAATGTGACAAGATCAAACAGAAAGCACAAGGACTTAAAGATTCCAGTTAAGACAACAATTAGTAAATGCATGTGCTTGAAAATCCTAGAAGCCCAGCGTTCTACGGCACGCTACAGAGGTCCGCAGGTCTCATGACAGCTCCAGTCTCCTTCCACATTACAAAGACTTGCAGGGTAACTAACCACTGTAGGTTGTCCCCAGTGTGTAGGCAAATGGTGGAATCTGGCTGAAGTGGGCAGGAATGTGTGGAGAATGGTCTAGTGGCTACTGCGACACCTTTACAGTTTGGAGTTTAATTCTGGCGCCATCTGGAAGAAGTTTGTATGTTCTCCCCGTGACCACATGGGTTTCCTCCGGTTCAACTGGTCATCGTAAACAACTTGTCCCGTGATTAGGCTGGGGTTGACTAGGTGGGACCTTGGGCAGTGCGGCTCATTGGGCTGGAAGGGCCTGTCCTGTACCGTGCCTCTAAATAAAATAAATGAAAACAGAATGAGTGTAAATGGGTGCTTGATGCTGTGCATGTTTGCAATGGGCCGAGGGTCTGTTCACATGCTGTTTGATTCTAACTGACTAATAACACAGTTCCTCCAGCACTTTGTGTGTGTATGTTATGAACTTATTGAGATCTGCCCACTCAGAGGGTAACTTCTCCAAAGAAATGATGAGGAAATAGTTGTTCCCAGTTCTTTGAGCTCATAGGTGGATATGGACATCGATCACTGGAAGCAAGAAAGCTCCCTCACAGGTTTATCATTGATTTCAAGAGGGCATAGCCTCAGGGTAGAGGGGTGTCCATTTGAAACAGAGATGTGGAGAAACTTCTTTAGTCAGAGGGTGGTGAACTTGTGGAATTTATTGCCACAGGCAGCTGTGGAGGCCAGGTTGTCGGGCGTAATTAAGGCAGAGCTTGATAGATTCTTGATTGGATATGGCTTCAAAGGTAATGGGGAGAAGGGCAGGGAGTGGGGCTGAAGGGGGAGAAGGATCAACCATGATTGAATGGTGGATCAAACTCAATGGGCCAAGTGGCCTAATTCTGCTCCTATGTTTTATGGTCTCATTTCTTTTATAACCTAGCTCAACTTTGGCTCATTTGGCAGTTTTTCACACCACATCTAATGGCTTGGATTCAAGGCCCCAACTCTGAAAATGCAGTGTTCCCTCCAGTGACTTAGAATTGACAATATTCAATTCAAAATTCAAAGTTCAATGTGCATTTATTATCAATGTACGAATACATTATAAACCTTGAGATTAGTCTCCCAACAGGTAGCCATGAAACAAAGAAACCCAAAAGAACCCACAAAAAAGAAGAGGAGCGTTGAATACCCAGTGTGCAGAGAGGAGAAAAAAATTATGCAATAAAAAAATGCAAGCAAGGAATGTTCTGAACTGAAGTCCACAGAGTCCGTCCCCAGACTCCTAGTTCAGCACAGAGAGGAGCAGTGAGCTGAACTAGCCAATCCCTTGCCTCGGGCTCCAACACCCTGACCTTTGCAATCTGGCTTGGTGCCTAAAGCATCACCCAAACATCGGTTGCTTCAATACCCTCTGGGGTCATACCCCGCCACCTTGATTCACTCTGTACCAAACATTTCTGATTCAGCCCGGTGATTAAATCAATCGAACCTTCGGTCTTCCTCGCTCTGGGCGATGGGCCTATTGCCTCGCCTTGCCTCAGTTCTGTCACATCGAATTGCCTCCAAATCCAAAGGGAGGTAACAGATTATTGTTTCAGATGATCGTGTACATGTGAATATTCAATTCATTGGTACACCCTTAATTCCCCTACTATGTAAAAATCTATCAAATTGTATATTAAATATATTTCGTGAAGAAGCGTCAACTGCTTCTCTGGGCAGAGAATTCTACAAATTCACCACAGTCTGGGGAAAAACAGTTTCTCCTCATCTCCATCCTAAATCTTCTCCCCTGAATCTTGAGGCAATGTCCCAGATCATTACACAATTCATTGTAACAGCTACAGAGAATATGCAGTGCAGTTAAACTGTACATGAAGAGTTATCAAGGATGGAATGCTGAGGTTTTGTAAGGCAGTGGCCAGACCACATTTAGAGTAATTTAAGCAGTTTTGGGCCTCTTATCTTAGAAAGGATGTAGTACCATTTATGAGGGCCCTTAAGAGATTTACAAGGTTGATCCCAGGAATGAAAGGGTAAAGATATGAGGAACATTTGATGGCACTGAGCCTGTACTCACTGGAGTTGAGTAGAATGAAGAGGAGCTCGTTGAAACCCACGACATATTGAAAGGCCTAGATAGGGTGGACATGGAGAGGATGTTTCCATATTAGGAGAGCCTAGGACAGGTGGCACAACTCAGAATAGAAGGATGTCCCTTCAGAATTTAGGTAAGGGGGAATTTCTTTAGCAAGAGGGTGGAGAATCTGTGGAATTCAGTACAAGTAACTGTGGATATACTTAAAGCAGAGTTTGATGGTTTCGTGATTAATAAGGATGTCAAAAGTTATGAACAGAAGGCAGGAGAATAGGGTTGAGAGGGATAATAAATCAGATGTGATGGAATGACGGAGCAGACTCGATGGGTCAAATGGCCTAATTCTGTTCTTATGGTCTTTCAAATGAGATGCCAAATTGAGGATCTCTTAGGGAGATATGAAAAATTCCAGAGGACTAATCAGAGTTGGTGGGAGTGAGTTTGGTGGTGGTGGGGATTAACACATTTCCCTTACCAATACTTGATGCATCTACACAGAAAACTAGGTATACTGTACACGTTAAGGAGCAGGGAACAGAAGTTCATATGGATAGAGCTAGATAACAAGGGATGACAACGGGGGGGGGGGTGGTGGGGGGAATCATGCGGACCATAAACTATGCAACGATTGTGTCTCAGTTTTGGAACTCACATCCCACAAACAATATCACTGGGAATTGTCTGTATTACATTGTCCACTGTTGCTTGTGGGAACTTCTTAGCAAAAGTCTTATATTTAAAAAAAACATATCCAGAAAAGCAAATTGTTTGCAAAGTTCTCTGTAACAACATGAAATCCTGAAAGAGGCTACGGAAATGTGTTTTTCTTCTCATTGGTCAAGTTAGTGAATAGCTGAGCATTAAGAGCTGCTCCGGCCTATAGTCAGGCCACACTTAGATCCCCTCCAGTTTGTCTACCAGCCCCGACTAGGAGTTGAGGATGCCATCGTCTACCTGCTGAACCGTGTCTACGCTCACCTGAACAAGCCAGCAAGCACTGTGAGGGTCATGTTTTTTGACTTCTCCAGTGCGTTCAACACCATCTGCCCTGCTCTGCTGGGGGAGAAGCTGACAGCGATGTAGGTGGATGCTTCCCTGGTAACATGGATTCTTGATTACCTGACTGGCAGACCACAGTACGTGTGCTTGCAACACTGTGTGTCCGACAGAGTGATCAGCAGCACTGGGGCTCCACAGAGGACTGTCTTGTCTCCCTTTCTCTTCACCATTTACACCTCGGACTTCAACTACTGCACAGAGTCTTGTCATCTTCAGAAGTTTTCGGATGACTCTGCCATTGTTGGATGCATCAGCAAGGGAGATGAGGTTGAGTACAGGGCTACGATAGGAAACTTTGTCACATGGTGTGAGCAGAATTATCTGCAGCTTAATGTGAAAAAAAGACTAAGGAGCTGGTGGTAGACCTGAGGAGAGCTAAGGTACCGGTGACCCCTGTTTCCATCCAGGGGGTCAGTGTGGACATGGTGGAGGATTACAAATACCTGGGGATATGAATTGACAATAAACTGGACTGGTCTAAGAACACTGAGGCTGTCTACAAGAAGGGTCAGAGCCGTCTCTATTTCCTGAGGAGACTGAGGTCCTTTAACATCTGCCGGACGATGCTGAGGAAGTTCTACAAGTCTGTGGTGGCCAGTGCTATCATGTTTGCTGTCCTGTGCTGGGGCAGCAGGCTGAGGGTAGCAGACACCAACAGAATCAACAAACTCAATCGTAAGGCCAGTGATATTGTGGGGATGGAACTGGACTCTCTCACGGTGGTGTCTGAAAAGGGGATGCTGTCTAAGTCGCATGCCATCTTGGTCAATGTCTCCCATCCACTACATAATGTATTGGGTGGGCACAGGAGTACATTCAGCCAGAGACTCATTCCTCCGAGATGCAGCACAGAGCGTCATAGGAAGTCATTCCTGCCTGTGGCCATCAAACTATACAACTCCTCCCTTGGAGGGTCAGACACCCTGAGCCGATAGACCGGTCCTGGACTTATTTCATAATTTACTGGCATAATTTACATATTACTATTTAACTGTTTATGGTTTTATTACTATTTATTATTTATGGAGCAACTGTAACGAAAACCAATTTCCCCCGGGATCAATAAAGTATGACTATGACTATGACTAAGTCTAGGGTCTGATGTCTACTTTCTCATGTTTGTTGGTGTACAATGGACTTCGGTTCAGTATAGAGTTGGAGAGGGTCCATTGACCAAGGTGTCAACTTCTGGCTGCCAAGATGACCACAAGTCCACTTCTATGTGGTCACTGATTGGGAAAAATATGGGGATACAGATGCCCCCATCTATGGCAGCAAGCAGTGATGTTTCAATGCCAAAGGTGATAAAACGATTTTACTGGCAATAGACGCTTGTCGATAAGACAACAGGAAAACATCCAGGAGGATAACATTTATTGGTGAAAGATTAGTCATGTTTACATCGAAACATACTGTGAAATGCATCTTTTGCGTCAGTGGCTAACACAGTCCAAGCAGTGTGCTGAGGGTAGCCCACAGGTGTCGCCATGCTTCCAACACCAACACAGCATGCCCACAATTTACTGGTGCTAGTCTTAATGCATGCATTCTTTCCTGGAAGAAACCCACATGGTCAGGGGAGAACATACTAATTCCCTGCAGGCAGCGGTGGGAACGGAATAGAATCCCGATTGGTGATTGCTGGCTTGTAAGGTGTTGCGCTAATTGCTGTGCTGCCCTGTAGCTGCATAATAAGAGGGGAATGGGTCAAAAATGTCTCGGAAGGAAAGGAACCTTTTTACAGGTAGTTTGACAGGTGAAGAAATATATTGGGCTAATTCCAAGATCAGATGTGGGAAATACAACTGGGAAAATGATGATTTCTTGTCTATCAATGTGTGTGAAAAATTACTGATCACTTATCCACAATGACCAAAATGTCATTTTCAGTTGCCGGCCACCAGGATGTGAATTTGGAACTTCTGTAATGTGTGGTTGATTGAAATATAGAACAGGAATGTAGATAGTTCCATAGAGATAGACATTTCCATTTTATCTAGAGTGACTCTTCAGATTTGATTTCAAGGTGAAACATGTTTGCAACAAATTAGGAGGTATGAGAGTAATGTAGAGCATACAACAAAGTGGATTTAATACTCCTACTTACATATTTCTTGCAGCTGATATCTTCAAATAATTCATAATAACAGGATAAATGTTACTTTGTAATATTTCTTGGAGGTCAGAAAAGAAAATGGAGTTGCTTATTTGAATAAATGAATAAACAGTTCAAAATATTGAAAAGGATGAATATTTTTTATGTGAGTTTACATAACAGCCCAGGATACAGCCCAGTCCATTATTCATGGGTAAATCTCTCTCCACCATGGAGCACATCTACACGACACGTGGACACAGGAAAGCAGCACCCATCGTCAGGGATCTCCACCACACGGGTAATCCTCTCCTCTTGTTGCTGCCATCAGGGAGAAGGTACAGGAGCCTTAGGACTCACATCGCCAGGTTCAGGAACAGTTATTACCCCCCAACCATCAGGCTCTTGAACCACAGGGGATAAATTTACTCAACTTTACTCGTCCCGTCACTGAACCACTCCCACAACCTACGGACTCACTTTCAAGGACTCTTCATCTCATGTTCTTGATAGTTATTGCTCATTTATTTATTGTTGTTATTATTTTTCTTCTTCTTTTGTTGTATTTGCACAGTTTGCTGTCTTTTGCACACCGGCTGTCCGCCCTGTTGGGTGTGGACTTCCATTGATTCTATTTTGGTTATTGGATTTACTGAGTATGCCCGCAAGAAAATGAATCTCCGTGCTGTATATGTTGACAGAGATGAACTTTGATAATAAATTTACTTTGAACTCTGAGATTGCCTCTTTTAGTAAGAACATCACATACTGATCCTAAGTACTTGCCTAGGTGAGGCTAAAGTTTGAGACTGTAATTACCTGACTGGCAGTGTTCCGTCCACTAAATCATCGATTTACATCAGCTTAGGAATTTAAATTATAAAAGCAACCACATCAAAATGTAACTTTCAAAAAAACAAATTTTAAGGAAAATAGAAGCTTTGATCATTAATGAGGTGCCATTAGCCTTTTGCATACCAGATAGCTGAGTACAGAACACAAGGGTCAGATCTGATTTTAAACACTCTCCAGTCAGGTCTTCGACATTTCTCTTCTTACTCCCCTACCTGCAAGAAGTTTCAAGAGCTTGAAAACCCGGACACCAGACTCAAAGGAGAAGCTTCTTCTCCACTGCTATCAGTCTCCTGAAACAACTGCGTCTTTTATTGACTTAGCACGGTAACAGGCCCCTTCTGGCTCAATGAGCCCACACTGCCCAATTAGCCTAATGAGTGACCAATTAACTACTAACATGTACGACTCTGGGTCGTGGGAGGGAACAGGAGCACCGGGAGGAAATCCACATGGACGCAGGGAGAATGTACAAATTCCTTACAGAAGTGGTGGGATTTGAACCCGGGTCAGTGGTGGTGTCATGCGTTGCGTTAACCACTGTGCTACAGTGCCGCCTATTCCCGGTGATGCTAGCATGTCCTTGAATCCTTGATTTACTGCTTCTGTTTTTGACATTTGAACATTTCTTTTTGCACTACCTCAGTCTAGGTAGTGGAGTGGGCAGAGATAGGTCTCCACCAAAGGAGGTGTAAGGAGCTCCTTCCCTCCAGTAGCCTGCAGGTAAGGTGTAGCACTTGCTTAGCCCCCATTCAGGGTCACACAAAGCTATGGAAGAAGGTGGTGGATGGTTATACAAGCAAATTGTGCATCTAGGTTATGTAACCACTGATGCCAGGCAGACAATCTCTGAGGAGTATTGATAATGGCTGGGGTCACCTGTCTTGCAAAGACACTGCTCAGAAGAAGGCAATGGCAAACCATTCTGTAGAAAAAAAATGCTTAGGAAGACACTCTCCTTTGACCCATTAAGTCCATGCTGATCATTGAGCTCCCAATCCTAAACTTAATTGCATTTTACTCTCACTACTTTTTCCCAGGGCTGAAATGGTTGCCACAAGAGGACACAGGTTTAAGGTGCTGGGGAGTAGGGACAGAGGAGATGTCAGGGGTAAGTTTTTTACTCAGAGAGTGGTGAGAGCGTGAAATGGGCTACCGGCAACGGTGGTGGAGGTGGATACAGTAGGGTCTTTTAAGAGACTTTTGGATAGGTACATGGAGCTTAGAAAAATAGAGGGCTATAGGTAAACCTAGTAATTTCTAAGGTAGGGACATGTTTGGCACAACTTTGTGGGCCGAAGGGCCTGTATTGTGCTGTAGGTTTTATATGTTTCTATGTTTCCCTGCACCTTTATCCCACAGATTCCATCACTCACCCACACGTAGTAACTTGTATCAACACACATCAAAGTTGCTGGTGAACGCAGCAGACCAGGCAGCATCTCTAGGAAGAGGTACAGTCGACGTTTCAGGCCGAGACCCTTCGTCAGGACTAACTGAAGGAAGAGTTACTAAGAGATTTGAAAGTGGGAGGGGGAGGGAGAAATCCAAAATGATAGGAGAAGACAGGAGGGGGAGGGATGGAGCCAAGAGCTGGACAGGTGATTGGCAAAGGGGATACGAGAGGATCATGGGACAGGAGGCCCAGGGAGAAGGAAAAGGGGGGGGGGGAACCCAGAGGATGGTATGGCGAGTCCCACCATTGAGCACATCTACAAAGAGCACTGCCACAAGAAAGCAGCATCTATCATTAAGGAACCTCACCATTTAGGCTATGCTCTTTTCTCATTGCTGCCATCGGGAAGAAGGTACAGGAGCCTTAGATGTCACATCACCAAGCTCAAGCACAGTAATTACCCTACCACCATCAGATTTCTGAATGAACCAGCGTCGGTAACTTCATTAACCTCAACAGTGAACTGATTCCACAACATATGGACCCACTTTCAAGGACTCTACAACTCATGTTCTCAGTATTATTTATTTACCACTTATTATTATTATTGTATTGCACAGTTAGTTATCCTTTGCACATTGGTTTCTTGTCTGTATTTCTTTGTAGTTTTTCATTGATTCTATTGTATTTCTTTGATTTACTGTGACTCCCCACAAGAAATTGAGTCTCAGCGTAGAATATTGTGACATATATGTACTTCGATAACAAATTTATTTTGAATTTTGAATGAGCTAGTTGACCACATCCTGGCTGTTTGTGCAATGTTGTTCAGCAAGTGCCTGGCACACAAGGTTTGTCACTGCATGGTGAAATAGAAAGAGTGCAGTGGCGATTCATAAGGATGTTGCCAGGACTTAAGGACTGAGTCATGGAGAGAGATTGAGCAGGTTGTGACTTCTTTCACTGAAGTGTGGGAGAATGAAGAGTGATCCAAAGTTATGGAGGGGCCAAAATGACAAAAAATCTAGTCCTTGGAATGTTTTCTTAGAGGGCTGAACAGCCACGGGATCCACACCTGGTGTGTACAATGACAAATGTTAGCCTGAAAGGTAAGAGCTTTACTCGTTTTTAACCATGTTGCATCCCAGTCTGATGTGTAATCTCCAATTCATAGGGTTGCAAGCAGCTGCAGAGGGTTATAGACTCAGGCAGTTCCATAATGGGCACAACCTTCTCTGCCGTTGAGAAGACAGTGTTTCAAGAAGACGATATCCATGATTGAAGACCCTAACCATCCAGGAAATGCCCTCTTTGCGTTACCACTGTCAGGGAAGGGCTAAGAGCCTATTCCATTGTTTAAGTCTAGATTAATCTATGGGTGAAGAGGGCAGTTCCTTTACTTGAAGGATTTTTGTGACAGTCTGGGTGTTTCATGGTTACTGTTTCTGAGATTGGCTTTTGTTTTAATATATTTTCAAATTTTTGAATATAATTAATTGAACCAAAATTCCCCAGCTGCCATGGTGGGAATTTAGCTCATATCTCTGCATCAATAGGCCAGAAACCTGGCTGCTAGCCCGGTAACTTAACCACTGCGTGACTATCTTCCTCCTGTGTGCTCCAGGAGGCACCTTCAAGCACTGGAGAGATACCACCAGCACCTACCCCACAAAGCCTTCCCAACCTATCGACAGGATAAAGGGCCTGTTTTGCTGTTGCTGCTTGTTGTATTGTGTTCTGTGTTGGCTATGATGGCACTGGAATCCATGGTGACACTTGCGGCGTCGATGTTCATGCCATCAGGTTGGAGGCTACCCAAGCGGAATGTAAGGTGTTGTTCCTCCAACCTGAGCGTGGCCTCATCGCAAAAGTAGTGGAGCCCATGGATTGTCATATTGGAAAGGGAATGGGAAGTGGGATTAAAATGGGTGGTCACTGGGAGATCCAACCTGATGACATGAACAACAATTTCTTGAACTTCTGGTAATGTCCCCGCCCTTCTCCTTCACCATCCCCATCCCCTTTTCCCTCTCTCATCTTACCTTCTTGCCTGCCCATCGCCTCCCTCTGGTGTTCCTCCACTCTGTTCTTTCTTCCATGGCCTTCTGTCCTCTCCTATTAAATTCCCCCTTCTCCCTTCTCCAGCCCTTAGCTCTTTCACAATCAACTTCCCAGCTCTTTAATTCACCTCTCTCCCTCCCGGTTTCACCTATCATCTTGCGTTTCTCCCTCCCCTCCCCCTACCTCTTAAATCTTTTTTTCTCCAGTCCTGCTGAAGGGTCTTGACCTGAAACGTTGACTGCACTCTTTTCCATAGTTGCTGCCTGGCCTGCAGAGTTCCTCCAGCAATGTGTGTGTTGCTTGGATTTCCAGCATCTGCAGATTTTCTGTTGCTTGTGGAAACAATACAACAGGATATTTTATATCCACAGTAGCTAGTGAGCCCTCATTATAATATACAAAAGACAGCCCCTTGATACTGAAGGTCTCTATAGACTGCAATAAAGCCTGGATTCTGTGTTAAAGCACAGAAAATGTTCATGTTAAATTGAGCTAACACAGAACTAACCAACCTGTGAGGAAATCTGAAACACAAGAGATTTGCAGATGCTGGAAATCCAGAGTAACAACACAAAAAGCTGGAGGTCAGGCAGCATCTATGGAGGGGAATAAGTAGTTGATGTTTCTAGCTGAGATCCTTCAGGGCTCAGTCCTGATAAGGAATCTTGGCTCGCAATATCAACATCAGTTTCTCCAGTATTTGTGTGTGTTATTTTGAGTGTATCTGTCCTCTCCCTTGCCAATATCTCCAACCTTGAGGCTCTAATTATGCACCATCAGTTCCAGTAGGCAGTAGTTCATAATCACACAGATTCCTCAAACACTTTGTGTCAGAGCAAGAGATTATCAGGTGGAAAACATATTCAAGGATGTTCCTGAAGCCTTCCCAAAAAATTGCAGGGATGGCTACTGGGAAGATCTCCTGTGGGTGGTGTGGTAGTGTAGTGGTTAGCACAATGCTTTACATAACCAGCGATCGATCACTGATCGGGGTTCAATAGTCGTCGCTGCCTGTAAGGAGTTTGTACATTCTTGCCGTGATCACGTGGGTTTCGTCTGGGTGCTCTGGTTTCCTCCCACATTCCAAAGACAGATCAGCGATAGTAAATTGTGGCATAGTATGTTGGTGTCAGAAGCATGCCAACACTTGCGGGCTGCCCCCAGCACACAGTGTTGGCTATTGATACAAACAAAGCATTTCACTGTATGTATTGATATGTAAGTGGAAAAGCCTACAAGATACGGTGAGGTTTTTTTGGCACCTTAATAAACTACTAGGTATACAGTACTGTGCAACAGCCTTAGGCTTGCTAAGTGCCTAAGATTTTTGCTCAGTACTGTAGTAATTTTATGTATTGCACTGTACTGCTGCCACCAAAAATAACAAATTTCGTGACATATGTGAGCAATGATGAACATGATTTGACAATTGGAAAGACATTATGTACAGTACTGCAAATAGCAATGAAGTTCACTCCCTGATGAGCTCGATGCATTTTATGCTTGCTGTTAGAGAGTACTCTGAAGTTAAGTGAATAATGCAGATATTAATTCAAACAAGAACTAGTTTTCAGTTCTTAATGTAAATCGTAAACTGCAAGCAGTAAGTTGAAGTTACAGTACCATGCAAAAGTCTAAGGCATATGTGCTGTATACTGTAGCTCGGGTATTTGACAACATGGAGCGGAGAGTGAGTCTGGAAATCTGGTGGGAGCAAAGGATGCTGGGAATGGTGAGGGTGTAGCACTGAGGGACGGGTGTGGGCATGTGGCAGGTGTGGAGTGCCGGCGGAGGTGGGGGAGTGGGGTTGGCACTGGTGCAGACATATCAGCCCTGAGACTCCAGACAAGGTCATCTGATTCCAAGCAACTGGTTTATTGATCATTACAGAATATCTCTCTAGTGCTTCCTGATCCCTCCCCTCTCCATTCCCCTTTTCCCAACCATGATTCCTCTCTCCCTGCCCCTTTCCAGCTCCTAGCCGACAACAGAGACCCATATCAGAATCAGGTTTATCATTTCTCACGTATGTCATGAAATTTGTTTTTCTTTGGTTAAGCAATACAGTGTAATACATAAAATTACTACAGTACTGCACAGAAGTCTTAGGCTCTCTAGCTATATACTGTATATATGCCTAAGACTTTTGTACAGGACTGTACAGTATATCTTAATTTTTACTGCTGCAATCTGCAGCCTGTAATTTTCCTTTAAAATTGCTTCTTTCGCTCATTGTTCTGTCTTTATTTGGTATAGTTTTTGTAAATTCTATTGTATTTCTTTATTTTCCTGTAAATGTCTGCATAAAAATGAATCGCAAGTTAGTTTATGGTACTTTGAAAATAAATTTACTTTGACTTTGACATTTAAAGATAATAATATGGCATCCGTTAGTCTTGCGCGACCATGGATCTGCGCCTGGAAAGCCTTCAGTCTCCAGGGCTCAGGCCTGGGCAAGGTTGTATGGAAGACCGGCATTTGCCCATGCTGCAAGTCTCCCCTCTCCACACCACATCACCAGTGTTGTCCAAGGGAACACTAATGTATGGCATTAGGACCCATACAGCTTGGCACCAGTGTCGTTGCAGAGCAATGTGTGATTAAGTGCCTTGCTCAAGGACACAACACGTTCCCTGGGGCTTGAACTCACGCCCTTCAGGTAGCTAGCCTTAACCACTTGGCCACGTGCCCACACGTGATAAAAGATGATAATAAACCCTAACCCTAACCCTAATCATTGGCTATTTATAAACAGAAGCTGCATTCGGAATGACATAGAGGACCTTGGGTCTAATTGCTGGTAAAACACAAAAGACCTTGGTAAACTAGGGATAGAGTATAACAACTCCAAAATATGCACCACATTCAGCGCCACCTACCCCATTCTGTGGTAGAGTCAATTGGTCCAATAGAGTCATGGAAAAGTACAGCACACAAACAGGCCCTTCAGTCCATCTAGTCTGTGCCTAAACCATTTAAGCAGCCTACTCCCATCCACCTGCAATGGGAACATTGCCCTCCATATCCCTACTATCCATGTACCCATCCAAAAATTTCTCTTACACGTTAAAATCAAGCTGGCATGCACCGCTTGTACTGGCAGCTCATTCCACACTCTCACGACCCTCAGAGTGAAAAATTTTCACTCATGTTCCTCTTAAACTTATCACCTTTCCCCCTTAACCCATGACCTCTGGTTGTAGTCCCACCCAACCTCGGTGGAAGAAGCCTGCTTGCACTTACACTATCTATATCCCTCATAATTTTGTATGCCTCTGTGAAATCTCCACTCAGCCTTCTACATTCAAAGGAATGAAGTCCTAACCTATTCAAATATTCTGTGTAACTCATGTCTTCCCAACCCGGCATCCTTGTGAACTTTCTCTTACTCTTTCAGCCTTGTTTACATCTTTCCTGTAGGTAGGAATGGAAGAACATGATCTTCAACCATAAGGGACTACCTGAAATAAAGGAGCCTTGATTATGAATCCTGAGCACTCTGAGGAGCAAGGAGCACCCATTTTGACCTGGCAGACATCTCCTCCTCACTCAGCACCTTTTACTGCATACGAATTGGCTGCTGCATTCCCTACGTTATAATAGTGCCTACTCTTCCAAAGTGCAGAAATGCTGAACGTCCCGTTTCTGTACTGTAGTGCTCTATGGCTCCACTTTATTGGCTGTAATCCAACATCCCAAAGTTTTGTAAGTGCTAAACTAATCGAAGTATATTAAAACTGTCTGTCCTATCCTACCAAACAAAGCAGGATGGGAGGGAGGAGGGTTGGAGGTGTATAGCTTGGTAGAGGAGGGGGAAAAAATAACTCCCGATATAAATAGAAGAGCTTTAGGAAAAATATGCAAACCAGTTTAGCTTTTATCCAAGAGAAACAGGGTTTGTTGTTCATTAACACAGTTGTCTCACACGGGTGCAATGGTGCCAATCCCACACAACAGGAACATTTAACCCAAGTGTGAAGAAGTCATTTTCTCCTGCACAGGACACACTAACACCAGCTCAATGGGATTCCTGCTACCCTTGCTCATTTCCTTGGGTAAACATTTGGCCAGGTTTCATTCAGTGAGGGTGTTCGCGCCTTCACCAGCATACCTCAGATTCACAGTTGTAATTTCATGCTGGTTTAGTTTGGATCGGGAGACAGGGTGTCTGTTGGAGTTGTGCTCCTTTCTTTGCCCTGTTGAAATTTAGACCTCCCATTCCAATGGCAAAATCAGAAGCTGGCAGAGAAATTTTAAAAAATGGGTCCACGATTCCTCTGAAATCTCCAGGAACTAAAGATTAATTTGAGGACATTGTTATGAATAATCCCAGGAGAAAAAAAATAGAAAACTCAAAAATTGTATCAACATTTTTAACTTTTCCATCGGCTTTATTCAGTATTCTCCAAGCACTGGAGAAGGAATCTGTTTGAATGAACAGGGATGTGGTATGACAGAACCTCCAGGAATACATCCAACCAGAGCTGGCAGGACAAAGCTGAAGGGATGTGGATTTAACATTGTAGAATCGTTACAAGCACTCGCCTTCCCATAATGTAAATTAAAGAAAGTGGAAAGAGTGGTTCTATAGAAATGTTCCCTTGGGCTGGAGAAGGAGGTGACAGCATTAGCACACAGAGAAAATTGGAAACTGATGGGTTTTTAATCTTTCACTCTTCCGTCCAACATGGTGAATAGCATGTGTAGTGAGGAGGCGGCCAGAAATTAAATTAAACACCTCTCACTGATCCCACTACCTTCCTGTTGTGTCCTGTGTTTTGCCTCTCAACGTATTACCTCTCCTTTTTCTTCCCTTCGCACTGTTCAAGAGATTAATTGCAGAGAACTGGGGGGGTGTGCAGCCCCGTCCTGTCATGATGCATGAATTCCTGACAGGACAATTCAGAGTCAACACTTTTTCCTTTTTGGGAATACCTTTTGTTAGGGCACAAACCTCATCCCCTTTAGAAAGGAGCATAGGAAGTGGCCCTTCACCCCAGCCTGCAAATGGTCTATACCCTTCTATAACACAACAAATTCTGCAGATGTTGAAAGGCAGCACAGTAGCATACTGGTTAGCACACTGCTTTACAGTACTGATGACAAGGGTTCAATTCCCACTGCCTAAAAGGAGAGTTTGTACATTCTCCCCGTGACCATGTGGGTTTCCTCAGGTCCAAAGGCTGTACCGTTTAGTATGTTAGTTGGTCATTGTCAATTGTCCCGTGATTAGGCTCCAATTAAATTGGGGATTGCTGGGCAGCAGGGCTTGAAGGGCCGGACGGCCCATTCTGCACTGCATCCCAATAAATAAATAAATAAATAAATAAACGTGTACATAAATAATCCAAAGCAACACACACAACGTGGAGGAACTCTGCAGGACAGGCAGCATCTAATGGAGAGGAATAAAGGGCCAAGACCCTTCATCTGGACAGGAAAGGAAGGGGAAAGAAGCCAGAATAAGAAGGTGGGGCAGAGGAATGAGTACAAGCTAGCAGTTTGTACTTCCTCAGGGTAGGATCAAGGCCAGAAATGTCGACTGCTTATTGATTTCCATAGATGCTGCCTGACCTGCTGAGTTCCTCCAGCGTTTTGTCTGTGTAGCCATCTATTCCTTGTCAGTTCATGTGCCTGTCTAAATGCCTTGTTTCATCTTCTGCCTTATCCCTAAAAGTAACTAAACTCCACTTCAATGCAATGTTCATCTGTGGAAGTCAGCCCCAAGAGACTGTGTAGAGGCTCCTTCAACGTCTGTTCAAGATGGTGCCAAACTGAGAGATCAGTCAGCGTCACGGCTCAGATTTAGTCGCTTTCATTAGGTTTGTATGGATGGTTTTTGGGACAGCGTGGGGAGTTAGGAATCAGGTTAAGTTTAAGGACAAGGATGTGGGGAGAATAAAGAGACAGGAGCAGGAGCCAGTGCTTGGAGTCTAGGCCGAGGTGTTTCATGGTTGAAGATCAGCGATGCTGGGGGTTGGCTCAGCAGGTGCAGGGAAGAGCAGTGATCTCAGATTGGCCAGTCGCAGATTGGAGGGCCAAAATCCCCAGGACTGGTAAGCCCCAGGGTTGGAGATGCAAGCAAGTCTGGCAGTCGAGGCTCAAGGGTCAAACCCACCATCGGTGAATCCTGGTGAAACTTGTCATTGGCGCTGAGGACAGAGACCAAAGATCTCCAGGTGGGCGAGTCCCAGATTGGGAGTTCATATGGGTGGGAGTCCCAAGGGTTAGTGATCAGCAAATCCTGGGTTGTGGCCCAGTGGTCAAACACATGATCGGTGAGTTCTGGGATCAGTGAAGTCTGGAGGGAAAAGCTGAGGTTCAGAGCTGTAACTTATATTGTAACCTACAATAATTTTTATGCGTTCCATGATATCGCTGCCTGAAAACAACAAACTAATTTCCAGCATCTGCAGAATTCTTGTTGTTTGCATTTAACCTTCATGTCAGAGTCCCTTCGTTAGGACTGGAAAGCAAGCTGGTAGGTAAACCCTTCGTCATGAAGGGTTCCGGCCCGAAACGTTGACATATCGTTTCCACGGATGCTGCCCGACCAGCTGAGTTCCTCCAGCGTGTTGTGAGTATTGCTTTGACCCCAGCATCTGCAGAGTATTTTGTGTTTAAGCTGGTAGGTAATACGTCAGACCAAGTGATGGGGATGGGTGGGGAAGGGGATGATGTGAGAAACTGAGAAGTGATAGGTAGAACAGATACAGGGCCAAAGAAGAAAAAAATCAAACAGGAGAATTCAATGGACCATGGAATAAAAGGAAGGAGGTGAGGAACCAGAGGGAGGTGATAGCAATTCATAAGGTCAGGGGAGGGGAATAGAAAGGGCGAGAGGGCCACCAGAATTCTGTCAGGATAAAACCTGGGTTGCTGGAACTGTGATCTAGATATTATCCTGAAAATTAATGCTGTTTACTTCCCCTCAACTAAAAAAACCAACCTTTCACCAGTCTGTTTTCCTTTCATTAGCTACCTTTATATCGAGGCCTCATTCGTCCCAGGAGCATGCATAATGCAATAATGTCCATTGTGTTAAACTCATCACTCTTTGAAACACCAACAGATATCTTTGTGAATTTCAGTTATTTCATCATGAAGTTTGATCAGTGTTTTCAGTCATTATTTCCATTTCACAAAGTCATCTGGTCTTTAATCTTATTTTATCTATTTTGCAGCGGATTATAGTCTTTACAATTCCCTCCACTCTGAAGAAAGATTGGCTGCTTTGTTATCAGCTTCTGTGGTCGTGGTAAGTAGGGACAGGTTTAAATGCTGTACGGTTCATGTACAGAAATCCCCAAACTGCAGTTAGTTTTACAGAGTAATGAATGCAGAAGCAATTAACATTGTTGCTATTAAGACTGCAAAATCTCTCAATCTTTCTGTTTCACTTCAGCAGCAAGATTCTATTATGTGCAAATTCTGGTATAGCTGATAATTATTAAATACTCAGGGTACAAAGTTTTTAAGTTTCTAAGTGTTTCAAAATTGTTTAATATCATTTCCATTACAGAAGTGCAAAGGAAAATGAAATAATTGTTACTCCAGATCCGATGCAGCACAAAAAAACACAGTAAGATAAAGAACACAAGAATAAGAATAATTTAAAAATACAATAAATATAAATATAGGATCGCTCATATGCATAGATCAAATATATGTCAATAAAGTGACGCTAAGCACAGGAGTGTCTGTACATAAGGTGACTGACAGGAGATGATAAGGTGGTGGAGGTTGGGACTGTGGGTTTGTGGGTGGAGGCGTTGATCAGCCTTACTGCTTGGGGAAAGTAACTGTTTTTGAGTCTGGTGGTCCTGAAGTGGATGCTACATTGCCTCCTCCATGATGGGACTGGGATGAACAGTCCATGAGCAGGGTGGGTTGGATACTTCATAATGTTACTGGCACTTTTCCGGCACCTTTCTGTATATATGTCCTTGATGGTGGATAGGCTGGTGCCAGAGATGCTCTGGGCAGGTTTGACCACCCGTTGTAGAGCCCTCCTGTACACTGCCGTGCAATTCCCTCACCGTGCAGTGATACACATTGCTAGGATGCTCTCTACTGCGCACCTGCAGGATGACGTGAGTATGTTGCACATTGTCCAGCTCTCCTCAGGAAGTAGTTTGCAAAATGCACTTCACTTTTATTTCCGTGGCTAGCACAGCTTTCTTCTGCTCCCTGGTAAGTAAATCCTGGATGGAGATGTGGAGATGTTGAAATATGGAGCACCCAACAATCTGCTGGAGGAAATCAGTGCATCTGTAGAAGGAAAGGAACTGTCAACATTTCAGGTTGAAATCCTGCTGCTGTGTCTTCGAGGACCTTTTCAATATCCAAGATAAACAGAGTGATGGCACTGTCACATTTGTCACATCTGCTACACTGCAGGACATGACGCAGAGCCCAACATAAACCCGGAGGTGCTAGGGTTCCTCAGAATTCTAACCTTTGTGGTTCTTTTATCTAAATATACAATACTGTGCAAAAGACTTAGGCACACATATAGTTAGGGTGCCCAAGACTTTTACACAGTACTGTAGCAATTTTGTAAATGTTGTACAGCTGTAACCATAAACAAAACAAATTTCATGACATATGTGAGTGATGATAAACCTGATTCTGATATGGGTCTCTGTTGTGGACTGAGAGTGGGAACGGGGCAGGGAGAGGTGAATCATGGTTGGAGAAAGGGGAAAGGAGAGGGGAGGGAGTGGGAAGCACCAGAGAGACATTCTGTGATGACCAATAAACCAATTGTTTAGAATCAAATGACCTTGCCTGGTGTTTCAGGGCTGGGTGTGTCTGTACCCATTCCAACCACCCCGGCACTCTTTCTCTGCCACCCGTTCCACGCCCCTCACCATCCCCGCCCCCCTTGCCCTCTGTGGCGCTCCACCCTCACCATTCCCAATATCCTTTGCTCCCACCAGTTTTACAAACTTACTCTCTGCTCCACATTGACAAATACAGCACTGAGCAAAAGTCTTAGGCACCCCAGCTATATAGAAGTGCCCAAAACTTTTGCACAGTACTCTACCTATACCTTTAAGATATATCTATACCTTTGCATCTCACCCAATGTCACTGTAGCACAGCAGTTACCGTGAAACCACTACAGCGCAGGGTGTTCTGGAGTTCAGAGTTCAATTGTGGCACCATTCTTTAAGGAGTCTTTGTACTTTTTCCCTGTAGAATGCAGGTCCTCCGGCTTCCTCCTGCAGTCCAAACATAGATAGATAGGTAGAAACTTTATTGATCCCAAAGGAAATTACAGTGTCACAGTAGCATTACAAGTGCACAGATATACAAACATACAAATATTAGAAAAGAAGTAGAAAAGAATAAAAGATAAGTTACCTCAGACAGTCTAACAGGAGAGTGTCATCACTTCCCTGGCTGCAGGTTGGCTCATTATAACGCCTAATGGCCGAGGGTAAGAATGACCTCATATAGCGCTCTTTGGAGCAGCATAGTTGCCTTAGTCTATTATTAAAAATACCTCTCTGTTCAGCCAAGGTGGCATACAGAGGGTGAGAAACAGTGTCCAGAATTGCCAGGATTTTCCGTAGGGTCTCGTGTTCCATCACAGCCTCCAGTGTGCCAAGTTTGACTCCTATAACAGAGCCAGCCTTTCTAATCAGTTTATTGAGTTGGCTGGCATCACCCGCATTGATGCCATTGCCCCAGCGCACCGTCACATAGAAAACTGTACTGGCAACAACAGACTGGTAGAACATGTGAAGGAGGGGCCTGCATACACCAAAGGACCTCAGTCTCCTCAGGAAGTAGAGGCGACGCTGACCCTTTTTGTACACAGCCTCTTTGTTGGCTCAAGTCTGTCATCCAGGTGCACCCCAAAGTACAGCATCTGTAGGTTCTCACCATATTCACGTCCTCACCATCTAGTAGCAGGGAGCAGTGCAGGCTTAATCTTCACCATCTCCTTTGTCTTACTGATGTTGAGCTGCAGATGATTCAGCTTGCACCGTTTGACAAAGTCCTCCACCAGGGTCCTGTATTCATCCTCCCGTCCTCCCTTTATACACCCAACTATTGCTCAGCCATCAGAGAATTTCTGCAGATGATGTGACTCAGTGTTACATCTGAAGTCCAAGGTGCAAAGATGTACCGGGTAGTTAATTGATCACTGTAAATTGTCCCATGCATAGGTTAGGGTTAATCAGGTTTTTCAGGGGTTTCTGGAGCGATGTGGCTCAAAGGACCGTAGGGCCTACTCTGCGTTGTATTGCTATAAAAATCACCTCCTCCTCAATCCATTAGACTTGCCCTTTTATTTGAACTGACAGACACAAGCCCACCTTGTCTGGGGTCAAGACCTGGTGGCCCAGAGGCAGCCTGTCCTGGATTGGAGGCCTGTTTCTGTGTTTAACTAGGTGGATGAGTGGGAGATTGGGAAAGGGGCTTATTTTGCTGTTGTTGCCTTGTTTTGTTGTTTTTTTTTGTCACTTCTGTTGTTCTCCTGAACATTGTGGGCATGCAATATTGGCACTGGAATGTGACGCCACCCTTGTGGCCTGCCCCCAGCACATCCTTAGGATCGAAACATAGAAACATAGAAAATAGGTGCAGGAGTGGGCCATTCGGCCCTTCGAGCCTGCACCGCCATTCAGTATGATCATTGCTGATCATCCAACTCAGAACCCTGTACCTGCCTTCTCTCCATACGCCCTGATCCCTTTAGCCATAAGGGCCATATCTAACTCCCTCTTAAATATAGCCAATGAACTGGCCTCAACTGTTTCCTGTGGCACAGAATTCCACAGATTCACCACTCTCTGTGTGAAGAAGTTTTTCCTCATCTCGGTCCTAAAAGGCTTCCCCTTTATCCTCAAACTGTGACCCCTTGTTCTGGACTTCCCCAACATCGGGAACAATCCTCCTGCACCTAGCCTGTCCAATCCTTTTAGGATTTTATACGTTTCAATAAGATTCCCCCTCAATCTTCTAAATTCCAGAGAGTATAAGCCTAGTCAATCCAGTCTTTCATCATATGAAAGTCCTGCCACCCCAGGAATCAATCTGGTGAATCTTCTTTGTACTCCCTCTATGGCAAGAATGTCTTTCCTCAGATTAGGGGACCAAAACTGCACACAATACTCCAGGTGTGGTCTCACCAAGGCCTTGTACAACTGCAGTAGTACCCCCCTGCTCCTGTACTCGATTCCTCTTGCTATGAATGCCAGCATACCATTCGCCTTTTTCACCGCCTGCTGTACCTGCATGCCCACTTTCAATGACTGGTGTATAATGACACACAGGTCTCGTTGCACCTCCCCTTTTCCAAATCAGCCACCATTCAGATAATAATCTATTTTCCTGCTTTTGCCACTAAAGTGGATAACCTCACATTAATCCACATTAATTTGCATCTGCCATGAATTTGCCCACTCACCTAACCTATCCAAGTCACCCTGCATCCTCTTAGCACCCTCCTCACAGCTAACACTGCCGCCCAGCTTCGTGTCATCCGCAAACTTGGAGATGCTGCATTTAATTCCCTCGTCTAAGTCATTAATATATATTGTAAACAACTGGGGTCCCAGCACTGAGCCTTGCGGTACCCCACTAGTCACTGCCTGCCATTCTGAAAAGATCTTGTTTACTCCCACTCCTTGCTTCCTGTCTGCCAACCAATTCTCTGTCCACATCAATACTATACCGCCAATACCGTGTGCTTTAAGTTTGCACACTAATCTCCTGTGTGGGACCTTATCAAAAGCCTTTTGAAAATCCAAATATATCACATCCACTGGTTCTCCCCTATCCACTCTAGTAGTTACATCCTCAAAATATTCTATGAGGTTCGTCAGACATGACTGTCCTTTCACAAATCCATGCTGACTTTGTCCGATGATTTCACTGCTTTCCAAATGTGCTGTTATCACATCTTTGATAACTGACTCTAGCATTTTCCCCACCACTGATGTTAGGCTAACCAGTCTATAATTCCCCAGTTTCTCTCTCCCTCCTTTTTTGAAAAGCGGGGTTACATTAGCCACCCTCCAATCCTCAGGAACTAGTCCAGAATCTAAAGAGTTTTGAAAAGTTATCACTGATGCATCCACTATTTCTTGGGCTACTTCCTTAAGCACTCTGGGATGCAGACCATCTGGCCCTGGGGATTTATCTGCCTTTAATCCCTTCAATTTACCTAACACCACTTCCCTACTAACATGTATTTCCCTCAGTTCCTCCATCTCACTGGACCCTCGGTCCCCTACTATTTCCAGAAGATTACAGTATTTACATCCTCCTTAGTGAAGACAGAACCAAAGTAGTTATTCAATTGGTCTGCCATGTCCTTGTTCCCCATGATCAATTCACCTGTTTCTGACTGTAAGGGACCTACATTTGTCTTAACCAATCTTTTTCTTTTCACATATCTATAAAAGCTTTTACAGTCAGTTTTTATGTTCCCTGCCAGTTTTCTCTCATAATCTTTTTTCCCTTTCCTAATTAAGCCCTTTGTCCTCCTCTGCTGGACTCTGAATTTCTCCCAGTCCTCAGGTGAGCCGCTTTTTCTGGCTAATTTGTATGTTTCTTCTTTGGAATTGATACTATCCCTAATTTCCCTTGTCAGCCACGGGTGCACTACCTCCCCTGGTTTATTCTTTTGCCAAACTGGGATGAACATTTGTTGTGGTTCATCTATGCGATCTTTAAATGCTTGCCTTGCATATCCACCGTCAACCCTGTAAGTATCATTTGCCAGTCTATCTTAGCTAATTCATGCCTTATACCTTCAAAGTTACCCTTCTTTAAGTTCAGAACCTTTGTTTCTGAATTAACTGTGTCACTCTCCATCTTAATGAAGAATTCCACCATATTATGGTCACTCTTAACCAAGGGGCCTCTCACGACAACATTGCTAACTAACCCTTCCTCATTGCTCAATACCCAGTCTAGGATGTGTTGTTTGTTAATGCAAATGACTCATTATACTGTATGTTTTGATGTATGTGTCATTGTTTATTTATTTAGAGAAACATCACAGAACAGGCACTTTTCGGCCTAATGAACCACATTGTCCAGCAAACCCACCTTTTAACTCGGGCCTAATTACAGGACAACTTACAATGACCAATTAACCAACTAACTGGTACATCTTTGGACTGTGGGAAAAAACCAGAGTGCGCTAAGGGAACCCACGTGGTCACAGGGAGAACGTGGGAGTCCTTACAGACAGCTGTGGAACTGAACAGATTCAACAGATATATATCAGCTCTGACATCCCAAGCTGTAATAGAGTCACGCTAACCACTACGCCACCGAGACGGCCAAGTCAATCTAAACCTGACCTTTGGTATTTGTGTATCGCAAAAGAGCCCACTTCAGGCTCTGTAGGCTTCGTACCTGTGCTGTGATTGTTTTGTTGACAGAAGAATTGGTTTGTCACAGTATTATGATTGCAATTTTTGTTTGTTTAATTTTAATGTCTAAATCTTTCATCATTCAAAAAGTTCTAACTTTATTCTTCATAATCCTGAGATGACAACATAACCAACAATGTTCTATTGATCTATTACGGCTTTGCCGACCAACCTTCACTTCCAATCAACACTGGCAATTTTTAACCGAAGGATATGCAAGTTGAAGGGTGAAGTGGCTACTTTAGATGCCTATGTGGGTGAACAGGTAGAGTCTGGGGGAGTGGATGAGAAAGATTAACCTTAGTGCACATGGGTGGCGGACAAACAGCACAGACACAGAGGGTCTAGGACCAGCCTCAAGAGAAGGACGTCTCTTTTGAACAGAGATGTGGAGAAATTCATTTAGCTGGAGGGTGGTGAATCTGTGGTATTCATTGTCACAGGCTACTGTGGAGACAATGTCATTGGGTATATCCAAAGTGCAAGTTGATGGATTAATTAGTAAGGGTGTTAAAGGAGAATGAGTATGGGATTGGGAGGAAAAAATAAATCACTCATGATCGAATGGCGGAACAAAACCAATGGGCTGAATGGCCTAATTCTGCTACTGTGAATCAAGGTTCTAGACTCAAGGTTGCTTAATGTCATTTGCTGTACACAGCTGTGAAGGAGAATGAAATAATGAAACACTGGATTCCACGAAGCACAAAAACACAGAAGATAAAGAACACAATAATAATAGTAAAACAAAATAAATAAAAACACATAGTGTAGTTTATATACATAGATTGATTGTAAAAGTGTTCATCCCCCAACCCTTTCTTCACATAAATGAGTATTACAACCAGAGATCTTGATCAGTTTAACTGAAAATTTTTATTTGTGAATCACAAGCTCTTTTTTTTCATAGTAGAGCCTAAAAAAAGCAGGGAAGATTGTAAAGCATGAAAAACTAAAAATTCAAAACCGGAAATGTCAGCGGTTCGAAAGTGTTCAACCTCCTTTTGCTCAGCACTTAGCTGAACCACCTCTCACAGCTATTACAGCCAGTAGTCTTTTTGGATTAGTCTCTATTTGCTTTGCAAGAAGCGATGGAACAAAATTTGCCCATTCCTTCTTGCAAAATTGCTCAAGCTGTGCCAAATTAATTGGGGAGCGGTGGCGGACAGCAGCCTTGAGGTCTTGCCAGAGATGTTCAATTGGGTTAAGGTCAGTACTCTGACTGAGCCACTTAAGGACATCAATTTTCCTCATTTGAAGCCACTCCATGTTTGCTCTGCCAATGTGTTTTGGGGCGTTGCCCTGCTGTAAGATGTATTACCTCCCCAGTTTAAGCTTTCTGGCAGAAGCTAGCAGGTTTTTATCCATGATCTCTCTGTATTTAGCAGCATTCATCTTCCCTTCAATCCAGAACAGATTTCCAGTCCCTGCTGCTGAAAAGTATCCCTGTAGCATGATGCAACCTCCACCATTCTTTATAGTTGGGATGGTATTATCTAGCGGATGCACAGTGTTAGATTTATGCTACACATAATGCTTAGTAATTATACCTAAAAGTTCCACTTTAGTTTCAACCATCCTTCTTCTACATCCTTGTGGTATCTTCTAAGTGACACTTTGCAAAGTCTTTGCAGGCAAGGATATGCCTTTGTTTTAGCCAGGGTTTCTTCCTTGCCACTCTTTGATAAATACCCTTTTTGTGCAAGGCCTTAGAGTTTGTGGAGCCATGAACTTCATCCCCTGTTGCAGCCACTGATTTCTGCAGCTCACTCACAGTGACTGTTGATGTCTCAGTAGCCCCTTACAAGTGTCATTCTTCTCTGGAAACTAGGTTTAGAGGGATGGCCTGGCCTAGACAGTGTGACTATGTTTTCATATTTTTTCCACTTCTTCATGATGGACTGCTCTGAACTGCCTTTGAGATGATCTTGCACCCTTTCCCTGATTGCGCTTCTCCATTATCATTTCCCTGACGTCTTAAATACTTTTTTTGCTTTCATTTTGATTTGGTCTGTTGAAAATCTACCATACTGCTGGACCTTACAGAGAGATGGGGTACTTATTCATGTGATCCTCCAATTTTCTACATGAACAACTTGAGTAAGTTGGTAAGGTAATAGACAGTATTGCACCTGAGGAAAGTTAGTGTAGTAATTACAAAGGCGATGAATATTTTTTCAGCCTCACAATTTTGGTTTTTAATTCTTAGTAAACTCTTCACATGATAGATAGATATACATTATTGATCCCGAGGGAAATTGGGTTTCGTTACAGCCGCACCAACCAAGAATAGAGCATAAATATAGCAATACAAAAACCACAGACAATCAAACAACAAAATGCAAACTATGCCAGATGGAAAATAAGTCCAGGACCAGTCTATTGGCTCAGGGTGTCTGACCCTCCACGGGAGGAGCTGCAGGTTCGATGGCCACCGGCAGGAACGACCTCCCGTGCCGCCCAGTGTTGTATCTCGGTGGAATATGGCCGAAGTCCAACAGTAAAAAGTTCAATATCCGGTCTACAAACACGTTCCTCGATCGTAATATGACCCGGATTGCACCATCTGTTGTTAACCAGAACAGTAAGCGCCCAACTCCTTTACGCTTACCGCTCTCAGTGCACTTCCGGTCAGCCCGAACGGTCTGGAAGCCGTCCATGGAAAAGTTTTGATCGGGTATGTCCTCGAAATTTTGAAATTCGCTTTGAAATTTCCCTTTTGATTTGACACGTTGGGCCATGTTTTGCAGATTTGCTCAAAAAACCCTTCTTCAATATTTTTTAAATTTAGAAAATGAGACGGCAAAATGTAAAAATAGCTGTGGGAGCTGAATACATTTTCAATGCACTGTGTGTCCATTAAGTGATGCTTGGCGCAGGAGTATCTATACAAAAGGTGACTGACAGGAAGTGAGAAAGTAGTGATGATTTTAAGGGTGGAGGTGTTGATTAGCTTTACTGCTCAATGGAAGTCGCTGTTTCTGGGTCTGATAATCCTGGCATGGATGCTCCGCAGCCTAACCTCTGATTGGAGTGGGACAAACAGTGCATGAGCAGGGTAGGTTGGATCCTTCATGATGTTACTCGTTCTTTTCTGACACCTTTCTGTATTGTTTGTCCTTGATGGCAGATAGGCTGGTGCCGATGTCGCACCGGCAACTTTTTATTAACAAGAGAAAATCTGCGGATGCTGGAAATCCAGCCAACACACACAAAATGCCGGAGGAGCTCAGCAGGCCAGGCAACATCGATGGAGAAAGTATAGTCAACGTTTCGGGCCAAAACCCTTCAGCAGGACTGGAGAAAAAAAGATGAGGAGTAACCACCTTTTAAATCTATTCCTCATCTTTTTTTCTCCAGTCTTGCCGAAAGGTCTCAGCCTGAAACGCTGACTGTACTTTTTTCCATAGGTGCTGCCTGGCCTGCAGAGTTCTTCCAGCATTTTGTGTGTGCTGGTTGGCAACCTTTGACCACCCACTGTCGAGCCTTCCTGTTCGTCACAGTACATTTTCCGTACCATGCAGTGATACAGCTTGTTAGGATGCTCGGTACTGTGCATCTGTGGAATTGACATGAGTGTAGATGTGAATAGTCCAGCTCTCTTCAGCCTCCTCAGAAAGTAGAGGCACTGGTGAGGTGAACTTTCCTGATTGTGTCTGATGTGTTCTAAGTCCGTGAGAGGTTGTGTGAGATGTGGTAGAACATCAGAAAAATGAATCTGACTGGATGACTTCAAGAGGGGCCCAGCAATCTGGGCTAGAATGAGTAAACCAAAAAGCACGTTGTGCACACTGAATTGCAAATGCTGAAAAAAAAAGCAATCAATGTGTATAAGCCAGCTGCCTGGATTACAGAGGAAAATGTGGGAAAGGAAAGAATATTTATTTTTTAAAATTATATTTTTAAGCTCTTTTTCTCCTCTGGGCTTGGGAAGTTAGAAGGACAATGATCAATGTGAAATTGTGTAATTTCTTTGTGGCCCATTAGAAAACACAGCAATAATTGAAAAAAAAATATTGTTCAGGAGATGTTGGGAAGAACTTATCTTCCACCCAACAGACATGTCGACACATGGTGGTTTGTGAAAATGCCAAAACATTTCACAGGATAATGTACAGGCATCCAATTTCGTCTGGGATGTTAACTAATTGGATCTTATGTTGAAGCTCAGACATTTCATTAAATGTGTATTTAAAACTTTGAGCCATATATTATTAGTGGTTGGATGGAGGAGTAATGTTTATAGAGTCACGGAGATGTACAGCCCAGAAACAGGCCCTTCGGCCTGTCATATCCATACTGACTATTATGGCTACCTATACTAATCCCGCTTGCCTGCATTAATTCTAAATGTTTTTACTGCTTCTGCTTTCCAGTCTCTAGAGCAGGGAATCCCAGCCCGGGGTCCATGACGCCTACCTTAATGGTATTGGTCTATGACATAAAAAAGGTTGGGACCTCCTGGTCTAGGCCTTTTCTCTTTGGATTGAAGGAGTATGAGAGGTAACTTGATAGAATTGTATAAGATGATAAGAGGCGTAGAAAGAATGGACAGGGAGAGACTTTTTCCTAGGACAGAAATAGCTAATATGAACGGCATAATTTTAAAGTGACTGGGGGGAAGTGTAGAGGTATGTCAGATGCCTTCATTAGTTGGGCAATTGAGTTCAAAGCCACCAGGTAATGGTGCCACTTTATAAAACTCTAATTCGACCACACTTTGAGTTTTTTGTTCAGTTCTGGTCACCTCATTATTGGACGGATGTAGAAGCTTTTAGAGAGGGTGCAGAGGAAATTTACCAGTATGGTGATTTAGTTAGAGACCATGCCTTATGAGGATAGATTGAGTGAGCTAGGGCTTTTCTCTTTGGAGCAAAGGAGGATGAGATGTACCTAATAGAGGTGTTTAAGATTATAAGAGGCACAAATAGAGCGGACAGGAAGCACCATTTTTGGTATTTACACCTGCTTCCCATCAGAAACTGCACAATAAAGACCCTATGATCACAACAGGGAGCTGCCAGTTCGTTGGTTGACTCGTGTATGAGTAACCTCGTTCCATGGTTCATAAAACTATCAGTTCTAAGTCTATCATCGTTCCTGAATTCTCTACTAAAACCAAGACTCCGGGTAAAGACTCTCTTGGACACCAATTCCACGCTCGCTACGACCGTAATGCCTCCCGACTCTGCCTCCGCGCCCGTGTTCAGCATTTGGGTTTGTTCCACCGTCATGTCCTTGCAACAATTTTCCCAGGATGAACCAAAGAACATCCTTCTAAGGTGAGTGGAGGAATGCTATGGGGAGATGCCAGAGTTTTTTTTAGGTTTTTTTTATACAGAGAGAGTGGTAAGTGTCTGGAATGCACTACTGGAGCTAATGGTTGAGGCAGATACATTAGGGACATTAAATCAACTCTCAGACAGGCACGTGGATGAATAAAAAATGGAGAGGTATGGCTCCCTCAGAGGGAAGGGTTAGACTGATCATGAGCAACACACACGAAATGCTGTGGGAGCTCAGCAAGTCAGGAGGCAACTATTCAGGGGAATAAAGAGCTGATGTTTCAGGCTGAGAGCATGTGGGGAGGAGAGGAAGGAGGACAAACTGGCAGGTGAGGAAGAAGGTGGGTGGATGGGGAAGGGGGGAATGAAGTAAGAAACTGGGAGGATGGAATAGGTTTAATATAGGTTAGCACAACATGATGGGCCAAAGGGCCTCTACCGCTCTGTACTGTGTGTACTTGAATATAAAAGCAAGGATTTAATGTTGAGGCTTTATAAGGGATTGGAGTATTGTGAGCAGTCTTGGAACCCTTATCTTAGGAAAGCTGTGCTGAAAACTGGACAGGGTTCAAAGGCGGTTCATGAAAATGATTCTGGGATTGAAGGCTCATCATATAAACAGCATTTGATGGCTCCGGGCCTGTAATCACTGGAATTTATAAGAATGAGGAGGGATCGAAAGCAAACAAATGTTGAAAGGCCGTGACAGAATAGATGTGGAGAAGTGTATTTAACACCTGGGAAAGGTTTCACGGCTAATGTAATGGTAGCAATTTTCAACTTCCTATCATTTTCAAGGACTCCGGTTCGTATTCTCAATATTTATTGCTTATTTATTTTTTTTTCTTTCTGTATTTGCACAGGCTGTTGTCTTTTGCATATTGGCTGAATGCCCAAGTTGGTTAGGTCTTTCATTGATTCTATTATCGTTGTCATTCTATTATGGATTATTGAGTGTCCACAAGAACAGAGATCTCAGGGTTGTATATGGTGACATATATGAACTTTGATAATAAATTTACTTTGAACTTTGAACTTTACTGCCCTGTCTGTCTGTGTTCCTATTTGCAGAGGAATTTTGCCACGGGGATAGTAAACACAAGAGATTCTGCTGATACTGAAATGCAGACACTGTTGAAAATATCAGAATCCCAAGAGATCAGCAGTTTCTGAATTACTCAAACTACCCCATCTGGTACCAAGTCCAAGTGCTTTAAATCACATTTCCTTCCCATTCTGATGTTTGGTCTGAACAACAACTGAACCACTTGACCATATCTGCAAGTTTTTTAATGTATTAAGTTGCTGCAACATGATTGGCTGATTAGATATTTGCATTAATGAGCAGGTATACAGGCCACTCAGAATATCTGCAAATCTCTAGCCCAAATACACTCAACAGTTCACTCAATGGGCCAAATGGCCTAATTTTGCTTCCATCTCTTATGGTTTTATGGTCTCACAATTCCATAGTTCTTCTGCATAGAGAATTCCAAAGATTCACAATTCCGTAGCAGAAGAAATTCATCACCCTAGTGACCATTCTGAGATTCTAACTTCTGATTATCAATGCCCCAGCTAGGAGAAACATTATCCCTTCATATAATCTGTCAAGCTCCATAAGAATTCTATATATTTCAATGAGCTCGTCTCTTGTTCTTTTAAACTCTAGAAAGCATTGCCCAATCTGCCTACCCTCTCCTAATAAGAAAACCCCGTCATTCAAGGAGTGACACTTGGAAATCTTTGTTGCCATCTCTCCTATCCTTTATTAGGCAGGGAGACCAACCCTGTACTTCATGTGTGCTCTCACCAGGGCCCTTTATGAACTCAAGTCAAAGTACATTTATTATCAAAGTCACCTTATTCCACCTTGAGATTCATTTTAATAATACTGAGAAAATGAATTGTAAAGAGGCCTTGGAAGTGAGTTTGTAGGTTGTAGGATCAGTTCGGAGTGGTGGTAGTTGCAGGGTAATAACTGTTCCTGAGCCTGGTGGTGAGGGACCTAGGGATTCTATATGTCCTGCCCAGTGGTAGTAGCAAAAACCAAGCATGGCGCGGATGGTGGCGGTCCTTGCTAATGGATGCTGCTTTCTTGTGGTGACACTCCTCGTAGATGTGCACCATGGGTTGAAGGACTTTGCCTGTGATGGACTGGGCAGTATCCACCACTTTCTGTAGATTTTTCCATTCCTGGGATTTGGAGCATCCACACCAGTCCGTGATGCAACCAGTTAGGATACTCTCCACTCTCCCTCTATAGACACTTGTTCAAGTTTTCGGTGACATGCCGAATATAAAGAATATTACAGCGCTTACTCAAATAACTTTTGGTGATATTTGGTGAATGTGCTCCCACCTGACACCTAGTGGCTTGTTAAATACTGACAGTAAGATGGAATAAAGATCAAAGTTCAATGTAAATTTATTATCAATGTACATATATGTAACCATATACAACCCTGAGAATTACATTCTTGCGGGCATTCACAGTAAATGCAAAGAAACAAACAAAACAAGCCAAAATAATTATAATAAATAAGCAATAAGTATCAGGGACATGAGATAAAGAGTCCTTGAAAGTGAGCCCATAGGTTTTGGGAACAGTTCAAGTGTAGGGCTGAGTGAAGTTGAGTGATATTCAGTGAAGTGATCCATGCTGGTTTAAGAGCCCTGATGGTTGAGTGTTAATAACTATTCCTGAACCTGGTGGTGTGTGTTTTGAGGCTCCCGTATCTTCTTCTTGATGGCAGCAGTGAGAAGAGAGTATGGCCTGGGTGAAGGGGGGCCTTGATGATGGATGCTGCTTTCTTACAACAGCGCTCCATGTAGTTCAATAGCAAATAGGGACTACATCAATATTATGACTGAGTCACGTGCAAAGCAAAAGTAGAAGGTGGTAGTTAATTCTGACTTGACCATAACTTGCAGTAATGTAAAAACCAATGATGTAAAGCATCCTGAAGTATCTTATTGGAGCATTATCATACAAAATTTAAGACACAGGAGATTCTGCAGGTACTAGGAATATTGAACACACACAAAATGCAGAAGGAACTCAGCAGGTCAGACAGCATATACAGAGAGGAATAAATAGGCCAGGACCCTTCATCAGGACTTAAATTTAATGCTGACTGAAAGGTAGAGAGTAGTTTTCTTGGTTAAAAACATGTGTTTTAAGGAACATCTTCGCAAGAGGGCAGAAAGGTTGAGAAGCTTGGTGGAGTGTGGGTGTTAGAGTTCAGGGCTTCTAGAATGTCAAAAATCACTGTAGTTTTGGAGAGCCAAGATCTGGAAGAGCATAAAGGCCTTGAAGTACTATAGGCCTGGAGGATGTTGTGGAGGATGGAGGGAAAAAAGGATATGAATGGATCTGAAAGTGAGGAAATGCACTGTAGCCTTTCTAGGCCCGTAGCCAATGTAAATTGGTGAGGACTGAGGAGATGGTGTGAGGGAATAAGAGTGAAAGCAAAATGGTGGAAAAACTCAGCAGGTCTTGGAGAGAGAAGGAAGAACCTTTCAACTGAAATGTTTATTTTGCTTCCTTCACCACAGCTTCTCCCTGCCCTGCTGAGGATTTCCAGAATTTTCTGTATTTATTCAAATATCTAGCTTATGCAGCATTTTGCATCTCAACAGACAACTTAATGTGAGCAACCCACATCAAAGTTGCTGGTGAATGCAGCAGGCCTGACGAAGGGTCTTGGCCTGAAACGTCGATTGCACCTCTTCCTACAGATGCTGCCTGGCCTGCTGCGTTCACCAGCAACTTTGATGTGTGTTGCTTGAATTTCCAGCATCTGCAGAATTCCTGTTGTTCAACTTAATGTGAGTCAGGATGTGGGCTTCAGTGTACACAGGGTGGAGCATGACAGGCCTGGCAAGCAACTATTGGAATAGCAAACACTAACTTTTGTTCTATCAATGTTCTGGTCCAAGGTTAGAGAATTGAATCCACAGATAGAACCTCTGTCTGTTTTCCATTATGTAAAGTGGGCATGTCAAACTCAGTCCTTGCACAGACTTGGAATTTCATCTTTAATATCTACACTGAAATCAGGTGAAAGGCTCACAAGTTGTGAATGAGCTTTGCAAAAGAGCCAAAAGTAAGCCCTCAGACTTTTACCACATAAGCATTAATTGATCCCAGAAAGAAGCCGATTAATGTGGCCGAGACAGGTAGGGATCTCAGGTAGAAAGAGAATCAGTACAGGTATTTGAGGCCAGTGAACGGATCATCAGTTCTGTCAAGGTTGTGTTGAGTTAAAACACAGAACAGTACAACACAGGACTAGGCTCTTTGGTGCACAATGCGCTGGACTAAGTCAACTAGCAATTAAACACCTAACTAAATTAATTGCTTGTGCCTACTTAATGTCCGTAACTCCCTCCCCACACCATTCTCTGTACATTCATGTCTGTTCAATATCATATTTTCCTCCACCACCACCCCTGGCAATGCATTCCACGTGCTCACAACTCTCTATGTTATAAACCTTGCACAGCAAGAACTTTTTGAACTTTTACCCTCTCTCCTTAACTGCATGCCCTCTTGTATTTGACATTTCAACCCTGGGATATAGCTACTGGCTGACTACACTATCTACAGAACACTGAGGCTGTCTACAAGAAGGGTCAGAGCCATCTCTATTTCCTGAGGAGACTGAGGTCCTTTAACATCTGTCGGATGATGCTGAGGATGTTCTACAAGTCTGTGGTGGCCAGTGCTATCATGTTTGCTGTTGTGTGCTGGGGCAGCAGGCTGAGGGTGGCAGACACCAACAGAATCAACAAACTCATTCGTAAGGCCAGTGATGTTGTGAGGATGGAACTGGACTCTCTCACGGTTGTGTCTGAAAAGAGGATGCTGTCTAAGTTGCATGCCATCTTGGTCAATGTCTCCCATCCACTACATAATGTACTGGGTGGGCACAGGTGTACATTCATCCAGAGACTCATTCCACCGAGATGCAACACAGAGCGTCATAGGAAGTCATTCCTGCCTGTGGCCATCAAATTTTACAACTCCCCCCTTGGAGGGTCAGACACCCTGAGCCAATAGGCTGGTCCTGGACTTATTTCATAACTTACTGGCATAATTTACATATTACTATTTAACTATTTATGGTTCTATTACTATTTATTATTTATGGTGCAACTGTAACGAAAACCAATTTCCCCCGGGATCGATAAAGTATGACTATGACTATGACTATGCCTCTTTTTATCTAATAAACCTCCATCGTATTTCCCCGTAGGCTGCACATCTCTATTAGATTTCCCCTCAGGCTCCCATCGCTCCAGGGAAGACAACACAAGTTTGTCCAACCTCTCCTTATAGAACGTCACCTCGAAACCAGTCAAGAATGTAGGAAGGTTCTTCCAAATATTAATGAACAAATCATGTATTTAAAGTGCATTAATTAACTATTTAACTAAAATATAAATATGAAGTGAAATAAAGAAAAATAATGAAAAATAAAGAACTTAGCTAAACTGACACATACAAAATGCTGAAAGAATTCAGCAGGTCAGTCAGTTGAGTCCTGGTGAAGGGCCCTGGCCTGAAATGTTGGCTGTTTGTTCTTCTTCTCAGATTCTGCCCAACCTGCTGAGTTACTCCAGCAGTTTGTGTGTGTTGCTCTGGATTTGCACCAACTGCAGAATCTCTTATGCTTAACCAACTGGACTTTTTCCAATGAAGATCAGTAACCTTCTCCAGATGAATAGAGCAACACTGGTTATTGAGTCCCCTCTTGTTGGTCAGGATCATCCACGGATGTTGTGTCCCAGCTGTCTATGTGGTACGCAAGCCAGAGCCGTACGATATGGAGAGCAAGCTCTTGCCCACGACTCAGGCTCCCCCTCTGTACGCAGTTGATGAATCCAGAGGGACGCCAGAGACCGATACAGCTTGGCACCAGTGGCGTCACAGAATTTGCCGGTCAGCTTGTAACTCAATGTATGACTGCCTTCGGGACTCCAGCTCTGGATTTTTCTTCAGGGTTTACTTCCAAAGCCTTCCCTAAGGGTGGGTATAGCCACAAGGCAGTGGAGGTTTGAGATCAGAATTTTCCTTCACCTAGATGAGCTGCCAACAGTGGCTGACGAGCCCCACCTGCCTGAAGTGACTGGTTTTAAGGCACTATGAACATGATTTTGCCCCTTCTCCTGTTGGTAGAAAGAGTTCCACCAGGCTTAGTAGCTAAGCCACATATGAAGGCAAAGAGCAGGAGGCTATTTGAGACTCATGACATTGGGAGCATTTAATAGGTAGTGGGAACTTATCCCCATTCCTACTCCCAGCTATAACAAACTTAGCGAATCACTGTTTAGTACACCTCCATCAAAATTCTGGTCCATCCAGGCCATTGGCTGAGAATGACTCAGAACTGCACCCATACTCACTGGTTGATCTAATGGAGAACAAGGCCCTGGGTGCGTGTACATCTCAACCTTAGTGTATGGGATTCTCAAATAAGTTAACACATGTCCTCCATTAAACTAGCAGCTTGCCATCAGCACCATCAGGCCTTATATTAATTCATAATTACTCTGATTGGAGTTATACTCTAGTGGCATCCTCCCAGTAGTATGCATTGTTACCACATCACTGGTGGGAAGGCCACTGCTGATACATTCCCATCCCAAGTGTGAGGCAGACTCTGCCCATACAGTACAAAGCTGGCTTGAAGTGTTCACAGCAGCACATTTCGCTTGGGGAGCTCCACAAAGTAGTCTCAGAAATTTCTACAGGTGTATGGTGGAGAGCATTTTGACAGGTTGTACCCGAGCCTGTTACGGAGGCTCCAATGTACAGGATTGCAAGAGGCAGGCAGAAGGTTGTAGATTCAGCCAGCTCCTTCACAGATGCAACCCCACACACCATGGAGGACATCTTCAAGAGGTGGTGCATCATGAAGATCACATCCATTGTTAAGGACCCTCACCAACCAAGACATGTGTACTTCTCATCACTACCATCTGGGAGGAAGTACAGGAGCCTGAAGACTCACACTCAATAGATGCAGCTTTTTAAAATTTCACAAGTTAGTGACAATAAATCTGATTCTGATTCTGCTGGGGCTGGGGTATAATGGGCAAATATTCAGTGGCCACTTTATTAGGTACACCTATACACCAGCTTGTTTATGCAAATATCTAATTAGCTACTTATGTGGCAGCAACTCAATGTAGACATGGTCAAGAGGTCCAATTGTTGTTCATACCAAACATCAGAATGGGGAAGAAATGTGACTTTGACAGTGAATGATTCTTTGGTGCCAGATGGGGTGGTTTGAGTATCTCAAAAACTGCTGATCTCCTGGGATTTTTCTGCACAACAGTCTCTAGAGTCTATAGAGAATGATGAGAAACACACAGAAAAAACATCCAATGAGTGGCAGTTCTGTGGATGAAAGTGCCTTGTTGATGAGAGAGGTTAGAGGAGAATGGCCAGACTGGTTCAAGCTGACAGGAAGGAGACACTAACACAAGTAACCTTGTATTACAACAGTGGTGTGCAGAAGAGTATCTCTAAACACACAACACATCAAAATTTGAAGTGAATGGGTTACAGCTGCAGAAGACCATGAACATACACTCACTGGCCACTATTAAAGTGGCCACTGAGTGGATGTTAAGTGAGGAAAGCAAGTGAAGAAGAATGAAAGGGATGCAAAGATTCAAAGCATTTTTAAGGAGGAATATCCAAAGTTATTTCAATGTATGGACGATGCCAAAATACATTACAATATAACACCATTAATAACATAATTTGTTTGCTATTTTAACTTAAACATTGCAAGATTGCTCGCTTTGTGCTCAATCCTTATTAATATTCAAACCAGGTGCTTAATAAATGGAAAATATGTATTGTCAATATTTGTATAAGAATAAATTGATGTAAAACATGCACATTCCATGTGCGATGTTGATTGCAGCGTCTGTGCTATTGGGATATGCTCCGATTAGTAAAGTTGCCTCAAATTACACCAGATTTAATTTCAGACTCATTATAAAAGTCACATCACGCACGATGTTGCTTGCATTATTTTGACAAATTATAAATTACTCTCTGAATAATTCTGAGATTGAAAGAATTCCAGTATTTTGTTAATTAAAATATATGTGCATGCAAATGTTAAGTACCTTTAACATTATTACATGGCTCTCATTTAATCAAGACGTTTAAAGATACATCTTACTGATTGATTTAGGCTTCCACTGTGTGTGGGCATCACAGGCAAGGTTGAATTCATCACTGTCTTCATAGCCACTGACACACTCAAGGACAGCTTCTATCCTGCTGCTGTCTGACTGTTGGATGGACTAACATACACTAAAAGCTGAACTCTCGATTTTTTTGTCTATCTTGTCATATCTGTTGCAATTGATTTATAAAGATCAGCTTTATTTGTCACATGTACATCGAAACATCGAAACCATCCGTGAAATGCTTCATTTGTGTCAACGACCAAAAGAGTCCGAGGATGTGCTGGGGCAGCCAGCAAGTGTCTCGACGCTTCCGGCACCAACAGTTTACTAATCCTTGCCGGTTTGTCTTTGGAATGGGGGAGGAAACTGGAGCATTTGGAGGAAATCCATTTGGCAATGGGGAGAACATAGAAGCACCTCACGGACAGTGGCAGGAATTAAACCCAGATCACTAGTGTTGGAAAGCATTACAGTAACTGCCAGGCTACCTGCACTGCATTTTGTGACTGCAACTCTATATTCTGCATTCAGTTTTTCTTTGTACTACCTCAATATACTTACGTATGGCATGATCTGCCTGGATGGTACACAAACAAAATTTTTTCACGGTACCTCTCTACAATGCTTACTGCCCATTATGCTGTTGCCATATAGGGCAGGAAAGAAGGTCCTCCATCTGCAGTCGCATACAGATAAAGAAGGAAGGAATTCCGTAACAATTTTTTTTGGACCTGTCAGGTTTGGTAGACCTGAGCTGAACCCTTGAACCTGGAGAACCAGTGGACTATTAGTCTGGCCTCTACCCTTTGACTGGTAGGTATGGGTGACCCTCCCAAGAGCTAAAGCATCAAGCCCTGACTCCAGCCAACTTAATTCTCCAGGTCATTGAGGCACGCAAGCCTCATTACAAGGTTGTAGTCCTCTTGGAGGAATCGGTACAATAAACCAATTCAAATAACTTGCTTGAACAGTACAGAGCAATAAAAAGAGGGAATTGTACTAGTGGGGTATGTGGAGACCCAGACAAATCACATTTGCTGATCACTTTCCCTAAAGAAAATCAGAGAGTCAGAAAGAACTTTCCTTTGATCTAGTGGGTTCATTGTCTGAAAGCAATTCTATATTCCATATTCATCATCATTACGTGCCATGTCGTATGACGTAGGCGATCATGATCTCTCCATGACCATGACTGTTCTTGGCAGATTTTTCTACGGTCTGGTTTGCCGTTGCCTTCTTCTGGGCAGTGACTTTACATGAGAGTGACCCCAGATGTTATCAATGCTCTTCAGAGATTGTCTGCCTGGCATCACTGGTCGCGTAACCAGGGCCTGTGGTGTGCATTGGCTGCTCATACGACCATTCACCACCTGCTCCCATGGCTTCACATGATCCTGATTGGAGGTGGGGGGAGGGAGGATGATATGCATGTGCTACACTTTGTCCAAGGGTGACCTGCAGGCGAGTGGAAGAAAGGTTCGCCTTACATCTCCTTTGGTAGAGATCTCCACCTGCCACCCACCCAAACTTCATAGTAAATAATTAAATTTCAAAAGCCTTAGTTCCCACTTTCCAGTCACTGAATGACTTTGTTTTTTGTCCTGAATTGGACACTAAAAGAATAGAAAGCCTTGCCTCTCTATGGTTAGGCTTTGAATCTATCGTGTGGACAATCAATACTCTCCTTTGACCAATCTCTCCTTTGATGCCACTGCTAATTCCTAAACATAGCATGACAAAGATACAAGCAGGGTTATCCTGGGATCAGGGCTCATCTTTGAGCCAATCATCATTGACAATATCCATGAATCATGATCAGAATCAGGTTGATTATCACCGACATATCAATATGTAGAACCTTTAACATAATAATGCATCCCAAGAGCATACTCAGGGGAAATATTGATATCAAAACACATAAAGGAGTAATAATTAGAGGGGAATTAAATGAGATACAGTATTGTGCAAATTCCTAGGCACATATATGTAGCTACAGTGCCTAAACATTTGGACAGTACTGTAGTAATTTAATGTATTGCACTGTACTGCTGCCACAAAAAAAAAACAAATTTCTTGTCATGTGTGAGTGACGATAAACCTGATTTGGTAGCAGGAAAGACATAATATACAGTACTGTAAATGGCAATGGGGTTTGCTCCTTGATGAGCTCAATGCCTTTTATGCTCACTGTTAGGGAGTATTCTGCAGTTATGTGAAAATAGTAGATAATAATTCAAGCAATAAACAGTTTTCAGTTCTTAATGAAAGTTGTAAATTGAAGTTACAGTACTGTGCAAAAACCTTATGCACCATTTGCAATATGTCTGTGCCTTAGGCGTTTGCTCAGTGCTGTAGACTTTGAAGTGAGCCTAATGAGGGAATTTAAAAACTTGATGGAGTGACCATCAGTGATGAAGCAATTCAACCAGCTATGTACAGGGAGACAATCAGAAGATTATGGGTTATGTGCTGAAAAGAAAAATTTGCTGTTTATGAATTAAGAACTTTAGAAATATGAACAGGAATAAGTCACACGACTAAGTCTGCTTTGCCATTCAAGAGATCATGGTGAAAGTCAGCTTTGTTTTTCTTTCTGTAGAAACTGACTAATCTGCTGAGGGATTTTGTTCTTACTTCAGATTTCTAGTTTGCCATCTTTTGATTTTCAGATTGTGTTTTTGCCTTATGTCTACATTGCTCTACTTTCCCAACATCCCTCGTTTCCTTACAGTCCACGAATTTAACTACCTCAGTCTTGAATCTAATTAATGATTCTACCTGCATAGTTCTTTGGGGTAGAGAATTCCAAAAATTTGCATTTCCTCAGAGAAGAAATTCCTCCTCATAGAAACACAGAAAATAGGACCAGGAGTAGATTAATCAACCTTTAACCAAATCACAGCCAATCTTCCAAATTCAGGATTCTACTCCCCTTTTCTCCCAGTGTCCCTTGACCTCTCTAATCTTTAGATCATTATCTATTTAATTAGTTGGTCCCCACTCTATTCTGTGGCAGGGAATTCCACAAACGTTTCTCTGCATCTCAGTACTGACTAGCTTCATCTTCTACCCTTAGAGTTTTAAACTTCCCCAAAGCTGCATTCTACCTCTCCTCCATTACACAAGTCTGTCCAGTCTCGTCAGGATTTTAAAGGCTCCCCATCTCAAATGGTTGACACCTTATTCCTAATTTTTGCTCCCTCAGTCTCGATTTCTCCAAAAGGGGAAACAGGTTCCCAGCATTCATTTTGTCACGCACTCCAAATTTTCGATTGTTTCAATGAGATCTGAACTCCAGTGAGTGTGGGTTTAATTTCCTCTTAAGGCAGCACCTTTATCACAGTAACAATCTTGTCTGAACTGCTCCTAAGCGTACAAGGAGACAAAAGCAGTACATTGACTTCTACTTGTTCTCTCAGCAGTATCACCAAAGTCAAGGTACCTTTGTTATCAAAGTGTGTGTGCAGTTTCGGGCCGAGACCCGTCCTGACGAACGGTCTCAGCCTGAAACGTCGACTGTACCTCTTCCTAGAGATGCTGCCTGGCCTGCTGCGTTCACCAGCAACTTTTATGTGTGTTGCAGTATTCAACCCTGAGATTCATCTTCTCCACAGACAGCCATGAAATGAAGAAAAACAAGAAAGAAGAACCATGGACCCATTCAAAGAAAAAAAGCAACTGCCTGTAGTAAGAATTCTTCAGTTTGGTAGTCAATTTCCCTTGCAATATAGACTAACTTTCCATTTGTTTTCTTAACAATCAACTGCCAATTTGCCTCCTCAGTGATTCACAAACCTCTCCACATGCATAAACATCCATCTTCAAGGTGCTTGCTTTCTGTACAACTCCCAAGGTGTCACAACACTGACAAATTTCAACAGATGTACTGTGGAGAGCATACTGTCTGGTTGCATCTCCATCTGGTTTGGAGGCTCCAATTCACAGGATTGGAAAAAAGAGATGCAGAGGGTTGCAAACTCAGCTAGCCCCAGTCATGGACTCTATCCTCCTCACCATCAAGGCCAGCATCAAAATGCATGGCCTTAAGAAGACGGCATCCATCAAGAAGGATATTCACCATCCAGGATATGACCTCTTCTCATTATCGCCATCAGGGAGGGTGTATAGGAGCCTAAATTATCACGCGTTTCAGGAACGGCTTCTCCCTCTCCGTCATCATATTTCTGAATGGTCCATGAACCCGCAAACACTATTTCAGTATGTTGCTCTCTTTTTGAACCATTGTTAATATACATTCTTATTGTAGTTTACAATAGTTGTTTAGGTATTGTGTGGTACTGCTGCCGCAAAATAATAAATTTCACGATATACTGTATGTCAGTGATAATAAACCTGAATCTGATTCTGAGTATGTGGAACTGATGGAGAGGAGGGGACTGCAATCATCTTGGTGTTTGGAAATCCTGTAATGTGATAGACAAGAGAATCATGCTGTGCCAGCTTCTTAACATAATACAGTAAAGGTTCCCAACCTTCTTTATACCATGGAGCCTTACCATTAACTGAAGGGGCAATGGACCCCAAGTTGGGAACCCCTGTTTGAGGCCTTAGACCACCCATGGACATATTATTGCTCACATAACCAAGATGGACTGTTAATTGCCAAGAACACAGAAGAAATACCTTCTGTTTTTGGGAGGAGCATTTGGGAGTGTACCTGAGGAGAATGTGAAGCTGAAACGAAGCAGATGCCTATTTCGGAAATGTATAGTGTACCTTTGTGTGAAGCTAGTGATTGATGTCCAGTGAAAGTAAAAGCAGAGGATTCTACAACTCTGCCACAAACTGAAAGTGCAGCAGGGCTCAAGTTTACCCCAGATGCAGTACAGAATTGGGCACAGATCTCGCAAATTATTCAGTCCATTGCATCGTTTGTTGAAATAGGACGTGACATGGAGACAGATGAGAGACAATATAGTACATACACTCTGCAGCCACTTTATTAGGTACACCAGTACATCTGCTCGATAGTGCATATATCTAATCAGCCAATCATGTTGCAGCAATTCAATGCATAAAGGCATCAGGTATGGTTAAGAGGTTAAGTTGCTTTTAAGACGAAACATTAGAATGGGGAAAGAAGTGTGATCTAAGTAACTTTGGCTATGAAATAATTGTTGGTGCCAGTTGAAGTGGTTTGGGTGTCTCAGAAACTGCTGATCTACCGGGATTTTCATGCACGAAAGTCCCGAGAGCAGGGGTTCCCAACCTTTTTTATGCCATGGACCCCACCATTAACTGAGAGGTCCATGGACCCCAGGTTGGGAACCCCTGTTTGAGATTTATAGAGAATGGTGTGAAAAGTAAAAAACATCCAGTGTGTGGCAGTTCTGTGGACGAAAGTGCTTTGTTAATGAGAGAAGTCAGAGGAGAATAGCCAGAGTGGTTCACGCTGACAGAAAGGTGAGAGTAACTCAAACAACCAGGCATTATCGCCATTGGCTACAGGAGCAGAAGACCACACAGGGTTCTACTACTGCACCTAATAAAGGGTCTACAGAGTGTGCCTGGTAATAATAAGCACTATAACAAGTGCAAAACAACAGAATGGTGCAAAAACTGTCATTATTTCTGAAGTAGTACAGCACAAATAAAATGCTAAAATAAGAACAGAATAACCAAGAGTTATTCCTCCGCTCCGTCCACCACAACAGACAGGATCTCCCAGTAGCCACCCACTTCAACTCTGCTTCCCACTCCCATTCAGATATGTCCATACATGGCCTCCTCTACTACCATGATGAGGCTAAACTTAGGTTGGAGGAGCAACACCTCATATACGGTCTAGGTAGTCTCCAGCCCCTTGGTATGAACATAGAATTCTCCAACTTCCGGTAATTCCCTCCCCCTCCCGTCCTCTATCCCGATGTCACTCTGCCCCTTCCCGCAGCTGCCTACCACCTCCCTCTTGGTTCCACCTCCTTTTACTACCCATTATGTTTTCCCCTATTTCTTCTTCACTTTTCCTGCCTATCACCTCCCAGCTTCCCCTCCCCCACCCCTTTATCTTTCCCCTTACTGGTTTTTCACCTGGAACCTACCAGCCTTCTCCTTCCCACCCTCCCCCCACCTTCTTTATAGGGCCTCTGCCCCTTCCCTCTTCAGTCCTGATGAAGGGTTCCGGCCCGAAACGTCAACCGATCTTTTCCACGGATGCTGCCCGACCTACTGAGTTCCCCCAGCGTGTTGTGAGTGTTGCTTTGACCCCAGCATCTGCAGAGTATTTTGTGTTTGCGAACCAAGAGAGGTAGAAAGGGAGGGGAGGAGAAGATGGCAGCGTGACGCAATGTGCACGGCCGCTCCAAAATGATATCGTATTTGTTAAGTAGGTACCGTGCACAATCCTGATTTGATGGAGACAGATGTGAGAAGCACGAAGGAACATCTGGAGAAACTTCTGAAATGCCTGCTTCGCTGCCGTTGCTACTGTGTGATCAAGAATCTCTGGAGGGAAAGGCCCCAAATCCTCGGCTTTGCCTACTGCCTGTTGCCGGGGTTGAAGCGCTCAGCAGAGATGGTGCTCGGTGCTCGGTGTCAGAGGGCTGGTTGGAGGCTCAAAGTTTTCTGATGGACTCAAGAGTCGACTGTGGTCGGGTGCTTCCAGGGTGCTGCATCGGCAAGTTTGCGGCGCTGGAGGTTCATGGCAGGATGAGAGTTTCTCTTCCTTCTACTGTCTGCATGAGATGATGGGACTTCCGAGAGACTTTGAGACTTTTTTTTTTACCGTGCCCATGGTCTGTTCTTTATCAAATTACGGTATTGCTTTGCACTGTTGTAACTATATGTTATAATTATGTGGTTTTTGTCAGTTTTTTAAGTCTTGGTTTGCCTTGTGTTTCTGTGATATCATTCTGGAGGAACATTGTATCATTTCTTAATGCATGCATTACTAAATGTCCATAAAAGAGGACCGCGTGTCCTCATAATCTAATCTAATCTAAATTAAGAGTATGGGAACGTGATTGCAGTGTGCATAAAGCTGTTTTTAAGTCTGGCTGTCCTGCCTTTCAAGCTCTTGTATCTTCTCCCAGAGCAGTGTTGGCTCCTCATCTCAGAAAGGACGCATTGACATTGAAGAAGGTTCAAAGGAAGTTCACGAAAATTATTCTGAGATTGAAAGGCTTATTTTATGAGGAGCATTTGATGGCTCTGGGCCCGTGCTCTCTACAATTCAGGAGAATGAGGTGGGGCTCTCATTGAAACCTGTTGAATGTTGAAAGGCCTTGATAGAGTGGATGTGGAGAGGATGTTTCCTATGGTGGGAGAGTCTAAGACCTAAGGACACAGCCTCAGAATTGAGGAACGTCCATTTAGAACTGAGATTAAGGGAATTTATTTAGCCAGAGAGTGGTGAATCTGTGGAACTTGTCGCACAAGGTGGCTGTGGAGGCCAAGTCATTGGGTGTATAAAGCAGAGGGTGATTGATTCTTGTTTGGTCAGGGCACGAAGGGTTATGGAGAGAAGGCAGGAGATTGGGGCTAAGAGGAAAAATGGATCAACCATGATGAAATGGTAGAGCAGACTCAATTAGCCAAATGGCCTAATTCTGCTCCTATATCCTATAGTCTTCTTCTTGGACCCTTAGCTCCCACTGGAGTATAGGCCATTGATGACTTCCCATATCAATCCTCCAAAGTCAATGGTGTGGTCCTTCATAATTTTTCTGTAATCCATTGCATCCACTGTACAGGGGATTGGCCTAAACAGCTTCACCAGAGCCCTGTTGGCCGGATTTATCAATTTCCACCTCTCACGACGAGGATGTAGGTTGCACGAGAATGTAGGCATGGTCTTAAAATGATAAGGCATTAGAGCAGAATTAGGCCAATCGGCCCAAAGAGTTTGCCCCACCATTGTGGCTGATTTATTTTCCCTCTCATCCCCATTCTTCTGCCTACTCCCCATAACCTTTGACACCCTGACTAATCAAGAACCTATCAACCCCACTTTAAATATACCCAATGACCTGGCCTCTTCGCCTTCCTGAAGCTTTGATATTTTAAATCATGACACATCTGATTCTGCAATCGTTGAAACTGTGAACACGTGTGTCCTTGCAGAACACTGCACTGCAGGCAAGAATTCATTGGGACCTGGTTGGAATGTGATTGGGATCCAAACAGTTGAGGTGGTTGCAATTGAGTGAGTTAATTCCTGTGGAATTACAGTCTGATTTGGTGTCAAATTAGGCCGAGGCTCATTAGCTGCAGGAAGACCAGTAGTAGCCTTTCTGTACCAGGTCCAAGAGCAATATCAAATTATTGCTTTTCATATTTTTTCCTTGAACTGGACCATAAACAGAGACATGTGCAATGTGTATGTGATTTCTCCTCATTACAGTTTGCGATATTCAGCATGTTTTATTTCCCCAGACTTAATAATTGGAGAGGGAGTGGGGAAAAAGTCAAGATGTGAAAAAAAGCATGTTTGTTTTCTGATATTATCGAGAGACAGCCCTTTGGTCAGCGGGAAGGGTTTCAGTCGTGGTCTGTTTCGCCTGTTGAACAGGTATTTGCTTAGAGCAGCAGTGCCCCTGAGCTGGCCTCTGATTAGATTTCACTCCCAGATAAAAACTGAAGGAGGATCTGAATTTATTTAGCACCTTCCATGTTGCTAATGGCCATTTTATTAAGTTTTACAAGAACAAAAGAACAAAGAAAGAGGAGCTGAGAGAACAAAGAGAAGACAAAGGGAAAAAACAGCTGTGGTCTTCTCAGATTCAGAGAAGATAAAAAGATTCCACTGATAACACTTAACCTAGAAAATAGCCAGATTGAAGTGACTATTTCATGGGTTAATTGCTATCACTGGAATCAGTCTCCAGTGGAAGCTTCACTGTCTGAAGCTCCCAGTATGCTTCATGGCCAGTGAGACACTTTTGAAATGTGGTCGCTTGTTTTGGAAACACTTCTGATAATAAGACCATAAGACAATAAGATATTGGAGCAGAGTTAGGCCATTGAGCCTGCTCTTCCATTTCATCATGGTTGATCCATTTTCACTCTCAGCCCCGATCTCCTGCCTGCTCTCCTTATCCCTTCATGCCCTGACTAATCAAGAATCTTTCAACCTCTGCCTTAAATTGACCAATGACTTGGCTGCCACAACTGCCTGTGGCAAAAAATTCCACAGATTTACCACTCTCTGGCTAAAGACATTCCTCCTCATCTCCGTTCTTAAAAGACGCCCCTCTTTTCCAAGGCTGTGTCCTCTGGTCTTAGATTCCCCCCACCAAAGGAAACATCCTCTCCACATCCAGGCCTTTCAACATTCGATAGGTTTCAATGAGATTCCCCCTCGTTCTTCTGAATTACAGTGAGGTACAGGCCCAAAGCCATCAAATGCTCCTCATATGCTAAGTTTTTCAATCCAGGAATCATTTTCATGAACCTCCATTGAACCCTCTCCAATGTCAGCACATCCTTTCTTAGATAAGGGGCCCAAAACTGCTCACAATATACCAAGTGAGGCCTCACCAGTGCCTTATAAAGCCTTAACATTCCATCCTTGCTTTTATATTCTAGTCACACACAGAAGACTCTCACAAACAGCAATATGATAATAGTCAGATAACCTGGAGAGTGCAATCATTGTTCACAGAGAGCACTCTTCCTTCAGAAGGTGTAAAAGAATATACTTGAGGGAGAAGGTATAGACTTGTTGGATGGCGATGCTTTTGTGATCCAAAGGCTCTTCAAAAGTCAAGAATGAGACAAAACTCTAGGAATAAACAGTAAATATTTTGGGCAGAGACCCTTCATCAGGACTAGAAAGAAAGGGGGAAAATGTTAGAATAAGAAGGTAGGTTGAGAGGAAGGGGTACAAGCTTGCTGGTGATAGGTGAGACCTGGTGAGGAGTAAGAAGGATAGGTGGGGTAGGGTGGGGGATGAAGTAAGAAGTTGGAAGATGATAGGTGGAAGAGGTAAAGGGCTGAAGAAGAAGGAGTCTGATAGGACGGTGGACCATAGAATGAAGGGAAAGAAGAGGGGCACCTGAGGAGGTGATGGGCAGGTAAGGGTATGAGAAAGGATGTGTGGGACAACAGAATAGGGAATGGAAAAGGAGAGGAGAGATAGGGGGAGAAATTACTGGAAGTTGGAGAAATTCATATCAGTTTGGAGGTCACCCAGCCGGAATATGAGATTTTACTCTTCCAACCAGCACATAGCCTCATCATGTCAGTAGAAGCCATGGACTGAAATGCTAGAATGTGAATGGGCAGTTGAATGAAATGGTGAACTGCTGGAAATCCCATTTTTTTTGTGGATGAACGAACAGTGCTCAAACCAAAACAGTGTCTGTCTAGAGCAGGGGTTCCCAACCTGGGGTCCATTGACATCCCGGTTAATGGTAGGTGTCCGTAGCATTAAAAAAAAGATTGACATCATTTCATCAGAACTGGAAAAGAGATAAAATGGTTTAGTCAGGAAGCAGAGAAGTTGGGTACCTCTTCCTGTAGATGCTGCATGGCCTGCTGTGTTCATCAGCAACTTTTATGTGTATTGCTTGAAATTCCAGCATCTGCTGATTTCCTCGAAGTTGGAAAGAGATTGGATGGAACAAAGGGAATATCTTTGATAGGACACAATAACAAAGCCATTAAGAGCTAAGAATCAAACCACTGGGGAAACTCAGTGAGTCAAACAGCATCTGTGGAAGGGATCAGTTCAGGGATTTGTGGAGATGAACTGATTGGTTGCAGGTTCTTATGGAGACAAACTGATTGGTTATGGTGACTTGTGGAGATAAACTGATTGGTTGCAGGGTCTTATGGAGACAAACTGATTGGTTGTGGTGACTTATGGAGACAAACTGATTGGCCGCATGATCTTATGGTGACAAACTGATTGGTTCAATCTCCCTGCAAACTGTCTGAATCTGATTGTTCACAAACATTATATCTCTGACTCTAATCATAAACAAGAGGAAAACTGCTGATGCTGGAAATCCAAGCAACGCACACAAAATGCTGAAGGAACTCAACAGGCAGCATCTCTACATTGACTGTTTACTCTTTTCCATAGATACTGCCTGGCCTGCTGAGTTCCTCCAGCTTTTTGTATACCTCTGACTCTATATGAGGCTCTGTAGACATATCCACTTCTTAGGCAGTCACTCAGACTCACCTCATGCCGTCTCCATTATATCTTGATGCCAGAGTTTGGGTCTGCGAGGCCATTGGGAAGTCAAAACCCAAAGACTGTGAATCTACGAGTCCACTTGAGACTGGAGGCCAGAGACCAGCTGCCCTGGGGCTTGGAGCGCTGTGTGTTGAGTGGGTGCTGCCAGTCAGCATTGAACTCAACACAGGACTGCCTTATGGACTGCAGCTCCAGACTTCTCCCTTGAGGCTTACTGCCAAAGACTTTCCCATGAGGGGGTATAGCTGCAAGGCAGCAGGAGGTTTGAGATCAGAATTTTCCTCCTTGTAGATAGCTGCCAACCATGGCTGATGAGCCCCATCTGTCCAAGGCAACTGGTTTTAAGCTGCTAGTAACCCACCTTTGCTTCTTCACCTGTCAGTAGAAACAGTTCCAATGGGCTTAGTAGCTAAATCACACATGAAGGCCAAGAGCTGGACTTGGTTGTCAGAGGCTATTTGAGGCGCACACCATTGGGAACAGTTAATAGGTACCACATCTGGCTGTACCACATCTGGCTATAACAACCTTAAGGAACCTAGGAGCAGTCACAGAAAAACCACTTAGTCTGATGAAGAATGTGTAAACTCTGAGCAGTCAATCAGCATGGGAAATCAGGATTGTACCAGAGTCTCTGGAGCTGCAAGGCAGTGTCTTTACCAGCTTCACCACTGCTCTGTCATCTTCTCATTGTTTTAACAAACTGCACCATTAATTAACTCGGAAATGTACTCAACTTTATTCAGCTGCAGATGAGCACCGTGAGAAACGTGGCCAGTGCTGAGCATCACAAGTAGAAATCCTGAAACACAGATTACTGCAGTTCAGTGTTTAACAAGCTGGCCACAATTTTACTGCTGTCAGAATCACACAATGATTGAGGTGCTGCAGGGCCGTGCTCTGCCAGTGACGCCATTGGGCACGCAGTGGGACCAGAAATCCACATCTAGTCCCTGGAAACGTGCACAGTGCCGCACATACCAGCACGGAGCCACACACTGAGAATTCCACCGCTTTCATTGGGAATGCAAAGCACAACGTGATGTGTTCTTGCCAGCAGACTCCGAAGTTGGAGAGATTCATGCTGCTCATACCTTGAGGGAAGAGATTCCAAGAAGTCTTCGAGAACAGGCACAAGGATAGAAAGATTATTTTTTGGGGAAATCTTTTTATGTTTGACTAACCATTTGACCCTCTCCAGTTCCTGTTGAGAGATCTAAAGGGGTCAGTAGCTTGTTCTGTTCTGTGCCTAAAGACACCCCCCCACCACTCAACCTTTTAGGAACAGCTTCTTCACTTCTACAATCAGATTTCTAAATGGTCCATAAACACATGAACACTCCCTCACTGCTCTTCTTTTGCACTATTTTTTTAATATATAGCAGCTTACAGTAATTCTGTATGTCTTGCCTGGTAGTACTGCCACAAAACAACAAATTTCACAATGTGTCAGCGACAGTAAACTCGATTCTGATTCCTCTTGTAAACCCATGACCTCCGATCTGATTCTATCACTAAAGACTGACTTTCAAAGACTCTTTACAACTCACATTCTCAGTATCATTTTTATTTGCACAGCCTTTCTCTTGCACATTGGTAGTTTATCAGTTTATTTGTAGTATTTTGTAAAATTCTGTTATATTTCTTTTTTTCCTGCAAATACCTGAAAGAGAATGAATCTCAAGGTAGTATATGTGTACATAGAAACATAGAAAACCTACAGCACAACACAGGCCCTTCGGTCCACAGAGTTGTGCCGAACACGTCCCTACCTTAGAAATTACCAGGCTTACCCATAGCACTCTATTTCACTAAGCTGCATGTACCTATCTAAAAGTCTCTCAAAAGACCCTATCGTATCTGCCTCCACTACCATTGCTGGCAGCCCATTCCACGCACTCACCACTCTCTGAGTAAAAAACTTACCCCTGACATCTTCTCTGTACCTGCTCCCCAACACCTTAAACCTGTGTCCTCTTGTGGCAACCATTTCAGCCCTGGGAAAAAGCCTCTGACTATACACACGATCAATGACTCTCATCATCTCATACACCTCTGTCAGGTCAACTCTCATCCTCCGTCGCTCCAAGGAGAAAAGGCCGAGTTCACTCAACCTGTTCTCATAGTTCTGTACAGTTCTAATACCCAATTCTCATCAGGAAGGAGGTACAGGAGCCTGAAGACACACCCACTCAATGTTGCAGGAACAGCTTCTTCTCCTCTGCCGTCAGATTTCTAAATCGACATTGAATCCAAGAACACTACCTCACTACTTTTCGCACTGTTTATTTAATTTAACTTATATACACACACACACACACACACACATACTTTTTATTGTAGTTTACAATTTTTATTATTAAGTATTGCAATGTACTGCTGCTGCTTAACAACAAATTTTGCGAAATATGCCGGTCATATTAAACTTGATTCTGATTCTTTGATAATAAATTTACTTTGAACCTCCCCCAATCCAGCTCCTTACTTCCCAGTCCCTTTCCCCTCCTCCACCTGTTCCAATCTGCCAATCAGCTACACAGTCCCCTATCCCCTCTCCCACTCAGCGCTGTTCCCCTGCTACCCTGCACCCCGCCCTGACCTGGTTCCATCCACCACCTTCCTTTCCTATCAGTTCCCATTATCAGCAGCCCGATGCAGTCGCCACTTTCCACCTCCCCAATTCGGTCACCATCTCCACCCTTCCCTCCCCAACCTGTCCATCAACACCTCCTCACCTGGATCCATGTATCGTTTGCCAGTTCCTGCCCCCTCCTCACCCCCATCAACCATTACCCAGGACGTGTTGTCCTCTCATTGCTACCATCAAGAAGGAGATACAGGAACCTAAAGATACATACTCAATGTTTTAGGAACAATTGCTTCCCATTGCCGTGGAAAATAAACCAACACAAGAACACTACTTCACTATATTTGCACCACTTACCTAATTTAACAATTTTATATACTGTATTTCTTAATGTAAATTACAGCAGTTTTTATGAATTGCACTGTAATGCTGTCACATCTGGGGAGCCTCCAAACCTGTTGGCATGCATATTGATTTCTCCTTCTGGTAAAAAAAATCCTTCCCTCTCTCCGTTTCTTTTATTTCCCACTCTGAGCTTTTACCTTTTCTCACCTGCCTATCACCTCCCCCTAGGCCCCTCCTCCTTCCCTTTCTCCTCTCAGATTCCTTCCTCTCCAGCCCTTTACCTTTCCTACCCACCTGGCTTCACCTGTCACCTTCCAGCTATCTTGCACCTCCTTTCCCCACCTTTTTATTCTGATGTCTTCCCCCTTCCTTTCCAGTCCTGAAAAAGGCCTGAAATGTCGACTGTTTTTTCATTACCATAGACACTGCCTGACCTGCTGAGTTCCTCCACCATTTTGTCTGACACAGACAGTATATAAGGCAGAAATTTTGATTGTTTTTTTCATTTCCATAGATACTGCCTGACCCACTGAGTTCCTCCAGGAGTTTGGCTCTTGTTCTTACTCTTGATCAATGGGCTGAATGGCCTCTTCTATATAAGAACCTCAAGAGGCAAATAACTTACTCTCAGTCTGGTGCATCAGGCACTAAGAGGTGAAAGGCCTTCTCCTCTACCTATATATCAAAAAGTAGCTCTTGAAACAGTTTGATCAACCCGTAAGACAGAGGAGCAGAATTAGGCCATTCAGTCCATTGAGTCTGTCCCTTTGCCCTTGCATAACAGCAGGATAGAAGCCATTCATCAGCCTAGTGGCATGTGCTTTCGGACCCCTGCATCTTCTACCCAATGGCAAAGAGGAGAAGAGAGAACAGCCAGGCTGGGTGAGTCGGGCCTTCGATTATGTCTGATGTCCCTACCTGGTCTTGCTTATACTGTATGTGACTTCAAAACCACCAACCGGGCTGGCTCTTAATTGCCTCCTCCAATCAGTGACAATTAGTAATTAATAATATTTATAATATGTATAGAACATAGAACAGTGCAGCAGTGGGTGGGCCCTTTGACCCACGACGTTGTGCCGATCTTTTAATCTTCTCTAAGATCAATCTAACCTTTCCCTCCTATATAACCCTCCCTTTTTCTATCATCCATATGCCTATCTATTATAATAAATGATATTCATGATAATATTTGCCAGTGAGATCTCTATTTCCTCAAGAAATAAATGAACAAGGTTTGGGTGTCTGCTTCATGCAACACCTAGAGCAATGCACACAAAATGCTCTCCAGTAGGCGATGATTAGGTCGAAACTGATATTTACAGCCTACACCTGCTCTCCTCCAAAGTAGCTCTTAGCAACTTCGTTCCCCTCATGCGCTTACCCAACCTTCCTTTAATGGAACAATTCACCCTTAACTACTCAAAGTGGTAGCAGCTTCCACATTCTCTACAGCTTCAGAGATGAAAGTGGCCCAAATCTGTGCTGAGCAAGCCCAAGCTTTTCCTCCATTACTTAGGGTGCCACGGTTGTGTAGCGGTTAATGTGACGCTACTACAGCTCGGTGTTTTTGGAGTTCAGGGTTCAATTCTGGTGCCGTCTGTGAGGAGTTTCTACGTTCTCCTCGTGACCATGTGGGTTTCCTCCGGGTGCTCCCATTCCCTGCCATAGTCCAAGACGTACCAGTTAGTAGGTTAATTGTTCATTGCAAATTGTCCCGTGGTTGGGCTAGGTGGGTTGCTCTGCGGCATGACTCGTTGGGCTAGAAGGACTTGTTCCATGCTGTATCTATAAATAATCAATAAATAGAAATGGCCAATCACTGACATCAAATCATTACAAGCTCCACCGGATTCATTGCCCTTTGCCTGATTACTATTTCCTTGTTTAGAGTCATATTGTACCAGACTTTTTCAGTGGCTTTTACACTTGATTCTGCATTGTTACTGTTTTTTACCTTATTCTAGCTCAAATGCACTGTGCAATCATTTTGATCAGTATCCAAAACAAGCTTTTCACTGTATTGTTGCATATTTGATAAAATCAATACCAAAACAAGCCCTTTGGCCCATCTAGTCCATGCTGACCTGATTTTCTGCCTAGTCCTATCTACTTGCACCTGGTTCCTCCATACCGTTCTGTATACCAATGCAAAACTATCTTAAATGTTACAATTTGAACCTGCATCCAGCACTTGCAGCTGCAGCTCATTCCATACTCGCTCCACCTTCTGAGTGTAGGAATTTTTCCCTCAAGTTCCCTTAAAGCTGTGATCTCTCTTTCTGGTCTCACCCAGCCTACGGGGAGAAAGCCTGCACGCATTCACCTTATCTATACCCCTCATAACTTTGTTTACCTCCATAAGATCTTCCTTCATTTTCCTGCACTCTAGCCCTAATTTATTCAACCTGTAAACTAGAAGTTACCAGTAAGAGCTTTCTATTTACCATGACCTGTTCTCTTTAATTATAGTGGAAATAATATTTTTTTATAGTGTGTGTACTTCAATGAGGCATCACCCAGGGGTCTAGGTCCCAATTTGAAAATCTAAGCACTTAATGCAACAACCTCATAAAATCAAAGGAATGCACAATACACCATTCCAAATCAGTTGAAGATTTAGTAATCTAATATCAGTCCTGCACCAACATGAGCTTTGTCACAGTAACAGCCAGGTCACTTAAGGGCAAGGATACCTATCTTTGAAAGTTTCACCAAGTGTCACTGATAGTGAATTTGGAATGCTTCTTACTTCACGGTTTGCAGCAAAAAGAATTACAGAAAAGAATTATACCTGATCAGATTCATCAACCTAGATTAATAGCTCTGTTGAAGAGTTATTGACCTGAACCGCACTCAGGTCAATAACTCTTTATCAGGTGCATTTGTACACCTGCTTGTTAATGCAAATATTTAATAAGCCAATCACATGGCAGCAACTCAATGTGTAAAGGCATGCAGACACGGACAAGAGGTTTTCATATCAGCTTCTTCCCCTCTTCTGTCAGATTTCTGAATGGACAACGAACCCATCCATGAACATGCTTGCATTTTGCTCTGCCTTTTACAATAATTTAATATTTAATATATATTATATTACCTCTGTTTCTTTCTCCTCAGATGCTGCCTCTGTTTCCAGTATTTCCTGTTTTTAATTCAGACTTCCAGCATCTCGGCAAAGGTTGAAGCTGAATCGGAGTGTCGAATAGGAATGCTTCAAAATTACACAAATATAATATTGGGAAAGTGGCCAACTATTTCAAATAGGCCTCCCATTCCCATTCTGACATGTTGGTCCATGGCCAATATGAGGCTACCCTCAGGTTGGAGGAACAACACCTCATATTCTGTCCGAGTAGTCTCCAGTCTAATGGGATGAACGTCGATTTCTCTAACTTGTAGTAAGTTTTCTCCTTCTCGCTTTTCTCTTTCTCCATTCCTCATTCTGGTTTCCCTCTCACCTCTTCTCTTCTCCTCACCTGCCCATCACCTCCCTTTGGTGCCTCTCTTCCATGATCCACTGTCCACTCTTATCAGATTCCATCTTCTTCAGCCCCTTTACCTCTTCCACCTCTCACCTCCCAGCTTCTTCCTTTATCCCTCCTTCTCCCTCCCACCCAGCTTCCCCACCACCTGGTCTCACCTTTCACCTGCCAGTTTGTACTCCTTCCCCTCCTCCCACCTACCTATTTTGACTTCTGCCCCCTTCCTCTCCAGCCCTAACAAAGGGTCTTGGCCTGAAACATCAACACTTTATTCCACTCCATAGATGCTGCCTAACCTGCTGAGTTCCTCCAGCATTTTGTGTGTGTTGCTCTGCATTTCCAGCATCTGCAGAATCCCTTGTGTATACAAGACATAGTTTGCCTTTCCAATCTGAAGCCAGGTGCATAAGCAATCTACATCAGGTCTCAACCTGTCCAATTTGCATTAAAAAAGCAGATGGAAAGGGAGAAAGACAAATCTGAATAAAATAGAGATCTAGTGAAGTCAGGTCAAAATGAATGCAGAAGTAGCTAAATAATATTTGACAATACGACAATTACGGTGAGCTTATCAATTGATGAAAATATCTGTTTCCTGCCTGTACAGTGTGTCAAGAAGTAGTTTTCACTGAGCCAGGTACGTCACATGCATATTCTCCCACTGAATGCAGATGGGAGTAACTAGTTAAATTGCAAATTGGTTTATAATTGTCACATGTATTGAGGTACAGTGAAAAAGCTGTCTTGCATATCACTTGTACAGATTCAAGATTGTTTAATGTTATTTCAAGTTGAAGTTTAATTGTCATTCAACCATACATGAATACCCATGAATACAGCCAAACAAAACAGCTTTGCTCCAGGGCCCAGGTGCAAAACACAATGCCAACAGTCATACTCAGCACAATGCACATCGAGCACATATAAGACAACAGTAAGCACACAGTCACACAAAGGAAAGTACAATATAGCCCACCTGCCCGAGTGCCACGTCATGTAGATTGATGGTGCATGGAACGTAGTCAGCAAGAACAAGCCCGCAGCAGTCCAAGCATCACGTGCTAGCGCAGTCGCAGATGAAGGCAATGCAGCCTGCCGTCCACCGAGCAAACACTGGAGAGCAGCACTGACAAGAGGGGCCAGACCCCCAACCCGGAATTGCCTGCAGCACACGTGCTGCACCTCTGCTCTCTGGTGTCTCTCCCCTGGGCAGCCCGCATCATTTGGGCCTAGTCCATATTACAATTGAGGCTAGTCAGCTCCCTCGCCGTCAGTCTTGTCAATGAACCAGTAAACTGAATTTACAGTATTCTACGTTATCAATGTCCGACAAGATCTTGTGATCACAAGAAAAAAGTCCAAGACAATCACTGGCTCAGTTTGTTAGATTGCACAATGCCTTCACGCACAAACTCTGACTCCTTGCTTTAGCAGGGGGATACATGGTCAGCAGCAAGTCCAGCTCCTCCACTATCGAGCAACTGACTGATTGGGTAGACCTGCATTAGCTGACGTTCTCAATAAGCAGCAGTGTCTTGCCATTGTAAAAAGGACGTAGAGGGCGAACACCTTTGGTTGGACCCAGAGTGGCTGCTGCGACCATCTTACAGTACATTAATGCAAAGGAGAAAAAAATAATTGTTGCTCTGGATCTGATGCAGCACAAAAAAATCACACAAAGATAAAGAACACAATAATAAAAATACACAATAAATATAAATGCATAAGATACCTTTTATACATTGCATGTCCATAAAGTGATGCAAGCTACAGGAGTGTCTGTACATGAGGAAACTGTTAGGAAATGATAATTCTGATTAGTTCATTGCAATACTGTATTGATGTAGCAGAAGATAAAACAATACCAGACTCCACAGAATTAAATGTTACAGTTAGAGATAAAGTGCAGTCCATGTATACAATAAGGTGCAAGGCCGTAACAAGGTATGGTCAAGTTCACTCTTATCGTGCTGGGGTGCCTGGCATTAGTACTTGTTTGCTTTTTTGCAAAGCTGCATTGTTGCATAAAATCTTGTAGATTAGCAGGAGCAAGATACTATAAAGTAATTATTGTCACGTGTACCAAGATACGGTGAAAAACATCGTTTTTGCATGTCTTCCAGACAGAACATAAGACCCAGAAGACATAGGAGCAGAAGTAGGCCATTTGGCCCATCGAGTCTACTCCGTCATATCATTATGGCTGATCCATTTCCCTCTCAATCCCATTCTCCTGCCTTCTCCCTGAAACCTCTCACACCCTGACTAATCAAGAACCTGTCAAACTCTTTCTTAAGTACACCTGATGCTTTGGCCACCACATGCGCCTGGGGCTAAAGAAATTTCTCCTCATCTCCATTCTAGATGGACATCCCTCAGTTCTGAAGCTGTGTCCTCTGGTCCTAGGCTCACCACCATAGGAAACATCCTCTCCATGTCCACTCTGTCAAGACCTTTCAACACTGGATAATTTTCAATGAGATTCCACCCCCCCCACCCCCGCATGTTCCAGACATAAGTACAAAGGGAGAAGCAATAACAGAATGAAGAATGTATTGTTACAGTAATGGAGGAAATGCAGTGCAGGTAGACTATAAACTGTAATGAATATGATGAGGTAGAGCGAGAGATCAAGAGTAATCATTTTCATACAAGAGGGCACCATGCCATTGTAGCGGCTAGTGCAACACTATTACAGCTCGGGGCATTCTGCAGTTCATTTCCGGTGCCATTCTGGAAGGAGTCTGTACGCCCTCCTCGTGGATTGCGTGGGTTTACCCCAGGCGCTCTGGTTTCCGCCCACAGGTGAATTGCTCATTGCAAATTGTCCTGTGATTAGGATAGGGTTAGTCGGGTTTGCCAGGGGGTTGCACGGCGTGGCTCGAAGGACAGGAAGGGCCTACCCTGCTTTGCATGCTAAATAAATAATAAAGAGGTCCCTTCAATCGTCGATTCAACAGCAGGGTAGAAACTGTCTCTGAGCCTGATGGTGTGCCCTTCAAAGTTTTTCTACCTTCTGCCCAATGGAAGAAGGGAGAAGAGAGAATTCCCAGGTTGGGAGAGGTCTTTGATTATGCTGCCTGCTTTCCTGAGGCAGTGGTAAAGATTACAGCCAGTGCAGTCAACGTGTATTAACAGTTACCAGTCCCAAGGAAGAAAATTTCCAAAATACCAGGAAGTGTTGAAACACAACATATAACTAAGAAAAATTTGTGTAGAAAAAAAATGGGCTACTTTAGGCTGAAAGTGCATGCAATAATTTTACAGTCAAAGAAAAGGAAAAGGGGGAAAAACAAGAAAGACTTTAGATCCTAGCAGCAATGGGGTATTTACAAGGTCAATAATAAAATAACTTTCCCTAACCACACCCAGTGATGGTAGTGAGACTGGGTTTGATGGCTTCAAGTCAAAGTCAAAGTACGTTTTCTTATCAAAGTATATATAAATTATACAGCCTAGAGATTTGTTCGCTTACAGGCAGTCACAAAGCGAGGAATCCGAAAGCACCCAATTAAGAAAATAATAACCAACCCACAATGCACACAGAGAAAGGGAAAAAAACACAAGTCCTGGAAACAATAGAAGCAAGCAATAACAACAGCATTGGCAACTGAATTGAGTCCTTGATCGAAATCCCAGGGGCAGACCGGAGTAGGCCCAAAGCCTCGATATTCAGTTCAGAAAATCACCGCAAAGTTTGCAGACACAAAGCACATCAAGGGGCAGTCTCACAGCCTTAGTGTTGTGGAGAGAGGAGCTTCCAGTCTATCAGGGCCAGCGTTTAAATTGTCCAAACAATGGATCGTGCCTTGCATTAGGAGATAGGTTCTGCTGCTGTGAAATGCACCGGGCCTGGATTTTGCAGCTGAAGAAGCCGTTCTCCAGCCTCTCCAAATCGGTACGGCACTCAGAGTGATCCAACCTTGCCCGACTCTCAACACCTTGCCTTTCCAGTCTATGTGGGCTGGTATTTTAATTATCCAAACTGCAGATTGTACTCGCTTTAGGACTCAGACTCTGGCACAATCATTCCAGGCCTAGAATAGACCCTGCATTTTGCTGCCAAAGATGCTGTTCTCAACCTCTGCAACTCAGTGTGACGCTTAGAGCGGTTGATCCTCACACTCGGGAGAGTTGGACGGGTGTTGGAACTCCCTTGCCTCAACGTCTTCTCTCCGAATTGTTCACTTCCCCTAGCATGGCGCCAACTCCAATTGTGTTGATTTTGCAGTGCACCAGCAGGGCACATCCCACAGATTCGCTTTGCCTTTGCTCGCCTCTTCGTTGCTTTTGGTGGTAGCTTACTACAATTTACTTCAAAGAAAGTGTTATTAGTAATGTTTTAAATCAAATTCCTTTGCTTTCGAACTACCAGTAGGTTGCCACATGCCATCTTAAACTGGAATCTTCTTCATACTCTTAATTATTCCATCAATATTACCATGGGACAGCATGGTAATGTAATGGTTAACACAGCACTTTACAATACAGGAAACCCGGGTTCAATTCCTGCTGTTACCTGTAAGGAATTTGAATGTTCTCTCCGTGACTGCGTGTGTTTCCTCCAGGTGCTCTGGTCTCCTCCCATGGTCCGAAGACATACTGGGTAGTAGGTTAGTTGTTCATTGTAAATTGTAAGAGTGGAAGAAATAACACAACATTCTACCAAACCCAGTCGACAGGGCACCAGGTTAGCGTAGCAGTAAGCATGATGCTATTACAGTTTGGGGCATTGTCATTTGGAGTTCAATTCAGCCTCTTCTGTGAAGAGTCTGTACGTCCTCCTAGTGAAACGCATGGGTTTCCTCTGGGTGCTGTGGTTTCCTCCCACAGTCCAAAGATGCAGCAGTTAGTAGGTTAATTGCTCCTGTGATTGCAGTAGGGTGAAATCAGGGTTGCTGGGCAGCATGAATCAAAAGGCCAGAAGGGCCTATTCGATGCTATATTTACTTACTGAGATACAGTGTGGAATAAACCCTTCTGACCTTTTGATCCGTGCCACCCAGCAATTCCCTGAAGTAATCGTAGCCTAATCATGGACAATTTATAATGGCCAATTAACCGACCAACCGGCACATCTTTGGCCTGTGAGAGGAATCTAGAGCCTCCGGAGGAATCCCCCGCGGTCATGGGGAGAACGCACAAACTCGTTACAAGCAGCAGCAGGGATTGAACCCAGGGTGACCTATACTATAAAGCATTGCGCTGACCACTACACTACCCTGCCGCCTAAATAAATAAAGACCCATCTTCCTCAGTTCTGGAGACAGAATCACCAATGTCTTCCTTTGAGAAGATGAAAGGGGCTTTGAAACCCTTTGTGGAAGTTAAGTATTAAGAATAAATTTATTTTCTAAAACTGTATGCTGGATAGCTTATGTAACAGCTTATGTGTATGTATGACAGATGTCCATGAACGTGGAACAATCTACATACAGTTTAGAAGAGCAAAATACTGCGGACAGTGGAAATGTTTGTTCCTCTCTGCACCTTGTGGTGCATCGGGTGGCAACCTTGCCATTTCTTTAGCACTCGTCTGATTTTTACAAGACTGAGTTGCTAACTTGACACTCAACCCGCCACAGATGGAAAGCATGCAAGGAGCTTGCTGGACTCGAATCCGCGATCACTGGCCTCGAAGTCCGGTGCGGATGCCACTACACCACCAGCTGGTAAGTACTGGAAAACTAAAACAAAAATGGAAAATGCTGGTCTCATGGAATTGAAAGAGAAAGAGGCAATCAAGTTTTGAGGTCAGCGTCTCTGCTCAAGTCTCGTGTCCCTTCTTGATGTTTATGGCTGTCATCAAAACTCTAAAGACAACCTTCAGCTAGGATGCTGACTGTCTTTGTCTGGAAGTGTTTGAGCTGCTGAGTATTTCCAACATCTTTCACTCCTGCTACATGTGCTTCAGCAGTCTTCCACAGCTCTTACTGATTCATCATGTTCCTGACACTACATGCAGTTAGAATAAGAATCCATGCATGCTTTACAGGCTGACAAAGTCCTAAGCTCTGAAATACCCTTCCTAAGCCTCTGGTCATCAGTCCTATTTTGCCTTTAAGAGTTTTTGTGTCAAATTTTCTGTAAAAATATTCCTGTGAAGTTTCCTGATACATTCTGCTTTGTTAAATACGCCATGTAAATGCTAAATCATTTTCTAGATTACTCTGTGTATTTCTAATTCCCTGTAAGTTTTCATTGCTATTTTCTTCACAAAAATCATCAGAGTGTTTTTTTAAAAAGAATATACACAACTCAATAAACTTGTTAAAATATTTATAAAAGGACAAGAGACATTGGTGTTGTATTCTGGAGTTTCAAATGTCAGTTGTTGGCCCTGAAGGGAGATTCTACCCTTTGCCAAGTATAGATAGAAGGGTATAAAGCAGTGGAAACCACTGACCTGTCTTAGAAATGTCTTTCAACACAAAACCATTTCTGTTGCCTTTGGCCAAGTTCTTGTACAGCTAATGGTAGCACAGGAAGGAACTGGTCCTAGACACTGCTCACACATGAATTGAAGAGACCACAGCAATATTTAATGCCTGAAACCAAATGCACTTCACACTGCACTGTCTGTCTCCCCGGTGAGGACTGAATCCCTTGAATATCTGACTAGGAACTATTTCAGATCAAATCAGAAGGACCCACAAAGATGGTGAAAAGAAAGAATGTACCTTTTCAATTCATATTGAAGATCTACGTGAGATCCATGTTGGTCAGGGTCGACCGTGGACGTTGCGTCCTGGCTGTTTAGATACGCAAGCCTGGGCAGAACAATATGCAGAGCAAGCTGTTGCCCATGTAGCAAGCTCCCCCTCTCCATGCAACTGACCATTATTGTTTGCTACTAGCACCATCACAGAAGCTGCCAGTCAGCACTGAACCCAACGCGGAGCTGCCTTTAGGGACTCCGGCTCTGAATTTTTCCCTCAGGGTTTACTCCTCAAGCCTTCCCCATGAGTGGGTATAGTTTCATGGCAGTGCAGGCTAGACATCAGAGTTTTCCTTCTCCTAGATGAACTGCCAATCACAGCTGACAAGCCCCACCTGCCCGAAGTGACTGGTTTTAAGGCACCGCCCTTTGCCACTTCTTCTGTCAGTAGAAATGGTTCCACCGGGCTTAGTAGCTAAGCCACACGTGAAGGCTGGGAGCTGTACTTGGTTGTCAGAGGCTACTTGAGGTGCATGCCATTGCGAGCATTTAATAGGTAATGGGAGACAAGAGAAAATCTGCAGATGCTGGAAATCCGAGCAACACGCACAAAATGCTGGATGCACTCAGCAGGCCAGGCAGCATCTATGGAAAACAGTACAGTCAACAGTTTAGGTCAAAATGTTTCAGTCCACCAAAAGATTTCGGCCTGAAATGTTGACTGTACTCTTTTCCATAGATGTTGCCTGGCCTGCTGAGACCCTCCAGCACTTTGTGTTATGTTATAGGCAACAGGAGCTTGTTCCCATTACCACCCCAGCTCTAACAACCTTATGGAATCTTTGGGTGAATCTCATTAATAAATAAATGGCCAGCTGGTGGCGTAGTGGCATCAGTGCCGGACTTCGGAGTGAAGGCTCCCAAGTTGGAATCCAGCCAGCTCCCTTGCATGCTTTCCATCCACGCTGGGTTGAGTGTTGAGCTAGCAACTTGGCCTCGTAAAATAAGAAAGCTTGCTAAAAACAAAACACCATCATGGCAGCGTCCCAATGACTCCACTCGGAGTTAAGGGCTTTCTTCTTCTTCGGTAATAAATAAATGCTGCTAAGAGGCAGATTATCACAAAAGCTACAAGTGTGCCGCTACCTTTTTGCATCCCAATGCAAGGATAAAGTATAGAGGAGACAAAGAAAGAAATTTCAGGGAAAAGGAGGGTAATGATTGAGATGTAGGTAGCGCATCACTTGATCACTTCATCACAACTGGAGTGATTGCGCTAATTGCATCCCAATCATTACCCTTCTTTTCCCAGCAATTTCTTTCTTTGTTTCCTCTATATTTTTTACTTTATTTTCTGAGTCTTTAATCCCCTTATTTCTATTTCCTTCTCTGCCTCTCTTTCGTTTCATTCAGGTTCCCTCTCTCATTTCTCAGTTCGGCTCACAGGTCTAACCTGTACCATACAAAATGAAGCCACTCTATGTCAGCACCAGCTGATACTTCCCAAGTCTTTTTCTTTATTTATTATCGAGCCACACCACCCAGCAATCCCCTGATTTAATCTGAACCTAAGCACAGGACAATTTACACTGAATAATTAAACTACCAACTTCTTTGGACTGTGGGAGGAAACCCACACAGTCATGGGGTGGTCGTACAAAATCCTTACGCAATGGCGGCAATTAGACCTGGGTCGTTGGTATTGTAAAGCATTGTGCTAACCACTATGCTACCATGCCATCTTGATTTCCTTTCTTCCTTTAGGAAAATACAGATTATAATAAATCCTATATTTAATACACTAAATTCTCTTTTAAAATTTACTCTGATTGATGCCTCCACACACTGATCCACCCCGTCACACCCCCACCACCACTACTTTATCATTTCCTGTCAGTCACCTTACGTGCAGACACTCCTGTGCCTAGTGTAATGAATGGATCTATTTCTTTTAGAGCAATGACCCCCCTTTAGCACTATGTAAGGACTGCTGTCTACGCATGTGCATTGTTCTCTTTTCCCTCTCTCGCTGCAATGTGAATACAAAAGTTAAAGCCACCTCCTGCGTGCGTGCTTTGATTTAATTGATATGTAGTTGTGCACAGCCACAACACCTAGCGTCACTTTATGTACGTGTAGTAATAATAGGCATCCGTTAGTCTCATGAGACCATGTATTTGCGCCTTGGAAGGTTTCCAGGGCGCAGGCCCGGGCAAGGTTGTATGGAAGACCGGCAGTTGCCAATGTTGCAAGTCTCCCCTCTCCACGCCACCAATGTTATCCAAGGGAAGGGCATGAGGACCCATACAGCTTGGCACTGGTATTGTTGCAGAGCAATTTGTGGTTAAGTGCCTTGCTCAAGGACACACACGCTGCCTCAGCCAAGGCTCAAACTAGCGACCTTCAAATCACCAGACGAATGCCTTAACCACTTGTCGAAACGCCAACACTGTACATGTAATAAATCTATGTATATAGGCTATATTATGTATTTATACTTATTGTGTGTGTTTTTATTATTGTGCTCTTTATATTTTTTTGTGTTGCGTTGGTTCTGGAGTAACAATTAATTTGTGCTCGTTTACACTCTGCCATGAATGGCCCCAAGTCTGTCTGTGAAAGGAGGAGGGCTGGTCATGGGGCTAGCCACCCCATCCCGTAAAAACCTACAGAAATGCCAACAGAAGCTCCAGTGACTTCATCCCTGGGAGAGGAAGGATACACCAAGAAGTCGGGCCACACCTGAGGATAGCTTGAACATTTAGCCCAAGACAGAGGATTCTGGTGGGAGCCTATGCCCCAGCAGGGGTGATGAGCTTGGGCAAGTAATTACACTCGTGTACTGGGAATGACATTAAACAATCTTAAAAATTTTGAGTCTTAAATAGTGCATTCCAGATTGCAACCATGTACTGCATTAAAATTAATATTTCTCCACTTGTCCCTCAGGCTTTATATGACATTTAATGATTAATGTTGTTCTGATATCAGTGAACCATGGTGCATACCTACAATGTTTACGTGGTACAACCTAGTCATGGCCCTTGGCGGATTCTCCACACTTTCTCTTCTGCATTGTGTTTTCAAATGCATCAAAGTCCACTTCTTAGATGAGAGTAGGTTTGTATTCTGATCGTGCCACATGACTGAGAGGAAAACTGCCCATCTGTCCCATCAGTCTGGTGTGCTGCCATTGGGCTGAGTGCTGCTGTCTGCCACCCCCAAGGCTGGTCATTTGAGGAAGATAAAATGCTGTGTGTCAGAACGGAGAAAAACCCTTTATAACAATCTTGCTCCAGGGTACTCCAGTCTGAATGGAAGTGTGATGAGAAAGAATACAGGTCCTAGAGACAGGTCTGGTGAAATGTTCTGTGTCCTACCGTTACTTGAAATGGAGCCTGTCCCAAGGACCGCCACAGGTGGTCTTGATGGGGGGAGAGAATAAAGTCACTTATTGTGGGGCAGCCAGTCAACACACACCTTGCCAGTGAAATGGAACTGAATAATCTTGCACTAGGACTGTTCTATTTTGACAATTCTGAAAAGGAAGAGAGAAAAAAACTTGGATTATTTTTCAAACTTTTAATTTTCTCTGGGTATTCCAAGCTACTTGAAACACACTTCTTTTTAGAAAGGCAACTACTGCAACTCAGTAAGAAACACATTAACCAATTTGTGCACATGAAGATCCAGAGGAACACACTCAAAATGCTGGAGGAGCTCAGCAGCTCAAGCAGCATCTATGGAAAGAAATAAACCTTCGACGTTTTGGGCTGAGACCCTTCATCAGGATTGGAAAAGAAGGGAAAAGATGACAGAATAGGACTACTTAAAAGAGTTGTAGATAGACACCATGGCATCATGGACACCAGCCTCACCAACAGTGAGGTAATCTTCAAGAGGCAATCCCTCAAAAAGGCTGCATCTATCATTAAGGACTTCGAATATCTTTTCGCGATTTATTCTTGGATAACTGTTTTATGTCTTTTGATCAACTCTCTAATAAATATAACTTACCCAGATCTCACTTTTTTTAGATATTTACAGATTAGAAACTTTTTAATTACTGTCTCTCCTAATTTTCCACACCCATATCCAATGGACACTTTGGAAAAAATCTTAGACTTAAATCTTTCTCAGAAAGGTGTAATAGCAATTGTATATAATATAATTATGAATTTATGTCCTGATGCCTCTAATAAAATTAAAGCTGACTGGGAAAGAGAACTTGAGATTAATATACCGACTGAAAAATGGGAAAAAATTCTTCAGTTGGTGAATTTATCCTCTGTATGTGCTAAGCATAGGTTGATACAGTTTAAAGTAGTTCACAGGGCTCATACGTCCAAAGATAAACTATCTCGTTATTACTCTTATATTAATCCAATATGTGACAGATGCCAGTCTGAGATTGCTTCTTTAACTCACATGTTTTGGTCATGTCCCTTGTTGGAGAAATATTGGAAAGATATTTTTGATATTATTTCAACGGTCCTAAATCTAGACTTACAACCTCATCCAATTACTGCTATCTTTGGATTACCAATGATAGACTCAAATAATTTATCCTCTTCATCACGAAGGATGATTGCATTTCTTACTTTAATAGCTAGAAGGTCCATCTTGTTGAATTGGAAAGAGATCAACCCTCCTACAGTATTCCATTGGTTTTCACAAACTATGGTGTGTCTGAATTTGGAGAAAATTAGAAGTGCAGTTTATGACCCTTCTATTAAGTTTGAAAAAATTTGGAGGCCATTTATTCAGCATTTTCATTTGATGTAATTTGATCATTTCCAAACTGGTTTTATTTCTCTGTACTGTTGTTGGAGGGGAATGGAGTCGTCGACACTAAGGTTTTCTTCTTTTCCATTTTTAAGTTGTTAGTTTTGCCCAAGTCTTTTAGTTTAGTTTAGTTGTTTTTTTTTCTTTTGGGATGGGTTTTTTTTTCTTTTTTTTTGTCTTTTTCCTTTTTCTTTGCTTTATATTATCCGTGATCAGTTCTACATGTATGGGAGTTTTGGTAATTTCCACTATTTGGTTTTGCAATTACTCTTTTTTTAAATGTAACAATACATCTCATATTATCTGTATTATTGCTATGTTTTGTTTCTATATTTTGAAATTAATAAAAAGATTGAAAAAGAAAGAAAGGACTTCCGTCAGCCAGGACATGCCCTCTTCTCATTGCTATCATCAAGGAGGAGGTACAGGAGCCTGGAGACACACAATCAACATCTTCCCCTCTGCCATCAGATTTCTGAATGGATAATGAACCCTCGTTCATGATTTTACCTTTTTTTTGCTCCACTTACATATTTAATTATATATATTTCTTAGTGTAATTTATAGATTTTTTATTGCATGTTGCCATGTACTGCTGTCACAAAACAACATATTTCACATCATATACACGAGAAAATCTGCAGAGGCTGGAAATCCAGAGCAACACACACAAAATGCTGGAGAAACTCAGCAGGTCAGGCAACATCAATGAAATGAATAAACAGTCAACATTTTGGGCCAAGACCCTTCTTCAGGACATACTGTAAATAAAATACTGATTTGCTTTAACAATGATAATTACCAGATAAATGTTGGGCAGGATTCTTTGAGTCTCTTTTATCTACGCAGGAGGGCAGAGTCTTTGTCTAGTACCCCATTGGACGAATATCTGTCTCATTTACGAGGCACTTTTGCCTGTTACACACTGCGAGAGTTCACATGTAGAAGGTCGATTCAAAATGAAACTGTTTATATATCCACAAGGAGTTCACATGTAGAAGGTCGATTCAAAATGAAACTGTTTATATATCCACAAGGAGCTAATTTGAAGGGCTATGTGGAGAGGGTGGGAGAGTAGGACTAGCCTGATTGCTTCAAAGAAGGGCTAGTACAAAATTGACAGGCTGAAGGGCCTCTTTCCATGCAATATCTCTTCTTCCATTCTTTTAAGGATATGGCTAGCTTTATTGGTCACATGTACTTGGAAGCAAACAGTAAAGTGCACCGTTCACCTCAAATCAAATCCACAAGGATCATGCTAGGCTGCCTGCAAGTGTTACCATGCTCCCGAAGTCAACATGGCATGCATTCAGCTCAGTAAGCCTAACCGTGTCTTTGGAATGTGGGGGGGAATGGGAGCATCCAGAGGAAGCCCATGTGGACATGGGACGAATGCACAAACTCCTTACAGACAGCAGAAAGAATTGAACCCCCATCTCAAAAGACTTGTGTGATCTGGCTCTTGGGGTTTTCTCTTTGGAGGATGAGCGGCAACTTGATAGAGGTGTATAAAATTATAAGAGGCATAGGTAAGGTTGTCAGCCAACACTTATATTCCAGGTCAGCAAAGGCCAATAGCAGAAGGCATCTTTTTAAAGTTCAGGAGAGGGGTCAGAGGTCATTTTTTTCACACAGAGAGTGATAGGCAATGGACTTTAGCAAGGCCTTTGACAAGGTCCCGCGCGGAAGGTTCAAGAAGGTTCAGTCCCTTACCATTCGAGCTGGGGTAGTAAATTAGGTTTGATTTTGGCTTTGCGGAAGAATCCAGAAAGTAGGTAATAGATGGTTGGCCCTCTGTCTGGAGGCCTGTGACTAGTGGTGTGTCACAGGGATCAGTGCTGGATCTATTATTGTTTGTCATCTACATCAATGATCGACAGTGGGATATGGACCAGCTGGTGAAATGGGCTGAAAAATGTCACGATTTGTAAGAGAGGATGCTACATTAGGAACATTTAATAGATATGTTTGGGCTTGGGCTTGTGGATTGTAAGAAATGGAGGGCTATGGGCTATGTAAGAGGGAACTGTTAGATTGAACATGGAGTTGGTTAAAAGGTCAGCACAACATAGTGGGCTGAAGGGCCTGCACTGTGCAGTACTGTTCTGCACTCTGTGTTCTGTTCCTCTACAGATTTCTGGCTCAAAGTGAAATTTACCACTGAATCACTTAATACTGCCAGGCTAAATCAATGTGGACCAAGCATCAAACTTTACTAGTGGGTTTGGCTTCACATTATGTTGGGATGATCCAAAATGTAAGTAAGCATTCAGATTTGTAACTCCACCATGGATGGTCTCAAGCCCAGTTGCAAACAGAGGAGGTTTGGGCATGGGACTAGCAACCCCATCCCATAAAAACCCAGTGCTACAGAAATGCCAACAGAAGCTCCAAAGATCTCATCCCTGTCAGGCCAGGTAGGTACCTCCCAATCTCTACAGGGCTAACAGGAGTCACTTGCCACTCATTTCCAACTCATCACCTGCAGCCTATTTAAACCCCGCTCTCATCCACGGTCCTTTGTTCACCCAGCAAACCAGCCACCCTTAACCAAGTTCTCCTAGCCTTCAGTTACCTTGTTGCCTGTGGTGCTCAATATCTGCTCTCTCTTTTATTGTGATCTCTTGTGGTTTCTGACACATCCCTGGGAGAGGAAGGATACAGAAAGAAGAAAGACTACACCTGGAGACAATGTGAAAGACTGGCCCAGGTCAGAGGACTCTGGTGAGCTACTGTCGGCGGCCCATGCCCCAGTAGGGGTGATGGGCTTAAGTAAGCAAATAACCCAGACTTGTCCAAATCACTTCCATATCAATGTGGCGACTCTAAGCAGAGCATATTATTTGGAGCCAGTGGTTTAGAGTAATATCAGGGTGAGGGAGATCTTGTTAAACCAAACCAGTTATTATTTTTCATGCCAGATCATTTTTGTTACATGAAGGATATTAATTCTCTTTGTTTTTCTTTTGTATTGTATGCTGAAATTTGCTTTTAATTAGTTTTATTTTTGCAATGTAAGCATCACTTAATTGGGAGTGTTTACTTTTCTGAGCTGCATGTTGATTACGGGAGAACGAACATTACATGTGTAACAGAAATTATCCGGAGTGGTTGAGGAGGTTGAAACCCAATCTTGGAGGACTGGCCAACTTGATTAACCATGAGAATGCTCGGGGCATCGTCTGAGCCACCAGATTAGGGAACCGTCTTGAAAGCATTCCGTGGTGTCTGTGTTTTGAAAAACCAAGATAATTTGAAGTTCAAACAATTTGCAGAGTGATCTATGTGGACCAGTTCCCTGTTGAGAAATAAATCTGCCTTGAAATTCATTCCCGCTTTATGAGTTACACAGACAACAGGGCCTGTAATCCATCTCACAAATTAATTCCACAGAAATTGATGAGATGATTTCAGATGCAAAGTACAATGCACTTAGGTAGTGTGTTTAGTTCAGTAAGGGATATGTCTCAAGGTAGCTTAATTTACTTAGCACCTTCCCTGACCTCAAAGTCAAAGTAAAATTTATTCACAAAGTACGTATATGTTATCTGATACTACCTTGAAATTCATTTTCTTGCAGGCATTTACAGGAAAACAAAGAGGTCAAAGAATCATAGAACTCTACAGCACAGAAACAAGCCCTTTGCCCCATCTAGTCTGTGCCAAGCCATTGATCTGCCTGCTGACGTCAATCAGCACCTGGACCATAGTCCCCCATACCCCTCCCATCCATGTACGTACCTATCTTAAATGTTGAAATCAACCCTGCATCCGCCACTTGCGCTGGCAGCTTATTCAACACACTCATGATCCTCTGATGAAGATGTTCCCCCTCATGTTCCCTTTAAACATTTCACCTTTCACACTTAACCTGTGAATTCTGGTCCGAGTCTCACTCAACCTCAGTGGAAAAAGTCTGCTTGAATTTACCCTATTAATACTGCTCATAATTTTGTATACCTCGATCAAATCTCCCCTCAATCTTTTACATTCTAGGGGATAAAGTCCTAACCTATTCAATCTTTTCTCATAACTCAGGTCCTCATGTCCCAGCAATATTCTTATAAATTTTCTCTGCACCTTTTCAACCTTGTTCACATCATTTACATCTTTCCTGTAGTTAGCTGACCAAAACTGCGCAGAATACTCCAAATTAGCCTCGTTGATCTCTTATACAATTTCAACATAACATCCCATCTCCTGTACTCAAAACATTGATTTATGAAGGCCAATGTCAAAAGCTTTCTTTATGACTCTACCTATCTGTGATGCCACTTTCAAGGAATTATGGGTCTGTTTTCCCAGATCCCTTTGTTCGACCACACTCCTCAGTGCTCTACTGTTCGCTGTGTAAGACCTAACCAAGTGCAACACTTCACACTTGTCTGCATTAAATTCCTTCTGCCATTTTTCAGTTCATTTCACCAGCTGGTCCATATCCCTCTGTAGATCATTGATATAGATGCCAAACAACAATAGATCCAGCACTGATCTCTACGACACACCACTAGTCACGGGCCTCCAGACAGAGAGCCAACCATCTACTACCCATTTTCTGGCTTCCTCTGCAAAGCCAAAGTCAAATCCAATTTACTACCTCAGCTTGAATGGTAAGGGACTGAACCTTCTTGAACCTTCCATGCGGGACCTTGTCAAAGCCTTGCGAAAGTTCATGCAGACAACATCTATTGCCTTGCCTTTACTAACTTCCCTGCTAACTTTTTCAAAAAACTTTACAAGATTGGCTAGACATTACCTACCACGCACAAAGCCACGTTGACTATCCCTAATCAGTCCCTGTCTGTCCTAATACTTATAAACCTGGTCTCTTGGAATACCTTCCATAACTTTCCCACCACTGATGTCAGGCTCACTGGCCTATAATTTCCTGGTTTATTCTTAGAGCCTTTTTAAAACAATGGAACAACATTAACTAGCCTCCAATCCTCCAGCACCTCACTTGTTCCTAAGGACAGTTTAAATACCTCTGCATTTTCTGTGCCTGCCTCCACAGGGTCCAAGGAAACATATTTTCAGGCCCGGGAATTTATCCACCCTGATTTGCCTCAAGATAGCAAGCACCTCCTCCTCTGTAATCTGTGTAGGTTCATGACCTCACTGCTGCATTGCCTCACTTCTATAGACTAACAAGTAAATACAGATGAAAAAATATCCATTTATGACCTCCACACATAGATTAGCACTCTGATCTTCCAGAGGACCAGTTTTGTCTCTTGCAATCCTTTTGCTCTTAAGATATCCCTAGAAGCTCTTCGGATTCTCTTCCAGCTTGTCTGCTAGAGCAACTTCACACCTTCTTTTAGCCCTCCTGATTTCCTTCTTAATTGTTCTCTTATACTCAATAAGCACCTCATTTGTTTCTTCCTGCCTATACCAGCTATGCACCTCCTTTATTAACCAGGCCACAATGTCTCTCAAAAACCAAGGTTCCCTAAACGCATTTTTAAAAAAATTCTGACAGGAACATACAAGCTCTGTATCTCAAAATTTCACTTTTGGAAGCCTCCTGGTTACCAAGTACACCTTTCCCAACCTGTCCCTATCCACACTTACCAGATCCCCTCTGATAACATCAGAACAATAAACTATAGTAGAAATGATGGAAAACTACACTTAAGCTAAGACTGACAGACAATGTGCATAAAAAGACAATTGGTTATCCACGCAGGTCCAGGAGCCTGATGGTTGTAGGTAATGTTCCTGAACCTGGTGGTGTGGGACTTGACACCTGACTGATGGTAGTAGTGAGAAGAGGGCGTGGCCTGGATGGCAGGGATTCCCTGAGGCATCTCAAGACTATTTGAAACTTTTGACTCCAATACCCTGCTTAATTCTAAGCTTCAGGGTGTTAATTGGTTTATAATATTCTTGGCCCTGAATTCAAACACTCACTAATAGAGATTCACGTGTGTATATAAACAAAGATGCATTCTCAAGCTGTACACTGCAGTTCTGCAAGCACTCATTTCAGAATCAGAATCAGGTTTAATAACACCGGCATATGTTGTGAAATGTGTTAACTCTGCAGCAGTACAATGCAGTACATGATAAATATAAAAAAACATTAATTATATATGTATATTAAATAGTAAAATTGAAAAAGTAGTGCAAGAACAGAAATAAAAAAAAAGTGAGGTAGTGTCATGGGTTCAATGCCCATTTAGAAATCTAATGGCAGAGGGGAAGAATCTATTCCTGAATCGTTGAGTGTGTGCCTTCAGGCTCCTGTACCTCCTTCCTGTTGGTAACAATGAGAAGAGGGCATGTCCTGGGTGATGGAGGTCCTTAATGATAGACACCAGCTTTTTGAAGAACCGCCCCTTGAAGATGTCTTGGATACCATGGAGGCTAGTTGACTACTTTTACAACTCTCTGCAGCTTACTTCAACCCACTGCAGTAGCCACTCCATACCAGACGGTGATGCAGCCAATCAGAGTGCTCTCCATGGTACATCTGTAGAAACCTTCAAGTGTTTTAGCTGACAAACCAAATCTCCCAAGACTCGTAATGAGGTCTCATGATTCACCATCCACCTCTCTATCAATATGGCAATACAATGCAAAACATATTATTGGGAGCCAGTGGCTTGTTGTAATATTATCATGAGGGAGAGATTGTTAAACCAAACCAGTGACGACATGGTGACAAAAGGGATTCTGCAGATACTGGAAATCCTGTGCAATACACACAAAATGCTGCAGGAACTTAGCAAGTCAGGTAGCATCTATCTATTGCCTGTTACACCGCTGGAGTTTAGGGCAGCAATGAAGACCCTTCATCTCTGGTGGTGTTCAGGGCTTCCTTCATCATGTCAGTAGCTTGGCTTTCACTACTGTCAGTCATGGAAGTTCAGGGTGGAGTCTCAGGAATACAACTGCACTCAGATGCAGATGACTCTTCATTGCCGTTTCCATAACAGTTTTGTTTTACCAATCAGGGTTGTTAACCCTGAGCTAAACACCCAAACCTGGAGAACCGGTGGATCACTCTTAGTCTGTCCTCTACCCTTTGACCTGTTTGGCATGGGTGATCCTACCAAGAGCCAAAGCTTAAAGCTTGACTCCAGCCAGCATAGCTCTCCAGGTCATTGAGGCACACAAGCCTCCAAACCATGGCAAGGCTGTGGTTCTCTCGGAGGGAGGGAGCATCTGAGGGAAATAAATTGTCAAAATATTGGGCCAAAACCTTTCATCAGAACTGGTCCTTCAGCTTGCTAAGTTCCTCCAGCATTTTGTGCAAGTTGCTCAATGATATGGGGATTTCAACATCTGACATCTTGTTGCAGAGCGAATGACTAAGGCAATGTACCGAGGCTGCCAAGGCAGCTGGTGGTGTGTGGACTACGGGGAAGTGGTGTAGATAAAATATGGGCTAAGGTAGAGAGTTTGAGAGCCATCGAAACAGTCTGGCTGTAACTGTTCTATATGCCAGCAGGCCTCCTGGATCCTGTTGTGTCTCTCTGGATATCCTGACTGCCGTTTACATACTGCCAATAGCGGATGTTAAACAAGCACTCAATGTATTGAATTGAAGCACTCAATTAAAATACAAGGTACAGCCTCACCCACCACTTTTCAAATCTGGACCAATCTGGCTTATTTGAAGAGATCTGTGCTCAATTATCATCTACATATTACCTGCAGCACCTGGGGTTCCAACACACTCAACAGCTACGTTGTGCATTTAATATTTCAGTAATATTTGAGTTATGTTATAAATATATTGTTTGATTAAGCATTCTTTGTTTGTTTAAATAATTCATTAAAGGTTAGATGTAAAAGTACGTGATTACACCAGCACATCACATGCACGCACCTCGCTAGAAGTAAAACTAAGAATGTACAAGAGTTAACCTGGCCCTGTGTTTTTCTTTCAATTAGTTCTTATATGTTTTGGAGTTACGAAAATAACAAACTGTTGCACCACAATTAGGAATGCCTGCCATTCCATGCTTAGACCACATTTTGGAAAATCTGATCACTTATCTGTCCTCCTCCTACTTGTATACAGGAAGAGGCTAAAGAGCAAAGCTCCATAGGTAAGGATAACAAAGAGGTGGTCACAGGAGGCTGACAGCAGCTACAGATTGCTTCATGTTGGTAGACTGGGCTGTGTTCAAGGACTCATCAGGGGATCTAAATGAATACAGCACAGTTGTCAAGGACTTCATAAAAACAATTGTAGGTGAGTGCGTCCCACAAAATAATTCAGTCTTCCCTAACCAGAAGCCCTGGATGAACCATGAGATCTGCAATCTGCTGAGGGCCATAACAGTGGTGTTCTGGTCATGATTCACCATCCACATCTCTATCAATATAGCAATTATAAGCAAAACATATCATTGGGAGCCAGTGACTTGTTGTAATATTATCATGAGGGAGAGATTATACATGCAATCAGTCTTATATGGTAATCTTATGTATTTATATTTATTGTGTTCTTTATGCCATTTGTGTTTAATTTTAAGCTGTGTCAGATCTGGAATAACAATCATTTTGTTACTGAAGAATGTGTACCAAAGAATGACAAGAAACAATCTTGAATCTTGAATCCATTTTACCCAGTTAAATAGGAGTTGAGAGACAGAACAGCCAGGACCAAACTGAGTGAGCTCAAATGATCATGTGGCCCACCGCCTCGCCAATGCTTAGTTAATTGAATAAAGTCAGCAACATTGAAACTGAGTGGAATATCAAATCTAGAAAGACATAGGTAGAGTGGATATGGAGAATGTGGAGAGGATGTTCATATTGTGGTAGAACAGAGGGGAGGATGGATTTCTTTAGTCGGAGCGTGGTGAACCTGTGGAACACTTTCAGTACGCTGGATGAACTCAGCAGGTCGGGCAGCATCAGTTAGAAATGATGAGTCGACGTTTCGGGCCGGAACCCTTCGTCAGGACTGAAGAATGAAAGATGGGGAAGGATTTGAAGAATGCTTGTAGCTTCAGTTGAAAGACCAGTAATTTGAAAGACAAAGGGGTGGGGGAGGGGACGCATTGAGGTCATAGCCCTGAAAACAATGGGTGGTAGAAGAAGGAGGCGGAACCATGAGGGAGCTGGGGGAGGGGGTAGAGTGAAATAGGGATAGAGGAAGGGAGGGGGAGGGAATTTCCTTCTTCTACTACCCACTGTTTTCAGGGCTATGACATCAATGCTTCCCCTCCCCCACCCCTTTGTCTTTCAGATTACTGGCCTTTCAACTGAAGCTACAAGTACTCTTCAAATCCTTCCCCATCTTTCATCCTTCAGTCCGGCCCGAAACATCGACTCATCATTTCTAACTGGTGCTGCCCGACCTGCTGAGTTCATCCAGCGTACTGAAAGTGTTGCTTTGATCACAGCATCTGCAGATTATTTTGTGTTTGTGAATCTGTGGAATTCATTGCCATAGACTGTGAAGGAAAAGTCATTTGGGGTACTTAAAGCGAAGGTTGATAGGTTTTAAATAAGTCAAGGTTATAAAGGGTTATAAAAGTAGAGGGCTCTAAAAGGTCCTAAAGAGAAGGCAGCAGAATGGGGTTGAGAGGGATAATAAATTAACCATGATGGAATGGCAGAGTAGATGATGTTCTGACTGGCCTAGTTCTGCTTCTATTTCTTGTGGTCTTATGTATTGTGACAGCTAACCTTACCTTACTGCCTGTTATGCTGCTGGCAGTTACGGCAGCAATTAAGGTCCACCATTTCTGTCTGTCCTTGCACACACGGATGTAGAAAGATTCTTCATTGCTGTTTCTGTAATAGTTTTGTTTTGCCAGTCAGATTTGTTAGCCCAGAGCTGAACCACTGAACCTGGAGGACCGGTGAACCACTACCCTTTGGCATGGGTGACCCTACCAAGAGCCAAAGTATAAAAGATATAGCTTTCTGGGTCACTGAGGCATATAGACCTCTAGACCACAACAAGGTTGTGGTCCTCTTGGAGGTTTGACAGTTGGACTAGAGGTAAAAGTTGATGGGGAGGGCAGTGAAAGCAGAGCTGGACAAACAAGTGCAAGACTGGAAAGTGAGTGAGTTTAAATGACAAAAGAGATGAGAGTTCAAGCCAAAAGGAGAAGGTAAATTATAAATAAAGGAACAAGCTCAAGTGAGTTAACATGAAATATTAATGGCACCTCTAATAAAAATTCCAACTACATATTAAAAGTCAGCCTTTACACATGTAGCAATTGCTACCTCTAATGCGTCCACACAAGGTTAATTGGAACTTTGGTTGTAAGACAAAATGGAAATTGGCGTTCGAGAAGACAAGTGACAGTTTTATTTTGTTTATGGGTAGGTCAATGCATTAAAATATTCATCAACCTTCCCAAAGGCGTGGAGAATGGAGTGAAGCTAATCATTAGTGCAGGCAGACATGATTCCCCTTCATGAAGTTCTCTGTGAAAACCCATCTCGTGGAGCTAAAACAATGGTTTTCATGCTGGTTGAAGATTAACTGACAAGTCTCGTCTCATGCCTTGATTTTCTGTTAAATATTACAGGTGACAAGGAAGGGAGAGTTTGCACAGTACACCAAGCAAAATGTAGAAAATCATTCAGCCACCATTTATAGATGGCGACCGGTTTTAAGCAAATGCTAGGCGGGTGAGTCATTACATATCGGTGACCTCATGACATTTATTAACCAATGCTCGGTACAGATGGAAGGTGTTCATTAACAAGTTTTGTGTCAGATACTGAAGAACCAGGTCAAACATGCATGAGTGCAGGCCATGCATTAAGGCTGGTGGTGATTTGAGGTGAATAATTAAAAAGAAATCCAGCCAGTCCATCAGTACAACTAACTAGACAATTTTCCTTCCTCTTTGCAAACTGTTACAAATTAATTAACAAAATAGACCACTCAGCCCTACAAGTCTACTAGTCTCAATGCTCCATCCTACTTCACCCAGCCCCAACAATGTATTTGATTGCCCATCATTTTTTATCTTTATGAGTATACACTGACTGGCCACTTTATTAGGTACAGAAATGGGACCTGGTGTGGTCTCCTGCTGCTGTAGGCCAACCACTTGAAGGTTCAATGTGTCGTGGATTTTTCTGCACACCACTTTTGCAATGCATGGCTGCTTGAGATACTACCACCTTCCTGTCCGCTTGAACCAGTCTGGCTGTTCTCCTCTGATCTCTCTCATTAACAAGGCATTTTTGCCCACTGAACTGCCGCTCACTGGATGCTTTTTCGTTTCTCGCACCGTTCTCTGTAAACTCTAGTCTCTAGAGTCTAGAAACTGTTGTCTGTGAAAATCTCAGGAGTTCAGCAGAAGATCAAACCATCGTGTATGGCACAATCCATGGTCAATGCCACCTAGATCAAATTTCTTCCCCATTCTGATGGTTGGTCTGGGTGAACAATAACTGAATCTCTTGACCATAGCTGCATATTTTTCGCATTGCCACATGATTGTGTAATTAGATAGTTGCATTAATGAACAAGTGTACACGTGTACAAGAGTCCACTGTGTATACATCTTTTCCAAATTAGCACCAAATCTGCTTCCACCACTCTTTCAAACTGTGCATTCCAAATACAGAAACTTCTCCTAAGTCTCTATCTTTATTTGTTATCTCATGGAAGTGATAATTCAGTTTCAGTTGTGTTAAGACCAACCTGTGGCCTTAATGAATATTTGTATTTAGGCAAGAGCATTCACTCCCAATCAACACAAAATTCTACACATTTATAGTCCATTTGCCCAAGCTTGGGTCAGGTGGAGTGCACTAAACAAAACTGAATTCTTATTGGAGACGTGTTAAGTGTCTCTACTACTTGTGGAAGTGCCAGCAAATGATATCTAACTTGATTATTGATCTAGTCTTCATCACAAATAACAGGGGCCATTTCCTAAGGATGTGACTCTGGCTGAGCATGGCATTAACAAATATTGCTGACACCAAATCTATTGGACCATCAGTGAATAAGATTGCTTGAATGGCCTCCGAAGATTATCTTTGCAGAATCTTGCATTTGAAAATGTCTGCCAATCTTTCAATCCTTTGTGCATTCTCTCTATTCTCATTTTCTTTGCAAACATTCAAGTCTTTTGTTTCCAATTTTGGTGTTCTGATCATCCCCATTTTTAATTTTATCCACTTTTGACAAAAATGCAAGGTTCTTAAGCTTTGGAATTTCCTCGCTTTGTATTTCTTATCCCTTTTATAACTATCCAATGTGATATACATCTTTGACCAAGCTTCTGGTTGTCTGCTTTGATCTCTTGAGTTTATCAGATAATCTTGTTGTGAAACAATTTGAGAAATCCTACCACATTAAACACACTTTTTAACTGCTAAATCTTTCTATTGTTTCGGTAAATCCAGTCAACATAGTAACAGAGCTAACATAATCATTGCTCATACAGTATGTTAGTTGGATAGTAATTCAGAAACCTATCCAATAAGGGACATAAAATCCATCTGTAGTCTTTTATTAGCAATGTTATTCTATCGCATTGAGTGTCAGATGTTCAGTATTTCTTAATGAAGGGATCTTATCTAATTCAGGGTTTGGTTATCCAATTAGATTGGAAACAGAAAGTGCTATGTATTACCGAAATAAGTGGTTTACTATTGGAATATTTTACACCATAAGCTTTCAGCAGACCATAATCTGAATGTCTGTCTGTGCCAAGACATGAAATTCTCATAATCATATGACATAAAGTGTTGCAGAGAAGAATTTTTCATCCAGTCATTGCTTTCAAGCCAACATTTTCCCCACCAGTAGCCAAGGTAGATTGTCTGGTTACTTATTTCGATCTTCACTGAATCATGGCACAAATAATGCCATGCAGTCTACTTGCATTTAAATATTCAGATTTATCATAAGTGTACTGCGCCATAATGCTTTACAGCACCAACTGTAAGATCAGTGTTCAATTCCTGCTGCAGTCTGTAAGGAGTTTGTCTGTTCTCCCCATGACAATACGGGTTTCTTTTGCGAGCTCTGGTTTCGTCCCACATTCCGAAAGTGTACGAGCTAGTAAATTGTGGGCATGTTATGTTGATGCTTGAAACATGGCAACACTTGCAGGCTGCCCCCAGCACATCCTCAGACTGTGTTGGTTGTTGATGGAAACAACATGTTTTACTGAATGTTTTTATGTACAGTACTGTGCAAAAGTCTTAGGCAGCTACTATATATATATATATCTATGTGTGTGTGTGTGTGTGTAACTAAGACTTTTGTACAGTACTGTAGTAATTTTATGTATTACACTATACTGCTGCTGCAAAAAAAAATACTAATTTAATGATATTTGTGAGTGATGATAAACCTGATTCAGATATGGATCTCTTTTGCAGACAGAGAGCGGGAAGAGGTCAGGGAGAGGGGAGTCATAGTTGGGAAAAGAGAAAGGGAGAGGAAAGGGAGTGGGGAGCACCAAAGAAGCATTTTGTAATGATCAATAGACCAATTGTTTGGAATCAAAAGACTTTCTCTGGTGTCTCAGGGCTCAATGTGTCTGCACCCGTGCCAACCCCCACCCCTGGCACTCCTTTTCTGCCACCTGTCCCACATCCTTTCCCAGGTGTTTCTCCCTCAACATTCCCAACATTCTTTGCTCCCACCAGATCTACAAACTTGCTCCCTGCTCCATGTTGACAAATAAAGCTAACCTTTAATCTTTAAATCTTTAATGGTTTGAGGAAAGCCAGAACATTCATCTTGGTTAGCAAACTTTAAAAAAGTCATTTTATCTCGATAATGCGAGATTACTGAGTTATCTATGAATCTGAGTGCATGATTCACAAAAAGGCAAGTGATTTTGAGAACTAATTGATTGCTGTAAGTTATTGCAAGGGCAGATGAGTAGAAAAGCAAAGGCTTATATTGCAGTTATATAGGGAATTGGTGACACAGTTCCTGCAGTATTATTTCTTCAAGGATCGTCACTTTGTCATGGTGGAGAGGCTTTTGAGTTCTTCAGATCCTAAGAGCAATGCTGTCTGGAGTTTAACTCCTGATAGGGTCACCCATGGCACTAAGGTCAAGGGAGAGATACCAGTCAAAGTGCGATCCAACCAAGATTTCACTGATGGAGCTGGTGGAAGATGATGTCACATCACAAGAGCAGTGAAGGCAGAAGAAGACAGTGATGGGTCCCAATTGTCTTGCATTCCAAGCGACTGGACCCTGACCCCGACCTTGCAAGGACCATGTGGTGGCTACCTGTGCAACAGCCTCCCCAGGTTAAATGAAGTTACACACAGGTTTTCTCCATAAAGAGCAGAATACGTGGATCCTGGACTGGCCTCAGCAACCACCTGAGGACTCATCAATAGACAACCTCTTATGAAAACATCATACTCGACTCGAGTGAATGCATTACTACTACTACCCGCAATATTAAAATTTGTAAATAGTTTGGAAGCCATTCAGAGAAGGTTTATTCAGCAGATACATGGAATACCTGGCATGTAGTCTTTTGGGCAAAGGAAGGATGGGAAAGACTTGTACTTGTTGGGGTTTAGGGGACTTCTGACTTAAATCATGTCCCTATGAAGGCCCTTGGGGGTATGACAGGGTGGATGTAATAAGGAGTTTTCCCCTTGTGAAACAATTTTAAATGAAGGGGCAACTATTCAAAGAATTGGGTCATCCATTGAAAACTGAGAAGAGGATTTTTTTTTCCCTCTCTGAGTCATGAATCTTCCTAACTCTGTTCCTTAGCATACCAAATATATTCAAAGATGAAAGTAAATAGATTATTAATAAGAGGATGAAAGGCTATTGAAGGTAGTTGGGACTGTGAAGTTGAGGTTACTGGAGAATGGATCCGGTAGTTTGACTGAAAGCATTGTATCTTAACGATACATTGAATGAGGGTTTACTTGTCACTGGTAGCTCCTACAGAAAAACATATGGCCAATCAGCAACACACTCACTTTCGCCAGACTAACATAGTAAAAACCTGTAGGAGGTGTGGGAGTGCAGAGAAATGAAGGACCACACCTCAGGTCCACATCAAGGTGTTGGATTTAGAGCAATAAGAAATCTGCTGGAGGAGCTCAAAATTCAAAAAAGTTCAAAGGAAATTTATTATCAAAATACCTATTTGTCACCATATACAATCCCAACATTCTTTGTCTTGTAGACGTATTCAATAAATCCAATAACCATAATAGAATCAGTGAAAGGCCACACCAATGGTACGGATAACCAGTGTGCAAATACAAAAAGAAAGAAAATAAGAAATATCAATAATAGTAAATAAGTAAACAATAAACATTGAGAACATGAGATGAAGAGTCCTTGAAAGTGAGTCCATTGTTTGTGGGAACAGTTCAGTAATACAGCAAGTGAAGTTGAGTGAAGTTTTCCCTTCTGGTTCAAGAGTCTGTTGGTTGAGGGGTAATAACTGTTCCTGAACCTGGTGGTGTCGGTCCTGAGGCTCCTGTACCTTCTTCCTGATGGCAACAGTGAGAAGAGAGCATGTCCCGGGTGGTGGAGGCTTTCATGGATCACTACATGTAGATGTGCTCAATGGTGCAGAAGGTGACTGAAGAAGTTCAGCATGAGCCCCCAAATCCTCAAGACCTACAGGGGCACCATTGAGAGCATCCTGACTGGTTGTATCACTGCCTGGTGTGGGAACTACACCAACCTTGACCACTGGGCACTGCAGAGAGTGGTACGGACAGCCAAGCGCATCTATGGATGTGAGCTTCCCTCCACTGAGAACATTTACAGCAGCAGGTGCATAAAGAAGGCCTGGAAGATCATCAGGGACACCAGTCACCCCAACCATAAACTGTTTCAGCTGTTTCTGTCTGGCAAATGGCACCGCAGCATTAAATCCGGGTCCAACAGGCTACGAGACAGCCATTAAACTTGTAAATTCACATGACTGTACATTGCGATGGAATCATAACACAATGATTTTTACTCTCTCACGTTATGGGATGGATGTGAGATTTAAATAAATTCTAATCTTTACCTGTGATGGACTAGGTTTTCATTCAAGTCTCAACAGCTCGAGCAGCATCTGTGGAGGGAAATGGGTTGTGAATGTTTTGGGTCAAAACCCTGAATCAGGATGGATTTCCAAGAAATTGGACTTATTTTACTCTAAAGGATCTGCAGTTGGCTTTGCTGTTTTAGAGAATCATGCTTCATAGATACCCCAGGCCATGCCTGGGTGCCAGATGTGATCTTCATGAAGGATACCAATGCCACTGTGGTAGACAGACCCATACATTTTAAAGTCAACCCCCGTGCCCTTAGCGCTGCACACTTGGAAAAAATCTAACAAAGCCACCATGAGGCAGCCGTCATGGACTCGTGTAAGGTTGCCACAGACAGTTAATTTATGTTTTATAATTGTCAGCAGAGGGACGTGGTTTCCAGAAAGCAAGAGTTCCATGGAGTTCCTCAACATTGTGAACTACAAGACTTATTCCTCAAACAACCCGTGCTGGCCTTTTATATAACAGTAATATGTTAAGTTTTTTTCTTATGGACTTTTAGTTGGTTTACAGTGAGGTTTATTTTTGGCCTATTTATCAGTTAATATGTTTTATGTTAAGGTTGCAGTTTTAGTGTGTTTGTTTTAGATTTAGTCAACACTCTTGTGGTTTTAGTACTTTATGATAGTCCAACAAATGAACTTATTTAATTTGTGCACAGCACATCAAGTGAGATTACATTATAACTAATACCCTAATCAGTCTAGACCCTGGCTGTTTGGTTGATGATCCATTTTGTCTGTGTTTCCAGAGCTCTCATTGTTGGCTTTTGAACATCACACTAGATGTGGCTTTTATTCTTTAGATGACTCACACTAAAAGTCGGGTGAAAGAACGTTTTTAATTTGTCTATTTATTCTAAATACTGTCTCATGTCCTGTGCACTAAATGTAGGAGAGCAGGGATTAAATAAACTTGTGTGTGATGGGGTACTGGTGAAAGTGGCACAATGCCCGTTATAGAGGTCCATTAATTAGACAAAACAAAGCGTAATTCAAGATTCGAAGAAGGAGTCTGAGAGTCTGAGTGGGAGTGCCGAGAAAGACATTTTTGAAATTTTTGTTATTTTTTTTCTCCAACGGCGTTCTGAGAGGCGGGACTGCGCAGGCGTGTGACGTCGGGCTGTGCAGCGCGGCAGATTTAAAAGGAACAGAGCCTCATAGAGCGGGCAGCGGAGTTTGCGGGCTGCCGAGTGAGCCGGGAGCAGAGTGAAGACTTAAGGGCTTCGGCTCAACGGGCTTAGGCGGAAACAGGCGAGGCGAGGGAGGTTTGGCATTCATTTTCTGTTGTTATTTGAGGAGAGGGGCAGTATGAGTGTGAGGGCAGTTTGCTGTTCTCGGTGTCGGATGTGGGAGGCCCTGGAGTCTACAAGCCTCCCGGACGTCTACATCTGCGCCAAGTGCATCGAGATGCAGCTCCTTAGGGACCGCGTTACGGAACTGGAGCTGCAGCTCGATGACCTTCGTCTGGTCAGGGAGAGTGAGGAGGTGATAGAGAGGAGCTGCAAGCAGGTGGTCACGCCGGGGCCACGGGAGGCAGACAAGTGGGTCACGGTTAGGAGGGGGAAGGGGAAAGGTCAGGTAATAGGGAGTACCCCGGTGGCTGTGCCCCTTAACAACAGGTACTCCTGTTTGAGTACTGCTGGGGGGGACAGCTTACCCGGGAGAAGCGACAGTGGCCGTGCCTCTGGCACAGAGTCCGGCCCTGTAGCTCAGAAGGGTAGGGCAAGGAAGAGGAGGGCAGTTGTGATAGGGGACTCGATAGTAAGGGGGTCAGATAGGCGATTCTGTGGACGCAGTCCAGAGACCCGGATGGTAGTTTGCCTCCCTGGTGCCATGCTCCGGGATATTTCTGATCGTGTCCAAGATATCCTGAAGTGGGAGGGTGAGGAGCCAGAGGTCGTGGTACATATAGGTACCAATGACATAGGTAGGAAAAGGGATGAGGTCCTGAAAGGAGAATATAGGGAGCTAGGAAGGGAGTTGAGAAAAAGGACCGCAAAGGTAGTAATCTCGGGATTACTGCCTGTGCCACGCGACAGTGAGAGTAGGAATGCGATGAGGTGGAGGATAAATGCGTGGCTGAGGGATTGGAGCAGGGGTCAGGGATTCAAGTTTTTGGATCATTGGGACCTCTTTTGGCGCAGGCGTGACCTGTACAAAAAGGACGGGTTGCACTTGAATCCTAGGGGGACCAATATCCTGGCAGGGAGATTAGCGGGGGCTACTGAGGTGACTTTAAACTGGAATGGTTGGGGGGTGGGAATCAAATTAAAGAGGCTAGGCGTGAGGAGGTTAGTTCACTACAGGGGGATGGGAACCAGTGCAGAGAGGCAGAGGGGTGTAAAGTGAGGGTAGAAACAAAAAGTACTATGGAGAAAAGTAAAAGTGGCAGGCCGACAAATCCAGGGCAAGCATTAAAAAGGGCCACTTTTCAGCATAATTGTATAAGGGCTGAGAGAGTTGTAAAAGAGCGCCTGAAGGCTTTGTGTGTCAGTGCAAGGAGCATTCGTAATAAGGTGGATGAATTGAAAGTGCAGATTGTTATTAATGATTATGATATAGTTGGGATCACAGAGACATGGCTCCAGGGTGACCAGGGATGGGAGCTCAATGTTCAGGGATATTCAATATTCAGGAGGGATAGACATGAAAGAAGGGGAGGTGGGGTGGCGTTGCTGGTTAAAGAAGAGATTAACGCAATAGAAAGGAAGGACATAAGCCGAGAAGATGTGGAATCGATATGGGTAGAGCTGCGTAACACTAAGGGGCAGAAGACGCTGGTGGGAGTTGTGTACAGGCCACCTAACAGTAGTACTGAGGTCGGAGATGGTATTAAACAGGAAATTAGAAATGTGTGCAATAAAGGAACAGCAGTTATAATGGGTGACTTCAATCTACATGTAGATTGGGTGAACCAAATTGGTAAAGGTGCTGAGGAAGAGGATTTCTTGGAATGTATGCGGGATGGTTTTTTGAACCAACATGTCGAGGAACCGACTAGAGAGCAGGCTATTCTGGACTGGGTTTTGAGCAATGAGGAAGGGTTAATTAGCAATCTTGTCGTGAGAGGCCCCTTGGGTAAGAGTGACCATAATATGGTGGAATTCTTCATTAAGATGGAGAGTGACATAGTTAATTCAGAAACAAAGGTTCTGAACTTAAAGGGGGGTAACTTTGAAGGTATGAGACGTGAATTAGCTAAGATAGACTGGCAAATGACACAAAGGATTGACGGTGGATATGCAATGGCAAGCATTTAAAGGTTGCATGGATGAACTGCAACAAATGTTCATCCCAGTTTGGCAAAAGAATAAATCAAGGAAGGTAGTGCACCCGTGGCTGACAAAAGAAATTAGGGATAGTATCAATTCCAAAGAAGCAGCATACAAATTAGCCAGAGAAAGTGGCTCACCTGAGGACTGGGAGAAATTCAGAGTTCAGCAGAGGAGGACAAAGGGCTTAATTAGGAAGGGGAAAAAAGATTATGAGAGAAAACTGGCAGGCAACATAAAAACGGACTGTAAAAGCTTTTATAGATATGTAAAAAGGAAAAGACTGGTAAAGACAAATGTAGGTCCCCTGCAGGCAGAAACAGGTGAGTTGATTATGGGGAGCAAGGACATGGCAGACCAATTGAATAATTACTTTGGTTCTGTCTTCACTAAGGAGGACATAAATAATCTTCCAGAAATAGTAGGGGACAGAGGGTCCAGTGAGATGGAGGAACTGAGCGAAATACATGTTAGTAGGGAAGTGGTGTTAGGTAAATTGAAGGGATTGAAGGCAGATAAATCCCCAGGGCCAGATGGTCTGCATCCCAGGGTGCTTAAGGAAGTAGCCCAAGAAATAGTGGATGCATTAGTGATAATTTTTCAAAACTCGTTAGATTCTGGACTAGTTCCTGAGGATTGGAGGGTGGCTAATGTGACTCCACTTTTTAAAAAAGGAGGGAGAGAGAAACCGGGGAATTATAGACCGGTTAGCCTAACGTCGGTGGTGGGGAAACTGCTGGAGTCAGTTATCAAGGATGTGATAACAGCACATTTGGAAAGTGGTGAAATGATCGGACAAAGTCAGCATGGATTTGTGAAAGGAAAATCATGTCTGAAGAATCTCATAGAATTTTTTGAGGATGTAACTAGTAGAGTGGATAGGGGAGAACCAGTGGATGTGGTATATTTGGATTTTCAGAAGGCTTTTGACAAGGTCCCACACAGGAGATTAGTGTGCAAACTTAAAGCACACGGTATTGGGGGTAAGGTATTGGTGTGGGTGGAGAGTTGGTTAGCAGACAGGAAGCAAAGAGTGGGAATAAACGGGACCTTTTCAGAATGGCAGGCGGTGACAAGTGGGGTACCGCAAGGCTCAGTGCTGGGACCCCAGTTGTTTACAATATATATTAATGACTTGGATGAGGGAATTAAATGCAGCATCTCCAGGTTTGCGGATGACACAAAGCTGGGTGGCAGTGTTAGCTGTGAGGAGGATGCTAAGAGGATGCAGGGTGACTTGGATAGGTTGGGTGAGTGGGCAAATTCATGGCAGATGCAATTTAATGTGGATAAATGTGAAGTTATCCACTTTGGTGGCAAAAATAGGAAAACAGATTATTATCTGAATGGTGGCCGAATAGGAAAAGGGGAGGTGCAACGTGACCTGGGTGTCATTATACACCAGTCATTGAAAGTGGGCATGCAGGTACAGCAGGTGGTGAAAAAGGCGAATGGTATGCTGGCATTTATAGCGAGAGGATTTGAGTACAGGAGCAGGGAGGTACTACTGCAGTTGTACAAGGCCTTGGTGAGACCGCACCTGGAGTATTGTGTGCAGTTTTGGTCCCCTAATCTGAGGAAAGATATCCTTGCCATAGAGGGAGTACAGAGAAGGTTCACCAGATTGATTCCTGGGACGGCAGGACTTTCATATGAAGAAAGAATGGATGAACTGGGCTTGTACTAGTTGGAATTTAGAAGATTGAGGGGGGATCTGATTGAAACGTATAAGATCCTAAAGGGATTGGACAGGCTAGATGCAGGAAGATTGTTCCCGATGTTGGGGAAGTCCAGAACAAGGGGTCACAGTTTGAGGATAGAGGGGAAGCCTTTTAGGACTGAGATTAGGAAAAACTTCTTCACACAGAGAGTGGTGAATCTGTGGAATTCTCTGCCACAGGAAACAGTTGAGGCCAGTTCATTGGCTCTATTTAAGAGGGAGTTAGATATGGCCCTTGTGGCTACGGCAGTCAGGGGGTATGGAGGGAAGGCTGGGGCGGTGTTCTGAGTCGGATGATCAGCCATGATCATAATAAATGGCGGTGCAGGCTCGAAGGGCCGAATGGCCTACTCCTGCACCTATTTTCTATGTTTCTATGTAATAGATCAGTCAGTGAGGAGTTACATCTGATGCTAATGTCCTAAGGTTTGCAATCAAGTAGTCAGGGGCAAGTGATTTAAGAAGCTTAATTCTCTCAGATTCAGATTTATTTGTCACATGTTCATTTGTATCGTTTACATTGATAACAAACATGCCCAACAACAGTAGGGCACTGAGGAGGGTGGGTACAACAAGGTGATCTGGGAATCCAGGTCTATAGTTCATTGAAAGTGGTGGCACAGGCAAATAAGATTGTAAAGAAACCTTTTAGCACATTGGACATTATAAATCAAAGTTCTGCATACAGGAGATGGGATGTTACGTAGAAGTTGTATAAGACATTGGTGAGGCCTAATTTAGAGTATTATGTACAGTGTTGGTCACCAACCTTTAGAGCAGCTGTAAATAGGTGGAAAGAGTACAGAGAAAATTTACAAGGATGTTGCCAGGACTGGAGGACCTGAGTTATAAAAGGAAAGACTGAATAGGTCAGGACTTTATTCTTTGGAATATAGAAGATTGATAGAGGTATACAAAATTACGAGGGGTATAGATAGGGTAAATGCAATCAGGCTTAGGGTGGGTGGGGCTATACCTAAAAGTCATGGGTTAAAGGTGAAAGGTGAAACGTTTAAGGGGAACATGAGGGGAAACTCCTTCACTCAGAGGGTTGTGAGAGTGTGAAATGAGCTGCCAGTACAAGTGGAGCATGCCAACTCGATTTCAATGTTGAAGAGAAGTTTGGATAGGTATATGGATGGTAGGGTTATGGTGGGCTATGGTCCCGGTGCAGGTCAATGGGACTAAGCAGGTTAAATATTTAAGCACAGACTAGATGAGTCAAATGGCCTTTTTCTGTGCTGTACTTTTCCATGGCTCTATGAGGCTGTGCTGGGGCAGCCCACGATTGTCACTACACCTTCTGGCACCAAATTTGCATGCCCACAATGTTCAGAAGAATAACACAAACAGCAACAACAACAAAACAACAGAGAGAGGGAAAGAGAGAAAAAATCAAGGCAACAGCAAAACAACCCCCTTTTCCACTCTCCACCACCTCCTCTCACAGGCCTCCAACCCCAGGAAAGGCTACCTTCGGGCCTCCAGTCGTTGGTCCCAGGCTTTCAGACTGGCAGACATCATACCTCCTACTTTCAGTACCTGGACTGGACTCACAGATTCAACCCTTGGGCCTCTATTTCCTGCATAGGTCTTTAGATCCTTTAGATCTTTCCATCCCCAAACCTGCTAGAGTTCTGTACTTTGATCTTTGGGTTTGCCCTCTAGATTTCACTAACCTCTGAGTATCAACGCCAGGACTTGTTGATCACGAGTTTATTCTTATGGATTGAGTGACCTGGACTCAGATCGACCACGGAGCATTTTGGGCCTTGACTTCCAGACTTGCATGGACCTCTGATCCCAGTGGCTAGGATTGGTGGGGGGTGGGGTTGGGGAGGAGTCACTTCCCCTCATGACTCCCACCTGTCTCTCATGATTGTGATTAGCTTAACATAGAGAAAGAAATCTGACATTGACACTGAACATTGACATTGACACATATCCCTGAGGTATTGCGCTCATATACCTAAATATCCATAGGAATCAAATCATACTCCATGTGGCTGTGGATTAGGTTCTGTAGGGGATCCAGTGGTGGTTATCCAATTAGGGGGATATTCCAATTGCAATAGCCTTCATGTATTCGATGAAGTATTCAGAAGACCACATTGGCATGAAGTCAAGCTCAAACAAAACAAACATGCCTTCACCCAGAAGGAGATAATTTATTTAGTTCCTGCAAGCAGATGAAGATGAGCTGCAGCCAGCTGAAGAGAAAACTAAGTTTATCATCAAAGTCAGGAAGTCCAATAGATGTTATTGAGTTTGATTCAAAACAATAGCAGATTCTATCCCAACATTGCCACATTGCTGACACCACTCCAACTATTGAAGAAGGTTGATCCTTAGTTTCTGGGGCAGAGATCCTATTATCTGCACAAAAAACCTATTATCTCTACAAGAAAACCTTAGCAGTGAGTATTTTTTTGTGTGGATTATGATGCCACAGTGTGTGGAAATTGATTGTAATATTTCCAAAAATGTGGCCAAGCGGTGATTAGCCATGTCATGGACAATAGCCATGACAAATCTAATACATATTTATCTTTCATTCTGACAAATACATGTGGACTAATATGCTATTCTCTTCTTCCTTCTCCCGTTTGGCAGCCTCTTCGTACTGAGGCCACCCGCTTCTACTCGGACTTGCACGAGATCAGATGTCCTGCTCGCCCATGGGCTGCCCATCGGCGCCATCTGGCACAGGCAGATTCAAACGGCTGGATGTTGATGGCCAAAGCCTGGAAACTGGAGGCCTGTCCTAGGGTTGGGGGACATCCATGTTGGTGGGTAGGAGGCTTGTTTAGCAGATGTGGTTTTATTGCTTGTTGTGTTCTGTTTTGTTATGTTCAGTGCTCTGCTGAGCATTGTGGGCACACCGTGTTGGAACCACAGTCTGTGACGATACTTGCAGGCTGTCCCCATCATATCTTTAGGTTATGTTGGTCGTTAACGCAAATAACACATTACACTGTATGTTTTGATGTACGTGTGGTAAATAAATCTGAATCAGAATCAGGTTTAATATCTCCAGCACGTGTTGTGAAATTTGTTGCCTAAGCAGCTGCAGTACAATGCAGTACATAATAATATGGAAAGAAAAAAAAGTAGATCAATTGCAGTAAGTATATATATGTATATTGAATAGATTGAAAATAATGCAAAAACGGGTGCAGCAGGAGTCTTCACAGCTATCGTTACATTTTCTCTTTCAAAGAGGGACATGGAAGGCGTTGAGCTCGTTTAGGACTGAAGCATCACAGCCAGTCATGCTACTGGGTTTTGCTTTGTAGGATGTAATGTCCTGCAAACCTGCCAGAGTTGACATACATCCAAAGTCCCTCGTACCTTGCTCGGAGTTGTCTCTTCGCTCTTGAAATAGCCCTCTGCACGTCATACCTCAGTTTCTTGCAGAGACTTGGGTCACCAGACTTAAATGTCACAGATTTAGCCCTCAGCAGACGTCAAACCTCCTGGTTCATCCATGGTTTTTGGTTTGGGAATGTATAAGAAGTTTTCGTAAGCATACACCCATCCACACAGGTTTTAATGTAGTCGGTAACAACTGCGGTGTACTCATCCAGATTCGAAGATAAATCCCTGAATAGAGTCCAGTCCAGCAATTCAAAGCAGTCCTGTAAGCACTCCTGTGCTTCCCTTGTCCATGCCTTCTTGGTCCTCAGTACTGGTGCTGCAGACCTCAGTCTCTGCCTATACTCAGGGAGTAGAAGTGCAGTCAGGTGATCAGATTTTCTGAAGTGAGGGCGTGGAATAGCACGGTAGGCATTCTTGATGATGGTGTAACAGTGGTCCAGTGTGTTGTTTCCTCTGGTAGTACAAGTGATATGTTAATGGTAATTATTTAGTGACTTTTTCAGAGTGACCAGGTTAAAATCCCCCAAAATGATGGGGAAGGTGTCAGAGTGTGCTGTTTCGTGCATGTTGATCCCATTGCTCAGATCATCTAGAGTAGTGGTCACCAGCCTTTTTAAACCCAAGGTCCCCTACCTCGGCCTTAGTGAAAGGCAAGATCGACCTACTGAATCGTTTAGAGAAAAAATAGTTCAGATTGTACTTCCAACTTGAGGCCTTTTATTTGGGCTGATTATATTTAATTACATAAATTGCTTTTGTCCAATTTTCAAATTGATTCAACAAAGAAAACACTGTAACTAGCATATCAAACAGGCCGCAGTGGCATCGAGCTCATCCAATAACGCCTTGAATAAACGGTGTTGAAGTGCTTTTGCTTGAATCAAGTTTATCAGTTTGACCACCAATGTCATTGCATAAGAAAAGTCCACGACCTTCCCAGCCAAGGCCTACTGATGAATCACACAGTGATAATTCAGGAAGTCGGGAAAATTACAGCACGGTGCTATAAAACCAACGCACACACCGTGCATTGCTGGGGCCCCATCAGTAGTAATTGCCACCAGTTTATGAATGGGGATGTCATTTTCACAGACATTTAAAAAAAACTCATTGCAAATATCCTCACCTCTCATTCTCTCCTTTAAGTGCAAAAGAGTGAGGAAGTCCTCCTCTGTTGTAAAATCCTGGAAAGCCATTCTGACAAATACAACAAGCATTACATCCAGGAATTCATTGAACTGTCATGAAAAATATTCACAGAGTGACAAGTCCTTTAATGCTTGTCGATCCACGTCCTTTGAGCAGTGTGTTTGCTGGGCCTTCAACCCCGATTTCAGCTCCTCAACTTTCCTGGTATTGGTAAACTGCTGCTGAGACATTAGTATAAGTTTCAGGGGTACGCAAGCTAATGACACCACTGTTTTTGTTTCCCATTTCTTTTACATTTGGGGAATGTTGGAATTTAAAGGGGGAGAAGTGTTGTAATGTGAGCATTATAAAGATAAGTTAATACCAATTAGGATCATGGTAATACGGCAATACTCCCGCTACAGAAAGCTGTTTGTGAAGAGAGATTGTTTCCGGGGTTGCGGGGTTTTCCTTCTGGTCTTTTCTGCCCTGTGCACATTAATGAAAACCTCTATATGCAAATATCGTTCTAACGTCCTAGATGAAGTTGTTCCTTCTGGGCATGAAGTTGTTGAGTGGTCCTTTTTCAAAGTAGAAGTTACTACATATTTGTATCAAAAGGTCCATCAGGCATAATGTATTTGTGTATACCTTTTTTCTTTTTTTTTGGGATCTACTGGGAAAGTCTCAAAGATCGACCGGTCGATTGCGATCGACTGGTTGACGACCACTAATCTAGAGTCTGTTTGACATTGGCCTGAGATTGAATGTATACCAGTACCAACATGATGGCAGAAATCTCCTGGGGCAGGTAAAATGGACAACACTTCATTGCAAGATATTCTAGGTCTGGTGAGCAGAATTGGGACAACACTGATACATTTGTGCATCAAGAAGAGTTGATCATGAGGCATATATTTCTACCTCTGCTTTTGAGAGACTTGACAGTCCTGTCCTCACAGTGTATAGTGAACCCATCAATCTGATTTACTGCGTCTGGTATGGACGGGGTTAACCAGGATTCTGTGAAACAATGTACGCAAGCGGTCCTAATGTCCCTCTGATACAGCACCCTAGCTCTGAGATCTTCGATTTTATTTATTAGAGACTGCAAGATAATCGGTATTGGGAGTCGAAAATCCCATTTTCTTAAATGCACCTGTATCCCTGATCGGCTACCACGTTTCCTACAAGGAGTCCGGTGAGATGTACAGCCACAATCAGCATTATTTCCATTGATTTTAAGCAGCAATACATTATTCAATTGCATTAAGACATCCTTATTAAATGTACAGACCTTGGATGGAGTTGTGATTCTCATCTGTATCAGGCTGAAATGGGAATATTTAATCGTATCCATCGAGCTTTGCTTCATGAGATTGTCGTCTTCAAGGCACTCTGGAAATTGCACTACACTGCAATACATAAAAATTGCTATAAATTACAATAATAATATATAAAAACTAAAAATAGTGCGAAAAAAAAGAAATATAGTGAGGTAATGTTCATGCGTATGTGGTGTGCTGGAGATCCGTCAACCAAAGGAGATGTAAGATGTTCCTTCACTCTGCTAGTTGAAGGTCATCCTTGCACAAGGTGTAGCATCTGCATAGCCCCTGATGAGGGTCACGTGAAGCCAGGGGAACAGGTGGTGAATGGTCATACAAGCAGCTTGGGCATATCACAAGTCCTGGTTATACGACCACTGACACCAGGCAGGCAATCTTATAAGAGTATTGATAATGGCTGGGCTCATCTGTCTTGTAAAGAAAAGGCAAAGGCGAACCACTTCTGTAGGAAAAGTTGCCAAGAAGGATCTTGGTCATGAGACCATGATCACCCGCGTCATACAACACAGCACGTAATGATCCTGATGAATCTTCACGGATTCATGGACATTTCAAAAATGTGGTGGAGGCGGGGAAGAGGCTGGGCCCAAAACACTGAATATGGGTCTTCAGACTCCCATACCTCCTCACTGATGGTGGTAATGAGAAGAAGATATGTCTTGGATATTGAGGGTCCTTCATGATGAATGCCACCTTCTTGAAGGACTTCTTCAGAATGAGGGTGAATCTTGTCTACTACGTTTCCAAGGGAAAAGTGGAGGGAGGGGATGGAAGCCATGCAAGTACATCGGGTCAAACAGCAAAGAGCAGATGTCTACTCTGCATAATGGTATTTGTGTGCTGGGACCTCCCAGCAAGTCTGGAATGGGATATCAGAGAGACTGTGGAGGCTTGCAGAACTAGGAACTATCCAGTCAAAACTAGCAGTAAATCTTGCAAAATCTGTTTTGTCCAATTGCTCCCAGCCCAATAATATCTAGGATCGTAATGCAGGTTTTTGTAAGTAAAATTTCAGAGGCATTTTAAGTTAAAGGGAAATTGTGACAACTCCTTTATTGTTAACAAACACAGAACATGAAGTGTGGTAAAAAAAATCTTCACGTCATTACATCATCACGTCAGACCAGCCTCTTAAAGTGACTCCCAATTCAATGTTGGTGGTTGTAAATTATTCAGATGTTTCCACCCATTACGTTACAAATACGGTTACAAATACAGTAGCAAAGGTGTCATGTCTCCTGTGCTCTACAAGGAGTGCTGCCACAAGAAAGCCATATTCATCATCATGGACCTCCACCATCCAGGCCATACTCTCTTCTCACTGCTGCCATCGGGAAGGAGATAGAGGAGCCTTAGGTCTCACACCAGCAGGACCAGGAACAGTTATTACTCTTCAACCACCAGGCTCTTGAATCTGATCTGGGCTGTCAACAAGTTCAACGTAGGTGGGGCCAGTAGTGTTGGGAATGTTAATTCTGAAAAACATTGGTACAGTTAAAGTGGCAAAGTATTAACAGTTTGTAAATATTTTAGTTCTGCTTTAGTATTTCTTTTTTATGAGCAAAGCAGTGTAGTAAGGAGGAGACAATTTGTCTAGAACGATGAAAGGTCAGAGATATATATAGTACAGAAACAGGCTATTCGGCCCACTGAATCCTGGCAATTCATTTACAATAACTCTACAAATCATCATTATATTCTTCCCATTTTCCACACCCATTCTGCCTGATTCACCTCCATATCGGAGGCAATGTACAGTGGTCATTTACAAACCCACACACCTTTGGAAACAGGAGCAGCCAGAGGAAACATATGCTATCACAGTGAGAACATGCAAACTTCACACAGACAGCACTGGAGGTCAGGATTGAAACCAAGCTGCAGGAGATATGGGGCAGATCTACTGGCTGTGCCACATTTCCTGTTACATAGCCACCACAACTCTTACAGTATGTAAACTCACCAAAGAAAGAAGAGTCATCGATGTCAACCATTGGAAAACTCTAGGTGGCAAAGATTCAGGAGAGAAAGTATAACATTTGATGAAGATTACCTTTCTGAGTCACAGAGAAACACCAGGATGACAACAGTCTCACAGAACTGCACCTCATCCTGCTTCCCAGTGATGCTTTGCACTAGGTGTCAACTGGATGTCAGGGATTAGACTTCTCACTTGTCACAAGTAAAATCCTGTGAAAGGTACTATCTGCAACACCGTGGGATCGTCGACAATGACCCCCTTTTTAAATCAGTTGAATGCCATCCTCTATTTTGTGGTCAAAGTGTTTTCAGGGTGGATTGCCACCTCCTGACCTTTGAATTTAGAAAGAGGATTGTTGCCAACTGGGCCGTATCTGACATTGACAGGAGTGAATATGGAGAGGCAGATGCCTTTCATCTGTGTACTACGCATGAAAACACTAACGACTCCATGAGCGTTTGTAAAACCTGAAATAACACGAGAGTAATAACCCACCAACCGTCTGCACAAAATTAAATGGCTGCTGTCACTTTGCTATGTTTTGACAGAACGCCACTCAGAAATTTATGTTCTCTTTTAGAAAATTATAACATATATGAAGGAGTTTATTGAATAGCTGACAAGTAGGTTTTAGTACTATGGCAGAAATTACAATTTCAATTATTGATTTCAACTGCAATTATTGATTACTGTTGAGTTATCCAGTGTTCTTGCTGAGGACTCACACCAAGTAAACGATTAGGTAACAAACACTAACAGTGAAAAAGCTGAAAACAGTATAATCAGGAAGAAAAGTACCACTTCTACATGGCAACTAACCGCTGTGGAAGAACTCTGCCAGGGATTGACTCCAGACTTTATTATTTTAAAAGGTGCTTGGAACTTTATGCAAGAACTTGTACCAACCACCTCAAGGGGGCGGTACAGCAGCATACAGGGGTGCATTTGCGTTCCAGAACCAGTGATCCTGGATTCCTGCCACTGCCTCTGAAGAGTTAGTATGTTCTTCCTGTGACCACATGGGATTCCTCCAGGTGCTCCAGTTTCCTCCTGCATCCAACGGTGTACGTTATCATGCAGCTATCATTTATTTATTTATTGTGACTTACGGTTTTTTTTTAATGCTTTGCACTGTCTGATGTCACAAAACAACAAATTTCATGACAAACGTCAGTGATAACAAACCTAAGTCCGATTTTAGAATATGGAGCAATTGGGACTAACTTGGTCAACATTGACACATTGGGCCAAAGGGCCTCTCATAACTGAAAACTGAGCGTGTTTTTTATAATGGTGAGTGATTGAAAAGCATTGGTGACCAAAAGGCTAGGCGCTCTTGTAGATGAATCATTTGAAGCCAACATGGGAATAGCCAGTTCTTGCTTCTGTTTCTTATGGACTTATATTTGGATTGTCATCACATCTTCAATGGACGATTCCACCCAACCAACAGAATTCTGGTCTCATCCCATGCCCACATTAACCTAGTATGGATATCGGTATTGTATCACAAGGTCTCCTCATCCCAGTATTATGAGGCAAGGCGTTGCAGGACTTCAGTAATGAGTAGGCGTCTTTGCGTGCTTGGCTCCACAACACCCTGACACCCCATGATGGAAGAGTGGGTAAGGGGTGGAGCAAATCCTCCGGTCAGTAGTCAGAGATTTACATGGACTGTGGGAGATTGTTGTTGATTTACGCTCTGCTATGTTATACTTTGTAAATTCAAGACATTAAACTAATTCAAAGGAAGACACGGAAGTCTGAAAATGTGGGTCTAACTTCGAGTTTGCGTTAAGTGAGGTGCGCTCATATCATGTGGTAGCGTGATGATATATGCAATTCACGTATTCATACATTTAATCTGTAGTGAGTTATTTAAGTGAACAAGAATGCTTAATCACTAACATTTACAAGATGACTCAAATATTACTGAAATATTAAATACACAACATACCTACATTAGAGCGACAATCAAGAAAATAATGTTGTGCACTTTGGGATTTCATGAAATGGAGATGAATTTCAATATATTTCTGTTTCTTTAAGCAGCTAAAATTTGACGCCAAGGCATATGGAACACAACTAGTGCCAAAACCTTAGAGGACAGAGGAAGACTTTATGTCAATGTTTTAATAAATTTTAGGTAAGAAAAACAAATTAAGTGAAAGCTGAACAACTGAACTTAGTTCCGTAATCCTCAGGTTGGGAATGCACATTCCAGTGAACAGGAACTCCAGGCTGGCATAGGGTCACAGAGGTAGATTCAACACTGTGGAAGAATGAAACCAGGAGACAAATGGACCAGTGTCTGGCAAAGCTGGCTTGTCTCAGCCAAGCCAGGTAAATTATGCAGCGCCTATTTTTGGAAAACCCTGTCAGTAGTGGTTCAGTGAGTAAATGCAATTGCTTAAATTGGAGGCTGTGGGTTCATATTTCCAAACATAGAAATCCAGGCGCAGAACCTGGTTTATTATCCGTGATGTATATCATGAAATTTGTTGTTTTCAACAAGGATTGTAGGTTACACAGAGTAAAGGAATAAAGGATGCAAAAATTCCTGCCACTACCTGTAAGGAGTTTGCATGTTCTCCCCATGACTGCGTGGGTTTCCTCCCACCATCCAAAGACGTACCGGTTGGTAGGTTAATTGGTCATTGTAAATTGTCCCATGATTAGACGAGCATTAAATTGGGGGATTACTGGGTGACACAGAAGGCCCTATTTCACATTGTATCTCAATAACTAAATAAGTAATTAAGAATGACAGTAACAGCAAGGTAGTATTCATGGGATCATGGACCATTCAGAAATCTGATGGGAGCAAGGAAAAAACTGTTCTTAAACATTGAGTGGAGAGCTTCAGGCTCCTGTACCTCCTCTCTGATGGTAATAATGAGTCTGCAGTACTGTTAGAGGACTGTACTGATGGGAAGCAAATGCACCGTTAAACAAAGACACTTTCTGCGATGAAGGTAAAGAGTCCCAGTGCCATCACTTCAGAAGAAGAGCAGTGGCATAACGGAGTCAAGGAGTTACCCACAGTTTGGAAGATAGGCCCTTCGGCCCTATGCATCCATGCTGACCAAGACGTCTGCACCATATTTTCCCACTTGCCTGCAGCAGTTAACATAAGACCTTACAGTACCAGCAATCAGAGATTGGGGTTCAAACCCTGCCACTGTGTGCAATGAGTTTGTACATTCTCCCAGTGACCATTGGATTTCTTCCAGGTGCTCTGGTTTCCTCCCACAGTCCAAAGATGCCTGGGTTAAGGTTAGTAAGTTATGGGGGTACTATGTTAGTGCCGGAAGCGTAGCAACACTTGCGGGCTGCCCCCAGCACATCCTCGGACTGTGTTGGTCATTGGCACAAACAACACATTTCACTGTGTGTTTCCATTCTCGTGTGAAAAATTAAACTAATCTTTCAAAATCCAATCTGTAGGTCTTCAAAGGATCACTTAGATGTTTATTTTTGTATGTTTCTCCCGTGGACCACATTGGTTTCCTCCAGGTGCTCCGATTTCTTCCCATCATCCGAAGACGTACTGATTGGTAGGTTAATTGGTCATTGTAAATTGTCCCGTGATTAGGCTAGGGTTACCTTGGGGGTTGCTCAAAGCTCAAAGGGCCAATACCGTGCTGTATTACAATCAATCAATAAATAAATCCCTTTGTGGATTGTGGAAGATTGTTGTAGACTTGCACTTCCCTGTATTACAACACTGATGATGATCAAGATAATTATGTCATGCATTTTGGGATGTCACGAAATGGACATAAATTTTAATATAGTTCTGCACTTGAAGTAGCTAAAATTTGACACCAAGGCACAAAGAACACAACTGGTGTCAAAAATCTTAGAGAGGAGAAGCCAGCAAAGAGTTTAGGGAATGAATTCTGGAGTTTAGGATCCAGGCAGCCACAGTTATGTCTGTCAGCAGTGGAGCAAAGTTCAAGGAGCATGCAAGAGGTCAAAATCGGAGGAGGGAAGGGATCTTGGAGAGGTGGAGAAGGTTATGGAAAGGAGCCTGGTGGTTTGCTTATGTAACTCACACAAAATGCTGGAGGAATTCAGCAAGTCAGGCAGTATCTATAGAAGCAAATAAACAGTCAACATTTCAGGCCAAGACCCTTCTTCAGGTCTGCTTACATTCTGTGTTTCTGGTTTTCTTTGTCTTACTACTTTCTCCTGCAGGGTACAATTTGCACATAGATGTGAGCTTTTTCACTGATCTAATCCCTTGAATTAAATTTTTGGGTCCCGTTCACTAAAATGCCAAAATGGAAGATACAACATTTTTGCCTTTTATGGTAACAATTTGCACATATGCACTGACCAGGATTGGGGGTGGAGAAATGTTTCTCAGCTTGGTCCTTCCTCCTTCTAATTCCACAAGTGTCTCAGATAGTCAGCAGTTCGTGGGACACCCACATACACAGGTCAGACAGCAAAGTCTGTGCCAATCAGGTATTGACTTGCTGAATGGTGACTTGCGTCATTTAATCCCACACATGAGAAATGAACGACAGGTACAAGGTTGTTAAAACGGCCGAAAATTAGCTGTTTCTTTTCTGTGTTGTGATGTTCCAGACGAAGGCAACAAAGACTGCATTTTTGATCAGATTCATGCTTTTAAGTAAAAAATTAAATTATGATCTTGGCACCACTCTTATAACAATAATCACAGGCCTCCATACCACAAAGTTTAACAAAACATGTTTATGATAGATTTGATCATATTTCATTAAGAGAGCCACTTATTTCCTGTGATCAGTGGTACATAATTATAGTTTACAGGAAAATACCCACCTGATTTGAAAAAAAATTAACTCTAATTAATCTAAAGACTTAATTTTTTTTCTCTTTTCAAATTTTCTTTTGATCTTTGGAATTGATAACTTTGGTTTTCCACAGTGTGATGTGTAAGATTGGGGAGACGAGGTGGAGATATGTCCTAACCAAAGGGGGTGTAAGGTGCTCCTTCCCTCCGCGAGCCTGCAGGTCACCCTTCGGCAATGTGTAGCACCTGTTTAGCCCTCCGATCAGGATCACGTGAAACCACAAGAGCAGGAGGTAGATCGTCATATGAGCAGTTGGTTCATATCACAAGTCCTAGTTTTGCGACCAGTGCCGCCAGGCAGACAATCTCCGAAGAGTATTGATAAATGGCTGGGATCACCCATCTTGCCCAGAAACAGGCAATGGCAAACCACTTCTGTCGAAAAATTTGCTAAGAACGATCATGGTCATGGGACCGTGATCGTCCATGTCATATGGCACGGCACATAATGAGCGAATGAACAATGTGTGAGATGAAGATTGTCAAATACAGCAAACTAGGGAGCAGACATGAGATGGCTTTATACTTTATTGTTGCCAAACAATTGATACTAGAACGTACAATCATCACAGCGATATTTGATTCTGCGCTTCCCGCTCCCTGGATTACAAATCGATAGTAAATATTAAAAATGTAAATTATAAATCATAAATAGAAAATAGAAAAATGGAAAGTAAGGTAGTGCAAAAAAAAAACCGAGAGGCAGGTCCAGATATTTGGAGGCTACGGCCCAGATCCGGGTCAGGATCCGTTCAGCAGTCTTATCACAGTTGGAAAGAAACTGTTCCCAAATCTGGCCGTATGAGTCTTTAAGCTCCTGAGCCTTCTCCCGGAGGGAAGAGGGACGAAAAGTGTGTTGGCTGGGTGGGTCGTGTCCTTGATTATCCTGGCAGCACTGCTCCGACAGCGTGCCGTGTAAAGTGAGTCCAAGGACAGAAGATTGGTTTTTGTGATGTGCTGCGCCGTGTTCACGATCTTCTGCAGCTTCTTCCGGTGTTGGACAGGACAACTTCCATACCAGGTTGTGATCCACCCTAGAAGAATGCTTTCTACAGTGCATCTATAAAAATTAGTGAGGGTTTTAGGGGACAGGCCAAATTTCTTTCGTTTTCTCAGGAAGTAAAGGCACTGGTGGGCCTTCTTGGCAGTGGACTCTGCTTGGTTGGACCAAGTCAGGTCATTTGTGATATTGACCCCAAGGAACTTGCACACCACCGATGTAAAAGTTGCTACTCCTTCTGAAGTCAACAATCAATTCCTTCGTCTTGCTGACGTTGAGGGATGGGTTATTGTCTTCGCATCATGCCACCAGGTTCCCAATTTCCTCTCTGTACTCAAACTCATCATTACCCGAGATACGGCCTACAATTGTTGTGTCATCAGCAAACTTATATATTGAGTTCGATGGAAACTTGGCTACACAATCATGAGTGTACAATGAGTACAGCAGGGGGCTGGGGACACAGCCTTGTGGGACACCGGTGCTCAGAGTGATTGTAGAGGAGAGCTTGTCCCCTATTTTTACAGCCTGGGTCCTGTCTGTGAGGAAGTTGAAGATCCAGCTGCAGATCTGAGTGCTCAGGCCCAGGTTCCAGAGCTTAGGAATCAGTTTATTTGGAACAATGGTATTAAAGGCAGAGTTGTAGTCAATGAAAAGGAGACTTACGTATGTATTTTTATTGTCCAGGTGTTCTAAGGAGGAATGTAGGGCCAGAGAGATGGCATCTGCCATTGACCTGTTGCTCCAGTAGGCGAATTGCAAAGCGTTGAGGTTGACCGATAGGCTGTGGTTGATGTGTGCCATAACCAATCGCTCGAAGCACTTCATAGAAATTGATGTCAGAGCCACAGGTTGATAGCCATTCAGGCATGCCACCTTGCTCTTCTTCGGCACCGAGATTATCATTGCCTTCTTAAAACACGAGGGGATCTTAGACTGAAGCAAGGAGCAGTTGAAGATGTCAGCAAACACTCCAGCTAGCTCGCTTGCACAGGCCCGGAGAACCAGTCCTGGGACGCCATCTGGGCCCGTCGCCTTCCTTGGATTTATCTTCAGGAAGGCCCTTCTAACGTCCTCCTCGGTGATGATGAATCTCGATGCCACCAGGTCTGGTTCATCTGGAGGGAGTGGGACGCTCCTCTTCTGTTCGAATCTTGCGTAGAATACGTTAAGTTCGTCAGGAAGAGAAGTGCCACAGTTATTGATATTCCCAGCCTTTTTTTTGCACCCAGTGATCTCATTTAGACCCTGCCATAGTCTACTGGCATCCCTCTGGTTAACCTGGACTTCCAACTTGGTTTGATATTGCCTCTTGGAACCCTTAATGGCTTTCCAGAGTTCACGCCTGGATTCCGTGTAGCGACAGGTATCCCCGGACCTAAAAGCTGCAGCTCTAGCCTTTAAAAGGGACTTGACTTCATAATCCATCCAAGGTTTCTGGTTAGGGAATATCCAGACACACAGTCCTCCGTGCATTTCCAAATAAAGTCTATGACAGCTGAGGCATACTCATCGAGGTTAGCTGCCGAGTCCTTGAGTACTAATCAGTCCACCAATTCAAAGCAGTCATAGAGGACCTCATCCGTTCCGTCCAACGCGACACTACTTTTGACACTGTGACCTCCCGCTTCAGTTTCTGTTTGTAAACCGTGAGGAGGAGTACGGCCTGATGGTCCAATTTTCCAAAGCGAGGTCATGGGATGGAACGGTAGGCATCCTTGACTGCTGTGTAGCAGTGGTCAAGTGTAGATAGACAGGAAAACAGGGAGATGACATGGAAAATAGGAAATTAGGTTGTGAAGTACAAAATAACAGGAACAGGTGTTAAAAGAAGGGGAAAAGGAGCAGGTACATTGGATGCAGGGAAAAATAAGAGCAGGGATGTATGCTACAAGAAAATTAGGGGGAAAATCAGGATATTGCAGGAAAACAGGCAGCAGGCATATTGAATACAGGAAAATAAAGAACAGACAGATGGGCTAGGACTTCTTTTACTCTTGGAGCGTCAGAGACTGAGAGGTGTATAAAATCATGAGAGCACAGATAAGGTTAATGCATGCAATCTTTTTATCCCAGGGTGAAGAATCAAGAACTAGAGGGTAAAGGTTGAAAGTGAGAGGGGAAATCTATAATAGGAATTTGAGAAGCAACTTTTCTTTACATGGAAGGTGGTAGGTACATGGGACAAGCTGCTGGAGGAAGTCGTTGAAGCAAATACAGTGCAGTAACAGGTTTTTAAATCATCAGGGAGTCAACCAATCCAAGTGAGGTCACTTTGGACTAGAAATTCAACAGGTGTTATCCCTGCGGTGAAGAGGCTGGGGAAAAGCCGTGTAAACTGAGACTTTACTTATTGGAGTTTAGAGAAGTGAGATGTGGGTTGAAACATCAGTTTCTTCAAGTTGCAGAAATTGTTTCTCCTCATGGGGCAACGTGGAATTTAGGAAGCATAATTTCAGAATAAGGGATTGAAAGCGGACAAGGAGGAATTTCTTCCAGCAGAATGTTTGGAATTCTTTCGCTCACTTGAGCTGTGGAGGGAAAGTCATTGAATGTATTCAATGCTGAGAGAGATAAGGCATTGTTCTACAGGTGGGTAAATCAGAAACATGAAGCTAAGGCCAAGCTTGGATGAGCCATAATATTATTGAGAAGCAGTGAAGGAAGGAGATTTAAAAATAAAGATTTGCTTTATTTGTCACCTGTACATTGAAAATTCAATGAAATGCTTATTTTTGTTAAATCAAATCAACAATGGTGTGCTGGGGGAAGCCCATGACTGAAGCCATGCTTCCGGTGCAAACATAACTTAGTCATAGTCATACTTTATTGATCCCAGGGGAAATTGTTTTTTGTTACAGCTGCACCATAAATAATTAAATAGTAATTATATATAGTAATAATAACTTGCCCACAACTGTGGGAGGAAGTGGGAGCATCCGTAAGAAATCCACATGTTCACAAGAAGAATGCCCAAATTCCTTACAGACGACAGCGGGAATCTAACTACAGTCGGTGATTGTTGGCACTGTAGAGAAATTCTGTAAACCCCGATGCTATTGTGGCACAATTAGCTCACAGTAACTCGCTCCCATTTTCTGAATGTCAATGGCTTCCACTTTCAAAAGATGATAGCACAAATCTTCACACAAATCTATTCATTCTTCAAAGAAACTGTTACTCTGTCCTTAAGTATGAACGTAATGTATAAATGCAAAGAATTAGAAAGGAAGCAAGAAGCAGTTTTGAGGAGTGGAAGTAGAATCCCATTCAGTGACCCCACCAGAAAATTAGAGGAAATGATATCACTCGTGACCTTTGTAAGGGCCTGTGCTATAATGCACTCAAGCTCGAAATGAAGGCAAGAGTTATTGAGTAAAACTTGGAATTAGAAATGGGAATAGGTAAGATAGGGAAGCAGAAGAGTTAAGTTGTGTGAAATGGTGATGCTCAGCCTCTCAAAGTCCAACCTACATCCCTGTCGCGAGAGGTGGTAATGGATAAGGCTGCCCAACATGTCTCTGGTGAAGCTGTACAGTAGATGCAATGAACTGCAGAAGCATTGATGAATTCCAGCTATAGCATTGACTTCGGAGGACGAAGGGGATGGGAGGTCGTTTATGGCTTGTGCTTCACTCAGGAGCTAAAGGCCCAAGAAGAAGAAGATGTGATGCTTTCTACTACCTCAAGGTAGTAGAAACGAGTAGCTTAGACATGTATAAAGCAACTCTTACATCCCTCAGGGTCACAGCTGATGGTGTTCTATAACAAGTTAACTAGTTCTGTAATATTGTCTCTGTAGAGGGGAAATAAAGAAACCAAATTACACTTAGAAGGATCCACATGCAGCAATGAGTTAATTACCAGATAGTATGTCTCATCGTACAGTTAATTAAGGGTGAATTTGACCAGGGCACACGGATAACTTTTCTTTCATTTTTGAAATCTTGCCTTCAGATCTTTCGAGTCAGCTAAAAATGGATCATCTGAACCTTCCCCACCATAGATATCACATTCAGGGCCACAATATACTTGTTAAAGGAGTGGAGGCAGAGACTACATTCAGAAATCTCATCAGTAGTGAATGCTTTCTGATTCCAGATAACACTATCCTGTAGTTACCAGCTGGATTCAAAGTACAAATCAGAAAGTAGAAAGTACAAAGTAGCAAAGTAAATTTATAGTTAGTGCACATAGATGTCGCCATATACAACTCTGAGATTGGTCAGGATTATGGAGCAGAACTCCCTAGGTAAGTAGAATGAACGACATTTGACCATTAGGTGGTCAAAGTCGGGAGAACACAAATTCAACAAAACCGCCACATTGGAGCACCACCGAGAGTTTATCATGAAACACCTACCTCCACCTTTTGCCTTTTCTGAATCAACAGTTGATCCATTCTGTGAATCGTGAAGCCTTTAGGTTTGATCACCGTATTTGGTGTTCAGGAAGAAAGCAATGTTGGAAATAATTTGGAAAATGTGTAGTTTAAGTGGCTGATGATTGGATTGAGTTGTTCTCCAATCACAGCAATTAACTTGCAAATGTTTGTCACCACATGAGGAGACATCATCAGTGCACATTAATAGTGCGCGATTAACAGCGCACTGATGCTGTCTCCTCGTATGGTGATTAAACAGTTGCAAGTAAATTGCCGCGATTGGAGAACAACTCAACTCAGCTAAAACCATGTCTTGTTCAAACATAAACACAACAATCTCTCACTTCTCTCTGATACAGCAAACTTGCCATCAGGTCCTCAGTTGTGTTCTTCAGCATCTGCATATTTGCAAACAAGTTTCTGGGTAGAGGGGGGCGCATTGCTCTGGATTCTTCTACTTAAACAAAATATTTACTTAAGTGGTACCTGCTAAAATAGCTTGCACAACAAAATTTGTCACTGAGCCACATAAAGGACAACTTAGGTCAGAAGGATTAAGTAAGCTAGAAATTGGGTTAATTTATTTATGTTTTCCATGTAGAAATCATGCATAAAAACCTGGACAGATTACATGATTTGTCTCACTATGGCTGACATTTCTTCACCAACAACTACAAAGACAAAGACCATTTCTGGCATAAGTTAAGACTTTGGGGTACAATATATGACCTGTGTTAAACATTCACATAGAACTGTATCATGTTGTTGAGACAACCCTTCCCTAACATTCCCTAGCGAGAAGAATTTAAAAAGAAGACAGATTTATACAGTGGGTGTTGGAGGAGCAGGCGACAGAGTAGGAAGGCTTTGGCTCAACGGGGCTTCGGCAATAAAGGATCGAAGCGAGGTAGGTTATCTGTGTAGATTACAGACAGGAAGTATGTATGTGAGGCCAGTTTTCTGAGCTCGGTGTCATATGTGAGAGGTCCTGGAGACTCCCAGCATCCCGGACGGTCACATCTGCACCAGGTGCATCGAGCTGCAGCTCCTCAGAGACCACGTTAGAGAACTGGAGATGCAGCTCAATGACCTTCGTCTGGTCAGGGAGAGTGAGGAGGTGATAGAGAGGAGCTATAGGCGGGTAATCATTTCGGGGCCTGGGGAGACAGATCAGTGTGTAACAGTCAGGAGAGGGATGATGCAAGAGGCAGATGCTAGAGAGTACCCCAGTGGCTGTCCCCCTTAACAGTAAGTACTCCTGTTTGAGTACTGTTGTGGGAGGTGGCCTACCTGGGGGAAACAACAGTGGTCCTCTGAAGTCAGTGCTATAGTTGGCACAGAGTCTGGGCCTGTGGCTCAGAGGGGTGGGGATTCTACAGTTAGGGGGTCAGACAGGCGATTCTGTGGACGCAGGAAAGAAACACAGATGGTAGTTTGCCTCCCAGCTGTTTGGGTCTGGGATGTTTCTGATCGCATCCAGGATATCTTGAAGCGGGAAAAAGAACAGCCTGAGGTCGTGGTACATATTGGTACCAACGATATAGGTAAAAAAAGGGAGGATGTCCTGAAAACAGACTACTAGGAGTTAGGAAGGAAGTTGAGAAGCAGGACCTCAAAGGTGGTCATCTTGGGATTACTGCCTGTGCCACGTGACAGTGAGTATAGAAATAGAATGAGGTACAGGATAAATACGTGGCTGAGGGATTGGAGCAGGGGGCAAAGATTCAGATTTCTGGATCATAGGGACCTCCTATAGGGCAGGTGTGGCCTGTACAAAAAGGACCGGTTGCACTTGAATCCCAGGGGAACCAATATCCTGGTGGGGAGGTTTGCTAAGGCTATTGGGGAGAGTTTCAACTAGAATTGCTGGGGGTTGGGAACCGAACTGAAGTGATGGAGGAAAAGGAGGTTGGCTCACAAGTAGAGAAAGCTTGGAGACAGTGCAAAAGGGAGGATAGGCAAGTGATAGAAAAGGGACACACTCAGACCGATGGTTTGAGATGTGTCTATTTTAATGTGAGGAGTACCGGTATTATGAATAAAGCGGATTAGTTTAGAACATGGATCAGCACTTGGAGCTATGATGTTGTGGCCATTACAGAGACTTGGATGGTGCAGGGACAGGAATGGCTACTTCAAGTGCCAGGTTTTAGTTGTTTCAGAAAGGACAGGGAGAGAGGCAAAAGAGGTGGAGGTGTAGCACTGTTGATCAGAGATAGTGTCATGGCTGCAGAAAAGGAGGAAGTCATGGAGGGGTTGTGTACAGAGTCTCTGTGGGTGGAAGTTAGGAATAGGAAGGGGTCAATAACTCTACTGGGTGTTTTTTGTAGACCATCCAATATTAACAGGGACATTGACGAGCAGATAGGGAGACAGATTCTGCAAAGGTATAATTTAATTTCCCAAATATTGATTGGCATCCTCCCAGACTGAGGGGTTTAGATGGGGTAGAGATTGTTAGGTGTGTTCAGGAAGGTTTCTTGACACAATATGTAGATAAACCTACAAGAGGAGAGGCGGTACTTGATCTGGTATTGGTAAATGAACCTGGTCAAGTGTCAGATCTCTCAGTGGGAGAGCATTTTGGAGATAGTGATCACAATTCTATCTCCTTTACCATAGCATTGGAGAGGGATAGGAACAGGCAAGTTAGGGAAATGTTTAATTGGAGTAAGGGGAAATATGAGGCTATCAGGCAGGAACTTGGAAGCATAAATTGGAAACAGATGTTCTCAGGGAAACGTATGGAAGAAATGTGACAAATGTTCAGGGGATATATGCATGGGGTTCTACATAGGTACATTCCAATGAGACAGGGAAAGGATGGTAGGATACAGGAACCATGGTGTACAAAAGCAGTTGTAAATCTAGTCAAAAAGAAAAGAAGAGCTTACGAAAGGTTCAAAAAACTAGGTAATGATAGAGATCTAGAAGAATATAAGGCTAGCAGGAAGGAGCTTAAGAATGAAATTAGGAGAGCCAAAAAGGGCCATGAGAAGGCCTTGGCAGACAGGACTAAGGAAAACCCCAAGGCATTCTACAAGTATGTGAAGAGCAAGAGGATGAGACGTGAGAGAATAGGACAAATCAAGTGTGGCAGTGAAAGTGTGCATGGAACTGGAGGAGATAGCAGAGGTACTTAATGAATACTTGCTTCAGTATTCATTACGGAAAAGGATCTTGGTAATTGTAAGGATGACTTGCAGTGGACTGAAAAGCTTGAGCATGTAGATATAAAGAAAAGGATGTGCTGGAGATCTTGGAAAACATAAAGTTGGATAAGTCAATGGGAACAGAAGGGATGTAGCCTCTGGCGATAACCTTTGCATCATCAATGGGGACAGGAGAGGTTCCCGAGGGTTGGAGGGTTGCGGATGTTGTTCCATTATTCAAGAAAGGGAGTAGAGATAGCCCAGGAAATTATAGACCTGCGAGTCTTACTTCAGTGATTGGCAAGTTGATGGAGAAGATCCCGAGAGGCAGGATTTATGAATATTTGGAGAGGCATAATATGATTAGGAATAGTCAGCATGGTTTTGTCAAAGGCAGGTCGTGCCTTACAAGCCTGATTGAATTTTCTGAAGATGGGACTAAACACATCGATGAAGGTAGAGCATTATATGTAGTGTATATGGATTTCAGCAAGGCATTTGATAAGGTACCCCATGCAAGGCTTACTGAGAAGGTAAGGAGGCATGGGATCCAAGGGAACATTGCTTTGTGCATCTAGAACTGGCTTGCCCACAGAAGCAAAGAGTGGTTGTATATGGGTCATATTCTGCATGGAGGACAATGACCAGTAGTGTGCCTCAGAGATCTGTTCTGGGACCTCTACTCCTTGTGATTTTTATAAAGGACCTGGATGGGGAAGTGGAGGGATGGGTTAGTAGATTTGCTGATGACACAAAGGTTGGAGGTGTTGTGGATAGTGTGGAGGGCTGTTAGAGGTTACAGCGGGACATTGATAAGATTCAAAACTGGGCTGAGCAGTGGCAGATGGAGTTCAACCCAGATAAGTGTGAGGTGGTTCATTTTGGTAGGTCAAATATGATGGGAGAATATAGCATTAATCGTAAGACTCTTGGCTGTGTGGAGGATCAGAGGGATCTTGGGGTCTGAGTCCATAGGACGCTCAAAGCTGCTACGCAGGTTGACTCTGTGGTTAAGAAGGCATACGGTGCATTGGCTTTTATCAACTATGGGGCTGAGTTTAACAGCCAAGAGGTAATGTTGCAGCTATATAGAACCCTGGTCAGACCCCACTTGGAGTACTGTGTTCAATTCTAGTTGCCTCACTACAGGAAGGACGTGGAAACCATTGAAAGAGTGCAGAGAAGATTTACAAGGTTGTTGCCTAGATTGGGGAGCATGCCTTATGAGACTAGGATGAGTGAACTTGGCTCTTTCTCCTTGGAGTGACGGTGAATGAGAGGTGACCTGATAGAGGTGTTCAAGATAATGAGAGGCATTGATCGTTTGGATAGTCAGAAGCTTTTTCCCAGGGCTGAAATGGCTAGCCTGAGAGGGCATAGTTTTAATTTGCTTGGAAGTAGGTACAGAGGAGATGTCAGGGGTAAAATTTTTACAGAGAGAGTGATGAGTGTATGGAATGGGCTGCCGGTAGCGGTGGTGGAGGTGGAAACAATAGGGTCTTTCCAGGGACTCCTGGATAGATACATGGAGCTTAGAAAAATAGAGGGCTGTGGTTAAGCCTAGGTATTTCTAAGGTAAGGACATGTTCGGCACAACTTTTTGGGCTGAAGGCCCTGTAGTGTGCTGTAGGTTTTCTATATTTCTATGTTTCTATATTTTCCCTCTTTTGACTCTGCCTTGGGAAAGCAGCCAACAAAATCAAAGACCACTCCCACTCCCTCCCCCACCCTTGGTCATCCTTAATTTTTCCATCTTCAAATGAGCAGAAAATAGAAAAACTTGAGAACTCTTCTACCCTGTTGCTATAAGATTACTGAATGGACCTCTGGTACAATGAAGATGGAATCTTGACCTCACGATCTATCTTGCCATGGCCATGCACCTTATTTTCCACCTGCATTGCAATTTATCTGTATTTGTAACACTAGATTTCATAGCACACATCAAAGTTGCTGGTGAACGCAGCAGGCCAGGCAGCATCTCTAGGAAGCGGTACAGTCGACGTTTCAGGCTGAGACCCTTCGTCGGGACTAACTGAAGGAAGAGTTAGTAAGAGATTTGAAAGTGGAAGGGGGAGGGGGAGATCCAAAATGATAGGAGAAGACAAGAGGGGGAGGGATGGAGCCATGCAGGCTAGTGGAGGGAAGGAGTGCCTTCCACCTCCATTGGTAGAGATGTATCTCCACCCTGCCACCCTACATGTAACAAAAATAAACCGATCAATTACCAGTTAAGATGTTAATTGAAGAGTTTGCAGTGTCACAAGAGTATCTGCCACCAAGGATGTGAAATCAGAATCAGTACATTCTCATTATTCAAAGGATCAAAGTACATTTCTTATCAAAGTACGGGTGAGTATACAAACCTGAGATTCGTCTTCCCACAGACAGCCACAAAACAAGAAAACCATGGAACCCGTTCAAAGAAAAACATCAAGCCCCCAACATGCAAAGAACAAATCAAGCAAACAGCACCCAAAATGAGCAAGAAACAGAGAATATAAAACATCAGACCACAAGTCATCGAAACAGATTCAGGTCAACCCAGCACCGCATTGTTTGTTGACTGCAGGCCATAGAGCAAGTCTGCCCCGAGCAAAACCACACAAGCTAGCAGCAAAAGAGGAGCTAGCAGAAACCAGAAACACATCATAATGTGAACTACAGAGTCATTGAATCGGAAACAATTCTGAGAGGTTGGTCAACCTCTCTTTACAGCTGTGCAATGTCTTTTGCAGCTTTGGACTTGATTAAATCATGAGGGATGCTGAGACACACAGGGGATCTTCTTTTCCCTGCATTCCCCCTCACATCTGTGGCAACTTTCTTTACCACTGTCAGTGAGGAGAGGTTTTCAAGCCTTCAAGCTCTGCTATGATTTGTAATCAACTGCGCAACAGTGATATGGCAGCTTCTTGGTTTCCATGCATTCCCACATGTCTTATATTAGAGTACAATTTGATCCAAATACAACCACAGGGTTGATTCACCCAACTTTATTCATTTCTCTGGAGGACTGAATTAGATTTTAGCACTACATGCAAGTTTTATTTCTACAGATGAGCCGTGGAGAGCATTCCAACTGGTTCCATCACAGTCCGATATGGACTGCATAGGATGGTAAAAGCTGCAGAGGGTTATAGATTCTGCTAGCCCCATCATGGGCACTAGTCTCCCCAGCTTCAAGGACATCTTCAAAACGTGACATCTCAAAAAGGCAGTATCAATCATTAAGGACCCCACCATGCAGACATGCCCTCTTTTCATTACTACCATGTACAGGACTCTGATGACATCTCAATGTTTTAGAAACAGCTTCTTTCCCAGCACTGTCAGATTTCTGAACAGCTAATAAACACATAAAACACAACCTCACTATTTTTGTTCTCATTTTGTGCAATATTCCTTATTGTAATTTGTGGTGCTGTTTATGTGCTCCTGTTGCTAAACAACCAATTTCATGACATATGTCAGTGAAAGTAACCCTGATTCTGATTCTAATTCAGTTCAACAGAAATCCACGGATAAGGAAATTTAGATTAATGCAAAAAATTACAGACTCCAGTGAAGATTCATGTAATCTGAATTAGAAAGAATTGTGTGTAATTCTAATGGGAACAAAGAATTTGGCTAAGCAAACATGGAAATCTGCGGCTGGTTGAGCTTAGTGAAGTTGGAAGACAACAGCTTAGCTCCAAGCAGGGCAAAATAGTAGATTTTCTGATTTGTACTTTGTTTATTATTGTAACGTGTACCAAGATACAATGAAATGTTTGTCCTACATACCGCTCAAATAATCACTTCATAATGCATTGAGGTAGACAAGATAAAACAATAATAATGCGGAACAAAATGTAGCAGTGACAGGGAATACTGTGATCATTTCTGGTCGCCTCACTACAAGAAGGATGTGGAAACCATAGAAAAGGTGCAGAGGAGATTTACAAGGATGTTGCCGGGATTGGGGAGCATGCCTTATGAAAATAGGTTGAGTGAACTCGGCCTTTTTTCCTTGGAGCAATGGAGGATGAGAGGTGACCTGATAGAGGTGTATAAGATGATGAGAGGCACTGATCGTGTGGATAGTCAGAGGTTTTTTCCCAGGGCTGAAATGGCTAGTATGAAAGGGCACTGTTTTAAAGTGCTTGGAAGTAGATACAGTGGAGATGTCAGGGGTAAGTTTTTTATGCTGTTACATAACCGGCAACAATGAATATCAATCGAGACAGGTTATATAAAAGCAACCAAACATTTATTAAACACAGATAAACAATTTAAAAAAATGAAAACAACTGGAAGTTAACCGCTATGCAGCCATTCAACAAATCGTCACTCAGCACTGGTTCTTAAAGCGTCATATGCGAAAACAGTTCTTAAAGCGGTAAAGTCAGATATAGTTCATAAAATGGTAAATTCGAAAGTCCAACAGATTTATATGTTCAATTGGGAGAGACTTCTCTGGAGACGGACTTCTTCATAGATGTGACTTTCCTGCCGGTTCTATCCAAAGGATTCATGATGCAGGAAATAGAACAGTTTAAAACAACTGACCTTAATTTCTTTTAGAGAGAGCAAACCTTTGCATGAACCCTTTTCTCTTTCGGCAAGAGTTATCTTTGATGCAGGTCTGTACTCCTTCAACGAAGACTCAATAAGGTCGATCCTTTGTTAAACTGGCAAACGATGCCGACCCCTCTCAATCCCTCGGGTCCTGTACTTATCAAAGTCTTCACTCTCCCTTCTACCGCTAGAATAAGGTAAATCAGCACACCTAGCAAAAATTTCCAGTTCAGTAATATTGTATCTTGCAACAGAACGTAACAACCGTTTAAAAAATGAAACTGCGTCATAAAAACAAATACGCAACGGAAACGGAGACACAGCACGTTCTAGCTGAAAATCTAAAAACTAAAAACCAACTGCGTCATCTGGGGTCTCCCCTGTGGTGCACATGTCATCACGTGACCTCACATCGGCGGGAAAGTTACATCAGGTGACCTTCAAAAGACCATTATATCATTCTCACAATAAAAATCACAGATCTCCTTGAGGCATGTAACAATGCAGAGAGTGGTGAGTGCTTGGAATGGACTGCTGGCAATGGTGGTGGAGGCAGATGCAATAGGGTCTTTTAAGAGACTCCTGGATAGGTACATGGAGCTTAGAAAAATAGAGGGCTATGGGTAACGCTAGGTAATTTCTAAGGTAAGGACATGCTCGGCACCGCTTTGTGGGCCGAGGGGCCTGTATTGTGCTGTAGGTTTTCTACGTTTCTATGGTTCTAGAATAGGAGTCTAGAAGTGATGGGAAGCAAAAAGATTTGGGAGCCAAAGTCAAGTTTATTGTTATATGCATAGTTGCACTCTTGTATGTGCTAGTGTGTATTTTAAGTCAAGGTCGTCAGAATGCTGGCACATGACAGCGAGTGACCTTGCCAAGTTGTTATCATTCCACATCACGAGCCTCCAGAAGATCCTCCCTGTTTTCTGTCAAAATAAGATCTCCAGCCACACCCTACTCCTTCAGTGTCATCAAGAGAACATGGCCCCAATCATCATGAGGAATCGTTGGAGATGGGTTGGGCACATGATGAGAAGAGAGGCCAACTCCATCATCAGGACAGCATTTCATTGGATGCCTGAATTGCGAAAGAAACGCGGAAGACCAAAGTCAGCTTGGCACCGCACCATAGAGGCAGAAATGAGAACTCTGAACCACACCTGGGCCACAATTGAAAAAGTGGTCAAGAAGAGACAGAGATGGAGGATCTTCGTTGCTGCCCTAAATGCCAGTGGTGTAATGGGCATAGAAAATAAAAGAAAAAGCACAGCTACGTGTATGTATAGTTGCATTGAAAAACTTTGCAGCAGTGTCACAGTATTCACAAGAAAAACATAAATTAACATAAATTATTCAAAATTAGAGAAGAAAGAACACAATTGGAACAATAAACATGCCACCGTAGTGGTCAAGCAGTCAATTTATTGTTATCATGGAGGCAAAGGTGGTGATTAGGACTGTGTAGGTTGGTTCAGGAACTGAATGGTTAAAGACAATTAACTCCTTGAACTTGACGGTGCAGGACTGTTCAGAGACAATTGGCACACAGACCAATCATCTGTGTTAATTGGATGTTAAGCTTTATTACAATAGGAATGGCAGTAGTTTTTGATGGTCTCAAGATCACAGTCTCTTTGGTCGCTTTGCATTGAAGGTGATGGGAGGAATTGATACTTTTGCTGGAGCAAGTTGGGGGGAGGGTTGCTGCTTGTGCATGGGAGGGGGAGGGGTTTTGGGGTTCTAACGTTTTCTGTCATTCATTCTTTTGGGTTTTCTTTTCTGCTTTGTGGATGTCTGCGAAGAGTAAGATCTTCAGGTTGTATATTGCATACATTCTCTGATATTAAATTGGACCATTGAACCAATAGTACATAACGGGGAAAAATGTACATTACATTTATGAAGACCCCACCTTAATGCCTTGATGAGTTTTGGCCATCTTGGCTGAAGGGTGTTTGCAAGGCAGAGTCACCAGAAATGACACCAAAATTAAATACGGCAGGTTGCAAAAACTGAATTTGCATATTTTGAAAGTTGGAGGCTGAGAGGTAACACAGTTAACCATTTAAAATAAAAATCTGTCTTCATGTCTTTGCATATAATTATAGCATTTCTTCTGAGATTGTTGTGTTCAATACAAACACAAGAGACTAAATCCACAGTCTGGTGGTGTTGCAATTTCCTGTGATCTGAATGCTGCTTTAGCAGCAAAACTAATCCAGTCTTACTCTGTGGTTCAGTTTGGACACAGACAAACCAGTTCTCTGTACATATGTTACCTGAGTGGAGCCATTTGATTCTGGGGCATTAAATAGATATACATTGACCAGATACTTGGCAAGCAGAAAGGGACAACTGAAAGCCGGCAGTTAACACATTTGTTTTGCTGGCAGTTGGTGCCTCTGCAGAGGAAAATATGTGGAGGTTAACTTTTGTGAACTTTAGAATAAATCAAGGGGATCATGAGATCTTCAGGACAAGAAAAATGTGAGGATTCTATTAATTTAAAGGCTAATGATATTGAAGGAAGGAAGGACTTGCATTTCTAAAACACCCTAAATGCTTCTGGGATGCATGGATGAGGTGTTTTGTGTTAGTACTCTCAGTATGGAGCTCTTTAATTAAATCTGAATTATGGTAAGATCATGATTTATCATCTATCCCGTATATATTCAGTTTTATTTTTTACTTAGAAATCCAGCATGGTAATGGGAACTTCTGGGCCAATGAGTCTGTGGCGCTAAATTACACCCATGTGACCAATTACTCTACTAATTCTTGCGAAACAGCTTTGAGTTGGTGCCTTGAATCACCTTAGCAGAAATTATTCCTATTCCCACATGGTGGCAGATTGGTGCAATGGGTGGAGTAACTGCCACTCAGGTTCATCACTCCATGCTTGACCTTGGCCTCAGATGTTTTCTCCATGCACTCTGCACATTCCCCTTGTAACCATGTGGATTTTGCCCAGATATTCCAACTTCTTTCGACATCAAGTTGAAATGGTAAGCATGGTGGCGTGGTAACTTAGCAGTCAAGACATTTGCTTTACAGTGCAGCGATTCGGGTTCAATTGCCACCGCTGTCTCTAAGGAGTTTGTACGTTTTTGCGTGGGTTTCCTCCGGGTGCTTCAGTTTCCTCCCACATTCCAAAGATGTACTAAGCAGATTAATTGGTCACATGGGTGTAAATGGGTGGCAGGGGCTTGTTGGGACAGAGCGGCCTGTTGTATCTCTAAATTTATTTAATAGGCATCCGTTAGTCACGTGAGACCATGGATTTGCGCCTTGTCACAAGCCTGGGCAAGGCTGTATGGAAGACCGGCAGTTGCCCATGCTGCAAGTCTCCCCTCTCCACGTCACCGATGTTGTCCAAGGGAAGGGCACTAGAGCCGATACAGCTTGGCACCGGTGTGGTCGCAGAGCAATGTGTGGTTAAGTGCCTTGCTCAAGGACACAACACGCTGTCTCAGCTGAGACTCAAACTAGCGGCCTTCAGATCACTAGACTGACACCTTAACCACTTGGCCATGCGCCAAAACATCTCTAAATAAATAAATAACTACTGTAACTTGCCCCCAAGTGAAGTGGGTGACTGAAAAATCAGTAGAAAACTGATGAGTATGTATAAGAGAATAGGCAGCAGGGAAATAAGTCGTGGAGTGGGCTTGATGTGATTGCATCACGAGTCAACCCAGACACGATGGGCTGAATGCCCTCATTCTAATTATACAAAATGACTGGGGTAGCACAGTAGTGTAGTGATTAGCACAACGCTTTACAGTGGCAGTGATCCGGGCTCAATTCTCGTTGCTACCTGTAAGAAGTTTGTACGTTCTCCCCGAGATAGCATGGGTTTCCTCCAAGTGTTCTGGTTTCCTTCCACAGTCCAAAGATGGACCAGTTGGACTAATTGGTCATTGTAAGTTGTCCCATGATTAGGTTCAGATTAAATCAAGGGATTGCTGGGCAGCATAGCTCGAAGGGCCTACTCCACACTGTATCTCAATAAATAAAGAAAGAATAAATAAATAAATATTAGACAAGATAGACCACAACTGAAACAATCAACATGACGCTGTAGTGCAAAGAGTCGTCGATTTTATTTATTTAGAGAGACAACGTGAACAGCCCACCAATCAACACCTCCCAGCAACCCACCGATTTAACACTACCGCCAGGGTTCCCCAGCCTGAGGCCCAAGAACCCCTTGCTTAATGGTTTTGGTCCATGACATAAAAATGTTGCAACCGCCTGTTGTCTAATCACAGGACAATTTATAATGATCAATTAGCCTACTAACTAGTCTTTGGGTTAAGGGAGGAAACTGGAGCACCCGGATAAAAACAACGCACACACGGGAAGGAAAATACAAACTCGCTCACAGACGACGCTGGAATCGAACTCTGAACTCTCATGCCCTGAGCTGTAATAGTGTCACATTAGCCGCTACACTACTGCAGCGCCTCAAATGACTAAAGTGGAGGTACAGTAGTGATTAGAGTAGTGCAGGTTCGTTCAAGGACTGAATGGTTGAATGGTTAACTTTATAAGATCACATGCCATGGAAGGAAGAGTTTAACTTGATATCTGCAATGAGTTTGTAGTTCTTTGGTTCCTGATGCCTTTTACATCATGCTGTACAACTGAAGAAGTGAATCCCCAAATCCCCTGTGAGACACTGTCCTGTAAATGCTTAAAGTTGCTTTATAACCTGAATGTAGGAAGCTTAAGTATGGTGCAGGGTAGCCTGTGAATGAATGTTTCCTTCTTATTCCAATATTCATTCCAGACTTCCGACACGAAAACTGGGTTATGGGGAGAAGGCAGGAGAATGGGGGTGAGAGGGATAACAGATCAGCTGTGATGGAATTCCAGAGCAGACTCAATGGGCTGAGTGGCCTCATTTTGCTCTTATGTCTTATGGTCTTATGGACTGACAACTACCAGTCTGGACCTGTGATTCCAAATCCTACCACTCTGTGGCAGAGTGTGCCATCAATCCATTTTGTGCTCAGATCCACTGTAAATAGAATGGCAAGCACAAGATCTCACTAAAAGTTTTGGTTGGTTCAACTATAAAGTTATCGAAACTTATAGCATAGAAACAAGAGTCATTTTGGCATCTTTGTTTATGCTCTGCAAGAGGCTCCTCCCAAGACATTAGAAATCCTATTATAAACACAAGAGATCCTGTGGATGCTGGAAATCTTGAGCAACATACACAAAATGCAGGAGGAGCTCATCAAGTCAGGTGCCATCTATGGTCCACTCTTGTCTCCTATCAGATTCCTTCTTCTTCGGCCCTTTATCTATTCCACCTATCACCTCCCAGCTTCTTAGTTCAACCACTCCCTCCCCCAACCAGCCATCTTTCCCCTCACCTGGTTTCACCTATCATCTGCCATCTTGTACTGCTCCCCTGCCCCCACCTTCATTTTCTGGCTTCTGCCCTCTTCCTTTACAGCCCTGATGAAGGGTCTTGGCTTTCATACAGCAAAACCTGAAAAATAATCCGGCATGGGCTAATAATAACTGGCCAGCAATATTTGTGCCACAACATTTCCAAGCATTGACTATCTCCAACAAAAAAGTCAACAATTCAATAACATCACAAACACGAGAAGTTCTGCAGATGCTGAAATTCCAAAACAAAGCACACAAAACACTGGAGGAACTCAGCAGGTCAGGCAGCAGCTATGGAAATGAATAAACAGTAGATGTTTCGGGCCGAGACCCTTTTTCAGGACTGAGAAGGAAGGGGTGGCGGGGGGGGCGGGGGGGGGAGATGCCAGAATAAAAAGGTTGGGGGGAGGGGAAGGAGTCTAGCTGGCAGGTGACAGGTGAGGTCAGGTGGGTGAGAGAAGAAGGAATCTGATAGGAGAGGAGAGTAGACCAGAGAAGAAAGGGAAGGAGAAGGGAACTCTGAAGGGAAGTAATAGGCAGGTCAGAAGATGTGAAAGGTCAGAGTGGGGAATAAAGGAGTTAGGGGGAGAATGTTCACCTGAAGGAGAAATGGATATTTATGCCATCAGATCGGAGGGTACCCAGAAGGAATATAAGGTGTTGCTCATTTTGGGATAAGAGGAGGCCATGGATCAACACTTCGGAACGGGAATGGGAATCAAATTAACATCACCTTTTTGCTGCCATTGATATCCGGGGAGGCACCATTCACCTGAAACTCAAATGGATCCTCCACATACTGTAGCTTCGAGATCCATTCGGGGACTGTGCATGTTGCTCTTGACATCCCAAATCCTATCCACCACTTACTTGTTGGTCAACATCCAAGAACACTGCCAAGAATAAAGCACACTACTTGTTTGACAGACTAACCATCCATTTGCAAGACCTTTATTGTTGTTCCCTCATTGTAGGATTAACTTTATTTGTCATATACATTTATATCTATGGGTGGCGGGGTGGAGTTACGTCTCTTCCCAAGGAGGAGTAAGGTGCTCCTTCCCTCTGCTAGCCTGCAGGACACCTTTGGGCAAGTTGTAGCATCTGCTTAGCCCCCTGATCAGGGTCATGTGAAGCCATGAGAGCAGGTGGTAGATGGTCGAACGAGCAGCTGGTGCATATCACAAGTCCTGGTTATGCGACCACTGACGCCAGACAGACAATCTCTGAAGAGTATTGACAATGCCTGGATTTACTCATCTTGTAAAGACGCAGCCCAGAAGAAGACAATGGCAAACCACTTCTGTAGAAAAATTTGCCAAGAACAATCATGGGCATGGAGACCATGATTGCCCACGTCATATGACATGGCACATAATGATAATAATGACATTTACTATAATGCTGTGTAAAAGTCTTGGGCACATATATATAGCTAGGGTGCCTAAGACTTGCATTGTACTGTATCTACTAAATCTTTACCAATATTAACAAAAAGACTCACCAATATTGCTGTTTCAAGGGCAAATAAGGAAAGGATGGAGATGGAGGCACTGGTGAGCCCTCACTTGGGGTATTGTAAGCAGGTTTGGGCCCCCTGTCTAAGAAGGTATGTGCTGACATTGGAGAGGATTCTGGGAATGATAGGGTTACCATATGAGGAATGTTTGTAGGCTCTGAGCCTGTGCTCACTGGAATTCAGAAGAATGTGGGGGGATCTCATTGAAACCTATTGAATATTGATAGGCGTAGATCGAGTGGATCTGGAGAGGATGTTTCCTATGATGGGACGTCTAGGACCAGAGGGCGGAGCCTCAGAATAGAGTGATATTCACTTAGAATGAAGATGAGGAGGAATTTCTTTAGCCACAGAGCAGTGGCTCTGCGGAATGTGTTGTGGCGGCTGTGGAGGCCAAGTCACTGGCAGAGCTTGATAGATTTTTGATTAATCAGGACATGAAGGGTTAGTTATTTAGATTAGATTATGAGGACACGCAGTCCTCTTTTATTGTCATTTAATAATGCATGCATTAAGAAATGATACAATGTTTCTCTAGAATGATATCAGAGAAACACAAGACAAACCGACTGAAAAACTGACAAAAAACCACATAATTATAACATATAGTTACAACAGTGCAAAGCATTACCGTAATTTGATGAAGAACAGACCATGGGCACGGTAAAAAAAAAGTCTCAAAGTCTCTCGAAAGTCCCATCATCTCACGTAGATGGTAGAAAGAAGTAAAAAAACTCCTCTTGCCATGAGCTTCCAGCGCCGCAAACCTGCCGATGCAGCATCCTGGAAGCACCCAACCACAGCCGACTCTTCAGTTTGTCCGAAAACTTCGAGCCTCCGACCAGCCCTCCGACACCGAGCAGTGATCACTATCTCTGCCGAGCGCTTCGACCCTGGCCCCGGCAACAGGCAACAGACAAAGCCGAGGATTTGGGGCTGACCCCTCCGGAGATTCTCGATCGCACAGTAGCAGCGGAAGCGAAGCAGGCATTTCAGAAGTTTCTCCAGGTGTTCCTCCGTGCTTCTCACGTCTGCCTCCATCAAATCAGGATTGTGCACAGACCCCTAGATAACACATACGATATCATTTTGGAGCGGCTGCGCTTGCTGCATCGCGCCGCCATCTTCTCCTCCCCCCCCCCGGTTATTGGAAGAAGGCTGGTGATTGGGTCTGAGAGGGAAACGGATCAGCCATGTTGAAATGGTGGAGCAGACTCAATGGGCCAAATGGCCTAATTCTGTCTCTTTATCATGGTCTTATGGTCTTCTGGATGACTTTCCACCATGTGTTTCTTATCAAGTGAGATTTAACCCACGCAAGATATGATATTTAAAAAAAGCTTACAGTGCTTTGCAAGAGCCTGAGTCACCCTAGGTACCTATATGTGCCTAAGACTTTTACACAGCACTGTATGCTAGGAATTTGCAGTGGTATGTTGGTCAGGGTGTGACATGCAACAAAAAACATTCAAAAATTATAAAGAATAAAAAATTCTATTAAAAATAAAGTTCGAGGTTAAAGAACAGATACAGTCATTGTCATAGTCATAGTCATACTTTATTGATCGCAGGGGAAATTGGTTTTCGTTACAGTTGCACCATAAATAATAAATAGTAATAGAACCATAAATAGTTAAATAGTAATATGTAAATTATGCCAGTAAATTATGAAATAAGTCCAGGACCAGCCTATTGGCTCAGGGTGTCTGACCCTCCAAGGGAGGAGTTGAGGAGTTGTAAAGTTTGATGGCCACAGGCAGGAATGACTTCCTATGACACTCTGTGTTGCATCTCGGTGGAATGAGTCTCTGGCTGAATGTACCCCTGAGCCCAACCAGTCCATTATGTAGTGGATGGGAGACATTGTCCAAGATGGCATGCAACATCATCCAGAGTCAGAAATATAATCACTGCTCCTCCATTAAGTCTGGGTCTAATTGCTGAAACTCCCCACATTAGAGTGTAATGGGTGCATCTTCACCAGTAGAGAGACAGCACATCCAAAAATTGGTTCATTACCACCTTCTCAAAGAATATTAGGGATGGTAGAATATTCTGCTCTTGCCAGTGATGCTTGGAGTATAATGATAGATGAAAAAAATCCTATCACATTCTGAACCAAAACTTTTTCCAACTTTTATTGGTTTGGTTTGGTTTATTATTGGCACATATAACAAGATACTGCGAAAGTTTGTCTTGTATAAGTCATCATGCAGATCAAATCATTATACAGTGCATTGAGGTTGAACAAGGTAAAGCCATGACAATGCAGGATTACGTGTAAAAGTGATAGAGAAAGTGAAGTGCGGTAAGATCAAAACAAGGTAGATTGCGAGGTCAAGGGTCCATCTTATTGAACTCAGGAGTTTGATAACAGCGGGATACAGGCTGTCCTTGAGCCTGGTGGGACGTGCTTTCAGGCTTTTGTATCTTTTGCCTGATAAGATTGGGAAGATGTGAGAACTTCCAGGCTCAGTGGGATCTTTGTTAAAGCTGGGTGCCCTACTGAGGCAGCAAGAAGTATAGACAGAGTCTGCAGAGGGGAGATTGATCCTATCATGCACTGAACTGTGTTCACAACTCTTAACCTTCTAAATATTCTTTTGCATCAATTCTTAAACACACATTCTGGATGCATTCAGTACTGAATAGAAGAGAGATGGATGCTTGGATAACTGCCAGTCACTCAATATCTGTATTGACCTTTTATTGAACATTTTAGGTCTTTAAGTCTGTCATATATTAACCTTTAAAGAATCAAGGATTGCTTTTCCATTTAGATTTCAACTCATCCAATATGTTGTTGGTAATTTCTCTACTAATAAACTAGAATAGCAACAGATGCAAAACTTAAAACGATTATTCTAATAGTCATCACATTCGACCTTGTTTATGTTCAGAGAATGAATAGGGTAACTTGTGCATCTGGTCTTGTTTTAGAGCTTGTTCGCTTCTTGAAGTTCCATATGTTGTTTAATCATTTGGTTAACAGCAGAAGAAAAAGTGATGTGTCCTGCTTGACATTTGAACATTGCCTGAGATGCCTTGATGATGTCAGATTGGGGAGCTTACTTGAAGTCTTCCCCCAAGTTCTTGTCAGCTGGGTTTCAATGAACAGCTCACAGCCTATTACTCAGCAGTCCCAGTTTCAATGTCCCACTCAAGAAAACAGACCATAAAAATTAGGCTGGCTCTCCAGCATGTGTAACATTGAATAAGTCAGAGGTGTCATCTTTCTGGCGAAATGGTAAATCAAGTTCATATTTTTTCTCTTGGGTGGATGCAAGGTTTTCTTAAGTTCTTCCTTGTCCCTATTTTGAAAACAGGAGGGATATTTGTAATAGTAGACCCAACAATTCTGAAGTAAGTACATGTTATCTGTGTGTAAATCAGCTGCTAACATTCCTACTTTGCAATCTTGAGGCCCTCCGTTGCTTAGGGTCAACCAGGGATATTGCTTCCCAGCTGTCTACGTTACGCACAAGCCAGAGCAGTACGACATGGAAAAAAACAGTCCCCCTCTCCACACCACTGATGCATCCAAAGAAACAACAGAGACCAACACAGCTTGACACCAGTGGCATGGCAGGTGTTGTCATTCAGCTTTGAATTCAATGTAGGACTGGATTGGGGACTCCTGCTCTGGACTCTTCCTTGGGGTTTACTCCTGAACCCCTTCCCATGAGTCGGAATAGCTGCAAAGCAGCGGAGTCTTGAGATCAGAGTTTTCCTTCTGCTAGATGAGCTGCCAACCACAGCTGATGAGCTCCATCTGCCAAAGTGACTGGTTTTAAGGCACGAGTAACCCACCTTTGCCCCTTCTCCTGTCTGTAGGAACAGTTCCGCCAGGCTTAGTAGCTGAGCCATACATGAAGGCCAGGAGCTGGACTTGGTTGTCAGAAGCTGTTGAGGTGCACTCCATTGGGAGTGGAAGCTTGTTCCCATTACCACCTCCTGGCTATAACAAACTTAGGAGCCACATAGCAATAGTTGCTAGTCTTCAAAACCGCTTTGCAATGTTTGCAAAAGGGTATAATAGGCACCATCTGGACACACTTTGACTATTCTCTTGTAGTGAACTTGCGCACAGTGAGCTAAGTTGCATTGGGAATGAGTTACAGATTAGCAATTGAGTTTAATGATTCCATTTCTCAACTTTTTCTTTTGGTTATATGGTTTAAACCTCATCTGGTGTGTAACAGTTTGTCACTAGGATAAGCATTAGTTTGTGGTTTTGTTTCTTTAAACTAACAAATCCATAGATTCTTGTTCTTATTCCCGAAGGGCTATAGGATTTCTGAAAGATTACAGCCACATTTAAGTTATTCCTTTTCATTATGCAGTAGGTTCATTTGATAAAACACACAAGCAATGTGCATTTATAAAGCACAGACTGGGCGCCGTGGTAGCATCAAGGTTAGCTTGGAGTTTTCCAGAGTGCGGAGCTCATTTCTTCTGTCATCTGAAAGGTGTTTGAACATTCTCTCTGAGACCACATGGGTTTCCTTGAGGTGCTCTGGTTTCCTCCCACAGTGCAAAGGCAGACCAATTAGTTGTGAAATGGTGATTGTAAATTGTCCTGTGATTAGGCTACGGTTAAATAGGTGGGTGGCTGGGCAGTGTAACTCATTGGGCTGGACAGGCCTAGTTCGTGCCGTATCTCTAAATAAAATAAATAATATTGAAAACATCAAAGATATTCACATAAGCACTAAGTTGATTCCAAACCAGCAAAGGAGAAGTGAGTGAAGACTTGGTCAAGATAATAGATATTAAACACGTGTTTAACAGGTGAGATTGAACTGGAGAGAGGTGGAAGAGTGTAGAGTCAGAACTGCGGAACAGATTCAGATTCACATTCATTTACTTATCACACGTACATCGTAATGTACAATAAGAAACGTGGGCAAAGCTAAAGATGGTGCCAGCGGGCAGCGGACTGGCTACATTTCGGAATGTCCATGTTTGGCCTGAAATCGGGTAACTCCGGGGCCTGTGTGACCCTATGGACGTGAATTCTCGCCAGTGTCGTGAAGTGAAGTGTAGTGGGAGCCGGAACATTGAAGACAGCGAGACTGTCCATCACAGGGCTCAGCACTCAGTGACTGATTTGCCAATTCTCAGGTTGGAGAACGCAAAATAAAAAGCAACAGTTCAGACTGACTGTAACGATGAAATAGTAACTGTTGTCTCCCCTGCTGCTGTGCAAGGAGCGATATCTGTCTATCCCTTGTTAGTGAGAGGGCGTGCCTGTGGGATATCAAAAATGTTGGAGTAAACAGTTATTTTTTGATGTAGTGTAGATTTTGATCTCTCTTTGAGTGCTTTGCTGTTGCTGGCATGGTGGGTGGTGGGAATGCTGATGCCTTATGCTGGAATAAGTGGAGGAGGGGGAGGGTTGATGTTTCTTGCTGCTTTTGCGTGGGAGGGCAGGGGCTTAGGGATTCTTACGTCTTTCATTCTTTTGCACTTTTTCTGCTGTTTTGAGGATCTAGAAGATTATAAGGCTAGCAGGAAGGAGCTTAAGAATGAAATTAGGAGAGCCAGAAGGCCTTGGCAGACAGGATTAAGGAAAACCCCAAGGCATTCCACAAGTATGTGAAGAGCAAGAGGATAAGACATGAGAGAATAGGACCAATCAAGTGTGACAGTGGGAAAGTATGTAGGGAACTGGAGGAGATGGCAGAGGTACTTAATGAATACTTTGCTACAGTATTCACTACGGAAAAGGATCTTAGCGATTGTAGGGATGACTTGCAGCAGACGGAAAAGCTTGAGCATGTAGATATCAAGGAAGAGGATGTGCTGGAGCTTTTGGAAAGCATCAAGTTGGATAAGTCACTGGGACAGGAGAGGATATACCCCAAGCTACTGTGGGAAGCGAGGGAGGAGATTGCTGAGCCTCTGGCGATGATCTTTGCATCATCATTGAGGACGAGAGAGGTTCCGGAGGATTGGAGGGTTGCAGATACTGTTCCCTTATTCAAGAAAGGGTGTAGGGATAGCCCAGGAAATTATAAACCGGTGAGTCTTACTTCAGTAGTTGATAAGTTGATGGAGAAGATCCTGAGAGGCAGGATTTATGAACATTTGGAGGTATAATATGATTAGGAATAGTCAGCATGGTTTTGTCAAAGGCAGGCCGTGCCTTACGAGCCTGATTGAATTTTTTGAGGATGTGTTTAAACACATTGATGAAGGAAGAGCAGTAGATGTAACGTATATGGATTTCAGCAAGGCATTTGATAAAATACCCCATGCAAGGCTTATTGAGAAAGTAAGGAGGCATGGGATCCAAGGGGACATTGCTTTGTGGATCCAGAACTGGCTTTCCCACACAAGGCAAAGAGTGGTTGTAGATGGGTCATATTCTGCATGGAGGTCAGTGACCAGTGGTGTGCCTCAGGGATCTGTTCTGGGACCCTTACTCTTCGTGATTTTTATAAATGAACTGGATGAGGAAGTGGAGAAATGGGTTAGTAAGTATGCTGATGACACAAAGGTTGGGGGCGTTGTGGATAGTGTGGAGGGCTGTCAGAGTTTACAGCAGGACATTGATAGGATGCAAAACTGGGCTGAGAAGTGGCAGATGTGGTTCAATCCAGATAAGTGTGAAGTGGTTCATTTTGGTAGGTCAAATATGATGGCAGAATATAGTATTAATGGTAAGACTCTTGGCAGTGTGGAGGATCAGAGGGATCTTGGGGTCCAAGTCCATAGGATGCTCAAAGCAGCTGCGCAGGTTGACTCTGTGGTTAAGAAGGCATATGATGTATTGGCCTTCATCAATCATGGAATTGAATTTAGGAGCCGAGAGGTAATGTTGCAGCAATATAGGACCCTGGTCAGACCCCACTTGGAGTACTGTGCTCAGTTCTGGTCGCCTCCCTACAGGAAGGATGTGGAAACCACAGAAAGAATGCAGGGGAGATTTACAAGGATGTCACCTGGATTGGGGAGCATGCCTTATGAAAACAGGTTGAGTGAACTCGGCTTTTTATCCTTGGAGCGACGCAGGATGAGAGGTGACCTGATAGAGGTGTATAAGATGATGAGAGGCATTGATCGTGTGGATAGTCAGAGGCTTTTTCCCAAGGCTGAAATGGCTGCCACAAGAAGGCATAGGTTTAAGGTGCTGGGGAGTAGGTACAGAGGAGATGTCAGGGCTAAGTTTTTTTATGCAGAGAGTGGTGACTGCGTGAAATGGGCTGTCGGCAATGGTGGTGGAGGTAGATACGATAGGGTCTTTTAAGAGACTTTTGGATAGGTATATGGAGCTTAGAAAAATAGAGGGCTGCGGGTAAACCTAGTAATTTCTAAGGTCGGGATATGTTTGGCATAACTTTGTGGGCTTAAAGGCCTGTATTGTGCTGTAGGTTTTCTATGTTTCTATGTTTCTATGACACTCAAAGCTGCTATGCAGTTTGACTCTGTGGTTAAGAAGGCATATGGTACATTGGCCTTCATCAATCGTGGGATTGTGTTTAAGAGCCGAGAGGTAATGTTGCAGCTATGTAGGACCCTGGTCAGACCCCACTTGGAGTACTGTGCTCAATTCTGGTCACCTCACTGTAGGAAGGAAGCAGAAACCATCGAAAGGATGCAGCGTGGATTTACAAGGATGTTGCCTGTATTGGGGAACATGCCTTATGAGAATAGGTTGAGTGAACTCAGCATTTTCTCCTTGGAGCAACGGAGGTCGAGAGGTGACCTGATAGAGGTGTACAAGATAATGAAAGGCATTGATAGTGTGGATAATCAGAGGCTTTTCCCCAGGTCTGAAATGGCAAACACAAGAGGGCATAGTTTTAAAGTGCTTGGAAATAGGTACAGAGGAGATGTCAGGGGTAAGTTTCCAACTCAGAGAGTGGTGAGTGCATGGAATCGACTGTTGGCAGCAATGGCGGAGACGGAAACGATAGGGTCTTTTAAGAGACTCCTGGATGGATACATGGATCGTCGAAAAATAGAGGGCTATATCTAAGCCAAGGTCATGTTCGGCACAGCTTTGTGGGCCGAAGGGCCTGCATTGTGCTGTAGGGTTTCTATGTTTCTATGATGTCTGCAGAGAGTAAGAATTTCAGGTTGAATATTGTTTACATTCTTTGATATTAAATGGAACTATTGAACTATTGAAGTGCAGTGTTTGTGTTAACAACTAACACAACCTACGGGGCCGGGCGCAGCCTGAAAGACTTGTCACACGTTCTGGTGCCAACACAGCATGCCCAGAATGGATGGTCTAATGGAATTGGGCAGATTCACAATCTGAAGAAGAAACAGATTGAAGCATTATCACACCTGCCAGAACACAAAGGATTCTTCCATTGAGCGATAGATGCTGGAGGAACTCAGCAGGTCAGGCAGTGTCGATGGAAGGAAGTGAACAGATGATGCTTTAGACTGAGACCTTTCATCAGGACGCTTTATTTCTTCTAAACACGAAGAAGTCTGCAGTTGCTGGAAATCCAGAGCAACACACACAAAATGTTGGAGGAACTCAGCAAGTCAGGCACCATCTATGGAAATGAATAAACAGTCGACGTTTTGGTTGGAGACCCTTTGTCATAGATTTGAAAGGAAGGGGAAAGACACCAGAATAAAAAGGTGGGAGAAGGGGAAGGAGGATAGCTATTAGGTGATAGGTGAAGCCAGCTGGGTAGGAAAGATAAAGGGCTGGAGAAGAAGGAATCTGATAGGAGAGGAGAGCAGAATTATTTCTTCTGATTTTCACACTTCAGATGTCAGCTCAGTCCAAAGGAAGTGAGTGAGTTTAGCGTGTTAAAAAAAAGTGTGCTGGTGACAGACAAGAGAAAGAAAATAGTTGCAGTGTGCTTGTGAAAGGGAAAGCGTTGGAGAGCTTGGATTAAGGCTTGTTTTGACTGCAGATCATATGAGAATAACACCATGAAGTGGCAATTGAAGGAAAGCATGGTAAAAGACATTAAAATCTCACAACTTCTTCAGTTTTGGCAAGATTTTGAAGATAATTATTGCACAGAAAATGCTTATTATTGCGAGAGATCTACCAAGTCCTCCTCAGCCTGGAGCAATTGAGTGATGACTGTGGTTCCCGAATGACTTGCTTGAAGCTGGAATGAATAAGAAAGACCAGGAACCTTGAACCATTAATATTTTAAGATTCTTTCCAGATAGTTAGCTGTTATATTAAGTTGTATTTTCAGATACATCTAAGTTGGTAATTTGTGTGGTAGATTTTTCAATTGTACTTGTATTGATGTTTTTTTGTGTATTCTCACACGTTCAAATCCTGTACTGTCAAAATAAATACCAAACACTTACTATTCTCAGCACATCAAATGATTGTATTGTATTATAACAACTGACACCTCAAACTCTCTGGACCCGGGCTCTGTATTCGTGGGTAACAATCCATCCAATGTTACATAACTTCTTAATTTTTTTTTATTATTTTACCCCTTGGCTGGATTTTAACATCACACTGGTGGTGGCATATTTTTTTCATTTAGAGAGTAGATGACCTACTTCAAAAGGTCCATCTGGGACCATCCAGGAGGTTGAAAACTTCATGGATAAGACTTCTACTGAGCTGGTCATACCCGGAGAGCAAGCTTCGGATAGTAGATTGGTGACCACCAGAAGTAAGGGGAGTAAACGGTCAGTGCAGGTTTCACCCGTGGCCATGTACGGTACATACATGGTGTGGAGGGGGTGGGGGCGATGACCTATCAAGGCACAGCAGCAGCAGCCAAGCCAGTGGGAGCGTGGCTGGCTCTGCGGCTCAGCAGGGAAGGCAGAGCGATAGCAATAGGAGACTTGGGAGTTTTGGGGGGGGGCGGGGAACAGACAGCAGATTCTGCGGCTGTAGAAGTGAAGTTAGGATGGTGTGTTGCCTCCCAGGTATTGGGGTCTGGGATGCCTCAGAGTGGCTTCAGAAGATTCCTGGTGTGCGGGGCAGTGAGCAGTCAGAAGTTGTGGTGTACCGTGACACCAGTGGCATACGCAGAAAGGAGTCCTACACAGTAAGTATAGGGAGATGGGGAAGAGGCTGAAGAGCAGGATCTCCAAGGTTGTAATCTCTGGATTATACCCAGTACCATGTGCTAGTCAGGGCCATAATAAGATGATGGTATAGATGAATGAGTGGCTGAGGTGCAGGGGGACCAGGATTTAAGGTTTCTTGAACATTGGGATCTCTTTTGGGGAAGGCATCACCTGTACAAAAAGGATGGGTTACACCTGAGCCCAAGGGGGACCAATATCCTTGTAGGCAGGCTTGCTAGAGCTGTTGGGGAGGGCTTAAACTAAGTTAGCAGGAGAATGGGAACCAGAGTGATAAAGCTGAGGATGGGGCAGTTGGTATACAAGTCGATGCAGTCCGTAGTGAGAGTGAGGAAGGACAGGCAGATGATACAGCAAGATTGGAGTCAATACGGTGAGTTGAATGTAACATGGGCGCAAAATCGCAAAGGACGATGAATGCAGGACTGAATGTGATATCTTTGAATACAGACTGTATACACAATAAGGTAGATGAACTTGGAGCACAGTTAGAGATTGTCAGGTATGACTTTGTGGCATCACTGAGTCACGGCTGAAAGAAGATCATTGTTGGAAGTTTAACATCAAAGGATACACCTTGTATCGAAAGGACAGGCAGGTAGGCAGAGGGGGTGGGGTGGCTCTGTTGGTAAAAGTGAAATCAAATCATTAGAAAGACATACTTGATTGAAAGATGTAGAATTGCTATGGGTTGACTTAAGAAAGGGCAAGGGTAAAAAGTCCCTAATTGGAATTACATATAGGCTAGATGTGAAATATACATTTCAACAGGAAATTAGAAAAGGTATGGAATAGAGGCAATGTTACAATAGTCATGGAGGATTTCAATATATAGGTAGATTGGGAAAATTAGGTTGGTTCCGGATCCCAAGAGAGGGAATTTGTAGAAAGCCTATGATGGCCTTTTAGAGTCAAAATGAAGAAGTGTTTTAAAGGGAAAATGAGGCATCTGTGGCTGACAAGGGAAGTTAAAGCCAATATAAAAACGAGGGCATATAATATAGCAAAATTTACTGGGAAGTTAGAGGATTGGGAAGCTTTTAAAAATCAGCAGAAGGCAACTTAAAAAAAATATATTGATTAGAAAGGATGAAATATGAAGATAAGATAGCCAATAATATCAAAAAGGACACCAAACTCTTTTTTTAAATATATAGAGAGAAAAAGAGAGGCAAGAATTGATATTGGACCACTGGAAAATGATGTTGCAGGGGTAGTAACAGGAGACAAGGGAATGGCGGAGTACTTAATATGTATTTCATATCAGTATTCACTGTGGAAGACACTAGCAGTATGCCAGAAATTTGAAAGCGTCAGGGGTCGAAGGAACTGAAGTTGCTATTACGAAAGAGAAGGTGCTTGAGAAGGTGAGTGGTCTGAAGGTAGGTAAGTCACCTGGACCAGATGCACTACATTCCAGGGTTCTGAAAGAGGTAGCTGAAGAGATTATGGAGGCATTAGTAATGATCTTTCAAGAATCACTAGGTGCTGGAATGGTTCCAGAGGACTGGAAAATTGCAAAAGTCACTCCACTCTTTAAGGACTGAGGAAAGCGACTAAGGAAGGGAGGAGAAGATGGCCGCGCAACACAGCGCGCACGGCCGCTCTGAAATGATATCGGTATTTGTTAAGTAGGTACCGTGCACAGTCCTGATTTGATGGAGGCAGACGTGAGAAACACGGAGGAACATCTGGAGAAACTTCTGAAATGCCCGCTTCGCTGCCGCTGCTACTGTGTGATCGAGAATCTCCGGAGGGAAAGGCCCCAAATCCTCGGCTTTGCCTATTGCCTATTGCCAGCGCCGGGGTCGAAGCGCTCGGCAGAGATGGTGCTCGGTACTCGGTGTCGGAGAGCTGGTCGAAGGCTCGAAGTTTTCAGACGGACTCAAGAGTCGGCTGTGGTCGGGTGCTTCCAGGGTGCTGCATCGGCAAGTTTGTGGCGCTGGAGGTTCATGGCAGGGAGAGTTTCTCCCTTCTACTGTCTGCATGAGATGATGGGACTTTCAGGAGACTTTGACTTTTTTTTATCGTGCCCATGGTCTGCTCTTTATCAAATTACGGTATTGCTTTGCACTGTTGTAACTATATGTTATAATTATGTGGTTTTTGTCAGTTTTTTAGTCTTGGTTTGTCTTCTGTTTCTGTGATATCATACTGGAGGAACATTGTATCATTTCTTAATGCATGCATTACTAAATGATAATAAGGGAGGACTGTGTGTCCTCATAATCTAAAAAAAAGCAGAAGAAAGGAAATTATAGGTCAGTTAGCCTGACTTCAATGGTTGGGAAGATATTGGGGTGCATTATTAGGGATGAGGTTTTGGAGTGCAAGATAAAATAGGCCAAAGTCAGCATGGTTTCCTTAAGAGAAAACCTTGCCTGACAAATCTGTTGAAATTCTTTGAGGAAATAACAAACCGGACAAAGGAAAATCAGTGGATGTTGATTTCTTGGATTTTCAGAAGGCCTTTGACATGAGGCTGTTTAACAAGATGAAAGCTCATGGCATTACAGGAAAGATACTAGCATGGATAGAAGATTTGCTGTCTGTCAGGAGGCAAAGAGTGGGAATAAAGGGGATCTTTTATGGTTGGCTGTTGGTGACTAGTGATAATTCACAGAGGTTGGTAGTGGGACTACTTCTTTTCATTTTAAATGTCAAGGATTTGGATAATGAAATTGGTGGCTTTGTGCCCATGTTTGCAAACGATGCAAAGATAGGTGGAGGGGCAGGTAGTTTTGAGGAAGCCGGGAGTCTGCAGAAGGACTTGGACAGATTAGGAGAATGGACAAAGAAGTGGCAGATGGAATATAGTGTAGGGAAGTGTATGATATGCGATTTCATAGAAAGAATAAAGCTGTAGACTATTTTCTAAATGGGGAGAAAATTCAGAAATCATAAGTGCAAAGGGATTTGGGAGTCATCATGCAGGATTTCCTAAAAGCCAACTTGTGGGTTGAGTCAGTGGTAAGGAAGGCAAATGCAATATTAGCATTCATTTTGAGAGGACTAGAATACAAAAGCAAGGATGTGACGCTGAGGCTTTATATGACATTGCTCAGACCACACGGAGTATTGTGAGCAGTTTTGGGCCTCTATGCTGGGATTGGGGAGGGTCCAGAGGAGGTTCGCAAGAATGATTCTGGGAAAGAAAGGGTTAATGTATGAGGAGTTTGTGACGGCTGTGTGTCTGTATTCACTGGAGTTTAGAAGAATAAGGGGGGAATCTTTGGGACGTTTCCTATAGAGATTGAGTCTAGGACCAGAGGGCACAGCCTCACAATAGAGGCTCGTCCATTTAGAACAGAGCTGGGAAGGTACTTCTTTAGCCAGATTGTGGCAAATGTGTGGAATTCATCACCACAGACTGTGGAGGCCAAGTCATTGGGAATATTTAAAGTGGAGGTTGATAGGTTCTTGATTACTCAGGGTGTCAAAAGAGAGAAATCAGGAGAATGGGATTGAGAGGAATAATAAATCAGCCATGGTGGAATGGTGGAGCAGAGGGAGCAAACTCAATGGGCCGAGTGGCCTAATTGTGTTCCTATGTCTTATGGTCTCAAAAAGCCAGAATAAGGTACAAGTAACTGGTTCCATTCACTTGTGATGTAATTGATCCTTGAAACTCCCCTCCACTGTGGCCCATCAAGATGCTTAGGTTCAGAAGGCCTATACCCAGCTTCTCACGTTTACCTAGCTAATTGTATCCATCTCAACAACTCTTAGCTTGATCAATAGTTCAATAGCTCCGTTCTGTTACCCTTGTACATGACCACTTTTGGATTCAAGCATGTGAAATTAATATTCTTCTCATTGTTTAACTTTCACTATGCTCGGTAGTGTTTTTATATATAACCTATATATGTGTAAATTGTTCAGTGAATTTTCCACTAATAGTAAAAAAGCAGATTCAGTATTTTTCTGGAAGCTTCTTCGCTTTTCTGCACCTGGTATCAGACCACTTGAATCTGGCTATTTCATAGGTTATTTGCTATCATGGGATGTCTTGTCTTTCTAGTCTGAGCCTAGTTTAAGTATAAGAAAAAAATGACGTCTTTGTTCTTTATCTGTTTTTTGGTTAATTTCTGTCCTTAATACACTTAATGAATGATCATAACCGATGTTTTATGCCTCATTCTTAACTTCCAAAGAACCTTTAGATTGCAAAATCTCCAGATCCAAAACTACCTTTTAGCATCTTTACCTCACTGAAAGCCAAGAGATTCTGCAAATGTTGGAAATCTTCAGCAACGCACAAAAAATGCTCGTGGAACTCAGCAGGTCAGGCATTTATGGAGAGGAATAAACAGTCAACATTTTGGGCCACGGCACTTCATCAGGACTGGAAAGGAAGGGGGGAGAAGCCAGAATATGAAGTTGGGGGTGGGTGGTGGGAAGGAGTACAAGCAGGCAGGTGATGGGTGAATCCAGGGTGAAACCCAATCCGGCTCCTCCCTGTTCTGCAGGGGAAGAACTCTAGACTGTGCTCCCCACCACCAAGCTATCGCAGTGGTTGCCCCAAGCTGAAGTACATCCTGAGGCAGTCTGAAACGTCAGTTGGCCGCATTCCTCTGCGGACATCTCGGCGTGCTGGCTGAGCATCAAGTTTCGGGCAGGCCGAGAGCTTTCTTTCACTGAGCTGATGCTCTGCCAGTAGCCCTTGGTATCCTTCTGTGTGTGTATGTGTGCTCCTGGGAGCAACCTGTAGATCAGAGCATCCTCTGTCACACAGCTGCTCAGCGTGAGCCGTGACACAGGCCCTTGCATCGCTCTCCAGACCAGAACTCTGTCTGGCCCAACCACATTTGTTTATAAGAACAGCTCAGAATGTGGTTTGTTGCTGCAATCTTTCTCAACATCTAAAAGCAGGTCACAATTGTGACGTTATCCCAACCACTTGCGAGAGTGAGGGCATCTTACTTGCTTTGATTATAATAAATTGTCTGCTCATATAAGGCAAGGGAGGCAAAATTCTAAGGTGATTGGAGGAAAGAATAGAGGGGATGTCGGAGGTCAGTTCTTTACAGAGACAGAGGTGAGTGTATGAAATTCTTTGCTGAGGGTGGTGGCAGCGCCACAAATACGAGGGCCATATAATAAACTATCAAATAGGCACATGGACGAAAGAATAAATGGAGCATTATTGTAGGAGAACAGTGAGCTGAACTGAATATGGCTGGACCCTTTCAGTTTTGGGTTCTTGGTATTCTGAGTTTTTCACTCTTCTTTTTGTCGTCACTTGCACAAGATGGAGGATTGATGATTTTTATTGAGAAAGCTTCCATGGTTTTCTTTGTTTCATGGCTGCCTGTGGGAAGGTGAAACTCAGGGTTGTTAACTGCACACATACTTTGATTATAAATGTCCATTGAAAATTTGAGGGAAGCGACAGGTAGATCTTAGAGTAGGTTAAGAGGTCAGCACAACATTGTGGGCCAAACGGCCTGTACTGTGCTGTAATATTCCATGTTCTATGAACTTTAAGGCTATTAATGATCCATTTGATCATTTTAACGGGAAAAATTCTGGTTTAGATTAATTATTCTCCCTTCCTCTGCCTTCTGAAGGAGCATGTATGACTACTGAGTCTGCAGGCTTGGTTTGAAAATTGCCTGGAGCCAGTGACTCAGCCCTGATCATAAGACTTTGAGCAGATAATGTGTCAGTAACACTAAACCCAAGTATTGCTGACAAACACTGAGTTTAATGACACAATAAAATCTCATTAATTATGTCACTTAAAAATTTGCCGGCTTCAGTTGAAAAACCCCCTTCCTACATTTGTGTTCAGTAACGCACATTCCAGTGGCAGTTTGCAATATTATGATCTATCAGATGTCTACAGCAGCCAAAGAATACTGCAATCATTCTTAAGCCCATCATCCCTACTGGGGCATAGGCCACTGACAGCAGCTCATCAGGGCTCTGTGTCCTGGGCCGAAGGTTGGCCAGGCCCCGTCGCTTCCACTTTCACCACACGAATTCTACGTGAAGATCCTCGCTGTCTGAGGAACGAGGTCCTTGGAGCTTCAGTGGCTCTGGGTTTTTATGGGGTGGGGTTGCTTGCCCCCCCCCCCTTTCACAGCCGGGCCATGGACTGTCCATGGCAAAGCATTGGCGGTCATTAACGTAATCTGATTCTGCTAATTCTCTGCTTCGTGGGGGGAGATGAGCTGCCTAGGAACGGATCTAAGACCATAGCATTTCTCCCAGAATCAGAATCAGATTTAATATCATTAGCACATGTCGTGAAATTTGTTGCCATGCGGCAGCAGCACATTGCAATACCGAATAATAAAAGCAGTAAACATATGTGTGTCTATATATATTAAATCCTCCAAGAGAGCCACAACCTTGTCAGAGGGTTGGAGGCTTGCTTGCCTCAAAGACCCGGAGGGCAATGTTAGCTGGATTCAGGGCTTTATGCTGTGGCCCTTGGTAGGGTCACCCACACTAAACAGGTCAAAGGCTAGAGGTCAGACTAAGAGTGGGTCTACTGGCCCTCGAGGTTCAGCTCAGGACTAACAACTCTGACTGGGTTGTTACAGAAACAGCAATGAAGAATCCTTTGACATCGGAACGTGATGGTATTCCTGAGTGATGGTATTCCGGCGGCACAACGTGCAGTGAAGGTAAGTAGTATATATTAAATAAATTAAGTAGGTAGTGCAAAAAATGGTGCGGTAATGTTCATAGTTCAATGACTATTCAGAAATCAATAAAATCTCCTTTGTGTTTACACTGTTCTAAACAAGCTATCTCCTACCAAAGCTGATTGTCCCCATAACTATAATTCCCTTATAAATATCATAGATCATAGAACAGTACAGCTCAGAATGGGTTCTTCAGCCAACCTTTTAATCTACTTCACAAAGTACCTTTAAATGCTCTCTTGGAGATACTCCTTAAATGGTATCTGCACCATATAGCCTACCGTATATATGGGACTATTTTATGTCGTAGTAACACGTTCTTGAGCATGCGCTATTAGGCGTGTATTGATCTGTATATATGTGCTCCGTTCAGGTTCCATAAGTAAAAATCCCTGTTAACTTAGCTCCAGTCTCTAGCTTTTTTATCTATAGTTTTGTTTTGTAACCCAGTCACATACACAACAAATTGGCAACGAGGTTAATGAACCTGCATCGTATCGGAACACCCTGTTTAATCAGAAGAGGCAGAGTGAGGCCACGAGTCTGAAAAGAAGTGGGAGTTCAGCCAGAGTTGGGGATGTCGGGAGACCAAAAGATACAGTCGGAGCCGTGGCGCATCCAGGTGAGACCACAGCCGGCGCTGATTCCCAGGGCTGAGGGTCTGCCTGCCTCAGAAGATAAAAAAAAGAGTGACAAATAGCCAGAGTACACTCACAGCACTAGCAAAAAAAAGTCACGTGAGTCAAAAAGAAAACAAGGGACTGGGGCTAAATTGATATAACAAGGATAAATTAACACAACAAGGATGGCGTTAATTGAAACCATTACAGCATTTGATAGTGACATTGAAGACTGGGCAACTTATATTGAAAGAACAGAGTTATATTGTAATGCTAACAAAGTTAATGAAGAAAAGAAAGCCAGTGTCTTACTTAGTGTAATGGGCGCAAAAACATACAGCCTGCTACGGAATTGTTAACCCCTAAAAAGCAGCTGACAAAACGTTCAAGCAAATAATAGACACTCTCTAACAGCATTTAAACCCCAAACCACTGGTCATTGCTGAAAGATTTAAATTCCATAAACGGAATCAGAGCAAAGATGAAAGCATTTCTGAATATTGTGCTGAATTGCGCAAATTATCAGAACATTGTCAATTTGGAGCTGGTCTATCAGACGCATTGAGGGATAGGTTAGTGTGTGGCATGTACTGTGAAACCACACAGAAGCAGCTCCTGCGTGAAAAAGACCTTATGTTCAAGAAAGTGCTGAACATCTCAATATCATTAGAAACAGCGCACAAGGTGCTTCAGAGATACAACAAAGATCTTTGGAATATGCTACGAATAAAATGTCACTGTGCAGAAATGAAGGAAAGAAATATTACCATTGTGGGAACAGGTCACGTGAACCTGATGATTGTTGGTTTAAAGATAAAGAATGCCAAAACTGTGATAAACAGGGCCACACTGGCAGAGCTTGCAAAGCCAGTAAACAGCAGGAAAAGGGCAAAACACAGAGAAACAAGAAACCCCAGAAAGGAAAATACAACAATGTACACAAAATGAAAGAAAGCAATTCTGATGAAAATTACTCAGACAAAAGGGAGCAACACACATCAAAGTTGCTGGTGAACGCAGCAGGCCAAGCAGCATCTGTAGGAAGAGGTGCAGTGGACGTTTCAGGCCGAGACCCTTCGTCAGGACTAACTGAAGGAAGAGTGAGTCCTGACGAAGGGTCTCGGCCTGAAACGTCGACTGCACCTCTTCCTACAGATGCTACCTGGCCTGCTGCGTTCACCAGCAACTTTGATGTGTGTTGTTTGAATTTCCAGCATCTGCAGAATTCCTGTCGTTTGCAGACAAAAGTGAATTGTCTTGTCTGCCACTTCACAGCGTGGAAGAAACAGATGATCGAAGAGTAATATGGATCACTCCACAAGTGGCAGGTGTGAGACTGAAAATGGAGTTGGACACAGGCTCAGCTTTAACAGTAATCTCTGTACACGACTACAATCGACTGTTTTCGCACATACCTCTGAAACGAGCTAAACTGCTAAAGACATACACAGGACAGAAAGTGCATCCGGAAGGCAAAATTAAAGTGACAGTGACCTACGGAGGTAAAACACAGCAACTGAACCTCTATGTACTGAACAATAGAGGACCATCGTTGCTGGGACGTGAATGGGTCAGGAAAATCCAGTTGGATTGGCACACCATCAAGGCACTAGTTGTGTCAGCAAAGGAGGGCAGCAAGGCTACATCTGAGAGACTGTCACAAATACTTGCTGACTCTGAAGAAGTGTTTCATGAAAGGAATAGGAGCACGTCGGGGAATGAAAGCAAAGATTGAGATTGAGGAAAATGCATGTCCAAAATTTCACAAAGACAGGCCAGTGCCATCTGCAATCCGTCCTACAGTAGAGGCAGAGCTGAAAAATCTGGAGCAGATTGGGGTCCTGTCAAAGCTGGATAGGAGTGAATGGGCTACGCCTTTTGTTCCAGTGATGAAGAAAACCTCCAGCACAAAACCAGGAAAACCAAGCAAGGTGTGCATATGTGGTGACTTTAAAGTGACTGTTAACCCAGTTCTCCGCACAGTACAGTATCCTGTACCTTGTATTGAGGACATCTTTGCTTCCCTGTTAGGAAGGGAACATTTCACAAAAGTTGATTTGACCCAGACTTACCTTCAAACGGAAATCAAGGAAGCATCCAAGAAATACCTGACAATAAATACACACAAAGGACTTTATCAGTACAGCAGGTTGGTGTTTGGGATAGCATCAGCGCCTGCAATCTGGCAAAGGGCAATGGACCAGGTTCTGCAGGGGATTCCAGGGACTCAGTGTTACCTGGATGACATCATTGTCACTGGCAAAGATGATGGTGAATATCTTTCTAACCTAAACCAAGTGCTCACAAGGTTATGAGAATATGGCCTCAGAGCTAATCGACAGAAATGTGAGTTTTTCAAAAAGGAAATTTCATACTGTGGGCACGTGATCAACAAGGATGGCTTACACATGTCTCAAGACAAGATAGAAGCGGTGCTTAAGGCACCACCACTGGAAAATGTGTCTCAGCTGAGAGCAGATCTTGGACTAGTGAACTACTACCAGAAGTTCTTGCCTAACCTATCCACAGTCCTACACCCACTAAATGTACCATTACAGGCAGGGACACAATGGAAGTGGACTGAGAACTGTGAGAAAGCTTTTCAGGAAACGAAAAGACTCATTACTTCAGACGGGGTGTTTGCACACTTTGACCCCTCCTTACCTATCTGACCAGCTTGTGATGCCTCGCCCCATGGGATAGGAGTTGAGTTATCGCACAAGTTTCCAGATGGCTCTGAAAGACCAATAGTCTTTGCCTCAAGAACGCTAACTTCAGATGAACGCAACTACGCACAGATTGACAGAGAGGCCCTAAGGCTCGTGTGGGGAGTCAAGAAATTCAGTCACTACCTGTATGGCCAAAAGTTTACTCTGTTGACTGACCATCAGCCTCTCGTGTCAATCTTCAACCCAAGGAAAGACGTTCCAGTGATGACAGCACAAAGGCTACAGTGATGGTCCCTTTTCTTAGGAGGTCACAGGTACGACATAAGGGGACCAAGCAACATGGCAACACAGATGGTTTGTCACATTTATCACTGCCCACTTCCGAGGTAACTACGCAAACGTATTCAGCAGAGATCTTTCACACAATAGTTGAACAATTACCAGTAACAAACAGCCTCATTGAAAGGGAAAACACAATTACCCAACGTTGTCAAAAGTGTATGACATCACAGTAAAGAGATGGCCAGTGCAGGGTAACACACTGTTTCCAGCCTTCTCAGTGAGGAAGGAGCAGTTGTCAGTGTGTCGGGGAACACTAATGTGTGGCTCACGAGTTGTGATTCCTCCCAAGCTACGCACCAGAGTGCTGGAGGAACTGCACAAGGGGCACCTGGGTACCGTGAAGATGAAAAGTCTTGCCCGTTCCTACGTGTGGTGGCCAGGAATCGATAAACAAATTGAGGATGTGACCTAGAACTGCTCTGGATTTCAAAAGATCCAGAACACACCACCACAAGCCCCTCTCCAACAGTGGGAGTGGCTCTCATCACCATGGCAACGAGTGCACATCGACTTTGCTGGACCATTCATGGACTGTATCTCTTTAATTGCCATTGATGCATATTCCAAATGGCCAGAGGTCATCAAAACGAAGACAACCACATCGGAAAAGACCATTACAGTGCTGAGGATCATATTCGCCAGGAATGGCATACCAGAACAAATCTGCACAGACAATGGACGACAATTTGTCCCTGAAGAATTCCACAGTTTTGTGAAGGACCATGGAATCAAGCACCTTACATCAGTTCCTCACCATCCATCCACAAGTGACTTGGCAGAAAGATTTGTACAGACATTCAAGAAAGCCCTCAAGGCAAGGGACAGCGAAAATTGACCACTACAACACAAGATAGACAACTTCCTCCTTGCCTATCGTAATGCAGTACATGCAGCCACTAATCAGACTCCAGCGATGATATTTCTGAACAGGAACCTGAGGTCCCGCATGGATCTTCTTAAACCAGATGTACGGTGTGATGTGGAGAACAGACAGTTCAAACACTTGAATGCTAAGTCAACACGGAGCTTTAGTATGGGACAGTCAGTTCTTGCACGTGATTACTGGACTGAAAAGTGGCAGCCGGGTACAATTTCCACTGTAGACGGACCACTGATATATAGAGTACAGGTGGGAGAAAATGTATGGAGACGTCATGTGGATCAAATCCTGGATGCTCAGGTGAAAAACTCAACAACACCTTGCCCTGACTCCCATGACATGGAAGCAAACACTCCCGATGTGACCACATCAGCCTCATCCACAGATAAGCCTGTCATCAGTGCTGATGACCCACCTGATGTACCTGTGGAGACTCATTCCCCAAGGCAAATGTTTCAGGACAGACATTACCCAGAGAGGCAGGGAAGGCACCCCTCCCCCGAGACTTCAGTTATAATTATTATAATAATAATAAGTATTAATATCGCATTACTTTATTATAATTTCATATTATTACTTTACTAATTAAACAGTTGGTGAGCGTTTGTATTTTAAGGTTACGCATACAGTATTTGTTCAGCGTAGTGCCGCTGTTAACTAAAAAAGAACAGTTGATGCACTTCTAAAATACTAGGGGAGGAGTGTACCATATAGCCTACTGTTTAATATGGGACTATTTTATGTTGTAGTAACATGTTATTGACCATGCGCCATTAGGCGTGTATTGATTTGTATATATGTGTTCAGTTCGAGTTCTGTAAGTAAAAAGCCCTGTTAACTTAGCCCCAGTCTCTAGTGTTTTTATTTATAGTTTCGTTGTGTAACCCGGCCACATACACAACATCTTGAGACCAAACTCACTGGATCATGACACATTGCCAAGAGCCACGTCAAAAGTTACTAGACAGACAATTTTGGCCTCTTGTCTATCCCCACCCAATTTCCTTTACCTTTCTGAAACCAGCCCTACTTTTAGCTGCCGAGACCCTTTAAACTTTGAATTTCCCTTTCTAACCCTTGCTGAGTGTCATTTGCCACACGTTTAGCTCCATTGCACCAGACGTTCTGGCATTATCAGTGCCGATTAGTCACAGATTTTACATGCAAAGCAGCCACATGCTATTTATTGTGCAGGCTTACATATCGATAAGGACAGCTGTCCAAAAACAGTTTAATATCAACCTCAAAAATGCAACTAATGCCACATGTTCGATAAATGAGCCAGGACTAAACATCAAGGAGGTCCTCCCCCACGTTGAGACAATTGAAAGGGTTAGAACATAGAACATTAGCACAAAAGCTCTTTGGACCATGATGTTCTGATGAGTCCACCCGGACCAAACCTGTGCTGTACTGGGCAGGAAGATCTCAGACAGCCTCGCGCTGCTGAGGGACACCATCGCCTACGTGCAGGATGGGGGTGAACGCTTGCCTGGTCAGCCTGGACCAGGAGAAAGCCTTCGACCGGATTGCACACGTACATGGCGGACGTGCTGTCCAAAATGGGATTTGGGGAGGGAATCCGGAATTGGATCAGACTGCTCTACACAGACATCCGTAGTGCAGTCCAGGTTAACGGGTGGGAAACAGACAGCTTCCCCATCAGGTCTGGAGTCAGGCAGGGCTGTCCCCTCTCCCTTGTCTTGTTTGTCTGCTGCATAGAACCCTTTACCGAAGCCATCAGGAGGGATGAGGGCATAAGAGGGGTGACGCTGCCAGGCAGTGGAGGGACCCAAGTGAAAACCTCCCTGTACATGGAGGACGTCACCGTCTTCTGCTCTGATCCGAGGTCAGTTCGCAGGTTGATTGGCATCTGCGAACAGTTCGAGCTAGCGTCGGGGGCCAGGGTCAACCGCACGAAGAGCGAAGCCATGCTCTTCGGCAACTGGCCTGACCGATCCAGCGTCCCCTTCACCATCAGGTCTGACCACGTGAAGGTGTTGGGGATCTGGTTCAGAGGGGCTGAGGCGTGCAACAAGAACTGGCAGGAGCGGACTGCCAAGGTGAAACAGAAACTGGGACTGTGGGGAGGGCGCTCCCTGTCGATAACGGGCAAGAACCTGGTCATCAGGTGTGAGGTGCTCTCAGGGCTGCTGTACTTGGCACAGGTGTGGCCTGTCCCCCGCTCCTACAGCTCGGAAATCACCCGAGCCATCTTCAGATTTGTCTGGGGATCCAAGATGGATCGGGTGAGACGGACCATCATGCACAAGTCCGTGGCCAATGGGGGCAAAAACGTCCCCAATGTCACCCTCACCCTGATGGCCAGCTTCATGTGTGGCTGCATCAGGCTGTACGTGGATCCCAGATATGTGGGCACAAAGTATCACTATGTGCCCAGGTTCTACCTGTTGCCCTGACTACGAAGGATGGGTCTGGCCCCACTCCCGCGCAACGCCCCCGTCAGCTGGTCGTAGTTGCCTCCATACCTGTCCTTCGTAGAAAAATTCTTCAAGGCCAACTCATTTGACCACAAGACAATTAGACAGTGGTCGGCACATACTGTCCTGCAGGCACTGCAGGAAAAGGACGTGATAGACACAGTGGCATGGATCCCTGAGCAGACCGTCCAGTTCATCTGGCAAAATGCCTCATCGCCAGACCTCACCAACAGGCACAAAGATCTCGCCTGGCTGACGGTGAGAGGGGCCCTCCCAGTCAGATCCCTCCTGTACGCCCGGAATGTCGTCTCCGCACCCCACTTGCCCACAGGAGGACTGTAATGGGGTGGAGTCGGTGGCTCACCTCTTTGCACACTGTGGGTTCGCCAAGAAGGTGTGGAGAAGAATGGAGGGGACAGTGCTAAGATTCATGCCCAGCAGCTGCGTTACTGAGGACTCCATGATCTGCAGGCTGTTCCCGGGGACGCACACGGAGACAAACATCCGGTGCTGCTGGCAGATCATCAACTCAGTGAAAGACGCTCTTTGGTCGGCCCGAAACTTGGTGGTCTGCCAGCACATGGAGATGTCCGTGACTGAATGCTGCCGACTGGCTCACTCTCGCCTGCAGGGGTACGTGCTGAGGGATGCACTCAAGCTTGGTGCGGCCACCGCGAAGGCCCTGTGGGGAAGGACCACAGTTTAAGATTCATCACCCGTGGGAGTGGGAGGGGTCGGGTGGGGAGGAGAATAACCCTCATCAGCGGTGTGGATAGATGAATCAATATGGTGCTCCAGGAGTGGGTGGAATTGTTAATTTGGAAAAGGAATTAGAGCCAACGCCTGCCTTTATTGTTGATAATTTTATTATAAATAAGTATTAACTCTTGACCAAGGGTTGGGAGTAAACAAACGATTTATTGTAAACATCTTTCATTAGTATATGAACAGAGAGTCAACACTTAATTTTATTGTAAATAACTTTATTTATTGAATAAGGACTCAGGGTCAACGAATGCTTTTTTTATATATGTACATAACTTCATTTTGTAATACTTCTGAATAAAGTATTTTTGGAGGAAAAAAATATCTTTTTAATGTTACATTCATAGACAACGCATTATGTGGTGTTCAGTGGTGAATTAATTAAACTAATCACTTCTGTCTACAAAATCGTTCATGGTTCTATTTAATATCAGACAATGTTTACAGTTTGCAACCTGTAATTCTTACTCTTCTCAGACATCCACAGAACACAAGAAAAATCCCAAGAAATGAATGACAAAAAAATGTGGAACCCCAAAGCTCCCTTACCCTCTCCTACGCACAAGTAGCTGGAAAGCATCAATCCTCAGCCGTCCTTCTCCCCGCAACAGAGGTGCTGAAGGCAGGGTGGACAGGGCCAGTGAACTTAACCTGTTCTTTAACAGATTTGACATTGTGGCCCCTGCCCATCCCCCACATGAGCCACCTGTTGTTGGCCTCCAACCAACACATATTCCACTCTCCCCTCCTACCCCTCCTCACAGTCCTCCAACCTGCTCTCATGACTATACCCCTCCACCACATGAAGCCACCACGGTGGGCTTCACGGCTGAACAGGTGAGAAGACAGCTGAAACGTCTCAACACAACCATGGCTGCAGGACCGGATGGTGTCAGTACCAGGGTGCTCAAAGCCTATGCCCCTCAGCTATGTGGAGTACTTTGCCATGTATTCTACATGAGCCTGAGGCTCCGGAGGGTTCCTGTACTGTGGAAGATGTCCTGCCTCGTCCCTGTGCCGAAGACGCCGCGCCCCAGCGGCCTCAATGACTACAGACCGGTGGCATTGGCCTCCCACATCATGAAGACCCTGGAGAGACTTGTGCTGGAGCTACTCCGGCCTATGGTCAGGACACACTTAGATCCCCTCCAGTTTGCCTACTAGCCCCGACTAGGAGTTGAGGATGCCATCGTCTACCTGCTGAACCATGTCTACGCCCACCTGGACAAGCCAGCAAACACTGTGAGGGTCATGTTTTTTGACTTCTCCAGTGCGTTCAACACCATCCACCCTGCTCAGCTGGGAGAGAAGCTGACAGCGATGCCGGTGGATGCTTCCCTGGTATCATGGATTCTTGATTACCTGACTGGCAGACCACAGTACGTGTGCTTGCAACACTGTGTGTCTGACAGAGTGATCAGCAGCACTGGGGCTCCACAGGGGACTGTCTTGTCTCCCTTTCTCTTCACCATTTACACCTCGGACATCAACTACTGCACAGAGTCTTGTCATCTTCAGAAGTTTTCCGATGACTCTGCCATAGTTGGATGCATCAGCAAGGGAGATGAGGTTGAGTACAGGGCTACGGTAGGAAACTTTGTCACATGGTGTGAGCAGAATTATCTGCTGCTTAATGTGAAAAAGACTAAGGAGCTGGTGGTAGACCTGAGGAGAGCTAAGGTACTGGTGACTCCTGTTTCCATCCAGGGGGTCAGTGTGGACATGGTGGAGGATTACAAATACCTGGGGATATGAATTGACAATAAACTGGACTGGTCTAAGAACACTGAGGCTGTCTACAAGAAGGGTCAGAGCCGTCTCTATTTCCTGAGGAGACTGAGGTCCTTTAACATCTGCCGGACGATGCTGAGGACGTTCTACGAGTCTGTGGTGGCCAGTGCTATCATGTTTGCTGTTGTGTGCTGGGTCAGCAAGCTGAGGGTAGTAGACACCAATTGAATCAACAAACTCATTTGTAAGGCCAGTGATGTTGTGGGGATGGAACTGGACTCTCTGACGGTGGTGTCTGAAAAGAGGATGCTGTCTAATTTGCATGCCATCTTGGTCAATGTCTCCCATCCACTACATAATGTACTGGGTGGGCACAGGAGTACATTCAGCCAGAGACTCATTCCTCCGAGATGCAACACAGAGCGTCATAGGAAGTCATTCCTGCCTGTGGCCATCAAACTTTAGAACTCCTCCCTTGGAGGGTCAGACACCCTGAGCCGATAGGCTGGTCCTGGACTTTTTTCATAATTTACTGGCAAAATTTACATATTAGTATTTAACTATTTATTACTATTTTTCTATTACTATTCTATTACTATTTATTCTTTCCATGACTATTACTATTTACTAATAGTAGTATTACTATTACTATTTCTATTACTATTTATTATTTATGGTGCAACTGTAACAAAAACTAATTTCCCCCGGGATCAATAAAGTATGACTATGACTATGACTATTATTCCAGCAGAAAGCTTCAGGCCCCCCACCATCCACCATGCAAGCAATAGCAAAACTCCCAAAGATACCATGATCTAGAGTCCATCAGAGACCACTGTTCATCCCAACAGTTCAACATCCCACAGGCTCTCGCTCTCAGTGACCCTCCATATCCCTCCATTTCCCTCCATTTCCTATTCGTAGGCCAACGAGCCTATTATATATTGGAATCATACTTGCCTCCACTACCAGCCCTGGCAGTGCATTCCAGGCACCCAGCACCGTGTAAAAATTCTGCCCTGCACCTCACTTTAAATGAATGCTGTCTAGCATTAGACATTTCAGCCCTATGGCAGCAAAAAGATACTGACTGTATACTCCATCTTTGTCTCTCAAATGTTATAAACATCCATCAGATCTCCCTTCAGGCTCCCGCACTTCAGAAAAAACAATCCTTAATTTGTCCGACTTTGCCTTATAGCTTGTACCCTGTAATCCAGTCAGCATCCTGTTAAACCTCTCCTTCACCCTCTCCAAAATCTCCAGATCTAATAATGGTGTGACCAGAACTAAATAACTAGAATTGATTGAAGAAGCAGCCTAACCAGAGATTTATAAAACTTCAATCCAACTCTTGGATTTACCGCTTCAGCTAAAAAAAGGCAAGCATGCCATATCCATTCTTGACCACCTTATAGCCATTTTTCATGAAAGTGTGGACTTGGACCCCAAGATCCCCCGGTACATCAACACTATTAAACGTCTTGCCATTAACAGTGCACTGCCTCTTTACTTTTGATCTCCCAATATGCAACATCTCACACATGGCCAGACTAAATTCTATCAATAACTTTCAAGATTGCAGGTGCTCTTTGGAGAGTTGGTTTCTTGTCAACATGAGGCTGATGTTTGGAGAAATCACCAACTACATTATCTGGGGTGAAAATGTTAGAGTTGCTTCATGACCTCTAAAGCTCTAAGATTTTTAAAACCAAAATAACCATTATTCATATTTTTAAAATATTTAAAAGAATATACTGTCCCATGCCTTTTCAATCTTACATTCATGGACAATGCATTAAGTAGAAGCTATCACATTTCTCAAAATCAACAGGATTGTTGCCACTCATGGATTCCTGGGGTGAAACACCACTACAATAATTGAGGGCTTCATCAACCATCCCAGCCCCTCCTTTCCAGTAGCTGAAGAAACCTATAGTGTGGTCTTTCGCCACTGACAACTTCTGCTGGCTGCACCAAGCTTCAGTGTGTTTCTTCCTGACCTAGACATTTTGTTGGTGGCATCTCCTGGTCTTCAGCATGAGGAGAGAACACAGAGCAAGGCCACTGTTAAAAAGTAGAGTAAAAATAGCCTTCAAAAGAGGGAAAGAATAGAAATTCAACTCTTTTTCTAGACTAACCATTGTGGGAAAGGATTCCGTTCAACATTGCCTTTGAAATTCAGTTAAATTAAAATTAATGTATTTCTCCTGGACAGTGACCCCTGGTGGTTGCAACCAGACTTGCAAAAGACCTTTCCCTTAGTTCAGGCCATGCAATCCCAAGCAGTCCTGAACCAAGCCATTCTGGCTTTGGACTCCACCCTTTCATTACAAACAGCCAGAGTAATGTGCCCGATACTTATTTAATATTACTATGATTTATTTTGTTCCCCTTTGTATCTGAGCAGTTTGTTGCTTTTGCACATTGGTTGCTTGTCTCTCCTGTTGGGTTCAGTCTTTCATTGATTCTATTATGGCCATTGGATTTACTGAGTACGTTCGCAAGAAAACAAATCTCAGGGTTGTATATGGTGACATACATGTACGTTAATAATAAATTTGCTTTGAACTTTGAAGGGCATTAGCAGAATGGCTGTGCTGGAGTTGTGAATGCTGCCATCTGAAGAAAGGAGGATCTGTTCTGCACAGAGTCACTGCCAATTCCCCAAGGGATATACTCGTATAATTCATTTTTCCTGATTGCTGGAGGCCCACAAAGCCCTTATAAACCCCGGTACACTGAACCTTGACTGTATATCCTTCCGTTGGATAGAGATCCTGTCCATAATGCCGATTAGCGTTTTCTCTCTCTCTCTCTCTCTTTTGCTTGCTACGCCGCTGATATTTAGGGCAGCAATGAAGGTCCTTCATCTCTGGCAGTGTTCGCAGCTTCCTTCATCATGTCAGTAGGTTCCTCGCAAGATTGGACTCATAAGCCACTTGAGAGCCCATAAGTAGATCAACAGAATGAAGACCATCATCCTCGACCTTGAGGGATAGCCACGATGAGGTTCCTCTCAATTTTCCTACTGTCAGTCATGCAAGTCCCAGGCGGGGACTCAGGAACACCATCGTACTCAGATGTCAGATTCTTCATTGCTGTTTCTGTAATAATTTTGTTTAACCAGTCAGGGTTGTTAGCCTGGAGGATCAGTGGACCATTCTTGGTCTGGCCTCTACCTTTTGACTTGTTCGGTATTGTTGACCTTACCAAGAGCCAAAGCAAAGAGCCCTGACTCCAGCTGACATAGCTCCCCACATCATTGAGGCATGCAGGTTTCCAAACCATGACAAGGTTGTGGTAATGGCAATTAGACCTCCAGGTAGAATTCTTAATCTTTATCTGGTTGTACCCAGGCGATGTTTTATGTGCATCAAAGGGCAAATGTTGGCTCTTTTTAACACCTCGTCCAGCACTCTCTCCCCACTGCAAAGCATCATTGCTTCCATCACGGACACAGATCCAGCCACACCAATCCCAAAGGGTTCTGAGCTGAAATATTGACAATTCTCTTCCCTGCACCCCACACAGATACTGTTCAACTTTGTGAGTATTGCTTGCAGCTCCCATCTGGTCTATGCAACTGATTCTGGTTTAAGTTGGTGAGGGTAAACCTCAGCAACTTCTGGCTGATGGCTGAAATAAGGAAAACAACTAAGTTCTTCGTCAATCACACTTTTTTTTTAGCAAACAATCACTGTAAGTAATAGTCTGTAACTTCCCTTTGGACTTGAAGGCAATTTGATGTGGCAACAACAAAGTGAGGTGAGACAGAGGGCCCATCGCTGAGAGCAAGGAAAACCCGAGGTTCTATCGATTTAAGTGCTGGGTCAAATCGGAAAGATCAGTTACAGGCTGAATCGGGGAAGTGGGGTCCGGGCACCAGGGCAGATCAGGGTGACTGAGCCCGATGTTTGGATGGAGATTTAAGTGCAAGGCCGAATTGGAAAGGTTGAGTACAGGCCCAACGTAGGTGGTGGGGTCCTGGCCCCGGAGCGTATCGAGGCAATTGAACCCAATGTCTGGACATCTATTTAGGCGCTGGGCCAGATAGAAAAGGTCAGGGCATCAGGGTCGAGGCAAGGGATGGGCCCAATGTTTCCTTTAAGGTGTGCACACACATCTTTTGCCACTAGTGCACAGAAGAAGTTAAACTGCGCACAAAAAGTTGTCATCCTTCACCTCATTGGCATGTTCAGTATATCTCACGATTGTACGCAGTCACATTTCCTTTTCCGGTTTCTGATGCGGATGGTGTTGACAACGTGGAGTTTACAACAATTTGTCTGTAGATTTTAAAACTGGCTTATTTATACTGTTTTTATTGGGTAAATTATTGATTCACTATGTTGAATTCCAAAGAAGCAAAGGGCGTGAAGTGCAGAAGAACTGCTAGTTCATTTAAAGTGGAAAGGCTTAATGAAACAGTAGAAACTGCTACACCGAAAACTCATGAGGTCAGGAACGTGCAGATATGAGAAATATTTATATACAATCCAGAAACTGGTGTACTGTCGCGATGCAAAAATTGCTGGAGAATTTGCAAGTGGGAAGAAGTGGAATTATATTTGGAACATTGACCTTTTAAATCGGCGGGAGGACAGAGAGCAGCGCGCAGCCCTCCGGTGAAAAATGATATCGTATCCGTTAAATAGGGGCCGTGGACAATTCTGATTTGATGGAGGTGGACGTGAAAACACAGAGGAACATCTGGAGAAATTTCTGAAACGCTCGTTCGCTGCTGTCGTTACTGTGCGGTCAGGAATCTTCCGGAGGGAAGGCCTCAAAATCCCCAGCTTTGCCTGCTGTTGGCGACCGAGACTGAGGTCAAATCGTTCGGACAGAAATGGCGCTCAGTACTTGGTGTCGGAGAGCTGATTCGGAGGCTTGAAGTTTTCTGATGACTCAGAGACGGATTGTGGTCGGGCATGGCAGGGAGAGTTTTCTTCCTTCTCCCGTTTGCGTGAGATGTGGGACATTTGAGAGACTTTGAACTTTTTACTGTGCTCATGGACTTCTTCATCAAGTTATGGTATTGTTGCACTGTTGTAACTATGTGTTATAATTATGTGGTTTTGTCAGTTTTTTCAGTCTTGGTCTGTCCTGTGTTTTGTGATATCACACCGGAGGAAATATTGTATCATTTCTTAATACATGCATTACTAAATGACAATAAAAGAGGACTGCATGTCTTCATAATCCAAAGCATCATTTAGCAAGCAAATCACATATGGACGGGATACCAAAGCTCCATGAGAAAATCCTTCATTACCCGCTACAGGCCTGCTGCGTATGGTTTGTGAGAGTGCAGGTGAATGAGAGTGAAAATGATCAAACCCAGAGCAGATCACATCTCTTATCAACAGTCTTTTGCTAGCTGTTAAAATGAATACATCCATATATAAAATTCAGTGTGCACACGTTGTTGTCACTGGGCAAAAAATTGCACAGCACAAGATTTTTGCGCACACTGGTCATTATAAATTAGAGAGAACATTGGATGGGTCAGTTCAGATTGCCGTTCCACAACTTGGCTCTGCGCTAAACTGTGCAGAACTATGGGACTCTCTTTGCAGACTCCAGTTCAGAATGCTATTTGCTTGCAGTTATCGTTCGCATGATATGTATTTTTTTTCTCTGCACATGGTGCGTTTGATGGTCTTTTTTTATGGGTTCCTTTGTTTCATGGCTGGCTGTTAGGAGACGAATCTCAAGGTTGTATAATGCATACATACTCTAAAAATGAACGCACTTTGAACTTTGAAATCACTTTTGCCTGAAGCCATTATCAGGCTGACATTCCTTTTCTTTCTCTGCCCCTTTTGAACTGCATTAACATGTTCAAATTACAGACATTTTGTCCAACAGGTTCATGCTAAGTGAAAAATGGGAGCAGACTGCTTCAGAAATCATTTCATGGAATCATTAAGAGTCCTGCTTTGTTGCAGCTCAGTCTTTAAACTCCAAATCACTTAGATTAGTCTACTAAATGGGTACTCTGCTTGGTGAACTCACATGGCACACTTTGAGAATGTTATTCAGCCAATGAAATGGAGTGTTGTTAAAGAGGAACCACTGAACTAATTTACATACAACAAGATCCACCTAACTCTGATCAAATGCTCTGTTTTGGTGAACAAAATTTAAATTGCTGGAGGAACTCAGCAGGTCAAGATCCAAGTTTATTGAATCACATGTACATTGAAACATACCAATACACCCAGGTGCACACACTCTAAATCAAATATAATGTGCCCACCATTCTCAGCAGAACAGAGAACACACCAAGCAGCAAAACAACAAGAACAAGAGGGTGGGTCCCTCCCTCCACCCACACATACATATAGACTACTTTAACTCCAGGACAGGCACATTTTTCAGCCTCCAGGCTCAAGTACACGTGGACCTAGGCATGGAGATATTGAACTTCAAGTAGACTCGTAGTGCCTGTGGAGGCAAAGGGATAGCTGATGTTATGGGTAAAGACCTTGAATTCGTTTGGTGGATAGGCATGGGCTATGATTCCGTGGTCATTTCCCCAGTATGAACTTGTGCCATGGGCATCAGAGATGCAGTACTGAACGCTGTTGTTTATATAATTTTGATTTGATTTGAAGCACTTGATGGAAAGGCATCCATCTCAATCTTCTCTTTATTTGCCCTTGAAACTGCAATATCTGTGAGTCTTAAGTTTTTGTTAATATCAGTAAACATTTAACAGGGACAGTACTGTGAAAAAGTCTTAGGCACCCTAGTTATATATATGTGCCAAAGACATTTGCACAGCACTGTAGGAAATAGTTTTACAATTTGCGTCTTTAATACCCACACTGGAGAGTCAACTGATTTTTTTTTATATGAGTCTGTGATGTAAGATTTGAAACCACAGCCTGATGAATCAGAGACAATGGTGTTACCCACTGAGACGCAAATGATACTTAGTTTAGCGGTTGCGGTACTGTTCTGAATCATTAAAGTGTGAACAGATTGCTTGTCATGGTGAACATCATCCACATTCATAGTGAATTTAAAATAAGATGTCATGCTGCACATCTGAATAAAATGCATTGGATTTGTACATTCTACAGATGCTAGGAATCCAGAGTAACATATACACAGAAAAATTCTGGAGGAACTCAGCAGGTCAGGCAAAATCTCTGAAGGGGAATAGATTTTTTGAGCTGAGAAGCCTACACCAGGACTGGAAAATAAGGGTGGTGGAGCCCAGATAAAAAGGTGGGGGGAGGGGAAGGAGTACAAACCGACAGGTGATAGATGAAGCCAGGTGAAGGGGAAAGTAGGTGGGTGGGTGAGGGAAGGGGGCATGATGTAAGAAGCTGGGAGGGGATTGGTGGAAGATGTAAAGGGCTAAAGATGAAGGAATCTGATAGGAGAGGTGAGGGGGCTATGGAAGAAAGGGAAGGATATCCACTAAACATATGCACTGTTAAAGTTACAGAAAAAAGTGCAGTGCAGGTAGACAAATAAAGTGCAAGGGCTGTGACGACATATATTGAGAGATTAAGAGAGCATTTTTATTCTACAAGGTCCATTCAAGGGTCATTAGAGCAGGATAAGCACTGTCCTTGAGTTTGATGTTAAGGGTTCTCAAGGTTTGTTATCTTTTGCCTGATGGGGAGCTGGGTGGGGGGAGGGTAGAATTGAGAATGGCAGAGGTGGGAGGAGTCCTTGATTATGTCACAACACATCGGAAAGTCTTCATTGAGTCAATGGAGGGGAGGCTGAATTCTATGATAGACTAGGCTGCATTCACAATTCTGTGCAATTTCTTGCAATCTTTGATGGAACAGATGCCATAGCAAGCTGCGATGTAAACAGATAGGTGCATCTGTAAATATTGGTGAGGGTCTAGGGAATACGCTGAATTTCCTCAACCTTCTGAGGAGGTCAAGGCACTGGTGGGCTTTTTTGGGCATAGTGTCTATGTGGTTGGACTGGGGCAAACTGTTGATTATATTTCCACTTAGAAACTTGAATCTCTCAACCATCTCCACCCCACCACCAGGGTGCATACTCTGCACCACTTCCTGAAATCAAAGATCAGCTCTTTTGTTTTGCTGACATCGAGAGAAAGATTGTCGTCCTGACACCATGCCACTAGGCTCTCTACCTCCCTCACTACTGGCCCACTACTGTAGTGCCATCTGTAAGCAGTGGACGAGTTAAAGCAGAAGCTGGCCACACATTGTGAGTGTATAGAGTTGGGTACGGAAGACGTAACCATGTCATTGTGGCAATGGTGCTACTGCCTGTCCCGACTGATTGCATCCTAGTGGTCAGGAAGACAAGAATCCAGTTGCAGAGGGGGGTTTGAGGGCTGCTGAGTCCAGGTCTAGGAGTTTGGAGATGAAAATGTTTGGAATTATGGTATTGAAGACAGAGCTGTAGTCAGTAAATAGGAGCCTGTCCTAGAACTGCTGAGTATATCATCCACATGGAAGTATAACTGAAATCAGATTGTTGTTCCTGATTAAAACACTGTCGGCATGTTAAAGCAGCACAAAGATAAATACAACTCTGTGAAATGTAGAACAAATCCAGATGCATTGCTCCTAACTTTGGAACTTCTCCATTTACCTCTTCTAATTCCCAAATACTTCTGATTTTCTGTCTAGTCCCAAGGAGCGAAGGGCACAGAAGACGTCATGGTCATCCACTGCAAGGAAGGTCCCAGCTTGTGATGCTTGTTTGCACCACTGGACACGGACTTCCGTGGTCAAGAGAGTGGAACTGCCCCCAGTGTAAAGGATTTTCCACTTTAAAAACTCTCCCGCACAGGTTTCCTGTCGTCGACACAATTGACAACCACACCCCGAGGAGCTGTGGTATGTAACGATACGTTGTAGGAGGAGTGGCAGTGTAGTGGTTAGCACAACGCCATTATAGTGCCAACGACTTGGATTCAATTCCACTGCTGCTTGTAAGGAGTCTGAATATCCTCCCTGCCTCTGCGTGGGTTTCCTCCGAGTGCTCCGGTTTCCTCCCACATTCCAAAGAGGTTTGGTTTAGTGGGTCAATTGCTCACATGGGTGTAATTAGGCATTGCAGGCTCATTAGATGGTTTTGTATCTCTAAAGTAAAAAAATGATAAGATGGCAGGAAAAACTTCAACATAAATGGAAAGAGAATATTTCATTAAAGAGGATATTCAACAGGGCAGCAGACCTTACCCTGTGCCCCACATCTATTTTTGCATATCGACGGGATGCGGTTATAACAGGCATGAACAGTATTTATTATCCAGACAAACATCATTCATAAGATAGCAGTGAGCCATCCTCCTAAACCACACCATTCCCCACGAGTCCTCTCACAGTGCTGTTCGGAGATGTTCCAGGACTTTAGTGGAGAAACAGCAATTTTTTTTCACACGTCAGCAGGATTTGTGAGTTTGAAAGAAACCTGCAGGCGGTTGTCTTCCCATGTGTTTTGGGGGAGTTTGAGAACTCTTGTCAAAGTAATCCCAGTGACTTGTTAGAGTGCATGTCAGAGGCAGTCTGATCTGAAGTTAAAACATTACCCCAGAAAGCCTCAGTAGAATTTGCAACTACATGGGGATATGTAGAGCATAAGAAATCATTGCAGGAGCAGGCCATTCAGCCCCTCATTCCTGTTCTGTGTTCAATAAAGTCACGGTCGTTCATTCAGCTCAGTTCCACTTTTCTGCAGATTTTTAATTCCCTCAAAATTGAAAATATAAAAACATCCTCAGTTTCTGAGACTTTTCAAGTATGATATAATATAAACAGTCACAAAGGGCAAGAGATTTTTGCAAACCATGATCCACTTGTGTGAAATCCTTTCACACATCCTGTAATGTATGAGGAGCTCTTTGCCTGTACTTGCGGGTGTTTAGAAGAGTGAGGGGGGGGGGATCTCATTGAAATCTATAGACTATTGAAAGGCCTGGATAGAATGGATGTGGGGAGGATGTTTCCTATATTGGGGGAGTCTCGGCTTAGAGGGCACAGCCTCAGAATAGAGGGACATCCACTTAGAACGGAGATGAGGAGGAATTCCTTGAGCCAGATGGTGGTGAATCTGTGGAACTCATTGCTACAGACAGCTATGGAGGCCAAGTCATTGGGTATATTTAAAGTAGAGGCCGAAGCGTGTCAAAAGTTATGGGGAGAGGGCAGGAGATGGGGTTGAGAGGGATGGCAGATCAACCATGATGGAATGGCAGAGCAGACTCGATGGGCCCAATAGCCCAATTCTGCCCCTATGCCTTATGGTTTTCTGGCCTTCCCTGACTGAGGAAGAAGACCTTGAGCGGCAGCTCCAGAGACACAAATTTAATCTTGACCTTCTGTGCTGTCTCCACAGAGTTTGCTCACTCTCTCTTTTCACCAAGTAGATTTTCCCGCACGCTTTGGTTTCTTTCCATGTCTTCGATTGGTGGGTTAATTGGCCACTGTGAAATGCTGTGAGCCTGCAGGTGGGAGTTAAAATCTAGGGAGAGCGGTAGGGTGCGGGCTAATTAAATGTAGAACGAGTGCAAATGGATGACTAATAGTCAGCATAGACCCAGTGGACTGATGACTCATCTTGTGACAAAGAGAGTTTACAAAGATGTTGCCGGGGCTCGAGGATCTGAGTTATAAGGAAAGATTAAATAGGTTGGAACTTGATTCCTTGTAACATAGAACATTGAGGGGAGATTTGATGGAGATATACAAAATTATGAGGGATAGAAGAAAGATAAATGCAAGCAAGCTTTTTCCATTGAGGTTGGGTGTGACTACAACTAGAGTTCACAAGCTAAGGGTGAAAAGTGAAAACTTTAAGGGAAACGTGAGGGGAACCTTCTTCACTCAGAGGGTCGTGAGAGTGTGGAGCGAGCTGCCAGGGCAAGCAGTGCATGTGACCTCGATTTCAACGATTGAGGGAAGTTTTGATATGTCAGTGGATGGTGGGGTTATGGAGATCTATGGTTTGGGTGCATGTCAATGGGAGTAGCCAGTTTGAATGGTCCTATATGGACTAGATGGGTCAAAGGGCTCTTTCTCTCTCTCTCTCTCTCTCTCTCTCTCTCTCTCTCACACCCCTCTCAGTCCACCAATTACCTCAGAATCCTTTATTTCCATTCCCCTTCCTCTCTCTATGCTGGCCATCTCACCTCTTCACTCTGTTGCAGGGATTAGACCCAAAACATCGACACTTTCTCTACAGCCACTCACACAGCTCGACATGCTGAGTTATTTCAGTAGATTCAGACTCGGAGTCAGGCTTAGACTCAGATTTAGATTCAGATCCATTTATTTGTCACATATATATCGAAAATCTCAGATTTCTTCTTCTCTACCCCTTAACCATTCCCATCCACCTGGCTTCACCTATCACCTTGCAGCTAACTGACCTCCCCTCCCCCCCCATTTATTCTGGATCTCCCCCATTCCCTCTCAGTCCTGAAGAAGGGTTTTGGCCTGAAATGTTGACCATCTATTTTTTTCATTTACATAGATGCTGCTGAGTTCCTCCTGCATTTTGTGTGTGTTGCTGTATAATACGCCATTTGCGTTAACAACCAGCACACCCGAGGATGTGCTGGAGGCAGCCTGCGAGTATCACCACATGTTCTGGTGCCAACATAGCATCCCCACAGTGTTCCGCAGAACAACACAAGCAGCAGCCACAACAAAACAAAACAAAACAAGGCAACAACAGCAAAACAAGCCCCTTTCACATCACTTCCACCCTCCCACCTACTTACACACTCAACCCCCCCCCCCCCACTCACATTCACAGAGAGGCCTCTAGTCCCAGGACAGTCCACCTCTGGCCCTCTTGTCCTTGTCTCCATCGTTGATCGAGATCCTAACATTTGATTCTTTTGCGTCTTCATTACAAATCAGATTGGTTTACACCTGCTCTTGATCACTCCTATATCTTACGGATGAGAATCCATTTCAGGAGATTTCAAAAGACTTCAGAGTCTTTCAGTACTTGTGAATCCTCATGAAATCAAAAATAATTAGAAAAAACTGTAAATGGATAGCATAAACCTCAATAGATCCTTTGCATCTATCAGATCAACACTTTTTTTCCAAATGTTCCCATCTCAAAAAGCAGCTTGATAGTGTAGACTTTAGAGAGACGAGCCCTCTAAAGCATGTATGTGCGAGTGTGCGTACATCTTTTGCTATTTAAACTGCGCGCAAAAGGTTGTCACCCTCTCCCTCATTGGCATGTTAAGTATATTTCATGATCATACACAATTGCATTTCCTTTTCCGGTTTCTGATGCAGACTCAGTTGACAATGTCGAGTTTGCAGTGATTTGTCTGCAAATTTTAGAAATGGCTTATTTATACTGTTTTTTGTTGAAAAAATTATTCAGTCACTGGGGAGAAGATTGCACAACACAAGATTTTTTCCCCACTAGTCACTACAAGTTAGAGGGAACATTGTGTTACAGTAACACTTTACGGTGCTTGCGATCATTGATCGGAGTTTGAATCCTGCCACTGTCTGTGACACATGGGTTTTGTCGAGCTACTCTAGATTTCTCCCACATTCCAAAGACATACAAGTTAGGGTTAGTAAGTTATGCACATGCAAAATAAGCACCAGAAGCGTGGCGACACCCAGCATATTTTAAGACTGTATTGGTTGTTGACACAACAAATTTTCAAAGGTTTCAAGGGTACATTTAATGTCAGAGAAATGTATACAATATACATCCTGAAATGCTTTTTCTTCACAACCATCCACGAAAACAGAGGAGTTCCCCCAAAGAATGCATGAAAGTTAAATGTTAGAACCCCAAAGTCTCCCCAGCTTCCCTCCCTCCCGCACGTAAATGGCAGCAAGCAACGATCCACCCTCCTCCCAGCAGCAGAAAAAAACATCAGCACCCACCACTGAGGACTCAAGCGTGCAGCAAAGACACAGATTTGCTGTACCCCAAAGACTATTGTTCACCTGGTATTCGACATGCACAGGCTCTCTCTCTCTCTCCCCCTAATAAGGGAGAAAGAGGTGTCTCTGTTTCACAGCGAGAGGGGAGACATAACAAACAGCTCGTTCGTTATGATGTTAAAAGTCTGTTGCGTTGCTTTTTCCGAGCTCTGTGCCCAAAGATCTCAGATCTCTGGGCACACAGCCATAGATCTTCTGACTCCTATGACACACTGATCTGCCGCGGCACTGACCTCCAATCCGCCCGTCTCCAGAACAACGAGATTACAGCCCTCCGAAGGCGAGCTGAGCTCTTAGGCCACACCCTTGGCATGTCGAATGACAGCCAGTCGTGAAACCCCGAGAGCAGGTCCCATTCCCTCAAAGAACCAAAGTCAGTATGTAACTCCAGGTCAGGGTCTTCAAAAGAAGCCTGAAAGGGAAAAATAGAGATATTAAAGATGAAAATAGAACTGTTTCTGAAGATGCAAGCAAAGGATTCACCTTTAAGTGCCATTGTCTCCTCCTAAACTCTTCCTCCAAACTGTATATTTCAATGTTTCAATGTGTATGTGACAAATGAAGCAAATCTTAATCATTTTTTCTTTAACCTTCTGAACCACAGGTCTATGCTCCAAATGTTATATGCATCCTGCTCCATATACAGGCAGCTAATTTTGTTCCTCTGCATTTGAGTAAATTTCCACAGAGCCTACTGTACAGATAACTGGATTTCTTCCAAAGCTGTGGTTATGATGGGATCGACTACCAGTGAGAATCAGCAAAAAGACTGTGAATAAGCAGAATGCTCAAGTATTCACAGAACGTTCAAGTATTCATAGCTTGAGAACTACCACAAAATATTATGGCTATTTTGAACACAACACCCATACACGATAATTGAGAGACTCTCCGCAGATAGGCTTGTGTAGAATCCAAGAATCATACTGATGTAGGATTGTTACATTTACAAATCCTGTATTTGTTTGCTGCTCCAATTAAAACTTTTAAGCATTTGAGCACTGTACAGTGTGCCTGTGGTTCTGCTGGTAGCTCTCAGTCAGAAAGCTGTGAGAAGAAGACACTTACCAAAGACTTCAGAGGAAATTTAGTGTTTTAGTGCAATGGTGAAGGAGAATCCAAGTGTCATTTTTCTCCCTTGTTTGAGTCAGAATTTTATTGAGGTAGGTCATCTGCCAAATATTGAAAGGCCCAGACTGGATGTGGAGAGGATGTTTCCAATAGTGGGTAAACCTCGGACCAGAGGACACGGCCTCAGAATAGAAGGACGTCCCTTTAGAACAGAGATGAGGAGGAATTTCTTTAGCCAGGGGGTGATGAATCTGTGGAATTCATTGCTATGGATGGCTGTGGAGGCTGTTTGAACATATACAGACCTCTCCCTAAATACAAGAGATTCCGCAGATGCTAGAAATCTTGGAGTAATGCACTCAAAATGCTGGAGGAAGTCAGCAGGCCAGGCATCACCAGAGGAAGGATATAACCAGAGGTGGGCTGACTCTCTTCATAAGGACTGGAAAGGAAGGTGACTATAGCCAGAATAAGAAGGGGAGGGGGAAGGAGTATAAGCTGGCAAGTGACAGGTGAGAATCTCCGCATTTCTCAGCATTCAATTCAAAAGTTTGTTAATTATAGTTCCTCATTCTCACTCAGATACGTTTTTTACTGTGATGTGGATTTTTGCTTCTCACTTATCACCTGCCAGCTTCTATGGTATTACACTCGTGGCCACTTTATAAAGTATCTCCTATAGCTTATAAAGTGGCCACTGAGCGTACATTTGTGGTCTTCTGCTGTTGTAGCCCATCCACTTCAAGGTTCCACGTGTTTGCGTTCAGAGATGCTGTTCCGTACACCACTGTTGTAACGTGTGGATATTTGACTTACTGTCACCTTCCTGTCAGCTTGAACCGATCTGTCCAATCTTCTCTGACCTCTCTCACTAACAAAACATTTTTACCCACCGAACCTCTGCTCACTGGATGTGTTTGGTTTTTCACACCATCCTCTATAAACTCCAGGGACTGTTGTGTTTGAAATTTCCAGGAGATCAGTAGTTTTTAAATATACTCGAACCAACCCATTTGGCACCAACAATCATTCCATGATCAAAATCACTTAGATCACATTTCTTCACCATTCTGATGTTTGATCTGAGCAACAACTGAACCTTTTGACCATGTCTGCATGCTTTAATGCACTGAGTTTCTGTCTTACGATTGGCTGATTAGATATTTACATTAATGAGGTGTACATGCGTACCTAGTAACCTGACAGTGAATATACTGTATGCTATTGCAATTAAGTGTTTGCCGGTCTTTGATATCCCCAATGGTTGGTAGACAAGGTAACTATTTCTAGTTACCGTAGCCACATTTGGAGTGTTAATTTTAACTTGGCAAATGTTTTACCTTAGAAACTGTTCATAACTTGTGAGTGATTAGAAAATTTGCAATTGTGATCTACAGTTCCTTGAGGAGGATGAAGTTCTCTGACATTTTTGGATACCACTTCCACTGAGATAAAACTGGTGATGAGCTGGATGGCCAGTTTCACACAGAAGATGGCGTGAAACGAGCTGACAGAGGAAGTGGTTGAGGCAGGTATAACATCAATTTTTAGTAGACATGGAGAGGGAAAGTTTGGAGGGACATAGGCCAAATGCTGGTAAATGGGACTTGCTTAGATGGGCATCTTTGCTTGCATTAGTATCAGTAGGATAAGATGGACTCTTGGCCTCACATTCTATGTCGTTATGATCTTGCACTTTATTATTTACCTGTATTGCACTTTTAACCTTGTTTTTTACACTTTATTCTTCATGGTTATTGTTTTATCTATTGTAGCTCAATTCATAGTGCAATGATTTGATCTATATAAGCAATATGTAAGACAAGCTTTTTTCGTGTATCTTGGCACATGTGACAATAATAAACCAATTCCAGTACCAAAACCAATACTAAACATCAACACGAGGAAATCTGCAGATGCTGGAAATTCAAGCAACACAAGAAACTCCTTTTCTCAAACTTCCGCTAATGCCCCACCTCCCCCTCATACCCCATCCGTTACTTATTTATATACACACATTCTTTCTCTCTCTCTCCTTTTTTTCCCTCTGTCCCTCTGACTATACCCCTTGCCCATCCTCTGGGTTTTCCCCCCCTCCCCCTTTTCCTTCTCCCTGGGCCTCCTGTCCCATGATCCTCTCATATCCCTTTTGCCAATCAACTGTCCAGCTCTTGGCTCCATCCCTCCCCCTCCTGTCTTCTCCTATCATTTTGGATCTCCCCCTCCCTCTCCCACTTTCAAATCTCTTACTAACTCTTCCTTCAGTTAGTCCTGACGAAGAGTCTCGGCCTGAAACGTCGACTGCACCTCTTCCTAGAGATGCTGCCTGGCCTGCTGCATTCACCAGCAACTTTGATGGGTGTTGGTTGACTAAATATCAAAATCATACCACACTGCTATTGGTATTGACTTTATCATCGTCACCATTGAGATACTGTGTAAGACTTGTTTTGCAAGATCATGTCATACATAATTACGTCGAGGTAGTGAAAAATGAAATAGAAAGCTGAGCACAGTATTATAGTTACAAAGTATGCAAGGCAGACAGACAAATAAACTGGAAGGGTCATGTCAAGATGTGGACATCAACAGTTTGTCTTTCGCCTATGAGAGGCCTGTTCAAGCTTTTGGTAACAGCAGGCTAGAAGTTGCCTTTGAGCCTGGTGATGTACGTTTTCTTTTTGTAACTTCCCTCTGATGAGAGAGGGGAGAAGAGATGGGAGCAACACACAAAGTGCTGGAGGAACTCAGCAAGACAGGCAGTTTCTATGGAAGGAAATAAACAGCCATTGTTTCCAGTTGAGACTCTTCACTCAGCCCAAAATATCGACTGTTTATTCCCCTCCAAAGATGCTGTCTGGGCTCACTAAGTTCCACTGGCATTTTGTGTCTTTCTCTGGATTCCAGCATTTGCAGAATCTCTTGTGTTTATGACAGAGATGGGAGGGCTACTTGATTATGTTGGTTGTTTTCGCCAAGGCAATGGGAAGTGTAGACATGGTCGATGGAAGGGTCGATTGAATGACGGGGTCAATGGAGCAGAGGTTAGTTCAAATGATGGAATCATGATAAAGAACACTGTTAGACACAACTGTCCAACAGAAATGCAGAGAAACCAGTCAAACACCTTTTCAACCCTTACTCCTACCACCAATATTCTTCTAATTATTGAAGGAATCTATCTAAAGAAAGGAATATATTTGTACTGTCTAAATGAATTTTATCACTAGGTTTGTACACAACAAGTCCTTAGGACAATTCCAAAGAATCATCACCCCTAACATCTACTGTATATACATTATAATAAACCCTAATCAATAATATGAATAATACACATGAAATGTAAACACATTTTCCTCATAACCTATAGGCTCTCCTCCAGAAAAGCATCTGTGGAAATAAAATAGACCAGAGGATTGGCCAGAAACAATTAATGTTCTACTTCCCTCAGGTTGGAGTTCCGATGCACTGTGTGGGTGACGCAGGGCAGGGCCAAAACTCTTGACTCAAGACACCACAAGCAGTTAGCATGCTCTGGTAACGACTCCGACCACAAACATTAAAGTGCATTATGTTAAAACACTTGAGAAGCAGAGCATGGAAGTAAGTGGAGAAAAGGCATGGAATTTGCTGTTGTTTTATCCAGCCTTCTTGCTGGAGTTAACATGGACCATTTGACATTGTGGTTTTGTACACTGGGTGTTTGAGTGGAAAAACAATATGCTTCCAGCTAGTCTCTGTTGATGTTTCATTATGTCATAGAACATTAAACATAGAACAGTCCAGGTCCTTCATCCCACTATGTTCTGCCAACCTTTTAACCTTCTCCAAGATCGATCTAACTCTTCCATCCCTCATAGTCCTCTATTTTCCTTCTAATCCATGTGCCTATCAAGGAGTCTTTTAAATGACCATAATGTATTTGCTTCTACCACCAGCCAGGGGTGTTTTCCACACACTTACCTTTCTCTGTAAAAATCCTACCTCTGACATTCCCCCCTCCAAACACCTTAAAGTTATGCCCCTCGTATTAGCCATTTCTGCTCTGGGGAAAAAAAATCTCTGGCTGGCCATTTTATCTATGCCTCATCATCCTTGTACACCTCTAACAGGCACCTCTCATCCTCCTTCTCTCCAAAAAGAAAAGCCTGAGTTAGTTCAAGCTAACTTCATAAAACATGCTCTCTAATCCAGGCAGCACCCTGGTAAATGTCCTCCGCACACTCTCTAAAGTTTCATATCTTTCCTATAATGGGGCAATCAGAACTGAATGTGATACTTCAAGTGTGGCCTAACCAGAATTTTATAGAGCAGCAACATTACCTTGAGGCTCTCAAGCTCATTACCCCACTAATGCAGACCGACACACCAAACTCCTCTATCAATTTGCACTGCAATGTTGACGGATCTGTGGATGTGGAGCCCAAAATCCCTCTGTTCCTCCAAACTATTAAGAATGTTCTCCAGAATGCTTCAGGACAGAGGAAAGAGAGGGTACATGTGCAAGCATCCTTTAAAGTGGCAAGGCATTTTAATGGTCACTAATGTCTATCAAATCCTCTCATTAATAAAGAGAAGCAAAGCAAGAGGTGCAGAGCCATAATTTACACATCAGCCCAGAAGAAGTGGAGTGAACTCAACCCAATATATCACAGACACATCTCACCCTGTCATTGAAAATATCTACATGAGGCTCCTCAAGAAGGCAACACAGATCATCAAAGTCTCCCCACCACACAGGTGCCATGGTACAGTAGCGGTTAGCCCAATGCTACTCCAGCTCAGGGTGTTGCAGTTCAGAGTTCAATCCCAGCAAACTCTGTAATGAGTTTGCATGTCCTCCCCTGGAGCGCTTGGCTTTTCTCTGGATGCTTCCGTTTCCTCCTGCAGTCTAAAGACATGTTGGTTCGTAGTTTAATTGGTCATTGTAAGTTGTCCTACGATTCGGCTAAGATTAAGTCGGAGGGTGCTAGGTGGCACGGCTCAAAAGGTTGGAAGGACCTACTCTGCATGTATCTCTAAACAAAATGAAAATAATTGGGCCATGCTGCCTTCTTACTGCTACCAACAGGCAGGATGCACAGAAGCCTGAAATCCAACACCACCAGGTTCATAAACAATTGCTTCCCTCACTCCTCTTGAACCAAGCTGCACAATCGTAATCATGATTTAATTCAGCAATACTGTCATCTCTTTGACCACTTTGGACTATAATGGACATTTTTCTGTTGCAGTTGCTTTTACTTTTGTGTAATTATGCTTCGTTTCTGTTGATAATTTTTGGGTTTTTTGTGAATGCTACTTACATGGCGCTATGCACCCACTACTCAGGACAAGCTCTCCTCTTGCTGCTGCCATCAGGGAGAAGGTACAAGAGCCTCGGGACTCACAACACCAGGCTCAGGTACTGTACTTGCTCCTCAACATCAGGCTCTTGAACCAAAGGGGATAACTTCACTCAGCTTCACTTGCCCCATCATTGAAATGTTCTCACAACCTTTGGACTCACTTTCAAGGACTCTTCAACACATTTTCTTAATGTTCATTGTATATTTATTCATTACTATTGTGTCTTCATTTGTATTTGCACAGTTTGTTGTCTTCTGCACTCTGGTTGATCACCCTAGTTTGGCGGCCTTTCGTTTATTTCCTGTATAGTTATTGTTCTATAGATTTATTGAGTATGCCCGCAAGAAGATGAAGCTCAGGGTTGTATGTGATGACATATATATATATATATATATATATATATATATATATACTTAGATAATAAATTTACCTTGAACTTTGAATTTGCTCTAATGCTGCTGCAAGTGAGTTTCCTATAGCACCTGTGCTTATATGTACTTGTGCATATGACAACAATACGACGACAGTGCGCGTGTCCACTTCGGTGATGATGTCTGTAGTCTGTCAAGTAGGGGACCGTGCACAATTCTGATTTGATGGAGACAGATGTGAGAGCACGGAGGAACATCTGGAAAACTTCTGAAATGCTCGCTGCCGCTGCTGCTGTGTGGTAACCGGCATCTCCGGAGCTGAAGGCCCCGAAATCCTCAGCTTTGCTTGTTTCAGCAGCCGGGGCGAGGTCGAAGGCACTTGGCAGAGGATGGCACTCGGGAGGCTGTATCGGAGAGGCTGGTTGGAGGCTCGAAGTTTTCGGACGGAAAACTTTTCGGTCGGCTGTGGTCGGCTGCTTCCAAGGTATTGGCAAGTTGACAGTGCCTGGAGGTTTATGGCAGGGAGTTTCTCCCTTTTGCCGCCTGCTATCGGGGACTCGGGAGTCAATCGACTCAGGGACTTTGAGACTACTTTTACTGTGCCCATGGTTTGTTCTTCATCAAATTATGGTATTGCTTTGCACTGCTGTAACTATATGTTATAATCATGTGGTTCTGTCAGTGTTAGTCTTTGGTTTGTCCTGTTTTCTGTGATATCACTCCGGAGAAACATTGTATCATTTCTTAACGCATGTATGCATTTCTAAATGACAATAAAAAGAGGACTAAGTGTTCTCATAATCTAAAAAATAAACTTAATTTGGACTCAGAATCTCTGAAAACAGTGCAGAAGTGCAAACCCCTTACAGACAATGACAGATTTTAATCCGGGTTGCTGACACTGTAACAGTGTTATACTAACTGCTATGTTTCTGCGCTGCCCCAGAGGAAACATTTACCCAGTTATGGTGTTGAACTTATTGACATGGGTAGGGGTTTGAGATCAGAAGGGAGAGATTTAAAAGGGACATCAGGGGTAGCTCCTTCACACAAACGTTGGTAGGTATTTGGAACAAGCTGCCAGAAATGGTGATTGAAATAGGCACATTAGCAGCATTCAAAAGCCATCTAGATACCTATACGCACTGTGCAAAAATCTTAGGCACATATATAGAGCTAGGGTGCTGAAGACTTTTGCCCAATACTGTAGTTATCAACATGGAGCAGAGACTGAGTTTGTAAAACTGGCGGGAGCAAAAGATGTTGGGGATGGCAAAGGGGGAGCACTGTGGAAGGGGTATGGAATAGGTGGTAGAGAAGGAGTGCGGGGACAAGGGTGTGGCACAGGTACAGGCACGCCCAGCCCTGAGGCACCAGGCAAGGTCATTTGATTCCAAACAATTGGTTTATTGATCATTACAGAATGTCTCTCTGGTGCTTCCCACTCCTTCCTCTCTCCCTTCCCCTTTTCCCAACCACCAGAATGAAAATCAGGTTTAATATCACCAGCATGAACTGTAAAATTTGTTGTTTTGCAGCAGCAGTACATTGCAATTCATAATACTAAATAATGTGAATTAAAGTGAGAGGTGTATATATATATAAAACAGTCAATGATTCAGGAGCAGCATCTTCCCCTCTACCATCCGATTTCTGAATGGACTTTGAGCCAATGAACACTACCTCACCACTTTTTTATATCTATTTTTGCACTACCTATTTAGAGGCGAGAAATGGGTAGCATGGTGCAAGATGAATAATCAGGTCATTATGAATACCTACTTCAAAAACCATTCAAGATGCTTCTGGACCTGGAAAAGTCCAGGTGATAACACCAGAAATCAAATTGATTTGATTACTCTAAACCAAAGATTTAGAAACCCAGTGACTCAATGCAAAACATATCCAGGTGCGGACTATAATAGTGACCATAACCCAGTAGTATGTCATGTAAAAGTAAAACTTAAAAAACTAAAGAAGCAAAAATCTGAACAATCCCTTGACTACTCACAATTAATTAAAGTAAGGAATAGAGTTCAAAGTCAAGAAATAGAATCTGTTGAAGATGATAGCAATCATGTAGAAATGAAGTTTAGCTTTCTAAAGGATGCCTTGATAGAATCAGCAAAGTTAATGATTCCTAAAAAAGAAAAAATGCACAAAGAATAAATGGATGACAGATGAAATCAAAGATCTAATAGAAGAAAGGAGACAGAAGAAAGCAAATCCTATAAGATATAAGTCCTTAGATAAAAAAGTTAAAAGCTTATGTCAAAAAGCCAAAGAAGAATGGTTAAACCAGGAATGTGAGCAATTAGAAAGAATCCCTATTACTGATCCAAAAAGGTTACATCAACAAATCAAGAATATCACTGGTAAAAAGCTCCTCTGTTCTTCAGGTGGATGTTTGAAAGCAAAGGATGGTATCATTATCAAGGAAAAAGATGAGATTATGAACAGATGGACTGAGTATATTCAGGAATTGTTTGAAGACGATCGAGGCGAAAAACCAGAAACTAAGAAGAACATTGAAGGTCCAAATATTTTAAAATCTGAAGTTCGTAATGCAATAAATAAGATGAAGAAAGGAAAGGCAGCAGGTCCTGATGAATTAGTAATGGAACAAATTAACACCCTTGAAGATTATGGAATTGAAAAGCTTACTATTTAATCAATGACATTTATGAGACTGGAATAATACCAGAACAGATGAAAAAAATCAGTATTTATAACTCTTCCTAAGAAACCTGGAGCAATAGAATGTGAACTGCACAGGACCATACATTTAATGAGTCATATCACTAAGATACTTCTAAGAATTTTGATGACAAGAGCTAAAAGTAAAATACAAGCTGAAACAGGTAAAGAACAATGTGGTTTTGTGAAAGGCAAAGGTACAAGAAACGTGATATTGATGTTAAGGATACTATGAGAACAAGCTATTCAAGTGCAAAAAGATTTGTTTATTTGTTTTATCGACTACACAAAAGCATTTGATAAAGTGAAGCACAATAAGTTATTCGAAGTATTACAGGAAACTCTAGATCTAGATTCAAAAGACCTCCACCTAATCAAAACTCTGTACTAGGAACAAACTGCCGCTGTAAGTATAGATGGAGAAGTGAGTCAGGTTACGAAAATCAAGAGAGGCGTTAGACAAGGGTGTAGTTTCTCCCCTATTTGTTTAATGTGTACAGTGAAACAATATTACAAAAAATAAGAGACCTCTTGGGAATCAAAGTTGATGGTGAAAACATCAATAATTTTAGACATGCAGATGACACTGTGTTAATTGCAAGTACGGAAGAAGAACTACGATACCTAATTGATATAGTTGTTGAAGAAAGTGCAAAAATGGGTCTATCTATCAATTGCAAAAAGACAGAATGTATGGTGAAATCCAAAAAGAAGGAGAATCCTATCTGCAGGCTGAGAATAAATGGGAAAGAGATAAAATAAGTACAGAACTTTTGCTACTTAGGAAGCTGGGTGACATCAGATGGCAGGTGCGACATGGACATCAAAAGAAGAATAGTGATGACAAAAGACACCTTTACGAGAATGAAGAGTATACTGACCAATACTAAACTAGGCATGACAACCCGCCTCAGAGCACTGAAATGTTACGTTTATCCAGTTATGTTATATGGCTCAGAATGTTGAACAATATCTAGCAACATGAGGAAATGAATTGAAACAGCAGAGATGTGGTTTTTGAGGAGGGTGCAAAGAATATCATGGACGAAACGAATATCTAATAAGGATGTCATGAGCAGATCAAGCACAAAAAGAGAAATAATGTATGAGATCATGAAAAGGCAACGTGACTTCATTGGACATGTGATTAGGAAAGAGGAGTTAGAATGCACAGTAATTATGGGAAAGATTGAAGGGAAGAAAGCAAGAGGAAGGCAAAGAGAAATGGTGATGGAGACAGCAGCCAGAGAACTGGAAATGAATACCAATGAATTGATCCACTTGACTGGAAACAGGAGTGTGTGGGCCATGGCAGTCAAAGCTCAAACTGGGCACGGCACCTGATGACAATGGTGATGATTTAATTTAACTATTTAATATATATATGCTTACTTTAATTCACAGTTATTTTATCATTATATACTGCATTGTACTGCTGTTACAAAGACACCAAATTTCACGACATATGCCAGTGATTCTGATATATACGGTATATAAAATTTAAATTAAATAAGTTATGCAAAAAGGTAGTGAGGTAGTGCACACTACCATTGACGCAATGCCAATTCAGAAATTTGATGGCAGAGAGGAAGAAACTCTGCCTGAATCGTTGAACCATAATCCCTCTCTCCCTGCCCCCTCCCCACTCTCAGTTCACAATAAGGTCCATATCAGAATCACGTTTATCATCACTCACATATGTCATGAAATTTGATTTTTTTTTGTGGCAGCAGTACAGTGTAATACCCAAAATTATTGCAGTAGCCGAAGACTTTAGCACAGTACTGTAAGTACATGGATACAACTATGAGCTAAACAAGGGCAGAGAGGACTTGCATGGATGAGTTGAGCAAAAAGCCTCGTTTCATACTGTATAATTCAGTAAGTAGATGAGTACTAGAGACAGAGTCAATAAGCAAGGCCAAGATGGAGACACAAAAGACTGTAGATCTATGCCTTCACTCAGCCTTTTTATATTTGCTGTTTCAGTTCCAGTGAAGCATCTTGACCCAATACTTTGACTGTCCATTTCCTTCCTCAGATGCTGCCTGATCTGCTGAGATCCTGCAGTGCTTTGTGTGTTGCGTTCAGGAAGAAATTGGATGAGCCTGAGAGAGCCATGCAGAAGGAGAAGGGGAATGGGATTCTTTTTTCTGAGCTTATAGCTGAGCTGTATGACCTCCCTCAGAGTGAGTGTCACCTCCCTCAGTGTGACAAACGTACAATCCCGTGTAGAGGTAGGGTGAGCCTATTAGAGGAGGGCTCCAACGAAAGCTCCCCTCACCCAACAAATGGAAGAGTCTGCAATCCAGCCACCAGTTTGACTCTAGCTAACACAGAAGCTGAAGGATGTTTAAGAAATGTTAATGAGGCTTGCTTTTCATCAGTTATTCCTGGATGACAGATGGAATTCTAATGAATATTATACTTTAAATGAGAACCACAAACAATTTATGTGCAATTAATCTAAATTACAAGCAATTCTTTGGTTTTGCTAAACAAATCTTGTTTAGTAAAAAAATGTTAAACAAAAAAAAAGTGAACGCTTTGGCAATAGCAATTTTTTTCTGCATCTGAGAAATATTCTGTAGTTTATGGTGAGCACTCTGTGCTTTTCAGAACCTCTCTATATTTCTGTATGAAAGTGTTAGGAAAGACTTTACATTTTGAGGATATAATAATATTTCTTTCTCAGTCTCTCTCTCTCACACACACACACATATCCTGCGCACATATGTATAGCTAGTGAGCCTAAGACATGCAAAGTACTGCAGTAATCTTATGTATAGTACACTATGTAATGTATTGTACTGCTGCCACAAAACAACTAATTTTCATGGCATTAATGCCCTGTTCATGCATGTCTATGGCAATAAACTTGAACCTGAACTTTTCCATCATGAAAGTAAACTAAATGGCACAAGGTAAAGAACAGAGGCAACTGGCATGCTGGGGCATGTAATGGTTAGTACAACGCTTTACGGTACAGGCAACCTGGGTTCAATTCCCGCCGCTGCCTGTAAGGAGTTGGGACGTTCTCCACGTGACCATGTGGGTTTCCTCTGGTGCTCTGGTTTGGTAGGTTGGTGGGTTAATTAGTCATTGTAAATTGTCCTGTGATTAGGCTAAAGTTAAATCGAGGGTTGCTGGATGGAGACGCTCGAAGTGCCAGAAGGGCCTATTCAATGGTGTATCTCAATAAATAAATCTAAAAATTAAATAAATCAACCATGATTGAATGGTGAAGCAAACCCTATGGCTTTTTGGTATTATTGGTCTCCTTGTATTTGCTGTTGGACTTCACTACCCCCAAGTTGTCTAGCCCTATCCCACAGGCAGGTCCACCCCAGCATGTGAACAGTCTCTTTGATATTCACCCATCTGTTCAGCCCTTTGATCACCCTACACCTTCCTTGAACAATGGTATCGCCTCTGCCTCGGGTCCCTTTAGGTATCTGCTGAAATTCAGGTGAACATGGGAGAGAAGGGTTAGGTTGACGTCAGAGTAGGTTGAAAGGTTGGCACATCATCATGCGTTGAAAGACCTGTACCATGTTGTAATTGCTTCAGATGCAATCATGAGGCTGAAAATGTTTTTTTCACACAGTGGGTCTTGTTCTGGAAATCTGCAATAAGACTACTGAATGGTGCCCTAGTACAAAAAGGTGGACTCTTCACCTCACCATCTACCTTGTTATGGACTTTCACCATATTGTCTCCCTGCTCTGTACTTTCTGTTATTGCTTTTCCCTTCCACTACTTCAATGCACTGTTGTACGAGGGATGACTGATAAGTTTGTGGCCTAAGATAGAAGGAGTCAATTTTAGAAAACCGAGCACATTTATTTTTCAACATAGGCCCCTCCTACATGTACACATTTAGTCCAGCGGTCGTGGAGCATACATAGAAACATAGAAACATAGAAAATAGGTGCAGGAGTAGGCCATTCGGCCCTTCGAGCCTGCACCGCCATTTATTATGATCATGGCTGATCATCCAACTCAGAACCCCGCCCCAGCCTTCCCTCCATACCCCCTGACCCTCATAGCCACAACGGCCATATCTAACTCCCTCTTAAGTATAGCCAATGAACTGGCCTCAACTGTTTTCTGTGGCAGAGAATTCCACAGATTCACCACTCTCTGTGTGAAGTAGTTTTTCCTAATCTCGGTCCTAAAAGGCTTCCCCTCTATCCTCAAACTGTGGCCCCTCGTTCTGGACTTCCCCAACAACGGGAACAATCTTCCTGCATCTAGCCTGTCCAATCCCTTTAGGATCTTATACGTTTCAATCAGATCCCCGTCAATCTTCTAAATTCCAATGAGTACAAGCCCAGTTCATCCAGTCTTTCAACATATGAAAGTCCTGCCATCCCAGGAATCAATCTGGTGAACCTTCTTTGTACTCCCTCTATGGCAAGGATGTCTTTCCTCAGATTAGGGGACCAAAACTGCACACAATACTCCAGGTGTGGTCTCACCAAGGCCTTGTACAACTGCAGTAGTACCTCCCTGCTCCTGTACTCGAATCCTCTCGCTATAAATGCCAGCATACCATTCGCCTTTTTCACCGCCTGCTGTACCTGCATGCCCACTTTCAATGACTGGTGTATAATGACACCCAGGTCTCGTTGCACCTCCCCTTTTCCTAATCAGCCACCATTCAGATAATAATCTGTTTTCCTATTTTTGCCACCAAAGTGGATAACTTCACATTTATCCACATTAAATTGCATCTGCCACGAATTTGCCCACTCACCCAACCTATCCAAGTCACCCTGCATCCTCTTAGCATCCTCCTCACAGCTAACACTGCCACCCAGCTTTGTGTCATCCGCAAACTTGGAGATGCTGCATTTAATTCCCTCATCCAAGTCATTAATATATATTGTAAACAACTGGGGTCCCAGCACTGAGCCTTGCGGTACCCCAGTAGTCACCGCCTGCCATTCTGAAAAGGTCCCGTTTATTCCCACTCTTTGCTTCCTGTCTGCTAACCAACTCTCCACCCACACCAATATCTTACCCCCAATACCGTGCGCTTTAAGTTTGCACACTAATCTCCTGTGTGGGACCTTGTCAAAAGCCTTCTGAAAATCCAAATATACCACATCCACTGGTTCTCCCCTATCCACTCTACTAGTTACATCCTCAAAAAATTCTATGAGATTCGTCAGACATGATTTTCCTTTCACAAATCCATGCTGACTTTGTCCGATCATTTCACCACTTTCCAAATGTGCTGTTATCACATCCTTGATAACTGACTCCAGCAGTTTCCCCACCACCGACGTTAGGCTAACCGGTCTATAATTCCCCGGGTTCTCTCTCCCTCCTTTTTTAAAAAGTGGAGTCACATTAGCCACCCTCCAATCCTCAGGAACTAGTCCAGAATCTAACGAGTTTTGAAAAATTATCACTAATGCATCCACTATTTCTTGGGCTACTTCCTTAAGCACCCTGGGATGCAGACCATCTGGCCCTGGGGATTTATCTGCCTTCAATCCCTTCAATTTACCTAACACCACTTCCCTACTAACATGTATTTCGCTCAGTTCCTCCATCTCACTGAACCCTCTGTCCCCTACTATTTCTGGAAGATTATTTATGTCCTCCCTAGTGAAGACAGAACCAAAGTAATTATTCAATTGGTCTGCCATGTCCTTGCTCCCCATAATCAATTCACCTGTTTCTGTCTGCAGGGGACCTACATTTGTCTTTACCAGTCTTTTCCTTTTTACATATCTATAAAAGCTTTTACAGTCCGTTTTTATGTTCCCTGCCAGTTTTCTCCCATAATCTTTTTTCCCCTTCCTAATTAAGCCCTTTGTCCTCCTCTGCTGAACTCTGAATTTCTCCCAGTCCTCAGGTGAGCCACTTTCTCTGGCTAATTTGTATGCTTCTTCTTTGGAATTGATACTATCCCTAATTTCTCTTGTCAGCCACGGGTGCACTACCTTCCTTGATTTATTCTTTTGCCAAACTGGGATGAACAATTGTTGTAGTTCATCCATGCAACCTTTAAATGCTTGCCATTGCATATCCACCGTCAATCCTTTAAGTGTCATTTGCCAGTCTATCTTAGCTAATTCACGTCTCATACCTTCAAAGTTACCCCTCTTTAAGTTCAGAACCTTTGTTTCTGAATTAACTATGTCACTCTCCATCTTAATGAAGAATTCCACCATATTATGGTCACTCTTACCCAAGGGGCCTCTCACGACAAGATTGCTAATTAACCCTTCTTCATTGCTCAAAACCCAGTCCAGAATAGCCTGCTCTCTAGGTGGTTCCTCGACATGTTGGTTCAAAAAACCATCCCGCATACATTCCAAGAAATCCTCTTCCTCAGCACCTTTACCAATGTGGTTCACCCAATCTACATGTAGATTGAAGTCACCCATTATAACTGCTGTTCCTTTATTGCACACATTTCTAATTTCCTGTTTAATACCATCTCCGACCTCACTACTACTGTTAGGTGGCCTGTACACAACTCCCACCAGCGTCTTCTGCCCCTTAGTGTTACGCAGCTCTACCCATATCGATTCCACATCTTCCCGGCTTATGTCCTTCCTTTCTATTGCGTTAATCACTTCTTTAACCAGCAACGCCACCCCACCTCCCCTTCCTTCATGTCTATCCCTCCTGAATATTGAATATCCCTGAACGTTGAGCTCCCATCCCTGGTCACCCTGGAGCCATGTCTCTGTGATCCCAACTATATCATATTCATTAATAACAATCTGCACTTTCAATTCATCCACCTTATTACGAATGCTCCTTGCATTGAAACACAAAGCCTTCAGACGCTCTTTTACAACTCTCTTAGCCCTTATACGGATCCCTTCTTTGTAGAAGTGGTCCACAGCAATGGTGATTGATAAGTTCGTGGCCTTAGGTAGAAGGAGATGAGTTATACAGCTCTCATTACATGTGCATGCAGTTCAACACTTTGAGGGAAAATGCAGAAAGTTTGAAGTTAATAACTCATCTCTTTCCACCTTAGGCCACAAACTTATCAATCATCCCTGCTGTGGACCACTGCTGGAGGTCCAAGACGCCGAGTTCTACAAAGAAGGGATCCGTATGCTCCACGACCGTTGGACTAAGAGTGTACATGCAGGAAAAATAAATGTGCTAGGTTTTCTAAAATTGACTCCTTCTACCTTAGGCTGCAAACTTATCAATCACCCCTCGTAATGAAATAATCTGTCTGGATGGCATGCAAAACAAAGATTGCCACTGTACTTTGGTATATGTGACAATAATAAACTATTTTGATTTACCAACTTATATCTAGCAGTATTTCAATGGATCGAAAGGATTCCATCTGATTCTGACATTGTTATCATTAAGGTCAGTATTAGTGCCCCAATATCCAGAGTGGTGCATGAATTCACATCTTACATCTGTAAACATCCTTTACATTAAGAATATGCAAAACGTTGTGTTAATACATGAGAAAGTTCAGAGTTCAAAGTAAATTTATTATCAAAATATGTAGAGTAAATGTCACCATATACAACCCTGAGATTCGTTTTCTTGCGGGCATTCACAGTAAATGCAAAGATACACAATAGAATCAATGTAATACTGCTCACAAGATGGACAAACACCAATGTGTGCCGAAGACAGCAAAGGGCGTGCAAGTACAAAAAGAAAATGTAATAATAGTGAATAAGTAAGCAATAAGTATTGAGAACATTAGTTGAAAATTCCTTGAAAGTGAGTCAATTGGTTGTGGAATCAACACTGAGGTGAGTGAATTTGAGTGAAGTTATCCCTCTGGTTCAGGAGCTTGATGGTTGAGGGTAATAACTATTCCTGAACCTGATGATGTGGATCCTAAGGCTCCTGTACCTCCTTCCAGATGGCAGCAGCAAGAAGAGAGGATGACCTGAATAGTGGGGGTCCTTGGTGGATGCTGCATTCCTGTGACAGCACTCCCTGCAGATGTGCTCAATGGTGGAGAATGCTTTACCCATGTTAGACTGGGCTATGTCAAATCCTTTTGTGGGCTCTTCCGTTCAAGGGTGTTTCCATACCAAGACGTGACACAACCAGTCAATATACTCTCCACCACACATCTATGGAAGTTTTAGATGACATGTCAAATCTTCACAAAGTACTAAGAAAGGAGAGGTGCTGCTGCGCTTTCTTCAAATGGTAATTACATACTGGACCCAGGAAAGATCATCTGAAATAATATCACTAAGGAATTTAAAGTTGCTGACTCTCTCTACCCCTGATCCTCCGACGAGAACTGGTTCATAGACCTCCAGTTTCCTCCTGAATTCAATAATCAGCTCCTTGGTCTTGATGAGAGGTTGTTGCTGTGGCACCACCCAGCCAGGTTTTCAGTCTCGCTCCTATAGGCTGACTCATCATTACCATTGATTCAGCCTATGACAGTGGTGTGTCAGCAAACTTAAATATGGCATTGGAGCTGTGCTTAGCCTCACAGTTATAAGTGTAAAGCGAGTACAGCAGAGGGCAAAGCACAGAGCTTTGTGATGCACCTGGGGTTTTGGAGATTATGGAGATGTTGTTGACAATCTGAACTGACTAGAGGCTGCAAGTACGGAAATTGAAGATCCAGTTGCACAAGGACCTAGGTGGACAAGGTACTATTGAGGCTTGGTCTTGGAGCACATTAATTTGTTCTGAGGGGGTGATATTATTGAATGCAAGGCTGTAGTTGATAAAGAGTGTCCTGATGTATGCATCTTCACTGTCCAGATGTTCCAGGTTGAGTGAAGGGGCAATGAAATGCCATCTGCTCTTTACCTGTTGTGACAGTAGGCAAATTGGAGAGGGTCCAAGTTGCTTCTCAGGCAGGAGTTGATATGTTTCATCACCAACCCCTGAAAGCACATTATCACAGTGAATGTAAGTGCTACTGGACAATAGTGAGTATTGTGGAATCTGAAATCAGAATCCTGAAGAGAAAGCAGAAATCCTCTTCAAAGTAACAATATCTTTAGCATTATCTCTATAAAATATGAAAGAGTCAATAGGGAGTGGTATCAATCAGATAATTCTTTCTACAGACTCAAGTAGTGTGAACTTGTTCAGAATCAGAATCAGGTTTGATATCACCAGCAGGTGTCGTGAAATACGTTATCTTAGCGACCGCAGTACAATGCAGTACATGATAAATATAGTAAAAAATATAAGTAAATAAGTCAATTACAATAAGCATATATATACATAAAATACTTAAATTTAAAATAGTGCAAATACAGAAATAATAAAGTGAGGTCGTATTCATGGCTTCAAAGGACATTTAGATATTGGATGGCAGCGGGGAAGAAGCTGTTCCTGAGTTGTTGAGTGTGTGCCTTCAGGCTTCTGTACCTCCTTCCTGATGGTAACAATGAGAAGTGGGCATGCCCTGGTTGGTGGGGGTCCTGAAAGATCATTGCCACCTTTCCGAGGCATTGCTCCTTGAAGATGTCCTGGATACTACAAAGGCTAGTATCCATGATGGAGCTGAATAATTTTATAATTTTCTTTCATATGTTTCTTACTTCTGTAACATTCTTTTCACTTGCAATCAAAGAAACAAACAAGACAGGTGAGAATTAATTGACTGTGCCTGCTACTGGGTGAACAGATAAATCTTTCTTTTTTAATATTTTTATTGATTTCTTACATAAAAGAATACAGAGTACAGTAGGATATATAATATACATCAATTACAATATATTGTAATCACAAATATAGTCTCACTACTCCATATCTGTATACATTAAGATTAAGCATAATATTGAAAAGAGATAATTTTATTATACAAGAAAAATCTAAACCCACTACCAGAAAAAAAACAGTTGTTTGGTTAAAAAGAAGGAAAAAATCCTTATCATATAATAAAACATACTGTTAACCAACATCTGTGCTTAATAGCAAATCAAAGATTTTGAAAATAATTCAAAAAGGTCCCCACCATGTTAAAAAATCCTGTCTAGGTTCAGAAATTGTACAGCGAATCTTCTCTAAATTTAAGCATGACATAACATAATTTAATCAATGAGTATGAGTGGACAGGGTTGCATCCTTCCACTTAAGCAACAATGCCCTCCTAGCTATAAGAGAAATAAAGGCCAAAATATGCAAATCACGTGACTCCAAAATAATATAATTTCCTCCAACAATACCCAATAAGGCAGTCAAAGGATTAGGTTTAAAATTTACTTTAAAAAGCACCAAAAAAGTTTGGAATACTTCCTTCCAATATTTTTCGAGACTCGGACAAGTCGAAAACATGAATTTGTGAAGCTTCTCCATTGTTACACCTATCACAATAGGGAGATATATCCGAATAAAAACGAGAGAGCTTATCTTTAGTCATGTGGGCCCTATGAAACACTTTAAATTGTAGAAGGGAATTATGGGCACCTAACTATGAGGTATTAACCAATTTAAAAATTTCATTCCAAGTATCCTCAGAAATTGGAATCTGTAAATCCTGTTCCCAGAGATGTTTAATTTTGTCTAAAGGAATATTTCTCATTCCCAGCAACAGACCATAAATATTAGATATAGATCCATTATGGAAGGGTTTCAAATTAAAAATTGTATCAAGTAAATTCTTATCTGAACTTTTAGGAAATGTATGTACTTGAAAATGCAGTAAGTCTCTAATTTGTAAATATCGAAAAAAGTGAGTTTGGGGTAGGCTATACTTAGCAGACAATTATTTAAATGAAGAGAGATTATCTCCAACAAGCAAGTCCTGAAAACATTTAATACCCAATCTATTCCACTCTTTAAAAACTACATCAGTCATAGAACTTTTAAAAAAATAGTTAGAAAAACTGGGACTTGAAAGTGAAAAACTCAATAAACCAAAATACTTTCTAAATTGTACCCAAATCCTCAAGGTGTGTTTAACTACAAAATTAACAATTAAATTGCTTAAAGATAAAGGAATTGAGGATCCAAGAAGAGAAATGATAGAAAATTTATTAACAGAATTAGCTTCTAAAGAAACCCAAACCAGACAGACCTCTCGATTAATATAACCAAAACGTAAGATTCCGTATATTGACTGCCCAGTAATAAAACCTAAAATTGGGTAAGGCTAAACCTCCATTATTTTTAGCTTTTTGAAGATGAACTTTATTTAATCGAGAAATTTTATTTTCCTGTATATAAGAAGATATAATAGAATCCAGAGAATCAAAAAAGGATTTAGGAATAAAAACAGGTACGGCCTGAAATAAATATAAACTTTAGTCAAAATATTCATTTTATTAGAATTAATTCGGCCAATCAACTATAAAGAGAGGGGTGACCAATTTGATAGTGCCTCCTTAACATAATTCAGAAGTGTAGAAAAATTTTCTTTAAAAAGGAATTTATAATTCCTAGTAATTGTTAAGCACAAATAAGTAAATTGATTTCTTACAATTTTAAAAGAAAGGTTAGTATTAATTAATACAAAATCATTCAAAGGGAAAAGTTCACTCTTATGAAAGTTAAGTTTATATCCTGAAAACTAACTAAAGCAGAAGAGTAAAGAAAATACGGAAGGTAAAGAAGACTCCACATTAGAAATACAGAGCAAAAGATCATCAGCATAAAGTGACACATTGTGAGTAATACCCCTCCTTAAAATACCAGTGATATCATTAGATTCCTGGAAAACAATAGCTAAAGGTTCTAAGACCAAATCAAAAAGCAAAGGACTCAAAGGACAACCTTGTAGTTTAAATGGTTTAGAATTCTGAGAGTTAGTAAGAACCTGAGCAGAGGGAAATAAATAAAATAATTTAATCCATTGAACAAAATTGGGCCCAAAGTTAAATTTTCCTAAAGGTTTAAATAAATAATTCCATTCGACCGGAACAAAGGCTTTCTCAGCATCTAAGGATATCACACATTCCGATATCTCTTTTGAAGGAGAATAAATGAACATTCAATAAACGACGAATATTAAAGTGGGAGTATCATTTTTTGATAAATCCAGTCTGATCATCAGAAATAATAGATGGCAAAAGATTTTCAGTCCTACGAGCCAAGAGTTTAGATAAAATTTTAGTATCAACATTAAGTAAGGAAATTGGTCTATAAGAAGAACATTCAGTTGGATCCTTATTCTTTTTAAGAATAAGCGAAATAGAGGCTTCATAAAAAGATTGTGGCAACCTACCTAATTTAAAAGAGTCCGAAAGGACTGAATACAAGTGAGGTATAAGCAAAGAGGAAAAAGCCTTATAAAACTCTCCAGAAAATCCATCAAGACACGAAGCCTTCCCTGAGTGCAAAGAGTGAACAACCTCGGCAATTTCCTCATAAGAAATGGGTTGATCCAGCAATTTTCGACTATCATCAGAAAATGTAGGAAAGTTTAATCGATCTAAGAAATTATTCATTACAATATTATCTTTAGGCAGATCAGAACTTAGATAAATCTAACAACCTGAGCAGAATCTCTTCCTCTCCATCAATGAATTTAAACACCACCTTACCACCTTGCAGCCAAGACGTCAAATCATTGCACCAGAAACATATCAAGTTTCTCTAAACATGAAGTCAAGGTTTTCATGTTGACCCTGATAGTCTGTTTGCTAATAATTTGACTGCACAATAAATCAACTAAAAAAATATCCTCTCCTCTGAGATTAAAAAAAATACCTTGGCATTCAGAGGTTGTCAGGATCCATGCTATTCTGAGTATTATTTATTGTGACTGCTTTTGCAAACTCTCTTCAATTAACTTCAATCAACCATAAAAATGGGTCTTGTCTCTTGTACAAGATCACTGCATGATTCAGCACTTGTTTCTTCAGTTCCCAATATATTCTTACTTCATAAAATCAATTCAACCCAAGCTTCCAATTATAATCACCCATCCTAATCTTCATCATCTTTAATATTGCTGTTGAACTTTGACCCTGCCTCACTGGTGAAGGCAGAGAAAGTCAGCGAGAACATTGCGCTCCCTGGAAAATGGCAAGGCTTATTCAATATCCAATTATTTAAGAAACTAGCCAGAATGCAGCTCAGAGGGTGTGATCATTTGATAATGGACTCTGTTCTGCTTTTTAAACCCAGGCATACCATAACACATAGGAGAAGAATTAGGCCATTCATCCCATCAAGATTATGGCTGATTTATTATCCCTCTCAACACCATTCTCCTCATAATCTTTAATGACCTGACTAATCAAAAACCTATCAACCTCTGCTTTAAATATACTTAAAGACATGGCCTCTACCAGCATCTGGGGCATTGAATTCCACAGATTCAGCACCTTCTGGCTAAAGAAATTTCTCTTCATCTCTGTTCTAAAGGGACGTCCATCTATTCTGAGACTCTGATCCTAAACTGCTCCACCACGTCCTCCGCACACCCACTCTATCTAGGCTTTTCAATATGCGATAGAATTTCAATGAGATCTCTTTTTCTTTTAAACTCTAATGAATACATGCCCAGAGGCATCAAACACTTATTATACGTTAACCCTTTCAATCCTGGAATCATTCCCATAAAGGAATTTCTGCTTCTAATCAGATTTCCTTCTTATTATCATCATTGCAGTGAGAGTAGATTTCTAAGTCATTAAACTTTTTCAACAAACTGCCTCAGACGGCAGTCTCATTCAGTCTTATTCAAACATATTTCAGAGCAGAAACAATAATAAAGTTTATTCAAACTTCAAACAGTGGAACCATATTCGAAATGAGTCATACTGTACTGTCAAAGTGTTTTCAGACCCTTGTAAATGGGAATATAGGGTTCTGGGCACTGAAAAGAATTTGAAGTACTTGAGCTGAGTAAATGTACCATTGCAAATACACATCCAAGCAAAACAAACACAAGTGCATATTTTCAGGAGCTGTAAGTGATGGTGAGTGGTGTGTAACACAATGGATAGCTTTTTAAAATATTTAATGTGTTTTCAAGATTCAAGGTTCGAGATTGTTTATTGTCATTCTTCAGTACACGAGTGAAAAGGCGAACAAAATAATTGTTACTCTGGATCTGAAACATAATTTTGAAAACTCAATAAGGATAAAGAACACTATAAAAAACCAAAACAACATTAAAGCAATCCTATAAAACACAATGTTATATACATAGACTGGTTGTATATACAGTACTGTGCAAAAGTTTTATAGATATATATTTATACATATATATATATATATATACACACACACACACACACACACACACACACACACGCACGCACACACACATATATATATACATATACAGCTAGAATGCCTAAGGGTTTTGCACAATACTTTATTTGTCAATGTGGACAATGTGGATCTGACAGCAAGTTTGCAAATCTGGGGGGAGCAAAGTATGCTCAGAACAGTGAGAGTAGAGCTCCACGGGAGGGTTGTAGACAGGTGACAGAGAAGAAGTGCCAGGGACGGGGTGGTGGGGGAGTCGGGCATGGGGCCAGACACTCCCAACCCTGAGGCACCAGGCAAGGTAATTTGATTCCTAACAATTGGTTTATTGATCATTACAGAATGTGTCTCTGGTGCTTCCCACTCCCTCCCCTCTCCCTTCCCCTTTTCCCAGCCATGATTCCCCTCTCCTTGCTCCCTTCTCAATCTCAGTCCACAGTAGAAACACATATCAGAATCAAGTTTATCATCACTCACATATGTCATGAAATTTTGCAGCAGTAGTACAGTGCAATACCTGAAAATTACTACCGTACCGTGCAAACTTCTCAGGCACCCCAGCGATAAATATGTGCAAAGACTTTTGCACAGTCCTGTATCCAAAGTGACGTTAGGTGATGTATATATAGTGGCGGTGGTGTGGGTGAATGGTGAAGCTGATGATCAGTCTGACAGCTTGTGGGAAGTAACTGTTTTTGAGTCTGGTGGTCCTGGCATGGATGCTACATAGCCTCTTCCCTGATGGGAGCAGTCCATAAGAAGGATGGGTGGGATCCTTCATGATATTGCTGGCCTTCTAAACCACAGAGTCAACCTGCGTAGCATGGACTCGACTCCAAAATCCCTCGGCCTAGAGTCTTGCCATTAATGCATTATTCTGCCATCATACTTGACCTACCAAAATGAACCACCTCACACTTATAGGTATGGGTATAGGTATAGATATAGGTATAATCAATAAAATATATATAGTTTCTCTCTCTGCTGCCTGTTACACTGCTTACCTTTAGGGTAGCATTGAAGATCCTCCATATCTGGGGGTGTCCAGGGCTTTCTTCATTGTATCAGTAGCTCAGTTTTCACTACTGTCACTCATGCAAGTTCCAGCTGGAGACTCAGGAATAGCATCATACTCAGATGTAGAAGGATTCTTCATTGCTGTTTCCGTAACTGTTTTGTTTTGCCATTAGGGTTGTAACCCTGTGTCAAACCCCCAAACCTGGAGGACGGGTAGACCACTTCTAGTCTGGCCTCCGCCCTTTAACCTGTTTGGCATGGGGTGACCCTTCCAAGGGCCAAAGCATAAAGCCCTGACTCCAGGCAACATAATTCTCTTGGTTGTTGAGGCACACAAGTCTCCACACCAGAACAAGATTGTGGTTCTCTTGAAGGATATGTAACTCGACGTCCTTCCTGTAGTGAGGTGACCAGAATCAAACACAGTACTCCAAGTGGGGTCTGACCAGGGTTTAAGAGCCGAGAGGTAATGTTGCAGCTATATAAAACCCTGGTCAGACCCCACTTGGAGTACTGTGCTCAATTCTGGTCGCCTCACTACAGGAAGGATGTGGAAATCCATAGCAAGGGTGCAGAGGAGATTTACAAGGACGTTGCCTGGATTGGGGAGCATGCTTTATGAGAATAGGTTAAGTGAACTCAGCTTTTTCTCCTTGGAGCGACGGAGGATGAGAGGTGACCTGACAGAGGCGTATAAGATGATGAGAGGCAGTGATCGTGTGGATAGTCAGGGCTGAAATAGCTAGCACGAGAGGGCACAGTTTTAAGGTGCTTGGAAGTAAGTACAGAGGAGATGTCAGGGGTAAGTCTTTTACACAGAGAGTGATAAGTGCGTGGAACGGGCTGCCGGTGGCGGTTGAGGCGTAAACGATAGGGTCTTTTAAGAGACTCCTGAATGGATACACTGAGCTTAGAAAAATAGAGGACTATGGGTAAGCCTTGGTAGTTCTAAGGCAAGGACATGTTTGGCACAGCTTTGTGGGCCCAAGGTCCTGTATTGTGCTGTAGGTTTTCTAGTTTCTATGTTTCTATGTTTCATACACAGACCAGAGGAAACAAAATTTCACTGCTAACAATTAATCTATAAAGTCGCGAGATTCAAGTGGCGGGAAACCTGCAGAAAACTACGAAGCTTCTAGAAAAATATAGATGCAATTGGAAAATTCACTGAACCATTATATTGCATATGGATGATTATATAAAAGGAGTACAAGCAAGCATTGCAAAGTTAAACTGCAAGAAACGTGCAAGAAAAATAGCAATTATGCACAGTAATCGGGGTGACAGGGTGGAGATACGTCTCTATCAAAGGAGGTGTAAGGTGCTCTTTCCCTCTGCTAGACTGCAAGTCATCCTTGGGCAAGGTGTAGCACCTGTGTAGCAGCCACCCCCACCCTGCCTCTGATCATGTGAAGTCATTGGAGCAGGTGGTGGATTGTCGTAGTATTACTGGTGCATATCACAAATCCTGGTGATGCCAGGCAGACAATCTCTGAAGAGTATTGATGCTAGTTGGGGTCACCCGTCTTGTAAAGAAAGCAATGGCAGATGATCATGACCATGATCGCCCACGTCATACGACACGTTGCATAATGAACAAATAAGCACCGTAATCCAACAAGTACAACAAGAACAAAATGTCTTTTATCACTTTGTTACTTCCCCCAAACTTTATCCCCCTGTGTGATGGTTACGCTGTATTTAAAATGCTGTAATCAAGAGACCAAAGTCACTGATGTAAATTCAAATCTCTTTGAAATTATGAGAATGCACATCCTTTTGTAATAAACCATTCAGGTTTATGCCTGCAGTACCGAAGTGTTGACGTTTGGTTCCTGAATTAATAAATCTGCAATGTAGTTGTAAGTCAACGCGTTGTCAGTTTACATGGTTGGTGCTTTGTTGAATTAAGTTCTTACTGTCAACATAATATTGTGTTTTCTGTTAAAACTTCAACAATCCATCGTGTTTGAATACTCAAGCTGATGGCTGAGCATTTTTTTGCGTAGAGAGAAATACACAAATACATTCTGCTTTTCTTTCCCTTTCTCCAGAAATCACCCTCCTACATCTCTGGCTTTAACTCATTCTTGGATCATGCTTTTCCTCCTAGTGTACCACCCAAGTGAATACACCCCTTGTGCTTAACCCTAGAAAGAGAGGTTCAGTATTTTGTGGCCACGGGAAGCTCGTTGCCTGCTGAATGATGGAATCTTTCCTCATCTCAGTCCAAAATGCCTAACCCCTTCCTTACAACATTTCCTGTCTGAGGAAAGTGGCTCTTAGCATTCACTCTGACAAGTCATCTCAGACTTCTAAACTTTTAATAAGATAGCTGCTCTTCTAAATGATGGAGAATGTAAGATTAATCTGATTAATCTCTCCTCAAATCTGTTAGCACAGGAATTAATTTAGTGAGGTTTGCTAGACTTCCAGTAAGACAAGAAAGTGATTCTTGTGGTAAATTAGAATTTAATTTACATGCTTTATATCTTGCATGAATTAAGGGGTGCCATGGTAACATAACGGTTAGCTATTACAGTGCCAGTGACCAGGGTTCAATTCCCGTCGCTCTCTGTCAGGAGTTTGCACATTTTCCCCATAATTGCGTAAGTTTCCTCCGGGTGCTCTGGTTTCCTTCCATTTTCTACAAATGGACAGTGCATGTTAATAGGTTAATTGGTCATGTAGATGTAATTGGGTAGTGTGGGCTCGTTGGGCCAGAAGAGCCTGTTACCATGCTATGTCTCAAAATAAATATAAAACAAAATTGAAAGGAACTTCTAAAATATTATCGTGACACTAAGATTCAGTGATGGACGGACTGGGGCAATTTTAATTGAAGCAATAATTCTTTCAGTTTAGTTGATTCCAAGTGCCACTTTAGATTTTATGACTTCTTTGTGTTTTCATGCTGGACTTGGAGCAACTCTAGCAAAGGCTATTAGCACTCATGTCTCTAACTAAGAAGGAATTGAACACAAAAACCTCAATAACTTGAGACTAAGATCCTAGCATACAGTGAAAAGCTTTCGTCTGTATACACCCAGACTGATCATTTCATACGTTAATACACTGCAGTAGTAAAACCACTGTACATAGAATAAAATGTTGCAGTTACAGAGAAAGTGTAGTGCAGACAGATCAAAAAACTGCAAAGGCAAAACTGAGGTACAGTACTGTGCAAAAGTCTTAGGCACATCTACATAAGGATTGCCAGGGGAGGGGGGGAGTGGTGTGGGTGCAGACACACCAAGCCCTGAGACACCAGGCAAAGTAATTTGATTTCAAACAATTAGTTTATTGATCATTACAGAATGTCCCTCTGGTGCTTCCCGCTCCCTCCCCCCTCCCTTCCCCTTTTCCCAACTATGATTCCCCTCTCCCTGCTCCCTTCCCACTCTCAGTCCACAGTAGAGACCCGTATCAGAATCAGATTTATCATCACTCACATAGGTCATGATTTTTTTTTTTTGCAGCAGTACAGTGCAATACATAAAATTACTATAGTACTGTGCAAAAGTCTAAGCCACCCTAGCTAGAAATATGTGAGTAAGACTTTCGTACAGAACTGTGGACTCAGGGATCAAGAATTCATCTTTTATCAAGCAAGAATTCCATTAAAGAATGTGATAGCAACTGAACAGGAGCTGTCCTAGAGGCTGGTGGTTCACCGTCTTAATTCTGATGAAGGGTCTCGACCCAATATATCAACGGTTTATTTCGCTCCGTAGCTGCTGCCTGACATGCTGAGCTCCTCCAGCACTTTGTGTGTGCTGCTCAGGATTTCCAGCATCTGTAGAATCTCTTTGTCAGCAGAGGGGAAGCTGACTTGCAGGATAGACCAGATTGTTTTCACAATTCTCTATAGCTTTTTCCAGTCTTGGACTGAGCAGTTGCTGTACCAAGCTGTGATGTATCTGGACAGCATTACAGAGTTATGAATTTATTGAATATGCTCGCAGTAAAATGAATCTCAGGATTGTATATGATGACGTATATGTACTTTGATAATAAATTTACTTTTACCTTTTCTATGGTACAACTGTATATTATACTGGGTTTGGAGCTCACAAGTGGGTCACATTAGGTAAGGATGGCACATTTCCTTGTCTGTGGATACCACACTGAGTTGAAGAACGCACTGTTTTCCCTGTGACCATGTGGGTTTCCTTTCTGTGCTCTGGGCTCTGCCCCACATTCCAAAGATGCACACTTAGGGTTAGTAAGCTGTGGGCATGTTGTGTTGGTGCCAGAAGTGTGGCAACACTAGTGGGCTGCCCCCAGCACATCCAAGAGATTCAAGATTGCTTAATATTATTTTCCAGTACACAAAGAATAAATATTTGTTACTCTGGATCTGATACAGCACAAAAAAGCTAAAGAACACAACCCTGAGAAAAATAATCTCAGGGTTGCGTATGATGACATATATGTAGTTTGATAATAAATTTACTTTGAATTTTGAACACAATAAAGCATTAAAAGACGATAAATATAAATACATAAGGTAAGTTATAAACATTGACTGTATAGAAACATAGAAACATAGAAAATCGGTGCAGGAGTAGGCCATTCGGCCCTTCGAGCCTGCACCGCCATTTATTATGATCATGGCTGATCATCCAACTCAGAACCCCGCCCCAGCCTTCCCTCCATACCCCCTGATCCCCGTAGCCACAAGGGCCATATCTAACTCCCTCTTAAATATAGCCAATGAACTGGCCTCAACTGTTTGCTGTGGCAGAGAATTCCACAGATTCACCACTCTTGTGTGAAGAAGTTTTTCCTAATCTCAGTCCTAAAAGGCTTCTCCTTTATCCTCAAACTGTGACCTCTCGTTCTGGACTTCCCCAACATTGGGAACAATCTTCCTGCACCTAGCTTGTCCAATCCCTTTAGGATTTAATACATTTCAAAGCTTTGTGTACATAAAGTGATGCTAGGTAGAGGAGTATCTACATATAAGGTGATTCTGACAGGAAATGACTGGTGGTAGTAGGTTAGTAGGTGGAGGTGCTGCTCAGTCTTAGGGGAAGTAATTGTTTTTGAGTCTGGTGGTCCTGGCATGGACGCTACGTAGCTTTCCCCCTGATTGGAGTGGGACAAGCAGGCCATTAACAAGGTGGGTGGGATCCTTCATGATGTTACTGGCCCTTTTCCAGCATCTTTTAGTACATACAGTGGCATGCAAAAATTTGGGCACTCCTGGTCAAAATTTCTGTTACTGTGAATAGTTAAGTGAGTAGAAGATGAACTGATCTCCAAAAGTCATAAAGTTAAAGATGAAACATTCTTTTCAACATTTTAAGCAAGGTTAGTGTATTATTTTTGTTTTGTACAATTTTAGAGTGAAAAAAAGGAAAGGAGCACCATGCAAAGTTTTGGGCACCCCAAGAGATTTGAGCTCTCAGATAACTTTTACCAAGGTCTCAGACCTTAATTAGCTTGTTAGGGCTATGGTTTGTACACAGTCATTGTTAGGAAAGGCCAGGTGATGCAAATTTCAAAGCTTTATAAATACCCTGACTCCTCAAAACTTGTCCCAACAATTAGAAGCCATGGGCTCCTCTAAGCAGCTGCCTAGCTGTCTGAAAATTAAAATAAATGATGCCCACAAAGCAGGAGAAGGCTATAAGGCAAAGCATTTTCAGGTAGCCGTTTCCTCAGTTCGTAATGTAATTAAGAAATGGCAGTTAACAGGAACGGTGGAGGTCAAGCTGAGGTCTGGAAGACCAAGAAAACTTTCCGAGAGAACTGCTCATAGGATTGCTAGAAAGGCAAATCAAAGCCTCTGTTTGACTGCAAGAGACCTTCAGGAAGATTTAGCAGACTCTGGAGTGGTGGTGCACTGTTCTACTGTGCAGCGACACCTGCACAAATATGACCTTCATGGAAGAGTCATCAGAAGAAAACCTTTCCTGCGTCCTCACCACAAAATCAGCATCAGAAGCTTGCAAAGGAACGTTTAAACAAGCCTGATGCATTTTGGAAACAAGTCCTGTGGACTGATGAAGTTAAAATAGAACTTTTTGGCCACAATGAGCAAAGGTATGTTTGGAGAAAAAAGGATGCAGAATTTCATGAAAAGAACCCCTCTCCAACTGTTAAGCACAAGGGTGGATCGATCATACTTTGGGCTTGTGTTGCAGCCAGTGGCACAGGGATCATTTCACTGGTAGAGGGAAGAATGAATTCAATTAAATACCAGCAAATTCTGGAAGCAAACATCACACCGTCTGTAAAAAAGCCAAAGATGAAAAGAGGATGGCTTCTACAACATGATAATAATTCTAAGCAAACCTCAACATCCACAATGGACTACCTCAGAAGGCGCAAGCTGAAGGTTTTGCCATGGCCCTCACAGTTCCCTGACCTAAACATCATTGAAAATCTGTGGATAGGCCTCAAAAGAGCAGTGCGTGCAAGACAGCCCAAGAATCTCACAGAACTAGAAGTCCTTTGCAAGGAAGAATGGGTGAAAATCCCCCAAACAAGAATTGAAAGACTCTTAGCTAGCTACAGAAAGCGCTTACAAGCTGTGATACTTGCCAAAGGGGTATTATTAAGTACTGACCATGCAGGGTGCCCAAACTTTTGCTTCGGGCCCTTTTCCTTTTTTGTTATTTTGAAACTGTAAAAGATGGAAATAAAAAAGTAACCTTGCTTAAAATATTAAAGAAATGTGTCATCTTTAACTTTATACCCTTTGGAAATCAGGTCATCTTTTACTCGCTTAGCTACTCACAGTAACAGAAATTTTGACCAGGGTGCCCAAATTTTTGCATGCCACTGTATGTGTTTGATGGTGGGTAGGTTGGTGCCAGTAAAACTGTGTTGCCGATAGAAGAGGGTATGAGTTCTCCTGAAGTGATAACCATCTCCTTCGGCTTGTTCACATTGAGGAAGAGATAACTTGCCTGGCACCAGGTCTTGAGCTCTTCCAGCATCTCCATAGGCCGTCTCATCGTTATTGTAGATGATCCCCGATGCAAGTGACACATTTCACTGTGTCGATGTTTAGATGTACAAGTGGAGTCCTGTCATGGTGTAAAAATTGCAGTGATGGGCTGGAACATTTAATAATTTGCAGAGGGTTGTAAACTCAGCCAGCTCCATCATGGGCACGAGCCTCCCCAGCATCCAGGACACTTCAAGGTGCAATCCCTCAAAAAGGTGGCATCCATCTTTAAGGGCCCCCATCACCCAGGACATGTCCTCTTCTCATTCCTACCAACAGCGAGGAGGTACAGAAACCTGAAATGTTTCAGCAAACAGCTTCTTCCCCTATGCCATCAGATTTCTGAATGGACAATGAACCCATGAACACCACCTAATTACTATTTTTTCCTCTTTTTGTACTACTTGCTTAATTTAACTTTTCGAAATATATATATATACTTATTGTAATTTAGTGTATTATGTATTTCAATGTACTGCTGCCACACGACAACAAATTTCACGACATATACCAGTGATATTAGCAACACACACAAAATGCTGGAGGAGCTCAGCAGGGCAGGCAGCATCTATGGAAAAGAGTAAACAGTCAACATTTCAGGCCAAGATCCTTTATCAGGACCCTTCATCCACGAGTCCTGACGAAGGGTCTCAGCCTAAAATGTTGACTGTTTATTCATTTCCATAGATGCTGCCTGCCCTGCTGAGTTCCTCCAGCGCTTTGTGTGTATTACTTTGATTTTTAGCATCTGCAGATTTTCTCTTGTTTCTGATTCTGATATTCATTTCCTTCAATGGTTTTGCTCTGAGTGCACTAATTGTGCCTCCAAGGAGATCTTATGATCCAGCTTTTATCAGTTGATGAGGTGCTAATTAATAATGGCGAAGGCTGTATATTTGAGGGTGACACAGCAGGTTATCTCATTTTGCAAGTTAACATATGCTTTGGCTGGTGATGACAGTATGATTTATAAGGCAAATTACAAGACTACCTGCTAATGTCTGCCTCTGTGTCTAACAGTGCTCAGAGAATCACTCAACTTAGCTTTCTAAAGTAGCATAATGTCTGCTTACAGTTAGATTCCTGTCACTGGAATGAGAAGTTAGAGTAAACTTTCTTGATTGCTTTGTGAGTTTATTCAGTGAATATTTGAACTATGAAGGCTCCCTGCTCTGTGTTAGATTAACTGACTTCAGCGAGAGCAATTTTCAAAGATATTAAATCAAGCCTTGCGCACACACTCTGTTTATAAATTGATCTGTATGTTTGAAAGGGCTTTTCTTTCCTAAATATAAGGTGACAGACAGCACTAATAAGGACAAATGTTTCATAAACAGTGCTCCAGAGGGTAAATGCAGCATAATAAAACCATTTCTTGTCTATAACACTTCTATCCCTTTGTTCATTGCAATACCAAGAAGTGGTAGATCATTAGATTTCTGTTCATTTGCAGAATGCAGACTTCCCAGTGTAAATTCGTCCACCTGAATTTCCCCCTATACTGAGAGGTCTGTTCAGAGTCAAATAGTCTGGGCGCATATATAGAATACAAATCAGACATAAAATTTGATTTTTACAGTGGCAATGCAGTGCATGGTAATAAAAATTACCATAAATTACATAAAAAAAGTTTAGGGTTATCTTTTGGCACTTGGAAGTTGGTACAGAGGAGATATCAGGGGTAAGAGGGTAATTTTTTACACAGAGAGTGGTGAGTGTGTGGAATGGGCTGCCAGCAGCGGAGGTGAAGGCGGAAACGATAGGAACTTTTAAAAGGCTCCTGGCTAGGTACATGGAGCTTAGAAAAACAGAGGGCTAAGGGTAAGCCTGGGCAGTTCTAAGGTAAGGACATGTTCGGCACAACTTTGTGGACTGAAAGGCCTGTATGCGCTGTAGGTTTTCTATGCTTCTATGATTCTATGTTTTCAAGATTCAAAGTAAATTTATTATCAAAGTACAAACGTTTGTACATATATATCACTATATACAACCCTGAGATTGATTTAATTAATTTATCTATCTATCTTATGCAATCAATTATTTCGTGTTTTATATTTGCAATTAATTTCGATCACTTTGTAGAGATTTGTTTTCACCTTGACACGAAGAGTCTTTCTGTTGACCAGTGTCAAAAAAGCCAAATTAAATCCACTGTGATTCCATGTTGTAAAACAAAGGAACATGACAAATTCCAAGGACAATGAGTACTTTTTATAGGCACTGTATCTACCTCTTTGCTTGTTTATTTATTTATTGAGATGCAGCATGTCACCCAGCAACCCCCAATTGAACCTTAACCTAATCACAGGACGATTTACAATGACCAATTAACCCACCAACTGGTACATCTTTGGACTGTGAGAGGAAACCCATGCTGTCTCAGGAAGAATGTACAAACCCCTTAGAAGTCATATCAGGAATTGAACCCCGTCGCCTGTACTGCAAAGCGTTGTGCTAACCACTACGTTACCATGCTGCATTGCAGGCATTCACAGTAAATACAATGGAGCACAACAGAATCAATGAAAAACTGTACAGAAACAAAGTCAGATGAACAACCTACATGAAAAAGACAACAAATTGTACAAATTGTGCAAACTGCTGCTGTAATGAAACTGACGCTTTGGGTTATGTACCCTTGATATGCATAGCTTTCTCACTGTAATGCATTTTCCTTTTCGGTGACGGACTTAGAAAGAGATTACTTCAAAACCAACTGAGATCTCAGGTGCAGTCATATCAACTAAAATTGTAATTGACTGGACTGGCAGCTGCACTACAACAAATGGCTGCTTACACAGTGCAAGTACCTTTTGACATATTAGGATTGGAACTGGTTTATTATTGTCACATGTACTGTGGTACTTTGAAAGTCTTGCTTTGCATTCTTACACAGTGCATTAAGGTAGTACAAGGTAAAACAATAGCAGAATACAGAATAAAGTGTAACATTTACAAAGAAAGTGCAGTGCAACTAAACAATAAAATGACATTATAATGAGGTCGATTCCAAGAATCCATCTTATTTTGCTAGAGAACTATTCAATAGCCTTGCAAATGACATGATTGCTTGCTGGAGATAGACCTCGGTTGGCTGCTGGGGATGTAATGTCGGGAAGTATATCCCGACATAACATCTCCAGCAACCAAGTGAGGTCTATCTCCAATGGGAAAAGGATTAGAAGATGAGAGTGGATCGCATGTGTCCTTGACTTTGATGATGAACCATGAGAAAGTGAAATCAGAAAGTCGATACATGGAAGAAAGTGAGAGGTTGATCAATCTTCTGAGAGTACCATTGCTAGTGTGAACATCTCAAGCATGCAAACTTGTACATTTCTCTAACAAAGGAGGTGACAAGAAGATACCCTGAGGCAGCAGGAACTTTGCTCCAGGGAATGAAATGAATAATGTTGGATGGTGACTACTTTCCTAAACATGTGCTTAGTTGGTATTTGGTATATTATTGTGACATGTACTGCGTCAGTAAAGCACTTTGTTTACATCTCATCCAGACAAAATAGTACAAAGGGAAAAGCTATAACAGAATGTAGAATAGAGTGTTACAGTTACAGAGGCCCTTCATCCTGAAGGAAAACTCTATTCCTCGAAGAAGGAGAACAGCTCACATATTTTGGAATAGAATGTGAGCCACATCCTGAGAACAGATGTGGTGGAGACAGAGGAGTTGAGGAAAGGGAATAGCATTTTTGCAAATGACAGGGTGTGAAGAGTTATAGTCAAGAAAGCTGTGAGAGTCAGTATGATAGTCTGCCTCCAGAGATGGAGACAGAGCAATCAAGAGAAGGAAGAGCGTTGTCAGAGACAAACCAAGCACATTTGAGGAAAGCGTGGAAGTTGGAGGCCAAGTTGATGAAATTGATGAGTTCAGCATGGGTGCAGGAAGCAGCACCGTTAACATAATTGATGTAGTATAGCGCGGTCTCAGCCCGAAATGTTGACTGTTTATTTCTCTCCATAGATGCTGCCTGACCTGCTGAGCTCCTCCAGCACTTTGTGTGTGTCTTTTAAAAATATATCATGTTATTTACCTCACTTGGTATTTTGTGCAACCTTGTATCTAAACGTAATGCTTCGGTTAAGAACATGTTTTATTTTATTTTTACTGCTATGCAGTTAGGTATTTGATTTCAGCAGCTTTTCTGCAAAATGCAGTGGTGTTCTGTTAGTTAAGGATTATAGACTCATGTTTTGGCTTCTGCTTAGATAAAGAGCCATTTGCTCAGCTGAGGAATATTGTGTCAGCCAGTAGCGTTTGTTATTGGTAACGCTCTGTAACGCTCTATCTGGTGGGATGCCATGGAACATGCGAGACAGCTGGACGGGATCAGATTTCAGAGGGACAGTGGTCTGGTTTTGGGGTCTTTATTGGCAAGGGGTGTGGAGCAGAGCGTAAGGGAAGGTGCTCACAGAATTCCGCCCGAAGTAGAGACCCCACTGTAAGAAGTGCTTTGTGCAGACAAATGGCTCCAAGGAGGAAGTGCCCATACCCTTGAGTTAGCCAGTTTGTTCATAATGTTCTTTGAGGGAAGTTTGAAACATGGCTGGTGATGTGGGTTAAGCACTGTGAGTAAAGCGATACACCTGACTACTCCAGAAATGAGCTCCAATGCTTATGTGCACATTTAGACGGGTGCTGGGCCATTTTCTTTTTCTTTTCACCCTTTTAACGGTTTGTTTAAGCTGAAATACTTGTAAATGTACTTTCACTTTAATTTTATGCCAGAGCAAGGTCAATTATTTCCCGGTGAATGGTAACTTTGCATGGTGCAGCACTTACACAGCATTCACCATAATTTCCAACAGAACATTTCAACTTTCCTGTTTGTTTGAACCCAAATCACACTGAACCTAGACATCTGTTGCTTACTGACGGTGGGCTTTTCACCATTACCCATATGATGCTGAGTCACATGATTGTTAGCCACAGTTAGCTAATAAGGCTGATTTATTACAGCCATGGTGACAGAGTTACATAAGTAAATTAGCAGTTGAATAATCATTTTAATAATTAATTCTTTGGAGGTCCCCAACTCTAAACACTGATTGACTGAATGTATTCAGAAATACATGGATCTTCTGACACGAAAAAGAAAGAATTTGAATGAAGTGCTGGAAAATAGAGTTGTGATGGAGGTTTGAACTGATAGAACGGTGGGAAGGTAGAAGAAGACAGTCCCAGAAGTAGAACATGAGATAGAATCAGGAGAATATAAGGCTCCAGTCACAGGTTTCATCATGCAATAAGTTCCTCTGCTTCAAATAAAGGGTGGTGTGATAGGTGGAAGTACATTTCTGCCAAAGGAGTAATGCCCTCCTTCCCTCTGCAAGACTGCAGGTCACCCTTGGGCAAGGTGTAGCACCTGCTTAGCCCTCTGGATCAGGGTCACGTGAAGCCATGGCGGCATGTGGCAGATGGTTGTGTGAGCAGCTGGTGTATATCACAAATCCTGGTTATACAACCACAGATGCCAGGCAGACAATCTCTGAAGAGTATTGGTAATGGCTGAGGTCACCCGTCTTGTAAAGACACTGCCCAGAAGAAGGCAGTGGCAAACCATTTCTGCAGAAGAGTCTTGCCAAGAGCAATCATATCAACAGATGGAAGACTATGATCACCCACATCATATGACATGGCACAAGATGATGATGATGATGACCTCAAATATACATTTCCTTTTGTCTTCTGATTCTCTCCTGTTGGTCCTGATCTTTCGTACACCCAGATGATGAACATTCACATTATCTGAAGGAGGGAATTCCCCCAAATGCACCACCCCATGCAAGAAGAAAGTTTTTGTCATTTTATTTCTTCACCACATGGAGGCCAGGGTCTCACCACCACATCCCCAGTGGGAACCAGGGTGGGGAAGGTACTAAATGCAGCCCTTGCCAGCAATAACTATGTCCCAAAAATGAATTAAAAGAAAATGTGTGAGGAGGATGTCAAGATCAAGGGTCATATTTTTGCCATTTGCCATTGCTTTCAAGTAAGCAAGGCCATCCCCACAATTGAGCACATTTGCAAGGAGCACTGCCACAAGAAAACAACATTCAGAATATAGTACCCTCACCATTCAAGCCTTGCTCTCTTCTCACTAATGCCATCAGGCAGGAGGTACGGGTTACACACAACCAGTTTCTTGAACAGCTATTCCACGACAGCCATCTGGCTTCTGAGCAGGCGTGGATAACTTCAGTCACCACAACACTGAACTGATTCCTCAACCCACAGACTCACCTCCAAGGATTCTACAACTCATGTTCTCAGTATTCTTTCTATTTGCATAATTTTTCAAGGTAATATATTGCAACATACTCTATAAGTACTTTGATTAAAAAAACTTTAATTTGACTTTACTTTGAAATACTTGCAAATGAATGTAATATAGCAAGAGATTCAATGGACATCTTCAATAATAAAGATTATTGACTCTTAATTCTTGATTCTTTGTCTGCACTGCACTTGAAGGGAAAGGGCTACTTAGAGTAGTGAATGCATCCAATCTATATGGGGTAAAACCCACCCCACTATTGAGCACATCCACATCGAGCACTGTCACAGGAAATCAGCATCCATCATCAAGGATCCTGACCACCCAGGCCATGCTCTCTTCTTGCTGCTGCCATCAGGAAGGAGGTACAAGGGAGTCGACTCCCATATACCAGGTTCAGGAACAACCAGTTACTACCCCTCAACCATCAGGCTCTTGAACCAGTGGTGAGAACTTCACCGGCCCCATCACTGAACTGTTCCCACAAACAGTGGACCCACTTTCAAAGAACCTTCATGTTCTCAATACTTATTGCTTATTTATTTATTTATTTATTTATTGTTATTGTTTTCTTTTGTATTTACACAGTTTGTTGTCTTTCATTGATTCTATTATGGTTATTGGATTTACCGAGTATGCCTGCAAGAAAATGAATTTTAGGGATGTATATGGTGACATATATGTATTTTGATAATAAACTTACTTTGAACTTTGAACTTTCCCTGTAACTTCCCGCTGCAATCTGTAAGGAGTTTGTACGTTCTTCCCATGACCGCATGAGTTTCCTCTGGGTGCTCTGGTCTCCTCCCACAGTCCAAACACGTACCAGTTGGTAGGTTAATTGGTTGTTGTAAATTGTCCCACGAGTAGGCTAATGTTAAATCTGTGCTTGCTGGGCGGTGTGGCTCAATGAGCTGGAAGGGCCTATTCTGTGGTTGTATCTCAATAAATAAATAAACAAATAAATAAAACACTATATCCTGCATTGCTATTGTTTTCTTTTTGTACTACTTGGACGCACTTGTATGTGGAATGATCTACCAGGAAGGCATAGAGAACCAAACTTTTCACTGTATTTCAGTGCAGTTATATAGCACAGAAACAGGCCTTTTTGGGCTACCATGTCTCTGCCAATCATCAGGCATAGGCAATCTATACTAATCCTACTCATCCCTCCATGTCTCTCTCTGCTTTGCTCAATCAAGTACCTGTCCAGATGTGTTGTTCCTGCTTGCACCTCCACCATCTCCTCTGGCAGCTAATCCCCAAAACCGGTTATATTTGGAGCCGAGGGCAAAGGATGGGCTTGTGTTCAGCTCACTGCTCCACAAAGTTTATTCACCTCGGTGCTGAACTGAGGCTGCGGCCTGCAACTAATGGACTCCAGAGTCGGCTGCAGCGATGACTGGCTTCGTGGCTGTGGACTCACTTTCATGAACTTCAGTTCTGAATGTTACTAGGTTACTTTTATTGTTTGCACATTTTGTGTTTTTTTTACCCCTGCACATTGGGTGTTCCTCTGATCTTTTCTCACGGGTTCTGTTGGGTTTCTTTGTTTTGTTGCTACCTGTAAGGAGGTGAATCTCAAGGTTGTATAAAGTATGTATAATTTAAACCAGATATTTAATAATCTGGTTTAAAATGGCACTACTGAAGTTGTGCAACAGCTTACTAATAATTCAGAAGGCAAGAAATACGATTAAAAATATTACTGATAACAGTTTTTCTGAAGTAAATTGTTGTCAATTGTCACTGTGAACTATGGAGAAGCAAACGGAGGTGATGTTGGTTCGAAGGATGAGCCATGCATGTGCATTGCAAAGCCAAAGCACACCACATTCAAGGTGGGATCGCAGACGGAGCTGGTATCGCTGTCGCCGTTAGCGTGAATGATTTGGAGAGAAGTTGACGAGGAAGAGTTTCGATGCCCAGTCACCAAACACGGGTGCAATGTTGGATCAAGCCGAGCTGATTTGGTGAGATCAAGAACGGTTTCGGGCAGGGCAGCCTGGGTGTGTCACTGCACAGGGGTCCAGGTCCTGGAGCCAAGCACTGCTATCAGGCAATTTAAACACCAGTCCAGGTAGGCTGGAAAGCATGAGTGTCGGGACTGGAGATGGGACAAGGGTTGGGCTGATTTCACTCCCTTTACCACAGAACTTGTTCTTCTGTCTGTGACGCTGTGACTGTGGACTGCTCTGGGAGCTGTCCTTTCTGCATGTTCACAGTGTTTTGCCCCACAAATGTGATGAACTGATACCGAGGCTTGGGCCTACATTGCAGAGTGGATCTAAGGACTCACTCTGGTTCAGAATGTTGTTGTTTGCATGATGTGTGTATTTTTATTTTCCTCTTTGTGCAGTGGTTATGGTCTTTCTTTTCTTTTAATTGGTTTCTTTGGGTTTCTTGCTTTATGGCTGCCTGTAAAGCAGACAAATCTCAAGGTGTACAATTTATACATTCTTTAATAAAAAGTGTACTTCTAACTTTGAACATTGTGTGAAAATTTACCCTTTGATCCCTTATGCGGGTGGCACGGTCAAGTAGTTGGAGGTTCAATAATATAGTGGTTAGCGTAATGACATTACAGCACCAGCGATCTGGGTTCGATTCCACCACCATCTGCAAGGAGTTTGTCCCTAAGGAGAGCGTGATTTTCCTGCAAGTGCTCCTGTTTCATTTCACATTCCAAGGATGCAAGCATTTGGGTTAGTAAGTTGTGGGCATGCTATTTTGGTACCGGAAGTATAGTGACACTTGCAGGATGTGTCCAGTGTTGCATATTTAATATTTCAATACTCTTTGAGTATTCTTCTAACTATTTATCTATATATATATATATATATATATATATATATATATATATAGATTAATTAAGCATTTTTGTTCACAAATAATTAATTACAGTTTATATGTAAAAATACGCTAATTGCATATGTTATCATGTACGTATGTGATACGTGCACACCTCACTCAAAGTAAATTCAAACTTAGACACGGATTTCGGACTCCAGGGCCTTTCTTTGAACTAGTTTAAAGTTTTGAAGTTACAAAACATAACATTTGGAATATGCTCAGACTGTGCTGGTGGTTAACACAATCAATGTATTTCACTGTATGTTTTAACGTTTCAATGTACATGTAATAAATAAAGCTAATCTTTATCTTTAGACCTCCTTCCTCTCACCTTAAACCTTTAACCTCTAGTTTCAGACACCCCTACCATGGGAAACAGACTGTATCTATGTCTCTCATAAATTTATTTCCAAAGTTCAAAGTAAATTTATTATCAAATTACACATATGTCACTATATACTACCCTGAGATTCATTTTCTTGCAGATATCCATAGTAGAACAAAGAAATACAATAGAATCAATGAAAAGCTACCCACTAAGACTGACAAACAACTAACATGCAAAAGACAAACAGTACAAATAAAAATAAATAAATAATGGTGAGAACGTGAGTTGTGGAGTCCTTGAAAGTGAGTCTACGGGCTGTGTTCAGGAGCAGTTTAGTGTTGAGGTGAGTGAAATCTTGGTCACCTCTCAGACCCCTTACATTCTCATCCAAATCTTTCATGTGATAATAATGAACCACCTACCAGTTACCGAATTGAAAACTTCAGAAGTTTCTTTCTGAGGTAAAATTCCAACAAACTCCTGTGGTATTTAATTTTTTCCCCCCTCTACATTTCTCCAATGTAGCGCTGTACAGGACAGGGAAAGGCCTAGAGATGAAAGGATGGTGTGCTGTCCAGATCAAGAACTTTATTTAATAGCGGGGTGGGGGGGTGGGGCCGCTCCAAGCCGTTGCTGAGAAAGAACGAAGTGCCCTGATAAATTACTGCTTTTGATGAGCTGAAGTACTTTATTACCACGGACATTATTGTCACAAAGAGAATGCAATAACGAATGCTTTTATGTACTGCTTTTATGTGTGATTGACAGTGAAGTACGAGGAAAATCTAATTCTTTCTTCTGCTACTTAGAGGAAATAAATTGCCTCTGTTGACTTCTCATCAGGTTTTATGTCACTAGGCCAGAGTAATTTATAAGAGTCCAAGTTGCAAGAGCGATAAAGTAGAGTTCATTGCTGAAGGCAATCTTTGCACACATGAAATGTAATGTGGATGGACATTTGTCTAACTTTGTAGCAATGGACGTTGAATGCCTTGTTGTAAGCTTCCCACATCGCTCTTTATTCAGCCCCAATCTGGCCTGTTCCGTCGCTTTGCTTCTCTGGAATGATGAAGCATTTCAGTCATAAATCTTTAATAACAGGGTTTTGAATTACTGCTTCCAGAATAGGTTTCTGAAGGATGCCGTTTCCCATGAAACAAGCCTTTCTCCACTTGTCAGCCCACCAAACATTTGTTTCCGAAAAGAAGCTGCGACAACTGACTGCAGTCTGACCCAGACAAATAGCCAGTCACTCCCTCGCAGCTGACCACCGGCATTCCTTTTGCCCTCAGTAGACTTCAACACATCTGTAACAGTGAGCACTTAATGCTGTTAATCTTATGCTCACAGTGCATCATCCCTTTAGTCCAGAAAAAATTAAAAGTAAAAAATTAATTTGCTTTAAACCAACAGTTGAACGGTCAACAAATAGCTGACTGTTTTGTGTTAGGTGTGGTGACATTAGCCCGATTCTTATTATCTATACAAGAGTGTAAATTTGTTCATCAAGTAGACTCAAATCCCTCCACAAGACATAGGAGCGGAATAAAGCCAATCAGCCCATCAAGTCTGCTGTATTGGTTGATTTATTATTCCTTTCAGTAACATTCTCCTACCTTACCCCCTTAACCTTTGATGCCCATAACAACCAAAAACTGATCAACTCCAGTTTAAGTCTACCCAATGATTAGACCTCCATAGCCATTTGTGGCAATGAATTCCACAGACTCACCACCCTCTGGCTGAAGAGATTCCTCTTCATCTCTGTTCCAAAGGGGACGTCCCATTATTCTGAATTTGTGCCTTCTGATTCTAGAATCCCCCACTATAGGAAACATCCTCTCCACATCCACTCTATCTAGGCCTTTCTGTGTTCAATGGGTTTCAGTGAGATCCCTCGCGCCATTCTAAGAGAAACAGTTACTGAAGATGCACAGTCCTGCTCACTGAGTGTTGACAAGTGATTATTTTTTGGATTGCAAAGGGAAAAGAATACTCAGCAAGTCTCAGTTTCTTTTTTTTATATGAGTCTCCCGAGTGCTGCCAATGGCAAACTTTATATCATATGCTGAATAGGAGTCCAATGAACCTTTCTCCTTGTCCATTTACTTTTCCTTAGAGTCGAAAATTCAGGTGTTGGAGTTGTCATGCCCTTGTGCCCTATTGGGGACATTCCTTTAGAACTGAGATGAGAAGCAATTTCTTTAGCCAGAGGGTGGTGAATCTGAGGAATTTATTGCCACAGATGACTGTGGAGGCCAAGTCATTGTGCATATTTTATTTATTTATTTATTTACTTACTTACTTGCATACATACATACATACTTATTTTGAGATACAGGGCAAACTTGGTCCAACCAAGCAGAGTTCACTGCCAAGAAGGCCCACCAGCGCCTTTACTTCCTAAGAAAGCTAAAGAAATTTGGCCTGTCCCCTAAAACACTAAAACCCTCACTAATTTTTATAGATGCACCGTAGAAACCATTCTTCTAGGGTGCATCACAACCTGGTATGGAAGTTGTCCTGTCCAAGACCGGAAGAAGCTGAAGAGGATCGTGAACACAGCTCAGCACATCACACAAACCAATCTTCCGTCCTTGGTCTCACTTTACACCGCACGCTGTCAGAGCAGTGCTGCCAGGATAATCAAGGACACGACCCACCCAGCCAACACACTTTTTGTCCCTCTTCCCTCCGGGAGAAGGCTCAGGAGCTTGAAGACTCGTACGGCCAGATTTGGGAACAGCTTCTTTCCAACTGTGATAAGACTGCTGAACGGATCCTGACCCGGATCTGGACCGTACCCTGCAACTATCCGGACCTGCCTCTCGGTTTTTTTTGCACTACCTTACTTTCCCTTTTCTATTTTCTATTTATGGTTTATAATTTAAATTTTTACTATCGATTTGTACTCCAGGGAGCGTGAAGCGCAGAATCAAATATCGCTGTGATGATCGTACACTCTGGTATCAATTGTTTGGCAACAATAAAGTAAAATCAGACCCTTCCGGCCCAACAAACCACACTGCCCAGCAACCCACGTATTTAACACTAGCCTAATCACAGGAAGATTTACATTGACCAATTAACCTGCTAATTGGAGCCTCTTTGGACCATTGGGGGGTGGGGGGGAACTGGAGTACTTCAAATAGTTCAAGTGGTTCCGTTTATGATCAGAGAATGTACACATTATACAACCTGAAATACTTGTCTTCGCAGACATCCACGAAAGACAGGAGGACCCCAAAAGAACGAACGACAGAAGAATGTTAGAACCCCAAAGCACCCCCGCCACACAAATAGCAACAAAGCATCAACCAGTAACCTCCCCCTCCTGCTTTAGGAAAGAGCGTCAGCACCCAATACTCACCCAGCAACAGCAAAACACCCAGAGACCATGATCTGCAGTCAACAAAAAAAAAATAATTTTTACCTGACAGTTCAACATGCAACTGTCTGAACTTATGTGTTTGTAATGATGCTGCAAGCAAGGTTTTCATTGCACTTTACGTCACTGTGTCTGTGCACATGACAACAAAGTCAACTTAACTTGACTTCTTGCACCAAACTGATTAATTCTTCATGTCCATGTCTCAGGGAAACTTCGGATGAACACCAAATACCAGCAATTGCCACAACCCATGAATGAAGAAATAAAAAATAACTTGGCTGATGAATTTCTGACATTGCAATTGTGATTATACTTTAAAAATATTTCAAGGTTGAGTTGCTGAGGTTTTAGAAATAAAAGGTTTTGTTTTTATTCTTTGTCTGAGCTCATTCGGTTGTTGAGCTAATTCCTCGTCCCTTGTTTGCATTTCATTCACTGCCAACTGATGAGTGAGCTTAGAGATTAATGTTCAGCTAATTTGTACTTTGTAAAAATAATGTTAGGGAGAAGAAAAGTAATTCTCCAGCGATAAGTGAATTTGGTGATGTTATTCTGAAAACATAAAGAGATGGTAAAGATAAAAGTTTAGCCTAAGAACACCTGCAGTAATATCAAATAATGGCCTCCAAACCTCCAACACTGTAAAGCCATGCATCCTTCTTTTGTTAGGTTACTGGACCTAACAAGGTCAAGAATAGAGAGCTCAAATGAAAAGCAAATTACTGGAAGAACTCAATGGTTCAGGCAGCATCTGTGGAAGGAAACAGACAGGTGATTTTCAGGTTATAGAATAGAGAATGTAGAGCTGTACAGCACAGGAATAGACACTTCAAAGTTCAAAGTAAATTTTATTATCATATATATGTCAGCATTTACAGTACAACCCTGAGATTCATTTTCCTGCAGGCATACTCAACAAATCCATGCAATAGTAACTATTACAGAATCAATGAAAGACCACTCAAATAGTGCACTCAACCAGAGTGCAGAAGACAACAAACAGTGCAAATGCAAAAAGAAGAAACAATATTACTAAATAGATAAGCAATAAATATCGAGAACATGAGATGAAGAGTCATTGAAAGTGAGTTCATTGATTGTGAGAACATTTCAGTGATGGGCAAGTGAAGTTGAATGAAGTTGTTCCTTTTGGTTCAAGAGCCTGATGATTGAGGGGTAATAATTGTTTCTGAACCTGGCGGTGTGAGTCCTGAGGCTCCTGTACCTTCTCCCTGATGGCAGCAGTGAGAAGAAGGTGGAGGGGGTCCTTGATGATGGATGCTGATTTCCTGTGACGGTGTTTTCATATAGATGTGCTCTGTGGTTGGGAGGGCTTTATCCGTGATGGACTGGACTGCATCCACTACTTTTTGTGTACTGAACTAATTAAGCTAATGTTGTCTCAATACACTAATCCCAGATGCCTGTATATGGCCCATATCCCTCCATTCTCTGCACATTCTTGTGATTATCGAAGAACCTCCTAAACGCCTCTTTGTATCTGCCTAAATTTGCTCAACCTCTTCTTGTCACACATCCCGTCTAATCCAGCAGCATCCAAGTAAACCTCCTCTGCACCTTCTCCAGGGCCTTCACATCCTTTCTATAGTGGGGCAACCAGAAATGAAACAACATCTCTAACCAGGGATTTGGAAAGCTGCCAAATAACTCCCTGATTCTTGAACTCAACGTCCCGGCTATAAAACGCAAGGTGAGATCCTTCACCAGGAAAGTCTAGAAACCTACATTCAAATTGCACCATGATGAACTGAAATTTTAAATTAAATTAATAATATGGAAGTTTAAAAAGGAGCAGCTATTATTGGTATTCTGCTTCCCGGGGCAGAAATAACTAATACTGGCGAGCGTAATTTTAAGGTGTTTGGAAGGGAGTACAGGGGAAGGTTGGAGATAGGCTTTGACATAGAGAGTGGAACACATTGCCAAGGGTGGTGGTGGAGAGAGTTACAATAGGGACGTTTAAGAGACCCATAGAAAGGCGCATGATTTAGAAAGTGGAGAGAAATGTCAAGGGAAGGGTTAGATTGATCTTGGAGAAGGTTAAAAGGTCAGCTTAACCTTGTGGGCCAAAGGACCTGTGCTGTGCTGAACTGTTCTATGTTCCATGTACTATGGTCTTGGTAATGGTGACTAAGCACCATCCTCCAACAGCATCGAGGGTGAGAGAGAGACTCTTTGAATGCAGAGACATTCCTTCAGGAGCCGCAAGTGAGAGAGGGAGCGAAAGAGACCATCACACGCAAACACCGTCCTCCAGCAACAGCGAGCAAGGTGCTGGACACACACTTGCCTTCTACACTCACCTCAATGATTTCAATCTTCCTCAAGTGCTTTAATCAGTGAGGATTAGAGTCGATCATAGGCTCAAGCCTTGTTTCCAGGCTTCTTGGCCACAAGCTTTGCCGTTGCCTCAACAAACACCTTCGGAGATAGCAGAGTACCAGTCCACTCAATTGACTTGAATATGTACCACCAAAATGTAGATCACAGGCTCCAGCAGTAGTAGAACTACATTTGAAAGAAAGAGAAGATGTAAAAGAAGTAGTTTCATGAACCATCTGGAAGGGGGCGCCCACGGTCGCGTTGTTCTCTAGCACCATCTTCAACAGTAAGTTCAAGTCAAACACTTATATTTCCCTGCTCTGCTGTGCTTTGTTTTGTCAGTGCTGGCATTGTCAGTGATACCCTGATTCTTAATAAATTAATAAATAGGAACAGAAGTTTTTCTCAAGTCCTGTCCAGATGGACAAAATAAATATTGATGGATTCTGTGACTATTATTTGATGTGCTGTTAATGATGGCTGGCATGGACAGTGGAGGATAGGATGAGTTGGATTCATCTTTCAAAGAGCTGGCACAGGTACCTACGATCTGCGATTCCATGATAGTTTGTGGAAGGTTTCAAAGGCTCAAGGGACGCTGGACTTATTTATTGTTGGAATTGTGTGTGCTGGGTCTGTTTTGCATCAGAATTAGCAGGCCAAATGACAGGAAGTAATTACTGGCAAAAAGTTAATGCACAAATAAAGACAACTTCATAAGGGGAAACAAAGGATGTACAAAGAGATATTGAAGCTGATGATCGGGCCAGTGATCACACTGTCCTTCCAACTCAACAAGGATATGACCTTTTCTTTGGTACCCTTTAATACTTCCATTTATCATGCAATTCCTTCTAAAATCATTTGGTGATTCTGCTTTCCAAGTTGAAAGTAAATTTATTATCAAAATACATAAATATCGTCATATGCCACCGCTGCCTGTGGGGATTTTGTGCGTTCTACCTGTGACCACGTGAGTTTCCTCTGGGTGCTCCGGTTTCCTCCAAAAGTCAAAAGACCTACCAGTTGGTAGGTTATTTTGTCATTGTAAATTGTCCAGTGATTAGGCTAGAATTAAATCGGGGAATAGCTAGGCTGTGCGGCTCGAAGCTCCACAAGGGCCTATTCTAAATTGTATCTCAATAAAAAAATAAAATACAACCCTGAGATTCATTTTCTTATGGGTATTCGCTGTAAATTACTAGCAGTGTGCCAGGTTTTGAAGGAAGAGAAGTGAGGGCAGTTACTATTACAAAGGAGCAGGTGCTCAAAAAGCTGAAAGACCTAAAGGTATATAAGTCATCCAGACCAGATGAACTGTAAGAGGTAGCAGTAGAGATTGTGGAGGTATGAGTAATGATATTTCAAGAATCATTGGATTCTGGTACGGATCCGAATGAATGGAAAATTACAAATGTCACTCCACTCTTTAAGAAAGGAGGGAGGCAGCTGAAAGGAAATTATAGACCAGTTAGCCTGACCTCAGTGGTTGGGAAGATGTCGGAGTCAACGGTTAAGGATGTGATTATGGAATACTTGGTGACACAGGACAAGATAGGACAAAGTCAGCATGGTTTCCTTAAAGGAAAATCTTGCCTGTTGAACCTTTTGGAATTCTTTGAGGAGATTACAAGTAAGAAAGCTAAAGGAGATGTTGTAATTTGGATCTTCAGAAGGCTTTTGAAAAGGTGCCATGCATGAGGCTGCTTACCAAGTTAAGAGCCCATGGTATTATAGGAAAGTTACTAGCACAGTTAGACCAGTGGCTGATTGGTAGGAGACAGCAAGTGGGAATCAAAAGATCCTTTACTGGTTGGTTGCCAGTGACTAGTGGTGTTCCGCAGGGGTCGGTGTTGGGACTGCTACTTTTTATGCTGTATTTCAATGATTTAGATGATGGAATAGATGACTTTGTTGACAAGTTTGCAGATGATATGAAGATTGGTGGGGGGCAGGTAGTGTTGAGGAAAAAAGAAGGCTACAGAAGGACTTAGATAGATTAGGAGAATGGGCAAGCAAGTGGCAAATGAAATACAATACTGGAAAATGCATGCCCATGCACTTTGATAGCAGAAATAAGTGTGCAGACTATTTTCTAAAAGGGGAGAAATTCAAAAAACCTGAGATGCAAAGGGAATTGGGAGTCCTTGTGCAGAACACCTGAAAGATGAACTTGCAGGATGCGTCATTGTTGAAGAAGGCAAATGCAATGTTAGCATTCATTTCAAGAAGGTTAGAGTGCAAGAGCAGGGATGTGATACTTGGCTTTATAAGGCACTGGTGAGGCCTCACCTTGAGTATTGTGAACAGTTTTGGTTTCCTCATCTAAGAAAAGATGTGTTGGCATTGGAGTAGGTTCAAAGATAACCCTAGGAATGAAAGGGTTATCATATGAGGAGCATTTGATGGCTCTGGGTCTGTACCCACTGCAATTTAGAAGGATGAGGGGGGGATCTCATTGACACCTTTCGAATGTTGAACTGCCTAGACAGAGCGGAAAGGATGTTTCCTTTGGTGGGGAAGTCTAGGACAAGAGGGCACAGCCTCAGGATAGAGAGGTATCCATTTAAAACGGAGAAGTGGAGAAATTTCTTTACACAGAGGGTGGTGAATTTGTTGAATTTGTTACCACAGGCAGCTGTAGAGGCCAGGTCATTGGGTGTATTTAAGATGCAGATTAATAGGTTCTTGATTGGCCACGACATCAAAGAGAAAGCGGGCAGTAGGGCTGAGGAGGAGAGAAAAGGATAAGCCACGGCCTAATTCTGCTCCTATGTCTTATGGTCTTTTGGGCTAATGAACATGATTGAATTCAGCATTTTGGTGAAGCTTTGGGGAAAAGAAAATTGAACTCTCAAGGAAGGTAACCGTTAGGAAGGTACACAAAGTCAGCAGCCCAGGCAGCGTCTATGGAGAGAAAATAATGATGTAATGTTGAACAGTGGTATGTTCACATGATATGATAAATACACTCAATGACCTCTTTATTAGGTACCTCATGTGTCTAATAAAGTGGCTACTTAGTGCATGTTCATGGTCTTCTGCTGTTGTAGCCCACCCACTTCAAGGTTCGATGTGTTGTGTGTTGAGAGATACTCTCTTGAACACCACTGTTGTAATGCGTAGTATTTGAGTTACTGTTGCCTTCCTGTCAGCTTGAAGCAGTCTGGTCACTCTTCTCTGACCTCTCTCATTAACAGCACATTTGTGTCCACCAAACTGCTGCTTACTGGATGTGTTTTTGTGTTTTTGAACCATTCTCTGTAAACTCTAGAGTCTATTGTGCATGAAAACCCCAGGAGCTCAGGATTCAATACCTTCATCACTTCGGCACAGAGAGAGAAAGTGTGTGTGTGTGTGTGAGAGAAAGAGTAACCTTTGACACCCTGACTAATGAAGAACCTATCAACCTCTGCTTTAAGTATACCCAATGACTTGCCTTGCACAGCCGTCTGTGGCAATGAATTCCACAGATTCACCACCCGCTAGTTAAAGAAATTCCTCTGCATCTCTACTCTAAAGGGGTGAACTTGTACTCTGAGCTGTGCCTTCTGGTCCTAGACTCCCCCACGATAGCTTCGCTTACTTTGTGTGCATTTTCTCATTGATACTGTTGAATTTCCCTGTTCTACTGTGAATGCCTGCAAGAAAATGAATCTCAAGGCAGTACAAAGAGGAGAAAATCTGCAGATGCTGGAAATCCAAGCCACACATACAAAACGCTGGAAGAATTCAGCAGGCCAGACAGCATCTATGGAAAAGAGTAAACAGTCGACATTCATCTCGGCCCGAAGCATCGACTGTATACTCTTTTCCGTAAATGCTGCCTGGTCTGCTGAGTTCCTCTGCCATTTTTTGTGTGTTGCTCAGGGTAGTATATAGTGACATCTACATTTGTACTTTGATAAAAGTAATTTACTATGAGCTTTAAACAGAAAGGAGTGAGGAAATCTGGAGATATGTTGGTAAGAAATGAGCATTCCATCTTTGATCAAGGAACGCATTGATTCAGGTAACTGTACTCGAGAACATTTGATGAATGATTTGTTTGCTTTCGATCCAGTTAGTGGCAACCAACAACGAAAATTCGACAGTTCACCAGAAAATGCAGCAATGTTCACAAGCACTTACTGGTCTGGTTGATGTTGCATGTTGTTTGAACAAAAAGTGCAGCCAACATCTTGTTTCATGTTTCCAATGCTAACAGAAAACAGGCACAATTAAACAGTTTCATCTCCTCTGTGGGTTTTGGCAGAAGACGGAAAGAATGTATTGGAAACCTTTGCCCAGAATTCTGTGTTTTATAATGGTTATTTTATAAAGGAAGAGAGACAGTTAGAATATAGATGTATAAAATCAAAGTAGATTGGGTGGGAGAAACGGACATTGATGGGCATATGAGCAGAGATGTATATGCAGGGCTACAATGCTCAGAGATAGAATGACAGATTGAGAAGTAGAGAAATAGATTAGAGAGTTATCAAGGTGTAAAGATGGAGAGAGAGGAAGAGGTGGATAAGGACGTAATGTTGAGATTTTATAAAACGCTGGTGAGGCCTCTCTTAGAGTATTGTTACCAGTTTTAGGCCCTTTCTCCGAAAAAGGATGTGCTGACATTGGAAAGGGTTCAAAGGATGTTTGCAAACATGATTCTGGGATTGAAAGGCTTATCATATGAGGAGTATTTGATGGCTCTGGATCTTTACTCACTGGAATTCAGAAGAATAAGAGGGATTCTCACTGAAACCTATCGAATGTTGAAAGGCCTCAATAGAGTGGTTGCTGAGAGGATACTTCCTATGGTGGGAGAGTCTAAGACCAGAGGTCACAGCCTCAGAACAGAGGGACATTCATTTAGAATGGAGATGAGGAGGAATTTCTTTAGCCAGAGAGTAGTGAATCTGTAGACTTCGTTGCCATGGGCGACTGTAGAGGCCAAGTCATTGGATATATATAAGGCAGAGGTTGATAGGTTCTTGATCAGTCAGGACATGAAGAGGTCACAGGGAGAAGGCAGGAGATTGGGGATGAGAGGGAATTGGATTGGCCATGATGAAATGGTGGAAAAAACTCGAGTTGCCAAATAGCCTAATTCTGCTCCTTTATCTTATGGCCATATCATAGATATGTACAGAGAGTTGGATTCCTATGAAGGCATGAGCAAATTGATGGGAAAAAGAAGCTGAGAATCATGCTGCAGATGAAACAGATAGGCTTGTATTACCAAATTCACGCACTAAACTATGATAGAAGTTCAGAGACCCTGAAATTAATTGATCAATTTAAATAATGCTGGTGTGTTTGAAGGATAAAAGAGAAAGTCAGGTAAATGTCTTGAGCACGTTGTGCACTCGAGGTGTCTCCAAATACTTCTCAACAATGGAGTTTTTATTTGTATCATGTTTATAATGAGGGAAAATGCATTTAATTTGTACCCATCAACGGTGCTGACAACCTGACAAACTGTCTCAGTAACTGTAATTGGGATGCTATCGTTGAGGTGTATGGTGTGTTGGCCTTCATTAGTCGGAGTATCGAGTTCAAGAGATGAGAGGTAATGTGCAGCTCTATATCGAGGGTATACTTTTAAGGTGATTGGAGGGAAGTACAGGCAGAATGTCAAATGTAGGTTTTTTCACAGAGAGGAATGCACTGTCGGGGGTGGTGGTAGAGGCAGATACTTTAGGGACATTTAAGAGATGCTCAGATAGGCACATGGATGATAGAACACTGGAGGGTTATGGAGGAGGGAAGGGTTAGCACAACCTTTTGGGCCGAAGGGCCTATAGCATGCTGTACTATGCTGTGTTCCCAGTGCAACCTCCTCCTGCAGTGTTTACTCCACTATTTCGGGAGCCACAGGAATGCAGTGATTAGCGCGATGCTATTACAGATTGGGGCATTCAATTCTTGGAGTTCAATTCCAGCGCCATCTGTAAGGAGTTTGTATGTTGCCCTCTTGAGTGCATAGATTTCCTCCAAGAGGTCTGATTTAAAAACATAGAAACATAGAAAACATACAGCACAATAGAGGCCATTTGGCCCACAAAGCTGTGCCGAACATATCCTTACCTTAAAACTACCTAGGGTTTACCCATAGCCCTCTATTTTTCTGAGCTCCATGTACCCATCCAAGAGTCTCTTAAAAGACCCTATCATTTCCACCTCCACCACCGCCGGCGGCAGCCCATTCCACACGCTCACCAATCTTTGCGTAAAATACTTACCCCCGACATCTCCTCTGTACCTACTTCCAAGCACCTTAAGATATGCCCTCTCATGCTAGCCAATTCAGCCCTGAGGAAAAGCCTCTGACTATCCACACGATCAATGCCTCTCATTATCTCGTATACCTCTATCAAGTCACCTCTCATCCTCTGTCGCTCCAAGGAGAAAAGGCTGAGTTCACTCAACCTGTTCTCATAAGGCATGCTCCCCAATCCAGGTAACATATTTGTAAATCTCCTCTGCACCCTTTCTATGGTTTCCACGTCCTTCCTATAGTGAGGTGACCAGAATTGAGCACAGTACTGCAAGTGGAGTCTATCCAGGGTCCTATTTAGCTGCAACATTACCTATCGGCTCCTAAACTCAATCCCGCAATTGATGAAGGCCAATGCACTGTATGCCTTCTTAACAAAAGAGTCAACCTGCGTAGCAGTCTTGAGTGTCCTATGGACTCAGACCCCAAGATCCCTCTGATCCTCCACACTGCCAAGAGTTTTACAATTAATACTATCTTCTGCCATCATATTTGATCTACCAAAATGAACCACCTCACAGTTATCTGGGTTGAACTCCATCTGCCACTTCTCAGCCCAGTTTTGCATCCCATCAATGTCCTGTTGTAACTTCTGACAGCCCGCCACACTATCCACAACACACCCAACTTTTGTGTCATCAGCAAATTTACTAACCCAACCCTCCACTTCCTCATCCAGGTCATTTATAAAAATCACAAAGAGTAGAGGTCCCAGAACAGATCCCTAAGGCACACCACTGATCACTGACCTCCATGCAGAATATGACCCATCTACAACCACTCTTTGCCTTCCGTGGGGCAAGCGAGTTCTGGATCCACAAAGCAATGTCCCCTTGGATCCCATGCCTCCTTACTTTCTCAATAAGCCTTCCATGGGGTACCTCAGCAAATGCCTTGCTAAAATCCGTATACGCTACATCAACAGCTCTATCTTCATCAATGTGCTTAGTCAGATCCTCAAAAAATTCAATCAGGCTCATAAGGCACAACCTGCCTTTGACAAAGCCATGCTAACTATTCCTAATCATATCACGCCTCTCCAAATATTCATAAATCCTGCCTCTCAGGATCTTCTCTATCAACTTACCAATCACTGAAGTATGACTCACTGGCCTAGAATTTCCTGGGATATCTCTACTCGCTTTCATGAATAAGGGGACAATATCTGCAACCCTCCAATCCTCCAGAACCTCTCCCATCCTCATTGATGATCCAAAGATCATTGCCAGAGGCTCAGCAATCTCCTTCCTCACTTCCCACTGTAGCCTGGGGTACATCCCGTCCAGTCCCAGTGACTTATCCAACTTGATGCTATCCAAAAGTCTCAGCACATCCTCTTTCTTAATAACTACATTCTCAAGCTTTTCAGTCCACTGCAAGTTATCTCTGCAATTACCAAGATCCTTTTCCGTAGTGAATACTGAAGCAAAGTATTCATTAAGTACCTCCGCTATTTCTTCCGGTTCCAAACACACTTTTCCGTTGTCACACTTGATTGGTCCTATTTCCTCACGTCTTATCCTCTTGCTCTTTACATACTCCTAGAATGCCTTGGGGTTTTCCTTAATCCTGTCTGCCAAGGCCTTCCCATGGCCCCTTCTGGCTCTCCTAATTTTATTCTTAAACACCTTCCTGCAAGCCTTGTAATCTTCTGGATTCATATCATAACCCATTTTTTTGAACCTTTCGTAAGCTCTTTTCTTCTTGACTAGATTTACAACAGCCTTTGTGCATCACGGATCTTGTACCTTACCATCCTTTCCATGTCTTAGTGGAACGTACCTACTCAGAACCCCACGCAAATATCCCCTGAATATTTGCCACATTTCTTCGGTACGTTTCCCTGAGAACATCTGTTTCCAATTTATGCTTCCAAGTTCCTGCCTGATAGTCTCATAGTCCCCCTTACTCCAATTAAACATTTCCCTAACTTGTCTTTCCTATCCCTCTCTAATGCTATGATAAAGGAGATAGAATTGTGATCATTATCTCCAAGATGCTCTCCCACTGAGAGATCTGACACTTGACCAGGTTCATTTCCCAATACCAGATCAAGTACAGCCTCTCCTCTTGTAGGCTTTTCTACATATTGTGTCAAAAAACCTTCCTGAACACACCTCACAAACTCTACCTCATCTAAGCCCCTCACTCTAGGGAGATGCCAATCAATAGTTGGGAAATTAAAATCTCCCACCACAACAACCCTATTATTATTACTCCTTTCCAGAATGCATCTCCCCATCTGCTTCTCGATGTCCCTGTTACTATTGGGTGGTTTATAAAAAACACCCAGTAGAGTTATTGACCCCTTCCTATTCTAACTCCCACCCACAGAGACTCTGTAGACAACCCTTCCATGACTTCCTCCTTTTCTGCAGCTGTGACATCATTCCTGATCAACGCCCCCACCTCTTTTGCCTCCCTCCCTATCCTTTCTGAAACATCTAAAGCCTGGCACTTGAAGTAGCCATTCCTACCTCCGCACCATCCATGTCTCTGTAATGGCCACAACATCATAGCTGCAAGTGCTGATCCACTCTCTAAGCTCATTCATGATACTCCTCGCATTAAAATAGACACATCTCAAACCATCGGACTGAGCGCATTCCTTCTCCATCACCTGCCTATCCTCCCTTTCACACTGTCTCCAAACTTTCTCTATTTCTGAGCCAACCTCCCTTTTCTCTGTCACTTCAGTTCGGATCCCACCCCCTAGCAATTCTAGTTTAAACTCTCCTCAATAGCCTTAGCAAACTTTCCCATAGTCCACAGACTTACTGATTAGTAGGTTAATTGGTCATTGTAAATTGTCCTATGATTAGGTTTGGGTGAAATAGGTGTTTTGCTGGACAATGGGGCTCATTTGACGGAGGGGCCTACTCCACACTGTACAGTATCTCTAAATAAATAAAAACAGATAAATAAATATTTTTTGCCACTGGTAAGTGGATGAAAACCATATTTGTTTTTTACCTCGCCAAGAAACTACTCTCAAAGCAATTCAGGGAGTCAATAATCAAACAAATATCTCCCTATATTTAGAAAATTCCTAGTCTCTGAAAGTATCAAATTAACCTGATTTAGTGCATGTGGACATTGAGTAAACTAAATCCGCAGTTTAGCAGCATGTTTAATCTATATTTTTCTTGTGAGTGCTGCTTATCAGATGCTTTGTGTCTGTGCGAGTAATTTTTCATTATTCCCAAGCACACCCGTTCTTACAAATCTGACAATAAACTTGAATTTGACTTTGAGCTTGTCACCCAGTGTTTTCTCCCAGTGAAGGCATTTTATTCTGGGTCATCTTCCAGCCACTAGAGGGCGGTGAACAGCAAAGTACTAACTCAGCCGGAGGTGTCGACTGCTCACTTCCCTCTATAGATGCTGCTTGATCTGCTGAGCTCCTTCAGCATTTTGTGTATATCGAGGCTCCCACATAATCTCCTAAATTTGCTCTTGGAATATCATACAACACTCAAGACATTGGAGGTAAGCACGAAAAATCTAAGGGTTTGCACTCACCTCCCCCTCCTCGATGTTAAATGTACATCACCTCAGAATGAGAATCAGGTTTATTACCACTGACTAGCTTGTAGTGCATGACTGAATTGTGCATTAGCACTGCTATAAAGCAGCCAGACATTAAATTATCCTTACCTTGACTTGTTGTGTACTGTCATGAGTATTCAGAAGGCGAGCACAATATTTTACAGTGTACACATTGTCAATATCTTGCATTTGCAATCATATTCAAAGTCTATAGTCAGCATGTAAACTTCTCCTGTTTTGTACACACTGTTGACAAGATGTAATTTTATTTGTTTGTTAATGTTTTGGATGTGGGTATTGTTAGTAACAATACTTCTGTTATCTCTTTCTAATTGCTCTGAGAAGGTGCTGTTGAGCTAAGACCTTCAAGCTTGTGGTCCTTCTAGTGAAGGAAATCATAGGAATGTTGATAGGCTGGGAGTTTGGGATCACGTTCCAGTGATAAAGGAGCATCAGATTTATTTCTCACATACAGTCAGATGCATGGTTTGCAATAACAACCAACACACCCAAGGGTGTGCTGGGGGCAGCCCACAAAAGCTGCTGCACATTCTAGTGTCAGCAGTACTCAGCAGAACAATATGGAACACGATAAAGCAGAATGCAACAACAAAGCAAGCCCCTTTCCTTCCTCCCACCCATACAAGCAGGCAGTCCTCCAACCCCAGGACAGTCCTCCAACCCCAGGACAGTCCTCCAACCCCAGGACAGTCCTCCAACCCCAGGATAGGCCTCCAACTCCAAGACAGGCCTCCAACCCCAAGACAGTCCTCCAACCCCAGGACAGTCCTCCAACCCCAGGACAGTCCTCCAACCCCAGGACAGTCCTCCAACTCCAGGACAGGTCTCCAACTCCAGGACAGGCCTCCAACTCCAGGACAGGCCTCCAGGCTCCAGACTTCACCCACTGGGCTTCGATTTCTGAGGAAGACTTCCCCCTCTTGCTCACACGACGCCTGATCCTGAGATCGACTGATGTGGGTCTGCTCTACATCCATGATGTCCTACATCACTAGTCCACATCGCTGGCCTCTGGGCGTGGAGCAGATGTCTAGCTTCCTGTCACTGGACTTGACGAGTGGAGAGGAGGACTGGACTCTGGATGTTCTTCATTGCTTGTCCACATCACTGGACTTGGAGAGCCAGGTGGAGACCTGACTTCTAACTCCCCCACATCGTTATCTCTGACCCCTAGACTGACAACTAGCTGCCCTGTCTGTCCCAAAACCATCCCGATGAACTTACATCAACCAAGTCTGAGCTACAATCTCAACAGAGACTGCAGCTCGGTGCTATCATGACTGGATTCTTCGAAGATTCCAATTCTCAAATGTTGAATTAGAGTATGACTCGCCGGATGCCTTTAGAATGTGGGGGCAGCGGAGCTGGATGGGGAAGGAGCACCCAGGAAAATGCAGGTGGTCACAAGGAGAGCATCAAAGCTCCACAAAAAGCAACAAGTTTATAATTGATTTCAATAACTGTGAAGGAGTAGCCCTATTTGCTGCACCACTATTCCACAAAGTGTTGCAGTTTTGTCTGGATGGTATGTTTTCTTTAAGTATCTTCGTCGCCTGTCACATATACTTTTACACCCCTTACTGAACAAAGGTTGGTTGGTGCCTTGGTCAGATGGTTACACTAGAGGGATAATACTGGGATTATATGATATAGACTACAGAGTGTGAAATTCCGCAGCTGCTGATGCACCATACTCCATTATGTTTGGATTCCTCTTTCCATTAGCATAGGGACATACAAGATGAAGGGTTTCCTTACTTCAGTTCAAATGCAGCGGTTACGTGTCTGAACAGCCATGTAGAGGTGTTTTACATTGGGTTAATTGACCTTGCTTTCGCCATTTAGGTTTAATCATCTGTCCTTGGTCCAAAGTGGACAACAGATATTAAAGCTCCAGCTAGAACATATTGTGTGTTCTTTCCATTTGTATTATTCCCCACCCCAACCCCCGGGTGTCTTTGAAAGGTGTATTGAGGCAGGTTAGGGACGGCAACTGGGAGAGGGGTTTCCCTGGTTCGCTGGCCATGTTTGTCTTGGTGGGTCAATGTTAAGGACTTGCACAGAGACTTTATTTTTCTAAATTGTACCATTTGCTGCTACTTCATTCATGATGTATTGCATATAACAACCAGGAATTACAATGGGCTCTGAGATATTGGCAGCAGGCATGACTGTGAATATGGCTACATGGAGTTGTTTCTTGGCTCAACTGTGAGTCACCTGTTGTAATTTAGGCACTAATCCCCAATTGTTTGAGGATGACTTTGCCAGGGTAATTCTATCTTTAAACTACTGCCATGGTGGGATATCGTCTCAGCTACCACTTGGAAAAATACTTGATTTAAATTCTGCAATATATTGCAAATATAAAGTGTTGGCACACGGCCAAGTTGTTAAGGCGTTCGTCTAGTGATCTAAAGGTCGCTAGTTCGAGCCTTGGCTGAGGCAGCGTGTGTGTCCTTGAGCAAGGCACTTAACCACACATTGCTCTGTGACGACACCGGCGCCAAGCTGTATGGGTCCTAATGCCCTTCTCTTGGACAACATCGGTGGTGTGGAGAGGGGAGACTTGCAGCACGGGCAACTGCCGGTCTTCCATACAACCTTGCCCAGGTCTGCTCCCTGGAAACCTTCCAAGGTGTAAATCCATGGTCTCATGAGACTAACGGATGCCTATATATTGCAAAGCTGGAATATTGGATTTGATTTAATTGTATTTGTTTTTTGTTCATGTTTTAACTACTTATAGGCTGTGGTAGATGCTGTTCTGGCAGTAAGGAAACAAGATGAACCCATTGACCTCTTCCTGGTTGAAATTATGGGGATGAAGCACAAAACTGAGAGTGAACCACAATGGATTTGGTTTTATGTGGTAAATTTACCAGTTGGTGCTAAATTTGCATGTAATAATAGCATGACTTTTTATTTTTAATAATTATTTTAAAATTCAAAACAAAATTTGAACAGATATTCTGCAGTACACGGAGTGGCACTGTTAGTTGTGAAGTTATTTTGGAGCTGTGCTTTAAGGAGAGAGTTCCATTACACGTGGGGACACGAGACTGCGGATGCTGGAATCTGGAACAGCAAGCATTCTGCAGGTGGAACTCAATGAGCTGAGATGCAGTTGTGGGAGTAGGGAGGGAGGAAGAATCGGTTTTGATGCAGGATTTAAAAGCAAATCATTGACAGTTCTCTTCCACCTTGTAGATGCTGCTTAACATGCTGAGTTCTTGCAGCAGATTATTTCTTGTTCTGGTAATAGATAGTGTCATTAACCTTTATTACCTCTTTCCAATTTGCATTGGTGTGCAGGTTTGTCTTCATGGAAGAATGTAATATGCAGAAAGTGTAGTTATAGCGCTAGGACTCTAAATTTCAGGCATATTGGAATTTCAGCCAATATTTAATCCTCAAATTTGTTTTTTTTTGTCTTCTTGAAAAATCATGGAGCAAGTAGCTTAGTATGGTTGTTTCAAGGACGTAATGCAATGTGTGTAAGTTCTTTATCTGGCTGTGGTAATGGCATGCAGGGAACCTGTTCACTGCTGCAGGCTTTTTGAGCTGAATAGATTTACTTGTCATAATTGGGTTGAGTTCATAGACTACATAATTCAAGGAACGATTGCCTTGCGAAGAGATTGAATGGCTGCTCGTGTTTCTGAATCGATTTTTGGTTTAAATTGGAGTAAAAAGGGCTTCTGAAATATGTTGAAAATTCTTTGACTAGTATATTTTTTCCACCACAGTCTTTCTGAACACTTTGTACTTGCAAATAATAAATGCCCATTCTCACCATTAGTTTCGTGTTTGAATGACGGTTTGTGCTTGCAGTTCTCCCATATCATTCCCTATTCTTTGAGCATTGATGAACATTAAATGAGAATTTGTCCCATCAAACATCAATAATGTAGCTCATGCAATTAGCAGCCAAAGATAAACCAAGGGTCTTTTCCCAATAAATGTGAAAAGGACAGTTATAGGGAGACACGAGACTGCATCCTATCAGTCCATGCCATTGTTCCTCTATTCCCTTCCTACTGCTTGTCCCGCCTCTCTCTCAAAGCACCTATGCTACTTGTTGCATAGAATGCGACTTCTACATTCTCACTACTAAAGACGTTTCTTCTGAATTCCTTCTTGGATTTTTTTTTTGTTGATCAGTTCAGAAGACATATGGTCTTTTGGCCTTCATTAATCGGAGGACTGAGTCCAAGAACCGCAAGGTAATGCTGCAGCTCTACAAAACTCTAGTTAGCCCACACTTGGAAACTAGCACTGTCTGGAGTTCATTTTAGTGACAGTAAAGGCTAACAGCTCACGTATGCTTTAAAATTAAATAAGAAGTCATTTTGAACAATCTGGCTGTGATTACTTCCTCCAGTGTCCATCATGGGCCAGTCAAAGACCCCAGTTGCAAAATGAAGAGATCAGGAATTCCCCTGGGGCTTTCTCTGGGATTGGGAAACAGAAAGGAAAACTGTGACTGTGTGACCGAAGCTACGAAGAGCTCAACTCTGATTGTTTAAGAACTGACAAGTATCAGGGAGTGAAGTGAATGATTATAGTGGTTTGGCAAAATGCTTCCTGTGATTAGAGGGTTTTATCTCCTCAAAGGTGTTATTATGACCCAAGTTTCGGAAGTTTCTAGGATCAAGGATCAGCTTTATTCACCATATACATTTACATGTATTAGGAATTTGCTGTTGTGTGTTGGTCGGGGCATAACATGCAACAAAAACAACTTTCAACAATTACAAAGTATAAATAATTATACAAAAATAGAGGTTAAAAGACTCAAAGTACATTTATTATCAAAGTATGTATGCAGTATACAACCCTGAGATTCATATGGATATGAAATTAAATGTGCATAAATACATGAATACCAGCATTTATTTACAATATAAACAGTATTACAAAAAGTGGTTTAAAGCATCTACAGCATTTTTTTTCCATTAATGTAGGGGACTCTAAAATTAGAAGGCACAGTTGAGAGAGGACTGAAGGTGAGAGGGGAAAGATTTTAAAAGAGTTCTGAAGGGCATGTTTTCTAGACAGATGATGGTGGGTATATGCAGTGAGCTGCCAGAAATGGTGATGGTAGTAATATTTACAAAATTTGAAAGGCATTTGGACAAGTACATGTATAGGGAAGGTTTAGAGGGGTATGGGCCAGGGACTAGCCCAGTACGGACTAGTTTGGTTGAAGGCCTTGCTTCCACGCTGTTTCAATCTATAACTCTATCACAACATACATTTACTAAAGGCTGTGTTTTGTACAATCACACCCCAAAGATGATTCAGTAATCTTCTGTAAGCCAAGAAATGCAGCAACCAATCTGTGTGCATAAAGCTCCAAAAGAGATCAGATAATCTCAAGTTAATGTTGTAGGCTGCACAGTAATTAGGGGTTAGTGTAACACCTTACAGTAACAGCGCCACGGGTTCAATTCTGCAGCTGTCAGTAAGGAGTTTGCATGTTCTCCCCATTGGCAGTGTACATTTCTTCTGGATGCCTTGGTTTCCTTCCATATTCCAAAAATGTACAGGTTAGGGTTAGTGGTCCAATCACTAACAAGTGAAAATCTGCAGATGCTGGAAATCCAAGCAACGCACAAAATGCTGGAGGAACTCAACAGGCCAGGCAGCATCTATGGAAAAAGAGTACAGTCCATGTTTCGGGCCGAGACCCTTCATCAGGACTGGAGAAAAAAGATGAGGTCAAAGTAAGAATGTGGGGGAGGGGAGGCAGAAGTACAAGGTAGTAATTGATAGGTAAAACTGGGAGGGGGAGGGGTGAAGTTGATTGGTGAAAGAGACAAAGGGTGGAAAAAGGAGAATATGATAGGAGAGGACAGAAGGCCATTTAAGAAAGGGAAGATGGAGGAGAACCAGAGGGAGGTGATGGGCAGGTAAGGTGTTAATTTGAGAGAGGGAAATGGGAATGGGGAATGCTGAAGGGGGTCGCATTACTGGAAGCTAAAGAAATCAAAGTTCATGCCTCAGGTTGGAGGCTACCCAGACGGAATATAAGGGTGAACAAGGCCTGTGGATGAGACCTGGTTTTAAATAGGCTAGAGGTGATGAGTTGGAAGCAAGTGGCAGATGACTCCTGTTAGCTGGGTGGAGACTGGGAGATGCCTGCTTAGGCAGATCTGACAGTCTGAGTTATAGTGAGAGGTTGGGCAGGCTAGGTCATTTTTGCTTGGAAAAGAGAAGAATAAGGAGTGACCTGGTAGAAATGTTTAAAATTATGAGAGGTATTAGTCTTCTCCCAGGGTAGGGAACTTCAAACCTGGGGGCACAGATTTATTTGAGTCAGTGGGGAAAGATTTAAAAGAGAATTGAAGGGCAATTCTTTTTTCATACAGAGGGCAATGAGTATGATAGATAGAAAAAATGTAAATAGAGAACTGTAGAAAAAGTGGTTAGAGTTTCTTAGAACTTTCGTGCAAAGGTGTTTATTAGGTTAGTATGTTGAATGAACTGCCAGGGAAAGTGGTTGAGACAGGTACACTAGTATCATTTAAGAAATTTAGGTAGGTACTTGGAGGAGTAGGCCTTGAGGGACAGGGTGGAATGCAGGAAAATAGGACTAGCTGGGAGGGCACCATGTCAGTATAGACTCATTGGGCCAAAGGGCCCATATCCATGCTATGTTGTTATATTACTGTGATTCTATGACGGTTTCACTCTTCAAATTGTACCCCCATCCGCTCCCCCAGATGCAGGTCTAAGCTGTTTAGAAGACTGACCATCTTTACACCTTAACCAACTTCATTAAAAAAAGAGATTAACTGGTTAATTTATAAACACAAGAGGTTCTGCAAATGCTGGAAATCCAGAGCAATGCACTCAAAATGCTGGAGAAACTCAGCAGATCAGGAGTCATCTACGGAAAGGAATAAATAATCAACGTTTTGGGCTGAGACCTTTCAGCTGGTTAAATTAGCTGTGTTTTCTTTTTCCAGCTCTCTCTACTTTTATTTAAGATTTTCAGCAAATGCAGTTTTCTTGATTTTCTAAAATTTCATGTTCATATGGTGAGCTTAGTACTCTCAATCTCTGCACTACTCATCCATCACCACATTTGCAACATGATCATACCTGTTGCTTCACAGCTACCTCAGTTTTTGGCATCAATCAAGCCGTTTTCCTTTATACTTTGCCAATGTTTAGTGTTGCAAGCCATCTGCCAACCATTTAGCTCTTTGAAAATCAGCACTATGATTTCAGGTAATTTTGACTGTTTATTCTTACATTGTGAGCAATTAAATGTGATTAAGTTGCATCCTGAAACCTGTCCAGCTGCGTTGCTGGATCATCTGATATTTCCAGAAGTTCTTGAAGGAAATAGCTGGGTACTTTCAGCTTCCTTCGGTAATGGGCAGGACCTTGTAGGCAATTGGTGGAGATTCTAATTGGAACTTTCTCGACGTTCTTAGAAGTTTGCGTAGAGTCCCGTCACCTAAAACTTCGACAAACTTCTATACCTAACTGGTTGCATTACGGCCTGGTGTGGCAACATTAATACCCAGAAATGGAATATACTGCAGAAAGTGGTGGATATAACCCAATTCGTCATAGGAAACACCCCCCCTACCGTTGACCACATTTACACGGAGGACTGCCACAAAGAACCGTATCCATTATCAAGGACTCCCACTTTCAGACCATGCTGTCTTCTCACTACTATCATCGGGCAGGAGGTACAGGAGCCTTGAGTCCCATACCATCACGTTTAGGAACAGGGATTACCCTTCTACTGGCTCCTGAACCAGTGTGGATAACTTCAATCACCTCAACACTGAGCTGGTTCCACAACCTATCAATTTACTTTCAAGGACTCTATAACCCATATTCTCAATATTATTTATTTTTTATTTGCACGGTTTGTCTTCTTCCGCATATAGGTTCTTGTCAGTCTTTGTTTATGTACAGCTTTTCATAGATTCCATTGTATTTCTTTATTTTCCTGTAACTACCTGCAAGAAAATGATCCACAAGTTAGTATATATTAACATATATGTACTTTGATAATAAATTTACTTTGACCTGCTGGTGTTCATTTATTGAAACAATGTTCAATGTGCACGCGCGCACTCACACGCACGCACACACACACAGAGTCAGATAAGGAAGTTGAGGACTTTAGTCATGGCGTTGAAATTATGAAATGCAAGAGTGGATTCCCTAGCCTAAACTTGCTGGGAATCCTTGTAGTAAGCAAGGGAAATCATCTCTTAGCTCGTGCCCTATGTCTGACAAGGCATGAGAGCCCTATTGGTTTCAGTGAAGATTCTCTGATGGATGATCAGGAAAGACAATCTCATGCTTTATTCCTTCTTTGGCATATTTAATTAAGATTATTTTCTCAGACCATAAGTCTTTAAGACATGGGACCAGAATTAGGTCATTTGTTTTTCCATTTCATCATGGCTGATTTATTATCCCTCTCAACCCCATTCCCCTGCCTTCTCCCTGTAATCTTTGACATCCTGACTGATCAAGAATCTATGAAGGTTGTTACTGTTTTTTTTTAAAATTTCTATCCTAGCAGTTTTTAAGGAAAAGACAAAAGACACCAGGTGTTGGAATCTGGAGCAAGAAACAATTTGCTGAAGGAATTCTGTAGAAGGAAAGGAATTGTCAATGTTTCAGATTGACCTCTTACAACATGGGTTTTATGGCCAGACAGAGGTATTAAATGAGTTACCTCTCTGACTGGAGGCCTGTGACCAGTGGTATGCCACATGGATCGGTACTGGGTCCTTTGTTGTTTGTCATTTATTTAGAAGATAATATGGTAGATGGATCAGCAACTTTGTGAATGACATCAAAATTGAAAGTAACTGCTTCAAGGGCTCTGTGTATTGATGTTTGATATTCTGTGGCTTGTTTTTTGCCATTTGCACAATTTGCTCTTTCTTTTGCACATTGCATGTTTGACATTTTCTTTGAACGTGTTCCATGGTGTTCCTCTGTTTCATGCCTGTCTGCATGAAGACCCTTCTCAGGGTTGTATACTGCATGCATACTTTAGTAATAAATATACTTTGAACCTTTGAAGCTTTGAATCGTAGATTGGGACATAGTGGTCAGTGAGGAAGACTGTCAAAATTTACAGTATGATTTGGGTCAGCTGGAAAAATGGACTGAGAAATAGCAGATGGAATTTAATGCAGACAAGCGTGAAGAGAGGAGAAGATGGCAGCACGACACTGCGCGCAGTGCCCACTCCAGTGAATGATATCTGTTATCTGTCAAGTAGGGGGCCGTGCACGATCCTGATTTGATGGAGACAGACGTGAGAGCACGGAGGAACATCTGGTGAAACTTCTGAAATGCCTGTTTCGCTGTCGCTGCTACTGTGTGATCCAGAATCTCAGGAGGGGAAGGCCCCGTGTCCTCGGCTTTGCTTGTGGCTTGGCGGCTGGGGCAGGGTCAAAGCGCTCGACAGAAGATGGTACTCGGTGCTTGGTGTCGGAGGGCTGGTCAGAGGCTCGAAGTTTTCGGACGGACTCAGAGTCGGCTGTGGTTGGGTGCTTCCAATGGTGCGGCATCGGCAAGCTTGTGGCGCTTGGAGGTTCATGGCAGGGAGAGTTTCTCCCTTCTACCGTCTGCGTGAGATGATGGGGCGATCGGGACTGGAGACTTTTTTTTACTGTGTCCATAGTCTGCTCTTTATCAAATTACAGTATTGCTTTGCACTGTTGTAACTATATGTTATAATTATGTGCTTTTGTCAGTTTTAGTCTTGGTTTGTCCTGTGTTTCTGTGATATCTCTCTGGAGGAACATTTTATCATTTTTTAATGCATGCATTTCTAAATGGCAATAAACAAGGACTGAGTGTCCTCATAATCTAACCTAATGCAGACAAATGTGAGGTGTTGAACTTTGGGAGGACAAACCAGCAAGAATTATATAGTGAACTGTAGAGCGCTGAGGTGTGCTGTAAAACAAAGGGATTTGGGAATGCAAATACATAATTCCTTGAAAGTGGCATTACAGGTAGATAGACTCATAAAGGGAGCTTTTAGCATATTGGCTTTCATAAATCAGGCACTGAGAACAGGAGCTTGGATGTTATGTTGAGTTGTACAAGACATTAGTAAGGCCAAATTTAGTAGAGTGTAGTGTGCAGTTATGGTCATGTACCTACAGGAAAAACATCAATAAGCTTGAAAGAGCACAAAGAAAATTAACTAGAATGTTGCTGTGACTGGAGGACCGGAATTACAGGGTGAGGGTGAATAGATTCTGACATTATTTACCGGAGCGTAGGAGAATGAAGGGAGATCTTCTAGAGGTCTACAAAGTTATGAGAGGTATAGATATGAGTGAGACTAGAACTAAAGGTCATAGGTTTAGGGTGAAAGGTGAAATACTTAAAGAGAATATAAGAGGAACGTTCATTCAGAGAGTGATGCGAGTGTGAAATCAGCTGTCAGTAGAAATGGTGGAGGTGGGTTCAATCTGTAATGTTTGTTGCACAACACCCCTCAGTCCCCTTTGAAGTCCTACCCTAGCTTGTTCTTCCAAAGTTTTTTTTTCTTAAGAGCAGTCGTGAACAATAGCCAGTTCAGAAATGCCGATCAAGTCAACTAGTTCCCAAAGAGAACTCTGATAGGCCAATTAGATGGTTCACTGCTGCTTAGCAATAACAGGCACAAGGGTCGCTAGCCCCTGTACCCCAGAAACACACCTGAGCAGTGTGGCGGAGGTATGTGCGATGCATGACCTGATCTGAAAGCATCATGTTGACTCATAACAGATCATGTTCACGATGGAACAGCTTAGTCAAGGATGAGGTGATCAGCACAGGTGGACTAATTATACCTCCACCACCCTGATTATACCTCCACTACCCCGATATTATTCCTCCACTACCCTGATGTAGTGCAGGAATAATATCAACATGGGTCCCACATTTAAGAGAAGTTTGGATAGGTACATAGATGGGAGGAGTATGGAGAGGTATGGTCTATGTGCAGTTAGACGGGACTAGGTAGACGATCAGGTCAGCATGGACTTGATGTGTTGAAAGGGTTGATTCTATACCATAGAGCTCCGTAACTCCACGTCTCTGATGCTGCTTAACACACCAAGTTTCTCCAATAGATGGTTTGTTTTTCTTAAATTTCTCTGAATGTTGGAAACTTTTCAGAAAATATGAAGAAGTATTACTACCTTTATGGCTGGAAAGCCCTCCAACCTTCCCCAACCAACCCCAACCAAAAGGGGAGTTGCCGAAGGGGTGTTTCAACGTTGGAGCTTCCAAATGGGGCAACAACTGAGAGTGCCCCACCAGACCTTGGGATGCAGGGGGCAAGTGGGAGCCCTATACATCCAGGCTAGATAAAGGTGAATGTGGATGTGAGTGATTATTCAGGGTGGAGACGAAGAATAACGTGCGCAGATCCCTTCAAAAATCTCTTCATGGAGCTTCCAAATACATTTTGTTGTCCAAGAAATGGATATGGCTGATATTTTGCCAAAGTTATCATTTATTTTCTATTCCTCCCCCCGCCCCACCCCGGATTTCAGAGGCTTGTCATGCCATGAAGAAGAGTTTAGAGCAGGGATTTCCAACCTGGGGTCCATGGACCCCTCTGTTTATACGAGAGGTGATTGATAAGTTTGTGGCCTAAGGTAGAAGGGGTCAATTTTAGAAAACCTGGCACATTTATTTTTCAACATAGTCCCCTCCTACATTTACACACTTAGTCCAGCGGTCGTGGAGCATACGGATCTTGGACCTCTGGAAAGTGTCCACAGCAGGGGTGATTGATAAGTTCATAGCCTAAGGTAGAAGGAGATGTTATTAACTTCAAACTTCCTGCATAATCACTCAAAGACTTTAACTGCACGTGCATGTAACGAGAGCTGTAGAACGCATCCCCTTCTACCTTAGGCCATGAACTTATGAATCACCCCTGCTGTGGACAGTTTCTGGAGGTCCAAGATCCGTATGCTCCACGACCGCTGGACTAAGTGTGTAAATGTAGGAGGGGACTATATTGAAAAATAAATGTGCTAGGTTTTCTAAAATTGACTCCTTCTACCTTAGGCCACGAACTTATCAATCACCCCCTGTAGTAGGGTCCATAGCAAAAAAAAAAGGCTGGGAACCCTTGGTCCAGAGTGAACCACACCAGTGGGTGTGAAATCACATATGTATCAGTTCTGACAAAGATAACAGATTTCTTTCCCTGGAGGATAATTGTTGAACAGTGATCCCTCATAGCCAGCTGGTACTTTCTCATCAACATCACTGAAATTAGCTTTTTGCTTAATTCTAGGTTTTTATTTAATTACTTGAATTCAAATTGTGCAGTTGCTGTTGTTTGATAGTAACATGTGTCTCCATATGACTATCACAGGGGTTTTGGCAAAATATTTCCCCTCAATTAAAAGCTAAGGTGTTTAGATATTTATCAGAGCTGTTTATACCTTTATTACTCATCAGGCTCTCCACCATTGAGCACACCTACAAGGAACACTGTCACAGGAAAGCAGCATTCATCATCAAGGATCGCCACCATCCAGACTCTTTTCTCACTGCTGCCATCGGGAAGGAGGTACAGGAACCATAGTTCCCCTACCACCAGGTTCAGGAAAATGTATTACTGCTGGATTAGACTGTATAATAGTTATTTTCCTTATAGTTTAACTTCCTTAAGCTTGTTTGATTTTTATATAAGTACCTGTATCCACGTGATTGTTCAGTGAGTTTTCTAGTGGTTGCAGTTGATTTAAGTTTTGTTACAGTTGCAGGTATCACTTTGCTTGAATGGGTCTATCTTACTGGCCAATTTAAGCAACTTAATTGCTTACTGCCCATTATGCCACTGGCATTTAGGGCAGCAATGAAAGTCCTCTGCCTCGGGTGGTGATCAGGACTTCCTTCATCATGTCATTTGCTTCCTCTCTGTTTTCACTACTGTCAGTCACGCAAGTCCCGGGTGGAGACTTGGGAATACCATCACACTCAGATGTAGATGACTCTTCATTGCTGTTTCCGCAACAATTTTGTTTTACCAGTCAGGGTTGTTAGCCCTGGGCTGAACCCCTGCACCTGGAGGACCGGTGGACCTCTCTTTGGCAGTCTCAACCCTTTGACCTGTTTGGCATGGGTAACCCTTCCAAGAGCCAAAGCATAAAGCCCTGACTCCACCCAACATAGCTCTCCAGGCAAGCCTCCAAACCTAATGACAAGGTTGTGGTCCTCTGGAGTTTTGGTTAATTCAAGCAATTGAGTTTGAATGGAATATATTTTGCCATCAATCTAGTATAAGAGTTGGTTTGTCCTTTCCCCTGCCACATGGGGTTCTTTCCTTCTCTCTCTCTATCCCTTTTTCCCTCTCACCCTCATGCTTCATCTTCCTGCCCTCATGCTTTGTTCTTGAATTGCTTAATAAACAATCACAAGCAACAAGATCTATGCTTCATTCTTGACTTAAGAAGAAGCTTGGATCAAAAACATCAGCATCCAACCTTACCCTTCAACCATGAGGCTCCTGAACCAGCATGGTTCACGACGCTGAACTGATCATTAACAAGGCCGATGAACTCACTTTTAAGGACTTTACACCTCATGTTCTCAATATTATTTATTATTATTATTTGTTTCTATTAGTATTTGAACAGCTTGTCTTTGTTTTTCACATTGGTTGCTTGTCAGTCTTTGTTTTTGTGTAGTTTTTCATCGATTCTAAAGTACTTCTTTGTTATACTGTGAATGCCAGCAAGAAAATGAATCTCAGGGTAGCATTTGGAGACATATGACAATACATTTACTTTGAACTTTGAACTGGTTTTGGGATCTTGTTTTGTTTGCTGTGTTTCCTACATTAAAGGAGTGAAACCTAATCTATTGGCTGTAAGACCCTTTTGTGAAAGGCATTATGCTTCTTTTTGTAATCCAAGGGCCATACAGATGCAATTTCTGACATGCTTGTCTACATCTACAAGAATTATACTGATACAATTTAACTTGTTAACAATTATACCTCCCATGAAAGAATTCCACATTTACTTCAGCACTGATTTAATTAAGTTGTATTACTGTGGTTCATTTGCAGAGATTGCAATGGGTTGCGCGTACAACGGCGCATTCTGCTAGTCACCAGTTTAGCAGGTACAGTGGAAACAATTTTCTGTCTCACTTCTTGACCACCCAAATGCCTGCCCACTATCATTTCAAAATGAAGCAAACAGGAATTAAACAGAATTGCCCTCCTTGCCTTGATGAGCACCAACAATGATCAAGAAGCTTGAATCTATCTCAGACAAAGCTGTGTCCTTGATTAAACACACACCAGTCCTCATCGAGGTATCAGAAGTGCAGAGAGTGAGCAATTTCAAGTTCCTGGGTGTAACTAGGGGCCGTGCACAATTCGGATTTGATGGAGACAGCCGTGAGAAGTGCAGGGGAATATCTGGAGTAACTTCTGAAATGCCTGCTTCACTGCCGCTGCCACTGTGCGATCGAGAATCTCCGGAGACGAAGGCCCCAAATCTTTGGCTTTGCGTATCGCTTGTTGCCGGGGCTGGGATCGAAGCGCTCGGCAGAGATGGTGCTCGGTGTCGAATAGGTGTTCGGAGGCTCGGAGTTTTTCGGACGGACTCGGAGTCGGACTGTGGTTGGATGCTTCCAGGATGCTGCATCGGCAAGTTGGCGGCGCTGAAGGTTTACCATCTGTGTGAGATGACGGGACTTTCGAGAGACTTCGAGACTTTACCTTGCCATAGTCTGTTCTTATCAAATTGCGGTATTGCTTTGCATTGTTGTAACTATATGTTATAATTATGTGGTTTTTGTTAGTTTTTAAGTCAGTTTGTCATGTGCTTTTCGTGATATCATTCTGGAAAAACACTTTATCATTTCTTAATGCATGCATTACTAAATAACAATAAGAGGGGGCTGCGTGTCCTCATAATTATAATCATAATATTCTCTGGTCCAAACAGTCCAATACGGCTATAAAGAAGGCAAGACAGTGGTTATATTTCATTTGGAGTTTGAGGAGAATTGGTATGTTATGTAAGCATTCGCAAATTTCTACAGATGCACTATGGGGAGCATTCTAACTGGCTGCATCACTGTCTGGTATGGAAGAGGGGGCTACTGCACAGGATGGAAGTAAGCTGCAGACCGTTTTTAAATTAGTCATCTCCATCATGGGCACTAGCATTTGTAGTATTCAAGACGCAGTGTCTTAAAAAGGTGGTGTCCATCATTAAGGACCCCCATTAGGCCATTTAGAACGGAGTTGAGGAAAATCTTTTTCACCCAGAGAGTTGTGGATCTGTGGAATGCTCTGCCTCAGAAGGCAGTAGAGGCCAATTCTCTGGATGCTTTCAAGAAAGAGTTAGATGGAGCTCTTAATGATAGTGAAGTCAAGGGATATGGGGAGAAGGCAGGAGTGGGGTACTGATTGTGGATGATCAGCCATGAACACAGTGAATGGCGGTGCTGGCTTGAAGGGCCGAATGGCCTACTCCTGCACCTAATGTTTATTGTCTATTGACATGCCCTCTTCTCATTGTTACCATCAGGGAGGAGGTACAGAAGCCTGAAAGCACACTGTCAGCTATTCAGAAACAGCTTCTTCCCCTCTGCCATCCAATTTCTCAATGGACATTGAACCCATAAACACTACCTCATTACTTTTTTATTTTTGTGTATGCATTATTGATTTAATTTAATTATTTAATATAGTTATACTTAATGTAATTCACGGCTTTTTTCTATATTAGCATGTATTAATTACATTGTACAGCTGCTGCATGGTTAACAAATTTCATGACATATGCTGGTGATATTAAACCTGATTCTAATTCTGCTAGTGATTCTGATTCTGAAATTCATATTCAATGCTCTGAGCAGCTTTTGAAAAACTGCAAGCACTCTACTTAGTTCTGGGCATTCCTAGGCAGCTGTGAAGGGCAAGTCATTGGGTATATTTAAGGCAGGAGTTGATAAATTCTTCATTAGTCAGGGCCTGAAGCCGTACAGGGAGGAGGCAGGAGATTGGGACTGAGAAGGAAAATGGATCAGCCATGATGAAATGGTGGAGCAGACTCGATGGGCCAAATGGCCTAATTCGGCTCCTGTATCTTATAGTCCAACTGGAAGTTGTTAGTTTTCTTACTGAGTGGGAGTCTACTGCCAGTCTGATTAGTCATGGAGAATTGGAGGATTCAACTCTAATATGTATGTAAAAAGCAAATAAAATCCTTGAAAGAAAATACGAGAATAGGAGAGAAACTAAGTCTGCAATAGAATTTTGCATTGAAAATCTGTGAGAGTTGCCATAACAGCAACCTCTTCCTCAATGTCAAGACCAAGGAGCTGATTATTAACCTGAGGAAAAGGAAACCCACGGTCCATGGCTTTATTATTTCAGAGGACTTCTCCTGAGCCCAGCACATAAGTGCAATTACTAAGAAAGCACAGCGGCGCCTCTACTTCCTTAGGAGTTTGTGAAGATTCGGCATGACATCTCAAACTTTGACAAATTTGTATAGATATGTAGTGGAGAGTATATTGACTGGCTGGTATGGAAACACCAATGCCCTTGAACTGCTCGTCAATTGCAGTTCCAAACGTTTAGACAGGTACATGGATAGGAATGGTGGGTAAGGGTTAAGTGTAGGCAAATAGGACTAGACAATAGACAATAGGTGCAGGAGTAGGCCATTCAGCCCTTCGAGCCAGCACCACCATTCGCTGTGATCATGGCTGATCATCCACAATCAGAACCCTTTTCCTGCCTTCTCCCCATATCCCTTCACTCCACTATCTTTAAGAGCTCTATCTAACTCTTTTTTTGAAAGAATCCAGAGAATTGGCCTCCACTGCCTTCTGAGGCACAGCATTCCACAGAACCACAATCTTCTGTGTGAAAAAGTTTTTCCTCAACTCCGTTCTAAATTGTCTACCCCTTATTCTTAAACTGTGGCCTCTGGTTCTAGACTCCCCCAACATCGGGAACATGTTTCCTCCCTCTAGCGTGACTAGCTCAGGTAGGTATTTTGTTTGGCATGGAGGAGATGGGCTGAAGGGCCTATTTCTGTGCTACGTTACTCTGTGATTCTGATATGTGAAATAATTGTTTAATACAGGTTAGTGATGCAATGTATTTGATCCAATCTATGATAAAGAAGCATTCAGACTGTGCAATGAAACCGGAGGAGATCCAAATGTCATGTCTGTTGTACTTGAGCTTTAAGCTACACAGTACAACCATGATCGAATATGCTATACAGTGCGTTACACCTGTGTATGTACACCGCGCGTAGCATTGTACTCTCTTACTTAAAGCGTGGCTGCCACCTGCTTGTCTGGGCTAATCACTTGGCTCTCTGTGTGGTCTGCTTATTATCTTAATCTGCTGACACAACTATGACTGGGTGAACCTGTCAAGCCTCCACAGCAACTGCGCTGCAAGCTCTGTGGCTCACGAGAAATGAAAGCAGATTATGGAGGGGTAGCGAGCCTTTTGTTGGTTTTAGATGAGAGCCTTCATTCATCAGTCTACCACTCCTGAGCAGAGCTGCCAAATAAACAACTCACAGTAGTGTAGTCTCTTTTGTCATCTATACCGTCTGTCCATTATTCCCGACTTTGGAACTGGGACAAAGGGCATTCAGTCAGAATGGGCTCAGAAATGCTTCATGAACCGGAATCCAATAGGTGTAGATAGGTAGGACTTCATTGTGTTTCAATTGCCATTTATTGAAGAGAAGTCATTCACTAGGGTGGAAGTGACTCAAAACACGAGATCCTTAATTAAAAGCTTTTGGCTGGGGATTTAGTCTATTTTTACACTTTGTGCAGGTAATCCAAAAGGTACACTGAGCTTGATTATCCTAAGTCTTATTTTATTTTGATTGTGTCTGTGGGTGGCTGAGAACTTTTTAAAACTTCTTTACTTTTTGTTTCTTTTGTACTTGCACATTGGTTGCCTGCCCTGTAGGGTGCAGTCTCTCATTGATCCTATTATGGTTATTAGATTCACTGTGTATGCCTGCAAGAAAACGAATCTCACGGTTGTATATGGTGACATATATGAACTTTGATAACAAATTTATTTTGAACTTTAAATACCAGGTTCATGTGCAGCCATCTCTCCCTTGTGCCAACTGTGTGTCCAAACATCTTAGCTTCCAGATTGTGGGATTCCCATCTTAACTCCACTATAAATTTCACTGTGAGCACTCGTTTTGACATCCATCTCACTGGAACACAAGAAAACAGTAATAGGAGTAGGCCACTAAACCTCCTCAAGCCTGACTCACCTTTCAATGTGATCATGGCTAATCCACACAGGCCTCTCAATTCGTCAATCTTCAGATTGAAATTGGTCAGCAGTTTTAAATTTCTTAACATTGACATATCAGAGGATTTGTCCTGGGTCCAGCACTTAAGTGTCATCAAAATGAAGGCATGATAGGAAATGACATTAAACAATCTTGAATCTTAAATCTATATTATTGACTTGGAGGAAGGGAGGTGCTGAATTGGCTGTAAATACAAAGATAAATAAGAGAACAAGTGGTGAGGAGAACAAAATGAATCTGCAAAAAACATAAATTGGTTAAGGTAATGGTCTAACATTTGAAAGATGGAATATGTTGTGGAGAGGATATGAGATTATCTACTTTGATCAGGAAAATAGAAGAGTAGAGTATTAACTGAATGGGGCAAATCTGCAGAATGCTACTATAGAGAGAGATCTGGCATTTTGTATTAGATTAGATTAGATTATGAGGACACGCAGTCCTCTTTTATTGCCATTTAGTAATGCATGCATTAAGAAATGATACAAAATGTTCCTCCAGTGTGATATCACAGAAACACAAGACAGACCAAGACTGAAAAACTGACAAAAAACACATAATTATAACATATAGTTACAACAGTGCAAGCAATACCGTAATTTGATGAAGAACAGACCATGGGCACAGGAAAAAAAAAGTCTCAAAGTCTCTCAAAAGTCCCATCATCTCACGCAGACAGGAGAAGGAAGAAAACTCTCCCTGCCATGAGCTTCCAGCGCCGCAAACTTGCCGATGAAGCATCCTGGAAGCACCCGACTACAGACCGACTCTGAGTCCATCCGAAAACTTCGAGCCTCCGACCAGCCCTCCAGCACCGAGCACCGAGCACCAGCTCTGCCGAGCGCTTTGACCCCAGCCCCGGCCACCAGCAACAGGCAAAGCCGAGGATTTGGGGCCTTCCCCTCCGGAGATTCTCGATCACACAGTAGCAGCGGCAGCAAAACAGGCATTTCAGAAGTTTCACCAGATGTTCCTCTGTGCTTCTCGCGTCTGTCTCCATCAAATCAGAATTGTGCACGGCATCCTACTTACAAATACGATATCATTCACCAGAGAGGCCGCGTCGCCATCTTCTCCTCCCTCCTCCTTTCACATAAAACACAGAGGAACATACAATCGGCATGGTAGGTCCAGCTAGCAATATGGTAATCAAGTGAAATGTTGACTCTTATGACTTGTTGCGAATGTTGACCTGTTGCACCTATACAGGGCACTGGTGAGATAAAATTCAGGGTGCAGAATGATCTTATCCTTCATATTTCAAAAGGGACAACCTCACATTGAATGATGCATCAGAGCAATTCCACAAGGCTGATCCCTAGAATGGTGAGGTCATCCTAAGAGGAATATGTATATACATATTATCTACAGTTTCATTAAATATTAGAGAACGTCTAATTGAAGGATGAAGGATGAAAGATTTCAAGAGGGTGGGACAGCTGAGATGCTGAGAGGGGAATTTCTGTCATGGAGGAGCCTTTAAAATAGAGATGGAGATTCAGTAAAATCAGAGATGAGGACAAGGAAGAATTTTCAGACCATAAGCTATAGGAGCAGAAGCAGGCCATTCGACCCATTGAGACTTCTCCACCATTCAATCATGGGCTGATCCAATTCTTCCAGTCACCCCTACTGCCCTGCTTTCTCCCCATACTCTTTGATGCCTTGGCTAATCAAAAACCTATCTATCTCTGCCTTAAATGCACCCACTGACTTGGCCTCCACAGCTGCTCGTGGCAACAAATTACATAGATTTACCACCCTCTGACTAAAGTAATTTCTCCACACCTCTGTTCGAAATGGACGTCCTTCAATCCTGAAGTCATGCCCTCTTGTCCTAGACTCCCCCAACTTGGGAAATAATTTTGCCATATCTAATCTGTTCAGGCCTTTTAAAAATAGGAACGTTTCTATGAGATCCCCCCTCATTCTCCTGAACTCCAGGGAATACAGCCCAAGAACCGCCAGACATTCCTCATACAGTAACCCTTTCATTCCTGGAATCTTTCTCGTGAATCTTCTCTGAACCCTCACCAATGTCAGTATATCCTTTTTAAAATAAGGAGCCCAAAACTGCACACAATACTCTAAGTGTGGACTCACGAGTGCCTTATAGAGCCTTAACATCACATCCCTGCTCTTATATTCTATACCTCTAGAAATGAATGCCAACATTGCATTTGCTGCCTTCACCACTGACTCAACTTGGAGGTTAATCTTTAGGATATCCTGCACAAGGACTCACAAGTCCCTTTGCATCTCTGCATTTTGAATTCTCTCCCCATCTAAATAATAGTCTGCCTGTTTATTTCCTCCACCAAAGTGCATGACTATAAACTTTCCAACATTGTATTTCATTTGCCACTTCTTTGCCCGTTCCCCTAAACTATCTAAGTCTCTCTGCAGGCTCTCTGTTTCCTCAACACTACCCGCTCCTCCACCTATCTTTGTATCACTGGCAAATTTAGCCACAAATCCATTAATCCCATGGTCAAAATCATTGACATACGTTGTAAAAAGCAGTGGTCCCAACACCGACCTCTGTGGATCTCCACTGGTAACCGGCAGCCAGCCAGAATAGAATCCCTTTATTCCCACTCTCTGTTTTCTGGTGATCAGCCAATGCTCCACCCACGCTAGTAACTTCCCTGTAATTCCATGGGCTCTTATCTTGCTAAGCAGCCTTATGTGCGGCGTCTTGTCAAAGGCCTTCTGAAGATCCACGTACACCACATCAACTGCATCTCCTTTGTCTACCCTGCTTGTAATTTTTTCAAAAAAATTGCAGTAGGTTAGTCGGGCAGGATTTTCCTTTCAGGAAACCATGCTGGCTTTGGCCTATCTTGTCCTGTGCCTCCAGGTAAGCCATAATCTCATTCCTAACAATTGATTCCAACAACTTCCCAACCACTGATGTCAGGTTAACAGGTCTATAGTTTCCTTCCTATTTCCTACCACCCTTCTTAAATAGTGGAGTAACATCTGCAATTTTCCAGTCATGCAGTACAATGCCAGAATCTATCGATTCTTGAAAGATGATTGATAATGCCTCTGCAATCTCTCCATCTACTTCCTTCAGAACCTGAGGGTGCATTCCATCAGGTCCAGGAGATTTATCCACCCTACTCCAGAGAGTCGCAGAGGTTCAATCTATGAATATTATCAAGGCTGAGATATGATGGTATTTAATCAGTGGGAGCCGATGGTGGTGGGGGACAAAGTTTGTGAGAAATACCGGGGAAGTTAAACTGAGACCGCCATCAGATCGAACCTAACCTTACTGAACACACACAAAATGCTGGAGGAACTCAGCAGGCCAGGCTGCATCTATGGAAAAGAGTAAATAGTTGATGTATAGGGCCAATACAACAGTGGTGTGCAGAAGAGCATCTCTGAAAACACAACATGTTGAATCTTAAAGTGGATGAGCATGAACATATGCACCCTGACCATGAACATATGCACAATGACCACTTCCTTAGATACAGGAGGTACCTAATAAAATGGCCACTAAGTGTATATTGTATGTGTACAAATTTCTGTCTATCTGCAATACACACTTTCATCTAGTTGATGTAAATACAAAAAGAAGATTTTCACTTCAGTTAGAAGCAGAATTCAAAAGGAAACTGTTTTGAGGTGAAAAAGCAGAGAAAAGATTTTGACTGTGTCCTCAACATGTGCCTGGAGTTCACTGCCTGAAAGGACGATGGACGGGGACTGAGATTGGATTTGGGAAAGGGAATTCTGTCTATCAGTCGTAGGACCATGGGTCAAAAGCTGGTGGTGGATAATTTAGATAGTTTTCCAAGAGATAGCACAGAGACAGTGGACTGAATGGTACTGCCCAGTACCATAGTGTTGTGTATTTAATATTTCAGTAATATTGTAAATATGTTCTTAGATTATGCATTTGTTATTTGTCCACATAATACATTATGGTAATATATATAAAAGTATGTGAATGGTATACGTCATCATGCCACCATGTCGTAACTCCGCACCTCACTGAAAGTAAAATTGAAGTACACACGTCATCCTTTGGGTCCTGTGTTTTTCTTTCAGTTAGTTTTATGATTTGGAGTTACAATTCATAATAGTAGTGATGAATAAGTTTTAAACAAACCTAAGCAAATGCTTTGAGAGGCTGGTCAAGGACTACATCTGCAGCATGCTACCACCCATACTAAACCCCCTACAGTTCACCTACCAACACAACCAATCGACAGATGACAAATAGCCACAGCTCTACACATTGTCCTTACACATCTGGAGAATAAGGATGCTTATGTGAGAATGCTGTTCTTGGACTACAGTTCAGCATTCAACATCATAATTCCCTCCAGGCTTGACAAGAAGCTCAGAGACATAAGCCTTTCACCTTACGATCTATTTGTACTGTACTTTCTCTGTAACTGTAACAATTTATTTTGATTCCTTTTATTGTTTTACAGTACAGTACAGTAAGGTGAAAGGCCAAAATGAGGTAGTTTGCGAGGTAAAGAGTCAGTCTTATCGTACTAAGGGTCCTGTTTAATACTCTTATATCAATGGGGTAGAAGCTGTTCTGGTTACTGTTGGTACCTGTTTTTAGATCTTTGCATCTTCTGCCCAGTGGGAGGAGGGAGACAAGAGAACCTCCAGGCTGGTTAGCGCCTTTGACTGAACTGGCTGCTTTACTGAGGCAGTGAGAAATCTAGATAGAGTCTTTCGATGGGAGGCTGGTTTCCATGATGTGCTGAGGTATGTCCACAACTCTCTGCAGTTCCTTGTGGTCACGGCAGACCAGAGGTACTTGAGTGTTTGAGTGTGGGTTGAAGATCATGTTTCTGTGTTGCATGACTCTCTGTGAGAGCAATTCTTTAGTGTGCAAACATATGTAACAAGTTAACTTCATTTCTCTTTCTGCAGGTGCCTCATGGCCTGTTATTTGTTTTCAGCATTTTCTGTCTTCATTTCAGATTTACAGAATCGCCTGCCTTTCCCTTTTCATCTTGAGGTATTTCCCCGTGTTTTCCATCTGGTGATTTTTAATGCATTGTGTAATGCTGGGAAGTAAATACATCTTACAGGGGAAAACAAGTACATTAATCCAGAGCTTCATGGCATGGTCTCTCCACCTGCAGAATCCTTTCCCCTATACAACATAGAACATAGATCAGTACCGGCCCTTTGGCCTGCAATGTTGTGCTGGCCTTCTAGCCTATTCCAAGATCTAAGTACAAAAAGAACAAAGTACCAAGTAAATTTATTATCAAAGTACATATACATCACCATATACTACACTGAGATTCATTTTCTTGTGGGCAGGGTTTTCCCATGACCAGGGTTCAATCTGTCCTTAGGTTCTCTCTGTGTGGAGTTTGCATGTTCCTTCTTTGACTGTGTGGGGTTCACCAAGGTAACTACAAAGAAATATAATAGAATCAATGAAAAACTACACACAAACAAAGCTGGACAAATGTGCCAATGTGCCAAAAAGGACAAACTGAGCAAATACAAGAAATGCAAATAACAATAATAATAAACAATAAGACCATAAGATATAGGAGCAGAATTACACCATTTGGCCCATCAAGTCTGCTCCACCATTTCATCATGACTAATCTATTTTTCCTTTCAGCCCCAATCTGCAACCTTTCCCCATAGCCCTTCATGCCCTGACCAATTAAGAATCTATCAACCTCTGCCTTAAATATACCCAATGACTTGGATTCTACAGCCACCTGTGGCAACAAATTTCACAGATTCATCACTCCCTGGCTAAAGAAGTTCCTCTTCATTTCCATTCTAAAATAATGCCCCCCTATTCTGCAGCTGTGTCCTCTAGTCCTTGACTCTCCCACCAAAGGAAAAATCCTCTCCATATTCACTCTATCAAGGCCTTTCACTATTTGATGGGTTTCAATTAGGTCACCATTCATTCTTCTGAACTCTAATGAATACAGGCACAAAGCCATTAAATGCTCTTCATATGACAAGCCATTCAATAATACTGAGAACACGAGTTTTAGACCCCTTGAAAGTGAGTCCATAGGTTGTGGGATCGGTTCAGTGTCAAGGTGAGGGAAGATATTCAGGCTGCAGTCTAACCCTTCCCTCCCATCACCAATACCGACACGTTTCAAGAGTGCTTGCCCGCTTGTGAAAGGCCCATCACAGTGGGCCTCCTCACCCTAACATAGAAAGGCCTGAATGGCATTTTGGCCTTGGATGGAGCAGTACAGAGACTAGGTGGCAGAGTCATTCCTAGCAGCTGGTGAAGTTGTCGGTGGGGATTTGTCAGTTATGAAAACAATCACTGGTTTTTAATGGATTGTAAACGTAACTGAAAGAGTGCTGAGAAAATTAACAAGAAGGTTGTAGGTACTTGAGCACCAGAGTTATAAAGAAAGATTGAAAAGGTTAGGACTTTATTCCTTGGAATGTAGGAGATTTGATAAAGGTGTACAAAGTTATGAGGGTAGAGATAGGGTAAATGCATGCAGGCTTTTTGCCCTCAGGTTGGGTAAGGTTAGAGCTAGGAGTCATAGGTTAAGGGTGAAGGGTGAAGTATTAAAGGGGAACATGAGGGGAATATTTTTCACTGAAAAAGTGATGTGAGTGTGGAATGAGCTGTCAGCAAAATAGGTGGATGTGGGTTTGACTGTAATATTTAAGAGAAGTTTGGATAAGTACATGGATGGGAGGGGAATGGAGGGCAACGGTCCAGATGCAGGTCAATGGGACTAGCCAGAACAATAACTTGCATGGACTCGATGGGCTGAATGGCCTGTTTCTGTGCTATAGTGCTCTATGACTTTATGACTGATCAGAGGCACTTAAAAATTTATTAACTTGAAGTGTGATGCAGGATCTGAAATTCTAACAGGAATTGCAGTCAATAGACCCCTAGAAAATTATATAGGTAGGAAAGATTTATAAAAGTATGGGATAACATAGGCAACTGGGTCAGCATGGACTAATTGGGCCAAAGAGCCTGTTTCTGTGATGTATAAGTCCCTAAATCTCTGTAAAAATGGCCTGTAAGTTTCAGCCCAATTTTCCCAGTGTGCTACTTGTGTTAAAAGTGTGCAGGAAAGAAACTGGAAGCAAACCAATGCTCCTGGGGTTGGGATAACAATTCCGCAGCCTGCCAAAACATCTTTGATCATGGAATGTATGAGGGGAGTCTACCCCGGACTCTGTAAAAATGGACTGCAGGATTTTTCCTGTCATACCTGAAAGTAGCTAGTGTGAAAGGGGGCTGGAGTTTACATCAATGGATCATTTTGCTTGCCGTCTCTTTCACAGTTGGCGGGGGGCAGATCTGAGTGGGCAACATCATATGACTCATGGGGCAGGAGAGTGCATGCTGCATACCTGTGTAGCCTCGGAGTCTGGCTTGGACTTTGCACACCCTCTCTTGAGCGGGCTGCAAGAAGAATTCTGCGAAGGAAAAAAAAATGGCATGCAAGAGTTAATTATGATTGAAAGTTCTGGTGTGGTTCAATTCAACAAAAAAACCGTCAGAATCACATCACACTCCAGAATGAAAAATGTATATTTTTAGATGTATTGTTTCAAAATAAATGTTCTCTACACCCAAAATCTGAGGTAAATCTGTATCAGGGAGCTTAACTAGGGAGTCCTGTTGCAGGATTCACTAAAGGATAACTTGCAGGTTGAGTCGGTGGTGAGGAAGGCAATTGCAATGTTAGCATTCATTTTGTGTGGACTAGAATATAAAAGCAAGGATGTGATGCTGAGGATTTATAAGGCATTGGTCAGACCACACTTGGAGTATTCTGAGCAGTTTTGGACCCCTTGTCTAAGAAAAGATCTGCTGCCATTCCTCTGTAGACCTGGAGAAGGTCCAGAGGATGTCAACAAGGATGATCCCAGGAATGAAAAGGTTAACACATGAAAAACATTTGATGGCTCTGAACCTGTGCTCACTGGAGTTTAAAAGAATAAGGGAGGATTCTCATTGAAACTTGTTGAATATTAACTGGCCTAGATAGAGTGGATATAAAGAGGATATTTCCAATAGTTTAGGATCAGAGGGTACAGCCTCAAATAGAGGAATGTCCCTTTAGGATCGAGATGAAGAGGAATTTCTTTAGCCGAAGAGTGGTAAATCTATGGAATTCGATCCCACAGATGGCCTTGAAAGCCATTTGGTATATTTAAAGGGCGAATAATAGGTTCTTGATAATTAAGGGCCTCAGAGGTTATGGGAAGAAGGTAAGTGAATGGGATTGAGAGGGATAATAAATCAGCCAAGATAGAATGGCAGAACAGACTCAATGGGCCAAATGGCCTATTTCTGCTCCTATGTCTTATGGCCTTAATTTATGAAGTGAATTTAGTTAGCAAAGTTGCAAAGATCTGAGATGAATTTTGCATTGTCATGATCTATTTTCTTCAGCTTTGGTCCATCTGCAGAGAACAATGGCCACATGTTATGGATTTGAGTCACAGTTCAAACTTCACCATCTTCAGGCTAACATAAAATCACTAGCTTCAGGCACAAATATGGTGTGGACCATATTGATGTGCTTAAGAACAGAATTGGAATCAGATTTATTATCACTGACATATGTTGTGAAATTAGTTGTTTTGTGGCACCAGCACTTTACAAGACATAAAAATCACAATACATTGCAATATATCAATAAATATTCCAGAAGATGAACAGCAAGATAGTGCGCATGGGTTCATGGACTATTCAGAAATCTGATTTAGCAGGGGTGTTTCTAAAATATTGAGTGTGAGTCTTCAGTCTCCTAAACTGTACCTCCTCCCCGATGGTCATAATGAGAAGAGGGCATGTCCTGTATGGTGAGGGTCCTTAATGATGGGTGCTGCCTTTTGATGCACTGTTATTTGAAGATCCTCTTGAAGTTGGGGAGGGTTGTACTCATGATGGAACTGGCTGAGTCCACAAGCCTCTGCTGTCCCGTTCGGTTCGGCACATTGGAGCTCCCATACCAGTCGGTGATACAACCAGTCAGAATGCTCTCCACAGTACATCTCGAGAAATTTGAGTCTTTGGTGACAGAACAAATCTTCTCAAACTTCTAACATACTATAATCACTGGCATGCCTTCTTCATGATTGTATTAACGTGCAAACACATTCAAGGGATTGTCTTTTTTGTCAGGGCGTTGAGTTAAAGAGTCAGGAAGTTATACTTCAGCTTTATAAAACTCTAGTTAGACCGTATGTGGAATCAAATTCAATTCTGGTTGCCCCATCATAGGAATGATGTGGAGGTTTTGGAGAGAGGGTGCTGAAGAGATTTACCAGGATGCTGCCTGGATTAGAGGACAAGTGTTATAAGGAAAGGTGGACACATTTGGGTTACTTTCTCTAGAGTGGCAGAGGATGAGGGGAGACCAGTTGGAAGCCTAGATAGAGGAGACATCTGGTACCTTTTTCCCCAAGGTCAAAATATCTAATAATAGAGCCACGTAAGGTGAGGTGGGGTGAGTTTTTTTAACACAGAGAAAGGTGGGTGCCTGGAATGCACTGCCAGAGTTGGTAATGGAGACAAATATGAGAAAGGTGCTTCAGAGGCTAATATGTAGAGAATGTAAGCATATGGACATTGTGTAGGCAAAAGGGATTAGTTTCATTAACGTTTCCAAGTTCAAGGTAAATTTATTATCAAAGTACATATATGTCACCATATACTACCGTGAGATTCATTTTCTTGCAGGCATTCACATTAGAAAAAAGAAATACAAAAGAATTAAGGGAAAAAGAACTATAGCCAAACAAAGACTGACAAATAACCAATGTGTAAATGAAGAGAAACTCTGCAAATAAAAAAAAATTATAAGCAAATAAATAATACTGAGAACATGAGTTGCTGACTGTTGTAACGCGTGGATATTTGAATTACTGTCGCCTTCCTGTCAGCTTGAACCAGTCTGGCCATTCTCCTCTAACCTTTCATTAACAAGGTGTTTTTCCCCACGAAACTGCTGCTCACAGGATGTGTTTTGTTTCTTTTAGCATTCTCTCTGAACGGTAGAGACAGTTGTGTGTGAAAATCCCAGGAGATCTGAAACTTCTGACCACGTTTGGTCAAAGTCACTTCAATCACATTTCTTCCCCATTTTGATATTTGATCTGAACAACATCTGAACCTCTTGACCATGTCTGCATGCTTTTATGCATTGAGTTGCTGCCACACGACTGGCTGATCAGATATTTGCATTAATGAGCATATGTACAGGTGTACCTAATAAAGTGGCCTTGAGTGTAATATAGCTCTCAATCAAGGAGAGAACTACAAACAAATTATCTATCCAATTAAAAGATATTTTTTCCAAAAGGTAAAGTTTGTTTTACAACTAGCCATTCATCATTTACTATAGATACAGTATGTATTGTTTATTGTTTAGATTTAGTTTATTCTTGTGCACATTTCTCCTTCTTAACCTGTAGATTTAAATACACAATTATCATTTTCTCACAACTTGATCCATGTGCTGTCTCCCCGCTTTGAAAATTTAGAAAAAACAGAATCCAATAAAGAAAACATTGAGATAAACATTTTTTATAAACCTGTAATTAGGTGCTTCAGCCCTTGACAGCTCCCAACGGATCAACCCCATCAGCCCCGTTCCCCATCTCCTTAGTTCCTTTGACCCATGCAACTTTTTCTCTGTCAGACTGGCCCTTCAACTTCCCTTTCATTCTTCATGCCACTTGCATAGACTAAGTGCTCTATTCAAGAGTCTTATCACAGCAGAGTAGAAGTTGTCCTTGAGCCTGGAGGAGCATGTTTAGACGTTTTTATATCTTCTGTCCAGTAGAAAGGGAAAAAAAGAGTGAAACAAAGAAGAGCAATGTCTTTTCTCTTCTCCCCTCTCCGTCTATCAGTCAAAAGATACAAAAGGTTGAAATTTACATGAACGTGTTCAAGGACAACTTCTACCCCGCCATTATAGGACTCTTGAATAGACCTTTCTTTTAATACAGAAGAACTCCTGATCTCTCAATCTACCTCACCTTGGCCTTGCACTGTATTTGTCAACCTACACTGCATATTTTCTGTGATATTAAGACGTAATTCTGCCTTCTGTTGTTTTATCCTTTGTAGTACCTGAACGATAGTCCAGATGGCATGCAAAACAAAGTGATAGTAATAAACTAAGTAAAGGGACAATTTACAACAGTCTTAACCCACTAATACATTATTGCGTTGTGGACGGAAACCGGAACCTCCTTGACAGAGGAATAATATACAGTTTTTTTCAGATGCAACCCCTAATATCAGGACTCCTGGAGCAGACTGACAACAAAAGACTGCTTCACCATGGACGTTGTACAAATTTGAAACATGTTTCCAAAAATAACAATTTTCTGGAAGGTTTCCAAAAATGAGTCAATTATCAATTTCAGTCTGAGCTTCATTGAGGTACAGTACTGGTAATGTGGATAAGAAACATGGAGTAGGAAAGTCATGATCTTTAACATTAAGATTCTTTTCTCTCTGGACATGTTTCTCCAGGACATTCTCTCTTCTCCCTTTTGCCATTGAGCAGAAGATACAAAAACTTGAAAACATGTACCCCAGGCTCAAGGTCAGCTTCTACGCTAATAGAAGAGTTCTGAATGGTCCCCTTGTACATTAAAATGCACTCTTGACTTCACAATCTACCTGATTATGATCCTGCTCTTTATCGTTTACCTGCATTGCACTTTCTCCATTGCTGTTGCACTTTATTCTGCATTGTTAGTGCCACAAAGAGTAAAGAGGACTTTTCTCTTTGGAGCAATGAAGGATGAGTGGTAAATTGATAGAGCTGTATAAAATTATGAGAGGCAGAGACAGAGTAGACAGCCAGCACCATTTTTCAGTACCGGAGGACATCCTTTTAAGCTGATTGGAGGAAAGTTTAGAGGAGATGTCAGTGGTAGGTTGTCTACGCACACAGTGATGAGTGCCAGAATGAAACCTCAATGCTGTGTGTAATGATTTGATCTGAATAAACAACATGCAAAACAAACTTTTCACTGTATCTTAGTACATGTAACAATAACAAACCAGTACCAATGCCAATAAGGGGCTGATGTTCTCAAGATGGTGCCAGTGAACAACACAGCCAATGGTGATGCCTTGCAGACAGTTCGCAGACCACTTCTTTTACTGGTTATTCTTTTTTTGGGTTGTTTTTGAGCATTTTGCTCAAGGCAATAATGTGGACTGGGGTCCTTCAGCCTGCAGTGGGTTAGTGGCACGATGCTGAACTGGACTGAAGAGAATATTACTGGCTTATAGTTTGATATGCTGTGTGTGGTTCACTCACTTTTGCTGTTTGCACAATTTGTTCTTTTTTTACGCATTGGGTGTTTGATGTTTTCTTCAACGGGTTCCATGGAGTTTCTTTGTTTCGTGGCTGTCTGAGGGAGGTCAAACCTCAGAGTTATATTCTGTATACAGACTTTGATAATACATGTTCTTTGAATCTTTGAATGTTTCTACCTTGCTATTTTCCAGTCTGACAAAATGAGGCAGGCAAAGAGAGGAAGTGTGAAGGGCACACTTTGTACCAGGTTAAGAAAGAGCTTGATGATCATATTATCATTCTCCTGTGCTGTGACAAGTTTGAAATTGTTACAACTCAGACCTATTCAACCTCTCCTCACCCCAAATCGTTCAGAACACACACACACTCTCAGCATTCACTGCTGAAAGGACAGGATAAGTTACAGCAATTCATAAAAATAAGCCAAACTTATTTATCGTGAACAATATCTTGCTTCATGTCAGACTCAGGAAGACATGTATAAGTTGCCTTTTACTATTTTACTCCTTTGGGGATTACAAAGCACCCCTCGTTAATAGGGGATAGCATTGCACGCTGTTATATTAAAATCGACAATGACTTCAGTTGTAGAACAATCGCTATGTAAATGTCCAAGTAACTTTAAACCCCTGACCCGACACTAATGTTACAAAGCTGAAAGCAAGAATTTAATTGTAAAGTCACCCCCCCACCCATTGTAAATGAAGAAAGTGACATCCAACACTTGTTGCTTCCCAAGGGATGAACTCACAAGTAAGAATGTTTCGATTCAACCGTTTCATATTCTCTGCACTAATTCCAACTAATGGACAGGGTTCAGAAAGGGGACAGAGTAGGATTGACAGGGCATTATAAAGAGGCAAATCTTTTTTTATGGAGAAGTAGAGGAGAACGGTGTTCAGACTTTAGGGATGTGTACTGCCTTTCATAACCTCAGACTGGCCCAGCACACATTACAGTTGGAATGTGGTCATTCCTGCAGTGCAACAGAGAATAATTAAGATCAGCACTATTAAGATTAGCTTTATTTGTCACATGTATAACGAAACATCAAAACATACGGTGAAATGCGTTGTTTGTGTCAACGACCAACACAGCCAAAAGACATGCTGGGACAACGCAGACAAAATGCTAGAGGAACTTAGTAGGCCTGGCAGCATTTATGGAAAAGAGTAAACAGTTGACTTTTTTGGGCCGAGACTCTGAATCAGGACTGAATCTCTTCTCCCTCCTGCCATCTGGCAAAAGGCACCGAAGCATTCGGGCTCTCACGACCAGACTATGTAACAGTTTCCTCCCCCAAGCCATCAGATTCCTCAATACCCAGAGCCTGGACTGACACCAGCCTACCGCCCTCTACTGTGCCTATTGTCTTGTTTATTATTGATTGTAACGCCTGCACTGTTTTGTGCACCTTATGCAGTCTAGTGTAGTTTTTGTGTTGTTTTACGTAGTTCAGTGTAGTTTTTATATTGTTTCATGTAGTACCATGGTCCTGAAAAACGTTGTCTCGTTCTTACTGTGTACTGTACCAGCAATTATGGTGGAAATGACAATAAAAAGTGACTTGACTTGACTTGAAAAGGAAGGGGAAAATGTCAGAGTAAGAAGGTGTGGGGTAAGGAGGAAGAGGTAAAAGGTGGCAGGTGATAAGGTGACACCAGAAGAGGGGGAGGAGACGAAGTAAAGAGCTGGGAAGTTGATTGGTGAAAGAGAAAAAGGGCTGCGAAAGGGGGAACCTGATAGGAGAGGGCAAAAGACCATGGAAGAAAGAGAAGGGGGAGAAGCACCAGAGGGAGGTAATAGGCAGATAAGGAGATACGGTAAGAAAGGGAAATGGGAATGGAGAATGGTGAAGGGGGGGGGGTGCTGTTACCAGAAATTTGAGAAATTGATGTTCATGCCATCAGGTTAGAGGCTGTCCAAATGGAATATAAGGTGTTGCTCCTCCAACCTGAGTGTGGCCTCTTTACAACTATATAAGGAGTAGTCCACAAGTATTGCCATGCTTCTGATACCAACATAGCATGCCCATGACTTACTAAGCTGAACTCTGCTGATTGTAGGGTTCCATAAGCAGCAGGCCAATGGCAACCAGATAATCGGTTGAAGATAATTATTCATCAAGACATTGGAGAGAGATTCCTGGTCTCGTTTGAGTTGGTACCATAGGGACTGTACATCCATTTGAGGGGGGGGGTTAGTCAGTTTATCTTACGAATACCTTATGAGGAAAAGTTGAGCAAGTTAGGGACTTTCTCCTTGGAGCGACAAAGGATGAGAGGCAACTTGATAGAGGTGTACAATTTATGAAAGGCATAGACAGAGTGGGCAGCCAGCATCTTTTCTCGCAGGACGATCGTGCCCAATACCAGAGCACATTCATTTTAGTTGAACGGTGGAAAGTGTAGGGGGGATGTCAGAGGTAGGATTTTTACTCTGAGACTGGTAACTGCATGAAATGCCACTGCCAGGGATGGTAGTAGGCACTGATACAAGAACATTTAAAAGACTCTTGGATAGGCACATGGATGTAAGAAAAAATGGAGGGTTATGGGCTGTGTAGGAGGGTGAGGTTAGATTGACCGTGGAATAGGTTTGTATACTGATGTTGGTATGACATCAGGAACAAACAACATAGAACACAGCACAGAACAGGCCCTTTGGCCCCCAGTGTTATGCCAACCGTTTAACCTGCTCTTAGATCGATCTGATCCATCCCTCCCACATAGCCCTTCATTTTCCTAACATGCATGTGCCTACCTAACAACAAGTTTACCTGTTACACCACTGGCATTTAGGGCAGCAATGAAGGTCCTCCATCTCTGGTTGTGTTCAGGACTTGCTTCATCATGTCAATAGCCACCGCTCAGTTTTCACTACTGTCAAGCATACAAGTCCCGGGTGGAGATTCAGGAATACCGTCACACTCAGATGTAGAAGGATTCTTCATTGCTGTTTCCATAACAATTTTGTTTTACAAGTCAGCCCTGAGTTGAACCCCCGAACCTGGAGGAATAGTGGACGACTCTCACTCTGGCCTCGACCCTTTGATCTGTTTGGCATGGCCAAGAGCCAAAGCATAAAGCCCAACATGTTTGACTTCAGCCAACATAGCTCTTTGGGCCACTGAGGCACATAAGCCTCCAAACCATAACAAGGTTGTGGTCTTCTTGGAGCTGTGCCTATCTAAGAGTCCTTTCAGTGTTGAGATTGTATCCACCTGTAGGACCCATACTGCGTTGCACTGCTCGATGTTTTATGTAACATCATGCCCAAAGGAGGAGCTCAGAAAGGGCAAAGCAGCTTTGCTTTAATGTTATAGTTGAAAAGTAACCATCTGGCCATGAATACAGCTTGCTTTTGTCCTACACTAAAATACTGGCTTTCAATATGTGGTTGTGCATCAGGAATCCATCAACTCCTGATTCAGAGGCAACAGGGTACCCATTGAACAGCTTTGCGAGAGAGGGTAATGTCTAGCCACTGTTCCAATACAGGCTTCAGTGAAGACACTAACTAGTTTATCAACGAATGTGTCCTCATTGTGAAAAAGCCCTGCATTAGTGATTGAACAGACTATGTGAAGACTTTAAGAGTTTGTCACAGTCTTGACCACTTAAGTAACAACATCATTTTTGAATGCAATAAACCAAACTCAGATATATCGATCCAAACCTTTACATAAAAATAGTGTCACCTGGTCCTTTAACTCCTCACAAATGGTGACAAGACATACCCCTCTCTTTCAAAGCAGCAACCATAGTTCGGTGGGTACCCTGTTGCCTCCGAATCGTGAGTTGACGGGTTCCCTAATCCAGGCAAGCATCCTGGTGAAACACTATTGCACCCTCTCCAAAAGCTCCATGTCCTTCCTGTAGAGTAGTGAGCAGAAATGCACGTAATTCTCCAAACGTGGTCTCACTGAAGTTTTATATAACTGGTACATGACTTCACAACTTTTATATCTAGTGCCTTGGCCAATGAGCGCAAACATGCTGTATCCCATGTTGAAAATAGTCATGTTGTGGCGACCCACTTTCTGGCACCCACAAACCGGCTCACAACAGCGCGCACAGGCAGAGGGCCGGCCCCAAAAAGGGTGCCAGGCCATCTTCACCAGCAGGGGGAAAATCCTGCGCGTGGAAAGGGTCTGGGAATATGCATTCCCCACAGCAATCCCGCCCCAGGGAGGGCGGGAATGGGAAGGCTTTAAAGCAGGCCGCGAAGTTTGAATAAATCTCTTTCATCACAACTCTAACTCACCGACTCCGTGTGGTTATTCTAGCACTGTGTGTAGCACACCGCTACAATTGGTGACCCCGACGGCCCAAACGATATTTGGACCAGAGATGACCGACGCTGCATCTGTTCACGCAGTTTCGTTAAAACTGCCAAGCTTCTGGACGCTGCGACCCCAATTATGGTTCGAACAAGCAGAAGCTCAATTCCACATTCGGCAGATAACCCGGGAGTCCACTCGCTATTACTACGGGCTGAGCTCACTCGACCAGGAGACAGCTGCACAAGTTGAGGAGTTTATACAGTCGCCCCCAGAGGATGGCAAATACACAGCATTCAAAACCCTGCTCATAAGGACTTTCAGACTCTCACAGTGCGAATGAACACGCCGATTAATGCACCTGGATGGTTTGGGAGACGGGCCGCCGTCAGCATTAATGAACGAGATGCTGGCCCTGGCTGAAGGACACAAACCCTGCCTCATGTTTGAGCAGGCGTTCCTAGAGCAACTGCCCGAGGACATATGCCTGCTGCTGTCCGACGCAGATTTCAGCAACCCCCGGGAGGTGGCGGCCCGAGCAGATGTGCTGTGGAATGCCAGGAAAGAGAGAGGGGTGTCCGTCGCACGGATCACCAAGCTGCGTGCCCAACAAAAGACCAGACCAGGGCCGGCAGCAGAGCCTACAAAACCCGGTGACAGGAGTGAGGAGCCCAACAAACAATGGTGTTTCTACCACTAGCGGTGGGGCACAGAGGCCCGCCGCTGCAGACCACCCTGCAAATTCCCGGGAAACGCCAGGGCCAGCTGCCACTGATGGCTACGGCGGCTGGCCATTAGGACAGCCTCCTGTATGTCTGGGACAAGCAGTCGGGACGCCGCTTTTTGGTCGACACCGGAGCGGAGATCAGCGTCTTACCTCCAACGAGTTACGACACCCACAACAGAGAACCGGGACCCACCCTGAGGGCGGCAAATGGCAGCACAATACGAACCTACGGCACCCGCACGGTGCAGCTACAGTTCAGCTCCAGCCGGTTCACGTGGGACTTCACACTGGCCGCCGTGGCCCAACCACTCCTGGGGGCGGATTTTCTGCGAGCCCACAGCCTGCTGGTCGACCTGCAAGGGAAGCGATTAGTCCACGCCAAGACTTTTCAAACGTTCTCCCTGGGTGAAGCACAGTTGCCAGCCCCACACCTGGACTCCATCATGCTGTCCGACGACGAATTCACCAGGGTCCTGGCAGATTTCCCATCAGTACTGACACCGCAGTTCACGGCAGCCATGCCCAGACACGGAGTACAGCACCACATCCCGACTCAGGGACCACCCCTCCACGCCCGTGCTCGAAGGCTTCCCCTGGACAAGCTCTGACTGGCGAAGGAGGAGTTCAAGAAGATGGAGGAATTGGGGATCATACGACGGTCCGACAGCCCATGGGCCTCCCCACTTCACATGGTGCCCAAGGCAACGGGGGGCTGAAGACCATGTGGTGACTACCGCAGACTGAACGAGGCTACAACGCCAGATCGCTACCCTGTGCCGCACATTCAAGACTTCGCAGCAAACCTACACAGCGCAAGCATCTTTTCCAAGGTAGACCTCGTCTGGGGATACCATCAAATCCCTGTACATCCGGACGACATCCCCAAAACAGCACTTATCACCCCATTCGGACTTTTCGAATTCCTCCGAATGCCGTTTGGTCTAAAGAATGCTGCACAGACTTTCCAGCGGCTAATGGACGTGGTGGGACACGACCTGGACTTTGCATTCATCTATTTGGACGACATCCTCATAGCCAGCAGTAGTCAGCAGGAACATCTGTCCCACCTCCGCCAGCTCTACTCTCGCCTGAGCGAATTCGGCCTTACAATCAACCCAGCCAAATGCCAGTTCGGACTCGACACCATCGACTTCCTGGGCCACAGGATTACTAAAGACGGGGCAACCTCGCTGCCCGCCAAGGTAGACGTGGTCCGCAACTTCCCCCGACCCAACACAATCAAAGGCCTGCAGGAATTTGTGGGTATGGTGAATTTCTACCACCATTTCCTCCCCTCAGCAGCCCGAACCATGCGACCCCTGTTCACTCTAATATTGGGTAAGGGCGAGGACATTACCTGGGACGAAGAGGCCGCAACCGCTTTTGTTAAGACCAAAGAAGCCTTGGCAAACGCCGCGATGCTAGTGCACCCCAGAACGGACGTTCCTACTGCCCTCACTGTGGACGCATCCAACACAGCGGTCGGTGGAGTGCTGGAGCAACTCATCGAGGGTCGCTGACAACCCCTGGCATTCTTCAGCAAACACCTACGACCACCCGAACTCAAATACAGTGCTTTCGACCGGGAGCTATTGGCACTATACCTGGCAATCTGACATTTCAGGTACTTCTTAGAAGGTAGGCCCTTCACCACGTTCACGGACCACAAACCGCTTACCTTTGCGTTCATGAAGGTGTCCGACCCCTGGTCGTCCTGCCAGCAGCGACATCTGTCCGACATCTCCGAGTACACGACAGACATCCGGCATGTCTCTGGAAAGGACAACGTCGTGGCGGACGCACTTTCCAGACCGACCATACAGGCCCTGTCCCAGGGGGTGGACTATGCAGCTCTGGCAGAGGCACAGCAGGCAGACACTGAGATCCCCAGTTACAGGACTGCAGTCTCCGGTTTACAGCTCCAAGACTTCCCCATAGGCCCAGGTGAGAGGACCCTACTATGTGACGTAACTACCGGCCAACCCCGCCCTGTTGTCCCAGCAGCCTGGCGCCGGCGGGTTTTCGAGTCCATTCACAAAAATTAGCGCACCCCTCCATCAGGACAACCGTCCAGCTGGTCGCCAACAGGCTCGTGTGGCATGGACTGCATAAACAGGTCAGTGAATGGGCCAAAACGTGCATGCAGTGCCAAACGGCCAAGGTACAGCGGCATACCAAGGCTCCGCCGCAGCGGTTTGAACCCACCCGCTGGAGGTTCGACCACATCCATGTGGATATCGTGGGGCCCCTGCCAGTGTCAGGAGGAGCGCGGTACCTCCTAACTATGATAGACCGGTTCACCAGATGGCCAGAGGCAGTCCCGCTCTCCGACATCGACACCGCCTCCGAATCCTGCGCCCGAGCACTGATCGCAACCTGGGTAGCCCGCTTCGGGGTACCGGCCCACATTACCTCCGACAGGGGCGCCCATTTCACCTCCAGCCTGTGGTCGGCTATGGCCAGCTACACCACACAACTGCCTACCACCCACAGTCGAACGGACTAGTGGAGCGCTTCCACCGTCACCTGAAATCGGCTCTCAGGGCCCACCTGGAGGGGCCTAACTGGGTGGACGAGCTTCCCTGGGTCCTGCTCGGAATCCGCATGGCGCCCAAGGAGGATCTGCTCACCTCGTCGGCTGAGTTGGTGTACGGCGCACCCCTGGTTGTGCCAGGAGAGTTCATACCAGCCCCAAGGGGGCAAGAGGAAGAACCCACAGCAGTCCTGGACAGACTACGGGAGAGGCTCGGTAACCTGGCCCCCATCCCCACCTCACAGCACGGACAGAGCCCGACCTGCGTACCCAAAGACCTGCAGAACTGTAAGTTTCTTTTTGTACGACGGGGCAGACACCGGGCACCGCTATAGCGGCCCTACGAGGGGCTGTTTAAGGTGATCAGGAACAACGGGTCCACGTTCGTGCTGGACATTGGGGGAAGAGAGGAGGTTTTCATGGTGGACCGACTCAAACCGGCCCATGTGGACTTGGCGCAGCCAGTCCAGGCTCGGGCACCGCGGCGCAGGGGCAGACCTCCCAAACAGAGGCCGATCCAGACTGTGGACATTGGGGGAGGTATCGCCGGTTCTGGGGGGGGGGCTTATGTGGCGACCCACTTTCTGGCACCCACGAGCAGGCTCACAACAGCGCACGCAGGCAGAGGGCCGGCCCCAAAAAGGGCGCCAGGCCATCTTCACCAGCAGGGGGAAAATCCCACGTGCGGAAAGGGTCTGGAATATGCATTCTCCACAGCAGTCCCGCCTAGGGAGGGCGGGAACGGGAAGGCTTTAAAGCAGGCCGCGAAGTCTGAATAAATCTCTTTCATCGCAACTCTAACTCATCGACTCTGTGTGGTTATTCTAGCGCTGTGTGTAGCACATCGCTACAATGTCATTAATTGAATAGAATTGATTTTATTTCTTACATCCTTCACATACATGAGAAGTAAAAAACTTTACGTTACGTTTCCGTCTGAATGTGCAATGTGCAAATTATAGTAATTTGTAATAAATAGCGTGTACAGTAAGATATACAACAGAACAGTCAATATACCTTTGAAATACAATTGTGTCAGTGTAAATTAATCAGTCTGATGGCCTGGTGGAAGAAGCTGCCCAGAGCCTGTTGGTCCTGTCTTTTATGCTGCATCCTATCCAGATGAATCATGACTTGGTGTGGCAACTATTCTGCACATAACTGCAAGAAACTGCAGGGAATTGTGAACACAGTTCAGAACTTCATGGAAACATCCTCCCTTCTATGGGCTCTGTACTTCTTGCTGCTTCAGTAAAGTAGTCAGCATAATCAAAGACCCCACCCTGGTTATTCTCTCTTCTCCCCTCTTACTGTCAGCTGAAGATACTAAAGCCTGAAAACACATACCACCAGGCTCAAGGATAGATCTATCCCTCTGTTTTAACACTATTGAATAGTTCCCTAGTATGATAAGGTGGACCTGACCTCACAGTCTACTGTACCTCGTTATGACCTTGCACCTTTCTCTGTACCTATTGCATTTTATTCTGCATTGTTAGTGCTTTACCTCAATGCACTCTGTAATTGTTTGATTTGCATGTACAGTATGCAAGAGAAGCTCTTCACTGTACCTCAGTGCATTTGACAATAATAAGCCAATTTAACTCCAATGTGATATAACCTATGCTGCTGCGAGGCAAAAGCTGAGAAGTGGGATTACACTATGTATATCTTTTGCAGCCAACATGAACATGATTATTTATTTATTTAGAGACACCACATGGAATAAGCCCTTCCTGTCCTTCAAGCCACTCTACCCAGCAACCCCTGACAACTCTGATTTAACCTTAATCTAATCACGGGACAATTTACAATGACCAATCAATCTACCCAGTAGGTCTTTGGACTGTGGGAGGAAACCAGGGCACCCAGAGAAAACCCACAGGGTGGATGTACAGAGGCCCCTTACGGAGGACGCTAGGAGTGAACTCTAAATTCCAATGCCCCAATATATAATAACATCATGCTAACTGCTAGGCTACCACATAATCTCTTGTTCTGTCATAAATCACACAAAAATAAAGTAGACAATGTACTCATGAAATTTATAACTGTGATTTCATCCATCACAATTCTCATAGCTCAGATCCTATCAAAATAAAATCTCAGACACAAAATAGATCAGGAAATTAACATTTCAAAGTGAGGTATTAAGTGATAGTGTTGACAAATTTTTAAACTTTTAGGTTGCTTTGATAACGCACCTTCCACCACGCTGTGGGTTACTCACTAGAGCTTTTTAATTCAGCTCTGACATCTGATAAATTACTTAAAGGAATTTGCTTGAGGAGAATGATAAGTAAAACCCAACATTTTCATGCCAAATGTATGTCACCACTTTCTCGTTCTCTCTGCCTTTCTACTGGGTGATCTCATGGGTTAGACAGCCAACCCCAGTCTGGTGTCTGGGATTCCATACGGCATCGTAATTGTAATGTCCCGAGGTCCCAGTTAAACACTCCTGAAGTCTAATCTCTGCTCTTAAGTCTTTTTACCAAGTCAGTTGTTTTGTTAGCAAAGCCTTTAGAACTGAGATGAGGAGGAATTTCTTTAACCAGATGGTGGTGAATCTGTGGAATTCACTGGCCACAGATGGCTGTACAGGCCAAGTCATTGGATATAGTTATTTATTTAGAGCTAAAATGTAAAATGTGCCCTTTGAGCCCTGCCGTCCTGCAACCCCCAACAACCCCGAGAAGACCCCAATCTAATCACGAGACAGTTTGGAATGACCAATTAACCTACTACCTGGTACGCCTTTGGACTGTGGGATGAAACCGGAGCACCCGGAGGAAACCCATTCATCCCATGGGAAGGATGTACAGAGGCTCCTTATAGAGGACGCTGGGAATGAACTCCAAAATCCGATGTCCTGAGCTATAATAGCGTCGCACTAACCACTACACCACCTTGTACCCAAATGGAGGTCTGAAGTGGACGTTTAAAGGTTCTTGATTAGTAAGGGCGTTAAGAGGGATAATAAATCAGCTGTGATGGAATGGCCTTATTCAGCTCCTATGTCTGATGGTCTTATGATTAATTACCAGAGCCAGCTTTCCCAAAGTGCATTGAAGGGTGATCTGATTGAGGTGGTAAAAACATTGAGAGGTGATGAAATATATAGAGCGAAGTTGTTTCCTTGGTCAAATTTCTACAGATGTACCATGGACAGTATTGCAACTGGCTGCACCACCATCTGGTTTGGGGGGGGCGGGGGGGGAGTGGGGGAAGAGTGTGTTACTACACAGGATCGAAGTATGCTGCAAGGAGTTGTAAACTTAGTTAGATTCATCATGGGCACTACCCTCCGTAGTCTCCAAGACTTCTTCTGGAAATGGTGCCCTAAAAGGCGGCGTCCATCATTAAGGACCCTCACCACCCAGGACATGCCCTCTTCTCATTGCTACCATCAGGAAGCCTGAAGGCACATTCAACAATTCGGGAACAGCTTCTTCCCCTCTGCCATCGGATTTCTGAATGGACATTGAACCCATGAACACCACCTTACTAGTTTTTATTTCTATTTTTTCACTACTTATTTAATTTAACTTTATAACATATATATTGTAATTAACAGAATTTTTTTCTCTATATTATCACACATTCCATTGTACTGCATTTACAAAGTTAACAAATTTCGTAACATATGCCAGTGATATTAAACCTGATTCTGAAGTGAACTAAGGCCATTTTTTGTTGAATTGTGTGTTTTTGTAAAATAAATTGTACTCAATTTATGTTTTTCTTATGTGTCTCCGATGCTATGTACCTGTGATGCTGTTGCAGGTAAGATTTTCATTGCATCTGTTCCTGCAGATGATGATAAACTTGACTTTGACTTGGTGAACTGAATGAGATGCTTTAAGATTAAAGGTTAATGATTAGCTTTATTTGTCACATATACATTGGCAATATTGAAACATGTAGTGAAATATATCAATGGCATCAATGACTGACCAAGTCTGGGGATGTGCTGGTGGCAGCCCGCATGCATCGCCATGCTCCCAACTTACATAGTCCACAACTTACTAACTCTAATCTGTGCATCTTTGTAAGGTGAAAGGAAACCAGAGGTCCTGGAGAAAAACCACAGAGTTATGGGGAGAACATATCTTTCTCTGTAAACTGTAGAAACTGTTGTGCGTGAAAACCCCAGGTGATCAGCAATTTCAGAGATACACAAACCGCCCCGTCTGGCATCAACAGTTATTTCACAGTCAAAGTCACTTAGATCACTTTCCTTCCTTATTCTGAAGTTTGGATTGAACAGCAACTGAATCTCTTTATCATATTTATGTGCTTTTATGTATTGACTTACTGACACATATTTGGCTGATTAGATATTTGCATTAACAAGCAGGTGCACAGGTGTACCTAATAAAATGGCCACTTGTTGGGAAAGGACAAAGCAACTTATTTTGGTGATTTTATTTTAGTGGTACTGCTGATCAAGCAAAGAGGGACCTTGTATAAGGGCTAGCCTAAGGTGACAAGCAGATGCTGGAAGATCTCACTGGCTTCGGTAGCATCTGTGGAGTCATTGAGAGTGTTGATATATTTATTTACTTAGACAAACAGCACAGAGCAGGTCCTGCTAGCCTATCAACCTATACCAGCTGGTACCCACATATTTAGCCCTAGCCTAATCACAGGACAATTTAAAATGAGCAATTAACCTACTAACTGGTGAGTCTTTGGACTGTGGGAGGAAACTAGAGCACCCGGAGGAAACCCACATACTCACGGGAAGAATGCACAATCTTTCTTACAGAGAACGCCAGACTTGAGCTCCAAGCTCTGGCACCTGAGCTGTAATAGTGTCCCGCTAACTGCTAGGCTACCTTGGTGTCCCAGCTGTCCGTTTGCCTCCATAGATGCTGCTAAATCAGTTGAGTTCCTTCTTGCTTAGAAGTGACATCTCTGACAGCACTGAACAGATCTTCCTTTCTGAAGTTCCTCTGTGGTGCAGTGGCCCGGTTAGTAGAGACGCTGTCTCATAGATCCAGCAGCCCAGGTTCGAACCAGAACCACTGTCCCATGATGACTGTGTGGAGTTGCATGTTCTCCGTGTAACCCTCAGGTTCAGCTAGTGGCTTAATCTCGGGGGAGACAGCCTCTGGCCCGGCCAAACTTGAGAAATCAGGTTTGGGTGGATGCTGCGTGATGTTTTCCCCTGTTACAAATCAGTACCACGAAATAACAAACCCGTACAATTATGCAATTAAACAATTGAACTTTATAATTCTTGATTTGACTACAGGGTTAGTAAAGAAACAAAAAAAAAGAAAAAGGGCCTATTCTCATGAAACAGTCTATTTTGCAATGTTGGAGCTCACGGTTTTCTGGTCGGTTTGTTCTCCCTCAATTTTCTCCCTGGGCGTCGACTCCCAACCCCGTTCCAAGTCCACTCCGTCCTGCAGTCTATGAATTCCCTGTTCTGGCATCTTCTATCTCCATCTTCCACCGAACAAAAGACAGCGGATCCCTTCTCTCAGCCACACAAGAAAGAAACAACATGCCTCTCATTAGATAACACTCATTCTAAAGCCCTCATTATCTCTGGTCATAACCCAAACATTGTTGCTACAGAGAAACCATTACATTAGCAGTGAAACATTACAGAGAGGCCATTACATTAGCAGCGAAACCTTACAGCGCATTACACTCTCCCCCGACCAAATTTAATCATGTCTTCATGACGTTGAGGTAATTCGCCAACCCTTCCTGCAAAACACAAAGTCCAACTCAGGTGTAAAAGGCAGTGACATAGCTCCACAAAACAGAAGGGGTCACACTCTATTCCCCTGGTGCTACATAGGCCAGCCTATCCAGTGGTCTTCTAATTCTCTGAGACCTCCACTTCCCCTCTACTAACTCTTCAGGTTCCAACACTACTGGGGATACTTCTGGTCTACCTGACGAGGCCTCCCCCCGACCTATCACTCGTGCCCACCTGCAGCTCTGTCCCATGGCCAAGCCTCACTTCATCCCTTGCCAGGCTGTCCGCAGATAGCCCACCCAATTTCGCTTGACTCAGCAGGGGAAGGGCTGGGAGTCTCTTCCTCAATCAATGGGGAGTTAGAAAAAGGCAGCATATACCACACATCCAGGTCCTTATCCTCTGAATCAGTATCCCTCTCAGGGGTGGGGGGATCCTCTCCTGCTGTTGGCCCTGCAGTTGCCCCACATTTCCACAGAATCCTCTTACTAGGTGTAGGCTCCAGGTCGGGCTCTGGGTCTACCTGCACCTCTTGTCCCAGGGGCAGCATGTGGCTCTAATGGAGAATCTTAACAGGCCCATTCCCATCCTTTGGTTTCCACCCCAATTGATCCACTGCTCGATCCTGCCCCTCCTTTTCCTCTGCCTTCATGGTGATGGCAAACTGACACATGGCCTTCACCCCAGGGTAGGAAAGCTCTCCCACTCCTTGTCCCTGTCCAGTCCCTCAAGTGCCCGTCAGGACAAATCACCAGTATCAATGTTCCTGCTTTCCAGCTGGTACTTCAGGCTGAAATCATAGGCAGACAACGCTGCCAACCACCAATGGCCTGTGTACAAACTCATGATCAACGCACTGGATTGTACTACGAACTCTAATGCCCTGACCTATAATAGATTTGATTTTTACTTGGCTACATCAGAAGGAGTACCTACAATTTTAAGGCTACAAATCGAGTGTTTCACAAATAGAGGAATGAGGTTCGATATCTTTTAGCAATCAAACTGCCCCCTTTCATACAGCTAAAAGAGTCATAGTGCGTCATCAAGTCATAGAGCAGAGAAACAGGCTCTTCAACACCCCACCCCCTCTGCATCTGAACTCACCCACACCAATACCATCGTCCTGACATTCCCCACTCCACCCCCTCTGCGCCTGTACTCATCCACACCAATACCATCGTCCTGACATCCCCCACCCCACCCCCTCTGCGTCCGTACGCAGCCACACCGATACCATCGTCCTGACATCCCCCACCCCATCCCCCACCCCACCCCCCTGCGTCTGTACTCACCCACACCGATACCATCGTCCCGACATCCCCCAACCCAGCCCCTCTGCGTCCGTACACAGCCACACCGATACCATCGTCCCGACATCCCCCACCCCACCCCCTCTGCGTCTGTACTCACCCACACCGATACCATCGTCCCGACATCCCCCACCCCACCCCCTCTGCATCCGTACTCACCCACACCAATAACTTTGTTCCAACATTAACAAGGGAGGTAGACAATAGCGGCGGAATTATAGGTCAGTTAGCCTATCCTCAGTAATTGGGAAGGTGTTAGAGTCTGTTATTAAGGATGAGGTTTCAAGGTACTTGCAGACTAGTGATAAAGTAAGTCAAAATCAGCACGGTTTCTCTTAAGGTAAATCTTTCCCGACAAATCCATTTCAGTTCTTCGAGAAAGTAATAAGCAGTGTGGACAAAGGAGAGGCAGTGGATGTCATTTAGTTAGATTTTCAGAAAGCATTTGATAAGGTGCCTTAGATGAGGCTTCTTAGCAAAATAAAATCCTATGGTGTTATAGGAAATATACTGGCATGGATAGAGGAATGGCTGACAGGCAGGAGACAGCAAATGGGAAAAAAGGGGGGTTTTTCTGGTTGGCTACCAGTGACTAGTGGTGTTCCTCAGGGGTCAGTATTAGGGCCGCTACTTTTCACATTGTTTGTCAATGACTTAGATAATGGAATTGAAAGCTTTGTGGCAAAGTTTGCGGTTGATACGAAGATAGGTGGAGGAGTAGGTAGTGCAAAGGAAGCAATGCAATGGCAGCAGGACTTAGACAAATTGGAAGAATGGGCAAAAAAGAGGCAGATGGAATACAGTGTTGGGAAATGCATGATGATGCATTTTGATAAAAGGAACAATAGTGCAGACTGTTATCCAAATGGGGAGAAAATTCAATCATCAGCGGTGCAAAAGGACTTATGCAAGGCTCCCAGAAGATTAACTCGCAGGTTGAGTTTGTGCTAAAGAAGGCAAATGCAATGTTGGCATTTATTTCAAGGGCAATTGAATATAAAAACAAAGGGATAATGCTGAAGCTTTTTAAGACACTAGTCAGGTTGCAGTTGGGCTATTGTCAACAGTTTTGGGCCCCTTATCTCAGAAGGGAAGTATTGTCATTGGAGAGAGCCCAGAGGAGGTTCATGAGGATGATTCTGGGAAGGAAGGGGTTAATATATGAAGAGCATTTGGCAGTTTTGGGTCTGTACTCTCTGGATTTAGAAGAATGCATGGGGATCTCATTGAAACCTTGTTCGTCCATCGTCGTCATCGATGAAGACCTTAACACCATCGATGGTGTCGAGACTAGCGCATGATTTGGATTTAAGTGAGGGGGATTTGTGTAGCGTCAGGCTCACTCTCTCTTCCCAATTCCCATCTGGATCCAGTGGCAAGACAGATTTGCGATGGCTGGAGATGGGGCTAGGTGCAGTGGATGACCAGGACGTCTTCTGTGTCTTGTCCTGCTCTACACGTTCCACGACACTTGCAGTTGGACCTCCTTGACTGTTGGACCTTCCACTGGTCTCGTCCGCTCAATCCGCCGGAGTCTGTCCTCATGCTGGGATAGACAACTCCCTATCTCACTGAGGGTTTGAGACCTGTCAGCTACCCTCACCTGGTTTAACTGGCTTGTCGAAGCTGTTGCCCGGGGTGTGGCCGCTGTTGCATGCAAACAGCTACGGGGAGCCACAGGTGAGAGCTGAGTGCCAGGTGGGGACCAAAGATGGAGAGACCACCCTGAAAAGAACGCGACATGTTTCCCCAACAGACGTGCTACCCCTCCCTGACACCCCATACACCCCTCATTGAAACCTTCTGAATATTGAAAGGGCTAGATAAGGTGGATGTGGAGACGATGTTTTCTCTGGTGGGGGTTTCCAGAATTAGAGGGCACAACCTCAAAATTGAGTGGCGACTTTTTAGAACAGAAGGAAGGAGGAATTTTTTAGTCAAAGAGTGGTGAATCTGGGGAATGCTCTGCCACAGACTGCAGTGAGGCCAAATCCATATGTATATTCAAAGCGGAATTTGATAGTTTCCTGATTGGTCGGCACATCAAGGGATATGGTAAGAGGGCAGGTGTAAGGGGTTGAATGGAATCTGGAATCAGCCATGATGAAATGGCTCAGTGGACTCAATGGGGTAAATGGCCTAATTTTGCTCCTATGTCTTATGGTCTTATGGTCTAATTGGTATATTGATCATTACAGAATGTCTTTCTGGTGTTTCTCTCTTCCTCCCCTCTCCTTACCCCTTTTCCCAACCATGACTCCACCCTCCTTGCCTCCTTTCCACTCTCAGTCCACAAAGAGATCTATATCAGAATCAGATTTGTCAACGCTCTCATATGTCATGAAATTTGTTTTTTTTTCTTATGGCAGCTGAATAGTGCAATACATAAAATTACTACAGTACAGTGACAGGTACCCTAGCTATACATATATATGTGCATAAGACTTTTCCACAATACTGTATATTCTGTGTATTATCTGAATCTATGTACATGTGATACTGCTCAGGCAAGAAGCTGTACCTCACTATACAGACAATAAACTTCTCTCGGCTTGACTTATGTCTGACTTTTATTCGCAACACATAATATTCTGTCTGGGTATCAGCGCGAAGGGAAAGTTTTCACAGTTCTGTAGGCACATGAAATGGGAAAGGAGAAATTACTTGTTACAGTTGGTGAGCAGAGTTACTAACAACAGGGAACTGCACCTGATTCTGTTTTCAAAGGCTTTATGTCATCGCCTCTTGTCTGAAGTGTTGCCTAGACAGTCAGTTAAAAAATCAGAAATAATACACTCTTTAATTAGTCAACTCTTAGTGAAGGAAAATTGAGGTATTTTTTGAACCATGGAGTCTTTTGCTCAATGAACTATTTGTTCTCAATGAATTTTCCACCATGTCAACTGTTGTCAACTCATATTTTAAATGATGCTATAAAGCTACAAGGGGTTTTAAGTCAACACATATTGAATGTAAATTGGACCCATTGTGATTTTCCAATCAGCATGATTTCAACACCCTACGCCGGTCTACAGAGGCAGACAGAGAGAGAAGAAAGTGTCAGCCAGGGCGATCCTGACACGCACTTTGAATTTTCTTTTCGCTGTTCAATCCATTTTAAGTGAGGATGCATGCCTTTTAATGGGATACTTATCTGGATTTTCAGAATGTCCAAAATGCTTGACCTTAGAGTGACTTACTTTCTGAAATTCAGATATTTGTGCTGAAGATAAATGCAGCAGGAAATGATCCTTCTGACCAATCCATCAGTCCAGCTTCTATCCCACTCATCACCTTCTGACCAATCCATCAGTCCAAAATCTACCCCCTCATCACCTTCTGACCAATCCATCAGTCCAAAATCTACCCCCTCATCACCTTCTGATCAATCCATCAGTCCAGTTTCCACCCCACTTATCACGTCTGATCAATCCAACAGTCCACCTTCCACCCCACTGAACAGTTCTCTAGGACAGTAAGACAGACTCTTGACCTCATAATCTACCTCATCATGGCCTTGCACCTTATTGACAGCACTGCACTTTCTTTGTAACACTTTATTCTGCAGTATTGTGTTAAAATCTTAAACACATATACAAAGGTAGGGTGCTTGCAAGCTTGATTTCAATGTTTAAGAGAAGTTTGGACAGGTGTATAGATGGTAGGGGTACAGAGGGCCATAGTCTGGGTGCAGATCAATGGGAATAGGCAAGTCAAATGGTTACTGTGGACTAGATGGGCCAAAGGGCCTCCTGTGCTGTGTTTTTCTATGACTCATGACTTGAGGGTGCCTAAGATGTTTGCAGAGTACTGTCTTTGTCAATGTGGAGTGGAGAGCGAGTTTGTAAATCTAGGGGTAGCAAAGGATGTTGGGAATGGCGAGGGTGGAGTGCCACAGGAGGAGTATGGGACAGGTGGCAGAGAAGGAGTGCCAGGGGCAAGGGGTGGCACAACCAGCCCTAAGACAAGGTCATTTGATTCCTAACAATTGGTTTATTGATCATTACAGAATGTCTCTCTGGTGTGTCCCTCATCCTCCCCTCTCCCTTCCCTTTTTATAAGACCATAAGATATAGGAGCAGAATTAGGCCATTTGTCCCATCGAGTCTGCTCCATCATTTCATCATGACATATCCATATTCCCTTTCAACCCCAATATCCTGCCTTCTCCCCGTATCTCTTTATGCCCTGACTAATCAAGAATCAAACTGTGCTTTAAGTATACCTAAAGACTTGGCCTCCATAGCCTCCGATGGCAATACATTCCACAGATTTTCCAATCTCTGACGAAAGAAATTCCATCTCATTTCTGTTCTAAAAGGACACCCCTCCAATCTGAGGCTGTCTCCTCTGGTCTTAAACTCTCCCACTATAGGACACACCCACTCTATTGAAGCCTTTCAGCATTCGGTAAGTTTGAATTCCAGTGAATGCAGACCCAAAGCCATCAAATACTTTTCATATGACAAGCCTTTCAATCCTGGAGTCAGTTTCATGAACCTCCTTTATACCCTTGCCAACCATTTTCTTTAAATAAGGGGCCCAAAACTGCTAGGTGAGGACACGGCAGTGCTTTATAAATCCTTAATATTATATCCTTGCTTTTATACGCTAGTCCTCTTAAAAGGAATGCTGACATCACACTTGCCTTCCTCACTGCCAACCCAAACTGCAAATTAACCTTTATGGAATCCTGCACGAGGACTCCCAAATCCCTTTGCACCTCAGATTATTGAATTTTCTCCCGGTTTAGAAAATTCCTTTTACCAATATGCATGGCCATATATTATCCAATACTATATTCTATCTGCCACTTCTTTGTCCATTCTGCTAATATGGTTAAGTCCTTCTGTAGCCTCTGAACTTCCACAAAACTACCTACCCCTCCACCTGTCTTTGTATTATCCGCAAACTTTGCCGCAAAACCACAAATTCCATTATCCAACTCATTGACATGTAATGTAAAAAGAAATGGTCCCAACACAGACTGCTGCAGAACACCACAAGTCACCGGCACCCAATAAGAAAAAGCTCCCTTTATTCCCACTCTTTGCCTCCTGCCAATCAGCCACTACTTTATCTATGCTAGTGTCTCTCCTATAATACCATGGGCTGTTAAGCAGCCTCATGTGTGGCACCTTGTCAAAGGCCTTCTGAAAATCCAAGTACACAACATCCACCGATTGTCTTTTGTTACTTCTTCAAAGAATTCCAACAGATTTGTCAGGCAAGATTTTCATTTGCTATTTTCCAGTCTTTCGGAACCGTTCCAGAACCTAGTGTTTCTTGAAAGATCATTACTAATGCCTCCACAATCTCTCCAGTCACCTCTTTCTGAATGGTGGGGTGTACACCATCTGATCCAGATGACTTATCTCCCTTCAGACCTTTCAGTTTCCCCAAGAACCTTCTCCCTAATAATGGCAACTTTACACACTGTGGATCCCTGACACTCCTGACCTTCCACCATATTGCTAGTATCTTTCACAGTGAAGACAGATGCAAAATTCTCAACCAGTTTATCTGCCATTTCCTTGTTCCCCCATAACTACCTCTCCAGCATCATTTTCAAGCAGTCGCATGTTCACTCTTGCTTCTCTTTTACACTTTATGTATCTGAAGAACCTGTTGATATCCTCTTTAATATTACTGGCTACCTTGCTTTCATATTCCATCTTTCCCTTCTTAATTTTTTGTTATTTTCTGTTGTTTTTAAAAGCTTCCCAATCCTCTAACTTCACACTAATTTTTGCTCTATTGTATGCTCTCTCTTTGGCTTTTATGTTTGTTTTGACTTCCCTTGTTAGCTATGGTTGTGTCATCTCGCCTTAGAATATTTCCTCCTCTTTGGAATGTATATATCCTGTGCCTTCTGAATTGTTTCCAGAAATTTCAGCCATTACTGTTCTGCTGTCATCCCTGCCAGTGTCCTATTCCAATCAATTTTGTCCAACTCCTCTCTCATGCCTCTGTAATTCTCTTTACTCCACCGTAATACTGACACATTTGGCTTCAGCTTCTCCTTTTCAAATTTCAGTGTGAATTCTATCATATTATGGTCACTTACTCCTAAACGTTCTTTTACCTTAAGCTCTCTAATCAATTCTGGTTCATTGCACAACACCCAATCCAGAATAGCTGATCCCCTTGTGGGCTCAGCCACGAGCTGCTCTAAAAATCCATCTCCAAGGAAATTTAGAAATTCCCCTTCTTGGGATCCAGCACATACCTGATTTTCCAAATCTACCTGCATATTGAAATTCCCCTTGACTATTATAACATTGCCCATTTGTCATGCATTTTCTATCTCCTGTTGTAATTTGTAGATCACATCCTCAGTGCTGTTTTGGAGTCCGTATATTTACCCTTGCAGTTCCATTGTTCTACCCACAACAATTCAACACCTTCCAGCCCTAGGTCACTTCTTTCTAACAATTTGATTTCATATTTTACCAGCAGAGCAATGCCACCCATTCCGCTGATCTGCCTGTCCTTTCAGTACAATATGTATTCTTCGATGTTAAGCTCCCAGCTATAATCTTCTTTCAGCCGTGACTTAGTGATGCCCACAACATCATAAATGCCGGTCTGTAAATGTGCTACAAGTTCATCTACCTTATTCTGTATACTGCTTATATATTCCATATGTTCTATATACATAGTTTTCCCAACCATGGTTCCCCTCTCCCAGCCCCCTTCCCACTCTCAGTCCACAATAGAGACCCATATCAGAATCAGGTTTATCATCAATAATCAGGGACCGCAGCTGCTTACAATATATATTAATGATTTAGATGAGGGAATTAAAAGTAACATTAGCAAATTTGCCAATGACACAAAGCTGGGAGGCAGTGTGAAATGTGAGGAGGATGTTATGAGAATGCAGTGTGACTTGGACAGGCTGGGTGAGCGGGCAGATGCATGCCAGATGCAGTTTAATGTGGATAAGTGTGAGGTTATCCACTTTGGTGGTAAGAACGGGAAGGCAGATTATTATCTAAATGGAGTCAAGTTAGGAAAAGGGGAAGCACAACGAGATCTAGGTGTTCTTGTGCATCAGTCACTGAAAGCAAGCATGCAAGTACAGCAGGCAGTGAAAAAAGCTAATGGCATGCTGACCTTCATAACAAGGGGAATTGAGTATAAGAGCAAAGAGGTCTTTCTGCAGCTGTACAGGGCCCTGGTGAGACCACACCTGGAGTATTGTGTGCAGTTTTGGTCTCCAAATTTGAGGAAGGACATTCTTGCTATTGAGGGAGTGCAGTGCAGTGTAGGTTCACAAGGTTAATTCCCGGGATGGCAGGACTGTCATATGTCCAAAGATTGGAGCGACTGGGCTTGTATACTCTGGAATTTAGAAGGCTGAGAGGGGATCTTATTGAAACATATAAGATTATTAAGGGATTGGACACGCTGGAGGCAGGAAGCATGTTCCCGCTGATGGGTGAGTCCAGAACCAGAGGCTACAGTTTAAGAATTAGGGGTAAGCCATTTAGAACGGAGTTGAAGAAAAACTTTTTCACCCAGAGAGTGGTGGATATATGGAATGCTCTGCCCCAGAAGGCTGTGGAGGCCAAGTCTTTGGATGCTTTCAACAAAGAGATGGATAGAGCTCTTAAAGATAGCGGAATCAAAGGTTATGGGGATAAGGCAGAAGCTGGATACTGATAGTGGATAATCAGCCATGATCACAGTGAATGGTGGTGCTGGCTCAAAGGGCTGAATGGCCTACTCCTGCACCTATTGTCTATCACTCACACATGTTATGAAATGTATTTTTTTTTTGCAGCAGTACAATGCAATACAGATTACTACAGTACTGTGCAAAAGTCTTAGGCATCGTAGCTATATATACTGTATGTGCCTTTGACTTTTGCACTGTACTGTAGATTCTGTGATCGTTTACCCATGTGCTGTCTCAATGCACTGTGAAGAAATTATCTGTACGATGACATTCAAAATATTTTTTTACTGTATCTCAGTGCATGTGACAATAATAAACCAACATACAAATTATTGAAATTTACTAATTTTTCATGAAAATATGTAGAAATTAAAATATAAGAACAGCCACTGGAATCAAAGAGTTTATTTGTGCAATCTATCAAGGTAAGGATGCAGCTCTACAAGCCCTAGTTAGACCATATTTGGAATATCACGTTTAGTTCTGGTCGCCTCATTGTAGAGAGGATGTGGAAGCTTTGGAGAGGGTGCAGAGGAGACTTAACAGGATACTGCCTCGATTAGAGAGCACGTTTTATGAAGGAAGGTTGATTGAGCTGGGGTTTTTCTCTTTGGAGCAAAGAAAGATGAGATGACTTGATGGATGTGTACAAGATGATAACAGGCAGAGATCAAATGGACACCAGAAACATTTTTTGTAGAGCAGAAGTGGCTAATGCTTAATTTTAAGGTGATTGGAGGAAAGTACAGGGATGATATCAGAGGTAGCTTTTTTACACAGAAGCCGATATACTGTGGACATTTAAGAGAATCTGAGCTAGGCATATGGATACTTCTGGTTTAAGACAGTGTTGGTGAAGAACAGCAACAGCTTGCTGGCAGCAACACAACCATCAACTACTTCATTACTCAATCTTTTTCTCAAAAACCATCACTGAAATCAATAGCCTCTAACTTTCCCTTCAGAGTTGAGCTTTTGAGCTGCCTGTAGGACATGACATTTTTGCAGTGTGAACTGAAGTCTCGAAGGTGCAGGACGGTCGTAGTGTGGTGTGTATGGGCCGAAACGAGGCGATGGATGCCGGGCTGGAAACCGGGGAACGAGACAATGTTTGGCCATTGCTGCAGCGACTCCAAGTGGCAGAACTGAGGCGAAGCAGAGCTGAGGCAGCAAGACCAGGCCCGAGAACAAGGAACGACCTGCTGTTTGGCCGACGTAAGCAGTGGGCCAGATTGGAAAATTGGGGTGGGGGCCGAATTGACCTGGCGGGCCCCAGGCGCAAGAGGACATCCAAGTGGCAAGGCCCAGATCTGAGAGCAAGCAATAACCCAAGGTTGGACCATTTTAAGCGCCAGGCCATATTAAAAATGTCAGGGTGTAGGGGTCAGAGGTGAGGGACAGGCTGGTGTTCAGCTCACTGTTCCGCGAGGTTTACCTGTCTCTGCGCTGAACCAAGGTTGTGTGGCCTGCAACTAATAGGCTCCTGAATCGGCTGTGTCTGACTTCATGGCTATGAACTCACTTTCATGAACTTCAGTTCTAACGGTTATTTGCTTACTTTTACTGTTTGCATGATATTTGTTTTTTTTCTGCACGTTGGGAGTTTGGTGGTCTTTTTTTAAATGGGCTCTATGGGTTTCTTTGTTTTCAAAGTTCAAAGTAAGTTTATTATCAAAGTCCATATATGTCACCAAGTACAACTAAGAATAAAAATCAATATGGAATCAATGAAAGACCACAATAACTTGAGCATTCAACTAGTATGCAAAAGACAAAGAACTGTGACAATACAAAATGAAAGTAATAATTATAATTACTATAAATATCAAGTTCATGAGATGAAGAGTACTTGAAAGTGAGTTAATAAATTGTGGGAACATTTCAATGATGGGACAAGGGAAATTGAGTGAAATTATCCCCTTTGGTTCAGGAACCTGATGGTTGAGGTGTAGTAACTGTTCCTGGACCTGGTGATGTGAGTCCTGAGGCTCTTGTACCTTCTTTCTGATGGCAGAAGCAAGAAGAGAGCACGTCCTGGGTGTTGGCTGTCCCCGATGATGGATGCTGCTTTTCTGTGACAACACTTCGTGTGGATGTGCTCAATAGTTGGGAGGGCTTTACCCATGATGGACTGGGCCATATCAACTACTTTTTTGTAGGGTTTTCTGATCAACAACATTGGTGCTTCCATACCAGCTGTGATGCAGCCAGTCAATATACTCTCCAATACATATCTATAGAAGTTTGTTCAAGTTTTAGATGTCATGCCAAATGTACTCAAACTCTTAAGGAAATAGAGATGCTACTGTGCTTTCTTCATAATTGCACTTACGTGCTGGGTCCATGTCAGCTCCTCTGAAATGAAAACATCAAGGAATTTAAAGTTGTTGATCCTCTCCACCTCTAATTCTCCAATGAGGGCTGGCTCAACAGCCTCTGGTTTCCTTCTCCTGAAGTCAATAGTCAGCTCCTAGGTCTTCCTGTCACTGAGTAAGATGTTGTTATGGCACTACTCAGCCAGATTTTTAATCACCCTCCTATATGCTGATACATCACCACCTTTGATTTGGCCTATGACAGTGGTGTCATCAGCAAACTTGAATATAGTATTAGAACCGTGCTTCGCCACACAGTCATGTGTGTAATTTGAATAGAGCAGGGAGTTAAACACACAGCTTTGTGGTTCACCTATGCTGATAGAGATTGAGAAGGAGATATTGTTTCCAATCCAAATTGACTGGGGTCTGCAAGTGAGGAAATCGAGGTACCATTTGCGTAAGGAAGTATTCAGGTCAAGGTCTTGAATTAGTTTTGAGGAGATGATGGCTTTGAATGCCAAGCTAGAGTCAATAAAGAGTTTCCTGATTATTGCATCTTTGCTGTCCAGATGTTCCAGGGTTTAGTGAAGAGTCAATGAGATGGCATCTGCTGTGGACCTGGGGCTCCAGTTGCAAAATGGAGCAGACCCAATTAGTTTCTCAGGCAGGAGTTTATATATTTAATAACCAACCCCTCAAGACACTTCATCACTGTGTATCTAAATGCTACTGGGTGATAGTCATTGAGGCAGGTTACTACGTTCTTTTTAGGCACCGGTGTAACTGAAGCTTGCTTGAAGTAGGTGGGTACCTCAGACTTCTGAAGCAAGAGGTTAAGGTTCTCAGTGAGCACTCCAGTTAGGTGATTAGCACAGTACTTGACTCAATACTCCATCTGGGCCGAATGCTTTCCACGGGTTCACCATCCTGAAGGATGCTCTCAATTCGGCCTCGGAGACAGAAATCCCAGGATCATTGGGGACTGTGGGTGTTTGCTACGGTTCCTCCATGTTTTGACAGTCAAAATTAAACCAAACACAGAAGGCATTGAGCTCATCTGGAGGTGAAGCCCTGCTGTCACCTATGATGTTTGGTTTCACTTTATAAGAGGTGATAATCTTCAAGCCCTGCCACAACTGTCGAACATCTTTCGTTGATTCAAATTTAGTCTGGAATTCATACTTTGCCCATGAGATAGCTTTCTAGTGATTGTACCTGGATCTCTTGTAATTTACTTGGTCACCTGCCTCTGCTCTGGCCCTCAGCAGATTGTGGATCTCTTGGTTTATCCAAGGCTTCTGGTTGGGGAAGACTTTGAATGATTTTGTGTAGACACAATTGTCTATGACTGTTTTAATAAAGTTCGTGACAATCATGGTGCATTCATTCAGATCCAGCAATGAGTCCTTGAATAAAGCCCAATTCATCTGCTTAAATGTGTCCTACCTGTTTGGTCTGCTGAGTCTTTCAGAAGATCATTAAGTCTGTAGATCATGAAGATAGTTTAAAAGTGCATTGTTTGAAATGAAATTAAATGCTGCAGATTGCAGTGGGTGTAATTCAAAAGAGGTATATTTAGAAGTATTGCACATATCCTGCAGAATGTCGCTGTGTTCACTATGACCATCTTGCTTTGTGGCTGCCTGTAAGGAGACAAATCTCAAGCTTGTATATAGTACACATACTCCAATGATAAAAAATATAATTTGAACTTTTTTGTAAGAAAAGCAGAGGGCTATGACGGAGTGAATGGCTATATTGATCTTATAGAACTACGGTCCCCAACCACTGGGCCGCAAAGCATGTGCTACCGGGCCACGAGGAAACTATATGATTTGGTGATATGAGTCAGCTGCACCTTTCCTCATTCCCTGTCACGCACTGTTGAGCTTGAACACACGCGAGGTCATTAGGCATGCATCATCCATGTCAGCGCAGGAAGGAGATCAACTCCTCGAGCTTGCAAATGACGGCGGGCTGAAAAGTAAGTTTGACGTAACATCTCTGCCGGCATTCTGGATCAAAGTCAAGGCTAAATATCCTGAGATAGCCACGAAAGCACTGAAAACATTGCTTCCATTTCCAACATATCTCTGCAATGAATGCAACGAAAACTAAATTGCGGAATAGACTGGACATAAGGAACCCCTTCGAGTATCGCTGTCTCCCATCACCCCTTGATGGCACCGTCTTGTTGCAGGGGAACAAGCCCAGGGCTCCCACTGATTCAGCGATATTGGTGTGTTGCAAAGATTTTATATGTTCATACGGGGAAAATATGTGCTGTGTGTTTAATAACCAAACGTTACTTAAAATGTTATGATGCTTTTGACTTATAAGTAACTTACATAACCATATAAACATGTATAACCATATAACAATTACAGCACGGAAACAGGCCATCTCTGCCCTTCTAGTCCGTGCGGAACGCTACTCTCACCTAGTCCCACCGACCTGCAATCAGCCCACAACCCTCCATTCCTTTCCTGTCCATATACCTATCCAATTTTTCTTTAAGTGATAATATCGAACCTGCCTCTACCACTTCTACTGGAAGTTCGTTCAACACTTTCTTCAAGCTCCCCTGTCCTCCCCTGATAATTGACTTATCACTATATTCATGCGAGGAAAATATGCGCTGTGTGTTTAATATTAAATTCGTTAGATAAACCCTTTTACAAACGAAATTAAGTGTATTAGCCACTTATCACCTATATTCTGGTCGTGATTAACACCCACCCCCACCGAACAGAATCGCCAAAAATGATTTGTAGAAACAAATGGGCATGTACACGCATGTGCAAGTCACGCATGTGCACTGGTACCCACGCAAGGCTTCATGGTCATTGTAGTTTTTCCTGGGGTAAACACAACGTATTTGACTGCTACTCTTGTCCGTTGGTAACCCTACCCCCCCCCCCCCCACCCCGGGTCGGCCGGTCCGCAAGAATATTGTCAATAAACCTGTCCGCTTGCAAAAAAGGTTGGGGACCCTGTTATAGAAGGTTAAACGATCAGCACAGCATTGTGGGTCAAAGGACCTGTACTGTTCTATGTTCTAGATTTATCGATTTCACTTTGCTCCATCAACATGAACTTTTATATTATCCCTGTTCTTGTGTTTGCTCAGGTATCTGGCTCAATTACTTCTTGTGAGAAAAAGAAAGAGAAGGCTGGAGAAACTTGATGGGGGAAGCAGCATCTGTGGAGGCAAAAGTTATAAGTCAGAGCTGATCAACTGGCTGGAGTATTCGCTGAGATCTTTAACCTCTCACTTCAGCAGTCTGAGGTAACCACCTACTTCAAGCAAGCTTCAATTAAACCAGTGCCTCAGAGGAACGAGGTAACCTACCTCAATGACTATCGTCCAGTTAGAGTGAGGGTGGGTCCGACAGAAGCTGGTAGGTGACAGGTGGAGCTAGAGTGGGAAGGGGATGATGAACAGGTGGAATTAGATGGCGGAAGGGGACAGGAGGGACGAACAAAGGGAGAAGAAATCCTGGTGAACTTCGGCCATCTCCAATAACAAGCTGCTCTCGCTCTTGGAACTTGCCAAGCGGCCTGTGATTCCGGATCTCCAGGAGCAGCTCTGAATATGCGTGCCTTCTGGGTGCAGCTTTGTGGACGACCCAATTCCTCACTGATGTCACCAACTGAAGCATGGTGGGAGATCAAAACATTGAGACAGCAGGCATAGATATTGGAGGCTTCCACACCTGATATCTATCTATCTTTCTATCTCTTTCTCTCTCTCTCTCTCTATCTCTCTCTCTATCTCTGTCTCTCTCTCTCTCTCTCTATCTCTCTCTCTATCACTCTCTCTGTCTCTATCTCTCTCTCTCTCTCTCGCTCTCTCTCTCCCTCCCTTTCGATGATGAGAGAGAGTCTGCTGGTTCTCAAGTCGGGGGAACTCAGAATAAGCTATACTGCAGGTTGTAACATTGAAGCATTGAGTTGTTGGCCTCCCCTCACACTGTGGCAGGAACGATATCTCTCTTTCCCTTGTTAGTGATAGAGAGAGCCTGTCGAAGTGTTGGGATGGACAGTAGCTTTTGAAGGACTCTAGATCATGGTCTCTGAGACATTGCTATTGCTTGCATGGTAGGTGGCGGGGAGCTTAATACTTGTTGCTGGAGCAAGGTGGGGGGCTGCTTTGGGGTTTACTGTCATTCATTCTTTGGTTTTTTTTACTTTCTGTTTTGTGGATGTCTGTGAAGAGTAAGGATTTCAGGTTGTATTCTGTATACATTCACTGATATTAAATTGAACTATTGAAACATTGAACCAAGATATTACCATGAAACACATCTTTCCCTCTTCCATCTCTGCTTTATGCAGGGCCCACTCTCTATGTGAATCCCTTGCCCACTCATCACGCTTGACTCACCTCCATTCTGGTTACCCTCTCACTCTTACGCTTCTGCTCACCTGCACATTGCCTCCCTTTAATGCTCCCTCTGCTTTCCCTTTCCCCATTGTCCACTGTCTTCTCCTATCATATTCCTCCTTCTTCAGATTTTTAATTCATCCCTCCCCCACCACCCCCACCTAGATTCCTCTTCACCTGGTCTTACCTATCATCCGCCAGCACATTCTCCTTCCACTCCCTCACTTTCTTACTCAGTCTCTGCCTCTTTCCTTTCCAGTCCTGATGAAGCATCTCAGCTCGAAACATCAACTCTATACTCCCCTCCTGGATGCTGCCTGACCTGCTGATCTCCTCTGGTGGAGCGGTGTGCATGTGTGTGTGTGGGGGGAGAGCACTGGTTGTTTCCTGAAACTGGAAGATTTAATATCCATACCCTGAGGTTGTAGGCCTCCTAAATGGAGTATGAGATGTTGTTTCTTCAATTTGTGTACGGCCTTTCTGTAACAGTGGAGGAGACTGAGGACAGACAGGTGAGTGCGGGAGCAGGAAGGAGAGTTAAGGTGTCATGCAATTGGAAACACATGCGGATCGCTGTGGACAGAGCACAGGTGCTCCACAAAATGTCCTTTGTAGTCTATGCTCGATGTTTCCAATGTAGAGAAGGTTGCAACGTAAGCACCACATGCAGTAGTCCAGGTAGGACAAGATGTAAGTGAACCTCTGCCTCACTTCATAGGTGATGTTGAGAGAGGCAGTGAAAGGATGGGTCTTACACCTCCTGCAGTTGCAGGCAAAACTGTCAGATCGCGGGGAGTGGTGAATGCAGGAGTTTTAGAGGGATATGGGCAAATGCAGGGAAAAGCAAGGCGCCTTGGTTGGCAGGGATGAGTTGGAGTGAACGGACTGTTTCCATCCTGTGTAACTCTTGTTACAATCTGTTCCACGTTAGGGCCGCACTCAGTGATGGATTTCAAGTACTGAGCTGGTCAGGTCTTTCAATGGTTGACTATTCCCAATTCTGAAATCAGACAAAATATTATTCAAATGAAATGTTATTGGCTGGCAAAGTACACTGTCTGCACCGTGAAGGAGAAGAAAGATCAAATACATTTTACATGTTTCATGGCTTTCCTGGCATATCTCTTCGGAAATTGGATCTTCAGGTGTTAATAAAGCTCCATCTGGTGGTGGATGTGTGTAGCTGCAGGTGTGCTATTTTTCGTCAAATCTGGGCAACTTTGCAAGGCCAATCTTTGTTCCTGTGATGAAAGAGAAAAAGAAAATCTCTTGTCGGAACCTGATGACTTTCACCAAAGGATGACATTCATTACCTAGGTCCCTTTGTCCTTCAGTTAAAGTGATCTTTGGCACATGCCATTATTATGAGGAAAATCTCTTAGGAACACAGATTTACACTTATCCAACTCTAATCCCGTGTTATTCTCCTCCCAACATTCCTATCAAGTCTCCCCGAGATTTTACCACCCACCTACACACTAGCAGCAACTTACGGTGGCCAATCTGCACACCTTTGCTTTATGGAGGACACTGAAGGTCAAACATAGTAACTGCCAGAACGTGCAGTCTCCAATTAGACAGCAGGAGAGGTCAGGATTGAACCCATATTACTGGAACTAGGCGACAACATCTCTACCAGCTGCACCATTATCCGGAAAAAGGACGGTAACAGGCTCCTCTGGCCCAATGAGCCCACGCTGCCCAATTATAGCCATCTGACCAATTAACCCACTAACCCGTACATCCTTATGGGAGGCACCCGGAGGAAACCCACGTGGTCATAGGGAGAATGTACAAACTCCTTACAAACACTGGTGTGAATTGAACCAAGGTCACTAACACTGTAGTAGCGATATGCTAATTTCTACCCTACTGTGCTGAAGTGCAGTTTAAGATTCAAATTACATTTATTGCCAAAGTATGTATACACAACCCTGAGATAACTGTGCTATTAAAAGCTTTGTGGGGTCTCCTGCAGGAACAATCCAAACATATCAGGGTTATCATTTTAAGGAATCTGTTAGTCTTGCGAGACCATGGATCTGCGCCTGGAAAGTCTTTGCTCTCCAGGGCGCAGGCCTGGGCAAGGTTGTATGGAAGACCAGCAGTTGCCCAAGCTGCAAGTCTCCCCTCTCCATGACACCAATGTTTTCCAAGAGAAGGGCATTAGGACCCATACAGCTTGGCACCAGTGTCGTCGCAGAGCAATGTGTGATTAAGTGCCTCACTCAAGGACACAACACGTTGCCTCGGCTGGAGCTCGAACTCACGACCTTCGGGTCGCTAGTCCAATGCCTTAACCACTTGGCCACATGCCCACACAGGGTTAGCATTACTGGTTTAACTAAATAAGTTTAATTAAGCAGCTGTTTCCAGATTTGAACTCACATCTCTGGTTCACTCAACCTTAGCTCACAGTCCAACCCTTCTCTGCTATTCTCTTTCAGTCCCACCTCTAGATAAAGTCATGGAAAGTTCCTAACGCAATGTAAGAGGAATGATCTGAGATAAAATAATGGGAACATTCTGTTGCAATTTCACTTAACCAGTTGGATGCAGATATTTATCATGGGATGACGAATTTCCACATTAGAAATGATGTGGATGTTATGGAGAGGGTACAGAAGAGGCTAACCAAGATGCTGCCTGGTTTAGAAGGTACGGAACGTGTAATAAAGAGATGTAGAACAAATTTGGGTTGTTTTCTCTGGAGTGGTGGAGGCTGAGAGGAAGTGTAACAGAAATGTATAAAGTTATAAGGGAGGCATAGATAGACAGAATCTCTTTTCAGGGTGGAAACATCAAATACTACAGGGTATGCAGTTAAGATGAGATGTGGTAGGTTCAAAGGAGAGGTACAGGGAATTTTTTTTAAAACAGACTCTTACAGGTGCCTGGAAAATGCTATCATGTTTCGTGGTGAAGGCAGATGCAATAGAGGCATTTAAAATACTTTTTATTAGACACATGAATATGCAGAGAATGTATCAAATGCCATCTCATTCATTAGTAATGTGCCCTGTCGTGGGTGACCGTGGTCTTTCCATAACCATGATTGTTCTTGACAAATTTTTCTTCAGAAGTGGTTTGCCATTGCCTTCTTTTGAGCCTTTACAAGACGGGTGACCCCAGTCATTATCGATACTCTTCAGAGATTGTTTGCCTGGTGTCAGTGGTTGCAGAAACAGGCCTTGTGATATGCACCAGCTGTTCATACGACCATCCACCAGGTGCTACACCTTGCCCAAGGGTGAACTGCAGCCTAGCAGGAGGAGGAAGCACCTTACACCGCCTTTAGTGAAGACATATCTCCACCCTGTCACATATGACAATAGACAATAGGTACAGAAGTAGACCATTCGGCCCTTCGAGCCTGCACCGCCATTCTGAGATCATGGCTGATCATCTACTATCAATACCCGGTTCCTGCCTTGTCCCCATAACCCTTGATTCCCCTATCCATAAGATACCTATCTAGCTCCTTCTTGAAAGCATCCAGAGAATTGGCCTCCACTGCCTTCTGAGGCAGCGCGTTCCACACCTCCACAACTCTCTGGGAGAAGAAGTTCCTCCTCAACTCTGTCCTAAATGACCTACCCCTTATTCTTAAACCATGCCCTCTGGTACTGGACTCTCCCAGCATCTGGAATATATTTCCTGCCTCTATCTTGTCCAATCCCTTAATAATCTTATATGTCTCAATCAGATCCCCCCTCAATCTCCTTAATTCCAGCGTGTACAAGCCCAGTCTCTCTAACCTCTCTGCGTAAGACAGTCCGGACATCCCAGGAATTAACCTACTGAACCTACGCTGCACCTCCTCCACAGCCAGGATATCCTTCCTTAACCCTGGAGACCAAAACTGCACACAATACTCCAGGTGTGGTCTCACCAGGGCCCTGTACAAATGCAAAAGGATTTCCTTGCTCTTGTACTCAATTCCCTTTGTAATAAAGGCCAACATTCCATTAGCCTTCTTCACTGCCTGCTGCACTTGCTCATTCACCTTCAGAGACTGATGAACAAGTACTCCTAGATCTCTTTGAATTTCTCACTTACCTAACTCCACACCGTTCAGATAATAATCTGCCTTCCTGTTCTTGCTCCCAAAGTGAATAACCTCACACTTATTCACATTAAACGCCATCTGCCAAGTTTCTGCCCACTCACCCAGCCTATCCAAGTCACCTTGAATTCTCCTAACATCCTCATCACGTCACACTGCCACCCAGCTTAGTATCATCAGCAAACTTGCTGATGTTATTAACAATGCCTTCCTCTAAATCATTGACGTAAATCGTAAACAGCTGTGGTCCCAATACCGAGCCCTGTGGCACCCCACTAGTCACCACCTGCCATTCCGAGAAACACCCATTCACTGCTACCCTTTGCTTTCTATCTGCCAACCAGTTTTCTATCCATGTCAATATCCTCCCCCTAATGCCATGAGCTCTGATTTTACCCACCAATCTCCTATGTGGTACCTTAACAAATGCCTTCTGAAAGTCAAGGTACACCACATCCATTGGATCTCCCGCATCTATCTTCCTGGTTACATCCTCAAAAAACTCTAATAGATTAGTCAAGCATGATTTGCCCTTAGTAAATCCATGCTGGCTCGGCCCAATCTTATCACTGCTATCAAGATATGCCGCTATTTCATCTTTAATAATGGACTCTAGCATCTTCCCCACTATTGATGTTAGGCTAACATGGCGATAGTTCTCTGTTTTCTCCCTCCCTCCTTTCCTAAAAAGTGGGATAACATTAGCCATTTGCCAATCCTCAGGAACTGATCCTGAATCTAAGGAACATTGAAAAATAATCACCAATGCACCCGCAATTTCCAGAGCCACCTCCTTTAGTACCCTAGGATGCAGACCATCTGGACCTGGGGATTTGTTAGCCTTCAGTCCCATCAGTCTACTCATCACCGTTTCCTTCCTAATGTCAATCTGTTTCAGTTCCTCTGTTACCCTATGTCCTTGGTCCATCCATATATCTGGGAGATTGCTTGTGTCTTTCCTAGTGAAGACAGATCCAAAGTACTTATTAAATTCGTCTGCCATTTCTCTGTTTCCCATAACAATTTCTCCCAATTCATTCTTCAAGGGCCCAACATTGTTCTTAACTATCTTCCTTCTCATCACATACCTAAAAAAACTTTTGCTATCCTCCTTTATATTCCTAGCTAGCTTGCGTTCATACCTCATTTTTTCTCCCTGTATTGCCTTTTTAGTTAAGTTCTGTTGCTCCTTAAAAATTTCCCAATCATCTGTCTTCCCACTCACCTTAGCTCTGTTATACTTTTTCTTTTTTAATGCTATGCTGGTAGAAGGGACTAATTGTCCTTAAGCACAAGAGATGCTGGAAATCTTAATTAGTTTAGCAAAACATTGTGGACTGAAAGGCCTTTTCCTGTACCGTACAGTTCTATGTTCCATGTCTTCGGTGCTTCGGGTAGAATGGGACTTCATAGACTGAATTTGAAGTTTCCAGATGATCCATTCCCTCTCTGTTTTTGCTTATTTTGTGTTGCAGACCAAGAGGCCATGGTGATTAGCACATTTACTACAATATGCCCCATCACTTGCTTGAATGTTAACCAAATTTTGCACATGTTATTCAAAATACATCCGGGTGCAGATACTTAGAAGTCATTCTAGAGTTAGAAGTATTATGGGGTCAGTCTAATTGCCTGTAAGTAATGATATTCCTTATCAGAGTGCCATTTTAAGCTAGAATATTCATGAATAAACTCTCCTCAGGCTTCCAGCTGAGTACAGGTATCGATTTTAACCGATGTTTCGATGACAGACTCTGCCATCTTCATCAGGGATGATACCTGGGCATGTTTAGTCCAGTGATATTTATACCCCCCCTAGTCCATCCCTCCTGATTGGTTAGTCCTCATCCAATCAGGTTTCTGCTGTCCCACCCTGTTTACAATCAAATTCTACTTCTTACTTAGAGTGAGGCCTTCATCTTTGTTAAAATTCTTTTCCTCTAGTTTTATCTCAATGGCTTTCTTCTCCAGGCGGCCCCAAAAACCAGTGGCACGGCACAATAGTTTTGTGCCATCAAAGTCAATCCAATGGCCATTGTGAGTACAATGCTCTGCTACTGCTGATTTCTCCTGGCAACCCGAATGGATACACCTCCTGTGCTCCTTGGTGCAGGTTCCCACTGTGCAACCCATTGGCCAATATACACTGCGCCACATTCACAGGGAATCCTGTAAACATCAGTAGGCCTGAGACCAAGATCATCTTTCACCCACGTATGCTGTTATTGAGCTTCCTTATGGGTTTATGGATAGAATTGATATGATACTTCTTCAGGATCCTGGTGATCCTTCCAGAAACCGTGGAAATATCGGAAAGACAGGTAGTAGTGATTGGTTCCCATTTGTTCTTAGGTCTCCTGGTTTTCCTCTTGGCCCTTTTAAGGGCCCGATTGGTTTCCTTCACCTCGTAGCCATTCCGTTTTACTTAAAAAGTGAAATTTATTGACCAGATCACAGTGGAGACCACCAGCAGATGCAGAAGTGATGGAGCAACAAGAACATGGAACACGGAACATGGACATTCAGCTTGGGTTTAGGTCAGCCCTTATGGAACTTTTCACCCGGGTGATTTGTTCTAAAAAAAACACACCACTTCACCAGCTTAAATCAACAAAAGCTTGTGTTTGGCGGGTCCATTTTGTCTGAGTAAATACCTTGATTGTGCTGAGTTAGTCTTTTGGTCTTTGGAAATTTAGCCATCTGTTGCTGAAATTAAGTAACTTTTTTTTTCTTTGCATTCCTGGCAAAATTCCAAGAAGCCAGGCTTTTTGATATTTTAGTCCATAATTACCAGGAGGCTTGTTTGTCCACCACAGTGCTTTTTTGTATTAACCTCACCCCGAAGGCACAAGTCCAATTTGTAGTCCCCACCCACTCCGCCTAACAGATTCTAATTCCAGTCTCTCTCAGATACTGATCCTCTTAAAGTGAAAGATCATCCCCTGTAACAATCTCTAGTCCCTAGTAACCAACTCTAGTCCACCATAACCATTCCTAGTAACTACCCCAGTCCCTAGTACATATTGTACCAAGTAACTATCCCTAGACCCCAGTAACTCTTGTCCATAGCTCCTAGTAAGCATCCCTAGACACTAATGAGTATCCTTAGCCTCTAGACTTTAATAAGTATTCCTGGTGCTTATTGTTCCCTAGTTTGATAAACTGGACTCTTGGTCTCACAATTTATCTCATTATGAAGTAGATTGTGAACTTACTGTCTTCCTGCACTTCACTTTCTCTGTAGCTGTTACACTTTATTCTGCATTGTTATTGTTTTATCTTGTTCTACCTGTGTAATGATATGACTTGTATGAACAGTAAGCAGGATGTGTTCTTCACTCTCTCTCAGTACATGTGACAGTAAGAAAACAATTCTTGGGGGAGCACGAGGTGTAGCAGTCAGCCTAATACTGTTACATCACCAACGACCTGGATTTTATTCCTGTCATGGCCTGCAAAGAGTTCGTATGTTCTCCCTGTGACCATGGGGGTTTCCTCCTGGTGTTCCGGTTTCCTCCCACATTCCAAAGACATACTTTTCAGTAGGTCAATTGTATCACATGAGTGTAACTGGGTGGTGTGGGCTTGTAACTTCTGGGCGAGAAGGGTCTGCTACCCTGCTGTATCTCTAAATTAAAACAAAAATTAAAAATTCCAATTCCATTTTTCCAAACAATCTAAGCTCAGATTCAACCTCCCTCATTGTTCTTTGTAACTTAACCATCTGACACCTAACATTGTATTAGCTTTGGAGGGAAGTAGGAAGAAATATTTCAAAATTAAAAGTTCAAAATTCAAGGGAAGGAATTTTAACCCCATCATTTCGACAGACACTGCACGGAACTCTAAAAATAACGTTAAATGCAAAAAATCCTGTCAACAAAGCAGAGGGATCTGGGGATACATGAAGCAAAAAGCATTCACACGTAAGTACACCAAGTAAACTAATGGAAAGTTATGGTGGTGGGGTGGAGATACATCTCGACCAAAGGAGGTGTAAGGAGTTCCTTCACTCTGCTGGCCTGCAGGTCACATTTGGGCAAACGGTAGCACCTGTTTAGCACCCCCCGCCTCCCCACCCCCGATCAGAGTCACACGAAACCATGGGAGCGGGTGGTGGATGGTCATATGAGCAGCTGGTGCATGTCACAAGTTCTGGTTATGTGACCACTGACACCAGGCAGACAATCTCTGAAGAGTATTGGTAATGGCTGGCATCACCCGTCTTGTAAAGGCACTGCCCAGAAGAAGGCAATGGCATACTACGTCTTTCTAAAAAATCACCAAGAACAATCACGGTCATGAAAAGACCATGATTGCCAACATCATACAACACAGCACATAACAGACTAATGGGAAGTTGTTCGCCTATCCTGTCAGGAGCATGTGGAGCACTGTTGATTCCATTCACAATGTGCTGGTGAGACCATACCTGGAGTACACCTTCGATATACTCTCTACCCATTACTATCATCAGGAGGAAGTACAGGAGCCAGAAAACACACACTAAATGTTTTAGAAACAGCTTCTTCCCTTCTACAATCAGATCTCCGAACAGTCCATGAACCCATGAACACTAACTCAACTATTTTTGTATTTCTTATTGCAACCTACAGTAATTTCTCTGCATTGCACTGTACTGCTGCCTCAAAGCAACAAACTTCACTGCAGTGATAACGAACCTGATTCTGATTGTCACAAACCACCTGGCTACATCAGCTGCCATCTGCCTCCTGTGGAAGTGTCTGCCATTTCCACATTGTCCTCACCTATCACCCCAGAACCCATAAAGCCCGAGGAAAAGCAACTCCTCCTCGATCCGGAGTCGTTGACTTAAGAAGTAGCAGGTCCTCACATTTAAGGAATGGTATATTTACAAAGGAGCAATGGTATGTGGGGTGATGTTGTGGGGATGGAACTGGACTCTCTCACTGGTGTCTGAAAAGAGGATGCTGTCCAAGTTGCATACCATCTTGGACAATGTCTCCCATCCACTACATAATGTACTGGTTGGGCACAGGAGTACATTCAGCCAGAGACTCATTCCACCGAGATGCAACACAGAGCGTCATAGGAAGTCATTCCTGCCTGTGGCCATCAAACTTTACAACTCCTCCCTTGGGGGGTCAGACATCCTGAGCCAATAGGCTGGTCCTGGATTTATTTCATAATTTACTGGCATAATTTACATATTACTATTCAAATATTTATGATTCTATTACTATTTATTATTTATGGTGCAACTGTAACAAAAACCAATTTCCCCCGGGATCAATAAAGTATGACTATGACAATGTATACTTATGCCTGGGGAATGGTATATTTACGCCAAAGGAATGGTATACTTGTATATACTTATGCCAGAGGCAATTCAGAGTCATCTCAGAAGGTTAATTTCTGAAGTTGAAGATTGACATATGAAGAGACTAAGGAAGGCCAGGTTCATACTCAGTGAAGTTTAATAGAACTAGAGGCAATCTTATTACAACACACACAGAATGCTAGAGCAACTCAGCAAGTCTGGCAGCATTGTGGAGGGGAATAAACAGATGGCATTTCAGGCTGAGACCCATCTGCAGGACTGACCTGCAGAGTTCCTCCAACATTTTGTGTGTGTTGCTCCAGGTTTCCAGCACTGGCAGAATCGCTTGTGTTTGAGGTGAGCTTATTGCCTCCTGACCATCGAGGACGTCTTCAGACGGGGGTGCCTCAAGGCACAGCGTTCTTCCCTAAGGAACGTCTCCATCTGGAATGTTCCCTCATCTCAATTCTACCATCAGGGAGGAGGTACAGGAGCCTGAAGATCCATACTCAGTGTTTTAGGAACACGTTCTTCCCCTCCGCCATCAGGTTTCTGATTTGTCCATGAATCCACGAACTCTACCTCACTATTGCTCATTTGCATTATTTCTTTACTCTATTGTATCTTATACCAATTTTTTAGTGTCTTCTACTGTACTGCCACAAAAACGACAAATGTTACAACATTCTGAATGTCAGTAACAATAAACCTGATTTGGATTCTAGAACAGACACAGTAACATTGTCGAGAGGGTCTTTCCCTTGTGGGATTATGCAGAACCTTGGGGTACAGTTGTTGAATAACTGGTCACCTTATTCCCAGGGAGCTGTGGAGGCTGAATCATTGGTTATTATCAGGGTGCAAGTTAACAGATGTGGAAATACAAAGGGTGTGAGGAGATGGAGGAAGGTGGTGTTGAGGCCAAGATTTGATCAGTCTTGATCTTGTCAAATGGTAGAATAGTTTTGAGGGGCCGATTAGCTTAGATCCACCTCCAGCTTCCTACATTTTTGTGCACCTGCTCTGTGCTTCCATCTGAAGCAAACGTAAGCAAACTGGAATCCTCATGAAGCTCTTCTCACATCTGCCTGCAATTTCAGTTTGTTTCCTCTGGGGGAAGGTAGAGAGTAGGGTTCCAGATGCACCTTCGCACATCTGGTGAGCACCTGGATGAGCGGCTGAGAATAGACTGACACTATTGATAGCATTCTCCACTCTCAGAGGACCCAGACAGAGTCACTCATGGGAATTCCAGCACTCGGAACCTACTGCAACATTTCCTGCTTTTTTTTAATTTCTTATAACGCTGCGATGGAAATCAGATCATTGAAAGTTTTCAGTTCTTGACTGTTCCGATTACTTCACCAGCTTCCCACTGTGTGTGGGAAGGATGTTATTTAAGAAGTGAGAGACTCTCGTACAAAGATTTAGCAGCGGCCACACTTTTATTGATTCCACCCGGCCTCGGCATCAGCTATGTGAATTCTGGAGACAAAAGTAACTGTAGATGCTGGAACCCTGAAGTGATAAAAAAAAAGAGCTGCTGGAAGAACTCAGTGACTCAGGCAGCATTTAGAGATGGAAATGGATAATTGATATGTTGGGCTGAGACCTCACAAGTTGCCCATCCAGTTCCCACCACAGATGCTGCCTGATCCACGGAGTCCCTCCAGTTGCTCTTTCTGTGCATCATGAGCCCTACCTGCCTTTGTTTGGGGATGGAGATATGAATGAGGGCGCATAATTTTAAAGTGATTGGAGGAAAGTATCGGGGGATGGCAGAGGTAGGTTTTCACACACAGGGTAGTGAATATGTGGAACATGCTGCCAGGAATGGTGGTAGAGGCAAATGCGTTAGGAACACTTAAGAAACTTAGATAGATACAAGGATGATGGACAAATGGAGGACCATTTTCAACAACTGAAGTTCTGAAGATTACACAGCGGGTTTAATATTTTTCAGAAAGATATTAAATGTGAACTTATTTCATGTAGGAGAGAAGTGTTAGGTTGATCTCAGAGTAGGTTAAATGGTCGGCACAACATTGTGGGCCAAAGGGCCGGTAATGTTCCATGCATATCAACTATTAACCCCTGCTTGACCAAGAGCCTGGAGTTTGCCACAAGATTATAAAATAATGAGAGACATTGATACAGAAGCCAGTTTTCTTATTCTCAGGATCCAAGTGTTTAATTCCAGAGGGCAAGTAAGAGGGGATAGTTCTAAGGAAATGTGTAGGGTAAAATCGTAACAGAGGGAGGAGTGGGTGCCTGGGATACACTGCCAGGGATGGTGGTAGAGGCAGATATGATAGAGATGTTTAAGAGGCTCACAAATAAGCAGAGAGTGGAGGAATATGGATCTTGTGTTTCAGCTCAATTAGTTTAGCACAGTTTCATAGGCCTAAGGGCCTGTTCTTGTGCTGTACTGCTCTGTGTTTTATGTTCTAAATCTGAAGTTGTATGGGACTTTTGTGCATTGAGGTGCTGACTTCATCTCCAACTGAGACACCCCTCCCTCAGTAGCTGGTATCCCTCCACAGTCAGGTAGCATGGTAGTGCATTGGTTAGAGTAATGCTTTACATTGCCAGTGATCAGCAATCGTGTTTCAATTCCTGCTGCTGTCTGTGTGGAGTTTATACGTTCTCCCCATGACTGCATGGATTTCCTCCAGGTGCTCTGGTTTCCTCCCACGTTCCAAAGGTGCATGGGTTAGGGTTAGTAAGTTCTGGGCATTCTAAGTTAACATCGGAAGCGTAGCGATACTTGCGGGCTCATTGTGTTCGTCATTGAGGACAATGACACATTTCACTCGATGTGTTGATGTTTCGATGTACATGTGACAAATAAAGCTAAAGATTCTTAGCCTCTGTTTTATAGTGCACAAATATGTTTTAAAATCCCTGCACTATTTGTCACTGTAATCTCTTCCATTTCTATAACTCACCAAAATAACTGTATTCCTCTAACTCCGGCCTCTTGTATATCCTCACATTAAATTGCTCCTAAGCTGCCAATGTTCTAAGCTGTGTCTGACCTGCTGAGTTCCTCCAGCATTTTGTTTACAGCTCCAGGTTCCAGCATTCCTGACACTGCCCGTAAGGGGTTTGTATGTTCTTCCTGTGACTGCATGGGTTTCTTCCAGGTACTCCAATTTCCTTCACAGTCCAAAGATGTATCGGTTGGTAAGTTAATTGGTCATTGTAAATTGAGCTGTGTTTAGGCTGGAATTAAATCGGGGGATTGCCGGAAGGTGTGGCTCAAAGACCTGGAAGGGCCTATTCCATGTTGCTCAATAAATAAATAGATCTGCAGTATTCTGTAACATCTACACTATCTAATTTGTCTGCATGGCTGTACCTGCTCTGTTCTTAAAAGTCCTCTCTCTGGGACTTCCTATAATGCCAGGACATCAATGCAATAAAGTGCGACCTTTAAATGGTGGAGCAGACTCGATGGGCTGAATGGCCTAATTCAGTTCCTTTGTTGTTCCTATGTCATACAGTCTTATGGTCTTTCTTCCAATGCACCTTGCTCTTTATTGTTGCATGAACTAACTTGGACTAGAGCTCTGTCTGAACTGCCAACTCTTTTAGGTAGTGTGAGATGGAGGTTGGCGAATTTTACTTCTCTTTCTTGGTCAGGTTTTTTTCTAACCTTCCAGATTCTTATGCCACAGCCTCAGGTGTTTCCTTCCTGTGTCATTGGGACTGTGTAATTGCATTGCAGAAATGTGCCGCAGATTTCCCTGCTGCCCCACTTACAGGACAGTCAACAGACCAAACTGCACATTGACCCACTTAGTAACTCCACCTCAGACAGAAACTCTTGTAGTACATGGAATAAAAACTGGAGAGAGAGGTGAGAACATGCCAACCAAATTTATTCTGAATGAAGCAAAGCAGAAGGAGATCATTTGACCTCTATCCTGTTGTTTGAGTCCCAGTGGTTCTCTGACCCTCTGAGCCATAGATATACACAATATTGTTGAATTTGTATATTCGCTATGTGTCATGTCATATGATGTGGGCAATCATGGTCTTTCCATGACCATGAATGTTCTTGACAAACTTATCTACAGAAGTGGTTTACCATTACCTTCTTCTGGGCAGGGCCTTTATAAGATGAGTGACCCCAGCCATTATCAATACTCTTCAGAGACTGGCTGCCTGGCATCAGTGGTTGCACAACCAGGACATGTGATCCCGCACAGCTGCTCATACGAACATCCACCACCTGCTCCTAAGGCTTCACATGATCCTGATCAGGAGGCTGAGCAGGTGCTACACCTTGCCCGAGGGTGACCTGCAGGCTAGCGGAGGGAAGGACTGCCTTCTACCTCATTTAGTAGAGATGTATCTCCACCCTGCCACCCAGATTGTTGGATTTGTTGATTTGTTGTTTTTCCAGCATTTTCCATGTTTAACTTTTTTATGCTTGCTTGTATTTTAATATAATCAGTTATAAATATGTAATTGTTAAGTAAATTTTCCTAGTATAGCTGATTCAGTATTTTTCAAGTAGCTTCTCAGTTTTTCAGCAGAAGTTGTCACACACCTGAATCTAGCTATTTCACAGGTTGCTTGTCTCACTGGAATATTGTTATCTCTACTCGCAGCACGAGATGGCCATGGCTTCTTTTTCTTCATTCCTTCTGTGTTTGTTCTTTGTTCTTGTAACACTTGATAAAATGGCTGCAACCACCAAGTCAGAATACAACTCTGAGGTTTGGCTTCTCCAGATAGCCATGGAATACAGAAAACCACATAAATAATTGAAAGAAAGACCTCAATCCCTCCCCCCTGCACAAAAAGAGAAAGAAGCAAAACCCCACAAACCCCAAACCTCCCCACCCCTCCCTCGCACAAAAACTAACTGATCACCCAAACCCCAGCCCACCAGTCAGCAACAAGAAAGAATGGGCGAGAACACGATAAAAGGCATAGAACTGAAAGAGGCCCATATTCAATCCATAAATCTCAGAATTTCAATAACATCTCCACACATTCTTATCAATGGCCCCAGATTCTACCACTCCTCTGCACACAAGAGACAAGTTACTGTGGCCAATTATCTTGCCAACACCAATGTCTTTGGGTTGTCATAGTCATACTTTATTGATCCCAGGGGGTAGGAGAAACGTAGTCAGGCTCAGGGAAAACCTGCAAACTCTACACAGACAGCACCAAAGATCATGATCAAACCCAGGTTAGAGAAACTGTGCTGACATAGATCTTCAAGTATGATGTCCTAACCTAACCAATTAGTCAGTGTCCTATGCCCCAGCAAACAATCATCAGCTTCAAGTCTGAAATTTGAATAAAAGTCACTCTACAAACAAACTATTGTGTTTTCATTGCAAATATAGCAATGGGTCAATAAATACAAACCATAGAACATTAAAACAATAGCAATGATTTTTTTTGGTGAATAAATTTGTGAGGGAATGCTGCCCCCTAGTGTACATAATCAAATAACAGGGAAGAAAATGTAGAGATAGAGTGAGAACAGCTTATGTTTGTTTTAAGATATCTTCAAAGTCAAAGTAAGTTATTAAAAACACAAATACAAGATATTCTGCAGATGCTGGAAATACAAAGCCTCACACACAGGATGTTGGAGGAACTCGGCAGCTCAGGGAGCATCTATGAAAATGAATAGACAGTTGACATCTCGTGCCAACTCCTTTTTTCAGGACTGGGAAGGAATAAAATGTGGGGGGAAGAGGAAGGAGGATAGCCAGAAAATTATTATCAAAATACATATACTGGATGGTACTATATACTACTTAGAAATCTATTTTCTTGCAGCCATTCATAAGGAAATAAAGAAATACAATAAAAGAAATATACATAAACAAAGAGTGCCAAACAACAAATGTCTAAAGGAAGACAAATTGTGCAAATATAAGTATAAATAATACAGTGAACATGAGTTGTAGAGTCCTTGAAAGTGCGACTGTTAAGTATTTCTGCTTTGCCTAAACGTTCAAAGTACATTCATAGATGCAACTACTCCAAAACGCTTTGGGTATTGTTACGGTTGAAAACGGTTGAACCCTGACTTAAAATCTTTACGAACAGAATGAGAAAACTTAATGTGGTATCGAATTCCAAATCACAAACATGAGGTATAATCTCAAGAGCCGTATACTTCAATGCCAATAACTTTAATAGCTTCAATGTTAGATTTATTGAAGAATGATTGAGAGAAATCCAATCCCTTCTCAGTTTACTTTTGCCAGCAGATTAAAAAGTAGGGTTGAATCCTTCAATCACTTGTTTAGTTTTTATCTTCTCTTTTTCAAATTCCTTCTGACCTCAATGGGGAAATTCTTTTACCCAGAGATCCTTGAAATTGAAGATTTAAGTAATAAGGCACAGTGATCCTGAAGTAACAAGCTCAGTCCTCTGAGTATTTTCTCTCACTCTGGAAAGAGATGTTGCAGATTTTATTGAGGTTTTAGAAAGAAAATATGGAGCTGGTAAAAAGAAATTGTATTTCTACAGTAAAACTTTTAAGTAAAACACTGCAGATACTGGAAATCTGAAATAAAAGCAGAACCTGCTCAAATGTAAGTATTGAGAAATACAATCAGCGAGTACAGGAGTTGGGATGTTATGGTGAAGTTGTATAAGACATTGGTGAGGCCTTATATAGGGTATTGTGGTCATCTAATAACAATAAGATTGAAAGAATACAGAGAAACTTTACAAGGGTGTTGCTGGGTCTTGAGGACCTGAGTTATAGGGAAAGGTTGAATAGGTTAGGACTTTATCCCCTGCAGCATATGAGAATGAGGGGAGATTTGAAAGAGGTACATAAAATTTTGAGGGATATAGATAGGTCCTGAAGAAGGGTCTCAGCCCAAAACGTTGACTGTTTCCTCTTTTCCATAGATACTGCCTGGCCTGCTGAGTTCCTCCAGCATTTTGTGTAGACTGGCTGGCTGAGTGCTGTCACATCAACAAGCTCACATTCAACATCAACAAGACTAGTGAGGTGACTGTGGACTTCAGGAAGGTGAAGTCAGTAGAAAACCCCAGTCATCACTGAAGGGTTATCGGTGCGAAGGTGAGCAGCTTCAAATCCATCGGCATTGCAGAGATTGAATCTAATATATTGATGCAATCACACAGAAGGCATACCAATGGCAATACCTCATTAGGAGTTTGTGGAGATTTGGTATGTCACAAAAGACCCTAGCAAATTTCTTCAGATGTACCTATGCTGGAGAGTATTCTGATTGATGCTTCAACACTCTGTATGGAGGCTGCAATGCATAGGATCACAGAGGGCAGTAGATACAGCCAACACCATCATGGACACAAGTCTCCTCACTATCAACATCTTCAAAAGGTGGTGTCTCAAGAAGGTCCACCATTAAGGACCTTCACCACCCATGTCATGCCCTTTTCTCATCACTACCATCAGGGAGGAGGACAGGAGCCTGAAGTCACACAATCAATGTTCTTCCATTCTGCCATCTGCTTTCTGAACAGTCCATGAATCCATGAACACTACCTCGCTATTCCTGTTTTGTACTTACATAGATTTATCCATTTATTTATTTATTTATTTATTTATAGTAATTATTTTATGTATTGCACTGTATGGCTGCCAGTAAACAACAAGCTTCCTCACATATGTTAGTGATATTTTAGCCAGAGGATGGTGAATCTGAGGGATTTATTGCCATAGACGGCTGTGGAAGCCAAATCATTGGATATATTTAAAGCTGATTTTGATAGGTTCCTGATTAGTCCAGGCATCAAATGTTATGTGGAGAAGTCAGGAAAATGGGGGCGAGAGGGATAAGTAAGCAGCCATGATTGGATGGCGGAGCAGACTTGATGGGCTGATGGTGTAATTCTATGTCTTATGCCCTTTATAATAAAACTGACTGATTCTGAACCCTGAGGATTGCATGTGAAGAAGTCGAAAGGTTAGCATAAGTCTCTCAGCAGATTCACTGTCTGGGGAAATAAACATCTCCCACATACCTAGAGGGAGGTGTCTACCACAACCACCACTCTGCAGCTGCTGGTGTTATCTTTGCCTTTAAGCCAAAAATGCAAATTTCCACCCTTCATTTTTCTGGCAATCCAAAAAATCCACAATCCATAACCTCAGTTCTATTTTAGCTTCCTTTAGAAGACCACAGTGTTTTAGAGAGATGCAAGAAATTGCAAATGTTGGAATCAGGAACAATGAAGGAATTAGAGAACTACAGCATAGAACTACAGGCCCTTTGACCCATCTAGTCCATGCCAGCCCCATGTTCAGCCTAGTTCCATCTCCCTGCAGCTGGACCATAGATGCATACCTCTCATTCATCTCCCAATCCAAACTTCTCTTAAACTTTTGATGTTTTCAGAAATCCTAATGCGGGGTTTCTACCAAAATATTGACAATTCCTTGACTGCCACAGATGCTCCTGGACCACGAAGTTCCTCCAACAGATGCTAACAATGTCTAGGCAGCACAGTAGTGTAATGTTTACAGCAACAGCTATAAGTTAGGGGTTCAATTCCTGCCACTGCCTGTAAGGAGTTTGTATGTTCCTTGCGGGCTGCCCCACACTCAACCTCAGACAGTATTGGTCATTGAGGCAAATGACTCATTTCACTGTATATTGCGATGCTTCGATGAGCATGTGATAAATAAATCCAATCTTTAATCTCTTCAATTGATCAATGTTTTAAAATGATTTGACCTCAGTAACATTGAAAAGATACCTGACATCAACAAAATCTGCATTGCTGATAGTGCAAGATTAAAACATAGACATTTATAGCACATTACAGGCCCTTCGGCCCACAATATTGTGCTGACCATGTAACTTGCTCTAGAAACTGCCTAGGATTTCCCTATCGCATTGCTCTCTATTTTTCTAAGCTCCGTGTACCTCTCTAAGCGTCCAACATCCCACCAATTCAGTCCAACTGCAACCTGGAATTTGACCCTCCAAAGTGGGGAGAAGTGGAGAGGGCAGTCCAATGGGCAAGAGGAGCACCTCTCCCAGGCCTAATGGAGTACCATATAGGCTTTATAGAAACGCACTGGATGGCTTGCAGTTTCTCTGGAGGCTGATGAGGGTAGAGGCAAATATACGCAAACCATGGCGAAGCACTGGCAGTGCCCTGATTCCAAAAGAAAAGGATGCAGAAAACAACAGTCAGTTTTCCCTCATCTGCCTTCTGAACGTTGAGGGGAAAATCTTCTTCACTGTAATAGCACAGAGGCCGGCCAGCTACCTGGAGAGAAGCAAGTACATTGATACATCTGTATAGAAAGCAGGAATTCCAGGGACCACTAGGTGTTCGAAACATACGAGCATGAAATGGTACCACATTCAAGCTGCAAGGAAGGACAAAAGAAATCTCTATCTGATCTTCCTGGACCTCACCAACGCATTGAGCTCAATTCCCCATGCACACCTCTGGGAAGGATCTGACTTCTTCCAGATACCAGAGCCCATCACAATGCTAGTGAAGTTGGACTTTCAAGACCACAATTGTGCTTCACAACAGCAGATTTTACCACGACATGGCAGAGGCTGGAAGTTAGCATTATGGCAGGTTGTACTGTATCACCCCTGGCCTTCACAATGGCCATGGAGGTCATTATCAGGACATTAAGATGGGTGGTAACGGTGAAAGAACAAATGCTGGACTTTGTCTTCCTCCTATTAGGCCGTACATGGACGATATAATAACACTGACCACTATCGCAGCATGCATCAAGCAGCTACTTGGAAAGCTGCAGGAAAACATCAAGTGGGCCAGAATGAAAATCAAACCCAGCAAGTCACGAAGTCTCCATAATCAAGGGAAGGCTGAAAGACATCAAGTTCATCGGTGATGACCCAATTCCAATGGTGTCTGAACAGCCTGCCAAAAACCTCGGTAGGTGGTACAATGCCAACCACAGGGACAAAGAGCAGGTGTAACAACTAAAGCAACACTTCACCAATGGCCTGGATAACATTGACAAGACCGTGCTGCCTGGAAAACTGATGCTCTGGTGCTTACAGTTTGGACTCCTACCCCGGGTGAGGCGGCAGCTCACTCTCTATCAGGTCCCACAAATAAACTTGAAGAAGCTCTGGAGAACCAATTCGTCGTTCATAAAGAAGGGGCTCAGTGTCCCACGGTGTATCAGCAACGTCAGACTCTATGGTAAAGGAGTCCTTGAACTACCTTTCACTGGTCTTACAGAGCAATTCGAGAGCTCTAAAGTGGTCTACGGATGACACTCAAAGACTTTCGTGACAAGACCGTCAGTAACGCTGCACAGACCTTGTCAACTGGATGGAAATGGACCACAGCTGATGCAGTGCAGCAAGCAACAGCAGCCCTTGGGCATCGAGACATTGTGGGGTAGGTCCAACAGGACGGGGGCGGCTTTGGTCAGGCAGGAGGTGCACCCACCAGGCACAACACCACTTTTCCAGACCAAAAGAAGATGGTTGTCGAAGAGGTGTGGTGACAAGAAGAGTCAGACCAATGGTTTGGTGAGGACCCAACTTGTCCCCGTGTCTGATTCCGGCAACCCTCAAGCATATCCTGGCAAGCTGCAAAACCAGCCTCACACAAGGCAGATACATGAGACCAAAAGGATAGCAACCAACCCCTTGCCCCCTAGAATGACTACGCTCTGACACCAGCAGCAGTCGTCCAGGAGAGAGGGAAAAGACCAACTAATCTCCCTCCTAATCCTGAAACAGGACAGATGAACGTGGCCCATGACTGGAAAATGCTGGTGGACGTCAATAAACAACTCACCTTTCTGCCAGAAATTGCTCTCTCTAACCACAGGCCAGGCTTGGTTCTCTAGTCTAATTCATTACAGATTGTCTACATGGTGGAGCTCACAGTCCCGTGGGAGGACTCAGTGGCTGAAGCAGATGAGTGCAAGAGGCCTACGCTGTGCAGATCTAGCAGCTGAAGCTCAGCGACGGGGCTGGAAAACCAAAGTTTGTCCAGTGGAAGTGGGTTTCAGGAGATTGGTAGCCACATCCACCATCAAATAGCTGAAGGAGCTAGGGATCCATGGTCAGACTGTACGGCAAAACATCAGAGGCACATCAGAGGCTGTGGAAAGAAGCAGTCACTGGGTTTGGATCAAGGGAAAAGGCGTCTCCTAGGCTCCAAGATAACATCAAGAGAGTGGGAAGGCACAACAGGGGGTGACTCTGGATGCCAGAAGCCACGGTCAAGCCCTCAGAGATGTAGTAGGCTAATTGAAACATTGAGGAAGGAGGGTGCCCACTTGAAAACCCCTGTGTGTCAACCCTGTGCCACTCCCAACATCAAGTCAGTCTCGAGCAAGTGCTCACGACCCATTGGCATAAGATATTAACATCTTATCCTGTGTTTTGCAACGACTCGGCGATGCCCACAATGTCGTACCTGCCAATCTCTAACTGCATCATAAGATCGTCTACCTTATTCTGTATACTGCATCCCTTCAGTTATAACACCAGTCCAGTATTCATCACCCTTTGCAATTCTGCCCCGATGTTACACTTCACTCCATCCTACTGACTGCAGTTTTGCCCTATCATCTGCCTGCCCACACTCTGACTACAGACGGCATCGACTCATATACTAACTGCCCCATCCTCAGTCCTATCACTCCAGTTCCCATCCCCTGCCAACTCAAATTAACCCCTCCCCAAAAGCTCTAACAAACCTGACCTCAAGGATATGGTACCCCTTGGGTTGTGGTGCAACCTGTCCTTTTCGTACAGGTCAGAGCTTCACCAGAAGAGATGCCAATGATCTAGAAATCTGAAACCCTGTCCTCTGCACCACTCACCCAGCCAGTCATTCATCTGTACTATCAGCCTGTTCCTGCCCTGACTGATATATGCAGCTGGGAGTACTCCGGAGGTCACCACCTTGGAGGTCCTACTCTTCAGCCTTTTCCCTAACTTCCTATACTCATCGTGCAGTACCTCTTCCCCCTTTTTACCAATGTCATTGGCACCAATGTGCAACACGACCTCCGGCTGCTCACTCTACCTCTAGAGAACCTTCTGCCGCTGCTTTGAGACATCCTGGACCCCAGCTCCTGGAAGGTAACACAGCATCCTGGCTTCTCTTGCGTGGCTACAGAATCCCTAACTGTTGGGTCCATAAGGAACTGCCCCCAGCTCACTCCACGATCTGCCGCTCCGCAGACAAGCTCCGACAGGCCTTGTTCGCTTTTGTGGTGGTTGGGGCAAAGGAGCTCCACAAAGCAATCTCCCAATCTATGTCCGGTCTCAGTAATGTAGAGGAAGCTGCACTGGGAGCATAGGATACGGTAGACAGCCTGCAGATGAAGTGTCACCTTGTATGCATCTGTTCTGCGATTGCAGCTGACGATCAGTAAAACCCCCCTACACCGGACAAACTCATTTCTCCCTTGTTCCGTCAGGTAGGAGATACAGAAGCCTGAAAGCACTCATCACCAAGCTCAACAATAGCTTCTAGCTTCTAGTTCTATCATACTAGGACTGCTCAACAGGCCTGAAGTATGACTATGACCATGGCTATGACTATCACAGTCTACCTCATTATGGTCTTGTGACTTATTGCCTACTTACACTGTGCTTTCTTTATAACTGTGGTCTTAAACCAAATGGAAAAACCTTAATCACCACAGTTTAGAAGCCACTTTGACCACCATGCAGTAAATTGGATTTTTTTTTGTTCTAATTGTGTTTTCTTGTAAATGCTGCTTATCTGATACTATGGGCCTTTGATGCTGCTACAAGCAAGTTTTTCATTGCACCTGTGCATACACGTGCAGTACTGTGCCAAAGTCTCAGGCACATATATTTAGCCAGGGTGCCAAAGACTTTTGCACAATACTGTAGTAATTTTATGTTTTGCACTGTACTGCAAAAAAAACCAACAAATTTCACGACATATGTGAGTGACAATAAACCTGATTCTATGGGTCCCTATTGTAGACTGAGAGTGGGTAGGGAGCTGGAAGAGGGAAATCATGATTGGGAAAAGGGGAGGGGAGAGGGGAGGGAGTAGGAAACACCAGAGAGACATTCTGTAATGATCAGTAAACCAATTGTTTGTAATCAAATTACCTTGCTTGGTGTCGCAGGGCAGGGTATGTCTGCACCCACGCGACACCCCTCTCTGCCTCAGCACTCCTCCTCTGCCACCTGACCCACACCACTCCAGTGGCGATCCACTGTCACTATTCCCAATATCCTTTGCTCCCGCCAGAGTTACAAACTCACTCTCCACTCCACATTGACAAATATAGTACTATGCATATGTCAACAAACTCTATCTTGACTTTATACTATTATTTGTTTTTAAAATTAACCCATGTGCACTACCTTACTTTTTCATTTCTGGCTACCTGAAAGAGACTATCTGGTCACTTATAAAATCGCTATTGATTTGAGCCAGTTGAGCTCAGGTTGTCTTCCAAGAACAACATGCTCAGCCGAAGCAGGTCATTGGGTTATGGATGATCAACAAAAGATGGCAAACAGCGTGATTTAGGGCTTTCCTCTTTGGAGCAGAGGAGGATGAGAGGTGACTTGACAGTGAGAGGCAATGATCGAGTAGGCAGTCGGAGACATTATTTCCAGAGCAGAAATGACTAAAACCAGAGGCATAACTTTAAGTGTTTGAGGGATGTTACGTAACCGGCAACAATGAATATCAATCGAGACAGGTTATATAAAAACAACCAAACATTTATTAAACATGGATAAACGATAAGGAAAAAAACAAATGAATACTTTAATTGGAAGTTAACCACTATGCAGCCGTTCAACAAATCATCACTTGGCACTGGTTTCTTAAAGCGTTAAATGCGAAAACAATTCTTAAAGCGATAAAGTCAGATATAGTTCTTAAAACGATAAATTCGAAAGTCCAACAGATTTATACGTTCAATTGGGAGAGACTTCTCTGGAGGAGGACTTCTTCATGGACGCGACTTTCCTGCTGGTTCTGACCACAGGATTCACGATGCCGAAAATAAACAGTTTAAGACAACTGACCTTAAATTCTTTTAGAGAGAGAGTAAACCTTTGCATGAACTCCTTGCTCTTTTTGACAAGAGTTATCTCGATGCAGGTCGCTACTCTGCCAACGAAGACTCAATAAGGTCGATCCTTTGTTAAACTGCCAAACGATGCCAACTCCTCTCGATCCTTCAATCCTGTACTTCGATAAATTCTTCATTCTCCCTTCTACTGTTGGAATTGAGTAAATCAGCACATCTAGCAAAAATTTCCAGTCCAACAATATGGTATCTTGCAATAGAACACAAAACTCCGTTTTAAAAATGAAACTGCGTCACAAAAACAAACATGCAACAGAAACGGAGACACAGCACGTTCTACCTGGAAATCTACAAACTAAAAAACTAACTGCGTCACCTGGGATCTTCCCTTATATACCCATGGTGCACATGTCATCACATGACTTCACATCGGCGGGAAAATCACATCAGGTGACCTCCAAAAGACCATTACATCATTCTCACAAAAAAACCCAGATCTCCTTGAGCATGTAACAGGGAAAATACAGAGGGTATGTCAGAGGTAAGTTTGTTACACGGAGAGTGGAAGGTGTGTGGAATGTGCTGCAAGGGGTGGTGGTAGAGGCGGATACATTAGGAACATATAAGAGACCTTTAGATAGCCAAATGGATGAAATAAAAATGGATGGAAATGTGGGAGGAACGGGTTAGAATAATTGATTTGCCTATCGCCACAATAGGTCTACAGCAGACGCAATCTCAATGGCTCTTCGCACAGCCCCAGATCACCTGGACAATGCAAGCACCCATATCAGGATGCTGTTTGTTGACCATAGCTCAGTGCTTAATGCCATCATTCCCTTAGCCCAGATCAATAAGCTCAAGAACCTGGGCCTCTGTACCTCCCTTTGTAACCAGAAGACCACAATCTGTGTGGATTGGTAATAATATCTCCTCCTCGCTGATGATCAACACTGGTGCACCTCAGGGGTGTGTGCTTAGCCCACTGCTCTACTCTTTATATACCAATGTCTGTGTGGCTATGTGTAGCTCAACTGCTATCTATAAACTTGATAATGATACAATTATTGTTGGTAGAATCTCAGATGGAGACAAGAGGGTGTACAGGAGTGAGATATTCCAGCTAGTTGAGTGATGTCACAGCAACAGCCTTGAACTCAACATCAGTAAGACCAAAGAGCTGATTGTAGATTTCAGAAAGGGTAAGATGAGGGAATATGAACCAATCCTCATAGAGGGATCAGAAGCGGAGAGAGTGAGCAATTTCAAATTCCTGGCTGTCAACACCTCTGGCAGTCTAACCTCGGCCCAGCATATCGATGCAGTGATAATGAAGCCTAGACAATGGCTATACTTCATTAGGAGTTTGAGGAGATTTATTCTGTCACCTAAAACACTCAAAAATTTCTACAGATGTACCATGAAGAGCATTCTGACAGGCTGCATCACTGTCTGGCATGGGGGGGTGGGTGGGGGTGATGCTACAGCACAGGGTCAAAAGAAGCTACAGAAAGTTGTTAAATTACTCAGTTCCATCTTGGGTACTAGCCTCCGTAGTATCCAAGACACCTTCAAGGAGCAGTGCCTCAGAAAGGCAGAGTCCATTATTAAGGACTCCAAACACCCAGGACATGCCCTCTTCTAATTTTTATGGTCAGAAAGGAGGCACAGAGGCCTGAAGCCACACACTCAGCGATTCAGGAACAGCTTTTTCCCCTGTGCCATCCGATTCCCAAATGGACAGCGAACCCATGAATACTACCTCACTTTTTTATATTATTTCCATATTTGCACATTATTAAATTCAACTATTTAACATACAGATATATATTAACTGTAACTGATTTACTTTTTTTTCTGTATTATCATGTATTTCATTGTACTGCTGCCACTAAGTTAACAAATTTCACAACATACGTCGGTGATACTAAACCTGATTCTGATTTTACAGCAGGTTAAAATGTCCATAAGATGTAGGAGCAGATATAGGCCATTCGGTCCATCAAGACTACTCCACCATTTGACCATGGCTGATTTACTATCCCTCTCAACCCATTTCTCCTGCCTTTTCCTATAACCTTTGATGCTTTTACTAATCAAGAACTATATCAACTTCTGCTTTCAACATACTGAATGTCTTTTGTGAATAATGTGAATTCCAGAGATTCATAACCCTCTGGGGAAAAAGAAATTCCTCCTCATCTATGTTCCAAAGGGACGTCCTTCTTTGGAGGATGTTGGCACAAGATTATGGGCCGAAGGGCCTATACTGTTCTATGTTTTATATTCTGTGTAAATGAATATGTTCCTTTATTGAATGTGGAAAGATTGTACTCTGCAATGGTGGAGTCACTGGTCTGCAGAAATAAGGAAAGAAAGACCGCTTGGAATTCCGCTTTGCTGCTAACTACTGTGGTCGTGCAACGAGGGCTCATGTGATCTGGTGGGAATGCCTGTGCTCCACTCTTTCCATGAGTAGCACATAATCAAAACCTCAAAATCCTGGACTCGTGCAGGATCCACCCTGTTCTATCCTTGATGTGATTCCTGGAAGCCCTGGGCCTCTGGTTGGTCTGCTTTCGGATCCTAATCCCATAAACCAAAGAGGATTATTATTAACCAACATACCGACCAGACAATTGGAGAACTATTTTAATAAGTAAATTGTGTCTGAAGTCAAACATTTTTTCTAGGCTGCAGTTTTCTTCCATGTTTTATATTTTCCGCTTGCACTGACCTACATTGCTTCCCAGTCCATAGAGCCAAACACCATTCAATTGCCTCCATGTCAGATTTTGATTCAAATTTATTTAACAAATGGACATTGAAACATATAGTGAAATGCAGGATCCATAGTGGTTAGTGTGACACTGACACAGCTCACAGAGAAATCACTGGCGGCGTCTGTAAGGAGTTCGCATTTTCTCCCTGTGAACCGTGTGCATTTCCTCCAGGTGCTTCAGTTTCATTCAGAGTCCAAAGATGTGCCTGTTAGTAGGTTAAGTGACCATTGTAAATTGTGCTGTGATCAGGAGGGTCGCTCGTTTGGCCGGAAGGGCCGGTTTTTCGCTGTAAGGCATCCGTTAGTCTTGCGAGCCCATGGATCTGCGCCTGGAAAGTCTTCACTCTCCAGGGCACAGGCCTCAGCAAGGTTGTATGGAAGACCAGCAGTTGCCCATGCTGCAAGTCTCCCCTCTCCACGACACCAATGTTGTTCAAGGGAAGGGCATTAGGACCCATACAGCTTGGCACCAGTGTCGTTGCAGAGCAATGTGTGATTAAGTGCCTTGCTCAAGGACACAACACGTTCTCTTGGCTGGGGCTCGAACTCACGACCTTCAGGTAGCTAGTCCAATGCCTTAATCACTTGGCCACGTGCCCATGACTTTTTCGCTGTATCTCTAAATAAAATAAATGTGCTGGGGCAGCCTGCAAGTGTGGTCAAACATTCTGGTGCCAACATAGCACTCCCACAATGCTCAGCAGGACAACACAGGCAACAACAAAAACAACAGCAAAACAAGCCTCTGCCCCCCCCCCCACATACACATACACACACACACACACACACACACACACACACACACACACACACACACACACACACACACACACACACACACACACACACACACGGATAGGCCTCTAATCCCAGAAATGGCCGCCTCTGGGCCTCCTATCCTTGTCTCTGCTCTTCCCTGTCAGTACAAACCTTCGATAACCTTGTGCTCTTCTAATCCAGGCCTGCAGCAAGGAATTTGTTTTAAATTTATTAAATGTTTCCTTGTGTTTTAGGATCAGAAGTATTTACCAACTGCAAAAGGAATTTTCCATCATATTTGTCTGTTATGAATGAAGTTTTATTTTAGGACTGTGTTTCTGTTTTTTTTAATTTTAGGACCTTTTATTTTGGGACAGTTCTGGACATCCCAGTCAGGGGAAACATTCTCGACAATGTCATGTCCTGTAAGACTTCAGGGTAGCAAGGTAGTACCAATGACTGGAATTCAATTCCCACTACCATCTGTAAGGAGCTTGTATGTTCTCCCCATGACCATGTGGGTTTCCCCCAGGTGCTCTGGTTTCCTCCCACATTCCACAAATGTATGGGTTAGTAAGGGTTAGTAGGTTGTGGGCATGCAATGTGGCACTGGAAATATGGTGACATGTTGACTACCCCAGCACAGCCTCAGGCAGGCCTGCCTTGCCACACTACATCCGGTGGAAGTTCAGTGTGACCACACCACCGAACCCAGAGCCACATATTTATTTATTTATTTTTATTTATTTGCAAATAATGCATGGTAACAGGATCTTCCAGCCCAATGACATCACTCCACCCAATTACACCCCTGCGACCAATTAACCCTCTGACCCACACATCTTTGGAATCTGGGAGGAAACCGGAGCACCCGGAGGAAACCCACGCAGCCTCATGGAGAACATACTAAATCCATAGAGACATCGGCAGGAACTGAATCCGGGCTACAGGTGCAGTAAGAGTATTACACTAAACGCCACGGTTCTGTACCACCCCATACTGGCCAGGCTGTTTGTGGAAGGTAGATTTCCTCCCCTTCACCATATTAGGGAAGCAGACTTTCTTTTATAATATTAATTTACACAGACACCATTATTCTTTTTAATTTCAGGTCCATCGACTGATTTCAAATATTTCAGCAGCCACAGTAGATTCAAAGTTGTGATTTGTAATACTGGTCCTGTCATTTCACCGTTACAATGCACAGAATTATATTTTTAAGCTTCTTCTCCACTCTCTCTCCCTTCGGGACTCTGCTCAAAACTTCCATTCTGGTTGCTACCTTAAGTTAGTTAGCATGGGACGTTTTACCGTGATGAAGGTCCTACAAGAAGGAAGAGTGATATTGCGTAATCACGATTTGCTGCCCGTTACACTGCTGGTATTTATAGTGAAGGTTGCATTCGGTGGGAGGAGAAGATGGCAGTGCACCGTGCGTGCGCAGGTCCGGTGAAAAATTATATTGTATCTGTTAAATAGGGGCCGTGGACAATTCTGATTTGATGGAGAATGGACGTGAAAGCACAGGGGAACATCTGGAGAAATTTCTGAAACGCCCGTCAGCTGCTGTCGTTACTGTGTGGTCGAGAATCTTTCGGAGGGTAGGCCTCAAAATCCCCGGCCTTGCCTGCTTTTGGCGACCGAGAAGGAGGTCGAATCGTTCGGCAGAGATGCCACTCAGTACTCGGTGTAGGAGAGCTGATCAGAGCTTGAAGCTTTCTGATGACTCAGAGTCGGACTGTGGTCGGCATGGCAGGGAGAGTTTTCTTCCTTCTCCCGTCTGCGTGAGATGTGGGACACTTGAGAAACTTTGAACTTTACTGTGCTCACGGACTTTCTTCATCAAGTTATGGTATTGCTATACTGTTTGTAACTATATGTTATAATTATGTGGTTTTGTCAGTTTTTTCCGTCTTGGTCTGTCCTGTGTTTTGTGATATCACACAGGAGGAATATTGCATCATTTCTTAATGCATGCATTACTAAATGACAATAAAAGGAGACTACGTGTCTTCATAATCTAATAATGTGCAACACACAAAATGCTGGAGGAGCTCAGCAGTTCGGGCAGCATCTATGGAGAGGAATAAACAGAAGACCCTTTGGGCTGAGACCTTAGGTCAGGACTCTATCAAAGGATCCATCTATAACTGTGAAGGTTACAGGACCATCAGAACCACAAATCAGGTTTATTATCACTAACAGATGCTGTGAAATTTGGTGTTTTGCAGCAGCACTACAGTGCAATACGTAAAGAAATTACCGTAAGTTACATGAAACATATTTAAACAGTAAGTAAATAGTGCAAAGTGAGAGCTAAATTGAGAGGCCGTGTTCGCAGGTTCATGGACCATTTGGAAATCTGATGGTGGGGGTGAAGAAGCTGATCCTAATGACAAAAGGTCAGTGATGGCCCAAGTGAAACAGGGGAGACGCTGAAACAGGACGAACAGTCACTGAGAGTGGTTAAGAACTGTACAGGACAATGGGACTGCTAACTAAAAACTTTCAACCTATCTAAAAACCCACACTGTCACTGCAGATCAAAAACAGTAACTAGAACTAGTTTAATACCCCTCCTTTAAAAGAGAGTATTTAAATCACTAATCTTCTTTCCCAGTATATGGACTAAGGTAAATAGGGAGCGTTGTCGTCGCTACGCTTTGATCAGGGCTTGACAAGACTGAAACGAAAGGAAGGGAGTTAAATGCAATTACAAAGGAACCCCAATTGACTGAAATGTGTGCATTCTCACATGCACGATAGGGGTCGTCTTTCAGCTGCCTGCCTGTGAGAGCGTCCATACTCCAAGTGTTGACTGTGTGTCTTCAGGCTCCTGTGTCTCGTCCCTATGGTAATTGTAGAGGCTACTTGAATAACAAACCAAAACCTCTGAGGGACTGAGTGAGGGAATTGACACTGTGTGACACGCTTCCAAATAACTGAGTTCCAAGATGAAAAAAGTATGCTTGATCCTTTATTACGAAACCAGCAAAGGTGAGCAGGAAAGACAATCAAAAATAGCAACAGCGAAATTAGCGGTCAACAAAAAATATCCATTCCCTACTCACCCCTTCTAACTAAACTAACAGCACAGAAAGTGAATACATGAATGTACTTGTCTACCACACCCAGACCCACATGACAAATTACCATAACCCATAATAAAAATGCACAACACAAAATACAATACAGACAGAAAATTGATACATGGCTCCTAAGTCTTTGCTCCTAAGAGGGTGGTGATGGTCCTTAATGATGCTGCCTTTTTGAGGTACTGCCTTTTGAAAGTGTCCTCAATAGTGGGGAGGCTAGCGTCCATAATGGAGCTGACTGAGTTTACAACGCTCTGCGGTTTTTATCCATCCTATGATTTGGAGCCTCCATCTAACACGGTGATCAGAAAGTCAGAAAATTCTCCATGATACATCTGTAGAAATAAGCAGTTTGCATTTCAGGACAAGACCCTTCAAGATCCAGCATCAGCAAAATCTCTTGTGTCTCTGCAGTTTCTGTAACAATATCTCTTTGGTTTGGTGACTATTTCTGTCAGCTGTGACGTTGGCTTTTACATGTTCCTGGAGCTATATATAAATGTAAGTAATGATTGCTATTCCAAATCATACGCTGTACAAAGCTTGCTACTTGTACTGCAATCCAGCAAACACTTGGCCTTGTTTCCACATCATGCCTTGTTGCTGCTTTCATTCTTCTCTCCTCACTGGCCCATGACCTCCCTCTGGTGCCCCTTCTCCTTCCCTTTCTCCCATGAATCTGTGAGTCTATGAATGAATTGGAATCTACGATTCCCATTTACATTCCAGCATGACAGTCCACGGCCTCCTCTATTGCCATAATGAGGCCACTCTCGGGCAGAAGGGACGACACCTCATATTCCATCTGGGTATCCTCCGATCTGATGGTGTGAACAATGATTTCTCTGTTAAGTGTGCTTTTAAATGTTGCTGCTGTAATGAAGTATTTCCCACTTGGGATCAATAAAGTATTTATTATTATTATTATTATTATTAAACATGTGTTAGTCTGTAAATGTTCAGTGTATTGTTCTGGGGCAGTCAAATGTCTGTGAGTCTGGGTCTAAAACTGGGTCTGTTGGAGGCTGAAGAAGATGGACTGCCTTGAGACTAGAGAACTACGAATGTGTGTGAGTGAGTGGAAGGAACAGGGTCTTGTTTCGCTATCGTTTTATATAACCATATAACAATTATAGCACGGAAACAGGCCATCTTGACCGTCCTAGTCCGTGACGAACACTTACTCTCGCCTAGTCCCACAGACCTGCACTCAGCACATAACCCTCCATTCCTTTCCTGTCCATATAGCTATCCTATTTTACCTTAAATGACAATATCGAACCTGCCTCTACCACTTCTGCTGGAAGCTTGTTTCCACACAGCCAGCACTACCTGAGTAAAGAAGTTCCCCCTCATGTTACCCCTAAACTTTTGCCCCCTAGCTCTCAACTCATGTCCTCTTGTTTGAATCTCCCCCACCCTCAATGGAAAAAGCTTATCTATGTCAACTCTATCTATCCCCCTCATAATTTAAAGTACCTCTGTCAAGTCCCCCCTCAACCTTCTATGCTCCAAAGAATAAAGACCCAACTTGTTCAACCTTTCTCCGTAACTTTGGCGCTGAAATCCAGGTAACATTCTAGTAAATCTTCTCTGTACTCTCTCTATTTTGTTGACATCTTTCCTATAATTTGGTGTCCAGAACTGTACACAATACTCCGAATTTGGCCTTACCAATGCCTTGTACAATCTTAACATTACATCCCAACTCCTATACTCAATGCTCTGATTTATAAAGGCCAGCATACCAAAAGCTTTCTTTACCACCCTATCCACATGAGATTCCACCTTCAGGGAACTATGCACCATTATTCCTAGATCCCTCTGTTCTACTGCATTCTTCAATGCCCTACCATTTACCATGTATGTACTATTTTGATTAGTCCTACCAAATGTAGCACCTCACATTTATCAGCATTAAACTCCATAGAAACCATAGAAACTACAGCACAGAAACAGGCCTTTTGGCCCTTCTTGGCTGTGCCGAACCATTTTCTGCCTAGTCCCACTGACCTGCACATGGACCATGTCCCTCCATACACCTCCCATCCATGTATCTGTACAATTTATTCTTAAATGTTAAAAAAGAACCCGCATTTACCACCTTGACTGGCAGCTCATTCCACACTCCCACCACTCTCTGTGTGAAGAAGCCCCCCCTAATGTTCCCTTTAAACTTTTCCCCCCTCACCCTAAACCCATGTCCTCTGGTTTTTTTCTCTCCTTGCCTCAGTGGAAAAAGCCTGCTTGCATTCACTCTATCTATACCCATCATAATTTTATATACCTCTATCAAATCTCCCCTCATTCTTCTACGCTCCAGGGAATAAAGTCCCAACCTATTCAACCTTTCAATGTAACTGAGTTTCTCAAGTCCCGGCAACATCCTTGTAAACCTTCTCTGCACTCTTTCAACCTTATTTATATCCTTCCTGTAATTTGGTGACCAAAACTGAACACAATACTCCAATTCGGCCTCACCAATGCCTTATACAACCTCACCATAACATTCCAGCTCTTATACTCAATACTTTGATTAATAAAGGCCAATGTACCAAAAGCTCTCTTTACGACCCTATCTACCTGTGACGACACTTTTAGGGAATTTTGTATCTGTATTCCCAGATCCCTCTGTTCCACTGCACTCCTCAGTGCCTTACCATTAACCCTGTATGTTCTACGTTGGTTTGTCCTTCCAACGTGCAATACCTCACACTTGTCAGTATTAAACTCCATCTGCCATTTTTTAGCCCATTTTTCCAGCTGGTCCAAGTCCCTCTGCAGGCTCTGAAAACCTTCCTCACTGTCTACTACACCTCCAATCTTTGTATCATCAGCAAACTTGCTGATCCAATTTACCACATTATCATCCAGATCATTGATATAGATGACAAATAACAATGGGCCCAGCACTGATCCCTGTGGCATACCACTAGTCACAGGCCTCCACTCAGAGAAGCAATTCTCTACCACCACTCTCTGGCTTCTTCCATCGAGCCAATGTCTAATCCAATTTACCACCTCTCCATGTATACCTAGCCACTGAATTTTCCTAACTAACCTCCCATGCGGGACCTTGTCAAAGGCCTTACTGAAGTCTATGTAGACAATATCCACCGCCTTCCCTTCATCCACTTTCCTGGTAACCTCCTCGAAAAACTCCAACAGATTGGTCAAACATGACCTACCACGCACAAAGCCATGTTGACTCTCCCTAATAAGTCCCAGTCTATCCAAATGCTTGTAGATTCTGTCTCTTAGTACTCCCTCCAATAACATACCTACTACCGACATTAAACTTACTGGCCTATAATTTCCCGGATTACTTTTCGATCCTTTTTTAAACAACGGAACAACATGAGCCACTCTCCAATCCTCCGGCACCTCACCTGTAGACAGCGACATTTTAAATATTTCAGCCAGGGCCCCTGCAATTTCAACACTAGTCTCCTTCAAGGTCAGAGGGAACACCCTGTCAGGTCCCGGGGACTTATCCACTTTAATTTTCCTCAAGACAGCAAGGACCTCCTCCTTTTCGATCTGTACAGTTTCCATGATCTCACTACTTGTTTCCCTTAATTCCATAGAATTCATGCCAGTTTCCTTAGTAAATACAGACGCAAAAAACCTATTTAAGATCTCCCCCATTTCCTTTGGTTCCGCACATAGCCGACCACCCTGATCTTCAAGAGAACCAATTTTATCCCTTACAATCCTTTTGCTCTTAATATACCTGTAAAAGCTTTTTGGATTATCCTTCACTTTGACTGCCAAGGCAACCTCATGTCTTCTTTTAGCCCTCCTGATTTCTTTCTTAAGTATTTTCTTGCACTTCTTATACTCCTCAAGCACCTTATTTACTCCCTGCTTCCTATACACATCATACAAAAGAAGAAGAACTTCATCAGAGTTGTAATATCCCTTGAGAACCAAGGTTCCTTATTCCTATTCACCTTGCCTTTAATCCTGACAGGAACATACAAATTCTGCACTCTCAAAATTTCTGCTTTGAAGGCTTCCCACCTACCGATCACATCCATGCCAGAGAACAACCTGTCCCAATCCACGCTTTTTAGATCCTTTCTCATTTCTTCAAATTTGGCCTTCTTCCAGTTAAGAACCTCAACCCTAGAACCAGATCTATCCTTGTCCATGATCAAGTTGAAACTAATGGTGTTATGATTACTGGAACCAAAGTGCTCCCCTACACAGACTTCTGTCACTTGTCCTAACTCGTTTCCTAACAGGAGATCCAATATTGCATCCCCTCTAGTTGGTCCCTCTATATATTGATTTAGAAAACTTTCCTGAACACATTTTACAAACTATAAACCATCTAGACCCCTAACAGTATGGGAGACCCAATCAATATATGGAAAATTAAAATCCCCTACCACCACAACTTTATGTTTCCTGCAGTTGCCTGCTATCTCTCTGCAGATTTGCACTTCCAATTCTCTTTGACTATTGGGTGGTCTGTAATACAATCCCACTAATGTGGCCATACCTTTCCTGTTTCTCAGCTCCACCCACAAGGACTCAGTAGACAAGCCCTGTAATCTGTCCTGCCTGAGCACTGCTGTAATGTTTTCCCTAACAAGCAATGCCACTCCCCCACCTTTCATTCCTCTGCCTCGATCACATCTGAAACATTGGAACCCTGGAATATTAAGCTGCCAGTCCTGCCCCTCCTGTAGCCAAGTTTCACTAATTGCTACAACGTCATAATTCCACGTGCCAATCCACGCCCTCAACTCATCCGCCTTCCCCGCAATACTCCTAGCATTGAAATATATACACCTCAGAAGATTTTTACCACCACTCACAACCTTTCTATTAGTGGATTTGCTTGAACTTTTAACATCATTTATTTTCACCCCAGCCACACTGTCAGCTCTGGTACTGTGGTTCCCATCCCCCTGCAAATCTAGTTTAAAGCCCCCCCAGTAGCATTAACAAACCTCCCTGAAAGGATATTGGTCCCCCTGTAGTTCAAGTGTAACCCGTCTCCCTTGTACAGGTCCCACCTGCCCCAGAAGAGGTCCCAATTGTCCTGAAATCTGAAACCCTGCCCCCTACACCAGTTCCTCAGCCACTTGTTCATCCTCCAGAGCATCCTATTCCTACCCTCACTGGCACGTAGCACAGGTAGCAATCCTGAGATTACCACCCTCGAGGTCCTGCTTTTCAACTTCCTTCCAAGCTCTCTATACTCACTCTCCAGGACCTCCTCACTCTTCCTTGCTATGTCATTGGTACCGATGTGCACCACGACATCTGGCTGATCACCCTCCCACTTCAGAATGTCATGCAATCGATCAGAGGCATCCTTGACCCTGGCACCTGGGAGGCAACAAACCATCCTGGATTCTCTGTCACGACCACAGAACCTCCTATCTGCACCTCTAACTATTGAGTCCCCTATCACTACCGCTCTCCTCTTTTTCCCCCCTCACTTCTGCACTGCAGAGCCAGACCCAGTGCCAGAGATCCGGCTACTGCAGCTAGTCCCAGGTAAGTCATCACCCCCCAACAGTATCCAATGCGGTATACTTGTTGTTGAGGGGAATGGCCACAGGGGAACCCTGCTCTGCCTGCCCTTTCCTCTTCCCTCGCCTGACAGTGACCCAATTCCCTGTCCTCTGCTCCTTTGGCGTAACTACCTCCCTGTAGCTACGGTCTATAATCTCCTCATTCTCCCGAATGATCCGCAGATCATCCAGCTCCTGCTCCAGTTCCCTAACGTGGTTTGTTAGGAGCTGCAACTGGATGCACTTCCTGCAGGTGTCGTTGTCAGGGACACCGGAGGGCTCCTTGACTTCCCACATCCTGCAAGAGGAGCATTCCAACATCCTGCCTGGCATTCTCTCTATGCTAGACAATCTGAACAAACAACTTACCAGAACCTACCCTGGCCTCTACCTGTTCTCACCGAAGCCTGTTTGAGCCATCTTTCAGCCCACTCTTCTAACTGGCCTAAATCTCTTTGCAAGCTTTGAAGACCTACTTCATTATCCACAATGCCACCTATCTTAGTATCATCTGCATACTTACTAATCAAATTTACTACCCCATCATCCAGATCATTAATGTAAATATGACAAACAACATTGGACTCAGTACAGATCCACATCACACAAACCAATCTTCCGTCCTTGGACTCACTTTATACCGCACGCTGTCAGAGCACTGCTGTCAGGATAATCAAGGACACGACCCACCCAGCCAACACACTTTTCGTCCCTCTTCCCTCCGGGAGAAGGCTCAGGAGCTTGAAGACTCGTACAGCCAGATTTGGGAACAGCTTCATTCCAACTGTGATAAGACTCTGAACGGATCCTGACCCGGATCTGGGCCGTACCCTCCAAATATCCGGACCTGCATCTCGTTTTTTTTGCACTAACTTACTTTCCATTTTCCTATTTTCTATTTATGATTTATAATTTAATTTTTTAATATTTACTATTGATTTGTAATCCAGGGAGCGAGAAGCACAGAATCAAACATCGCTATGATGATTGTATGTTCTAGTATCAATTGTTTGGTGACAATAAAGTATAAAGTATAAAGATCCCTGAGGCACACCGCTAGTCACCGGCCTCCAATCTGACACACAGTTATCCACCATTACTCCCATCCAGCCACTGCTGAATCCATTTTACTACTTCAATATTAATACCTAACGATTGAACCTTCCTAACTAACCTTCCCTGTGGAACCTTGTCAAAGGCCTTACTGAAGTCCATACAGACAACATCCACCACTTTACCCTCATCAACTTTCCTAGTAACCTCTTCAAAAAAATTCAATAAGATTTGTCAAACATGACCTTCCATGCACAAATCCATGTTGACCGTTCCTAATCAGACCCTGTCTATCCAGATAATTATATATACTGTTACGTACCCCGTAACTGGGTTGCCACACCAGCAGAAATGGATTACTCAGTTGGAGTCTGGATTACTAGAACTAAGAAAGTTTTATTAAAGAAACAAGCAACACAGTAATCGAAAGGATAATAAATGCAACAGTTCAGCAATGATAAACACACATGTGCACAGAATTAAGATAACAGCACCAATCAAGCTCTATCGTTGTCTAGGGATAAATGACCAATTTCAAAGTGACACAAAGTTCAGTCCAATTTAGTAGTTCAGTTCGCAGTAATCGTTGCCATGGCGATGGACAACGTGGGGGGAGAGAGAGAGAGAACGGGAACGACTGATCATTCAGAAACGGCTTCCACTCACAGACCGGCGATATTGCTCACAAGCAGCTTTCGGTCGGGTCCTTTGTGATGTCACCTGAGGTCACCGACTGTGACCCCTCCTCCAGATGCGGTCGATCCTCTGCAGTGAACCCGGCACCCAAGCAAGGGCGGACACACACCGGGTTCCCGCTGATCGTACCTTTCCACCCTGTGCATTTAAGGTCCGGTACTTCCCACCGACTCGTGAGAGGCGCACCGCTTCCAGGGTCTCGTTAAGTCGGATGACGTGTGTGTCCTGCCTTAGTGAACCTGTCCCTTTTTATCCCCCTGCTGGAGTATCGCCTGTCCATCACTTCAAACAGTTCGGGGTTCAAAGGGGGAGCCGCTCCAGACAGCTCTCTCTCTCTCCCCCCGTCCCTTCATTACACATCTCCAGATGCTGTTTCATTGTGTTCCTTATCTCTCTCTTGAAGACCAACTGCTGATCACACAGGACAGCTAACATCTTATCTATGTGTATTCTTGTCACAATACCATCTCTAAGAATACTTTCCATCAACTTACCTACCACTGATGTCAAACCCACAGGCCTATAATTGCTAGGTTTACTCTTAGAACCCTTTTTAAGCAATGGAACAACATGAGCAATACGCCAATCCTCCGGCACCATCCCCATTTCTAATAACATTTAAAATATTTCTGTCAGACCCCTGCTATTTCCACAATAACTTCCCTCAAGATCCTTGGGAATTTCCTGTCAGGGCCCGGAGACTTATCCACTTTTATCTTCCTTAAAAGCACCAGTACTTCCTCTTCTTTAATCATCAAAGTTTCCTTAACTTCCCTACCTATTTCCCTTACCTTACACAATTCAATATCCTTCTCCTTAGTAAATACTAGGATGTATGGGGTGTCAGGGAGGGGTAGCACCTCTGGTGGGGGAACATGTTGCGTCCTTTTCAGGGCGGTTAGTCCACCTTTGGTCTCCACCTGGCACTCAGCTCTCACCTGTGGCTCCCCGTAGCTGTTTGCATGCGACAGCGTCCACACCCCTGGCAACGGCTTCGACAAGCCGGCTAAACCAGGTGAGGGTAGCCGACAGGTCTCAAACCCTTGGTGAGATAGTGAGTTGTCTATCCCAGCATGTGAAGACAGACTCTGGCGGTTTGAGCGGACAAGACCAATGGAAGGTCCAACGGTCAAGAAGGCGGTCTCTGCAATTGTCATGGAATGTGTAGAGCAGGACAAGACACAGAAGGCGTCCTGGTCATCCACTGCGCCTAGTCCCATCTCCAGATGTCTAGACTCTGTCTTGCCACTGGATCCAGATGGGAATTGGGAAGAGAGAGTGAGGCTGACGCTGCACAGCTCTCCCTCACTTATATCCAAATCACGCGCTAGTCTCGACACCATCATAATGGTGTCGAGGTCTTCATCGACGTCAATGATGGATGAACAAGAAGAAATACTGAAGAAAAGAAATTGCTCAAAATCTCTCCCATCTCTTTTGGTTCCACACATAGCTGTCCACTCTGATTCTCTAAGGGACCAATTTTATCCCTCACTATCCTTTTGAAATTAATATAACTGTAGAAACCCTTTGGATTTATTTTCACCTTACTTGCCAAAGCAACCATGTATCTTCTTTTAGCTTTTCTAATTTCTTTCTTAAGATTCTTTTTACATTCTTTATATTCGTCAAGCACCTCATTTACTCCATGCTGCCTATATTTATTGTAGATATCTCTCTTTTTCCGAACCAAGTTTCCAATATGCCTTGAAAACCATGGCTCTCTCAAACTTTTAACCTTTCATTTCAACCTAACAGGCTCATAAAGATTCTGTACCCTCCAAATTTCACCTTTAAATGACCTCCATTTCTCTATTACATCCTTCCCATAAAACAATTTGTCCCAATCCACTCCTTCTAAATCCTTCTGCATCTCCTCAAAGTTAGCCTTTCTTCAATCAAAAATCTCAACCCTGGGTCAAGACCTATCCTTCTCCATAATTAAATTGAAACTAATGGCATTGTGATCACTGGACCCGAAGTGCTCCCCAACACATACTTCTGTCACCTGACCTATCTCATTCCCTAACAGGAGATCCAACACTGCTCCTTCTCTAGTTGGTACCTCTATGTATTTCTGCAAAAAACTATCCTGCACACATTTTACAAACTCCAAACCATCCAGCCCTTTTCCAGTATGGGCTTCCCAGTCTATGTGTTGAAAATTAAAATCTCCCACAATCACAACCTTGTGCTTACTACAAATATCTGCTATCTCCATACAAATTTGCTCCTCCACTTCTCGCTCCCCACTAGGTGGTCTATAATACAATATAATATAAATGTTACTAAACCTTTCCCATTCCTCAATTCCACCCAAATAGCCTCCCTAGACGAGCCCTCTAATCTATCCTGCCAGAGCACCGCCGTAATATTTTCTCTGACAAGCAATGCAACACCTCCCCCTCTTGTCCCTCCAATTCTATCACACCCGAAGCAATGAAATTCTGGAATATTTAGTTGCACACCCCTCCTGCAACCATGTTTCACTAATAGCTACAACATCATACTTGCAACTATCAATCCATGCTGTAAGCTCATCCACCTTTCTTATAATGCTCTTAGCATTACAATAAATGCATTTAAGAAATTTTCCACCTCTTACTCTCTGTTTATCACTAACAGTGTAAACAACTTTACTATTTTCTTTTTCTTCCTTCTCCCCTACATCTGTTCCTACACTCTGGTTCCCCTTCCCCCTTGTATCTAGTTTAAATCCATGGGAGCCTCTCTAGCAAACCTACCTGCAAGAATATTTTCCCCCTCTAGTTCAGATGTAAACCGTCCCATTGGAACAGATCCCACCTTCCCTGGAAAACTGCCCAATTATCTATAAATCTGAAGCCCTCCCTCTGCACCATGTCTTCAGCTACGTGTTGATCTGAGCTACCTTACTATTTCTGAACCCGCCTGCACGTGGCACTGGTAGCAATCCTGAGATCGCTATCCTGGAGGTCTTGTCCTTTAACTTGGCGCCTAACTCCCTAAAGTCACCTTTCAGGACCTCCTCACTCTTCCTACCCATGTCATTGGTCCCTATATGGACCAGGACATTCGTCTGCTCACCCTCCCTCTTGAGAATACTGAAGACTCGATCGGAGATATCACAGACCTTGGCACCAGGGAGGCAAGAGACCATCCGGGATTCTCGATCTCTTCCACAGAACCTCTTATCTGTCCCCCTAACTATCAAATCCCCTATCGCTACTGCTCTGCTCTTTTCTCTCCTTCCCTTCTGAGCTGATGGTCCCATCTCGGTGCCAGAGACACAACCACTGCAACTTGTCCCTGGTAGATCATCCCCATCAACAGTATCCAAAATGATATACTTATTATTGGTGAGAACAGCCACAGGGGCGCTCTGCTCATTCTGTCTGTTCCCCTTCCCTCTCCTGACAGTCACCCAGCTACCTGTCTCCTGGCTCTTATGGGTGACTGTCTCCCTGTAACTCCTGTTTATTTCTGCCTCTGCCTTCCGAATGATCCGAAGTTCATCCAGCTCCAGCTCTAGTTCCCTAACTCGGTTTATCAGGAGCTGCAGCTGGATGCACCTTTTACAGGTGTAGTTATCAGGGACGATTGTGCTCGCCCTGACTTCCCACATACTGCAAACAGAGCACTTGACTGCCCTTACTGCTGCCTCCATTACCTACCCTTAAGGTAATTAGATTAATTAAAGGAACTTACTTGACCTTACCTCACTTAGAGTGAAGCTCGTCCTCAGCCTCTGCTCGCCGAAGCCTCTTGAGCCAAAGCCTTCCTACTCTGTCTCCCACTTCTCCATTGCCCGCTACAACGTCGCCCACTCCGCTAATCTTCTCGCTTTTAAATACTCCTGCTGCCTCATGGTCCAACTTTCACGCACTTGTGCAGTCATGCCCCGTTCAACTGCCGAAGTTTTGTTGCTTGTTGTGGTCCATATTGTTCTGGCAAACATTGAACTGAATTGAATTGAATTGACTTTATTTCTTACATCCTTCACATACATGAGGAGTAAAAATCTTTACATCAATTCTCCGTCTGAATGTACAATGAGCAAATTATAGTAATTTGTAATAAGTAGTAGCTACAGTAAGATATACAACAGAACAGTCAATATAGCTTAGAAATACAATTGTGTCAATATGAATCAATCAGTCTGATAGCCTGGTGGAAGAAGCTGTCCTGGAGACTATTGGTCCTGGTTTTAATGCTGCGCTACCCTTTCCTAGATGGTAGCAGCTGAATCAGTTTGTGGTTGGGGTGACTCGGGCCCACAATGATCCTTCGGGCCCTTTTTACGTACCTGTCACTGAAAATGTCCTGAATAGTGGGCATCCTATGTTGGCAGTGGAATATGTGGCAATACTTGTCTCTTGTTGGCAGTGGAATATGTGGCAATACTTGCGGGCTGCTCCCAGCATATCATTGAATGCATTGGATGTTAATGCAAATGATGCATTTCACTGCATGTTTCAATGTGCATGTGATAAATAAACTTGATTCTTTATTTCAGTAATTTGCTCTATAGCTAGTTCTGTAATAGATGTTTTTGTCTGCAGCCTGTGTTTCACGAGTATGAATCACACTGCCTCATGGGCTGTTCTTATGAAAATAATTCTCTTATCTATTCAATTTTCAATATAACCACTTGGCAAAGTTCTTTGTTTGGTCTTCCTTACATACAGAAGAGTGAAATCACAAATGAGAAAATCTGCAGATGCTGGAAATCCAAGGAACACACAGAAAATGCTGGAGGAACTCAGCAGGTCAGGTGGCATCTGTGGAAATGAGCAAGCAGTTAATGTTTCGGGCCGAGACCCTTCATCAGGACTGGATAAAAAGATGAGGAGTCACAGTAAGAAAGTGGGGGGGGGGAGGAGGAGGAAAAACCACAAGGCGAGAGGTGAAACTGGAAGGGGGAAGGATGAAGTAAAGATCTGGAAAGTTGATTGGTGAAAGAGACACAGGGCTGGGGGAGGGAGAATCTGATTGGAGAAGATTGGAAACTGGCCATGGAAGAAAGGAAAGGAGGGGAGGAACACCAGAGGGAGGTGATACACTCGTAAGGAGGTAAGATAAGGGATGGAAATGGGAACGGGGAATGGTGAAGGGGGGGATGCTTTATGGGTAGTTCGAGAAATTAATGTTCATGCCATCAGGTCGGAGGTTACCCAGGTGGTGTTGTTCCTCCAACATGAGTGTGACCTCATCGCAACAGTAGAAGAGGCCATGGATTGACATATTGGAATGGGAATGGGAAATGGAATTAAAATGGGAGATCCCATTTTTTCTGGCAGACTGAGCATAGGTGCTCGGTGAAGTGATCTCCCAGTCTGCGTCAGGTCTCCCCGATGTACAGGAGGCCACACCAGGAGCACAGATTACAGTAGATGACCTCAACGGACTCACAGGTAAAGCAGGTAAAGTGTCACCTCACCTGGAAGGACTGTTTGGGACCCTGAATGGTAGTGAGGGAGGAGGTGTAGGGGCAGGTGTAGAACCTGTTCTGTTTGCAAGGGTAAGTGTCAGGAGGGAGATCAATGGGGAGGGATGAATGGAAAAGGAAATCACGTAGGGAGTGATCCCTGTGGAAAGCAGGAAGTGTGGGGGGAGGGAAAGATGTGCTTTGTGGGGTGGAATCCCGCTGGAGATGGCGGAAGTTACACAGAATTATGTGCTGGACACAGAGGCTGGTGTGGTGGTAGGTGAAGATGAGGAAACCTATCCATGGTTGGGTGGCAGGAGCATGGTGTAAGGGAGGATGGTGTAAGGGAGGATGGTGTAAGGGAGGATGGTGTAAGGGAGGATGGTGTAAGGGTGGATGATGTAAGGGTGGATGATGTAAGGGCAGATGGTGTAAGGGAGGATGGTGTAAGGGAGCATGGTGTAAGGGTGGATTGTGTAAGGGCAGATGGTGTAAGAACGAATGGTGTAAGGGTGGATGGTGTAAGGGAGAATAGTGTAAGGGAGGATGGTGTAAGGGCAGATGGTGTAAGGGAGGATTGTGTAAGGGCAGATGGTGTAAGGGCAGATGGTGTAAGGGAGGATGGTGTAAGGGCAGATGGTGTAAGAGCAGATGGTGTAAGGGTGGATGGTGTAAGGGAGAATAGTGTAAGGGAGGATGGTGTAAGGGCAGATGGTGTAAGGGAGGATGTTGTAAGGGAGGATGGTGTAAGGGAGGATGGTATAACAGAGGATGGTGTAAGAGCAGATGGTGTAAGGGAGGATCGTGTAAGAGAGGATGGTATAACGGAGGATGGTGTAAGAGCAGATGGTGTAAGGGAGGATGTTGTAAGGGAGGATGGTGTAAGAGAGGATGGTATAACGGAGGATGGTATAAGAGCAGATGGTGTAAGGGAGGATGGTGTCTGGGAGGATGGTGTAAGGGAGGATGGTGTAAGGGCAGATGGTGTAAGGGAGGATGGTATAAGAGTCTGTGGGTTTATAATAGACTTCAGTAGATAAGCTGCCTCCAGAGATAGAGACAGAGAGTTCAAGAAAGGGGAGGGAGGTGCCAGAAATGGACAGGTAAATTTGAGGCAGGGTGGAAGTTGAAAGTAGACTTGATGAAGTCGATGAGCTCCACATGGGTGCAGAAAGCAGCACCAATACAGTCGCTGATGTAGCATAGGAAAAGTTGGGGAGTGATACCAGCGTAGGCTTGGAACGTACACTGTTACACATAGCAGACAAACAGACAGGAATAGTTGGGACCTATGTGAGTGCCCATGGCTACACCTCTTGTCTGAAGGAAGTGGGAGGAGCCAAAGGAGAAATTATTGAGAGTGAGGACAAGTTCTGTCAGATGGAGGAGAGTGGTGGTGGAGGGGAACTGGTTGGGCCTGGTGTCCAGAAAGAAATGGAGAACTTTGAGCCCTTCCTGGTGGAGAATGGAGATGTATGGGGACTGGACATCCATAATGAAAATAAGTTGATTAGAGCCAGGGAACATGAAATTATTGAAAAGATCAAGAGCACGTGAAGTGTCACAGATGTAGGTAGAAAGGGAATGAACCGGGGGGATAAAACTGAGTCGGTGGGGGGGGGCAGGAGCAAGCAGAAATAATGAGTCTACCTCGACAGACAGGTTTGTGGATCTTGGATAGGAGGTAGAAATGGAAGGTGCAAGCTCAGGGAAGTAGAGGTTGGTGGCAGTGATGGGAGATTCCTGGAGCTCATAAGATCGGTGATGGTGTGGGAGACAATGGCCTGGTGCTCCTTAGTGGGACCCTGTTCGAGGGGTAAATAAGAGTTGTCTGACAAGGTAGAGTTCAGTCCTCCAGACTACTACAGCACCACCCCCCATATGCAGGTTTGATAGTGAGGTTAGGATTAGTGGGAAGAGAGTGGAGAGCTGTGCATTCGGAAGGAATGAGGCTGGAATTGGAGAGAGGAGTGATGAGGTCAAGACAGTTGATGTCCCATCAGCAGTTAGAAATAGAAAGATCAAGAGCAGGCAGAAGACCAAAGCAGGGTGTCCAGCAAGAGGAGGGGGCTTGAAGACGGGAGAAGGGGTCATCAGTGCGGGTTGGAGAGTGAGTTGGTTACTGTTATTTTGTAGGGTAACGTAATTGGGAGAAATGCACATAATTCACAACCATCGACATTGAGTTTGGGTTTCGCTTTAAGAGGTTGATCTGACTTGGTGACGAATTTTAGCACAATTTTGTGTTTAGGTTTTGGAGTTCAATAGAATGTGTTACTGGTTTCATTAAACGTGAAACAGCTCACTTAGTTTTATTTGCGAAAACCTACACTAGTGTCCCCGATGCTCTAGGATGATTCCAGAGTTATTGAACATGTCGGCCAATGCAGCTGTTTGGTAACTACTGGAGTTTAGGGAGCAAAATGTCATCACTTGGTTCATACAACCTGAGGCCTAATTCGCTCTGCGAGAAACCTCTCCCAACACCACCAAATTTTACTACATGATAGCATCACTCAGCAATTCAACAGCTGTGAGTGGTTCACCCAACTGAACGCGATGAATACCGATCGCTAAAAACTCACTCTTTACAAACTTTTGGACAATCGGAGTCTGAATGCACCGAACAGCTGCTCTCCTTACCTGGTTTCAGCGAGACTCAGCCTTTGGGGCTAATGGACCACATGCTGTCTCTCCTGGGATATCACCATCCTTTTTTTTTTAAAGAACTCTTCATGCAGCAAATGCCTGATCAAGTTCGCGTAGCCCTCGCTAATACACCCGTGAAGGACTACAGGGAGCTTGCTAGGATGGCTGAGAGTCTACATTCAGCCAGGCAGTGGTGCATCATTCCTCCTCCTTTCTCTACCTCAATAAGCCCTGTTAGCAAAGCCCCCGATATGAGAATGCCCATGGCTGTGAAACAGACAATGCCAGGCCTGCGATTTATCATGCTCGCTTTGGAGCCAACGCTAGGAAGTACTGACCACCACGCAGCTTCGACCGTGCCAGCGCATCGGGACATCAGAGGTCTGTGAACACCACGGGTTCCAGCTGCCAAGGTCGTTCACTGTTCATTACGGACACCCTTACAAGGCGATGTTTCCTGTGTGACACAAGTGCTCAAGTGGGTGTGCTGCCAGCTTTGCCCACTGATGAGGTGGCAAAGACCGACGAAACCTCACTGGAGGCTTCAGCAAGATCCAGACTTACGGGACACGACGCGTGACACTACTTCGGAGATTGATATTACATGTAGAACCTTGTCCTGGTTGAAGTGGCTAGACCTTTCCTCAGTGCAGATTCTTGGCTATTGCATCACCACAGAAGGTTCAAAAGGTAGCCGCTATTATGAATTTCCCGCCAACCCACACTACTAAAAAACTACAAGAGCTTTAAGGCATGGTGAATTTCTATCACTGTTTTATTTTGCGAGCTGCTGAACTTATGCTCCCCCTGTTTAGTGGGCTTAAAGGCAATACCTCTAATCAAGTGCATGACTGGATGACTAGGGCATTTCATGATACCAAACGAACTCTTACAAACGTGACCCTACTGGCGCACCTGATCTGCAATGTACCCATAGCCATTACTGCTGATCTTCCGGCTATGCTGTGGGTGCCGTCCATGAACAGTTGGTCTGAGGCGTGTGTCAGCTGTCTACCTTCTTCAGCCAGCAGCTCCATCCTCCCGAAAAGAAGTACAGCACATTTGACTGTACTTCAGCTCCAACAGAGAACCTGCAGTGGGCTGCAGCTGAGATGGTATACCGGCAGCTGCTACGAGTGCCTGGTGATTTCGTTCCTGATGCCATGACCACCTCAACAGCATTCCACCCTCCTCAGTAAATTCAATTCCTTTTCACCTATTCCTACTTGCCATCATGGCATACAGCAGTCTACCTCCCTCTATAACCTATACAGTACACCATACATCACATGGAACATGTTTGGTGATGATGGCTGGTTCTTCGTTTGCGAAGATCAGGAGAATCTTCACACCTGGGCTGCATCAGTTTACAGTGAGGATCAGAGCACGTGGACCAATTCCACTCTTTAGGCCGGGAAGCGTTCCACAATGGCACAGCGAGCTGTGACAACTGCGGCGACCACAAGACTGTAGGTAGGTTGAGTATCGGAGTTTTCCTTCTCCTAGACAGGCTGCCCGGCAAGGCTAATGAGTCCCACCTACCCAGGTTTGGAATCGGAGTTGACCTTCTCCTAGGCTGGGGGCCAACCAAGGCTGATGAGCCCAGCCTGCCCACCCAGTCGAACCCTGACTCACCAGTTGCATGTGGACACACCATACCACACGCAGACACAGACAGACACACAGAAACACACACATATATATATATACACAAATACACACATGTGCATGCGTGTATACACACACACACACAGATACATATAAACACAAACACAGCCACACACACAGATAGACAGACACAGAAACACACACATGCACACACACACACACACACACACAAACAGACAGACAGGAGCACACACACGCATGCACACACAAAAACATAGAAACATACACAAACACAGGTGCATATACACAGATAGACACACACATACAAACACACACACACAGACAGAAACACACACAAACACACAGATGCATGCACATACACACAAACACACAGAAACACACAGAAACACAGATGCTTATACACACAGACAGACACACACACACACAGAAACACACACAGACAGATGCATGCACACAAACACACAGAAACACACATGCACACAGATACACACACATGTATGCACTCACAAGCACACACACCCACTTAAACACACACACATAAACAGATAAACACAGAAACACACACGTGCACAGACACACACACACAGAAACACGCACACATAGACACCCACGCAGACATTCAGACAGACACACACACATCTTTAGATCAACATACCAATAACAATTACTTAAGAAATAAGACAAAGAATATTCATTAAAGAAACATTTTTGTCATATATTACAAATTTATAATGCCCCCAATTATTTTATTAGTCACTTCAGTACTTGTAAAGTGCTCTCTTTGATACAATGTAGAATGCCACAAATAAAAGTGAGGGGAGATGAAGGATAATCCTTTGTGTCATGTGGAGGTGCACAGAATATAAGGCAAGGTAATTTTGTGGTTGACCCTGGGTAGCATGAAGTTGCAATGTTGCTCCACTTCAGGAAATCCTTTATGGGAAAGCTGCTTCATGTGTTCAGTGGACAGCCGCAGAAGTGGAGGATTGCTGCTGTGAGATTCACAAAATAATGGGGTATTATGAAAAAACATATTGATGCAATTATGAAGTAGGCACTCCAGTGGTTACATTTCATTAGGAGTTTGAGGAGGCTTCATATGTCACCAAAGACAATGTAGCAGATTTCTACAGATGGAGTGACTGATGGCATCACAGTTTGGTACGGAGATGCTAATGCACAGGGTTGGAAAGAGCTGCAGAGAATTGTCGACACAGCCAGCTACATTAAGGGCATTAACTTCCATACTATCGGGGTCACCTTCAAAAGGCAGCGCCTCAAGAAGACGACATTCATCATTAAGAACCCTTACCATCGAGGAGATGCCCCCTTCTCATTACTGCCCGAGGAACCTGAAGGCACACTCTCTCAGCAATTTGGAAACATCTTCGTCCCCTCTGTCATCAGATTTCTGAATGGTTCATGAATCAATGAATGCGACCTCATTATCTTGCTCTATTTTTGCCCTATTTATTTTTATTGCAATATAACAAATTTTAGGTATTGCACTGTACAGCCACCACAAAACAACACATTTCACAACATGCTCTATGTTTATGATAATAAACCTGATTCAGATTCTGATTCTGATCTGCTATGGGTAGTCATGGTCTGAGAGTATCAGAAAGTAGGCAAGATGGAGACACAAGAAACTGCAGATAGGGAATACTGGAGAAACGTATAAAACACTGGAGGAATTCAGCAGGTCAAGAAGCATCTATGGAGAGAAGTGGAGGGATGTCCCTGGTCAAGACCCTTCATTTAAACTTAAAGATATAGGGAAGATCATTCATTCAAGCTAGGCAGCACTGTGAGAATCATGTTCTTTGATTTCTCCAGTGCTTTTAACAGCATACAACCTGCTTTAGTAGGGAGTAAGCTCACAGAGATGCAGCTGGATGCTCACTAGTGTACTAGATTACAGAGTTCCTATCCAGATGACCACAGGATGTGAAATTGCAGAGCTGTGTATCAGATAACTGCAGTTAGCAGCACAGGGGCACCTTAGGGGACTTTCCTGTGTACCATCTACACCTTGGACTTCAGACACAACTTGGAGTTCTGCCACCCACAGAAGTTTTTGGACGACTCGGCAGTTGTGGGCTCCATCAGCCGAGGTCAAGAGACTGAGTACAGAGGAGTGGTGGACAACTTTGTTGGGTGATGTGGGCTGAATCACCTGCAGCTCAACATCACCAAAACAAAGGAGTTGGTGGTGGACTTCAAGAGGTGAAAACACCCTGCATTCCCATCTCCATCAAGGGAACAGATGTGGAGGTCGTCTGAGACTACAAGTACCTGAGAACTCACCTGGACAATAAATTGGGCTAAAAATACAGGTGCTCTGTACAAGAAGGGACAGACCCGACTGTACTTCCTGAGGAGGCTCCGGTCATTCAACGTCTGCAGTACTATGCTGCAGATGTTCTATGATTCAGTGGTGGCCAGCATTCTATTCTACACTGTAGTCCGCTGGGGCAGCAGGGTGACAGCCGAGAAGATCGACAAGCTCGTCAGGAAGGCTGGTTCTGTTCCTGGGGTGGAACTGGATTCCCTAGTGGTTGTGTTGGAGAGGAGGATGCTGTAGAAGCTATGGAGCATGATTGGTAATTCCTCTCACCCCCTCCATGACAGGCAAAACAGGAGCACCTTTAGTAACAGACTGATTTCACCGAGGTGCACCACTGAACGCCACAGGAGATCCTTTCTCCCTCTGACTATTAGACTCTACAAATCCTTCTTGTCAAGTATATAACTATATGGTTTCATTGCACATCCGTAATTTGCACTATGACTTTTTAATGCACATTTTGTATTTATTCCATTCCTCAATGCTTACATTTTGTATTTTAAAGTATATATTTATAAAGTATAAAGTATAAAGTTATTATAAAGTATAAAGTCTTATCTTATCTTATCATATTATGTGTCATGTATAATATGGGTGATCATGATCTATCCATGACCATGATTGTTCTTGGGAAATTTTTCTACAGAAGTGGTTTGCCATTGCCTTCTTCTGGGCAGTGTCTTTACAAGACGGGTGACCCCAGCCATCATCAATACTCTTCAGAGATTGTCTGCCTGGCGTCAGTGGTCACGTAACCAGGACATGATATGCATCAGCTGCTCATACGACCATCCACCACCTGCTTCCATGGCATCATGTGACCCTGACTGGGGGCTAATCTGATGTTACCCCTTGATGAGGGGTGACCTGCAGGCTAATGGAGGGAAGGACTGCCTTGCACCTCGTTTGGTAGAGACTCACCTCCAAGAGGGAAGAGAGCCAGTATAAAAAGGTGGAGGGAATGGGTTGGACAAGAGTTGAAAAGCACCGGATGAGAACAGGGGAGAGTGTGAATAGTGACAGAAGGTGGAAGGTGAAAAGCAACAGAGAGAGTATGGAGGAGCCGGCATCTTTGCTCCCTCAGTGGATCAGTTGTGTTTAGTGCCGCATCTAAGTTGTACATCTTCAGTCATTCTTTTCCTCATTTGACCCAAGGTTGAGCTGGTGTATTGAAGTGAGTTGAACAAAACTTTTTGCTCCAGTTAAACACACAAACTTTCCAATCAAGAAGACACCAACAAACAATGATTCTTCGGGCAACATCTTCCACATAGTCAATAATTTTAGTTTTTCTATGTCTTCTGCTGATTCTTTTTATCTTAATTTTGTTGTTGATACTCTTGGAGCTTGGGACTTGCAGTCTACAGTTCGAATGAATGAGCTAGCACCCTGCAGTCCCCGAGAAAACTCCATTAGAGAAATGCCAGCATGAGCTACCGCAAGGAAAAACTCAGAGATGAGATGAGGGGCCATGGTCGACTATAGTTCCTGCCGATTAGAACATTGAGGTAGATTGAAACATCAAGGTAAATGAAGAGAAGAGTGAGCATTTCTTGGAGAGGCCACTGGTTTGTGCTGTTTTCCTTGGAGAGGCAGCAGGTTCTAGTCGCTGCCATCGGAGGAGCCATTGGTTCAAGTCGTTTTCCTCAGAAAGAACGCAGGTTCGAGTTAATGCCGTCGGAGAGGCCGCTGGCTCGAGTCGTTTTCCTCGGAGGGGACGCTGGTTTGAGTTGTTTTCGTTGGAGGGGCTGCTGGTTCGAGTTATTTTCCTCGGAGGGGCCGTTGGGTGGAGTCACTGCCGTTAGAGGGGCCGCTGGGTCGAGTCACTGCCGTCAGAGAGGCCGCTGGTTTGGAGTTGTTTTCGTCGGACGGGCCACTGGTTCGAGTTATTTTCCTTGGAGAGGCCGCTGGTTCAAGTTATTGCCCTCGGGGAGGCTGTTGGGTCCCAATGCTCTTGCAGATGTTATCGCAATTCTGAGATTTATGGATTGGACTGTAGATCATATGGGCCTCTTTCAGTTCAATGTTTGTTTCATGTTCTCATCCATTCTTTCTTGTTACCAATTGGCTGGCTGGGGTTTTGGGTGATCTGTTCATTTTTTCATTTTTGTGCGAGGGAGGGGTTGGGGGTGTTTGGAGTTTGTGAGTTTTGTTTCTTTTTCTTTTTGTTTGGGGGGGATTGATGTCTTTCTTCCAATTACTTAAGTGGTTTTCTCTATTCTATGGCTGTCTGGAGAAGACACATTTCAGAGTTGTATTCTGTATGCATACTTTGTTAATAAAATGAACCTATGAAATGCTGGAGGAACTCAGCAGCTCATGCTGCATCTATGGAGGTGAATAAACAGTCAATATTTTGGGCCAGAGCCCTTCATCGGAACCGGAACATTGAGTTCCTCCAGCGTTTTGCGTGTGTGTGTGTTGCTTTAGATTTCCAACATCTACAGAATCATTTGTGTTTATGATTCGTTGCTCGAGGTACGAAGGGGCCTGTTTACAACATCAGTGGAGTAACGTGTACAGGACAGAAAAGGAATATTCAATGAAAGAATCCCTGGGATGATGGTATGCCTTTGAAAGAAAGGTTGAATGACTTACGCTCTCTACAGTTTGGTGTTCCCAACCTGGTGTCCACAGACCCCTTGGTTAATGGTAGGGGTCCATGGCATAAAAAATGGTTGGGAACCCCTGGAATGTGTTGGAGTCCAACTGAAGTATGTGACTTCTCACCAACTTTGAGAAACCACATGTAAATCCAGTGTTTACACAAGCTGGAGTGGCTAGAGCCTGGGATCACAACCTCAAATTAAAGGGTTAATCCTTCAGGATGGAGAAGAGAGGAATTTATTTTCCCAAAGGGCAGTAAAAGCTTTGAACGTGATTGTGAACCTTCAGTCACTGAATATAAGAAGTATGTACAGGAGAAATATTTTGCCACATTCATCATTTCCACTGGCAGCTCGTTCCACACTCTCACTGCCCTCTGAGTGAAGAAGTTCTCTTCAGCTTCCCTTTAACCATTTCACCTTTCACTCTTAACCTTTGAACTCTAGCTCTAGTCTCTTCAACCTTATTAAAAGAAGCCTATTTGCATTTTTGTCAACATCTCCTCTCATTCTCCTGCACTCCTGTCATGCTCCAGTCCATGAAGTCTGCATTCCAGTTCATGGACCGGTCCATCGATCCTTAATCCAGGTTTTCCAGTTTTCCCTTGTTTTGTTGGTGTCTTAATTGAGGCACATATTTCTCATTTTGGGCTGGCTACATAAACAGCTCCTGGATTCAGCTTCAGTTGCTGGACTGTTCCCTTCCCTTCCCCTTCCTTCTATAGCCCTCGCCTGCTACCTTTTACCTGAAGCCTCGCCTGCTACCTTCTTTCGCCTGAAGCCTTGCCTGTGTCCTCGCCTATTCTCGTTGTCAAGTTCTACCGCCGGAGCAAGACTGGAGCCTTGCTGTGTCTAGATAAGGAACTGTCTTTCATTGTTTGGAACTGTCTCTTTGTGTCCTCACCTTCGCTAGGTAGGTCCAGCTGTTTGCCGCTACCTTGAGTTGAAACTATCTCTGTGTCCACACCTTTGCTAGGTAGGTCCGGCCGTTTGCTGCTACCTAGTGTTGGGAACCGTCTCTGTGTCCATGCCTCTGCTAGGTAGGTCCAGCCGTTTGCCGCTACCTTGTGTTGAAAACCATCTTGTCGTATTCAGTGTTCTGTGTATGAGTCCTGGCCCTACGTCCTGTTCCCAAGGAGGGGTCCTGGCTTTGTGTTCTAAGTATGAGTCCTGACCCTACGTCCTGTTCCTAAGGAGGGGTCCTGGCTCTGTGTTCTGCATTCCTGCCTCCCTCGACCAAGGCTCTGTGTTCTGCGTTCCTGTCTCCCTCGACCAAGGCTCTGTGTTCTGCGTTCCTGTCTCCCTCGACCAAGTGAAGGCTTCATGTTCTCATCCTGTCCTTGTGCCTCGCCCAGCTGGAGATTCCTCGTCCTGGGCTGGAGTTCCCTCATTCTGTCCAGGAGTCTCTCATCTCATCCTGTAGCCACATCTTGTCCTTGCCTGGATCCAGGTTCGGAGCCTGAGTCAAGACCCAGATTCTGGGTCCCTGTCTGGTCTCTGGCTTGGTGTCCTAGTCCAGGCTCCTCGTTCCTAGTTCCACATCCAGGTCCCGTGTCTCTTGTCCAAGTCTTAGCCAAGGCCCTGAATCCTTGTCTCGTCCGGGGCCTGTTTCAATGCCCAGCATCATTTCTTCCCCACTCCCCTTGCTTTCTTGACAAACCTAGTCCTGTTCCTAGTACTTCGGTGTCTGTGTCTTGCATTTCGGCCCATCACCAACGCCCCCCTTATGACAGCTCCAGGGAATAAGGTTCAAACCTGTTCAACCTTTCCCTATAACCAAGGTTCTCAAGTACTGGCAACACCCTTGTAAATTTTCTCTATACTCTTTCAGTTTTATTGATATCTTTCCTATAGATAGTTGGTCACAATGCTCCAATCTAGGCCTCACCGATGGCTTTTTATTTATTTATTTTATTTAGTGATAGAGCGCTGAGTAAGTCCTTTCAGTCCTTCGAGCTGCATCACGCAACAACCCCAATTTAACCCTAACCAGTTCGTGAGACAATTTACAATGACCGATTAACCTACTAACTGGCACATCATTAGACTGCGAGAGGAAAGCATAGCAGCCAAAAAACCCAGGCATTCCATGGGGAGGACACACTGAGATTTGCTTCTGCCCAGAGGGGGTTGGAGGAAGAGTGAACAACCAGGGTAGATAGGATCAAATGTAATAGGAAGGGGCTAGTATAAAGTAAAAGGGGCCGAGCTGCCTATTTCTCCACCGCAATTCATCTCTACACCTCTCCCCCGCAACCCTTTGGACCTGGCAATGATTGACAGAACAGCAGTGCGCGTTGCGAAGGCAGCGGCAGTGATTGACAGGGAAGTAAGCGGCGGGCAGGACAGGGGTGCTCCCGTGCAGGTGCGCGGTTGCCAGGCGACGGCAGTGACTGACGGGGTGGGGGAAGGAGCGAGCACCTCAGGTGCCGTCTGACCAGCGGGAAGGTGAAATTCGTCCGGCGGTCGCGGCTGTTAAAGCCGCCGTGACGGGACGAAGACGACCGGCCAACCAGCGCTTGCCGCTGTTGCAATTCACCGCCAGCCGGACGGCGCAACAAATCCGCAGCCTTTGCAATGGCTTCGGGGCTGCTGGTGAGTACCTACGTTGTCTTAATCGCGCGTTTTATTTCATAGATTTAAGTGCAGACGCATTTATCCTTATTAATAGACCGCTTGATGCACCCAACAGACGTCATGCGCGACTGTCAGCTTTCTACGCGAGTCAAGCTCGTCTCTGAGCCGCACTGTTTATTTTCACATGCCTAGTCATTGCGTGATTTTTTTTTTCTCGGTGGTAGAAGAAGGGTATTTAATCCACATTTATGTGCCTTCCATTTACCGTGTGTGTTCGGCATTCAACGGTCCGGGAACCAGGAATAATTTATTGAAGGCATTCGTAAGCAATAAAATTTAATGCGGGAGCTCATAATTTGCTCTGGCTGCCTTCAACGCTCCAAGATACTAAAAAAGATTGTTTTGGTTGTGATTCCTCCAGCGTGCGTTTTGCTGCAACCCTTTAGGAATATGGATTATTTTAATTACTGGCTGTATTCTCTCCGATCAACACTTGGTAGGGTATCACTTATTTCCTAGAATACAGCAGTGTATGACTCCCGCGGCGCCGAGCAGGTCTCTTGAGATGGAATTGGAATGGTTCCAGTCCCGTTCTGAAGGAACTGGGGAGGTTACTGTTCAAGACACTGTCACCCTCCGGAGTGGATGAGGCTGAGAGAGGGGAATCTCGTAAAGTCACAGAGTCATGGAAACAGATCCTTCCGACCACCCATTTACACGAATCCGACGTTAATCCCGTTCATTATTCCTATCAGTGGCCCCCACCCCGTTACCCATCGATGTACTTAGGGGCAGTTTACAGCAATCAGTTAAATTACCAGTCTACACGTGACTGTGGAAAGGAACCAGGGACATCGGGACACTGGGGGGGGGGGGGTCTTCATGCGGCCACAAGAAGACCCTGTAAACTCCACACAACCAGCAGTGGAGGTCAGGTCCAGAAACACCTAGATAGAGTGGACATGGGAAGGAGGTTTGCTACAGTGAGGGAGTCTAGGACCAGAGGCCACAGCCTCAGAATACAAGAATGTCCCTTTAGAAAAGAGATGAGGAATTTATTTCACCAGAGTGTGGTAAATGTTTGGAATTCATCACGACAGGCGGCTGGGGAGGCTGAGTCATTGGGTATATTTAATGCAGAAGTTGCTAGGTTCTTGATTAGTAAGGGTTATCAAAGATTGCAGGGAAAAGGCAAGAGAATGGGGTTGAGAGGGATAATAAATCAGTTATGATGGAATGGCTGAGCAGACTCAATGGGCTGAATGGCCGAGTTCTGCTCCTATACTTATGGCTGAATGGAGTTGTGAGGTAGAGGTTCTACCAGTCGCCACACTGAACCAGATGGATGTACAAACATCCCCCTCACTCTCTCCTTTCTGCAGGGCTCACTCGCTCTGCAATTCCTTGTCCATTTATCCCTCCCCGCTGATCTCCCTCCCGGCACTTCTCCCTGCAAGCAGCCAAAATGCTGCATCTACCCCTACAACTTCTCCCTCAACTCCATTCAGGAACCCAAACAGTCCTTCCTAGTGAGCCAGTGCCCCACCTGTGAGTATGCTGGAGTCGTCTGTTGTGTATGGTGCTCCCCATGCGGCCTATTCTACATTGGTGAGAACTGTCGTAAATCGGGGGACTGCTTTATCGAGCACCTCTGCTCCATCCACCACAAGTGCAATCTCTCAGTGGCCCAATCTTTTAATTTCAATTCCAATTTCCATTCTGACATGTCGGTCCATAGCCTGCTCTTGTGCCACGATCAACAGCTTGTGTTCCATCTAAGTAACCTCCCACCTGATGGCATGAATATTGATTTCTCCTTTCATTTAAAAAAAATCCCTTCCTGTCTCCTCTTCTTTATTCCCTATTCTGGCCTCTTACCCCTTCTCACCTGCCTATTACTTCCCTGTGGGTCCTCTCCTCCTTCACTTTCTCTCATGGTCCACTCACCTCTCCTATCAGATTCCTTCCTCACCAACCCTTTACCTTTCCCACCCACCTGGCTTCACCTATCACCTTCCAGCTATCCTTCTTCCCCTCCCCCTAGGGTTGCCAACTTTCTCAGTCCCAAATAAGGGACAAGAGTAGCAGTCAAATACAGGACACTTGTGTTTACCCTGAGAAAGACTACCACGACCACGAAGCCTTGCGCGGGCACTTGTGTGCGCATGCGTGACGTGCGCATGTGTGTACGTGCCAATTTTTTTTCTACAAATCGGTTTTGGTTTCACCTTCCTCATTCTGTTAAGTGAAACTACACTATACATACATTATTTCTACTTTATATAGGCTGTATTTATCATATCATCGCAAACAACAGGAATTCTGCAGATGCTGGAAATTTAAGCAACACACATCAAAGTTGCTGGTGAACGCAGCAGGCCAGGCAGCATCTCTAGGAAGAGGTACAGTCGACGTTTCAGGCCGAGACCCTTCGTCAGGACTAACTGAAGGAAGAGTTAGTAAGAGATTTGAAAGTGGGAGGGGGAGGAGGAGATCCAAAATGATAGGAGAAGATAGGAGGGGGAGGGATGGAGCCAAGAGCTGGACAGGTGATTGGCAAAGGGGATATGAGAGGATCATGGGACAGGAGGTCCGGGGAGAAAGACAAGGTGGGGGGAACCAGAGGATGGGCAAGGGGTATAATCAGAAGGACAGAGGGAGAAAAAGGAGAGAGAGAAAGAATGTGTGTAAAAATAAATAACGGATGGGGTACGAGGGGGAGGTGGGGCATTAGCGGAAGTTAGAGAAGTCGATGTTACGCCATTTCGGCTTACGAACGGTTTCATAGGAATGCTCTACCTTAGCGGGGGAAATACAGAACAAGGGCGGTCCCTATGGGACAAACCAGTTTAGCCCAATATACGGGATGTCCCAGCGAATACGGGACAGTTAGCAACCCTACCTCCCCCACCCCCTCCCACTTTTTTATTCTGGCATCTTTCCCCCTTACCGGTCCTGACGAAGGGCCTCGGCTTGATACATCAATTTTTAGCCAGAGGTTGGTGAAATTATGGAATTTTAGCCAGAGGGTGGTGAATCTATGGAATTTGTTGCCACGGGCGGCAGTGGAGGCCAAGTCATTGGGTGTATTTAAGACAGAGATTGATAAGTATGTGAGTAGCCAGGGCATCAAAGGTTATGGTGAAAAGGCAGGAGAGTGGGACTAAATGGGAGAATGGATCAGCTCATGATAAAATGGCGGAGCAGACTCGATGTGCCAAATGGCTGACTTCTGCTCCTTTGTCTTATGGTCTTTATTCCTTCTCGTTGATGCTGCCGGAGCTGCTGAGTTCCTCCACCATTTTGTGCGTGTTGTTCTGTATTTCTAGCGTCTGCAGAATTTCCTGTATTGTGAGAGACCAGGAAAGTGAAGCTAGCAAGAAATGTTTCCCCACAGAAGAGTGTCTTAAGACCAGAGGGCATGTGCTACAAGGAGAAGTTAGAGAAGTCTGGCTGCTGTCCCCGGGGCTGAGGTTTATAGGATTATTTAGAGATACAGCATGGAACAGGTCCTTCTGGCCCAATGAGCCACACAGCCCAGTAACCCACCGATTTAACACCAGCTTAACCACAAGACAATTTACAATGACCAATTAATTATGAAAGGTATAGCTGGAGTAGACAGTTGGTATTTTTTCCCCCCAGGGCAAATATCTAATATTAGAGCGCCTGTATTTAAGGTGAGATGGGGTAAGTTCAAAGGAGATGTGGAAAATAAGCTCTTTTCCCCCCACAGGGAGGTGGCTGCCTGGAACATGCTGCCGGCCATGGCTGTGGAGGCGGATATGATTAAGGCTCAATGTGAGGACAATGGAAGGATGTGGGCATTGTGTAGGCAGAAGAAATTAGCTTAGTTACTAGTATAATTAGTTCAGCACAGCATTGTGAGTCTGTTCTTTGTTCTAGGAGGTTTTCACCCAGAGGGTGGTTGCAATGTGAAACACACTGCCTGAGAAGGTGGTGAGGGTAGGGACTTCCACAATGTTGAAGAATCATTTGGGAATGCGCTAGAATTGCCAAGACATAGTAGGCTTTGGAGCAGGTGCACGTACAGCAAATAGGCCTGGTGTAGAATGGGAGCTTGCTGGTCAATGTGGACATGTTGGTCTGAAGCAGGGGTTCCCAACTTGGCACCTGTAGATCCCTTGCTTAATGGTATTGGTCCATGGCATCAAAAAGGTTGGGATCCCCTGGTGTAAAAGACCTGTTTCTGCACTGTATACAGATATAGTGTGAAATTGTGAAAAAGCATGGGACTGGAGGATTTGTCTTTCAAATAAGTATATACTTAAGATTCTTTCTAATTTGCAATCTGTTTGGAATATTCAGTTCTGACACTGAGGCCCTGACAACAGCATAGGATAGGAACTTCAATCAACATACACAAAATGCTGGAGGAACTCGGCAGGCCAGGCAGCATGTATGGAAAACAGCACAGTCGATGTTTTGGGACAAGACCCTTTGGCGGGAATTTCAATTTCTCTTTTGGTCTGCAATTAGTTAGGCATCCTTGCTGGAATGGCAACATTAATGGCCATCAAGGACCCCCACCATTCAGACCATGCTCTCTCCTCACTGCTGCCATTAGGAAGCAGGTCGAGGAGCTATAGGTCCCACACCACCAGGTTCAGAAACAGTTATTAGCCTTCAACCATCAGCCTCCTGAACCAGTGTGGATAACTTCACTCACCTCAACTCCGAAATGATTCCACAACTTATGGACTCACTTTCAAGAACTCTACAACTGGTGTTCTCAGTACTTTTATTTACCTTTTTTTTTGTATTTGTAAGTTTGTCTTTTGCACATTGGTCAGTTTTTGTGGTAGTTTTTCATTGGTTCTATTGTATTTCTTTGTCCTACTGTGAATGCCTACAAGAAAATGAATCTCAGGATAGTGTACAGATACTGTATGTACTTTGATAATAAATTTACTTTGAACTTTAATGTTCCTAAGAAATGTTTGTAACCCAGACTGTTTGTAAGTTGTAACTGAAATCAGGGTGTGGGAAAGGATCACAGAAACAGTGATGATGGAGCAGTGAGCAGGTATGGGAAGAGGTGGCCTCACAGGTTTCGGTGAGTGAGTCTGTTCACCACTTCCAGCTCTGTCAGGCTCCACCCAGCCCCGATCGTTGCAGCTCAGAGAGAAGGAATAGTCATGTAGAGATACCCCACAGAAACAGGCTGTTCCGGCCCTTTAAGCTACATCGCCCTGCAACCTGCTGATTTAACCCTAGCCTAATCATGGGACAATTCACAATGACATTTTTGGACTGTAGGAGGAAACCAGAACACTGAGAGGAAACCCATGGGCACACAGGAAGGAGCACATAGATTTGCTTACAGAGGTTGCCGCAATTGAATTCTGAATTCCGTTGCCCAAGTTGCAGCTACCATTGTGTCCCAATGGGCGTTCATAACCTGAGGTAGGAAGCCTGAGAATATCAGCCCTGGTGGAGAGGAGAGGAGATTCACAAGGATGCTGCCAGGGTTTGAAATGTGTAGTTATGAGGAGAGGTTGATTCAACACAGAAAATGCTGTAATCACTCAGTGGGTTGGGGTCAGCATCTGTAGAAAGAGAAACTGTTTCAGATTTGGATATTTTTATACCACATGCATGGACACATACAGTGAAATGGAATTGAATGGGTTGCCAAAGGGAATCTGCTTCTGCTAGTGGAACTTCCTTGTTCACCACCAGGAACTGGGGGACATACAGTGCCTAAAGATAGTATTCGCCCTTTCTTTGGAAGTTTTCACATTTTATTGTTTTACAACATTGAAGCACAGTGGATTTAATTTGGCTTTTTTGACACTGATCAACAGAAAAAGGTTCTTTAGTGTCAAAGTGAAAACAGATCTCTGCAAAGTGATCTAAATTTATTACAATTATTAATCACAAAATAATTACATAATTACTCACCCCCTTCAAGCCAGTAATTAGTGTATGCACCTTTGGCAGAAATTACAGTCTTGAGTCTGTGTGGATAGGTCTGTATCAGCTTTGCACATCTGGACACTGCAATTTTTCCCCAATCTTCTATACAAAACTGCTCAAGCTCTGTCAGATTGCATGGGGATCATGAGCAAACAGCCCTTTTTAAATCCAGCCACAAATTCTCAATTGGTTTGAAGTCTGGACTCTGACTTGGCCACTCCAGGATATTAGTTTGTTTTTAAGTCAATCCTGTGCAGCTCTGGCTTTATGCTTGAGGTCATTGTCTTGCTGGAAAACAAATCTTCTCCCAATTTACAGTTCTCTTTCAGATTACATCAGGTTTTCCTCCAGGATTTCCTTGTATTTTGCTGTATTCATTTTACCCTCTACCTTCACAAGCCTTCCAGGGCCTGCTGCAGTGAAGCATCTCCACAGTGTGATGCAGCCACCACCATGCTTCATGGTATAGATGGTATGTTTTTGATAATGTGTGGTGTTTGGCTTGTGCCAAACATAGTGTTTAATCTGATGGCCAAAAAGCTCAATTTTGGTTTCATCAGACCACAGAACCTTCTTCCAGTTGACTTCTGAGTCTCCTCACATGCCTTCTGGCAAACTCCAGCTGAGATTTCATATGCTTTCTCTTAGTCACTCTCCCATAATGCTGTGACTGGTGAAGCACCTGGGTAACAGTTATATGCGCAGTCTCTTCCATCTCAGCCACTGAAGCTTGTAACTCCTCCAGAGTTGTCATGGGTCTTTTGGGGGCTTCCCTCACAAGTCCCCTTCTTGTACGGTCACTCAGTTTTTGAGTATGGCCTGCTCTAGGCAGATTTACAGCTGTACCATATTCTTTCCATTTCTTGGTGATTGACTTAATTGTACTTCAAGGGATATTCAGTGACTTGGGAAATTTTCTTGTATCCATCTCCTGATTCGTGCTGTTGAATAACCTTTTTGTGGAGTTGCTCGGAGTGTTCTTTTGTCTTCATGGTGTAGTTTTTGCCAGGATACTGACTTGCCAGCAGTTGGACCTTCCAGATATAAACCAGTGTGCAGTCAAGATGTTTCTATTTTTACTACAATCAATTGAAACACCTTGACTGCACACAAGTTTATATATAACTAGGACACCTTAACTAATTATGTGACTCCTAAAACCAGTTGGCTGCACCAGTGATGATTGGTGAGCCATATTAAGGGGGAGGGGTGTTGAACACTTGTGCAATCAATTATTTTGTGTTTTATGTTTGTAATTAGCTTAGAATCCTTTATAGAGATCTGTTTTCATGTTGACACGGAAGAGTCTTTTTCTGTTGATCAAATCTAAATCCACTGTGATTCGGGGGGCGGGGGGGGCGGTGTGTGAATACTTTTTATAGGCACTGTATTTATTTATTTATTGAGATAGGTACAGCGTGGAATTGGCCCTTCTGGCACTTTGAGCTGCGCTGCTCTCGACAATTCCTCGATGTAATCCTGGCCTCATCATGGGACAATTTGCAATGCTCAATTAACCTACTAACCGGCACATCTTTGGACTGTGGAAGGAAGCTGGAGCACCCAGAAGAAACCTACATGGTGATGGGAAAAGTGTAGAAACTCCTTTCGGGAGGCAGCAGGAACTGAACTCGGGTTGCCTGTACTGTAACACATTGTTCTGACCACCACGCGACCGTGCAGCAGTAGTCCTGCTCAACCTCTGAGCAAAGTCAGGAAACTGTTCGTGACAGAAGGGTACGCATAACCAGGAGTGCTCCTCGCCAAGAGCAAATGTATTGCGGAGCTTTCAATCTCTGTTGGAGAAGTGGTTCATGGATATGGCGTAAAGGTCGGGCAGCAGAAATACTGTTCAGGCCTGTCTTGAGCACAGTGAATATTAAAGCACTAAAGAATGATGGAAGGAATGCAACCTTCCCACAAGTAGATAGAGGAACATGTTTTGCATGATCCAAAATGAAGGCTTTATAATATTATTGTGCAAAATTGGATAACCTTCGTCACGTATTTAAGTAACACCAAAATAAACTATTTAGTGAGAATGTTCCACTGGTAAACTATTTGAGTACAAAATTAAGTCCTTGAATGATAAACTAGTTTCAGCAATTCATGTTCTCTGTAATAATTGCAGCACAAATACCTTTTACTTTCTAAAGACAAATGCCTTTTACTTTTTTGTTTGAAGTTATGAAGGATATAGGTTGGGTAAGTGCATGCAGTTTTTCCCCTCACTGAGGATGGGTGAGACTAAAACTTGAGGTTAAGGGTGAAAGGTGAAATATTTAAAGGGAGCATGAGGGGGGGACCTATTCACTCAGGGTGGTGGGAGTGTGGAATGAGTTGCCAAGGAAGTGATGGATGTGGGTTTGATTTCCACGTTTAAGAGAAATTTGGATAGTACATGGATGGGAGGGGTATGGAGGGCAAAGGTCAGGGTGGAGGTTAATGTAACAAGGCAAGGACTAGATGGACCGAAGGGCCTGTTTCTGTGCTTTAGTATTTTATAACTCTCACTATAAATCGCTAGGCTTTTACTGCGCATTTGCGAGCTTAGGAACAAGGGGTTACACCTCACCTGCTGCACATTCAGCAGGCCTGTCACGAGGCACCTGAGCTTCAGGGAGAGGTTGAGAGGTGGTCAGAACTTCTGGTAGCATAGAGCTTAGTGTTACGCTTCCCAGTACCCGCGATAGGGGTTCAGTTCTGTCACTGGCTGTGAGGAGTTTGTACATTCTCCCCTTGACTGCGTGGGATCCTTCCGGGTGTTCCAGTTTTCTCCCACATTCCAAAGACGTACCGGTTAGAGTTGGGAAGTTGTGGGCATGCTATGTTGGTGCTGGAAGCATACAGCAGTTGCAGGCTGCCCCTTACACGTCCTAGGACTGTGTAGGTTATTGACATGAATAATGATTTCACTGTTTCAGTGCACATGTGAGAAATAAATGTAATCTTTTATCCATGGAAAAGCCCCTGGAAGCTTTGGCAGACATCAAATACCCATCTCCAGCTTTGCTGACTCTTAGAACATGTTTTAAAATGTTTCTGGTTGTTTCTGATGGTCTCCTGCCCCAGAGACCTACAGCCGGATCTTGTCCGGGACACTGGAGAGGGCCAGTTTCCCTCACTGCCATTGGCTGAAGTTGTGACATTTCCTCCAGAATGTTTGCTGGGATAAGACCACCAATGGCAACGTTGACCCCATTTCCTTCATGAGCAGATTATATTTGGATTTCTGAAGTTGGATTCAATTGATTTTTTTTGTGTCTTAAGTGGTCTATTTTAAAAGGTCCTTGCTGTATATCTAATGCTAAAGGCATTCACGTACAATCAATAACACTTAGGGTGATGTGGTATTGTAGTCTGATTACTGAACTAGCAACCCGGGTTCAATTCCTATCACTATCTGTAAAGTGTTTGTACGTTCTCCCACGTCCACTTGGGTTTCCTCCAGGTGCTCCACTTTCCTCCCACATACCTAAATTTTACAGATTAGGCAGGTAATTAGTCACATGGGTGCAATAGGGAGCATGGACTGGTTGGGCCAGAAGGCCCCTGCACTGTGTTGTACCTCTAAATAAATGTTCTTCCCTCCCCTACTCGTTCCCATTATCACCTCCTTTTCTTTATCAGATTCCAGTAGTAAGGCTACGTCCACACTAAACCAGATGATGTTGAAAATGCCGGTTTCATGTAAAAGCAATAGGTGTCCACACCAGTGGTTTTGAAAATACCTCTGTCCACATTAAAACAGGTATTTGGGTGAATCTCCTCCTACTGGGCATGCGCAGGATACACCTACAGAAAACAAGCGAAGAGGAAGCAGTATACTTGGTGTGCGTTTGTCCAGTTACAGACTAGAAGAACTTACAAGGAAATTGCCAAATGACGGACAGCTGTTGGCTCTTGCGCAGGAGGACTTAAAACTGAAAAAACAAATACTGGAGCATATGGAGGCAACTGACAGGGAGTTCACGGGCAGTATGACCTGGCTGACGACGAACATTGGAAAAACTGATTAACTCTGTTGCAGAGGGATTTGCAATGATGAGGAATATGATGGCTTCCCCCCAGTACTTCTCACCACCACAATACCAGCCTCACAGCCACTGCAATAGCTACACATACGGACACACAGACCCCCGGGTGGCCCCACCAACATCTTCCCCACTCCAACAGAGGGGTCACCCTGGAAACATTTCCTACAGCTATAGTCTCTTTACCGATGAAAGGGACGACAGATTTTTAAAACCTCCGGTTACCCCATACACACTACAATGCCCAACCAGTGTTTTCAGGTTTAAACACTCTGGAGAGCATTTTAGAAAAGCTCCATTTCTGGGGTTTCTGGGGGAGGAAAACGCCATCTCAGTGTCAAAACGAAGAGAAAAAGCTTCGGTTACAGGTTTATCCGGTCTAGTCTGGACGTAGTCTTAGTATTCCATATTACCTCTCCCCAGCACCCCTCTGTAGATTTCGCCTTCCCATCTTCCCACATCACTCCTTTATTTTTCTTTGTTTACCTCTATCTATCACCCACCTGCCACTGTCTCACAATGCCAAACCCCTTCCCCTCCCCTACCTGGTGTAACCTGCCAGTCTATCATCCTTTATCCCTCCTCAGTCCACTACGCACCTCGGGGGCCTCTGTCTCACCACTCTCCCTGTGCTCTTTACGCTGGACATCTACCCCTCTCCTCTATTGATTCTGACCTAAAATGTCACCGGTTCCATTCCCTCCCTGCACAGTTCCTGCTCGACCTACTGAGCTCCCCCAGCTAGTAGTCTGTAGCTCCACTCAATAACACGGACAGCTGGAGTGGCTGGGATGAGGGATTTGCTGGCTGTTAAAACTGTTGAGTGGGAGCCGCTGGCTTCCTGCCTTACACTGGACCACAGAGAAGGAAGTGGGAGTGGAATTCCTATGTAAGTGTGTGGTAAACCATGTATATATGTTGTAACTCGGTTGCCTGTCTGGACACACCCCTCTGCTGACTGCCCCTGTGGCTCCTCCCACAGAGTCTTGTATAAAGGTGTTCGCATTGCCCCTCCCCCTCAGTCCGGGGGCAGACACTCACTGTGGAGGTCGTATTGTACAGCAAATAAAAGCCTTTCAATATTTTACCAAACCTCAGTCTTTTGGAGTAATTGAAGGTGCTTCAATTTTATTCGCTGTACAATACGACCTCCACAGTGAGTGTCTGCCCCCGGACTGAGGGGGAGGGCAATGCGAACACCTTTATACAGGACTCTGTGGGAGGAGCCACAGGGGCAGTCAACAGAGGGGTGTGTCCAGACAGGCAACCGAGTTACAACATATATACATGGTTTACCACAAAGTGTACTCGAAGATAGGCTGAGACAAACTACTTGGCACAGGGGTAGTTGACCAGTGATCCTGGGACACAGACTACCAACAATTATTAGATTAGATTAGATTAGATTATGAGGACACGCAGTCCTCTTTTATTGTCATTTAGTAATGCATGCATTAAGAAATGATACAATGTTTCTCTGGTATGATATCACAGAAACATAAGACAAACAAGACTGAAAAACTGACAAAGACCACATAATTATAACATATAGTTACAACAGTGCAAAGCAATGCCATAATTTGATAAGAACAGACCATGGGCACGGTTAAAAAAAAAAGTCTCGAAGTCTCTCGAAAGTCCCATCATCTCACGCAGATGGAGAAGGAAGAAAAACTCTCCCTGCCATGAGCTTCCAGCGCCACAAACTTGCCGATGCAGCACCCTGGAAGCACCCAGCCACAGCCAACTCTCGGGTCCGTCCGAAAACTTCGAGCCTCCGACCAGGTCTCCGAAACTGAGCACGGAGTACCACCTCTGCTGAGCGCTTCGACCCCGGCCCCAGCATCAGGCAATAGACAAAGCTGAGGATTTGAGGCCTTCCCCTCCGAAGATTCTGGATTGCACAGTGGCAGCGGCAGCTTATTGTTATTAAGATTATAACAATAAGAACAATTGGCCTATTGTGTCTGCTCTGTCATTCTATCAGGCTGATATATTATCCCCCTTAGCCCTATTCTCCTGCCTCCTTCCCGTAACCTTTGACATCCTTTATAATCAAGAACCTATCGACCTCCACTTTAAATATACCAAACGGCTTGGCCTCCACAGCTGTCTGTGGCAATGAATTCCAGAGATTTGCCACCCTCTGGCTAAATAAATTCCTCCTCGTCTCTCTTGTATTCTGAGGTTGTGTCCTCTTGTCCTGGACTTAATAATAAACCTATTCTTGTTAAGATACAATTGGTATTGGTTAGACATTGGTATTGTTTCTTTTATTGTCACTTGTACCAAGATATAGCAGAATAAAACATCTTGCATATTGTTCAAGATTAGTTTTATTTGCCGCATGTGCATTGAAACATGCAGTGAAATGTGTTGTTTGTGTCAATGACCAACACAGTCCAAGGATGTGCTGGAGGCACCATGCTTCCAGTGGCAACATTGCATGTCCACAATTCACTTTTGTTACCTGGACATCTTTAGGAATGAGGGAGGTAACCAGAGCACCCAGAGGAAACCAACGCCGTCATGGAGGAGAATAGAAAAACCTCATAACAGACAGTAGGAATTGAATGCTGGCTCACTCTTGTTGTAAAGTGTTTTGTTAAAAGTTATACTGTGGTGCCACAGTGCAGTTGAGCTAGAATTTGCATAATTACACAGTGAAATTTAATGCAGGTGGAGAATAAAATGCAAGATCATAATGAGGTAGATTGTGAGGTCAAGTGGCTGTCTAACCATACCAGAGATCTGTTGAGGAGTGGGACAGAAGATGTCCTTCAGCTTAGTGCAAACAAAATTCAACACTTCCTTTCATGTTCTCCCTGCTCTTTTACAAAGCCTCCTGACGTAAGTTGGCTTGCGCTTTCAGAACTTGCCATGACCTACCGTCTGTGTTTTCCTTTAGTTCTCCCCCCTCGTTGACATTGACTGTTCTCTCGGGAATTGTGTGGTGGGTTGTGTGGAATAGTGTTTCTGGTATCATTCTGTACACCTTCACCTGCCTATGTCTGCACAACTGACCTGCAGTTGCTTCAATTTGAACAAGAATACCATGTTTACCAGCAAACTCTGGGCCATTATTAGTTCTGATGGCAGTGAGAGGTTCTAGTGGACTGGGTTCCTTAAGGTTGTTCTAGCTGAAAGTGGTAGTGGGGGTAAACTCCCACTACCTACTAAAGCTCCTAATGCTATGTGTCTCAAATAGCCTTTGACAACAAAGTCTAGCTTCTGGTCTTTCCCATGTGTGGCTTAGCTACTTAGCCCAATGGAACCATATCTACTGACAAGAGAATGTGCAAAGGCGAGGATCTGGTGCCTTAAAACCTTCGGGCAGATAGGGCACATAAGACATGGTCGGCAGCTCATCTAGGAAAACTCTGATCTCAAAGCTCCGCTGTCTTGAAACTATACCCACTCATGGCGAAGGCTTCGGGACTAAACCCTGAGGAAAGCTAGAATCCTGAAGGCTGTCTTATGTCGAGTTCAATGTTGATTGGGAATTCCCATGACACTGCTGGTGCCAAACTGTATTGATCTCTGCCATTCCTTTGGATTCATCAGCTACATGGAGAGTAGGAGCTTGCTGTCTCTACTGTACTGCCCCAGCTTGCATATCACATAGACAGCTAGGATGCAACATCCGTGGTTGACCGCGACCAATGGAGAGCCTCACTCTAGTGATGGTAAGTCATGAAATGCTAGGAGTTGACTTCATGGTTTAGACTTTTTTTTTCTGGTTGGAACATTTCCTTTTATAGCGTAGCAGTTGGGGTAAGGCTTTGCAGTGCCAGCCATCAGTGTTCGGTGTTCAGTTCCCGCTGTTGTCTGTAAGGAGTTTGTACGTTCTCTCTGTGCTGTGTTGGTCTCCTCCAGGTGCTCTGTTTTCCTCCCACATTCCAAATGCAGACTGGTTCGGGTTAATAAACTATGGGCATGCTATTTTGGTTCTGGAGGCATGACGAGCTGCCCCCAGCATAATTCTTGGACTGTGTTGGCCATTAATGCAAAGGACACATTTCACTCTATTTTGATATAATCTTTATAATAATACCCTTTTCCCCCCCAAGTCTCTTATGGATGTGAAGATTTTTATATTTCCTTATGCCAGAGAAAGGAGGCATCTTTGGCCATCAAATCTGCGCTGGTTCACAGTGCAGCCCCATCACTCCATTCATCTTCCCTCTGAGTATTCTTCTTCTATTCCTGTTCCCATTAACTCCTTCCACACCATAATACCCATTTTAGCATTTGGGGCTGAAACTTCTTAAGTTTATCACTCTTACTGAGGTATAGGCCACCAACAGCATCTTGCCAGAGTCCTCAGTCCTGGGCCAAAGATTGTTTGGCTTTGTGGCTTCCACTTTCACAATGCAATTTTGTGTGTCTTCTTGTTGAAGATCCTTTCACTCCTAAGATGAGGTTTTTGGAGCTTCTGTTGGCATTTCTATATTGTATCTTTGGGTTTTTATAGAATGGGGATACTAGCCCCATACCCAACCCTCCTCCTTTTGCAGCTAGGGTTGGAACCATCCAGGGTGGAGTTTTGGGTCAACTTTTAGTCAGGTTTAATATCCCTGGCATATACTTTATACTTTATTGTCACCAAACAATTGATACTAGAACGTACAATCATCACAGCGATATTTGATTCTGCACTTTATGCTCCCTGGAGTACAAATTGATAGTAAATATTAAAAATTTAAATTATAAATCATAAATAGAAAATAGAAAAGGGAAAGTAAGGTAGTGGAAAAAAACCGAGAGGCAGGTCTGGATATTTGGAGGGTATGGCCCAGATCCGGGTCAGGATCCGTTCAGCAGTCTTATCACAGTTGGAAAGAAACTGTTCCCAATCTGGCCGTATGAGTCTTCAAGCTCCTGAGCCTTCTCCTGGAGGGAAGAGGGACGAAAAGTGTGTTGGCTGGGTGGGTCGTGTCCTTGATTATCCTGGCAGCACTGCTCCGACAGTGTGCGGTGTAAAGTGAGTTCAAGGACGGAAGATTGGTTTGTGTGATGTGCTGGGCTGTGTTCGCGATCTTCTACAGCTTCTTCCGGTCTTGGACAGGACAACTTCCATACTAGGTTGTGATGCACCCTACAAGAATGCTTTCTATGGTGCATCTATAAAAATTAGTGAGGGTTTTAGGGGACAGGCCAAATTTCTTTAGCTTTCTCAGGAAGTAAAGGTGCTGGAAGTAAAGGCATATGTCCTAAAAGTTGTTATTAAGCAGCATTGTGATATATCTAAACTCCATAAATTCCCAATGATATATAGCTGCTGCTGTGCCTTCTTTGTAACTGCATCGATATGTTGGGCAGAGGATAGGTTCTCAGAGATCTTGACACCCAGGACTTTGAAATTGCTTGCTCTTTCCACTTCTGATCCCTCTATGAGGACTGGTGTGTTTTTCCTCTTCTTTCCCTTTCTGAAGTGCATAATCAATTCTTTGGTCTTAGAGACGTTGGGTACAAGGCTGTTGCTGCAACACCACTCAACTAGCTGATATACCTCACTCCTGTGCACCTTCTCAACACCATGTGAAATTCTGCCAACAATACTAGTGTCGTCAGTAAATTTATAGATGGCATTTAAGCTATGCCTAGCCACACAGTTATAGGTGTACAGAGTGTAGAGCACTGGACTCAGCACACATCTCTGAAGTGTACCAGTGTTAATTGTCAGTGAGGTGGAGATGGTATTTCCAATCTGCATGCATGGACTGTGGTCTTCCGGTTGAAAATTTGAGGATCCAGTTGCAGAGGGAGGTACAGAGGGCCAGGCTTTGGAGGTTATCGATCAGACCTGTAGGAATGATCGAATTGAAGTGTAGTGGTCGATTAACCTGTACATCATTGAGAAATTGGGAGGAATGGGGGGCACCCAGAGGAAACACAGTCACAGGGAGGGCATGCAAGCTCCACACAGACAGAATGAGAGGTCAGGGTCAAGCTTGACTCACTGGAGCTGCGTGGCAGTGACTCCAACAGCTACACCACTCGGTCACAAGGTACCTCTGCGACAGGAGAACCTGAAGTAAACTGCTTTGATCTGTCGAGTTGTCTTGTTTATCAGCAAGAACCATTCAACAGAAACATAACTGTATAAATAGATTCAGAAGACAGTAATGAATCTTTATCAGTATTTTATAAAGGCCTCATCAAGTTTAAAAAAATATGAATGTTTTGTGATTATTCAACTGAGCTGAGACAATGGAGTTTCCTTCCTCTGAGATGGAACGATGTGGGCTGAAGTACTTCAGAGACTTGTCTTCATAAACCCAGGCAGCACGCCAGTAAGTCATAAACACAGGAAATTCTCAGATTCTGGAAATTCAGAGTAACAGATTGAAAACGCTGGAGGAACTCAGCAGGTCGGTCAGCATCTATGGAAAGGAATAAAGTGTAAATGTTTCAGGCTGAAACCTTTCATCAGGACTACAGTGTTGTTCTGCGAGAGCTGCAGCCTTTCATACATTCAGTTCGGGCGCTGTCTATTTTCCAAAGCAGCTGCCACTATCATATGAAGGGGGAGAAAGCTGACATTTGTCAGTATTGGTTTACTATTATCACATGTACCGAGATACAGTGAGAAGCTTGTCTTGTATTGTACAGTTCAGACTTTACACAGTGCATTGAACTAGAATAAGGTAAGAGAGTAACAATGCAGGCTTCTATGGACTTCTGGATTGGCTGCAATGACGCATGGTTTTGTGAACCTCAGTTCTGAATGCTGTTTGCTCGCTTTTATTGTTTGCATGATTTGTTTCTCTCTCTCTCTGTCTCTCTCTGCACATTGGGTGGTTTGTGGTCGTCTTGGTTTTAATGGGTTGTATTGGGTTTCTTTGTTTTGTGGATGCCTATAAGGAGACAAAGCTCAAGGTTATAGACAATAGGTGCAGGAGTAGGCCATTTGGCCCTTCGAGCCAGCACCGCCATTCACTGATCATTGCTGATCATCCACAATCAGTATCCAGTTCCTGCCTTATCCCCATAACCTTTGATTCCACTATCCTTAAGAGCTCCATCCATCTCTTTCTTGAAAGCATCCAGAGACTTGGCCTCCACAGCCTTCTGAGGCAGAGCATTCCATATATCCACCACTCTCTGGGTGAAAAAGTTTTTCCTCAACTCCGTTCTAGATGGCCTACCCCTTATTCTTAAACTGTAGCCTCTGGTTCTGGACTCACCCATCAGAGGGAACATGCTTCCTGCCTCCAGCATGTCCAATCCCTTAATAATCTTATATGTTTCAATAAGATCCCCTCTCAGCCTTCTAAATTCCAGTGTATACAAGTCCAGTCACTCTAATCTTTCGACATATGACAGTCCCACCATCCGGAGAATTAACCTTGTGAACCTACGCTGCACTCCCTCAATAGCAAGAATGTCCATTCTTTGATAATAATTGAACTTTGAATAAAGTGCAAAAACTGATTTAACATCCAGGGAAAGAGCTAACCAGCAAATGAAAGCATAATATACACAAAAAGTATTCAGGGGGAGGATTTATTGAAGCAGGGTACTTTTCAACATTTACCTAAGTAAATGAAGGTTAGCGTTACATGATCATAATGACTACTAAAATAAATATAATAATGCAGAAATAGGGGGCAGGGTGGGGGTGCGTCTCTACCAAAGGAGGTTTCCTTCTGCTTGCCTGCAGGTCACCCTTGGGCAAGATGTAGCACCTGCTTAGCCCCCTGGATCAGGGTCACGTGAAGCTGTGGGAGCAGGCGGTGGATGGTCGTATGAACAGCTGCTTCATATCAGAAGCCCTTGTTATACGACTGCTGATGCCAGGCAGACAATCTTTGAGTACTGAAAATGACTTTAGTAAGGCACTTGACAGGGTCCTGCATGTGAGGCTGGTCAAGAAGGTTCATTCGCTCGATATTCAGGATGAGGTAGGCAATTGGATTGGACTTTGGCTTTGTCGGAGAAGCCAGAGAGTTGTAGTAGAGGGTTGCTTTTCTCACTGGAGACCTGTGACAAATGGTGTGCATCAGGGATAAGTGCTGGGTGCTTTGTTGTTGTCATCTGTATCAATGATCTGGATGATAATGTGGTTCACTGGATCAGCAAATTTGCAGATGACGCCAAGATTGGAGGTGCAGTGGACAATGCGGAGGGCTATCATTGCTTGCAGAGAAATCTGTGTCAGCTGGAAAAGTGGGCTGAAAAATGGCAGATGGAATTTAATGCAGATAAATGAGAAGTTAATGCACTTCCATGGAACTACCAGGGTAGGTCTTGCACATTGAACAATAGGGCACTGAGAAGTGTGGTAGGAAAAAGGGATCTGGGAATACAGGTTCCTAATTCGTTGGAAGTGACATCATAATAGGGCTGTAAAGGAAGCTTTTGGCACATTGACCTACATAAATTGATGTATTGAGTACAGGAGATGGGATGTTATGTTGAAGTTGTACAAGACGTTTGTGAGGCCTAATTTGGAGTATTGTGTGCAGTTTTGGTCACCTACCTACAGGAAAGATGTATACAAAGTTGAAAGAGTGCAGAGAAAATTTATAAGGATTTTGCTGTGGCTAGAGGACCTGAGTTAAAAGGAACGATTGAATAGGTTAGGACCGTATTCTATAGAATGGAGAAGATCGAGAGAAGATTTGACAGAGGAATACAAAACTGAGGGGTATAGAAATGCAAGCAGGCTTTTTCCACTGATGTTAGGTGAGGCTACAACCAGAGATCATGGCTTAAGGATGAAGGGTGAGAAGATTAGACCATAAGACGTAGGAGCAGAAATAGGCCATTCAGCCCATCAAGCCTGCTCTGCCATTCCACCATGGCTGATCCCGGATCCCACTCAATCTCATACACCTGCCTTCTCACTATATCCTTTGATGCCCTGACTGATCAGCAAATGATCAACTTCTGCCTAAATATACACACAGACTTGGCTTCCACCATAGTCTGTGGCATAGCATTTCACAGATTTACTACACTCTGGCTGGGAAAAAAAATCCTCCTTACCTCTGTTCTAAAGGGTCACCCTTCAAGTTTAAGGCTGTGCCCTCTAGTTCTGGATAACCCCCCCATAGGAAATATCCTCTCCACATCCACCCCATCTAGTCCTTTCAACATTTGGTAGATTTCAATGAAATCCCCCACATTCTTCTAAATTCCAGTGAGTACAGGCCCAAAGTTGCCAAATACTCCTCATATGTTAACCCCTTCATTCCTTGAATCATCCTTGTGAACTATCTCTGGACTCTCTCCAATGCCAACACATCCTTTCTGAGATATGGGGCCCAAAACTGTTGACAATACTCTTAAGTGCGGCCTGACTAGTATCTTATAAAGGCTCAGCATTACCTCCTTGCTTTTATATTCTACTTCAAGTAAATGCCAACATTGCATTTGCCTTCTTTACTACAGGCTCAACCTGTAAATTAACTGCATGGGGACTCCTAAGGCCCTCTGCACCTCTGATGTTTGAATCTTCTCCCTATTTAGTCTTCACTATTGTTCCTTTCACAAAAAGCATTATCATACATTTCCCAACACTGTATTCTATCGGCCACTTTTTTTGCCCATTCTTCCAATTTGTCTAAGTCCTGCTGCAATCACATTTCTTCCTCAGCACTACCTACCCCTCCACCTATCTTCATATCATCTGCAAACTTTGCCACAAAGCCATTTGACAAAGTCTACCACCAGGGTCCTGTATTCATCCTCCTGTCCTCCCCTTATACACCCAACTATTACTCAGTTATTGGAGAATATCAGCAGATGACATGACTCAGTGTTGTATTTAAAGCCTGAGGTATACAGGGTAAACAGCAAGGGAGACAACTCAGTCCCCTGTGGGGCCTCAGTGCTGCTTATGGCCATGTCTGACACACAGCTCTAAAGTCGCACAAACTGTGGTCTGCCAGTCAGGTAGTCCATTACCCAGTATACAATGTAAGTGCCAATCTGCATTTAATGGAGCTTTTCCCACAACAATGAGGGCTGTATGGTATTGAAGGCACTTGAGAAATCAAAAAAACATGATCCTCAGAGTGCTGCCCTGCTTTTCCAAATGAGTATAGGCTCTGTTCCAGCAGGCAGATGACCGCTGCATGTGCTAGCTTTATATAAACCTATGTGTAGTCAAGGTGTTGCAATTGATTGTAGTAAAAAATGTCCCTGTAACTGGAAGGTCCAACTGCTGGTGAGTCAGTATCTGGGCAAAATCTACACCATGAAGACAAAAGAACATTCCAAGCAACTCCACAAGAAGACTATTGAAAAGCACAAGTCAGGAGATGGATGAAAGAAAATTTCCAAGTCACTGAATATCCCTTGGATACAGTTAAGTCAGTCATCAAGAAATGGAAAGAATATGGCACAGTTATAAATATGCCTAGAGCAGGCTGAACTCAACAACTGAGTGACTGTATAAGAAGGGGACTAGTGAGGGAGAGTACCAAAAGACCCATGACAATGCTGGAGGAGTTACACGCTTCAGTGGCTGAGATAGGAGAGATTGTGCATACAGTAATTGTTGCAAGGGTGTTTTACCAGTCACAGCTTTATGGGAAAGTGGCAAAGAGAAAGCCACTGTTGGGGGAAAGAAAACCTCACATAAATCTCAGCTAGAGTTTGTCAGAAATCATGTGGGAGACTCTGAAGTCAGGTGGAAGAAGGTTCTATGGTCTGATGAAACCAAAATTGAACTTTTTGGTCATCAGATTAAATGTTATGTTTGGCGTAAGCGCACATCATCAAAATCACATCATTCGTACCGTGAAGCATGGTGGTGTCTGCATCATGCTGTGGGGATGCTTCACTGCAGCAGGTACTGGAAGGCTTGTGAAAGTAGAGGGTAAAATGAGTGCAGCACAATACAGGGATATCCTGGAGGAAAACCTGATGTAGTCTGTGAGAGAGCAGTGACTTGGGAGACGATTTGTTTTCCAGCAAGACTATCACTCCAAGCATAAAGTCAAAGCTGCGCAGGAATGGCTTAAAAACAACAAGGTTAATGTCCTGGAGTGGCTGCATTGGAGTAGAGACCTCAATCCAACTGAGAATATGTGGCTGGACTTGGAAAAAGGTTGTTCACTCATGACCCCATGCAATCTGACAGAGCTTGAGCAGTTTTGTAAAGAATAGGGAAAAATTGCAGTGTCCAGATGTGCAAAGCTGATAGAGACTAGGTGTCTTTGTTCATCATTCACTGAAAGTAAGCATGTAGGTACAGCAGGCAGTGAAGAAAGCTAATGGCATGCTGGCCTTCATAACAAGGGGAGTTGAGTATAGGAGCAAAGAGGTCTTTCTACAGTTGTCCAGGGCCCTGGTGAGACCACACCTAGAGTATTGTGTACAGTTTTGGTCTCCAAATTTGAGGAAGGACATTCTAGCTATTGAGAGAGTGCAGCGTAGGTTCACGATGTTAATTCCCAGGATGGCGGGACTGTCATATGTTAAAAGATTGGAGTGACTGGGGTTGTATACACCGGAATTTAGAAGGATGAGAGGGAATCTGATTGAAACATGTAAGATTATTAAGGGATTGGACATGCTAGAGGCAGGAAACATGTTCCCGATGTTGGGGGAGTCCAGAACTGGAGGCCACAGTTTAAGAATAAGGGGTGGACAATTTAGAACGGATTTGAGGAAAAACATTTTCACACAGAGAGCTGTGGTTCTGTGGAATGCTGTGCCTCAGAAGGCAGTGGAGGCCAATTCTCTGGATTCTTTCAAAAAAGAGTTAGGTAGAGCTCTTAAAGATAGCGGAGTGAAGGGATATGGGGAGAAGGCAGGAAAAGGGTACTGATTGTGGATGACCAGCCATGATCACAATGAATGGTGGTGCTGGCTCTAAGGGCTGAATGGCCTACTCCTGCACCTATTGTCTATTGAGACCTATCCATACAGGCTCAAGGCTGTAGTTCCTGCCAAAGGTGCATCAACTAAATACTGGCTTGAAGGGGGTGAATAACTATACAACTAACTATCTTGTGTTTAATAATTGTAATAAATTTAGATCATTTTGTAGAGATCTGTTTTCACTTTGACACAAAAGAATCTTTTTCTGTTGATCAGTGTGAAAGAAGCCAAATTAAATCCACTGATTCAATGTTGTAAAGCAATAAGATATGAGTACTTCCAAGGGGGATGAATACTTTTTATAGGCACTGTATTTATTGTGTTTATGTTTTTTCTTTTGCTGCATCAGATCTGGAGTAGCAATTATTTAATTCCCTTTACACTTGTGTGCTGGAGATGGCATTAAATAATCTTGAATAGGAATGTGAATGTAAGAACATTCGAGGCTTACGGGCTGTGTAGGAAGGTAGGGCTAGATTGATGGTGGTCTATATATTTATATAGTTCAGCATACAACATCATGGGCTGATGGGCCCATATTCTACTCCCCTGTGTTCTATTTTAAAGCACAGCACATCAAATATAAAACATTACTGATAATGACTATACTGTATAAAGCATTCCTTAAGGTTGTTGCCAGGGGTGGTAGTGGGGAAGTTTTCGGATGACTCTGCCATAGTTGGATGCATCAGCAAGGGAGATGAGGCTGAGTACAGGGCTACAGTAGGAAACTTTGTCACATGGTGTGAGCAGAATTATCTGCAGCTTAATGTAAAAAAGACTAAGGAGCTGGTGGTAGACCTGAGGAGAGCTAAGGTACCGGTGACCCCTGTTTCCATCCAGGGGGTCAGTGTGGACATGGTGGAGGATTACAAATACCTGGGGATACAAATTGACAATAAACTGGACTGGTCAAAGAACACTGAGGCTGTCTACAAGAAGGGTCAGAGCTGTCTCTATTTCCTGAGGAGACTGAGGTCCTTTAACATCTGCCGGACGATGCTGAGGATGTTCTACGAGTCTGTGGTGGCCAGTGCTATCATGTTTGCTGTGGTGTGCTGGGGCAGCAGGCTGAGGGTGGCAGACACCAACAGAATCAACAAACTCATTCGTAAGGCCAGTGATGTTGCGGGGATGGAACTGGACTCTCTCATGGTGGTGTCTGAAAAGAGGATGCTGTCTAAGTTGCATGCCATCTTGGACAATGTCTCCCATCCACTACATAATGTACTGGGTGGGCACAGGAGTACATTCAGCCAGAGACTCATTCCACCGAGATGCAGCACAGAGTGTCATAGGAAGTCATTCCTGCCTGTGGCTATCAAACTTCACAACTCCTCCCTTGGAGGGTCAGACACCCTGAGCCAATAGGCTGGTCCTGGACTTATTTCATAATTTACTGTCATAATTTACATATTACTATTTAACTATTTATGGTTTTATTACTATTTATTATTTATGGTGCAACTGTAATGAAAACCAATTTCCCCCGGGATCAATAATGTATGACTATGACTATAAGCTCCCACTATCTAGTCATAGTCATAGCCATAGTCATACTTTGATCCCGGGGGAAATTGGTTTTCGTTACAGTTGCTCCATAAATAATAAATAGTAATAGAACCATAAATAGTTAAATGTGGTGCGCATCTCATATAGTCTCTGCCATTCAAGTCCTGCTCCTAGCCTTCACGTGCAGCTTCGCTACTAAGCTAGCGGAACCGTTTCTACTGACAAGAGAAGGGGCAAAGGCGGGTTACTGGCACCTTAAAAGCAGTCGCTTTGGGCAAACGGAGCTCATCAGCCATGGTTGGCATCTCATCCAGGAGGACGAAAGCTCTGAACTCGTACGTCTTCTGCCTTGCAGCGTTACCCACTCACGGGGAAGGCTTCCTGAGAAAACCCCGGGGGGGGGCGTGAATGAGGAGCTAGGGTCCCTACGGCAGTCCTATGTTGAGTTCAACACTAACTTGAAACTTCTGTGCTGCTGCCCAGTGGCAAGGTAACTGACAGGTGGCAAAGGGCCAGTGTAAGTGTGTGGCTGCCAGGCAAAGGGAGTGATAGATGGGGGTAATGAATGAGCACCTGAGGTGTGCTCTAACCACTGGGAAGTTGAAGGTGGCCTGGCAGTCGAGCCCAACCACTTACTGCTGTTACAATTCACTGACAGTCAGACAGCACAACGAATCTGTATCCTTTGCAATGGTTTCGGAACCACTGGTGAGCATCTATGCTCTATTAATCACAGGTTTTATTTCATAGATTTAAGTGCAAATGCACTTAGCCTGATTAATATACTGTACTGCTTGATGCATCCAACAGATGCCATGACACAGTAATGGCTTTCTAGGCAAGTCGAGCTAATCTCGGAGAGGTGAAGTTGATTTTCATCTTTGAAAATTGTTATTTTTTTTTAAATTGGAAGTTACTACAAACAAGCTTGAATGTATTTTCTTCTGTTTTTCATTTACTAACAGAATGTACAAGAGATATAGATAGGGTTAAAGGTGTACCAAATTATGAGTGGTACAAACAGGGTTAAAGTTGTACAAAATTATGAGGAGTGTAGATGGGGTAAATGCAAGCAGGCTTTTTCCATTGAGGTTGGGTGAGATTGGAACTAGAGAGTGTAGGAAAAGAGTGAAAGATGGAATATCTGAGGAGGAGCTTCTTCACTCTGAAGGGTGGTGAGATTGTGGAATGAGCTGCCAGTGAAAGTTGTGGATGTGGATTTGATTTCAACATACAAGAGAAGTTTGGATGGTAGGGTTGTGGTACAGGTGCTAGTCTGGGGCTAGGCAGAATAACGGTTTGGCATGGACTGGCCTTTTGGCAAAGGGCCTCTTTTTGTGCTGTAGTGCTCTATGACTTAAATGATCCGTAACTTTTGAAAAGCACAAATCTCTGCATATTGAAATCTGGAATAAACAATATAATCTTGGATCTGCTTGGCAGATAATGCATCATTCGCAGAGGTAAATCAATTCAAGAAGTGTTTGGCAATGTCAAGCTGGTGTTTCATTTGGCTGAGCAAATATCGTGTTGAACTTATAACTTGCTAAACCAAAAGTATATCTGTGTGAAGTAGTACTGTAAACTACTTAGCCAATGAAAACCAAAACAGAACTTCGGACACCAGAAATGAAAGCAGAAAATGTCAGAAATACTCAGTAGGTCAGGCCACATCTGTAGGAGGAGAAACAGAAATGACTTGTTAAGACAGACCCTTGGTGTTCTGGAAATACTTGTCCATTGGACAAAAATGAGACTCTAGAACAGTAGTTTGAATTGAAAATTATTTGTATTCCAAGTTACAAATGTGTTTATGTTGAGCATGCCTTCATGTTTCATTGTTTTTAGATTAAATATGTTGTTGCAAGAGATTTTTGTGATAGTGGATCTCAAATCAACCATTGTTCTTGTTGGAATTTGTTTCTATTTTATATGCTCCCTGCGAGTACACAGTTTCATTTTATGCATATTCAGATATATTCTGGATTGTTGTGGAGCTGATCTGTGTTTATCCATATCCAGATATCTTCAGGGTTCCAATCACAAATGAGAATATCTGCAGATGCTGGAGATCCAAGGAACACACACCACCTTCAGGATTGGTGTGTATCTTCAGGATTGCTGTAGAGGTGATCTGTTTTGTGCAAAAACAGATATCTTCAAGGTTGCAGTGGAGGTGCTCTGTTTTTGTGTGTTGGCTTACTTACTTGGGTTGCAATAATATGTTAACACCACAACACTACATTAATGTCCAATCGAAAGGGAAATGATCAGGAATTGGTTATTTGACTCCTTGAGTCTGCAATGCCAAAGCAAGAGTCATCCTCAATACCATTATTTCTTGCTCATCCCCCTATTCCTTGATTCTTCTAATATCAAGAAAAACGTCAATGTCTATATGAGCTAACTCTATGTTTAGGCCTCTGGTGAAGAGAATTCCAAAGATTCACCAAAGTGATGAATTATATATAAATTAGACACAACTTTTATAAGAAGCAATGCAAATAGAACAAAATTAAATGAAGTCCTTTTCAGTCCAAAGTGGTCTAAATGTTACTCAAATGTAATGATAATGTTTTTACCTTTACTCTCCCACCAGATTCATGATATTCTTATTTCCTTTAACCTCATGGACTGCATTAATGTGACTGGAGTTATTTATTTGGCAGTAAATAATGTTCAAAACAAGGATAACTAATTTAATAAATTAGCATTAGAAAAACTTACAGCACAATACAGGCCCTTCGGCCCACAAAGCTGTGCTGAACATGTCCTTACCTTAGAAATTACCTAGGGTTACCCATAGCCCTCTATTTTTCTAAGCTTCATGTACCTATCCAGGAGTCTCTTAGAAGACCCTATCATACCTGCCTCCACCTCTGTCGCCAGCAGCCCATTCCACGCACTCACCACTCTCTGCGTATTTTTTAAAAAAACTTACCCCTGACATCTCCGCTATACCTACTTCCAAGCACCCTAAAACTATGCCCTCTCATGCCAGCCGTTTTAGCCCCTGCAAAAAGCCTCTTGACTATCCACATGATCAATGCCTCTCATCAAAAGCTCAAGCTTTTCACTCTGCTGTAAGTCATCCCTACAATCGCCGAGATTCTTTTCTGTAGTGAATACTGAAGCAAAGTATTCATTAAGTACCTCTGCTGTCTCCTCTGGTTCCATACACACTTTTCCACTGTCACACTTGATTGGTCCTATTCTCTCACGTCTTATCCTTTTGCTCTTCACATACTTGTAGAATGCCTTGGGGTTTTCCTTAATCCTGTCTGCCAAGGCCTTCTGGCTCTCCTAATTTCTTTCTTAAGCTCTTTCCTACTAGTCTTGTAACCTTCTAGCTCTCTATCATTACCTAGTTTTCTGAACCTTTCGTAAGCTCTTCTTTTCTTCTTGACTAGATTTACACCACGGTTCCTGTACCCGACCATTCTTTCCCTGTCTCATTGTTAAACATATCTGTAGTATTATGTGTAGAATTGGCAGTCTTTTTTTAAGGAAATGTGTAAATACATGGGCGAAGTAATCCTGGGAATGTTTACTGGACTAATATCCGGAATAGAATTAGAATTGGTTTATTATTGTTATACATACTGAGATATGGTGAAAAGCTTTTCTTGCATGCTGTTCTTTGGATCACTGTGCATTGAGGTAGAACATGGTAAATCAATAATAGTGTCACAGCGACAGGGAAAGTAAAGCACTAATAGACAATGAAGTGCAAGATCATAATGTGGTAGAATGAGGTCAAACATCCATAATATCCTATTAAGTTCTATAGTCTGATAACAGAGGGATGGAAACTTTCCTTGAGTTTGGTGGTACGTGCTTTTGGGTTTTTATATCTTCTGCCCAATCGAAGAGAGTATGTCCAGGATGGGTGGGTTCTTTGATTATACTGGCTGCTTTAATGAGGCAGCTGAGAGTGTAAGAGGCTAGTTTCTGTGATGTGCTGAGCTGTGGACACAGCTCTCTGCAGTTTCTTGTGGTCATGGGCGAAGCAGTTGCCATGCCAAGCTGCATGTGTCTCAAGGGAAGGTTGGAATAGCCAGACTTGTATCCGCTGACTTTCTTGCACTGGGTTACCCATATTTGCAACAGGTCACCAAGGTGACCATATTCTGTTATATTGGAACACTATAGAGAAGGGAACTAGGAAGGATGTTGCCAGGACTTGAGGAACTGAGTTAGAGGTTGAATAGGTTTGGACTTTATTCCCAGGGCACAGGAGAAGGAGGAGGTAAGTTCCTAGAAAGGTGTACAAAATTGGAACGGTTATAGATAGGGTGAATGCAATCAAACTCTTTCCCCTCAGGCCGGGTGAGATTAGAACTAAAAGTAATAGTTTAAGGGTGAAAGGGAGAACTTCTTTACTCAGAAGGTGGTAAGAGTGAGGAATGAGTTGCCAGCTGAAGTAGTAGATGTGGATTCAATTGTAACAGAGAAGTTTGGAAAGGTATGGATTGGTATGTGGATGGGAGGGTTTGGAGGGATGTTGTCTTGGTGCAGGTAGATGGGACTAGACAGAAATCCAGGTCAGCATAGACTAGATGGGCTGAAGGATCTGTTTCTGTGCAATGGTGCTCTGTGACTCCAAGTTAGATCTGAAACTTCTGAATTAGGATTGGCTTTAAGAGCTGGATCAGTCCAGCTGCAGTGAGTGTGAGTTGAGTCTGCAACTTCCCCACTCACCCACCGGCTCCCCAACTCCTTCGGGAGCGTCAGTGCGCTGGTGCTTCTGAATACGTGCCAGGCCCCTTCAGCGGGTCGCCCCGCTGGACGTGGAACTGGCGTGGAGTAGGGTAGTCCAGCTGCCTAGGTAAAATACAACACAACACTGAGGCTGCAAGAAAGGTGTCGACACGGTGTGTTTCCTGCTTAATGTCAAAGTGAAGAAATTACATGAAGGGCGGGTAAACAGCTACAATCAGGTGTTAATGCAATGTAGTTTCTCCCCAGAGTTCTGAATGTCACAATGAATTGCAGACAGACAGCAGGAGTGACCATGACTATGTAAGATCATGATAAATGATTTTGAAGAAGATGTTTCATCTTGTGTGAGAATCTGGAATTAGAAATCACTGTGTGGAAAAATAGAAGAGATTGGCTGTTTGAAACAAGGAATGAGGTGTTTCTTTTTCTCTCTGTCAGAGGGTCATGATTCTGTTGACCTCTCTGTCTTTAAGGGTCCCAATAGTGTTTCGGCACATCAAATCTCAGTTGGTATCTCTGACAGTTTCTTCCCCTCCAAAGATGATGCCTGACTTCTGACTTCCTGAGTTATTCAGTGTTTGTGTGTGTGTGTGTTGTGCAAACTTCCCAGCATGCACAGAATCTGTTATTTCTATTACTTCCCTTTTTTATTTTATGTCCTTTATATGTTGTCCATACAGAGAGTTAATGTTGAGCAGAACTCCATAAGACATTGGACAAAGGGTAGAAACTGGATGGTTTGGCAGATAAGTGCGTGGCTGAAAAGCTGGTGCAGGGAGCAGGGCTTCAGATTCTTGGATCATTGGGATCTCTTCTGTGGCGGGAGGAGGGTATGACCTGTATAAAAGGGACGGGTGGTACCTGAACCCGAGCGGGACCAATATTCTCATGGGCAGATTTATTACAGCTGTTGGGGAGTGTTTAAGCTAAATTGGCAGGGGGATAGGAACCAGAGTGAAGGGACTTGGGATAAGATGGATGGTAAAAAAGCAAAGATAGCTTGCAGTTAGACTGTCAGGAAGGGTAGACAAATGATAGGACAAAATTGCAGCCAGCAGGATGAATATCAGTGCATCAAGGATACAGAATCAAAAAGGATAGCAAATACGGTACTCAGTGTTATATCTCAGTGCACGGAGTATAAGAATTGAGGTGCATGATCTTATTGCACTTTTACAGATTGTTGGGTATGATGTTGTGGCCATCACTGTAACATGGCTGAAGGATGGTTGTAGTTTGGAGCTGAATGTCCAAGATTACACATTGTATTGGAGGGATAGGAAAGTAGGCAAAGTGGTTAGTTGTGGTGGTAGGGGATTTTAATTTTCCATATATTGATTGGGTCTCCCATACTGTTAGGGGTCTAGATGGTTTAGAGTTTGTAAAATGTGTTCAGGAAAGTTTTCTAAATCAATATATAGAGGGACCAACTAGAGGGGATGCAATATTGGATCTCCTGTTAGGAAATGAGTTAGGACAAGTGACAGAAGTCTGTGTAGGGGAGCACTTTGGTTCCAGTGATCATAACACCATTAGTTTCAACTTGATCATGGACAAGGATAGATCTGGTCCTAGGGTTGAGGTTCTTAACTGGAAGAAGGCCAAATTTGAAGAAATGAGAAAGGATCTAAAAAGCGTGGATTGGGACAGGTTGTTCTCTGGCATGGATGTGATCGGTAGGTGGGAAGCCTTCAAAGCAGAAATTTTGAGAGTGCAGAATTTGTATGTTCCTGTCAGGATTAAAGGTAAAGTGAATAGGAATAAGGAACCTTGGTTCTCAAGGGATATTGCAACTCTGATAAAGAAGAAGAGGGAGTTGTATGACGTGTATAGGAAGCAGGGAGTAAATAAGGTGCTTGAGGAGTATAAGAAGTGCAAGAAAATACTTAAGAAAGAAATCAGGAGGGCTAAAAGAAGACATGAGGTTGCCTTGGCAGTCAAAGTGAAGGATAATCCAAAGAGCTTTTACAGGTATATTAAGAGCAAAAGGATAGTAAGGGATAAAATTGGTCCTCTTGAAGATCAGAGTGGTCAGCTATGTGCGGAACCAAAGGAAATGGGGGAGATCTTAAATAGGTTTTTTGCGTCTGTGTTTACTAAGGAAACTAGCATGAAGTCTATGGAATTAAGGGAAACAAGTAGTGAGATCATGGAAACTGTACAAATCGAAAAGGAGGAGGTCCTTGCTGTCTTGAGGAAAATTAAAGTGGATAAATCCCCGGGACCTGACAGGGTGTTCCCTCGGACCTTGAAGGAGACTAGTGTTGAAATTGCAGGGGCCCTGGCTGAAATATTTAAAATGTCGCTGTCTACAGGTGAGGTGCCGGAGGATTGGAGAGTGGCTCATGTTGTCCCATTGTTTAAAAAAGGATCGAAAAGTAATCCGGGAAATTATAGGCCGGTGAGTTTAACATCGGTAGTAGGTAAGTTATTGGAGGGAGTACTAAGAGACAGAATCTACAAGCATTTGGATAGACTGGGACTTATTAGGGAGAGTCAACATGGCTTTGTGCGTGGTAGGTCATGTTTGACCAATCTGTTGGAGTTTTTCGAGGAGGTTACCAGGAAAGTGGATGAAGGGAAGGCAGTGGATATTGTCTACATGGACTTCAGTAAGGCCTTTGACAAGGTCCCGCATGGGAGGTTAGTTTGGAAAATTCAGTCGCTAGGTATACATGGAGAGGTGGTAAATTGGATTAGACATTGGCTCGATGGAAGAAGCCAGAGAGTGGTGGTAGAGAATTGCTTCTCTGAGTGGAGGCCTGTGACTAGTGGTGTGCCTCAGGGTTCAGTGCTGGGTCCATTGTTATTTGTCATCTATATCAATGATCTGGATGATAATGTGGTAAATTGGATCAGCAAGTTTGCTGATGATACAAAGATTGGAGGTGTAGTAGACAGTGAGGAAGGTTTTCAGAGCCTGCAGAGGGACTTGGACCAGCTGGAAAAATGGGCTAAAAAATGGCAGATGGAGTTTAATACTGACAAGTGTGAGGTATTGCACGTTGGAAGGACAAACCAAGGTAGAACATACAGGGTTAATGGTAAGGCACTGAGGAGTGCAGTGGAACAGAGGGATCTGTGAATACAGATACAAAATTCCCTAAAAGTGTCGTCACGGGTAGATAGGGTCGTAAAGAGAGCTTTTGGTACATTGGCCTTTATTAATCAAAGTACTGAGTATAAGAGCTGGAATGTTATGATGAGGTTGTATAAGGCATTGGTGAGGCCGAATCTGGAGTATTGTGTTCAGTTTTGGTCACCAAATTACAGGAAGGATATAAATAAGGTTGAAAGAGTGCAGAGAAGGTTTACAAGGATGTTGCCGGGACTTGAGACACTCAGTTACAGAGAAAGGTTGAATCGGTTGGGACCTTATTCCCTGGAGCGTAGAAGAATGAGGGGAGATTTGATAGAGGTATATAAAATTATGATGAGTATAGATAGAGTAAATGCAAGCAGGCTTTTTCCACTGAGGCAAGGGGAGAAAAAAACCAGAGGACATGGGTTTAGGGTGAGGGGGGAAAAGTTTAAAGGGAACATTAGGGGGGGCTTCTTCACACAGAGAGTGGTGGGAGTATGGAATGAGCTGCCAGACGAGGTGGTAAATGCGGGTTCTTTTTTAACATTTAAGAATAAATTGGACAGATACATGGATGGGAGGTGTATGGAGGGATATGGTCCGTGTGCAGGTCAGTGGGACTAGGCAGAAAATGGTTCGGCACAGCCAAGAAGGGCCAAAAGGCCTGTTTCTGTGCTGTAGTTTCTATGGTTTCTATGGTTTATGGTTAGTGTGGTTCTCCTGATCAAAAATGGCATCAAGTCATTAGAAAAATGTTGAATCCTTGTGGGCTGAGTTAAGAAACTGCAATGGTAAATGGATCCTAATGGCAGTTATATATAGGCCTCCAAACAGTAGCTGGGATGTGAACTACAGATTTTAATGGGAAATAGAAAAGATGTGTCAAAAGGGCAATGTTAAGATAGTCATGAGAGATCTAAGTATGCAGGTAAATTGAGGGGAAATCAGGTTGGTAAGGGCTTGCAAGAGAGTGACTTTGTTGAATGCCTACAAGATGCTTTTTAAAGCAGCTTGTCATTGAGCCTACTAGGGGATCAGCTATACTGGACTGGGTGTTATGTAATGAACCAGAGGCGTTTGGGGAGCTTAAGATGAAGGAACCCTTAGGAGGCAGTGATATCAAATGGTTGAGTTCAACTTGAAATTTAATGGGGAGAAAGTCTGACATAGCTATATTTCAGTGGAGTAAAGGAAATTACAGTGGTTTGAAAGACGAGTTGGCCAAAGTAAATTGGAAGGAGATGTTGACAGGAGTGACAGCAGGGCAGCAATGGCTTGAGTTTCTTGGAAAAATGAGAAAGGTGCAGGATAGATGTATTCTCGAAAAAGAGAAATACTCAGATGTCAAAATAGTACAACTGTGGCTGAAAAGGGAAGTCAAAGTGAACGTAAAAGCAAAAGAGAGGGCATACAACAAAGCAAAAACTAGCAGAAAGATAGAGGATTGGGAATTTTTTAAAAAACCTACAAAAAACAACTAAAAAAATCATTAGGAGGGAAATGATGAAATGCGAAAGCAAGATGGCATACAATATAAAGATGGGTAGAAAAAGCTTTTTCAAGTATATATTTAAAAAAATAAGTCAGATGAGAATGGATATATGACCTCCAGAAAATGAGGCCAGAGAAATGATAATGTGGGGGGGGGGGGGGGGGGAGGACAAGGAGATGGCAGATGAACTAAATGAGTATTTTGCATCAGTCTTCACTGTGGAAGACACTAGCAGTGTGCCAGCTGTTGAAGGTTGTTAGGGAAGCGAAATGAGTGCAGTTACTATATATTTTTTAAAAAAAGGGAGAAAGCACTCAAAAAGCTGAAAGATCTAAAGGTACATGAGTCACCTGGACCAGATGAACTACAGCCCAAGGTTCTGAAAGAGGCAACTGTAGAGACTGGAGGCATTAGTAATGATCTTTCAAGAATCATTGGACTCTGGCATGGTTCAGAAGGACTGGAAAATTGCAAATGTCACTCCACTCTTTAAGAAAGTGGCAAGTGAAATACAATGTTGGAAATTGCATGGTCATGCACTTTGGTAGAAGAAATAAATGTTCAGACCATTTTCTAAATGGGGAAAAAAATCCAAAGATCTGAGATGCAGAACACCCTAAAGGTTAACTTGCAGGTAGAGTCGGTGGTGAGGAAGGCAAATGCAGTGCTAGCATTCATTTCAAGAGGACTAGAATATAAGACCAGGGATGTGATGTTAAGGCTTTATAAGGCACTGGTGAGGAATCACGTTGAGTATTGTGACCAGTTTGGGGCTCCTTATCTCAGAAAAGATGGCTAGCATTGGAGAGGTTTCAGAGGAGGTTCACAAGGTTGATTCCGGGAACGAAAGGGTTAACATACCGAGGAACATTTGATAGTTCAGGGCTTGTACTCACAGGAATTTAGAACAATGAGAGGGGATCTCATTGAAACCTTTCGAATGTTGAAAGGCCTAGACAGAGTAGATGTGGAAAGGATATTTCCTATGGTAGGAGAGTCTCGGACAAGAGAGCACAGCCTCAGGTTAGAAGGGTGTCCATTTAAAACAGAAGTGTGGAGAAATTTCTTTAGCCAGAGGGTGGTGATTTTGTGGAATTTGTTACCACAGAAAACTGTGGAGGCCAGGTCATAGTGGGTATTGAAGGCAGAGATTGATAGGTTCTTGATTGACTACTGCATCAAAGGTTACAGGGAGAAGGTTGGGGCTAAACAGGGGAAAAAGGATCAGCCATGATTGAATGGTGAAGCAGACTCGATGGGCCAAATGGCCAAATTCTGCTCCTATGTCATGTGGTCTACTAGGTCATTTTGCCCATCATGTCTGTTCTGCCATTTGATCACGGCTGATTATTTTCCCCCTCAGCCCCATTCTCCTGCCACCTTCCCATAACCTTTGATGCCTTCACTAATCGAGAACCTATCAGCCTCCGTTTTAAATATACTCAACGACTTGGCCTCCACAGCCATATGTGGCAATGAATTTCATATATTCTCCACACTCTGTCTAAGGAAATTCCAACTTATCTCTGGGACATCCTTCTATTCTGTGTCTCTGCTCTCTGGTCCTAGACTGTCTTACTATAGGAGATATCCTCTCCATATAAGACCATAAGATATAGGAGCAGAAGTAGGCCATTCGGCCCATTGAGTCTGCTCCACCATTCAATCATGGGCTGATTCAACTCTTCCAGTCATCCCTACTCCCCTGTCTTCTCCCCATACCCTTTGATGCCCTGGCTAATTAAAGACCTATCTGCCTTAAATGCACCCAATGACTTAGCCTCCACAGCACTCATGGCAACAAATTCCACAGATCTACTACCCTTTGACTAAAGTAATTTCTCTGCAATGTTCATTCTGCCCAGGCGTTTCAATGTTTCGTTAGTCTCAATGAGTTCCCCACAGCCCATCTATTCTTCAGTGAGTACAGACCCAGAGACATCACACATGCCTCAGACATTAACCCTTTTATTCTTGTAAACCCCTGGACCCTCTTCAGTGCCAGCACATCCTTTCCTAAATATGTGGCCCAAAACTGCTCACAATACTTCACATGTGGTCTGTCCAATGCCTTCTAAAGCCTCAGCCCCATTTCACATAATCCTTTATGAATTGAAGCATTCATTTATTCCTTGTTCAGAGTTGTCAGTCAAATCAGAAACTGGTAATGCATGCACTCTGTCTAATGAAATAAATGTTCATACATTTTGTCAGATCATTTTGTTATTAAATGGAAAGGAACGTACAGCAATAACTGAGGCATGCTCTCAAAGGACATTGAATTCTAATTCATTGTGAAACTCTTCCTGTGATTGATTTGTTCTTGCAAGGTGTCCCACAGAATTGGAATGTTTCATAATGCTGCACAAGATTGCTTGTACTCCGTAGTTTTCTTCTTCCTTTTTTCAAATATGTAGTATGGAACGTGCCTTTCCAGCCCAGTGAGCCGCACAGCCCGGTAACCCACCTATTTAATGCTAGCCTAATCACAGGACAATTTACAATGGCCGATTAACCTACTAACCAGTACGCCTTTGACAGTGGGGGGGAAACCAGAGCATCCAGAGTAAACCCACGTGGTTACAGGGGGAGCGTACAAACTCCTTACTGACTGTGGTAGGAATTGAACCCTGGTCACCGGTACTGTAAAGCGTTGTGCTAACCTGTACGCTACCGTGACACCTCATGGAGAAGGTAGCAACAAACTGTGATATTTTTTCCACGTTGGCTGACTGGGACTTTGGCCCCAGATTCATGCTAAATCTCAGGCGAAAATCAGAACTGATCATTAAGGTATGTTGTGCAGGTTTGGGAGGTTCGGCAATTTTTGCCCTGTCAGAGGTGGGTATCTGCAAAGAACTGAGCAGTATTCAGGGGTTTCCAGGAAAATGGAACTGCCACCTTCCATGGGAAGCATTAATCAGAAGTGTTCCCTGCTCGGAAATCCTTGTTACCTTGTGAGAATGAAAGGGGGTTTCCCAGCGTGCCGGGGTTCTCCCAGGTTCCCTGGCAAAATTTATCTCCTACCCAACATCAATAATACTGAGTTTTGGAGTCCAGTCCCAGGGCTGAAACACAAACTTTCCAACCTACCAACTCAGCACTGATATATGAGCTTTCGGCCTGGAGTGACAAGCTGGCTCCGAGCAACGAGTCTAAAATTGAAAGTTATTTTGCTCATTATAAATTTACTCAGAAGCAATAACAAACAGAATAAATAAAATAACTGTTTAGTGGATTGTTTGTTATAGTATAAAGAAGTCAGTATCCTTGCCTAACTAGTCGGATTATTTAGTCCTTACCTCATTGTTCTTTGTAAAATGTTGCTGTGTGTATATAACACCATTTCAATGGTTGCAAAATGTTTGGAAATGTTCTCCATGAGCTTTCTTTTCTTCTATTTCTCTCACTCTTCTGCCGCATTCCAGCACTTGGATGTTGCTGCAGGCCTTTGCTTCCCTCTGCAGCCACTACCTCAAAATGCTGCAAACAAGAGAAAATCTGCAGATGCTGGGAGATTTCATCGGGCCAGGCAGCATCTACAGAAAAGAGTTACGTCGACGTTCCGGGGCCAAAACTCTTTGGCAGGACTGAAACACGATACTCCAAAGTCCTGCTGAAGGTTTTGGTCCAAAATGTCGACAATACTCTTTTTCATAGATGCTGCCTGGCCTGCTGAGTTCCCTCAACATTCTGTGTGTGTTGCTTACCTCAAAGTATTATCTATTCTATTTATTTAGAGATACAGCGTGAAGAATTCCCTTCCGGCCTTTTGAGCCACAGCGTCCAGCAGCCCGCTGATTTAACCCCAGCCTAATCATGGGACAATTTACAATGACCAATTAACCCAATAACTGGCATGTCTTTGGACTGTGGGAGGAAACCAGAGTATCTGGAGGAAACCGATGCGCACAGGAAGGAATGTACAAGCCTGTACAGAGGACACTGGAAGGCATTGAACTCCAAACTCCGATGCTCTGAGCTGTAATAGCATTGCACTAACCATTACACTACAGTGGCGAGCTGTAGTTTTGTGAAGTGCAGCAATTCTTAGTGAAGAGCAAAGTTAGCCCGAGTGAATCAGATCCAATTTTAGGTTTCCAAGGAGATACAATTATACTTCCATTTGAGTGATTTGGAAATTAATGGTGACATTTTGATCTCTGCAGATCAGTGACGATGAAAAGGGTTATGACCCAGAGTTGTTTTGTATTCCGAAGCACTATGAAGAAGACCTTGAAAGAGTTTTCATTCCTCATGGGCTTATTATGGATCGGTAAGAGAGATTCCTTAAAGTTTTGTACCTGGGAGTTGGGCATTGTTGGAGATGCATTGTTATATTTATGCAGTCTGACTCCTCTGAAAGCAGCAAGACTTTGACAAAATTACTCTGTGCTACCCAATTCCCTCTTCAACACTTCACCTTTCCTGCCAATCGCCTCCTAGCTTCTCACTTCATTTCCCCTCCCCCAGTCATCCATCTTCCTCCTCATCTGGCATCACCTATCACCTACCAACATACTCCCTCTCTTCCTCCCACCTATTCTGGATTCTTCCCCTTTTATTTCCATTCCTGATGAAGAGTCTCAGCCCGAAATGTCAATTGTTTATTCCTCTCCTTAGATGCGGCTTGGCCTGCCGTGTTCCTCCAGCATTTTGTGTGTGTTGCTCTGAATTTCCAGCATCTGCAGAATCTCTTGTGTTTAGGACAACACTACTCAAACTGCATACGGAATTATTGGTTCCATAAACTAAAGTGCAGAATACAGAAGTTTATGTAGTATCTATGGAAAAGAGGACTGTCTGAACACGGGGGGGGGTGGGGGGGGTGGCTCGATTGATCTTGGAGTAGGTAAAGGGTTCTGCACAACATTGTGGGCCAAAGTACATGTACTGTACTGTACTGTTCTATGCTCAGCAGGTCAATCTGCATCTGTGGGAGAGGAATAACTTGGATTCATGGAGTCGTAGAGAAATAAAGCATGTAAGCAGGCCCTTTGGCCCACCTAGTCCGGACTGAAACTAATTAAACTGCCTACTCCCATCAACCTCCACCTGTACCATAGCCCTTCATACCCCTATCATCCATGTACCTATCCAACTTTTCCTTAAATGTTGACATTGAGCTTGCATGCTTCACTAGCGCTGGCAGCTTGTTCTACACTCCACAACACTCTGAGTGAAGAAGTTTCCCTTCATATTCCCCTTAAACTTATCTTTCAACCTTAATCCATGATCACTAGTTTGAGTCTTCCCAAACCTCATAATTTAGTATACCTCTACCAAGTCTCCTGTCATTCTTCTACACTCTTCGGAGGGGGGGGGGGGAGGAGTTTCTTCAAGTACATAAAGTGTAAGAGAGAGGTGAGAGTGGATATGGGACTGCTGGAAAACTATGCTGGAGAGGTAGTAATGGGAGACAATGAAATGGCAGATAATCTGTATATGTATTTTGCATAAGTCTTCATGGTGGAAGTCACTAGCAGTATGGTGGAAGTTCCAAGTGTTAGGGATCATGAAGTGAGTCAGGTTACCATAACTAGAGAGAGGGTTCTTGGGAAACTGAAAGGTCTGAAGGTAGATAAGTCAGCTGGACCAGATGGTGTATATCCCAGTGTTTTGAAAGGTGGCTGAAGAGATCATGGACACATCAGCAATGATATTTCAAGAATCACTAGAGTCCAGAATGGTTCGGAATGGACTAGAGAATTGCAAATGTCACTCCACTCTTCAAGAAGGGAGAGAGGCAGAAGAAAGGAAACTATAGGCCAGTTAGTCTGAATTCGGTGGTTCAGAAGATGTTGGAGTCGATTATTAAGGTTGAGTTGTCAGGGCACTTGGGAGCACATGATAAAATAGGTCATAGTCAGCGTGGTTTCCTCAAGAGAAAATCTTGTTTGACGTATCTGTTGGAATTCTTTGAAGTAACAAGCAGGATAGACAAAGGAGAATTGGTTGATGTTGTGTACTTGGATTTTCAGAAGGCCTTTGACAAGGTCCCACACATGAGGATGCTTAAAAAGCTACAAGCCCATGGTATTACAGGAAAGTTTCTAGCACAGATAAAGCAGTGGCTGACTGGCAGGAGGCAAAGAGCAGGAATAAAGGGAGCCTTTTCTGGCTGGCTGCAGGTGACTAGGGGTATTCCACAGTGCTCTGTGTTGGGACAGATTCTTTTTATGTTATATGTCAATAATTTTGATGATGGAATTGAGGGCTTTGTTGAAAGATTTGCAGACAATATGAAGATAGCTGGAGGGGCAGGTAATTCTGAGGAAGCAGAAAGACTACAGAAGGACAGACAGATTAGAAGAAAGGGCAAAGAAATGGCTGATGGAATACAGTGTATGGTCATGAACTTCAGTAACAGCAATGAAAGGGATAACTATTCTAAATGGAGAAAAAATCCAAAAATCTGAGATGCAAAGGGATTTATGAGTCCTTGTACAGGATTCCCTTAAGGTTAATTTACAATCTGTGCCTAAGAGGGCAAATGCAATGTTAGCATTCATTTCAAGAGGACTAGAATATAAAATCAAGGATATAATGTTGAGACTTTATGAAGCATCATGAGGCCAACTTGGAGTATTGTGAGCAGTTTTGGGTCAATTATCTCGGAAAGGATGTGCTGAATCTGGAGAGGGTTCAAAGGAGGTACAGGAAAATGATTCCAAGATTGAATAGCTTGTCATATGAAGAGCGTTTGATGGCTCTGGTCTGTATTGATAGGAATTTAGAAGAATGAGGGGTGACCTCATTAAAACCTATTGAATAGTGAAAGGCCTTGATAGAATGCATGTGGAGAGGATGTTTCCTATGATGGGAGAGTCTAAAACCAGAGGCGACAGCCTCAGAACAGAGGTACGTCCTTTTAAAATGGAGATGAGGAATTTCTTTAACCAGAGAATTGTGAATCTGTGGAATTCTTTGCCACAGGCTGCTGTGGAGGTCAAGTCTTCATGTAGGTTTAAGGCAGAGGTTGATAGGTTCTTGATTGGGCAGGGCATGAAGGGATACTGGGAGAAGGCAAAATAGTGTGGCTGAGTGGGAATATAGATCAGCCATGATGAAATGGTGGAGCCACTCGATGGGCCACACGGCCTAATTCTGATCCTATACCTTATGGTTTTACGGAATAAAGTTCCAGCGTTATGTCCAGCCATCTGTTCATCTTTCAGATTTCCAGTATCTGCAGTTGTTTGGATTTCATAAAGTCATAGGCACAGAAAAGTACAGCACAGAAACCATCTTTTGGCCTACCTGGTCAATGCCAAGCCGTTTAAACTGCCTACTCCTATCGACCTGCATTGGAACCATATCCCTCCATTCCCCTATCATCCATGTACCTATCCAGACTTCTCTTAAACTTTGAAATCAACCTCACATGCTCCACTTGAGCTGACAGTTTATTCCACACTCTCATGACCCTCTGAGTAAAGAAGCTTCCCCTCATGTTTCCCTTAAACTTTTCATCTTTCATCTTTCACCTTTAACCCATGATCTCTAGTTTTAGTCCCACCTAACTTCAGTGGAAAAAGCTTGCTTGCATTTACCCTATCTATCTTTCTCATAATTTTGTACCCCTGTCATATCTCCTCTTGGTCTTCTACGTTCCAAGAAATAAAGTCCTAACCTGTTCAATCTTTCCATATAACTCAGGTCCTCCAGATCCAGCAACATCCTTGTAAATTTTCTCTGTACTCTTTCAACCTTTTTTACCTCTTTCCCGTGGGTAGGTGACCACAACAGTTTTCAATATTCCAAATTAGGCCTCACCAACTTCCTGTACAACTTCATGGTAGCATCTAATCTCCTGTACTCAGTACTTTAATTTATGAAGGCTAATGTGCCAAAAGCTTTCTTTCCAACCCCATCAACCTGTGACATCACTTCAACGAATTATGGACCTGTATTCCCAGACACCTTTGTCCTACCACACTCCCCAGTACCCGACTATTCACTGTGTAAAACCTACCCTGACTGGTCCTGCTGAAGTACAAAACATCACAGTTGACTGCATGGAATACTTCTCTTTCCATTTAATTCAGCTGGAATTGTTAACCTTTGCTTCACCTCCCACAGCTGTTTCCCAGCTCTCTTGGCATTTCCATGATATTCTATTTAATTTCAGATTTCTAGTATCTGCAGTGTTTTGAATATCATCACTATTCAGGGCCCTAAACAGTCCTTCCAGGTGAGGTGGTGCTTCACCCGCGAAGTTGTTGGGTTACTTATTGAATCTGATGCTCCCAAATTGGCCTCCTCCACATCAGTGAGACTTGATGCAGACTGGAGGATCACTTCATCGAGCACCTTCTGCTGCAATAGCTGGGATCTCCTGGTGGCCACCCATTTCAATTCCACTTCCCATTCCCACACTGACATGTCTGGCCATAGCCTCCTTTTCTGCCACAATGAGGCCAAGTGCAGATTAGGGAAACCAACACAAGGATTGTCTAAGTACAGCTGCTTTACTAAATATATCAGAAACACAAGAGTTTCTAGAGCAACACACACAAATTTAACCAATTTCCCCTGGGATCACTAAAGTATGACTATGACAAAATGCTGAAGAAACGCAGCAAGTCAGGCAGCATCAATGGAAATGAATCAACAATTGCTGTTTTGGGCCAAGACTCTTCATCAGGACTGGAAAGGAAGGGGGAAGATGCTAGAATAAGAAGGTGGGGGAGCAACACCTCATATTCTGTCTAGGTAGCTTCCAACCTGGTGGCATGAGCATCGATACCTTCTGGTAATTTTCCCCCTCCCCTTTCATTTCCCAACACTGCCCTCTTACCTCTTCTCGTCAGCTGCCTATAACCCTCTTTAATATCCCTTCTCTTTCCCTTTCTCCCATGGTCTACTCTCCTTTCCTATCAGATTCTTTCTTCTCCAGCCCTTTTGTCTTTTCTACTTATCACTTCCTAGATTCTTGCTTCATGTCCCCTCCCCCACCCACCTGGCTTCATCCGTCATCTTCCAGTTTGACCTCCTTCCCCCACCCACTTTCCCCATTCTTTTCCAGTCCTGATCCGAAATATTCTTTTCCAGTCTTTCCCATTCTTTTCCAGTCTTGATTGGAAACATCAATGTTTATTCATTTCTATCGATGCTGCCTGATCTGCTGAGTTCCATCAGCATTTTATGTGTGTTACTAATATATCATATTTTTCAGTATATAGAAGTTCAGCACCAACCATCTCGTTAATAAAGTTTCTGTGAGTTTTGAGGCCAGTTATCAATTTGAAATGTTTCATATTGGCCAATAATCTGCATCATTCAAAATTAAAAAAGCATGTCTTAAAAAAGCATCTCAATCATGTCTTAAAGCATGTCTTAAAAAAGCATCTCAATCTGACAGAAAATTTGTGGGCAGAACTGAAAAAGCGTGTACGAACAAGGAGGCCTACAAACCTGACTCAGTTACACCAGTTCTGTCAGGAGGAATGGAACAAAATTTCAGCAACTTACTGTGAGAAGCTTGTGGAAGGCCATCCAAAATGTTTGACCCAAGTTAAATAATTTAAAGGCAATGCTACCAAATACTAACAAAGTGTATGTAAACTTCTGACCCACTGGGAAAGTGATGAAAGAAATAAGAGCTGAAATAAATCATTCTCTCTACTATTATTCTGACATTTCACATTCTTATAGTAAAGTAGTGATCCTAACTGAAATAAGACAGGGAATGTTTTCTAGGATTAAATGTTGGAAATTGTGAAAAACTGAGTTTAAATGTATTTGGCTAAGGTGTATGTAAACTTCTGACTTCAACTGTATGTATCATTGTATACAACCCTGAGATTCACTGTTTATTTTTGAGAAACTTTGAACTTTTTACTGTGCCATGGACTGTTCTTCATCAAGTTATGGTATTGTTGCGCTGTTGTAACTATATGTTAGAATTATGTGGTTTTGTTGGTTTTTTCAGTCTTGGTCTGTCCTGTGTTTTTGTGATATCACACCGGAAGAATATTGTATCATTTCTTAATGCATGCATTACTAAATGACAATAAAAGAGGACTGCATGTCCTCATAATCTAATCTAATCTAATAATCTAATCTATTTCCCTCCATAGGCTGCCTGACTTGCTGAGTTACTCCAACACTGTGTGTGTGTGTGTGTGTGTGTGTGTGTGTGTGTGTTTGTTTTTCAAGATTTCCAGTATCTACAGAATCTCTTGTTCGTTGACTTTCAGCAAGAAATGTATTGCGCTGCAGTTGAGATATTATACACAATTGCAAGCCTTTTGCCACCTGCAGAAGGTTCACACAAAGCTTGCCAGGAATGATGCAAAGTTTGGTAACAAGTATAGGAACTTGGAATTAGTGAAACAATTCATGTGAGAGGAGAAGCTTCTTGACAAGCTTGTTGCAACAACCACTTTTTTATTGTTAACCTGAGAATGGGGAGTTAGGAAATAATGCAACTGATAGCTTGGCATCCATTGTAAAGGTGAGACTGCAATTAAGATTTCTCTTGGCACTTAGGAAGAGCCAATAATGACCTGTAAAGAATATCTCTCATCTGAGTAAACCTTTTGAATGTTTGAGGTAAAGAATAAATTGTAGAGGAATTTGATAAGATTTTACATAATCTCTTAATTTCCCTCCCACTCCATTTTTCTATTCCCCACTCTGGTTTCTAATCTCTAATCTACCTGCCTATCACCTCCCCCTGGTGCCCCTCCTCCTTTCAAAGGTCCACTCTCCTCTCCTGTCAGATTCCTTCCTCTCCAGTCCTTTACCTTTCACACCCCCCCTGGCTTCACCTATCACCTCCTCGAGAAAGTCTGCAGATGCTGGAAATCCAAGGCGCACACAGAAAATGCTGGAGGAATGCAGCAAGTCGGACAGCATCTTCCTCCCCGCTCATTCCGGCCTAATGGCTAAAGCTGAACACGCTATTGCAAGCGTAGCCTCACCAACATCTTGAAACCATTAATAATTCAATTAATAATTAATTGGATTCTTGCCAGTGGGGATTTCATTTTGTTTATTTATTTAGCGATATGCCACGAAGTAGGTCCTTTGAGCCACATGGCTTCAGCAATCCCGATTAACCCAAGCCCTCATCTCAGAGCAATTGACAATGACCAATTAACCTACCCGGTATGTCTTTGCATTGTGGGAGGAAACCAGAGAAAACCCATGCATTCCACGGGGAGGATGTGCGGAGACTCCTTATGGAATGGCACCGGAATTGAACACCCAACCCTGGAACGCACTGAGCTGTAATAGCATCGTACTAACTGCTATTCTACCGTGGCTTTAAGAGACACAGACCTAAGAAATGCATGAGGGAAGAAAAATATCAAGCATAAAAGCTCTGGAACAGGCAGGAGGGGGTGAAAAGCCTGTTGTGTGTTTATTCTCCCTAATTGAGAACTGAATGGTGTTGAATAGTGGTCCAACACTGAAAGGGTAGGTCGTGAAGCACTGATGTGGTGAATCAGTAACAAGGATCATTAACTCAAGAGAAGCCATTAGTAGGTTGAAGGCAGAAGTTGGAGGAGATGTTTTTCACTTGGAAGTTTATTGAAGCAAAGAAAAATGCTCTTGTTTGTTCTGAAAGGCAGTTAAAGCAATGTTAGATTATGAGAACATTCAGTCCTCTTTTATTGTCATTTAGAAATGCATACATGCCTAAAGAAATGATACAATGTTTCTCTGGAGTGATATCACAGAAAACAGGACAAACCAAAGACTAACACACTGACAGAACCACATAATTATAACATATAGTTACAGCAGTGCAAAGCAATGCCATAATTTGATGAAGAACAAACCATGGGCACGGTAAATAAAATCTCAAAAGTCCTCGAGTCGATGATTCCTGAGTCCCCGATAGCAGGCGGCAAAAGGGAGAAACTCCCTGCTGTAAACCTCCAGGCACTGTCAACTTGCCGATGCCTTGGAAGCAGCCGACCACGGCCGACACAGAGTCCACCCGTCCGAAAACTTCGAGCCTCCGACCAGCCTCTCCGATACAGCCTCCCGAGCGCCATCCTCTGCCGAGCGCCTTCGACCTCGTCCCGGCCGCTGAAACACGCAAAGCCGAGGATTCGGGGGCCTTCTACTCCGGAGATTCCGGTTACCACACAGCAGCAGCGGCAGCGAAGCAGGCATTTCGGAAGTTTTCCAGATGTTCCTCCGTGCTCTCACATCCGTCTCCATCAAATCAGAATTGTGCATGGTCCCCTACTTGACAGATAACAGACATTGCCACCGAAGTGGCCGTGCACGCTGCCGTCACGCTGCCATCTTCTCCTCCTCCATACTCCTTTTATACTGAGAATTGTGCAGGCAGTAGCTGGACAAGCATGTGCAGTCGGAACTGAAGGAGATGGCTGCATCACAGCTTGACTTGGCAACTCCACTGCTCCAGGCTGCAGGAAATTACAGAAAGCTGTGAACACAGACATCACAGTCTATCACACTCACCGGCCGCTCTGCCATTGACTCCGTATACATATCCCGCTGGAAACCAGCTAGCATAATCAAGGATGGCCTTATCCCATTGTTATAAGGAATTCTTGTATGATTGCTCAGAGCTGCCCTCCAGTGTTTGCTTGTGCTCGGTGGAAGACAAACTGGACTAAGGGAACACCCCATGCATCATCAATGTACAGGCCATGCCACTCAGGGATATTTAATTTTTTTTTGTGATTCTGCCTTTCTGCTATCGTAACTATATGTGCTATGTGCTGCTTGTACTGTGTTTTGCAGCTTGGCCCTGGAGAAGCACTGTTCCGTTTGGCTGTACTCGTGTATGGTTGAACGACAATTGAACTTGAACTTAAGTGCTCGATCTTTCAATCTATCTTGTATCATTTGCACTTTATTTGTCTATCAGCGCTGCATTTTCTACATTCTGCCATTTTTATTCCTTTTGCACTACTTTGATGTACTTGAATATGGAATCTATCTGGATAGCATGCAGACATCTCATAGAACATAGAATAGTACAGCACAGTACAGGCACTTCGGCCCACAATGTTGTGCCGACCCTCAAACCCTGTCTCCCATATAACCCCCCACCTTAAATTCCTCCGTATACCTGTCTAGTAGTCTCTTAAACTTCACTAGTGTATCTGCCTCCACCACTGACTCAGGCAGTGCATTCCACGCACCAACCACTCTCTGAGTAAAAAACCTTCCTGTAATATCCCCCTTGAACTTCCTACCCCTTATCTTAAAGCCATATCCTCTTGTATCGAGCAGTGGTGCCCTGGGAAAGAGGCGCTGGCTATCCACTCTATCTATTCCTCTTATTATCTTGTACACCTCTATCATGTCTCCTCTCATCCTCCTTCTCTCCAAAGAATAAAGCCCTAGCTCCCTTAATCTCTGATCATAACAGTACATGCACATCTCAGTACATGTTATTTCATTTTTATTTAGAGGTACAGTGCAGAACAAGTTCTTCCGGACCAACGAACCACATTGCCTAGCAACTCACTGATTTATGCCTAGCTTAGTCACAGGATAATTTACAATGACCAATTAACCTGCTAACTGGTATTCCTTGGAATGTGGGAGGAAACCAGAGCACCCAGAGGAAACCCATGCGGTCATAGGAAGAATGTATGAACTTCTTGCAGGCGACATCAGCATTGAACTCTGAACTCCACCCTAAACTGTAATAGCATTGCTATGCTACGCTACTATGATTGATGACAGTAATTGACCAATTACTAGTTCTAACAGTGGCAGTGGTGTGGTGCGGGTGGATGTTATAAAAACCATCGCAAGGATATTAAAGGTTATGAGGAGAAGGTAGGAAAAGGGGTTGAGAGGGAAAATTAAGTGAGTCATGATCAGATGGTAGACTGGTCTCAATAGGACGAATGGCCTAATTCTGCTCCCTTGTCTTATGGTCTTACAATGTGTGACAAACCAGAAGCAGAGAAGTACCTTACAAGATTTTGCGTGAATAAGTGCATTGACTGATATGTCAAAAATGATATAAATATTCTTGGGCTAAATGACTTATCTGTATCCTTGGGGAGGAATAGAATTAGTTTTTTCATTGCATGTTGGATATTATTTCTTAAGCAAATTTGTCTTTTTATTCCAGACTCATTTAATTAACTTCACCCAGCTACTGCTTTAATACGAATTGTCTCTGTGTCTTGACATAAAAATAAGGAGAATGAGTCATGCACCCAAACCTTAGAGTCTGATCACAATTCATTAACATCATGGTTGACCTTGCAGCTTGGCTCCATTATCCTGCATTATCCCCACGTTCCATTACTATCAGGAAATCATCATATGCAACCTTGAGATTCATTTACTTGTGGCTGTTCACAGAAAATACAAAGAAACAAAAATAATGAGCAATAAATATCAAAACAAGAGATGAAAAGGCCTTGAAAGTGATTCCATAGGTGGTAAGAACAATTCAATGTTGGGTTGAATAAAGTTGCATGAAGTTATCCCCTCTGGTTCAAGAGCCTGATAGTTAAAGGGTAATAACTGTCCTGGTGGTGTGTGTCCAGAGGCTCCTGTACCTCCTCCCTGATGGCAGAAGTGAGAAGAGAACATGGCCTGGATGGTGGGGGTCCTTGATGATGGATGCTGCTCTCCTGCAACAACACTCCATCTAGATTTGATCAATGCTGGGGAGGGCTTTATCTGTGATGGACTGAACTGAAACTCTAGTGTAGAGAACCTAAGGTTCCACCACTTTGTGGGTGAGGAATCTTCGCCTCAGCTCAGTCAAAATGACAAACTCTGTATTCTGAAAATATGATCCTAATTTCTAGACGACTCGTTCTGGGGAAGTGTCTCACTCTGACAGCTCAGTGGGAATTATAGATTTATAGATTAGCTTTATTTGTTACATATAAAGTCAATGCCTACAGTTTAATATATAATTTAAGTCAATGACTATCACAGTCCAAATATGTGCTGGGGGGAGCCCGCAAGTGTCACCATGCTTTTGGCGCCAACGTAGCATGCACGCAACTTATTAACCTTAACCCGTGTGTCTTTGGAATGTGGGAGGAAACTGAAGTACCAATAAGGAGACCCATAAGGTCATGGAAAGAACATCCTAACTCCCTACAGTGGTGGGAATTGAACCCCAATTGCTGGTACGTGCATTGCATTATGCTAACGTGCTGCTCATTTTGCAGATTTCCATGCGATCACCTCTCCTTATTCAAAACTATAGCAAACAGTGGGCTTGTCTTCTGCTTCTGACCCATAGACCTCTGGCTTACTGATCCAGTAATTTAACCGTCATGTCACCATACCATCTGAAGCTAGGTTTGGTACATGAGCTGGTGTTGTATGGGGGCCCAGTGCCATTTGGCAATAATTACCTATTTGTTCTTTCTCTTTGCAAAAGGACCGAGCGGCTAGCCAGAGATATAATGAAGGATATGGGCGGCGATCACATCGTGGTGCTTTGTGTACTGAAGGGGGGTTACAAGTTCTTTGCTGATCTGTTGGACTACATCAAGGCTCTGAACAGGAACCAGGAAGAGTCACTCCCAATGACTATTGATTTCATCAGGTTGAAGAGTTACTGCGTAAGTACAGCGGCTTCCTGGATTAGGAATAACTTGGCGTGCGGACATCTGATCTTATCCAAATTCTCCCAGACAGTTGAAAAGTAGTTTTCAATATGGTAATCAAAAATATGTCATGGTATTCATTTAATAACTGAATTATAGGTAGATTATGGGTCAATAATACAATGAAGTGACTTATAGCAGTGTATATAGAGAGGTTATTATAGAAAATAGTTGTATAATGTTGGGCACCCTGTTATAGGAAAGATATTGTCAAACTGGGAAGGATGCAGAAGAGATTTTCGAGGATGCTACCTGGAAAGGCTAAAGATTAGAAACCAGAGAAAGTCTGCAGATGCTGGAAATCCAAGCAACACACACAAAATGCTGGAGGAACTCAGCAGGCCAGGCAGCATCAATGGGGGGGGGGAAGTACAGTCGACATTTTGGGCTGAAACCCTGTGGCAGGACTGGAGAGGAAAAAGCTGAGGAGTAGATTTGAAAGGTGGGTGGGAGGGGAGAGAGTAATGCCAGGTAATAGTTGAAACTTGGTGGGGGGAGGGGAATGTGGCAAAGAGCTAGGAAGTTGGTTGATGAAAGAGACAGAAGGCCATGGAAGAAATAAGAAAGGAGGGGGAGGAGGAACACTAGAAGGAGGCAATGGGCGGGCAAGGAGATAACATGAGAGAGGGACAAGGGGGTGGGAAGATTAGCTTTATTTGTATGTCATCGAAATATACAGTAAAATGTGCCTTTAGAGTCAATGACCAACACAGTCTGTGAATGTGCTGGGGTAAGCCCGCAAGTGTAACCGTACTTCCGCCGCTGATATAGAATACCCACAGCACTAACCTATACGTTTTTGGAATGTGGGAGCAAGCCGGTGCACTAGGAGGAAATACATACAGTCACAGGGAGAACGTACAAACTCCTTACCGACACTGTCAGGAATTGAACCCTGATCTTCTGATTGCTGGCATTGTAAAGTGTTACACTAAACCCTTATGCTACCGTGCTCAAGGGCCTGAGTTACAGGGAGAGGTTGGCTATGCTGCATCTTTATTCCCTGGAGCGCAGGGGAATGAGAGATGACCTCGTAGAAGTTCATAATATTGTGAGGTTTACAAATAAGGTGGACAGTCTTTTCCCCAGAGTTGCAGAGTCCGAAACTAGAGGGCACAGGGATGAGATAAGAGGGGAGAGATTTAAGAAAACCAAGAGGTAACTTCTTCACACTGAGGTTAGTGAGTGCCTGGAATGAGCTGCCAAGGGAAGTTGCTAAGGCAGTTGCTAAGAAGCATTTCAGTAGGTACTTAAATTGCAGGGGGTTTGGTGGGTTTATGAGCCGAATGCAGGCAACTGGGGCTAGCAGGGAGGATGTTACAATCAGCATGGACCAGATCGGCTGAAGGCCCTTTTCTCCTGCTGTATTGATTTTTAACTCTGTGCTCTAACATGGATGTTTCTGACTTGAAGAGAAATTAGATTACTGGCAGTCCTCAGGAGTCGAACCCTTACATAATCCAGGGACTGTGTCCACTTTGCTTCTGACTATTTTTGTATTGGTGCAGGTGGCCTGTTCAAAGCTGCAGTGTACAATGGAATAGCAAGTGTTGGCAATGGATCTCAAGGTGCCAGTATCTGGATTCTAGTCACTGTGCTCCCTGATATTTAATGGAATAGGATGTCCAGGCATTACGGCACCAGAGAGAATGGCTCCGAATGTGCCCCGATTTCCCCAGTGTCACGTGGTTTTGTTTCTCCAATGGGTCTCCACCCAGAATCAGTCAGATGGTTAGTCATTGCTTCCTCTACCCTAGGAAGAGGCTGCAGCACAGGATGCAGTGCTAGAATGGGGTTAAGTGTGTTGCCTGAGTGGTTGCGGTAGCATCTGGGCCATCTGTCAAAGACGGATGCTAGGGTTTTGGGGACTGGTAAGTGAGCAGAGGTTAATGAACTTCAGCCGGGAGAGAAGGATAATAGTTGTAGAGCACTACAGCACAAAATCAGCCCTTCGGCCCATCTGGTCCATGCCAACCTGATCTTCTCCCTATCCAATCTATATCCACCTGGACCATATGTCTCCATTCCCTTCCAATCCATGTATTTGTCCAAATTTCTCTTAACTATTACAATTAACCGAATATCCACCACTTTCACTGACAGCTCCACCACCATCTGAGTGAAGAAGATCCCCCTCAGATTCCCCTTGAATATTTCCCATTTTACCCTAAACCCATGACCTCTGATTCCATTCTCACCCAACCTGAGAGGCAAACATCTGCAAGTATTCACCCTGCCTAAACCCCTCATAATTTTGTAATTTTGTCACAGCAGCACTAGGGATCCGGGTTCAATCCTGACCTCTGGACCTTGTGAAGTTGATACCGTGATCTTGTGGGTATTCTGGCTTCCTCCTGCATCTTGAGGATCTGCTGCTGGGCTCCTTAGCCACTGTGACTGTAGGTTTGTGCCACAAAGAGTCAAAAGGAGAGATGGGTGTGTATCGGGGGAATAAATCACAGGGGCACGGGGAAAATGCAGAAGGGTTTATGGAACTCTCCTGGGAGCTGGCATGGATCTGTTGGCCTGAATGGCCACCTGTTGGGTTGTTATACTGGAAGCATGCCTTGGTCAGGTGGCCATTCTTTACCTGTGCCCGGGAAATGTAAGCTACTGCACTGTAAGGAGCAGTTACATCAAATGTCTAGATGTTACACTCAGTGGCCACTTTATTAGGTACAGGAGTGGAACCCGGTGTGGTTTTCTGCAGCTGTAGCCCATCCACTTCAAGCTTCGACGTGTTGTGCATTCAGAGATGCTCTTCTGCACACCACTGTTGTAACGTGTAGTTAATTGAGTTACTGTCATCTTCCTGTCAGCTTGAACCAGTCTGGCCATTTTCCTCTGACCTCTCTCATTAACAAGATGTTTCACCCACAGAACTACAGCTCGCTGGATTTATTTTTGCACCATTCTCTTGTCAGCTCTAGAGATGATTGTGCATGAAAATCCCAGGAGATCAGTTTCTGAGATGGTCAAACCACCCCATCTAGCATCTACAGTCAAAGTCACTTAGATCACATTTCTTCCCTATTCTGTTGTTTGGTCTGAACAACAATTGAACCTCTTAACCATGTCTGCATGCTTTTAAAAAAAAATTGAGTTGCTGCCACTTGATTGGCTGATTAGATATTGGCATTAACAAGCAGGTGTGCCTAATAAAGTGGCCACTGAGTGTAACAATGATAATATCATGCGTCTATTTCCCAGGAGGTGTGACTGAATAATGTTCATAGTAAGATTTTTTTTTAAGTCTCCCTTTCCTGGAGTACTGCGTGCAGTTCTGATCTGCTTATTGAGGAATGATACATTGGCAGTGCAGAGGAGTTGATTCTGGAGATGAGGGGGTTAGCCTATACGGAGAGTTTGAGTCATCTATGATCTTACTCGTGTTAATTCAGAAAAATGAGAGGGAATCTTGCAAAAACATATGAGCTTATATAAAATAATAAAAATGTAAGATCAGGGAAATTTGATAGAGGTTTACAAAATTATGAGGGTATAAATAGGGTAAATGCAAGCAGGCTTTTTTTTTCTCCCATTGAGGTTATGTGAGACTAGAACTAGAGGTGATGTGTTTAGGGTGATGGGTGAAATGTTTAAGGGGACCATGATGAGAACCTCTTTGCTCAGAGGGTAGTGAGAATATGGAATGAGCTGCCAGTGGAAGTGGCAAATTCGATTTCAACATTTAAGAGAAATTTGGATAGGTACATGGTTGGGAGGGGTATGGAGAGCTATGATCTAGGAGCAGGTTAATGGTACTAGGCAGATTAATAGTTTGACATGGACTGGAAGGGCCAAAGGCTCTGTGTCTGTGCTGTACTGTTCTATGACTCTGTGAAAGGGATAGATAAGATGGAGGAAGGAAAATTGTTTCCACTAGTAAGTGGATGGTACAGGAACAGAGTGGTCAGCATGATTGCCTCCCGATTCCTTGAAACCTTTAAACCAGCACCAGCTCTAAGATCAGGGTTCAATTCCTCCTGCCTGTAAGGGGTTTGCACGGGGTTCCTCTGGGTCCTCCACTTTCCTCTCATATTCAAAAGGCATACTATTTTGGGTAAGTGTGCTGTGGGCATACTATGCTGGTGACACTTGCAGGTCAGCCTCCCAGCACATTCTTGGGCTGTGTTGGTCGGTGACGCCAACAACACATTTCACTGTGTATTTGAATAGAGGTGTGGCAAATAAAGCTAATCTTTAAAAATGTGACCAGAACTAGAGGCATAACCTCAACGTACTGAAATGAGGAGAAATTGCTTTTCCCAGAGAGTAGTGAATCTGTGAAATTCTCTGCACGCAGAAGCAGCAGAGGCTACCTCGTTAAATATACTTAAAGCACAGTTAGATAAATTTCTGCATAGCAAGGGAGTTTAGAGTTGTGGGGAAAAGGCGGGTAGATTGGGCTTGCATAACAGCCAGATCAGCCATGATTAAATTGAATAGCAGGGTAGGCTCAATGGGCCAGATGGCCAACTCCTGCTCCTGTTTCATCTGTTCTTGTGTCCCCTGGCCCAGAATGACTTGAGGCCAATTGTACCATTTCTGCAGTTACTTTGCCCTGTTGTTTGATGATGTTCGGACTGGGTAATGGACCAGTGCCTTGCATGTCTGTACAGCACATTTACACACGGTTCCCATCAAATGAGCCATCTGGCTGACGTGTGCCCTTGAGATATCATTAATGCCCAACTTTGAATTCATTAGCTTAAATATTGCATTTGTTTTGAGGTAATAACTTGTTAAATATAGATGAGGGAACACATGGACTACTGCCAAATGTATCTTTAGGAACTATAGAAATGTGAACAGCAATCTGCTGATAACTTGCCTCCTGATTCCCGAAAACCTTTACAGCAGCTATGAGGAACATCAGTAACATGATGGAATGTTTTCTACTTAGCTGAATGAGTATATTCTCAGATAAAGAATCTGGGCCTGAAATATTGACTGTTTATTCCTTTCCATAGAGGTTGCCTGACCTTCTAGGTTCCTCCAGCATTTTGTATGTTTGCACTGGATTTCCAGCATCTGCAGAGCCTCTTGTTTTTATGAGTATAGTTCCAGTAGCACTCAACATTATGCTGGGTAAACATGGACCCTGTCAACCCCCTTAAACACTTATTTGCTCCACCACTGGTTGTAATTTGTGTCTTCTTCAGAATGCACCGCGGGAGCTTGTCAAAAACCCTTCACAGACCCAGCACCAAGAAAGACGAGGCTTGAAGCACAGGGGGACACCTGAAGGTTCTTAACATCATTCCTTCATCATTGCTGGACCTAATCAGATTCTGATTCAAATTCATTTATTGCATCTACATTGAAACATACAGTGAAATGCGTCGATTTGTGTTAGCAGCCATCACACTTGGGGATGTGCTGGAGGCAGACAGTAAGTGTTGCCTCACGTTCCAGCACCAAGGGAGCATGCCCACAGTGTTCAGCAGAACAATGCAAGCAGCAGCAGCAATCAGCAAAACAATAGCCAAACAAGACCCTTCCCTGCACACCCACATACCTCCAACCCAAAAAAACTTTCGAACACCTCCATCAAACTTTCCATCTGATCCACATCCTGCTGTGGCTTTCCCTATCCACAACATGCTGTGGCTTTCCCTATCCACAACAGATAAGCTGGGTTTTCCTGATGGCCACCCATTTTTATTTAACTTCCCATTCCCATATTACTCCTCTACTGCCATGATGAGGCTACTCTCAGGTTTGAGGACTGATGTCTCATATTTCATCTGGATAGCCTCTGATCTGATGGTATAAGCATTGATTTCTCTTTCCAGTAATTTCTTCCCCCCCCCACCCTGTTCTTCCCCCCTCCCCCTCTGTTCTTCCCCTCCCCTCTGTTCTTCCCCCTCCCCCCGTTCTTTTCCCCCCATTCTCCCCCCTGTTCTTCCCTTTTCCATTTCCCCATTCCAGTTCCCTGCTTACCCTTCTCTTCTCCCCACTTGCCTATCACCTCCTTTTGATGCCCCTTCTCTTTCCCTGTCTCTCATTGTCCACGGTCCCCTCCTGTCAGACTCTTTTCTCAGCCCTTTACCTCTTCCACTTAACCTCCCTCACCGCTTCTCACTTCATCCCTCCCCCTCACCAACCCACGCAATGTCCTCCTAAGCTGGTCTCACCAATCACCTGTCTTCCCCTCCTCCCACCTTCTTATTGTGGCTTTTTCCCCCTTCCTTTCAATTCCTGGTGAAGGGTCTTGACTTGAAACGTTGACACTTTATTCCCCTTCATAGATACTGCCTGACCTATGGAGTTCCTCCAGCATTTTGTGAGTTTTGAGGCATCTGCAGACTTACTGATCACTCGATACATGTACCACATCAAGTCGTTACCAGACATCACAAACAAAAGGTGGCAACACCTATCCCTGAAGTACACCACTGGTCACCAACTTTGCCAGCAAAGCATCCAGTACCCTCCACCCCTGCTGGACCATCCACAAAATGAACAGCCCATGCACACTGAAGGCTCTCACCGCCACTGAATAAACAGGCGCCTTCTCCAGCAACTTGCCTACCCTCCTCCTCACTTGACTCAGTGAAAATAACGAGTCCCTGAATCCCTCACTCAACAGCACAATGGCAGCACCTTCAGCTGAAGGACTGCACAGTTCAAGTGCGGGGCTCACCTTAACCCCGTGGGTGATTGGGGGCGGGTGATAAATGTTGGCCGTTATCAGGAGCAACACATCCCGTAAACGGAATAAAGCAAAATAGAAACAGCTCATTGTAAAACTGTATCAATACCCACAGTGGATTAGAGCCAGAGACAGTTATCAGGTTCATTATAATGTCATGAGATTTGTTCTTCAGCAGCAATAAAGAAGTATATATAGTATAATATACAGGAGGCCTTTATGGGTCACAGTTGAATATAGATATTGTTTATGTTTGATATGTAAACCAGGGCAGTACGATATGGAAAGCAAACTGTTGTCCTTGTAGCAAGCTCTCCAGCTCCATGCAGCTGATAAATCCAAGAGAATGGCAGAGACCGATACAGTTTGGCAGCAGTGGTAGGAGTTGCCAGTCAGTGTTGAATTTGATGTAGGACTGCCTTAGGGACTCCAGCTCCAATTTTTTTTTTTCTGGGGTTACTCCTGAATCCTTCCCCATGAGTGGGTACAGCTGCAAGGCCGTATAGGTTTGAGATCAGAGATTTCCTTATCCTGGATGGAGCTGCCAACCATGGCAAATGGGCCCCATCTGCCCAAAGTGACTGGTTTTAAGGTACCAGTAACCCACTTTTGCCCCTTCTGGTAGTAGAAATGGATCCACCAGGCTAGTAGATGAACCACACGTGAGGGCCAGGATCTGGACGTGGTTGTGGGAGCATTTCCTATATATGTATGTGTATGTAGTGCAAAAAGAGAGCAAAATAAAGATGTGAGGTGGTGTTCATGGGTTCATTGTCCATTCAGAAATCTGAGTTTACCTTGATTTGGAATGATGTCAAGTGAGACCAGAATTAATTGCTGGTGAAGCTCTTCTGATAGTTGTTGACACAATAAAAATTACTTCTCACTGTTTTATTGTGCATTATATAGAACGATCAAACTGCAGAGGAAGTGAAAGTTATTGGAGGGGATGATCTGTCTTCACTGACTGGGAAGGTAGGTATAATTCTCTCACTGATGCTGGAATGGTTTAAGCAAAGCATTGATGGTCAGTACCACTTCAGACTAGGAGAAATTCGGTACCCCAAATACAACAATGCTGGTAAAAGCAGTTTTGTTAACTTCTTTCTCCAACAAGATAACCTTCAACTTAATAATTCCATGATGGCTTTTTTTTTAATGCATCCTTGAACTATCCTCTACCAATGCAAGTCTCATTCTCACAAGTAACAAGATGGATGGAGTGACCATTTCCAGTGCAGGAAATTTCTGTGGATTTCACTTGTTACTCTCACCGTTTGATGACCTCCTGTACCCACCCCCACACATCGTTAGAACTCTTGTCCTAGTTGGCAGATCCTCACCATGTTGCCCTGTTTTCTTTGAATTTCTTCAGACTGCTTTACTGGACTGTTTGCTCCATTCTCCTGACTCTGCTCTCCCGTGCATTGTCCCCCAATGTCTCTGCACCCCGGAGCCTCCTGCCTGGATGGATAGAGCCTGCAGACGATTGTAAACTCAGCCAGCTCCATCACAGGCACATCCCTTCCCACCATTGAAGACATCTTCAAAAGGCATCATCAAACAGGCACTGTCCTTCATTAAGGGTCCTCACTGTCCAGGACAAAGCCTCTTCTCATTACTACTATCACGAGGGGGTACAGGAGCCTGAAGAGACACACTCAATGTTTTAGGAACAGCTTCTTCATCTCTGGCATCAGATTTCTGAATTGTCCATCAACCTGTGAACACTGCCTCGCTATGCCTGTATTTTTTTTATTTCAAATTTGGAAATTGTTTTATGTCTTGCATTGTACTGTCACCACAAAACAACCAATTTCATGATCTTTGTCAGTGATAATAAGCCTGATTCTGATTCTGAGCTCCTTCCCCTCTCCACCTTCACCTTCCACCACTGGTCTTCCCGTTAACTTTGTTTCTCTAACTTCATTGATGTGCCTCCTTTTGTAATGGAGGTGCTCTCTCTTCATGAGAAATAAAAGCAGGAGTGGGTCAAGCAGACCAAGAAAGCTTGCTCCACCATCCAATCACTTCAAGGAATGATCACCATTCCCACTGTTCCTCCTCAAATGTCTGTTGCTCTCATTCTGGCACTGAAATTCTCAATGCCAGAGCAACCACAGCTCATGGGAGCAAAGAAGACCAAAGGTTCACCATGAAATTCCCCTTCATCTCTATCCTTGGAGGCTGACTCTTCATCCTAAGACTTTACCTCGATGGTCTTGACTCTCCAACAGGGAGAAACATTGCCACTGCCACTGTCCTCTCAATCCCATCATGCCTTGAAGCGCACACAGAGCAAGGACTTGACAGATTCCTGACTCCATTCAGATTCAGATTTATTTATCATGTGGACATCAAAACATATGGTAAAATGGATCATTTGTGTTAGCAATCAAAACACCTGAGGATCCACTGTGGGCAGACATAAGTGTCGCCATACATTCCAGTGACAACATAGCACACCCACAATGCTCAGTAGAGCAACATGGAACATAAAATCAACAGGTCAAAACAACAACAGCCCTGTCTCTCCCCCTCCCTCCCGTCCACAAGCATGGACACTCCAAATCTAGGGCAGCCCTCCAGGTTTAAGCAATCAAGCTTTAATTTCCTCTCAAACTTCCTGTCAACCTATGACGCCTGGACTAGTTGATGACAGGACCCTGAACTCCAGGCTCAATCTCTAGCTTATTCGGCTCACCAGCCCTTGGTGTCTCCTGCGACCAACTGATCTGGGACAGCCCGATGTCCATGGATGTCCTTGTCACCCATCGATGTTGCTGGCCTTCGAACACAGAAGGGAGACCTAGACTCAGGCTTGACCTATAACTCTTGTACATCCCTGACCCTAATCTCTAATTGGACCACTAACTCCCCGACATACCTGTCCCCAAACCCTAACCTGATCTCTAACTCCCCTCTCTGTCCTCAAAACGATCCCTATGAACTTAAAATAAAACAACTCAGTTGAAGCAATGATCTCAATGGAGCCATCTTGCCCAGACTGCCTTTCATCATGTTGCCTTATTTCTGTACAGAATATGATGAATTTCTCAATTTCAGGGGTAATTATTCTAGATGGCAGCCTAAGTCCAAATTTTTTTTCCCTGGTAAAATCCAATTCTTTCATTTAGTTGTGTAAATTATTAACTAAATGTCATTCCTCCAATAGGAGGTCCTCTGTAGAACACATGAATGTGTTCTCAATACTGCCTCTACAGCAGTCCAAGGTTGTGCTTGCATTTTCCCTGCAACTGGTCAAGTTATTACTTAACAGCACCTATAAGGCATCCGTTAGTCTTGCAAGACCATGGATCTGCGCCTGGAAAGTCTTCACTCTCCAGGCGTGGGTAAGGTTGTATGGAAGACCAGCAGTCGCCCATGCTGCAAGTCTCCCCTCTCCATGACACCAATGTTGTCCAAGGGAAGGGCATTAGGACCCATACACCTTAGCACCAGTGTTGTCGCAGAGCGATGTGTCATTAAGTGCCTTGCTCAAGGACTCAACACGTTCCCTTGGCTGGGGCTCGAACTCACAACCTTCAGGTAGCTAGCCCAATGCCTTAACCACTTAGCCACATGCCCACTTAACAGCACCAGAAACCCAGATTTAATCCTGTCCTCGGATGCTGTCCATGTGGAGTTTGCATGTTCTTCCTGTGACTGCGTGCGTTTCTTCTGTGAGCTCCAATTTCAGAATCAAAATTGGGTTTATTATCACTGACGTGCCTGTTACATTTTTATTCTGGCTTCTTTCCCCTTTCTTCTCAGTCCTGAAAAAGGATCTCGGCCCGTAAAGTTGACAGCTTGTTCATTCCCATAGATGTTGCCTGCCCTGCCGAGTTCCTCCAGTATTGTGTGTGTGTGTGTGTGTTGCTTTGGATTTCCAGCATCTGCAGACTTTCTCCTGTTTTTTTTCCACTGAGTTTGGGTGAGACGAGAGCTAGAGGTCATGATTCAAAGGTGAAAGGTAAAATATTTCAGGGGGATATGAGGGTGGTGGGAGTGTGAAATGAGCTGTCAGTAGAAGTGGTGGATGCCAGTTTGATTTCAGGATTTAAGAAAAATTTGATAGATACATGGATGGGGGAGGGTGGTAATGGGGGCTCTGGTTCAGGTGCAGATAGATGGGGCTAGACAATTATTATTACTGAAGTGTATGTCTGAAATTTGTTTTTTTTTGTGCAAGATCAGTTTAGTACAAAGACATTAAAATTACTATTAATAATAATTACAATATATTTATTTTACATTATTTCCTCTATAAATAGTGTAAAAGAAAAAAGGAATAATGAGATAATTCTTCCCACATCCCAAAGATGTGTGGGTTGGTAGGTTAGTTGACCACAACCTTAGCTAAGACTGCGCAAATTTTATTTTTACTGACACTTCTGAATGAACTCCATACACTACTGTTTATTCCAAATCTGCAACTCTCCCTGAACCATCTGTAGGTATAAATTCACGTGGTTTTCAAACCGAAGTCTTTTAGACAAGGCTCCTTGATTGGTTTCACTAAATCCCTTTGAAGAACAGTTCTCATAAACCATTATCTTTCCATTCTGGAGTTAACTGGTCTCTCTATCTTCATTCATTACAGAAACCACCAGAAGTAACTACTGTATGATTGCTGTTATTTTTTTTCATAGAAACCTATCTTGCCTTAAAACACCAGGCAATTCCAGACATTTCAGAACCACCTTGTTTAAGTTGGAAAACTTAAAGATACAACCAGGTCCAATCATTCATTCTTAACTCCCCAAAGTCTCCATAATAAAACTGCCAGGTTAACCAACACCCACACAGTCTTCTTCATTTTCACAGCATTATACAGCTCTTTGTAAATTAAAATGTACACAGGATATTTTCTGAAAAATTCAAATCTGCTCTTTAACTTTCAACAGTTCAGTTGTTGGAAATTGTCTTTTTCTGGTTAATCTGTAACATCTCTTATTGTTTATCAGCTCCCATCAAATGTCTCTTGTTCCAATGAAAATAGAATCTTATGGTCGTTCAACTTCATACCAGGTGTTATTCTAGTAGCTTCTATTTCTATTGGTTCAACATTGTGTTTTGGAACCCAAAATTGCACATAGTATTCCAAATGTGGTTTCCTTAATGTTTTATATAGAATAGTCATTATCAGTGCATTAAAATATAACCCAGAAGAGTAGAGCAGAGTACAGGCCTGACAGCCATGATGTTCTGCCAACCTTTATAAATCTACACTACCATCAATCTAACCCAACATTTTACACAGCCCATAACCCTTCATTTTTCTTACAACCACATGCCTATCCAAGTGTCATTTAAGTGTCTCTTCAAGGGCTGAAGTGCCTGTAATCTGCTGTTAATGTACTATGTTCTGTGTTCTATTTGCCATCCTTCAATCCTCAGTACTACTACTCTTGGACACAGAGATCATCGTCAATGCCCCAGCAATGTCTTCACTTCCTGGAGTAACCTGAGGTATATCCCGTCCGGCCCCAGGGACGTATTTCCAGATGTTTTTTCAGTAGCCTCCAGCATCCCCTCTTTCTTAACCTCAACATGATCCAGTACATTAGTTGATTCTGTACTGGTCTCAGATTCATCATTCCGTGGTGAACACTGAGGCAAAGTATTCATTAAGGATCTTCCCGACATCTTCCAGGCATATAACATCACACCTCACCAACTTTGTCCCTGATTGTTCCAACCTTTACTTTAGCCCTCCTTCTGTTTTTCATGTACGTTATCCTTAATCCTACTCTCCTATTCACCAAAGCCTTCTCATGTGCCCTTCTAACCTCTCCTCGGTCTCTTCTTTAACTCTTTCCTGGCCACTTTATAACTCTTGCAGACCGTGTCTGGTCTTCCCTTCCCAAATCTTAAGTATGCTTCTTTCTTCCTCTGGATTAGATATTCCTTTACTCTACCCTCCTTTCTCTGTTTATCCAGAGCACCATGCAAGTGGTCCCTAAATAACCTCCCCATTTTGGCTGTGCATTTTCCTAATACATCTGTACCTAATTTACGCTGCTGCCAATTCAATTAAATACTTTCCCATATCATTCATTCCTGTCCTTGTGCGTGGCTGTGCTAAAGGTCGGGAGTGATGGTCAGCGTCTCTGAAATACTCGTCTACCAAAATGGAGTACTTCATTTTTTTAAAAAATAATCTTTTTTCCATTTTCTACCTTGCAATCCTGGACCTCGCAGATGTGATAGTGGTGCTAAAGAGGCTTTTAGATCGGGACAAGGGATATGAATTGTGTTCAGGTAGAAAGGATTGGGCTAGTTTGACGTCATACGTGGCAGTGTCGTTATGGGCTGAAGCACATTCCTGTGCTGTGCTGATCTTTGTTAAGTACATCTGTTCCTTTGGGAGACTTCGGCGTAGAGTCTTTCAGAACAGGAGCCTTCGTCCCTCCCCAAAGGTCACCGTATACCAAGCAGTCTGTGTCACCACCCTCCTTTATAGCTGTGAAGCTTGGGTAACCTACAGCTGTCACATCAAGTCCTCGGAGCACCTCCACATAAGCTGCTCCCAGCGCATCCTGGGAATTACCTGGCGTGAGCGGGTGCCTCACACTGAAATACTTGTAAAGACCAATTACAGAAGTATTGAGGCCATGATCACCCAGTGTCGGCTGCAGTGACTGGGGCACGTGATAAGGATGCCCCCCATGTCAGCTACTCCACAGAGTGTTATACGATCAGCTACATCATGGTCGACGCTCAGCTGGAAGGCCGAAGAAGCGCTATAAGGATCAGATGAAGAATGCTTTAAGGAAGTGCAAGATCAGACCCGAGGACCTGGAGGAGGTTGTTTCTGACCGTATCACTTGGCGACAGCTGTGTAGGGACGGGGTTCGTATTCTGGAGATGGAAAGAACAACCAGAAGACAGCAGAAGAGAGCCAGGAGAAATGCAGCCATGGTTACCACCACTACCACATATACATGTCCCACCCTTGTGAGTCCAGGATAGGACTGTATAGTCATCAAAGATCTCACCATTAAAGGAGTGGACATTGTCATTGGATTTCGATGGACAACTGAAGAGAGAAGGCATCTGTTCCAATGTTCCCTTTTTATCTTGAGGCATTGCATTTTGAAGACGTTCTCGATGGTGGGGGGGATGGAGCAGGCTGAGTCTACAACCCTCTGTATGATGAGTGTGAGGGGAGAATAAAAATGGAGATCAATATAAATGGGGGTGAGGGGGGTGTGGTGTTCATGATGGACACCAACTCAGTGGGCCGAAGATCCTGTTTCTACACTCTTTTTATTGAGATACAACACGGAATAGGCCCTTCCAACTCTTTGAGCCATGCTGCCCAGCAATCCCATTTTAATGTTTGTCTAATCACCAGCCAATTAGAATGACCAATCAACCTGACCAACCAGTACATCTTTGGATTGTGGGAGGAAACTCACATGGTCACGGGGAGAATGTACAAACTCCTTACAGGCACCGGTGGGAATTGAACCCGGGTCGCCTGTACTGTAAATAGTCATGCTGACCACTACACTACCGTGCCACGCCATGTGGCAAATAAAGTCTTAGTTCTGCTTTGGAGCCATGGTCGATGTGCAAAATCCAAAATAATCTGGGTTTTTTGCTCTCCTTCCTTTGGAAACAACAGCACCACCAACACTCTCTCTATATTTTTTACAGCTGCATGGACCAGCCATTGCTCTCAGCAAGAAATTTTTACACAGCTTGAAAAGTGCACAGTGCTTTAATTTCTTTTTGTAACATACAATGAATATTGAAAATGAAAGTTGAAAAATTACATACTTTTGATTTTATTAATTGAAGGGTAATGGAAATACAGTACAGTAAAGAAACTTCCACATTTTGTAAACATCTACCTTTATTCCATTTGCATGGTAGCACATGCTATGTGCGCAGGAGCATTTTGGTTACTGTGTAGCTGTGCAACCATGCAGCTTAGAGGGAACAGTGATCTATTCTGTATTGCCCATTCTTTTTCTGCACTTATTAATCTTTAATTCTCATGTGGTTAATGTACAATTTTTAGAAAAAGGAAATATTGCAGAAAAAATGTGTATGAGAGATTCCAGCCTCGTCATGAAAAATAGACCACAGAAATGGACCCTTCAGCCCATATTACCCCTGCTAACCCTCTTACCCATCTCCGCTAATTCCTATTTGACTGCATTAGCCTTGCTTATTCATGTGTTTATATATCTCTTAAAAGTGGTAATTGTATCTGATTCCTCCACCTTTTCTGGCAACGCATTCCAGCTATCAATCACTCTGTTTTAAAATATATTGTACCTCTCCCTTCATGGTCCATCACTAGGTGACATAATAATTAAATTATCTGCTTGTGCAGGGATCTGCGAAACAGACTAGGAGTCTGAAGCCTGAATCCAGGGATGACATGAAAATTTGTGATGTTGTTGAGAGTGAGGACAATTTTGAGGCTGTAGGTAGATTGGAAAATTGGGTTGGAAGTATGGCAGATGGAACTTAATCCTGACGAGTCCAAAGTGATGCATTTAGGAGGACAGATAGGGGTGGAGGTGCTAGATGAAGTGACGAAATCTGGTACAATTACTGCTGTATGTTTACGAAGCAATTTGACAGATACTTAGAAAGGTAAGGCATGGAAGGATAGGGATCTACTATGGACAAATGGATTTTAGTTTAGATTGGCAAAAGTGTCGGCATTGGAGTTTGAAGCACCTATTTTTGTGCTGTACAGCTCTATAACTTCATAATGTCCATAACAAAATATTTTCAATCCATTTATGAGGAGTTAAAATGCTAGATCATAGCTTCTGGATTTAGCAGTGTGGAATATTGGAGTTGTTTAGAGGGTGGATGAGAAGGTCCTTTTCAATTGCTCATTATGTGCCATGTCATATGACCTGGGTGACCATGGTCTTTCCATGACATAATTGTTCCTGGCAAATTTTTCTACAGAAGCGGGTTGCCATTGCTGCCTTCTGGGCTGTGTTTTTACAAGATGGATGACCCCAGCCATGATCAATCCTCTTCAGAGACTGTCGGCCTGGCGTCAGTGATCGCATAACCAGGACTTGTGATCTGCACCAGCTGCTCACACGACCATCCACCACCTGCTCCCATGGCTTCATGTGACCCTGATCGGGGGTGGGGGAGGGAAGAGGTCGAAGCAGGCGCTACACCTTGCTGCAGGCTAGCAGAGGGAAGGAGCACATTACACCTCCTTGGTAGAGACATATTTACACGCCGCCACCCACTTCTAAGTGAATTAATCATCTTTCTAGAAGGCAGTCTTAGCAAGAGAAGAAATGGGGGAGGGTTGAGACTAGAAGACAAGATGTGGCTAAGAACATTGATTAGTGAAGACTAATATAATGAGATAATACAGGAAGGAGGAGAAGATGGCGGAACGACGCAGCGCGCGGCCGTTCTGAATGAATATCGATATGTGTAACTAGAGGTGCTGTGCACAATCTGGATTTGATGGGGACAGCCATGAAGCGCAGAGGAACATCTGGAGAAACTTCTGAAATGCCTGCTTCGCTGCCACTGCTACTGTGCGATCGAGAATCTCTGGAGGGGAAGGCCCCAAATCCTCGGCTTTGTGTATCACCTGTTGCTGGGGCCGGGGTCGAAACGCTCGGTAGAGACGGTGCTCAGTGTCGAATAGGTGGTCGGAGGCTCGGAGTTTTTCGGACGAATTTGGAGTCAGACTGTGGTTGGATGCTTCCGGGATGCTGCATCGGCAAGTTGGCGGCGCTGGAGGTTTACCACCTGCGTGAGATGATGGGACTTTAGAGACTCTGAGACTTTTACTGTGCTATGGTCTGTTTTTATCAAATTACGGTATTGCTTTGCACTGTTGTAACTATATGTTATAATTATGTGATTTTTGTTAGTTTTTAAGTCGGTTTTTCATGTGTTTTCGTGATATCATTCTGGAAAAACATTTTTATCATTTCTTAATGCATGCATTACCAAATGACAATAAAAGAGGACTGCGTGTCCTCATAATCATAATCATAAGTCATAATCAAGGCCCAAAGCCTGTGCCCAGATCACTTACCATTATCTCTCAAAATTGTGCAAACTGGTAATTTAATATTTAATGCAAAGTGAAATGAAACTAAAATTATTTTTATTTGTTTTCTCTCTCCCAACTGCTAACACATGACGCAGAACATCTTGATAGTTGAAGTAAGTTGCTTATATTCTAATCTATTGCAGCATTGTTTAATATTTCATTGGAAGCATTATTTGTAAGATTTATATGTGATGATTTATAAGTCTTTAGGGATTTGGAGGGGGAAAAACTTACCTTGCCCTGACTAATCAAGAATCTATCAACCTCTGCCTTAAATACACACAATAACTGGGTCTCCGCAGCTGCCTGTGGCAACAAATTCTACAGATTCACTAAAATCTGGCTAAAGAAATTACTCTTTATTTCCCTTCTAGATGGATGTCCCTCTATTCTGAGATTGCGCCCTCGCATCCAAGACTCTTCCATTATAGGAAACATCGTCCCCACATCCACTCTATCTAGGCCTTACAACATTCAGTAGATTTCAATGAGATCCCGCCCCTCCATTCTTCTAATTTCCAGAAAATACAGGCCCAGACCATTAAACACTCCTCATATGATGAGTCTTTCATTCCCGGAATCATTTTTGTGAACCTCCTTTGAACCCTGTCCAATGTCAGTACAGACTTTCTTGGTTAAGGAGCTTAAAGCTGCTCACAACACTCCAAGAGAGGCAGCAGAGCCTTATAAACCCCAGGTTTACATCCTTGTTTTTATATTCTAGTCTTCTGAAAATGAATGCTAACATTACATTTGCCTTCCTCTCCACTGACTCAACCTGCAAATTGATGTTTAAGGAATACTGCATGAGGACTCCCAAATCCCTTTGCGCCTTGGATTTTTGAATTTTCTCCCCGTTTAGAAAATAGTCTACTCTTTTATTCCTTCTACCAAAATGCATGACCATACACTTCCCTACACGGTATTCAGTCTGTCAGTTCTTTGCCCATTCTCCTAATCTGTCCTTCTGCAGCCTCCCTGCTTCCTCAAGACGACCTGCCCTCCACCTATCTTCGTATTGTCTGCAAGCTTGGCAACAAAGCTGTCAATTCCATCAGCCAAATCATTGGCATGCAACGTAAAAAGAAGTGTTCCCAATGCCCAGCCCCTAGGAACACCACTAATCATTAGCACCTAATCAATAAATGCTCCCTTTATTCCCACTCTTTGTGTCCTGCCAATCAGCCAATGCTCTATCCATACTAGTATTTTTCCTGTAATATCTTGTGCTCTTAACTTAAGCAGCCTCCACAACCTTTCAGAACCCTGGGCTGTAGTCTGTCTGAGCCAGGTGATTTGTCTACCTTCAGACCTGACTCGGTTTGTATCGCTGATAACATAAAGCCACTTGGGAACTGTTGCTATATTGAAGATGTTACATGACTATAGGTGGTGGTTGTTATGTACTTTAAATAGATGTGCAGCATGAGCTAAATGTGCATGAATAGGATGCATGCTGTGCCCACACTAACATCCAAAATACTGGTTTCCAAGATTTCAGGAAAAAAAAAGACTTCTCTTATTTTTCACATTCCCCTTTCACCACCTTCCCTTTTGCTCTCACCACCCTCATTTCTCCTCACAGCCCAGCATCTCCCTCTGGTACCCCTCCTCCTACCCTTTCTTTCTGTGATGCACTGACTTGCTCTGGTGACGTGAAGAAACTTGGACGTGGCGTGGGGTAGTGGCTTTGTAAATGGCTGACCTGGCTCATCAGTGGGTGGTCAGTTTGTGAAGAAACTGACCTTTATCAAAGGAGTGAATTGTGAGGTTATAATGTTCTGAGCCTGAGAGGAAGTTATGACCAAGGCTATGATTTAATGGAGTAAATCTGAGGGAGTAATTTACAATGGATTAGGGACAATTGGGACAAGTATATATTACCAATAACCTAGGACTTCTGAAATAATATCCTGTATTCCACCGCCCCCCCACCCCCTAATTTATATAATCTCCAGCTTGCCAAAAAACTTGTGTAACTTTGGAATAAACCATTACCTCATGTTGTTTCCTCTCCAGGACATTGTGGAAACTGGGAGAACGATGAAGAAGCTCCTTAAACTTCTGGAGAGCCACAAGCCCCAGATGGTCAAAGTGGCAAGGTAAGGGAACGATCCAACACTCATCCTGGCATGACTTGGCTTAGCTGACAATGGAGAACGTAAACAAGAGAAAGCCACGTGCCTCTTCGAGCCTTCATCACTATTCAAAATGCACATGGCTGATTTGATCTTGGCCTTGGCCCCGGCCCCAATTTCCAATTCATTCCACAAAATGCCTTGCTCTCTTAGGACAAAAGTCCATATCTTGACTTTGAGTATATTCAATAACAGTTGTAACCTTCCATGGGTTAGAGACTTTAAAATATTCTCAACACTCTCAGAGAAGGAAAAAGCAATCCTTTCCTTTGTACTAAATAGATGACCCCTTTTACAATGACTAGGCCCCAACACTTTTAGATTCTCTTACCAGGAAAACACTTTCTCGGGATCTACCCTGTCAATCCTCCTTGCATGTTTCAATAAGATCATCTCTCGCAGTTCTAAATTCCAAAGAGTATATAGAACATTACAGAACAGTGCAAGTCCTTCAGCCTATGATGTTGTCAACCTTTTAATCTACTATAAGATCAATTTAACCCTTCTCCCTCCCAAGTGGTCTTCTATTTTTCTATTATCCGTGTTTCTATCTAAGAGTCTCTGAAATGTGCCTAATGTATCTCCCTCTACCACCATCCTTGAGCGCATTCCAAACATCCACCACACTATGTGTAAAAGCAAAATTACAGACTCACACTGCCCAGACATTCTCACAACTCCTTCATTCCAGGAATGAACTCCATAAGCCTCCCTGGACTATCTCCAATGCTTATTTTTGCTTAGGTAAGGAGGCCAAAATCTTGTACTCTATGTGGTCCATATGGTGCTTGGGGATATAGGAGGAAGCTGACATATGATCAGCAGTGCCTTTGTGTGAAACTCTCTGCTGTATATGTGAGTAATCCACACCTGATCCTATTTCCATAGGCTTGACCTCAGGGCTGATTTATGATCAGATCTCGCACGCCTGTCTTTGGTTAACAAATTCTGGCCTAAAATTGGAGATACTGTGAATTGAGCTCGATTGATCAGACCCAAAAGACCCAAGCAATTGAAGTTTCCGGGAGATATGGTAATAAGCCTACAACCACATAAAAGTAACTTGAGCCTAATTTATTATCATAAAACAGAACGCACAAATAAACCACACTAAATACTATATAGCAAGTTACAAAGGTTTCCGGCTCATGATTCGTGGTCTCCACTTGATTGTTGCTGTTGTCAGGAGACTTGATTGTCGCTGTTGTTGGGGGAATTCTGAATTCCAACACTTGGAAATTCAGATCCACCCTGGATCCATCCTAGGCACCGATTGCTTGCAATTCCTTTGTCTAGGTGAAGTGCAAAGAACCAAAGGAAAGGTGCCTCAGTAAAGAGTTTCAATCCACAAGCAAAGTGAGACACACACAGAAAGATTTTTAGTTCTCAGGGCACTGGTGCCTGAAGCCAAAAACAGACTCCAGCCACTATCAGCAAACATTTAACAAACCCACAGTGTTTAACTTGTACAGACACCTTGAGACGTGAGTTCACAAAGAGTTAAAGTGTTACTTGGAGCTGTTCAGATTTCAAGCAATATTTTACAAAATTAGATACGCCACAACATATGCTGCCAGGCCAATGGCTAATGGGAACTTCAAAGTTCCAAGATTTGTGGAAGTATTTCCCAACTGCATTCCTTTAAGTCTCCATCCCACCTCCCTGTTATGCCAAGTCCCAGTACAAACTTGATGAACAACACTTTCCCTTCCACGTGGCCATGTTGTAGCCTTATAAATTCTCCAACTTCAGCTAGGCTGCTCTCTCTGTTTGTATACAAGCCGGCTACTTCTGATGTAAATCATCTAACTATGATGTTGGGTTTTATTTTTTCCCCCTCACTCCTTTGGTACAGCTTGCCCAGCTGGGTATCTTTTACTTCCAGCAATGCGTCACACTTCTTTGTCACCCTCTAACTGCACTCATGACCTCTGCAGCTCATCCCCACGGCAACCGTGGCCTCACACTATTGCAGATATTCCCTTCATCCTATCCATCCCTCAAGTCAACTTTTCAATTTTAAAACTGTCCTTTGTCTTTCTTTCCCAGTTCTGATAAGACTTCTGGCCCAAAAGATTCTCTCTTCACTGATGCTGCCTGACCTGCTGAGCATTTGCAGAACTTTATTGATGGTATTTCACTCCCGAGAGGCCTAACTGTAACTTTCAACCTGCCTAACTCATCCGCGTGACTCCCTAAGCAGTGAAAATGGCTTCTCCTCAGTGTTTCTCAGATATGCTCCCCAGAAGATCAGTCCATCAATTTTAACCTTTGAGTTTTCAATATTATTTTATTTGCACATTTCAAGAGTTAAATGGCTTTCATTTTAACCTGTTCACAGCTTATTGTTGAAAAGAACTCCTCAGAGCTCAGGATACAGACCGGACTGTAAGTACTGCAGTTTCTTCATTGGGATAACACCTGAGATGCAGTGTAGTACTAGTTTCCCTTTTAATGCCACCAGTGACACCCAGTGGGTGCGAGTCAGGAACATCATTCACGGGTCTAACTCAGCCTGGAGCTGAGACAACTACATTATTCTTTTTGGAGAAGTGAGACTTGGGGCCAGATATCATTCTGGATTCCCCTTGGGCCTCTTGCTTTTTTCCCATTTGTACTCAAAGATGGGCATAGAACATTCTAGCAAGCTGGCGCTTGTATCATAATTATAATGGCTGCCGAAGAGAGATGTTATAATAAACAGTTGAGTTTAGGGAACATCTTGTAAGAGGTGAGAGCATTAAAGGGGCAGTGATGCTCAGAAAAGGGTGTTGTAGAGTTTGGGACCTAGCCTGCTGAAGATCTGAAATAGTTGTGAAGAGGCAAGGCTTCTGCTAAAGTCCCACAAAGCAGTATGGTCAAAAAGGTAAAAGTTCAAAGTGCGAAGAGTGGTGACTTGATGCAAAGTTGGCTCCGCTGACATTTTTGCAACTATTACCAATGGGTTTCACTGGCTCAGTTATCTGTCCCTTTTTAATTTGGTTTAAATTCTCATTCTCCTATTTGCTGTGTAGAAGGAGTCCATTTAGCCCATTGATTCTATTGTGACTGTCAGCAATCCCTTTTCCTTTCTCCTTGTAACCTAGTCTCTCTCACCAGCCCATGAACTCCATCTCAGTTCACAAACTAATCACCTACACTAAGGATAATTTACTACAACCAATCAGCCAGCGCCCCTTTGGAACGTGAGGGAATCCTGAGCACCCGGGGGGGAGGTGTATTAATAATTGTAGTGTTAAAGTTGGGGACCATACCTTGATGATTCAAGTAATCAACCTAATAACAAATTGTAAGAGTTGGCAGTTTGCTGTGCTAGGCATTCATCTCAGACTGTAACCACCTTGTGAATGAAAAAAATCTCTCTCAGAGCCCCTCTAAGCCTTGGATGAAAATGTGTAAGATGGGTGAGTAAGTTTGCAGATGATACAAAGACTGATGATATTGTGGATATGGTGTGATATACATCAGTTAGAGGTATGGGTCGAGAAGTGGCAGTTGAAGTTTAATCTGGACAAGTGTAGGGTGCTGCACTATGGGAGATCCAGTTTAAAATGGGAGTACATAGTTAATGGTAGGATCCTTAACCACATTGATGGACAGAGGGATCTTAGGGTCCAGAGACCTGGCTCCCTCAAGTTGGCTGCATCGGCTGATGGGGTGATAAAGCATATGCTGTCCTTGCTTTCATTAATCAAGGCACTGAGTTCAAGAGCAGGGTAGATAAATTGTAGCTTCTAAAATCTCTGGTTTGGCCACATTTTAGAGTATTGCATTCATTTCTAGTTGCCTCATTACAGGAAGGACGTGGAGGCTTTGGAGAGGGTGCAGAGGAGGTTTACCGGGATGTTGCCTGCTTTTAAAGATAATGATTAGTTTTATTTGTCATATGTATATTGAAACAGCAGTGAAAAATGCCGTTTGCATCAACGACCAACACGGTCTGAGGATAATCGTAAACACAAGATACTCTGCAGATGCCCTGCATCCACGGTCTGAGGATAATCGTAAACACAAGATACTTTGCAGATGCCCTGCATCCACGGTCTGAGGATAATCGTAAACACAAAATACTCTGCAGATGCCCTGCATCCATGGTCTGAGGATATGCTGGAGGCAGCCTATCCAGCTCCAACAGCGCATGTTCATAACTTACTAACCCTTACTAGTTTGGAGGACATGCTCTCTGAAGAGAGGCTGGACAAGCTGGGACTGTTTTGTCTGCAGTGGCAGAGGCTGAGAAGAGAATTTGATTTAAATTTATAGAATTATGCGGAATATAGACAGACAGCCAAAATATTTTTCCCAGGACTGAAGTATGTAATACTAAATAACATTTGTGAGAGGGGAAAAATACAAAGGATACGAGGGAAGTTTTATTTTACATGGTGGTGGCTGCCTGGAATGTGCCTCCAGAGGTTGTGGTAAAAGCAAGTAGCATAGGGTGTTTAAGAGAGCCTTAAATAGGGACGAGAATATGCAGAGAAGAGAGGAAAACAGTCAACATGTAGGAAAGAATCAGATTAGTTAGGAGTCATTGGGCACAACTCAGAAGGCTAAGTGCTTTACAGTTCTATGTAAACCTCTTATTCTCCCTCTAGTTTCAAATGTCTCTAGTATGCAAGATTATACAACATCGATGGGCCGAATGACCATTAAGCTCATTGCACTTTTTGTTTAAGAACTCCCCAGTTAAACTCATTCCACATTTCTTTTCCCGTAATCCTGGAATATTTTCTCCATCAAATCTTTGTTGAATTCCATAATGAAACAATGACTGAAACCATCTTAATTGACCTTTCGGAATGTGTTTTCTAGATCACAACTGCTAGCTAGCTGTGTGGCAGAAAAGTACTTTTCCCTTGTGTCATCTTTATCCTATTTATTTAATTTATGCACTTTATTTATGTGTAATTCATCTGTAGATTTTACCTCTACTTGCCTAAGTTATTGTGTGCTATAAGTACTACTGTGCTTTATACCTTGCTTCAGAGAAACATTGTCTCATTTGATAATATACATGTATATATTTAAATGACAATAAACTTGACTTGATTTTCCGATAAGTCTGAACCCCTCTGCCAATTGAAAGAGGTTCCCATCGCTCATTGTATTCCACCCCTCCAGCAGCTGGATACTGTGGTGGGAAGATGGTAGAATAAAATATGGTTAAAAGTCTGGAGTCCAAACAGACTGAGTATATTTGAAGAAAGACCTACTTTGTGATAAGAAGTGCACCAGTAGACACTGTGCTAATTTTCCTTCTATTACAGTTGTAGGATTTGAAATTCCAGATAAATTTGTGGTGGGATACGCCCTGGATTACAATGAACATTTTCGGGATTTGAATGTAAGTGTCCAATGCTACCCATTTCATTTCAGCTGTCTTTTACAAGTTGGTTACATTCTTGAAAGGGAGAAGGCAGGAGAATGGGGCTGAAAGGGATAATAAATCAGCCATGATAGATTGGTGGAGCAGACTCGATGGGCGAAATGGCCTAATTCTCCTCCTATGTCCTATGGTTATGGCCTTATCTCAGACAGAGAAGTCATTTTATTAACCGATCCTCATTAAGGATCAATATTTCTAAAGGAAAACCTGGCTGGTGTTAGTAGTGAGACCAAGAGAGAGGCTAAGAGAGTTGTAAAAGAGCGCCTGAAGGCTTTGTGTGTCAATGCAAGGAGCATTCGTAATAAGGTGGATGAATTGAAAGTGCAGATTGTTATTAATGATTATGATATAGTTGGGATCACAGAGACGTGGCTCCAGGGTGGCCAAGGATGGGAGCTCAACGTTCAGGGATATTCAATATTCAGGAGGGATAGACATGAAGGAAGGGGAGGTGGGGTGGCGTTGCTGGTTAAAGAAGAGATTAACGCAATAGAAAGGAAGGACATAAGCCGGGAAGATGTGGAATCGATATGGGTAGAGCTGCGTAACACTAAGGGGCAGAAGACGCTGGTGGGAGTTGTGTACAGGCCACCTAACAGTAGTAGTGAGGTCGGAGATGGTATTAAACAGGAAATTAGAAATGTGTGCAATAAAGGAACAGCAGTTATAATGGGTGACTTCAATCTACATGTAGATTGGGTGAACCAAATTGGTAAAGGTGCTGAGGAAGAGGATTTCTTGGAATGTATGCGGGATGGTTTTTTGAACCAACATGTCGAGGAACCAACCAGACAGCAGGCTATTCTGGACTGGGTTTTGAGCAATGAGGAAGGGTTAATTAGCAATCTTGTCGTGAGAGGCCCCTTGGGTAAGAGTGACCATAATATGGTGGAATTCTTCATTAAGATGGAGAGTGACATAGTTAATTCAGAAACAAAGGTTCTGAACTTAAAGAGGGGTAACTTTGAAGGTATGAGACGTGAATTAGCTAAGATAGACTGGCAAATGACACTTAAAGGATTGACGGTGGATATGCAATGGCAAGCAATTAAAGGTTGCATGGATGAACTACAACAATTGTTCATCCCAGTTTGGCAAAAGAATAAATCAAGGAAGGTAGTACACCCGTGGCTGACAAGAGAAATTAGGGATAGTATCAATTCCAAAGAAGAAGCATACAAATTAGCCAGAGAAAATGGCTCACCTGAGGACTGGGAGAAATTCAGAGTTCAGCAGAGGAGGACAAAGGGCTTAATTAGGAAGGGGAAAAAAGATTATGAGAGACAACTGGCAGGGAACATAAAAACTGATTGTAAAAGCTTTTATAGATATGTAAAAAGGAAAAGACTGGTAAAGACAAATGTAGGTCCCCTACAGACAGAAACAGGTGAATTGATTATGGGGAGCAAGGACACGGCAGACCAATTGAATAATTACTTTGGTTCTGTCTTCACTAAGGAGGACATAAATAATCTTCCAGAAATAGTAGGGGACAGAGGGTCCAGTGAGATGGAGGAACTGAGGGAAATGCATGTTAGTAGGTAAGTGGTGTTAGATAAATTGAAGGGATTGAAGGCAGATAAATCCCCAGGGCCAGATGGTCTGCATCCTAGAGTGCTTAAGGAAGTAGCCCAAGAAATAGTGGATGCATTAGTGATAATTTTTCAAAACTCATTAGATTCTGGACTAGTTCCTGAGGATTGGAGGGTGGCTAATGTAACCCCACTTTTTAAAAAAAGAGGGAGAGAGAAACCGGGGAATCATAGACCAGTTAGCCTAACGTCGGTGGTGGGGAAACTGCTGGAGTCAGTTATCAAAGATGTGATAACAGCACATTTGGAAAGCGGTGAAATCATCGGACAAAGTCAGCATGGATTTGTGAAAGGAAAATCATGTCTGACGAATCTTATAGAATTTTTTGAGGCTGTAACTAGTAGAGTAGATAGGGGAGAACCAGTGGATGTGGTATATTTGGATTTTCAAAAGGCTTTTGACAAGGTCCCACACAGGAGATTAATGTGCAAACTTAAAGCACACGGTATTGGGGGTAAGGTATTGATGTGGATGGAGAATTGTTTAGCAGACAGGAAGCAAAGAGTGGGAATAAACGGGACCTTTTCAGAATGGCAGGCGGTGACTACTGGGGTACCGCAAGGCTTAGTGCTGGGACCCCTGTTGTTTACAATATATATTAATGACTTGGATGAGGGAATTAAATGCAGCATCTCCAAGTTTGCGGATGACATGAAGCTGGGTGGCAGTGTTAGCTGTGAGGAGGATGCTAAGAGGATGCAGAGTGACTTGGATAGGTTGGGTGAGTGGGTAAATTCATGGCAGATGCAATTTAATGTGGATAAATGTGAAGTTATCCACTTTGGTGGCAAAAATAGGAAAACAGATTATTATCTGAATGGTGGCCGATTAGGAAAAGGGGAGGTGCAACGAGACCTGGGTGTTATTATACACCAGTCATTGAAAGTGGGCATGCAGGTACAGCAGGCGGTGAAAAAGGCGAATGGTATGCTGGCATTTATAGCGAGAGGATTCGAGTACAGGAGCAGGGAGGTACTACTGCAGTTGTACAAGGCCTTGGTGAGACCACACCTGGAGTATTGTGTGCAGTTTTGGTCCCCTAATCTGAGGAAAGACATCCTTGCCATAGAGGGAGTACAAAGAAGGTTCACCAGATTGATTCCTGGGATGACAGGACTTTCATATGAAGAAAGACTGGATGAACTGGGCTTGTACTCGTTGGAATTTAGAAGATAGAGGGAGGATCTGATTGAAACGTATAAAATCCTAAAGGAATTGGACAGGCTAGATGCAGGAAGATTGTTCCCGATGTTGGGGAAGTCCAGAACAACGGGTCACAGTTTGAGGATAAAGGGGAAGCCTTTTAGAACCGAGATTAGGAAAAACTTCTTCACACAGAGAGTGGTGAGTCTGTGGAATTCTCTGCCACAGGGAACAGTTGAGGCCAGTTCATTGGCTATATTTAAGAGGGAGTTAGATATGGCCCTTGTGGCTACGGGGATCAGGGGGTATGGAGGGAAGGCTGGGGCGGGGTTCTGAGTTGGATGATCAGCCATGATCATAATAAATGGTGGTGCAGGCTCGAAGGGCCGAATGGCCTACTCCTGCACCTATTTTCTATGTTTCTATGAAACTACCAGATTGTTATTAATCTCACTTAATCTTTCCTCATCCCGACAGCACCCTGGTAAACCTCCTCTGTACCCTCTCCAAAGCTTCCATATCCTTACTTTAATGAAGCCACCAGAAACTAAAGCAATACTCCAAGTGTGGTTTAAACTTGTTTTATAGTGCTGGAGATTACCTCACTACTCTTGATCTCAGTCCCCTATTGACTATTGAAGGCCAACAGACCCCATAATCCTTCGTAGCCACACCATTAAGCTACGTGACAACTTTGAGGGATCCATGGACTTGAATGTCAGGATCCACCTGATCCACCTCACTGCGAAGAATCCTGCCATTAAGCTTGCACTCCAGCTCCAAAGGGAAATGACAGCATTAAAGATAGACACCCTTCATCTGGACTCTGTTTCCTGCCTAATCCTATGCCTCTCAATTATTAGTGTTCAGAAGTCTTACGATTTTAGCTTTGAAGGTACTTGGTCCTTCTACAGACTTTTGGGAATGCACATCAGATATTTGAAATGCAACCAGCGATATACTACATTACCTGCTCAGAATTATTTATCCATTCATGCATGCATCCAGCAATCGATTGGACATATAAACATGCAGCAAAATGCAACATTTGTGTAAACAACTAATACAACCTAAGGATGTGCTGGGGGCAGCCCACAAGTGTCACCACACATTCCTGCACCAACATAGCATGCCCACCATGTTCAGCAGCACGACATCAGCAAAACATTCCCTGTTCCTCCCTCGCACCTACGCTCCAGCTCACATACATGGACAGGACAACCTTTAGGTTTTGATCTTCAGCACTGACTCCGGGACTCGCTGATTATGGACTTTGAACTCCAGACTCGTACATACTACTCATTAAAATCCTAGCTGATGTGCAATAGAGAGTTCCAAAAATTCACCAGCATCTGATAATAGATAGTTTAAAAGATTGAGAGTCTAATTTCTTCCCATTTTGTCACCGATCCCTTATCTCATTTGGTCTAGATTCTCCAGTGCAAGATAACATTCATTCAGTTCAACTACCTGTACATCCTGTACACTACCTGTTGACAAGCATCTACCTATTTAAAATAAACCCACCTGAAAGGGTGCAATCTGATTGTGTTAAGAGTAAGAATTTCAGGTTGTATACTGTAAACATTTTGATATTAAATTGAACCATTTAAGCATTAATAAAAGAATTGTTTCTATAGGAATTCATTGCCTCATTACAGGAAGGATGTGGAGGCTTTAGGGAAGGTGCAAAGGAGATTTATCAGGATGCTGACTGGATTAGAGAGCATGTCTTGTGAGGATAGAATGAGCAAACTACAGCTTTTCTCTTTGGAGTGAAGGAGGTGACAATGGAGATTTATCAGATGATAAAGGGCATAGAGTAAATGGATAGCCAGTGCCTTTTTCCCAGGGCAGAAATGGCTAAAATAAGGAGACATAAGGTGATTGGAGGAAAGTATAGGGAGGACGTCAGAGGAGGAATTTTTTTACACAGTGATGGGAGTGTGGAACACACTGGCAGGGGTAGTGGTAGAGGCAGGTACATTACAGACATTCAAGAGACTGTTAGATAGATATATGGATGAGAGAAAATTGAGGGCTATATGAAATGGAAGAGTTATGTTGGTCTTGGAATAGGTTAAAAGGTTGGCACAATATCATGGCTGAAGGGCTTGTACTGATCTATGTTCTATATTGCCATTTTTCACAACCTCCAAATAGCCTAAGGAATCTCTTGACACTGCTGACATACAGCTTCCTTCTAACTTATGAAGACTCGGTAGAGGCTGTACATATGACCAGTTGTTTGAGCAACTAATGGGATGGATTTGTCAGCTGATGTGGCATCTTCTCCGCACCAGAAACTTCGGCTGCATTTCTGCCCAGCAAACTGTTCAGGTTATGATCAGACCCTGGGGACCATCCTCCACTTCTGAAACATGGTCACTTCTCTGATGTAAGATAGGAAAAGTAGCAGCCAGTTTACATAGACTGAGCTCCATGTAAACATTGTTGGAAGAAAGGAACATGAAACAGTAAATCACAGAAGCAGACACTTCAGCCCACAGTGTCGATGCCAAACTAAATTGCACATCTGCCTGAACATAATCTATATCCCACATTTCTGTGCTGAAGTGCCTCTTAAACATTACTATTGTTTACTAGACATTTTCAGCTGATAGCGATTCATAAGGAAAGCTTACAGTTGCAGTTCTTTGAAACATTAGTGTCGATTCCTTAATGATAATTACCTGTGCTTGACTTGTTTAACATGGGCAGGCTAATGCACAGGCAGCCACTGTATGGTCCTTGACAGATCAAGATCAGGGTCCAGTAGAATGCAATGAACGTCATCTGGGGACACCTCACTGCTGCAGTTGTGATGTGTCATCGTCTTCCGCCAGCTTCACCTTGAGGTCTTGGTTAGATTTCTCTTTGTGTGGAACTTCTCTCTTGACCTTACTACCATGGGTGACCCTGCATGGAGCTAAGCTCCAGATGGCCAACTCTGGACAACATCGATCTCTGGAACTCCAAAACCTCTCCACCATGACAAGGTGACGGTCCTCGGAGAAGTTTTGAAACATTAGTGTCTAATGCGAAAGATGTAACCTCCGACACAACTTCACGCCCTCATTCCAGGAAAGGGCCATAGAATTGCGGAAGCACAGAAGTATGTTCAGATTAAGATTCAGACACGTACATCAAAACATACAGTGAAATGAGTTGTTTGTGTTAGCAACCAAAGTCATTCCCAGCATGGAAGAGAATTCTAGAGTATCCACCTGGGTTGCTGAAATGGTCCATCCCACAAGTGAGGGTGATGCTGAGTGGGAGAAGTATCCATGATTACCAGCTAAATTTAATTCTTTGATTCCGTAAACAGGACTGACGTAGGTGAAAAGGGGTATAGTGAAGTGTGAGCAACACACACACAAGATGCTGGAGGAACTCAGCAGGCCAGGCAGCATCTATGGAAAAGAGTACAGTTGACATTTTGGGCTGAGACTCTTCAGCAGGAGTGGAGGGAAAAAAAAGATGAGGAGTCAGAGTTAGAAGGTGGGGGCAGGGGAGGAAGAAACACAAGGTGATAGGTGAAACGGGGGGTGGGAGGGCGAAGTAAAGAGCTGGGAAGTTGATTGTTGAGTGAGATACAGGGTTGGAGAAGGGGAATCTAATAGGGGAGGACAGAAGACCATGGAAGAAAGAAAAAGGGGGAGGAGCACCAGAGGGAGGCGATGGGCAGACAAGGAGATAAGGTGAGAGAGGGAAATAGAGAAGGTGGGGGGGGGGCATTGCCAGAAGTTTGAGAAATTGATGTTCATGCCATCAGGATGGAGGCTACCCAGACAGAATATAAGGAGTTGCTCCTCCAACCTGAGTGTGCTCGTCGTGACAGTAGAGGCGGCCATGGATGGATATGTCAAAATGGGAATGGGAAGTGAAGTGTTTCTTGTCAATAGCTGTGGCATAGGATCTGGGCTCAATTCTGACCAGGGTTGTATTCAAGGACATTAATGCCACCTTGACTACACTTTTGGAGGAACTCAAGACAGGCGAGACAGCATCAATGGAGGGAAACGAACAGTCAATGTATTGTGTGGATACTCTTAATCTGAACCCTTCAGTCCCTAATACATCACCTGTTCATTTCCCTCCACAGATGCTGCCTGATTCACTGAGTACCCTAGGGCGACATGGTAGCTTATCAGTTTACAGTGCCAGTGATCACCGATTGAGGTGCAATTCCCAGCGCTGCCTGCAAAGAGCTTGTGCATGCTCCCGGTAACTGCATGGGTTTCTTCTCCCATTCCAAAGATGTATGTTTAGGGTTAGTGAGTTGTGGATATGCTATGTTGGCACAGGAAGCACGGCGATGTTTGTGGGCTGCCACAATCCTCACTGATTTGATTTGACGCAAAATAATACACTTCACTGCATGTTTGAATGTTTATGTGAGATATTCCTGTGAATAAGTGATAATTTAATGACGCTAATCTTTTGTCAATCAGTTTGTGTTTTGGCCCATATTCCAGCATCTGTTGTCTCTTGTGTATTCACTAATATATTTTTCTCTCCACAAGCTAACTATTTGGAAATAAGTTAACTACTTTTATGAATTATCACATTGGTCTGAATTCTAAAGTTGGAGTATAGAATGAAAAAACAACGAAGTTGGCTTGACCCAGCCATGTGAGATATACGACATGACGCACTCTCATCCTGCACCACACACAATTGGTTCCACTGTGGGACTTGTACGACTGGTATTATTTTGTGACTGTATGTGCTGGATCGTAACTATGTGCTGTGAGTGACTCTTGAGGCTCTCTGTTGGTTGCGGTCGACCATGGATGTTGCGCCTCAGCTGTCTACATGTTACGCAAGCCAGAGCAGTACAATATGGAGAGCAAGCTGCTGCCCATGTAGCCAGCCCCCCTCTCTATGTAGTTGATGGAGCCAAAGGACAGCATAGATCGATACAAATTGGCACCAGTGGTGTCACGGGAGTTGCCAGTCAGCGTTGAACTCAATGTAGGATTGTCATAGGGACTCCAGCTCTCAATTTTTTTCCCGCGGGTGGTGGGGGGTGCTCTCCCAAAGATTTCCCCATGAGCGGGTATAGCCACAAGGTAACAAGTTTGAGATCAGATTTCCTTCTCCAACCTGAGCTGCCGAACACCACTGATGAGTCCCATCTGCCTGAAGAGACAGGTGGTGGATGGTCGTATGAGCAGCTGGTGCACATCCCAATTCCTGGTTATGCGACCAGTGACGTCAGGCAGACAATCTCTGAAGAGTATTGATAATGACTGGGGTCACCTGTCTTGCAAAGACACTGCCCAGAAGAAGGCTATGGCAAACCACTTCTATAGAAAAATTTGCCATGGACAACCATGGTCAAAAGACATACGACTGGGTACATAATGATGATGATTTTATGAGTAGACTTCCACTGAACATGTTAAAGTACAATTTAACTTAACGAAAATAAACAATGCCACAGTCATTGAATTTATTTCTTTTTATCTTTTCTATGTAGCACATTTGTGTGATCAGCGATAAAGGCAGGCAGAAATACAAGGTCTGAAGAAAGGACTGATTCCCTCACAATATCCCGGAGAGCTGAGCGCAGTAGATTCCTAAATATCATTATCATCTCAATTTACTTGTAAGCAACAGCATGTGGGGGGAAAAGACTCCATATGGAAATGTACATATCTGGAAATTATTCAGATTATTTCACTATTTTTGTATTGTGTTTGATGGAAATGGCTTAAAATTTTATATTTAAAGCATCCGGTAATATTTTACTTCAGCCCTTCTGAAAGTGGTGAGAGCAAAAAATATTTTTGTATTCAAATGCTTTACTTGTGCAAGGGCGCAGGGGTGACAAGCTTTCTGAAGGCAAAAGTGCCCTTCACGGGGCACAGCTCACACAGTTCGAGGGCTGCGGTCTCCACGGTGGCTTTCGACATACTGTAGCGCCCACAGGTAAGGCACAGGCACTCCTTGGATCTGGGTTCTTCTGATGGACGTGTCCTGCCTGCTTGATGCCTGGGTGGAGTGGCACTGGTAATTCCGTTGTCTCAGTTCTGCCAGAGACCAGGGTTCAATTCCGGTCTTAGCTGCTGCCCATGTGGAATTCGCACGTCCTCCCTGTGCCTGGGTGGGTTTCCTTTGTGTGTTCCGCCTTCCTCCTGCGTCCCAGAGAAAAAGCTGTTGTCAATTGCATGTAGGTGATTGGGGGGGAGGGGGAATTGAATCAAAATCAGGTTTATTATCACAGACTTCTGTTGTTGAATGTGTTGTTTTGCAGCAGCAGTACAGTGCAATATGTAAAATATACTATAAATTATAATAAGGAATTTATATAAAATTAGAAGTGGGAAAAAGAGATCAAGAATGGTGATGAGGTAGAGCTTCACAGACTCATGAAATCTGACGGTAGAGGGGAAGCAGCTGTTCCTAAGATGTTGAATGTATGTCTTCAGACCTCCTCCCTGATGGTAGAGGTGATAAGAGGGCGTATCCTGGGTGGCAAGGTTCCTTAACGATGGATGCTGCCTCTTTAGGTCATAGAGTCATTGAAAAGTACAGCACAGAAATAGACCCTTCTGATCATCTAGTCCGTGCTGAAACATTTAAACTGCCTACTCCCATTCACCTGCACTGGGACCACAATCCTCTTCATATCCACTCTAAGTCCAGAGGACACATTCTCAGAATAGAGGTGTGTACTTTTAGAATGGAGATGAGAAGGAATTTCTTTAGCCAGAGAGTGGTGAATCTGTGGAATTCATTGCCACACACAGCCGTGGAGGCCAAGTCATTGGGTATATTTAAGGCAGAGGTTGATAGATTCTTGATTAGTAAGGGCATGAAGGGATATAGAGAGCATGCAGGAGATTGGGTCTGTGAGGGAAAAATGGATAAGCCAAAATGAAATGGCAGAGTCAACTCAAAGGGCAAACTGGCCTAATTCTGCTCCTTCGTCTTATGGTCTTAACCCATGACCATTCAACTTCAGTAGAAAAACCCTGCTTGCATTTAGCCTATCTATACCCTTCATAATTTTGTATATAAAATCTCCGTTCAATCTTCTATGTTCCAAGGAATGCAGTCATTGCCTTTTGAAGATGTTCACGATGGTGGGGAGGCTGTGCCAATGATGGAGCTGGCTGAGTTCACAATTCTCTGCATGATGAGTATGTAGAGAAAATAAAAAATAAAATCTATATAATTGGTGGGGGGAGATGAGATCATTGAGAAGGGCCTGTTTCTGGACTGTATATGTGCCAAGTTAAATCTTGTTCCTGCTTTGGTGCCATGCCAATGAACAAAATCAAAACTGATGTGGGTTTCTCACTCTTCTTCCTTGGGAAACAACAGCAGCACCAACATTCCTTCTCATTTTTTTAATATATATAGCTGCGCAGACCAGCCATTGCTTTGAGCAGGAAATTCTTACACGGTCTGAAAACTGTGCGGCATGTTAAATGGCTTTTTTTTGTAATATGCATACTAAGAATATTTAGAATGAAAATTAAAAAATCGCATAATTTGGATTTTATTAATTGAAGCATGTATTGAAATACAGCAAAGAAAATCTTTCACATTTCAAGCATTTTTTTCTAGCTGCGTCCAATTCCAGCTAGATGCCAACAAAAGTTATGTGCATGGGAGCATTTCAGTTATTGCACGAGAGCGCACCCACGCAGCTTAGAGGCAACAGTGATGAGCATAAAGAAGTAATGAGGGAATCAAAAGATCTAGGATGCCCAGCCCATTGTTCTGTACAGGATCATGAAGAAGGTACATGTCATGCTTGTCTTTATAGGGTGACATAGAATATATAAGTTGGAGCATTATGTTGCATCTTCAGAAAACACCGGCTAAGCTCTACTTGGTGTGCAATTCTGGTTGCCATACTACAAAAAGGATGCAGTTACCATGGAGAGAGTGCAGAGGAGATTCACCAGCACATTCCTTTCACTGAAGGACCTTAGTTATTGGGAGAGATGGCTTTGGTTTGGCTTGTTTTCCATAGAGTGAATTAGAATCCGGTTTGCTATTGCAGACACATGTTGTGAAATTAGTTTTGTGGCAGAAGTACAGTACAATGCATTAAAATATGAAATGTAGAAGATGTATAAATACTGCAAAAAGAGAACGGAATGGTAGCGTGGTATTCATGGGTTTATGAACTACTCAAATGCGGAGGGAAGAAGCTGCTCATAAAACATTGAGTATGTGTTTTCAGGCTCCTGTACATCCTGTACAACCTGTTGGTGGTAGTAATGAAGAATCTTCTGATAGAACTTGTATTGGGGGGGGGGGTGCGACTGCACAGGATTGAAGTAAGCCGCAGAGAGTTGTAAAATTAGTCAGTTTCATTAAAGGTACTAACCCCCATAGCATTGAAGACATCTTCAAGGATCAGTGCCTGAGAAAAGTGGCTTCCATCATCAGGGACCCCCACCACCCAGGCCATGCCCTCTTCTCATTGTTACCATCAGGAAGGAGGTACAGATGCCTAAAGGCACACACTCAGTGATTCAGGAACCACTCCTTCCCTCTGCCATCCAATTTCTGAATGGACGTTGAACCCATGAACACTAGCTCACCCATTTCTTTTTATTAATTTCTGTTTTTGCAGTACTTATCCTAATTTAAGTATTTTGTTTATTGTACTGCTGCCGCAAAGTTAACAAATTTCATGATGTATGCCAGTGATATTAAACCTGATTCAGATATTGATAGAATTATATAAGCATATGGAAACATACAGAGCTGTGCAGAAGCCTTGGCACATGTATTTAGCTTGTGTGAAAATGACTTTTGCACAGTACTGTATTTGTCAATGTGGAGCAGAGTGCGAATTAGTAAATCTGGTGGGAGCAAAGGTTGTTGGGAGTGGCAGGGGTGGAGTGCCAAGGGAAGGGTATGGGGCAGGTGAGGGGAAAGGAATGCCAAGAGATGGGGGGGTGGCACGGATATAGACACCCGGACGTGAGACACCAGGCAAGGTCATTTGATTCCAAACAATTGGTTTATTAATCATTACAGAATCTTTCTCTGGTACTTCCCACTCCCTCCCCTCTCCCTTCCCCTCTTCTCAGCCATGATTCCCACTCTCAGTCCACAATAGAGACCCATATCAGAATCAGATTTATCATCACTCACGTATGTCATGAATGTTTTTTTGGCAGCGGCAGTTCAGTGAAACACAAAATTACTACCGTACTGTGCAAAAGTCTTAGGCACCCTAGATATATATATATGTGCCTTAGACTTGGCTCAGTACTAAATTTCATAGACATTCAGCCCTGAAGAAAGGTCTTGGTCTGAAACATTGCCTATTTATTCTTTTCGTAGATGCTGCCTGACTTGCTGAGTTCCTCCAGCATTTTGTGTGTGTTGATCTGGATTTCCAGCATCTGCAGACTTCCTCGTGTTTATAGATACTCAGATTTTTTTTTCCCCCCGTGGTAAGGTGGATCAACAATGAGGGTTCAGGTTTAAAATGTGTGGAGCGAGTTTTAAATGGGATCAGAGGGGTAAGATTTACACACACAGAGTGTGGTTAGTATCTAGATCGTGCTGCCAAAGGAGGTGGTGGGACCAGATACAATTACAATGTTTTAGGAGGTGCTTGGACAAATACTTAATGGGCAAAGTATAGGCCGATATGGTCCTAATGTGGGCAAATAGGTGTAGTGTAGCTAGGCAAAAAGGTTGGCATAGATATAGTAGGCCAGAGGGCCTATTGCTGTTTTATACTCTACTGTGTCTTAATGAAAAAGTAGATGGGAATAGGCCTGCCTTGTGGTTTCTGCTCCTTTCGGGAATAAAATTGAGAATCAGGTTCATTATCATTGATCTATCATGAAATTTGTTGTTTTGTGGCATTAACACAGTACAAGACATAAAAATTACTTTTAGGTTAGAAAAAAATTGAATAATGCCAACGATAGATAATAAGGCAGTGTCATGGACTCTTCAGAAAATCTGATGGCAGAGGGGAAGAAGTTGTACCTAATCACAAACAAGAGAAAACCTGCAGATGCTGGAAACCTAAAATGTTGAGTGTGGGCCTTCGGGCTTCTATACCTTCTCCTCGATGGTAATCAGAAAAGGGTATTTCCTGGATGGCGAGAGCCCCTAGTGATGAATGCTGCAATCTTGAGGAGATCCTTTTGAAGATGTCCTAGATCAGGGGTTCCCAACCCTTTCTATGCCATGGACCAAACCATTAAGTAAAGTGTCTGTAGACCCCATTTTCAGAACCTCTGTCCTAGATGGTCATGGTGAAAAACAGCGACAGACAATAGGCTTGTCGTATATCACAGATCAACTCAAATGCAGCAGAAGATAAAGCATAAACATAAGAGGGTCTGCAGAAGCTGGAAATCCTAAGCAAAACGCAAAAATTGCTGGAGGAACTCAGCAGGTGAGGCAGCATTTATGGAAATGAACAGTTGATATTTCAGGCCAAGACACCTTCTTCAGGACAGAAGGTGAGACAGGATGTGAAGTGATCTGCAGCTTTGCTGAGGGTTAGTTCCACTGTGTTGCCACAAGCCAATCACGGCCCAGGGGATCCAGATGACCTTCTGGGGCAGAGTCCAATTACATTCTGGGGAGGTGGGAACTAGCTGGCTGTGTCAGATCTGCTGGTTTTGAATGAAGCACAATCCAGGAATTCCAGCTGAGCATATTATATTTGCTGGCTTGAACTCATCACAGTCTGGACATTGCATGGCTTGGTTAGATCCGCCTGACTGCGCCATGTCCAGTCATCGTGCAGGGGCTCCAGTTGCTCGGGTTACACCTGCTGACCATTGGTGAAGGGATTGTTATTGTGGCACATCCTGAGTTACAGTGCCAGGGAAAACAACAACAGAATGCAGAATAGTGTTACAGGTACAGAGAACGTGCAGTGCTGGCAGATAATAAAGTGCAAGGACCATAACGAAGTGGATTGTGAGGTCAAGAGTCTATCTTATCCCTTTAGGGAATCATCCAATAGTCTTGTGACAGTGTGGTAGAAGTTGTCCTTGAGCCTGGTGGAACATGCTTTCAGGGGTTTTTGTATCTTCTGCCCAATGGTGGAGGAGGGGGCACAGAACAGAGAGTGTCCAGGATGGGTGGGGTGTTGGATTATGCTGGCAGGGAGCATGGAGACGGAGGCTGGTTTCCATGAAGTCCTGAGATTCCCCCCCCCCCCCCCCCCCGCCTTCCATGGACTCTGTCTACACTTGGCATGGCACCAATCACAGAACAGCTCGTTGTATGAACTCAGCTGGCATTAAGCACTCACCAGAACATATTAGTCTGTGTTGTAAATGAGTACAAATGAGTACACTTCATCCTCAATCGTAAGGTACCTCCTGGTGCCATCTCCAAACTGCCTGATGGTAAAGTGACCCTTCCGCCCAGAGCACCATTCCTCAGGGGAGTTCCCGGCACACTGGATCCCAAGGGTGCATCTGGTTCTCCCTTCTTGAGTAGATCCACCAGCGGCAGGGCGGAAAATGCAGATTAGATTAGCAAGCATGGTGGAGATATGAGGGAGCAGGTAGAGTCAGATTTTTAGAGGAAGTCTTGGATTTCACACACTCATGTTCCGCAGAAACCTAAACTCTGTTTGCCTGTTTTTGAGGTTCTCGTCTCAAGTATAAAATCCCGGTGTGTACTGAGGAGTTGGAGGTGCCGTCTTAGGGAGGAAGTGTCAGGGATTTATCCAGTATTCATTCTTCAGTATCATTAAAGTTGGATCATTTGGTCAACCACCAACTTCACGTTTGTAGGATCTTGCAAATTTGCTGTCAGGATCCCCAGAGCAGTTCATAAAGTACTCAGTGTGTCCCTGACAGGGGAATGAAAGGAAACGCGAGTCTTAATCCTGCAAATGAATGGGATATGTCGTCATTACACAGTTGCTCCTCCCTTCTCCTACCAGGATGGAAATTCTACACTGTTCTGGCCCCTCAACTTGTTTTGTTTGGCTACTTTGGCTTCTATTTATACCCATTTGTTGAGGGTGTAAAACACATGTTCACCGTCTACAGCCACTGCATGTATTCACACCGGTCAAATGCCTCTACGCTCAGACCCAAGACACCACAAGCAGAGAATTTTGCACTCCAAGCATTCAAGTTATGAATGTAATGCAGAAACGCCCTTATGGTGTACCTCGCATGTATATTTTTGATGGTGTATATGCTATTTTGAAGTCAGTCTATAATCGTGGATTAATAATGTATTCTATTTTTAATTTGGAATGAACTGAAATGAATGCATCAGCAATAAAATAATGCAACAGGAAAAAAAAAGTGCCTTGACAATGTTTGCTTGTTATTAACTACCCACCCTGCAAAGGATCTTTTCCAAAAGCTCCCATCTGGAAAGCACTGCAAAAGAATTCAAACCAAAACTTTGTGCCATCTTAAAAGTTTCTTCCCCCAGCTTAATTATCGTTCCACCATATATAGATACAGATGAACGTGACAGTATTCCTCTGGGGCTAAGGTGAAAAAACATACACATGCATTCAAAATAGCAAGAAAGGAAAATCAAAGCAGTCACGCAAGAAAAGACATTCTTAGTCCAAGACCCTCAATGACAAATCCGGCAAATTGATGGTTACTGATGGTCCAGGCGGCCATTCTACCAGTGGAGTGAAGCACCAATGGGAGAGGCCAGCCCCAACCAAGCACAGACGTCATGCTAGTCTCCTCTTCTGGATTGTAGCATCAGGCAATCCCACAGCTCGAGGCTTAGTCCTCACTACAACCGAGGCTATGCTGGTACCTCGCCGCCCATCTCACCACCGAACAAGGAAACAAGCAGAAATCAATGTCCAACAGGGTCTTGGCAATCACAAGAGAAATGTCCAAGACAGTTGCTCACAATTTCACTGCATGGCACCTTCACACACCAACTCCAATGCCTCCGAGTAGCAGCACTGTCTGCACCCAGATCAGCTCCTCTGAACCACTGTCCGACTACTACCAACCATGAGCAACTCGTTGATGAGGTAGACCTGCTGTACCACAGCTCTTGGAGTCCAGTATAATTTTACGATCATAAAAAAATGTTTAACAAAGAAAAGGACACCTTTGATTGGTCTCCAAGCGGCCACAGCGTTCGAATGTGCCGCCATCTTACCATCTCAACCATTCTAGTTAGACCCCCCTCTCTCCTCTATCTATTACCCGTCTCTGCACTGTAGACGCTTTAAACCACGTTTTATATTGCTGGTTACACTGTGAGTACATGCTATTGTTTGCTTTGTACTTTTTATAACCATCCTTTCACTTCTATTAGTTTTGTTTTTAATTTTTATATTATCCTTCATTTTTATATAATTCTTTATACTTCATAATTGTTGGATGTTGTTGATTTTTTTTGCATATCACACCCTGACCAACACACCACAGTAAATTCCTGACGCGCCTTTGGTGAATAAAGTTGATCCTTGGTCCTTACCGATCGGCTACAAGCCATGAATTGGGAGTCTCTACATGGATTATGATGCACAGTGAAATAACAGTTTTACTTTTTGTAAAATCAATAGATTCTGCAGATGTTGGAAATCCAGAGAGACTCTCACAAAATAATTGGAGGAACTCAGCAGGTCAGGCAGCATCTATGGAGAGAAATAAAGAGCTGATGTTTCAGGCCGAGACCCTTCGTCAGGACTGGAAAGAAAGGGGGAAAGATGTTCTTTTGTGCGCTGCTCCTTATCACTCTGATATAATGTTTTGTGCCTTTATAAACAGACATACATTATCACTGAACACAGCATTCCAGCTTGTCCGCTCCCCTTTTTGTATCCAACATCTTGAGGCTGAGTACTGTACTGCTGAGGGATGCTAATGAGTTTAACATTTGCTGCCCAAAGCCCCAGCAACAGGGCAGCAAAGGCAGCCATGAAACAGACCCTGTTTCTCTGTCTTGAGATGGTAGTTGTCAGTATTTATCTGCCTGTACCAGACTTTCCGCATTAACTCAATTGGTAGTTCAAAGTCATAGTCATACTTTATTGATCCGGGGGGAAATTAGTTTTCATTACAGTTGCACCATAAATAATAAATAGTAATTGAACCATAAATAGTTAAATAATAATATGTAAATTATGCCAGTAAATTATGAAATAAGTCCAGGACCAGCCTATTGGCACAGGATGTCTGACCCTCCAAGGGAGGAGTTGTAAAGTTTGATGGCTACAGGCAGGAATGACTTCCTATGACGCTCTGTGCTGCATCTTGGAGGAATGAGTCTCTGGCTGAATGTACTCCTGTGCCCACCCAGTACATTATGTAGTGGATGGGAGACATTGACCAAGATGGCATGCAACTTAGACAGCATCCTCTTTTCAGACACCACCGTGAGAGAGTCCAGTTCCATCCCCACAACATCACTGGCCTTACGAATAAGTTAGTTGATCCTATTGGTGTCTGCTACCCTCAGCCTGCTGCCCCAGCACACAACAGCAAACATGATAGCACTGGCCACCATAGACTCGTAGATCATCCTCATCGTCCGGCAGATGTTAAAGGACCTCAGTCTCCTCAGGAAATAAGGACAGCTCTGACCCTTCTTGTAGACAGCCCCAGTGTTCTTTGACCCATCCAGTTTATTGTCAATTCATATCCCCAGGTATTTGTAATCCTCCACCATGTCCACACTGACCCCCTGGATGGAAACAGATTCGCTGTTTCGTATGTGCATTCATATCTATCTACAGAAAAGCCATTAAGGCACCTCACCCTGCATTGATGACCCTTTCTCCCAGCTCCAACCCTCCTCCTCTTCTTGAAATCCAAGCTCTGGTTTTCCTCTGCTCGGGATCTTTTCACCCCTAAGGAGATACCATTAAGGCTTTCACCTTTTTTAAGTCTTTTTCAAGGCTTTGAAAGGAAAACATTAGAGGAATGGTATTGATGCAGGGTTTAGATCATTCCTTCCCTCCCAAAAATGCTTCCCAATTTGCTGAGTTCCTCCAGCAGATTATTTGGAGCATGAGAATGGTATTGACTATTGAAAGATCCAGTGTTGAGTTTGATGAGTCAAATAGCCTGATCCCTTGCCAGATGGATTCAATGAAACAACTGGTATTTGGAGCATCAAGCAGTTCTGTCAACATACATTGTACGTAGAGCAGTACCGCTTAGGATCAGACCCACTGGCCCAAGGTGTGCCGAACTAATTTTTGGTAATGAAGTATCTTCCATTCTGTCTGCACATGCTCCATGTTCCTCTATTCTGTATATATTTATGTGCCTTTCTAAGAACATGTGCTTATATGTATGGTGGTTGTCTGATGATGACAGGAAACCCATGTGGGAGAGTTTTTAAAGTGGCATTGGGGCAGTTCCCCTCTCTCGACCTCAGAGGTCCAGGTCCAATGGTATGAACCAGCATCACAAACTGGAGTCTTCCTTGGTTGTCGTGGATGACCATGACATCTGGCACAAAAGAGGTCATGGTCATCCCTTCGCTCTTCGCGGAGCATTGCAGTGCCACCTTCCAAGCCACTGGATCTCATTGTTGGTCTCATCCGCCCAGTCTGCCAGAGCTGAATTTGCATATTAGGACAGGCATAGGTGTTTATATAGCACCATTTAATCCTACTTCATTGGAGCCATGTCAATCAATTCAACATCTACAACATGACCAAAGTTTTAACAAGTGTCTCAAAGGGAGAGGACTAAGGAGAAAACATCAGAGGTTTACACACAGTGTAATCGAAGATCTCCATCAAACAATGATAAAAAACAATTTTTTTATTTAAAGATGTAGGCCTAACAAGCTACACTGCCCAGCAAGCCACTTATTTAACCTTAGCCTCATCAGAAGACTATTTACAATGACCAATTAACCAACTAAATGGTACATCTTTGGACTGAGACATGCTGGTGCACCCAGAGGAGACCCACGTGTTCACGGGGAGGAATGTACAAACTTTTTGCAGAAGATACCAGAATTGAACTCCGCCAACCTGAGCTGTAATAGCATGGTGCCAGAAGCCAAAATTGGAAGACCCGAGTATTTCAATAATAAGGACCGCAAAGCAACAAAGGCTTGAGAACCTGAGTGCCAAACGACAGGGGTTGGTGTGAGGTGAGGTACAGGCAGCCAGGATTTGGGTGTCCTTAAGAGTAGAGAATGAACGATGGTAGACTGGCCTGAGAGAATGGGGATCTAGTTCTCTGACACCTTCATTTCTCTTTTATAACCATATAACAACTACAGCACAGAAACAGGCCACCTTGGCTCTTCTAGTCCATGCCAAACTCTTACCACATCCTATTCCCACTGACCTGCACTCAGCCCATAACCCTCCATTTCTTTCCTGTCCATATATCTATCCAATTTAACTTTGAACGACAACATAGAACCTGTCTCAACCACTTCTGCTGGAAGCTCATTCCACACAGCTACCACTTTCTGAGTAAAGAAGTTCCCCCTCATGTTACCCCTAAACTTTTGTCCTCTAATTCTCAACCCATGCCCTCTTGTTTGAATCTTCCCCACTCTCAATGGAAAAAGTCTAACCACGTCAACTCTATCAATCCCCCTCATAATTTTAAACAACTCTTTCAAGTCTCCCCTCAATCTTCTATGCTCCAAAGAATAAAGACCCAACTTGTCCAACCTTTCTCTGTAACTTCGGAGATGAAACCCAGGCAACATTTTAGTAAACCTCTGTACTCTCTCAATTTTATTGACATCCTTCCTATAATTCGGTGACCAGAACTGTACACAATACTCCAGATTTGGCCTTACCAATGCCTTATACAAATTCAACATTACATCCCAACTCCTATACTCAATGCTCTGATTAATAAAGGCCAGCAAACCAAAAGCTTTCTTCGCCACCCTATACACATGAGATTCCATCTTCAGGGAACTATGCACCATTATTCCTAGATCCCTCTGTTCTAAAGCATTATTTTATAACTACTTTGATCCTTTTCAATTTCTGTCTTCCCATTCCCTCTGCATCTCCTATCTATCTATCTGTCTGTCTCCTTTCCGTCCCGCTTCTCTTTGATCCCACCACTGTCACCCCGATTCCTCCCCAACATTGCTCCCTTCCGCCGCTTGGCGGCGCTCACGATCCCCAAGCCGCCCTATGACGTCGGTAGTCCGTGCCGGCGCGCGGTGACGCATTCACTTTGCGCCGCAGCGGCTCGACACGGAGGAGCGGCATGGAACCGGCGGGCCGGCTTTGGGCGCTGGGACGGAGTGTGGTGAGGTGTTTGGCGGGAGGAGACGGGAAGCATCGCGGGGAGGGGGTGAAGGGAACTCCACGAGGGTGGCTGAAGGGCTGGGGACGGGTGGAGGGAGTGGGGGACAGGTAGATAGTGAGGGGAGAGTATGAGGATATCAATGGACTGGAGCCGATGCAGAGAAGTTCTGCAGGAACGATATGAGAAACGCCAGTCTGCAATCTGTGTTTTGACAAGTTGTTGCCATTACTTATTGTTTTGGAGTAAGTAGGGGCAAGGAAACTGCTCAATAGTGCAGGCTTCCTGTTGGACGTACTTGATATGACCTTCGCTGTTAGTATAGATGTTTGGACGAGCATGCGAGGGAAAAGAGTTTAGTTGGTTGCTCTAAGATTTGCATGAGGAAAGTTGGAAGAAGTGAAAAGAGATTCTGCTTTGGTATGGACTAGTCGGACTGTGTCGTATGTCCTGTGTATAACCCCATGCAGAAACTGATTGAGAAACTAGAATATAATTTGTTTAAAGTCAATTTTATTATGCAAGTATATATATGTCACCAGATGCAACGCTCATTAATTTTTTGTGGGCATTGTCCAACTTTATAAAATAGTAACTACGAGGGGTGATTGATAAGTTCGTGACCTAAGGAAGGAGTCAATTTTAAAAAACCTACCACATTTATTTTTCAACATAGTCCCCTCCTACATTTACACACTTAGTCCAGCGGTCGTGGAGCATACGGATCTTGGACCTCCAGAAAGTGTCCACAGCAGGGGTGATTGATAAGTTCGTGGCCTAAGTTAGAGGGAGATGGCTTATACAGCTCTCGTTACATGCACATGCAGTTCAACTCTTTGATTGTGCAGGAAGTTTGGAGTTAATAATAGCTTCTTCTACCTTAGGCCACAAACTTATCAATCACCCCTGATGAGTTATTAACTTCAAACTTTCTGCATAATCACTCAAGGGGACTATGTTGAAAAATAAATGTGCTAGGTTTTCTAAAATTGACCCCTTGTACCTTAGGCCACAAACTTATCAATCACCCCTCGTGTAACAGGATCATGGACACATCAACCAGAGTGCAGAAGACAACAAACTGCATCTGCAAATATAAATAAGTAGCAATAAATAATGAGAGCATGAGATAACGAGTCCTTGAAAGTGAGATCATTTGTTGTGCGAACACTTCAATGATGGGACAGGTAAAATTGAGTGTAATTATACCTTTTTGTTCAAGAGCCTTATGGTTGAGGGACTTGTTGAACCTGATAGTGCGAGTCCTGAGGCTCTTGTAGCTTCTACCTACCTGATGGCAGCTGCGAGAAAAGAGCATGGCTTGAGTGGTGAGGATCTCTGATGATGGATGCTGCTTTCCTAGATAGTGTTTCATGTAGCTATGCTCAATGGTTAGAAGGGCTTTAGCCATGATGTACTGGGCTGAATCCTCTATCTTTTGTAGGATTTTCCATAGAAGGTTACTGGTGTTTCAATTCCAGTTTACCTGTAACCTGATCTCCGGATTAGATGTATTAATTCTACAATTATTTGAACCTTTCCTTAGTAGTTGTGTTTTCAGTTTCCTGTGCCTTAAGTTCTGGAATTCCAGTCCCAAAGCTCCAGCTGTCTTCAACTACTTAAGCCTAAAATCTGCCTTTTTGGCAAAGCTTTTGGTTGCCTGTTTTAATATCTCTGTTGTTGACTCGGGTGTTTCCTAATGATATTCCTGTGGAGAAGTATGGGGTGTGTTACTGTTTTAAAAGCGATCTCGCTGTTCTCCATATCTTTTTCTTCTTCCTTCCCTTCGCCGCCTTCCTTTTCCACAGTTTGTTGGCTTTTGCCTTGGGGACTGTTCCTAAGCCAATCCTACATTGAGTTCAGTGCCGACTGTCAATTTCTGCGACATCACTGGTGCCAATATGTATCGGTCGTCTGCCGTTCCTTTGGGTTCATCAGCTGCTTGGAAAGGGGGAGCCTGCTGCCAGGGCAACAGCTTGCTCTCCATGTTGTGCTACCCTGGCTTGTGTCAGAGGTTAGGATGCTCAACTCTGATCAATGGAGGGACTACCCTGTCTTTTGCACATTGGTTGTTTACTCGTCTTTGTTTACGTGCAGTTTTTTATTGATTCTATTGTGTTTCTTTGCATTTACCGTGTCACTTTTATCCAAATCTCCCTGCTACCAAAAGACTGGGATGAAGTCAGTTTAACATCTCGCATGTAATTCAATACCATTTTGTTAGCAAGCTTGTTAAAGAATTTTATTTTATTTTGAGATGTAGTGGGTGGTGGGGTGAAGATGCGTCTCTACCAAAGGAGATGTGAGGTGCTCCTTCCCTCCGCTAACCTGTGAGTCACCCTAGAGCAAGGTGTAGTTCCTGCTCAACCCCTGATCAGGGTCATCTGAAGCCACGGGAGCAGGTGGTTGCTGGTCGTATGAGCAACTGGTGCACATCATAAGTCCTGGTTATGCGACCACTGACGCCAGGAGGACAATCTCTGAAGAGTATTGATAATGGCTGAGGTCGCCCATCTTGTAAAGACACTGCCCAGAAAGAAGGCAATGGCAACCCACTTCTGTAGAAAGATTTGCCAAGAGCAATCATGGTCATCGGACTATGATCGTCCACGCCATACGACACAGCACATGATGATGATGAGAGATACAGTGCGGAACAGCGTCTTCAAGCTACACTGCCCAGCAACCCACCACTTAATCAGAGGCAATTTACAGTAACCAATTCACCTACTGACCTGTACATTTTTGGACTGTTGGAGGAAATTCTGAGCATGCAGAGGAAACGCACGCACATACGAGAGGGGGCATACGAACTTGCATACAGAGGACACCAGAAATGAACTCTTGACGCTGTAACAGTGTCGCACCAGCCACTAAGTTTCTGTGGCTCGGGAAGTGGTCAATTAAATCATCATTTAGGCGGCACAATATCATAGTGTTTGGCAACATGCTTTACAGTACAGGCGACCCAGGTTCAGTTCCCTCAGCTGCATGTAAGGAGTTTGTACCTTCTCCCTGTGACTGTGTGGGTTTCCTCCGGGTGCTCCCATTTCCTCCCACAATCCAAAGACGTACTGGTTGGTAGATTAATTGGTCATTGTAAACTGTCCCGTGATCAGGCTGGGATTAAATTGAGGGATTGTTGGGTGGCATGGCTTGGAAAGTAGGAGAGCATATTCTGCACTGTATCTCAATGAAAGTAAAAATCTCCATGTCAGCCCCTCCTAGCACCCCCACCTTTTAAATCTACTCCTCATCTGTTTTCTCTCCAGTCCTGCCAAAGTGTCTAGCCTGAAACACTGACTACTTTTTTCCATAAATGCTCCTGGCTTGCTGAGTTTCTCCAGCATTTAGTGTGCGTTGTTTGGATTTCCAGCATCTGCAGATTTTCTCTTGTTTAAGATAGTTATCCTTTTGGTTTCCCTTTCCAGCCTTATTTGTGGCTTTGTGGGTCGGCATAAATCTTTTACAATGCAGTGAGGGCTTCTGGCTCCACCATCCTGAGCATTCCCACCCTCACTGGCAATACCCATGCACTTATTTTCTGCGTCTGTCTCCTGCTACTGCATCCTTCCGTAAGCTGGTGCATTCAATATTTTAGCTGTGGGCGATGTGTTAAGTCAAGAATATAGAGCTGAGGTACAGAATTGGCTCGGGAAACTGGTTGCCTCCTCTTAGGCTGAGGTCACCAGTGCACCATTGTACTCCATTCTGTGCACCGAAGCTTAGGACTGAGCTGACGATTAACTGGCTGCTTTTCCACTTGCAGTGCCTTATACTCACGGGTACAATACGAAGAAACTTCTCGGCACAAACCAGTGGTGAGGTCCGTATAAGAAATGTATTAAAGGAGAGATTTCCACAGGCTTCGTTGGTCAAGGTGGTGGATATATCAGGCAAGTACTGAAACTAGCTGGCTTATATTCTGGGCAGTCATTAGAAAGAGAGGAAATATCCGAGGAGGACTTGCTAACATTTTGACTAGTGTGCAGGGTGGAAGCTCGCCAAACTTGTAAGAAATAAATATTTAAAAAAAAAGGTTAATGAAACAAAATTGTTGAGTTACTGGGCTGGCGAACCATAGGGAAGGATTAAGAGCTGGGGAATTTAAACCTGGTTAATCTTCAGTGAAAGGCTAGTGCTAATAAGTAACTTGGAAGCAGTTGAATTATTGAAGTCTCATGACTCACTGTCTCCCTCAGACCAACTTATGTGTGCCTCTAGACCTGAAGCAATTCATCCTGAGCCTCAGAATCAGATTAGTTATCAGTGACGTACATTGTGAAATTTGTTGTTTGGCAGCAGAAAGGTAAACGGCCGAAGAAGAAGGAATCTGATGGGAGGATAGTGGACCATGGAAGAAAGGGAAAGAGGAGGGGCACCAGGGGGACGTGAGAAGAAGGGAAGGGTGAGAGTGGAACCAGAACAGGGAATGGAAAAAGAGAAGGGGAATAGGAAACAAATTTCCACAAGTTTGGGAAATTGATGTTGTCGTGCCCCCAGGATTGGAGGCTGCACAGATAAAATATGAGGTGTTACTGTAATTATATTGTTAAATATTGAAATTGGTAAGGGATATTAGAATGGAGAATGTTTCTGATATTTAGTTTATCAACTAACACTTCAGGTTTATATTCATCATCTGTTGTGATAGAGGGTCTCAGCTTGAAACATCAACTATTTCCCTCTGTAGATGCTGCCTGACTCGCTGAGTTCCTCCAACATTTTGTGTCTATTGCTCAAGATTTCCATCATCTGCAGAATCTCTTCTACCTTTGTTACCATTACATTGTCTCTTATGATTTTGGTGTCTGTGGCACTGCGGCCAGAGCCAATTACTGATGGTCTCTCACTCTCCTCTGTCCCAACTCTCCCCCACCCCCCCCCCCCCAATAGGAGGTTGTGGAGCCATGTATGAAGTCCACATTGAATCAGTCGAATTTAAAGGAAAGCGACTTGTGCAACAGCACCAGATGATCAACCAGGTATTTGGTGCCCTGGGGTCATTGATATCCATGTGATGTGGGCTGAGGGATGGGTTTGAGCAAGGTTTCTGAAATAGCTAAAAATTAATACTCAAAGCAGCATCATCTTTTTGTGGCGGGTAAAGGCTGATTTATACTTGTGTGTCAATGTACGCCATAAGTACTCTATACCAACCCTACGCTGTAGCCTAACGCGCACCTCTCCCAAAATGTAACTATGCATCGCGGTGTCGCAGACTGCAACAACTGTGATTGGTCTGCTTGGCAGCATCGCATTTCCTCCTACGCTGCAATAGCTTCCCATTGGGTGACTGAAGGGCAGGGAAGGAACTCTGGCTGCAATGCTTTTCGTAAAGCTTTACAGACCTCCAAAATTATGGAGGACCCTTTGCTTGACGCCAGTTTGTAGCGAGCTGCTACGGCCTGTTGACTTCCACCTGAAGCTAAAACTCGAATGGTGATCGCCAGTCTCTTGAGTATACTGTGCGTACACGGATGCGAAATAAATGGTTGGAGACGATGAACTAAATCATCAAATCTGCCTGCCGACAGCTGAAAATATTTGAAATGCATTTCCTCGTCCATGTCTCTCAGTGGACGGACAAGCACAGAAAATTCACCCTCCTTCAGTTTCAGTCGCCATTGTTTGAAATTTGAGTTTCTTCAAGTTGAGTTTCAGCATGAAGAAACGCAGCACAGTGGCATAGAAACCCCACCGCCAACCTGCGTTTTGGCGGTGATTTGCAGAGCGACGCAGACACACCAATGCACAAGTATAAATGCTCACAACGGCATAGCCCACTTGCGATGCTACGGTGTAAACTAGTACGCACAAGTATAAATCAGCCTTAAATCTCACAACTTGTATGCTGTGAAAATGTGAATGCTCGAGCAATCATTTTAATGGCAAATTTTATCACTGATGTCTCCATTTATTTAAAGGATGTTTCTGATACATGGGATATGGCCTCTATCTTTCTATCATCAGTAGTGTTGGAGCATGGTGTTGTACATTGAGCACAAAATGTGAAAGGTGCCTGAATTCAGCAGGCATTTGGTCCAAGGTCTTTCTGAAGTCAGGAAAAAGGCGTAAAACTTGATGTTTCATGGTCATTTTATTAACAGTTAATAGAGTAAAGAAAATTGATAAACAGGCAGTGATAGGGGTCTAGTAAGTGAAGGGAGAGAGAAGTTAAAAGATGGCGGAGCCTCATGATTGTCTCTTTTTATACTCCATAGATAAGCAACGTTCCATTCAGATAATAGTCAACCAGTCAGATAGCCCCTATTCAGATAAGCACCAGAAAAGCTTCCAGAGCTTTCCAAAATGTTACAAAGAACTGTAACCACGAGGGGACACACTAAAGCACTGTGGCCACTAGGAAACTTACTAAACAGTTATGTGTATATAAGTAGTTATGAAAAAGAATCTAGCAAGTAATAAAATGTTAAGCTGCAAAGATAATGACAATTAGACAGTATAATCCCAACATGGGTTCCAAGGACACCTCAGTTAATGGTAGAGGTCCTTGGCATAAAAAAAGGTTTGGGAACCAGGGGTCTAGACTCTAGTCTAGCAATGTTAAGGCCTATTCTCTGGAAAGGTTTAGCAGAAATGTTGGTGCTGACTTGAAGATCAGCCTGTAGATGTGTAAATATGGAAGCAGCATCTACATACTACAGCTTAATGACTACAGTTGACTGTGAGTTTCCTGTTTGTTCGAAAGATTAGCTCCATTCTAGCAGGAAGCTTTTTGGGGCTGAGTTGTCGCATTGCAAAGAGAAGACAAATTGTGCGAAATAAATAAGTACTGAGAACATGAGTTGTAGAGTCCTTGAAAGGGACTCTAGGTTTTGAAATCAGTTCAAAGTTGAGTGAGTGAAGTTATCCACACTGGTTCAGGAGTATTTGTCGAGATACAGCGCAGAATATGGTCTTCCACCCCTTTGAGCTACACTACCCCACTACCCTAGTCTAATCACAGGACAGTTTATAATGACCAATTAACCTACTGACCTGTACGTCCTAGGACTGTGGGAGGAAACTGAATCACTCGGAGGAAACCCATGCAGTCACAGGGAGAATATACATACTCCTTACAGGCAGTGGGAATTGGACCCATGTCACAGGTACTGTGAAGCATTCTGCTAACTGCCATGCTACTCTACTGTGGCTGAAAGAAGTCATAGTGGAGAGCTTAATATCAAAGGATGTACTTTGTACTGAAAGGACAGGCAGGGCGTTGGTGTGGCTCTGTTGGTAAGAGATGGAATTACATCTTTAGAAAGAGGTGACATAGGGTCAGAGAATGTTGAATCTTTGTGGGTGGAGTTAAGAAATTGAAAGGTTAAAAAAAAACGTTATGGCAATCGTATATAGACCTCCAAATAATAGCCAGGATGTGGGATTGAGATTGCAAAGAGAGCTGGAAAAGGCATGTGAAAAGTGTAATAACACAATTGTAATAGGGGACTTCAATACGCAAGGGGATTGGGAAAATCAGATTGGTATCAGATCACAAGAGAGGGAATTCGTTGAATGTCTACGAGATGGCTTTTTTAGAGCAGTTTGTGTTTGAGCCTACGAGGGGAAAGTCTATCTTAGATTAGGTGTTGTGTAATATTCCAAATTTTATTAGGGAGCTTAAAGTAAAGGAACCCTTAGGGGTATGATTGAACTCATACTGCATTTTGAGAGGGAGGAGCATAAGTCAGATGTATCAGTATCGCAATGTAATAAAGGAAACTAGTGGATTGGAGGTGGATACTGGCGGGGATGATGGCGGAGCAGAGATGACTGAAGTTTCTGGGAATAGCTCACAAGGCGCAAGATAGATAGGTCCCCAGAAAAAGTTGTTCTCAAATGGCAGTGGTAGGCAACCATTGCTGACGAGGGTAGTCTGGAGGATTTTGGACAACTGGGGTCAGATAAATACATTTGTGAGACAAAGACTTTGTCTGTATTGTAACGTTGTTAGATTAGAGTCTAGACCCCTAGTTCCCAAACCTTTTTTTATGCCAAGGACCTCTACCATTAGCTGAGGTGTCCTTGGAACCCATGTTGGGATTATACTGTTCAATTGTCATTACCTTTGCAGCTTAACATTTTATTACTTGCTAGTTTCTTTTTCGTAACTACTTATATACACATAACTGTTTAGTAAGTTTCCTAGTGGCCACAGTGCTTTAGTGTGTCCCCTCGTGGTTACAGTTCTTTGTAACATTTTGGAAAGCTCTGGAAGCTTTTCTGATGCTTATCTGAATAGGGGCTATCTGACTGGTTGACTATTATCTGAATGGAATGTTGTTTATCTATGGAGTATAAGAAGAGACAATCATGAGGCTCTGCCATCTTTTTGCTTCTCTCTCCCTTCACTTACTAGACTCCTATCACTGCCTGTACAGACAAAGTCTGTATTGCTTTAGGCCTGGATCAGCAGAAAATCGTGGAGCTGCTTTCTGCCCTTCTACTGTAGACATAAGCAGAAGATTACGTGGTTTTGCCTTTCAGCTTTTGCTGTAGACATAAGATTACATGGTGTTGCTCTTTAGCCTGCTGCTGTACACCACGAGACTTCGTGACTTAGGAGTTTTTCTCTTTAGTTTGCTTAGGACAATACCGAATATAGAACCGTTGAACAAACCATACTCATTAGAATTAGCCATGTCGAGGGAGCGTGTACTGATTGTAAACAGAGTTGTTGCTTTCTAGAGGGACAGCTCTCTGTGTCGTGTAAATAAAGAGTCTCCTAATGAATACCTGGGTCTGAGTCTTGTGTGAGAAATGAAATTTCCTAATAGGAAGTTAAGAACTGCATAAGAGCCAAGGAAAGGGCATATAATGTAGCAAAAGTGAGTGGGATGTTTTTAAAATCCAACAGTAGGCAACTAAAAAAGCCATAAGAAGGGAAAAGATGAAATATATGGGCAAACTAGCCAATAATATAAAGCAGTTATGTAAAGAATAAAAGGGAGGTGAGAGTTGATACTGGAACTCTGGAAAATGATGCTGGTGAGGTAGTAATGCGGGACAAAGAAATGGCAGATGAACATAATGATTATTTTTCTTCAGTCTTTACTGTGGAAGACACTAGCAATGCGTCAGTGGTCTGTGAGTGTCAGGGAGCAGGAGTAAGTGCCATTGCTATTACAAAGGGAAAAGTGCCTGGCAAATTGAAAGGTCTTAAGGTGGGTAAGTCACCTGGATCAGATGGAATACATCCCAGAGTCCTGAAAGAGGATGTTGAAGAGGTAGCAGATGCATTGGATATGATCTTTCAAGAATCACTTGACTCTGGCATTGTTCCAGAAGACTGGAAAGTTGCAAATGTCACTCCACTCTTTAAGAAGGGAGGAAGGCAAAAGAAAGGAAATTATAGGCCAATTAACCTAACCTCAGTGGCTGGGAAAGTGTTGGAGTGCACTATTAGAGATGAGGTTTAGGGCACTTGGAGACTAATGATAAAATAAGTCAAAGTCAGTATGGTTTCTATAAGGGGAAATCCTGCCTGTTAGAGCTTATCAAGGAAGTAATAAGCAGGGTGGACAAAGGAGAGGCAGTGGATGTCATTTACTTGGATTTTCAGAAGGCATTTGGTAAGGTGCCATACATGAGGCTGCTTAATAAGGTAAAATCCTATGGCGTTACAGGAAAGATACTGGCATGGATAGAGGAATGGCTGATAGGCAGGAGACAGTGAGTGGGAATAAAGAGGCCTTTTCTGATTTGTTACCAGTGGCGGTCCTTAGGATTGGGACCGCTACTTTTCACATTGTTTGTCAATGATTTGGATACTGGAATTGATGGCTTTGTCACAAAGTTTGCAGATGATACAAAGACAGGTGGAAGGGTAGGTGGTGCTGAGGAACCAATGTGATTGCAGCAGGACTTAGACAAATTGGAAGAATGGGCAAAAAAGTGGCAGATGGAATACAGTGTTGGGAAATTTATGAAAATGCATTTTGGTAAAAGGAACAAAGGTGCAGACTATTATCTAAATGGAGAGAAGGTTCAAACATCAGAGGTGCAGAGGGACTTGGGAGTCCTCTTGCGAGACTCCCAAAAGGTTAATATACAAGTTGAGTCTGTTGTAAAGAAGGCAAATGCAATGTTGGCATTTATTTCAAGGGGAATAGAATATAAAAGCAAAGAGATAATGCTGAGGCTTTAAAAGACACTAGTCAGTCCTCACTTGTAATGTCAACAGTTTTTCACCCATATTTCAGAAAGAATGAGCTGTCATCGGAGAGATTCCAGAGTAGGTTCACGAGAATGATTTTGGGAATGAAGCGGTTAACATATGAGGAGTGTTTGGCAACTCTGGACCTGTACTCACTGGAATTTAGAAGAATGCGTGGGAATCTCATTGAAACCTACTGAATGTTGAAAAGACTGAATAAGGTGGATGCGAAGAGGACGCTTCCTATGGTGGGGGTGTCCAGAACTAGAGGGCACTGCCGCAAAATTGAGGGCAACTCTTTAGAGCAGAGGTAAAGAGGAATTTTTTTAGCCAGAGCGTAGCGAATCTGTGGGATACTCTGCTGCAGACTGCGGTGGAGGCTAAGACCATTGGTCTATTTAAAGCAAAAATTTATAGTTTCCTGATTGGTCAGGAGCATCAAATGTTATGGTGAGAAGGCAGGTTAATGGGATTCAGGATCATCCATGATGAAATGTCGCAGCAGACTTGGTCAGCAGAACTCCCTAATTCTACTCCAATGTTTTATGGTCTAATAATGCCCCAATACCTGTCCCTGAAACCTTGTGCTTTGAACCTAAGGCTTCCTTCTTGATGGTATTAGTGAAAAGCGAGTATGGCCTGGATGGTGGGGGTCCTTGATAATGAATGGTGCTTTCTTGTGATGGTGTTCCTGTAGATGTGCTGAATTATGGGAGGCCTTTGCCTGTGATGGGTTGGGTTGTATCCACCACTTACTGTACACTTCTTTGCACATGGGCACTGCTGTTTCCACACCAGGCTGTGATGCAGCCATTCCACTGTGCATTTATAGGAGTTTGTCAGAGCTTCTCTCTCTCTTTTCTAGGCATTAAAAGACGAAATACAATCCATGCACGGACTGAGGATATTTACTGCTGTTCCAAAGTAGCCAATGGAGCTTGGTGGAGAGGAGGGACATCGACAGAACGGAATGGAAAATAGACCAAAATGTGCAACAATAGGATGAATTGTACACGTTCTTGGTGAATGTGTGAATGTGAACAGGAATGAGGTCCTGTGGTGAGCCAAGAAAGTGTGTCCCAGCACTAGATACATCTTCTGTACTTGACTGATTGTCCACAAGCACCTGAGAATTTGATCATGAACAATTCTAGATCTATAAACAGGAAATGACTTACAAAGAGATGATAAACACAATGTAATTTTTCTGTGTAGAAGACCTTGATCTACATTCTTTACACTACCTACCAAAGAATTCAAATGGTGATGGTTGGATGTACTGGGGAAACACAATAGGCAAGTCAGCAGCGGAATAATTAATTATATTTCAAAATATTGACTTATTACCACGTGTATCGGGGTACAGTGAAAAACTTTCACTTTGGATGTTATCTGAGATCGAAAACAGGAAAAGTTACAAAAGCAGTATATAGTGTTACAGAGAAAGTGCAGGCAGGCAATAAGCTGCAAGTTCACAACGAGGTGTTAACGTCATTCAATGATACGTGCATATGGTCAAACAAGACAGCATTACTCTGGAGTTGAAGTGCAAATCAAAGTATCAGCCGTCACACACAAATGCAGATGGTTTCATGCCATAAAGGAGTCTTGAAACCCACACCATCAGTTCACTGCCAACCACAATAAAGCCCATCTCCCGTTGGGTGAACAACATCCTATTGCACAACGTTCATTCAATAGTCTTATGACGGTAGAAGCTGTCCTTGTTCAAAGTTTGATAGTAAATTTATTATCAAATTATACACCATATACTCCTTGAACTCAATGTTTCCAGCTTTTGTACCTCCTCTCCAATGAGAGGAGGGAGAGGAGAGATTGTCCAGGGTGAGTCAGATGGGGTCTTTGTATTGGCCACTTTCCTAAAGCAGTGAGAACCCTAGCCAGAGTAATGGGGATGAGGCTGGTTTTTGTCATGTGCTGAGCAGTGTTCACCACTCTCACCAGAATTACTTCACGGGTCTTTGCCTGTTTATCCGAGTGCAGAGGTGAATGTGGAACAGTGTTAAATTGTGATGTAGTTTCAAAGTCAGGAATATTCTTGATGTAAGCATACAGGGAAAGGGGACTTGTCAATGGAACTGGGAAAATCCCTGCCCTGCCCTTAGTAATTGTTGATGAAATGAAAGGCTAGGTCTCAAAATAATCCTCTTTAATTAGGGGGAAAGTTAGAATTTCAAATTTCAAAATAAATTTATTATCAAAGTACATATATGTCACCATATCCAACCTTGAGATTCATTTTCTTGCAGGCATACTCAATAAACCCAATAACCATATAGAATCATTGAAAACTTGCACCAGCAGGGCGGACAACCAGTGTGCTGAAGGCAGCAAAGTGTGCAAATACAAAAAAAGAGTAACAATAAATAAATAAATAAGCAAGTAATAAACGTTAAGAACATTAGATGAAGAGTCTTTGAAAGAGAATCCATAGTTTCTGGGAACAGTTCAGTGATGGGACCAGTGAAGTTCTCCCTCTCGTTCAAGAGCCTGATGGTTGAGGGGTAATGACTGTTCCTGAATCTGGTAGGGTGAGTCCTGAGGTTCTTGTACCTTATTCCTGATGGCAGCAGCCAGAAGAGAGCATGACCTAGAAGGTGCGAGTCACTGATGATGGATGCTGCTTTCCTGAGACAATGTTTCTCTATTCAGTGATCTCTGTGAGTACATTGTGAAGAGATGCTGTTAATATCATTACCGGTTTTCTTCAGAACTGAAATGCAGATGTCCAGCCCCCAAAGCACATGTTGTGTGTGTCTGACACTAAAATTCAGCAACTGAAGTTGCCTTTGACCTATGTGGGACACTTAAGGAACAGGCAGTGCTGGGCCAAACTCTGGGCGTCATTGTGTCACTGGAGTAAACACTATCACTAAAACACAGGGGTGAACACGCAGTCTTGTGGTCGTTGGAAACTTTTTGTCATGTATTATCTGTTACTGACAGCAGAGGGTGTGGATCACTAAAGTTGCAGACCTGAGGGAAACTCACTGAGTGCAGCATCACACAGGCATACACTGTTGATAGTAGAATTGTTTAGGAATTCAATACTACATCAGTATTTTGTTTAAATATTTGTCATTCTTTAATATTTTCAATGCCAGTCCCTGTGTTTAATAGTCATAGTCGTACTTTATTAATCCCGGGGAAATTGGTTTTCGTTACAGTTGCTCCATAAATAATAAATAGTAATAGAACCATAAATAGTTAAATAGTAATATGTAAATTATGAAATAAGTCCAGGACCAGCCTATTGGCTCAGGATGTCTGACCCTCCAAGGGAGGAGTTGTAAAGTTTGATGGCCACAGGCAGGAATGACTTCCTATGACGCTCAGTGCTGCATCTCGGTGGAATGAGTCTCTGGTTGAATGTACTCCTGTGCCCACCCAGTACGTTATGTAGTGGATGGGAGACATTGTCCAAGATGGCATGCAACTTAGACAGCATCCTCTTTTCAGACACCACCGTCAGAGGGTCCAGTTCCATCCCCACAACATCACTGGCCTTATGAATGAGTTTGTTGATTCTGTTGGTGTCTGCCACCCATCTGGTAGTTTTAATAACAGCAAAGATTATTTTTTAATTTAGAGATACAGCACGGAACAGGCCCTTCTGGGCCAACAAGCTGCACCACCCAGCAACCCACCGATTTAACACCAGCCTAATCACAGGGACCAATTGACCTACTAACTGCTACGTCTTTGGGCTGTGGAAGAAAACTGGAAGAAACCCATGCACTCAAGGAAAGAGGCACAAACCTCGTACAAAGACGCCGGAAATGAACTCTCAAATCCGACGTCCCAAGCTGTAGTGGTTTTGTGTTAACTGCATCACTACCTTGGCACCCCACAAATGTGTGTACCCTAATTCTAAAGCCGTCATAGCGCAAATTTGGAGATCATTTTCTGAATGCAGCAGTCCAGATTCAGGAACAGTTATTACACCTCAACCATCAGACTCATGGAGCAGAGGGGATAACTTCACTCAGTCAATGCTGAACTCTTCCCAAAACCTAGGATGCACTTCGAAGGACTCTCCATCTCACGTTCGTGATATTTATCACTTATTTATCATTATGTTTTATTTCTTTGTATTTACTGTGATTGTCTGCAAATAAATGAATCTCAGGGTTGTATATGGTGACATATATGTACTTTAATAAATTTACTTTTAATTTTTGATTCCTCCCACAGCAAGGTTAACAGTGTGAAGCTGTTTCTAGATTGAGGATTAATGAGGACTATCCATTGAAAGGATCACAGGTTTAACATCTGTATTCCACCAGTGCAGTAGGTTCCCCTGGAACACGTGCCTGTCCTTGAAGCAGCATCTTTTTCTCTGTCTCCACCTCAGATCCAAGTGCAACAGCTTGCTTGGAACTAGAATCTAATTGTGAGTACCTTGTCCTTCACTTTCTGCTTTGATGGGCCAAGTTCCTGGAACATAGGAAAATGAGAGGAGACTTGATTGGTATTCCAGTAGCATTGTGGTCAGTGCAATGCTATTTTCAGCTCAGAGTGTCAGAGTTTAAAGTTCAATTCCAGTGTCATCTGTGAGCAAGTTTGTGCTTTCCTTCCTGAGTGCATGTGGGTTTCCTCTGGGTGTGCTGGTTTCCTCCCACAGTCTGAAGTAGTACAGGCTAGGGTTAAAATAGGTGGGTTGCTGGGTGGCACAGTTTAGTAGGCTGGGAGGGCCTGTTCTGAGCTTTATCTCTAAGTAAAAATAAAATATAAAATCAAAAAATATGCAAAATTATGAGGGTATAGATACGGTAAATGCAGGCAAGATTTTTCCACTGAGGTGAAATGTTTAAGGGAAACTTTTTCATTCAGAGGGTGGTGCAAGTGTGGAATGAGCTGGCATTGGAAGTGGTGGATGCGGGTTCTGGTTCGACATTTAAGAGGAACTTGGACAAGTACATGGATCGGATGGGTACAGGGGGCTATGGTCCAGGTACAGACCAATGGAACTAGGCTTAATGATAGTTCAGCACAGATTAGATGGGTTGAAGGGCCTATTTCTGTGTTGTAGTCCATCCTCTGCTAAGTCAGAAATAGAGAAATGGATAAATATTCAAAGCAGTTTCCCACTCTACTGCTGAAGGAGATATTTAATGGACTTGAGTGCAGTGTCAGAATACATCCTCGGGAGGTCACTGTTGCCAAAGAAGCCAACTGGAAGTTTGACTTGTGTCAGTGGGAGTTGGCTAGGAGATAATGGTTCAGTTGAAGAGCAAAGGGTTGTCCAGTTTCACAACCAATTATTTTTATCCTTTCTAACAACAGCAACATTTCTGTAATTACAAATGTGCACATGAAGGAATTGCAGGCTGCAGGAAAAGACTTGAGAGAGAAAGATTAGCTTTATCACACGTACATTGAAACACAGTGAAATGCGTTGTTTGCGTAAGCACCAACACAGTCCAAAATTGTGCTGAGGGCGAGGATTGTACCCGATCACTGGCGCTGTAAAGCGTCATACGAACCGTTACGTTACCATGCCGCCCAGAGATTGTATGTTCATCACTTTGTTATTCGAGTAAAAATCTTCCTCATGCCTTAAGTTGATAGCAGTTCAGATTCAATTTCTCAGATGAATCAGGTTTAATATCACTGGCATGTGTTGTAAAATTTGCTTTAATATATACAGTATATAAAATTAAATTAAGTAGTGAAAAGAGAGAGCAAAAAAACAATGAGCTAGTGAATGACCCTCCTGATGAAGGGTCTCGGCCCAAAACGTCGACTGTACCTCTTCCTGGAGATGCCTGGCCTGCTGCGTTCACCAGCAACTTTGATGTGTGTTGCTTGAATTTCCAGCATCTGCAGAATTCCTCGTGAATGAGCTAGTGTTCACGTGTTCAATGTCCATTCAGAAATCTGATGGCTGAGCTGAAGAAGCTGCTCCTGAAAGGTTGAGTGTGTGTCTTCAGGTTCCTTTATCTCCTCGATGGTAGCACTGAGTCGAGGCATGTCCTGGGTGATCATAAGATATAGGAGCAGAATTAGGCCATTTGGCCCATCGAGTCTGCTCCACCATCCCATCATGGCTGATCCTGGATCCACTCAACCCCATATACCCGCCTTCTCACTATATCCTTTGACGCCCTGACCAATCAGGAAACGATCAACTTCTGTCGTAAATACACCCACAGACTTGGTCTCCACCGCAGTCTGTGGCAGAGTATTCCACAGATTCACTACTCTCTGGCTAAGGAAATTCCTCTGTCTAAAATGTCACCCCTCAATTTTGAGGCTGTGTCCTCTTGTTCTGGATAACCTCCACCATAGGAAACATCATCTCCACATCCACCCTCTCTAGTCCTTTTAACATTCTGTAGGTTTCAAAGAGATCCACCTACCCCCAACCGTCAACTCTGAGGCTTCCTTCCTGCAGTTATTCAGTTTCTCAACAAAACTCACTCAGGTGTAAGACCCTGATGCTCAGATATGGCCTAGGATATGCTGGGACACATCATCAGTAATATAACCTGGGGTCATCACATGTTTACGGTCATTCAACATCGGACACCTTTGCCCTGGCAACACAAATCAGGGATGATCAGGCCCAGGCTGTGTCCCAGCAGCATTGGTCCAGGGGTGGGGTGGGGTGGGGGGGGGGCTCACACCTCTTGATCCATAGCCATCTGGAGGCTTGCTCAGCAGCCTCTGACAGTCCTGACAGCTAACTGTCCCTGCACAACATCTGCTAAATGGTATTTCCTGCTCTCCTTGTCCTACTGATAATTATTAAGACTGTTCATACGCTCAGATTTATTTGTTTAATTTCTGACATTTGCACACGTGACTGTTCTGCTAATTGGTGATTGCTCATGGCTATTTGCACTATTGTCTTGTAAATTGTTGCTTGCTATTATGTTGTCTGTTATGGTATTGTCCTGTGTTTTATACTTGGGAGCAAACCGCTATCAATTCTGGTATGTTTCACATACTGGTAAAAAAAAAGTGATTCTGATTCTGATAACAAGACAGATATTTGATAACTTGGCCTATTTTCAAGCTGTACATCTCAGTGGCAATGAACTCCACCAGTGTCTCTGGAACTGGGCTTATCAGAGGAATGCCAGACAGGGTGAAAAAAAAAACTTGTTTATTTTTAACTTTTCACCACATGAGCGCAGCACTGTAGTGTAGTGTTAGTGCACCACATTACAGTGCCAGCAATTGCTGATCAGGGTTCAATTCCCACTGCTGCCTGTAAGGATGTATGTTCTCCCCATGACTACATGTGGTTCCTCCGGGTGCTCTGGTTTCCACCCACATTCCAAAGACATATGGGTGAGGTCCTTAATGGATGCCGCCTTCTTGAGGGATCTTTCAATGATACCCTTAGTGCTGGGGAGGCTAGTGCCCAGTGATGGAACTGGCTGAGTTTACAACTTTCTGCAGCTTATTTCCGATCCTGTGCAGTTGTCCCTCAATACCAGATAGTGATGCAACTAATTAGAAAGTTCCACACGGTACACTCCTGTCGAAATCTGAGAGTCTTTGGTGACATAACAAGTTTCCTCAAACTCCTAATGAAATATAGCCGCTCTCATGTCTCTTTGTAAATGCTTTATGGCTAGAAATTGTTACTGTGACTGGATTTAGTCATTTTAATCTGGGCCCAACTTATCGATGAAGCTATAAGGAAGGCAACATGTCACCGAAAACACTCCCAAATTTCTACAGATGTATAGTGGAGAGCATTCTGACTGGCTGCATCACTGTCTGATATGGGGGGTGGGGGGGAGGCAGCAACAGCACAAGATCGAAGTAAACTGCAGAGAATTGTAAAATTGGTCGGCTCCATTGTGAGCACCAGCCTCCTTAGTATCCGGGACCTCTTCAGTGCTTCCAAAAAGGTGGTGTCCTTCATTTAGGACCCCCATCACCCAGGACATTTCCTCTTCTCATTGCTACCATCAGGAAAAATGTACAGAAGCCCAAAAGGCACACACTCAACGATTCAGGAACAGCTTCTTCCCTTCTGCCATCTGATTTCTGAATGGACATTGAACCCATGAACACTATCTCACTATTTTTTAAATTTCTCTTTTCACTTTTACACTAATTTATCGAATATATATATTCGTAGTGTAATTCAGTTTTTTCTATATTTATCATGTATTGATTTGTACTGCTGCCACAAACGTAACAAATATCACAACATATGCCAGTGATATTAAACCTGACTGTGAAACTCCAGTGTGTTATTTTTAAGCTGGTTAACATGGACAAATCTAAAAGCAGACCAATGGTATGGCAGATCTCCAGTCTTCCTTGCACATCTACTATCAATAGTAATATTAACTGGTCATTCATCTCACGTGGGTATTGCTGGGCAAAGTGACTTTTCAGAACAAAAGCAACTTCCATGATGTAGCTTATTGCCTGAGGGTACTTGGAGGCACAAGGAGGTAAGAAAACGCCAGAAGTGCCAGGTCTTTATTTCTGCCCTGTAGCAACAACAATTGAGACAAGGGAATGTATATTGTATACTATGGTTCTACCTCATCTGAAGGACAATGCATTAGGTGAATAAATAAAATTATGGCTAAGGGTTGTATGATAAAACATTAAAACATTCACTCTATAATCTCCGTGATTTCTTGAAGGATTTTTTTTTCTTCTCTCCAGTTTTGAACTGAATTGGATATTGCAGTGTTTGGGAGCCTCATTCAGAAAAGATAGCCTAGTACTTCATGCAGTGAGCTAGCATAGTCTACCATGAACCTCACAAAAGGGCGGTGGAAGCTGATAGAATCTTAACTTCGAAAAGGGAGTTGGTCAAGTCCTCAAAGAGGGCAAAGATGCAGAGATGTTGACAAGGGCAAAGTTATAGGAGTGATTGGGTTAGTTCTTCCAAAAAAAGAGTTAGCATAGTTACAGTGGACTAAAAGGGCTCAATTTGCAGTGTCATCCTATAAGCAATGATCATCGTGTAGAATTGACGATCCTACACTTAGCTGAAGAATTATTATTATTTTAACCAGCAAATTTCCTCACCAACCACAAAAGCAAGTGATGAGGGTAGACTAGCAGAACTCCAGTGCTTGAGAATAGTAAAAATTATGGCTAAGGGAAATGCAGTGAAATATTAAAGCATTCACACTCTCATAATTTCAATGAATTCGAAATTGGTGGGTGACTGAATGGACAGCAAAAAGATATCAGTGGTCAAAAGGTTTAAAGATTTGTAACATATAACACGTCATTTGTGTCCATGAACAAAACAGGCCGAAGAATGTGCTTGGGGGCAGCCTGCAAATGTCACCATGCTTCTGGCACCAACATAGAATGACCACAATTTACCAACCCTAACCTTAATCTGTACATTTTTCAGACGTGGGAGGAAACCAGATCACCCAGAGGAAACCTACGAGGTCACAGAGAAAACCTGCAAAGTCCTTACAGACAGTGGAGGGAATTAAAACTCAGGATCAGAATTAGGTTGAATAACACTGACAGATGTTAAGAAATGTGTTGTTTTGCAGCAGCAGTACAGTGAAATAGATAATGAAAAAGATTGAATTACAATGAGAAATGAGGTTTTTCATTTTCTATTCAGAAATCTGATGGCGGTGGAGAAGAAGTGAGTGGGTGTTTTCAGGACCCTGTACCATCTTATTGTCTCTTTGGTGGTAACAATGAGACGAGGACACATCCTACGTGAGGGGTGTTCTTAATGACATGCCAACTTTTTGAGGCATCACCTTTTGAAGATGTCCTCAATGCTGGGAAGGCTACTACTGCCCATGATGGAGCTGGCTGCGTTTACAACCCTCTGCAGCTTCTTCAGATCCTGTGCAGTGGCTTCTCCATGCCAGATAGTGATGCAACCACTTAGAATGGTCTCCACAGACATCTGTAGAAATTTGTGAGTCTTTGGCATACCGTCTCCCCAAAGATGCATGCTGACTGCCATGCTATCGTGCCACCCTGTAGTCGAGTGAGATCGACTGAAAATAGGCAATCTTGTCAAACATTGTCATACATTTAAGAAGATTTAAGAAAAGGAAAAACACAATTTGTGAGACAATAGTGAGAATTGTGAAAAGGGTGAGATCTTTAGCATGTCTGAGGATTCACGAAGGCAGCAGGACAAATAAGCAGAGTGCTTAAGATGCCACAGAGTGAGTTCATCTGTAAATATCAGTAATTGGGCCACAACTAAAGCACAGTATGTTTCAGTTGGATATAGTACATCTGCTCTTTCTGGTGTTTATAAATGACCAGGATGAAAATGTAGATGGGATGGTTTGTAAATTTGCAGATGATACAAAGATTGATGGTGTTGTGGAGAAACTGGCAAAGAATACAGTGGAATATAAATCAGTCACAGATAGGGCTGGAGAAATGGCATGTGGAGCTTAATCCGACCGAATGCGAAGTGGTGCTCCTTGGTAGGTCAAGTGTAAAGAGACATTACATTATTAAGGGCAAGACCTTTAATAGTGTTGATGAACAAAAGGATTTTGGGGACCAAGTTTATAGCTGCCTGAAAGTGGCTATACAGGTTGGCAGGTTGGTTATGAAGGCATTATGGTATGCTTGTCTTTATTAGTTGAGACGCTGAATTCAGAAGCCAGGAAGTCATGTTGCTGCTTTATAAAACCCTTGTTGTGCCACATTTGGAGTATTGCATACTGTTCTGATAGCTCCAATATAGGAAGGATGTCAAGGCTTTGGAGAGGATGCTGAAGATGTTTACCAGGATGCTGCGTGGATTAGAGGGCATGAGCTATCATGAGAAGTAGGACAAACTTGGGTTGTTTTCTCTGGAGTGGCAAAAGCTGAGAGAAGATCCGGTAGAGGTTTATAAGATTATGAGAGGCATAGGTAGGGTAGACAAACAATGTCTTTTTTTCCAGGGTTGAATTACCAGAGGACATGCATCCAAGGTGAGAGTGGGTAATTTCAAAGGAGATGTGAGGGGTATGTATTTTACACAGTGAGTGGAGGGTGCCTGGAATGAGCTGCCTGGGGTAATGGTAGAAACAGAAGCATTAGGGACTTTTAAGAGATGTTTATATAGGCACCCGTATGTGAGGGAAATGGAAATATAAGGACATTGTGGAGGCAGAAAGGGTTGTTTAGTTGTCCATTTGATTACTAATTTAATTGGTTCGGCACAAGGCCTGTTCCTGTACAAGGTACTCTACTACGTACAGTTCTGGATTCAACTTTTTGCCAATGGTCCCTGCACATGCCTAGGTCAGGTGTGAAGAACTGCTTGCATTGGCTTTCCATATCTCACAAATTTGAGAGTGTTTTGAAGAAGTGACCAAGAGGAACTATGAGAGGCTTTATATGTGGATTTTTGCAAGACTTTTGACAGGACCTTGTGCTGTAGACTAGGACAAAAGGTTGGACCTGTGGTGAGTTAGCCAAATGTTTACACAATTGGATCTGTAGTAGAAGTTGCAGAGTGGCGGATAGATTTTCAGATTGGATGCCTGGGCCAGTGGTGTGGTGCAGGGACTGGTGATGGGTCCACTAATACTTGTAATCTGTATTCCTGATTTAGGTGAGAATGTGGGTGCCGCGATCTGTAACTTTTAGATGACATCAGAATTGGTGGTGCAGTGTACAATGAAAGTTGTCCAAGGTGTACAGCAGGACCTAAGTTAACTGGAAAAATGGACAAGGGAATAGCACGCACAGGGTCAAAAGAGGTTGCAGGGAATTATAGGCGCAGCCAGCTCCATCAGAGACACAACCCTCCTGACCAATGGGGACATCTTTGAAAGGTAGTGCCGTGAGAAGGCAGCATTCTTCATTAAGGACCTTCACCACATAGGACGTGTCGTCTTCTCACTACTGCCATCTGGGAGCAAGTACAGGAGCCAGAATATTTTAGGAATAGCTGAACAGTTTTGCTATCAGATTTCTGAATGGTGCATGAACAATATTCCATTATTCATCTTTTGTGCTTTTTATTGTAACATATCATGATATTTTAATGTTTTGCAATGTACTGCTGCCACAAAACAACACATTTCACGACTTATACAGTAATAATAAACCTGATTGGGCAGGAAGTACAAAGCCTTAGTTCATTAACAATTATTACTGTACAACCATTAAACTCCTGAACCAGTGTGGATAACCAATCAGCACTACAGTGAACTGATTCTATGACCTATAGAGTCACTTTCAATGACTCTTTACAACTCATGTTCTCAGTATTTTTTTGTTTGTACGGTTTCATTTGCACAATGGTTGTTTGTCAGTCTTTGTTCATTGTTTTTTGTAAGTTCTATCGTATTTCTTTTACTTTCTCCTGTAAATGCCTTCAAGAAACTCAATCTCAAGGTAGTATATGGTAAAAATACGTACTATAATAATAAATTTACTTAGAACTGCGATTTTGATCAGGGAGGACAGCCTGCAGTCAATGAACAACACAGTGCTAAATTGAACTGAACTGAGATAAACTGAGCATTCCTAGATTGTTTCAAGGACTTATGGTTTGATGTTTTATATTTTTTTTCTGCTCTTTTTTACCATTTGCACGATTTGTTCTTTTTTGCACGATGGGGGTTTGTTTCATGGCTGTCTGTGGGAAGTGGAATCTCAGGGATGTGTACTGTATACATACTTCGATAATAAATTTACTTTGAATTTGAATTGATTTTGATTCCATGGCCTATTGATGAAGCAGACGATACTATTTTTTAGTGCCCAGCAGAGGGAACTCATACCACTGTTCTTGCTTTCTCAATGCAATGACAAAAAGCAACTAATTCCCTGCTCCATTATCTTTCTTCAGCTTGCACCGCCTTGTTCAGTTTCTAATTTTTTTCTGACACCTGATTCCACTATAATCTGAATTAGTAATTCAATAGTGTGAGAATTTGGGTTTTTTAAATGTCTAATTATCAGGTTATGTAATTAATTTTTAATCTTGGATTGCTTCTAAAATAGCAGTTCGGACTTGAGCACATAGGGGATCAGAACACACCAAAGCTGAAGTACCCATTGCAAGCGGTGGGTGGTGTAAGGGAGGTACTATCATCTGTTAAATGGTCAACTCGACATAGACTGCCAATCCCACATCAAACCCAAACCTATTAGGAGCAGACGAGGGCACTCAACTCAATTTGAAATACTAACTACCAAGTCAGATGCGTGCAGCAATTCATTTTCCCCCCGCACAATTAAAGCATGGAATAATCTTATTCCTAACACAGTCACACAACCAAACGCAATTAAATTTAAGGCAGCTTTTCTTCTTCAAAAATCTCCTTAAGCCCACCCTCTGCCACCTCCAGTTTAAATTCCATGCGGAATATTTTGGAGGATCAAGAACCAAGAATGAGATTCAACGGAAGACTCTCTTAAGTGGGCATTGAGGTATTAACATTTGGAGACAAAAGGATGAATCCTGCAGCAGTGACATGGTGTATATTACTTGAGGTTGTCAGAGAGGGTCATTATGCTATCGAGGGCTGTTGAGATGCTCTGCTGGAGCGGGAGGGGCGCTGCAGTTGGAGTCGGCGCTGTCAGGGGAGGCCCTTTGCCCTACGCTTTTCGGAGTCGCTGTGGAGGAAGAGAAGGGATGGCCGAGTACCAGCCGGCAAGGTCTCTCCTCTGTCTGTCTATCTATATCTACATAAATATCTCTATGGCGTTGCTTTATGAAGCGGCGGGCGAGAGAAAACCCGAACCGGATAACCGGGCGCCGCTCGGGGAGGGCTGGTCACCAGGCCGTGTAACCAAGGTCACGGAGGATAGGGAATGAAGAGGCGGTGGGGTATAAAGGCAGTGAGTTTGTGAGAGAGGATTTGGTATGAGACCGGTTTGAGGTGATGGAGGGAGGGTGAAGAAGTGGGAGGAGTCTGAGGTAGTAGAGGGGAATGTTGGGTTTGGGTCGGCCCTTCAGTACAAAACTCCAATCACAGGAAAACACCTCTTAACATCTCCCGATTGATTACCTTTCAGAATTTTGAATGTCCTAATAATAACTTATAAATCCAGTTAGTAAAAACCAGTCTTAAGCATTGCTCCTTGCTTAGTGTAGTCCCCTTTTCCCAGGAATAAATCTGATAAAGCTGCTCTAACGTCAAACCAGTATATTCTTGTTTATAGTTTATTCTAGTGGTCAATCTGGTTGTATTCTATCAAAGGAAAAACCTATTTTTCCTGAAGTGAAACAACTTCTTCAAGATACAGGGTCAAAATTAGGCCATTCAGCCCATTGAACCTGCTCTGCCACTCAATCATGGCTGCTGATTTTCAACACCATTGTTCTGCCTTCTCTTTACAAACCTTAACTCCTTTACAATCAAGAACCTATCGATTTCTAGACTAGCCTGGTAGCAGATTTGTAAGGTCAGAAACAAATTCATTTTGGCAAGTAATTCACTACTTTGTTCCTTAAAACTGATCAAGATTTTCATCATCTTTTCTAATATTTTCTGGTGTGGCTTAGTGTCATTTTTACTTGGTAGTACTCCTTTGAAAGGCTTCAGGATATTCTGCTACATTAAACACATTTTGTTCAAGTATATAAGTACAATGTTCAGTTTGCAGTGCATATTTAATTTAACATCTTACATTCCAGTGTCTATTCATCTAAATCAAGGGTTCCCAACCTTTTTCCATGCCATGGACTATAGGTCAGGAGCCCTATCTAAATGTAGTTATTTCAATGTACAGTAGTCTTTTGATAGTTTGTGAAATAATTAATGAGAATGAGTGTTGATTGAATGAGATAAGTTGCTGTAATGCAGATCATAGTCGAAACAATAAAGGGATGAATGTTAGGACAGATTCAAAACATGAAACAGAAAGAATGTGATAATGTCAATGAAAAGCTCTAGAATTCTTATTGTTCTTCTCCTCAATAAACCAGTAGAACATTTTAAGCAAATTCTTCACATTTATGACACACACAATATGCCAAAAATAGAGTGAGAATAGTGCCTGGATATGATATATGTTTACTAATACAGTATGCATAATTTTAAAAAGCCCCTATTTTTATAGTCATAAAGACATCAGTTATATTTTACTTAAATGTTCAGGCAGCATGAATTTTTGATCTGGAGGTTTGAGATGAAGCCATTTTTAAGCTTCATTCTTAAAATGAAACTATTGCATTTTAAATTGGTTTAATGCTGAATTATGCATGTTAATCTCCAACAAAATTAGTAAGAAAAGGATTGGCATAGTACTTGAATTCAGCTTTATTGCAACAGAGAGAACAATATTAATATTGAGCTGTATTGTTATTCTATTGTTGTCTCTGCCCCTTAATTTTTGACTCATTGAGCAATCTTAGGGTTGAAATTTATGAGTGGACGTTGTCAAGAATGAAGTTGGTGTGAAGGTGATGACTGCCCCATCTGAGCCAACATCTACATCTACGCTCTGTCCGCCAGAGAAAGCAGGATCTCCCAGTGGCCACACATTTTAATTCCACATCCCATTCCCATTCTGACATGTCTATCCACGGCCTCCTCTACTGTAAAGATGAAGCCACACTCAGGTTGGAGGAACAACACCTTATATTCCGTCTGGGTAGCTTCCAACCTGATGGCATGAACATCGACTTCTCTAACTTCCGCTAGGCCCCACCTCCCCCTCGTACCCCATCTGTTACTTATTTTTATGCACACATTCTTTCTCTCACTCTCCTTTTTCTCCCTCTGTCCCTCTGAATATACCTCTTGCCCATCCTCTGGGTTCCCCCCCCCCCCCCGGTCTTTCTTCCCGGACCTCCTGTCCCGTGATCCTCTCGTATCCCCTTTTGCCAATCACCTGTCCAGCTCTTGGCTCCATCCCTCCCCCTCCTGTCTTCTCCTATCATTTTGGATCTCCCCCTCCCCCTCCACTTTCAAATCCCTTACTCACTCTTCCTTCAGTTAGTCCTGATGAAGGGTCTCGGCCTGAAACGTCGACTGCGCCTCTTCCTAGAGATGCTGCCTGGCCTGCTGCGTTCACCAGCAACTTTGATGTGTGTTGCTTGAGCCAACTGTACTTTGAATTTCAGGAGCAGTTCCAAATAGTACTGACGCTTTTGGAAGTGGAACCAGTATTAATCCTGGCAAAGTAAATATCAGCACACGTAGTGTTTAAAACAAATCCATAATCCATTGCAGTAACACTGGTTTTTAAGGGAAGGATATCTGAAATATAACAGAAATATAATGTAACATGTGTTATGAAGCTGCATGCTGTTTAGCTTTAGATGAAGTATATGTTGTCAAAGCCTGGAGAAATGAACAAGAAACAATAAAGAGAGGGAAAGGTTCTTATAAACAAAATATTTTAAACTGTTTGAAAGGATAGACTTTATTACAACTCTCAAATTGGATTTGCATGTGTTTGAAAACGATTTCTGAGGTTACAGAGAAAGTCCATAAGTCATAGGAGCAGAATTAAGCCATTCAGCCCATTAAGTGTGTTCAACATTCGATCATGACTGATTTATTTTCCCTCTCAACCCCATTCACCTGCCTTCTTTCTGTATCCATTGACACACTTACTAATTAAAAATCTATTTAAAATACCCAATGACTTGGCCTTCATAGCTGCCAGTACAAATGAATTCCATACATTCAGCACCCTCTAGCTAAAAAAAATTCCTTCTCATCTCTGTTCTAGTGATATCCTTCTGTTCTGAAGCTGAGCCCTATGGTCCTGCACTCTCCCACTATTGGAAACATCCTCTCCACATCCCAGTTTATCTTGGCCTTTGAATATTGATAGGTTTCTGTAGAAAGAGCAAAATGGAATAATTCTTTCAAGGTGCCAACGCAGGAATGATGGCCCAAATTGCCTTTACCTGTTGGGTGATTTAATGTAAAGAAGGTGATGGTGACATCCCTTGACATTTCTTGTTTAGGATGATTTGCTGGTCAAGTATTGCAGTTCTTCATAAAAAGCCTTTGTTGGGTATGGAATTGATGGAAGAGCAAATAAAAAAGAAGAGATTGTAATCCTTGGCAATGATGCATGTGAAAGCAATTGAAAATAAGGGAATTTTGGTTAATTGCAATTTGGAGCAAGACTTATGCTTTATACATGCTGGTATAGGAGGTAGAGATAAGTTGGTTGAAAAGTCAAGAGGATGTGGAATGCAAAGAGGAGTTGTAGAGGTGAAATGTAAAGGTGAAACATATATTTTTAAAATCTAGTATTAGGAGGAAGCCATTCACTCTTTTGGTTGACTTCAACTCTACTGCCTTTGACTCTTATCCCATTGATCCTTTTACCCATCCAACAAAAAAGTGGTGGTCTCAACCTTACACATTTGAAAGAATGAAGCAACTGCAACCTTTTTAAGATAAAATCCCACGTGCCCACAAAAGTGTGCTTCCTGATTTTGATTCTGAATGACCTAGATCTAATTTTAATTCTCTGCAAGAGGGAATAGCTTACATCAGACGATATTGTTCATTGGATATATGCGGCAGATGAACTTCCTTCACCTTCATTTGTCAGCATTTTTGTTCACAAACATGAGATTCTGCAGATGCTGAAAATCTTGAGCAATGCACACAAAATGCTGGAGGAATGCAGGTCAGGTAACATCTATGGAGGATAATTAAAAGTCGATGATTTGGGCCGAGCCTCTTCCTGAGGACACTGTTTGCTCATTCTGCTTAGAAATATCCGTTTCTACCTTCTGCTGAAATATGTCTATGCTGTTTATTAAAAATATTCCCTGTAATAGTGGGTTCTATACTGTAAGTACACTCTAGGTAAAGATTAAAGTTTCATGTTGATGACCTTTCATCAGAACTAGCCAAAATTGGAAAGCAATCACATTTTAAATAGCAGAGAAAGGAGAACATTGGATAGAGCAAAGGGGGTATCTGTAATAGTGTGTCTAGACTACGTTATCAATGGTATTCTGAAAAAAACATATTTTACAACTACTACATTTCCTTTCTACTGTTTTTTAATTTATTACTAGAAATATTTTTGAAAAACTCTACACTAGCTACTCTTGCATATTTCATTTTCTAGATTTTTTTTGTATTATATCTTAAATTGTTTGGTCTCTTTCATTACTTTTACCATTGATGTTCAGATAATTATAATTCTGAGGATTTAGTCTGTCTCTTGAATAGAGAAATTATGTTAGCTCTCAGACTATGATCTGGCATTATTCTCAGTAATCTGTTTGTGAATAAGATTATATCTGCTATCCCTTTATTTTTTATGGGTGGCATCTGGTTTGAGGGTTTATTCCTAGCTGAGTTTGATTCTGTAGTACATATACAGCACAAGAGTGTGACACCATGCCAGTGTTAATGTATGTGGAATTCCTCCTAGTCTACTTCATTTAATTCAAATTAACACATTAGTATATTCCTTTGTCACAGGTTTACCTGTCTTTTCCTTATATGTGCCTCCTTGCTTTCTATCTTAAATATCTTTATTTCTTTTGCTATCTAACCCATCATGTACTTTAGTAATAAATTTGAGCGTTAATCTCCCTGAAATATGTAACTACCTGCGGTATTTTGTGTTTGCCCTTGAATTTCCCTGTCATCTTTTTTGTATTCTGAATTTTCTTTTATTATTTAGTATCTGTGCAATTATATCTTTATATTCACCATAATTTAGTTTTGAAGTTTTGTTTTGCTTTTCTTCCATTGGGTAGATTATCCCTACCCCATTAAATCCTTTCATGTTAGAGAAACCAGCAAGTTCCCTGTATAGTCTTTTTCACTGAAACAAGTTTTCCTTCTCATATCCCCTTCATCAAAGTTGAAAGTAAATTTATTATCCATGTATGTATACAGTGCCTATAAAAAGTATTCACCCACCTTGGAATTTTTCATGTTTTATTGTTTTACAACATTGAATCACAGTGGATTTAATTTAGCTTTATTTTTTACACTCTGCAACGGAAAAAGACTCTTTCATGTCAAAGTGAAAAAGAATCTCTACAAAGTGACCTAAATTAATTAGAAGTATAAAACACAAAATAATTGATTTCAAAATATTCCCCCCCCCCACCCTTTAAAATGACGCACCAAATCACTGACGCAGCCAGATGGTTTTAGAAGTCACATAATTAGTTAAATGGAGATCTGTATTTGGAGACCTGTGTGCAGTCAAGGTGTTTCAATTGATTGTAGTGAAAATACACCTGTATCTGGAAGGTCCAACTGCTGGTGAGCCAGTATCCTGGCAAAAACTACACCATGAGGACAAAAGAACACCCCAAGCAACTCTGTGAAAAGGTTATTAAAAAGCACAAGTCAGGAGATGGATACAAGAAAATTTCCAAGTCACTAAATATCCCGTGGAGTACAGTTAAGTCAGTCATCAGGAAATGAAAAGAATATGGCACAACAGTAAATCTGCATAGAGCAGGCTGTCCTCCGATATTGAGTGACTGTACAAGAAGGGGGACTAGGGAGGGAGACCACCAGGAGACCTATGACAACTCCGGAGGAGTTGCAAGCTTCAGTGGCTGAGATGGGAGATACTGCGCATATAGCAACTGTTGCCCAGGTGCTTCACCAGTCGCAGCATTATGAGGGAGTGGCAGAGGGAAAGCTACAGTTGAAAAAAGCCCACATGAAATCTCAGCTAGAGTTTGCCAGAAGGCACGTGGGAGTCTCTGAAGTCAGCTGGAAGAAGGTTCAATGGTCTGATGAAACCAAAATTGAGCTTTTTGGCCATCAGACTAAATGCTATGTTTGGCGTAATCACACATCGCCAAAGGCATACCATCCCTCCCATGAAGTATGGTGGTGGCTACATCATGCTGTGGGGATGCTTCACTGCACCAGGCTCTGGAAGGCTTGTGAAAGTAGAGGGTAAAATGAATGCAGCAAAAACAAGGAAATCCTGGAGGAAAACCTGATGCAGTCTGCAAGAGAACTGTGAATTGGGAGAAGGTTTGTTTTCCAGCAAGACAATGACCCCAAGCATAAAGCCAAAGCTGCACAAGAATGACTTAAAAACAACAAAGTTAATGTCCTTGAGTGGCCAAGTCAGAGTCCAAACCTCAATCCAATTGAAAATTTGTGGCTGGACTTAAAAAAAGGCTGTTGACTCTCAATCTTCATGCAATCTGACAGAGCTTGAGCAGAGAAGAATGGGGGAAAATTGCAGTGTCCAAATGTGCAAAACTGACATAGAGTCCTAACCATACAGATTCAAGGTTGTAATTGCTGCCAAATGTGCATCTATTAAATACTAACTTGAAGGGGGTGAATATTTATGCAATCAATTATTTTATGTTTGATATTTGTAACTAATTTAGATCACTGACCACAAAGTAGTCTTTTTCTGTTGATCAGTGTCAAAAAAGCCAAATTAAATCTATTGTGATTCAATGTTGTAAAACAATAAAACATGAAAACTTCCAGGCTGGGGGGGGTGGGAGGGGGAATACTTTTTATAGGCACTGTATGTTGCCATATACTATACAGTGATTCAGTTCCTCGTGGGTATACTCAGTAAATTCAAGAAACATAATAGAATCAATGGAAGACTGCACCCAATAGGACAGACAAACAACCAATGTGCAAAAGACCCCAAATTGTGTCAATACAAAAGAAACAAAATAATAATAAATAAATAAGCAGTGTATATCAAGAACATGAGCTGAGTCCTTGAAAGTGAGTCCATAGGTTATGGGAACAGTACAGTAACGAGGCAAGTAAAGTTATTCCCTCTGATTTAAAAGTCTGATGGTTGAGCATAATAACTTCCTGAACCTGGTGATGTGGGTTTTGAGGCTCCTTTATCTTCTTCCTGATTGTGTTGCATCTATCCCTGCCTCAACCCACCTGCTACTGAAACCCTCATCTTCATGTCTGCTGTTCTTCATACTGGAGTCTTCTTAGAGCTGCAGTGTTTACCACTCTCCATAGCTTGAGTTCATTGAGGACACTGGAGAATAACCATGGGTGACAATGATTAGAAATTCTGGCAGTCATAAAAATCTGAGGAATGATGAAGTTTTTAAGATCATAACCATTATCTAGAACTACTTCAAATTGAAATGGCTTGTGAAGTGAATCCATCCCATTTTTAGTGGCAGAGGATTGTAACTTTGTGGGAAATAATTGCATTTCACCAATCAAAATGTTGCTATTCAATTTTGTTTGCAAATATACTTTGCCTTTATACCCCCAGAACGTGTCAAAGCATGTTAAAGATTTTAAAAATTAGCATTATTTGACACATGTACATCAAAATATACAGTGAAATGTGTCATTTGCATCCACGATCAACACAGTCTGAGGATGTGCTGGAGGCAGGCCAGAAGTATCACTATGCTTCCAGTGCCAAGGTAACATGCCCAGAACTTACCAACCCTAACCCGAATGTCTTTAGAACGGCAGGGGAAACCTATGTGGTCACAAAGAGAACATAGAAACTCCTTATAGATAGCAACATGCACAAAATTGCTGGAGGAGCTCAGCATGTTAGGCAGCATCTATGCAAATGAATAAAGGGTTTACGTTTTGGGCTGAGACCCTACTTCAGGACTCATAGATAGCAGTGGGAATTAAACATAGATCACTGGTGCTGCAAAGCATTATGTTAACTGCTACGCTACAGTGCCACCCCAATTACAACCAGCTACAGAGTGGTCAGCAATATATTATAGGAAATGATGTAGCAGATGCCAATGAATAATCTAGTTACTATCTCAAAGAGTTAACTATTTTAGTAATACTAGGTGAGGGATAATTATAAATCAGCACATCATTAAGAGCATTTATACATTTGCTTTTGAGCTTGTCACTTACAATTGAATTCAAGTCTTATGTGCAAGACAGCCAACACAACATTGTGGTCCTTCTTCATTACAACACCGTAGAATCAGAGTGAAGTGTTTTGAAACGGGCTTAAACCCAGATCTTTCTGATTCTGAGACCAACCAACTCTGTAATCAATGACTTTTCCTCATTTCAAACTCTGGTAATTGCAGGGAACTTACTTTCATTTGAGGAAAATAGCTGCTGGCAGTAAGTAGCAGAGGTCTGTGAAGGTGTACCCTGAAGTGCAAGGAAGTAAATGGTTCTTCAAGTGAGGCAAAGTTTCCACCACCATCATGTTTACTGACTGAGGGCAACAATTTATCAAATGCAAAGTGATATAAGCATTGAACATGGAACATTACAGCACAGTACAGGCCCTTCAGCCTGTGATGTTGAGCTAATCTTTTAACTGACTCTAAGATCAATCTACCCTTCTCTCCTACGTAGCCCTCTACTCTTCTGCCGTAATTTTGAGAACCATCCCTTATTTCACTTCAGCTTCTCTACATATTGTTTTGGTGCGAACAACAGCTGCTCTGTTATTCTCCTTTATACCACCTCCCTGGTGTTATAACAGTATTCAGTCAGAAAGATTAATGACTCCGTGCTCCAAGAGGATGGAGAAATTATACTTAATTCAGATACCAGACTATTCTCTTGCTGAAGTGCACAGCCAATATTTAATTTGACCAGCTTTAACCTTTAAACACAGTGTTAACACTTTTATGGAGAAAGCTGCAGATTAAGATTGCAGAGGGTACTAAAATTCCAGAGTGCTGTCTCTTAATTGTATATCTGAAATGCTAGAAAACAGCAGGGTAATTGTTACCATATCATTAACTGATGAGTTTATTTGATAACTACTGTTTAAAGCAAAACGTTTGCATTGTGGACCAATTAGCTGAACATCCCCGCTCCCCAATGACATGATAGCCATGAAAATGCTTCCTTTTTATGGTGTTCTGACAAACTGAATGTACTAATCTGACATGCTTAAGATTCATCTGTATGGGTTCTCTCTGTAATTTCTGCCTGAATGCTGTATGGATTTTGTGAATGTGAATGGATTTTGTCAGCAATCATGCTTCTCACATTCTCTTACATTGAAGGAGGCTATTTGGCCTATTGGATGTATGCCAGCTGTCAAAACATTCCCAGCAGTCCCATTTCTTTCCATCCCCACCTCCAACATTGGATATATCCACACTTTTGATTTATATTCTCAAACAATATTGGTCATTGGAACCAGAAAGGAGACAGCTTTTCTATTTGTCCTCTTCAGAAGATCCTTTTCACAATACCATTACCTTCATCCATAGCTTCTAGTCAGATACTTAAAACTCAATTAAGGATTCAGCATGACAATTTTTTTTAATTTTCCATTAGGACCGCTATTAAAGAGAGGGCCAAGCGTGCATTGAAGGTGTACGATATAGGAAGTAAATACTCAGACTTGACTCTTCCCAGAGCTTCAGTGCTTGTGCCTCTATTGATAAAAAACGAGGAGCTCCACGTACTGCTCACAGTCAGATCCATGAAGGTAATGTACAAGTGAATAGAAAGTGTAAGCAATGTCTGAGTTAGTATGATGACAGGGTATTCGTGGCCAGTCAGCCACAGAGATCAGCAATTCACTGGTGCGGTAACCTCTGCATTTCCAACACTTTTAATGGATGGGCAATGAGCCTTCTAATCCCTGACAGGCTCTTTAATTGTAGAAATACATTTTATGTGTCATTATATATTTCTTTTATAGAAATCACTTTAAAATATATAATCATAAATCAGGATAGACCACCATTAAGGTGAAATCAAAATACTGCAGCTTCTGGAAAGCTGAAATAAAAACAGGAAATACTCAGAGTACTCATTCGATCAGGTGCTGTCTGTGAAGAGAGAGGATCTAATGAATGACCATCTAGCTATCTGCACACTGACCTTTCTGCCCTCCCCCTCCCACTGACTTGTCTATCCTCAGGTTCTCCACCCTGACATCTGCCCTCCACCTCCACACTGAATTGTCAATCCTCAACCTTCTCCACACTGACCTGTCCTTCCTCAACCTTCTCCACACTGACCTGTCCTTCCTCAGCCTTCTTCACACTGACCTGTCCTTCCTCTGCTTGATTCGCACTGATCTGACCTTCTTCAACCTTCTCCACACTGACCTGTCCTTCCTCAGCCTGATCCACACTGACCTGACCTTCCTTAACCTTCTCTACACTGACTTCTCTGTCCCCAGCCATCTCCACACTGACCTCTCTGTCCCCAGCCTTCTCTACATTGACTGTCCACTTCTGTCTTCTCAACTACCATCATGATGTTGCATGCAAACTTGAACAACAACATCTCATATTCTACCTGAGTGATCTATATCCCAAACGGATGAATATTGAATTGTCGCATTTTAAATAATCTATGTTCCCCTCTGTCCATCCAAGGCCAATATGTTCCATACTTGTTCAGAGGCCTTCTGCACTGAAGGCATTACCTCCTCTGCTGAGTATTCACTCATCAATGTTATCATAACCTCCTCCTGAATTTGCTGTTATATTGATTTTGCTGCTGAGCTATTATGGTTATTAACTAAAGGTCTAGCTGAGTTTTCTCTTAATTTGTAGAGGGTTTGTAAATGATCTAAAGAAGGAAGATGAGCTGGTGTTCAATTAACATAAAATTAAAATAAGATCTTTGTGTGCAAGATGTGTACTAATTTATGATGACCAACACCTTATCCAGTCTTATATTTCTAAACATTTGAATAGTGTGGATTGTTCAAAAATTTCACAGGTGTATTACTGTTTGAATAAATTTCAAGATGAGTCAGTTGAGAAATGTTAATGGAATATTACAGATGTGAGTCATAAAATTACTAGAACTACTCAGTTGATAAGTCAGCAAGTAATCCCATTAAGAGGATTTAGATTGCAGCGCTTTTGATCTTAACTCAGAAATTAAATTAGAAAAGTCAGTGCCATAATTTAGATGTATTTATTATGCATTTCAAAAAGATGAGTTTTGTACAAACAAACTTTTTCCAGTGGATTATAGTCCTTGACTTCATATAAAGTGGATGGTTTGAATTGTGAGTGAAGATGTGTAATAAAGTGCACAGATTTTCCAATTATTAAAATCAATATTTAAAAAAAACATTATTTCCCAGTTTCTGTGGGAAAGACTTGAGTATTGGTGAATCATCTGTGCTTGTAAAGGATGTTGATAAGAAAAGAAAGCAACTTGGCTTTTTCCAGCCGGAAAATTTTATGGTGATGCTCGGTATCCCAGTCTCCTATGTCGTAAGGACCATGCAGAATAAGAAAGTGGTGTGTGGGGTGATTGAACCCTCATCTGGTCAAAAAGTGAGAAAATGTGGAATTGATAATTGGTTTATTGCTGCACACTTATAGTGGAAAGCTCTTCTTTGCATGCCTTCTAGACATATTGTGCCGTACATAAGTACACTGAGAAAGTACAAAAAGAAAGTTGAATACTGAATCTTGTGTTATAGTTACAGAGAAGATGAAGTGCAGATAGACAAATAACATCCAAAGATCATGACAATCTAGACTGGGATTGTGATCAAGAGTTTATAGCAAGAGAGGTGTGTTGAAAAGTCTTACAACAATGGTTTGAAGCTGCCCTTGAGCTTGATGGTATCTCAAAAACTTTTATATCTGCCGTCCATTGGGAGGGGAGAGAAGAGAGAATGGTGGGAGGATCTTTGGCAGGTTTTCCAAGGCAGCAGGAAGTGTAGACCAAATCACTGGAGGGGAGTACCATTTTCCTGAGGGACTGGGGCTGTGTTCATAGCTCTGTGATTTCTTGCAGTCTTAGACAGTTTGACAGGTGTCTAATGAAAATGTCAGAACTGTCTGTTCAGTAATGATAGATTCCGAGTCTTAAATTTAGTGAAAAAAATTATAAAACTTAAACCACTTCTAACACTTTAAAATTCTTTTTAATAATCTATAAGCGCTTTAAGAAGTTAATCTATTGGACGTGCATAGCACAGAAACAGGCCCTTCAGTGCACGGTCATCAAATACCTATCAGTGCTGATCCCATGTTAGATCAGAATCAAGTTTATTATCACCGGCACGTGACATAAAATTTGTTAAAGCAGCAGCAGTTCAATGCAATACATAATCTAGCAGAGAGGAAAAAAAAAATAAAAAAATAATAATAAACAAACAAGTAAATCAATTACATATATTGAATAGATTAAAAAACATGCAAAAACAGAAAAGCTGTATACTTAAAAAAAAAAGTGAGGTAGTGTCCAAAGGTTCAATGTCCAGTTAGGAATCGGATGGCAGAGGGAAAGAAGCTCTTTCCTGAATCACTGAGTACATAGAACATAGAATAGTACAGCACATTGCAGGCCCTTCAGCCCACACTGTTGTGCCGACCCTCAAACCCTGCCTCCTATATAACCCCCCACCTTAAATTCCTCCATATACCTGTCTAGTAGTCTCTTAAACTTCACTAGTGTATCTGCCTCCACCACTGACTCAGGCAGTGCATTCCACGCACCAACCACTCTCTGAGTAAAAAACCTTCCTCTAATATCCCCCTTGAACTTCCCACCCCTTACCTTAAAGCCATGTCCTCTTGTATTGAGCAGTGGTGCCCTGGGGAAGAGGTGCTGTCTATCCACTCTATCTATTCCTCTTAATATCTTGTACACCTCTATCATGTCTCCTCTCATCTTCCTCTCCAAAGAGTAAAGCCCTAGCTCGCTTAATCTCCGATCATAATCCATACTCTCTAAACCAGGCAGCATCCTGGTAAATCTCCTCTGTACTCTTTCCAATGCTTCTACATCCTTCCTATAGTGAGGCGACCAGAACTGGACACAGTACTCCAAGTGTGGCCTAACCAGAGTTTCATAGAGCTGCATCATTACATCACGACTCTTAAACTCTATCCCTCGACTTATGAAAGCTAACACCCCATAAGCTTTCTTAATTACCCTATACAGAGTATGTGCCTTCAGGCTTCTGTACCTCTTACCTGATGGTAACAGTGAGCAATGGGCATGCCCTGGGTGCTGGAGCACTTAGCCCATAACCTCCAATACCTTAGCAATTTTATTGCTTATTGACATGGTACTTGTACTGTATAGCCTACAATATAATAAGGGACTACTTTATGTTTTAGTAACACGTCATTGCATGTGCTATTAGGTGCATATTGAGCATGCGCTATTAGGCAGGAATTGATCTGTACATGTGTGTCGAGTTCGGTTTCTGCCAGTAAAGAACCATGAACCTTAGCTCCCATCTGCAGCGTTTTTATTAATAGCATTGTTGTGTAACCAGGCCACATGCACAACAATTTGGTGATGAGGTTAATGAACCTACATCGTATCAGAACGCTGTGTTTTAATTGATAACGACACTTGGAAGAAGAGCGCAAGGAGCGGGAGAAGGAGGCAGAGCAAGGCCGCGAGTCTGAAAGGAAACGGGAGCACAGCTCGGGTCGGGAACGTCGGGAGACCAAGAGACACAGTTGGAGCCGCAGCACGTCCAGCCGAGACCACAGCTGGCACTGACCCCCAGGGGCTGAGGGTCTGCCTGCCCCAGAAAGGAGATAAAAAGGAGCGACACACACACATCTAGACGGAGTGCGCTTGTGGCGCTAGCAAAAAGGACACGTGAGTTAAAAAGGAAAATAAGGGGAGAACAGAGCTTAATTAACATAACAAAGATGGCGATAATTGGAACCATTACAGCATTTGATAGTGGCATTGAAGACTGGGCAACTTACATTGAAAGAGTGGAGTTATATTGTGAGGCTAACGGTGTTAAGGATAAAAAGAAAGCCAGCGTCAGTATTATGGGAGCAAAAACATACAGCCTGCTGTGGAGCTTGTTAACCCCTGAAAAGCCAGCAGACAAAATGTTCAAGCAAATAGTAGACACTCTCCAACAGCATTTAAACCCCAAACCACTGATCATTGCTGAAAGATTTATATTTCACAATTCAGAATCAGAGCAAAACTGAAAGCATTTCTGAATATTGTGCTGAATTGCTGAAATTATCAGAACATTGTCAGTTTGGAGCTGGTCTATCAGACGTGTTGAGGGACAGGTTAGTGTGTGGCATGCACTGTGAAACCACACAGAAGATGCTCCTGGGTGAAAAAGACCTTACATTAGAGAAGGCGCTGAACATTGCAATATCAACGGAAACAGCAGCACAGGGTGCTTCAGAGATACAACAAAAATCTCTGGAATATGCTATGAATAAAATGTCACTGAACTGAAATGAAGGAAAGAAATGTTACTGTTGTGGGAACATATCACATGACCCTGATGATTGGTGGTTTAAAGACAAAGAATGCAGAAACTGTTTCAAACAGGGCCACACTGGCAGAGTTTGCAAAGCTAGTAAACAGCAGAAAAAGGACAAAACACAGAGAAATAAGAAACCCCAGAAAGGAAAATACAACAATGTGCACAAAATGGAAAACGACTCAGACGAAAGTGAATTGTCTTGTCTGCAACTTCACAGCATGAAAGAGTCAGATGATCAAAGAGTAATATGGATCACTCCACATATGGCAGGCGTGAGACTGAAAATGGAGTTGGACACAGGCTCAGCTTTAACAGTGATCTCTGTACACAGCTACAAATGGACCGTTTTCTCACATACCTCTGAAGCGAACTAAACTACTGCTAAAGACTTACACAAGACAGAAAGTGCTTCCCAAAGGCAAAATTAAAGTGACAGTGACCTACAGAGACAAAACACAGCAGCTGAACCCCTATGTACTGAAAAATGGAGGACCACCATTGCTGGGATGGGAGTGGCTCAGGAAAATCCAGTTGGAGTGGCACACCATCAAGGCACTAGATGTGTCAACAAAGGAGGGCAGCTTGGCGGGGAAGATGTCCGCAGCTCTCCTCTCACCCATTGTGGACTATTACAACGACAAGGAGGAGCTAGACAGCATCGACGATGAGGACGAATGCAGTATCGGTGGCCACGACTTGGATGAAGATACAGAGGATGCAAGTGAGACTGATATTGCCAATAAGCAGGATGATGAAGACTACTTGGAAGTAAAAGAGCAGATGTACCAGGAGAAGTTCACATCTCTCAAAAGACAGCTGCAGCAGTTACAGGAAGGCACTTTGCAGGAGTATCAGAAAAGGATGAAGAAACCAGATCAACAATACAAGGAAAGAATACAAAATGCAGAGCTTTTTCTGCAACTGGAGACAGAACAAGTGGAAAGGAATCATATTAAAGAGAAGAAAGCAGCAGTGAAGGTCAGGCTATCTATTTGGAATCTAAGGAGAATATGAAGATTGGCTGTGTAATTGAGACATGGGTAAAGAAGACAAGTGATAGCACAAAGATGCGTATATATCTAGGGCAGCTGCACAGAGGAGTCTTCATTATCTGGAGGCGATCTGCTGCCAAGAACTCTTAGCAAGTTGGAGGCGCACATCTTTTTAACTCCCTATGCTCAGAGGTCAACTTTTCATGCCTTTTATATGGAAACCTGTATTAAAACAAACAAGTTTATTGACACACATTACCTGGAGAGGCAGAGAAGACCCCCCCCCCCCCAGAGACTTAAGTTATAAAGGCTTGTTATCATTTGATATTACTATGTTACTTTGTTATAATTTGATATTAAGTTACTAAGTAAACAAATGGTAGGCGTTTATATGTTAAGGGTAAACATATTCGTTTAGCATAGTGCCCCATTAAAAAAAACTGTTGATATACTATTAAAATAAAAGGGGAGGAATGTACCATACAGCCTACAGTGTAATAAGGGACTACTTTATGTTTTAGTAACACATCGTTGCGTGCGCTATTAGGCATGTATTGATCTGTACATGTGTGCCAAGTTTGGTTTCTGTCAGTAAAGAACCATGAACCTTAGCTCCCGTCTCCAGCATTTTTACTAATAGCATTGTTGTATAACCAAGCCACATAACAGTACTTTAATGTTGTGGGAGTCTCTGCCCGCACCACACCATCAAACAGTTCGTTCCAGATTCCAGTCATCTTCCTGAGATCCCTTCTACCCCTTACCTTACACCTGTGCCCTCTGGTTTTAATAATCGCTACTAAAGTGGTAGTTTTCTAGTGTCTACCTTACCTGCACCCCTCACAACTTTATATAGCATCATCAAGTGCCCACTCAGTCTACTCAGCTTCCAGGAGAGCAAACCCCAAATATCTATTCTCAGCTCGTAACTGAATTGTTCATTTCCACACAACTTCCTGGTGAATCTCCGTTGCACCCTCTTCAGTGCAATCACTCCTTAAAATGTAGCAGCGAAAACTGCACATAGTTCGTCGATTAGCCAATGTTTTACAAAGCTGTACCATAAAATCCCTGGTGTTACATTCTGTGCCCAGTGTATTGAAAGCAAGCATCCCATATGCTTTCTTCACCACCTAGGACCTGGGCTGCCATCTTCTTAGACCCTTGCAATTGTTAAACTTAACAAGGTATAGAGATGGAAATAAACTTCGTAGAAAAAATACTTTGAAATTATTCTGATTCTCACAGTCATCCACTTCCATTACAATTGTTAGCAAAATCCACCTTGCATATTTTTGGACCTTGAGCAGAAATATCTGGCAAGTTTAGACCATGAGCATTGGGCATTTAGTCTAAGTTGGTGTGCTCTTGTTTATCTCCATTACCAAACCCACACTCAATACACATAGCCCATGATGGGATCTTGCCTGCAACCATGCAAGCAGAAATCGAATAAGTGCTGTTAGTTTGGCTGGGTGTTGACTACATATGATGACAGTTTTGTTGCATTCACTCTGTAAACCTAACTATTTATCATCTTAGTGTAAACTGCACACCTCGCAGGTTGGAGACATCTATAGGCAACAGCACTTGTGAGTTACAGATAGCACCTGAATCAGTGTGTCCTTGAAGCATATATTTTATATCAAGAGTTCAGGAGATGTGCAGTTCGGATGGCTTTCTGCTGATCATGGTGGTTTCAGGGTAGAATAGAAAACTTGCATAATTAAATACGACCTGCAGTAAAACTGCCACCTGATTTATTTCCTACAGTCATATGGTATTGCTGCCTACTATAGAAGAGTGTTTTATTTGTAATTTCCAACAACCGCTATTTTAAGTTTCCAGAATAAACTTGTACATGTTGCATATCTGAAGATAGCAAACAGCTAAAAGGTGAAGAGAGCATTTAATTTTTGCTGCACTTATAATATCTGCGACGCAACATCAGCCAGTTTCAGACTGACAATTTTCACAATAGTGCACTCATTGGTTGCACCATTGCAGTATTGGCAGTGGGTGGTGCAGAATCCAGATTCAGAATCAACTTTATTATCACAGACTTATAATCATATCTGGAGATACAGCACCATAGCAGGCCCTTCTGGCCCACACTACCAAATTACACCTATGTGACCAATTAACTTGCTAACACTTATGTCCGGAATTTGTCAGGGCAAATGTACAAACTCCTTACAGACAGGGGTGGAACTGAACCCGGGTGGCTGGCACTGTAATAGTGTTACGCTACCATGCTGCTTATGCTGTGAAATTTGTTGTTTTACAGCAGCAGTACAGTGCAAAGACATAAAATTACTATCAATTACAAAAAAGAGTGCCAAGAAAAGGAAAAATGAAGTAGTGTTCATGGGTTCATGGATCATTCAGAAATCTAATGGCAAAGCTGTTCCTGAATTACTAAGTGTGTGTCTTCAGGTTCCTGTACCTCCTTCCTGATGGTAGTAATGAGAAGAGAACATATTCTGGATGACAAGGTGTTTAGAGATGGATGCCACCTTCTTGACGCATCATCTCTTGAAGATGTCCTTGATGGTGAGGTGGGGGTTGTACCTGTGTTGGAACTGTCTGAGTCTACAATGCTCTGCAAGCCATAAGAATGGTTCTGTGCCGTTTTCAGTATCCCTTGTAACTAGCATAATTCCATGCTAGTTAAGTTGGTCCAGCAACAACAGATTCTGAAAAGAATGAGAAAAATAGAGTTTTAGTTAATATGGAACTGGCAATAGAATATTAGAAATAAAGCTTTTTTGATTGTTCCTTCATGAATGTCACCCGTGTGCACTGTCCATGAACTTGATTCATTAATTATGGTACATATCACCTACATAAATGATACAGCTAAATATTTATGTCACTAGCAGTGTAGGAGAAAAATACAGTTATAGTCTGTTACACTTAATATTATTGTGCAGATGGGTAGATTATAGTAATCATTGTACTGTGGAGGAAACTTCTAAAGTAATTTCCAATGATATTTCTCTCTAACTGAGTTTTTCTGTTAAAGTTGCACAGCAGCCAAGGGGAGGTTTGCTTTCCTGGTGGGAAGCAGGAAAAGAAAGACAGAAGTGACATAGATACAGCTCTCCGTGAAGCTCAAGAAGAAATCGGCCTTCCTCCAGATCAGGTGGAAGTTATCTGCAGGCTGGTCCCTATCATCAACAAGGTAACAGTGGCTTGCAGGTATCTGGACCAGAGCTAGACTATGGCTAGTTCTTAGTGAATTATAGTACAGGGGTACTACTGTGGTAGAGAGGAGAAATAAACTCACAGGTCAAACTAATTACTCTCACTGTAACTCCTAACTCCACGTGCCAGAATAAGGGTTATAAATGCGAGGAGGTCTAAGTGGCACTTAAAGATTTGAGGGTTATAGAAAGCAGTTTTGCCAAAGATGGCAATATTAACAAATGTACGGTGAATCACGAAGTCAACAAGAATGTTGCCAGGATCAGGATGACTTGAGTTATAAGGATAGATTGGATAGGCTGAAGCTTTCTTTCTTGAAGTGTAGGAGGCTGAGGGGTGATCTCATTGAGGTATATAAAACCACGAAGGGCATAAAAAGGTGAACGGTCATGGACTTTTCCCCAAAGCTGGAAACTAAACGACGTAGATTTAGGGTAAGAAATGACTTGATGGAAAAAGAGTGGTGGGTAGGTGGACCATGCGGCAAGAGGAGGTGGTAGAGCTGCTGAAAAGGCTTTTGGACATGGATGGGAAAGGAACCAAACAGGGGCAAATGGGACCAGCTCAGATAGGGATCTTTATCAGCATGCACAAGTTGGGCTGAATTGTGAGTAATTTGCCCTTCATGTCTGTTGATTGATGTTCTGTGTATCAAAAGGCTGGTTAGGAAGGAGACTGTAGAGATAATGGGAGATGGAAATGGAAACTGAATTTCACAAGTCACTTAGATAGTGTATGATTAGGTATGGCTAGCTTTTGGGGAGAAATATCAGCATGGACAGGGAGTCAAAGAATGTACATAATTATAATATTTATCTTTCTGATCCACCACAGGATGATACTTTGGTGACGCCAGTGGTGGCATTTATCTCAGATACCTTCCGGCCACAGCCCAATGCTAACGAAGTGAGTGACGTGTTTATCCTTCCATTGCACCACTTCTTAAAGTCAGAGGAGCACTCTTCCACTCCGTACATCTCGGGAATGTTGCTGCACTTCTTTACATTTAAAGATCAGCAGCTGCAAAAGTCATTCACCATATGGGGCCTCACTGCATGGATCTGTATTATAGTGGGCTACTTCGCCCTAGGTCAAAAGCCCTTGTTTAAGGTTGATTTTGACATTGATAATCCAGTGGCAAGTATGGAGAAATATCTCATGGCAAAGTATGCAACTAGTAAGTTATGAGCATGTTTGGTACGTTCCCTCTTTCTGTCTTCAAGAGGACAGGGATTAATGTATTTTATGAGATCTTGTGGTTTCACATGTAAGTTGGTCCACATTGGCCATTCTAATCGTTTACTTCAACATATAATTTTTGTGCTGTCACCTCAATTTCTGCACATTTTAGTTTAATTTTCCATGTTTTCAGTGCTGATTCTTTGTTGTAAACTGCCAACTAATTAAATTGAATCTTTTGCAATGTTACCACAGTTTCTTTAGGATTGCTGATGACGTGTTGTGGATTGGTGTATCAGGAACATTCTCTGTTTAATAAAATATATACATAACACACACAGAAAAATAAATTATTTTAGTTATCAGTATACTTCAGCTATCACACAGCCCCTTGTCTTTTTTCAATTGTGCTAAAAGTAACTTGTCTGCTGAATTGACCTTCCACCTTGGGTTCAGTTCTCTCCCAGAACACTGGCATTTGTTGCAAAGTGTGCTATCGTAGGAAGTTGTGGGAGATCTTCCACTGACTGCCTCTCCTCTGTGCTGTTAGTCAGGTGAACAGTCTCAAGCAGCACATCATGTGGCAAACCAGCCACATCTCAACAGGAGGAATTCTTGCATTCATTCTGCTTCACTGTCAACTCTGTCACCTCTTAATAGATTTCATGACTAGTTTGTGTTGCTTGTGAGTTAGTGGCTTCAACAAAATAATGCTTCCAGTGGAAAATCTACCCGAAATATCTGGTTCCAAGGAAAATCATTCATCAATGAGTTTATTTATTTAGAGATACAGTATTGTAATGGGCCCTCCTGGCCCAGTGAGTCTGTGTTGCCCAGTTATACCTATTTGACTAATTAACCTACTTACCTGTGTATTTTTGGAATATGGGAGGAAACTGGGGCACCCGGAGTAAACCTACACAGTCATGGAGAGAGCATGCAAACTCCTTACAGACAGCGATGGAACTGAACCCAGTTCACTGGTGCTCTAGTAGTCTTACACTAACCGATAAGCTGCTCTGCTGCCGTTTGAATCAACCATTTCAGTTGCATTGAGTATGTTGCAGCGGTATGATTTCATGAGGGGTTTAAACAGGGTAAATGTTAAGCAGGCTTTTTCCACTGAGGTTGGATGAGACTAGAATTAGAGGTTGTAAGTTAAAGGTAAAAGGTTAAATACTTAAAGGGAAACATGAGGGAGAACTTCACACAGAGGATGGTGAGAGTGTGGAATGAACTACCAGCAAGAGTAGTGGATCTGGGCTCAATTTCAAAAGTTAACAGAACTTTGGATAAGTACATGGATGGGGGCAGGGGTGGTATTGAGAGCTATGGTCTAGGTGTAGGTCGATAGGACTAGGCAGAATAGTTTGACATGAACTAGGTGGGCTCAAGGACCTGTTTTTGTGCCGCATTGCTCTATGACTCTTTGTGTGGGTACTTGTATTGTCCACCATCTCAACTAAGGTGTGTGGCAGGAACAAGGAGCACACTGTAACGGAATGTCCAGGTGACCAAGCTGTATGAGTACTGGGGGAGAAGAAAATCAACCCTCACCATCAGCAAAGCCTGGAAATTGTAAATTGGAACTGCAGCACAAAACCAATACCTTATTCACATTGCAAAGTGGCTCAGAAGCCCTTCCCATTTAATGCAGAAACTGAAGGAATAAATTCAAATGGAGTTGGCAGCTTTGTATAGTCTCTCTGTATGCCTGGTGATTCCTGCCTCAGTGGAGAACATGAACCAAATAACCATATTCTACATTTGTGGGCATTGTGTGGGAAGTGGTATGTGAAGCGTGTGTCTATACATCAGCATGAACAAGACAGTGTTTTTACAACTCTGGTGACACTTTTTGGAATTCATTATAAAGTACTTAGATTCTCCCTCAGCATTAATGTATTCTCTAACATTCAATGGACTCGGTCTGTTTGCCAGGACTGGGGAATCGAGAGCAAGAGGACATGGGCTTAGAATGAGAAGGAAGAGATTCAATGGGAACCTCAGGGGTAACTTGTTTTCATCCAGAGAGTGGTCTGTACATGGAATGGGCTGCTGAAGATCATTGTTGAGACACGTACGTTATCCATATTTAAAAGACACTTGGACAGGTATACAGATAGAAAAGGTTTAGAGATATATGGGCCAAATGCAGGCAAATGGGAATAGGTTAGATGGGTGTCTTGATCTAAGGGCCTGTTTCCATCTCTCAGAACCCTTTGGTCCTCTCTCAATGCCCCCTCCAGCCTCTTTTCCATGACACCCACAATGTGTATAACTGATGTCTGGTTGTCTTGGAGACCATATCTTTAAAGCTTGTACCCTTTTTTGTCTGTTACACAGCAAAGAGACAGCAGCTGTAATGAATTGCGACTGCTGCCATTAAGAGTCATGATTGAGTGGTGATGCTGCTCACAGAAATATCAATGATGGTGAAATCTAAATTCAATTAAAGCTTATTTGATTTGGTGTCAGCACTACACCTTCCAGCAGTGAAATCTTCCACTATTTATATGCTGCAATGATGGTAGGCAACTTGTATTTAATACATGGAAGAAAAGGATGAATGTCTTGACGTTGGCTGGGTATTGCCATGATTTCCCTAGGTACTTATCATCTAAAAAAGGGGAAGACATTGCACTAAATAAATACACCTGGAGGAATTCTGTGCTACATGAGAGTAACCTTCGCTGTGCCACAGAAAATAAGCGGCAGCTGTGAAAGGAGAGACTGAACAACCAAGTGACCTAACCACAGCCACCACTTAGGCCTGCCCACACTGCACCATCTGTGCCTCTGCAGCCACCTGAGGACCCACCAATTGTCACCTCCTTAGGAGACAATTACTTGACTCGATTGATCACACTGCTCTGGTATCAGAGAGAGTGAGCTCACAATGCCTGTACCAACCCTTTTGAAAGTCCTTCCCAGTTACCTCCAGTCTTTTTCCCTTTCTTCAAGGTCTTGTAGAACTTAATTTCTTTATTATCATCCATTTGAAAGGCACTTTGATTCTGCCTCTGCTGCCCTTTCCGGCTGTGCATGTCAGATCAAAAACATCGCTGCCTACAAAGAAAAGTTATTCTCTCCAGATTTTGCCAATTAAATCCACAACACATCCTAAGGTTACCACCTCTCCAGTCAAATCACACTACCAAGATCTTTCATATTTATAAACACACTTCTCATTGTCAAAGTCCATTTTATCATCTTATGCACAAGCACATGTGTACACAGGTGCAATGAAAAATCTATCTGCAGCAGCATTATGGGTATGTGGCATCATAAATGCAGTATTCACAAGAAAAACAGTTATAAATTATAGATGATTTTACAAGAAAGAACACAATTACAGCTACTTTTGATTGTCAATGTTGATGATTCTTTATGGTTGGAATGGGCTGAAGGACCTGTATCCACACTGTATTTATCTATGACTCTAACTGTATGACAATTAGAATATAAAAAGAGTCCTTAAGAAAGTTATTAACTTCTCTCCACTCCACTCAAAACACAGTGATATGAACTCATGTACTAAATTCTTCCCCGTTCCCAGATTGCTTACATTGGGAAAAAATAAACACAGATTGAATAATTGCTTTGTGGCGCACTTTCACAATCCATTAGAGCAGGAATTCCCAACCAGGGATCCATGGACCCTTCACTTAATGGTATTGGTCCATGACATAAAAAAAGGTTGGGAACCCCTGCATTGGAGTGATCCTGGGTCCAGTAGCTTATCACTTAATCTTTCCGGACCTCTCCCTTGGCATCCCACACCACTCCAATGAAGCATGTAAGAGGCCTGAGAAACAGTGATACTCCATTTCACAATCATCTGGACTCAAAATGGAGCTCATTAAATTCAGATTGTAATAGCCAGTTCCATGTTATTAGAGAGCAGATGACTGGTAACAATTATCTACCTTCCATTCAGATCTCCTTCAGATTTACCTGCAGTTCTGAACCCTGTCACCACCACTTTTGCCTCGTACAATCATTTCTTTAGTCATTTATCTCTCCTGCCTGCCATCTGATCACACACCTTCCAGTTTGATTTATACTACCCTTCCCATTTTTTGCGTCATCTTGCTCAGAACCCTGTTGTATCGCAAAGGAGTGAGATTGATTGGCTGGTTGAGTAGTGTGACAACAGCAACCAGCCAAGGATTTCATTGAGATCTTCAGGAAGATGAAGTCGAGAGAACACACACACCAGTCCTCATTGAGTGGTTAGGTATGGAGAGGGTGAGCAGCTTCAGGTTCCAGGACATCGATATCTCAGTGGATCTATCCTGGGCTTAAAACATTGATGCAAACACAAAGAAGGCACGCTAACTGCTCTACTTATGAATTTGAGGAGACTTGGTATGTCATAAAAATATCTTGCAAATTTATACAGATGTAGGGTGGAGAGCATTCTATGGATATATGGTGGTAGCGTCACAGCCTGGAGGCTGCAATGCACAGGATTGCAAGAAGTTACAGGGGATTATAGACTTAGCCTCCTCCATCACAGGCACAGTCTATCGAGGACATCTTCAGGAGGCAGTGCCTCAAGAAGGTGGCATCCCTTATTAAGGACCTTTACCATCTGAGGCATGTTCTACTACCATCAGGGAGGAGGTGCAGGTGCCTGAAGACCCACAGCGGATGATTTACGGACAGCTCCTTCTCATCTACCATCAGGTATCTAAACAAATCTATGAACTCATGAACCCTACCTCACTGTTTGTCTTTCGCACTATCTATTTTGTAACTTATTGTAACTTTTATGCATTGTTCCTGCAAAGTAACAAATTTCATGACAAATGTCAGTGATAATAAACCTAATTCTGATTCTATTTCTGATACAATGTTTACAATCTGAAACATTAAATCAGTTTTTTCTTGAATTTGACTTGCATCACAGATATTTTTTCATCTTATTTAATCTCCTCGTGAATATATACTTGAAGGATTAGTTGTCTTTATAGGTGCATCTCCTAGTTTATTGCAATGAAAAATAGCTAAGGTAGCTTAAATTTCCAAAGGTTCAGCCATTCAGTCTTGTGGGTCAAGCAGCATATGTGGGAAGAAGGAACTTGTCAATGTTTTGGGTCAAAATCCTGCATCAGGATTTGTTTGTTGGTTCAATCTTGTTAAACTCTCTTAAAATGCAGATTTCAAGATATGTCACAGAAACAGCATAGATTCTCAACCTGGTCCAAAGTTGATGGACATGGAGAAGAAATGCCACATAGCTATGTAAACAGGAGAGATTCTGCAGCTAAAAAATCTGCAGAAGCTGGAAATCCAGAGCAACCCACACAAAGTGCTGGAGGAACCCAGCAGGTCAGGCAGCATCTATGAAGCAGCTGATATTTCAGTTCCTGATGAAAGGTCACAGTCCGAAACATAGATATGTGGCTTCCCCTGAGCAATAGCTTACAAGCAGTAAGACCAACCCCATTTTGCATCAGGAACAGTACTCTGCTAACAAATGACAGGCAAGGCAATTTAAATATTAGGAGTACTTTTTTTTTGAAATCTTCAGAGTATTTATGTCATGTAGAGATATCCTTCATAGTTTTGCAGTGCCTTGCTGTATTGAAATCCACTGAAAGATGTGTCAACAGCAAAACTGAGTGTTCATTCTGGTAATTGTAACTACAACTGTTTTGATGGTCTTCAGATGGTGTCAGTGGTACAGAACCTCTTGGATATACTGTAACAAAAGACATGCAATTACTAAATTACTGGTTGCTTTGTGAATTTCTTGCGCTCAATGTGTATTAAGTACTCCATGTGTAATTTGCACAGATACAAACTCAACATTTTAGGAACAGCTTCTTCCCATCCACCTTCAGATTTCTAAATGGACAATAAACCCATGTACACTATCTATTTTGCTTTCATTTTGTACTACTTAAAATATATATAGTATATTTCTTATGCAATTTACAGTTTTTTCTATTACACACTGCTGCTGCAAAACAACAAATCTCACAAAGTATACCAGTGATATTGAACCTGATTTTGGTTCTGATTCAGAAATCTGTGTGGTGTGGAGTACTTAAATGCACATGGAAAGAATATGATGAAATGTCTTTCTTTGCAACCAGAATACAAAATGGCTGCTGCTCAGTGGGTCAGGTGGTAGCTGCTACAAGAAAAGCAGGTTGATACCCATTTCTTCCACTGTTCTCTCCCAGGAACCAACAAACCTGCTGAGTGAACATAGAAGAGTACAGCACAGGAACAGGCCCTTCGGCCAATGATGTTGTGCCAAACTAATTAAACTGGTAATTAAAAGCTTTTATCAGCTCAGTGAGAAATTTGCATTTGGACAGTTCGGGTATGAGCTGAATTGAGGTGGCAGGTCCTGAGCCTGAGGAGTGTATTGAAGTGCCAAGGCCCAGGTCTGAGAGTGAGGACTACACACTGTTTGGCCGATTTAAGTGCCAAGCCAAATTGAAAAGGTCCGGATTTCGGGGTGGAGGAGAGGGACGGACTGGTGTTTAACTCGCTGCTTGGCGAGGTTTATTCTCTCAGCACTGAACTAAGGCTATGGCCTGCAACTAACAGGCTCCTAGATTGCCTGAGACTTTGTGGCTATGGACTCAATTTTGTGAACTTCAGTTCTGAAAGTCATTTGCTTATTTTTATTGTTTGCAGGATTTGTTTTTATTCTGCACATTGGGTGTTTGACGGGGTCTTTTTTTTAATGGGTTCTATTGGGTTTCTTTGTCTTGTGGCTGCCTTTAAGGAGACGAATCTCAAGGTCGTATGAAGTATACATACTTTGATAATAAATGTGCTTTGAACTTCATGTTGCAGCTCACTTGAATCAAATTTCCTGCAGGGTTAGAGCTAATCTTCACAATGAACAGAACTCTTCAATTTAGGGTGAATGCACTCCAGAACACAGAACAGTACGGCATATGAACAGGCCCCTCAGTCCACAATGTTTTGCCAGAGTAATTAAATTGGCAATTATGGACCATGTGCAGGCAGAAGAATTATGTATCATTAGCTTAATTCACTTGGCACATGTGGGACGAATTGCTTGTTCTTGTGCTGTTCTATATTCTGTGTTCTTTAGTTTTTATTATCTATCTTTGAGGGGTGTGGACTTTGCAGGGTGAGCCAGCATTTAATTGTTCATCCACTAGTAGTCCCTGAGAAGTTGGTAGTGAGCTGTCTTCTTGAGTCACTTCAGTCCTTGCATGGTGGGTAAACCCACAGTGCTATTACGAAGGGAATTTCAGGATGATTACTCTATGACAGTATAGGATATTACGAAGGGAATTTCAGGATGATTACTCTATGACAGTGTAGGAATGGTGATATGTTTCCAAGTTGGGGTGATGGTGAGTTTTCTTTATTTATTGATACAGCACAGTAACAGGCTTTTCTGGCCTAACGAACTCGCACCATCCAACTACACTCACGTGAGCAGTTAACCTGTCCATTAACCATAATGAAAGACCGCACCAACTTGGGCATTCAGCCACTGTGCAAAAGACAACAAACTTCTTACAGACAGCAGTGGGAATTGAACCTGGGTGGCTGGCACTGTAATAGCTTTACATTAGCCACAACGCTGCCGTGTTGCTGCAGTGCATCCTGTAGATAGTTCAAACTGCTGCTACTGTGTGGAGGTTGAGAGATGGGATGGTTGTGGATGGGGTGTCTATTAAGTGGGACACTATATTCTGTATGTTGTTGAGCTGAAGTAAAGCAGAGAAAATAGAAACAGTATCAAACCCTTTGACAAACAAGGAAAATCTGCGGATGCTGGAAATCCAACCAACACACACAAAATGCTGGAGGAACTCAGCAGGCCAGGCAGCATCTATGGAAAAGAGTACGATCCTGCCGAAGGGTCTTAGCCGGAAACATCGACTGTACTCTTTTCCATAGATGCTGCCTGGCCTGCTGAGTTCCTCCAGCATTTTGTGTGTCAAACCCTTTAAGTCTATTCTACCATCAACGCCAACATGGCTAATCATCCTGTCCAGTACCCTGTTCCTGTCTTCTCCCTTCATTCTTTGACACCACATCACAAATGTTTGTTCAAGATCCATTAATGTTTTTGGATTTGGAGGGAGGAAGAGGTGTTGAGGTAATGTAGATAATGGCACTGATGTAAAATCTCAGCCACATATGTATCAAACACAATCTATAAATTTGCTGATGACACCACAGTTGGCAGAATCTCAGGTGGCAACAAGGAGGCATACAGGAGGGATTATAGATCGACTGGTTGAGTGATGTCATAACAACAATCTTACACGCAATGTCAGCAAGAGCAAGAAATTGACTGTGGACTTCAAGAAGGGGAAGTCAGGAGAACACACACAAGTCCTCATCAAGGGATCAGTAGTGCAAAGGGTGAGCAGCTTCAGGTTCCTGGGCAACAGCTCCTTAGATGATCTACCCTGAGCCCAACATTTTGATACAATCATGATGAAAGCACAGCGGCAGCTATAACTCATTAGGAGTTTGAGGAGATTTGGTATGTTACCAAATACTCCAGTAAATTTCTGCAGATGCACCGTATTGAGCATTATGAATGGTTGCATCACCACCTGAAATGCAGAGGATCACAAGAATCCGCAGAGGGTTGTAATCTCAGTCAGCTCAATTACAGGCAGAAAGTTCAAAGTAAGCTTATTGTTAGAGTACTTATATGTCACCACATACAACCCTGAAATTCATTTACTTGTGGACATACTCAATACGTCTATAGAATAGTAACAATAATAAACTACTAACCTACTAATAATAACCTACTGTGATAATCCTCTTTTGCACTGATTATTTATTGTAACTTACAGTAATTTTTATGTATTGCATTTTGGATAAACCAATGTAAGACTTGTAAAAGGAATGTTAGGGCTCTGAGGTATGCCAAAGGGATCTGTGAAGAGAGATCCATAATTCCCTGAAAGTGTCATCACAGGTAGATAGGTTTGTAAAGAGTGCTTTTGGCACATTGGCCTTCATATACCAGAGCAATGAGCACAGCCGTTGGGATGTTATGTTGAAGTTGTGTAAGACATTGATGAGGACAAGTTTGCAGTATTTTGTGCAATTCTGGTCAACTACCTACAGGAAAATTATCAATATGCTTTAAAGATTGCAGAGACAATGAACACTGATGTTGATGGGACTCGAAGACCTGAGTTACAGGGATAGGAAGGTTAGGATTTCAATCCTGGAGCTCAGGAGAATGAAGGCAGATCTTGTAGAGTACACAAAATTATGAGGGGTATAGATCGGGTTAATGTATGCAGGCTGTTTCCCCTCAGGGTGGATGAGATCAGAACTAGGTTAAGGGTGAAAGGTGAAATATTTAAGGGAAATCTAAGGGGAAACTTCTTCATTCAGAGGGTAGTGAAGGTGTGGAACAAGCTGCCAGTGGAAGTGGTAGATGCAGGTTCAATTGTAATATTTAAGAGAAATTTGGATGGTTACATAGATCAGAAAGACTTGAAGAACATTGGCAGAAAACTAGGATGGCACAGATTAGGTGGGCTGAAGTGCCTGTTTCTGAGCAATAGTGCTCTATGAATCTAACAAGAATGTATTCTACTGTCAAATAAATTGTATTCACAACTTTAAATCCTACACAACATAGAAGAAAAGCATCTTTTTGTGTTAAGTTGATGCTTGCCAGATCTGAAGATTAGAAACCTATTTGTTTGTGAAGCTGATTAAAATGCCAACGTGTCATAAATCCTGTTTGGAATGTTTTATTTAATAGAATAGGAACAGTGGTACTTGCACTGCCAATTGCTAAAGCCGCAACTCAGTAATCCATTCACCTCCACTTCACCGTTCCCCATTATTTTTAATCTTCATTAAACACAACTATAGAGTAGGGAGAGACAGAGAAAATGGATTTGCCAGTTAAAAGTTTCCAGTCTCACCCTGTAGAAGCATGTAAATCATGAGGTCTTAAGTCTTGTTCCCATAAGATTTTGAAGTATGCAGTATAAAGTCAGTCAAATTTACTATAATATGCACAAGTACATGCATTCCCAGGTGTAAAGAAAAACTTACTTGCAGCAGAGTCACATGCACATAGCATTTGAAACAACATGAATAAGAAAATGGCATGATAGCATAGTGGTTAACACAGCATTTTACAGTACCAGTGACCTGGGTTCAATTCCCGCCTCTACCTGTAAGGAGTTTGTACATTCTCTCTGTGACCGCGTGTGTTTCCTCTGAGTGCTCTAGTTTCCTCCCACAGTCCAAAGACATACCAGTTGGTAGGTAATTTGGTCTTTGTAAATTGTCCCATGATTAGGCTAAGTTAAAATTGGGGGATTGCTGGGTGGTGCAGTTTGAAGGGCCAGAAGGCCTACTCTGTGTCGTACCTCAATAAATAAATAAACAAACATAGAACGTTTCAGCACAGTACAGGCCCTTCAGCCCATAATGTTGTGACATGAGCAAAGTTACTGAAGCTAGTGGCCATAAAAGTGTCTTATTCAACAAAAATGAGCAACAAGCATCGTATTGAGACACTCTTGTAAGAAGAGGCCTCCTGACCCAATATTACATGACATCTTTATATGCTAAAGATCATAGTTAACAGCAGGGCAATTCCATAGTTACAATGCTTTCTTTGAGTTACATAAGGTTTTCACACAGCTCCTTCCTCACACCCACACTCCAGACACCCAAAATAAAAGTTAACTTCCACTGAATCTAGGCTGCATGCATGCATATGCAAGCATCTGAGGTTTAATTGTTCTGTGCTGCATTTTAAATCTGATCTGCAATCCACATTCAAATCTGAAGACTGGTTGCTGGTGAAATTAATACTTGCCTAATATCCTAACTCCAGAAAACACCTTAACATGCCAACCTTTTAACCCACCCTGCGATAAATCTTAACCTTTCCCTCCTACATTGCCCTCCATTTATCTATTATCCATGAGGCTATCTAAGACTGTCTTAAATGTCCCTAATGTATCTGCCTCTCCCACCACCCCTGAGGGGCATTCCATGCACTCAGTACTGCCTGTGTAAAAAAAACTTACCTCTAACATATTCCTCTATACTTTTCTCCAATCATCTTAAAATTATGCCCACTCATATTAACTATTTCCACCCTGGGAAAAAGTTTTGAGTTATCCACTCAATCTATGCCTCTTATCAAGAATACACTGCTATCAAGTAAACTCTTAACCTCCTTCTCCCCAAAAAGAATAGCCCTTGTTCAGTCAACCTATCATCATGAGACATGCCCTCTAAAAACCTGAATTATACAGAAATTATATAAGAAAGAACACTATTGGAACCAAATAAACCAAAGTCCATTGTTGTGCAAGGTGATCAAGGAGGTTGTGCTGGTTTATTCAAGAATTGAATAGCTGAAGAGAAGTAACAGTTCATGAACCTGGTGGTGTGGGACTTCAGACATCTGTACTGCCTGCCCAGTGGTAGCTGTGAAAAGATGACATGGCCCTGATGGTAATAGATTTTTGATAATAGATGTTACTTTCGAAAGGCAATGCCTCCTGTGGATGTCGCCAATGGTGAGGAGAGATGTGCCCGTGACGAATTGGGCAGAGTTCACTACTCTCTGCAGCTTCTTACATTCCTGTACTGTAAAAGAGAGGAAATAGGGAATTATAGACCGGTTAGCCTGACATCAGTGGTGGGAAAGATGCTGGAGTCAATTATAAAAGATGAAATTACGACACATCTGGATAGCAGTAACAGGATTGGTCCGAGTCAGCATGGATTTACGAAGGGGAAATCGTGCTTGACTAATCTGGAATTTTTTGAGGATGTAACTATGAAAATGGACAAGGGAGAGCAAGAGGATGTAGTGTACCTGGACTTTCAGAAAGCCTTTGATGAAGTCCCACATAGGAGATTAGTGGGCAAAATTAGGGCACATGGTATTGGGGGCAGAGTACTGACATGGATTGAAAATTGGCTGGCTGACAGAAAACAAAGAGTAGCGACTAACGGGTCCCTTTCGGATTGGCAGGCGGAGACCAGTGAGGTACCGCAGGGTTCAGTGCTGGGACCACAGCTGTTTACAATATGTATTAATGATTTAGATGAGGGAATTAAAAGTAACATTAGCAAATTTGCCAATGACACAAAACTGGGTGGCAGTGTGAAATGTGAGGAGGATGTTATGAGAATGCAGGGTGACTTGGACAGGCTGGGTGAGTGGGTAGATGCATGGCAGATGCAGTTTAATGTGGATAAATGTGAGGTTATCCACTTTGGTGGTAAGAACGGGAAGGCAGATTATTATCTAAATGGAGTCAAGTTAGGAAAAGGGGAAGCACAACGAGATCTAGGTGTTCTTGTGCATCAGTCACTGAAAGCAAGCATGCAAGTACAGCAGGCAGTGAAAAAAGCTAATGGCATGCTGGCGTTCATAACAAGGGGAATTGAGTATAAGAGCAAAGAGGTCATTCTGCAGCTGTACAGGGCCCTGGTGAGACCACACCTGGAGTACTCTGTGCAGTTTTGGTCTCCAAATTTGAGGAAGGACATTCTTGCTATTGAGGGAGTGCAGCATAGGTTCACAAGCTTAATTCCCGGGATGGTGGGACTGTCATATGTCAAAAGATTGGAGCGACTGGGCTTGTATGCTCTGGAATTTAGAAGGCTGAGAGGGGGATCCTATTGAAACATATAAGATTATTAAGGGATTGGACATGCTGGAGGCAGGAAGCATGTTCCCGCTGATGGGTGAGTCCAGCACCAGAGGCTACAGTTTAAGAATAAGGGGTAGGCCATTTAGAACAGAGTTGAGGAAAAACTTTTTCACACAGAGAGTGGTGGATATATGGAATGCTCTGCCCCAGTAGGCTGTGGAGGCCAAGTCTCTGGATGCTTTCAAGAAAGAGATGGATAGAGCTCTTAAAGATAGCGGAAGCAAAGGTTATGGGGATAAGGCAGGAACTGGACACTAATTGTGGATGATCAGCCATGATCACAGTGAATGGCGGTGCTGGCTCGAAGGGCCAAATGGCCTACTCCTGCACCTATTGTCTATTGTCTATTGTCTAATTGCTGTACCAGACTGTGATGCCTCCCAGTCAGGATCCTTCAAAAGTATGTCTGTAGAAATTTGCGAGAGTGTTTGGTGACAAGTTGACCCTCCTTTATCTTGTAAGATTGTAAAGATGCAGTGCACCTTCCTTGTGATTGCATGGATGTGCTGTGCCCAGAGCAGCTGATCTGATATGATAACATGTAGAAATGCAAAGCTGCAGACCCCCTCCACTGCCAATACATGAATGTAGATCTGGTCTTAGTTTATCTGTCTCCTCCTTCCCAAAGTCAATGATTTGCTCTTTAGGTTTACTGATGTTAAACAAGAGGTTGATGTTGCCGCATCACTCAACCAGATGTCCTATCTTGTTCCATTATGGGGGCTTCATTAGGAAGTCACAGTAGTAAGGTAAGATAAACTTGTTTTCCTGATGGGGTTACCAGGACTGACACAGCCATTCTGTGGGACTTGTTGGTTTTACAGGTGTATCTCCCAGTTTATTACAAAGAAAAATAGCTAAGCTTATTTAAATTTCCAAAGGGTCAACCATTCAGTTTGGCGAGGCAATGCAGCTTAGTTACATCTCATAACAACAGCATAAAGAGTTCAGAGCAAGATTATGTCAATGAGTGGGTGGCAAGGTGGAGAGACGTCTCTACTGAAGGCATTCCTCTTATAGGAGGTATAGCACTGCTTTGCCCCTCGATCAGGGTCATGTGAAGCCATGGAAGCAGGTGGTGGAAGGTCGTACGACCAGCAGGTGCATATCACAAGTCCTGGTTATGCGACCACTGGCTCCAGGCAGACAATCTCTGAAGAATATTGATCACGGCCTGGATCACCCACCTTGTAAAGATACTGCCCAGAAGAAGGCAATGGCAAAGCACTTCTGTAGAAAAATTGTCCAATAACAAACCTGGTCATGGAGAAATCATAATCCCCACGTCACACAACATGAAACATAACAAATAAATGAAAGGCATCAGTGGGAATGGGTTTGCCTGAAAGATTACCATTAATATATGTTTGTAGAAATCATGGAAACTACATCACAAACTGCCATGCAAAGACGTTTGCTGTGTCCATATACGCCGACAAATATATCCATATTGGGACTGAATGGAGAAATAGTGTCTGCATTTAACTAATCCAACTAATGGACAGCCTTATGAGCCATCTTTTGAACTTCCACAAAATTCCATGATCAGCAGTCCAGAGTTAATTCACTTGTTGATCACATTTATTTTCTATATCTTTTCCAATTGCCTATCCTTCCACAGATGTTGCGGGCTGCATGGTCTGCCCTTGAGCTTAACAGTTCTATGCTGTATGTTCTAAGTTTTATATAGGAAAACAAACAGACACAGATACACACAATTTTGGATGCTCATACAATGTCCCTTGCACATGCACATAAAAATAGATTTAATCTTTCACAATGAGTGCTGTAGTAAATTGGTTAAGAGCAAAGAAATTAGATTCATAGCTAGGTTCAGATTCAGATTGAAATCACACTTATATCAAAACATAGAGTGAAATGTGTTGTTTGTGCTAACAACCAACACACCAAAGGATGGCTACAAGTGGGTTAAGGTATGAGTGTAGTTGGTGGCTCTGGACCATTCTCTCTGGAGTTTAGTAGAATGAGAGGGGATCTCACTGAAACCTACTGAATACTGAAAGGACTTGAAAGGTCTATTTAGAGTGGATGTTAAGTGGTATTCAGGGAGTCTAGGAGCAGAGGGCACAGTCTTAGAATAGTAGGACATACCTTTAGAACAGAGTGTGGTGTATCTGTGGAATTCATTGTCTTGGAAGACTGTGGAGGCCAAATCATTAAATATATTTAAAGTGGATGTTAATAGGTTCAAAGTTTAAAACTTCAAAGTTAATTTATTATCAAAGCACATATATGTCACCTTGAGATTCATTTTCTTGAGGGCATTCTTGATTAGTGAGGGTGTCAAAGGATACAGGGAGAAGGAAAGAGAGTGGGGTTGATAGGGATAATAAATCAGCCATGGAGAGAACTCGATGGGCTAACTGGCCTAATTCTGCTCCTATATCTTATGGTCTTATCATTCAATCTGACAGGAAGAATGGAACACCTTATTTTCACTTCAGAATTATAAGCAGCTGGAACTTGAATATTGCAGCCTTCCCAAATAACTTATAAGAAATTGTCACGTAAACACTACGAAGTCAAGATAATTGTTTTCAAGCTTTTATTTCATGCCAACATCAAGAGTATAAAAGTAAAATATAATGAATGGCAGAGTACTAATTTCCTTCCAAGGTGTAGAATATGACAAGGTCTGTCAGTCATGTCTAATACTATCTTGAGATACAGCCTCGAGAGACAAGAAAATATATTGCTTCTTGGCATATGAGTTTAGCCCTGGGTATTCCCCAGGGCAGTTTCACTCAAACTTGTCAAAATGTTATTAAACAGCCTCTGAAGGTGTTGGATTAAATGAATAGCTGTTATCTCAAAATTTTCCACCTTCTCATTGTAATCATGGGCATGGTGGTGCGTTGTTTGCAACAGTGGACTGGCAAACCCAAAGGAAAGTGAAAGCCATGAGATGAGCTACTGAAAACATTAAAATGGATTGCGATAGACTGGTCAGGAATCCAACCATTCCTTTCTTGCCTGTCTTACAGGTGACCCGCCCGACATCACAAGACCTAACCTTAAAGCCATTAAATTGTTATGCTAAAGTCAGTCTCTCAAATTTTGAGGATAGTCGCCATGGAGGAGTTGATTGGAGTACTGTGCAGACACAAAAGAAGTGTTCCTGCGAAGTCTGGCGAAGAGCTTTAAAAAGTAGGAAGTTCCTTGATGGGTGTCATTGATTGGACTTCTGCGCAGATGCAACAGCAGAGTTTCCGCACAGGTCTGTTGAAGAGCTTTAAAAAGCAAGTGTCTATAAAAGAGAGGTACCACCTAGTGGAGCAGTCATCTTGGAGTAGGAGTAGTCTGAGTCAGAGTAGTAATGCTTTGGTTCAACAAGGCCTTGGCGAAAACAGGCAGAGTCAAAGTAAGCACGTAAGTTCATTTCTTATTTATTATTTACTTTTTCCTGAATTAACTCTTGAGAGAAAGGGGGGTATGTCTGCAGGGCCAATGTTCTGTTCTGGGTGTCAGATGTGGGATTTCTAGGAGACTTCCTGCCTTCCCGATGGCCACATCTGTGCCAGGGGCATTGAGATGCAGTTCCTTAGAGACAGTGTTAGGGAACTGGAGCTGCAGCTTGATGACCTGTGGCTTGTTAGGGAAAGTGAAGAGATGATAGACAGCAGCTACAGGGAGGTAGTCACATCAAGGCTACAGGAGACCAATAAATGGGTGACTGTCAGGAGAGGGAAGAATGTCAGATAGTGGAGAGCACCCTATGGACAGCCCACTCAACGATAAGTACTCCATTCTGAGTACAGTTGAGTGGGAGGGGGAGATGTACCTGGGGAAAGCAGCAGAGGTTGTGCCTCTGGCCCTGTGGCTCAGAAGGGCAGGAAACTGAAGAGGATAGCAGCAGTAATAGGAGATTGTATAGTTAGGGGGACAGATTGGTGATTCTATGGTTGTGAAAAAGAAGCACGGATAGTAGTTTGCCTCCCAGGTGCCAAAGTCCGTGATGTTTCTGAACGGGTCCATAATATCCTGAAAAGGGAGGGTGAGCAGCCAGAAGTCATGGTACATATTGGTACCAATGACATAGGTTGAAAAAGGGAGGAGCTCCTGAAAGCAGATTATAGGGAGTTAGGAAGGAAGCTGAGAAGCAGGACTTCAAGGGTGGTAATCTTGGGATTACTGCCTGTGCCACACGGCAGTTAGGATGGGAATAGAATAAGGTGGAAGATAAATACGTGGCTGAAGAATTGAAGCAGGGCGCAGTTACTCAGATTTGTGGATCATTGGGACCTCTTCAGGGGCAGTTGTGACCTGTAAAAAAGAGACAGGTTACACGTTACTCTGAGGGGAACCAATATTCTTGCGGGCAGGTTTGCTAGAACTGTTGGGAGTGGTTAAAACTAAAATGGTAGGGGATGGGAACCAGTATGATAGAGCTGAAAATGAGTTAGAAGACTTACAAGTAGATGTGTACTATGTAATATGACTGTAAGCAAGGACAAACCAATGATTGGGTACAATTGCAGCCAGAGTAAAGAGTTAAGTTGTACCAGAGAGGCAAAATTCATAAGGGCGAAGAATGCAGGACTGAAGGTGCTGTAGTTAAATGCACGTAGCATTTGGAAAAAGGTGAATGAACTCATGGCACAATTACAGATTGGTCAGTATGATGTTGTGGGCATCACTGAGTCGTGGCTGAAAGAAGGTCATAGTTCAGAGTTTAACAAAAAAAGGATATAAGACCATTAGACCATAAGACCATAATGTATAGAAGTAGAAGTAGGCCATTCTGCCCATCAAGTCTGCTCTGCCATTCAATCATGGGCTGATCCAATTCTTCCAGTCATCCCCACTCCCCTGCCTTCTCCCCATATCCTTTGATGCCCTGGCTAATCAAGAACCTCTCTATCTCTGCCTTAAATGCACCCAACGACTCGCCCTCCACAGGCACTCGTGGCAACAAATTCCACAGATTTACCATCCTCTGACTAAGTAATTTCTCCGCATCTCTGTTGTAAATGGACGTCCTTCAATCCTGAAGTCGTGCCCTCTTGTCCTAGACTCTGCTACCTTGGGAAATAACTTTGCTATATCTAATCTGTTCAGTCCTTTTAACATTCGGAATGTTTCTATGAGATCCCCCCTCATTCTCTTGAACTCCAGGGAATACAGCCCAAGAGCTGCCAGATGTTCCTCATATGGTAACTCTCTCATTCCTGGAATCATTCTCGTGAATCTTCTCTAAACCCTCTCCAATGTCAGTATATCCTTTCTAAAATAAGGAGCTCCAAACTGCACACAATACTCCAAGTGTGGTCTCACAAGTGCCTTATAGAGCCTCAACATCACACCCCTGCTCTTATATTCTATACCTCTAGAAATTAATGCCAACATTGCATTCACCGCATTCACAACCGACTCAACCTGAAGGTTAACCTTTAGGGTATCCTGCACAAGGACTCCCAAGTCCCTTTTCATCTTTGCATTTTGAATTCTCTCCCCATCTAAATAATAGTCTGCCCACTTATTTCTTCCACCGAAGTGCATGACCATACACCTTCCAACATTGTATTTCATTTGCCACTTCTTTGCCCATTCACCTAAACTATCTAAGTCCTTCTGCAGGTTCTCTGTTTACTCAACACTACCTGTTCCTCCACCTATCTTTGTATCATCAGCAAATTTAGCCACAAATCCATTAATCCCATAGTCCAAATCATTGACATATATTGTAAAAAGTAGTGGTCCTAAAACCGACCCCTGTGGAACTCTGCTGGTAACCGACAGCCTGCCGGAATAGGATCCCTTTATTCCCACTCTCTTTTTCTGTTGATCAAACAATGCTCCACCCATGCTAGTAACTCACCTGTCACTCCATAGACTCTTACCTTGCTAAGCAGCCTCATGTGCAGCACCTTGTCAAAGGCCTTCTGAAAATCCACATACACTACATCTACTGCATCTCCTTTGACTACCCTGCTTGTAATTTCCTAAAAAAATTGCAATAAGTTAGTCAGGCAGGATTTTCCTTTCAGGAAACCGTGCTGGCTTTGGCCTATCTTGTCATGTGTCTCCAGGTATTCTATAATCTCATCCCTAACAATCGATTCCAACAACTTCCCAACCACTGATGTCAGGCTAACAGGTCTATAGGTTCCTTTCTGCTGCTTCCCACCCTTCTTAAATAGTGGAGTAACGTTTGCAATTTTCCAGTCATCCGGTACAATGCCAGAATCTATCAATTCTTGAAAGATCATCGTTAATGCCCCTGCAATCTCTCTAGCTACTTCCTTCAGAACCCAAGGGTGCATTCCATCAGGTCCAGGAGATTTATCCACCCTCAGACCATTAAGCTTCCTGAGCACCTTCTCAGTCGTAATTTTCACTGCACACACTTCACTTTCCTGACATTCTTGCATGTCCGGTATATTGCAGATGTCTTCCACTGTGAAGACTGAAGCAAATTACACATTCAGTTCCTCTGCCATCTCTGCATCTCTCATTACAATATACCCAGCAACATTTTCTATTAGTTCTAGACCTACCCTCAACTCTCTTTTACCTTTTATATATTTAAAAAAGCTTTTAGTATCTTCTTTGATATTAGTCAGTAGCTTCCTTTCACAATTCATCTTTTCCTTCTGAATGACCTTCTTAGTTTCCTTCTGCAAGTTTTTAAAAGCTCCCTAATCCTTTATCTTCCCACTAACTTTGGCTTCCTTGTATGCCCTCTCTTTTGCTTTTACTTTGGCTCTGACTTCACTTGTCAGCCATGGTAGTGTCCTTCCATTTGAAAAATTTGTGTTGAAAGGACAGACAGGAAGACATAGGTGGTGGTGTGGCTCTATTGATATGAGATGGAATTACATCTTTAGAAAGAGGTGACATAGGGCCAGAGAATGTTGAATCTTTGTGGAGGAGTTAAGAAACTGCAAGGGTAAAAAAACCATATGGGAATCATATATAGACCTCCAAATAGTAGCCAAGATGTGGGGTTGAGATTGCAAGAGGAGCTGGAAAGGACATGTCACAATTGTAACGGTGGACGTCAATATGCAAGGGGATTGGGAAAATCAGGTTGGTGTCAGATCGCAAGAGAGGGAATTTGTTGAATGCCTATGAGATAGTTTTTTAGAGTAGCTTGTGCTCAAGCCTACTGGGGGAAAGGCTATCTTAGACTGGGTGTTGTGTAATAACCCCCAATTTTATTAGTCAGCTCAACGCAAAGGAAACCTTAGGAGGCAGTGATCATAATATGAATGAATTCATTCTGCATTTTGAGAGGGAGAAGCATAAGTCAGACGTATTAGTATTGCAATGTAATAAAGGGAATTACAGAGGCATGAGAGAGGAGCTTGCCCAGGTGGATTGGAGGAGGATACTGGCAGGAATGACAGCAGTATAAAGGTGGCTGAAGTTTCTGGGAATAGTTCACAAGGTGCAGGATAGATATGTCCCACAGAGGAAGAAGTTTTCAAGTGGCAGGGTAGGCAACCATGGCTGAAAAAGTAATTTAAGGACTGCATAAAAGCAAAGGAAAGTGTATATAATGTAACAAAAGTGAGTGGGAAGTTGGATGATTGGGAAGCTTTTCAAATCCAACAAAAGGCAACTAAAAAGCTATGAGAAGGGAAAAGATGAAATATAAGGGCAAACTAGCCAATAATATAAAACAGATATCAGAAGTTTTTTTCAGTTATGTAAAGAATTAAAGGGAGGTGAGAGTTGATACTGGATCACTGGAAAATGATGCTGGTGAGGTAGTAATGGGGGACAAAGAACTTAATGGGTACTTCAGTCTTTACCGTGGAAGACATGAGATGTATGCCATAGGTCCACAAGTGTCATGGAACAGGAGCGAGTGCCATTCCTATTACAAAGCAAAATGTGCCAGGCAAACTGAAAAGGTGGATAAGTTACCTGGACCAGATGGACTACATCTCAGAGTTATGAAAGAGGTTGTTGAAGAGATAATAGATGCATTGGTCATGAGCTTTCAAGAATCACTTGATTTTGGCATGGTCCCAGAGGACTGGAAAATTGCATATGTTTTTAATCTCTTTTCTTCCAGTATAGAGTGCCCTCCTGCTTCAAAAGATCCACCATTGTTCCTATACCTAAAAAGACCAAGATAACATGTCTAAACAACTGGCGCCTGTCACACTCACCTCAATAATAAGCAAATGCTTTGAAGGGCTGGTCAAATACTACATCTGCAGCATGCTACCACCCACACTGGGTCCCATACAATTCGCCTACCACAACAGCTGATTGACAGATGATGCAATAGCTACAACTCTACACATCTGGAGGGAAGCTGCTTATGTGAGATTGCTGTTACTGGACTACAGTTCAGCATTCAGCACCATAATTTCCTCCAGGCTCAACAAGAAGCTCAGAGACCTCGGCCTTCACCCTGCCTTGTGCAGCTGGATCCTGGACTTTCTATTAGATTGCTGGCAGGTGGTAAGAGTGGGCTCTTAAATTCAATCCCTCTAGCAATGAAGGCCAACATTCCATTTGCCTTCTTGATAGTCTGCACAAGCACTTGCAAATCCCTCTGCACATTTACCATTTTTGCCATTTAAATAATAATCTGCTGTTTCATTTTCCCTTCCAAAGTGGATGAATTCGTATTTACCAACATTGTACTCCATCTTCCAGACCCTTGCCCACTCACTTAACCTATCTATATCTCTCTGCAGATTCTCCATATCTATTAAACAATTTGTTTTTCCACTCGATTTAGTATCTTCAGCAAACTTAGATACACTACACCCAGTCACCTCTTCCAGATCGTTAATGTATATCATGAACAGTTGCAGGCCCAGCACCAACCCCTGCTGCACACCAGTGTAACACCCATGTATCCCCACTCTCTGCTTTCTATTAGTTAACCAATCCTCTATCCATGTTAATACATCACCCCCAACTCTATGCATCCTTATCTTATGGATAAGTCTTTTATGCGGCACCTTATCGAATACCTTCAGGAAATCCAAGTAATTAACATCCATCTGCTCCCCTCTGTCCATTGCACTCATTGTATCCTCAAAGAATTCCAATACATTTGTCAAACAGGACCTCTCTTTGCTAAATCCATACTGCATCTGCCTGATGGATCCATTTCTTTCCAGATGCCTTACTATTTTTTATTTAATGATAGCTTCAAGCATTTTCCCAACTACTGATGTTAAACTAACTGGCCTATAGTTACCTGCCTTTTGCCTACATCCGTTTTTTGAACAGTGGTGTGACATTCGCTGTCTTCCACCAGGACCTGCCCAGATTCCAGAGAATTTTGGTAAATTATCACCAAAACCTCTACTATAACTTCTACCATTTCTTACAGTACCCTAGGATATGTTCCATCACAATCAGGAGACTTATCTATCTTCAGGCCCACAAGTTTGCTCAGCACTGCCTCTTTAATGATAGCTATTGAGGTCCTCACCTCCCATCGCATCTTTGGCATGTTAGATGTGTCCTCCACCGTGAAGACCGACATAAAATAGTCATTCAAAGCCTCTGCCAATTCCTCATTACCCAATATCAATTCCTGCTTCTCATCCTCCAAGGGATCCACATTCAATTTAGCCACCCTTTTCCGCTTTATAAAAACTTTCACTAACCGTTTTTATATTTTATACCAGTTTATTTTCATAATCTAGCTTCCCTTTTTTTAGTTGCTCGTTTAGTTGTTCTTTTTTGCTTTTTAAAATTTTCCTGATCTTCCAGTTTCCCACTACTCTTGGTGACTTCATATGCACAAGCTTTTAGTTCAATGCCTTCTTTTGTTTCCTTAGTTATCCAAGGCTGGCTCTCCCCACCCTTACTGCCTTGCTTTTAACTGGAATATACATTTTTGAGCATGGCGAAAAATCTCTTTGAAAGACTTCAACTGTGGCTCAACTGTCCCACCATATAGTCTGTGTTCCTAGTCTACACTAGTCAAATCCTCCCTCATCCCATTGTAGTCTCCATTGTTTAGGCATAATACACTGGTTTTAGATCGAACTATTGCACCCTCCAATTGTATGAGAAATGGAGACTATTATCTAAATAGGGAGAAAATTCAAACATCAGAGGTGCAAAGGGATTTGGATGTCCTCATGCAAGACTCCCGGAAGGTTAATTTATAGGTTGAGTCTGTGGTAAAGAATGCAAATGCAATGTTGGCATTTATTTCAAGGGCAGTTGAATATAAAAACAAGAAGATAATGCTGAAGCTTTATAAGACACCAGTCAGGCTGCACTTGGGGTATCGTCAACAGTTCTGGGCCCCTTATCTCAGAAAGGAAGTATTTTCATTGGACAGAGCCCAGAGGAGGTCCACAAGGATGATTCCAGGAATGAAGGGGTTAACATTTGTGGAGGATTTGGCAGTTTTGGGCCTGTACTCACTGGAATTTAGAAGAATGTGTGGGGATCTCATTGAAACCTACTGAATATTGAAAGGGCTAGTGGGTGTACAGAGGATATTCCTTGGGGTATCCAGAACTAGTAGGCACAGTCTCAAAATTGAGGGGCGACCTTTTAGAACAGAAGTAAGGAGGACTTTTCTTTAGCCAAAGACTGGTGAATCTGAGGAATGCTCTGTCACAGACGGTGGTAGAGGCCAAGTCAGTGAGTACGTTTAAAGCAGAAGTTGACAGATTCCTGATAGGTTGAGGCATCAAGGGATATGGAAAGAAAGCAGGTCTATGTGGTTGAATGGGATCCGGGATCAGCCATGATGAAATGGCGGAGTGGATTCAATGGGCTGAAAGGCTTAATTCTTCTCCTATGTCTTATGGTCTTAAGAGGAACCCTGAAGTGACTCATCAGTCTTACTCTGGGTCAGCCACAGAAATTGTAGATGTTTTTACATGAGCTGGGGTTATCTTCCACTTGCCTAAATTAAAAAAAATGAAATTAGACTGATATTTCATGGCAGTGCTGATGAGTTTGGAACTGATGGAGATAACGATTTCTGGATAAGTCAGCAACACCACATCCAGTCTGTAGGACCCGAGAAATGAAATGAGCCTGCCATGCTGGTTGGAATAACGATGAAGGAAAGAAGACAGTGGAATCAATTAAGTTGTCACCGACAGACTGTTTTTATCTGAAATATTGGTCTAAGTAATGTACACCATGACTAACTGAGATGAGACATTCACCGGAGCAAGAAACGGTTGAATGGGGTGCATCTGCATGAGTGATTGGTTCAGTAATGTGCTGAGGTAAATAGGATAGGAAGCATTTTCCAAATCCTAGTCATAATGAAATAATGACCCACCGAGGATATAACAGGAATTCTGCAGATGCTGGAAATTCAAGCAACACACATCAAAGTTGCTGGTGAACGCAGCAGGCCAGGCAGCATCTCTAGGAAGAGGTGCAGTCGACGTTTCAGGCCGAGACCCTTCGTCAGGACTAACGAAGGTACAGATACAGATACAATGAAGATACACCGAGGATACAGGTACTCGTGTTTGATTGACTGCTTCTCTCTCCAAGTTCTACACACCGCTCTTTCCACTGTGCAAAGATAACTGGTGGCCTGTCTCATTCTCTGCCACAGCTCTGGGCCTCTCTCTCCACCTGTCATGGGCCTTTCCGACGTTTCATTCTCCACTCGATCCATGCCTTCAACTGGCAGTTCTTCAATCACTTTCTCCTTCTGGTAAATTTTTTCCCCTCCCCTCCCTCTTCTTCTATTCCCCTCTCTGGTCTTTTACCTTTTTGTTACTGCCTATCACTTCCCCCGGGTCCCTTCCTCCTTCCCTTTCTCCGATGGTCCACTCTCCTCTTCTGTCAGATTCCTTGCTCTCCAGCCCTTTACCATTCCCTCCCACCTGGCTTCACCTATCACCGTCCAGCTTGTACTCCTTCCCCTCCCTCACCTTTTTGTTTTGGCATCTTCCCCCTTCCTTTCCAGTCTCGAAGAAGGATGTCGGCCTGAAACGTTGGCTGTTACTTTTATTTCTGTGGATGCTGCCTGACCTGCTGAGTTTCTCCAGCATTTTGTGTGTTTACTTATTTTTTGACAATAGGTCCTTCAGGTCCTTCGAACCATGCTGCCCAGCAATTCCCGATTTAATCCTAGCTTAATCACCTATGAACCAGTACATCTTTGGACTGTGGGAAGAAACCCACTCAGTGATGGGGAGAACGTGCAATCTCACTCCTTACAGACAGCAGTGGGAATTGAACCCAGGTCGCCTGCACTGTAAAGTGTTGTGCTAACCAGTACACTAATCTTATGGCTGTAGTCATTGTGGTACTTATTATCATTATGTGCACCATTCGCTCTGTGAACATCACGCAAGCAAGGAATTTCATTGCACACTGGTGTATATGTAGTATACCTGAACTAAACAGTAAACGAAATGACAATAAAAGAGGACTGTGTGTCTTCATAATCTAAACCTGAATGTAAAGATCTGGGAGCTGGCTGAAAGCTCTTCGTGGAGCACCCTTGATGTTCTTTGCATCAAGGCTTTGCTTAGAGAATAAAACTGTGAAGAGCTCTTTGCTGTCCACAGCCAAAAAACAGACCTCCATGTGTTTGTTGCTTAAAATTTAATGTCACAATGCATCGTGAGAAAATCATTAGAGCTGTTCAGGGTCATACACCCTGTTTTGTTGTGATAATTGCTGTATTTCCTTATGAATCGATAAAACTGTAACTTGATCTTTTGTGTAACTGTGCTCTCAGGAATTTTAAAATCATGTGTCTTATGACCACAGAGACCGTAACACCATAAGACATAGGAACAGAATTAGGCCGTTCAGCTCACTGGGTCTATAGATGCGTGGTGGAGAGTATATTGACTGGTTGCCGCATGGCCTGGTATAGAAATACTAATTGGCTTGAATGTAAAACCCTACCAAGAGTAATGGATACAGCCCGGTCCATCATGGGTAAGGCCCTCCCCACCATTGAGCACATCTACACAGAGTGCTGTCACAGGAAAGCAGCATCCATTATCGGGGATGCCTGCCATCCAGGCCATGCTCTCTTCTTGCAACACATGTAAAAGTTGCTGGTGAACGCAGCAGGCCAGGCAGCATCTCTAGGAAGAGGTACAGTCGACGTTTTGGGCCGAGACCCTTCGTCAGGGCTAACTGAAAGAAGAGCTAGTAAGAGATTTGAAAGTTGGAGGGGGATGGGGAGATCCGAAATGCTGCTGCCATCAGGAAGATGGTATAGGAAGGTACAGGAGCCTCAGGACCCACACCACCAGGTTCAGGAACAGTTATTAACCTTCAACCATCAGGCTCTCGAACCAGAGGGGATAACTTCACTCACCCCATCACAGAGCTGTTCCCGCAACCTATGGACTCAATTTCATAACTCTTCATCTCATGTTTTTGATACTTAGAACTTACTTTTTATATTTCAACAGTTTGTTGTTCTTTGCACATTGGTTGTTTGTCTGTCCTGTTGAGGCATTCTTTCATTTAATATATTGTGTTTCTTGTATTTTCTGTGAATGCCTGCAAAAAAATGAAAAAATGTTGTACAAAATTTCCAAATTCCCAGTCTCTGTTCAAATTTCTCTTAAATATTGAAATCGAACCCAATCCACCGCTTTTGTTAGCAGCTCCTTCCACCTTCTCACCACACTGTGAGTGAAGAAGTTCCCCCTTATATTTCCCTTAAAAAGTTCACCTTTCACCCTTTCCCATGATTGTGAATCTTAGTCTCACCCAACCTCAGTGGAAATAGTCTGCTGGCATTTACCTTTCTGTACGCCTCATTATTTTGCATACCTCAATCAAACCTCCCCTCATTCCTGCAGGTAGGTGACTAGAACTGCACACAATACTCCCATTTACTCCTATTTATGCCTCAGCAGAGTCGTATTTGTGACCGTCTTGGACGTTTCTTCCGCAGTCACAAGACCCTGTTGGATATTGATTGCTGCTGATTTGTTTCCCTTGTTTGATAGCCAGACAGGCGATGAGGCAGCAGTGTGGCCTCGGTTGTAGCTTGGACTTGCATTGTAGCATGGCTTCCAGGTTCGGTTGGCGGCGGGGGAGGTGCCCGGTGCCCGGTGCCCGGTCCTGTTGGTACTGCCCTTCAGTGTTGGATCAGTGGAGTTACAGGCTGGACTTCAGGGAACCATCCATTTGCGGGACTTGTTGCTCAGGGTCTTGGATTAAAAGTATGTTTTCTTAGATGACAATGTTCTTTTATTTTTCCTTCTCGTTATTTTAAATGCGAGTGGATGTTTTTGCATTTTGGCCCCAGAGGAACGCTGTCTCATTCCGTTGTATCCATGTAAGGTTTGAATGACAATTAAACTTGATTTGATTTGATTTTGATTTGATTTATACAACTTCAATGTAACATCCCAATTCTTGTACTCAGTACTATGATTTATGAAGGCCAATGTGCCAAAAGCTGTTTGTGGTCCTATCTACTTGAGATGCCACTTTCAAGGAATAATGCATCTGTATTCCCAGACCTCTCTGTTCTACCACAGTTCTCCGTGCCCAACTGCTCACCATGTAAGTCCTACCCTGGTTTGTACTCCTAAAGTGCAACACCTCACAATTATCTGCATTAAGTATCTGCTGTTTACAATATATATTAATGATTTAGATGAGGGAATTAAAAGTAACATTAGCAAATTTGCCAATGACACAAAGCTGGGTGGCAGTGTGAAATGTGAGGAGGATGTTATGAGAATGCAGGGTGACTTGGACAGGCTGGGTGAGTGGGCAGATGCATGGCAGATGCAGTTTAATGTGGATAAATGTGAGGTTATCCACTTTGGTGGTAAGAACAGGAAGGCAGATTATTATCTAAATGGAGTCAAGTTAAGAAAAGGGGAAGTACAACGAGATCTAGGTGTTCTTGTATATCAGTCACTGAAAGCAAGCATGCAAGTACAGCAGGCAGTGAAGAAAGCTAATGGCATGCTGGCCTTCATAACAAGGGGAATTGAGTATAAGAGCAAAGAGGTCCTTCTGCCGCTGTACAGGGCCCTGGTGAGACCACACCTGGAGTACTGTGTGCAGTTTTGGTCTCCAAATTTGAGGAAGGACATTCTTGCTATTGAGGGAGTGCAGCGCAGATTCACAAGGTTAATTCCCGGGATGGCGGGACTGTCATATGTCGAAAGATTGGAGCGACTGGGCTTGTATACTCTGGAATTTAGAAGGCTGAGAGGGGATCTTATTGAAACAAAAAAGATTATTAAAGGATTGGACACACTGGAGGCAGGAAGCATGTTCCTGCTGATGGGTGCGTCCAGAACCAAAGGCCACAGTTTAAGAATAAGGGGAAGGCCATTTAGAACTGAGTTGAGGAAAAACTTTTTCACCCAGAGAGTGGTGGATATATGGAATGCTCTGCCCCAGTAGGCTGTGGAGGCCAAGTCTCTGGATGCTTTCAAGAAAGAGATGGATAGAGTTCTTAAAGATAGTGGAATCAAAGGTTATGGGGATAAGGCAGGAACTGGATACTGATTGTGGATGATCAGCCATGATCACAGTGAACTTACCAACAACTGAGGTAAGACTCACTGGCCTATATTTTCCTGGGCTATCTCTACTCCCTTTCTTGAATAAAGGAACAACATCTGCAACCCTCCAATCCTCCAGAACCTCTCCCATCCCCATTGATGATGCAAAGATCATTGCCAGAGGCTCAGCAATCTCCTCCCTCACCTCCCACGGTAGCCTGGGTATATCTCATCCAGTCCCAGTGACTTATCCAATTTGATGCTTTCCAAAAACTCCAACACATCCTCTTTCTTAATACCTACATTCTCAAGCTTTACAGTCCACTGTAAGTTATCCCTGCAATTGCCAAAGTCCTTTTCTGAAGTGCATACTGAAGCAAAGTATTTATTAAGTACCTCTGCTATCTCCTCCGGTTCCATATACACTTTTTCACTGTCACACTTGATTGGTCCTATTCTCTCACATCTTATCCTCTTGCTCTTCACATACTTGTAGAATCCCTTGGGGTTTTCCTTAATCTTGCTTGCCAAGGCCTTCTCATGACCACTTCTGGCTCTCCTTATTTCATTCTTAAGTTCTTTCCTGCTAGCCTTATAACCTTCTAGATCTGTATCATTACCTAATTTTTTGAACCTTTCGTAAGCTCTTCTTTTCTTCCTGACTAGATTTACAACAGCCTTTGTACATCATTGTTCCTGTACCCTTCCGTCCTTTCCGTGTCTCATTGGAATGTACCTATGCAGAACTTCATGTAAGTATCCCCTGAACATTTGCCACATTTCTTCTGTACATTTCCCTGAGAAAATCTGTTCCCAATATATGCTTCCAAGTTCCTGCCTAATAGCTTCATATTTCCCCTTACTCCAATTAAATGCTTTCCTAACTTGTGTGTTCCTATCCCTCTCCAATGCTATGGTAAGAGAGATGGAACTGTGATCACTATCTCCAAAATGCTCTCCCACTGAGAGACCTGACACCTGACCAGGTTCATTTCCCAATACCAGATCAAGTACAGCCTCTCCCCTTGTAGGCTTATCTACATATTGTGTCAGGAAACCTTCCTGAACATACCTAACAAACTTCACCCCATCTAAACCCCTTGGTCTAGGGAGATGCCAATCAATATTGGGGAAATTAAAATCTCCCATCACGACAACCCTATTATTATTGCACCATTCCAGAATTTATCTCCCTATCTGCTCCTTGATATCCTGTTACTATTGGATGGTCTATAAAAAAACACCTAGTAGAGTTATTGACCCCTTCCTATTTCTAACTTCCACCCACAGAGACTCAGTAGACAATCCCTCCATGACTTCCTCCTTTTCTGCAGCTGTGACATTATCTCTGATCAGCAGTGCCATGCCCCCATCTCTTTTGCCTCCATCCCTGTCCTTTCTGAAACATCTGAATTCTGGCACTGTAAGTAGTCATTTCTGCCTCTGAGTCATCCAAGTCTCTGTATATAGGCATCTGTTAGTCTCAGGAGACCATGGATTTGCGCCTTGGAGGGTTTCCAGGGCACAGGCCTGGGCAAGGTTGTATGGAAGACCGGCAGTTGCCCATGCAAGTCTCCCCTCTCCACGCCACTGATATTGTCCAAGGGAAGGGCACTATGGCTGATACAGCTTGGCACTAGTGTCGTCGCAGAGCAATGTGTGGTTAAGTGCCTTGCTCTAGGACGCAACACACTGCCTTAGCTGAGGCTTGAACTAGCGACCTTCAGATCACTAGACCGACACCTTATCCGCTTGGCCACGCACCAAGTCTCTGTAATGGCCACAACATCATAGCTCCAAGTACTTATCCATGCCCTAAACTCACCCGCTTTGTTCATGATACTCCTTGCATTAAAATAGACACAGCTCGCACCAGCAGTCTGAGCACATCCTTTCTCTATCACCTGCCTATCCTCCCTCTCACCGTCTGCAAGCTTTCTTGATTTGTGGGCCAACCGCCACTTCCTCTGTCTATTCAGTCAGGGGAAAATGAAGAGGGAGGGTCCCCAGGGAGAGGTGATATGCAGGGGGAGAAGAGGTAAAAGGTCAGAATGGGAAATAAAAGAAGAGTTGAGAGGCAGGGAAAATATTTTGCCAGAAGGAGAAATTGATATTCATGACATCAGTTTGGAGGCTACCAAATAATTCCTTTGTATCATTTATATACATTAGAGTAGCAATTTTATTAAAGATTTATTTATATGCTTGGTGCTTAAGGTATTTTTGGTGATTTAGAGTAACAATTCAGTTGGTTAATTTCAGTTTATTTTTCAAATCAATGATCAAGATGAAAAGGTAGAGAGAGCCTTGGCTCACACTAGGGAGCAGCTCAGTTCCTGTGGGTGTATGGCTTAAGCTCCCTTTTTGAAGGGGAGAGAAGTCAGATAATGTCATGATTCTCCTGATCTGTCAATGCTGAGGTGACAGGAATGTAATGAGTCAAAGAATAGCATTGAAAATCTCTGCATGTTTAACAGCTCATTTTCTTTCAATGTTAGGTACAAGAGGTTTTTTGGAAAGCAATTTAACTTCTTTGGAAAGATACTATTTTTGCTGGCATATAATTTTGTCATTAGTGATTTAGCTAGCTTCCTATTTATTTATGTTTTATGTTGTATTAAAATGTATCAATTTTTAGTTCTGCTGGTGAGTAGTAGCCAGCCGCCGATCCCAGGGGATCATGGGATTTTGCCTCTGGTGGGCGCAGTCCTGGGCGGAAAGATTTGAAGAATGGCTGTTGCCCATGCAGCGGGTTCCCCCTCTCCACATCACTGATGTAGTCCAAGGGAAGGGCAAGTGCCAATACAGCTTGGCACCGGTGTTGTCGCAGAGGCTGCCAGAGTGAAGTTGTAAACAACTTCAAACTGCCTCAGGGACTCCGGCTCCGGATTTCTTCCTCGGGATTTACCCCCGAAGCCTCTCCCGTGGGTGGGTACGGTTGCAAGGCAGCGGAGGTTTAAAATCAGAGTTTTTGTTTTCCTTGGCCGGCTGCCGTCCAAGGCTGACGAGTCCCCCCCCCCCCCCCGACTGAAACAGCTGTTGTTGAGGCCTTTGGCCCTTCTCTTGTTGGTAGACACAAATCCACTGGGCCTAGTAGCTAAGCCACACATGAAGGCCAAGAGTTGGACTTGGCCGTCAGAGGCTGTTAGAGGTGCTCGCTATTTGGAGCACTTTATAGGTAGAGGAAGCTTATCCCCACTACCACCCCTAGATATGACAACCTAAGGAACCCGTTGGTGAGTACAATAAGTATTACATACAGAATAAATACTTTGGATTTTCACTGATTGCTGCAAGTTATGCATAGAATGTACTGCAGAGAAACAATTAGTTTATCATAACAGACAACTTGGTCAGCAGGAACGTGTTTTTGTGCTGTGTGACTCTATGTATCTATGAGTCTATGAATGAGTTAGAATCTATGACTCCCATTCCCACTTTGACATGTCAAAACGCATGGCTGCCTCTTCTGCCATGATGAGGCCACTCTTGGGTTGGAGGAGCTGCTCCTCATAGTCCATTTGGGTAGCTTCTGACCTGATGGCACGAACATCGATTTCTCCAGCTACTGGCAATTTTTCCCCTTCCTCCTGCCCTCTTCATCAATTCCCCACTCTAGCTGCTCTCTTATTTCTTCTCTTCTCCACAACTGCCGATCACCTCTCCTAGTGCCCCTCCTCCTTCTCTTTCTTCTCTGGTCCACTCTCCTCTCCTATCAGATTCCTTCTACTCCAGTCCTTTATCTTTTCCACCTATCACCTTCCTTGCTGCTCCCTCGTGTGAGTAAACGCTCTCTCTACCTTCTCATTTTGAGCACTGAGAGCATCATTGATTGGAACAGTAAACTACAATTTCCAGCCCCACCCACTTGGCCCTAACCTATCAACTTCTAGCAAGTACTTCCTCCCCTCCCTATTCTGGAATCTTCTCCCTTCTTTTCCAGTCCTGATGAAGAGTCTCAGTCCAAAATGTTGACTGTTTATTCATTTCCATTGATGCTGCACGGCCTGCTGAGTTCCTCCTGCATTTTGCGTGTGCTGCTCTAGGAATGAATTGCTGATTTACTTAATACTTTAGATTATGAAGACACGCAGTCCTCTTTTATTGTCATTTAATAATGCATGCATTAAGAAATGATACAATATTTCCTCCGGTGTGATATCACAAAACACAGGACAGACCAAAACTGAAAAAACTGACAAAACCACATAATTATAACATATAGTTACAACAGTGTAACAATACTTGATGAAGAAGCCCATGAGCACAGTAAAAGTTCAAAGTCTCTCAAATGTCCCACATCTCACGTAGACGGGAGAAGGAAGAAAAACTCTCCCTGCCATGCCCGACCACAGTCCGACTCTGAGTCATCCGAAAACTTCGAGCTCTGATCAGCTCTCCGACACAGAGTACTGAGCGCCATCCCCGTCTGAACGACTCGACCTCAATTTCAGTCGCCAACAGCAGGCAAAGCCGGGGATTTTGAGGCCTACCCTCCGAAAGATTCCCGACTACGCAGTAACGACAGCAGCGAACGAGCGTTTCAGAAATTTCTCCAGATGTTCTTCTGTGCTTTCACGTCCATTCTCCATCAAATCAGAATTGTCCACGGCCCCTATTTAACAGATACAATATCATTTTTCACCGGAGGCGCGCTGCTCTCTCTCCTCTCTTTCAGATTAAAGATTAGCTTTATCTGTCACATGTGCAACAAAACATACAGTGAAATGTGTCATCTGTGTCAACAACCAACACAGTCAGAGGATGTACTGGGGACAGCCCACAAGTGTCACCATGCTCCCGGCGCCAGCAAAACATGCTCACAACTTACCAACCCTAACTTTACATCCTTGGAATGTTGGAGGAAATTGGAGCAGCTGAAGGAAACCCCTACTGTCAATGGAAGGTCATTCAAACTCCTCACAGACAGCAGTGGGAAGTGAACGCCAATCTCGCAACTGACATCTTTGTGTCCATCACAGGCAAAGTGTGCACTAGTGAGCACTTCTACGAGGAACACTGCCACAAGAATGCAGCATCCATTATCAAGGGCCCCCACCATCCAGGCCACGCACTCTTCTTTCTGCTGCCTTCAGGAAGAAGGTACAGGAGCCTTATGTCCCACACCACCAGGTTCAGGAACAGTTATTACCCTACAACCATCAGGCTCCTGAATCAGGGTGGATAACTTCACTCACCACAACACCGAGCTGATTCCATAATCAATGGATTTACTTCCAAGTACTCTACAATTCATGTTCTCAGTGTTTATTGTGTGGGGTTGTGGCTTATTTGCCAGTTGAAAGCCACTTCTGCCGTGTCTTTTGTTGATTGGTGTATTTTAAAATGTGCCACTCTTCCCGTTGGTTGGTTTGTGCACCGCGGCACGTAGTGTCTGGTTTCAAGCACTTTGGGGGTATAGGAGTAATGCATATGAGGGGTTTGCTCTCTCTCCTTCGTCTAAGGTATGCCGCACAGAGCCTTTGGGAAGGCTTGCTCCGCACATGCTTTTAGTTAAGTATCTGTTTGTTGAATACTTAGTTTTGTAGTTTGTGCAACTTGAGGGAAACATAAATGTTTGCTCGAATCTATTACTGTTTGTAAATACATTAATAATACACCTATTTTTAATCAGTGTTTCTGCCTCACTCACCAAAACCTGCTTCCACAGTACAGTATTTATTTATTTATATTTGCGACGTTTGTCTTCCTTTGCACAATGGTTGCTTGTCAGTCTTTGTATTGGATTTCTTTGTTTTACTGTGAATGCCCGCAAGAAAATGAATCTCAGGGTAGTTTGATCATAAATTTACTTTGAACTTTGAACCACACACTACCATGTCAAAACATTAAATAGGTTAAATAAGTATGCACTGAGAAACTACGGTGGAGAGAGGCTTGTTGTGACATAATAAAACTTACAGATAGGTTAAAATTAGGAGACAAGATTCTCATGCAAAGTAGAAGAGAAGTAGGTCTTCCAAAAGACTACTGATGTTGTTGGGAGTGTTGGCCATGTGGTGTGTGGGAGGTGTGCAGGCAGATGAAACTGAGGTTTACTGAACATTTAATATATGAATAATATGGTTGATTAAGTATTCTTGTTTAGATAAAATAATTCATTACGGGTTATATGTATAAATATGAGAATTGCATACCTCAGCACGCTACTACAGACATCCCACCTCTCCCAGAAGTTCCGGGAGTCTCCTGCATACTAATAGTGGCTCCCTGATGCCCGCAAATTATATACAATATCACGGAAATCAATTTTTTTGAGAGCGAGTGAACGAGAGGGAGAGTGCGCAAGAGAGAGTGAGAGCAAGCAAGCGAGAGCACGCGAGTGCGAGAGTGACCATGAGAGAGCGAGAGAGAGAGCACACGCCATTGCAGAATGTTCCAAAAAAAGAAAATATAAAATGTACGTCACCCCAGACTACCCTAAAGTGTACACCTGCCTAATAGGGGTCAAAATAATGACAGTGTTTCTTGCTGCACTGTTTGCAACAGTGACTTTTCTATTGCCCATGGTGGGTTAAGACTGTAAGAGACATATTGAGGTGAGTTTAACAGGTGTCATTCGTTCATTAGCATAGCTAACATTATTTAAACTAGCTGGCCAGCTGCTAAGGAGCTACTCTATTACAGGTATCCCACCTCTCCTGGAAGTTCCGGGAGTCTTCCGCAAATTGATGGTACTACCTCCCTGAAATGAGTTTTTGCAGGATGGGATGTCTGCTACTCTGTGATACGTGCGTGCCTCACTTAAAGTAAACTCAAAGTTAGACCTTTATTTCAGTCTCCTGTGTCTTCCTTTGAATTATTTTAATGATTTTAAGGTTAATTTAGTTTTGATGTCAATCAATATTAAGCCAAATGAGGTAAGTAATGTTTAGGTGTCAGTTAATGTTAATTGAGCTGAAAAGTGGGAAACAGGTGCAAGGATGAGTGGTTAGGCTCTGTTTGCTCCTGTAATTAGACACGCAGGTGGTAGTTTGTTGCAATGGAAGATATTTTTATGATATTAAGGGTGAGACATCTATTTTGAAGGAGCTTCAGTTAGTGTCTATCTATTGATGTTGTGGTGTTTGCCGAGCTTGGCAATTAGCTTGAAGCTGCTTCATCATCAGACAAGGTGACATCCTCACTGCATATTTGTTGGCGTTTCTCTCTGGGAATGCTCGCATTTATATGGGCCTGATTGGCATCCCCTTCAGTTGATCTTTGAATTCTACTGGCTCGCGTTTCCTTGGCTCATAAAGGTTCATAGATGGCGTTTATTTCAATATGTTTATCAGAAGAGAACCACACTTCTAAAAATTCTCATGCCTGCGTCAGAACCTCCGTGGTGTCCCAGTTAAAACAGTGTCCCTCTTGGTCTTCATGTATTGAGATCAGCAACCAGAGAGAAAAAGACCGTCAAACTCTCAATATACAAAGGGGAAAAAAAAAACATGCAAGCATAAAGCAAGTAGATAGTGTAAAGAACAGAAGTCCATTCACAGATACGTTTATAGCCTCAGTTCAGGGCAGCGTCGAGTAAACACTGCGGAGCAGTGAGATGAACCGGCCTGTCCCTCATCCTGACCTTTTCAATCTGACCCGGTGCTTAAATTGTCATCCAAACATTGGGTGCTGTCACTTCGACACACTCTGGAACCTGGATCCCACAGCCTCAACTTGGCCTATACCCGACATTTCCAATTTGGCTTAGTGCTTATATCATCATCCAGACATCGCTTTGATATGCTCTGAGGCCTAGGTTCGGCCTCTACCCAACATATCCAATTCAGCCCAGCACTTAAATCGATAGAATTTTGGGTTTTCCCTCACTCTTGGCAACAGGCCCATTGCCTTGCCTTGCATCCTACCACATCGAATCACCTCCAAGTCGAAAGGGAAGTTACAGGTTATTGTTTGTGGTGATCGTTCACCAGAAAAGTGTAACTAACAAAGTATTTTGTTGCTTTCTCAGTTTCAACTGCGGGAGGAAAGGAATTGTTGACATTTCAAGCCAAAACCTGTATCAGGACCGAGAGTGGAGAGGCAAGATATCAGTCTAAAGAACAGGCAGGAAGTGGTAAAACAGGAGTTCAAGATGACTGATGTACTGAGGAGGGGTGTAAAATTATAGGCAGATAGTCCCAGGTAGGGGAGATAAATGTGGCTGAAAATGCAAGTTATTCCTTTTTAAGACTATAAGACATAGGAGTAGAATTAATCCATTTAGCTCATCGATTCTGCTCTACTATTCCATTATGACTGATTTATTCTCTCCCATAAACCCATTGTCCTGCTTTCTCCCTGAAACCTTTGACACCCTGACTAATCAAGACCCTATCAATCTCCGCTTTAAATATGCCAGTTACTTGGCCTCCTCAGCTGTCTACATAGAAACATAGAAACATAGAAAATCTATAGCACAATAAAGGACCTTTGGCCCACAATGCTGTGTCAAACATGTACTTACTTTAGAAATTACCTCGGTTTACCCTCTATTTTTCTAAGCTCCATGTACCTTTCCAGGAGTCTCTTAAAAGACCCTATCGTACCCACCTCCATCACCGTCTCTGGCAGTCCATTCCATGCACTCACCACTCTCTGCGTAAAAAACTTACCCTGATATCTCCTCTACTTACTTCCAAGCACCTTAAAACTGTGCCCTCTCGTGTTAGCCATTTCAGCTCTGGGAAAAAGCCACTAACTATTCACATGATCAATGCCTCTCGTCATCTTATACACCCCAATCAGGTCACCTCTCATCCTCCATCGCTCCAAGGAGAAAAGGCTGAGTTCATTCCCCAATCCAGGCAGTATTCTTGTAAATCTCCTCTTCATGCATCCTATAGTTTCCACATCCTTTCTGTAGTAAGGTAACCAGAACTGAGCACAGTACTCCAAGTGGGGTCTGACCAGGGTCCTGTAACATTATCTCTCCACTCTTAAATTCAATCCCATGGTTGATGAAGGCCAATGCACCGTATGGCTTCTTAACCACAGGGTCAACCTGCATAGCAGCTTTGAGTGCCCTATGGGCTCAGACCCCAAGATCCCTCTGATCCTCCACACTGCCAAGATTCTAACCATTAATACTATATTCTGCCATCATATTTGACCTACCAAAATGAACCAACTAATTATTATTTGGGTTGAACTCCATCTGCCACTTCTCAGCCCAGTTTTGCATTCTATCGATGTCCCACTGTAACCTCTGACAACCCTCCACACTATCCACAACACCCTCAAACTTTATGTCATCAGCAAATTTACTAACCCATCCCTCCACTTCTTCATCCAGGTCATTATAAAAATCATGAGGAGAAGGGGTCCCAGAACAGAGCCGAGAGACACCCCACTGGTCACTAACCTCCATGCAGAATATTACCCGTCTACAACTACTCTTTGCCTTCTGTGGGCAAGCCAATTCTGGATCCACAAAACAAGGACACCTAAGGATCCCATGCCTCCTTACTCTCTCAATAAGCCTTGCATGAGGTAACTTATCAAATGCCTTGCTAAAATCCATATACACTACATCTACGGCTCTATCTTCATCAACATGTTTAGTCACTTCCTCAAAAAATTCAATCAGGCTCATAAGGCACAACCTGCCTTTGACAAAGCCATGCTGACTATTCTTAATCATATTATGCCTCTCCAAATGTTCATAAATCTTGCCTCTCGAGATCTTTTCCATCAGTTTAGCAACTACTGAAGTAAGACCCACTGGTCTATAATTTCCTGGGCTATCTCTCTCCCTTTCTTGAATAAGGGACCAACATCTGCAACGCTCCAATCCTGCGGAAACTCTCCCATCCCCATTGATGATGCAAAGATCATTGCCAGAAGCTCAGCATTCTCCTCCCTCGCCTCCCACAATAGCCTGGGGTGCATCTCGTCTGGTCCTGGAGACGTATGCAACTTGATGCTTTCCAAAAGCTCCAGCACATCCTCTTTATGTCTATGTGCTCAAGCTTTTCACTCTGCGGTAAGTCATCCCTACAATCGCCAAGTTCCTTTTCCGTAGTGAATACTGAAGCAAGGTATTCATTAAGCACCTCTGCTATCTCCCCCCGATTCTATACACACTTTTCCACTGTCAAACTTGATTGGTCCTATTCTCTCATGTCTTATCCCCTTGCTCTTCACATACTTGTAGATTGTCTTGGGGTTTTCTTTAATCCTGCTTGCCAAGGCCTTCTCATGGCCCCTTCTGGCTCTCCTAATTTCATTCTTAAGCTCCTTCCTGCAAGCCTTGTAATCTTCTAGATCTCTATCATTACCTAGTTTTTTGGACCTTTTGTAAGGTTTTCATTTCTTCTTGACTAGATTTACAACAGCCTTCGTACATCATGGTTCCTGTACTCTACCATCCTTTCCCTGTCTCATTGGAACATATCTATGCAGAACGCCTTTCAAATATCCCCTGAACATTTGCCACACTTCTGCTGTACATTTCCCTGAGAACATCTGTTCCCAATTTATGCTTCCAAGTTCCTGCCTGATAGCTCCATATTTCCCTTAACTCCAATTAAACGCTTTCTTAACTTGTCTGTTCCTATCCCTCTCCAATGCTATGGTAAAGGAGATAGAATTGTGATCACTATCTCCAAAATGCTCTCCCTCTAAGAGACATGACACCTGACCAGGTTCATTTCCCAATACCAGAAAAAGTACAGCCTCTCCTCTTGTAGACTTATCTATATATTGTGTCAGGAAACCTTCCTGAACACACATAACAAACTCCACCCCATCTAAACCCCTTGGTCTAGGGGGATGCCAGTGAATATTGGGGAAATTATAATCTCCCACCACAACAATTCTGTTATTATTATAACTTTCCAGAATCTGTCTTCCTATCTGCTCCTCGATGTCCCTGTTACTATTGAGTGGTCTATAAAAAACACACAGTAGAGTTATTGACCCCTTCCTGTTCCTTACTTCCACCCATAGAGACTCCATAGACATTCCCTCCATGACTTCCTCCTTTTCTGCAGCCATGACACTATCTCTGATCAACAGTGCTACGCCCCTACCTCTTTTGCCTCCCTCCCTGTCCTTTCTGAAACATCTAAAGCCTGGCACTCTAAGTAACCATTCCTGCCCCTGAGCCATCCAAGTTTCTGTAATGGCCACAACATCATAGTTCCAAGTACTGAACCACGCTGTAAGCTCATCCACTTTGTTCATGATGCTTTTTGCATTAAAATAGACACATCACAAACTGTTGCACTGAGTGTGTCCCTTCTCTATCACCTGCCTATCCTCCCTCTCACACCGTCTACAAGCTTTCTTCGTTTGTGAGCCAACCATTCCTTCGTCCATCTCTTCAGTTCAGTTCCCACCACCCAGCAATTCTCGTTTAAACTCTCCCCAATAGCCTTAGCAAACCTCCCTGCCAGGATGTTGGTCCCCCTCGGATTCAAGTGCAACCCGTCCTTTTTGTACAGATCGCACCTGTCCCAAAAAAGGTCCCAATGATCCAGAAATCGGAATCCCTGCCCCCTGCTCCAATCCTTCAGTCGCACATTTATCATCCACTTCACTCTATTCGTATACTCACTGTCGTGTGGCACAGGCAGTAATCCCATGATTACTTGTTTTTGGGACCTCCTCTCTTTTCCTACCTATGTTGTTGGTACCAATATGTACCACGATGTCTGGCTGTTCACCTTCCCACTTCAGGATATTGTGGACGCTGTCAGAAACATACTGGACCCTGGCACCTTGGAGGCAAACTATCATACATATTTCTTTCCTGCGTCCACAGAATCACCTGTCTGACCCCCTAACTATAGAGTCCCCTATTACGGCCACTGTTGCTTCCCCCAGATTGCCTGTCACCCCCAACAGTACTCAAACAGGAGTACTTATTGTTAAGAGGGACAGCCACAGGGGTACTCGTTATCGCCGAAGCCCGAATGAGCCAAAGCCCAAACACTCTCCCTCAGATCACTCCATTAATGATCGCTCTGCTAGGCAGTGTCTCCCTTTTATGCCTGAACCTTCCCTTCTATCTAACTCACGTTTCGTCCTCTGATCATAGGCACTGATAGGCCACATACAATGGGCAAATGCTCTTGAAGCTCCCTTTTTAAATAACCTCCGCCGACCTGCAAGAAATCCCTCTTGGTAAAGCTCTGTTGACGCCGCTAATAGGCCATGTACATGTCTGTGGCAATGAATTCCACAACTTCACAACTCTCTGTCTAGAGAAATTCCTCATCTCTGTTCAAAAGGAATGTCCTTGTATTCTATTAAGCTTTATCAGATCTTTAGTAATACATGTTACTGCTTTTGGAACATTGTTGGGAATAGTTATGCTTATTTGGGGGTGATGTTGGACACAAGGGAGACAGCTTTAAGGTACTTTTTTTTCATTATCTCTAGGAAGTCCTTAAGGTTGTCATAGCTGGGGGTGGGGTATAGTCAAGTCAAATAAAATTTATTGTCGTTTAACTATATACATGTATACAACATATATAATCATGTAATGCATATAGAAATGGGGCAAACACCAGGAAATCTGCAGATGCTGGAAATTCAAGCAACACACATCAAAGTTGCTGGTGAACGCAGCAGGCCAGGCAGCATCTCTAGGAAGAGGTGCAGTCGACGTTTCAGGCCGAGACCCTTCGTCAGGACTAACTGAAAGAAGAGCTAGTAAGAGATTTGAAAGTGGGAGGGGGAGAGGGAGATCCAAAATGATAGGAGAAGACAGGAGGGGGAGGGATGGAGCCTAGAGCTGGACAGGTGATAGGCAAAAGGGGTATGAGAGGACCATGGGACAGGAGGCCCAGGGAGAAAGAAAAGGGGGAGGGGGGGAAAAACCCAGAGGATGGGCAAGGGGTATAGTGAGAGGGACAGACGGAGAAAAAGGAGAGAGAGAGAAAGAATGTGTGTATATAAATAAATAACGGATGGTGTATGACGGGGAGGTGGGGCATTAGCGGAAGTTTGAGGCCTCCAACCTGATAGCATGAACATTGACTTCTCAAACTTCCACTAATGTCTCACCTCGCCCTCGTACCCCATACATTATTTATTTATTTATATACACACATTCTTTCTCTCTCTCTCTCTCTCTCCTTTTTCTCCCTCTGTCCCTCTGACTATACCCCTTGCCCATCCTCTGGGTTCCCCCCCCCACCCCCTTTTCCTTCTCCCTGGGCCTCCTGTCCCATGATCCTCTCATATCCCTTTTGCCAATCACCTGTCCAGCTCTTGGCTCCATCCCTCCCCCTCCTGTCTTCTCCTATCATTTTGGATCGCCCCCTCCCCCTCCCACTTTCAAATCTCTTACTAGCTCTTCTTTCAGTTAGTCCTGACGAAGGGTCTCGGCCTGAAACGTCGACTGTACCTCTTCCTAGAGATGCTGCCCGGCCTGCTGCTTTCACCGGCAACTTAGAAATGGGGCAACGTTTCTTCAAACCAAAGTGTAAAGCACAGTAGTACACATGACACACATAACACACAAAACTTATGAAGGTAAGGATAAAATCTACAGATGAATCACTAAAGTGCATTAATATTAAATATTGTAAGGTACGGAACAGATTAACCAGTGACACTTTGAATATGATGCGTAAGGGAGTTCAAAAGCCTAATGGCCTGGGGGAAGAAACTGTTTTTCATCCTGACTGTACTTGTTTTTATCCGTCATAGTCTCCTGCATGATGGTAGAAAGTCAAAGAGGATGTTGGATGAATGGGTGGGACTCCTAATAATACTAAGGGCCCTGCGTATGCAGCGCGGCTGATAAATGCCCCCGATAGATGGTAGGGGGACCCCTATGATCCTCTCATCTGATCTCACAGTCCTTTGTAGGGACTTCTGGTCCGATGCTCGGCTACTCCCACACCCGATGGAGATGCAACTTGTCAGGAGGCTCTCAATGGTGCTCCTGGAAAATGCAGTTAAGATAGGAGTTGGGGACCCTGCTTGTCTGAATCTTCTTCGGAACTGGAGGCATTGTTGTGCCTTCTTATTCAGGAAGGTGATGTTAAGGGACCAGGTGAGGTCATCTGTGATGTGAATTCCCAGGAACTTGGTGTGCTTATCTTTCTCTACAGAGGAGTCATGTATCATAGAGGGGGATGGTTCATCTGCACTTTCCTGAAGTCCACAATGATTTCCTGTGTCTTCTCCACATTCAGGCTTAGGTTGTTCTTCTCACACCAATCCATCAGCCACTCAGTACAGTTTGGATGAGAAACAGTTTCTCCTCCAGGCCATTAGGCTTTTGAACTCCTGCCACATCATATTCGAAGTGTCACTGGTTAATCTATTCCGTACCTTACAATATTTATCTCTATAGTCCGTCTCATCATCATTCTTGATAAGGCCAACTACTGTTGTCTCATCCACCAACTTGATGGCATGGTTTGAGCCGGATTTTGCACACAATAATGCGTCAGCAGTGTGAACAGTAGCAGGCCGTGCACACAGCCTTGCGGAGCACCAGAGCTCAGTGTACTGGGATGAAAGACATTGCTGCCCATACAAACTGACTGTGGCCTTACTGTTAAGAAATCCACTATCCAAATGCAGAGGGAAGTGTTGAGACCCAGCGAGGACAGTTTCCCCACCTGTTTCCGGGGTATGATGGTGCTGAACACTGAACTGAAGCCTATAAACAGCTGTCTGGCATATGAGACCCCATTTTCCAGGTGGGACAGGATAGTGTGGAGGGCAGAGGCTATTGCATCATCAGTGGGTCGATTTGAGTGATCAGCGAACTGCAAAGGGTCTAATGCAGCCGCAGTGGGGATAAGCTCCCACTACCTATTAAATACTCCCAAGGCCATGCATCACAAATGGCCTCTGACAACGTCCAGCTCCTGGTCTTCACGTGTGACTTAGCTACTAAGCCCAGCACAACCATTCCTACCGACAGGAGAAGGAGAAAAGTTGGATTACTGCCACCATAAAACCAGTCGTTTCGGGCAGATGGGGCTCGTCAGCCATGGTTGCCGGTTCATCTAGGAGAAGGGAAACTATGATCTCAAGCCTCTGGTGTCTTGGGGCTATACCCACTCACGGCTCTAGGAAAAATCCAGTCCGGAGTCTGTAAGGCAGTCGTACATTGAGTTCAGTGCTGCTCGGCAACTCCTGCGACGCCACTGGTGCCAAACTGTACCTGTGTCTGTTCCTTTGGATTCATCAGCTGCATGGAGAGGAGGAGCCTGCTGCATGGGCAACAGCTTGCTCTCCATATCACACTGCCCTGCCTTGTGTATCATGTCGACAGCTAGAGTGCAACATCCACAATCAACCTTGACAAACGGAAGGCCTCACATAGGAATTCTGTGCATTAATACATTGTAGTTAGTGAGGACTTTGTGTTTTGGCACAACAGTTAAGTTCTAGTAAAAAAAAACTTGCAAAGTTTTGCTTAGTTTATTGTGCTGCGGACAGATTTAGTGGTTACTTATAGTTCTACCCATATCCTGGGTACACTGGAGACAGTTTGATAATTTGCCCATCAATCACACTCACAGATCACTTCTCTGTAGGGCTGACTGCTGCACACAGATCATACTATGCAGCTATCTTCCACCAGGGTTTTCTTTTGCAGAGCAAGTAGTCCTTCAAGAGGTGTGATCTCTTTACTGTAGTTTCTGTCATGAATTTGGAACCTGCTTATTGTGGGCTTGGATCTGAGCTTCAAGACCACACAATATAGGAGCAGAATTTGGCCATTCAGCCCATCTGGTCTGCTTCGCCATCCGATCATGGCTGATTTATTCTCCTTCTCAATCCCATTTCCCATGTCTTCTCTCCATAATCTTTGATCCCCATACTAATCAAGAACCTGTCAACCTCCGCTTTAAATACGCCAAATTGCTTGGCCTCCACAACCATCTGTGGCAATCAGCTTCACAGATTCATCATCCTCTGGCTAAAGAAATTCTTTTGAATATCTGTTCTAAACGAGTGTCATTGTATTCTGTGACTGTGCCCTCATGTCCTAGACTCGCCCATTATAGAAAACATCCTCTCCACATCCACTCTATCTAGGCCCTTGAATATTCACAAAATGCTGGGGGAATTCAGCTGGTCAGGCAGCATCTATGGAAATGAGTAAACAGTTGGTGTTTTGGGCCAAGACCCTTCTTCGGGATCTTTCAATATTTGACAGGTTTCAATGAGCCCACCCCATGCCTCTCATTCTTCTAAGCTCCAGCAAGTACAAGCCCAGAGCAATCAAACTCTCCATTAGATCTGTGTATCAATTGAAACATTTCCATCGTAAATCCAGCACAAATTCATGAAAACATATACCATGATGTCATTCTCGTCATGGTGAAGAATTCAGAAGCTGGAGGTGTAAAAGGGCTTTGGGAGTGCTGGTGCAGGGTTCCCTAAAGTATAACATGTTGGCTGAGTTGGTAGTAAGGAAGGCAACTTCAGTAGTAGCATTCATTTCAAGAGAACTAGAATAGAAGAGCAAGGATGTTTTATAAAGCTTAGGTCAGATCACATTGTGAGCAGTTTTGGGCCCCATATCAAAGAAAGGATTTTCAGGCATTCGAAAGAGTCCAGAGACGGTTTACAAGAATTACCCTAGGAATGAAAGCATTAATTTGTGAGGACTGTTTGATGGCCCAGGGCCTGGAGTTCAGAGGAATGAAAGGAGGATCTCATTGAAACCTAATAAATATTGAAAAACCTTGATAAAGTAGATGTGGAGACATTGTTTCCAATAGTGGGAGAGTCAAGGACCAGAGAGCACAGCCCGAAAACAGAGGGAAGTCCAGTTGTTACTGAGGTTAAGAGTTACTTCAGCCAGCGGGTGGTGAATCTGTGGAATTCATTGCCACAAATTACTGTGTAAGCAAGCCATTGGGTATATTAAAAGCAGAGGTTGACAGGTTCTCAGTTAGTAAGGGTGTCAAAGACTACTGGGATAAGGCAAGAAGATAGGGTTGAGAGGGTTAATTAATCAGCCATGATCAAATGGCTGATTCAATAGGCTGAAGGGCCTAAATCTGTTCCTTTGTCTAATGGTCTTTAAGGGAGAGAATATGAATTCTGGCACTTTGCAGTGGAGATGAAAATGGTATCCTTCCATTCCTTTTGTATGTCATCCCTATAAAATAAGCAGATGCAGTGGTCTGGAAGATAAAGCAAAAGCCATTAGCAATACTACTGCACAGACATGCCATGTATGTCTAGGGAGGTTGATTAGTCACTGATCAGCCCAATGCAATAAGTATCTTTCCTTATTGACGTCTCATCATCAAAAGCACAATGGAGCCATTAGGCTTCTTCCTTGTCTTCACTGAGATGATCCAGTCACTGCTACGTTAATGCATTTGTACCTTGCAATTTATTATGTGGTTGTCCAGAAAACACAGGCACTTTCAACAGGAAATCTTGTACTTCCTGAAACAAAATAATATGATATTTAATTTTAGTAATTCTGACCTAATTTGGATTATTTTTAGAAAATACATTCAGTGGCCACGTTATTAGGTACACCGGCACATCTGCGCGTTAATGCAAATATCTAATCGGCCAATCATATGGCAGCAACTCAATGCATATAAGTATGCAGACATGGTCACCAGGTTCAGTTATTGTTCAGACCAAATATCAGAATGGGGAAGAAGTGTGATCTAATTACATTGACCATGGAATGGTTGTTGGTGCCGGACAGGGTAGTTTGAGTATCTCAGGAACTGCTGATCTGGGATTTTCACGCACAACCAAATCTAAAGATTACAGAGAATGGTGTGAGAAACGAAAAAAAAACATTGAGTGACAGGCAGTTCTGTGGGTGAAAACACTTTGTTAATTAGAGAGGCCAGAGGAGAATGGCCAGATTGGTTCAAGCTGACAGGAAGGCAACAGTACCTCAGATAACCATGCATTACGACATTGGTTTGCAGAAGAACATCCCTGAATGCACAACATGTTGAACTTTGAAGTGGATGGGCTGCAGCAGCTAAAACCCATGAACATACACTCAGTGGCCACTTTATTAGGTACGGGAGTTAACTAATAAAGTGGCACTGGATGTAGTTGTAAACACAGCAAGGGTTGGATGACCTACCCATAGAGAAATGCTATCATACAATTAATACAACATAGGGTGGAGGCCATTTGACCCATCAATTCATGCAAGCTCCTTGGAGACTAATTCAGCCCCATTCAGCTGCCCTTCAAGTCCTACAGATTATTCCCCCTTGGGTATTTATCAAATATCTGATTGATACTTTGCCCATCTCCACTACAGAGCAAGGACCCACAAGGGACCACAGGTGATGGAATCTGGAGAAACAAACAATGCGCTGAAGGAACTCATTGGATTGAGCTACATCTGCGTCTGTGGAGGGAGAGGAACTGTTAAAATTTCAGGCCAAAACCTGGCATCAGGACTGTCTCAACCTCCTCTAAGTAATTCCACTGGTGGCTTACCCAATGCAGTGAGCAAGAGTGATTTGGCAACACAAGAGATCCTGCAGATGCTGGAAATATTGAGCAATAGAGCAATACACAAAGAACACACACAAAATGCTGGAGGAATTCTATAGAGGGGAATAAACCACTGATGTTTTGAGCTGAAAGTTCTCAGCCTTGATGCCACGGTAGCGTGGCAGTTAGAGTACAGTGCCAGCAACCTGGGTTCAACTGCTGTTTGAGGACCACGCACAAAATGCTGGTGAACGCAGCAGGCCAGGCAGCATCTCTAAGAAGAAGTGCAGTCGACGTCTCGGGTCGAGACCCTTCATCAGGGCTAATGGAAAAAAGAGATAGTAAGAGATTTGAAAGTGGGAGGGGCAGGGGGAGACCTGAAATGATAGGAGAAGACAGGAGGGGGAGGGATGGAGCCAAGAGCTGGGAATTTGATTGGCAAAAGGGATACAAGGCTGGAGAAGGGGGAGGATCATAGGACGGAAGGCCTTGGAAGAAAGAAAGGGAGAGGGGAGCACCAGAGGAAGATGGAGAACAGGCAAGGAGTTATTGTGAGAGGGAAAGAGAGAAAAAAAATAAAAATAAATTTAGGGGTGGGTTAAGAAGGGGAGGAAGGGTATTAGTGGAAGTTAGAGAAATCAATGTTCGTGCCATCAGGTTGGAGGCTACCCAGACAGAATATAAGGTGTTGTTCCTCCAACCTGAGTGTGGCTTCATCTCGACAGTAGAGGAGGCCATGGAATGACATATCGGAATGGGAATGGGACATGGAATTAAAATGTGTGGCCACTGGGAGATCCTGCTTCCTCTGGTGGACAGAGCGTAGGTGTTCAGCGAAGCGGTCTCCCAGTCTGCATTGGGTCTCACCAATATATAGAAGGCCACAGACCCGACACAGATTGGGAGACTGCTTTGCTGAACATCTACGTTCTGTTCGCCAGAGGAAGCAGGATCTCCCAGTGGCCACACATTTTAATTCCACGTCCCATTCCCATTCCGATATGTTAATCCATGGCCTCCTCTACTGTCGAGATGAAGCAACACTCAGGTTGGAGGAACAACACGTTATATTCTGTTTGGGTAGCTTCCAACCTGATTGAATGAACACTGATTTCTCTAACTTCCGTTAATGCCCCTCCTCCCCTTCTTACCCCACTCCTAAATTATTTATTTATTATTTATTTTTTTCTCTCTCTTTTCCTCTTACAATAACTCCTTGCCTGTTCTCCATCTTCCTCTGGTGCTCCCCTCTCCCTTTCTTTCTCCCTAGGCCTTCTGTCCTATGTTACTCCCCCTTCTCCAGCCTTATCCCTTTTGCCAATCAACTTCCCAGCTCTTGGCTCCATCCCTCCCCCTCCTGTCTTCTCCTATCATTTCAGGTCTCCCCCTCCCCCTCCCACTTTCAAATCTCTTACTATCTCTTTTTTCCATTAGTCCTGACAAAGGGTCTCGACCCGAAATGTCGACTGCACTTCTTCCTATAGATGCTGCCTAGACTGCTGCGTTCCACCAGCATTTTGTGTGTTTTGCTTGAATTTCCAGCATCCGCAGATTTTCTTGTCTTTGCTGCTTATGAGGAGTTTTTTACGTTCTCGGGGTTTCCTTGGAGTGCTCTGGTTTCCTCCCACATTACAAGCATGTATGGGTTAGTTGGCTAATTCGTCATATGGGTGTAATTGCTAACATGGGCTCTTTGGGCTGGGAAGGCCAGATACTGTGCCGTATTTCTAAATTAAAAAAATAAAATCATTTAGTCCTGATAAAAGGTCTTGGCCCAAAATGTCAAATGTTTATTCCCCTCCACTAATGCTTCCTGACCTGCTGAGCTCCTCCAGCATTTTGTATACATCTTCAAGGAGTGTTGCTTCAGAAAAGTGACATCCATCATTAAGGACCCTCACCAGCCAGGTCATACCCTCTTCTCATTGATACCATCAGGGAGAAGGTACAGGAGCCTGAAGACACACACTCAATGATTCAGGAACAGCTCCTTCCCCTCCGCCATCAGATTTCTGAATGGATCTTGAGCCCATGAGTACTACCTCTCTACTTTTTTTTCTCTTTTTGCATTACTTATTAAAATTTAACAAAAAATATATAAACTTCTTACTGTAATTTAGTCTTCATTATTATGTATTGCAATGAACTGCATCATAATAACAAATTTCATGACATATGCTGGTGATGTTAAACCTGATTCTGATTCTGAAGAGAGTGTGTCCCGAATGGTGGGATCCTTGATGGTGGAAACTGCTTTGTTTAAGTGGCATTTGGACAGGCATGTAGAGAGGTGAGCCACAGAAGGATGCAGTCAAGTAAGGTTTTTGGTAAATGGGCAAAAAGGTCAGCATGAACCTGGTGGGCTGAAGAGCCCATGCTCTGCTCCATATGACTCCGTGACTTTATGACTCGCAAGTCAGTACTCCCTCAGTACCTCACTGGAGTGCCTGTCCATTTCATACATCAAGACTAATGCTTTAATCTGTGACTTGTTGAATGAATGACTCAAAGCAGCCCTGCAGCACTGTGACACTGTAATGTAGTCCCTAGGGTTGTTAATTATCAGGAGAATGAAGAAAATTTGTAGCCATCGGGATAAAGTATTTTATAGTTCAGGTATAATCAGTCCCATCAGAAATTAGAACAGTGTGCTTAACTAATTACAAATATATCTTCCAGAGTAATAAACCTTTAGAAATGTCTCCCTGATAGCGACTTAGAGCTAAAAATGGAGGAAGCTGGGTAGTTTCCAGATTCCTTTATTGGATTGTCAATTATTGAGTTTGTCAGACAGTCGACCCGACATGATGTTACTTACTCATTGTGACATGAAGGAGAACATTTGGCGTACAGATTCTGCGTCAGATCCCAGCAGAACAATTCTAATGAGACCATTCCTCCACCTTTTTTCCCATTAATGTATTCACACATATTCCATCACCTCCCCTTTTGCAATTTAGGATTGATTTACAGAAGCCAATTTAGTTAGTAACATAGTGAAAACAGAAAATGCTACAAGTGTTGCTAATTTTTTATGTAACTGTCAGGGAGAAGGTACAGGAGCCTAAAGACACACACTCAATGATTCAGGAACAGCTCCTTCCCCTCCGCCATCAGATACGTGCTATGTGCTATGTCACTGTATGTGACCGTATGTGCTGTGTTTTGCACCTTGGCGCAGGAGGAATGCTGCTTTGTTCAGCTGTGTACACGTGTATGGGTGAATGACAATAAACTTGAACTTGAAAATGTCATATGGGTGAAAGAAAAATGAAAGGCTGTGTGGGAGGGAATGTCTAGATTGATCCTGGAGCAGGTAAAGGGTTCTGCACAACATTGTGGGCCAAAGGACATGCACAGTCACTGTTCTATGTGCTATACTCAGCAGGCCAGATCGCCTCTGTGGGAACAGAAATCACTCATAGAGAATAAGTCATCGAGGAGTACAGCGTAGAAGCAAGCCATCCAGCCCACCTAGTCCATGCCAAACCATTTAGACTGCCTACTTCCATCGACCTGCACCGAGACCATAGCCCTCCATCCCCCTACCATCCACGTACCTATTCAAACTTCACTTAACCGTTGATATCGAGCTCGAATGGAGCACTTCTGCTGGCAGCTTATTCCACACTCCCATGACCCTCTGAGTGAAGACGTTTCCCCTCATGTTCCCTTTAAACTTCGCACCTTTCACCCTTAAGATATGACCTCTGGTTGTTGTCCCACCCAATCTCAATGGAGAAAGCCTGCTTGCATTTACCCTATCTATGCCTCTCATAATTTTGTATACCTCTGTCAAATCTCCTCTCAATCTTCTATGCTCTAAGGAATACAGTCGTAACCTATTCAACCTTTCCTTATAACTCAGGTCCTCCAGACCCGGCAAGATCCTTGTAAATTTTTTCTGTACTCTTTCAAATGCACCTTCCTATAGGTAGGTGACTAAAACTGCGCACAATCCCATCACTTGTACTCAATATATTGATTTATGAGGGCTATTGTGCCAAAAGCTTTCTTTATGGCTCTATCTATGTGTGATGCCACTTTCTATGAATTATGGATCTGTATTTCTGGATCCCTTTGTTCTACCAAAATCCTCAGTGCCCTACTGTTCACTGTGTAAGACCTACCCTGGTTGATCCTACTGAAGTTCAAAACCTTGCATTTGTCTGAATTAAATTCCATCTGGAATTTTTCTGCCCATTTTTCCAGCTGGTGCTGATCCCTCTGCAAGCCATGATAGCTTTCCTTGCTGTCCACTACGCCTCCAATCTTGGTGTCATCTGCAAATTTGTTGATAACCTCATTATCATCTAGGTCACTGATATAGATGCAACCACAATAGAGGGAACCATCTACTATCACTCTCCGGCTTCTCCCACAAAGCCAATGTCTAATCCAATTGAGTACCTCATCTTGAATGCCAAGCGAATGAACCTTCTTGACCAGCCTCCCATGTAGGACCTTATCAAATGCCTTGCTAAAGTCCATGTAGACAATATCCGCTGCCTTGCCTTCATCCACATTCCCGGTAACTTCCTCAAAAAACTCTGTAAGATTGGTTAGACATGACCTACCATGCACAAAGCCATGCTGACTACCCTTAATCAGTCCATGTCTATACAAATACTTAAATATCCGGTCCTGTAGAATACCTTCCAATAACTTTCCCACAACTGATGTCAGACTCACTGGCCTGTAATTTCCTGTTTCTGTTTAGAAACTTTCTTAAACAGTGGAACAACGTTGGCTATCCTCCAGTCCTCTGATACCCCTCCTGTCACTAAGGATAATTTAAGTATCTCGGCTAGGGCCCTAAGAGTTTCTGCACTTGCCTCCCGTAGGATCCGTGGGAACACCTTGTCAGGCCCTGGGGATTTATCCACCCTGATTTGCCTCAGAAATGCAAACACCTCCTCCTCTGTGATCTGTACAGGGTCCATGAATTTGATTCTGCTTTGCCTCACTTCTATAGATTCCATGTCCATCTTCTGAGCAAGTACAGATGCAAAAAGTTATTTACGGTCTCCTCCATCTGTTTTGGCTCCACACATGTATTATGATTCTGATCTTCCAGATGAACAATCTTGTCCCTAGTATCCATTCTGCTCTTAACATTCTTGTAGGATCCAGGGCTCTTTCACCTTGTCTGCTAGAGCAAATTCATGCCTTCTTTCAGCCCTCCTGATTTCTTTCTTGCATTTCTTATACTCCATAAGTACATAATTTATTCCTATTTGCCTATACCTGCAATGCACCTCCTTTTTCTCTAAACCAGGGCCTCAATATCTCTTGAAAACTAAGGTTCCCCACACTTGTTACCTTTATCTTTTCATTCTGACAAGCACATAAAAGCTTTGTACTCCCCAAATTCCACTTTTGAAGGCCTCCCACTTACCAAGGACATCTTTGCCAGAGAACAGCCTGTCCCAATCCACGCTCGCCAGATCATTTCTGATGCCATCAAAGTTGGCCTTTCTCCTATTTAAAATCTCAGCCAGCAGGCCAGATCTATCTTTTTGCATATTTACTTTGAATCCAGTGGCATTGTGGTCATGAGATATAAAGTGTTTCCTACACAACTTCTGCCATCTGACCTTTCTCAAGCACCTACTATAACAACCTTACGTTTCTTGCAATAGTCTGTGATCTCTCGACAATTTTTTTCCTCTCAATCACTAGGACTGTTGGGTCGTCTGTAATATAGCCCCATTAATGTGGTCGTAGATTTCTAATGTCTCAGTTCCACCCATAATGCCTACTAGAACAGTTCTCTAGTCTGTCCTGACAGAGAAATATCATGACATTTTCCTTGAGTAGTAACACCATCCCTCCTCCTTTAATCCCTCCTGCTGTCATGTCTAAAACAACAGAACCCTGAACTATTGAGCTTCCAGTCCTGCCCTTCCTGCAACCAGGTCTCTCTAATGGCTATAATGTCATATTTCCAGGTGTTGATTCATGCCCTGAGCTCATCAACCTTTAGTACAATACTTCTTGCCCTGAAATATATGCATCTCAGGACACTAGTTGCACAATGCTCAATATTTTGATTCCTGACTTCTTCTGAGTTCTCACCAACATCCATCTCCACAACCTCTCCACTAACTGTTTTGGCACACTGGTTTGCATCCCTCTCTAACTCTATTTAAACCTCACAATGCAGCATTAGCAAACCTTTGTGCTAGGATATTCATTCCCCTCCAGTTCAGGTACAAACCATCTCTTCTGTATGTTTGTCACGGGTCCCACCTTCCCTGGAAGAGAGCTCAATGATCTAAAAATCTTAAGCCCTCCCTCCTACACCAACTTCTTAGCCAGATGTTAAACTGGATATTCTTCCTAATTCTGGCCTCACTAGCATGTTGCACAGGTGACAGTCCTGAGATAAATAAACCTTGGAGGGTCCTTCCCTTTAACTTAGCAACTAACTCCCTGAACTCCCTTTGCAAAACCTTGTCACTCTTCCTGCCCATGTCATTGGTACCTACATGGACCACGACTGTTCACCCTCCCATTTAAGAATGCTGAGGACTCGATCTGAGATGTCCCAGACCTTGGCATTCAGATGACAACATACCATTTGGGAATCTTATTCTTGCCCACAGAACCTCCTGTCTGTTCCCCTAATTAAAGAATTCCCTGTCACCCCTACATACCTCTTCTCTCCCCTTCCCTTCTGAGCCACTGAGCCAGAGACACAACCACTGTTACTTTCCTCTGCTAGGTCATTCCCCCCAGCAGAATCCAGATTGATGTACCTGTTGAGGGGGTTGGCCACAGGGTTACTCTGTACTGGCTCCTTGACACCCTTTCTCCTTTCTGACTGTTACCCAGTTTCCTGTATCCTGCACCTTGTGTATAACTACCTCTCTACATGTCCTCTCTATCATCCCTTCAGCCTGCTGAATGATCTGGAGTTCATCCAGTTCCAGCTCCAACTCCCTGACACGGATTTTTAGAGCCTGTAGCTGGATGCACTTCTCGCAGTTGTAGTCATCAGAAGGTCTCCCTGCCTTCTCACATCTCACCAGAAGAGCATTCAACTATCCTGCCTGGCATCTCTACTGTTCCTAGCTGATCAAGTGCAATGGGAGAAGGGGGCTCTACCTACAGCTATTCCTTTTTGCCTCCTCTGAAGCCTCGAGGAGCTAGAGCCTCAGAATCTCCACTCTTACTCTGTCCACTCTGACGGTGGCTACTGTGATGATGGTTGCACCACTTGCCCCTGCCTTCCCTTAATCTGTTCTTGCTAATCAATCCCAAACGGTGATCGGCTGCTGGTCAAAGCTCCAAAAAACTGCTGTGACTTCCTGCCTTTTATACTCAGTCAGCGAACCTGAGTGAAATTCCCTCCTGATCTCCTGATGGTTCACAGGTCAAAGCTCCATTCTATTTCCACAGGGTTTCATTTAGCTATCCTTATCTCGTTTGAATGTGGGATTAAATCAGTTAACCTATTAGAAAAGCACAAGGTCATAGTGAAAAATAGCAAACTCTATTAAAGACTATTGAATGGTCTCTTAGTATGATAAGATAGAGTCTTTGACCTCACAGTCTGTATCATTCTGGCGTTACACCTCACTGTCTATCTGCACTGCACGTTCTCTCTAACTGTCACGCTTTATTCTGCATTCTGTCACAACTTTCCCTCTACTACCTCAATGCACCATTGTAATGAAGTAATCTGTCCGGATGACATGCAAAACAAAGCTTTCCATTGTACATTGGGACACGCGACAACAATCAACCAATTCACCAATTTACCAAACTCAACACGAAGAGCACCCAAGGTCAGGATTTGATCTGGGTCTCTGAGACAGCAGCACTAACGTTGTATCATTTCTTAATGCATGTATGCATTTCTAAATGGCAATAAAAGAGGACTGGGTGTTCTCATAATCCAATCTAATACTACAGTAGCCCATTTTCTGGTGAGCAGTGGGCCAGATTTCACAAAAAGTTTAGCTTATCAACTGCCCACAAGCCCTTCATGCCAACACTACTGGACATGGGCATTGGCAGCAAGGTTTGTATTTATTGACCATCCATGGTTGCCCTTGAGAAGGTGGTGGTGAAACACTCTCCTAAATCAGTGTCAACTTAACCCTAAACCTACCCCTATCTCTTTTATTAGTCAGGGCATTGAGTCCAAGTGTCATGAAGTTATATTGCAGCTTTATAGACCTCTGGATAGTCTGCACCTGGATTATTGGATTCACTTCTGGTCACCCCATTATAGGAAGAATTTGAAGCTTATGGAGATGGTGAAGAAGAGGTTAACCAGGATTAGGTGCTAGAAGGAAAGGTTGTACAAATTGGCGATAGTTTTCTCTAAAGTGCCTGAAGCTGAGGTGAGACCTGATAGATGTCTATAAAGTTGTGAGAGGACAAGATAAGGTAAAATTTTTATCCACCAGGGTAGAAAGGTCAATAATAGAGGGCAAATGAGCATGCACTTAAAGTGAGGCTGGGGGTAGGGGAGGTTGAAAGAAGATGAGTGAGACAAAATTTTTACATAGAGAGCTGGGTGCCTGCAATTTGCTGCAATGGGTGGTGGTGGCAAATACAATAGAGACATTTAAGAGGTTCCTAGATAGAGTCATATTCATAGAAATGCACAGCACGGCAACACACCCTTCAGCCCATCTAGTCCACGCCAATCCACTTAAACTGCCTACTCCCATCAAACTGCACTGGGACCATAGCCCTCCATACCCCTACCATCCATGTACTTATCCAAACTTCTCTAAACTTCGAAATCAAGCTCACATACACCACTTGTGCTGGCAGCTTGTTCCACACTCTCACAACCCTCTAAATGAAAAAGTTTCCCCTCATGTTCTCCTTAAACTTTTCACCTTTTATCCTTAACCTATGACCTGTAGTTGTAGTTCCCTCCCCCCACCTCAGTGGAAAAAGCCTGCTTGTATCTATCCTGTCTATACCCCTGATAATTTTGAATACCTCTATCAAATCTCCCATCAATCTTCTACATTCCAAGGACTAAAATCCAAGGAATAGAGAGGAAGAAGTATTTTAATGGCAAGATGACACAACCGTCGCTGACAAGAGAAAAAAATTAGTGGGAAGTCAGAGGATTGGGAAGCTTTCAAAAAAAAAAACAACCCAAGGCAACTAAATAAGTCATTAAGAAGGTAAAGATGAGATACTAAAGTAAGCTAACCAATAATATTAAAGAGGATACCAATAGTTCTTCAGATACGTGAAGTGTAAAAGAGAGACAAGAGTAAATATTAGACTGCTGGAAAATGATGCTAGAAAAGTAATAATGGGGGACATGGAAATGGCAGGCAAACTGAATAAGTATTTTGTATCAGTCTTCACAGTGGAAGATATTAGCATTATGTTGGAAGTTCCAGGTGTCAGGAGTCATGAAAATTGTGAGGTGAACCATTACTAGGGAGAAGGCTCTTGGGAAACTGAAAGGTCTAAAGGTAGATAAGTCAACTGGACCAAATGGTGTACACCCAAGGGTCCTGAAAGAGGTGGCTGAAGAGATTGTGGAGGCATTACTAATGATCTTTCAAGAAGCACTAGATTCTGGAATGGTTTTGGAAGACTGGAAAATTGCAAATGCCACTCCACTCTTCAAAAAGGGAGAGGGGCAGAAGAAAGGAAATTATAGGCCAGTTAATCCGACCTCAGTGGTTGGGAAGATGTTAGAGCCGATTGTTGAAGATGTGGTTTCGGGGTTCTTGGAGGTTTGTGATAAAATAGGCTGAAGTCAGCATGGTTTCCTCAAGGGAAAATTATGCCTGACAAATCTGTTGGAATTCTTTGAAGAAATAACAAACAGGATAGACAAAGAAAAAATGGTTTATGTTGTGTACTTGGATTTTCAGAAGGTTCTTGACAAGGTACCACACATGAGGTTGCTTAACAAGTTAAGAGCCTATGGTATTACAGGAAAGATGCTAGCATGGATAAAGCATTGGATGATTGGCAGGAGACAGAGAGTGGGAATAAATAGAGCCTTTTCTGGTCAGCTGCTGGTGACTAGTGGCTTTCCACAGGGGTCTGTGTTGGGACCAATTCTTTTTATGTTATATGTCAGATGATATGAAGACAGGTGACAGGTGAAGGCAGGTAGCTTTGAGAAAATAGAGAAACTACAGAAGAATTTAGTCAGATTAGTAGAATGAAGAGAAGTGGTAGATGGAATACAGAGTCAGGAAATGTATGGTCATGCACCTTGGTAGAAGAAATGAAAAAGCTGACTATTTTTAAATGGAATGAAAATACAAAAATCTGAGGTGCATAGGGACTTGGGTGTCCTTGTGCAGGACTCCCTAAAGGTTTATTTGCAGGTGGAGTCTGTGGTGAGGAAGGCAAATGCAATGTTAGAATTCATTTCAAGAGGACAAGAATATAAAAGCAAGGCTGTAATGTTGAGACTTTATAAAGCACTGGTGAGGTCTCAGTTGGAGTATTGTGAACAGTTTTGGGCCCCTTATCTTAGAAAGGACGTGCTGAAACAGGAGAGGATTCAAAAGATTCCAGGATTGAATGGCTTGTCATATGAAGAATATTTGATGGCTCTGGGCCTGTATTCGCTGGAATTCATAAGAATGAGGGGTGACCAAATTGAACATAGAAATCTACGGCACATTATACAGGCTTTTCAGCCCACAATGTTGTGCCAACCATGTAAACTACTCTAGAAACTGCCTAGAATTTCACTATCACATAGAAGGGAAATTGAAGCCTATCGAATGGTGAAAGGCCTTGATAGAGTGGATGTGGGGAGTATGTTTCCTATGGTGAGACAGTGTAAGACCTGAGGGCACAGCCTCAGAATAGAGGAGCCACCTTTTAGAATGGAGATGAGGATATGGAATTTAATGCAGACAAGTGCATTTCTTTAGCCAGAGGGTGGTGAATCTGTGGAATTCGTTGCCACGGTAAGCTGTGGGACTCTTTATGTATATTTAAGGCAGAGGTTGATAGGTTCTTGATTGGTCAGGGCATGAAGGGATATGGGAAGAAGGCAGGAGATTGAGGCTAAGAGGGAAAATAGATTGGTCATGATGAAATGGTGGAGCAGACTCAATGGGCCAAATGGCCAAATTTTGCTCCTATATCTTATGGTCTTATGGTCTATTCAATCTTTCCTTATAATTTAAGTCCTTCAGTTTCTGCAACATCCTTGCAAATTTTGTCTGTGCTCTTTCAACCTTGTTTACATCTTTCATGTAGGTAGGTAACCAAATCTGCACACAGTGCTCCAAATTAGGCCTCACTGACATCTTATACTACTTCAAAATAACATTCCATTTCCTGTACTCACTACTTCGCGTTATGAAGTTAAAATCCAGTGCCAAAAGCTTTCTTTACAACCCTATCTATCTGTGACACCACTTTCAATGAATTATGGGCCTGTATTCTCAGATCCCTTTTTTCTACAACACTCCATCATGCCCTGTTGCTCACTGCATAAGACCAACCCTGGTTGGTCCTACTGATGTGCAACACTTGAATTGAATTAAATTGACTTTATTGCAGTACTTACATCTTTCATATACATGAGGAGTAAAAATCTTTACATTACATCTCTGTCTAAATGTGCAATGTGCAATTTATAGTATTTTATAATAAATGTTATATACAACAGGATAGACAACATAATATAGGAATTCAGTTGAGTCAGCATGAGTTAATCAGTCTGATGGCCTGGTGGAAGAAGCCCTGGAGCCTGTTGGTCCTGGCTTTTATGCTGCGATACTGTTTCCCAGATGGTAGCACCTGGAACAATTTGTGGTTGTGGTGATTCGGGTCCCTAATGATCCTTTGGGCCCTTTTTACACACCTGTCTTTGTAAATGTCCTGAAAAGTGGGAAGTTCACATCTAAGTGGGAAGTCCTGGCTTCCATTCCTCCATTATCAACTCTGCTCTTAAACGCATCTATGAGGCTTTTTATTCTAGGACGAGGGAGATGTCTTCCTTTTTTAAAGAAAGGGGCTTCCCTTCCTCCACTATCAACTCTGCTCTTAAACGCATCTCCCCCATTTCACGTACATCTGCTCTCACTCCATCCTCCCGCCACCCCACTAGGAATAGGGTTCCCCTGGTCCTCACCTACCACCCCACCAGCCTCCGGGTCCAACATATTATTCCCCGTAACTTCCGCCACCTCCAACGGGATCCCACCACTAAGCACATCTTTCCCTCCCCGCCTCTCTCTGCATTCCGCAGGGATCGCTCCCTACGCAACTCCCTTGTCCATTCGTCCCCTCCATCCCTCCCCACTGATCTCCCTCCTGGCACTTATCCGTGTAAGCGGAACAAGTGCTACACATGCCCTTACACTTCCTCCCTTACCACCATTCAGGGCCCCAAACAGTCCTTCCAGGTGAGGCAACACTTTACCTGTGAGTCGACTGGGGTGATATACTGCATCCGGTGCTCCCGATGTGGCCTTTTATATATTGGTGGACCCGACGTAGACTGGGAGACCGCTTTGCTGAACATCTACGCTCTGTCCACCAGAGAAAGCAGGATCTCCCAGTGGCCACACATTTTAGTTCCACATCCCATTCCTATTCAGACATGTCTATCCACGGCCTCCTCTACTGTAAAGATGAAGCCACACTCAGGTTGGAGGAACAACACCTTATATTCCGTCTGGGTAGCCTCCAACCTGATGGCATGAACATCGACTTCACTAACTTCCGCTAAGGCCCCACCTCCCCCTCGTACCCCATCTGTTACTTATTTTTATACACACATTCTTTCTCTCACTCTCCTTTTTCTCCCTCTGTCCCTCTGAATATACCCCTTGCCCATCCTCTGGGTTCCCCCCCCATCTTTCTTCCTGGACCTCCTGTCCCATGATCCTCTCGTATCCCTTTTGCCTATCATCTGTCCAGCTCTTGGCTCCATCCCTCCCCCTCCTGTCTTCTCCTATCATTTTGGATCTCCCCCTCCCCCTCCAACTTTCAAATCCCTTACTCACTCTTCCTTCAGTTAGTCCTGACGAAGGGTCTCGGCCTGAAACGTCGACTGCACCTCTTCCTAGAGATGCTGCCTGGCCTGCTGCGTTCACCAGCAACTTTTATGTGTGTTGCTTGAATTTCCAGCAGAATTCCTGTTGTTTAAGTTCACATCTATGATGGTTGTACGTTTGACGACAATAAAGTATAAGGTATACAGATGCGCTGGGCTGTCCGCACCACTCTCTGCAGGGCCCTGTGATTGAGGGAAGTACAGTTTCCATACCAGGCAGTGATGCAGCCAGTCAGGATGCTCTCAGTTGTGCCCCTATAGAAAGCTCTTAGGAGCTGGGAGCCCATACCAAACTCCTTCAATTGTATGAGGTGAAAGAGGCACTGTTGTGCCTTTTTCACCGCACAGCCGGTACGTACAGACCACGTGAGATCCTCAGTGATGTTTATGCTGAGGAACTTAAAGCTGTTCACCCTCTCAACCCCAGATCCATTGATGTCAAAAGGGGTTAGCCAGTCTCCATTCCTCCTGTAGTCCACAACCAGCTCCTTTGTTTTTGCAACATTGAGGGAAAAGTTGTTTTCTTGACACCTCTGTTTCAGGGTGATGACTTCTTCTCTATAGGCTGCCTCATTATTATTTGATATTCGGCCAATCAGTGTTGTGTTCCCAGCAAATTTAATTAGTCGATTGGAGCTGTGCTGGTGACACAGTCATGGGTATACGGAGAGTAAAGGAGGGGCATCTGTGTTGAGGGTCAGAGTGGCAGAGGTGAAGAAGCCCATTCTTACCATCTGCCGGCGAGCTGACAGGAAGTCCAGGATCCAGCTACACAGAGCAGGATGAAGGCCAAGGCCTCTGAGTTTCTTGTCGAGCCTGGAGGGAATTATGGTGTTGAATGCTGAACTGTAGTCCAAGGACAGCATTCTCACATAAGCATCCCTCTTCTCCAGATGTGTGAGGATGGTGCGTAGAGCTGTGGCCATTGTGTCATCTGTCAACCAGCTGTGTCAGTAGGCAAATTGTAGGGGGTCCCGGTGTGGGTGGTAGCAAGCTGCAGATTTAGTCCTTGACCAGCTTCTCAAAACATTTGCTTATTATTGAGGTGAGCACGACAGGACGGCAGTCGTTCAGACGTTAGCTTGGTCTTTTTAGGCACTCGTCTGCATTAAATTCCTTGTGCCATTTTTAGCCCATTTTTCTAGCTCTTCTAGATCCCACTGCAAGCTCTGTTACTCTTCCTCGCTGTTCAATACACCCCCAATCTTGATGTTATCTGCAAATTTGCTGATCCAGTTAACCACATTATCTTCCAAATCATTGATATAAATGACAAACAACAACAGACCCAGTACCGACCCCTGTGGCGCCTCACTGTATTCACAGGCTTCCAGTCAGAGAGGCAAACCCAAACGTCTGGAAGTTTGGTTGGTCGCCGAGCTTGGCAAAATGTTTCAGACGTTTCGACTCCATTCGAGAAGCCATCATCAGTGCGCAGTTGAATGTGTTGTCTCCTCAGACTGTCGGCTTATATACTCCTCCAGGGTCTGAATAGATATTGATTAGACGTTGTGATCTGGTTGGCTGGTTCAAGACACTGTCAATAGTTTAGCAGTAGAAGACTCTGAAATGCCTACAAGCCTTTTGCCAAGCTCGGCATTCAACTAAACTTCCAAATAGCCAACCTGAGCTACCAGTATTCTGCAATATTTCGGGCAAACATCTACTACCACTCTCTGACTTCTACTGTCTAATCCAATTTACTACCTCATCTTGAATCCTGAGCTTCTTGACAGAAGTGGGAGACAAAGACAGTGAAAGGAACAAAGAATACAAAAAGCTGAAGCACAACCCCAGAATATTCATTATAATGAAATAGGATAATACTGTGAAAGTCAAGTGCATAATTCCCCTTCTCTTGACACGTCTGCCTTGTTGACAAGTGCAGAAAAGATCCATATAAATGAGTTGATCCTTTTAAATTACAATAATAATTTGGTTCTTAAGTATATAATTTTATCTGCAAGTGGTTTTAATACAAACCAATGATTATTCAAATTCTGACTGATAATGTTGGTTATGTTATATGAGATACTGTTTGAATATAGTGATGCTATTCTGTCCAATGTTGTTTGAAATGTAGGCTAATAATATTTTGGCCTCAAATGAACAGAGGATGTTTAAGACCATAAGACTATGTGAAATAATGTAAGTGCAGGACTAGGCATTTGGCCCATCAAGTCTGTTTCCACAATACAAGCATGACTGATGTGTTTTCCCTCTCAACCCACTTCTCCTGCCTTCTCCCTGTTGCCTTTGATGCACACTCTAATTGAAAACCTATCAACCTCCACTTTAAGTATATCTAGTGTCTTGGCCTCCACAGATGAATGTGGTAATAAATTCTACAGATTCACCACCCTCTGGCTAAATAAATTCCTCTTCAAATTCTTATTCTTAAAGGACCTTCTTCTATTCTGAGGCTATGTCTTCTAGTTCTAGACATCCCCACTTTTGGAAAAATCCTCTCCACGTCCATTCTATCTAGGTCTTTCAATATTCAGTAGGCTTCAATGAGATTTCCCCGTTATTCTTCTAAACTCCAGCGAGCGCAGGCCCAAAGCCATCGAACACTCCTCATAAGTGAACACCTTCATTCCTGAGATTGTTCTTGTAAACCTTCTCTGGACCCTCTCCAATGCCAGCACATCATTTCTAAGATATGGGGCTCAAAACTGCTCACAGTACTCCAATGCGGTCTGACCAATGTTTTAGGAAGTCTTAGCGTTCCATCCATGCTTTTATTTTCTAGTTCTCACAACATTAAGGCTTACATGGGATTTACTTTCCTTACTACTGAATCAACCTGCAAGTTCCCTTTAGGGACTCCTGCACTAGGACTCCCAAATCCCCTTACACATCCAATTTCCGAAATTTCTCCCTGCTTAGAAAATAGTCTACATTTTTCTTCCTTTCACCCAATTGCATGGCCATACACTTCCCAGCACTGTATTCTATCTGCCTTATTTTTTGCCCATTCTTCTAATCTGTCTAAACCCTTTTGCAGACTCCCTGCTTCCTCTACACTAGCTGCCTCTCCACCTGTCTTTGTATCATCTGCAAACTTGGCCACAAAACCATCAATTCCATTATCCAGATCATCAAGATATAACATGAAAAGTAATGAACCTGACACCAACGCCTGAAGAATACCACTGGTCACCAGCAGCCAACCAGAACAGGCCCCCTTCATTCCCACTCTTTGCTTCACCCAATCACCCAATCTTCTATCTATGCCAGCATCTTTCCTGTAATACAATACCATAGACCCTTATCTTGTTTAGCAGCCTCATGTGCAGCACCTTGCCAAAGGCTTTCTTAAAATCTAAGTAAACACCATCCACTGACTCCTATTTGTCTATTCTGCCTATTATTTCCTCAAAGAATTCCAACAGATTGGTCATGCAAGGTCTCCCTATAAGGAAACCATGCTGACTTTAGCCTATTTTATCATGTACTTCCAAATACCATGAAACATTATTTATTAATGGACTCAACATCTTAAAGATATTATTTTGATTTGTCACACATACATTGAAACATGCCATTTATGTAATTGGCTAACACAGTTCAAGGATGACACACACAAAATGCTGGAGGAACTCAGCAGGTCAGGCAGCATCTATGGAGATAGTTCTGTCGAGACTTGACCAAAAGCACAGCAACGTTTACTCTCCTTGCTTTCCCTTGTCCTTGTCAGGGAAAGAGGACTATCATTGGACTGATGCTGTAGAGGAGCAGTATTCATTTATTATTTAGCTATTGCTTTCAACCTGCAGTGTTGGCATTTAGCTTTCAGTTTGAGAGTTTTACTTAACAGTTCTGTTGGCCTCGCGTTTAATTTTCTTTTCCTTTAAAATCTGCAACAGTTCACATTAAAGTCAGTGAACTATTGACCCACTCAGTGCCTCTCTCTTTCTCCCCTCTTGGCAATATCCGAAGGTTTTGACAGGTATATTATCTTGTGTCTGAGATGGATGATAGGAATCTTTCTCCCTTTAACAGAGGTGCTTAGAATTGGATGGCATAGACTGAGGGGAAAATGTAAGAGATTAAGGGAAGATCTGAGGGAGAACTTTATCACCCAAAGGGCGGTTGGAAGTCACTGCCTGAGGGAGTGGTAGAAACAGGAATTCACTTTAGATAAGAAGTATTTATATGAGCACTTGAATTGTCAAGGCATTGGATGCTGCAGATTAAGTGCTGCTAAAAGGGTTTATTATAGCAGGCACATAAAATGGAGGTTCTTGATTAGTTAGGGCAACAAAGGTTACAGGAGAATGGGGTTGAGAAGGATAATAAATCAGACATGCTGGAATGGTGGACCAGGCTTGATGGGCTGAATGGCCTAATTCAATCCTATGTCTTATTGTTTTATAATGGACTGTGTTGCTTGACTTCATGACTAACTCTGTGATGGTTCTAGCTATGAATGTTTAATCATCCCAATTTTGTGATGTAGGAAAAAGAAAATGATTTATCTAAAAAACTTCAATTATTATTCTTTCCATCAGATTTACTGACTACTGATTACTGATGATTCTTATAAACGCAGAACAAAAATATAAACTAATACATTTTAGGAACAGGCTCCTTTCCCTTTGCTCTCTCTACCGACCATGATGTCAGTACAATCTGATCCCATCTGTCTGCACATGATCCATGTCTCTCCATTCCCTGCCCGTCTAAAGGTCTCTTAAGTGTAGTGGTTAGCAAATCGCTTTACAGCAACAGAGACCACCGACTGGGATTCAATTCCCGCTTTTGTTTGTAAGGAGTTTGTGCGTTCTCCCCTTGACTGCGTGGGCTTCCTCCAGGTGCTCCGGTTTCCTGCCACATTCTAAAGACGCAAGGTTAGGTTTCGTCAGGTGTGGGCATTCTACCTTGGCACAGGAAGCATAGCGACATTTGTGGGCTGCCCCAGTACAATGTCTGCTGATTTGATTTGATGTAAACAATGCATTTCACTGCATGTTTTGATGTTTGGATATAAGTATGACAAATAAGGCTAATCTTAGTAACACACACAAAATGCTGGAGGAGCTCAGCAGCTCAGGCAGCATCTATGAAAATGAATAGACAGTTGATGTTTCAAGCTGAGACTCTTTTATTTAGGACTGTTTATTCACTCCCATAGATGCTGCCTGAGCTGCTGAGTTCCACCAGCATTTTGTGTGTGTTGATCTGAACTTCCAGCGTCTGCAGAATCTCTTGTCTCTTTAATCTTCTTAATTCTCTTATGCTTTCACCATCTCCCCTGAAATCACTTTCACGACACATACCAGTCTCTGCACAAAGAAAAGCTTACCTCAAAAACCTTTCCACCTCTCACCATAAACCTATGGTTGCTGGTATTTGATATTTTCACCCTAGGGGAGAGACCTTAATCATCTACCCAATTTACGACTCTCATAATTTTATATACTTCTATCTGGTCACCCCCTCAGCCTTTGACTCTTTAGAGAAAACAATCCAAGGCTGTCCAATGTCTCCTTTTAATGAATACTTTTTATTCTAGGCAGTATTATGGTGAATATCCCTGTACCCTCTCCAGAACCCCCACATCCTCCCTGTAACGGGGTGACACAGAATATTCAAGTGTAGCCTAATCAAAGTTTTATAAGGCCAACAAAATAATATATTCCCCAATGACAATATTCAGGACTTTTGTGATAATTGGATTTTCTTCTGGAATACTCATGAGCTAAACTGATAAATAAAACACACTTTTCATTCAACTTGAATTTCATCTGGGAATCACAGTTGCTAATTAAAAATCCACCAACTTTAGGGAATCAAATGTGTATAAAAATGTAATGTATGCTATTACAGAGAATTGGTCCCGGAACTCCCTAAACCTGACAACCAACAAATTGGTACCTTAATCAGGAATTGATATTGCAATGGGTTTATTATTGTCACGTGAAAAACTTACATGTTGTTCAAATTGATCAAACCATTACATTGAGATAGAAGCAACACACATCAAAGTTGCTGGTTAACGCAGCAGGCCAGGCAGCATCTCTAGGAAGAGGTATTCCGTCTGGTTGGAGGAACAGCACCTTATATTCCGTCTGGGTTGCCTCCAACCTGATGGCACGAACATCGACTTCTCTAACTTCCGCTAATGCCCCACCTCCCCCTCGTACCCCATCTGTTATTTATTTTTATACACACATTCTTTCTCTCACTCTCCCTTTTCTCCCTCTGTCCCTCTGACTATATCCCTTGCCCATCCTCTGGGTTCCCCCCCCCCCCGTCTTTCTCCCTGGGCCTCCTGTCCCATGATCCTCTCATATCCCCTTTGCCAATCACCTGTCCAGCTCTTGGCTCCATCCCTCCCCCTCCTGTCTTCTCCTATCATTTTGGATCTCCCCCTTCCCCTCCCCCTCCCACTTTCAAATCTCTTGCTTGAATTTCCAGCATCTGCAGAATTCCTGTTGTTTACATTGAGATAGAACAAGGTTAAACAATAACAATCCAGAGTAAAGCGTAACATCCGCAGGGTAAGTGCAGTGCAGGTAGATAATAAGGTGCAAGGTAGATTGTGATGTTAAAAGTCAGTCTTTTCATACCAGGGAACCATTATGCGAGACCAGTGGGGTCCTACCACTTAGCACTCTTCCACCCCCCCACTCCATCTCTGTTTTCTGAAAGGATCGCTCTATATGTGACTCCCTTGTCCACTTGTCCTTCACCACTGATCTCCCTCCCGGCACTCCTCCCTGCAAGCAGGCCGAGCGCCCCACCTGCCCTACACCTCTTCCCTCACCATCATTCAGGACCCTAGTCAGTTCTCGCAGGTGTCACTTCACCTGTGAGTCTGTTGGTGTCGTCTACTGTATACGGTGCTCCCGGTACGGCGTCCACTACGTTGGTGAGATCTGATGCAGACTGGGTGACTGCTTCATCAAGCACCTTTGTTCTTGTCTGCTACAAAAGGCATGATCTGCTGATGGCTACACATTTATATTTGACTTCCCATTCTGACATGTTCGTGGACTCCTCTACTGCTGCAATGAGATCAAGCTCAGAATGGAGGGGCAGCACCTCATGTTCTGTCTGAGTAGCCTCCAACCTGATGCCATAAATACCAATTTCTCTACCTTATGGTGATCTCTCCCCCCACCTCCTTTTCTCTTTCTCCATTCCCCATTCTGATTAGTTTCTTACTCCTTCTCTTCTCCTCACCTGTCCATCACGTCCCATTAATTCTCCTTCCCTTTCTTCCATGGCCCACTGTCTTCTCCTATTAAATTCCACCTTCTTCAGCCCTTTACCTCTCTGACCCATCACCTCCCAGCTTCTTACTTCATTCCCCCTCCCCTACCCATCCTCCACCTCACCTAGTCTGACCTGTCAGCTTGCATTCCTTCCCCTCTTCTCACCTTCTTATTCTGGCTTTGATACCCTTCCTATCCAGTCCTGATGAAGAATCTCGACCCAAAATGTTGACTGTTTATTCTTCTCTATAGATGCTGCCTGACTTGCTGAGTTCCTCCACTTGCTGTGTGTGGTGAAATGGTCATCTGTGGCTGCCTCCAAAACAAATGGCCAATGAATGTCAGTGTCTTATTGAAGTGAAGGATCATTACAACCAATTGCTGTAGTAATTTTGGAGGCCCCATGGCATAGTCAGCGGAGCTGAGGCCTCACAGCTCTGGGTTAAGAATGGAACAGAGCTCTCAACAGCCCTCAGGTCACTCCTGTTGGGTATTTTGTACCCCTGGATTGGGCCAGATTCGCTGTCCCATCTGAACGGATAATCTGTGCCCATTCCTATCTCATAACAGAAACCTATCAAGCAGGAAAAGAAAATGGAGAAAATTCAGTGAAGAGTCCTTTGTTAACTGCTTCATCCTGAAGGTCAACGCATTTCCAAAAGTAAATAGCTGTACAAATTAGAATGATTGGAAACCTTCTCCAGAGTATTTTAGGATTCATCTACTTTTTTGCACTACTTAATTCCTTCTGTGAATTATAGATTTTTATATATTTGCATTGTGTGATGCGATGGCTGTGAAGATCAGGAGGGAAGAAGAATCCTCAGGTTGGTGACTGTAGAGGCCAACTTCCCTTCTGGGCTGCATCGGTCTCATTGAAATCTATCGAATATTGAAAGGCCTAAGTAGAGTGGGTGTGTAGAGTATGTTTCCTATAGTTGGGGAGCCTAGGACAAGAGAGCACAGCCTCAGATTTCAAGGATGACCCTTTTAGTGCAGAAATGAGGAGGAATTTTAGGCAGAGGGCACTAAATCTGTGAAATTTATTGCCACAGACAGCTGTGGAGGCCAAGTCATTGAGTGTATTTAAAGTAGAGGTTGATCGGTTCTTGATTAGTCAGGGTATCAAAGGTTACAGAGAGAACACAGAAGAATGGGATTGAGAGAGATAATAAATCAGCCATGATGGAATGGCAGAATAGACTTGTTGGGCTGAATGGCCTAATTCTGCTCCTACTTGTATGTCTTATGCTAATAATTTTGATTCTGATTTTTCTCTGCACAGCTGTAAACAAATTCAATTTTGCTTTCTTCGAGATTTCTGGACATCACTTGCAAAGCCATAATTTATTGTCAACCCCTGGTTGCCCCAGAGAAGTTACTTTCTTGAACTGATCTTGATAAAACTAGAGGAAAAGTATTTTAATAAAGACAAAGATCTCACTCTAAGTAAGACCTGGAATTTGATTGTAAACAAGGTGGGACAGCAGAATCCTGATTGGATGAGGGTGATGGCGCGTGGCCAAGTAGTTAAGGCGTTGGACTAGTGACCTGAAGGTCGCGAGTTCAAGCCTCAGCTGAGGCAGCATGTTGTATTCTTGAGCAAGGCACTTAACCACACATTGCTCCTGCACATTTATAGCCCAGTGGCAGCTGTTGGTGCAGTATGGGCAGGACAGGACAGGACAGGACTAACCAATCAGAAGGGATGGACGATGGAGGTATAAATATCACCGGACTAGTCATGCCTAGGCATCATCTCTGATGAAGCTGGCAGAGATTGTCAGCGAAACATCAGTTAAAATTGATACCCATACCCGGCTAGAAGCTCGAGAAGAGTTCATTTGTTACATAGGCTGGGAAAGTACAAGATTCTTTTTTTTATCTTGATCAGTTCGGCAAGTGGGTTGAAGGTGCACTCAGTGCACCTCTTCTTCCTTGGCGATAGTCCTGTGGGATTGGGAAGTGGGGACAGGCTTGTCTGAATACACACTTACAGTACCCAAAGTAGTCACCATGTGTCATTGCTTTAAGGAAGGAATGGCTAACACAGAAGTCTTATGTTAAAAATAGATGATAAAGAGCCCATGGAAGGCCGATATATAATTTCTGGAGCCAAATCACAGTCATAAAAATGGTTGCAATCCACTTTCAAGTTGGCCAAACCTTGAGAACAATAACAATCTGATTTATTGCCACGAAGCACCCTGGATTTAGAGTTACTAGAGTGCTTAGTCAATAAATCCTGATGCAGAAAAATTAAAATTGGGAAAGGCAGATGGTGAACAAGGTCTTATGACTGTTATTACCAACAAAACAAGTCAAGCCTTTGTTAATACTTCTGACACTCGTGAACTTCACCCTCCAGAAGATCCGTTTAGCGTTAACCGTCGGCGTAATACTTCAGAGCACCAGCAACCCGGGTTCACTTACCACTGCTCTCTGTAAGGAGTCTGTACGTTCTCCACATGACCACACAGGGTTCCTCCAGGGGCCCTGGTTCCCTCTCACATTCCAAAGATGCAGGGATTAGGGTTAGTAAATTGTCGACATGCTGTGTTGGCACCGGGAAGCACGATGACACTTGCAGATTAGACTGTGTTGGTGATTGATGAAAAAAATGCATTTCACTTTATATTTCGATGTACATGTGACAAATAAGAACATCTGAAAAACTATCTTAATATCTTTGCACTAGTTGAAGTTTATTTTCACTTATATTTGTCCTTATCTGGTACTGTACTATGTTGCGACTGCAATAAGTTAACTTCATGGCTTATCTTCCCTGCATATATGTATATGCCTATGGCCATAAACTTATCTTCCCTGCATATATGTATATGCCTATGGCCATAAACTGGAACTTGACCTAACTGATACTCTATCTTGATGTGAGTATAAGCTGTCACTCTTCTAGCCACTGGGTGCAAATTGTTCAATTCTCTACTGAATTGCACTGTTGGAGTGTCATTACTCATGGAGTGCAGTAGATTAGGTAGATGACTCATCACCACGTTCTCAAGAACAACCATACATAATTTTTCAGTCGAAGCAAGTAGCTGAAGAAGTGAGCGGAAGAATTTCGGGTCGAAAAAGTCGCTTTTTTTTAGAAGAACTGCTCGGGGAGAAGGGTCTGCACTGCACAGGCGCGTGACGTAGCGCGCCAAGGTTTAAAAAGGGAAAATTTCAACGGTTCTTGTTTCAGTCGAAGCAAGTAGCTGAAGAAGTGAGCAGAAGAATTTCGGGTCGAAAAAGTCGTTTTTTTTTAAAAGAACTGCTCGGGGGGAAGGATCTGCACTGCGCAGGCACGTGATGTAGCGCGCCAAGGTTTAAAAAGCAGACCACCATATACAGCGGCCATCGTCGGAGTGGACTGAGTCAGAGTGGGACGGCTTTGGCTCAAATAGGCTTCGGCGAGAACAGGCGCAGGCCAGGGTAGGTTCTGGTAAGTTTTTTTTTGTTCAGATTGTCTAGCGTAGAGAGAATGCCAGGCAGGATGTTGGAATGCTCCTCTTGCAGGATGTGGGAAGTCAGGGAGCCCTCCGATGTCCCTGACAACGACACCTGCAAGAAGTGCATTCAGCTGCAGCTCCTAACAAACCGCGTTAGGGAACTGGAGCAGGAGCTGGATGATCTGCGGATCATTCGGGAAAATGAGGAGATTATAGATAGTAGCTACAGGGAGGTAGTTACGCCAAAGGAGCAGAGGACAGGAAATTGTGTCACTGTCAGGCGAGGGAAGAGGAAAGGGCAGGCAGAGCAGGGTTCCCCTGTGGCCATTCCCCTCAACAACAAGTATACCACATTGGATACTGTTGGCGGGGGGGATGACTTACCTGGGACTAGCTGCAGTAGCCAGATCTCTGGCACTGAATCTGGCTCTGCAGTGCAGAAGAGAGGGGGGAAAAGAGGAGGGCGGTAGTGATAGGGGACTCGATAGTTAGGAGTGCAGAAAGAAGGTTCTGTGGTCGTGACAGAGAATCCAGGATGGTTTGTTGCCTCCCGGGTGCCAGGGTCAAGGATGTCTCTGATCGATGGCATGACCTTCTGAAGTGGGAGGGTGACCAGCCAGATGTCGTGGTGCACATCGGTACCAATGACATAGCAAAGAAGAGTGAGGAGGTCCTGGAGAGTGAGTATAGAGAGCTTGGTAGGAAGTTGAAAAGCAGGAGCTCAAGGGTGGTAATCTCAGGATTGCTACCTGTGCTAGGTGCCAGTGAGGGTAGGAATAGGATGCTCTGGAGGAGGAACAAGTGGCTGAGGAACTGGTGTATGGGGCAGGGTTTCAGATTTCAGGATCATTGGGACCTCTTCTGGGGCAGGTGGGACATGTACAAGAGAGACGGGTTACACTTGAACCACAGGGGGACCAATATCCTTTCAGGGAGGCTTGTTAGTGCTATTGGGGAGGCTTTAAACTAGATTTGCAGGGGGATGGGAACCAGAGTGCCAGAGCTGACAGTGTGGCTGGGGTGAAAATAAATGATGTTGAAAGTTTAAGCAAATCCGCTGATGGAAAGGTTGTGAGTGGTGGTAAAAATCTTCTGAGGTGTATATATTTCAATGCTAGGAGTATTGCGGGGAAGGCAGATGAGTTGAGGGCGTGGATTGACACGTGGAATTATGATGTTGTAGCAATTAGTGAAACTTGGCTACAGGAGGGGCAGGACTGGCAGCTTAATATTCCAGGGTTCCGATGTTTCAGATGTGATGGAGGCAGAGGAATGAAAGGTGGGGGAGTAGCATTGCTTGTTAGGGAAAATATTACAGCAGTGCTCAGGCAGGACAGATTAGAGGGCTTGTCTACTGAGTCCTTATGGGTGGAGCTGAGAAACAGGAAAGGTATGGCCACATTAGTGGGATTGTATTACAGACCACCCAATAGTCAACGAGACATGGAAGAGCAAATCTGCAGAGAGATAGCAGACAACTGCAGGAAACATGAAGTTGTGGTGGTAGGGGATTTTAATTTTCCATACATTGATTGGGACTCCCATACTGTTAGGGATCTAGATGGTTTAGAGTTTGTAAAATGTGTTCAGGAAAGTTTTCTAAATCAATATATAGAGGGACCAACTAGAGGGGATGCAATATTGGATCTCCTGTTAGGTAACAAATTAGGGCAAGTGACAGAAGTCTGTGTAGGGGAGCACTTTGGTTCCAGTGATCATAACACCATTAGTTTCAATTTGATCATGGACAAGGATAGATCTGGTCCTAGGGCTGAGGTTCTGAACTGGAAGAAGGCCAAATTTGAAGAAATGAGAAAGGATCTAAAAAGCATGGATTGGGACAGGTTGTTCTCTGGCAAAGATGTGATTGGTAGGTGGGAAGCCTTCAAAGGGGAAATTTTGAGAGTGCAGAGTTTGTATGTTCCTGTCAGGATTAAAGGCAAATTGAATAGGAATAAGGAACCTAGGTTCTCAAGGAATATTGCAACTCTGATAAAGAAGAAGAGGGAGTTGTATGAAATGTATAGGAAACAGGGGGTAAATCAAGTGCTTGAGGAGTATAAGAAGTGCAAGAAAATACTTAAGAAAGAAATCAGGAGGGCTAAAAGAAGACATGAGGTTGCCTTGGCAGTCAAAGTGAAGGATAATCCAAAGAGCTTTTACAAGTATATTAAGAGCAAAAGGATTGTAAGGGATAAAATTGGTCCTCTTGAAGATCAGAGTGGTTGGCTTTGTGCGGAACCAAAGGAAATGGGGGAGATCTTAAATAGGCTTTTTGCGTCTGTATTTACTAAGGAAGCTGGCATGAAATCTATGGAATTGAGGGAATCAAGTAGTGAGATCATGGAAACTGTACAGATTAAAAAGGAGGAGGTGCTTGCTGTCTTGAGGAACATTAAAGTGGATAAATCCCCGGGACCTGACAGAGTGTTCCCTCGGACCTTGAAGGAGACTAGCGTTGAAATTGCAGGGGCCCTGGCAGAAATATTTAAAATGTCACTGTCTACGGGTGAAGTGCCGGAGGATTGGAGAGTGGCTCATGTTGTTCCGTTGTTTAAAGAAGGATCGAAAAGTAATCCGGGAAATCATAGGCCGGTGAGTTTAACGTCAGTAGTAGGTAAGTTATTGGAGGGAGTACTAAGAGACAGAATCTACAAGCATTTGGATAGACAGGGGCTTATTAGGGAGAGTCAACATGGCTTTGTGCGTGGTAGGTCATGTTTGACCAATCTGTTGGAGTTTTTCGAGGAGGTTACCAGGAAAGTGGATGAAGGGAAGGCAGTGGATATTGTCTACATGGACTTCAGTAAGGCCTTTGACAAGGTCCCGCATGGGAGGTTAGTTAGGAAAATTCAGTTGCTAGGTGTACATGGAGAGGTGGTAAATTGGATTAGACATTGGCTCGACGGAAGAAGCCAGAGAGTGGTGGTAGAGAATTGCTTCTCTGAGTGGAGGCCTGTGACTAGTGGTGTGCCACAGGGATCAGTGCTGGGTCCATTGTTATTTGTCATCTATATCAATGATCTGGATGATAATGTGGTAAATTGGATCAGCAAGTTTGCTGATGATACAAAGATTGGAGGTGTAGTAGACAGTGAGGAAGGTTTTCAGAGCCTGCAGAGGGACTTGGACCAGCTGGAAAAATGGGCTGAAAAATGGCAGATGGAGTTTAATACTGACAAGTGTGAGATATTGCACGTTGGAAGGACAAACCAAGGTAGAACATACAGGGTTAATGGTAAGGCACTGAGGAGTGCAGTGGAACAGAGGGATCTGGGAATACAGATACAAAACTCCCTAAAAGTGTCGTCACAGGTAGATAGGGTCGTAAAGAGAGCTTTTGGTACATTGGCCTTTGTTAACCGAAGTATTGAGTATAAGAGCTGGAATGTTATGATGAGGTTGTATAAGGCATTGGTGAGGCCGAATCTGGAGTATTGTGTTCAGTTTTGGTCACCAAATTACAGGAAGGATATAAATAAGGTTGAAAGAGTGCAGAGAAGGTTTACAAGGATGTTGCCGGGACTTGAGAAACTCAGTTACAGAGAAAGGTTGAATAGGTTAGGACTTTATTCCCTAGAGTGTAGAAGAATGAGGGGAGATTTGATAGAGGTATATAAAATTATGATGGGTATAGATAGAGTGAATGCAAGCAGGCTTTTTCCACTGAGGCAAGGGAAGAAAAAAACCAGAGGACATGGGTTAAGGGTGAGGGGGGAAAAGTTTAAAGGGAACATTAGGGGGGGCTTCTTCACACAGAGAGTGGTGGGAGTATGGAATGAGCTGCCAGACGAGGTGGTAAATGTGGGTTCTTTTTTAACATTTAAGAATACATTGGACAGATACATGGATGGGAGGTGTATGGAAAGATATGGTCTGTGTGCAGGTCAGTGGGACTAGGCAGAAAATGGTTTGGCACAGCCAAGAAGGGCCAAAAGGCCTGTTTCTGTGCTGTGGTTTCTATGGTTCTATAAGTAACTAAATGTCAGCCTCATCAATTCCTCCATCAATACCTGAGGGAAAAGGAACGGTGCCTTGCTTTGATGCCTCACATGAAGTATGGGTCCTTTTACAGTACCTCTGGAATGTCCACTGAACTTTTATGCTCAAGCTACCTGAATGGGACTTGAACCCTCTATGCCCTGACTCAGAGGCTATCTGATCAGGTGTAATCGTCACTTATGAACACATATGGCTTAGTGATCTCCTGCTATGTAATTACAATCCATTCTTGGGTTAGAAACATCTAATTTAAGGATGCCTATACATATGAATTTGAATCAGAATCAGGTTTAGTATCATTGGCATATGTTGTGAAATTTGTTGTTTTGTGTCAGCAATAAGTAAGTAGTCCAAAAAAGAGGCAAATTCTCTCTCTCTCTCTCTCTCTCTCTCCTTATAATAATTGTCCTTTTTCATTTGTCTGATGTCTTTTGATATCATACGTTACAATACTGTGGAGGTGTGATTATCATGTCAAGTGATTTTGAGTATTTTCCAACTTAATCATGCAATCATCTGATGGAGATTTGTGAAAAGAAACCCCTATCCATTACCTGGTGATGGTCTGTACTCAATTTGCAAGACAGTTTGATATTTTGTCAAATTAGTGAGAGATCGGAGTCATTATGAAATACTTATATTTAACATTAATACTTGGTCGCTGAATCTATGTTAAATGAAATTCCAAGTGATGTTGGCTGTCTTGGGTGGTTTCAGAAAAGCAGTCAGTATTACATTAAAATAACTTGAGATGTGTCTGGGGGTTACGGCAAGGCATTACTTAGGTTTCACATTGTGCAGTAATTTAGAAGGCTAAATTCAGTTACCGGAGCCCGAGATTGCACAAGAATGTTTGGCTAGCATTGTTAAAAGACAAGTGTCTCAGACATACATTTAAATCAATTATCATCATCATCTGACAGAGAGTGACAGAGGCTTCAGCTCCTCCAAACACCACAACCTCTGTGAATACTTCGCTGGAAAAAACATTCAGTCGAATGATTGAAAATCAGTTGGGGAGTGAAATTAATTTTTAACTCTGCCACGGACGGTCACAAGCCCAGCTGCGAAACAAAGAGGTTTGGGCATGGGGCTAGAAACCCAGAGCTAGAGAAACCCTAACAGAAGCTCCAAAGACCTCATTCCTGTGAGAGGGAGGATTTTTGCTGAGAAGATGTACTGTATGTGGTGAATGCAAGAAGCCACAGGAACGATTAACCCTTTGTCCAGGACAGAGGACTCTGGTGACTCTGGTGACTCTGGTGAGCTGCTGTTGCTGGCCTATGCCCCTGTAGGGGTGACGGAAAGAAGAAGAAGAAGAAGAAGAAGAAGATAATCTTTGGAGAAGTCTTTCTTTTAGAACCCAGTGCATATGTACGCCCTGCACTCTGTCTCAATGCTCTGCTGACTGACCCCCTCACCACTCCCCAGCTCTCTCTCACACACACACTCATGCACACGCACACGCACACGCACACTCTCATCTTTCACTGGGTCACTTTTCATTTGTTATTGCTGCTGTTTCACATATTTATGCATGTTTTATTATAATATATTATAACTTTATACTGTCTTACATAAACGGACACCTCACATTTTATGCCAACCTGTCAGTCCTCAGGCCAGGCCAGGCCACTCAGGGACTCGTGCTAACATTATTTGTGACTGTATGCGCTGGATCGTAGCTATATCAAAGTTCAAAGTAAATTTATTATCAAAGCACATATATGTCACCATATGCTACCCCAAGATTCATTTCTTGCGGGCATACTCAAGAAATCCATAATAGAATAGTAACCATAATAGACTCAGTGAGGGACTGCACAATGTAAAGATATGTATTGCATTTTGCACCTTGGTCTCAGAGAAATGATGTTTCTTTTAGCTGTATACATGTACTGTACAAGGTTGAATGCAAGTAAACTTGAACTTGGCTTGATTTTCTTTCCATTAATCACTGTTAATCTTCGTTTTACTGAAGGTTATTTTAATCTTTATACTGTACATTCTACATCACTGGTATGAATGATGATTGTAGTGTCTTTCCTAATTTCCATTTATCTATCTGTCAGTGTATTCACCCACTTCTCTTTATCTCCAGTGACATGCCTACTTATCTATCCACTAAACTTCACTATACTTGGATCAGACTGTTGCCTACTTCTGTTATAACTTGCCAGCTATGGGTCCTTTGCTGGCACTCATCCACCTGTGTTAGATGTTTCTGGGTTCATTCCAGAGATCTGTCGTTTAATCAGTTAATTGGCCTCTGTAAATTGTCCCTATTGTGCTACTAAGTGGCAGGTTCTGGGGATATAGAGAGAAGAGATTACTGGGAAAATTAGTGGGGGAATGAGATTAGCTTGTGAGATGGCATAGATGTGATGGACTGAATGGCCTCTTTATGTCTTAAGCAAATAAGGGAATAGACAAAAATAAGGCTAGAAAGGCAGGTCAGAAACTGGAATCCTGGAACAATAGAACTATAGAGACACAGAGACATAGGACATTCAAGCACAGTATGGGCCCCTTTCACCCACGACATTTTGCTAATCTTTTAACCTACTCCAAGATCAATCTAACCCTTCCCTCCTACATAGCCCATAATCCTCCATTTTACTTTCATTTGTGTGTCTATCTAAGAATCTCTTAGATGTCCCTAATGCATCTGTCACTACCACTGCCTCTGGCATTGCATTCCAGTCACTTATCGCACTCTGAATATTGAAAAAAAAATGACCCCTGACATCTCTAAACCTATTCACCTTAAAAGGACATTCTCTGATATGCCTCTTATAATCATATAGACCTCTATCAAGCTCACTCCAGAGAGAAAAGTCCAAACTCACTCAACCTTTTCTCATATGACACGTTCTCTAATGAAAGCAACATTCTTTTAAATCTCCTCTGCAAGCTCTTTAAGGATTCGACATACGGTACGTACTACAATGAGGTTGCCAGAACTGAACACAATACTACAAGTGTGGTCTAACCAGAGCTGCAACATTACATTGTGCCTGTTGAACTCAATCCCCTGATTAATGAAGGCCAAAACACCGTACACCCTCTTAACCACCCTACGTACTTACATGACAACTCTTAGAGATCTATGGATTTGGACTAGCTTGTTATAGCCCTAGTAATTTATTGTCTGCCAGCATTGCACTCTGAATCACTTCATTCTGTATTCTGTTATTGTTTTGCCTTCCATTACCTCAATGCGCTGTTGTTGTGAAATGATCTGTCTGGATGGCTTGCAAAATAAAGCTTTTCATTGTACCTCAATACTTGTGACAATAATAAACCCATTACCAATTACCTGTACTGCACTTTCTGTGTACTTACTCTGAATTCTGATCTTGTTTTCCCTTGTGCTACCTCAATATCCTGATGCGGTGAAATAATCTATATGGACAATGCACAAAACAATATTTTTCTCAGTACAGGTGATATTAATAAACAGATTGCCTATTATTCTAAGACAGATACTCTTTGTTCCAACCATCACCCTCCTCCATCTTCACTGTTACTTGTTTACTCTCTTTCTCAGTTCTGATGTTAGTTTAGGGAGAACTGGTATTGAAGGAGGGGTGAGACCAGTATAGATCACAATAGTCATAGTGAATGGTGAGGCAGGTTTGAGGAGTCTGGGGCTTACTCTTGTGCTCTTGTATTTTTGGGCCATGACGAGGCCACCCTCAGGGTGGAGGAGTAACATTCTATCTGGGTAGCCTCCAACCTGATGGAGACCTTGTATTCTTTAATTGTTTTCTCTCTCTCCACAGATGCTGCCCAACCTGTTGAGCTTTTCAGTATTTTTTGTTCTTTACAGTCAAGACTGCGATTGGTAGAGCTTAGGACATGAATGGAATGCAAAACCTGAGAGGAATATTTAAAATTATGGAAGCCTGGATAGGGTAGATAATGAAAGTATTTTCCCCAAATACTAGAGAGCATAGCTTTGAAGTATGAGGGGCAAAGCTTAGAGGATGTGCAAGGAAAGTTTTTTTTTACATAGAGAGTGGTGGGTTACTAGAACATCCTGCAGTGAAGGAAGCAAATGTATATAAGTGACATTTAAGAGGCTGTTGTGGTGGTGTCCAGGGAGGGGTAGCACCACTGATGAAGGGGGTTGTTGTGCCCATTCTGGAGCAGCTGAATTACTTTGGATCCCTACCGAACACTCAACTCTACCTGTGTCTCCAAGTAGCTGTTTGTATGTGACAGCGGCCATGCCTCCCGTACACAGCTTCGACAGGTGGGCTAAATTCGGCGGCCTAGCATACAAAGTCAGCTCCCGCGCACTGGGCGGATGAGATCTACAGTGAGATCCAATGGCCAGGAGGGTGGCCCTGCTGGGCTCCATGGAGACCGAAAGGCACGACAAGGCACAGAAGATGTCATGGCCATTTACTGCAACCAAGAAAGGCCCCAGTTTGTGATACTTATTCGTACCACCGGACTTGGACTTTCGAGGTTGAGAGAGTGGAACTGTGTCAGTGCAACGGTTTTCCACTCTACAAAGTTTCCTGTCATCGTTGGACACAATGGACAACCACCACAAGGCTGTTGTGCAGACACATGAACAGGCAAGAAAGGGAGGGATATACTGCAGATGATGTGGGGGCAGATAGAATTAGTTAGATTGATTTCATAGTTAGTGCAGGTATGGTGGGATGAAGGAAAAACCTACCATGTCATTTGTTCTTTGTTTGAACTGGGTGGGAACATAGGCTTTGATGCTAAAAAGGGCTAGATCACAAAAGGCCTTTCTGCCCATCGAAACCATGTTGAACTGATCTTTTGCCTGGTGCCTTCGAACGGCACCTAGACTGTAGACCTTCACATCCCTCCCATCCATGTACTTCTTCAAATTTATATACTGTGATCAAACCCACATCCACCACTTCTGCTGGCAGCCCATTCTACACTCATGCCAACATCTGAGTGAAGAAGTTTCCCCTCAGGTTCTCTTGAAATTTTCACCTTTCACCCTTGACCTATGATCTCTATTTCCAGTGTCACCCAACCTAAGGGGAAAATATCTACATTCATTCACCCTGTTTACAGCCCTCATAATTTTGATAAGATCTCTGCTCATTCTCCTGCACCTCAGGGGCTAAAATTCTAACCTATTCAACCTTTTCCCATAACTCAGCGGCACGTAGAGAACGCTGGAGGAACTCAGCAGGTCAGGCAGCATCTATGGAAAAGGTGAAGAAGGGTCTCGGCCTGAAACATCGACTGTCTACTCTTTTCCATAGATGTTGCCTGCTGCTGAGTTCCTCCAGCATTTTGTGTGCATTGCTCTGGATTTCATAGAATAGAGAACATAGAAATTTACAGCACATTACAGGCCCTTCGGCCCACAATGTTGTGCTGACCATGTAACCTACACTAGAAACTGCCTAGAATTTCCCTAGCACATAGTCCTCTATTTTTCTAAGCTCCATGTACCTATCTAAGAGGCTTTTAAAAGATCCTATTGTATCTGCTTCCACCACCGTCGCTGGCAGCCCATTCCACACACCCACCACTCTCTGTGTGAAAATCGTACCCCTGCCATCCCCTCAATACCTACTTCGAAGCACCTTAAAACTATGCCCCATCATGTTAGCCATTTCAGCCCTGGGAAAAAGCCTCTGGCTATCCACACGATCAATGCCTCTCATCATCTTATACACCTCTATCAGGTCACCTCTAATCCTCCGTCACTCCAAGGAGAAAAGGCCAATTTCACTCAACCTATTCTCATATGGTACGCCCTCCAATCCAGGCAACATTTTTGTAAATCTCCTCTGCACTCTCTCTATAGTATCCATATCCTTCCTGTAATGAGGTGACCAGAACCGAACACAGTACTCCTAGTGGGGTCTTATATAGCTATAATAGCATCTGCAGATTTTCTTGTGGCTAGAATTCAGGTCTGCAAGTCCCAGCAAAATCCTTGTAAATTGCCTCTGCACTCTTTCAAGCTTTTGATATTTTTCTCGTAGGCAGTTGACCATAATTGCACAGATTACTCTAAATTTGGCGTCACTAAGCATTCTCTTGCCAGTACCTCAACATAATGCAATTCCCGAAGTGAACCTGAATCAGCAGTGATATTTATCGAGCTGCAAGACAGACTTGATGGACTGAATGAGGCAATCCTGCAACAAAAAAAAGTGAACTCCTGTAAGAATTTAGTGGATCAAACATCAGCTATGGAGGCAAATGTTTGGATGATGTTTTGGTTGAGGTCCCATTTCCATGTTCGTAGCCTTTAATGTATCTGCCTTTATCTCTTATGTTCCCATCTGAAAAAAAAAGAAAAAAAAAGCTATCTCTAAGGTCACATGGTTTGAAAACCCTTTCGGTTGCTGATAGCATAATGGTCTTTCAAACTAACTGGGGAAAGAAAATGATTTGATTTGCCAGACTCCTAAGTGTTGGTCACTAGGAGACAGGCATTTGTGCTTACGTTCAGGAACATTTCTGCATCAGCAAAGACAGAGAAAAGCATCTGCAGGCTGTAGGATTGGGCTATCTTATTTATGAGGCACTTTAGCATTACAAGTTCTCTGTAAAATCCCACAAATGCAAAGTGTTAGCAGCCACAAAAATAAAAGTCTCAAAATATGTGACGTATTTAAAATAAATGACACAGTTTACAGATACATGTGTAATTGCATCGTTTTATAGGATTTATAGGGTCATATGTGTTTTATAGGATTGCATTTATATTTACTTTTATTGTGTCCTTTATGCTTATTGTGTTTTTTTTATGCTGCGTCAGATCCGGAGGAACAATCTTTTTGTTCTGCTTTACGCTTGTGTATTGAAGAATGACAATAAATAATCCTAAATCTTGAATCTTATCCACGACTAATTAAAAAATTGAGCAGTTTCATTTTCTAAAAGGCGCACTGTGTAAAATAATGCAAAGGCATTGATATCAATTTGTGCCCTTGGAGAAGTGAAAGGTATTGTCATTTAAACTGGTGTTGCATTTGACGAGACACAATATTGCTGATGCTTGTTTCTGGATTTCAAACACCTGAGGGGAGACACAAAAGATTATCTCACACCCAGCCTGTGCAAAATCAAATCAAAATATCTTTGATACCAGTAATTCAGCCATATGAATTATCTTTTATAGTGTACTTTATAAATGACCCTTGGTTCCAGGGTACCATGGAAACACATGTGGTAACTTTAAACCTGAGGAGCTCATCCGCACAGCATCTAATTGCACATTCACAGTACTTCTCTATTTTAAATTTTACATTCTTTTCAAGAAAGATGGACTATTTTCTTGATAAAAAAATCTTTATTGTATTCTCATTTATGTGGAAATTGTTTTAAAGCTTTAAAGGTCATTGGATGAAGATAATTAGTTAGACAGAAATGGAATCCCTCTGTGCTTTGAGACCATTTATACCATCTGTCCCATGTTGGTCAAAAGTTACTTTGTAAGCATTAATAAATGTGTGCCATTATAAAATAGCATTACAGGGCTATTAGCACAAGAAAAGCGCACCATCTTAAAAGTTTCTTCCCCCAGGCAGTTAATCTGAATTTATTGCCCATTACACTGTTGACATTTACGGCAGCAATGACGGTCCTCCATCCTATTGGAGTTCAGGTCTTCCTTCATCATGTCAGTGGCTTCCTCTCTGTTTTCACTACTGTCATGCAAGTCCCAGCTGGAGACGTAGGAATACCATCACACTCAGATGTAGAGAAACTCTTCATTGTTGTTTCAGTAACAATTTTGTTGGACCAGTCAAGGTTGTTAGCCCTGAGCTGAACCTCCAAACTAGAAAGACTGGTGGACAACTCTTAGTCTGGCCTCTACCCTTTGACCTGTTTGGCATGGGTGACCCTACCAAGAGCCACAGTGTAAAGCCCTGACTCCAGCCAACATAGCTCTCCAGGTCATAGAGGTATGCAAGCCTGCAAACCATGACAAGGTTATGATCCTCTGGGAGGAGGCAGTTAATCTGATCAACCATAATAGCAACCCCCCTCTACCCCTTACCCACATCACCACACTGACTGGAAACACTTTAAGCCATATTTTATAATGCTGTTTACATTGTGAATAAATGGTAACATATCAGCCATGAAGAAATGGCAGAACAGACTTGCTGGGCTGAATGGCCCCATTCTGCTCCTATGTCTTATGGTCTGAATGCATACTGGTATTTATGAATTTATACATATTTTATTCCCTATGCATACTTCTACCTTTATTTTAATATAATTCTTTATTCTGAATTGTTGAATGTTGTGTTTTGTTGCATGTTGTGTCAGAACACCATGTCAAATTCCTAATAGGTTAAAATGTATAAAGTTGATCCTTGATCCTTAAATTGAATTTGAATTCTTGTAGTTGTGATTAATATTCCAGTTTTCTGAATTACTAGTCCAGTTTAGTAACTGTGATATTGTCATATCAGAACACCATAAAGCATTCTTTGTAGATAAAAATGAGCTGTCGTTGTTAACGCATGATAAATGAAATAAACCACAAAGAACATCATGAAGCTGATTTCATTAGGTGAAGTCATTACTTGGAGAGAGAGATATACCAGTGTATAAAACCAAAGCAAACCAGTGGGTCTGCGAGCATGGAACTCTGTAGTGTGGGTTGTGCTTGCCTCCAGACAGGGAATAATTTGGCAGGCTTTATTTTCTTTTCCCCTGGTGGTGACTGCAGCTTTCTTTCTCTTGTGTTTTCCTCTTTGCCAACATCAGACATGGATGGAGGAAGTTAACACAAAGTGTTTACAGAAAAAAAACACTCAGTCCAATTAATCCATGCAAAGTGACCCTCGTCACAGATCCAGGAACATGGTAACCAGAGGACATCTCTCAGCTCTTCTTACCTGTTGTGCCATTCAGTGACATCTGAATTGTGGTCGAAGTCTACGTCCCCATTCTGGGCTGGTATTATATAGTTATAGAGTCATACAGCACCATGTTCCAAAACTGGCCCTATTAGTCCATGTCAATTCAGGGTGACATCTAAACTAGTCCCATTTAGCTGCATTTGGTCCATATCCCTGTAAGAATTTCTTATTTCTGTGTTTGTTCAAGATCCTTTTAAGTGTTGTTAATGTACCTGCCTTACCCACTTCCTCTGGCAGCTCATTCCATATACTCTCCTGGTGAAAACATTCTCTTCCTGGTTCCTATTAAACCTCTCCTCTCTCACCTTAAATCTTATGCCATCTAGATCTCGATTCCACAACACTGGGCAAAAAGACTGCATATTCACCCTGTCGATACCCCTCATAGTTTTATACACCCTTATGAGATCTTTATTTATCTCATTTTAGATTAAGATACAGCACGGTAACAGGCCCCTCTGCTCCAAGGAGCTTGGGCTGCCCAATTACACCTATGTCTCCAATTAACTTACCAACCCATACTGTATGTCCTTGGAAAGTAGGAGGAAACTGGAGCACTCTGAGGAAGCCCATTCAGAGAGCATACAAACTCCTTACAGACAGTGGAAGGAATTGAACTCAGGTCACTGGCTCTGTAACAGCGTTACACTACTACACTGCAGTGCCACCCGCATTTTCCTAACGTCACACCTCAGTTCCCTAACCTCCAATCTGCTCAACATCTCCCCACAACTTAGGCCCTTAATTTCTGGCAGCATTTTCTTAAATCTCATTTGCAATTTTTCCAGCTTAATGGTATCTTTCATTTGACAGGGCGAACAAGATTCAAGATTATTTATTGTCATTCTTCAGTACTGAGCTGGCTAATGAGTGGAGGTATTGATCTGCTGAATGGACTGGGGGAAGTAACTGCTTTTGAGTATGGTGGATGCTCCGTAGCCCCTTCCCTGATGGAAGAGGACAAACAGTCCTTAAGCAGGGTGGGGAGAGGATCCTTTAAGATATTGCTAGCCTTTTTCCTTGACAGCGGGCAGGCTGGTGCTGGTGATGCACTGGGCAGCTTAAACGACCTTTTGTCGAGGCCTCCTGTCTGCCGGAGTGCAGCTTCGGCACCACACAGCGATGAAGCATGTTAGGATGCTCTCAACTCTGCCTCTGTAGAAAGTTGTGAGTACTGATGCACAAAGATCTGTTCTCTTCAGCCCCGTCAGGAAACTGAACACAATGTTCCAAACGTGGCCTCTCCAACATTAGGTACGTCAATTAATTTTAAAAAATCTTTGATCTCAGACATAAAATTAAAAGATATCATTGTAACAAGTTCAGTATTAGGGATTCTGCAGAATGTTCAATCCCATTGACAACTCCTCTGCAAATGGAACAACCCAAGCTTGCAGGAAGCACACCTGAGACAATGTTCAGGCCATGGTATATAAGCCACAGGTAATTCAGGCCATAAAATTCCAGGCAATGACCCTCTCCAACATGAGAACGTTGAAACACAAGAGCAATACACACAAGACGCTGGAGAAACCCAGCAAGTCAGGCAGCGTATATGGAGGAGAGCAAGCAGTCAATATTTCAGGCCAAGACCCTTCATCAGAAATGGAAAGGAAGGGGGAGGAGGTGGAATACAAGCTGGCAGGTGATGGGTTAGACCAGGTTCAGCGGGAGGGGGTGGGTAGGGAAGGAGGATGAAAGAAGCTGGCAGGTCATAGGTTAGACCAGGGGAGTGGGTGGGTAGGGAAGGAGGATGAAAGAAGCTTGCAGGTGATAGGTGAAAACAGTGAAGGACTGAAGAAAAAGGAATCTGATAGGATAGGATAGAGAATGATGGAAGAAAGGGAAGGAGGAGAGGCACCAAGGAGGTGAGTATAAACAACTATCCTTGACATTCAATAGACAATAGACAATAGGTGCAGGAGTAGGCCATTTGGCTCTTCGAGCCAGCACTGCCATTCACTGTGATCATGGCTGATCATCCACTATCAGTATCCAGTTCCTGCCTTATCCCCATAACCTTTGATTCCACTATCTTTAAGAGCTCTATCCATCTCTTTCTTGAAAGCATCCAGAGACTTGGCCTCCACAGCCTTCTGGAGCAGAGCATTCCATATATCCACCACTCTCTGGGTGAAAAAGTTTTTCCTCAACTCCGTTCTAAATGGCCTACCCCTTATCCTTAAACTGTGGCCTCTGGCTCTGGACTCACCCATCAGCGGGAACATGCTTCCTGCCTGCAGCGTGTCCAATCCCTTAATAATCTTATATGTTTCAATAAGATCCCCTGTCAGCCTTCTAAATTCCAGACTATACAAGCCCAGTTGCTCCAATCTTTTGACATATGACAGTCCTGCCATCCCGGGAATTAACCTTGTGAATCTACGCTGCACTCCCTCAATAGCAAGAATCTCCTTCCTCAAATTTGGAGACCAAAACTGCACACAGTAGTCCAGGTGTGGTCTCACCAGGGCTCTGTACAGCTGCAGAAGGACCTCTTTGCTCTTATACTCAACTCCCCTTGTTATGAAGGCCAGCATGCCATTAGCTTTCTTCACTGCCTGCTGTACTTGCGTGCTTGCTTTCAGTGACTGATATACAAGAACACCTAGATCTCGTTGTACTTCCTCTTTTCTTAACTTGACTCCATGCAGATAATAATCTGCCTTCCTGTTCTTACCACCAAAGTGGATAACCTCACATTTATCCACATTAAACTGCATCTGCCATGCATCAGCCCACTCACCCAGCCTGTCCAACTCACCCTGCATTCTCATAACATCCTCTTCACATTTCACACTGTCACCCAGCTTTGTGTCATTGGCAAATTTGCTAATGTTACTTTTAATTCCCTCATCTAAATTATTAATATATATTGTAAACAGCTGTGGTCCCAGCACTGAACCCTGTGGTACCCCACTGGTCACCACCTGCCATTCCGAAAGGGACCTGTTAATCACTACTCTTTGCTTTCTGTCAACCAGCCAATTTTCAATCCATGTCAGTACTCTGTCCCCAATACCATGTGCCCTAAATTTGCCTACTAATCTCCTATGTGGGACTTTTATCAAAGGCTTTCTGAAAGTCCAGATACACTACATCCACTGGCTCTCCCTTGTCCATTTTCATAGTTACATCCTCAAAAAATTCCAGAAGATTAGTCAAGCACGATTTCCCCCTCATAAATCCATGCTGACTCGGACCGATCCTGTTACTGCTATCCAGATGTGTCGTAATTTCATCTTTTATAATTGACTCCAGCATCTTTCCCACCACCGACATCAGGCTAACCGGTCTATAATTCCGTTTTCTCTCTTCCTCCCTTCTTGAAGAGAGGGACAACATTAGCTACCCTCCAATCCACAGGAACTGATCCTGAATCTACAGAACATTAGAAAATGATTACCAATGCGTCCACGCTTTCTAAAGCCACCTCTTTAAGTACCCTGGGATGCAGATTATCAGGTCCCAGGGACTTATCAGCCTTCAGACCCAACAGTCTATCCACACCATTTCCTGCCTAATATAAATTTCCTTCAGTTCATCCATTACCCTATGTCCTTTGGCCACTATCATATCTATTATATCAATATTATATATTCAATGCCATTACTATCACTGAGTCTCCCATTATAATTTCCAGGGGAATGCCATTGACCAAAAACTGAATGAGACCCGCAATAAAGTTGCTGTGGCTACAAGAGAGGTTTGGAGATTGGATATCATGCAGTAAATGAGCCCCTTTCTGACATCCCAAAGCTTTTCCATCATCTTCCAAGCTCCTTAGGGATTTGAAGGAATACTTTCTACTTGCTCAGATGAGTGTGATACCCATATCTGTCAAGAAGCTTGACACCAAACAGGTCATCTATCTATCACCCTAACTATACATTCCCTCCATCACCGCTGAACACAGTGGCTGTCGTACGTACCATGAACAAAATGCACTGTGGTTCCTTGTACAGGCTTCTCCAACACCATCTTCCAAGCCTGTGATGTCCAACACCAAAGGACAAGGGCAGCAAATCAATGAGGAATGCTTCAACCTATGGATTCCACCTCAAGTCACCCATCATCCTGACTTGGAAATGTATCACCCCTAGGTCTGAATCCTGGAACTTCCTACCCTACCAGTGGACCAGTGGAAGGACCTTCAGCAGAAGAACGGTGGCAATTCAAGAGATAGCTCATCCCAATTTTTGAGAGGCAATATGTATGAGCAAAAAATACTGGCCCTACCAGCAATGCTTAGATCTTGGAAACACAATCAACAGGAATTTTGCAGGAAAATTTTGCGGTTTAATTGTTAATTAGTTGTGGAAAATTCTCATACCCTCCCCATTTCCACACTAACCTTGTCCTCCTTGGCTTCCAGGGTGAGGCCAAGTGCAAAATGTCCTCCAGACCTCATTCTGTTCTTCTAAACTCAAGAGAAATTTGGATGAGTTCACTCAGTCTCACTTTATATGGTAAAACAATCAGCCCTGGAATCAACTGAGTGAATCTTCATGGCTCTCCCTGAATTAGAAGTACGTCTTTTTGTATGTAGATCATAAGTATACATAATATTCCAGGTGTAGTCCCACCAAAGCCTGATATAATTTCTGTTAGATTTCTTAATACTTGCTTTGAAATCTTCTGATAGTAAAGGCCAAAATACCATTCACCTTCCTAATCACCTCCTGCACCTGCATATCGGTCTTCAGTGACTTAATTAACAAGGATACCTTGGTCCCTTTGAACATGAAGATTATAGCTCACCAGTTAAAAAGTACTCTGCTCTTCAGTTTTGTACTGAAACAATGACATCAGTTTTTTCACGTTATTTTCCATCTTCCGCATTCTTTCCCACTCACTTAACTTGAAGCCCTTTTACATCCTCCTCTGTACTCAGAGACCTACTCAGTTTTGTGTCACCATCAGACTTGGGAATATGCCATTTGGTTCGCTCAGACAAATCGTTGACCTTGAACGTAGAACATATAACAGTATAGCACAGGAGCAGTACATGTCCCGTATGGCACTTCCCTCAGATGAACTCATCAGGGAAACTGTTAAGTATCCTGCATTTTCATATCTTACAGGAGCACTGTCTTAGTTACCATGCTGCCTTCCTCTTCTCGTCTAGCTTGTTACATCTTTGCTTCTAACTTCTCAAGCTTAAGTTCCACAATCAAATCAATTATTGCAGATGACTCAGCACCCTTGGCCTCTCCTGTTGAGCCAAAGCCTCCCACTCAAATCCTGGTTCACTCCAATAATGGCTGCTCCATTTAAACCCAGCTTATAAATCATAATCAGCTGATCATAAGCACTGATTCCTGAGGTGTTTCACCAATCACAATTTGAGAACGATCTGCATGTTCCCACAATTTGCTTTCTGTCCAATGGCTAGTTCTCAATCTGTGCCAGTATATTATACTCAATGCATTGTATCCCAACATTTTTATTTGAATAACCTTCTCTCTGTGATCTTGTGGATCCTTTCTGAAAACCCAAATATGTCACTTCTACTAGTTCCCCTTATCTACTGCAAGCCATATCCTCAAAGGATGCCAGTAAATTTTCCATTCATTAATTTGCGCCAGCTCCACTTGATTCCTTCATTTCTCTGGTCAATTCTGTCATAAAACATTGAAGGTGCTTGATTACAACATTATTCTTTATCGATCCCTGTATTTTTTTCTACTACTGATATTTGGTATCGATAGTTTCTTGTTGTTTCCCCTCCTTTCTTAAATACTAGGATCACATTTTCCTCGTTACCATCTGATAGACAGGAAAAGTTCCAGAACTCCTTAAACTTTGGAAGATGATAATCAGAAGATTCACAATCTCTATTTTGGGGCAGATTCACATGGGTGTGGGGGGAAGAGCTATTTTACAGATGGGAAAGCAGAAAGCCTCAGGCAACAGAACCTCAACAATTTATGCTCTGCTTGTGCTCACGAGGAGAAGTGCCTTATTCACTTCAGAAGATGTTTTCTGCCAAATTTCATTGAGCAGGTGCCAATAGTGATGACTCAGAAAGCTAGTCAGGTCCTGGTGAAATTCCAGAAGCTTGATCTGCATATATTAATGAGGCTGTTGATGGAATTAGGCAGGCAGCTCTCAGGTCCACATGACCATAAGATATAAGAACAGAATTTGGCCATTTGACCTATTTGGTCTGCTCCGCCATTCCATCCTGGCTGATTCATTTCCCCTCAGCCCTAATCTGCCTTCTCTCCGTAACCTTTCTTACACTGACTATTCAAGAATCTATCAACCTCTGCCTTAGATATACCCAGTGACTTGGCCTCCACAGCTATATGTGGCAATGAAATCCACAGATTCATGACTCTCTGGCTAAAAAAATCCTTCTCACCTCCATTCTAAATGGATGTCCCTCAATTCTGAAGCTGTGCCCTCTGGTCCTAGACTGCCCCATTATAGGAAATATCCTCTCCACATCCACTCTATTTAGGCCTTTCAAAATTCGATAGGCTTCAATGAGATTCCCCCCACCCCACCCACCCCATTCTTCTGAATTCCAGTGAGTACAGGCCCAGAACCATCAACTGGTCCTCATATGATAACCTTTTCATTCTAGACTCATTCTTGAACCTTCTCTGAACGCATTCCAATGTGAGCATATCCTTTATTAGATGAGGTGCCCAAAACTGCTCATGATGCTCTAAGTGAGGTCTCACCAGTGCCTTATAAAGCCTGAGAATTACATCTTTACTTTTATTTTCTAGTCCTTTCAAAATGAATGCTAACATTGCATTTTCATGAGGACTCCCAAGTCCCATAGCACCTCAGATTTTTATTATATTCTTTGAAGGATCGTCTGAAGAAGTTAGCGCAGTGAACAACACAACCAAAGGCAACGTCCTTCAGACAGTTCACCAAACTATTTCTTTTACTTCTTCTTCTTTCAAATATAATTCTGCTACTAAGCTCGGAGCCTACGAGTTACATTTTGATGGTGTGTTTTTGGGCCAATTGAGTGACCTGACACTTTGCTGTCTCTGAGGGAGTTTGGTGAGGTTTTGAGTGGAGGGTGCGGCCTGGAGACGGGGCACAGGCCTATGATCGTCTCTTTTTCTTGCCGATCTCACCAATTAAAACACCAAGCAGGACTGAAATCAACGAGGAAAGTGAGAGTGTGTTCAGCTCCATCTGCATGGGTTTGACTGGTCTCTCTCTCTCTCTCCCACTCACATTCTCGCAGAGGAAGGTGCCAGAGTGTTGGGTCTTGGACAAGGTTTAATGGATGCAGATTGTGGATTGGACTCTGTGGTTGATGTTATGATGTGTTTCTGGTTACTTCATTTTTTATTACTATTTTGTGCGATTTTGCTTGGGGTGGTCTGACCCTGCAACCTGAAGTCAACAAACAACATATTATTAAATCGAATTGAACTGAACTAAACTGAACATTCTGAGATTGTTTCAATGACTGTGTCATTTGATGGTTTATAATCTGTGTTCCTCACTCATTTTTGTTGTTTGAGTAATTTGTTCTTTTTTTGCCCTTTGGTTGTTTGATGTTTTCCTTGAATGGGTTCCATGGTGCTTCTTTGTTTTATGGCTGTCTATGGGAAGACAAATTTCAGGGTTGTATATTGCATACATACCTTGATAATAAATGTACTTTGAACTTTGAACTTTGAGTTTAGCACAATGGTGGCTGGTTAAAGTTCGAAGTTGAAAGTAAATTCATTATCAAAGTACACCACATACAATGCTGAAATTCATTTCATTTGGGCATACTCAGCAAATCTATCGAATATTAACTAAAACAGGATCAATGAAAGATCAGCTAGAGTGCAGACGACAACAAACTGTGCAAATGCAAATATAAATAAATAGTAAGAAATAATAAGATAATGAAATAACAAGATAAAGAGCCATTAAAGTTGGTCCATTGATTGTGGGAACATCTCAGTGGATGGGCAAGTGAGTGTTCAAGAGCCTAATGGTTGTGGGATAGTAAATGTTCTTGAAACTAGTTCTTGGCCCTTTATCAAGTCTTACTTCAGTGGTTGGTAAGTTGATGGAGAAGATCCTGACAGGCAGGATTTATGAACATTTGGAGAGGCATAATATGATTAGGAATAGTCAGCATGGCCTTGTCAGAGGCAGGTCATGCCTTACGAGCCTGGTTGAATTTTATGAGGATGTGACTAAATGCATTGATGAAGGTAAGAGCAGTAGATGTAGTGTATATGGATTTCAGCAAGACATTTGATAAGGTACCCCATGCAAGGCTTATTGAGAATGTAAGGAGTCATGGGATCCAAGGGGACATTGCTTTGTCGATCCAGAACTGGCTTGTCCACAGAAGGCAAAGATGGGTCATATTTTGCATTGAGGTTGGTGACTAGTGGTGTGCCTTAGGGATCTGTTCTGGGATTCCTTCTCTTTGTGATTTTCATAAATGACCTGCATAAGGAAGTGAAGAGACGGGTTAGTAAATTTGCTGATGAGACAAAGGTTGGGGATGTTGTGGATAGTGTGGAGGGCTGTCAGAGGTTACAGCAGAACATCGATAGGATGCAAAACTGGGCTGAGAAGTGGCAGATGGAGTTCAACCCAGATAACTGTGAGGTGGTTCAGTTAGGTAGTCAAATATGATGGCAGAATGTAGTATTAATGGTAAGACTCTTGGCAGTGTGGAGGATCAGAGGGATCCTGGGTTCTGAGTCCATAGGACGCTCAAAGCAGCTGTGTAGGTTAACTCTGTGGTTAAGGCAGCATACGGTGTATTGGCCTTCATCAATCGTAGGATGGAGTTCAAGAGCCGAGAGGTAATGTTGCAGCTATATAGGACCCTGGTCAGCCCCCACTTGGAGTACTGTGCTCAGTTCCGGTCACCTCACTACAGGAAGGATGTGGAAACTATAGAAATGGTGCAGAGGAGATTTACAAGGATATTGCCTGGATTGGGGAGCTTGCCTTATGAGAATAGGTTGAGTGCACTCGGCCTTTTCTCCTTGGAGCAATGAAGGATGAGAGGTGACCTGATGGAGGTGTATAAGATGATGAGAGGCATTGATCGTGTTGATAGTCAGAGGCTTTTTCCCAGGGCTGAAATGGCTAACACGGGAGGGCACAGTTTTAAGGTGCTTGGAAGTAGGTAATTTGGAGAATACTTTAGAGAATACTTTATACTTTATTGTCGCCAAACAATTGACACTAGAACGTACAATCATCACAGTGATATTTGATTCTGCGCTTTTCGCTCCCTGGTTACAAATATTAAATATTAAAAATAGTAAAAATTAGTAAATATTAAAAATTTAAGTTATAAATCATAAATAGAAAATAGAAAAATGGAAAGTAAGGTAGTGCAAAAAAACCAAGAGGCAGGTCCGGATATTTGGAGAGTACGGCCCAGATCCGGGTCAGGATCCGTTCAGCAGTCTTATCACAGTTGGAAAGAAGCTGTTCCCAAATCTGGCCGTACGAGTCTTCAAGCTCCTGAGCCTTCTCCCGGAGGGAAGAGGGATCAAAAGTGTGTTGGCTGGGTGGGTCGTGTCCTTGATTATCCTGGCAGCACTGCTCCGACAGCGTGCGGTGTAAAGTGAGTCCAACGATGGAAGATTGGTTTGTGTGATGTGCTGGGCTGTGTTCACAAACTTCTGCAGCTTCTTCCGGTCTTGGACAGGACAACTTCCATACCAGGTTGTGATGCACCCTTGAAGAGTGCTTTCTACGGTGCATCTATAAAAATTAGTGAGGGTTTTAGGGGACAGGCCAAATTTCTTTAGTTTTCTTTGGAAGTAAAGGCACTGGTGGGCCTCCTTGGCAGTGGACTCTGCTTGGTTGGACCAAGTCAGGTCATTTGTGATATTGACCCCAAGGAACTTAAAGCTTTTGACCCGTTCCACTTGTGCACCACCAATGTAAATTGGGTTGTGCGGTCCGCTACTCCTTGTGAAGTCAACAACCAATTCCTTCGTCTTGCTGACGTTGAGGGATAGGTTATTGTCTTCACACCATGCCACCAGATTCTTAATTTCCTCTCTGTACTCAAACTCATCATTACCCGAGATACGGCCTACAATGGTTGTGTCATCAGCAAACTTGTATATTGAGTTTGATGGAAACTTGGCTACAAAATCATGGGGGTACAGTGAGTACAGCGGGGGGCTGAGTACACAGCCTTGTGGGGCACCGGTGCTCAGAGTGATTGTAGAGGAGAGCTTGTCCCCTATTTTTACAGCCTGGGTCCTGTCTGTGAGGAAGTTGAAGATCCAGCTGCAGATCCGAATGCTAAGGCCCAGGTTCCGGAGCTTAGGAATCAGTTTATTAGGAATGATGGTATTAAAGGCAGAGCTGTAGTCAATGAAAAGGAGCAGAGAAGATGTCACGGGTAAGTTTTTTACACAGGTTGGTGAGTGCATGGAATGGGCTGCCGGTGATGGTGTTGGAGGCGGATACAATATGGTCTCTAAGAGACTCTTGGCTAGGTATATGGAGCTTAGAAAAATAGAGGGCTATGGGTAACCCTAGGTAATTTCTAAAGTAAGTACATGTTTGGCATAGCATTGTGGGCCGAAGGGCCCGTATTGTGCTGTTGGTTTTCTATCTTTCTATGTTTCTAGAACATGTAAAGTCTATAGGGTGCAGATTAAAACATTTCCACTAGTGGGAGAATCTTGAATAGTAGGAAGTAGTTCATAGTCATTAAGTCATACAGCAGAGAAACCGGCCCCTTGGCTCAAAGATGCTCAGACAAACTAATTGCTCTTGTCCATGTTTGGCCCATACTCTTCTGAACCTTTCCTGTCCACATAACTAGAGAAAGTCATTGAGTCATACAGCACAGAAACTGGCCCTTTGACCCAACTGGTCCACGCAGGCCAAGATGTCCAGCCAAGCTAGTTCTGTTGCCTGTGCTTGGCCCATATCCTTCTAAATCTTCCCTATCCACATAACTAAAGAGAGTCATACAGTCATCAGTAAACTCATGTTGGCCAGTGAGTTAGTCCCATCTGCATGTGTTTGTCCTATAGCCTTCTAAATCTCTCCTATTTATGTACCTATCTACCTACTTACCTGCTGCCTATTTCGCTGCTGGCATTTAGGGCTTCCTTCATCATGCCAGTAGCTTCCTCTTGGTTTTCACTACTGTCAGCCGTTTTCACTACTGTCAGCCATGCAAGCTCTGGGTGGAGACTCAGGAATACTATTGCACACAGATGGAAAAGGATCCTTCATTGGTGTTTCCATAACAGTTTTGTTTTACCAGTCAGGGTTGTTAGCCCCTGAGCTGACCCTGGAGGTTCGGTGACCCTAGAATCTTGACTCCAGCCAACATAACTCTCTGGGTCTTTGAGACAAGCAAGCCTTCAAACCATGACAAGGTTGTGATCCTCTTGGACGTGTATACCTACCTAGTTGGCTTTTAAGGGCATGGTGGCACAATGCTTTATGATACAAGTGACCCTGCCTCAATTTCTGCCGCTGCCAATATGGAGTTTGTACGTTCTCCCCGTGACTATGTTGGTTTCCTCCCACAGTCCAAAGATGTAGCGCTTGGTAGTGTTATGGTCCGGTCTGTGAAATCCGCATTCTGGTTCACAGACCAGTCCATGTTCCTTAATCCAGGTTTTCTCGTTTTCCCCAGTTTCTGTTGAGGCAGCTGATTCTTGTTGGGCTGGTTTCATAAATAACTTCAGGATTCAGCCTCTGGCTGCTGGATTGTTCCTGTCCATACCCTCTGTCTGTATCCCTCCCCTTCCTCTTCCTTCTGTTGCCTCGCCTCGCCTCGCCTGTAAACCTTGCCTGCACTGCTGTCAAGTTCCATCGCCGGAGCAAGATAAAGAACTGTCTACCATTGTTTTGAACTGTCTCTGTGCCCATTCCTTCACTAGGTAGGTCTGGCTGTTTGCTGCTACCTAGTGTTGGGATCTGTCTTTGTGTCCTTGCCTTTTCTAGGTAGGTCTGGCCGTTTGCCGCTACCTAGTATTGGAAACCGTCTGTATCCACGCCTTCACTAGGTAGGTCCAGCAGTTTGCTGCTACTTAGTGCTGGGAACTGTCTGTGTCCATGCCTTCACTAGGTAGATCCAGTTGTCTGCTGCTGCCTTGTGTTGGGAACCGTCTTGTCGTATTCTGCATTCTGTGTAATGAGTCCCGGCCCTACGTCCTGTACCCAAGGAGGAGTCCTGGCTCTGTGTTCCATGTTTCTGCCTCCCTCTCGACCAAGGCCCTGCATTCATGCCTCTCCCTCGACCAAGTCAAGGCTTTGGAGTTTCGTCCAGTGCTAGCCATGATCCAAGAACCTTGCCCTGTCCGAGCCATGGCTTTGTGTTCTCATCTTGTCCGTGTGTCTCATCCAGCCCAGGAGTACTTTGCCCAGCCTGGTGCTGGGGATCCCTTGTCCTGTGCTGGGGTTCCCTTGTCCTGTCCAGGAGTCTCACATCCCGTCCTGTTGCCTCTCCTCGTCCTGTAGCTACGTCTTGTCCTCACCTAGTTCTGGAGTCTGAGCCCAAGTCACATCCCAGGTTCTGGGTCCTTTCCCAGTCTCTGGCTCAGAGTCCATACCCAAGCCTCAAAGAAACCCAAGCCGTGAAGAACCCAAGCCATGTCCAGTCCTGTAACCACGTCATGTCCTTGCCTAGTTCCGGGGTCCGAGCCCGAGTCGAGACCCAGGTTCTGGGTCCTTGTCCAGTCTCTGGCTCGGAGTCCAAGCCCAGGCTCCTAGTTCCAAGTTCCATGTCCTGGTTCTGCTATCCTTGTCAAGTCCTAGCCCAGGCCCCATATCCTTGTCTTGTCCAGGGCCTGTGTCATGTCCAGCATCCTTTCTTCCCCACTTCTCTTGCTTAACTCTAGTCCTAGTCCTGTTCCTTGTTCTTCAGTGTCTGGGTCTGCTCCCAGAGCCCCCCATTATGACAGGAAGGTTAAATGGTCATCGTAAATTGTCCTGTGATTAAGCTAGGATTAGATCAGGGGATTGTTGGGTGGAACGGCTCGAAGTGCTGGATGGGCCTGTTCCATGCTCTACCTCAATGACTGAATGAATTGAATGAATAAATAAATAAACACTGCTAATTCCTGGCAGCTGGTTCTAAATATGCACAATATTTTGCAAGAAGCACCTGCCCTGATGTCCCTTTTAAATCTCTCACCTCTGACCTTAAATTTCATGCATTCTTGGTTTTAGCACCTCCTCCCTGGGGAAAAACCTGTCTATGGCCCCTCGTGTTCTTTTACACCTCTATCAGGCCACTCCCAATTCTCCTCCATTCAAGGGAGTAACGTCCTAGTCTACAGAAGCTTGCCTTGTAACTCAGGCTCCAAGTGCAGGCAGCGTACAGGTAAATATTTTCTAGTTTCATAACTGAATAATAACCACTCCCTGTGAAAATTAGGAAATAGTCATTTAATATGTGTGTTGGAACTTCTGGGGGAAAAAGGGTGGTGACCTCCTGGCATTTTCTAACCTGGAGTGTTCTGGAGTCAAGATTGTTGAAGATATATTTTTGAATGATCAGGGAAACAAGTGCAATTGGGAACTAGCACAGAAAGTGAAGCGTGCTGGGGATAGATCAGACATGATCATATTGGATGGTGAGCCAGGTTCGAGCCCTGAGGTGGGCAGGAAGGGCCTACAATGGGTTGTCAACACTGCTGAACACACTAAAGGCACCAGGTACCTGCCATCAAGGACATATATATTGAAATGTGCCAGAAAAAGGCCAGTAACATCAAGAAGGGTCCTACCCCACCCCCCTTCTCATGGACTGTTTGTCCCACTTCCATCAGTGAAACACCAGGACCACCACACTCAACAATAGTTAATTTCCCCAAGCAGTAAGGTTGGTCAACACCTCCACCCACTAACCCACCCCTCCACAAACCCCATCACCAACCACTACTTTATCATTTCCTGTCAGTCACCTTGTGTACAGACACTCTTGAGCCTCAAGACATTCAATGGACATACAATCAATCTATGTACATAATCTATATATTCTTACGTACTTATATTTATTGTATATTTTTATTTTGTGTTCTTTATCTTGTGTATTTTTTATGCTGCCTTGGATTCCGAGTTACAGTTATTTCATTCTCCTTTACACTTGTGCTCTGGAAATGACATTCAACAGTCATGAATTTTGAATCTTGAGAGGCTGTGGCTCCTTATTCATTTTTTTTTATTTTCTAGTGTTATAAATACATTATATACCTATATCTTATATTTATAATATTCTGTTTTCTCATATTCTTATATTTGAACATTAGGACTCAGTTAAGATGGCAGTGAGCAGGGAGAGAACAGGCAAACCTCTGCACAACTACTGTACTTTATCTGTGTACACATTTTGTTCACGTAGGCCAGGGCGGAATAAAATTCACCCATTCAATGTTCAAAGTTCAAAGTAAATTTATTATCAAAATACATGCATGTCATCATATATAACCCTGAGATACACTTCCTTGTGGGCATACTCAATTAATCCAATAAATCCAATGGATCCAATAATCCATCCTGAAACAATGTTATAATTCAGTGAAGCACTTCATCACATTAAAGGCGATGTTTGATTCAAGTTGGTTTTTTGACTTTGTTGTAATTGGGTCCAATATCCCCAAGACTTAGAAATTCAAGAATTTACAAGGAAGGAAAGAAAGAAAGAGGAGGGAGGAAGGAAGGAAGAAATGAAGAAAGGAAATAAGGAAGAAAGAAATGAAGGAAGGAAGAAAGAAATGAAGAAAGAAAGGGAGGAACGAAAAGATAGATAACAGATACATTAGTACATATATAAACCTAAAGACAAACCTTAGTTAGGACTTTGTTCTTGACTGCCATTCCAGTTAAACCTACCCACTTTCGATGGAGAATATTTCAGTGTGGTTTAAGAATCTGGCTGGAAGATTATGCAGAACAAATCCAACGGTCACCAGGAAGAAGCATTTACACTAGACATCCCCGCTCACATAATGTATTCTCCAGTGCTGGATGAAAGCCACATGTATTTCATCATAGCTTTGCAGGTTGATACAGATACATTTAGCAGAGATACATTCAAACAAGTGGACTGGTCAAGAACCACGAGTACTGTTATTTCTGCACATTTAATTGGAATATTAACTTTTTTGCAGCATTTGCTGCCTGACCACAGTTTGTGTCACTTTTTCTGCTGAACACAGTTGGTGTGACATGACAACATAACCTCGCTTGTGAGAAAAGACCACTGAATAATTAAAATATTCACATTAAGCAAAAGCAGAGAGATAAAATGGGAAGCATCACAATTTGAATGATATGATCGAAACATAAAACAGTTGACACTGAATAAAATATCTATCTCACTTATGTACTTTATTTTATATTTGTCTTTGAAATATATTTCAATGAATATCTATTCCCCAGTTTCTCTTGCCCAATTCTCGAAGGCTCCAGCACCGCTCTCACTCCACCACAGTTACTAAGTGGCAAGGGTGTGAGAGCTCAGACGACTAGTATCTGATTGCAACAGGCACTGCAGCTAAATCTGGCTCTCCCATTATCGTCATTAACATGATGCATGAGTCGATGATTCACATTCAGGAATATAGGAACCTTGGCACAGTTGTAATTACTAAATCCCTGGATCTGCAGTCATAGAGTTACAGTACCCTACAACACAGAAAAACGACCTTCAGCCTGTGTAGTCCATGCCGAACTATTAATCTGCCTAGTCCCATTGACCTACACCCAGACCATTGACCTCCACACCTCGCCCATCCATGTACCTATCCAAATTTCTGCTAAATGCTGAAATCGAACCTGCACCCACAACTTCCACTGGCAGCACATTTCATACTCCTGCCACCCTGTGTGTGAAGAATTTCCCCCTCATGTTCCCCTCAGAAATTTTACCTTTCACCCTTAACCCATGACCTCTAGTTTCAGTCTCACCCAACCTCAGTGGAAAAGGCCTGCTATACATCTGTCTATAACCCTCATAATCTTGTTTGCTTAGGAATTTTTCACTGGGAATGTTCCTGTAGTTTGTACTCAGCCAACACAACACTGAACAGGAATATCCCAAACCAGTAAATGGCCTAGTTCCAAAATTCATCTATGCTGAAATAAAGTTGAATATCTGATTATAATTCTGTGCAATTTGCTTTTACCCACACACAGAGAAGTCTGGTCAAACCTACGTCTTTTGGAGTCTTCTCATTATGAGAGGTGTTGTATGACATGGGCAGTCATGGTCTTTCCATGACCATGATTGTTCTTGGTAAAACTTTTCTACAGAAGTGGTTTGCCACTGGCTCCTTCTGGGCAATGTCTTTACAAGACGGTTGTTACCAAAACACTTCAGAGACTGTCTGCCTGGCATCAATAGTCACAATACCAGAACTTGTGATATGCACAAGCTGCTCATATGACCAGCAACCACCTGCTCCCATGGCTTTGTGTGACCCTGATCCTGGGCTAAGCAGGTGCTACACCTTGCTCAAGGGTGAACTATAGGCTAGCGGATGGAAGGAGCATCTTGCATCTCCTTTGGTAGAGATATATCTTCACCCTACCACCCTCTACCTTCTGGTGTAGATAGATCAATTCCAACCTGCTTTCTCCATGTGTGAAATAGTGTCAAATTTAGTTCGATTGTCCATCTAACAAATAACTGTGTGATGTTTTATTGCATTAAAGGAATGTATCACAAAATTTTGGGTGGATATAAATTGATGGCTTGAAGCAGAATGGCCAGAGGGAAGAGTACTGGATTGGCTAATACAGGAGGTAACAGGGGGCATCTGAGACTTCAGCAGCAGGGAAGGAGTTTGGGAAAATCCTGAAGGAATTTCAACAGAGAGGATGAGGAAGAGTGTGTAGGAAATTTGAGAGTAAATGAAAGATCAGAGAATCTAAGAAGAAAAGCAAGTGCAGGTCCTGTGCCCATCAGGTTCACCTCGCCATTTAGTAAAATCAAGGCTGATTCGATGCCTCATCCATGTTTCAGCCTAATTACCACATTCCCAGGCTGGTTTAGTGACCAGTCTCCACTGCATCCAGTAACTAAGCCACTGGAAGTAGGGAAATCCAAAGTTTTAAAGAGAGAGTTCTAAGGAAATCTCTCCTCTTGTCATACTTGAAACAGACAATCTCTTGTCCTGAAGTAATTCTCCTCTGATTTGGCATCCTTCAGCTGTTGGAAATGACTGCTTGGAACTTCCTCTGTTGAAGTAGAAGGTGATATAGGCCATTCAGAGCCTTGTGTTTGCTCTACTGTACAGGAACTTTGGTTTATTGATCATGAAAGAACGTCTCTCTGGTGCTTATCATTTCCTCCCCCCCCCCTTCCCTTTTCCCAACCATGATTCCTCTACCCCTGCCTCTTTCCCTCTCTCAGTCTACCATAGAGACCCATATCAGAATGAGGTTTATCATCACTCATACATGTCATGAAATTTGTTTTTTTCTTTGCAGCAGTACAGTGCAATACATAAAATTACTACAGCACTGTGCAAAAGCCTTAGGCACCCTAGCCTACCTTTTTGCAAAGTACTGAATGCTTATGGTCCTATGGTTATTGATGGCAAGGTCTTCTCTTTAAAGTTGGTGGCGTATTCCTCTTTTTCAACAGCTTTCCAGGGTGAGGAACCAATCAGAATCACAGAAACATCATCACAAAATTAGTTCTTTTGTGGCAGTAGTACAGTGCAAGACAAAAAACTGTAAGTTACAATAATAGATACAATAAGAATTAGTACAAAACAGGAAAAGTGAGGTGGTTTTCATGAGTTTATAGACCATTCAGAAATCTGATGTTGAGGGCTCCTAGAACATTGAGTCTTCACACTCAACAATGGAGGAGATGCCAATCGAGTGGAATGTTTATCAGGCATAGGGTTGACGCTGCAGTTATCTGGGCAAATAACAAGCATTCAATTTGAGTTTGTTGTCTTATGCACAAGTACAGAGAGATACAGGTACAATAAAAAACTTATTCACAGCAGCATCACAGACGTATTGGTACAGACAACAAACACAATAAAAATGTACATAAATTATATATAAATTAAATCCATGGTGAAACAAAAGATTGTCAAAATCAAGACTTTAGATAAAAAAAAGAAAAAAAGCCACAATCAGAGACAAGTCCATGATGGTGCAAGAGGTGGTCAGTTCAGGAACATTATGGCTGTAGGAAAGTAACTGCTTCTGATCATGATGATATGGGAAATTAAGTTTCTATACCTCCAGCCGGACAATAGCAGCAAGAAGAGAGTCTGACCATAAGATATAGGAACAGAACTAGGCCATTTGGCCCATTGAGTCTGCTCCACCATTCAATCATGGGCTGATCCATTTGCCGTCTCAGTCCTAATCTCCTGTTTTCTCCCTGTATCCCTTCATGCCCTGACTAATCAAGAACCTATCAACGTCTGCCTTAAATATACCCAATGACTTGGCCACCAGAGCTGCCTGTGGCAATGAATTCCACAGATTCACCACTTTCTTGCTAAAGAAGTTCCTCCTAATCTCCTTTCTAATAGGAAATTCCTCCACTCTGAGCTGTGTTCTCTGGTCTTAGACTTCCCCACCATAAGAAACATACTCTTCACATCCGCTCCATCAAAGCCTTCAACATTCAATAGGTTTCAATGAGGTCACTCCTCATTCTCCTGAATTCCAGTGAGTAGAGGCCCAGACCATGACCTAGAAGGTTGGGATCGCCCTTGATGGTAGACACCACCTTCCTGAGGTGGGGAGGGCTGTCCTTGTGATAGCCTGGGCTATGTCCACTACTGTCTGCAGCCTCTTGTGGTCTTCTGCTTCAGAATAGGTAGATAGTTAGATAGATTCTTTATTGATCTCAGAGGAAATTACAGTGTCACTGTAGCATTGCCAGTGGACAGATATACAAATATTAGAAGAGAAATAAAAAATGAATAAAAAATAAGATACCTCAAACAGTCTAAGAGGAGGGGGTCACCACATCCCCGACTATAGGTTGAATCATCGTAGAGCCTAATGGGTGAGGGTAAGAATGACCTCATATAATGCTTTTTGCATCAGCATAGTTGTCTTAGTGACCATACCAGACGATGACGGAGCCAGTCGCGACACCTTCAACAGTCCATCTGTGGAAGATAGATATTTGGTGCATGCCGAATGTCAAACCACACCCTACTCCTTCAGCATCATCGAGAGGACATGGTCACAATCATCAGGAGGAACCGCTGGAGATGGGTTGGGCACATGCTGAGAAGGGAAGCCAGCTCCATCATCAAGGCAGCACTTCTTTGGACCTCTGAAGGGAAGAGGAGATGCGGGGTACCAAAAGCAACTTGGCACCATAGCACAGAGGCAGAAATGAGGACCCTGAACCACACCTGGGGCACAATACAGAATATGGCCAGGGACAGACAGAGATGGAGGACCTTCATTGCTGCCCTAAATGCCAGCAACATAACAGGCAGTAAGTAACTAAGTAGATCTCCTTCAGCTTCTAAGGAAGTAGAGATAATGGTGAGCCTGCTTTGTGATTCCATCGTTGTACCTTATTATTACCGCATATTTGTTCAAGCTAAGTTTCAAAGTCAAAGTTAAAGTCAAGTTTATTGACATATGCACAATTACATGGCACACAGGCATCAGACACACAATGTAAATGAAACATAAACACAAGAGATTCTGCAGATGCTGGAAATCCAGAGCAACACACACAGAAAATATTGGAGAAACTCAGCAAGTCAGGCATTGTCTATAGAATGAAATAAGGAGTAGACGTTTTGGGCTGAGACCTCTCAATCAATGTAATAGAACCTCCGAATTGTCAAGTTCAAGTTTATTGTTGTGGGCATACATGCACAGGGCGTGAAAATGGATGAACGCTGCATTGAAAATTTGATTTTGTGCAGCAGCCCCGGGGTATATTACAAACATGAATTACTGAAGTTAATACTGCACAAATTCTAACAAACATACGACAAAAATGAACAAAAAACTATAATTACATTAGTGCACGTTAAGTCAGAATCTGCTTGCCACAGCCCATTCTATGTTGAATATGGTTCTCCGCTGTATACAGATCACCTTCACAGCGACGACAGAAGCTTCTGGTCGCGTGTTATATACTGCGCATTACGACTGGGTCTGCCTGTCTGCGCCAGCGCTAGGTTTCAATCGATGCTCAAGTTCAGAGTAGACTCACACCGTCTGCAGCAGAGACACAGCCAGCACCCTCTCCCCACCCCGCCCTCCACCCCCTGTGTTTTGGGCAATCTCCGCCACTCTGCTTTATGGCTAACGAAGGGCTGGACAAGAGCGAGGAGACGGAGCACATGATCGAGAAAGATGCGGGCAAAGAGAGGGGCAGCGGGCTGGGAGACACCAAAGAGATCCGAGCCGTCATCCTGGCCGGCTTCGGGGGGCTGAACAAGCTCAGGGTGAACAGGAAAGCGATGCCCGAACCCCAGGAGGGGGAGGTGAAGATCCGAGTGAAGGCCTGGTTAAGTAGCAGTGTTCTGTCTAATCTGTGTTGTTGCACTTTGTGTGCGTGTGAGTGTGTGTGTTTGTGTGTGTGTGTGTGTGTGTGTGTGTGTGTGTGTGTGTGTGTGAGAGAGAGAGAGAGAGAGAGAGAGAGAAAGGAAGAAAGAAAGAGAGAGTCTCTAGGTATATGTGTGACAGCGTCCTGAACCAGTAGCATCTTTCATATGTACACAGGGAGCAACCAAGGCTTTCGCCATCAATCTGCACTTACTAAAGAGGACATCCTATTCGCTGACCATCTCCCAGCAGGTCCAATACATTGACCACGAGTCTGCGTTTGTACATTGATCATGAGTCTGCACTTATCGGACGCGGGACATCCTATACCTTTATCATCTGTCTCTGATGATAGACATCTTACGCATTCCAACCATCCACATCCACCGTCCTATACGTTCTACATCTCCAGGTTGCGTTTGCTTAGAGTCAGTTAGCATCTTTTATATTTATAAAATCCCATGTAAAATTTTAGCCCAGTAGATTACTTGCTGGTGTTTAGGGCCGCAGTGAGGGTCCTCCATCTCTGGTGGTGTTCTGGGCTTCCTTCATCATGTCAGTAGCTTGCTCTCAGTTTTCACTACTGTCAGTCATGCAAGTCATGAAGACTCAGGAGGAATACCGTAACACTCAGATGTAGTAGGATTCTGTGACAGTTTTGTTTGACCAGTCAGGGTTGTTAGCCCTGAGCTGAACCCCCGAACCTGGAGGACCAGTGGACGACTCCTAGTCTGGCCTCTACCCTTTGACCTGTTTGGCATGGGTGACCCTACCAAGAACCAAAGCGTAAAGCCCTGACTCCAGCCGGCATGATTCTCTGGGTCATCGAGGCACACAAGCCTCCAAACCATGACTGGGCTCTTGGAGGAGACCATAAGGTATAGAAATACAATTTGGTCCTTTGAGCCTGTTCTATCCTGTTGATTTTAGCCTGGCATGTTATTGATAAACTGTGTAATCGTCTACAAGAGTCACAATTAATATCCAGTGTGTACCTATATCCGTTCATCAGTATGACTACATGCTCATCGATATCCTGAATGTGATCTAAATAGTATAATACATATACTATTTGTGGATATGTATTCAGCACTATGTGCATTTGATTACGTGCTACATTATATTCTGTGCAGTTGCTATACCAGCTCCCTTAAGGAAAATGACACACCATGTATGTCAAAACTCTGTGTAGAAGAATAAAACAAGTTATTTATTTACTGTTGTGAAACGCTTAGCGGAGCAATTATACTTTAAGCCGCTATGATATGCTGTTTGATGCTCATTTATAGAAATATAAATAAAAAGCTTAGATCCTTGTTAATATAAATGATTCATTCACTCTAATTGTGTATTTGTCACTGCCCTTTATCAGCTTTCTTGCTCTCATTCTCCCGAGCGGTTCTTTTTTTTAATATACTGAGTCCGTGTTGACTAATAGAGTGATTAATTCAGATCCTAATCAATGAGCTGTCCTGTTTCAAACCCGGCAAGAGAGCCATCAGCAAGCCCCGAGCTCGGAGATTACACCGCACCATCAATCAATTCACCACTGACTGGAATGGGAGATCTTTCACCTGGGGAGGAAAGAACACAGACAGGAAATTATTGTGAGGCTTTAACAGGGTTAAATTGTAGTAAAAATCCTTTTTGACAAGCAAGATTTGAACTTTTATACTGAGCTTTTCCAGTTAATTTAATTGAAAATATCCGCCTGCAGTTTTGTTATTTAAGCTGTTGATCATAAACACAAGAGATTCTGCAGATGCTGGAGACCCCGGGTAACACGCACACGAAATGCTGGAGGAACTCAACAGGTCAGGCGGTGCCTATGGAGAAGAATAAACAGTCGACGTTTCGGGTGGGTCTTGATGAAATGTGGACTGCTTATTCCCTTCCTGCCTGACCTGCTGTTTTGTAAGCTGTTGAAATTGCTTCCAAATGATGGGAAAGGAGGAGGGGAGGGGAGGAATGGCGCATGAGTCTTTAGGCTGAAAGAAACACAAGTTAGAGCGACACGTAACTGTGTGAAAACATGAGGTAGTTTGTATTTAAAGTAAACATGAGGTGGATTAAGTGTTTAAAGGATGTATTTTTCTGAGACTGAGTACATAAGTGATAATACCAGATTGCATCAGTGTGTTTGTAGCTGTCTATTTGTCACGTGTGTACGTGTCTGCTCGTATGTGTCCCTTTATATTCCAGACACCAACCAGCGTGCAGTACTGAGGGAGAGAACTTCATCAGTTCTGATGAAGGCTCTCAGCTCAACACGTCAACTGTTTAATCCTCTCCATGGATTCTGCCTGACCTCCAGCACCTTGCGTGCGGAACTGGAGGCGATATGCATTGTAAGAAGTTCCTTCATTGGAATGAGCCGTGAAGCAAAGACGTGTCTGCTCTTTCGATGAGGGTGCGATATACGAGCAGAATAAGGTCATTCAGCCCATCGACTCTGCTCCCCCATTCAATCTTGACTGATTTTATTTCTCAACACCATTCCCCTGCCTTCTTCCCATAATGTGGGGGTATAATGAGCAGTTTTGCGCCCCATATCTCGGAGCATATACTGACATTGGAGAGGGTCCAGAGGAGGTTCACAGGAATGACCCTGAGAATGAAGCGTTTGAGGTATGAGGAGCATTTGATGCTGGTCCTGTAGAATGAGGGGGGAGTCTCGTTGAAACCTATCGAATATTGAGAGGCCTAGATAGGGTGCATGTGGAGAGGATGTTTTCTATAATGGGTAGTCTCGAACCATAAGGTGCACCCCCAGAACTGAAGGATGTCCCTTTAGAACAGAGATGAGGAGGTATCTCTTCAGCCAGAAGGTGGCGAATCTGTGGAATTCGTTGCCATAGAGAGCTGTGGTGGTGAAGTCACTGGGTATATTTAAAGCAGAGTTTGATAGGTCCTTGATTAGTAACTGCATCAAAGATTGTGGGGAGAAGACAGGAGAATGGGGCTGAGAGGCCATGGAGCAGAGTGAATGGGACAAATCGTCTAATTCTGCTCTATGTCTAATAATCTAATGAACCCTGAACTCCTCCCTCCCTTAGCACTCAAGAACCTATAAATGTCTGCCCTGAATACCAATGACCTGGCCTTCAGAACTCCCCGTCGAAATGGATTCTGCAGATTCTCTATCTGCTGCCTGAAGAATTTCCTCCTTTTTTTCAATTACCCTTGTAAGCCTAGGTGGCACAGTGGCGTAGTGGTTGGCACAAAGCTTTACAGTACAGGCGACCTGGGTTCGATTCCCGCCACTGCCTGTAAGGAGTTTGTACCTGTGACTGCATGGATTTCCTCTGGGTGCTTCTGTTTCCCCCCACAGTGCAAAGACATACCAGTTGGTTGTTATAAATTGTCCTGGATAAGGCTAGGATTAAATTGGGTGATTGATGGGTGGCATTACTCGAAGGGCCAGAAGGGCCTATTCTGTGCTGTATCTCAATAAATAAATAACTAACTAACTAACTCCTAAAACTTACCATGTTTTCACACAATTCCCTTTATTCTGAGGCTGGGCTCTCAGATCCTAGATTCTCCTGCTAATGGAAACATCCCTTCCATGTCCATTTTATCCAGGCCTTTCAGCAAAAGGGACATAAAATTTATGATATAAGAGTTAAGGGTTAAAGGAGAGAAGATGGCAGAAGAGGGTTGAAAATAAATCAACTATGGACAAGTGGTGGAGCAGGCTTGATGGACTGAATAGCTCAATTCTGCTCCTATATCTATGGTCTTAAAAGTTTCCGTGGCACTGTTCTGAAAATTTTTAGGTTTTATTTTTAATCCCCTATGTGCTGAACAGCATTTGTCTTTCAATCAATGTATTCTTTGTGGTGTTTTGTGCATTCATATGGTTGTTAAGCTGGGGCCTTTTCTCCTCATTTGGATCAAAGAAAGTAGTTGATGAGAGAGTAAATTCTTTCTCAAGTCTTGGCCAATATTTGTCCTATGACCACAGACAATATGTGCAATCTTTCATCACAGGCAGCTGTGGAGGCCAAGTCTTTATGTATATTTAAGGCAGATATGGATAGATTCTTGATTGGTCAGGGCATGAAGGGAAATGGGGAGAAGGCAGGAGGTTGGGGCTGAGAGGAAAATTGGATCAGCCATGATGAAATGGCAGAGCAGACCCAATGGGCCAAATGGCCTAATTCTGCTCCTATATCTTCTGGGCTTATGGTCTTATATGTCAAATTATTTGATGTTTTTTTTGCATGGCTGCCTGTGCACAGGAGCTTCCTGTGCACAGACAGGCTGGCAAGTCTCCTACAACAGTGAACATTCTTCTGAAGTGTTTTAATGGCTGTAAGGAAAGTTGGGTTGTCCTGAGGAGGTGAAAGGTAAAGATAGATAAGCAGATAGATTCTTTATTGATCCCAAAGGAAATTACAGTGTAACAGAAACATTACAAGTGCCCAAATATACAAATACGCAAATATTAGAAGAGAAGTAAGAAAGAATAAAAAATAAGTTACCTCGAACAGTCCAAAAGGAGGGGGTCATCACTCCCCTGGCGAAAGGTTGATTCATTATAGCATCTAATGGCCAAGGGGAAGAATAATCTCATATAGCATTCCTTGGAGCAGTACAGTTCTCTTAGTCTATTACTAAAAGTGCTTCTCTATTCAGCTAAGGTAGCATACAGAGGGTGAATAATATTGTCCAAAATTGCCAGGATTTTCCGTAGGGTCCTTTGTTCTACTACAGACTCTAGTGTGTCCAGCTTGACTCCTATAACAGAGCCAGCCTTTCTAATCAGTTTATTGAGTTGGTTGACATCACCTGGGTTGATGCCATTGCCCCAGCACACCACCACAAAGAGGATTGTACTGGTGGCGACAGACTGGTAGAGCATGTGAAAGAGTCCTGCATGCTCCAAAGGACCTCAGTCTCCTCAGGAAGTAGAGGCGACTCTGGCCCTTCTTGTACACAGCCTCTGTGTTAGTGCTCCACTCAAGTCTGTCATCCAGTTGCATCCCAAGTACTTGTAGGCCCTCACCACATCCAGGTCCTCACCATCAATAGTAGCAGGGAGTAGTACAGGCTTAGAGCAGTAAAGGCAGAATGAGAAATGCCAGAAAGAGAACTTGAAACTTGTCATTGGTACATTACTGAACTAAATCTGCTCCCTAACCCACTCTTCCCTCATCAATTAAAGAAATATACTGAGCATGCGATTGGTTGAGAGCAAAATATTGCTGCTGGATACCTGAAATTTAAAGAAAACATGCAGGTTCTCAAAGCAAGTAGGCCAAATAGCGTCTGAGCAGGAAGGTGAACAGTAAGGCGCGTGAGGTGTTACTGAAGTTGTTGACTAAAACCTTGCCAAGATGGTAGACATCTAATGTGAGATCTCAGACGAACATATTGCTCTAGAATTGTAGCATCATAGAACTCTATAGTACAGAAACAAGCCCTTCGGCCCATCTAATCTATGCCAAACGGTTATTCTGCTTAATCCCATCAACTTGCACATGGGCCATAGACCTCCGTACTTTGCCCATTTCTGTGCCTATCCAAACTTCTCATAAGCGTTGCAATTGACCCTGCATCCACCATTTTTGCTGGCAGTTTGCTTCACACTCTCATCACCTCTGAGTGAAGGAGTTCCCTCCCATGTTCCCCTTAAACATTTCAGAATCAGAAATGTGGTCCAAATGTCAATCAACGGGACTAGGCAGAATAACAGTTTGGCACAGACTGGATGGGCTGAAGGGCCTTTTGTTTTGCTGTAGTGCTTTATGACTCTATGGATGGTTAACCAAGAGAGCTTCGGAATCGCCAACTCAAGAGACGGGAAGGTGTGGATAAGGGTCTGAGTAACAGCAGAGATACATTTCAGAATCAGAATCAGAATCAGGTTTGTTATCACTGGCAGGCAACGTGAAATTTGTTAATTTAACAGCAGCAGTTCAATGCAATACATAATCTAACAGAGAAAAAATAAAAATAATAATAAATAAACAAGTAAATCAATTACGTATATTGAATAGATTAAAAAAAATGCAAAAGCAGAAATACTGTACATTAAAAAGAAAATTTAAAAAAAAGCGAGGTAGTGTCCAAAGATTCAATACCCATTTAGGAATCAGATGGCAAAGGAGAAGAAGCTGTTCCTGAATCGCTGAGTGTGTGCCTTCAGGCTTCTGTACCTCCTACCTGATGGTAACAGTGAGAAGACGGCATGCCCTGGGTGCTGGAGGTCTTTAGTAATGGATGCTGCCTTTCTGAGACACCGCTCCCTAAAGATGTCCTGGGTACTTTGTAGGATAGTACCCAAGATGCAGCTGACTATATTTACAACCTTCTGCAGCTACTTTCAGTCCTGTTTAGTAGCCTCTCCATACCAGATAGTGATGCAACCTGTCAGAATGCTCTTCATGGCACAACTGTAGAAGTTTGTCAGTGTATTTGTTGACATGCCAAATCTCTTCAAACACCTGATAAAGTATAGCCGCTGTCTTGCCTTCTTTATAACTACATAGATATATTGGGACCAGGTTAGATCCTCAAAGACGCAAACACGAGGAAATCTGCAGATGCTGGAAGTTCAAGCAACACACATAAAAATTGCTGGTGAATGCAGCAGGCCAGGCAGCATCTCTAGGAAGAGGTACAGTCGATGTTTCGGGCCGAGACCCTTCGTCAGGACTAATTGAAAGAAGAGCTAGTAAGAGATTTGAAAGTGGGAGGGGGAGGGGGAGGGGGAGATCCAAAGTGATAGGAGAAGACAGGAGGGGGAGGGATGGAGCCAAGAGCTGGACAGGTGATTGGCAAAAGGGATACGAGAGGATCATGGGACAGGAGGCCTAGGGAGAAAGAAAAGGGGGAGGGGGGAAAAAGCCCAGAGGATGGGCAAGGGGTATAGTGAGAGGGTCAGAGGGAGAAAAAGGACAGAGAGAAAAAGAATGTGTGTATATAAATAAATAACAGATGGGGTACGAGAGGGAGGTGGGGTATTAGCAGAAGTTTGAGAAGTCAATGTTCATGCCATCAGGTTGGAGGTTACCCAGATGGAATATAAGGTGTTGTTCCTCCAACCTGAGTGTGGCTTCATCTTTACAGTAGAGGAGGCCGTGGATAGACATATCAGAATGGAAATGGGATATGGAATTAAAATGTGTGGCCACTGGGCTTATTTATTTCATTTACACACATTTATTTATTTATTATATTATTATTTATTAATCCGGAGTACTCCAGTGTTGATCGTCAGTGAGGAGGATATGTTAACACCAATCCACATAGATTTTGGTCTTCTGGTTAGGAAGTCGAGGGTCCAATTGCAGAGGGAGATGTAGAGGGCCAGGTTCTGCAACTTCTCAATCAGGATTGTGGGAATGATGGTATTAAGTGCTGAGCTATAGTCGATGAACAGCATCCTGATGTAGGTGTTGGTGTTGTCCAGGATCTGCACTCAGTGGCCACTTTATTAGGTACCTTCTGTACTTTATAAAGTGGCTACTGAGTGTATGTTCATGGCCTTCTGCTGTTGTAACCCACCCACTCCGAGGTTCGACGTGTTCGGATGCTCTTCTGCACACCACTGTTCTAAAGCATGGTTACTTGAGTTACTGACGCCTTCCTGTCTGCTTAAACCAGTCTGGCCATTCTCCTCAGTCCTCTCATTAACAAGGCATTTTTGTCAACAGAACTACCGCTCACTGTGTTTTTTTTTGCTTTTCATACCATTCTCTGTAAACGCGAGAAACTGTTGCTCATGAAAATTCCAGGAGATCAGCATATCCTGAGATACTCAAACCACCTCATCAGGCACCAAAAATCATTTCGCAGTCAAGGTCACTTAGATCACATTTCTTCTACATTCCAATGTTTGGTCTGAACAACAACGGAATCTCTTGACCATGTCAGCATGCTTTTATACATTGAGTTGCTGGCACATGATTGGCTGATAAATATTTGTATTGAAGAGCAGGTGTACAAGTGTACCTAATAACCTAATTGTTTCTCTAATAATTCTGGGACATCAAATTGGGAATTTGGAAAGTATTAATGTTGTTACAATGTTTAATATGCCATTTAATCCATGAATTATGACTAACGCTTTGCTTTAGTTCAACTCCTCTTCCTCACATTTAATTTCCCTCTCCTGTAAGAAATCATCTAATTCCTTCCAAATGTAATTTATTGCTGCCCTTTCAGCAACAGCTTGCAGCAGGGAATTGCATGATTTAACCAACAACCCAATCTCCCCTTAACTTTTTTCGTAATTATCCTAAATCTGTGTTGTCTCTGTACTATTTTCCTGACCAGTCAAATCAACTTATTGTTATTTACCCAGTCATAACCTTTCAAGTGATTGAACATCTCTATCAGAGTTCTTGCTTAATGTTTTCAACACTAATGTCAAAAGAGATCTTATTTTTTTCTCGAACTGTAACATGCTGACATGTTCTATTGAATCAAAAGTGTACCTTTTCTATTTTTTAAAATCCTCGTTGTAATGAATTCGCTCAAGGGAATAACATTGCAGATCTTGGGCACAGATGTAATTATTAAACCTATTTTTTAATTTTCTCTATCTTTCATTAAAGCAAGAATACTTCCAAATTCTGAGCAGCACTGTGATCAGTCTGATGAGTGGTTGTTTGAAGTTAACAAGTAATGGACTCTGTTTTGTTGGCTTCAATGTTGAGGCAAGTCTGGAGTGACAGCAGTAATAATGAATCTGCTTCATTCATCACTGTACAGTGTGTGTTCGGAGCTGACTGCAGGTTGTATAAGATCTCAAAATCAAGACAAGAATAAGAGGCTGTTGAGCCTATTCAAACATTTAGTTATAGACTATAAGATATAGGAGCAGAATTAGGCCATTTGCTCAATGGAGTGTCTTTTTTTTTCCAACTCCTTATTTCTACCTACTCCCCACAGATGTTACACCCCCTACCAACATAGAGTCAATCAATCTGCCTTAAATACACCTGAAGACTTGGCCTCCGCAGCCCGTTGTGGCAATGAATTCCACAGACTCAACACCCTGTGACTGAAGAGATTCCTCCTCATCTCTGTTCTAAAGAGATCCCTATATTCTAAGGCTGTGGCTTTGCATCTGAGACTCTCCCACTAGACCATAGGCTATTACAGCACAGTACAGGCACGTTGGCCCACGACATAGTGTCAACCATTTAACCATTCTCTCCTGCATAGTCCTCCATTTTTCTATCATCCACATATGTACCTATCGAAGTGTGAGGGTGCCTAAGATTTTTGCACAGTACTGTAGTAATTCTGTGTATAGCACTGTACTGTTGCCACAAAAAAAAACAAGTTTTATGACATATGTGAGTGATGATAAACCTGTTTCTGATATGGGTCTCTATTGTGGACTGAGAGTGGGAAAGGGGCAGGGAGAAGGGAATCATGGTTGGGAAGAGGGGAGGGAGCAGGAAGCACTAGAAAGACATTCTGTGATGGTCAGTAAACCAATTGTTTGGAATCAAATTACCTTGCTTGGTTTCTCAGGGCTTGGTGGGTTTGCATCCTCGCTAACCTCCCCCACACCCCCCCAAACCCCTGGCACATGTTCTTTGCTGCCTGCCCACAGCCTCACCATTCCCAACTTCCTTTGCTCCTGCTAGATTTACTAACTCACTCTCCGCTTCATAAATACAGGACTGTGCAAAGGTCTTAGGTACCCTAGCTATATATATGTGCCTAAGACTTTTGCACAGCAATGTACATGTCTCTAAGGTATCTGCCTCTACCATCACCCCGGCCGGGAATTCCATGTACCCACCACTCTCTGTGTAAAAAATAGATTACCTCTGATGTCCTTCCGATACTCTGCTCCAATTCCTTAAAATTATGCCCAATCTTATTTCTGATTTCTGCCCTGGGGAAAAATGTCTCTGGCTATTCACATGATCTATGCCTTTTATCATCTTGTACACCTCTATCAAGTCACCTCACACCCTCCTTTGCTCCAAAGAGAGAAGCCCAAGCTTGCTCAGCCTTTCCTCATATGACATGCTCTCTAATCCAGGCAGCATCCTGGTAAATCTCCTTTGCCGCCTCTCTGAAGTTTCCACATCCTTCCTATAATGAGGCGACCAGAACTGATTACAACATTCCGAATGTGGTCTAACTAGGGTTTTCTAGAGCTGCAACATTACCTCAGAGCTCTTGATCTAATGGAAACATCCTATCCATGTCCATACAATCCAGGCCTTTCAGTATCAGGTATGTTTCAATGTGATAAGTCATGTGCGATAGAACATGATCAGACTCTATCAATTTAGTAGCCTTTATTTCATATTCCTTGACACCAGTAATAAAAATCATAGTTTTGAAATTTTCAATTTGTTGCATTTTTAAGGAAGATATTTCCTGATTATTACAAACTTCCTTATTTCACTCCTGATTAAAATTTTAACACTTCGCCTGCTATAATTTTTGAATTTATTCAGTGGATTCCTTGGATCAGGATTAGGACAAGGCCTGTTATCTCTTCCAGGTTAGCCAATTCATCCGTGGCAGTTTAAACCCTAACTCTCTTCACCAGCTTCATTTTCGTATTCCTTGACATAAGTTAACCAACAAAAATCCATTAGCTAAGGCATAAACCTTTGGAGTAATTCAGCAGGTAGAGCATCAAAGGGACAGTTGACATTTTGGAGCGTGACGCTGCTGCAGGGCTGAGCCTGCAGAAAGGAGATAGTCAGTGTAAGGAGGTGGGGGGGGGGAGGGATGAGACAGGTGTTGGTAGGTGATAGGTGGGATGAGGAGAGGTGGGCAATGATGGGCAAATGGATGTAGGTGTCTCCAAAGCATCTATCGGTCTGACATACTTGAGGATGAAAATTGACTTGATAGAGGTGAACAAGATGATAAGGTGTATTTTTTTGTTCTACTGTGAATACCTTACAAAAATGACTCTCAGGATTTTATACGGTGACGTATATATACTTTGATAATAAATTTGCTTTGAAATTTAAGGTAGAGATTGAGTGGATGGCCAGAGACGTTTTCCTAGGGCAGAAATGGCTAATAGAAGGGAGAGTAATCTTAAAGAGTAAATAGTAGGCGTTTCGGGCCGAGACCCTTCATCAGGACTGATGAGCAGTCTCGGCTCGAAGGGCCGACTAAACTCGTGTCCATATGGTGCCTGGCCTGTTGAATTCCTTCAGCATTTTGTGTGTGGAGCTATGTGGGAGGCAAGAGTTAAGGTTAGTTTGATCTTTGAGCAGATTAGAAAGCCAGCACAACATTGTGGGCTGATGGGTGTGATGTGGCTCTACTGTTTTATGTTCTATATTCAGTGTTGAATGGAATTCCAATGTCAACTTGTTTTTGCTGGTCTTCCTGTTCACTTTTATACCCTTGCACCCTTCTTTAACCCAGAATACAGAATAGAGCGTGGTATTTGTCGGTCTTAATAGTGGCATCTGCCAGTTTTAACTTTGCAGAGCATGGGCTTGACACCTGTGGCAACACGGGAGTACAAGAAGAAGCATCCATTTGTACGGTATGAAGCTGAGAGGAAACAAAATTAAAGACTTAAAAGTGTCCTGTCGAGGGGTTTCAGCCCGAAATGTTGCCTGTTTGCTCTTTTCCATAGATGCTGCCTGGCCTGCTGAGTTCATCCAGCATTTTGTGTGTACGACCTATAATTAAACATTGAGTCCGATGATCATTCCATTGGAGGTTTGAGTTGAGACCACTCTTGGTATGCAGCAGAGAGTTTGTATGGAGCAGGCCTCCCCCTCCAAAAAATAACAATGAAATAAAGAACAGCTTTTTATTTGGTGACTTTAACTGTGAGATACATACCAGCTGAGACACTGGGGGAAAACTCAAAGGCAGAAAATGCTGGAAATACTCAACAAATTGTGCTGCATCTGTGGAAAGAGAAACAGAGTCAAAGTCTCATGTTAAAGATTATTTTTCAGCTCTGCTTCTTCTCCCCTCCCCCATAGACATGGCCTACTTGCTAACAATTTCTAGCTTTTTCTGCTTTTATCTCAGATTTTTTTTTAGATCTTAGATCTTTAGATCATAGATTATCTTTTTTTTTTACCGTGCCCATGGTCTGTTCTTCATCAAATTATGGTATTGCTTTGCACTATTGTAACTATATGTTATAATTGTGGATTTTGTCAGTTTTTTTTAGTCTTGGTTTGTCTTGTGTTTCTGTGATATCATTCTGGAGGAACAAATTGTATCATTTCTTAATGCATGCATGACTAAATGACAATAAAAGAGGACTGCGTTTCCTCATAATCTGATAATCATAATCTAATTTCTGTCATCTGCAGTTTTCTTTTTGGTTTTCACTTGGAGAAAACTCTCTTGCTTGGTCTGGGGCAATGCAGTCTTCAGTATCCACCTGAGAAGTAGAAGGGCCTTCAACTTTTCCAAGCAATAATGCCTCTGATAGTGCTGTTCCTTCAGTACCGCACTGCATTGACAGGCTATTCCTGTAGTCAGATATCTGTATTCATTATAATCATCACATTTCCTAATCCGTAGGAGAATGAGGTGAGATTTGATAGAGGTGTACAAAATTATTAAAGGTATATATAGGGTAAATAAAGCCGTTTTTTTCCACTGAAGTTGGGTGGGTCGGACTGAAACTCAAGGTCATAGGTTAAGGGTGAAAGGTGAAATGTCTAGGAGGAACATGAGGGGGATCTTCTTCACTCAGAGGCTGGTGAGTGTGGAACGAGCTGCCAGTGGAAGTGGTGGTGCTGGTTCAATTTCAGTATTTAAAGGAAATTGGATAGATACATGGATGGGAGGTGCATGGAGGGCTATGGTTGATGGGACTAGGCAGATTAATAGTTTGAATGGACTAGATGGCCTGAAGGGGCTATTTCTTTGCTTTGGTGAAATGCTTTTGTATGTGTGCCTTCAGTACTGCACTGCACTGACTGATTGTTTCTGTGATCAGATATCTGTAGAGGTATCAGTATTGGTTTATTGTCACATGTACCGAGATACAGTGAAAAGGTTTTGTTTGCCTGCCATTTAGACAGATCAGAATCAGGTTTAATACCACCAGCATATGTCATGAAATTTGTTGTCTTTGCGGCATCGATGCTAAATCTAACTTCCAAATGTAAGTACATTGGGGGGGGGGAAATAAAGAAAAGTAAGTACATTGAAATCTTGAGGTTATCAAAGACTAGCAAATTTCTATAGATTTCTACAAAGCATTCTAACTGGTTGCATCACTGTCTGGTATGGAGGAGCCACCGCCCAGGATCAGAAAGAGCTGCAGTAAGTTGTAAACTCAGCCAGCTCCATCATGGGCACTAGCCTCCCCAGCGTCCAGCACGCCTCCAAAAGGTGATGCCTGAAAAAGGCAGCATCTGTCATTTAGGGCACTCATCACTGAAGACAATCCCACTTCTCATTACTACCTTCAAAGAGGAAGTGTAGGAGCCTGAAGACACACAGTCAACATCTTAGGAATAGCAGCTTCCTCTCCACCATCAGATTTCTGAACGGAGAATGAACCATCAGTATTACCTCATGAACACAAGAGATTCTGCAGATGCTGGAAATCCAGAGCAACACACTCAAAATGCTGGAAGAACTCAACAGGTCAGGCAGCCTGTATGGAGAGGATAAAGAGTCAATGCTTTGGGCTAAAGCCCTTCATCAGGACGCTAAGTCTGAGCCAGAGTGTGGTGAATCTGTGGAATTTATTGCCAGCGACAGGCCAAGTCATCGGATATATTTAAAGCAAAGGTTGATAGGCTCTCGATTAGTAAGGACATCAAAGATTGCGAGGAGAAGGCAGGAGAATGGGGTTGAGAGGGAAAATAAATAAGTCATGATCGATTGGTGGAACAGACTCAATAAGCCAAATGGCCTAATTTTCTCCTATGCCTTATAGTCTGAAGATGGGTTTAGTGGTGGGGATAAGTACAGTGGTTAAGAGACATTTAGACAGGTACGTGTGGGTCAAAAGCAAGCAAATAAGACTGTCTCTGGAAGGGAACTTGGTTCGCATAAATGCATTGAACCAAAGGGCCTGTTTCAATACTGGCCACAGCTCTGTGACACAACCTGGGTTCAATCTGACTCCAGTGTTATTTGTGTGGAGTTCGCATGTTCTCACTGTCTCTAGGTTTCTTCTGAGCGCTCCGGGTTCCTCCCTCATCTAAAAGCTGCACATTAATGTGTTACGCAAGAGATTCAGTAGATGTTGGGAATCTTGAGCAATGCACATAGAATACTGGAGGCACACAGCAAGCCATGCAGCATCTATGAAGGGAAATCAACAGTTTACATCTTGTCCGTCTGCCTGTCTATCTATCTATGGTTAGTTAGTTAGTGTGACAGTGTGAAGTAGGCTATCACGGCCCTTTGAGCCACACCACCCCAGCAACCCCTGCTGACAAATCTGATTAACCCTAATCTAATCGTGGGACAATTTACAATGACTAATTAACCTAACTGGTACACCGTTGGACTGTGGGCTGAAGGAGGAAACTAGAAGACCTGAGAAAATCCCCATATTCTGTGGTGAGGACGTACCGAGACTTCTTACTAAACGACGCTGGAATTAAACTCGAACTCGGGAACACCCTGATGTATAGTAGTGTCATGCTAACCACTACGCTACTGGGGTGCCCTTCGGCAGTCCTGATGAAGGATCTCAGACCAAAACATCAACTGTGCAATCCCCTCCATAGATGCTGCCTGACTCACTTAGTTTCTTCAGCATTTTGTGTGTGTTGCTTTAGTAGGTTCGTTGGCCACTCTCAAACATTCCCAGTGTGTAATTGGGTGGCAGAATCTGGGGGCAGCTGCGCAAGATCTGGGGAGAATAGGTAAACAGGTCCTCGATGGTCAGCAGAAACCAGACAGTCTGAAGGGCACGTTTCTGGGCTGTATGATTAAGCAAAGTTCAAAGATCAAAGTAATATTTATTATCAGAGTACATACATGCCACTACATACAACACTGAGGAAAATTGGTTGTGGCAGGATGGAAAACGTAATTTCACAATCATTGCTGAAGATGTGACCCGCTCCTTGTCTCCATTTTAAATAATCAGGTGGAATATCTGCTTTCTGGTGGGTGTAGCAAAAGCAAGCAGCCAGGAACAGACAGCAACTTTCACTTCTCTTCTTCTGTTCTGTTCATACACTTTATTATTTATGAGGTGCTATAATTATACCACAGAGCAGATAGTGGTCGTGTCCGACAAAATTAGATGGCGGAGGGTCTAACTTATTGAGGTTGTCTAGAATTGTTAAGAGAAATTTGTGACACCCACAACTCGGGGTGTTGGATTTTGAAGTTCAGTCTCAGCCTCGTCTGTGAGGAGTCTCTGCATATTCTCTCTGTGGTGTGCATGAGTTTCCTCCGGGTCCACGGAATCCCTCCAAGATCTATTGGGTGGGTTAATTGCTCATTTTAAATTGTCCTGTGATTATATTAGGGTTAAATGTGGGTTGTCAAGGGTTGCTGGGCTGTGTGACTCGAAGGACTGAGAAAGCTTATTCTATGCTGTATCTCTAAATAAAATGAAATAACATGTGTTGCAGTGATATTATTTTGGAGAGAGTTAATATACTTGAACCAAACATCCATGACTTGTTGTAAAGCAGGGGACTGACAGCTCTGTTCAACTGAAAGGGGTTTGTTTTGAAATCACAAAATAATCTGCAGATGCTGTTGTCAAAGGAACACTCACAATGCGCTGGAGGAACTCAGCAGGTCAGTCAGCATCAGTTGAAAAGATTAGTCGACGTTTCGGGCTGAAACCCTTCGTCAGGACTGAAGGAAGAACTTTGGGGAGGGTTTGAAGAATGCTGGTAGTTGAAAAAAACAGTAATTTTAAAGACAAAGGGGTGGGGGAGGGGAAGCAGGGAGGTGATTGGCAGGAGAACAATGCGAAGTAGTAGAAGGAGGCGGAACTATGAGGGAGGTGATGTGAAAATAGGGATAGAGGAAGGGAGGGGGAGGGAATTACCGGAAGTTGGAGAATTCTATGTTCATACCAAGGGGCTGGAGACTACCTAGACAGTATATGAGGTGTTGCTCCTCCAACCTGAGTTTAGCCTCATCATGGCAGTAGAGGAGGCCATGTATGGATCTCCTGGTAGCCACCCACTTCAACTCTGCTTCCCATTCCCATTCAGATATGTCTATCCATGGTCTCCTCTACTGCCATCATAAACACAAGAGATTCTGCAGATGCTGGAAGTCCAGAGTAACTCAGCAGGTCAGGCAACATCTATGGAAAGGAATAGACGTTTTGGGCCAAGACCCTTCATCTGGACTGGTAAGAAAAGGGGAATATTATGGCTTCTGCCCTCTTCCTTTCCAGGTGAAGGATTTCTGCCTGAAACATTGGATGTAATCCAGGGAGCGGGAAGCGCAGAATCAAATATCGCTATGATGATTGTACGTTCTAGTATCAATTGTTTGGTGACAGTATAAGTATAAAGTATAAGTATAAGTTTATTCCTTTTCATAAATGCTGCCTGGCCTGCTGAGTTCCTCCAGTGTTTTGTATGTGTTACAGATGACAGTACAGCACAGATTCTGATTCAGATACAGATTTGACAGCCCATAAGTTTTGCCACACATTCCAGCACCATTTCCACGGTACAGGCCCTTCGTCCCACATTATTGTGGACCTCCAGCACAGTCAATCTATCTCTTTCCTCCTACACAGCCCATGATACTCAATTTTTTTTACATCCATCGGTTTCTTAAATGTCCATATTGTAACAGCCTCTACCGTTGCCGGCAGTGAGGTAAAGTGGTGAGTTGAAGGAAAGAACTGAACAATCCCACCCATGGCAAAGCTTTTGAAGACCTCCTCTGCTCCCATTATGATTTTTGAAGTGTGCAGTCTATGGAAAATTTCTGGATATACCCATATGGTTACCTTATAAGATGGCCACCAAGTACAAGAAGAGTTTAACCACATCTTAATTTAGCTCATAATTTGCATGATACACAGGTAAGTAACTCTCTTGCATCTCCAATGAACAAATGCAATGCATTTCAGGGACACACAGTAAGAAAGTCCTGGTGTTCATTATAGAACACGATGTGAAAGTCTGCACTATCCCCTTGCTGGGAGAGAGACTGAGAATAATCGGATCAAAATGTACTGGCTTAATTTATTCTTTATTTCAAAGCTGTACGTCCTGTTCTCTCTTTAGTAATTCCATTATAAACTGCACTACTATATTCACTTTGGACATGACTATGTAAATTTGATGTGATGTGATTTTATTTTCCTTTTTAACCATGCTACACTGGGTGTAATCCCAGAAAACACATTTAATCGGAAACATTAAATAGTACAGTAACAGGCCCTTCTGGAGGAATGAGGCCACGCTGCCCAATTAAATCCAAATTCACCTACTAACTGGGTCTTTGGAGTGTGGGAGGGAAGCCATGTGGTCATGGCGAGAACGTCAAACTCCTTGCAGACAGTTGTGGAATTGAACCCTGAGCGGCCAGCGCTGTCAGAACTTTGCGTTAACCACTAGTTAACTGTGCTGCCCTTTGCTTGTCACACTTTGACAAGTGTGAATAATTTGAATATATATCGATGTCTTGTATGCAAGTTCATTATTTCAGATACATTTAATTTTAAATGTCTTCGCATTTAAAAGCATGAAAGCAAAGGTTTTACCCAAAGTGTTTATCTTTAGGTGCACTATTCTGCACACAACTGGAAAGCAAATTCATTGGTTGATGTAATTGTCCCCCAGATAATTCTAAAAGATTAAAGATTAGCTTCATTTGTCACATGTACATTGGAATATACACTCATTGGCTACTTTATTAGAATAGAATGGCCACTGAGTGTATGTTCATGGCCTTCTACTGCTCTGGTCCATCTGCTTCAAGGTTCAATGTGTTGTGCATTCAGAGATGCACGTCTGTACACTACTGCTGTAGTGCATGATTATTTGAATTACTGTTGCCTTCCTGTCAGCTTGAACCAGTCTGGCCCTTCTCCTCTGACCTCTGGCGTTTTTGCTTACCGAACTACTGCTCATTGGATCTTTTTTGCTTTTGCACTATTCTCTGTAAACTCTAGAGACTTCTGTGCATGGAAATCTCAGGAGATCATCAATTTCTGAGATACTTAAACCACCCCATCTGGCACCACAATCATTCCACAGCCAATGTCACTTAGATCACATTTCTTCCATATTCCAATGTTTAGTCTGAACAATTAAACTGAACCTCGTGGCCATATCTGCTTGCTTTTCTACATTAAGTTGCTGCGACATGATCGGCTGATTAGATATTTGCATCAACAAGCTGGTGCACCTTATAAAGTGGGCACAGTACAGTGAAATGCATTGTTTGCGTCAATGACCAACACAGTCTGAGGATGTACTGGGGGGGGGGCAGCCTGCAAGGGTTGCCAAGCTTCCAGCGCCATAACTTACAAATGAAGCCTGCAACTTGCTAATCCTAAACCCGTGTGTCTTTGGAATGTGAGAGGAAACTGGAGCACTCAGGGGAAGCCCACATAGTCATGAGAAGAATGTACAAGACTCCTTATTGACATTGGAAGGAGTTGAATCCTGATCACTGGTACTGTCATAGCATTACACTAGCTGCTAAACCATTAATCTTAAATCAGTTCTGATGTTTTGTTGGAGCAAGGGATTAAATATATACAATCACGAGGGGCATAGATATAGTGAAAGCATTCATTCTTTTTCTCAGGGTTGGGGAATCAAGAACTAGAGGGCATAGGTTTAAAATGAGAACAGAAAGATTTAAGAGGACCATTAAAAATGGGGCACCATTTAAAAAATATGTATTTGTGGAATGCGCTGCCACAGGAAGAGGTTGAGGTGGGGTACAATCATGACTTGTGAAAGACAGATGCAAGGATAGGAAAGGGTTTGGAAGGTTATGGGCCAAATGCTGGCAAGTGGGATTTGGTTGGACATCTTGGTTGGCATAGACTTGATGGGCGGAAAGGCATGGTTCTATCCTGTAAAACTCTGTGACTCGCAACAGTGAGACTTAGGGGTGCAAGTACATAGTTCCCTGAAAGTGGTGACACAGGGAGACAGGGCAGTAAGGAAGGGGTATTGTATGTTTGCCTTCATCAGCTGAGGCATTGAGTGCAGAAGGCACTCAGTATTCAAGCTGTGGTTTTACTATGGACCTGTACAATTGCAGTGAGACCGATTGCACACATTATGAAGGCCAATGTATCATTTGCCACTTAACCAGTTATTGGACCTGCATGCTTACTTTTATTGACCAGTACACGAGGTCATCCAGATCCGACTGCACCCCCTCCTGTCACAACCCTCGTCATTCAGATAGTAATCACTTTCCTGGTTTTTCCATGAAGCTCCACTGGTAGATATAGAACCCTGCAGCACGGTACAGGTCCTTTAGCCAACAAGGTAACCCATTCCAAGATCAATCTAGCCCTTCCCTCCCACTTTTCTAACATCAATGAGCCTCTTTAAGAGTTTCTTTAATGATTCTAATGTATTTACCTCTACTGTCACCCTTGGCATGGTGTTCCACGTACTCACCACTCTCTGTGTAAATAACACTTCTGACATCCCTCCTATACTTTCTTCCAATCACCTCTAAATTATGCCTCCTTGTGTTAGCCATTCACACCCTGGGAAAAAGTATCTGGCTGTCCATTCAATCTATGTCTTTTATCATCTTGTACACTTCTATCAAGTCACTTCTCATTTTCATTTCCTCCAAAGAGAAAAGCCCTAGTTCACTCTATCTATCTTCATAAGACGTACCCTCTAAATCTCCAGTGTGCCCTCTCCAAATCTTCCACGTCCTTCCTATACTGAGGCATCCAAAACTGAACACAGTATTTATTCCAAATGTAGTTTAACTAGGGTTTTAGAGAGCTGCAATATTACCTCATGGCTTTGTGTAAAGAGATTCACCTTGATATCATTCCTGAGGAACCTGGCTCCTATCCCAAGGTTCGAGCACCAAGAGTATTTCATTATACCATCAAACATCAGGTCCCTGAATCAGCGTGGAAAACTTCACTTACCACAGCACTAAACTGATTCCACAACCTACAGATTCACTTACAAGGACTCTGCAACATGTTCTCAGCATTATATATTTATTATTATTATTACAATTTGTTTTGCATTTGTAAAGTTTGTATTCTTTTGCACATTTGTTGTTTGTCAGTATTTGTGTGTAGTTTTTCATTGATTTCATTCTATTCCTTCTACAGTGAATGTCTACAAGAAAATAAATCTCAGGGTAGTATAGGGTAGTCATAAATTCACCTTGAACCTTGAACTTTGAGCATCAAATCCCCTGAACATCTTCAATACCTAGATTAGATCACATTTTAATATCATTTATTTAAAGGAAACACAAGCCTAGTCTATTCAAGCTTCCTGTGTAATTGCAATTTTAATGCTATCATCTTTCTAAGGTGGCTTTTCGAAGATCAATACATCCTCCCTTGAAATGGTATAGCCAGGATTCCATACAACCTGCATAACAACCTGTTCAATCAGTTTGGACTCAGCTCCCTTGAGATAAAGTCCAACTTTCTATTAGCTTCTTAAATGCCTTTTGGTGCCTGTCCATTAGCTTCTGGTTATTCCTGTTTTATTCAGTTCATTTGCTCAGCAAGCAACATTCAGAAAGTACTCTAATCTATCTTTCGATGCATTGAATTCCATTTGTCCGTATTCCCCAATCACTATCCTTCAATATCCATTTACAAGTTTCTACACGTTCTATATTTTTACTAACGTAGTGCTGTCAGAAAGCTTGGGTGAATGCCTGTCTATTGGTCCATCCAATTCCTTTTGAAACAACATGCCAATGTTAAAAGTTTCTACATGCAAATCTAAATTGACAATTTATCTCTTTCCAGTGGTTTGAACTTCATTGACTTGATGGTTCGCCAAGGCAATATAGACAATCCACCAAAGACTCCTCTGGTTCCTGGCTTCGAATGCTCGGGCATTGTGGAGGGGCTGGGAGATGGCGCAAAAGGTTTTGAGGTTGGTATAGTATTGTTGTCAACCACTGTTGCATTTGTTGAAGTTTGGACCTACCTTCTTAAATTCCCAAATGTTCTCCTTTTTCTACATACATATGTCTGACCAACAATGATCATTTCATCTTTATAGCATTGTAGAGTACTACAGCACAAAAAACAGGTCCTTCTGCCCATCTAGTTCATGCTAACCTGATCTTCTACCTAGTCCCAAGCACTAAATAGTTAGATTACATTGACTCTAAATTCAAAGTCAAATTTCAAAGTAAGTTTATTATCAAAGTTTGTATATGTTATCATATAGTACCTTCAGATTCATTTTCCTGCAGGAATTAACAGGGGAAAAAAGAAATACAATAGAATTTACAAAAAAAAATACATAAACAAAGATTGACAAGAAACCAACAGGCAAAAAAAGGCAAACTGCAAATAAAAAAATATAAAACTGTGAATATGAGATGTAAAGAGTCTTTGAAAATGAGTCTGCTAGTTGTACAATCAGTTCAGGGTGGGGTGATTGAAGTTATCCATGCTGCTTCAGGAGCCTGATTGTTGAAGGGTAGTAACTGTTCCTGAGCCTGGCGGTGTGGGAACTAAGGCTCCTATACCTCCTGCCTGATGGTCGTAGTGAGAAGAAGACATGGGTTGGATGGGGGTGGTCTTTGATGATGGATCTTGTGGGAGTGTTCCATGTAAATGTACTCAATCATGGGGAGGGCTTTGCCTTGCTGGAGTGGACTGCATCCACCACTTTATGGAAACATTGCCTCAATGTCAAAAACTGTGCTCCCTATTCAAAGTTCAAAGTATATTTATCATCAAATTATGTATATTTTAGACGACCATGAGATTTGTCTTCCTACCGGCAGCCACAAACAAAGAGCCCTGTAGAACTCATTAAAAACAAAAGAAGACTGTCAGACACATAGTGTGCTGAGAGGGGAAAAAAACAAATCATGCAAACAATAAAACAAGCAAACAGCATTCAGGACTGAAGTTCACAACACCAGGAATCACTGCAGCCGATCCAGATCCATTTGCTGCAGGCCGCAGCCCCAGTCCAGCACAGAGACGAGCAAACCCCGTGAAGCAGTGAGCCGAAGCAAAGCAAACCATCCCTCACCTCCAACATGGACACCCTGACCACTTCAGTCTGGCCTGGCACTTAAATCATCCTAACCAAAATGAGAACAGAATCTGGACCGAGGTGAGAGCGCTGCAGTTGCTGATCTTTTGATATCTCTGCTCTCGTGTGATTGTCGGCATTACACATGTCAGTGGGCATGCTCCCTGACATCTCGAGCATTACTACCATCAGAGAGGAGGTACAGGAGCCTGAAGACCCACACTCAGTGATTCAGAAACAGTTTCTTCCCCTCTGCCTTCAGATTTCTGAATGGTCCATGAACCTATGAACACTACCTCACTATTCCTCTTCCGGTTTATTTGCACCATTGATTCATTTTCATAAATTAGAGAAATTCCGTGGTGCTGGAGCTTGGGAACTTGTTGCAAGCTGCTCACTGCAAACCCACTCACTACTTCTATTATAATCATTCCGCTGTTTTAGATCTAACTTCCAAAACAACAAATTTCACATAGTCTAAGTCAGTGATAGTAAATCTGACTGTGTATCTTTCAACTTACATTTCCAATCACTGTTCCTTTGATCATTATCCCTCTGCTTTTGTGTGAGCTTATTATGATCAGGTTGATCACAACATTTCCTACTTTACAACAATTGCTAGATTCATTATAGATTCATGGAGTTATACAGGAAAGAAACAGGCCCTTTCGTCAACTCATCCATGTGAACCTAGGTTCCTACTTGTTCTCATCCCACTTGCCTGCATTTGGTCCTCTCCCTCTAAACCTTTCCTATTCATGTACCTGCCTGAATTTCTTTTAAATGTTACTATGATACCCATCTCTTCTCCTCTGGCATATTCCATACACCCTACATCCTCTGTGTGTGAAATATACCCCTCAAATCACTTTGGAGGTTCTGTCTTAAAAGCTGCTCTATTAAATGAGTGCTTTTGTGTTGTTTTTCCCAGACTGGAAATAGCTAATATTTTAGATATAACTTTAAGTTGATTGGAGAAAAGTACAGGAGTGGTGTCAGAGGTCGTTTTTTTTACACAGTAGGTGGTAGGTATGTGGAATGCACTACCAGGGGTGGTGGTAGAGGCAGATCCATTAGGAACATTAGAATCTTAGCTAGACACATGGATGAAAGAAAACCGGAGGGCTATGTAGGAGGGGAGATTGATGTCCCAGATTGTTAGATTGATCTTGGAGTATGTTAAAGGGTCAGCACTACATTGTGGGCTGAGGGGCCTGTACTGCTCTGCATTGTTCTATGTTCGATGTTGAAATGTAATATCATTGCCATTTCTTATGCACATTGAGGGTAGGATTTTGTATCAATTGGAGTCAGTGGAAACAAAAGGAAAAGTTTAGGGGAATTAGAAGAGAATGCAACCATGCTTATGCTTCAGTTACAGGGATAGAAAGGTCTCGTGGGCTCTCCTGCTTGTTAACTCTTCTCCCTGTTTCAGATCGGAGACAGGGTCATGGCCTTTGTCAACTACGGTGCCTGGGGAGAGGTGGTCTGCACTCCGGTGGAGTTTGTCTACAAGATCCCGGATGACATGGGGTTTGCCGAGGCAGCAGCCTTCCCCATGAACTTTGTGACTGCCTACATGATGTTGTTTGAGGTGGCGAACCTTCGACAAGGAATGTCGGTTCTGGTGCACTCAGCTGGTGGAGGAGTGGTAATTATTACCTTTTTTTTCAGAGCTCTTCACTGATTTGCGCTGCCATTTGATCCCTCTGACCTTGCTGAATGATGTAAAATAGCACCAATCAATACAAATTTCCATTTGCAAATATCAGCTCTGTTGGTCCAAGTGTAGTGAATACCAAGAGGGGAATGTGTTAAGTGTTTTGCAACTTCAAAACGTGAAACTAATTCAAAGGAAGAGACGGAAGTCTGAAAATGCGAGCCTAACTTTAGGTTTACTTTAAGCGAGGCGTGATGATGTATATAATTAATGTATTTTTACATATACACCATAATTAATTACTTAAATGAACAGAAATGCTTAACCAAGCCATATATATGTGAGATTGCTCAAATATTGTTGAAATATAAAATACACAACAGAACATATCAGGGATCTGAAGGCTTCTGACCAGAAATCAAAACTGATTGCTTTGTGCTACAAGAATATTTTCACATCTTGCTTCCAGTGTAATGGACCAACCTCACCCATGCTGACTGCTCCAGTCATCAACACCAATCTCATTTAGGTCCGCACATTTCTATTTCAAGTGCTGTGTAAATGCTTCTTCAATGTGTGGGAGTATCTGCCTCCACCAGCTCCCCAGGCTGTGTGCCCAAATTCCCTCCACTCCCTGTGGCAAGAAATTCTCCTCGAGTCAGTGACCCCAAATGTGGTAGGGTGTGGAGCAATGCATTGTGTTTGATCTCTGAAAATGGTTTCCTAGGGGGTACATAATTATCAGTGCTGGTGGCTGTGTGAGAGGTTATGTGTATCAGGATATAACCTTCTCACCCACTCTTCCTCCGTGTTTATTTGTGCTGTTTCTATGATGGATTGAAAATATACCTGTCAAATGTTGAAAGGCATTGCTAGTGTATATATGGAGAGGATGCATCCAGTCGTGGGAGAGTCTAGGACCAGAAGGCACAGCCTCAGAATAGAACAGGGGTTCCCAACCTTGATTAATGGTAGGGGGTCCATGACATAAAAATGGTTGGGAAACCATTGGAATAGAAAGAATTTAGAACAGAGATGAGTAAGAATTCCTTTAGCCAGAGGGTGGTGAATCTGTGGAATTCATTGCCACAGATAGCTGCAGAGACCAAGGCATTGAGAATATTTAAAACGGAAGTTGATAGGTTCTTGATTAGTAGAGGTGTCAAGGTTATGGGGAGAAGGCAGGAGAATGGGGTTGAGAGGGATAATAAGTCAGCCATGATGGAATAGTGGTGCAGACTCGATGGGCTGAATGGCCGAATTCTGTTCCTGTGCCTTATGGTCTAAAACTGTATGCGATGTAAATCACTAACGAGTTTCCTAAGTGTATGGAACTCTACTAGAAGTGGGAAAGCATGGGGATTTACTTAAGGATGATTCCAATAGTGCAGGATTTCAATAATAATGGAGCGATTGGGAAAATTGGAATTGCACTGCTCAGAGCAGAGAAGCTTAATGACTCATTAAACTAACATATTCAAAACAGTAAGAGTATTTATTCTCAATGGCCATTTTATTAGGTACACCCTGTACCTGGTAAAGTGGACACTTAGTGTATGTTTGTGGTCTTCTGCTGCTGTAGCCCATCCACTTCAATGTTCATCATGTTTTCTGTTCAGGGATACTATTCTGCACATCGCTGCTGTAACACGTGGGTATTTGAGCTACACTCGCCTTCCTGTCAGCTTGAAACAGTCTGGCCATTCTCCTCTGACCTCTCACTAACAGGTGTTTTTGCCCACAGAACTGCTGCACATTGGATGTTTTTTGTTTTCTGCACTATTCTCTGTAAGCTCGAGAGTCAATTGTGTGTGAAAATCCAAGGAGATTAGCAGTTTCTGAAATACTCAAACCACCCCATCTGGTGTCAGTAGTCGTTCCACGGTTAGAGTTACTTGGATCACATTTCTTCCCCATTCTACCTGGTGTGAACAGCAACTGAACCTCTTGACCGTGCTTTTATGCACTGAGTTGCTGCCACATAATTGGCTGAATAGATAATGTACAGGTGTACCTAATAAAGTCTCTACTAATGGAGATGTAAAGCACTTCTTCCCTCTACTAGCCTGCAGGTCATCCTTGGGCAAGGTTTCGCACCTGCTTAGCACCCCCCCCACACCCACCAGCCGATCAGGGTCATGTGAAGCCATGGGAACAGATGTTAGATGGTCGTATGAGCAGCTGGGGTATATCACAAGTCCTGGTTATGTGACCACTGACACCAGACAGACAATCTTTGAAGAGTATTGATAATGGCTGGGTTCACCTGTCTTGTAAGGACACAGAAAGCCCAGGAGAAGGCAATGGCAAACCACTTCTGTAGAAAAATTTGCTAAGAGCAAGCATGGTCATAGAAAGATCATGATCACCCACATCATGTGACACATGGTAAAATAGGTTGTAGTCAGCATGGCTTCCTCAAAGGAAAATCTTGCCTGACAAATCTGATAGAATTTTTTCAAGAAATAACAAGTGGGATAGACAGAGGAGAATCAGTTGATGTTGTGTACTAGGATTTTCAGAAGGCCTTTGACAAGGTGCCATATGTGAGGCTACTAAACAAGCTACGAGCCCGTGGTATTACAGAAAAGATTCTAGCATGGATAAAGCAGTGGCTGATTGGCAGGTGGCAAAGAGTGGGAATAGAATAAAGGGGGCCTTTTCTGGCTGGCTGCTGGTAACTAGTGGTGGGTCTGTGTTGGGACAATTTTTTATATGTTATGTGTCAATGATTTGGATGAAGGAATTGATGGCTTTTTTTTTTGCAAAGTTTGCAGATGATATGAAGATAGGGGCAGGTAGTTTTGAGAAAATAGGCTACGGAAGGACTTAGATAGATTAGGAGAATGGACGAAGAAGTGCCAGATGGAATACAGTGTTAGGAAGTGTATGGTCATGCACTTTGGTAGAAGAAATGAAAGGGATGACTATTTTCTAAATGCAGATAAGATACAAAAATCTGAGTCACAAAGGGATTTGGGAATCCTTGTGCAGGGTTTGCTTAATTAAGGTTAATTTGCAGGTTGAGTCTGTGGTAAGGAAGGCAAATCTAATGTTATCACTCATTTCAAGAGGACTAGAATTTAAAAGCAAAGATATAATGTTGGAAGTTTATGAAGCAATGGTGAGGCTGCACTTGGAGTATTGTGAGCAGTTTTGGGCCCCTTAGAAATGATGTTCTGAAACAGGAGAGGGTTCAAAGGAGATTCATGGAAATGATTGTGGGATTGAATGATTTGTCATATGAAGAGCATTTAATGGCTCCGGCCCTGTATTCACTGGAATTTAAAAGAATGAGAGATGACCTCATTGAAACCTATTGAATGGTGAAAGGCCTTGATAGAGTGGATGTGGTGAGGATATTTCCTTTGATGGGAGTATCTTAGACCTGAGGACACAGCCTCAAAAATGGAACGACATCGTTTTAGAACAGAGACGAGGAGGAATTTCTTTACCAAGAGAGTGGTGAATCTGTGGAATTCGTTGCCACAGGCAGCCGTGGAGGCCAAGTCTTTATGCATATTTAAGGCGGAGGGTGATAGATTCTTGATTGGTTAGGGCATGAAAGGATACAGGGGGAAGAAAGGATACTGGCGCTGCGAGGAAAAATAGATCAGCCATGATGAAATGGTGGAGCAGACTCTATGGGTCAAATGGCCTAATTCTGCTCCTATATCATATGGTCGTATAGACTTGTGGATACCGCATGTAATGATGACGATGATGAGTACGTTGTGATCTGTATAGTGGAGTGGAATCGGATTTAATATCAAAAGGGAAATGGAAAAATAATTGAACAAAAGATACTTGAAAATACTGGGGGAAAGGGGAGGCCTTGTGGGACCAATTTGACAACTCATTCAAAGATCCAGTAGAGGTAAGGTGGGTTGAATGATTTCTGAAACTGTAAGAATCTTTTGATCGGAATTGCATCTGCGAGCAAGTGCAGTACGTTGAACTTTGGCTTAAATTATATCGCAAACAAGTTAATAGAATTCAAGCTAGCTGAATCCCGGAGGCACAGTGCACGGCACTTTGTACTCTATGCTGGACCAGGCTGAAATGAAATACCATGCAGATCTTTCATTCCTCAAACTGTGCACTTAAAAATATGCAGCACAAAAGGTTTGAATTTAAATTGGTAAGCTGGTTTATTATTGTCACATTACCAAGTTACAATGAAAACCTTTGTTTTTGCTTGCGATTCATACAGACCATTATAGCAGTGTATTGAATAATGGAAAGTCGTATTACAGTTATGGGGGAAAGTGCAGTGCAGTCAGACAATGAGGTGCAAATCTTTAATGAGATAGACTGTGAGGTTAAGAGTTCATCATATTGTACCACGGGACATAATTTGATGCACTGTTCTCCTGTCACTGGACCCAAAGCTCAAACTTGAACAGACTGGTTAAATGCCTCGATCTTTCCTCAGTGCTGGCTTTGAAGCTCCAAACTGAACTCTAGAGGGGATTGATATTAGTTCCTGGGCAGCTGTCATCCACAATTAGTCAAGTAACAGCTGCAGATGGAAATAATAATTGATAAAAGGAATGTAAATATCATACTGAATTACTAGCGTCTTCCACTGTGTGAGTGACATGTGAGAGTGTCATCTGTATTTGATACTGCCCATTGGTCATGGACATAAAAAAGGGAGGGACAATAGTGTAGTGATGAGTGAAACGCCTTATAATACCAGCTGTAAGATCCAGTTTCAGTTCCTGCTACTGTCTGTAAGGGCTTTGTATGTTCTCCCCGTGAACGTGTCGATTTCTACCAGGTGCTCCGACTTTGGTCCCACAGTCCAAAGACATGCGGGTTAAAGTTAGTAAGTTGTGGGCATGCACTGGAAGGGTAGGGCCACTTGTAGGCTGCCCCAGCATATCTCAAACTGTGTTGGTCAATGACGCAAATGATGTATTTCACCCTGTTTCAATATACATGTGACAAATAAAGCAAATCATCAAAAATCTTAAGACTGCCATTGTGAGGCTGATGTCCAGCACCAAAATTATTTCGTCGGGAAAAGGTAACAATACATGAAATGAAGAACTCTCTTCATCAACCCATAAACACAGGAGATTCTGCAGATGCTGAAAATCCAGAGAAACACCGTTAAAATGCTGGAGGAACTAAACAGGTTGGGCAGCATCTATGGAGGTCAATAAGCAATCGATGTTTCAGGCTGAAATCCTTCATCGAGACTGACCCTTCCTCAAGCCATATCCCTTTTGGTTTTCTACTTAATATTGAAAGAGGTAGACTCTTCTCAGGAATGCAAACTTTTTGGTTGAGTTTCCATTCCTGTTCCCGTCTTGGCCTGTGCATTATCCTATGTAACAGTTAAAACTCTTCTGGTTCACTTGGGTCCTCTGGGAAGGGAATCAACCCTGTCTGATCTGTTTTGTAACTCCACTTACACTCAAGAATCATCAGTAAACCGCTCACTGAAATGCCCCGGCAACCCACTGAATGTCAAGTAATGTTAAGCTTTGTGAGCAACACCCACACTCTGAGAATGAATAACCATTTGTTTTCAGAATCACTGGCATACAGGTGTGTCATGAAATTGGTTGTCTTGCAGCAGCAGTGTAGTGAAATGGATCCAAAATTCTATAAGTTATAATAAGAAATATGAAATGTACAGTACCTACAAATTAAATTAAATAACTTGTGCTAAAAGGGAATAAAATAATGAGGTACTTTTCATGAGTTCATTGTCCATTCAGGAATCTGATGGTGGAGGGAAAGAGTTCAAAGTGAATATTATTATCAGAATACAAATGTGTCACCACATGCAGTCCTGGGTTACGTTTTCCTGCAGGCATACATGGCAAATCTATAGAATAGTACCTATAACGGGATCAATGAAAGATCAAGTAGAGCATAGGAAACAACAAGCTGTGCAAATGCAAATATAAGTAAACGGCAATAAGTAACGGGAGCACGGAAGTGAGATCAGTGGTTGTGGGAACATCTCAATAGATGAGTGTAGCATTCCCTTTTGTTCAAGAGCCTGCTGGATGAGGAGAAATAACTGTTCTTGAATCTGGTGGTGCGAGTCCTGAGGCACTTGTTTCTTCTACCTGATGGCAGCAGTGAGAAGAGAGCATCACCTGGGTGGTGAGGATTTTTGATGATGGGTGCTGCTTTCCTGCAACAGCGTTTCATAGTCATAGTCATACTTCATTGATCCCAAGGGAAACTGGGTTTCGTTACAGTTGCACCAACCAAGAATAGAGTATAAATATAGCAATATAAAACCATAAATAATTAAATAATAATATGTAAATTATGCCAGATGGAAATAAGCTCATGTAGCTTATTCATGTAGCTTCATGTAGCTGTGCTCAATGGTTGGGAGGGTTTTACCCATGATGTACTGGGCTGAATCCACTACCTTTTATAGGTTTTTTATTTCAAAGCCATTGGTGTTTCCATACCAGGCCGTGATGTAGCCAGTCAATACAGCCTCCACTACACATCTATAGAAGTCTGTCAAAGTTTTAGATGTCATTCATTCATTCATGAAAAAAGCTGTTCCTAAAATGCTGAGTGTGTGTTTTCAGGCTCCTGTACCTCCTCTCTCATGAAAGCTTTGATAGCCTTACCCACTGTTCATTTTGCCCGCGATCTTGGTGTCATCTGCAAACTTGCTCAACCAGTTTACCATATTATTATTCAAATCATTAATATAGATGATAAAGAATAACGGACCCAGCACGGATCACTACAGCACACCACATGGAGGTGTCCTGGGTGAGGGCATGTCTGGGGTGATGGGGGTCCTTGATGAATGGATGCCTCCTTTTTGAGGCATTGCCTTTTGAAGATGTCCTCAATGGTGGGGAGGCCAGTGTCCATGATGGAGCTGGCAAAGTTTACAACTCTTTTTTTGATCCTGTGCAGTGGCCCCTCCGTACCAGATGGTGATGCTCTTAAGTTAGAATGCTCTCCATGGTGCATCTGTAGAAATTGGTTAGAGCCTTTAGTGACATATGAATGCTCCTCAAACTTCTGGTGAAATACAGCCACTAGTGTCCCTTCTTTGAAATTGCAACAAAATACATGACAGAATAAAGTTTCTTTGCCTCCTTATAGCCAGGCATTGACTTGTTTATTTATTTGGGGGAGGGGTTTGAGTAAGAGGCGGACACTTAACTACCTGCTGACTGCATAGGAGGATCTCGTGCAGGGACAGAGAGCTGTCCATGGTTGACTTTGCTTTGTCTCCATCATTGTAATGATCTACAACTTTCAATAGATGCTGTAGGAAGATGACTTCTCAGTTTCATTCAAGGTATTAGACATGATAGGTTGTGTTTAATTAATCTTATAGAGTTTTTCGAGAAGGCTGCCAGTAAAGTTGATAAAGGGAAGGCAGTGAACGTTGTCTACATGGACTTCAACAAAGCCTCTGACAGGATCCCACATGGGAGGCTGGTCCAGAAGGTTCTATTGCTTGACGTTCAGGATGAACTAGTAAATTGGATTCAACATTGGCTAAGCGGGAGAAGCCAGAGAGTGGTAGTAAATGGTGGCTTCACTGACTGGAGTCCTGTGACCAGTGGAGTGCTGCAGTGATCTGTGCTGGGTCCATTATTGTTTATCATTTATATAATGATTTGAATGATAATGTGGTAAACTGGATGAGCAAATTTGCAGATAACACCAGGATTGTGGGCATAATGGACAGTGGGGAAGTCTATCAAAGATTTCAGTAGGATCTGGCTTGGCTGAAAAATTATGTAGTTTAATGCAGATAAGTGTGAGGAGTTGCACTTTGGGAGAACAAGCCAGTGTAGGTCTTACACAGTGAATGGTAGGGCACTGAGGAGTGCTTAAGAACATAGGGATCTGCAAATACAAATCCATAATTCCTTGGAAGTGTCATCACATTGATTACAATATTTATGAGATAATTGGATAAGTACATAGAAGGAGGGCTATGGTCCAGAAGGGTCGATGGGAATAGGCAGGATAATAGTTCAGCATGAACTAGATGGGCGAATGGCCTGTTTCTGTGCAATAGTTCTCTCTGACTTTGACTCTTCCACTGGTGAGGCCACAATTGAAATATTGTGTTCAATTTTAGTCACTGTGCTGTAGGAAAAATGTCATTAAGCTGAAAAGAGTGCAGAAGAGATTTATGAGAATGTCAAAGTGGAGTTTATCGTCATTTGCACAAGTAGATGTATGCACAGATGCAATGGAAATCCTCTTGGCAGCAGCATCACAGGCACAAGCATCACATAGGGGCATTCACAAATACAACATAAATAATACCTAAATTATACCTGATTTTTACAAGAAAAAACACAATTAGAACAAAAAGGCCATTTTAGTGCAAAGTGCTCAAAGTGGTCACCTTGTTGCTAAACCGCAATGTTTAGGTCTTTGCCAGCTGGTTCATGAACCAAGTGGCTAGAGGAAAGTAGCTGTGCTTGAACCTGGTGATGTGGGACCTCAGGCTTCTGTACCTCCTGGCCGGGTAGTAGCCGTGAAAAGATGTCATGGCCGGGATGGTGGGGATCTTTGATGATGGAGTCAGTGCCTCCTCTAGATACTACCAATGGCCAGGAGGGATGTGTCTGTGATAAACTGGTCAGTGTGCACTACTCGCAGCAGATTCTTCTGTAACCTTTGCATTTGAATTGCTGTACCAGGCCATAATGCAACCAGTCAGGATATTGTCAACAGTGGATTTGTAGAAGCCTGTTATAGCGTTCAATGATAAGGCAAGCCTCCTTAATGATAACCTAATAATATAAAGGCAAGGGGTATGCTTTTCTCTTGATTGTCTCTGTGTGCTGTGTCCTGGACAGATCATAAAATATTTTAACGCCCCGGAATTTAAAGCTGTTAACCCTCTCCAGCATCTTTGGAATCTCCTGTGACTAGGGGGCATACGTTTGGGGTGACAAGGGAGAGATGTAATAAGAATCTGAGAGGAAAATGTTTCCACACACCGGGTTGATTAGTGGAGAAACTGTGGAATTCATTGCCACAGATGGCTGTGGAGGCCAAATCATTGGGTATATTTAAAGTGGATGTTGATAGGCTCTTGATTAGTCAGGGCATCAAAGGTCAAAAGCCAGGAGAGTAAGGTTGAGAGGGATAATAGGTCAGTCATAATGGAATGGTGGAGCAGACTCGATGGGATGAATGGCCAAGTTGTGCTCCTATATCTTCTGGTCCTATAGGTACATTCACAACATTTAAAAGACACCTGGCAGGTACATGGATAGGAGTTGCTTACGGGTCATATCCTGGTAAATGGGTCTAACGTACATAGACATCTTGGTCAGTATGGACGAGTTGGGCCTGTTTCTGTGCTCTGTGACTCCACGTGGTGTGAGAACCCAGTTACTGTGTGGAAGAATTGTTTGACGCAGCACTAGGAGGATGCATGCACTTTGCCAAGCTGCTCGCGTGAAGGGAGACCAAAGCACAAAGCTCCAGCACAAGCCTGCAGCCTGGTTTGCTGAGATCTTTTGCATGATTGGCAACTTCTGCAATTGAAAGGACAGCCTCCTGTCTCCTCCTCAGCTTGCACTGCAGTCACAGGCATGATACTTTTAAGTTGTCTAGAGCCTTTCAAAAATCCTCAGTGAATTTGTCTGAAGCTGTCAAACCTGCTAACTGGATAGATGATGCCTTACTTGGCAATGACATAAAGTGAAGATATAATAGCCAATTGTAATATTGCTCTGCAAAATCATGAATTGTTCATGTGCAAAATTTAAATTACCTTAAGGTTGTATATGGTATGTATGATTTGATAATAAATGTACATTCAACTTTGAACTTGATACCCATCAGACAGTGCTGCTGAAAGGCTTTTTGAACTACTGTTGCTACCCGGACTGAGAACTGTTCGCAACCCAGACTGGAGGTCGAAAATGAGCAACAGTGTGTGGGAGAGGATCACAGAAACTGCAGTAAGGGGGAAGGGAGGTAACCAGCCCACCTCTCTGACTCAGTGAGTGAGTGAGTCGGCTCAGTGCTCAGATTGTTCTTGGTTGGGGATGGGGAGAGGTGGCTCACATAAGTGTTCCATTTCCACCCAGATGAAGATGCCAGCAGCAGCCAGCAAACCCATCCAGCCAGTCTTGCAAATGAAACATAGAAACATAGAAAACCTACAGCGCAATACAGGCCCTTCGGCCCACAAAGCTGTGCCGAACATGTCCCTACCTGAGAAATTACCTAGGGTTAGCCATAGCTCTCTATTCTTCTGAGCTCCATGTACCTGTCCAGGAGTTTCTTAAAAGACCCTATCGTATCCTAACCCTAACCCTAACCCTAACCGTTGCCGGCAGCCCATTCCACACACTCACCACTCTCTGTGTAAAAAAAAAACCTACCCCTGACATCTCCTCTGTACATGCTTCCAAGCACCTTAAAACTGTGCCCTCTTGTGCTAACCATTCCAGCCCCAGGAAGAAGCCTATGACTATCCACACGATCAATGCCTCTCATCATCTTATACACAATGCTCCTTCATATTTATAGGGTGCACATAAGTCAGGGGTTTGTAACCTAGGGAGGACCTGTGAAGGTGAAGGTGCTTTCAGAGTGCGTAAGACCATAAGACATAGGAGCCGAATTAGGCCATTCAGCCCATCGAGTCTGCTCCGCCATTTCATCATGGCTGATCCATTTCCCTCTCAGCACCATTCCTGTGCCTTCTCCCCATAACTTTGATGCCCTATATAACACTTCAGTACAACTAAGTAGTTTCTGGGCCACTTCAGAGGACAATTATGAGTCAATGATAATACCATGGATCTGGGGTCACAGGGGGGTCAGAGTGGATAAACATTTCCTTCCTTAAAGGGTGTCAGTGATCAAGATGGGATTTTCCAACAGTTGCTATTGGTTTTGGGTTATTATTGTCTCATTTACCAAGATACAGTGAAAAGTTTGTCTTGTTTCCAGCTCGTACCGATCAAATCATTACACAATGCATTGAGGTGGAACAAAGCAAAGCATAACAACGCCGAATAAAATGTAAAGCTACAGAAACAGTGCAGTGCAGGTAGACAATAAAGTGCGAGGTCATTACAAAGTAGATTGTGAGGTCAAAAGTCCACCTAACGCAGAAGAAGTCCATTCCAAATCTACTTGTTTTTTTTTCCAATATATAACAAAATCCTGATGAACGGCCTGAAATGTTGACTGTTTAAACTTCCCCATAGACGTTGTCTGACCTGCTGACTTCCTCCAGCATTTTGTGTGTGTTCCCCTGGATTTCCTGCGCCTGCAGAATCTCTTGAGTACATCTATTTAAGTGAATTTCGATTTTACAGCAGCCGTGAAGGAGCCTGAGGCCTCTTCCTGAGGTCAAGATGTCAAAAGATCATATGACCATGTGGAAGGATAGTCATGGAGTTACACTACATGGAAATTGGCCCTTTGGCCGACTCATCCTTTTTTACTGACAGAGGTGCCTTTCTGAGGTGGTGCTTGCGTTCGGCCCATATACCTCGAAACCTTTCCTGTCGATGCACTTCAGAGGCTAATTATGAGTCGCACAATGTCTAAGTGCCTTTTAAATGTTGTAATTATACCCAAGTGACAAACCACTTCTGCAGAAAACTTTGCCAAGACCATGATTGCCCACATCATAGGGCACGGTACATGATGATGATGATGAAGATACTCGCCTCGACCACGTCCTTTGGCGGTTCATTCCATATACACATTACTTTCTGTGAAAGGTAATCACGGATGTAAATTGGGATCCCGGTAGCTTGATTGGCCGATGGAGCCTGAACTTAGGCAAAAGGGTTTGTTGGGTGACTTGTGTCTAACAGATAGCTGAGCATCTTGCCTGACCACCACTACTGGAATGACAGCTGAAATTTGACCTTTGTACTGATCTGCTGGAGGATCGAAATTTATTCTGCAGTGTCAAATGTGACTGAATGGAGGTACACTGAGCTTGGGGGTTGTGGGTTTAAACCTCTCTCCAGAAAATGAAACCAATGCTTTCTCACTTGTGTAGGAGTTGTCTGCAGAAGCAGATGTTCAACTACAGCTCCATCTGTCCTGTAAGATCGATGTAAAAGACTCAGGATCCTTTTGAAGAATTTCCCCAGTATTTATCTCCCATCTGGCAATATTTTTAAAAAAAGACTAATTGCTTAGAAATTCATCCTTGTTTGGTGGTATTAATTCCAGTCAATGGTAGAGTCAATACAATCTTATGTTACATACCCCGTAACTGGGTTGCCAGACCGGCAGAAGTGGAACGCTCGTTGGAGTCTGTGATTACTGGGAACTAATAAAGTTTTATTAAAGAAATAAGTAATACAGTACACTAATCGCAAGGATATAAATGTAACAGGTTAGCAATGATAATACACACATATACACAGAAATAGGGTAATCGGAATCAACCAAGCTCTATCGCAGTCTAGGGGTAAAATGATCAGTCTTAAGTGAAGCAGAGTTCAGTTCAGTTTAGGGCAGTTCGAAGTAATCGCTGTTGTTGTACCGTTGTGTGTGTGTGTGGGGGGGGAGAGAGAGAGAGAGAGAGAGAGAGAGAGAGAGAGAGAGAGAGAGAGAGAGAGAGAGAGAGATATGCAGTTGGTTTCGAGCAGACCTTTTGATGTCTTCTGATCCCGCTGTGGTCACCGACTGTGACCCCTCCATTCCGGATACGATCGTTCTTCCGTGGTGAACCGGGCACCCAGGCAAGGGCGGACACACACCCCAGGTTCCCACCGATCGTACCTTTACACCCTGTGAGCCTCCGACCAATTCCCGTGAACCGGTCCTCCAAACTCCGACCAACTTGTGGGGGCACACTGCTCTTTCCAGGGTCTCATGGCATGTCATGCCTTAGCAAACCTGCTCTTTTTATCCCCCTGCTGGGGTATCACCTGTCCATCAAACTTCAAACAGTTCAGGTTCAAAGCAAACGGTCTGTCAATATCTGAATTGTGTTTCTTTCTCGTTAACCTCTCTCTTCTCTCTTATTAGCATTTTGAATGTTTCTCCATTGTCTTCCGTTATCTCCCTCATTAGGATCATCCGTCCGGCAGCTCTGCTTGGCGTCACACATGACACTACAATGTCCCCAAAGTCACTGGAGTTAAATTTTGAAGAATTACAAGCAACCATACAGCACAGTACAATAGGGCACCACAACATCATAGCAGTTAGTGCAATGCTTTACTGCGTTAATGATCACCAATTTGGCTTCAATTCCCACTGTTCTCTATAAGGAGCTTGTATATACTTCCTATGATTGTATGGGTTACCTCTGGGTGCACAGGAATCCTCCCACATCTGAAAAGACATACAGGTTAGCGTTAGTAAGTTGGGGGCACGATGTTGGCACTGGAAGCGTGGTGACACTTGCGGGCTGCCCCGAGCACGTCCTTGGACCTAATTGGTTGTCGATGCCATCGAGGATTTTCAGTGCATGTTTCGATGTACATGTGACAAATAAAGATAATCTTAAAGCTTAAAGTACTTTGTACACCATAAGACCATAAGATAGATTTGTTTGATGATGAACTTCAACAAAAAATAAATTACAAAAGAAAGATAGAGAAGCAGAGTTAGGCCATTTGGCCCATCGAGTCTGGTCAGCCATTACATCATGGCTGATCCAACTTTGTTCTCATCCCCAATTTCCTGCATTCTCCCCGTATCCCTTCATGCCCTGACCAGTCAAGGATCTATCAACCTCTGCCTCAAATATGTATAAAGACTTGGCCTCCACAGCTGCCTGTGGCAAAGAATTCCACAGATTCACCACCCTCTGGCTAAAGAAATTCCTCCTCATCTCTGTTCTCAATAGACACCCCTCTATTCTGAGGCTGTGCCCCCTGGTCTTAGACAATCTCATTATAGAAAATATCCTCTCCACATCCACTCAATCAAGGCCTTACACCATTCAATATGTTTCAATTCTGGGGCCACTAAATTGAAACATATTGAATGGGCCTATATTCACTTGAATTATTTTGAATTCAAGTGAATATAGGCCCAGAGCCATCAAACGCTTCATTTAACAAGCCATTCAATCCTGGAATCATTTTTGTGAACCTCCTTTGAACCCTCTCCAGTTTCAGCACATCCTTTCTAAGATAAAGGGCCCAAAACTGCTCACAATACTCCAAGTGAGGCCTCGCCAGTGCTTTATAAAGTCTCAACATTAGACCCTTGCAGGGACCTGCAATGGAGAATTGATTGTTTCTGTGCCGTATTCCTATCCAGTACTTGTGGCTTTCTGTGTGAGCCCACAATATTTAATCTGTCAGTAATGCTTACTGTGCCGATCAGCCAATGAAAAGAAACACTTTGATGTTGCTGCATCACAGAAGCTATGACACAGAAGGAGACTATTTAGCCATACCTATGATATTTGACAAAGAGCCACCCAGCTTGATCTGATTGTCCCAACAGATGCTGTTGTTCTCCAGGTTACACTTCAGTGCAATTGACCAGGGATGAATTTTGGAGCAAGAGACCAGTCTAGATTGTTCCCTACAACAGTGTCTAGGTGTCATAGGTATTCAGCTGGCAGTTAAGCACTTCGGGATATTCTGAAAATGATTTGATAGCTGCTGTACAAATGCAAGGTTTGCTGATATTGTGGGAATTTTCTGTGCATCATTTGGCTGCCTTAATTCCTACAATTTAAGACCCAGGTTTTCAAAATTCTTGTATAAATTCCTTAATGTGCTAATGTTCATGCATAAACATGCGCAACTTTTATGTGTAATAAAATAAATGCTGGAAATACTCAGCAGGTCAGGTGCAGTGGAAAGAGAAACAGAAGCTCAAAGTTTGAAGTCAATTTATTATCAAAGTACATATATGTCACCATATACAACCCTGAGATTCATTTTCTTGCAGGCATACTCAATAAGTCATCAATAGAATAATAACCATAATAAAATCAATAAAAAACTGCACCATTTTGGGTGTTCACCCAGTGTGCCAAAGACAGCAAACTGCAAATACAAAAGAAATAATAATAATAAATAAATAAGCAATAAATATCAAGAACATGAGATAAAGGGACCTTGAAAGTAAGTCCATTGGTTATGGGAACATTTCAATGATGGGGCAAGTGAAATTGAGTGAAGTTATCCCCTTTGGTTTAAGAGCCTGATGGCTGAGGGGTAATAACTGTCCCTGAACCTGGTGGTGTGAGTCTTGAGGCTTCAATGCGTTCTTCCTGATGCGAGAAGAGAGCATGACCTGGGTGGTGTGGGCCCAAATGATGGATGCCGATTTCCTCTGACAACCCTTCATGTAGATGTGCTCAATGGTGAGGAGGGTTTTTCCCATGATGGACTGGACCATATTCACTACTTTTTGTTGGACTCTCCATTCAAGAGGTTTAATGTTTCCATACCAGGCTGTGATGCAGCCAGTCAATATTCTCTCCACCACAATTCTATCTAAGTTTGCCAAAGTTTGAGATGTCATGCTGAATCTGTGCAGACTTCTAAGGAAATAGAGGCACCACCATGATTTCTTCTTAAGTCCACCAGGGCAGGTCCTCTGAAATGATAACACTGAGGAATTTAAAGTTGCTCACCACCTCTGATCCTGAAATGAGGACAGGCTCATGGGCCTATGGTTTCCTTCTCCTGAAGTCAATAATATGTTAGAGTTAAAATTTCAAGTTGAAGTCCTGGGAAATGGAGAAGATAAGTTAGTTTTGAGGTGCAGAGGGTGCATTGGGGTACAATGGACAAGACAAAGGAGGTATTGCAGAGGCCGGGGTTACCATGGTGATCAGCTGTTGATGAAACCTTCTGGTTAATGAGGGCAGTTAGGGAGAGAGAATACAAAGTGACAAACAAAAGCTGTGAGCTACAGAGCTGTAGGCAATATCTAGGACAGGGCCTGGTGCTGGTTTCTCGACCCAAACTGTCGACAACTCATTCTTCCTCTGCAGATGCTGCTCAATCCACTGAGTTCCTCCAACACAAACAAGAGAAAATCTGCAGTTGCTGGAAATCCCCAAATCACAACACACACAAAATGCTGGAGGAACTCTGCAAGTCAGGCAGCATCTATGGAAAAAAGTACAGATGACATTTCGGACTGAGACTTAAAGGCCTTGGCCTGAAATGTGGACGGTACTTTTTCCCCATAGATGCTGCCTGGCCTGCTGAGTTCCTCTAACAGCCTGTTTGTTGGTTTAGATTCCAATATCTGCCATCTCTTGTATCTCCCGGTTAAGTTCGTTGAGATTCTGATAGATGACCTAGAGTACAGCCATTCAGTTCTGTTACAAGCATGGACTTCAGTTGCTGAAATGGAGTAGAAAATTCTGGAAATACTCAGCAGGTCAGGGAGCAGCTGTGGAGAGAGAAGCTGAAAACTGTTTCTGTCTCTGACTTTCGAGAAGCAGAACTTTCTCAAAATGGACATTTCTGCAAAAAGAAGTCTTTTGAACAGAAGAATCATGGGTAAAGTCCTCCCCACCATTGAGTACATCTACACAGAGCGCTGCTGCAGGAAAGCAGCATCCATCATCAAGCACTGCCACCACCCAGGCCATGCTCTCTTCCTGCTGCTGCCATTGGGAAGAAGGCACTGGAGCCTTAGGACTCACACCATCAGGTTCAGAAACAGTTATGACCTCTCAATCATCAGGCTTTTGAACCAGAGAGGATAACTTTACTCAACTTCACTTACTCAATCACTGAACTGTACCCACATCTATCGACCCACTTTCAAGATCTCTGCATTTCAAGTACTTGATAATTATTGCTTATTTATTTATTTTTCTTTGTTGTTTTGCATAGTTTGTTGTCTTTTGCACATTGGTTGTTTGTCACTTGGGTGTGGTATTTCATTGCTACTATTGTGTTTCTTGGATTTACTGTGTATGCCCACAAGAAGATGAATCTCAGAGTTGGATATGGTGACATATACTGCATGTACTTTGATAATAAATTTACTTTGGACTTTGTATTTTGTACGAAGCTGCAGTGAATCAAACAATACTCCTAAGTGGGGATAAAAAATCTGAAGTTGTTGGAAACTTCAATAAAAGAGAGAAAAAAGCAGCTGGTCAGCCAGCATCTGTGAGGTGAAGTAAAGGTGAAAAAGTACAGTCCTGATGAATGATTTCAGCCCAAAATGTTGACTGTACTCTTTCACATAGATGCTGCCTGACAGACTGAGTCCCTCCAGCATTTTGTGTGTGTTGCTCAAGATTTCCAGCATCTGCATCTCTTGTGGCTAAGAGAAATGGGGTGATGTTTCAGGAAATCCATCTTTCCTTTGTGGGTTTTCAAGTTACACAGCCGGGTAAGACTAGAGGCTCCCGCTAAAAGAGAGGTACAAAAAAAATCGAATAAAGAATTCGCAGAGTGTTGGGAGAAGGTGGATCTTAGTCCCTGAGGATGAACAGTACAGATACATTTGAACAGACACTAAATAAGTGTTTGAAGAAGTAATGAAGTGTGTGATGGACACAGACAGTACTGTGCAAAAGTCATAGGCACATATATACATATAGCTAGAGTGCCTCAGACTTCTGCACAGTACTGCAGTAATTTTATGTATTGCACTGTACTGCTGCTACAGAGAGAAAAAAAAACAAATTTCATGACTTATGTGAGTGATGATAAACCTGGTTCTGATATGGGTCTCAATTCTGGACTGAGAGTGGGAAGGGGGAAGGGAGAGGAAAATCATGGTTGGGAAAAGAGGAGAGGGGAGGGAGCAGGAAGCACCAGAAAGACATTCTGTAATGATCAATAAACCAATTATTAGGAATCAAATGACCTTGCCTAATGTCTCAGGGCTGGGTATGTCTGCACCCAGCCCTTGGCACTCCTTCTCTATCATCTCTTGGTAGGACTAATCAAAATAGGACATACATGGTAAATGGTAGGGCAGTGAAGAATGCAGTAGAACAGAGGGATCTAGGAATAATGGTGCATAGTTCCCTGAAAGCGGAATCTCATGTGGATAGGGTGGTGAAGAAAGCTTTTGGTATGCTGGCCTTTATAAATCAGAGCATTGAGAAAAGGAGTTGGGATGTAATGTTGAAATTGTACAAGGCATTGGTGAGGCCAAATTTGGAGTATTGTGTACAGTTCTGGTCACCGAATTATAGGAAAGATGTCAACAAAATTGAGAGAGTGCAGAGAAGATTTACTAGAATGTTACCTAGGTTTCATCTCCTAGGTTACAGAGAAAGATTGAACAAGTTGGGTCTTTATTCTTTGGAGCATAGAAGGTTGAGGGGGGACTTGATAGAGGTACTTAAAATTATGAGGGGGATAGATAGAATTGACGTGGACAGGCTTTTTCCATTGAGAGCGGGGGAGATTCAAACAAGAGGACATGAGTTGAGAGTTAAAGGGCAAAAGTTTAGGGGTAACATGAGGGGGAACTTCTTTACTCAGTGAGTGGTAGCTGTGTGGAACGAGCTTCCAGCAGAAGTGGTTGAGGCAGGTTTGATGTTGTCATTTAAAGTTAAATTGGATAGCTATATGGACAGGAGAGGAATGGAGGGCTATGGGCTGAGTGCAGGTCAGTTGGACTAGGTGAAAGTAAGAGTTCGGCACAGACTAGAAGGGCCGAGATGGCCTGTTTCTGTGCTGTAGTTTTTCTATGGTTTCTCTAAACCAGGAGAAGTTTCAAAAATCAAAACAAGTGTTTCACTTGCTTCAGCAGATAGAGTCCAACAGATCTTTAATCTTCAGCTGATCTCCAACTATATGCCCAGTACCACTGATCGGTTGATTACAACTTTCCCTCTAAAGTTCCTACATCAAAATAAAATCAGACTTGAAGGGATCTGTGCTGGGTCAGGGCTGGTTCCTGCAGGTCGGTTCTACCATTAGTGCTGCTCTCCAGTATTTGGTCCCTTGAAGAAAAGCTAGATTGTCTTCGTCGACAGACCCATGCGAGACAAGGTGGATTGCTTTCACCTCTACCTGACCCACTGCAAGATGAGGAAATGCTGTGCGCTTGTTCTGTCAGAAACATGGCTCCAAGAGAATATTCCATGCACCATCAATCTTCAGGCGATGCCACTAAGGGACTTGGGCAAGCATTATTTTTGTGACTGTATATGATATTGTAACTATTGGTGCTCTGCTGTGCTGTGTGTGACCGTAAATACTGTGTTTGTCACCTTGACACCGGAGGAATACTGTTTTGTTTAGCTGTATACATGTGAGTGGTTGAGTGACAATTAAACTTGAACTTGAAGTTGAACTTAACCCAACCAGACAGACAGATCTCATCCCATCTTGTATAGCTACAGTACTGTGCAAAAGCCTTAGTCACATATATATAGCTAGGGTGCCTAAGACATTTGCATGCTACTGTATTTGTCAACATGGAGCAGACAGCAAATCTGGCAGAAGCAAAGGATGTTGAGAATGGTGAGGGTGGAGTGCCATGGGAGGGGTGCGGAACAGATATATAACCATTTAACCATAATATAACTTTTGGCCCTTCTTGGCTGTGCTGAACCATTTTCTGCCTAGTCCCACTGACCTGCTCATGGAACATATCCCTCCATACCCCTCCCATTCATGTATCTGTCCAATTTATTCTTAAATGTTAAAAAAGAACCCACATTTACCGCCTCATCTGGCAGCACATACCGCGCTCCTGCCACTCTCTGTGTGAAGAAGCCCCCCCTAATATTCCCTTTAGACTTTTCCCCCTTCACCCTTAACCCAAGTCCTCTGGTTTTTTTCTCCCCTTGCCTCAGTGGAAAACGCCTGCTTGCATTCACTCTATTTATAGCCATCATAATTTTATATACCTCTATCAAATCTCCTCTTAAAAATGTCCATTTTTAAGGTCCATTAAAAATGGGAAACTATAACTCCTTTATTCAGAAAGGCACTTTGAAAGCAGGAAGCTGCAGGCCAAGTTATTTAACACTCGACATAAGAAAAAGATATTTGAAGCTATTATTGAAGGCGTTGATAGCAAGTGCTAAGCTGCTCAGGCAAGTTCATGGTTTTGTGAAAAGGAAGTTGTGTTTGACTTGTTGGCAAGAGCTAACAAATGGTTCGCCATAGGGATCAGTGCTGGGGCCAGCATACATCACTCCCTTGCTGACATCTTCCAGGTGGCTCATGAAAAAGTCCTTTTTGCTTCCCTTGCATCTGCTTTTCACCTTAAATATGTTTCTGGGACCGTTAGAGCCTGTGATTTAGAGTTTGGAGATTGTTTGAGTAACCCAGTGCTTTATTGGCTCCGAGAAGATTCCAGGAAGCGAGTGCATACTCAGATGGCCTTAGCGTGGAGAAACTTCAAGATGGGGCATGAGCTGATTTCGCTGGTTAAAGCATCCATTAATTGCCGATTAAAGCGTCGAGGAAAACTGAGACATTGAGGTGAATGCGGAAGGAATCTGTGAGTGGCCTATCACTGCCTGGCAAGCAGTAGGCCTCTCTACCTTGTACAGTGGCCTTTTCTTTTGATGAATGTCGGTGATATCGTAGGATGGTATTGTGGTTCTGTGTTTATGGATTGGACTATTGCGCTTATGGACTGGGGACATTTTCAGACTAGTGGTTTTTATATTCTGTGTTTTTTATCACCTGTTCCTTTTCCGTTTTGTTGTGCAAGGGGAGGGTGTATGGGGATTGATGTTCTGTTAGTATTTTTGTGTGGGAGAGGGGTTGTTTTGGGGGGATAGTCAATGTTCCTGTTTCATTTTGTGTGGGAGGAGGGGGTTTGGGGGCTGATGGTCAGGGTGCTGTTCCTTTTTGTGCGGGGGTTTAATGTTTCTCTCTGAATGACTTTCAAGTTCCTTCTTGTTTCTTGGCTATCAGGAGAAGACAAATTTCAGAGCTGTATACAGATACGTGCTTTGTTAATTAATGAGCCTTTGAAGGCACCAGCTGTAAGGTTGCTGAGGTAGTTAATGATACAACGATAAGCAAAGATTAAAGATGTTTTATTTGTCATGTGTGCGACAAAATGTACAGAGAAGTACGTATTTTGTCCAAGGGTGTACTGGTGGCAAGTGTCACAAGACTTCTGGCTCCAACATAGCGTGCCCTCAACTTCCTAACCCTAACACGTATGTGGGAGGAAGCTGGAGCACCCGGAGGAAATCCACTTGATCACAAGGAGAATGAACCGCAATCGCTGGTCTGTAGAGTGTTTGTGCTGATTGTTATGCTGCCAGGCCTCACTGTGACGTCAAGTCAAGCTTATTGCCATGGGCACAAGTGCAGAGAGGTACAGGTACAATGAACAACTTGATTGTAACAGCCTCACAGGCATGTGGACTTGAGTGATTTTATAAAGGTCACTCCTGAACCTCATACGCTTTCCGGACAGTCCCAACCAATCTAGCTTCTCAAGCCCTCCCGTTCTGGTGACATCCATTTTTTCGTAGCCTTTTCAGTTTAATAACTTCCTTCCTATGGCTGGCCAACCAGGAGGACATATAACACTCCAAGTGTGGTATGATTGGGTTATTAGGACAAAGAGTAACTTCAACGTACCAATCTGTTGAAACATGACCAAATTACATTGAACCCATACCTCAGAATCAGAAGCAGGTTTAAGATCACTGGCGTACGTGATGAAATTTGTGAAATTGAAAAGGGTCTTTGACCCTATAGGTCTATCTTGACATTTGTACTTCACATGGATCTTCTCCGCTTCTCTTCACCCCACATATCTTCCATTCCTTCCTCACTTATGAGCTTATCTGGATTCCCCTTAAGGGTGACGGCTTTTTCAAGCAATTTGTGGCAGCAGTTCCAGTCTATTGACCTTCAACCATACACATGTACACAGCTAGGTGAAACATCGTACCTCTGGGACCAAGGTGAGAAACACAGTCTATACAGTCACACACAACACACATAGTTACAGTTCTGAGATAAGATTAGGACAAGTCTCTGAGTGATATGGCGACAGGCTGATATATGCGAGGTGCGTGTTAACGTAGGACAGTATAATGTTGAGGCCCTTTGTTGTTCGGAGTCGAGCATGGATGTTGCGTGCCAGCTGTGGATGTGATATGTAAGTCTGTACATAAGCCAGGGCAGTACGATATGGAGAGCAAGCTGTTGCCCATGCAGAAGGCTCCTTCTCTCCACGCAGCTGATGAATCCAAAGGAACGGCAGAGACCGAAATAGTTTGGCACCAGCGGGGTCGCAGGAGTTGCCAGTCAGCGTTGAACTCAATGTAGGACTGCCTGCCCTAGGGTCTCCAGCTCTGGATTTTTCCTCAGGGTTTACTCCTGAAGCCTTCTGCATGAGTGCCCGGCAGTGGAATTTTGAGATTGGAGTTTTCCTTCTTGATGAGCTGCCAACCAGGGCTGACGAGCCCCCATCTGCCTTAAGTGACTGGTTTTAAGCTGCCAGTAACCCACCCTTTTCCCCTTTTCCTGTCAGTAGAAACGGCTGCGCCGGGCTTTGTAGCTGAGCCACATGTTAAGGCCAGGAGCCGGACTTGGTTGTCAATGGTTGAATGGTTCAATTTAATATTACAAAATGTATACAGCATACAACCTGAAATCATACTCTTCATAGACATCCACAAAACAGGGAGAAAAAAATCCCTAAGAATGAATGATAGAAAGACATTAGAACTCCAAAGACCCCTCCCCCCTCCCACGCAGGGGCGGGAGAAGAAGATGGTAGCGCAACGCAGCGCGCGCAGCTCTCCGGTGAAATGATATTCTATTTGTAAGTAGGATGCCGTGCACAATTCTGATCTGATGGAGGCAGACGTGAGAAGCAGAGGAACATCTGGAGAAATTTCTGAGATGCCAGGTTCGCTGCCACTGCTACTATGCGATCGAGAATCTCCGGAGGGAAGGCCCCAAAATCCCCGGCTTTGCCTGCTGCCGGCAACCGAGGCTGAGGTCGAAGCGTGCGGCAGAGATGGTGCTCGGTACTCGGTGTCAGAGGGCTGATCAGAGGCTCGAAGTTTTCGGACGACTCAGAGTCGGACTGTGGTCGGGCATGGCAAGGAGAGTTTTCTTCCTTCTCCCGTCTGTGTGAGATGTGGGACTTTCAAGAGACTTTGAACTTTTTTACTGTGCCCATGGCCTGTTCTTCATCAAGTTATGGTATTGTTGCACTGTTGTAACTATATGTTATAATTATGTGGTTTTTGTTAGTTTTTCAGTCTTGGTCTGTACTGTGTTTCTGTGATATCACACTGGAGGAATATTGTATCATTTCTTAATGCATGCATTACTAAATGACAATAAAAGAGGACTGCGTGTCCTCATAATCTAATCGAATCTAATCTAACCCACTCCGCCACCCACCACGCAAGCCATAGCAAAGCTGTCAGAGACCGTGATACCATGATCCAGAGTCCATCAAAGACTACTGTCCATGCCAACACTTGGACATCTCAGACAGACTCTCTTTCTCACTAGCGAGGGAGAGAGAGATATCGCTCCTGCAACAGTGAGAGGGGAGGCCAATTGCTTGCTGTTTTAATGTTACAGTCGCTTATTCAAGTTCCCCGACTCGAGAGCCTGCAGACTCTCTCTCTCCATCGAGAGAGAGAGAGATCGCTTGAGTGCAGAGGCCTCTGACAGCTGCGCCCACTGTCTTGATGTTTTGGTCTCCCGCGACGCTTCAGTCGGTGGCAAGAGTGAGGAATCGTGTGGTCCACAGGGCTGCACCCCGAAGGCACACGTCCTCCAAGCCGCTCCTGGAGATCTTGAAAAGCAGACCGCTTGGCGAGTTACAAGAGCGGGAACCCACCGCCTTGAAGAATGTCATTTGAACGCGGTTGTAGGTCAGGGACTCTGACAGGAGCCCAGCCACCTTGAAAAGGAAAAAAAGAGACATGAACAACTTGATTGTAACAGCCTCACAGGCACGTGGACTTGGCTGTATAAGAGGAGGCTATTTGAGGCTATTTGTATAATAAAACAAGCCGTAATATATATATGTGAAACAGCAGTAAATGACTAGTGCAGAATAAGAGTGTGTCTGTGAGTTGGGGAGTAGGGGTGGTGTAGGGGGGGTGTGGCAGCAGGAGATTCAGACAGGGTGTACATGTGTGCAGAGTGGTAGCAGAGTATTAAATCTACAGCCTGGGGGAAGAAGCTGTTAATCAGTCTGACAATTCTGGTTCCTATTCTGTGGTACCTCTGCTTGGTGGCAGGAAGTCAAGAGGATTGTGAGAAGGATGGGAGGGGGTTTTTGACAATGCTGTAGGCACTGCCTATGCAGTACTTCTGATACATGTCATTATAATAAGTAAGTTTCTCATGTACGTCCTCTTGGATTTATCTTATTGGGAGAGATCGGCCCAATTTGTGGCCCATCTCCTCACGCTCACTTCCATCAGCTTCAATTGAATTGGTTTTGTGAGTACAAAGGGTTGGCTGATACTGTTGGACAAAAAAGCTCAAGAGACTTAAATTAAGCTTAACTCCTTGTACGCATTTCTAAGCCAAAGGTAATGATTCATATGACTGGGATTTAGAAACGTACTTGTACTGAAGCAAAATGACGGTCTTAGGAAAGTTGGAGGAAACTTGTTTAGAATCAATAACCCAAAACAAGTGGCTTATTATTGATATGATGGGCAAGATGGCATCGTTTTGTATTTTCTGAAGCTTAATTCTGGTGTTCTGTGAATGGCGTGTGTAAGTGTGAGAGAGATAGAGAGATATTTCAAATACATGTGGTTTTCAAATGCATGGATCTTCTCACCGACACACCCAAAATAAGTGTTAGTTACTGTGGTCTCTGAACCCTATTCATGCAGTGGGGTGTTGTATACATTTATGACATATGCAGTTAAATGAGTGTTTCCTGGATTGCAATTTACTGTTTCAAGCTGTGCTTTGAATTCAATCCATTTTCAGGTCCGAAACTTGGTTGCTGAAGTTAATATTTGCTATGCACTCTAACTCCAGAATATGCCATAACAAGTGGTCCTCGAAATTAACATCCAGACAAACATGAGTAAGACCAGTGCGTAGTCTTAGCCTCACAAGACTTATACAGGGACCAACAAATTATCTGCTGGAGGAAATCAAAGTGTAAGGGGTTTCTATTTTTTATGTCACAGCGTAGTCTAATTAAAATGGCTTCTTTGTTATGTTATAATTGAAAAGGCTTCTTTGTTATGTTAAATGCTGAGAAAGTCCTCCCGCTAGCAGTTTGTTTGAATCACGTTACTGATAAGAAGATGTTATGAACCAGTTAGGATAGTTGTTATGTTTTTGGTGTGTCTGTAAGATATTGTATGTGCGGGGTTTTGGGGCAGAAGGCAGGAGAGAGAGACAGAGGATGGACCAGGTGCTGTGAGTCCGCTAACGGGGTCGGACGAGGAGAGGAGACGGAGACGGACTCGTGTGGAGTGTCTGGCTGACCACCGTTGTTGGTCCCAGGCGGCCGGTCGAGGTGGTCCGAGGGGTCGCAGGGTGAAGAAGAGGGGTCCTGAGCTCCAACTGTTTGTGCACGAAGAGATTGCACTTTGATAAGTGTGGTACCTTTTATTTTCCTTTTATATTTTATTCTCTATTAATTATATAGTTCCAGTAATACCTATACACTGTAAATCATTTAATTGTATCTGGTGCATTGTCTGTTATTTGGGTGGGGTGGAGTACATCACACAGCAACCACACAAACTGATTACCCAGTTTGGCGGGGCCGAGGGCTGTTTACCTAGACGACAGCAAGCCGAGCGACCCTGAGTCTGGCCAGGGGGGCTACAAAAGCAACATCCACAAAAAGCTGGAGGAACTCAGTAACTCAGGAAGCAATTATGGAGAAGAATAGACAGTCGACACTTCGGGCTGAGATCCTTTATTCTCCAGTATTGCTCTGGATTTCCAGCATCTGCAGAATCCGTTGTGTTTGTGGTGTCCTGAAGGAACTCAGCTGGTCAAGCAGCATCTGTGGGCAGAAAGGAATCAATGGCATTTTGGGTTTAGATGCTGCATCAGAACTGTCACAGGGACACCTCCATCACTGAGTGATTTATAAAAGTTCATTTGTGGGACATGGCTGCCCATGCATTGCCTTTCAGTTGCTTTCTGGAACAGCAGCAGTACATGTGCTGAAAGTCCTCCCTCCCACAACAACCAGTGGAGTTGTGAAAAGTGAGAAAGGTTCTCGAAGAATACGGCAGGATATACACTCGGTGGGCACTTTATTAGGTACAGGAAGTATCTAATACAGCATCCACTGAGTGAATATTATTGGTCTGCTGCTTCTCTGGCCCATCCACCTCAAGGTTCAATGTGTTGTGCGTTCAGAAATGCTTTTATGCACACTATTCTTGTAACGTATATTTGAGTTGCTATCGCCTTCCTGTCAGCCTGGCCATTTTCCTCTGAGCTCTCTCATTAACGAGGTGTTTTCACCCACAGAACTGTTACTCACTGGATTTTTTTTTGTTTTACACACCATTCTGTGTTAACTCTAGAGACTGTTGTGTGTGAAAATCCTAAGAGATCAGCAGTTTCTGAGATACACAAACCACTCCATCAGGCAACCACAATCATTCCATGATCAGATCACTTAGGTCACATTTCTGCCCCGTTCGGAAGTTTGGTCTGAATAACAGGTGAACCTCTTGACCATGTCTGCATGTGAGTTGCTGCCACGTGATTGGCTGATTAGATATTTGCATTAATGAGCAGGTGTACAGGTGTATCTAATCAAGTGGTCACTGAATGTGGACCAGTTGTAGATTTGGGCAGAGACATAGCATATGGAATTTAGTCCAAGCAAATGTTGAGATATTGTGCTTTGGGAGGGCAAAGATAAGAGGGAAGTATACAGTTAATGTCGGCATCCTAAGGAGCATTGATATACAGAGCTCTCTAAGTCCATAGCTCCCCGAAACAACACAAGTAGATACGGTGGTAAAGAAGGCATATGGCATTCATGCCTTTACTACTCTGGGGTATTGAGTATAAGAGTTAGCAAGTTACATTGCAGTTTAATAAAACTTTGGTTCAGCTGCATTTGACATTGTGTGCAGTTCTGGTCACTACATTACAAAAAACGTGTGGAGGTTTTGGAAAGGGCATAGCAGAGGGTCACCAGGATGCTGCCTGGATTAGAGAGTAAAAATTATAGGATCTGGTTGGACAAACTTTGGTTGCGTTGGAAGGTGAGGGGACACCTGATAAAAGATCTACCAAATATTGAAAAGCCTAGATAGTGTGAATGTGCAGAGGATGTTTCCAATAGTGGGAGTTTCTAGGACCAGAGGGAACATCCTCAGTATAGAGGGATACCTCTTTAGAACAGAGATGAGGAGGAATTTCTTTAGCCAGAGGGTGGTGAGTCCTGGGATACTTTGCCATCGATGTCTGCGGAGGCAAATTCATTGGGTATTTTTAAAGCAGACATTGATAGGTCCTTGATTAGTAAAGGCATCAAGGATTATGGGAACAAGGCAAGAAAATGGGGTTGAAAGGGATAATATTCAGCCATGATGGAATGGTGGAGCAGACCTGATAATTGTCAAGAATTTGACTGAATGGTCTATGGCGAATATCTTATGGTCCAATTTATAGAATTTAGAGAGGCATTGATAGAGTAGACAGTCAGAGTCTTTTTCCCAGAGTAGAAATGTCAACTATTAAAGGACGTAGATTGAAGATGACAGGGAGAAAATTGAAAGAAGTTGTATAGGGTAAGTGTGTTGGATGCCTGGAATGTGATGCCAGAAACTGTGGTGGAAGCAGAGATAATGGTGACGTTTAAGATGAATTTCAACAAGCACTTGAACGTGCAGGGAATAGAGGAGTCTGGACTGTAGTAGGCAGGTAAGCTTAGTTTTATTTGGCATCAGGGTCAGCACTGATTGTGGGCTGAAGGGCCTGTTCCTGTGTCATACTGTTTTATGTCCTATGTTGAAACACTGGAGGTGCAGTGATGTTTTTCAGGTCAGGATTTCCCTGTCTAATTCCAAATTAACCCAATTGCCTCAATTTTACCGCACTTAAACAAATCCTCTCCCGATCCCTGGCAAGAGGTGGCACGGTAGTGTAGTGGTTAGCACAGTGCTTTACAAAACCAGCAATGAAGGTTCAATTCCCACCGCCGTCTGTAAGGAGTCCGTACGTTCTCTTCCAGGTGCTTAATTTTCCTCCCACAGTCCAAAGACGTACCAGTTGGTAGGTTAACTGGTCATTGTAAATTGTCCCGTGAGTAGGTTAGGGTTAAATCAGGAATTTGGCAGGCAATGCAGCTCGAAGGGCCAGAAGGGCCAATTCTGTGCTGTATCTCAATCAGTAAATAAATTAATTAATGAAGATACAGTTGCAAGAAAAAGTTTGTGAACACTTTATGGTTTTCTGCATTAATTACTTATAAAATGTTGTCTGATCTTCATCTAACAATAATAGACAAACACAACCTGCCTAAACTAATAACACATAAATTATTGTACTTCTCATCAATACTTAGTACACCATTTAAACAAACATAGTCTAGGTTCACAAGAAGTATGTAAACCTCTGGGACGATGCCTTCTACAAAAGCTATTTGGAGTCAGGTGTTCTAATCAATGAGATGAGATTGGAGGTGTGGGTTAGAGAGGTATCCTGCCCTTTTAAATAAGACGCACAAAGTCAGGTTATTGACAGAGCCTGCACTTCTCAAGAAAGATCTCTTCATGTGCACCATGCCTCGATCAAAACAACTTTCAGAGGACCTTAGAAGAAGAATTGTAGAGATGCATGATGCTGGAAAAGGCCACAAAGGCATTTCTAAAGACTTGAGTGCTGATCAGTCCACAGAAAGAGAAATTGTCTACAAATGGAGGAAATTCAGCCCTGTTGCCTCTCTCCCTTGGAGTGGGCGTCCTGCAAAGATCACACAAACAGCACAATGTGCAGTGCTGAAGGAGGTGAAAAAAGAACCCAAGGAGAACAGCAAAAAACCTGCAGAAATCTCTAGAGCTTGTTAGAATCTCCGTTCATGTGTCCATAAGAAAAGCACCGAACGAGAATGGTGTTCATGGAAGGACACCATAAAGGAAACCACTGCTCTCCAAAAAAAACAGTGCTGCCCATTTCAAGTTTGCAAAGACCACCTGGATGTGCCACAATGCTTCTGGGACGATTTTCAATGGACAGATGAGACAAAAGTTGATATCTTTAGCAGAAATGCACACTGCTATGTTTGGAGGAAAAAGGGCTCTACACACCAACACCAAAACCCAACTGTGAAACATGGTAGGAGGAGTATTGTGGTTTGGGGCTGCTTTGCTGCCCCAGGGCTTGGACAGCTTGCAATTGTTGAGGGAATGATTAATTAAAAATTTCATCAAGACATTTTACGGGAGAATGTCAGGGTAGCGGTCCATCACATGAAGCTTAATAGAAGTTGGATCATGCAACAAGACAATGATCCGAAACACAAGAGTAAATCAGCAACAGAATGGTTTAAAAAAGAAGAAAATTCATGTTTTGAAATGGCCAAGTCAGAGTCCAGATCTTAACCGAATAGAGATGCTGTCGCATGACTTGAAGAGGGCTGTTCATACCAAGTATCCCAGAAATATTGATGAATTGAAATGTTTTTTTTAATGGAGGAATGGCCTAAAAATCCTCCAGCCCAATATGCGGGACTGATCAACAGTTGCCAGAAATGTTTGGTTGAAAAATTATTGCTGTACAAGGGGGTCACACCAGTTACTGAAAGCAAAGGTTTGCATACTTTTTCTAACAAATACATGTAATATTGGATCATTTTTCTCAATAAATAAATGAAGAAGTATAATGTTTTTTGTGCCATTTATTTAATTGGGTTCTTTATCTAGTTTTAGGACTTACATGGTGATCTGATTACATTTTAGATCATATTTATGCAGAAATAGAGAAAATTCTGAAGGGTTCACAAACTTTCTATCACCACTGTAGGTAGGTAGATAAGTAAATAAAACAAGCAAGCAAGCTGGCTTCTATTTGGAGTTATCCATGAAGATGTTGGTCAGATTTCAGTGCTCATCAGCAGGATGCTTTCTGGCATCGATACTGAAGGAGAAAGGGAGCAAGGAGTGCCGGTAATCCTGGTTATTCGGGATGTCGGATATAGTGTGAGGTTAGTCACTAAAAATTCCTGTGAGTGAGAGGCAGAGAGACAATAGACAATAGGTGCAGGAGTAGGCCATTCAGCCCTTCCAGCCAGCACCGCCATTCACTGTGATCATGGCTGATCATCCACAATCAGTACTCTTTTCCTGCCTTCTCCCCATATCCCTTCACTCCGCTATCTTTAAGAGCTCTATCTAACTCTTTCTTGAAAGAATCCAGAGGATTGGCCTCCACTGCCTTCTGAGGCAGAGCATTCCACAGAACCACAGGTGGGATAACCTCACCCTGTGGCTTTGTGAGACTGATACAGATAGCGGGTGCATCGCTAGCATAGCAGTTAGCGCAACGCTATTAAATCTCAGGGTGTTCCAGAGTTTGGAGTTCAATTCTGGCGCCTTCTGTTGCTGCTTTTGTAGATTATTGTTTATCTCTCCTGTCAAAGCCAGCTGCCTCCTGCTATCAGCTTTTCTCCCCTCTTTGGGTCGAATGCTCTTTCAGTGCTTCCTCATTCTCTTGCGGGATGGTGGGATTTGTTGGTGAGGATGGCACTTGTTACCCCACCTTCCGCGGTTGAAGATGGTGAGGATCTTCTGCCCCGGACCACAGAAGCCTCTCTGCCACGTTGTTCCCACAAGTAGTCAGTCTTAAGAAATGTCCGAACAATCGGGTGTCATGTTTATTGTCATGGGCACTGTTATAGTGAGTGTAGTACAATGAATAACTTGTTTTGTGTCAGCATCGCAGGCACATTGTACAGGCAACACATAACAGAAATGATACATAAAACATGCATTCTTCACGATGAAGAAAAAGACTGGGCAAAACAACACAACAGTACAAAAATATTGTTTGAAGTTGAAGAGAGGTTCTGTGGTTTTCCATTGCTGAGATAGGTTTAGGATTGCCAAGTCTTGTTCAAGAACCTGATGGTTGCAGGTAACTAACGTTCCTGAACCTGGTGATGTGGGCCTTCAGGCTTCTGCACTTCCTGCGTGATAACAAAAGCAAGAAGAGAGTCTGATCTGGATGGTAAGTTTTTTTTTCCTGCCCCAAACCACAGAAGCCCCCGTGCCACAAGTAGTTGGTTTCAGTGGAAAGTCTGAAAGAAAGAGCATCAAGTCAAGTGGAGTTTAGTGCCATGTGCACTAGTATGATGCGGTACAACATGAGAAGCACTTGTTTGCGGCAGTATCTTAGGCACCTGGGTATAGTTCGTTCATGTATTGTTTTTCATAGGTTCTGTTGCATTTCTTTGTTTTCCTGTAAATGCCAGCAAGAAAATGAATTTCAGGGTAGTATAAGGTGGAATATACGTGCTTTGATAATAAATTTGCTTTGAACTTTGAACAACACACAGAATATAAATTATACATAAAATGGGAGATAAAACACTACAAAAAAGCAAGACAGTACAAAAAAGACAAAGACACAGTTGAAGAAAAATCAGTACGGGAGCAGATAGACTGTTGAGTGGGGATTTTCAGGATTTAGACCCTGCGTTGATGAAGGAATGCCAATTATATTTCCATTTCCCTCCCTAGCTGCTTTATCACTCCTGAGTGCAGAATTTCAGCATACCCTTAATTAACCGAGAATGGAGTGCTGTTTGTCACCTTGCTCCTACAAAGCTCTCAAGCCAGGAAGCGTCTTGTAATGAGGAACTGAAATCTGACCGACATCTTAATGAGAGGATGAGTGTCGAGAGAATTAGAATATGTCCAGTGATGTAATACTGAGGCTTTATACGGCAATGGTCAGACTGCACCTGGAGAATTGCGGACGTGGGGAGGATGTTTTCTATATTGGGGGAGTCTAGGACCAGAGAGCGCAGCCTCAGCATAGAACAGGTAGTGGTTTATGTTGGGGTCCATGGCACATAAGAGGTTGGGAGCACTTGGAATAGAAGCACATCCTTTTATAAAAGAGATGAGGAGGAATTTCTTTAGCCTGAGGGTGGTGAATTCATGGAATTCATTCTCACAAATGGCTGTGGAGGTCATTGGGCATATTTAAAGCAGAGGTTGATGGGTCCTTAATTAGTAAGGGTGTCAAAGGTTATGGGGAGAAAGCATGAGAATGGAGTCGAGAGGGATAATAAATCAGCCATGATGGAATAGCAGTGCAGACTAGATGGGCTGAATGACCTAATTCTGCTCCTATGTCTTATGGTCTTAATGGATATTTCTAATTATATGCTCTTGCATGGAACTTGTGGGGGGGTTGTTTCTGCGCGATAATGTGAATCTGCACTCCATTAGGGTAGTTCAGGTACGTCACTTAAGCGCCACCACCCTTCTTTTCTTTGTATTGCCCATTTCCCCTCCCCACTCTCAGTCCTGACGCAGGGTTTCAATCCCGAAGCCTGAACAATTCCTGCCCCCCACCCACCCAGATTCTACTTGACCTGCTGAGGTCCTGCAGTAGGTCATAAGTTGCTGCAGGTTCCAGTCCGCTGGAGTCTGGAGGTTGAAGATGGCCTGCCCTGGGCGTAGAGGGCTGTGTATATGCTTGGGTGGGTGGGTGGAACGAGGCTCATTTCGCTGTTGTTGCTTGTTATGTTCTGTTTATTGTCTTTTATTGTCCTGCCGAGTATTGTGGGTATTTTCTGCTGACGTTGGAACGTGTGGCGACATTTGCGGGCTGCCCATCAAACCTTTGGATGTGTTGGCTGTTAACACAAATGACGCATTTCGCTTTATGTTTTGATTTACATGGGATAAATAAATCTAAAACTGAATTGTGTATGCTAGTGAATGCTGCCTCAGAGTTTTGCTCCTCTCTTCTGTTAAGATATTCTGAAAGCCTGCTTGCTCAGGATTATTCTCTGTGTCCGATTGCCACTGACGATTCAACTGTGAAGGTTCTCAAGAGCTGTTTCTGGTTTATATCTGACATCTCTTCACAAATACCTCCAGGACAGTGAGTAACAGGGTTATACAGTATGTGTCACATGCACCCAGATACAGTGAAAGGCTTTTGTTTGAATGTCATCCGGACAGATCATGGTAACTTAGTGGTTAGAACAACGCCTTACAATACCAAAAACCTAGGTACAATTCACACCGCTGCCTGTAAGGAGTTTGACCGTTCTCCCAGTGACTGTGTGTGTTTCCTCCGGGTGCTCCGGTTTCCTCCCTCAGTCCAAAGACGTACTGGTTGGTAGGTTAATTGGTGATTGTAAATTGTCCTGTGATTAGGCTAGGGTTAACTTGGGCATTGCTGGACAGCACAGCTCAAAGGGCTAGAAGGGCCTAATCTGTGATGTATCTCAATAAACAAATAAAGCGTTCTACACAGTTGTATGTTGGGGAAGTACAAAGAGAAACCAATGACAGAATGCGGACTATTCACTCAGTGGCCACGTTATAAGATACCCAATAAAGTGGCGAGTGAGTGCATGTTCGTGGTCTTCTGCTGCTGTAGCCCATCCACTACAGGGTTCAATGTGTTGTGTGTGAACCGATGCTCTTCTGCACACCACTGTTGTTACACATGTTTATTTGAGTTCCTGTCACTTTTCTGTCAGCTTGAACCAGTCTGGCCATTCTCTGACCAACAGGGCATTTTCACCCACAGAAGTGATGCCCTCTGGATATATTTTGTTTTTTTGCACTATTCTAGTAAACTCTTGAGACTGTTGTGTTCTTCCCTATTCCGATGTTTGGTCTGAACAACAGCTGAACCTCTGGACCATGTCTGCATGCTTTTGTGCGTTGAGTTGCTGCCACATGATTGACTGATTAGATATTTGCAGTAATGAGTAGAGGTGAAGCTACTAATGTAACTACTGAATGCAGTGCTACATTTACCATGCAAGTACAGTGAAGGTAGACAAATAAGGTACAAGGGCCTTAACGAGTTAGATTGTAAAATCAGGAGTTTGTCTTTATTGTAAGAGTGATCCTCTTATGACAGCAGAGGCCCTGTCCTTGAGCCTGGGGTATGAGATTTTGTATCTTCTACCCAATGACAGCGGGGAGAAGAGAGAATGTCAGGGGTGTGAGGGGCCTTTGATTCTGTTGGCTGCTTTCCCAAACAGAAGGAATCTGGGGATGAGTTTATATTTACTTGTCTACACTACATGTGTGCAAAGAACGTTGACCCCTATTTGTACAGGAACTTAAATGTCTTAACCTACCAAACACAGCACGTTCCCCACTCCCCACTATTCGAGCTTTTTCCCTTCTGATTACTCTGAGAACCATGGCACCCCTCAGCTTCACCTCTCCCATGTCAGCTTTCAAAGCTCAAAGTAAATTTATTATTAAAGCAGGAAGAGTAGCGAGCCTAAGCACACAGTTCTGTGGTGCACTGGCGCTGATGGTGATTGTCACTCTGGTGACATTTTGTTCCATTACAGGTGTTGTTTTAAACACAGTCTGCTGCCCGTGTTGGGATATGGGATTGTGCTTGTCTGCTAACTGGAGACGGTGAGGTGTTGCAAGGTAGGGGTGTACAGCGATGGGACAGACCAGTTCCAGGAGCAGACGCAGCTGTTGGGTCACTGAGTGACATCCATGACAGAACAACAGGAGGCTGGGAGAGGGAAGTAAACTCTTTAAACCAAAGAGCTCATGGGATTGGGGGTGAGACCCTGTTTGAGAGTGAAGGGACTTTAAGGAGTGCAACAGTATGGACAGAAGAACATGTCTCCTCTAATAACATGATGCCTAATGGCATGAACACTGATTTTGCTAACTTCTGGCAACTAGTCCCCTCTGTTTTCACCACTGCTCCTTCTTGTTTTATAGCGGTTGGCATGACACAATTACACTTCATTCCCCTCCCCCAGTCGCCCTCCTGGTCTCACCTATCACATGCCATCTTTTACTCCTCTCCTTCCCCCCCACCATCTTATTCTGCCTTCTGCCCCCTTCCTTGCCAGTCCTGATGAAGGGTCTCAGCTAGAAGCATCAACTGTTCATTTCCCTCCATAGATGTTGCCTGACCTGCTGAGTTCCTTCAGCATTTTGTGTGGGTTGCGAAAAATCAGATTAATGTTTCAGGTCAGTGACCATTCTATAGCTGAATAAAAAGCTCTCTCTGTTTGGCTTGTTGAGATTAATATGGATTAAAAATGCTTAAATACTGAATATAAATTCTAAATCCTTAAAGTATGCAATAACTGACAATAAAACTCAGCATCTCCAATGTTTTAGGAGTTCAGAATTTAGGAGCTTAATAAGCTCATTAAATTTTGTCTCCAAAGCCGGGCAGATCTAAAGCCCTGTGTCATATCAGACTTTTTATTATTCATTCCACATCTGAGTAGTCTGCTGTTAGACATCCTCGCCTTGAATGTCCTGAGATGCAAAGAGAGTAATTTTCCAATTTAATTTGGTTTTTCTGTGCCAGACAGTGGGGGTGAGAGAGAGAGAGACAGGAGCAAGAGAAAAGCTCAAAGACGAGACGAGAGATGGGCCAAGGAACAAAAAATGCCAAGTGATGCTGGGAGTGATCTTAGAAGTAGGAGGCAGGAGATGAGATTGAGGGCTGCAATATGACAGTACGGTAGCATAGTGCTTAGCCTAACACTTGCACTGCCAGTGATCATTGATCTGGGTTCAATTCCCGCCGTGGTGACACTTATAGGCTGCCTGCCCCGAGCACAATCCTTGCACTGTGTTGGTCGTTGAAGCATGCGATGCATTCCACTGTATTGTATGTTTCGATGTTTTGATGTACATTTGTCAAATAAAGCTAATCTCTTTTTCCTTCAGATTATGCATGCAGTGATTATGTATGCTTGCATTGCTTTGTGGGCTGAATGGTCTTGAGCCCTCAGTCTGTGCAGTGGTGACTGAGACATCTATCTATTTATGCTGAACAGACCCTTCCGGCCCACAAGCCGCACGATCAGCGACCCACCTAATTAACCCTATCCTAATCACAGAACAATTTACAATGGCCAGTTAACCTACTAACTGGTATGTCTTTGGACTGTGGGAGGAAACTGGTGTACCTGGAGGAAACCCATGAGATCATGGGCGGAATGCACAAACCGCTTACAGACGGGGCCGGAATTGAACTCTGAACGCTGAGGCCCCGAGCTTAAGCATGTGATCGATAAGTCAGTAATTCAAGGAGGTGTGTATGATGAGGGGAAATCAGTGTGGAACATTGATATAAGAAGAATATTAATTTGCCTGCCGCAGAAACCTGAAGGCATTCTGTTTTGAACTGATGAAGGAGTTTATTCCTTGTTTCTGTCTTTAATCCACCTTCTCTTTTATCAGTCTTATTTCCAGGCAGTCTCTCCCTGCAGCTGTTGCTGTGGAATCCATTTGCTATAGAGAACCAAATCCCGTGGTTGGGTCTGGCACACTCTGACAGAAACTGCTCTGAAACTCATGCACTGAAGCCTGGCAGCCTTTCCTCTCTGACATCCACCATTGCTCTTGCTTCTCCCGCACTTATTTAGAGATACAAGCACAATAACAGGCCTACTCAGCCCAAAAAGCCTGAGCCACCCAATTAACCTGCTAATCTGTACATCTTTGGAATATTAGATTATGAGGACACGCAGTCCTCTTTTACTGTCATTTCGTAATGCATGCATTAAGAGTTGATACAATATTTCTCTGGTGTGATATCACAGAAACACAGGACAGACCAAGACTGAAAAACTAACAAAAACCACATAATTATAACATATAGTTACAACAGTGCAAGCAATACCATAACTTGATGAAGAACAGGCCATGGGCATGGTAAAAAAAAGTTCTAAGTCTCGCAAAAGTCCCACATCTCACGCAGACGGGAGAAGGAAGAAAACTCTCCCTACCATGCCCGACCACAGTCTGACTCTGAGTCGTCCAAAAACTTCGAGCCTCCGACCAGCCCTCCGACACCGAGCACCGAGCACCGAGCACCATCTCTGTTGAGCGCTTCGACCCTAGCCCCGGCCGCCAGCAGCAGGCAAAGCCGAGGATTTTGGGGCCTTCCCTCTGGAGATTCTTGATCGCACAGTAGCAGCGGCAGCGAACTGGGCATTTCAGAAGTTTCTCTAGACATTCCTCCGTGCTTCTCACGTCTGTCTCCATCAAATCAGAATTGTGCTCAGCATCCTACTTACAAATACGATATAATTTCACTGGAGAGCTGCACACGCTGGGTCGCGCCGCCATCTTCTCCTCCCGCCTTCGGGAGGGAGGAGAACCAGAGCATCCAGAGGAAACCTATGTGGTTACAGAGAGAACATACACACAAACTCCTTACAGGCAGTGTTGTGAATTGAACTCAGGTCACTGGTGCTGCAATAGCGTTGTCCTAACTGCGATGCAACCTTGCCACAAAAACTCTACTCTTCCATAAAGTTTTGTAGTTAATAGCCCAACTTCTTCTCCTCAAGACTTTCAAAGAGAATTGAGAACTATTTGGCCGAGCATTTATCTGCTAGGATGGTGGTTCTCAAACTTTTTTGGGCCAAAGTGCCCCCTTGTCCCTTTCGAGTCATTAAATAAGAACTATAAAGCATGTTGATGTATGGTGCATAGTGAAAAAAAACAAGAACTGTAAATTCAAAGCAGTGACTGACAATTGCAAAAAGTTTTCAAATCTATTTGAAGCTAAAAATAAAATTATTTCTTTGATTACAGTAAAAACAATTCTCAACAATTTTAGAGCATATATTAGTAGCATAGTTCTTCACTACTTCATTGCCATTTTTCACTTTTCAGTGAGATGGATGGAGAGTACAGTGATATCGGCTTCTCAACATCAGGCTGATTGTCACTCAAGGAGTCTCAAATCCCCCTGTTCAGTAATTCGCGCACTGTTTCATTGCTTTGAAAGAAGTTGGGCGACTGCACTGAAACCCTGCTCCACTTAATATGATGTTGGAAAGGCAATAAAGGACACCTTGTCCTGTTTCCACAGTGCAGGATACCATTCAGAGATTCTTTTCTGCAGTCAGAAGTCTTGAGATTATTTTTTGAACCTTTGCTTCAGCACAGTCATTTTGTAGTGAGATCAGTTCTTCCTCCATCCTTCCTGTTAATTCCTCATTACAGGTGGTCGGGAATGGATTTATTACCCAATCTGGAATTTGGATTGAGAAATGTCTTTATGCTGATCACCTAGGTGGGCACAGTATAACTGAAGATCATCAACCGGTCTTCTTTCTTTCTCTTCCAACTTAGAGAGGTTTTGACATTGGAAAAGGTTGCGATGGCCAATGTTGCATGTAAATAGGGTTAACTTGGACGAAAGTGTGGAGATAACTGATTTGACTTTGATAAGATTCACAAAATTTCCTTGCAATTGAAAATTGATTTCATTAAACTTTGCAAATAATTCTGACGAATAAGCAATGTTATGCCTAATATTCTTGAGTAGATTACAGAATGAAGCACTAAAGTCTTCAAAGAATTTTATCATAGTTTCAAAGAGCACATAAAAGCGTCTCTGGCAGTTTCCTTTTGAGAACCAGCAATACAAAGCTCTCTACATAGTCGAGAATTGAGAGCATGGAGCTAAATTTTATTTCACAAACAGAAAGCATCTGGAGATGCTGGAAGTCCAAAGCAACACACACAAAATGCTGGAGGAACTCTGCAGGCCAGGCAGCATCTATGGAAAAGAGTAAACAGCTGACATTTCAGGCTAAGAGTCTGCATGAGGACCTTTTATTTACCATTGTGATAACAGTATTTAATAATTTGTGTAATTGATCATTTAGATTTTTTGCAACAAGATGTCTGTGAATTATACAGTGAATGGTAAATAGGCTAAGTACAGGTTTTTTTTCAAGAATGTAACAACTGCACAGTGGCATCCTGTCAATGATGGTGCACCATCTATTGCATAAGCAAGAACATTGGTAAGTGGAATGTCCTTCTTTAACAACCTGAAATATCAACTCCTCCTTCATTTCTGTTTCTAGTCCCCTTACAAATAACAACTATTGAAGCATGGTTTCATCTTTTATGAAGTGAACAAAACCATGAAGCAAGATTTGTTGCCTGGCAAAACTGACTCCCCTAACTGCAGAGCAAATTCTGTTGTCCTAAGTATGTTTCAACAATGTGTCTTCCACATTCTCAGATATTTCATCTACTTGTCCTTGAACAGAGTTGCACTGAGTGGAATCACTTTAATTATTTGATCTGGTGTCTTGTGCAAAATTGTACTCAGAATCTTCCTTAATGCGGGCAGAAACAGCTTTTCTCCAATTGCATGGGGCTTTCCAGATTTAGCAATGAGAAATGTAATGTTGTATGAAGCACGCAAACCATCACTGCTGTGTTGTGAATTGTTGGCAAAAATGTTTTGAAGTGTTTTCCATTTCTGAAAGTTTTGTCAAAGTGCCTGAAAATAAGTAAAACTCTTGCTTGGTTTATCAGATTGTATTCTCTTCAAATGTTCAAGAAGCCTGGATGGTTTCATTACCTTATTTGAAAAAATATTTTTCCCACAACAGACACATTGGCTGCTATTGGTTGCTTGGTGCTGATATAAATCCATATTTCAGGTACTCCACACTGTGCTGTTTACAATTCTTTTCATTTGGTTTGCTTCTGCCATTTTCATTATGGATTAATGACCACAGTCAATCGCCTGGTGATTAAGTCACAAGAGAGTGAATTTGTTGAATGCCTATGAGATGGCTTTTTAGAGCAGCTTGTGCTTGAGCCTATTCAGGGAAAAGCTATCTTAGATTGGGTGTTGTGTAATAACCCAGATCTTATTAGGGAGCTTAATGTAAAGGAACCACAGGAGGCATTGATCATAATTTGATTGAATTCAAACTGCTATTTGAGAGGGAGAAGCATGTCACATGTATCAGCATCACAATAGAATGAAGGGAATTACAGAGGCATGAGAGAGGAGCTTGCCCAGGTAGATTGGAGGGAATACTGGTGGGGGTGACAGCAAACCAGAGATGGATGAAGTTTCTGGGAATAGCTCACAAGGCGCAGGGTAGATATGTCCCAGAGAAGAAGTTGTTCTCAAATGGCAGGGATAGGCAACCACAGCTGACAAGGGAAGTTAAGGACTGCATTAAAGCCAATGAAAGGGCATATAAGATAGCAAAAGTGAGTGGGAAGTTGGATGATTGGGAAGCTTTTGAAATCCAACAAAAGACAACTAAAAAGCTATAAGAACGGAAAAGATGAAATTTGAAGGCAGAATAGCCAATAATATAAAGCAGATACTATTTTTGTTGAGTTATATAAAGAGTAAAAGGGCGGTGAGAGTTGATATTGGACCACTGGAAAATATTGCAAGTGAGGTACTAATGGAGGCAAAGAAATGGCAGGTGAACTTAGTAGGTACTTTGCATCTGCAAAAAAAAGCGGTACAACGGACTTTTAACATTTTAAACCTGCAATTTGTTTGTTATGTCTCCCCTCTCGCTGTGAAACAGCGACACCTCTTTCTCCCTTTATTAGGGAGAGAGAGAGAGCCTGTGGTATGTTGAATACCGGGTGAACGAGTAGTCTTTGGTTACTGCAAATCTGTGTCCTTGCTATTGCTTTGCTGCACGTTTGAGTGCTCGGTGGTGGGTGCTGATGCTTTTTTTTGCCGATGGGGGGAGGGGGGATCATTGCTTGCTGCCACCTACGGGAGGGAGGGGGGCTGGGGGGGACATGGGGGTTCTAAGATTTTACTGTCATTCATTCTTTGGGGGCACTCCTCTGTTTTCGTGGATGGTTGTGAAGAAAAAGCATTTCAGGATGTATATCATATACATTTCTCTGACATTAAATGTACCTTTGAAACCTTTGTCTTCAATGTGGAAGACACTAGCAGTGTGCCAGAGATCTGTGAGTGTCAGGGAGCAGGAGTGAGTGCCATTGCTATTGCAAAGGAAAAAGTGCCAGGCAAACTGAAAGGTCTTAAGGTGGATAAGTCACCAGGACCAATTGGACTACCTCCTGGAGTCCTGAGAGAGGTTCCTGAAGAGATAACGGATGCATTGGTTATGATCTTTCAAGAATCACGTGATTCTGGCATGTCCCGGAGGACTGGAAAATTGCAAATGGCACTCCACTCTTTAAGAAGGGTGGAAGATAAAGGAGAGGAAATTATAGGCCAGTTAGCCTAACCTCAGTGGTTGGGAAAGTGTTGAAGTCTATTATTAAGGATGAGGATTTGGGGTACTTGGAGACTAATGATAAAATAAGTCTAAGTCTGCATGGTTTCTGTGAAGGGAAATCTTGCCTGACAAATCTGTTGGAGTCCTTCGAGGAAGTAACAAGCAGGGTGGACAAAGGAGAGGCAGTAGATATCATTTACTTGGATTTTCAAAAGGCATTTGATAAGGTGCCACACATGAAGCTGCTTACCATGATAAAATCCAATGGCGTTACAGAAAAAGATACTGGCATGGATAACGGAATAGTCATAGTCATAGTCATACTTTATTGATCCCGGGGGAAATTGATTTTTGTTACAGTTGCACCATATATAATAAATAGTAATAAAACCATAAATAGTTAAATAGTAATATGTAAATTATGCCAGGAAATAAGTCCAGGACCCGCCTATTGGCTCAGGGTGTCTGACCCTCCAAGGGAGGAGTTGTAAAGTTTGATGGCCACAGGCAGGAATGACTTCCTATGAAGCTCTGTGTTGCATCTCGGTGGAATGAGTCTCTGGCTGAATGTACTCCTGTGCCCACCCAGTACGTTATGTAGTGGATGGGAGACATTGTCCAAGATGGCATGCAACTTGGACAGCATCCTCTTTTCAGACACCACCGTGAGAGAGTCCAGTTCCATCCCCACAACATCACTGACCTTACGAATGAGTTTGTTGATTCTGTTGGTGTCTGCTACTCTTAGCCTGCTGCCCCAGCACACAACAGCAAACATGATAGCACTGGCCACCACAGACTCGTAGAACATCCTCAACATCGTCCGGCAGATGTTAAAGGACCTCAGTCTCCTCAGGAAATAGAGACGGCTCTGACTCTTCTTGTAGACAGCCTCAGTGTTCTTTGACCAGTCCAGTTTATTGTCAACTTGTATCCCAGGTATTTGTAATCCTCCACCATGTCCACACTGACCCCCTGAATGGATACAGGGGTCACCGGTACCTTAGCTCTCCTCAGGTCTACCACAGGAATGGCTGACATGCAGGAGGCAGCGAGTGGGAATAAAGGGGTTCTTTTCTGATTGGCTGCCAGTGACTAGTGGAGTTTTCCAGGGGTCAGTATTTCACATTGTTTGTCAATGATTTGGATAATGGAATTAATGGCTTTGTGGCAAAGTTTCTGGATGATATGATGATAGGTGGAGGAGAAGGCAGTGCTGAGGAAGCAATGCGATTGCAGCAGGACTTAGACAAATTGGAAGAATGGACAAAAAAGTGGCAGATGGAATACAGTTTGGGAAATGTACAATGATGCATTTTGTAAAAGGAACACTATTGTGGAATATTATCTAAATGGGGAGAAGATTCAAATATCAGAATTGCAGAGGGACTTGGGAGTCCTCGTGCAAGACTCCCTGAAGTTTAATTACAGGTTGAGTCTGTGGCAAAGAAGACAAATGCAATGTTGGCATTTATTTCAAGGGGAATAGAATATAAAGATAATGCTGAGACTTTCTAAGATACTGGTCAGGCTACACTTGGAGTGTTGTCAACAGTTTTGTGCCCCATATCGCAGAAAGGATGTGTTGTCTTTGGAGAGAGTCCAGAGGAGGTTTACAAGAATGATTCCGGGAACGAAGGTGTTAATATATAAGACTATAAGATCATAAGATATAGGAGCAGCAGTAGGCGATTTGACCCATCGAGTCTTCTCCTCCGTTCAATTATGGGCTGATCCAATTCTTCCAGTCATCCCCACTCACCTGCCTTCACCTCACATCCTTTGATGCCCTGGCTAATCAAGAACCTCTCTATCTCTTCCTCAAATACACCCAATGACTCGGCCTCCACAGCCGCTCATGGCAACAAATTCCATAGATTTACCACCCTCTGATTAGAGTAACTTCTCGACATCTCTGTTCTAAAATGACGTCCTTCAATCCTAAAGTCATGCCCTCTTGTCCTAGACTCCCCATACCATAGGAAATAGTTTGCCATATCTAATCTGTTCGGACTGTTTCTATGAGATCCCCCCTCATTCTCCTAAACTCCAGAGAATACAACCCAAGAGCTGCCAGATGTTCCTCATATGGTAACCCTTTCATTTCTAGAATCATTCTCATGAATCTTCTCTGAACCCTCTGCAATGTCAGTATATCCTTTCTAAAATAAGGAGCCCAAAACTGCACACGATGCTCCAAGTGTGGTCTCACGAGTGCCTTACAGAACCTCAACATCACGTCCCTGCTCTTATATTCTATACCTCTAGAAACGAATGCCAACATTGCATTTGCCTTCTTCACCACCAACTCAACCTGGAGGTTAACCTTTAGGGTATCCTGCACAAGGACTCCCAAGTCCTTTTGCATCTCTGCATTTTTGAATTCTCTCCCTCTGAGGAGCGTTTGGCTGCTTTGGGCCTGTACTCACTAGAATTTAGAAGAATGCGTGGTGATCTTATTGAAACCTACTAAATGTTGAAGGGTGAATGTGGAGAGGATGTTTCCTCTGGTGGGTGTACCCAGAACTACAATACACAGCCTCAAAATTGAGGGGTGACCTTTTAGAACAGAGGTAAGGAGGAATTTTTTTAGCCAGTGAGTGGTGTATCTCTGGAATGCTTTGCCACAGACTGCGGTGGAGGCCAATTCAATGATATATTTAAGGCAGAAGTTGATAGTTTCCTGATCGGTCAGGGCATCAAAGGATATGGCCAGAAGGCAGGTGTATGGGGTTGAGTGGGATCCGGGATCAGCCGTGATGGAATGGTGGAGCGGACTCGATGGGCTGAATGGCCTAATTCAGCTCCTATGTCTTTTGGTCTAAGTCTGATCTCAAATGCTGCAATAAATAAAGGGGAAGGTTATGACATCATCGTAGGTCACGGAAAACCTGATTCTTTGCCTAAAGGTACGTAAAGTGGGGCAGCGATATCTCTTTTGGACTAGAGCATGGGCTAGAGCATGGCTTCCAACGTTTTTTATCCATTGTCTAAGGGGTCCGTTGACCCTTGGCCAGGAACCCCGGGACCAGAGAAATGTGGTCAAGATCATTAGAAAGGGCAGGTTCTGAACTTTGCCCCAAAAATGCCCAGTCTGGGCCTCAAAAGAACACGATTTCTTCAGTCCAGATTTCTCATGTCGTGCTAAATAATGAAATGTCACGTTGCTTTCCAACAATGATAAGATGCTTTGAGCAAAATCTAAGCGAACAGTAGTTTAGGAAAAGATGAGCTGATTACATGATCATTGTAATTAATTATGAGGCTCCGAGGATAAATGTTTATGATTAATTATTTTTTAAAATTAAGCTGCTCCACCTTGCTATCGAGCACCCCCACGCCCTCCCTTTATCTTTATTGTCCCCCCCCACCCTTTACAAACTCCCAAGGGGGCGATATCACCTATGTTGGGAACCACTGTGCTAGAGGATATGGTACTTCACATGAAAGATGCTAGTTGTGAATTGCTGGTAGTATTTGCTTTTCTTACACTTGTTTATTCTTTTGGGGGAAGTGAGTGTCACTGACAAAGCTTTCATTTAGAGGCACTTCCCTAAACATGCTTGAGGATGGAGCGGTGAACCTCTTTTGAATCCTTATGCCTTTAAGTTGGCTGCTGTAAAAAAAATCCTATGCAGTCCTGATGAAGGGTATCTTCCCAAAACGTCGACTCTTAATTCCCCTCCATAGATGCTGCTTGGCGTGCTGAGCTCCTCCATCACATGGTGTGTTTTGTTCTAGATTTCCAGCATCGACAGTACCTCTTGGGTCCATGGACCCATTTCTTCTTGAACAGACAAAAGATGAAACAATTCATTATGTTTGATTCATCTTAGCTTTCATTGGTTTCATTTCTAGGTTGTGCATTGCTCCCTCTGTGACATCAGTGAGATTCCAGGGCTTTGATGCTAGCTTCCTGAGCTGGCCTCGACTGGGAATTGGGTAGCCGATTTACTATTGCTCCAGTGAGCATGAGCAGGAATGCCTGTGAGACAATGGAATGCACCGCTTCCTAACCACCCTCCCCCCACTGCGCTCCATGCCACGTTGCATCCATCTGACGTACAAGCTACTGGCTTCGAATGCATGCAGCAACAGTGTGTGTGTGTGTGTGTGTGTGTGTGTGTGTGCACAGCTGCCTCTCCTCTGGGAATGGGCACGCCTTTCAACCTGTGGTGACCCTGTGGTTGCTCTGGGGCATCAGAAACATGGGGAATTCCATTGCCATAAACTCTAGGTTTCTGCTGTGTGAACTCATTACACTATTAAAAGATAATTTGCAATAGCAGAACTGGATAGTCAACTAAGTACTTCCATTGAAGATTTGAGTGAAGTTCAGCTGCTGAGAAGGAGGGAGGTGTGGTGATGCAAGTATGTTGTGCTACTTGTGATACATTTCTGCATAACAGCTTATTGTGATGTGACACACTCCAGTGTACATCATTCCAATGTACCTTAAAATGTTGACTGTCCATTTCTCCCAGATGCTTCCTAACCTCTTTAGTCCTTCTGGTATCTTGTTTGTTTCATCAGATCAGCCATGTTAAAGCTGTTATGTATCATGTCTTGCCTTTTGATTGCTTCCGAGATGATCAGTTTTTGAGGTAAAGTCCATACTTACATGGAATTGATACTTTCTGGTTTCCTTGTAGGCATATGACTGTGCAAATGATGGAACAATCTGAAAAATGTCTAGCATCTATAATAAACTGAACAGACAGGACAAGAGAGATGACTTAGGGGAATTGACCAAGAGATGGGATGCATTATTTATTCTAACTTCAACATTGTCTCAGCTCAGCTTTCCAGCTTTTCTCAATAACCCTTGCCAAAAGACTAAATTTCTGCTTAATATTTAGGTATTAAATATTCAAAATTCTTTATAAAACATTTAATGATTTGGTCTCCACAGTTTTCCATGGTACAGAATTCCAGATGTTCATACCCCTTTGGGAAATTAAATTCCCTCTCACCTGCATTTATTTTAATTCCGCTAGTTCTAGAGTTCCTATTCACGGAATATCTCTTGGGAGCCACCTTGTCAAGGCCCCACTGAGATGCAAGAGACTGTAGGTCCTGGAATTTGGACCATTAAACACTCTGCTGGAGAAACTCAGTGGGTCAAGTGGGGAAAGGGTTTGTTGATGTTTCAGGTCGAAACCTTGCATCAAGTCTTTCCCTCCACAGATTCTCCCTGACCCACAGAATTCCTTAGGCAGCATGAGTATTCCTTCAGAATCTTAACTGTTCTTAAATGAAGATTGCCTCTTGTTCTTCTTAACAAAAGTGATCAGTGGTTTTCTGCCTTTCCTCATAAAACAACCTTTTTCAACCCGGGGCGGCATGGTGGCGCAGTGGTTTGTACAATGCTTTACGGTACAGGTGAACTGGGTTCAATTCCTGTTGCTGACTGTAAGGACTTTGTACCCCGTGACCATGTGCGTTTCCTCCAGGTGCTCCAGTTTCCTCCCACTGTGCAAAGACCTACCAGTTTGTAGGTTAATTTCTCATTGTAAATTGTCCCATGATTACTTTAGGATTAAACTTGGGTTCTTGCAAGAAGGACCTTCTCTGTGCTTTATCTAAAAAAAAACAAATTAGATTATGAGGACACCTAGTCCTCTTTTATTGTCATTTAGTAATGCATGCATTAAGAAATGATACAATGTTCCTTCAGTATGATATCACAGAAACACAAGACAGACCAAGACTAAAACTGACAAAAACCACATAATTATAACATACAGTTACAACAGTGCAAAGCAATACCGTAATTTGATAAAGAGCAGACCATGGGCACGGTTAAAAAATGTCTCAAAGTCCCAATAGCCCCATCACCTCATGCAGACGGTAGAAGGAAGAAAAACTCTCCCTGCCATGAACCTCCAGCGCCACGAACTTGCCGATGCAGCACCCTGGAAGCACCCGACCACAGCCAGCTCTGAGTCTGTCTGAAAACTTCGAGCCTCCGACCAGACCTCCAACACCGAGCACCGAGTACCATCTCTGCCGAGCGCTTCGACCCTGCCAAGCAACAGGCAAAGCTGAGGATTCGGGGCCTTCCCCTCCGGAGATTCTGGATCGCACAGTAGCAGTGGCAGCGAAACAGGCATTTCAGAAGTTTCACCAGATGTTTCTCCGTGCTTCTCACGTCCGTCTCCATCAAATCAGGATTGTGCACGGCATCCTACTTAACAAATAACAGATATTCATCACTGGAGTGGCCGCTGCGTGCTGCATCATGCCGCCATTTTCTTTTAAAAAAACCTAGAAATCAAACTAGTGAACCACCTCCAGTACAAGTATATCCTTTTTTAAATAAGGAGACAATATTCTCTAGAGTGGTCCCACCAATTGCTGTACTATAACAGCAACTTATAAATGTGATGGAATTTTCAAAATGATTTTCAAAGAAAACTGATTACCCACTTGAAATTATTTAATATTTCAAAGTTCAAAGTAAATTCATTATCAAAGTACAGTATGTATGTATATGTCAACGTGAGATTTATTTCCTTGTTGACATTTACAAAAAAATGAAGAAATACAATAGGACGTATGAAAACTAGCCGTAACAGAGACTTGACAAACAGCCGATGTGTAAAAGAAGACAAATTGTGCAAATGATAAAAAAAATTATATATAATACCAGGAACGTGAGTTGCAGAGTCCTTGAGAGTGCGTCCCTAGGTTCTGGAGTCACTTCAGTGTTGAGGTGAATTAAGTTATCCACACTGGTTCATGAGCTTGCTGGTTATTCTGCAGGTTAATAACAGTTTCTGAGCCAATGGTATTACAGGAAAGATACCAGCATGGATATAAAATTGGCTGACCGGCAGGAGGTAAAGAGTGGGAATAAAGTGAGCCTTTTCTGGCTGTCTGTCAGTGACTAGTGGTGTTCCGCAGGGATCTGTGTAAGGACCGCTTCCTTTCATGTTATATGTCAATGATTTTACTTGATGGAATTGATGGCTTTGTGGCCAAGTTTTCAGGTGATATAAAAACAGGTGGAGGGGCGGGTAGTGTTGAGGAAGCACAGTGTCTGCAAAGGGACTTTGGCAAATTAGGTGAATGGGCAAGAAATAAAATGTTGCAAAATACATGGTCATGCACTTTGGTAGAAGAAATAAATGTGCGGTCTATTTTCTAAAGGGGGAGAAAATCCAAAAATCTGAGATGCAAAGGGACTTGGGAATCCCTGTGCAGAACACCCTAAAGATTAACTTGCAGGTTGAGTCAGTGGTAAGGAAGGCAAATGCAATGTTAGCATTCATTTCAAGAGGACTAGAACATAAAAGCAAGGATGCAATGCTGAGATTTTATAAGACATTTGTCAGACTGCACTTAAAGTATTATGAGCAGTTTTGGGACCTTTATCTAAGAAAAAATATGTTGGCATTGGAGAGGGTCCAGAAGAGGTTCACAAGAATGATTCCAAGAATGAAACAGGTTAACACATGTGGAGTGTTTGATGTGTCTGAGCCCAGACTCACTGGAGTTTAGATAATTAATGAGGGATCTCATTGAAACCTATTGAATATTGAAAGGCCTAGGTAGAGTGGATGTGGAGACGATGTTTCCTATAGTGGAGGAGTTTTGGACCACAGGGCACAGTCTCAAAATAGAGGGAGGTCCATTTAGAACAGAGATGAGGAGGAATTTCTTGAACTAGAGAGTAGTGAATCTGTGGAATTTATTGCTACAGATGGCTGTGGCAGCCAGGTCATTGGGTATATTTAAAGTGGAAGTTGATAGGTTCTTGATAAGTCAGGCATCAAAGATTACAGGGAGAAGGCAGGAGAATGGGGTTGAGTGGGATAATAAATCAGCCATGATGGAATCGGGGAGCACACTTGATGGGGAGAATAGCCTAAAGCTGCTCCTATGTGTCATTCTCCACCGAGACGGACCAGTCTGCTGGGTATTTTCTACAGCCCTGATCTGCATTTCACAGCTTTTACATTTTTCTTTCTCGCCTTCTTTAACTGCCTTTCTTTAACAGCCAGAGAAAGTGACATTCCTGGCATCACCCTACCACAGAAAAGACCTTACTACAGCCCAAAGCGTCGGAGTTCAGAGTTCAATCCCAGCATCCTCTGCAAGGAGTTTGTATATTCTTCCTGTGAGCGGGTGGGTTTCTTACAAGTGTTCTGCTTTCCTTCCACAGTCCAAAGACGTACTGGTTAGTCAGTTAATTGGTCATTGTAAATTGTCCTGTTACTAGGCTAAGGTTAAATAGGTGGCTTGTGGAGGCAGAAGGGCCTGTTTTCTCTAGTTCTGAGTTTTGATGATGTATCTTCAACTGAAGCGTTTGCTATTCCTCTTTCTGCCTGACCTGCTGAGTATTACCTGCAACAATCTGTTTTTGTATCAGATTTCCAATATCTGCAATTATTTGATTTCCCTTCACCATCGGTACCATTGGCAGGCTGTTTCTGTACTTGTGCATTGAGCTCTCAGCCACTGCAGCGAGGGGCACGGGGCAGAATGAATCAGGAAAGCAGCTGGGTATCTCTCAAAGCAATCGGATTACATGAATCATAAGTTTCTTACACAAAGGCGGACATGGAGCCTAAAATAGTAGGCAGGCTCTTCGGTCCACAATGTTGTCAGAATCAGAATCCAGTTTATTATCTGGTTTATTATGTTTGGTGGCAGCAGTACAGAGCAAGACTACTATAAGTTACAAAAAAATAATCAAGTCACTTCAAGTCACTTTTTTAATCGTCATTTCGACTGTAACTGCTGGTACAGTACACAGTAAAAATTAAACAACGTTTTTCAGGACCATGGTGCTACATGAACAATACAAAAACTACACTGAACTACGTAAAACAACACAAAAACTACACTAGACTACAGACCTTCCCAGTACTGCATAAAGTGCACAAAACAGTGCTGGCATTCCAATAAATAATAAACAAGACAATAGGCCCAGTAGAGAGCCGTAGGTTGGTGTCAGTTCAGGTTCTGGGTATTGAGGAGTCTGATGGCTTGGGGGAAGAAACTGTTACATAGTCTGGTCGTGACAGCCCGAATGCTTCGGTGCCTTTTGCCAGATGACAGGAGGGAGTAGAGTTTGTATGAGGGGTGCGTGGGGTCCTTCATAATGCTGTTTGCTTTACGGATGCAGCGTGTGGTGTAACTGCCTGTAATAGCGGGAAGAGAGACACTGATGATTTTCTCAACTGACCTCACTATCCGCTGTAGGGTCTTGCGATCTGAGGTGGTGGAATTTTCGAACCAGGCAGTGATACTCAGGATGTTCTCAATACAACCTCTGTACAATGTGGTGAGGATGGGGGGGTCGGAGATGGAAAAGAGTAATGGACCAATCAGAAATCTGGCGGCAGAGGGGAAGAAGCTGTTCTTAAAACGTTAAGAGTTCAAGCTGCTGCAGCCTCTCTTTGAAGGTAATGAGAAGATGGCATGTACTGGATGGCAAGGGTCCTTCTGTAGGTACTGCCTCCTGAAGATGTCCTCACAGCTATATTCCTCCATTGTCTGCATATATATATATGTCTGAGAGTTACGTAAACTGGGCGAATTCAATTTGAAGGTGCGAATAAAAAGATGCAAGTCATTATTAGATGGAGAGAAAGGAGTTGGAAAACAATTTTTTTCTTTAAATTTTATATTTTAAAAATCTAATGAAAAAGATCTCCTGGTGCTGTCTGTCGTGAGTTTTTAAAAAGTAATTTTTTATTGAGATATAGCGTGGAGTAGGCCCTTCCAGTCTTGTGAGTTGTGCCGCCCAGCAACTCCTGACTTAATGCTAGTCTAATCACGGGACAATTTTACAATGATCAGTTAATCTACCAACTGGTATGTCTTTGGATTGTGGGAGGAAACTGGAGCAACCGGAGGAAACCCACGCGGTCATGGGGGGAATGTACAAACTCCTTACAAGTAGCGGCAAGAATTGTGCTCCGGTGGCCTGAACTGTAAAGTGTTGTGCTAACCACAACGCTACAATGCCACCCCATGTTTGTACATTCTCCCTATGACTTTGAGTGTTTCTTCCAGGTGCTCCGGTTTCCTCCCACATTCCAAAGATGCTCTAGTTAGGGTTTGTAAGTTGCGGGCATTCTTTGTTGGCGCTGGAAGCGTGGTGACCTTTGTGGGCTGCCCCCTCCCACAGCACATTTTCGGACAGAGTTGGTCAATGATGCAAACGACACATTTCACTGTATGTTTCGATGTACATGTGACAAAATGAGGCAATCTTTAAATCTTTTTAATTGAGACTTTATACTTCTGAATGCTAATTTTCCATGCTGTTAATTAACACCTATCACAAGGTGACAACCGAAGTTGAAATGCTGGGTATCCTACAGAGAATGATTCACCACCTGGCACTAGAAGTTTCTTCCACGATCTACCAGGCCCAGTGAGGATTTTGATGAAATACTCCTCACTTGCCTGGACGAGTGTGGTTCCAACAACTTTTCTGAAGTCTAGCACTATCTGGGACAAAGCTTGCTTGATTGACACCCATCCACCATCGTATTTATTTTATAAACACGAGTAAGTCCATTGATGCTGGAAATCCAGCACAACACACACACACACAAAATGCTGGAGGAACTCAGTAGGTCAGGCAGAATCCATGGAAGTGAATAAACAGTCAACATTTCGGGCTGAGGCCTTCTTCAGAGCTGAGAAGCAAAGGGAAAGATGCCAGAATAAAAAGCTGTGGGGAGGGAAAAGAGGTTGGCTGGAAGCTGATAGGTGAAGCCAGGTGAGTGGGAAAGGTCAAGGGCTGGAGGAGAAAGAGTCTGATAGGAGAGAAGAGTGGACAGTAGCAGAAAGGGGAGGAGGAGGGGATGCAGGTGATAGACAGGTGGGAAAAAGTTAAAGATCTCAGTGGGGAATAGAGGAACTTATTTACTGGAATTGGAAATTGATATTCATCCCATCAGGTTGTAGGGTACCCAGACAGAATATGAGGTGTTGCTCCTCCACCCTGAAGGTGGCCTCATCTTGGCACAAGAGGAAGCCCAGGACAGACATGTTGGAACGGGAAGGGGAATAGGACTTAAAATGTTCGGCCACTGGGAAGTCCACCTTGTAGCTGATAGCGTGGAGGTGCTCGATGAAGTGATCCCTCAAGTTATGATGGTTCTCACCACTTTGGGGTCACTGGATACAATAGATGACCCCAGGAGATTCGTAGGTTAAGTTTTGCCTCACCTGGAAGGTCTGTTTGAGGCCCTGAATGGAGCACCAATATAATTAATATTATTTAGAAATACAGCATGGTGCTAGGCTGGTCTGGACCAACCAGCCTGTGCTATCCATTTACAACCATGTGACCAATTAACCTGCTAATCTGTACGTCTTTGGAACGTGGGAGGAAACCAGAGCACCCAGTGGAAACTTACATGGTCAATATAAAGTACTAGCTCCTTAAAGACAGTGACAGAGTTGAACCTGGTTTGCTGATACTGTAATAGAATTTCGCTATCCGCTAGGCTACTATGCCATCTCTGAATACGTTAATTTTCCCCAACAAATATGCACAAGAGAAGATGCGATTGATTCACCAAGTTACTCTGTCTGCACCTCCCAACTTGTATGACCCAACCCAACCATCAAGATGGGTGGAATTATCTTTATTTATCACATGTACATTGAAACATACAGTGAAATGTGTTGTTTGCATCAAATCAAATTTGCGAGGATTATGCTGGGCAGCCAACGAGTGTCACCATGCTTCCAACACTACCATTGCATGCCCACAACTCGTTAACTCTATTCATACATCTTTGGTGCATGGGAGATCCCGGAAGGACCCACATGGCGATGGGGAGAATGTACAAAATCCTTTCAGGTGGTGGTGGGGGTATCAAGTTTAATATCACCAGCATATAGACAATAGACAATAAGTGCAGGAGTAGGCCATTAGGCCCTTCGAGCCAGCATCGCCATTCACTGTGATCATGGCTGATCATCCACAATCAATATCCAGTTCCTGCCTTATCCCCATAACCTTTGATTCCGCTATCTTTAAGAGCTCTATCCATCTCTTTCTTGAAAGCATCCAGAGACTTGGCCTCCACTGCCTTCTGGGGCAGAGCATTCCACATATCCACCACTCTCTGGGTGAGAAAGTTTTTCCCCAACTCCGTTCTAGATGGCCTAACCCTAATTCTTAAACTGTGGCCTCTGGTTCTGGACTCACCCATCAGCGGGAACATGATTCCTGCCTCCAGCGTGTCCAATCCCTTAATAACTTTATATGTTTCAATCAGATCCCCTCTCATCCTTCTAAATTCCAGTGTATACAAGCCCAGTCGCTCCAATCTTTCAGCATATGACAGTCCCGCCATACCGGGAATTAATCTTGTGAACCCACACTGCACTCCCTCAATAGCAAGAATGTCCTTCCTCAAATTTGGAGACCAAAACTGCACACAGTACTCCAGGTGTGGTCTCACCAGGGCCCTGTACAGCTGCAGAAGGACCTCTTTGCTCCTATACTCAATTCTCCTTGTTATGAAGGCCAGCATGCCATTAGCTTTCTTCTCTGCCTGCTGTACCTGCATGCTTGCTTTCAGTGACTGATGTACAAGAACATCTAGATCTCATTGTACTTCCCCTTTTCCTAACTTGACTCCATTTAGATAATAATCTGCCTTCCTGTTCTTACCACCAAAGTGGATAACATCACAATTATCCACATTAAACTGCATCTGCCATGCATCCGCCCACTCACCCAGCCTGTCCAAGTCACCCTGCATTCTCATAACATCCTCCTCACATTTCATGCTGCCACCCAGCTTTGCTAATTTGCAAATTTGCTAATGTTACTTTTAATTCCTTCATCTAAATCATTAATGTATATTGTAAACAGCTGTGGTCCCAGCACTGAACCCCGCGGTACCCCATTGGTCACCACCTGCCATTCCGAAAGTGACCCGTTAATCGCTACTCTTTGCTTCCTGTCAGCCAGCCAATTTTCAATCCATGTCAGTACTCTGCCCCCAATACCTTGTGCCCTAGTTTTGCCCACTAATCTCCTATGCGGGACTTTATCAAAGGCTCTCTGAAAGTCCAGGTACACTACATCCACTGGCTCTCCCTTGTCCATTTTCATAGTTGCATCCTCAAAAAATTCCAGAAAATTAGTCAAGCATGATTTCCCCTTTATAAATCGATGCTGACTCGGACCTATCCTGTTACTGCTATCCAAATGTGTTGTAATTTCATCTTTTATAATTGATTCCAGCATCTTTCCCACCACTGACGTTAGGCTAACCGGTCTATAATTCCCTGTTTTCTCTCTCCCTCCTTTCTTGAAAAGAAAGAAGGACTTCTTTCAGTTAGTCCTGACGAAGGGTCTCGGCCCAAAACGTTGACTGTACCTCTTCCTAGAGATGCTGCCTGGCCTGCTGCATTCTCCAGCAACTTTTATGTGTGCTGCTAATAAAAGTGAGGTAGTGTTTATGGGTTCAATGTCCATTTAGGAATTGGATGGCAGTGGGGAGGAAACTGTTCCTGAATCGTTGAGTGTGTGCCTTCTGGCTTCTGTACCTCCTTGCTGATGGTAACAATGAGAAGAAAGCATGTCCTGGGTGATGGGGGTCCTTAATGATGGACCCCGCCTTTCTGAGATGTCTCGGATACTACGGAGGCTAGTACCCAAGATGGAGCTGACTGATTTTGCAACTTTCTGTAGCTTCTTTTGATCCTGTGCAGTAGCCCCCTCCCCTTACCAGATAGTGATGCAGCCTGTCAGAATGCTGTCCATGGTACACCTGTAGAAATTTTTTGAGTGGTTTAGGTGACAAACCAAACCTCCTCAAACACCTAATGAACTATAGCCGCTGCCTTGCCACCTTTATAGCTGCATTGATTTGTTGGGACCAGGTTAGATCCCCAGAAATCTTCACACCCAGGAACATGAAATTGCTCACTCTCTCCACTTATGATGCCTCTATGAGGATTGGTTCGTGTTCCCTCATCCTTCCTGAAGTCCACAATCAGCTCTTTGGTCTTACTGACATTGAGTTCAAGATTGTTGCTCTGACACCACTCCACTTGCTTGTATATCTCACTCCTGTATGCACTCTTGTCTACATCGGAGATTCTTCCGATAATGGTTGTATCATCAGCAAATTTATAGATGGAATCTGATCCACGCTCAGCCACACAGTCGGAGTCACACAGCCAACTCAGTACCTGTAGTGGAGAAGCCAATGAAAGGTATTTGGGTGCGTTAAGCATGCAGTCCTAGCTTTATTGCAAGCAGTCCCCAGGGCCCAGTACTCGGTAGAACTTGGCAGTTCCATCCACTCCTTTGCAAAAAGTGTGAATTGGTTGATGCGTGCTGGTTGTTTAACATGCAGCATACCTGAGCCAATGTGTAGCTGTGTAGGAGCAAACCAAAAAAAAACACTTGGGTCTTTGAACATGATGTCTCAGATTTATTGTGGTTAGCATCAGTGAGTAAAAGGGATCCACTCTCATCTTGGAGTCGAAAAGATAAATACTGAATGAAACATGCCCTCAGCCCGATGTCCATGCCAATCATAGTGCCCACCAAGCTAGTCCCATTTGCCCACATTTGTACCTCAAAACCACTGCTACGCTTCAATCTCCTATGTTCCACGGGATGAAGTCCTTCCCTGCCCAACTTCTCCCTGTAGCTCAGGCCCTCGAGCCCAGGCAACATCCAACCACAAATCTTCTCTGCTCTCCTTCCAGTTTGCTGATGTCTTTCCCATAACAGGGTGACCAAAGCTGTGCGCTATACTCCAAGTGTGGTCTCACCAACGTCTTGCACAACTCATAGGACTTGTGCAATATAGACAACATATTGGCCCAGGCTTATTGAGATACAACGTGGAATAGGCCCTTCCAGCCCTTTGAGCCATACCGCCCAACAACTCACCTATTTAACCCTAGCCTAATCATGGTCCAATTTACAATGAGCAATTAGCCTACCAACTGGTACGTCTTTGACCTTTGGGAGGGAACCAGAGGACGAGGAGGAAACCTACGGGCAGTCACAGGGAGAACATACAAACTCCTCGCAGACAGTGGTAGTAATTGAATCCGGGTCACTGGTACTATAAAACATTATGCTATGCACCATGATACCATACTTTCTGACAATGCCCTGCTCTACCTGGTGACTTTTGCCACTAGCACATCGCTATCTCCCTGATAGAGTGGATGGGACTTAGCTTACTCTGTCCTCTGAAGGATGCCATTTCGAATGGTGCCCTGTCCCTTTGTTGGACTATGGTATTGTTCTGATCCTGTGCTCGGACCTCTGAGATTATCACTGATGTATGTTTCATTGAGCTCACTGGATACAGCTGCTGGCACAAGGCTGCTGAGCACCCTGAATTTAACCATTGACTGGTTCTGAGGCTGGATCCGTGCTTTGGGGAATGTTTGCTCCCTTTGACTTCCAGCTTTTGGACGATAACCCAACTGAAGTGTGATCTGACTGCGTTTGTTTCAGGGTCAAGCTGTGGCTCAGCTCTGCTCCACCATTCCAGATGTGACAGTGTTTGGAACTGCCTCCTCGTTCAAGCACGAGGCCATCAAGGACACCATAACTCATTTCATTGACAGGAATGCTGATTATGTGCAGGATGTAAAAAGGTAAGGCAACTCAAGTGGGGAAGCCGTTGAAGAAATCCTCAACAGCATTTCTCTACCAAGGCTGGGCCTATTGGGAAAAGCTTTATGTTCAGCTCGGGGCTAAGTGGTTTGGCATGGGACGGATTGTGGTAATGATTCCTGTCCTTAGCCAGATTCCCACTTGGAGTTACAATGAGGGAGCCCCAGTTTGAGAGGCGCTTACGGTACATATGTGACAACCACCCAGTGAGAGGTCATCTCATCAACCACAGTTTGCAACAGAAGCGATTTCTTTCATTCATTGGATATGGAGTTTGCTCTTGGAGTCAATGCTTACTGCCCTTCCCTAATTGCCCTCAGATTGAGTAGTTCCCAGGGCCATCCAGATGGAAGTTTAGAGTCATTGAAGCATTATGAAGCCCCACTTGGCCAGTCAGGGTACTAGAGTCATAGAGAGGTACAATTTGGCCCAGTGAGTCTGAGCAGACCATTGAGCACCAGGGCCTGCCCAACTTGTTTTCCTAACATAATGAAGGCCACTTCCTCTACCAACAGGACAATAATAAGTCCTGTTACTGAAACAAGTTGTCCTTGGAAAAAAAACTCATTTGAGTTCAAATTTATTGTTATTGGCAGGGAAGAAATTCCTTGAAAATCAGCTTTTTGCCTCAGCAGCACAGTACGTTGCAAACATAAGTGAACATAACTTTACATGTGTTACACAGCACTTACACAGTTGGAAAAGAAAACAACATAACAATACCAGTGCAAGCTGAGAGAAAGAAAAATAAATATAGTGTGAAGTAACTTTTTAGCTTTTCGGGTTGGTTCAAGAAAACAATGGCAGGTTATATTAGTCTGAATTTAAATTCTGCAGCTCCCTCGATCGTATTTAAACTTGTATCTCCAGTTTATTGATCTGCCCTTCAGGAATTTCACTACGCTGCCGTGCCCATGATGAGACAGACTTGGAGATCAAAAGTTCATCTTTTAAGGAATGGCTTGGAGAAGGTGGTGGTGGGGTAGAGATATGTAGATATGTCTCTACCAAAGGAGTGTTAAGCACTCCTTACCTCCACTAGTCGGCAGCTCACCCTTGGGCAAGATGTAGCAGATGTAGCATCTACTTTGTCTCTCACCTCCCTCACCACCCCCCGCCCCGCCCCCAGAATCGGGGTCACGTGAAGCCATGAGAGCAGATGGTGGATGGTCGTATGAGCAACTGGTGCATATCAGAAGTCCTGCTTATGCAACCACTGACACCAGACAGACAATCTCTGAAGAGTATTGATAATGGCTGGGGTCACCCATCTTGTAAAGACACTGCCCAGAAGAAGGCAATGGCAAACCACTTCTGTACAAAAATTTGCCAAGAACAATCATGGTCATGGAAAGACCATGATTGCACACGTCATCGAACATGGCACATAACAGTGATGGTGACCATGCCCTAATTTCTAGGGATATAGGTTCAATCTTGACCTCTAGTGCTGTCTGTGTGGAGTTTGCATGTTCTCCCTGTTAGTTGTACTCCAGTTTTCCTCACGCATCTGAAAGATATGCTGATAGATTAATTGACCGCTGTAGATTTCTCTGTGTGTGGGCTCATGGTAAAAGTTGTGGAAGGCTTTGATAGAATGGAGGGTCTATTTCCCTTAGCAGAGAGGGCAAAAACTGGGAGCATAGATTTAAGGTAATGAGTGGATGGATTTAAGGGGAACTGAGGAAAAAAATTTTCTCATGAGGATAGTTTGCTGGTCAGGAATCCACAACTGAAAGGTGTATCAGTTGTATTTCAAAAGTAGCTTTAATATAACCCATATCAATACGACCAGTGTAATTTGGGATTAGTCTTGAATACTCTCTTCTTGGTTAACATGGGCACTATGGTCTCAGTGGCTTCTTCCTGTGTCAATCTTTAAAGGGTTTCTAGTTCAGTGCTTAAAAATATAAAAACATCTGTTTGCACAGTTCCAGAGCAAACACAGATGTGTAATATTGGTCAAATAAATCATGGGATAGTTCTTCACATATTTTCAATATTTTCTTCAAACCAATCTGAAACTAAGCGATGAATAACTTGCACCCCAGGAGTGGGATTTACAGCTACGGCCAAGGGAAATACAGATCTTCTCCGATAACAATAGACCCCTACCCAGAAAGATAGAGTTTAATTTTAATACTATTCTGAAGCCGCACATGTACATTTAGCCAGCTAACCTTGTAAACATTCTGGTGTGGAAACACATGGAGATAAAAGATACAGAATCAGTGATTGATACTGATAAAAAGTGTGAAAAAACCTTGTCAAAATACTTTGCACTTTGAGTTTGTTTGAACCTTTCAAACTGCAGTTGTGTGGAGACTGTCTTTAGTCAGCCTGCAGTGTGACAGGAGTTCATAAACCTGAGGGTCTGAGGTCTATGCAGAACAGAACTGTACAGTGCAGGATTGGGCTCTTTGGCCTGCAACGTCTGTGCTGATGATTATGCCAGTCTGCGCTAATTCCATCTGCCTGCACATGGTCTATATCCCTCCATTCTCTGTCTTTTTATGTGTCTGTCCGAATGCCACTTAAACCTTGCTGTTGTATCTGCTTTCATCATCCCACCTGGCAGGGCAATACAGGAAGCTTCTACTCAGTTTAAAAAACTTTGCACATTTCCTTCAAACCTTCTCCTTCTCATCTTGAATCTATATATTCTAGTATGAGACATTTCCTCCTTGAGAGCTATGTGGTTACTACACGAGGGGTGACCTGCAGGCTAGCAGAGGGACGGAGAGCCTTACACTTCCTTTGTAAGAGATGTATCTCCACCCCGCCACCCAACTATCCTATCTATGCTTCTTATTATTTGTATACTTCTATCAAGTTGCCCTATAGCCTCTAACACTACAGAGAAGACAATACAAATCTGCCTCAAATATTGTTATTGCTAATTGTCTCTAATCCAGGCAACACCCTGGTGAACCTCTTCAATTCAGTTCACTTCAAGTTTAATTATCATTCAACCATATATGAATGCCCATGAATATAGCCAAATGAGACAGCATTAGTCCGAGGCCAAGGTGCAAAACACATTACCAACAGTCACACACAGTACAAACTATGCATAGCACATACAAGATAGCAAGCACATGTAAGATATCAATAAAAAAACAGCCAAGCAAAAAAAAAGCAGTCCAGACCCTGAGTCCATGAATGCTGCAGAAATCTGCAGTCAAACTCAGTACAGCTTGACTTCTGCCAACTGAACACTTGGGGGCAGCACTGACTCCAGACTGGATGCTGTGCCACACTGCCCCCGGTGGAGCACACTGGCTCTGACATCTCTCTCCTGGTGGCTCTTCCACATCCTCTCCTCATCCTCCACATCTTTTGTGTGATGTGCTGACTAGGACTACATCCTCTCCTCATCCTCCACATCTTTTGTGTGATGTGCTGACTAGAGAGAGTGCGGGGCAGGTGGACCAATAAGGTGCAAGGGCCACAACGAGGTAGATTGGGATGTTAAAGAATGCCTTGGAATGTGATCCATCTTTGGTTCATCTTCAGGATCTCTCCAGATGGAGTGGATATTGTCCTGGACTGCTTATGTGGTGAAAATACCGGTAAGGGACTTGGCCTCTTGAAACCTCTCGGCACTTACATCTTGTACGGTAAGTTCTACCACTCCAAAAGCACTGGCGTGTTTGAGAAGTGCAAAATCTAAATATTAAACAGTTTGTGCCATTATGTTAATGTTAAAGACTGTTTGAGCCATTGCAAGCATCACAAAAGTGTATTCACCAACTTCTAGGCTCATCAAATATGGTTACCGGGGAGACTAAAAGCTTCTTCAGCTTTGCAAAATCAGTAAGTAAAAAGAAAACCATCGAGTAAGTTAGATATTAGCATGCTGTGCATCATGTGCATCTGTCTGTGCGCTGTGTTGCTTTGTGCTTGTATTTTAGCTGTTCGACTGCAGTAGATAAACACCCCCTAAATACCCCTTAAACATTTTCTTATTCCACTGTGCTGTGAAGTGTGACATTTAACGCTGGCCTTGCATCAGGATTTTGTGGATAACTCAACAATGCTTTCGACTTGATCTGCAAAACTGAGTGATATTGGGGAACTCTTTCTCTTTGCCATTGGTTCACTAGGTACACATTGGGCGCCAAAGTAGCATAGCAGTTAGTGCGATGCTCTTACACCTCAGGGAGATCCAGAGTTCAGACTTAAATTCCAGTGCTGTCTGTAAGGAGTTTTTACATTCTCCCCATGAACTGCGTGGGTTTCCTTCTATGCTCCAAAGACGTATGGGTTAGTAGGTTAGTTGGTCAATTAAGCTCGTGTTAAATAGGTGCACTGCCAGGGTGCACAGCTCATTGGGCTGAAAGGGCCAGCTCTGCGCTCTATCTCTGAATAATATCAATGAACAAATTTAACTCTAGAAAAGGTGCTGACATTTTGTCAAAGATTACAGTTTGGTACAGGACTCAGCAATGGTTAGACTGGACCTGAAACACGGACAGATATTGGGAACTCCTTTTTCTTTGGCGTTGCCTCCTTAGATACATATCATAACTCTGAAAATGTTTGCAAACCACGCGAAAAAAATCATAGTACTGACCATCGCCTGTAGTACAAAACATGATGTGTGGAATGGGAGCAGGAGGAGGTCCCTGCTCCTCTGTTATTCAGTAAGATCATGGCTTTATCTTTTCACACCTAAGCTCCCTTTTCCTGTATGGACCCATATGTTCTAATTCTCTTAACATTTAAAAGCCTGTTGATCAGTCTTGAGTGGGTTCAGTGGCTCAGCCTTCGGCTGGGTGGACGATTACAAAGGCTCACTGAGGTGAAGATATTCCTTCTCATCACTCTTCCTGAATCATCAGCTGTTGATTTTGAGAAGACTTTTAGACATCAGGGGAAATGTCAGCTCTGTATCTACTCCATCACAACCTGGTTATTTTGAGGTAGTCCTACTATGATTCCACTTCCCACTTCTTTCTCTCCAGGTGGACACACAACAGACTGCGGGATGTCGGAATCTGGAGCAACAAACAATCTGCTGGAGGATCTCAGTGGGCTGGGCAATGTCTGTGAGGGAGTGTGAAAGATTTTGACCTGGAATGTCAAAAATTCCTTTCCTTCCCCTCAGATGATGCTCATCTTGCAACATTCCTCTCCTAGATTTCTTGTTACTCTTTCTTTCCCTATCTTGTTATATTAAAAATAAATTCACTGTTTTGTTCAAAACATAGCAACTGTAATCTGTTCGACCTTCATGTCCTCCTCCACTTACATTCTGGACAGGTTTCTTTCTGAAATGGCACTGGATTGGCTGAGAGATGACAGAAGCAATGATCAACTCTCCAAATTTTGTAAGGTTGTATCCAACTTTACAGCCCAAAGGTAATCCATTCAGCCCATCTGCTTTCTGCTGGTGTTTGTCCATAAAACCATAAGACAAAGGAGCAGAAGTCGGCCATTTGGCCCATCGAGTCTGCTCCGCCATTTTATCATGGGATAAAATTTGTCCTCCATATTAATCTCATCCTACCTCTCAGAGCATGTATTCAGTCACAGAATGTGGAAATGGTTGACAATGCTGGCATCTATTGACCATCCCTGGCTACCTAGTAAGTATGGGGTAGTTAAGAATTGACTACGTTGCCGGATCCTGGAGTAGGCCGGAGAAAGGTGTCAGCCTACCTTGCCAAAAAAAAAAACTCAATAGCTCGGGCAACATGTTCTGTATCGAGGCCCTCAGTTTAGACTGGAAAAAAAGAAAAGACATCGTTGATATAAAGAGGTTAGGCCAAAGGGTCAGGCAAGAGCTGGCAGATGATAGGTAGTTCCACGTGAGGAGTGGTGATTGGCAAATGGAGGAGGTGAGAGTAGAAATTAGGAGATTAGAATGAGAGAAAAAATATCACGTTACCTGGTCCCTCTCTCTCTTTTTTCTCTCCTCTTAATTTGTTCAGTTCCTTTGACACCCACCTTGCTTCACAGAGCCCACAACCCTGTTTCAGATTCAGATTTATTTATCAAAGATACATCAAAACATACACGCATTAACAACCAACACGTTCCAAGGATGTACTGGGTTAGCCCGCAAGTGTCACCACACATTATGGCACGGACATAGCATGTGTTTGACCTTCTCCACCCACTCCATCTGCTGATCACCCACAAAACCCTCCCACTGGGTCCACTCTCCCCACTGTATCAGCCTCCTTTATTTGGTTCCATGTTCCGTCTTCCTCTCTCATCAGATAACATCATCTGCTGCCCTTTCTTAGCTCCATTGAAAAGCCTCCCATTCACCAGCAACACCCCACAACATGCTGGAGGAACTCAGCAAGTCTGGTAGCAAATATGGAGGGAAATGAGCAGTCGACGGTTTGGGCCGAGACTCCTCCGATATCTGTCGCTATTTCTACACTCCCCTCTTCCATCGAACCCTCCTCAGCTGCACCAACTTATCGCTTGCCAGCTCTTGCTCCACCCCTTCCCCTAACCTCTTTAAACCGGAGTTTGAGATCCTTCACTGCCGTGGAACGATGCAAACCATTGCTAGTCCAGTGATATTGCTGTTAGTCCGGGAATCTAACCACTAGATTACAGCAGAGCCCTAAATTCTATCACTTCTTTCTGTTCCTTTCACTTCCAAGTAAACACATCTAAGCTTCCCGCTCTAAGCACCCAACATTGTTGGGGCTTCCAAATAACTGAAGATAACACACACAAAATTCTGGAGGAACTCAGCAGGTCAGGCAGCATCTGCAGAGGGGAATAAACAGTCGATGTTTTGGGCTGAGACCCTTCATCAGGACTGGAAATGAAGGGGGCAGAGGCTAGAATAAGAAGATGGGAGAGAGGGAAGAAGTACAAGTTGACAGGTGATAGGTGAGTAAGTCTAGCTAAAGAAATTCCTCCTCATCACTCTTTTAAAGGGACTCCCTCGTATTCTGAGGGCGTGGTCTTTGTTCCTCCATTCCCCCGCTCTAGAAAACATCCTCCCTATGTTCACTCTCTCTAGGCCTTTCAACAGAAGATAAATTTCTATAAGATTCCCCCCCACTCCTTGTAAAGTTCAGCGAGTACAGGCCCAGAGCCATCAAATGCTCCGCGTATATTAACCCTTTCATTCCTGGGATCATTATCATGAACCTTTTGGGACCCTCTCCAATATAATTGTTGGAGATGCTCGCCCAATTTTAAAAAAATCACATCCAATGAGCAGGGGTAATGCTGAATAAAGACAATGATGCACAGGAAACTGCAATAATTCTGATATTCAAGTGCAGTGGAATAACAAAATGCTAATCATTAAACTCCATTGCTACATTACCGGAGATTTGCAGCATTTGTGTGGTGAAGTATCAGAGCATATCAAAATCCTTCATTTGCTCTCTGTTTGGCCCATTTTGAATTGTATTGCGCAGAGTTTTACTGGGGCAGAGCATCTGTAAGATATAAAATAATGAAGTCAGCAGAAAAACAGGAGACAGAGCAACTGTTTCAGGTCGCTGACCTTGTGTCGGGACCAGGCTAGAGCCGGAAGTGGAAGTTTTAAATTACAGCGAGGGTCGGAGATAATGAAGGGGAAGGTCTGTGAAGGAGTGGGCATCAGTGAAACTCTGATCTCACAGTTGGTGTTGGTGCATGCCGACTCTGACAGGCATGGACCTGTGAGTTACGGAAGTGTGTGTGGGAGAGGCACGCATCGGAGCAGACAAATGCTATTTATGAAGAAAAAGAAAAGGAATGGTTGAAGTGTATGAATCAAAGCTGAGATGTGTGTTCATATGAAATGGTTGAGCTAGATGGCCAGTCAGAAGATAAGGTGCTTTTCTTCCAGCGTATAGGACCAAAGACAGAGAGGTTAGAATGGGTATGTAATAAAAATGCTTTGAAATTGATTTTTTGTTCTTTCATGATTCAGCTGCAAGAGATATCCACAGACAAAGGGGACACTGTACACATATTAAAGGTTTATATGAGATGACTTGATGAGAGTAATATAAAGATTAAAATGCAGAAAAAAGAAAAATGATTAATGAGGTAGTGAAGGAAACAAAATAATACTTAGCAACCAATCTAAACAGTGCCGGAGGGACTGACAGTCTGTTCTAGTCTTTGCTTCTGTTTCGCTTTTTCTCTTTGTCTCTCTTTTCCTCTCTCTATTTCTCTGACTTTTTCTCTGTCTCTCTCCCCCTCTCTCTCACTCTTTGTGTCTTTATCTCTGCCTCTGAACACCAGTTGCTACCTGAGTATTTTGTTATGGGGAAGATAGCAGTTAGTGCCTGCTCCTGAACATGATCGTTTCCATCCCCATACGAGCATGCTTTTCGTTATTATCTACTCTCAAGGCCTTTTACTTGCTCAAAGCATTCCAAATTCCAGTTTGTGATTGTCATATGTACCAAGAAACAGTGAAAATCTTGTCTTGCATATTGTTAGTACAGATCAAATCATTATATAGTGCATTAAGCTGGAAAAAGGTAAAACAATAACAATGCAGAATAAAGTATAAAAACTACCAAAAGAGTGCAGTGCAGGTAAACCATAAGGTACAGGGTCATAACAAGGTAGATTCCACCTAGAGTCCACCTTCTTGTAGAAGAGGCCCATTCAAGATACTAATAAAAGTTTGGGATAGAAGCTGTCCTTCAGTCTGGTAGTATGTGTCTTTAGGCTTTTATGTATTCTGCCTGATGGTAGAGGGGAAAAGAGAGAATGTGTGGGGTGAGTGGGGTCTTTGACTATGCTGGCAGCTTTACTGAGGCAGCAGGAAGTATAGATAGAGTCCACGGCGGGGGCAAGGCTGAAACTGGAGGCTAGAGGTTTAAGGTGAGAGGGGAAATTTTGTAAGAGATCTGAGGGATGTGTTTTGTGTGGTGGGGCAAAACACAAACGTGCATTTACATGGAAGTCACAGTTTTGGTGGCAAATTTGAACAGAATAAAAATCTGCTGCTAGGAAGAGATGGATCAGGAGAGTGAGAGGTCATGTGGAGAACAAGGACCAGGATAGACTGGATGAGCCGAGTGGCCTGTTTCAGTCCTGTGTATTCCATGAGTATAGGAGTTTCAACCCTGACTTTGCTTAACACACAAAATGCAGCCCATGATATTATGTTCCCTGTTGACATTCATCCCCAAAACCTTGGCTCAGCTTGTCAGGACCACACGTTAGTACGCTTGGATTCACTAAATCATTGCCATGCTTAACCACACTCATTACATCAGAGCCACATCATTTCTGGAAGTCATTAAATCATAGCTATGTTGTCGCTTCTATGTTAAATCATGGCTGTACTAGTCCTGTAAAAATTAAGTCATAACTGTGTCCTATCCTATTTGTAGCAATAGTATACTTATATCTCATTAAGGTGTCACTGTTTTTGTTATACCATGCCATTTAAATAATGGCTAGGTTATTACCAGAAACTCATAACTGTGGTAAGGCTGTGCTTGTTAAATCGTAGACCTTTTGTACTGGGATGGATCTCATTAGACGGTAGCCATGTTGGATTAGAAACAAAATCAAAAGCAGAATCAGAATCAGGTTTATTGTCACTGACATTCAGTATTTCGTGAACTTTGTTGTTTTTTGACAGCAGTACAGTGTAATACATAAAAATCACTAGGTTATAATAAGAAATACATACAAATAACTAAGCTGTGCAAAGAGAGAGCAAATAGGTAAACAAGCAATGTAAAAGGAGATATTTCAAGAAATCCAGGCAGATACAGGCGGATGGCTTCGAAACGGACATAACGAGAATGAAATCTTCTCTTTGCAGTGGTGGCAGGTTGAGAAGGTGAACCCCATAAAGCTTTACGAAGAGAACAAAGTCATTGCCGGGTTTTCTTTACTTAACCTTCTCTTCAAGCAAAACCGAGGGGCCAAGGTGAAAGCGGTGATGGATAAGCTGATATCCCTGTACAACCAAAAAAAGATCAGACCCTTGGTCGATTCGCTATGGGCTCTGGAAGAGGTAAGGACACTGTTTTAGTTACAGCACAGCCCGAGTTGTTATGGAGAATTATAAATGATAGTTCAGAATCAGGTTAATTACCACTGATGTATGTCGTGAAATATGTTGCTTTGTGGTAGCAGTACAGTGTAATACATAAAATATACTACAAATTACAATTTTAAAAATATTTAAAGAAGTAATTAAGTAGTGCAAAAAGAGAACGAAGGTAGTGTCCATGGAATTATGGACCATTCAGAAATCCGATAGTGGAGGGGAAAAAGCTGTTCCTAAAATATTTAAGTAGGCTCCTGTACCTCCTCGCTGATAGTAGCAATGAGAAGAGGACATTTTTATGTAATGAGGAGAGGGTCCAGAGGCAGTTCACAAGGATGATTCCAGGAATGAAAGGGTTATCACACAAAGAATGTTTGATGGCTCTGGGTCTGTACTCGCTGGTATTTAGAAGGATGGGGGAGGGGGGTAGCTCATTGAAGCCTTTCGAATGTTGAAAGGTCCAGACAGAGTAGATGTGGAAAGGATGCTTCCCATGGTGGACGAGTCTAGGATGAGAGGGCACAGCCTCAGGATAGAGGTGGCGTCCATTTAAAACAGAGATGCAGAGAAATTTCTTTAGCCAGAGGGTGGTGAATTTGTGACCACCGGCAGCTGTGGAGGCCAGGTCATTGGGTGTATTTAGGCTCAATGTTGCACGAAGGTGGTGAATCCATGAAATTCATTAGCATGGATGGCTTGGAGGCTAAGTCATTGAGTATATCTAAAGTGGAGCTCGATAGGTCTTGATTTGTCAGGGCGTCAACGGTTAAGGGGAGAAGTCAGGAGAATGGGGGTTGAGATGGATAATAAATCAGCCATGATGGAACGGGGGAGCAGATTCAATGGGACGAATGGCCTATTTCTGCTCCTGTGTCTAATGATCTTATGTCAGTGAGATCCTGGTGAATAGGGAGGTGTTCATCTTCCTCACTTTGCAACAGAGAGCTGTAGTGCTGTGGTGAACCGTGAAAGGTGGTTTACAGACATGAGTGACTGGAGCATCAATTGTACTTACATTTTGATGAATGATAAATCTTTGCAACATTGAGCTAAATATTGATTGGATTTTGCCTCTACTGGGGCCATTGTACAAATACCAGTGACGATGTCTAAGGCACTGATGCAGGTGTTTCCCAGCCTGTGCTTGCTGGTTCCTTGCTTATGTTGACCGTCACCTTCATCTTGCTGCCTCTGTCCTCGCCCGGTTAACTCGACTCTGACAACTTGCACTCATTCCTCAATCATACTGTATTTGCCCATGTACAAAGAGAACAGCCTGGTCCCCATCACCACACTGCTCTGAAGTTTGAACAATGAAATGCCATTTTTATGCTGAAATTGACTTTATGCCTTGTGCACTTCTGAATCCATCATTTGCAAATTTAAGTACCAATCATAATAGATACTGTATTTCAGGCGTTAATAGGCAATTAAATCCGAGTGTTAAAGGTCAATAATAGTTGCGAATTAGTAAAATAACTATCCAATAGTAAGTGTTGTCCCAGAACCCTTGGTTTGCATCTTTATCTTGTCTTGGTATGCTCGGTGACCTTGGTTTCCAGGCACAAACAGAAAGGTTGTACAGAGCTGGGCTTTGAAGAGCCATGTTCAGCCTGGGTGACTGGTCTATGCCTGCACACTTCTCCGTTGGCTTATCAACTTGACTGTTGCGTTAGTGAGTTTTAACACTTGAAAGTCTGTACAAAGTGCCTGTGCACAGTTCAGTTAGCTCACCGTTTTAACACTTGTTCAGTTGTAATTTGCACAGCTTCTTCTTTAGTTAAAAGTTCAAAGGAAATTATATACTATATGTCACCATATACAACCTGGAGAGTTATTTTCTTGTGAGAATACACAGTAAATACAAAGAAACACAACAGAATCACTGTACCTAACAACAAACACCAGTGTGCAAAAGACAACAAATTGTGCAAATTCAAAAAGAGGAAAATAAAAATAAATAAGCAACCGTATCAGGAACATGGGATGTGGAATCCTTGAAAGTGAGTCCATAGGTTGTGGGAACATTTCAGTGATGGGGCAAGTGAAGATCAAAGTAAATTTATTATTGAAGTATGCATACAGTATACAACCTTGAGATTTGTCTTGTAGAAGTTGAGTGAAGTTATCCCCTCTGGTTCAAGAGCCTGATGGTTGAGAGGTAATAACTGTTCCTGATCCCAGTGCTATGGGTTTTGAGGCTCCTGCACCTCCTTCCTGATGGTAGCAATGAGAAGAGAGCATGGCCAGGATGGTGGGCGGGGGGTGTCTTTGATGATGGTTGCTGCTTTCCTGCGACAGCACTCCATGTCATTATGGGTTTCCATCATGGGAATAAATTGGGGCGGCATTCAATCTCACATTATTGAATCACAAGTAGGCAAACATTTCACTCTCTATACCTTGAAAATTGCTTGCCAGTTGGTGTGAAGTAAATATTCATCAATGAAATACGAAGCAAAGAATTTAACACCATTCATCAAACTGAAGGCAACAAAATTGGAGGAAAGAAGGTGATAAAAGAAATTATCTCCTTTTGAATATGCGGATGCTGATGAAGCCTTGTCAAGGGTCTACGGCAAACCCTTGAGGCAGAGATGAGGTCTACCAGCTAGAATTCGGCTCTATTTATCCATGGACATGAATTTCAATCCCACAAAAGCAATTTAATAACCTTCAGAATCAGAATCAGGTTTAATATCACCGACATGTGACGAGAAATTTGTTAACTTAGCAGCAGCAGTTCAATGCAATACATAATGTAGAAGAGAGAAAAAAAATAAAATTTAAAAAAAAATAAATCAATTATAGTATACATATATTGAATAGATTTAAAAACATGCAAAAATCAGAAATACTGTATATTTAAAAAAAAAAGCGAGGTAGTGTCCAAAATCCATTTAGGAATCGAATAGCAGAGGGGAAGAAGCTGTTCCTGAATCACTGAGTGTGTACCTTCAGGCTTCTGTACCTCCTACCTGATGGTTACAGTGAGAAAAGGGCATGCCCTGGGTACTAGGGGTCCTTAATAATGGACACTGCCTTTCTGAGAACCCGCTCCCCGAGGATGTCCTGGGTACTTTGTAGCTAGTGCCCAAGATGGAGCTGACTAGATTTACAACCCTGTACAGCTACTTACGGTCCTGTGCAGTAGCCCCTCCCCCCCCCATACCAGACAGTGATGCAGCCTGTCAGAGTGCTCTCCACGGTACATCTATTGAAGTTTTTGAGTGTATTTGTTGACGTGCCAAATCTCTTTCCTCCTCATGAAGTATAGCCGCTGTCTTGCCTTCTTTATAACTGCATCGATATGTTGTCCAGTTAATTAAATCAAATCAAGCTTGCATGAGCTTTTCAAAAGGCGGTGCCTCAGAAAGTCAGTATCGATCATTAAGATCATTAAGAACCACTCCCCCCCCCACCCCCCACATCCAGGACATGCCTGTTTCTTATTGCTGCCATCAGTGGGGAGCTACAGGAGCATGAAGCCACACAGTCATCCTTTTAGGAACAACTCTTCCCTTCGGACATCAGATGAAGCCGTGAACACTGTCTCACTATTTTGTTCTCTTTTTGCACTTCTTATATTTAGACTTTAAGACCATAAGATATAGAAGCAGAATTAGGCCAGTTGCCCATCGAGTCTGCTCCACCATTTCATCATAACTGATCCATTTTTCCACTCAGACCCAACCTCCCTGACCAATCAAGGATCTATCAACCTCTACCTTAAATATACATAAAGACTTGGCCTCCACAGCTGCCTGTAGCAACGAATTCCACAGATACATCACTCTCAGTTTAAAGCAATTCCTCTTTGCCTCTATTCTGAAAGGATGCCCCTCTGTTTTGAGGCTGTGTCCTCTGGTCTTAGACACTCCCACCATAGGAATCATCCTCTCCACATCCACTCTATAGAGGCCTTTCACCATTCAATAGGTTTCAATGAGATCACCTCTTACTCTTCTAAATTCCAGTGAATACAGGCCCAGACAGCTATCAATCACAATTGTGATTGATAACCATTCAATCCTGGAATCACTTTCGTGAATTTCCTTTGACACCTCCCCAGTTTCAGAATATCCTTTCTAAGATGAGGGGCTCAAAACCCCTCACAATTCTCCGTGAGGCCTCACTAGTGCTTTATAAAGATTCACCATTGCATTCTTGCTTTCATATTTGTTATTATAATTTATAGTATATTGCAATGAACTGTTAACAAATTTCACAACACTTGCCGGTGATAATAAACCTGATTCTGACTCTTGTGTGGCTGTGGGGAAACTCCAATACCATCACTGTAGATGTTTTTTCTGCCTTCACAATCCAGGGGCAAATGGTATCGCTCACAACATTCACCTCCCATGAATGAATAAAATATGAAAGAATAGTGTGGAATCAAGGGTGAATGCATTAATTGGATCTATATTACAGGGAAAAATAAAAGACTGTTATAACTAGGATCTGTATTTGAGTTGAGGCAGCATGGATTAATGGAATCCCACTGGACCAGGCCTGAGGGTTTAAGCGTTGCTAATGTTTTTCAGTGACTTTGACTGAGGACCTATAAATTATCTCAGCACACGGTAGTGTAACGGTTAACATAACATTACTATAATCATAGTGACCTGGGTTCAATTCTGCCGCTGACTGTAAGGAACTTTTATGTTCTCCCTGTGACTGTGCAAATTTTCTTTGGGTACTCCAATTTCCTCTCACATTCCGATGATGTACGGGTTAGTATATTAATTGGTTAATGGGTGTTACCATGCCGGATCTGTCAACACCTCTATTTTCTGATAAGGCTGTAGAAAGGTGAACTATACTCATCTATACAGATGTGCAATACGGAGCATCTTACCAAGCTGCATCACTGCACTGTACGGAAACTGCGTGTGGTTTACAGGAAGGCTCTGCGACGGGTAGTCAAAACTGTCATCACATCACCGGCACCTGCATGGTTGGATCAAGAACATATGCACAGAAAGGTGCCGGAAAGGGGCCACTTACATCATGAAGGGTCCCACCAACACTGCTCATGAACTATTTGTCCCATTCTCATCAGGGAGGAGGTTACATAGCAACCATGCTCAAACCACTGGACTCAAAAACAGTTACTTACCCCAAGCAGTAAGGCTGATCAACACTTCCAGCCACTAATCCACCCCTCCACACCCCAACCACCACAACTTTATCAATTCCTATATGTCACTTCATATACAGACACTCCACTGCCTAGCATCATTTTATGGACATACAATCAATCTATGTACAGAAGTTAACTTACGTATTTATACAGTACTTATTATATATTTTATTTTTATTATCTTATTGTACTTTTTATTGTCCTGCATCAGATCTGGAGTAACAGTTATTTCATTCTCCTTTACTCTTGCGGACAGGAAATGACAGTAAACAATCTTGAATCTTAAAAATAAAACAAAGTTAAATATGATGAACTGATAAAGATTCCATTGCATTCAGAATGTCATACAACTTTTTCTTTTTTCCAAAAAAAAATAGTTTTGACATTTTGTTTTTTCTTCTTTTATTGGTATACTGTCTAGCTTGGTTAATCAGTTATTTGATAGTTTAACTCTTATTGCATTTATTGATATGTTGATTTGACTACCTTAATGTATTTTTTGTTGATTTTCAATAATAATTAATAAGATTTAAAAGTGAAAATGAACTTTAATCCTTAGCGATGACCTATGACATCTCTTCATATTCTTCCCTCTGACTCCACACAGGTGATCAATTCTGTCCACAGTTCCCTTGCAAGTCACTACTTCTGCCTGAATTCTTGTTGCTTTGTAATCCATGACAATTTGATGCAATGTCCTGCATTGACTCCATCCTATTGGCCCACTATAGGACTGTTTTGTCTGATATAGGAATGCTTGATTTTCATCCATTAGCACAACAAAGGTGTAGAAATGTTGAGATTTATCAAGATCCTGAGAGTTTAGAGAATTTGATGTGTACCACTTGTAGAGATTGTTGGAGATGGAACAGATACAGAGGTACCATCCTTAATATGTATGGTGGTGTTCCTTGTGGCACATTGGGTGGGAAACCTTGCCGTTTCTTTAGTATTTGTCTGTTTTTACAAGGCCGAAGTGCTAGCTCGATTCTCAGATGGAAAGCGTGCAAGGAGCTGAACAGATTTGGAGCTAGGTCCACTTGGCTCGCAGTCCGGTGCGGATGCAATTTCACCACCGGCCGGCTTCAATATGTATGGGTCGACTTACAAATTGAGGGTGGTATTACTGAGATCTGTAGAGAAGTTTGCATTTGTATAAACAAGTAATGAGGGATTTCCTACAGCGTGCTGGCATGGAACTTTCATTAATTTTGTGAATTTTGGTTCATCCCCAACTAAGCATTCCTTCTAAAAATACCTGACTACAACAATGCTCCAGAATTTTTCAGTACCTTGGTTTATTCATGAGATTAGAATGGATGAATGGGAGTACACTGAATGGCCACTTTATTAGGGACCTCTTATACGTAATAGAGTGGACACAGTGCATATTCATAATCTTCTGCTACTGTAGACAATCCACTGCAGGGCTTGATGTGTTGTGCATTCAGAGATGCTCTTCTGCACACCACAGTTGTAATGTGTGGTTATCTGAGTTACTTTCACCTTCCTGTCAGCTTGAACTAGTCTGCCTATTTTCCTCTCACTTCTCTCGTTAACTGCTGCTCACTGGAAGTTTTTTGTTTTTTTTAATGCACCGTTCTCTGTAAACTCTAGAGAATGCTATGGGTTGACAAAAACTAGGAGGTCAGCAGTTCCTGTTGTTCCAAGAACAATCACAGTCATAGACCATGGTGGCAATGTCATATGACATGGCACATGATGATGACATATTTAATAAAGTTGCCACTGAGTGTATGTTACCTCATAAAACTGAGCCGATACCAGCCAGCCCAAAGTCAGTCCACACTCAGCTGTAACCCAACACTTGGAGTTGGTTCCTGGTGTGCGTCAATTCAGTGACCAGGTTCGTTGAGCAAGGGTGGAGTTTCACACTCAAAGTGGCACTAGAGGCACTCAGCACGTCAGGAAACACCTACGGAGGGAATAAGCAGTCAACATTTTGGGCTAAGACCCTCCGTAAGGGACTGGAAAGAAAGGTGGCAAAATCTGCAATAAGGTGGGGGAGAGGAGGGAGTACAAGGTGATAATGTAGGTGACACCAGATGAGGGAGAAGGTGGATGGATGGGCAAGAGAAATGAAGTAAGAAGCTGGGAGGTGGTAGATAAGAGGTAAATAGTTGCAGAAGGAATTTTCCCCCTCACCTGCTTTCACCTATCACCCACCAGAGTGTACTACTCCACTCCCCCATCTTCTTGTGGATTCTACACCCATCCTTTTCAGTCAGAATGAAGGGTCTCACCCTGAAAAATGGGAATTGTTTATACCCCTCCCTAGATGCTGCCCGACCTGCTGAGTTCCTCCAGGATTCCGTGTGCTGTTGTAGATGATGGACAGCCTTGGTAGTGTCGAGAGGTGTGTTCCTATGTAGGGGCGGCTGCTATGTATTTAATATTTCAGTAGTATATGAATATATACTACATTCTAGATCCCTGAGGATCTAACCTGGTCCCAACATACTGATGTAGTTATAAAGAAGGCAAGACAGCGGCTATACTTTATTAGGAGTTTGAAGAGACTTGGTATGTCAACAAATACACTCAAAAACTTCTATAGTTATACCTTGGAGAGCATTCTGACAGGCTGCATCACTGTCTGGTATGGAGGGGCTACTGCACAGGACTGAAAGAAGCTGCAGAAGGTTGTAAATCTAGTCAGCTCCATCTTGGGCACGAGCCTACAAAGTACCCAGGTCATCTTTAGGGAGGGATGTCTCAGGAAGGCAGCATCCATTATTAAAGACCTCCAGCACTCAAGGCATGCCCTTTTCTCACTGTTACCATCAGGTAGGAGGTACAGAAGCCTGAAGGCACACACTCAATGATTCAGGAACAGCTTCTTCCACTCTGCCATCCGATTCCTAAATGGATATTGAATCCTTAGGCACTACCTCACTTTTTTTTAATATACAGTATTTCTGTTTTTGCACATTTTTTGTAATCTATTCAATATATATAATTGATTTACTTGTTTATTTATTATTATTATTATTTTATTTATTTTTTTCTCTCTGCTAGATTATGTACTGCATTGAACTGCTACTGCTAAGTTAACAAATTTCATGTCACGTGCTGGTGATAATAAACCTGATTCTAATTTTGATATTGTAATTTTTGTTTGATTAAGCATTTTTTGTTGTTTACGTAATTCCTTATGGCTTATATATAAAAGTATGTGAATGGCATACATCATCATGCCACCATGTCATAAGTGTGTGTGTCTCCCTAAAAGAAAAACTAAGAATGTACAGGAGTTAGCTTGGCTCAGTGCTTCTTTTCAATTAGTTTTTATACTTTGTATTTGGTGTTACAAAATATAACAGAGCCTATTCCTACCCTGGTGTTGCTTTTATGTACAAACGTACATGAAATCTCATGCAGTCTGAAATAAGCATACAGCAAGTTTATCATTGCTGATAAACGGCAGGAAGTGGAGAGAGAATCAAAGAGAGGTCTACAGTTAGTGTCCACTTTATTAGGTACACCTGTACCCCTGCTGATTAATGCAAATATCTAATCAGCCCAATGTGACAGCAACCCAATGCAGAAAAGCATGCAGACATGGTCAAGATATTCAGTTGTTAATCAGATCAAGCATCTTAATAGGGAAGAAATGTGATCTAAGTGAATTTAATCTTGGAATGATTGTTGGGGCCATGTGGGGTGGTTTGAGTGTCTCAGAAACTGCTGTTCCCTTGGGATTTTCACACAGAACAGTCTCTAGAGTTTATAGACAATGGTGCAAAAAACAAAAACAAAAACAAAACATCCATTGAGCAGCGGTTTTGTGGGCGAAAATGCTTTGTTGATGAGAGAGGTCAGATGAGAATGGCCAGACCGTTTCAAGCTGACAGGAAGGTGTCAGTAACTCAAATGTTACAACAGTTGTGTGCAGAAGAGCATCCTTGAATGCACAACTCGCCAAACCTAGAATTGGATGGGTTACAGCAGCAGGAAACTATGAACATGTAGAGACACTGTACACTCTGTGGCCACTTTATTAGGTACAGGAAGTATCTAATAAAGTGGACACAGTGTATGATGGGATAGAAGACAAGAGCAATTAAAAGATTGTTCCAAGTGAAGGGTGGTCAATCTACAAATATACTCATCTTATGGAACAGCCTGGTGCAGTGTGTGTTTGATATCAGTGATGCTCCCAGGCAGATACTGATGAGGGAAGCCAGGGGTGAATGTCTTTATAAATTAAAAAAGGGCAAGGCACACAGCGGTCTTTTGCCAGAATGTGGAGAGACAAGAGCAGGCAAGGAAGCAGAGGCCACAGGAAACATGAATATTTAGCTCTGATATCAGGGCTCAGCAGAGGAGAAAAAATAAATCAATGCTAGAGATCACTTGAACAAGGTCAGGAAAAGGTGGAATTGCAAACGGGCATTAGGATTAGACTGGATCTCCCTTTCTGCTTTGCTTTATCACACCTGTGATAGATCTTTTTTATTTCTGCTCTGAAATACTAGAGTATTTTACTGTCCTTTAACATAATTTAAAGTGACATATCAATGCAAAATGTTGTTGTTAGAGGGTGACTTGCCTTGTGGAGGAAGGAGCGCAGTGTGATATTCTTGACTAGGCGCAATTAAATGTTAAATGATGATACTTAAATATACATTCTGCAGCTATATTAGTTACACATGTACACCTCGTTAATGCAAGTATCTAATCTGTCAATTAAGTGGCAGCAACTCAATGTATAAAAGCATGCAGAAATGGTCAAACAGCTCAGCTCAAACATCAGAATGTGTTAAAAAAAAAGCGATACAAATGATTTGACCATGGAATGATAGTTGATGCTAGATGGGGTAGTTTGAATATCTGAGAAAATGCTGTTAACAGTCCAGAGAATTTACAGAGAATGGTGAGGGAAAAAGAACCCTCCAGTGAATAGCAGTTCTGTGGGTGAAAGAGACTAGAGGAGAATGGCCAGACTGGTTCAAGCTGGCAGTGACTCAAGTAACTGACTGTGGAAGCTTTGTGACTGGTTACCAGATCTATCCATACTATCCTTTGGCCTTGACAATCACATACTTACAGATACTGATCGCAACATTTCAACAGTAAACTAACAATCTTCCTCAGGCACAAGCTAATCAAGCAACAAATCCCCCTAGAGGCACCTCCTTATATACCCCCTGGACTGAGAGGGGCTTAATGCTTGATCTTGATTGGTTGGTTCTGAACTTCCTGATCGGTTAGTTTGAATTGTTGAAACAGTGCAACCAGAATTTGTAAGTATGTGACTATTAAGACCAAAGGATAGGATAGTAACTCAAATAACCATGTGTCCATGCATTACAACAGTACTGTACCGAAGAGCATCTCTGAATGCACAAGATGTTGAACCTTGAAGAGGATGGGCTACAGCAAGAAGAGATATATAATGAAGTGTCTACTGGCTGTATAGCTATCTGAATGCCCAGTTTACAAGTGCTTTACATTAATCTGTGGCAGGTTCACTCAAAGAAGAAACCAACATTTCTGCAGTGCACCTTGTAACCTCAGTGTAAAAATGGAAGGATGTAATGCTGAGGCTTTATAAGGCATTGGCCAGACCCACTTGGGATTTTGTGAGCAGTTTGGAATCCATATGTAAGAAACGATGTGTTGGCACTGGAGAGGGTCCAGAGGAGGTTTCTGAGAAAAATTCTGGGAGTGAAAGGATTAACATCAAGGAGCATTTGGTGGTTTTTGGCCTGTACTCGCTGGAGTTTTGAAAAAAGGTGGGAAGGTGGGGGGGGGGGTGGAAATCGCATTGAAACATACCGAATGTTGAAAAGTCTAGATAGAGTGATGTGGAGAGGATGATTGCAATAATGGTAGAGTCTTAGACCAGAGGGCAGGCACAGTGTCAGAATAGAAGGATGTGCCTTTCAAGCAGAGATGAGGAGAAATTTATTTAGCTGGAGAGTAGTGAATCTGGAATTCTGTGCCACAGGGGGCTGTGGAGGCCAAGTGATTGGGTATAATTAAGGCAAAGATTGATTGGTTCTTGATTAGTCAGGGTGTTAAAGGTCATGGTGAGAAGGTGGGAGAAAGTGGTTAAGAGGGAAATGGAGCAGCCATGATGAAATGGCAGAGCAGACTTGATGGGCTGAATGGCCTAATTCTGCACCTATGTCTTATCATTTTATGGTCTCATAATCCTTGTCAAAATTTGGCGCTGTCAGAAATTTGGTTGCGTTTTCAAGTGCTGCACGCTGCTACACAGATTGTGATCCTTATTCTTTCCTTGTGAATGGTAGAGCAGCAGAAGGAGCATATTAATAAAGGAAGGTGTTCGTTATTGCAAAAAGTGTTTATCCAAGTTGAGCTGTGTACGTTGGCATGAATTAAGATCGCACTGGGATTAAGGTTTCAGCAGACTTGCTCAAATTAAGTAGGCTGATTGGCATAGTTCTTTCAAAATGGCTACCTGTTACAATTTTGCAACTGAAGAGAAATGAGTTAAGTTAAAATAAGACTTCACACCGAAGCAATTTTCTCAGTGTGAAACCATCGACGCTGGTAAAGGAGGCGATTGTGCCGTGTGCAGGGACCAGAGGTATTGTGAATTGCATTGGAAGGGAAACTTAAAGAGGCCTCAAGGATTGTAAGTATATTTCCAGATGTGGGCAGAATACTCCAGGGTTCAAGTCTGCAATGATTTTTGGCAGACTGATGTATATTCACCTCTTGAGAATTTGAACACTATCTATCCACTCTGCTAAAATAAAAGAATGAACATACTCACTTTCATTATATACAGACTCTCTCCTCATAGCTTTCATTTCTGAATGTTCTTACTGTTTATCATTTTCATTTCGCAACAGTGTGCAATAAACTCCATCTGACATGCTGATGTCAGCAATCTTACACCTCAGGAAGAAGGTAATTAATTCAAACCCTAGTGAGGTTCTGTAAATGTACTGTAATCCAGGCAGATACTGTAGTACTGTTCTGAGGGAATGCTGCACTCTCCTGGACCCAAGAGTGTAACCAAGATGCAGAGCCCAGGTCTGAGAGCGGGAAACGACCTGCTGTTTGGCTGTTTTAAGCTCCGGGCCAGATTGGAAATGTCAGCAACACACACCAAAGTTGCTGGTGAACCCAGCAGGCCAAGCAGCATCTCTAGGAAGAGGTACAGTCGACGTTTCAGGCCGAGACCCTTCGTCAGGACTAACTGAAGGAAGGGTTAGTAAGAGATTTGAAAGGGGGAGGGGAAGATCCAAAATGATAGGAGAAGACAGGAAGGGGAGGGATGGAGCCAAGAGCTGGACAGGTAATTGGCAAAGGGGATATGAGAGGATCATGGGACAGGAGGCCCAGGGAGAAGGAAAAGGGTTTCTCTCATTCTCCTTTTTCTTCCTCTGTCCCTCTGACTATACCCCTTGCCCATCCTCTGGGTCCCCCTCCTTTTCCTTCTCCCTGGGCCTCCTGTCCCGTGATCCTCTCATATCCCCTTTGCCAATCACCTGTCTAGCTCTTGGCTCCATCCCTCCCCCTCCTGTCTTCTCCTATCATTTTGGATCTCCCCCTCCCCCTCCCACTTTCAAATCTCTGACTAACTCTTCCTTCAGTTAGTCCTGATGAAGGGTCTCGGCCTGAAACGTTGACTGTACCTCTTCCTAGAGATCCTGCTTGGCCTGCTGCGTTCACCAGCAACTTTGATGTGTGTTGCTTGAGTTTCCAGCATCAGCAGAATTCCTGTTATTTGGAAATGTCAGAGTGGGGGAGCTGGAGGAACATGACGGGCTGGTGTTCTGAACTGAGGTTGTGGCCTACAACTGATGGGCTCCTGGATTGGCCGTGAGTGACGGTGCACGATTCGTTTTATTTCTGTACATTGAGTGACTGATGGTCTTTTTTTTTTAAAGGGTTCTGTTGGGTTTCTTTGTTTTGTGGCTGTCTGTAAGGAGATGAATCTCAAGGTTCTATATAGTATACATACTTCGATAATAAATGTATTTGAACTTTAAAAGTTGAAGTGTTTGTGTGTGTGTCCTTTTAGAACAGAGATGAGAAGGTGCTCAGGAAGCTTAATGATCTGAGGGTGGATAAATCTCCTGGACCTGATGGAATGCACTCTTGGGTTCTGAAGGAAGTAGCCGGAGAGATTGTGGAGGCATTAACAATGATCTTTCAAGAATCGATAGATTCTGGCATTGTACTGGATGACTGGAAAATTGCAAATGTTACTTTGCTATTTAAGAAGGGTGGGAAGCAGCAGAAAGGAACCTATAGACCTGTTAGCCTGACATCAGTGGTTGGGAAGGTGTTGGAATCGATTGTTAGGGATGAGATTACAGAGTACCTGGAGGCACAGGACAAGATAGGCCAAAGCCAGCATGGTTTCCTGAAAGGAAAATTCTGCCTGACTAATCTACTGTAATTTTTTGAGGAAATTACAAGCAGGGTAGACAAAAGAGATGTAGCAGACAGGTACTTGGATTTTCAGAAGGCCTTCGACAAGGTGCCGCACATGAGGCTGCTTAGCAAGATAAGATCCCATGGAATTACAGGGGAGTTACTAGCATGAGCGGAGCATTGGCTGATCAGCAGAAAACAGAGAGTGGGAATAAAGGGATCCTATTCTGGCTGGCTGCCGGTTACCAGTGGAGTTCCACAGGGGTCGGTGTTGGGACCGCTGCTTTTTACGATGTACTTCAATGATTTGGACTATGGGTCTAATGGATTTGTGGCTAAATTTGCCGATGATACAAAGATAGGTGGAGGAGCGGGTAGCATTGAGGAAACGGAGAACCTGCAAAGAGGCAGGTAGTTTAGGAGAGTGGGCAAAGAAGTGGCAAATGAAATACAATGTTGGAAAGTGTATGGTCATGCACTTTGGTGGAAGAAATAAACGGGCAGATGATTATTTAGATGGGGAGAGAATTCAAATGCAGAGATGCAAAGGGACTTGGGAGTCCTTGTGCAGAATACTCTAAAGGTTAACCTCCAGGTTGAGTCGGTGGTGAATAAGGCAAATGCAATATTGGTATTCATTTCTAGAGGTATAGAATATAAGAACAGGGATGCGATGTTGAGGCTCTATAAGGCACTCGTGAGACCACACTTGGAGTATTGTGTGCAGTTTTGGACTCCTTATTTTAGAATGAATATATTGACATTGCAGAGGGTTCAGAGATGATTCACAAGAATTATTCCTGGAATGAAAGGGTTACCGTCTGAGAATGTCTAGCAGCTCTTGGGCTATATTCCCTGGAGTTCAGGAGAATGAGGGGGGATCTTATAGAAACATTCTGAATGTTAAAAGGCCTGAACAGATTAGATATAGCAATGTTATTTCCCATGGTAGTGGAGTCTAGGACAAGAGGGCACGACTTCAGGATTGAAGGATGTCCATTTGGAACAAAGATGCAGAGAAATTACTTTAGTCAGAGGGTGTTAAATCTGTGGAATTTGTTGCCATGAGTGGCTGTGGAGACCAAGTCATTGGGTGCAGTTAAGTCAGAGATAGATTCTTGATTAGCTAGGGCATCAAAGGGTATGGGGAGAAGGCAGGGGAGTGAGGATGACTGGAAGAATTGGATCAGCCCATGATTGAATGGCAGAGCAGGCTCAATGGGCCAAATGGCCTACTTCTGCTCCTATATCTTATGCTCTTATGGTCTTAGGTGGAATTTCTTCAGTCAATGGGTGGTGTATCTGTAGAATTCATCGCCACAGACGGCAGTGAATACCAAGTCATTGGGTATATTTAAACTGGAGGCTAATATGATCTTGATCAGTAATTGTGTGAAAGGTTATGGGAAGATGGCAGAAGAATGGGTTTGAGAGGGATAATAATTCAGCCATTTTGTGATGGTGGAGCAGACTTAAAGGGCCAAATGGCTTAGTTCTACTCCGATGTCTTGTAGACTTATTTTGAAGAGATACAATATTACTATGAATAAGAGAAGGGAGTTCTTGATTCTACATGGAGTTCAGAAGGAGGAGGACAGATCTCGATGAAGTCTACTAAATACTAAAGGACCTGGACTGATCAGACACAGGGAGGATGTTTCCATTAGCAGGAGAGTCTTGGACCTGAGGGCACAGCCTCAGAATAAAGGGACATCCATTTAAATTGAGATGAGGCAGAATTTCTTCAGCTAGAGTGTGATGAATCTGTGCAATTTGTTGCCATGTACAGCTGTGGAGGTCAATTCACTGGGGGCATTTAAGGAAGAAATTAATTGGTTTTTGATTGGAAGGGGGGGTTAAGGGCTTTGTGGAGAAGACAGGAGAATGGAGTTAAAAAAATCATCTATGATTGAATGATGGAGCTAATTTGATGGGCTGAATGGCTTATCTTCTCATCTTCTGTTTCATGGAGTGCCAACTTAATGAGAGGTTTAGCACAGCTGTGAGTATCTGGGAAAACGATTACCCCCAACCCTGGTATTTTTATCCGACTAGTCTCTAAAGTGAAACCCCGTCTTGTTGGATGTTGATGGATTTCATTGGGGGTGGACTTCTGAAAAGGGTTATTCTTGGCACCACTTTGATATTCTTTTTAGAATACTGAATGAGAGCATCAGAACCATTTATATTCTGTTCAGAGTCTCTCACTGCAGGTGCTCGGCCATTGATTATTCTCAAGGCTGAGATCGATGGGTGTTAGAGTGCTGAAGAATTAGGCAGAGAAGTATGGTCGTAACTCAGGATTTACAGTTGTCTAACTGGTAAGCGGAGTGGGCTCAGGGGACTGTGAGACTTACTCCTGCTCCAGTCTCCTGGGTGCTGCTGCATTACAATCTTGAAACACTAACAATTTAAGAAGCATGCTGATTTAAGCACTGAGTTACTCTGGTTTGATATGGCACAGTTTGCTGAATCAGTGTAACTATACAAAACATATTGTATTGTATTGTCACCTGTACCAAGATACACTGATACACAGTCCTGCATACCCTTGTGTAATGGTACTGTAGCAGTTAGCGAAAAGCTTTACAATGCCAGTTACTGAGGTTCAATTTGTACATACCATGACTGGGTGCTTCGGTTTCCCCCCGTATTCCAAAGGCATACAGATTAGTATGGGTTAGTAAGTTGTGGGCATGCTATATTGGTGCCAGAAACGCAGAACACATGTGGGCTGGTCCCAGCACCTCCTCGGACTGTGTTGATCATAGACACAAACTATGTATTTCACTGTATGGTTCAATGTTTTGATGTACATGTTACAAAGAAAACTAATCTTTATCTTTATACAGATCCAATGTGACACAGTACATTGAGCTAGAATAAGGTAAAACAATTACAATGCAAAATAAAGTTAAAAGCTACCAAAAAAGTACAGTGCAGTACAACAATAAAGTGAAAGATCATAATAAGGTAGTTTGAGAGGTCACAAATCAATTTTGTTCCTACAAGAGGTATTTTCAAGTCTCTGATAGCAGTGTGATAGAAGCTGTCTTTGAGGCTGGTGGGATGTGCATCACAGAAATTCAAATCCTTTTGAGTGCAACTCAAACATCCATAGCAGACCTGCCATCACTTGTTACACCCGGATACAGTGAACAGAGGGCGAGTGGATCCTCGATTCTCAGCACAGAGACAGTCCCAACAGTCCACCATATCCACACTAACCACCAAGTACTCATCTGGGCTAACTCACTTACCAGCACTTGGTACTTAATCTTCTTTAAATAATCCAAGAATATTGTGAGATGACCTACCTCTCCCAGCCTCTCAAGCTGTGCTTTCCAGATTGGAACCATTCGCTGAAAATGAAAAACTCTTCCTCAGCCTCCCTCTAAACTCCTCTTATCCTAAACCAGGACTTCGAGATTTAGTCATGTGGAAAGATTTCCTACTTTCAAACTTAACTATGCCTATCACAATTTTTTTATCCCACTTCACGCTTCATGGTGTATAAATCTGATCCATTCATTCTTTCTTCAGGAGTAAAATGCTCCATCCCAGGCCACATCCTGATGAATCTCTGCAGTAGTCTCTTTAAATTCTTCTTGTGGAGATCAGGACTGCATCTAACACTCCCCTCATTCTCCTACGCTCCAGGGATAATGTCCTAACCGATTCAGCTTTTCCCAATAATTCAACTACTCAAGTCTTGGCCAGAAACGAGTTTCTGGATGTAAGATTTTGTGGGGATGATTTAGATATGCATCCACCTATAGGAAGTGTCCAAAACCATGAGTAATAACTATAAGGCAGTTGATGATAAAACTATAAAGGTAAAATTGCTTTGTCTGTGGATAGTGGGAATGTGGAACTCACCACTTCGAGCAGATGTTGAGGCATCATGCAGATTTGGGTTCCACCTCAAGGAGATGTTGAGAGCAGAACAGGCTGACTGGGGTTCAACCTCAAGCGGACGCTGAGGGATAAGGCCAACTTGGATTCCACCTCGAACAGATGTTGGGGCATCAGGAAGACTGGGATTCCACCTCAAGCAGACGTTGGGGTGTAAGGAAGACTGGGATTCTACCTCGAGCAGAAGTTGGGGCAACAGGTAGACTGGATTCCAACTTGAGCAGATGTTGAGGAATCAGGCAGACTGGGATTCCACCTCCAGCAGATGTTGAGGAATCAGGCAGACTGGGATTCCACCTTCAACAGACATTGGGGCATCACACAGACTGGGATTCCACCTCAAACAGATGTTGGGGCATCAGACAGACTGGGATTCTGCCTTGAGCAGACGTTGCGGGATCAGGAAGACCAGGATTCTACCTTGAGTAGACGTTGAGGTATGAGGCAGACTAGGATTCCACCTCCAACAGACATTGTGGCATCACGCAGACTGGATTCCTCCTCGAGCAGATGTTGAGGGTTCAGGCAGACTGGGATTTCAGGGGAAATTTGGAAAGGACATTAAGGAGTAAAGACAAGGAATGAGCTTAGACGAGGAAGGGCAGAAGGAGGTTAGTCTTCGGTATAAGGACTAGCACCGTTGAACTAAATAGCCTGTCCCTTTACTTTAAAGTAGTATAGTAGTTAATCTACCAGGCTTATTTCCAGAAGGCAGAGTCTAAATTTAATTTGTTCAGTCTCAGCTGGGACATTTAAATTAAATATGGTAGGAATAAAGAACTAGGTTCAGTGAAGGTGACTGCGAAATTACTGTATTGTAATTAAGATCACTGACACTTACAGTAAGTCTTTCATGTGAAGAACCTTGCATCTTGTTGCCTTGGCTGCCTTCCAGCAATGTGCATGACATTTAATCAGCCTCTGAACTGGCCTCGCAAGTTCTCAGTTCAAGGACATTCAGGGATGGTGAACCTGTCAGCCTTGTCAAAACTTTGAGGATGAAAGAAGATAATTCCAATGAAGAAGCTAATGCCATATAATCCATATAACAATTATTAAGAATAGGAAGGTGTCATGTGGGGGTTGGCTTATTTGCCGGTCAGAAGCTGCTTCCGCCATGTTAGTCGTTTAAAAGATGTGGCCACTTTTTCCCATTGGTTGGTTTGCATGCAACGGCACCAATTTCCGGTTCCAGGTGCCTCTGGGTTATAAGAAAAGCACGTGTGGGAGGCTAAGTCATTTTCTTTCACCTCCAGGGGTCGCTTCAGACTGAAGTCATGACCAACGCTGAAGGACCATTGAGAAAGAGCGTTGTATACATAGATTGGGGATAATTTGCAGGGATTTAATGTAGTACCCATTAAGGTAAAGGGTGACTTACACAGTGAATGGTAGGGCACTGAGGAATGCAGTAGAACAGAGGGATCTGGGAATATAGATACATAATTTGTTGAAAGTGGTGTCACTGGTAGATAGGGTCATAAAGAAAGCTTCTATCACATTGGCCATCATAAATCATTGTATTGAGCACAGCACGTAGGTTGTATAGGATGTGTGCAAATTTGATCACCTACCTACAGGAAAGATGTAAGTAGGATTGAAAGAGTACAGAGAAAATCTACAAGGATGTTGCCGGGTCTGGAGGATGTGTTATAGGAAAAATTAAATAGGTTAGGATTTTGGTCCTTAGAAAGTAGAAGACTGAGAGGAGATTTGATGGAGGTATACTAAATTATGGAGGATATGGATAGAATAAATACAAGCAGGCTTTTTCCATTTAGGTTGGGTATGGCTACAACCAGAAGTCATGGATTAAGGGTGAAAGGTAAGAAGTGTAATTGTTCATTTATAAATATATAGTTAATGTACCCATTCGCAGTCACTCACTGGATCCTCAAATCTGCTTTCGCATTACAGTAGGCCACCCCGTAGCGGACTAACTCACAAGCTCCCATAATGATGCAGCTCATAGAACTGCTATTCTACAGCTCCAGTGACCTAGCTGCATCAATCCTGATTTCAGGTACTGTCTGTGTGCAGTTAGCCCTTCCTCCCTGCGACCATGCGTGTTTCTTCCAGGCTTGTTCCAATTTCCTTGCGTATCCCAAAGACCTGTAGGTGGGTAGGTTAGTTATCCATTTTAGCCCCAGTGTGTAGGTGTGTGGTGGAACCGATGAAAATGAAGAACAGAATAAAATGGCAGCTTGTATAAAGCGATCAGGGTTCAATTCCCACCGCCGTTTGTATGTTCTCCCCTTGACTATGTGGATTTTCTCCAGGTGCTTGACTTCCTCCCACATTCAAAAGATATACTGGTTACCAAGGATTAGTCAATTTTGGGTATACTATTTATTTATTGAGATGTGGCTCGGAATAGGCCCTTCCAGCCCTTCAAGCTGTGCTACCCAGCAACCCCCATTTTCACCCCAGCCTAATCAAGGGACAATTTACAATGACCAATTAACCAACCAACAGTCTTCGGACTGTGAGAGGAAACGGGAGCACCCCAAGGAAAGCCATGATGTTGGCACTGGAAGCATAGCAACATTTGTGAGCATACCCTTGGACTGTGTTGGTCATTGGCACAAACAACACATTTCACTGTATCTTTTGATGTACATATGATAAACAAAACTAATCTTTTCCCTTTATCTCTTTAAAAAGGGAGTAGTAGAGGACTAGTATGAGTTGGTGTTTAATGATCTGCTCTGACTCAGTGAGCTAAAATGCTGGCTGGATGTTGCCCTGATTGGGAACTCAGCACAGTTAACAGTGGAACAAATCCAATACACAACCATCATTATTAATGTTACTTTAACACATACCACAAAAATAAAACTATGCAGGAAAGAATTTTGAAGTTTAAATTTATCTCTGATTCTGGCATAAATTGGTGATGAGTTTGACAACCTGTTTTACCTTCCATCAGTTGCTCTATTTAAGTAAGATGCTATTTTTTTATCTGCAGTATATGTCAACCGTAGAACTGTTATGGTGCAGGAGATCATTTGGCCCATTGAGACTATTCTAGCTCATGGCAGGACAACTCGACTCTTTTGCAGTGGTCTTGTAAATGATTCCTCCTCATGTCCATCTAACTCCCTGTGAAAAACCCACCTGATTTTCTTTCCCCCATCTCTCCAGGTATCAAGTTACTGACCCTGAACCTCCTGCAAATAAAAATCAATCTCCCATGGATCTTTTGCTCAAACCAGATGGTGGGAGGGGATGGGAAAGGGAGAAGAAAACTAAGTGGCCAGATGAGTGTGTGTGAGAGGGGATCACCAGCAGTGCTGGTTATTTCATTGACATTTCCTCCACCTCCCGCATTTGCCTTAGGTCCCACACCATCAGGTTCAGGAACATTTATTACCCTACCACCATCAGGCTCCTGAACCAGTGTGGATAATTTCACTCACCTCAATTCTGAACTGATTTCACTGACTCACTTTCAAAGACGCTACAATTCATGTTCTCAGTGTTATTTATTTATTTTGCATAGTTTGTTTTCTTTTGCATATTGGTTATTAGTCAGTCTTTGTGTGCAGTTTTTCATTCATTCTATTGTATTTCTTTGTTCTACTGTGAATGCCTGCAAGAAAATGAATCTCAATATAGTATGTAGAGGATTACACGTACTTTGATAATAAATTAACTCTGGAACTTCTGAAACGTTGTCTACTGTCACCTACATCTCCTGCAACATACCTGCACATGCATCCAGGTTTCCTCCCCCTTTCTTCACCTTTCCCATCCCTTCACACCACTTCCACCTGTCCATCATCCGCTCCTGATCTGGTTCCACCTATCACCACCCAACCTCTGTGCCAGTCACTTCCCATCCCACTCCACCCCTTGCACCACTATGTACTAGCAATCTTTCCTCATCCCTCTTAGTCCCAATTTTGGGTCTTGACCCAAAATGTCAACTTACACCTTTTGCCTCCACAGATACTGACTGATCTGTTGAGTTCCTCAAGAGTTCTATAGTTTTTTTGTAGTTTCCAGCAACTGTAATATCATTTGCCGCCTTAATTTCCTGGTAACCTGGAATGAATTTTGTTATGGCTTAAAAGTAAACCTGCTAGAAGATCTCCTCATCTCAGAGATCCAGCCACTGGGTGGCTTGAAAATAGGTTTTTGTATAAATCATCTGTTATCTTCTCATCCCTTGTCCTCTGAATGGAGATTCCTGGCCTCCAATAGAAGCACTCCCCACAACTATGTAAATGAGTAGGCCAGCTCAATATATTAAGTGCACAGACCAAATAACACTGACAGAGTGGTGAACAAAATAACAATGAGTATAGAAGTATATTGATAGCTAGGTGGGTTCAGAAATGCCTGTAGTTTGTGTTTCTGGTTACAATGGTGGGAAGGAAAAGCTCACCCCACGTGATGAACACATCAACAAGCATTATTGCCACGAGAAAGCAGCACCTATCATCAAGGACCCCCACCATTCTGGCCATGCTCTTTCCTCACTGCTACCATCAGGAAGGAGGTACGAGAGCTTTAGATTGCACACCACCAGGTTCAGGAACCCTGCAACCATCAGGCTCCTGAACCAGTGTGGACAACTTCATCCACCACAATACTGAACTGATTCCAAAACCTATGGGCTCACTTTCTACACCTCATGTTCTCAGTATTATTTATTTACTTATTAATGTATTTTTTTTGTACTTGCAGTTTGTTTTCCTTTGCACATTGGTTGCTCCTCAGTTTGTGTGTAGTTTCTCATTTTACCATTGGATTTCTTTGTTCTATTGTGAATACCTGCAAGAAATTGAATCTCAGGGTTGTACTTGGTGACAGAAACAATATGTAATTTTTTTAGATTACGTTAGATTATGAGGACACTCAGTCCTCGTTTATTGTCATTTAGAAATGCATGCATTAAAAAGTGATACAACGTTCCTCCAGAATGATATCACAAGAAAACACAGGACAAACCAAAACTAAAACTGACAAAACCACATAATTATAACATATAGTTACAACAGTGCAAAGCAATATCATCATTTGATAAAGAGCAGACCATGGGCACGGTAAGAATATGTCTCAAAGTCCCGATGGACTCATCATCTCACGTAGGCAGCAGAAGGGAAAAACTCTCCTTGCCATGAACCTCCAAGCGCCGCCAACTTGCCAATGCAGCACCATTGGAAGCACCCGATCGCAGTGGACTCTGAATCCGTCCGAAAACTTCGAGCTTCCGACCAGCCCCTCCGACACAACCTCTCCGAGCACCATCCTCTGCCTAGCGCTTCGACCCCGCCCCGGCCGCTGAGCAACAAGCAAAGCCGAGGACTCGGCCCTTCTCCTCCGGAGATTCTGGACCACACAGTAGCAGCAGCAGCGAAGCAGGCATTTCAGAAGTTCCACCAGATGTTCCTCCGTGCTCTCGCATCCATCTCCATCAAATCAGGATTGTGCACGGCACCCTACTTGACAAATGACAGACATCATCACCAGAGTGGCCGCTGCGAGCTGTGTCACGCTGCCATCTTCTCCTCCTGCCTTTTGATAGTTTATAATTTGATTATAAATTTACTTGAACTTTGATCTTCCAGATTGAAAGAGGCCCTCACCACCTCGGCTTGCTCAGGCCCTCCCTGCAGGTCCTCCCCCCACCCCCACCATCCTACACACACAGGCTGCTAGGTCCTGGTGTAATTGAACAAGGGCAGTAACACTTCCTTTGTCTCCATACCTGTCCTGAATAATCATCAGACCTTCCTGTTCCTTGAACACTAATTCTGCTACTCTCTCCACAGTTGCTGACTGACCTGTTGATTGTTTCCAGTACTCTCAGTTTATATATCTCGTATGCATTTTCCTGCTGTTATGTAGAACCACCTCAGAAAATATTGTATTTGTCCCTGGTCTTTGCATTTGTGAATGCTCTGCCTGAGTTTCCTGACTCTCCCCAACATTCCAATATTACCTGTGGCTCACTGTGCAGGACCCTTTCTCCTTCCATTCGGAGGCTTGTAAGTTCGAGTCCTAGTCGATGATCTTGAACAACCGACACAAGGGGACAACCCAGCGATAAATATAGCCCTGTCTTTTCTCTCCAGTGGAAGTAGACATTTCCATAACACTGCTTTAAAGAAAGGCTGTGAGTGACAACACATAGCAATAAGAAAATGATGTCGTGGTAGGTCCTCATTGCTCCTCTTTCAGCCAGCAAGATTAAAGTTCAAGGTTAATTTATCATCAAAGTATGCATATGTCACTATGTACTACACTGAGATTCATTATGTAGCAGCCATATACAGTAGAATAAAGAAATACAATAGAATCAATAAAAACTACACACAAAGACTGACAAGCAACCAATTTGCAAAAGAAGACATTCTAGGCCAATACAATAAATAAATAAGCAAACAAATAATACTAAGAACACGAGTTGTAGAGTCTTTGAAAATGAGTCCATAGGTCATGTTCAGTGATCAGCTCAGCATTGGGGTGATTAAAATTATCTACACTGGTTCAGGAACGTGATTGTTGAAGGGTAATAACAGTTCCTGAACTTGGTAGTGTGGGACTTAAGACTCCTGAATCTCCTTCCTGATGGTAGCAGCAGGAAGAGAACATGGGCTATAATGTGTACCTTACTATGACTGACCACTCACTTGTATCCAGAATCATTTGTACTGTATCATGGGTGGAGATGCAATCCCAACATCTCAGTCACACAACAGGCTGAAAACCTGTAAAATTGAGCTTGTTCTGAATGAAGAGATAAATAATACCTTTGTGAGAGTTGCCAGATTTTAATTACTCCTTGTAAAATGACAAGGGACAGCTTTATGATGCAAGTCAAACTTCTGTATGCATTTTCACCTCAGTACCGATACACCTTTTATTTGTTCTTGAGCCGGAATTGAATTCCAGTTCCTAATCGATTGGAGTGTGCTCGGAACCAGCCAGTGAGTGTCGAGCTGGAGTCAGGTGTATGCCACATGGTGAAGGGGGGAGGGGTTGAGGACAGTGTTCCTTCCCTGAAGGAAGTTTGCAATTGGGTGTATTTTTCAGCACAAATCACCTAGCTTTCAACATTTCAATTTCATGGTGTTGGAGCACAATAATCACTTCTAATGAATTCAGTTGCACAATTTGCTCTGGTGGGACTTCAGATCGAACTTCATAACTGCAAGTATGTACTAAAACAATCATTACAGCCTCATCAATAATTAAACCATTTATTTTAACAAACATAAATGTTCATCCTCATTCCACAGCACTTATGGAACATCTGCCTGGCATTTCTTTAATTTCTTGATCAACACCAAAAGTACTTGAACTGTTAACTGTTAACTGTTAACTGTTAGTTTTTCCTCTAATGGGAAATGTTGGCTGCATTTTATTTTATTGATAATGAAACAATTAAGGACACGTTGTCACCATGAAAGCCATGTTTTTCCAATAGCCACAGGAACAGGCCCTTCAGCCCAACTAGTTCATGCTGACTGAGATGCCCCTCTTAGCAAGTCCTATTTCAAAGTCAAACTAAGTTCATTATCAAAGTAGGCATATGTCACTGTGTACGGTACTGTGCAAAAGTCTCAGGCACACATATATACAGTAGCTAGGGTGCCTAAGACTTTTTCAAAGTACTGTAGTTATTTTATGTATTGCACTGTACTGCTGCAAACAAAACCCACAAAATTAATGACGTATGTGAGTGATGATAAACCTGATTCTGATATGGGTTTCTACTGTGGACTGAGCGTGGGAAAGGGGCAGGGAGAGGGGAATCATGGTTGGGAAAAGGGAAAGGGAGAGGGGAGGGAGTGGGAAGCAACAGAGAGACTTTCTGTAATGACCAATAAAAAAAATATTTGGAATCAAATAACCTTGCCTGGTGTCTCAGGTTTGGAAGTGTCTGCACCCGTGCGACCCCCCCCCCCCACCCCCAACCTCTGCCTCTCCCTCTCTGCCACCTGACCCACGTTCCTCTTACTGTGCTCTGCCCTCGCCTATTCCCAGCATCCTTTGCTCCTGCCAGATTGACAAACTCGCTCTCCGCACCATGTTGACAAATACAGTGACTGTGCAAAAGTCTTCAGCAGCCGAGCAATATGTATGACTTTTGCACAGCACTATACCACCTTGAAATTCATTTTCCTGCAGGTATTTACAGGAAAATAAAGAAATACAGTAGAATCAATGAAAAGCAACACACAAAGACTGACCAATGAACAAAAGAAGACGAATTGTGGAATTAAGTAAATAAATAATAATGAGAACAGGAATTGTAAAGAGTCCTTGAAAGTGAACCTGTAGTTTGTGGAAACAGTTCAGTGTTGAGATGTGTGAAATTATCCACGTTGGTTGAAGAGCATGACGATTGAACGGTAATACCGAGAACAGGAGTTGTAAAGAGTCCTGACGAAGCGTCTCGGCCCGAAACGTCGACTGTACCTCTTCCTAGAGATGCTGCCTGGCCTGCTGTGTTCACCAGGAACTTTGATGTGTGTTTGTGGTTTGTGGAATCAGTTCAGTGTTGAGATGAGTGAAGATATCAACACAGGCCCAGGAACGTGTTTGTCAGAAATGCACTTTCTCTGTAGCTTTTATACTTTATTTGCATTTCTTTATTGCTTTACTTCAAAGCACAGTGCAATGATTTGATCTGTAGGGACAGCATGCAAGGCAAGCTTTTTATTCTATCTTGGTACACGTGAGAATTATAAACCAATACCAAAGCAATCTCCCGAAGAGCAGGAACAGCATTCATGTTTCCTCTCAAGCTTATCCAGAAAAGGTTTGAAAGGCAGTGACGTTGACACAGAGCCCAGCCCCTCAGTGACCAGTGACAGTAGGGCCTTGGACTGTTTAAATAAAAATCTCCTGGAAGAACTCAGTGGGTCGAGCAGTAGCTCTGGTTTGTGATGGAGGGAGGGGGTGAGAGAAAGAACATGATGAGATAAGACCATAGACAAAGGAGCAAATTAGGCCATTCAGCCCATTGAAGATGCTCCACAATTCCATCATGACTGATTTATTACCCTGCTCAACACCATATTTCTGGCTTCTCCTTATAAACTTTAACACCCTGACTAATCAAGAACCTAGTTATGACCCAAAACACCAACATTTCTTTTATCCCCACAGTTGCTGCTGGACACATTGATCATCCATCATTTTGTTTCTTGTCCCATTTTATGGGTTCCATGGTCCCTTCTCCCTTAGATGAGATCCTTGCCCACAGTGCCTTTGCAAAGATCTTTCTGTTCTCAGCAATAGTGTGTCAAATGTGTGTGAAATGTTGGCTGATATACTTGGCATATCCTTTTAACCATAATCAATACCATTTTCACTTCTCCTTGTATGAACTATTTGCATTTCATAAACATACTTTATGAGGTGAGATTGATGGCTCTGGGCCTGTACTCAGTGCAGATCAGAGGATGATAATGAATCTCATTGAAGCCTACCAAATATTAAAAGGCCTAGATAGAGCAGATATTGGAGAGGATGTTCAATCACAAACAAGAGAAAATCTGCAGATGCTGGAAATCCAAAGCAACACACACAAAATGCTGGAGGAACTCAGCAGGCCAAGCAGCATCAATGGAAAAGAGTACAGTTGATGCTTCGGGCGTCAACAAGAGACCCTTCATCAGGACTAGAGAAAAAAGATTAGAATTCAGAGTAAGAAAGTGGGGGGGGGGGCAGGGATAAAGAAATACAAGGTAGTAGGTGATATATGAATCTGAGAGCGGGGACAGGTGATGTAAAGAGCTGGGAAGTTGATTAGTGAAAGAGAAGGCTGGAGAAGGGGAAATCTGATTGGAATCTGGAAGAAAGGGAAGAAGGAGGAGTACCAGAGGGAGGTAAGGAAATAAGGTGAGAGGGAGATGGGATTGGGGAATGGTGAAGGGGGTGGGGGGGGGGTTCAATGAAGTTTGAGAAATCAATGTTCATGCCAGCAGGTTGGAGGCTACCCAGCCGGAATAAAGATGCTGCTCCTCCAATCTGAGTGTGGCCTCAACCCGGCAGTAGAGGAGACCATGGACTGATATGTTGGAATAGGAATGGGAAGTGGAATTAAAATGGTTGGCCACTGGGAGATCCCGTTTCTTCTGGTGGACATAGCGCAAGTGCTCGGCAAAACGGTCTCCCAATCTATGTTGGGACTCACCAATATACAGGAGGCCACACGATGAGCACCGAACACAGTATATGACCCCAACAGACTCACAGGTGAAGTGTCGTCTCATCTGGAAGGACTGTTTGGGGCCCTAAATCGTAGTGAGGGAGGAAGTGCAGGGACGAATGGACAAAGGAGTTGCTTAGGGAGCGATCCCTGCAGAAAAAGAAAGTGGGGGGAGGAAAGGATGTGCTTGGTGGTGAGATCCCATTGGGGATGGTGGAAGTTACGGAGAATTACATGCTGGACACGGAGGGTGATGGGATGGCAGGAGGATGTAGTGAGCGCAGACATGCACAAAATACAAGTGATGGGGTTGATGGGGAGCATTGATGGTGGAGGAAGGGAAACCCGTTTCTTTGAAGAAAGAGGACTATTCCTTACTTCTGGAATGAAAAGCCTCATCCTGGGAGCAGATGCGGCAGAGACAGGAATTGAAAGAAGGGGATGGCAGTTTTACAAGACCCAGGGTGGGAAGAGGTATATTGCAGTTAGCTTGGAGAGTGGTGGGTTTATAAAGGATATCGGTAGATATACTGTCTCCAAAGATAGAGACAGAGAGAGATCGGGAAAGGGGAGGGAGGTGTCGGAGATGGACCAGGTAAATCTGAGGGAAGAGTGGGAGGCAAAGTTGATGAAGTCAATGAGCTCCACATGGGTGCAAGAAGCAGCACCAATCTAGTTGTCGACGTAGCCTAGGAAATGTTGTGGAGTGATACCAGTGTAGGCTTGGAACATAGACTGTTCCATGTAGCCAACAAAAAGCTAGGCATAGCTGGCTACCCTTTTTGTTGGAAGGAAGTGGGAGGAGCCGAAGGAGAATTTACTGAGAGTGAGGACAAGTTCCACCATTCAGAGGAGAGTTGGTGGTGGATGGGACCTGCTTGGTTCTGGTTGGATGAGGATGTTTCCATGACCAGAATCTGAATCAGGTTTAATATCGCTGGCATATGTCATGATTGCGCAGTAGCAGTATATAATCCGATGGCAGAGGGGAAGAAGCTTTTTCTTCAGGCTCCTATACTCCTCCCCAATGGTAGCAATGAGAAGAGGGCATGTCCGGGGTGATGGGGGTCATTAATGATGGCTGTCATCTTTTGGAGGCACCACTCCTTGAAGTTGTCCTGGATGCTAGGGAGGTTAGTGCCTATGATGAAACTAGCTAAATTTACAACTTTCTGCAACTCATTTCAATCCTGACCAGTGCCCCTCCCTCCATACCAGATGGTGATGCAGCTAGTTAGAAAGCTCTCTTTAGAAAGTTGCATGTATTTGGTAATATACCAAATTTCCTCAAACTGCTAAAGAAATATAGACATAATGACTCCTAATGAAATATAGATATTATGACTCCTAAAGTGCGGTTTTTGCCCCTCAACCATCAGGCTATTTAAACAGTTTAGGCATGGACTAGATGGGCCAAAGTGCCTGTGTATGTGCTGTACTTTTCTATGACTTTTGAGTAAAAGGGGATAACTACACTTACTTGCTCCATCATTGAAATATTCCCACAACTAATAATCTAATTTTAAGGACTCTTTATTTAATTATCTCATGTCCTCAATATTTATTGATATTTATTTATATTTGCATTTGTAGAGTTTGTTATTTTCTGCACTCTGGATGATCTTTCATTGATCCTGTTATAGTTACAACGCACATCAAAGTTGCTGGTGAACGCAGCAGGCCAGGCAGCATCTCTAGGAAGAGGTACAGTCGACGTTTCAGGCCGAGACCCTTCGTCAGGACTAACTGAAGGAAGAGTTAGTAAGAGAACACCATAGATTTGCTGAGTATGCCCACAGGAAAATTAATTTCAGGGTTGTATATGGTGACGTATACTGTATGTACTTTGATAATAAATTTACTTTGAATTTTTGAACTTTGAGTTGGAGACGCTAGGATATGAGAGGGCAGCTTCAGAATAAAGACACACCCCTTTAGAGCTGAAATGAGGAGGAAATTCTTCAGCCAAAAAGTGGAGAATCTGTAGACTGTAGAATTTGTTGCCGCAGAAGGTACTGGATGTGGAGCCTAAATATTTAAGGTAGTGATGGATAGGTTCTTCATTGGCGAGGCCATTTAGGGTTATGAGGAGAAGGAAAGAGAATAGGGATGAAGCAAAATAAAATCAGCCATATTTGAATGGCAGAGCAGACTCAATGGGCCAAGTGGTGTTTAATTCTGCTCCCACAGTATATCTGATATTCTTGTGGTATTACTGACAAGATTGCTTATGGTCATTCCTCAGTACATGAGTAAAAAGGAGAACAAAATGATTGCAACTCTGTTTCTGATGCAGCATTAAAAAACACAATAAGCATAAAGAACACAATAAAAACAAAAAAAATGCAATGAATTTAAATATAAAGCAATTCCATTAAATACAATGTACAATTAGTTGCTATATGCAGACATTCGGAGGCCATTTTATTAGGTAAAGGAGTGGATCCTGTGCGGTCTACTGCTTCTTTAGCCCTGCCACGTAAAGGTTCAACACTAAGTGCATTCAGAGATGTTGTTCTGCACACCACTGTTGCCATGGGTGGTTATCTGAATTACTGTCTGCTTCATGATAGCTTGAACCAATCTGGCCATTCTCACTCTGACCTCTCAGATTTACAAGGTGTTTTTGTCTCCAGAATTGCTGCTCACTGGAGTTTTTTTTTTTGTTTATCACACCATCCTCTGTAAACTGGAGACTGTTGCGTGTGAATATCACAGGAGATCAGCAGTTTCTGAGCTAGTCAAACTGTGCCGTAAGGCATCAACAATCATTCTGCGGTCAAAGTCACTTTGATCATATTTCTTCCCCATTCTGATGTTTGTTCTGAACAACAACTGAGCCTCTTTACCATGTCTGTATGCATTTATGTATTGAGTTGCTGCCACATGATTCACTGATTAGGTATTTGCATTAATGAGCTGGTGTACAGGTGTACTGAATTAAGTGGCCCCTGGGTGTGCATCGGCCAGTTAACCTGCCTACAGGGAGGATGTAGCAGCTCAGGTAAGCCCACAGGGTCACTGGTAGAACACGCAGACACCACACAGATATCCTCAGTATCAGCTGGGCAGAAAATCCAGCCTAAGGAAATGGGAGTGGGATTAGTGCATTCAATGTCTTGTTTTCACCATTCAGAAAGATCATGAATGCTGCTTTGCTGCAAATCCAATCAGCTGCTTAATCCCCATATCCCCAGGTTCTGTTCCTGTTCAAAAATCCATCAATCTGTCTTCTGCTTTGGAAAATTCTGCTGATTCTCGGTCAATAATTGTCTCTGCATCTGAATCCTAAATGTCCAAACCACCCTGTGATTGTTCTCCTCAGTATGTGCTCTAACTCTAAATGAGTGAATGAACACACAAGCCTGCACCTTGTGAATTAGCCTCATTGATTTGGAGTTCAGTAGATAATCTTGATTGGTCAGGAAGTTGCAGGTAATACTGATGGTCTCCAGAACAGTTATTCTCATTCGATGTTCATGGGCAAATTCAGTCAAGTGATGCTGAAATAATTGTTGAAATTTTTGCCAGAAAACACTGAATGAATGAAAAATTGTTATGTTAACACAATCACATTCAGTTGCAAGTTGACAGAGTGACAATAGACAATAGGTGCAGGAGTAGGCCATTCAGCCCTTTGAGCCAGCACCACCATTCACTGTGATCATGGGTGATCATCCACAATCAGTATCCAGTTCCTGCCTTCTCCCCATAACCTTTGATTCCACTATCTTTAAGAGCTGAAGGAATTATAAGCTTCAAGGCTTCCGTACAAATCAGAGAACATCTATATTTTCACTAAGCATTAACAGGGAGTAATATTTAATGTTAACTGCTGGTAACTACAAGCAGTAGCCACTTTATTAGATACCCCCTGTACCTAATAAAGTGGCCACTGAATGTACACTCATGGTCTTCTGCAGCTGTAGCCCATCTACTTCAAGGTTTGATGTATTATGCATTCTTTTACAAAACACTGTTGTAACACGTAATTATTTAAGTTACTGTCACATTCCTATCAGCTGAAACAGTCTGGCCATTCTCCTCTGACCGTTTTAATTAATAAGGCATCTTTGCCTACAGAACTGCTTCTGCCTGGATGTTTTTTTTTGTTTTTCATACCAATCTCTGTAAATTCTCAGACTGTGTGCTTGAAAATCCCAGGAGGTCAGCAGTTTCTGAAATACTAAAAACCATTCCACTTAGATCACATGTCTTCCCCATTCTGATGGTTAGTCTGAACAACAAGTGAACCTTTTGACCATTTCTGCATGTTTTCATGCATTGAGTTGCTGCGGCATGCTTGGCCGATTAGATATTATGAGCAGGTGTACAGGTGTATCTAATAAAGTAGCCACTGAGTGTAAGTTAAACTGTCCATTATTGCATTTGGCTTCTGAATGTCAATGGAAGTGCTGTGAAACAGACAGGCTGTGAGACACCCCCACCCCCACATACGAGGGGTGATTGATAAGTTCATGGCCAAAGGTAGAAGGAGTCAATTTTAGAAAACCTAGCACATTTATTTTTCAACATAGTCTCCTACTGAATTTACACAATTAGTCCAGTGGTCGTGGAGCATACAGATCTTGGAACTCCAGGAAGTGTCCTCATCAGGGGTGATTGATAAGTTTGTGGCCTAGGTAGAAGGAGAGGAGTTATTAACTTCAAACTTTCTGCATAATCACTCAAAGAGTTGACCTGTATGTGCATATAACGACAGCTGTATAACTCAGCTCCTTCTACCGTGGGCCACGAACTTATCAATTACCCATCTGTGGACACTGTCTGGAGGTCCAAGATCCGTATGCTCCACGACCACTGGACTAAGTGTGTAGGAGAGGGGACTATGTTGAAAAATAAATGTGCTAGGTTTTCCAAAATTGACTCCTTCTACCTTAGGCCACGAACATATCAATTGCCCCTCGTACACTCTAGTCGTAGTGTGAACACCTGTGGCCAGTATGATGTTCTCCTGAGGGGTTGTCTACTGGTGGATCCTCTGGTGGCTGTAGAGGCTGATCCAGGATCCACATATTCTGGTGCAGTGTGGGCAAGAGTAAGTGGTGGCTGTGGTCAGCGGTTGGGTCTTACGGTTGTACAGTCTCTCCTTTTGCAGCTGCTGCTTGTTCACTGTGGCACAGAAGAGATTGTTCTCTCGTAATGCAGCTCCCTCTTGGACAGATTCCTCCACTGAGAGTTGTGTCTTCCCAATTTCAGATGCGCTCGAATACCCATTCGCAACCTTATCCCAAATAGTTTCTGCCCTGAACTCAACCACCTACCCATTCAATGTCAAACACTACTCTGATCTCCAGTTCAACATTCATTCCAACCTGAAGCACTCATGGGGTGACACAGTAAGGCAGAGGTTAGTGTAACGCCTTACAGCGTCAGAGACCAGCATTCAAATCCAGCTACGGTCTGTACGTGTCTCAGTGACCGCTTGGGTTTCCTCCTGGTGTTCTAGTTTCCTCCCACCGTCCAGAGATGTGCAGGTTAGATGTGGTATGCTATGTTGATGCCGGAAGCATGGATATACTTCCCCCAGAACTTCCTCAGACAGCATTGGCCGTTCACGCAAACAATGCTCTTTGATGTTTTGATGTATATGTGACAAACAAAGCTAACCTTTATCTTTAGTCACTTCTGCTCCACTACCACTCCAAACATGCACCCACACAACTAACCAACTGTCCCCACTTCAACCACCAACTCCAGTCTCCGGGCTGACCACCCACAATAGTTCTCAGTGCTAATACCTACCCGCTCTCTTTCCCCATCATGCCTCGAATATCCATTCCTATCTCCATGTTAACCACTCACTCCCATCTCCACGCCTTCACACTTTCCCACCCCACACCAACACTCGCCCCAACTCAATCACTATGCCATAAACTGCTGTGTTGATTCCATCCAGTTCTTCTGTTCTTAAACTTAAATGAATATCCAACAATTCTGACAACTTCCATTGGTGTAAGCCCTTGTTCACATCCTTTGAATGCTTATTCGCCAGTGAAGTTCTTGGGAACATGTGCCTGGGAAGAAGGATGTGTTCTTTGAGGAAGGAATAAACAAAATGTCAATTTTGTGGATTTTGTAAGAATGGACGGTGATCTTTTTGAAGCATGCATGATTCTGAGAGTAACTGAAGAGGTGGATGCTGACAGGATGTTTCCTTTGAAGAGGCATTTGGAACTAAAAATAATCTCATAATTAGAATCACCTATTTAGTCAGTAAGGAGGAGGCTTTTCTTCCCTCAGTTTTAATCTTTCAAATTCTCTTCGGTTGTACAGTCTGAGTCATTAAGTGTATTTACTGAGGCAGATAGTTGGATTGTATGAAAAACCAAGAATGAAGGTGGGGTAGGCAAAAAACTGGAGGTAAATCAGTTATAATTTTACTGAATGACAAAGCAGGGTAGAGAGTTCTTCTAATTTTTGAAGTATAGTCATTATTGTAATATAAGAGTTTCCTAGCGAGATATCATCCAGTGTATGATACAAGTAAGAGAGCACGTCCTTTGCTTGTAGATTAGTATTAACAGTTTTAACAACTCTGAACTAACGAGTATTAATATTTTTCTTTTAAAGAGCTGCATTCATTCATAATTTAACCTAAAGTCTGACAGCTCATTAGACAATGTGTCAAGGTTTCAAGGCAATTTTATTCTAGGGATTAACTGTACTCAAAACACTTCTCCAGAGTGTAATAAGTTCTGGCTTCCAACTCTCCATTTTGAAGAGTAGTCTACTGGCTGGCTATCTCATGTGAGCCCGAAAAGGAACGTGAACATCTGTCTTTGTCTCCTTCTCCCTTCTGGTTCTACCCACCCACTGCACACATCATTCACTCACTCCCATTGTCCACCTCTCCTCCACTATCTGTTTCTGTTTCCATCTGCCATGCATCTCTCCCGTAATGGTGCTGAAGGGTCAAGGCCTGAAACTTTGACTGTACTCTTTTCCATAGATGCTGCCTGGCCTGCTGAGTTCCTCCAGCATTTTGTGTGTGCTGCATGGATCCCATTATCACCTCTTTACTCAGCAGAGTCCAGCACTGGTAGCCCTTTTTGTTCCTGATTATCTTCCTTCAACATCTTCTGTCATGGAGAACACTGGCAAAGACTGAACTCAGGTGTGGAGGAATGGCACACTCCCATGTAGAGATGGAAACAAGCGGCTCTACATGGGAGTACTGACAGAACAATTTAACCCTAACCTAATCATGGGACCAATGAACCTACTTGGTAGATCTTTGGACTGTGGGGGAAAACTGGAGCACCCAGGGAAAACCCACCTATTCCACAGGGAGGACGTACTGACTCCTTAGAGAGGATGCCGCGATTGAACTCCAAACCGTAAAGGCATCGCACTTACTGCTACGCTACCACAGCACCCTTTAAGGTGAATGGAGGGAAGTATAGGGGGTATGTCGGAGGTAGGTTTTTTACAGAGAGAGTGGTAGGTGTGTGGAACACACTGCCGGGGTATTGGTAGAGGCAGATACATTCGGGACATTTTAGAGACTCTTGCATAGGCACATGGATGAAAGAAAAATGAGGGGCTGTGTGGCAGGGAATGGTTAGATTGATCTTGGAGTAGGTTAAAGGGTTGGCCCAACATTGTGGGCAGAAGTGCCTGTACTCTGTTGTCCTGTTCTAAATATTAATACTTTATCATGAATAATATTCAAGCTAGTTCCAATTCTGTTCTGATATTAAAATAAATACTGTACAACTATTATTATTAATGCACACACATACCTGTACATCTAAAACTGCACATCTCCCAGGTCTTAACTAGCTGGGGTTCGAGACATGAGATGATCTCATTTAGACGAAAGCTTCTGAGGGGATTTAACTGGGGACCTATCTTGAGGATTTTTCCCCAGTCAGACAATCTGGAACAAGGTGAGGGGGAGGTGTGTAGAACTGAGCTGATGAAAAATCTGTTTCCTTTTTGGATCTTTGGAACTCTTGGCTCGGTGGAGCAATGACTGCAACATCACTGAACACATTTAAGGCAAAGGGAGCAAGATTTTTAGATCCTGGAGATCAACTGAGGAAGTGGAACTGAATCCAGGGGCCAAATCAGTCATGGTCTCGTTCAGTGATGAGGTAGCGCCAAGGGAGCAAATGGCCTGCTCCGGCTCCTGCTCCTTATTTTCTGATGCAGGCTTTGGTTTTCAGGCAGAACGGGAATATATTCAACCTTCAGAAGATAAAGAAATTCAGTATTCCTGTGTGGGAGCACTTGTGAATCTCTTTGAGTTAAGTTTTCATCAATAATTCGAAAGGACAGGGCTTGACTTAAACTGTCAGAGCTCTGCTAATGAGTGTCATGGAGAGTGAAGCATTGGCACTATCCTGGTATTATAGCCTTTAATGTTTTATGTAAAAGAGGGATTGCATGATAAAAATCATGAAAATATAAGCAAGTCTGCTGCCTTTTGCAAAAGAATCGCACGGATACAGTCTGCTCTTACCATGTCTCCCTCACTCTCAGTGTCCTGCTCTTTCTCTCGTTTTTTTCTTACCTCCCCTCTCTCCCCTTCCCTTCTCTCTCTAAGTCTCTCTGTGTGTCTCTCTCTCCATCTCCCCTCTTTCTTTCTCTCTGTCTAGTATTCTCTCCCTTGCTCTTTGTCTCCTCTTTCCCTTTCTCTCTCTCTGTCTCTCCCTACATGTCCCCTCTCTCTTCCTCTTACTCTCTCCCCACCCCTTCGCCCCTTTCACATTATAGCATTGTTTTATCTCTATTTTATTCCAGTAACTCTGTCGTGACATAAATACCTGCAATCAGCCTTGGAGCACATGGATTCTGATTGTCTCTGTTTGGATTTATGCACAACATGTAGATACAGTGTAATATATTTACTAATATATATACTAACTGTTAGTCCTGACGAAGGGTCTCGGCCCGAAACATCGACTGTACCTCTTCCTATAGATGCTGCCTGGCCTGCTGCGTTCACCAGCAACTTTTATGTGTGTTGCTTGAAATTCCAGCATCTGCACATTTCCTTGTGATAGTGTAATACAGACCTGGTGCACTGTCTGGTTACATTTTGAATCATTATTTGCTCTCATCAGTTGATGCAAAAGATTCACCTCACTGTTAGAGGGGGATTTTCTCTTTAATGTCATACATCATGGTATTTATCCCTGGATCTCTAAAAACAGATAATCTGAATGATGTTACATCGCTCATTGTGGGTGCTTTCTTTGTAGTTGTCTGCTATTACCCCTAACAGTGGCTGCATTTATTGACTTCAAAGCATTTTACAGTATCACAAGATGAAAGTTTTTTTACAAATGCTATTGACAGCACTTTCCATTATTTTCTCTGTGTTAAAAATAAAACACAAAGTTCCTACTGCCACTTAACATCATTTTCTTGGGTCTGAAAACTTATTACCTGGCTAGCTTCACTTTTACCAACAAGCTTAGGTTTTGTCCTAAAAGAAACATATTTCCTTGTTGAACAAAATATAAGTAGGTCCATCAGATTTCTGAATGGACAATCAACCAATCCATGAACTCTGTCACTACTTTTGCTCTCTTTTTGCACTATTCTTTTTATATATATATATATATAAAAAACTGGAGCACCCAGGGAAAACCCACCCATTCCATGGGGAGGATGTACTGACTCCTTAGAGGGGATGCCGCGATTGAACGCCAAACCGTAAAGGCATCGCACAGTTGCCCATGCTGCAAGTCTCCCCTCCACGACACCGATGTTGTCCCAGGGAAGGGCACTAGGGCTGATACAGCTTGGCACTAGTGTTGTCGCAGACCACTGTGTGGTTAAGTGCCTTGCTCAAGGACACAACACGCTGCCTCGCCTGGGGCTCGAACTCATGACCTTCAGGTCACTAGTCGAATGCCTTAACTACTTGGCCACATGCCCACACATTTTATATATATATATGAAAGCAACAAATTTCATGGCAAATAATGCTGTTCAAAAGTCTTAAGCTCATACATATAGCTAGGGTGCCTAAGACTTTTGCACAGTACAGTAGTAATTGCACTGTACTGCTGCCACACAAAAAAACTAATTTCATGACAAATGTGCGTGATGATAAACCTGATTCTGATATGGGTCTCTATTGTGGACTGAAAGTGGGAAGGGGGTATGGAGAGGGGAATCATGGTTGGGAAAAGGGGAAGGGAGAGAGGAGGGAGCGGGAAGCACCAGAGAGACATTCTGTAGTGATCAATAAACCAATTGTTTGGAATCACATGAGCTTGCCTGGTGCCTCAGGGCTGGGTGTGTTTGCACCAGGGCCACTTCCACCTGCCACACCCCCCCACCCACCCGGCACTCTTTCTCTGTCACCTGTGCCTCTCCACCCTCGCCATTCCCAACATCCTTTTCTCCCACCAGATTTACAAACTCACTCTTCGCTCCAGGTTGACGAATACAGTAGTGTGCAAACACTTTAGGCACACTAGCTATATACTATATGTGTCCATGACTTCTGCACTGTACTTTATGTCAGTGATATTAAATCTGATTCTGATTCTGAAATAAGTAACTCCACTCAGCGGCCACTTTATTAGGTACAGGAGGCACGGTACTGAGGTTACTGTTGCCCTCCAGTCAGTTTGAACGCATCTGGCCATTCTCTCTGACCTTTCTCATAAACAAGGTGCTTTCGCCCACAGAACTGTTGCCTACTGATTTACTTTTGTTTCTCACACCATTCTTTGTAAACGCAGAGACTGTTGTGCGTGAAAATTGGAGGAGATCAGCCGTTTCTGAGGTACTCAAACTACCCATCTGGCACCGACATCATTCCATTGTCAAAGTCATTTAGATAACAATGTTAGTTTTGAGTAACATCTGAACCTCTTGATCATGTCTGCATTCTCTTATGCGTTGAGTTGCTATCACATGATTGGCTGAATAGATATTTGCATTAACTGGTGTACTGGTGTACCTAATAAAGTGGCCACTGAGTGTAGTTCCTTGTTAAACAAAATATAAGCCTTTCTCTGTCGTTGATGACACGCAAATGAGATCTGCAGAGTGCACAGCTGTTCTGAAAATGACGTTTCATTAATGGAGAGAAATGGGCTTTATTCCACTCCACTGAAATGAGTTTTGCTCTTTAATTACTCATCAACTGGTCAGCCTTGTTCCCACTCATTCCAATCAATCTTCATCCTTCCTTTAGCTCAGAACCTTTGGTCTGCCCAGATCAAAGCAAAGAATAAAAATGAAGCAAAAGATTTGCATTTCATAATAATTATCACAATACAGGACATCCAGAAGTACTTAACAGCCAATGATATATATCAATCTAAATAATGAATGTTCTGATGTTGGAAACATGCTAACCAGAATGCACATTAGCAAGCTCCCATAAATGCAATGTATCATCCGTCATGATCAGGAGATAAATAATAGAGAGGGAGAGCTCTTATTAGAGCAATAGTCCTATCATAGAAACATAGAAAATAGGTGCAGGAGTAGGCCATTTGGCCCTTCGAGCCTGCACCGCCATTCATTATGATCATGGCTGATCATCCAACTCAGAACTCCGCCCCAGCCTTCCCTCCATACCCCCTGACCCCCGTAGCCACAAGGGCCATATCTAACTCCCTCTTAAATATAGCCAATGAACTGGCCTCAACTGCTTCCTGTGGCAGAGAATTCCACAGATTCACCACTCTCTGTGTGAAGAAGTTTTCCCTAATCTCGGTCCTAAAAGGCTTCCCCTCTATCCTCAAACTGTGGCCCCTCGTTCTGGACTTCCCCAACATCGGGAACAATCTTCCTGCATCTAGCCTGTCCAATCCCTTTAGGATCTTATACGTTTCAATCAGATCCCCCCTCAATCTTCTAAATTCCAACGAGTACAAGCCCAGATCATCCAGTCTTTCTTCATATGAAAGTCCTGCCATCCCAGGAATCAATCTGGTGAACCTTCTTTGTACTCCCTCTATGGCAAGGATGTCCTTCCTCAGATTAGGGGACCAAAACTGCACACAATACTCCAGGTGTGGTCTCACCAAGGCCTTGTACAACTGCAGTAGTACCTCCCTGCTCCTGTACTCCAATCCTCTCGCTATAAATGCCAGCATACCATTCGCCTTTTTCACCGTCTGCTGTACCTGCATGCCCACTTTCAATGACTGGTGTATAATGACACCCAGGTCTCGTTGCACCTCCCTTTTTCCTAATCGGCCACCATTCAGATAATAATCTGTTTTCCTATTTTTGCCACCAAAGTGGATAACTTCACATTTATCCACATTAAATTGCATCTGCCATGAACTTGCCCACTCACCCAACCTATCCAAGTCACCCTGCATCCTCTTAGCATTCTCCTCACAGCTAACACTGCCACCCAGCTTCGTGTCATCCGCAAACTTGGAGATGCTGCATTTAATTCCCTCATCCAAGTCATTAATATATATTGTAAACAACTGGGGTCCCAGCACTGAGCCTTGCGGTACCCCACTAGTCACCGCCTGCCATTCTGAAAAGGTCCCGTTTATTCCCACTCTTTGCTTCCTGTCTGCTAACCAACTCTCCACCCACACCAATACCTTACCCCCAATACCGTGTGCTTTAAGTTTGCACACTAATCTCCTGTGTGGGACCTTGTCAAAAGCCTTTTGAAAATCCAAATATACCACATCCACTGGTTCTCCCCTATCCACTCTACTAGTTACATCCTCAAAAAATTCTATGAGATTCGTCAGACATGATTTTCCTTTCACAAATCCATGCTGACTTTGTCCGATCATTTCACCGCTTTCCAAATGTGCTGTTATCACATCCTTGATAACTGACTCCAGCAGTTTCCCCACCACCGACGTTCGGCTAACCGGTCTATAATTCCCCGGTTTCTCTCTCCCTCCTTTTTTAAAAAGTGGAGTTACATTAGCCACCCTCCAATCTTCAGGAACTAGTCCAGAATCTAACGAGTTTTGAAAAATTATCACTAATGCATCCACTATTTCTTGGGCTACTTCCTTAAGCACTCTAGGATGCAGACCATCTGGCCCTGGGGATTTATCTGCCTTCAATCCCTTCAATTTACCTAACACCACTTCCCTACTAACATGTATTTCGCTCAGTTCCTCCATCTCACTGGACCCTCTGTCCCCTACTATTTCTGGAAGATTATTTATGTCCTCCTTAGTGAAGACAGAACCAAAGTAATTATTCAATTGGTCTGCCATGTCCTTGCTCCCCATAATCAATTCACCCGTTTCTGTCTGCAGGGGACCTACATTTGTCTTTACCAGTCTTTTCCTTTTTACATATCTATAAAAGCTTTTACAGTCCGTTTTTATGTTCCCTGCCAGTTTTCTCTCATAATCTTCTTTCCCCTTCCTAATTAAGCCCTTTATCCTCCTCTGCTGAACTCTGAATTTCTCCCAGTCCTCAGGTGAGCCACTTTCTCTGGCTAATTTGTATGCTTCTTCCTTGGAATTGATACTATCCCTAATTTCTCTTGTCAGCCACGGGTGCACAGTATGAACATAGAACAGTATGTTCTTTAGAGGGAGCTATGATGGAATAATGGAGCAAACTCGATGGGCTGAATAGTCTAGTTATTGATTATTACAGAATATCCTCTGGTGCTTCCCTCTAATTCCGCTCCTACGTCTTACAATCTTGTGGGCAGACTCACCCAGCCCTGAATCACCAGGCAAGGTCATTTGATTTCAAACAATTGGTGTATTGATCACTACAGAATGCCTCTCCTGTTCTTCCCACTGATTCTGCTCCTACGCCTTACAGTCTTTTTTGTCTAATACTGTTACGAAATGCTCCCAACCACCCTGGCTTCTGAGATTTAAATGTTTTAATCTCCAGGAGTACGGATAGCTGGTGCGGCCTCTTTAAGTGTTTAGAATATTTTCATTAATTGATGATCGTGTTTTGGTCACCAAGAATTGAGTGTTTAAGGAACATCTGAACATAGGTTCAGTGCTCGATCGTAGGCCTTACTAGTGATTTCGTCTTGCGTTTGTTTTGTGCTCATTTCGATCCGGTTTGATACCATGTCTCGATCCTCACTTCAGATACTCCAGCACGTGGGTCCGAGCCATCCTTGTCAAGGACTCTCATCACAAGTACAGCACAGTACAGGCCATTCAGCCCACAATGTTGTGGAGACCTTTCAACCTACTCCAAATGGGGCGGCGCGTTAGTGTAGTGGTTAATGCAATGCTTTGCAGTATCAATGACCCGGGTTCAATTCCTGCCGCTGCTCAGAAAGAGTTTTGTACGTTCTCCCCGTGACCATGTGTGTTTCCTCCGGGTGCTCCCATTTCCTCCCAGTCCAAAGATGTACTGGCTGGTAGGTTAACTGGTCATTGTAAAAGTGTCCTGTGATTAGGCTAGGATTCAATTGGGGGTTGCTGCACAGTGCAGCTCAAAAGGCTGGAAGAGCCTATTTCACACTGTATCTCAATAAATAAAAGATCAATCTAACCCTTCCTTCCTACATAGCCCTCCATTTTCCTATCATCCATGTGCCTATCTAAGAGAATCTTAAATATCCCTAATGTAGCTTCCACTATCACCAATTCCTGGTAGTGCATTCCATGCACCCACCACTGTGTAGAAAAGCATAAGGGGAGTGTCAGGGGTAAGTATTTAAACAGGGTGGTAGGTGCATAGAATGTATGACCGGGGGGGGTGGTAATTATTAGGAGAATGGAGAAGAATATGCGGGGGCGTGGAATGTCAGAGGTAGGTTTTTTAACACAATGCCCTCTTATTAGCAATTGTCACCCTGGCAAAAAGTCCCTGTCTTTCCTCTCTGTCTGTGCCTCTTATCGTCTTATACACCTCTATCAAGTCTCCTCTCGTTCTTCTTCTTTCCAAAGGGATTGTTCAATCTTTCCTGTAATTGAAAACAGCGTCCTGGTAAATTTCCTCTGCACCCTCTGTGAGGCTTCCACATCCTTCCTGGAATGAGGCAACCAGAGCTGAACACAAAACTCAAAGTGTAGCTTACAGAATCGAACAATGTGCATAGATAGGACCTTAGTTTAAGATTGTTTTTGATCAGTAACATTGCTGATACTAGATGGGAGTAATATGACAAAATTTCTGCACTTAATGTGACAAAATTTTACATTGAGACTAACTCCCAATGTGAAGTTGGCCTTGATAGCCCAGCTCCATGATTACAGCTGATCAGGTGCTCCAAATCTACTCTCCCATCCAACATCTAACGTTCTCAGATAGGTGTAAAATGATTATTTGACTGAAAGGACACATGGATGTCTTGTAATAAAATCTCAAAGGTCAAAATAAATTTATTATAAAAGTACGTATATGTCACCATGTACTACCTTGAGATTCATTTTCTTGCGAGCATTTACAGTAGAACAAAGAAATAAAATAGCATCAATGAAAAACTTCACATAAAGACTGACAAACAACCAATATACAAAAGTAGACTAATTCTTCTCGGAGGAGAGTGGCCAGACTGGTTCAAACTGGCAGGAAGTTGACAGTAACTCAAATAACCGCACATTACAACAGTGGTGTGCAGGAGCATCTCTGAATGCACAACACATTGAACTTTAAAGTAGATGGTCTACAACAGCAGAAGACCATGAATAAACCCTCAGTGGCCACTTTATTAGGTACAGGAGATACATAAAGAAGTGGCCACTGAGTGTGATTTTTGCTGCTACTTTTTAATGATTGGGTTTTATTTCTTGTTTCCTTCTCCAGCAGCACAATACTGTGAAGTGCCTTTGACCAGCGAACTGTTCTTGGGCCGCTAACAGATGTATAATCAGACAAAAATCACCAACATAGGAGATATTAGTGGAGGAAGAAGTGGGGGAGGGGCTGGTGTTGAATACTCACTTACTGCTTACTAAGGAAAAGATCTTAAGGTGAATTAGGTGGAGAGATATAGGGAGGGAATTCCAGTGTTATGGGCAAATTCAATCTTGTACCTTATTTTCTTAAATTATGCTTTACATTTTATTTGTGAAGTGATTACAAGTTGGGGAAATATTAAAACATCTACCTCCACCATTTAATGGTCTTGTTTTGTATCCAGATGAGCTCAATGCATGAACATCAGCGACTCCATGACAACAGTTTCCATGACACCAGGATTCTTCTTTCTCTCTGGGAAGAGGCCATTATTCGCCTTTCTTGCACTAACCCATTGACTGCTTCTGAGGACAAACCAGCAAAATTTTTTCTCTGTATCTTAAGGCGTGTGTGATCATTTTTGAAGCAGGGCACAGAATTCACAATGCAGAATCAAGTAATTTAGCTCAAGAGGTGCACATCCTCCTCCTTCATTATCAATTACAATCAGCATCTTAATGATTTTATTTCATTGCTGATTGATTGTAATGGAGATGTGCCTGTGATTTTGTCTCTTTGCATTCTCTGCACTTACTCTGTATTGACATATCTCAAGCTCACATACTGTTCTAGTCCCAGTTATCTCCTGACCCTCAACATAGCATTGAAAATAGATCATAGAATATTATAGCACAGCGCAGGCTCTTTGGCCCACGATGTTGTGCTGACCGACTCTAAGATCAATCTAATTCTTCCCTCCCACACAGTCCTCCAATTTCCTCTCACCCACGCACCAATCTGAGAGTTTCTGAAATGCCCCTAATGTATTTGTTTTTGCCACCGCTCTTGGTAGGGCATTCCACACACTCATTTCTCTCTGCGTAACAAACCTTCCTCTGACATCCCTCCTATACTTTTCTCCAATCACCATAAATATATCCCTTATATTAGCCATTCCCACTCTAGGAAAAAGTCACTGGCTGTCCTCTCTATCTGTGCCTCTTATCATCTTGAACATATTTATCAAGTTACCTCTCGTTCTCTTTCACTCAAAGGAGGAAGGGCCTAGCTCACTCAACCTATCATTATAAGACATGCCCTTTGGTCCAGGTGGCATCCTGCTAAATTTCCTCTGCACTCTCTCTGAAGCCTTTATGTCCTTCCAATAGTGAGGTGACCAGATATGAACACAATATTTCAAGTGTGGTCTAACCAAGGTTTATGGAGCTATAACATTACCTTGTGGCTTTTGAACTCATTCCTCTGATTAATGAAGGCCAACACACCATGTGCCTTCTTAACAAGGTTATCAACTTGCGTGACAACTTTGAGTGATCTATGGATGTTGACACCATGATCTCTCTGTTCCTCCACACTGCCAAGAATCCTGGCATTAACCCTGTATTCTGCCTTCAGGTTGGGGTGAGTTTCAACTGTGTAGCCTTCCGATCCTCAAATCTAGCCCTGATTATACCCCACTATAGTTCCATCACATTACCACTAGAAGCCAGGCCTTTAGAATTCGAGCCTTCATTCTTTGGAATTTATGTCTTTCTCTCATTTCCCTTTTAAATGTTAGTTATTTAGAGATAGAATGCAGTAATAGGCCCTTCTGGCCTAACTTACTCATGTAACCTAATAACCTTCTAACCCATATGTCTTTGGAATGTGGGAGGAAATTGAAGCATCCAGAGGAAACCCATGTGGTCACAGGGAAAATGCATAAACTCCTTACAGACAACAGTGGAATTGAATCCCAGTTACTGGCACTGCAGTAGTGTTACGCTAATTGATAAGGTACCATGCCACCCCAAAATTGCTTTGTCAAACTAACTTCCTCATCCATCTTCTTTAGGTTGGATACCTTAAGGCTGTAATATAACAGCATCATGTGAATCCAAGTTATTGCTGGTGGTATCTGACAATAAATTTCGAAGTAAATTTACTATCAAAGTATATATATATCACTGCATACAGTACTATCTTGAGATTCATTTTCTTGTGGGAAAACACAGTAGAACAAAGAAATACAGTCAAATTAATGAAAAACTACACAAAAAGTTGAAAAACAACCAATATGCAAAAGAAGCCAAGGATGTGTAAATACAAAATAAATAAATATTATTAAGAACTTGCATAGTAGAGCCCTTGAAAGTGAGTCCATAAGTTGTAGAATCAATTCATTGTTGAGATGCGTTAAGCTACCCATATTGGTTCAGGAGCCTGATAACTATTCCTGAATAAGGCTTTACTTTCAGATAATCTCACTGCCTTCTGTGCTTCCTTTGACCATCAAAACATGGAGGAACCTTCACAAACTCCCATAGCTCCTGATAACCCTGTGAATTCAGTCTCTGAGGCTGACATGAGAGCAGCCATCAGGTGGGTGAATCCACAGAAGGTATCCAGCCCAGATGGGGACATATATGTACTTAGATTATAAAATTACTTTGAACTTTGAATCAGGTGATGTAGGACCTAAGATTCCTATGACTCCTTCCTGATGCAGCAATGGTAAAAGAGCATGGCCTGGATGATGGGGGTCCTTGATAATGGAATACATTTGCAATTGGTACTTCTGATAGGTCAATGCAACCAACCCACCCAATCTTCCTCCATAACAGAGTGAACACCCATCCATCTTCAACTTGTTCATCAGTCTGGCTGGGTCCAAAGCAAGGACAACCTTCTTCTTGTACGATTACAATGGTTTAAGGTCAGATATTTCCCAGTTTTTGTAGTAAAGTGTTTATATGATACTTGCACCTACTGGAACTGAGGGAGTTGAGTGAAACATGATTACTGTTTGCAGGATTTGTTGATGGTCATTGCTGTTGTCATTCTCATGTAAATCTACAAACTCCTATTCACCTCCTCCCTCATGCAGCCCCCTATTACATGCGTCTATAATATTCACCTTAACCACTTTCTTTCAGTCTATTCCACATTCTTTGGGTAAAGAGGTTTTTGCTGAATTCCCTATGTCTTATGTTGATAGCCTATTGTTACAATTTCCTTCACAAGTGGAAATATTCTTCCTCTACAAAGCTTTCAAATACCTTCACAAATTTAAAAGATCGAAAATGAAAATAAGCTGCAAAGGCTGGAAAATTGCAGTAAAAATTCTTCATCCCAGTTCCACTCTGACCTGTCTGTTTGTGGTTGTCTGTCAGGCCCAATGTAGGCTTGAGGAACAGCTTTTCACCTTCCATCTGGGAATGTTGCAGCCTTCCAGACTCAATATCAAATTTAATGCTTTCAGATAATTCAGTCTTTCTCTTTATATTAGAAGCTGATAGTTCTGTAGTAATGTTATAATACTTACTTTGTTTTGTTCTCTGCATTATGCACATTTCTTTTTAAGTTCAGGTTTCAATTGTTCAATAGTTCCATTTAATATCAGAGAACGTATACAATATACAACCTGAAATTCTTGATCTTCACAGACATCCATGAAAACAGAAGAGTACCCCAAAGAATGAGTGACAGTAAAAATGATATAACCCCAAAACCCCCTTCTCCCCCCCCCCACACGCACACACCAACAAAGCATCAACCCTCCCCCTCCCCACTTACTTCAGCAAAAAAGCATCGGCATCCTCCACCCACCAAGCAAGCAATAGCAAAGGGGCATAGCGTCAAGATTCGGGGTAGTAGATTTAGGATGAATATGAGGAGGAACTGCTTTTCCCAGAGAGTGGTGAATCTGTGGAATTCTCTGCCAATGAAGCAGTGGAAACTACCTCAGTAAATATATTTGAGGCAAGGTTGGATAGATATTTGCATAGTAGGGGAATTAAGGGTTATGGGGAAAAGGCAGGTAGGTGGAGATGAGTCCATGGCCAGATCAGCCATGATATTATTGAATGGCAGGGCAGGCTCGACGGGCCAGATGGGCCTACTCCTGCTCCTATTTCCTTTGTTCTTATGTTCTTAAAGCTCCCAAGAAAGACCATGATCTGCAGAACAGAAAAACTAATCATTCACCCAACCAATTTGACATGCCACAGACTCTCTTTCTCCCTTATAAAGGGGCAGAGAGGTGTCACACAGCATGAGGTTTCAGCAACAATTCTGACCCACACTTCACAACTTTTACATAGTCTTCCTAACTTCTCTCACTATTCTCTTAACCAGTCTGTTCCCAGTCATTCTGGCCACACTGGCCTCACCCTATCAGGGGTGTTCCCTTTATCCTATCGATTCCTTCCCAACACTCCTTGCAACTTTAAACTAACAAACTAACATCATCATTTGGTCTTTGACCCAAAATATTAACTCCTTTTCCGTAGATGTTGCCTAACCTACTCAGAGCATCGATAACTTTGAAGATCTTCATTGGATCACCCCTCATGAGTCCTTTGTCAAATCAAAAAAGACCTAATTTTTTCTTACTTTTCTATAATTTTGTGACATAAGCCAGTGATATTAAATCTGATTCTGATACCTACAGAGTTTTGATATGATCGTTGTAAACCATGGGGTGATGCGGTAGCGTAGAGGTTAGCATAATGCTTTACAGTACAGGAGACTCGGGTTCAATTCCTGCAGCTGCCTGTAAGAAGTTTGAATGTTCTCCCCGTGACTGTGTGGTTTTTCTCCGGGTGCTCTGGTTTCCTCCTGCAGTCCAAAGGCAAACTGGGTAGTAGGTTATTTGGTCATTGTAAATTGTCCCACAGTTAGGCTAGATTTACATCGGCAGGTGGCTGGGCAGCGTAGCTTGAGGGGCCAGAAGGGCCTATTCCACACTGTATCTCTATAAATAAATAAATAAATAAATCTTGCAGTTCTCTTCCCTGCTTCTGCTTTTGAATGTTGAATCTGTGGGATTAATTGCCATGGGTTGCTGTGGAGGTCAAGTTATTGGGTATAATAAAGGCAGAGGTTGATTGATTTTTGATTAGTCGTCATAAAGGGATATGGAGAGAAGGCAGGAGATTGGGGCTGAGAGGGAAATTGGTCAGCTATGATGAAATGTCGGACCAGACTCGATGGGTCAAATGGCCTGATGCTGCTTCTATATTTTATGGTCATATGGTCATTTCACAGAGTAGTTTCCAAAGCTTCTTTAAATGTGATCTTATCAATACTTGATTTGTAAATTGGTTTGTACAGAGTTGTGAAAATCTTTGTCTTGCATTTCACCACGTCAGTGCATTGAGGTACAGGTCGACCTTCACTAATCCGACTACCTGTAATTCGGTTCCTTCAATAATCCGGCACTGATTATGCTTAATGTGATCCTTCTGTAATTTGGCATTTTCACTAATCTGGCACTTCTCAGGTCCCAATGGTGCCGGATTAGTGAAGGTTAGCTATTGCTTAATGTGATTCTTCTGTAATTTGGCATTTTCACTAATCCGGCACTCCTCAGATCCCAATGGTGCCAGATTAGTGAGGGTCAACCTGTAACACAAGGGAAAATGATGCGAGAATAAAGTGTTACAATCAGAATAAAAATCAGGTTTAGTATCACTGACGTATGTTATGAAATTTTTTGTTTTGATGCATAAGTACAGTGCAATGCATAGAAGAATTGCTATACAGTTCTGTGCAAAAGACTTAGGCACAAGACTTTTACACAGTACTGTAGTAATTTCATGCATTGCACTGGTAACACAAAACAATATCAAATTTCATGACATATGTGGGTGATGATAAACCTGATTTCTGATATATTCTACTGTGGACTGAGAGTGGGAAGGGGGCAGAGAGGGAAATTATGGTTGGGGAAAAGAGGAAAGGAGAGGGAATGGAGAGGAGAGGGAGCGGGAAGCACCAGTGAGACATTCTGTAATGATTAATAAACCAATTGATTGGAATTAACTTAATTGCCTGGTGTCTCAGGGCTGGGTGTGTCTGCACTGTTGCCCCTCCCCCACCTTCCCCTGGCACTCCTTCCCTGCCACCTGTGCCACACCCAACCCACGGTACTTCAGCCTCCCGCCAGATTCACGTATTCTCTCTCTGCTCCCCTTTGAGAAATACAGGACTGTGCAAAAGTCTTAGGCACCCTAGCTATACATATGTGCCTAAGACCTCTGCACATCACTATATGCTTTTTTTTTAATATAAGGAATATAAACAAAAGTAGTGCAAAAAGAGAGTAAAAAGTGAGGTAGTGTTCCTGGCCTGTTCAGAAATCTGAAGACGGAATTAAAGAGAAAGTGCAGTGCAGGCATACAACAAGGTCCAAGGACAGCTATAGTGAAGTAGATTGTGAAGCCTTATCATTGGCACTGAACCTGGCTCCGTGGCTATGGCCTACAGGCATTGGGCCTCTGGTCTGGCTTCACTCGCATCAACGCCGAATTGGTGCAGTGGCTGCAGCCTCTGGGAGTTAGTGGTTAGCACAATGCCTTACAGTATTGGCGAACGGGGCTCAATTCCCACCGCTGCCTGTAAGGAGTTTGTACGTTCTCCCCCGACTGCATAGGTTTCCTCCGGGTGCTCTGGTTTCCTCCCACAGTTCGTAGGTTAATTAGTCACTATAAACTGTCCCATGATTAAGCTAGGGATAAATCAGGGGATGGCTGAGCAGCTTGGCTTGAAGGGCTGGAAGGGGCTACTCAATAAACAAATGAATAAACATGGTTATATATACGTACTATGATAATAAATTTACTTTGGACTTCGATCATTTTTACCTAGACAGAAAGGACCAGTTTAACAATGTTAGCTACTTTCTAATTAGTTTAGCTCCATATGCAGACCAAAGGGCCTGTATTCTTTTACTGTCTATGTGCAATGGAATCGAGAAGCCTGGGACAGATAGTGTTGAGACCAGGGATGGATCAGCCATAATGCTTATTGAAAGGCAGTAGAAACTGGAGGGATTAACTGGTTCATTCCTGTTTAGATTCTTAAGCTTTTATATTAACAATGAGGTAGAGAGGGTGCAGGGCTCTTATTATCATTTTACTGAATTCATTTTCCACTGGCAAATGAAACGTCCATCGCTGATCATTTGCACACATTTAGTCTGTATTTACGAAATGGCTTCTCTCAATCTACCCTGTCAGCTCCCTAAATACCTCAATAAGCTTACCACTTAATCATTTGCATTCAAGGGAACAGAAGTCTTTTGCTCACACCCTCTGATTTAAGGCAACAGAATCATCAAGTCAGAAGCAGCAATGCCGTGCGTCATTCCAAGTGCGCAATGTCAGGTGGATTTGTCAGGAATAATTGGCTTATGCATTGCTGCCTGTGGGCACAGGACAGTAGCAAAGTGCAATGCTTTGATCGTCGCTGCAACCAACAGACTTTCATCAAGATTACTCATAGAGAGGAACCGGCGTTAAAGGGAAAACTTCCCAGACGAAATAGCTTGGAAATAATTGTCAGGAGAAGAGGAAGGAAGGCCTAAGGTTGCCAGTGGATGGGCCGGCTCAGGAGAGACTGTCCACTACTACAGTCTTTATTCTGAGGTTTAGAAAAATAACATTTAGAAAAATGGGGCGGCACAGTAGAAAGTGATTAGATTAGACTATGAGAACACGCAGTCCTCTTTTATTGTCATTTAGTAATGCATGCATTAAGAAATGATACAATATTCCTCCAGTGTGATATCACAGAAACACAGGCCAGACCAAGACTGAAAAACTGATAAAAACCACATAATTATAACATATAGTTACAACAATGCAACAATACCATAATTTGATGAAGAACAGGCCACGGCACAGCAAAAAAGTTTGAAGTCTCTCGAAAGTTCCACATCTCACGCAGACGGGAGAAGGAAGAAAACTCTTCCTGCCATGCCTGACCACAGTCCGACTCTGAGTCGTCCGAAAACTTCGAGCTCTGATCAGCTCTCCGACACTGAGTACCGAGCACCATCTCTGCCGAACGCTTCGACCCCAGCCTTGGTAGCCAGCAGCAGGCAATGCCGGGGATTTTGGGGCCTTCCCTCCGGAGATTCTCGATCGCACAGTAGCAGCGGCAGTGAACCGGGCATTTCAGAAATTTCTCCAGATGTTCCTCTGTGCTTCTCAGGTCTGTCTCCATCAAATTAGAATTGTCCACTGCCCCTATTTAACAGATACAATATCATTTCACCAGAGAGCTGCATGCGCTGCATCGCGCCGCTATCCTCTCCTCCCGCCTATAGTACAAATGACCTGGGTTCAATTCTCATCGCTGTCTGTAAGTTACTTCTACATTCTCCCCATGACGTGTGAGGTACTCCAGCTTCCTCCCACTGTCCAAAGATGAGGCGGTTTATAGGTTAATTAATCAGTGTAAATTGTCCCGTGATTAGGCTCAGATTAAATCGGGGATTGCTGGATGGCGTGGCTCGTAGGGCCAGAAGGGCCTATTCTGCACTGCATCTCAATAAATAAATAGAAATAAGGCAATTTCACTGAGGTACAGTTGGTAATTGGTTTATTATTGTCGTAAGTTCTAAGGTACAGAGATAAACTTTGTTTTGCATGTCATTCATGAGGCACGGTAGCATAGCAGTGAATGTAACACTTTACAGAATCACAGGTTAGCGACTGGGGTTCAATTCCTGCCACTGTCTGTAAGAAGTTGGTAAGTTCACCCTGTGACCACGTGGGTTCCTACCAGATGCTCTGGTTTCCTCCTACATTCCTAAGATTACGGGTTATGGTTTGTAAATTGTGGCCATGCTACGTTGATGCTGGAAGCAAGCAACACTTGTGGGTTGCTCCAAGCAGATATTTGGACCGTGTTGGCTGCCGATGCAAAAGATGCCTTTCACTGTATGTTTCGATATTTCAATGTACATGTGATTAAAAAAAAGGTAATTTTTATCTTTCAGATACGGATCATTCAGAGGAATGAGGATTTGATAGATAGGAGCTACAGGGAGGAGTCCCACCTAAATTGCAGGAGGCAGGTAGCCAGGTGACTGTCAGGAGTTGTCACTGAGTGTAATGTGAAGTTACATCGAGAAAATACAATCCATGTACTAACTGAAAAATAATCTTTACTTTTTTGTTCAAAAACAATCCCTGGTTGTGACAGGGTTAGATAGATAGTGGAGAGTACCCCTGTACCATTCCCCTCAATAGCAAGTATCCCACTTTCAATAGTGTTGGAAGGGACAACCTACCAGCAAAAAAAAAATAGTGACAAGGTCTCTGGCACTGAGGCTGGCTCAGGGACCTCTTAGGTCAGGTCCAGAGCATTCTAAATTGGGAGGGTGAGGCAGCCAGATATTGTGGTATGAACAACATACAGTACTGTCCAAAAGACTTACACACACATATATAAAGCCAAGGCACCTAAAACCTTTACACATGACTCTAGTAATTTTATGTATTGCACTGTAATGCTGCCACAAAACAAAATCATGACATATGTTAATGATGATAAACTTGATTCTGATATGGGTCTCTATTGTGTACTGGGAGTGGGAAGGGGGCAGGGAGAGGGGAATCATGGTTGGGAAAAGGGGGAAGGGAGAGGGGAGGGAGTGGGAAACACCAGAGAGATATTCTGTAATGATCAATAAACCAATTGTTTGGAATCAAATGACCTTGCCTGGTGTTTCAGAGCTGGGGTGTTTGTATCCATCTCACACCCTACCCCTGGTACACCTTCTCTGCCACCTGTTCCATACTTCTCCCACGGCACTCCAGTCTCACCATTCCCAACATCCTTTGCTCCTGCCAGATTTACAAACTCTCTTTCCGCTCCACCTTGACAAATACAGTATTGTGCAAAATTCTGAGGCACCTAGCTATATACAGTATATGTGCCTAAGATTTTTGCAAAGTACTGTAAGTAAGAAAAGGGAGAGGTCCTAAAGAGATCATGCAGTGAGTTAAGTAGAAAGCAGAAAAGCAGAACTTCAAAGGTGGTAATCTCTGGATTCCTGCCTATGCCATGTACCAGTGAGGAGGGTAAGAATTTGGTGATATGGCAGATGAATGTGTGGCTGAAGAAATGGTGCAGTGCGCAGGGTTGAAGATTTGTGGAACATTTGAGTTCCCTTCTGGGGAAAGTATGACATGTAGAAAGTAGGTTTGAGGTACAGGGTTGCGAGGGATAATAAATTAGCCATGATGGAATGGTAGAACAGACTCGATGGGCCAAGTGTTTGAATTTTGCTTCTCTGTCTAATGGTCGTATAAGAGAATCAGGGGCTGCAGGGATAAAACAGGAAAGTAGATTGAGGCTATAGGTGTTGGAGGAGCTCAGTTAGTTGAGCAGCATCTGTGGGGGGGAAAGGAACTGTCGACATTTTAGGTTGAAATGCTGCATCAGGACTGATGGAAAGATTTGAGCCTAAATGACATTTGTTCCCTTCTACCCACGGATGCTGGTTGACTGGCTGAGTCTCTTCAGCAGATGGTTCATTGCTGCAGTTAGATTGATTTACAGAATTAGGATGGCTCAATGGGGCAGCTGGTAGAGTTGTTGCTTCTGAGCTCTAGTGACCATGGTTTGACCCTAACCTCTGGTGCTGTCTATATACAGGTTACACATTATGCTTCAATTTCCGCCCACATCCCCAAGGAGTGCAGTTCAGTATGCTACAGGTCAGCTCCAGTGTACAGGTGAGGGGCAGAATCTCACCGTCATTGAGAAGATAAGGCACAAAAACAGATTTGGGCCATTTGGCCTGTTGAATCTTCTCCACCATTCCATCATGGCTGATTTATTTTCCCTCTCAGCTCCATTCTCCTGCTTTCTCCCCATAACCTTTGACACCCTGACAAATCAAGAGCCTATCAAACTCCACTTTTAATATACCAAATGACTTGGCCTCCACCGTCATCGGTGGCAATAAATTCCACAGATTGACTACTCTCTGGCTAAAGAACTTCCTCCTCATCCCTGTTCTAAGGGGATGCCTATTCTAAGGCTGTGTCCTCTGGACCTAGACTATCCCATTACAGGAAACATCCTTTCCACGTCCATTCTATCTAGGCCTTTCAATATTTGATAGGTTTCAATGAGAACCCCTCTCATCCTCAACTCTAGTAAGAACAAGCCCCGAGCCATCAAACTGTCCTTATAAATTAACCCTTTCATTCCCTAGATTCTCATGAACTGCCTCTGGATCCTCTTTAATGCCAATGCATCCTTTCTTAGATAAGCGGCCCAAAGCTGCTGATAATACTCCAAGTGTAGTCTGACCAATGCCCTTAAAGGCTGAACATCCATTGGTCTCACTCTTAAACCTATTCCAGAGAAGGGAAGTCTTGCTGTGGTTCATCTTTGCTTAGGCATTCCAATGTCCCTCTTAAGTATGCTCTGAATATTGGTGGTGTTCCTCCTAGACCCCAGTTGCAACCTCCTGCTTTCCTTCTTCGAGCCATTTTTGTTTTGGTGTTGAGAATGTATCAACTTTCTGACTTTGCTATCCATCTCGCAATGATTCAAAATGTTCAATATAACTGAGCAGTGGAGCTTTAGCCTTGTAGTGCCTGTGATAAAAAGTGCCTGGGAAAGGACCGTAGTAATTTCTATAATTACAGAGGAAAGTTGTCTCTGTTATGGAAATGTAATCGCTAATTGGGTTCCTTTATTTTGGATTATGCCTGCATACAGCAGGCACCCAGGCAGCTCCGAGCTAAACGCATTTGTTCTCAAAATAGAATAGTCACCACAATCCAACCCCATCATTACTTCTCCCAGTAATGATACTTCTGGCTTTACACTCAAAAGGCCGTAACCTTCCTGTTAAAAGTGTTTGGCAAATATTGTTTAGGTTGACTAGAATAAACACTGAACCAAATTTAGCATTGAGTGAAGTAGGCAGTTTTGATAGATGGAAGTATTAGTGCATCTATAGCACTGTGACATGTAGCGTAAACTCAGCAGAACAGTTACTCTATTTGCATGGTGTGGTAGCAAGGCATACAGTAAGGGCATTATCCATTAAGCTAGGTACATTAAGATTAGCTTTATTTGTCACATTTATATCAAATTCATCATTTTGCACCCATGCCCAACACAGTCCAAGGATGTGCCGGGGCTGGTGGTTGGGGAAGCCTACAAACGTTGCTATACTTCTAAAGCCAGCATAGCATGCCCGCAACTTACTAACCTTAACCTGTACGTCTTTGGGATGTGGGAGAAAAACCGGAGCACCCTGAGGAAACCCACATGGTCATGGGGAAAATGTACAAACTCTTTGCAGATGGCAGGAATTGAACCTGGATTGCTAGCACTTTAAAGCACTATGCTACTGTGTCGCCCGTTTCCAGATGAGCCAGATCTTCCTGGGCTTTGTCCTCCTGCACCAATCGGGAGGTCACAGTGGTGCAGTTGGTAGAGCTGATGACTTGCAGCACCAGAGACTGGGTTTGATCCTGACCTCGGCTGCTCTCTGATGTGGGTCCTTGTTATAATGAGTGCTCTGCTCTCCTCCCATGTCTTAAATATGTCCAGGTTGGTGGCCACTTTAAATTGTTGCTGGTGTTCAGGTGAGTTGCAGGATCTGGGGGACAGTGTTGGGGAGAATATAGGGAGAATAAAAAATGGGATCAGTGTGGGATTGGTCATCTAGTCAAAGAGTCATAGAGCACAAAAACACAGAAACAGTCCTTTTGGCCCATCAAGTCCATGCCAAACTGTTCTTTTACCTAGTCCCATCCACCCCCACCTGGACCATAGCCCGCCATAACCCTGCCATCCATCTACTTATTCAAACTTCTCTTGCAATTGAACCCATATCCACCACTTCCTCAGGAAGCTCATTTTACACTTGCACCACCCTCTGAATGAAGGATTACCCCCTCAAGATCTCCTTAAGTGCTTCACCTTTCACCTTTATCATTAGACATCTAGCTCTAAAAGTTCAAAGTTCAAAGTAAATTTTACTGTGAAAGTGCATATATGTCAGGATATACACCCCTGAGATTCATTTTCTTGTGGGCATACTCTGAAAATCTGTAGAATAGTAACTATAACGGGATCAAAGAAAGATCAACCAGAGTGCAGAAGACAATAAACTATGCGACTCCAAATAGTAATAAATAATGAGACTATGTGATATCAAGGTAAAGAGTCCTTGAAGTGAGATCATTGGTTGCAAGTCAGTGTAGTTATCCCCTTTGTTCAAGAGCTTGATGGTTGAGGTGTGGTAACTGTTCTTGAACTTGGTGGTGCATTTCCTGAGGCTCTTGTACCTCTTCCTGATGGCAGCAGTGAGAAAAAAGCATTGCCTAGGCAGTGGGAATCTCTGATGATGGATGCTGCTTTCTTAAGTCAGCATTTCATGTAGATGTGTGCAATGGTCGGGAAAGCTTTATCTGTGATGTGCTGGGCCAAACCCTCCACTTTTTGTAGGATTTTCTGTTCAAAGGCATTGATGCAGTCAGACAATATACTCTCCACTACTCATCTATAGAAGTTCGTCAAAGTTTTATATGTCATGCTGAATCTACACAGACTCCTAAGGAGGTAAGTGCACTGGTGTGCTTTCTTCGCAATTGCATTTAGGGCTGGGTCCAAGAGAGATCCTCTGAAATAGTAGCAGGCAGGAATTTAAAGTTGCTAACCCTCTCCACCTCTCATCCTCTGATGGCTCATGGATCCCTGGTTTCTCTCTCCTGAAGTCTACGATCAGTTCCTTGGTCTTTCTGGCATTGAATGAGAGGTTGTTGTTATGAGGAGCAAAATTTCCAATCTCCCTCCTGTATGCTGAATCATCACCACCATTGATTCGGCCGACAACAGAGATGTCATCAGAGAGTTGAATATGGTTTCAGAGCTGTGCTTAGCCACACAGTTAAAGACGTATAGTGAGTAGAGCAGGGAGCAAAGTACGCAGCCATGTGGTTCTAGTTCCCGGAGGGCTTGTGTTGGTGCTGTCTCTCTATGAATCTGATTGGTATGGATGCCAAGAGGCAACCTCATTAGCCTCCTTCACCTTCGAATCAGTGGTGACGTCTCAGCAGGGCACAGCCTCAGGTGATGTACTTCCAGGCCCCACTCCCTGTACACACTTGACATCAGACTACAGCAGAGTTTTGCCTTTGCTCAAATTTTAACTATATTCAAATGCCTCTGATGTTAAAAGACGTAGGAAACTGCTAAAATTAAGTTTTTAATTTTTTGTCGTCTTTGTTAATTAAAATACTTCAAAAAATTATAATTAAAATTACTAAAATGAAGTAACTGAAGAAGAATCTTTCCTTATCCTTTATGTTTGAACACAAGACACCGAGAATCTCATTGAAGTGAATGGCAGGTTACAATGGATAATTAACCTACATCTTTGGAATGGAGTCATAGAAAAGTACAGCACAGAAACAGGCCCTTTGGCCCATCTAGTCCATGCTGAACCATTGAAACTGCCTACTCCCATTAACCTGCACTCAGACCATAGCCCTCCATACCCCTGCCATCCATGTACTGTACCTATCCAAACTTCTCTTAAATGTTGAAATTGAGCTGGCATGCACCACTTGCACTGGCAGCTCATTCCACACTCTCACAACCCACTGAGAGAGTAAGTTTCCCCTCATGTTCCCATGTTCATATGGGAGGAAACCAGAGCACCCAGAGGAAACCCATGAGATCACAGGGAGAACATGAAAACACCACAAAGACAGCACTTGCAAAACTGTCAAAAACTCCACCAATCTTCTTGTTGTTTGAAATTGGTATTGGTTTACTATTGGCGCATATACTAAGATATACTGAAAAGTTTATATATCTTTCTTTCTTTTCAAATCTTTTTATTATTATATTATTCAAAAATAACACAAGTACATCGAAGTAAACAACACTTACAATGTCTCAAGGAAAAAAAAACATTATTTACCATAATACCATAAGTAATTAAACCCTCCCAAATATATATATATATAAAAAGAAGCCCCATTAGTGGGGAAAAAAACTACCAATTAGTTAATTAAGAAAGAAACAAAAAAAAATCAAACCAGATATTAGGTTAAAGAAACAAATCACTTTATCTTCTTTTCTCAGTCGAATGTCCGAGTAACAAAAACAGTCAAACTTGAACCATAGATCTTCTTTCCAAAAGAAAACCAATAATATGCAATAATGAACAAATCTCCTTATCTTCTTTTATGAGTCTCTCAATGGAATATCCGAGTAACCTTCATATATCTTCTTTCCGAAATGCGAATAATATACAGATAACCAAACAACCTTTCAGATAGTTCATTCGGTAGCGGCATTGGTGGCGGTGGCTGGTATAGTTTGAACAAAGTCCAGTGTGGCTTTTGGATCAAAAAATGTACGAGGAGAGTTAGGAGGAAATACTTTAATTCTTGTCGGGTCACGCAAAGAAGGAAACAGTTTCTTATCAAATGCCTGTTTCACTACCAGAGCAAATCTTGATCTTTGTTCCATTACCTCCCTCGGATAATCTTCATAAAAATGGAGCTCAGATTCCTTAAAAACTCTCTGTTTTCTTGCCTGTTGCATTATTTGATCTTTAATTTTAAAATGATGAAAACAAACCAAAACAGATCTTGGTTTATTTGGATCTTTAAATTTCGAAGTAAAAGCTCTGTGTGCTCTTTCTATAGCAGGCGGCTGTGATACTATGGTAGGAAGTAAAGTATGAAAAAGCTTTCCAAAGTAAGCAGTCAAATCTCCATCTTCAGCTCCTTCTTGCAGCCCAACAATTCGTATATTCCTTCGGCGAGACCTAGTTTCCAGGTCTATAATCTTATTTTGATATCTTTCCAAACGGGTTGTAGCTTCAAACAACTTTTGCTTAGTTATCTTCAATTCCTCTTCGTGTGTAATGATTTGAGTTTCCAAGTCTTTAAGTTTTCCCAAAAATGACTTCATTACATTACTATTCTTTTCCAGTTGGCCTTTAATTGGCCCATTCTGATCTTTAATTGCATTCGGTGTCCGAACAATATCTTCAGCCCATGGTGGCATTTCATCAAATCTTTTCTTTGGCATCTTTCCTTTCCCATTACCTTTATCACTAGGTTCAGACAAGTTCTTCCCACTTCTCATAGACATATTGTTCCCCCTCAAAAATCAGCAAATAAACATTTTAAATTCGAAGTTTAAACTAGGGGGAGAGAGACAAAGCCAAGAGCAACACAAGATTGCTGCTACTCCATTTGCAGACAGGCGCAGTCTCTCAAAAAGTTTACATATCTTGCATGCTGTTCAAACAGATCAAATCACCACACGGTGCATTGAGGTGGAACAAGGTAAAACAATAACAGAATGCAGAATAAAATGTAACAGCTATAGAGAAAGTGCAGTGCAGGTAAACAATGAGGTACAAGATCATAATGGAGTAGATTGTCTTGTAAAAACGAGACAGAAGCTACCCTTTCAGGCTTTTGTATCTTCTGCCCGATTGGGGAGGGGAGAAGGAAAAAGGGAGACCGCCTGGAGTGGGTGAGGTCTAGGACTTTGCTTGTACTGCCTGCTTTACTGAAGTAGTGAGTGAGATATAGACAGAGTCCATAGATGGGAGGCTGGTTTTCGTGATGCGCTGAGCTGTGCTCACAACTCTGTGCAGTTTCTTGCGGTCACATGCAGGGCAGTTGCCGTACCAAGCCGTTATGCATCCAAATAAAATCCTATTTATGGTACATCACTAAAAAGTGGTATGAGTCAATTTTCTTTTACTTCTGTGGAAGTAGAGGTATTAGTGAGGTCTTTCAGCTGCACATCAACATTTTGTGATCATTTCTCCTAAACCCTAATGCATATCATTCACAGTACATGACAAAGAGTAAGGGCCAGCACCCTTACTCTATACAATCTACTAGACACAGGCATACATCTACAATACATCACTCTCTACCATCACCTGCTTTCTCCCATTGTCAAGCCAATCATGAATCCACTTTGCCAATTTGCTGCAAATCCCATGGGCCCGAGACTTTTGGATTTGTCTCCCATCTGGGACTTTGTCAACTGCCGGCAACTTTCCTTTCAAATTTAGCTTTTCTCGTGGGAGCAATTGCAAAACTTCCAAATGTCAGCTACCAACTGCCAAGACCCCTAGCTTCACAATGTGCAAAACATTCAAAGCTGGCATTGAGTACAGTGCCAGGAACAGATTAATATGCTGAATGATTTCTTTTTAAAACCAGCAATTCTTTCTCTGCTGTACGCTTCCAGGATAAAGAACTGGGTAGGAAACATGAATGCGGACACCACCCACCTAGCAAACAGCCTTTTCCAAGAACTCCCTTCTGGAAGGCACTAAAGGACAATTAAAACAAAAACTTCATGCTTAAACGTTTCTCCCCCAGGCAATTTATCTGATCAATCATTCTAGTTAGCCCCCCACCCCCTGCACTGCACTGTAAACACTTTAAGCCTCTTTTATATAATGCTATTTACATTATAACTACATACTAGTATTAATGTATTTTGCACAGTTATTCCATATCGGTACTTGTGCAGTAGCATAGCGGTCTGCGCAACGCTATTATACTCGGGGCATTCGGAGTTCAGAGTTCAATTCCAGTGCCATCTGTACGGAGTTTGTACATTCTCCCGATGACTGTGAGAGTTTCCTCTGGTGCTCTGGTTTCCTCCCACAGTCCAAAGACATACCGGTTGGTAGGTTAGTTGGTCATTGTAAATTGTCCTGTGATTAGGTTAGGGTTAAATAGGTGGGTCAAGGGGCGTTGTGCCAGAAGGGCCTGTTCCATGCTGTAATTTATTTTATAGAATTCTTTTATTTTTTTTATATATAATTGTTGAGTATTGCTTCCTGTAGCATGTCGCAACAGCACACCACAGCAAATTCCTCAGATATGTAACTGTCCATGGTGAATAAAGTTGATCCTCGATCCCTTTATCTCTGCCGGAAATGTATCACAAAGTTCAGGTTTCCGTTGCCTCCGTGTCCTGTGAAAGAATGTGGATTTATGAGATTTGCCATTGTTTACAGGATTAGTGAAATGGAAAAGTTGCTCCTGTGAATGTAATATTCACTTAGCATGCAGCAGAGCTAATCCTCACATTGTTTTCCGAGAAGCAATTAGACTGCTGGAGTAGTGTAATAACTCATCTGTCTCAAGTAATAATATTCATAAGGCAGCATGAAATAATCTGTCAAATATCCAGAAACTGAAAGGCTCCTGTTTAGTTGTTTTCAGTGCAGAGTGGCTGTGAGCTGAGTTCTTTCAAGGATCTTCTGCTGGGCTGTCAATATTGGGTTATTTACTTCAGAATCAGAATCAAGTTTAATGTCACTGGTATATTTCATGAAATCTGTTGTCTTTGCGGCAGCTGTACAATGCAATACATAATAATTGGGAAATAACTGTGAATTACAGTAAGTATGTGTATATTAAATAGTTAAACTAAATTAGTGCAAAAACATAGTGGGGTAGTGTTCATGGGTTCAGTGGCCATTCAAAAATCTGATGGCAGTGGGGAAGAAGGTGCTCCTGAATCATTGAATATGTGCTTATATACCTCCGTCCTGATGGCAGCAATGAGAAGAGGGTATGTCTTGGGTGAAGGGGTACTTAGTGACGAATGCCGCATTTTTGAGGCATTGCTCATTGAAGATGTTCCGGATACTATACAGGTTTATGCTTGTGATGAAGCTCAGTTTACAACTCTCAACAGCACATTTCGATCCTGTCCAGAATACACCAACACCCCTCACCCCCCCGCCATACCAGACAGTGATGTAGCCTGTTAGAGTGCTCTCCATGGTACAACTGTAGAAATTTGAGTGTCTTTGGTGACATACTAAATCTCCTCAAAACACTAATGAAATATAACTGCTCTCGGGCCTTCTCTGTAGCTGCATCGATATGTTGGGTTCAGGATAGATCCTCAGAGATGTTGACACCAAGGAACTTGAATTCACTCACTCTTTCCACTTCTGATCCTTCTATGAGGACTGGTGTGTGTTCCCTCGTCTTACCCTCTCTGAAGTCCACAATCAGTTCTTTGATCTTACTGACTTTGAGTGCAAGGTTGTTGCTGTGACACCACTCAACTAGCTGATCAATCTCGCTCCTGTATGCCCTCTCATCACCATCTGAAATTCTGCCAGTAATAGTTATATCGTTAGCAAACTTATAGATGACATTTGAGCCTAACCACACGGTCATGGGTGTACAGAGAGTAGAGTAGTGGGCTAAGCACACATCCCTGATGTGCACCAGTGTTGATTTATTTAGAGAATAGCTCAATGAGCCTCTGCTGTCCACTTACACCAATGTGACCAATTAACCTACTAATCCATATTTCTCTGGAATGTTGGAGGAAACCACACGGTCACAGTGAGAACGTACAACTTCCTTACAGACGGTGGTGGGTGGCGAACCCAGGTCACTAGCACTGTAAAGCATTATGCTAACCGCTACACCATTATGCCACCCGTTGCACTCTGCTGAACAGGCCTTGCCCAGGACATGCCCCCTTCTCATTACTACCTTCAAGGAGGAGGTACAGGAGCCTGAGGTTAGACACTCAATGTTTCAGGAACAGCTTCTTCCCCTCCACCATCGGATTTCTGAATGGACAATGAAACCATAAACATTTCCTCAGTATTTTGTTTTCCCCTCCCTTTGGCACTGCTTATTTAATTAATTTATTTTATATATACTCATTGTAATTTAGATTTCTTTTACTACTATGTATTGCAATGTACTGCAGCCGCAAAACAACAAATTTCATGACACATGCCAGTGATATTAACCCTGTTTCTGATTCTGATGGAATGCCGAACATCCCTTTCTCTAGGGCAGGGGTTCGCATCCTTTTCTAAGCCATAGGCCAATATCATTAAGCAAGGAGTCCATGGACCCCAGGTTGAGGGCAGAACCATGTGACAGCAGTAAAACTGACAGCTGGAACAATTTGGGTTCAATCCTAACCTTCGGTGCTGTCCTTGTGGAGTTTCCGTGTTCTCCCTGTGACCATGTGGGTTTCCTCCATTTGCTCCAGTTTTCCCCTATAGGCCAAAGTCATGGGGTTTGATAGGTTAAATGATAACTGGGAATTGCCCCTGGCCAGTGGTAGAATGGTTTATTGTTGTCACATGATTTTACGTTGAACACAGAGCAGCAGAGCACAGAACCAGGCCACACTCAGGTTGGAGGAACAACACCTTATATTCCGTCTGGGTAGCCTCCAACCTGATGGCATGAACATTGACTTCTCAAATTTCTGCTAATGCCCCACCTCCCCCTCGTACCCCATCTGTTATTTATTTATATACACACATTCTTTTTCTCTCTCTCCTTTTTCTTCCTCTGTCCCTCTCACTATACCCCTTGCCCATCCTCTGGGTTCCCCCCCCCCCTTTTCTTTCTCCCTGGGCCTCCTGTCCTATGATCCTCTCATATCCCTTTTGCCAATCAACTGTCCAGCTCTTGGCTCCATCCCTCCCCCTCATGTCTTCTCCTATCATTTCGGATCTCCCCCTCCACCTCCCACTTTCAAATCTCTTACTAGCTCTTCTTTCAGTTAGTCCTGACGAAGGGTCTCAGCCCGAAACATCGACTGTACCTCTTCCTAGAGATGCTGCCTGGTCTGCTGCGTTCACCAGCAACTTTGATGTGTGTTGCTTGAATTTCCAGCATCTCCAGATTTCCTCGTGTTTGCCTTTGTCTTTCAATGTCTGTGCTGAACATGATACCAAATGAAACTAATCCCTTCTCCCCGCACATGATCCATATTTCTGCATCCCCGCATGTTTACGTGCCTATCTAAAAAAATATAATACCTTTATACGTAGGAACAGAATGAGGCCATTTGGGCCGTCAACTCTGGTCCACCTTTTGGTTGTGACCAATTTATTTTTCTTCTCAACCCCATTCTTCTACCCTCTCTCCATAGCCTTTGAAGCCCTTACTAATTAAGAACCTATCAACATCCACTTTAAATATACCCATTGAATGGCCCTCCACAGCCACCCGTGGCAATGTGATTCACTGCCCTCTGCCTAAAGAAATTCCTCCTAATTTCTTTCTAAAAGGGAATCCTTCTATTCCGAGACTGAGTCCTCTGGTCCTAGACTCTCCCAATATTCAGGAGGTTTAAATGAGATCCCCCTTCATTTCTTTTAAAGGCCCAGACTCATAAACACTCCTCATTTGTAACCTTTTCATTCCTCAAATCATTCTCATTAACATCCTCTGGATCCTTTTCAATGTCAGAATACCCTTTCTTAGAAATGGGACTGTTCACATAACTCTAAATGTGGTCTGAAAAGCATCTCAAACATAACTTTAGAACATTTTGGTAAGAAAATGATGAAACACAACCATCTGTTTGCTTAAATTCTCCTCCAAGAACAGGTGAAATTGAAAATGAATGTTCCTCTCTCCAGTATGGATTTATTGTGTATGCCCACAAGAAAATTAATCTCAGGGTTGTATATGGTGACATATAAGACCATAAGATGATAAGATATAGGAGCCGAATTAGGCCATTTGGCCCATCAAATCTGCTCCGCCATTTCATCATGGCTGATCTATTTTCCCTCTCAGCCCCAAGCTCCTGCCTTCTCCTCATATCCCTCATATCTATCGAGGCCTTTCAGCATTCAATAGGTTTCAATGCGGTCACTCCTCATTATTCTTAATTACAGTGAATAGAGGCCCAGAGCAGTCAAGTTCTCCTCAAATGGCAAACTTTTCAATTCAGGAATCATTTTTGTGAACCTCCTTTGAACCCTCTCCAATGTCAGCACACCCGTAAGGGGCCCAAAGCTACCTTGATACTTTGATATACTTTGATAATAAATGTACTTTGAACTTTGATCTCGCTGTATAACATAAACACAAGAAAGTGAGCGGATGCTGGAAATCCAAAGCACCACACACAAAATGCTGGAGGAACTCAGCATCCATGGAAATAAAGAACAGTTCACATTTTGCGACTGGAAAGGAAGGGGGAAGATGCCAGAATAAAAAAATTGGGGGGAGGGGAAGCGGATAGATGAAGCCAGGTGGGTTGGAAACATAAAGGGCCGGGGAGGAAAGCATCTGATAGAAGAGTGCAACATAGGAGAAAGGGAAGGAGGAGTGGATGCAGGAGGAGGTGACAGGTGAGAAGAGATGATAGACCAGAGTGGGGAATAGAAGAAGAGGGGGAGGGAAAAATTTCACTGTATGACATATAAGCTAGCAAATTCAGCCTTCTATATGAGAGTATCTCCTCTGCATAAAGAAGCTCAACTCACCTTATGCACTGTAGATCAGTTGCAGATATGAGTGGAGAAATGGCACATGGAGACATGAGAGGAAGTAGATCCTTGTGCAGGAGTTGTCTTTTCTTTGCCAAATATGAAAGTACCTTTTGTCAGACTTGATGGATACTTGGCTGTGGTGGTGATATTAATTAACTCCTGAGATCATTAACTCTCTGCCCCTCTTGTTGCATTTCCCTATTTACATTTCAAATGCTCTGTTTGCAGTAATACTCCAAAAATCCAGAAATTTTTGATAGTCCTATCCCAAGAATCCCCTGATTGTGTGTTAGGAACAGTAGGTTAATTGTTTAGGTTAATAAAATGTTATTTTGTATTTAGCATACAATAGAACTCACAACAGTTTATCTAACTGGGGATTGGGAGAGTCCCCTCACCACACGTTTGCCTGAAGCTTAGATAATTGGATACTGCTTAAAGCCCTTTAATTAATGACTTCATTAATGATTATCCCTGCTTCATTTATTGCTGCCTTGCCAGTCACCTTGCTCACTAAATAAACTGGGTCACTTGAATATTAGATAGCTCATTATCAGCAAACTCTCTGACCAATATTAGAGATTTCTCAAATAATGGTTTACCAAAAGATGGGATAATTCAGCTTACTCTTGTGACTTGCAATGTTCATTTTCATCCTAATGGCTTTGAGCCATAGAGTTATACAAAGTGGAAACAGGACCTTCAGACCACAGGTCCAAGTTTTCTATCCATTCTAGTTCCATTTGCCCATGTTTGGCCCCTATACCTCTAAACTATGGATTCCCAACCTGGGGTTCATGGACCCCTTCCTGAATGGTATTGGTCCATGGCATAAAAAAAGGTTGGAAACCCATGCTCTAAACCTTTCCTATCTATTCATCTGTCTTTTAGATGTTGCCCCTCAGGTTCCTGTTAAATCCCTCCCCTCTCAACTTTAAACCTCCAGTTCTAAATTCCCCAAATCTGGGAAAAAAGACTGAGTACATTCACCATTTTTATGCCCCTTGTGATTTTATACATTTCAATAAGATCACCTCCAACCTCCTACACTCCAGTGAATACAGTCCCAAATTGCTCAACCTCTTTCATAAAATTGAATGCCTTGTCATATGAAGATTGTTTGATGGCTCTGGGTCTGTACTCACTAGAATTCAGAAGGATGAGGGGTGACCGCATTGAATCCTTTTGAATGGTGAAAGGCTTGGATAGAGTGGATGCGGAGAGGATATTCCCAAAGGTGGGAGAGTCTAAAACCAGAGGACACAGTCTTAGAATAGAGGAGTGTCCTTTTAGAATGAAGATGAGGAGGAATTTTTTTTAGCTACAGAGTGGTGAATCTGTGGAATTCTTTGCCACAGGCAGCTGTGGATGCCAACTCTTTATGTATATTTCAGGCACAGGTTGATAGGTTGTTGATTGGTCAGAGCATGAAGGGATACAGAGAGAAGGCAGGAGATTGGGGCTGAGAGGAAAATTGATGAAATAGCAGAGCAGACTCAATGGGCCGAATTGCCTAGCTCTGCTCTTCTGTCTTATGGTCTTAGGGTCTTATGGTCTTTCCATTAGGCTAGCAGACTAGATGGCCCAAACTAAAGTTTAAAAATTAAAAGATTAAGGAATATCTTTATTTGTCACATGAACATCAAAACATCATTACATTCAGTGGAATGCATTTTTTGCATCAACAACCAACAAAGACTGAATTTGTATTGAGGGTAGTCTGTGGGTGTTGCTATGCTTCCGTCTCCAATTTAGCGTGCCTACAATTCACCAACCCTACCCTGAACATCTTTTGGAATGTGGAAGGAAACCGGAGTACCGAGAGGAGAACCACGCAGCCACAGGGAGCATATACGACTTCCTTACAGACAGTGGCAGGAATTGAATCCTGAATGGTCTAATTCTGCTCCTGTGTCTCATACTGCAGCCTGTTAAAGCCTTGCAACATCTTGTAAATTTCCTCTGCACTCTTTCCAGCTTAATTGTATCTTTTCTACAGCAAGGCGACAAAAAGCTATCCACAATAGTTTGAGTTCAACTACAGCACAACAGATTTGTTTATTTTAGTGTGAATATTGTGTCATATTAGGAACACTTCTCTTTTAGCTAAACCATAATGATCTGGTCTGAAGAATTATAAGGACCTGCAGTTTGTGAATGAAACAAAGCTTGGATATAAAGTAAAAGAGAGGAAGTCTTAGAAATGAATGTAGGTCTGTGGCCCTTGAGTTAGCTCCCTTTTCTGGGGGAATGTGGGCAACTTATTTTCCTACCCAACCTTCAAAGATATCATCGTATCATTCTTGACTATAATAAGTGGTTAAGGTATTGCTTTATGGCACTACCAATCTAGTTTCAATTCTCTCTGCTGTCTGTAAGAAGTCTGCATGTTCTTCCCATGACCCATGGGTTTCATCTGGGTGGTCCGGTCTCATTTGATTATTCCAAAGGTGTACAGGTTAGGGTTATTGAGTTGTGGACATGGTCTGTTGATGCAATAAGCATGGCAGACCAGCACAATCCTCGCTGATTTAATTTGTTGGTAAATGATGCATTTCAAAGTATGTTCCAATGCAGAGTACTATGCAAAAGTCTTGGGCACATATATATAGCTGGGGTACCTTGGATGTTTGCACGGTACTGTAGTAGTTTTATGTATTACACTGCACTGCTGCCACAAAAAAAAATGTCATGACATACTGGATGTGAGTGATTATAAACCTGACTCTGATATGTTTCTCTACTGTGGACTGAGAGTGTTTCAGGGAGAGTTTTCTGAGACAGGGAGAAGATAATCACGGTTGGGAAAGGGGGAAGGGAGAGGGGAGGGAGCAGGAAGCACCAAAGAAACATTCTATAATGATCAATAACTAATTATTTGGAATCAAATTATCTTGCCTGGTATCTCAGGGCTGGATGTGTCTACACTTACGCCACCACCTGTTCATGGCACTCATTCTCTACCTCCTGTGCCACACCCATCCCGTGGCACTCCATTCTCACCATTCCCAACATATTTTGCCCTTGACGTACAAACTTGCTCTCCACTCCACGTTGACTGTGCCAAAGTCTTAGGCACTCTAGCCATATATCGTGTCATAGTGTTCAATGTTCTATGTGCTTAGCTCAGAGTACAAGACCCATGGATTAATCAGGAGATGATGAACGAACCAGTAGGAAAACTCAACACATTGAAGAAGAAACCCCTATTCAGTATTTTGAGATCTCACTAATGAGCCCAGCATTAATTGACCTCACAGTTGTTCTTGAGAAGGTAGTGTGAATCACCTTCTTGAACTGCTGCATTCTTTCTGGTAAAGGAGCTGCTGTCGTACCACCATTTGGGTGGATGTCCAAGTATTTAGACCCAATGATAATGAGTGACGGATGACCTATTTTCAAAGTCAAAATTGACGCTATTGTCATATGCACAAGTAAATATTTGCACAGCTGTAATGAAAAACATATCTGCAGTAACATCAGAGGCACAGAGCACCAGAAACTCAACATTCAAAATATAAATTAGTAAGTTAAACAAAATTGTGCAAGAAAGATCACAATGAAAGATTAAATATTAAATGTCAGCTTTATTTGCCACATTGGAACATACAGTGAAATGTGTCGTTTGCGTCATTGACCAACACAGTCTGAGGAGGTGCTGGCGGTAGCCAGCAAGCGTCACCACGCTTCCAGTGCCAACATAGCATGTCCACAGTCCTGCTGAAGGGTCTCAGTCTGAAGTGTTAACTGTCTGTTCCCAACCATAGATGCTGCCTGACCTGCTGAACTCCTCCAGCACGTTGTGTGTATTTCTCTAGATGTCCAGCATTTGCAATACCTCTTGCGTCTATGCCCACAACCCGTAAGTCTTTGGAAAGCAGGAGGAAACCGGAGCAAATGGAGGAAACCCACACGGTCACGGGGAGAAAGCACAAACTCCTTATGGGCAGTGGAGTGAACTGAACCCGGATTGCCGGTGCTGTAAAGCATTACACTGACTGTTATGCTGGAGAAGGTCCATTGTAGTGCATTGTAGTATTTGTATCCTAACTTAGTGATGAGGGTTGTACAGTTTGGTACAAGAACTGAGTGGTTGAAGAGAAGGGGCTGTTCTTGAACCTAGTGATATGGGACTTTCAGCTTCTGGGCAGAATGATGGGTGACTTGCATAGGAACCTGCAGGCTGATGGTGCTCCCATACACGTGATGCCGTTGCTGTGACTGATGTTGAAGTCATAACTCTGAGAGCTGCTACTTCTGTTGATAACTACTGTAGATTTCGTAAACAGTGCACAGCAAGGTCATGGTGTGTCTAAGTGGAGGGAGTAAATGTTCTCACACTGAATGGTGTAGGAGTGAAGGGATTGTCCTGCCCTGGATGGTCTTGAGTATTGTTAGAATTTCAGTTTTCCGAACAAGTGGACGATAATCCATCACGTTCCTTACCTGTGCCTTGAATGTGTGTCAAGAGATGAGTCGCTCACTGCCACGTACCTGATCTCCTAGAGGGAAGCATGGCAGTGCAGTGGTTAGTATAACACATTTCAAAGCCAGATGTCTGTAAGGAGTTTGTACACTCTATGACCACATGGTTTTCCTCCAGGTGCTCCAGCTTCTGCCCGTATTCCAAAGATGTCCAGGTTAGTAAGTTATGGCTATGCTATGTTGATGCCAGAAGCATGGCAAAACTTGCAGGCTGCCCCAGCACATCCTCAGACAGTGCTGGTCCTGGATACAAACAATGCTTTTCACCGTACGTTTTGCTGTTTTGATGTGCACGTGAGAAATAAAGCTAATTTGTAATCTTTCCTATTTGCTGCTGGAACCACAGTAGTAATGTAGCTGCTTCAGTAAGTGGTGACTCCTAGTATGTTGATGGTGGCTGGATTAGACAGTGGTAATAGAGTCATAGGAAAATACAGCATTGAACCAGGCCCTTCGGCTCATCTAGTCCATGCTGAACCATTTAAACTGTCTATTCCATTGACCTGCACCAGGACCATAACCCTCCATACCCTGACCATCCATGTACCTATCGAAACTTCTTTTAAATGTTGAAATCAAGTTCGCATGCACCACTTGTGCTGGCAGCTCAATCCACTCTCTCATAAACCTCTGAATGAAAGTTTGAATCCTCGTTCCCCTTAAACTTTTCACCTTTCACCCTTAACCCATGACTTCTAGTTGCAGTCCCACCCAACCTTCATGGAAAAAGCCTGCTTGCATTTACCCTGTCTATACCCCGCATAATTTTGCATATTCAATCTCCTCTCAATCTTCTATTTTCCAAGGAATAAAGTCCTAACATATTCAATCTTTCCTTATAACTCAGGTCCTCGAGACCCGGCAACATCTTTGTCAATTTTCTTTGTACTCTTTCAACCTTATGTACAACTTTCCTGTAGTGTCATCGTAGTAAGTTATGGCCATATTGAGAAAGTAAGGATCGTAGGCTTATTGAGAAAGTAAGGAGGCATGGGATCCAAGGGGACGTTGCTTTGTGTATCCAGAACTGGCTTGCCCACAGAAGGCAAAGTGTAGATGTAGATGGGTCATATGCTGCATGGAGGTCGGTGACCAGTGGAGTGTCTCCGGGATCTGTTCTAGGACCCTTACTCTTTGTGATTTTTATAAATGACCTGGATGAGGAAGTGGAGGGATGGGTTAGTAAGGTTGGAGGTGTTGTAGATAGTGTGGAGGGCTGTCAGAGGTTACAACGGGACATTGATAGGATGCAAAACTGGGCTGAGAAGTGGCAGATGGAGTTCAACCCAGATAAGTGTGAAGTGGTTCATTTTGGTAGCTCAAATATGATAGCAGAATATAGTATTAATGGTAAGACTCTTGACAGTGTGGAGGATCAGAAGGATCTTGGGGTCTGAGTCCATAGGATGCTCAAAACACCTGCGCAGGTTCATTCTGTGGTTAAGAAGGCATACACTGTATTGGCCTTCATTAATCGTGGGATTAAGTTTAGGAGCCAAGAGGTAATGTTGCAGCTATATAAGACCCTGATCAGACCCCACTTGGAGTACTGTGCTCAGTTCTGGTCGCCTCACTACAGGAAGGATGTGAAAGCCATAGAAAGGGTGCAGAGAAGATTTAGAAGTATGTTGCCTGGATTGGGGAGCATGCCTTATGAGAATAAGTTGAGTGAACTTGGCCTTTTCTCCTTGGAGTGACGGAGGATGAGAGGTGACCTGATAGAGGTGTTTAAGATGATGAGAGGCATTGATTGTGTGGATAGTCAGGGCTGAAATGGTTGCCACAAGAGGACACAGGTTTAAGGTGCTGGGGAGTAGATGCACAGGAGATGTCAGGGGTAAGTTTTTTACTCAAAGAGTGGTGAGTGCGTGGAATGGGCTGCCAGCAACTGTGGTGGAGGCAGATACAGTACGGTCTTTTAAGAGACTTTTAGATAGGTACATGGAGCTTAGAAAAATAGAGAGCTATGGGTAAGCCTAGTAATTTCTAAGGTAGGGACATATTTTGCATAATTTTGTGGGCCAAAGGGCCTGTATTGTGCTGTAGGTTTTGTATGTTTCTAAGTTCTGAATGTGAAAGAGTGGGTCTATGTCTATCTCTGGAAACATGCACTGGTCATAAATTTAAAATAAATTTATTATCAAATATTAGTATACACAACCTTGAGATTTATTTTCCTGCAGACATGTACAGAAAAATAAAGAAAAACAATAGAGTTTATGGACAACTATATATGAGCAAATACTGACAAACAACCAATGTGTAAAATAACGTGAGTCTCAAGGTTGTGGATTCAGTTTGGTGTTGGGGTGAGTGAAGTTATCCATGCTGCTTCAGGATCCTGATGCTTGGAGAGTAATAACGGTTTCTGAACCTCAGCCTGGTGGTGTGGAACCTGTGGTACCTGTCTGTTCTGTTGAGTGTGGTCTTTTCTTGATTCTATTGTGTTTCTTGTAGTTGCTGTAATTGTCCAAGGTTGTATATGGTCCTTTGATAATAAATTTACTTTTATCTTTGAACCTCCTCTCCATTAGTATTACTGAGCAGTCTTCACTGTGAGACTGAGAGTGGAACAGTATCACATCCATCTCTGGACTGTAATCTCGCATCCATCAATGACAGAATCTGTCCAATTGAGGCTAAACATTTCAGTCAGGATTTAAATTAATGAAAACCAAGAAATCCAAACTTTAGAAAACTTGATTTTTAACCTAAGCTGCCAAGAAACCAATTTGATCATTTCTGGTGCTACGGTTAAGAGAGTGAGTTGAGGGTGATGTTGGGCAAGAGATTGATTAACTGATTCTGTACGCTTCCTGCCTTACGCATCAATTAAAGTTAAGCTGAGGTTCATGTATCACATATACAGGCAATCAATTGCGAAAAATCAGAACATTTCACCAGTGTTTCTGAAGAGATTTTACTGCCTCAAGGCTGTCTGCTCTGCAATAAAAGAATTGTTTTGTACTGTTTGGGCTATGTGGGAGGGAAGAACTAGATTGATTGTAGAGTCCTGTACTGTGCTGTAATATTCTATGTTCTATGCTCTATTTTTGAGTAGCAGGACATGGGGGTAGTTGATGGATTTCCTTTTATATAGTTTCAAGGGAAAAGATGTAATCAGAGTTTTGGGACTGGAGAGCTCAACCAAAGAACTGGAGTGGATGTGATGAAACAAGCTGTTTATTCATTCATAGGATGTGGGAGCTATTCTTGAGATTGCATTGAAAATCCTTTATTGATTGAAGAGATAATTAAAAATCAAAGCACCACAAACAAAATGCTGGGGGAACTCAGCAGGTCAGGCAGCATCTCTGAAATGAATAAGAAGTTGACATTTTGGGCCGAGATCCTTCTTCTGAATTGTCAACTGCTTCCCCTTTTCCATAGATGCTGCCTGACCTGCTGAGTTCCTCCAGTGTTTTGTGTGTGTTGCTTTGGATTTCCTGCATCTGCAGACTTTCTCGTGTTTATGACTGAAATTTAGCCACTTTGCTCCAAGTATGATGTCACCTGCAGGCCAAGCTGGATTTCTTAATTTGTAAAGGTGTCAAAGGTCACAGGGAGAAGGCAGGAGAATGGGGTTGAGAGTGTAACAAATCAGGCATGATGGAATGGTTCAGTGTACATGATGGGTCGAATGGCCTAATTTTCCTTCTCCGCCCTTTGGTCTAGTAGAGAGAGGAAGAGTTGTCTTTGAAAGACATCAGAGGACCGGAGGAGTTTTCTGAAAGTTCCCATCAATGCAGTCTCAAACTTTTAATACCATATTTATTTAAATATGTAAATTTAAATTCAAGTTTTGCGAATAAATCTTGTATTAAATTTAAATTTAAGTTTGGTTGTTAATGCAAGCAACACATTTCACTGTTTCTTTCAATGTACATTTGATAAATAAATTTGAATCTTGAAATCTAAATGTGTCTTCAGAATCGAACACATACCTCCAGATCAATGGTCCATTCATACCAGTGCTGTAAGAACGATTGTGCTCTGAACCTTCATTCTGTGCCGCCTCTATAATCCTTTCAAGCTGTAACCACAACAGTAATGATGCTGAATAACCAACACTGTCCTTCAAAAGTTAGGACAAGTGGTCTCTGGGAATGTGCCAGCATTTGAAGGGCTCTCCACAAAATGTGCCAGCTACAGGGTTCTAAAGAACCAACACAGGTTGTTGCTTGCTTGTTGTTGGTAGAGCTGAATTTTGACAGAATGAAAAGGAAGATGGCATGAAATTCCTGTTCCATACCCAATATCAAATGAAAAGTAAACTGGATTTATAAAGGACTTCATTTTATGGTCTCTGGCAAGGATCAGAACGAAGAGTTGGAGACTTTTCTTCCCCCTCTCCTGTAACATATAGGTTTAATCATGACATCACTTGGGGCTGTGAAGGCTTGACTGACCCACTCAGGATACAGGCCATCCCTGAGTTATGGATACTCAACTTATGGACACCGGTACATACAAATGAGCTCCTATTATATCATTGAATTCAGAAGCTGGATGTATTCTCGTTCCTGTGAATGGTAAACTAGTTTTCTTTCTTAGAATCAGGTTTATTATAATTGACCATCATTTCCACAATCCTGATTGAGAAGTTGCAGTACCTCCCTCTGCAATTGGATCCTTGACTTCCTAACCGCAAGACCACAATCTGTGCAGATTGGTGATAACATCTCCTCCTCACTGATGATCAACACTGGTGCACCTCAGGGGTGTGTGCTTAGCCCATTGCTCTACTCTCTATATACCCATTATTGTGTGGCTAGGCATAGTTCAAATACCATCTGTAAATTTGCCATTGTTGGTAGAATCTCCAGTGGTAACAAGAGGGCGTACAGGAGCAAGAGATGCCAACTAGTGGAGTGGTGCTGCAGCAACAACCTGGCACTCAACGTCAATAAGACGACAGAGCCGATTGTGGACTTCAGGAAGGGAAAGACAAAGGAACACATACCAATCCTCATTGAGGGATCAGAAGTGGGGAGAGTGAGCAGCTTCAAGTTCCTGGGTGTCAAGATCCCTGAGGATCTAACCTGGTCCCAACATATCGGTGCAGTTATAAAGAAGACAACACAGTGGCTATACTTCATTAGGATATGGTTTGGTATGTCAATAGGTACGCTCAAAAACTTCTATAGATGTACCACGGAGAGCATTCTGACAGGCTGCATCACTGTGGGGGGGGGGGGGGGGGGGAGAGCTGCAGTGCAAGACCGAAAGAATCTGCAGAGAGCTGTAAATTTAGTCGGCTCCATCTTGGGTACTAGCCTCCAAGGTACCCAGGACATCTTCAAGGAGCGGTGTCTTGAAACGGTGTCTCAGAAAAGCAATGTCCATTACTGAGGACCTCCAGCACCCAGGGCATGCCCTTTTATACTTTATACTTTATTGTCGCCAAACAATTCCTACTAGAATACACAATCATCACAGCGATATTTGATTCTGCGCTTCCCACTCCCTGGATTACAAATATTAAATATTAAAAATATTTAAAATAGTAACAATTAGTAAATATTAAAATTTAAATTATAAATCATAAATATAAAATGGAAAGTAAGGTAGTGCAAAAAAACCGAGAGGCAGGTCTGGATATTTGGAGGGTATGGCCCAGATCCGGGTCAGGATCCGTTCAGCATTCTTATCACAGTTGAAAAGAAGCTGTTCCCAAATCTGGCCGTACGAGTCTTCAAGGTCCTAAGCCTTCTCCCGGAGGGAAGAGGGACGAAAAGTGTGTTGGCTGGGTGGGTCATGTCCTTGATTATCCTGGCAGCACTGCTCCGACAGCGTGCGGTGTAAAGTGAGTCCACGGACAGAAGATTGGTTTGTGTGATGTGCTGCGCCGCGTTCACGATCTTCTGCAGCTTCTTTCGGTCTTGGACAGGACAACTTCCATACCAGGTTGTAATGCACCCTAGAAGAATGCTTTCTACGGAGCATCTATAAAAATTAGTGAGGGTTTTAGGGGACAGGCCAAATTATTTTAGTTTTCTCAGGAAGTAAAGGTGCTGGTGGGCCTTCTTGGCAGTGAACTCTGCTTGGTTGGACCAAATCAGGTCATTTATGAACTTAAAGCTTTTGAACTGTTCCACTTGCGCACCACCGATGTAAATTGGGTTGTGCGGTCCGCTACTCCTTCTGAAGTCAGCAACCAATTCCTTCGTCTTGCTGACGTTGAGGGATAGGTTATTGTCTTTGTACCATGCCACCAGGTTCTTAATTTCCTCTCTGTACTCAAACTCGTCATTACCTGAGATACGGCCTACAATTATTGTGTCATCAGCAAACTTATATATTGAGTTTGATGGAAACTTTGCTACACAATCATGGGTGTACAGTGAGTACAGCAGGGGGCTGAGTACACAGCCTTGTGGGGCACCAGTGCTCAGAGTGATTGTAGAGGAGAGCTTGTCCCCTATTTTTACAGCCTGGGTCCTGTCTGTGAGGAAGTTGAAGATCCAGCTGCAGATCTGAGTGCTAAGGCCCAGGTTCCGGAGCTTAGGAATCAGTTTATTTGGAATGATAGTATTAAAGGCAGAGCTGTAGTCAATGAAAAGGAGCCTTTTCTCACTGTTACCATCAGGTAGGAGGTACAGAAGCCTGAAGGCACACACTCAGTGATTCAGGGACAGTTTCTTCCCCTCTGCCAACTGATTCCTATATGTACATTGAACCCTTGGACACTACCTCACTTTCTTTATATATATAGTATTTCTGTTTTTTTGCACAATTTTTAATCTATTCAATCTACTGTAATTGATTTACTTATTTATCATTGTTATTATTATTTTTCTTCTATATTATGTATTGCATTGAACTGCTGCTGCTAAGTTAACAAATTTCACATCACATGCCGGTGATAATAAACCTGATTCTGATTCTGGTGCTGGTTGGGATGGTTTGAGAATCTCAGAAACTGCTGACCTCCTGGGATTTTCACTCACAACAGTCTCTAGAGTTTACAGAGAGCGGTGCGATCCGTAGATGAAAATACCTTGTTAATGAGAGAGGTCAGAGGAGAATGGCCAGACTGCTTCAAGCTGACAGGAAGATGGCAACAACTCAAATAACCACATATTACATTGTGGCCATGGAGTGTATTTATTGCTTGTTCAGCACTTTGAGGAAAGCTGGGGTGAAAAAAAAACTGAAGAAAGTATGAATAACAATTTGTTGCACAACAAGCAGACTCAGCATACCTCCAGACTCTGTCTAGCCGATGCAGTGCTTTCTGAACTCTAGACCTGCTGCTATATAACACACTTGGTAAATAGCATTTACACAGCAAAATCCCACTGAAGTATAACAATGATCAAACATTAGTCTATTCATGGATCATAATTACTGAAGGATAACTGTTGGTCAGGACACCAGGGAGAATTCCCCTGCTTTCCTTCAAGGTGATATCTTGGATTGATTTATCTCCTTCAAACAGATTAGGTGGAGTCTTGGTTTATAAACTTCCATTGACAGCATCTCAGACAGGACAGTGATAGCATCAGCTGCAGTTAAATGAAAGGCACTCTATGAATGTAAGCTGTTACAGAGCATAGAACATTGAACATTGCAGCACAGTACAGTCTGTTCGACTCACAATGTTGTTGTTGCTGTTGGCTCTTAGCTTCTAGTGGATATCCTTTGGCCATTGATGACCTCCCATCTCCATCGTCCTCTGGTCTGAGCCAATTACTCAAGGATGAACCAAGAGTGTCCCATTGTCTAATTTCCGCCTCAACGCCTCTCCTCCGTGTGTTCTTTGGATGTTCCTTTTTCCTCTTTCCTTGGAGATTCCATTTTAATGCCTGCCTGGAGATTTTGTTGGTTGGCTTTCTCAAGGTGTGGCCAATCCACCTCCATTTCCGTTTGCATATTTGTATCTCTATGGATCCCTGCTTGGTGTTTTCTCACAGTAACTGGATGGTTGCTTTGTCGGTCCATCTGATGTTTAGGATCCTTCTCAGGCAATGGTTGATAAAAGCCTGTAGTTTTTGTAGTGTCTTCTTTGTTCTCCAGATTTCAGAGCCATATAAGAGCACTGTTTTAACATTTGAGTTGAAGATTCTGATTTTGGTTTTCCTTGCTATGACTTTGCATGTCCACACTTCCCTAAAGATGTTGAAAACCACTCTGGCCTTGTTGATCCTTGTTGATTCCGCCATATATACTCCCAATGCTTCCAAGATAGACAACGGAAGTCATGCTGACCTTTTAACTAATTCTAAGATCAATCTAATCTTACCTGCTCCATAGCCCTCCATTTTTCAATCATCCATGTGCCTTTCTGAGTCTCTTAAATATCCCTAATGCACCTGCCTCTACCATAACCTCTGGAGCATGTTCGATGCACGCATCACTCTCTGTAAAAAAGCTTACCTCTGTTATCGACCCTATACTTTCCCCCAATCACCTTAAAGTTATGCCCCCTTGTTTTATCCATTTCTGTCCTGGGAAAAGAAGTCTCTGGTTGTCCTCTTACAAATAAACAAAATAGTTTATTTCATAACTGACATGGTAACTAAGTTTTTCCCCTGCATAGTGCAGTAGAACATTAATTAGCTGGAGATGAGCTGATGCTAGCATTTGTCCCTTGAGATGTATGATAATGAATCGAGTGTCTGAAGTTCCTAAGTGTACCATATAACCTACTGTATAATATAGGACTACTTTATGTTGTACTAATACATAGTATTGAGCATGCACTACTAGGCGCGTATTGATCTGTACGTGTGTGTTCAGTTTGGTTTCAGTTAGTAAAGAACCCTGTTAACGTAGCTCCAGTCTCCAACGTTTTTATTCATGATATTGTTGTGTAAATGGCCACATACACAACACTAACGCTGCATTCAATTTCTAATGCTGACTCACAGGTCCATCCATGTTTTGCAGGTGAAGGAAGCTATGCAGAGAATCCATGACAGAGGAAACATAGGGAAACTTATCCTGGATGTCGAGAAAACACCAACACCACTGGTGAGTGATTCTTGTTTCTAAAAGCTTCAAGTCAAAATGACAACGTTATACTAAGCAACTGGAAAATCAATAAGCATATCAGCATTTAATTATTGACAAGAGTTGATTAATTCCAATATACTGATAAAGTAACTTTCATATTGTAAGCTCGTTAGGTAATGAAAGCAACTAAATTTGTGTGCATTACCACCAACTACAAGATGTGAGATGGAATGTTCTTCCCTTACATGGATAAGTACAGAGCTGCTTATGCATTTTTTTTTCACATGGGAGAGAGGGTTTGATTTTCATTTTATCATTTGTGTTATTTGTTTTTATTTGTGTGTGATGTGGGAGGGTGGTTGATGTTTTTCTTTGAACACATTCATGCTTTTTCTTTGTTTTGTGGCTGACTGGAGAAGACAAATCCTAGGATTGTACAACATACATACTTTGATAATAAATGTCCCTTTGAACCTTTTGAACAACTCTCAAGAGGCTTTATAAGGTATTGGTCAAAGTTTCAAAGGTTCATTTTATTGTCAAAGTATGCATGTATAGTGCAACTTTGAGATCCGTCTTCTCCGGATAGCCATGAAATACAGAAAAACCATTGGAGGTGTTGAAAGAAAAGACATCAACCCCCCCACCCGCACATAAAAGAAAATGAAACAAAACTTACAAACCCCAAACCCCCTACCCTTTTCCTTGCACAAAAAACTAACAGATTGTCCACACAGAAAACCGCAGCTGGAACATCAAACCCCAAATGCCCAACCCCCTCCCTTGCACAAAAACTAACAGATAACCCTTCTGGAAAACAGCAGCTTGAACATCAAATCCCAAACCCCATCCTCACAAAAAAACCCGGTGGCAATAGCATCAAACCCCCAACCCCTCTCACACACAAAAACTAACAGGTTGCCCACACAGTAAAACACCAACAAGAACATCAGATCGCAAGTCCCCAACCCCTCCCTCATACAAAAAATAACACATTGCCTACCCGCTAATCGGCAACAAGAAAGAAAACACAGAGAACTGTAGCAAACCAAAATAAACTACAGTCCAATAATCAGATAAATCTCAGAATTTTGAAAACATCCTCCCATCACTATCGAGTGGAGTGGCCACACAAACTCAGACCCTGCATGAAGAGTGAATGCCATGTTGAGTCTGAGCACTGAGTCCAAGTGCTGTGCTGACTTGGCTGTCGACCACCGGAGAATGACCACTGACCTCTTCCGCATTTGCCTTGATACTTCTATCTTCTTTGTTGCTTTGAAATGGAGTGGATTATGGCCCCCATGCCTTGTCTCTGGCCTTCTCCACGAGGCAGCTTATGTTCTCTGTCCTCCCTGGGGACAGCAGAGTGCGAGAACATTCAATGGAATTCCAAACTGCACGTCACAGGCCCCAACAGTTACTGAAGCACAATCAGGACAAAAAGAGCAAGCATATAGAGTAAGTGAAATGGTTTGACGAGATTTGGAAGCGTACCATCTTGATCGGCCAGACCACAGTTGAATTATTGTAAGCAGCTTTGGGTTCCTAATCTAAGAAGAGATGTGCTGGCATTGGAGAGTGTCCAGAGGAGGTTCACGAGAATGATTCTGGGAATGAAAGGGTTAACATATGGTATGAGGAGCATTTGATGGCTCTGGGCCTGTACCCTCTGGAGTTTAGAAGATTGAGGGGGTATCTCATTGAAACATTGAATATTAAAAGGCCAAAATAGAGTAGATATGGAAAGTGGGGGAGTCTAGGACCTGAGGGCATATCCACAGAATAAAGGGATGTCCATTTTCACCAGAGATAGGAGGAAATTACTTTAGCCAGAGGGTGTGAATCTGGAAGTCATGGCCATAGATGGCTGTGGAAGCTAAGTCTTTGGGTGTATTTAAAGCAGAGGTTGATAGATTCTTGAATAGGCAGGACTTCAAAGGTTATGGGAAGGAGGTAGGAGACTTGGTGTTGTGAGGAATAATAAATCAGCCTTGATGGAATGGTGAAGCAGACTCTGTGGTTGAACTGGCCTAATTCTGCTCCTACATCTTATGGAGAAGGGGCAAAAGAGGGTTACTGGCACCTTAAAACCAGTCTCTTCATGCAGATGGATCTCATCATCCATGGCTGGCAGCTCATTGAGGAGAAAGAAAACTTCGTTCTCAAACCTCAGCCACCTTGCGGCTATACCCACTCACACGGAAGTGAAACCCATGGAAAATTCAGGAGTAAATCCCAAGAAAAAATCTGGAGCTGGAGTCCCTTATATTGAGTTCAACGCTGACTGGTATCTCCTGTGACAATGCTGGTGCCAAACTGTATCGGTCTCTGCTAGTCCTCTGGATTCATCAGCCGTATGTAGAGGGGGAGCCTGCAGCTTGCTCTCCATGTTGTACTGCTCTGGTTTTCGTATCATATAGACAGCTGGGACGCAACATCCATGGTCGGCCCGACCAACGGAGGGCCTTAAAGACACAGGCTATATCATTACATCTCCTTCAGAAGCCAGCGCTTGGCGTTAGAGAGGGAGAAGTTGGCCCTCAGTTCAAAGAAAGAGAAGTCAGCGCTTGGTTTGGAGAAGGAGAAGCTAGTGGACAGGCTGGAGAAGGAGAACCTGCAAAGAGGCCAGAAGGGGTTCAGTAGAGCTGAACTGAGTGCAGACTGTGCTGCTGCCTGATACTTGGAGACATCGGAGTTGGTGCGCGACAAGAGCATACATTGTAACCATAAGTGACTGCCTTGGACGTTTCTCTTGCAATCGCGAGCTCGTGTTGAACATTAGTAATGTGAGATGCCACACGTCTGTTTCCCTTGTTTGGTGGGAGACTGGCAATGAGGCAGCAGCGTGGCCTCAGTTGTAGCAAGGACTAGGCCTCAAGCCTCAGGCTTGTCTGCTGCTGCAGTCCAGCTGAGAAGGCACTGTTGGTGGTGTAGCATGGTGTCCATGCTCGGTTGGGAGCTGGCCTGTCCCGTCAGTGCTGTACTCAGGGACATGTTGCTCTGGAACAGGGATTATACATATGTTTTCTTGCATAATGATATATGCTTTTCTCTCGCTATTTTGAATGTATGTTATAAACCATGGCTCCAGAGGAACACTGCCTCATTCAACTGTATCAATACATGGTTTGAATGATAATTAAGACTTGATTTGATTTGATTTGATTTTCAGTGCCAAGTTGAAATCCTGCTACCACCTAACTAAATAAATTCTGGAATTGAATTGTGAGCAGATTCAATGGGGATGGATGGGCTAATTCTACTCCTATGGCCATTATCTTACGGAAGTATCTTCAGGGAAGCAATTAGAAATCAGCAATAACTCCCCAGTCTTAGTAGCAGAACCTCCTCTCCTCTTTATCTGTATCATCACATCCAACAGATAAATAAACTACAGAGAGATATAATGATGTATTCATATCTGCTCAGCTAGGACAGTAAAGATGCCAGGCAGGATAGTGGAATGCACCTCTTGAGGGATGTGGGAAGGCAGGAAGACCTCCAGTATCCCTGATGACTACAACTGCGAGAAGTGCATCCAGCTGCAGCTTCTAACAATCTGCGTTAAGGGGTTGGAGGTGAAACTGGGTGAACTCCAGATCATTCGGGAGGTGGAGGGGGTGATAGATAGGACGTATAGAGAGATAGTTACACCTGAGGTGTAAGACTGAGGAGGCTGGGTGACAGTCAGGAAGGGGAAAGGGGTTGGAAGTCAATGCAGAGTACCTTTGTGGCCATCCCCCTCAACAACACAGGTGTATCACTTTTCATACTGTTAGGGGCGGGGGTTTAACCCAAAAGAGGAAAGTCTCAGCGATCGGGTCTTTGGCACTGAGCCTGTCTCTGTGACTCAGAAGGGAATGGGGAAGAAGAGGCGAGCTGTGGTGATAGGGGTTCATTAGGTAGGGGAGTGGACAGGAGGTTCTGTGTGCAAGATCGAGATTCCCAGATGGCATGTTGCCTCCTAGGTGCCAGGGTCTGGGGTATCTCAAATCGAGTCCTCAGCACTATTAAGTGGGAGGGTGTACAGCCAGAAGTCATAGGTATCAATGTCATGGGTAGGACAAAGCACGAGGCTCTGCATAAGCAGTTCAGGGAGTTAGGTGCTAAGTTAAAGGACAGGATCTCCCGTGCTGTGATCTCAGGATTGCTACCCATGCCACATGGTAGTGAGGCTAGAACTAGGAAGTTTATACAGTTTAATACATGGCTAAAGAGTTGGTGTAGGAGGGAAGGCATAAGATTTTTGGATCATTGGGCTCTCTTCCAGGAAAGGTGGGACCATTACAAAAGGGAAGGTTTGCACCTGAACTGGAGGGGTCTAATATCCTAGCGGGAAGGTTTGTTATTGCTGCATGGCGGGGTTTAAACTAGGCTTGCAGGGGGATGGGAACCAAGGTGCCAGAAGAGTTAGTGGAGAATTTGTGGAGGCAGGTGTTCATAAGACTTCAAAGTTAGAAGTCAAAAGGTTGTGCATGGTGCGATTAGTCTCCTGAGTTGCCTATATTTCAATTCAAGAGGTATCGTAGGAAAGGCAGATAATAGTGCTGAAGATGAGGCAACTGGTTTAAAAACAGAGGCAATGTTCAGTGAGGAGAGGCTGTTGACAGGGCAAAATTGCAGTCAATAAGATGAGTTGCAATGTAAAAGGCGGACAAAATTTAAAGGAAGAATACAGGACTGAAAGTGTTATATTTGAATGCGTGCAGTACGTGGAATAAGGTAGATGAACTTGCAGCACAGTTGCAGATTGGCAGGTATGATGTTGTAGGCATCACTGAATCATGGCTGAAAGAAGATTATAGCTGGGAGCTCAAAGTCCAAGGATACACATTGTATCAAAAGGACAGGCAGGAAGGCAGATGGAGCAGTGTTGCTCTGTTGATAAAAAATGAAATGAAATCATTAGAAAGAGGCAACATAGGGTCAGAAAGTGTTGAATCACTGTGGATAGAAGTAACAAACTACAAGGGTAAAATGATCCTGATGAAAGTTATATACGAACCCCCAAACAGTAGTAAGGATGTGGCCCACAAATTGCAATGGAAGATGGAACATGTATGCCAAAAGGGCAAAGTTACAATAGTCATGGGGGACTTCAATATGCAGGTAGATTGGGAAAATCAAGTTGGTGCTGGAAGGGGAATTTCTAGAGTGCCTATGAGATTGCTTTTTAGAGCTGCTCATGGTTGAGCCCACTAGGGGATCAGCTATTCTGGATTGGGTGTTGTGCAATGAACCAGAATTGATTGGAGAGCTTAAGGTAAAAAAAAACCCTTGGAGTAAAGTGATCATAACGTGATCGACTTTGCCCTGCAATTTGAGAATGAGAAGCTAAGTCAGATGTGTCAGTATATACAGTGGAGTAAAGGTAATTACAGAGACATGAGAGAGGATTAGCCAGAATTGATTGGAAAAGAACACTGGCAGGGATGATGGCAGAACAACAATAGTTTTGAATTTCTGGAAGCAATTCTGAAGGCACAGGGTATGTACATCCCAAAGAGGAAGAAGATAGCACAACCATGGCTAACAAGAGAAGTCAAAGCTACCATAAAAGCCAAAGAGAGGACATATAATAGAACAAAAATTAGTGGAAAGTTAGAAGATTGGGAAACTTTTAATAATGAACAGAAATCAACAAAAACAATCATTAAGAAGGTAAGGATGGAATTAGAAAAAAAGCTAACCAGTAATATTAAAGAGGATACAAAAAGTTTCTGCAGATACATTAGTGTAAAAGAGAGGCAAGAATGGATATCAGACCACTGGGAAATGATGCTGGAGAGGTAGTAATGAGGGAAACAAAATGATGGACAGTGTGAATAAGTATTTTGCGTCAGTCTTCACTGAAGTTCTAGGAGTCAGAAGGCGTGAAATGTGTGAAATTACCATAACTAGAGAGAAGGATAGGGAAAATCGAAAATTCGAAAGGTAGGTAAGTCACCTGGACCAGATGGTGTACACCCCAGGTGGCTGAAGAGTTCGTGGGGGCATTAGTAATGATCTTTCAAGAATCGCTAGATTCTGGAATGGTTCTGGAAGACTGGAAAATTGCAAATGTCAGTCCACTCTTCAAGAAGGGATAGAGGCAGAAGAAAGGAAACTATAGTCACTTAGGCTGACCTCAGTGGTTGGAAAGATGTTGGAGTCCATTATTAAGAATGTGGTCTCAGGGTACTTGGAGGCACATGAAAAAATAGGGGCAAATCAGCACGATTTCCTTAAGGGAAATCTTGCCTGACAAATCAGTTGGAATTCTTTGAAGAAATAACAAGCAGCATAAACGAAGGAGATTCAGTTGATGTTGTGTACTAGGATTTTCAGAAGGCCTTTGACAAGGTGCTACACATGAGGCTGCTCAACAAGCTAGGAGCCCATGGTGATACAAGAGAGATTCTAGTATGGATAAAGCAGTGGCTGATTGGCAGGTGGCAAAGAGTGGGAATAAAGGGAGCATTTTTTGGTCAGCACCCAGTGACTAGTGATGTTCCACAGTGGTCTGTGTTAGGACCAATTCTTTTTACATTATATGTCAATGATTTGGTGATGGAATTGATGGCTTTGTTGCAAAGTTTACAGACGATATGAAGATAGGTGGAGGGACAGGGAGTTTTGAGGAAGTAGAGAGGCTACAGAAGGACTTAGACAGATTAGGAGAATTGGCAAAGAAATGGCAGATGGAATACAGTGTTGGAAAGTGTATGGTCATGCACTTTGGGAGAAGAAATGAAAGGGCTGACTATTTTCTAAATGGAGAGAAAATACAAAAAAACGATGTGCAAGAGGATTTGGGAGTCCGTGCTCTGGATTCCATAAAAGTTAATTTACAAGTTGAGGTCTGTAGTGAGGAAGGTAAATGCAATGTTAGTACTTATTTTGAAAGGACTAAACTATAAAAGCAAGGGTGTAATGTTGAGACTTTATAAAGCACAGGTGAGGCCTCACTTGGAGTATTGTGAGTAGTTTTGGGATGCTTATCTTAGAAAAGATGTGCTGAAACTGTAGAGAGTTCAAAGGAGGTTCACAAAAATAATACCAGGATTGAATGGTTTTATCATACGAAGAGTGTTTGATGGCTCTGGGCCTGTATTCACCGAAATTCAGAAGAATGAGGGGTGTCCTATTGAAACCTATCAAATGGTTAAAGGCCTTGGTAGAGTGGATGTGGAGAAGATGTTTCCTACAGTGGGAGAGTCTAAGACCAGGGGACACAGCCTCAGAACAGAGTGGCATCCTTTTAGAATAGAAATGAGGAGAGATTGCCACAGACAGCTGTGGAGGCAAAGTTTGTGTGTATTTAAGGCAGAGGTTGATAGATTCTTGATTGGTCAGTGCATGAAGGGATATGGGGAGAAGGCAGGAGATTGGGGCTGAGAGGAAATTGGATCAGCCTTGATGAAATGGCGGAGCAGACTCAATGGGCCAAATGGCCTAATTCTGCTCCTATATTTTATGGTATTATGGTCTTATGGTATTGCACTATGCAGATAGTTAATTAATTTCATGTTGTGATAATTAGATTCATATCTGGGTCACAATCATTCATTTCTCTCTTGATGCTGACTATTTATTTATTTAGAGCTGGAGCTGAAATCAGGTGAACCCTGAATATTCGGGAGGTTCAGGGGGTTGATTGATGGGAGCTTCACAGATAGTGTGTTGCCTCCTGGGTAGCAGGGTCAAGGACATCTCAGATTGAGTCCACAGCATTCTAAAGTGGCTGGGGGGTGGGTTGGGTAGCTAGAAGTCATGGTCCACATTGGTACCAATGATATAGGGTGACGAGGTCCTGCAATGTGAGGTCATGTAGTTAAGGTGCTAAGTTAAAGGACAGGACTTCCAGTGTTGTGATCTTAGGATTGCTACTCAAAATCAAATCAAATCAAGTTTAATTATCATTCAAACCATACGTAGATACAGCGTTTCTCTGGGGCCAAGTTGCAAAACCTTCAGAATAGCAAGGAAACATTCAAAATGGCGAGAAACATTTTAACGTATACATCTGGAGGAGGAGGAGAAAATGGCGGCGCAACGCAGCGCACAGCAGCCACTCCAGTGAATGATATCTGTAATCTGTCAAGTAGGGTGCCATGCACAATCCTGATTTGATGGAGACAGACATGAGAGAACGGAGGAACATCTGGAGAAACTTTTGAAATGCCTTTTCGTTGCCGCTGCTACTGTGTGTTCCAGAATCTCCGGAGGAGAAGGCCCCGAGTCCTCAGCTTTGCTTGTTGCTCGGCGGCCGCGGTGGGGTCGAAGTGCTCGGCAGAGGTGGTGTTCGGTGTCGGAGCGCTGGTCGGAGGCTCGAAGTTTTCGGACGGACTCAGAGTCAGCTGTGGTCGAGTGCTTCCAACGCATTGGCAGTTGTCGGCACCTGGAGGTTTATGGCAGGGAGTTTCTCCCTTCTGCTGCCTGCTATCGGGGACTATCGGGAGTCGATCGGAACTTTGAAACTTTTTTTTTTTTACCATGCCCATGGTCCGCTCTTTATCAAATTATGGTATTGCTTTGCACTGCTGTAACTATATGTTATAATTATGTGGTCTTGTCAGTGTTAGTCTTTGGTTTGTCCTATTTTTTTTGTGAGAGAGGGTGAAGGAGAACCATAAGGGGATCCTACAGGTATATTAAGAGCAAAAGGATAGTTAGGGACAAAATTGGTCCTTTGGAAAATCAGAATGGTCATCTATCAATGGAGCCAAAAGTGATGGGGGAGATCTTTAATGAATTATTTTCATCTCTATTTACTTGGGAGATGGACACAGAGTCTATAGAAGTGAGGCAGAGTAGAAGTGATTTTAGATTACAGAGGAGGAGGAGGAGTTTGCTGTCTTGAGGCAACTCAGGTGGATAAATCCCCAGGGCCTTACAAGGTAATCCCTCGGATCTTGTGGGAGGCAAGTGCAGACATTGCAGAGGCCCTAGCGGAGGTACTTAAGTCATCCTGAGTGACAGGCAAGGTACCAGAGGACTGAAAGATAGCTAACATTGTCCCTCTTTTTAAGAAAGGCTATTAAGTTAAGCCAGGAATCTATAGGCAGGTAAGGCTGGCATCAGTAGTGGGAAAGTTATTGGAAGGAATTGTAGGAGACCAGATATATAAGTATTTAGATAGACAGGGAGGGATTAGGGATAGTCCGGATAGGGCTTTGTGTGTGGTAGGCAGTGTCTAATCAATCTTATAGTGTTTTTCGGAAGTTACCAGGAAAGTTAATGAAGACAAGGCGGTGGGTGTTATCTACAGATCCCTGCATGGGAGGTTGGTCAAGAAAGTTAAATCTTTTGGCATTCAAGATGAGGTCTTAAATTGGGTTAGACATTGTCTTCACAGGAGAAACCAGAGTGTGGTAGTAGATTGTTGCCTCTCGGACTGGAGGCCCGTGACTAGTGGTGTGCTATAGAGTCTGTTGCTGTTTGTCATCTATATCAGTGATCTGGATGATAATGGAGCAAACTGCAGCAGCAAAGTTTACAAATGTCACTAAGACAGGGGGTGTAGTGGACAGCGAGGAAAACCATCAACGCTTGCAAGTGGGATCTGGACCAGTTGGAAAAATGGGCTGAAAAATACCAGATGGAATTTAATGCAGACAAGTGTAATGTATTGCATTATGGGAGAACTGACCAGTGTAAGTCTTACACAATGAATGGTAGGCACTGAGGAGTGCGGTAGAGCAGAGAGATCTAGGAATACAGATCCGTAATTCCTTGAAAGTGCCGTCACAGGTATAAAGGGTGATAAAGGAAGCTTTTGGCCCATTGGCCTTCATAAATCAACGTACTGGATACAGGAGTTAGCACGTTATACTAAGATTGTATAAGACGTTGGTGAGGCCCAATTTGGAATATTGTGTGCAGTTTTGGTCCCCTGCCTACGGGAAAGATGTAAATAAGATTGAAAGAGTGCAGAGAAAATTTACAAGGACTTTGCCAGGACTGGAGGATCTAAACTATAGGGAAAAGTTGAATAGATTAGGACCTTGCAACACACATAAAAGTTGAATAGGTTAGGACCTTAATCCCTACAATTTAGAAGACAGAGGGGAGATCTGATGGAGGCATACAAAATTTTGAGGGGACTAGATGGGCCAAAGAGCCTGTTTCTGTAGTGTTCAATGACTCTATGACTCCAAAATGGAGGTCTATGTAGCAAGGAAGGTTTATATTGATCAGTAGGTTAAGAAATCTGTACAACATCATGGGCCAAGGGGCCTGTAATATTCTATGTTCTATGTGGCCAATTGACCTACTAAGTCACATGTCTTTGGACTGTGGGCAGAAACCGGAGCACCCAGAGGTCATGAGGAGAAGATACAAACTCTTTACAGACAGTAGTGGTATTGAACCCCCATTGTTGGTGCTCTAATAGCTTTTTGCTAACCGCTACACTACCGTACTGCCCGCTGTAATTATGATCTTGATGTGTAGGTTTGAATATCACCGTAGCAGCTTAGATACTTGATAATCAATTAAATAAACTGAGCCAATCAGTCCTTTCAGTGTCAATAACAAAGGTCATCGGGGTCATCCGGTTGTTGTTAGAAACCAATTGATTGATTCGCTGTCCTTGACTGGTGTAGTCTGCGTGTGACTCCAGACTCTCAGTGCTGAGGGTGACTACCAGTTACTCTCTAGGACAGGAGTTTCCAACCCGGGGTCCATTGGTTAATGGTTGGAGCCCGTGGTGTAAAAAAAAAGGTTGGGAACCTTTGTAGTAAAACGATGCTGCTGGTCGTACTGCTTACCATATTCCCAGGAAGCCATTTTGATCCATCTGCTACATTCCCCATAGATTTTACCTGGAATCTGTGCCGTCCTCATTCCCAGCAACTCCCTCCAGATTCTACCTCTCCCCTACAAACGAGGGGCAACTCACTGCTGCTAATTAACCCACCAACCCACAAGTCTTTGGTGTGTGAGAGGCAGCCAGAGGAAACCCACCTGGTCACAGGCAGAACCTGCAGACTCCACACAGACAGAACCAGACATCAGGATCATGGTCAGTACCATCCTGGCTAGTCTACCATGCTGCATATAACTAAAGGGAGCTACGAAATGCTAGCCCTGATAACTGTTCCCGATGAATAACTAATTGGAAATGAAATATAAGGTCCCAATGGTTCCATTTAATATCAGACAACGTTACAATATGAACCCTGAAATTCTTACTCTCAGCAGACATCCACGAAACTGAAGAAAAACCCCAAAGAATGAATGACAGAAAAAATGTAAGAACCCCAAAGACCCCTCTCTGCTCCCACACACAAGCTGCTGCAAAAGCATCAATCCTTACCTCCATTCCAGCAGAAAGCATAGCACCCCCAAGACCCACCATGCAAGCATAAGCAAAGCCCCCAAAGAGAGACCTTGATCTGCAGTCCATCAAAGACCATTGTTCACCCAACAGTTCAACATTTCAGTCTCTCTCTCTCTAAGAAGGGAGAGAGAAGTGTTACACCTGACAAGCAAACAAATTTAATTTAAGTTTATTTTCTTTACAAAGTCCCATGTCCTATCCCTCATAAGGTTCATTTCACAACATTTGCATGGGAGCCTCAGGCATTTTATACTTTAGTTTCCTCTCATTATTCATAAACTTATATTATTTTGTAATAATAGCAATGATTCAAATGAAGCTGAATTAACCAGAACAAAAGTGATTTCATATTGTTAATATATAATTACACCATTTCTTCATGGTTGATTTAATTGAAGAATTTCTTTCATTTCACTGCAGAAGCTTGTATATTGCTTCTGGGTTGATGCTTGTTGTGTTCTCGTTTGATCTCTGGGTGCACAGCCTCACAGAGAAAAAGTTACGATTTGAGCAGACATAGGAACTAGACATTGAAAAAGAAAAGTAGTGAGAAGGATGGGGTATAGTCTTAGGAAGGACTATAGTGAAGTAGATATTGGACATCTTATTGCCAAAGCTTAATCCCAGCTATATGGGATTATTTAGGATCTCATGCTGGCCCTAACCAGACCATGCCAACAGTGATACCTCAATTGAGCATACTCACCTCAATCTGTCTCTGTTCCATCAGACCATAAGACATAGGAGCAGAATCAGGTTGTTCAGCCTATCAAGTCTGCTCTGCCCATCCGTTAAGGCTGATTTATTTTCCCTCTCACCCCCATTCTTGTGCTTTCTCCCTGTAACCTCTGATGTCTATACTAATCAAGATCCTAGCAACCTCCTCTTTAGACATATTCAATGATTCAACAGCTATTTGCGGCAACGAATTTCACAGATCTGCCACCGTCTGGCTGAAGAAATACTCCTTATCTCTGTTCTAAAGGGATTTTTTATTTTTTTACAGCCAGCACAACTAGCTGGCTGTAAAGCTGTTTATTCTTAAAACACACATTTATATTGCACTTCTAAAATGTCCCAAGGAGTGTTGAGTGAGTGTGATCAGACAAGACCTGCCATTGAGGCACGTGTCAGTGACCAAAACCTTGGTCAAAGGTGCAGGTCTGTGGAGTCAGCATGAGGCAGAAGGATGAAAGAGGGAATTCCAGAGCTCAGGGCAATGGCAGGTAGAGTGATGACTGATGGCAATGTAGAGAGTAAAAGACTGGAAGTGTAGGTGTGTTATGGAACTGGAGAAGTGTAGAGATTCAGGAAGAAAAGTTATTTACTGCGAAGTAATAATTTAATCCAGAGTCTTAGATTAGAGACAATCTATTGACATAGATTGACGTGGGCGACATGCAGTTTTGGACACGCTATTGGGCCCAGCTCTTCTTATCAGCCCGACATGCACTAGGATCCCAACACCCATCCCTCCTGTGTTCCTTGAGTTCGGCTCTGTTCTAGTCAGGCATTGTGTCAGGTTTTGACATTTTCATCCTTGTATACAGGTCCCTAACTCTGCCATCTCCTTCAGCCACCCAACACTTTGTACTTCCCCAGGTTTGCCCTTTGGATTCTCCTTGAATCGCTCCATCAGTAACGGCCATGCCTTCAAAACCCGGGGCCCGCAGCTTTGGAATACCTTCACTAATCTTTATTTCTTTGTTGCTAATTAAAACCTGCTGCTTCAACAGAGATTTGCTCAGCTCCCCGAACATTTCTTTCTGTAGTTGTGCGATGATTGTCCTTTCTTTGATAACCCTTCTATCAACACCTTGAAGTGTTTCTGCCACACTTAAGTGTGCTATATAAATGCAAGTTCTTGTTAAAATGAGAATGTTGAAGGTTCAGCAAAGAGAATGGAAGCTGTTCATTGCCTTTTAAGCTAGAGCAGAATTATTATTGCACAGAAAGGAGCCACTGAACCTACTGAATGCATTCTAGCCCTAAGCAGAGCAATTTATTGAAGATAGTTCCTCGTCTTTCCCACAGTGCTGCAGATTAACATCCCCCGAATACCCATCCTGTTTCTTTCATAAGATCCAATTGGCTCTAATTCCAACACATCAGATCATAAATGTTCTCTTCATAAAAGAAAACTCAACCAATGCACATACAATGTTTTAGAAACCATTTCTTCCCTTCCACCATCAGATTCTGAATGGTCCATGAACCGATGAACACAGCTTCACTATTTTACTGTTTTTGCACTATTTATTTATTGATCTATCTACTTTCTTATTGTGGTTTTTACATACTGTGCTGAAATGCTGCCAAAAGCAATAATTTCATGACATATGTCTGTGATAATAAACCTGATTCTGATTCACTGTGCACGGACAAACAATCTCTTCTTCTTGCTTCCAGATGGCAAGTGACAGCACGGAGACAAGTGAAGCGGGTGAGGAGGAGGAAGATCACGAGGGAGACAACGGCAACAAGGAGCGCATGCCCTTCATCCAGTAAGGAGCGGGCCGAGGTGACCGGTGCAGGGCCAAGAGAAACCCCTCCCACACCCCCCAACCCCAAAGTGGTTTAATTTCTTTTCAGTTGGTCGCTGGAGGAAGGAATGATTTGAGGAAGTGTCCCTGATGCGCCAGCGAACGAATGCTGTCGTACTGTGCTTATTTGTGTTCGTCTGCAATCAGCCAAGCTACAAGCTGAATCATAGTGACCTGAATTACTAAAGTGCCATATCCTTTCCACTGCAGTATTAACGACCAACATTCTGTGTTAAGATCCTCCGAACAAGAAATTCATAGTGTTATGTTTCTACTTATTTTAAAGCGGGAATTGTCCTTTCTTTGTGAATTTATTCCAGTCTTTATTGTGTCCCCATTATTACACTCAAGTACCTTTTTTTCTTTTCTCTTTCTTAGTTTCTTGTGCATGATTCTGTTAACCTATTGGTGCCTGTATTTATTCCTATATACACTGACCAGCAACTGTTCAGTAAGTCAGCACTAAATATTTCCGGACATGCAACTTTTACCAGTACACGTGACAGGAATTCGCTTCTCAACTTGCTTTATCGAGGAAGAGAAAACAGTGCAGGTCTATATGTCAGCTCCAGAGCCTAAATAACGTGAATGGAGGTCTAAATTTGTTCATTTGTTGTATTTGTCGCATTAGTGCTTTTGTTATATTGTGCCTATCAAACATTGTTTACATAAAATGACAAAAAAATAAAAAATAATAATTAGCAATTGAACTCTAGTAAAGTGACGACTTGATTTTCTACAGAGGTGATTTAAGTGACTGGCAAGTACTATATGAGACAGGCCAGATGGCCCAGTCCTGCTCTTATTTCTTATATGTTCTTCTTCCTTCTATGAGACCATAAGTATTCTTATGCAGTACAGTGCAACAGTCTTATTATGTAGCTAGGGTGCCTAAGACCTTTGCACAATACTCTAGTAACTTCATGTATTGCACTGTACTGCTGCTGCTGCAAAAAAACAAATTTCATTATATACATGAGTGATGATAAACCTGATTCTGATATGGGTCTCTATTGTGGACTGAGAGTGGGAAGGGTTCAGGGAGAGGGGAATCGTGTTTGGAAAAGAGAGAGAGGGCAAGGTGAGAGGGCAGGAAACACCAGAGAGAACCAAATCCCTTGCCCGGTGCTGCAAGGCTGTGTGTGGCTGCAGCCATGCTGCCTCACCCACCCCTGGCATTCCTTCTCTGCCACCTGTCCCACACATCTCCCGCAGTGCTTCATCCTCACCGTTCCCAACATCATTTGCTCCCGCCAGATTTACAAACTCGCTCTCCATTCCACTTTGACAAATACAGTAGTGTGCAAAGGTCTTAGGCACCCTAGCTATATAAATGTACCTAAAACCTTTGCACAGTACTGTATCACCGCTGCTATCCGATCTTCAATCCAGGAAAGAACAGTGGTTTAGTTGTACTTTCTTCAAGTTAATATAACCTGCTTGCTGCTCATAACTGAGACGGAGCTAGAAGAAGAGATAAAGAAGCAAAATGCCAATGTGGAGGATTTATATGTAGGAAACACACAGTTATTATCTGAAATTGCCAGAGGGAAATGTTACAAATAACCTGAAATAAAATACCTAATGCATCTTCCCTTTTGTTTTCATCTCTGTTCCTTCATTTCTTTGCCTCATCCAACCTGTTCATCTCGAACTTTCAACAGTATGATGACAGAACATCAACCTTACACCCACTCCACTTCCCTCTCCTCAGACTCAGCATAAATTGCCGCCCATTTATCTAGGTTTGTTCCCCATGCTCTCTTCACCTTTTTTGACTATCATATTCTCCTGAGTGGCAGGGTGGACATATGTCTCTCCCAAAGGAGGTGTAAGCCGCTCCTTTCCTCTGCAAACCTGTATCCTTGGACAAGGTGTAGCACCCGCTTAGCACCACCCCCCCCCCACCCTGATCAGGGCCACATGAAGTCACGGGAGCAGGTGGTGCAACCACGGATAGTCCCTGAAGAGTATTGATAATGGCTGGGGTCACCCATCTTGTAAAGACACTGCCCGGAAGAAGGCAATAACAAACCACTTCTGCAGAAAAATTTGCCAAGAACAATCATGGTCATGGACAGGCCATGATCGCCCACATCATATGGCATGGCACATAATGACGATGCTAATTCTCCTGAGATCTTCTGCACTTCTTTCGCTAAGTAACAGAAGGCGACCACACCCAGTATGCCACATCGGAGATGCGGTCGAGCACCTCCACCAGCCCCTTCCGGTGGTTTCCCAGCCTGGGGGATAGTCCCTTCTTCCGATGGGGCAATAGACCCACACTCGTCCCCCACAGTCAAGTCCTGTCCCTGGCTGCAAGCATCATGAGCCTGTTCTCCAACTCAGCCTCCCAAGGAATCTCTGGCTCGGGGGGTGGGGGGGGGGGGGAACGGACTAAGCACCAGATCCACCAGCGTGCGCAGCTCCCGCCTGAACGTGAGCACAGCCGGCACGCTCCTGGAGCTCTCCTGAACTGCTGCCCGGTATGCCCACAACTGCGATCCCAATTGTGGCAGGTGCTGGCTAATGAGGATGGCAAGCTGAGTAGCCAGGGACTGGTTACTGTGCTTCACCAGCCTAACAGTTTGTGACTGGTCTGTGTTTTGGTAACTCCCAGACGCCTACAGACCTCGCCAAACACCTGCGCCTCGAAGTTGTGCCCCTGGTCCCTGTGGAATTCCTCAGAAGAACTCCCCCATGAGTCCCTCATGGGTGGTGGTTGTGCTCTGGTCTGTGACTGCGTACACCTTTGGACACTTTGTGAAGTAATTCATGGCCAGTTCCCAACATCAGTGCAGAGGAATGGGCCTAAGATGTCCACCCCTACATGCTCCAGCAGGTACTGATGCATTGGCACCCTAGACGAGCCCTTCTGGGACATGGAAGCATTTCAGCAGTGCACGAACAAATCCACAGCCTGCCTGCACCGAGGCCAAAAGAAGCATTCACACAGCTTGCCCAAAGTCTTTGCAACCCTGAAACGGCCAGCCCCCATGAGCCCATGCACCGACCATTGCACTGTGGTGCGGAGACCGGGGAACCAGCCAGGAAGCTGCCACCACCGAACAGCAACGCATCATGTGCCTGCAGCGTGCCCCACTGAGCGTACAAGGCTTTAGTCTCTCGGAGCAGAGTGTGGAGACCTGCTCCCCAGGCCGGCAGCCATCTCCTCATTCAGGCCAGCATGGGATCGCTCACCTGCTCGCTGCGCGGCTGCTGGTCAATGGTGGGGAGGTCTACCTCGCCACCGGCTGCCACTTGCCCCTGGTTCTGCTGCGTTGCGCTGGGGCGCTGTGCTGCACTGTGGTGGGCCATTTTAATACCAGCGGTGGTTGTTGGAGAGCCACGGCTTCAGTGCCGAGGTAGAGTGTTGTCCCCAGGTCCCGCCGGTAATGCAGGACTCCCTGATGTCAGCCAGTCACACCTCATGCTCCACTGTGCTTTCTCCCCACTGCGATGCGCAGCCTCCTCTTCCATCTCACCACCACACAGTCACCGGCGACCATCGCCAGTTGGACAGCCGTCATCGTCCACCCAGGCGGGTTGGCTGGCCCACCACACCATTCACGTGGTAAGCCTTCTCTTCATCCAAATGGCCCACCCAGAGACGCGACAACGGAGAGGTCCTGGGTGGTGCTGCTGCTTTGCATTTCCCGATGGCTGCGCTGGGATGTGATGTGGCACTGGTGCTGGACAGTCCTGAGCCACTTGGCCTGCCTCACCTCACCCGTAGCAGAGATTGCTCTGTGGCACATGGCGGGGTCGGCACAACGCTGGTCAGGCCTGTCTCTCAACCTCCTCCTCTGCCTCGTTAACACAAGCCCGGCTCGCGGCTTGCGGGGTGACACTGAAACGTCTTGGGAGGCCATACTTGCTTCTGCCCTCTCCATCTCAGCCTGCGATGCTGGTGATGTCAGGCGAACGTGCTGCCGAAGGGTGCTCTGGTGTCAGCATCTCTACAAAGGCATGGAGGGCAAGCTGTTCCTGGGCCACGGGAGGGAACTGGGGGTAGTCAAGCTAAGCACAATGGTGGAGATCTGTTGCGAGAGCCCCCAGGTTTTCTCCCACACAGCGCCTCCCGCTACTCAGTTCTTTCCTCATTGCTTCCTCTGATGGCCTCTGCTTGAAGTGCCGCTCCAGCATTGCTACGAGGGCCCTGCAGTCACGCTGCTCAGCCAGCGTTAGGTAGTAGGACATCCCCCTCTTGTGCCGTGCAACGTGTACCGCTGTCTCGGTGGGGCTCCACCCGTTGTGCCACGTGGCAAGTTGGACCTGCGCCAGGTAAGGCTCCAGCTGGCTGGTACCATTGTATCTGGGAGCTGCAGGGTGGACCAGATGATGTTAATAGATGGGGCCCATTGTTCCTCTGCTTTCTCTGGCGGCATTGGTAGTGCCTGCCACAATGCCCTTCCTCCCATGGCTGTTTTGTCTTGGGTTCCCCGGCGCAGGCTGTGAGGGAGGCAGGTGATGTGCTCCGCCGTGTCCCCTAGGTTGGGTTTCCTGGGTATACTCACCCCATCGGGATTCCCTGGGAAGGCATGATGGTGAATTCCCAGGTTCTCCCTCAGGTCAGCATCCTGTCTTCAGGGACCTGGTCCGGGGGTGCGGGGGGGGGGGGTGGAGAGGCACACTGCGGAATATCCCCTGGGTCTTAAGGCACTCCATCCAACGTTATAGCTCTTCAATCTTGCTGTAAATTTGTAATCCCACTCCTGACACCAGTGTGACAAGCATTCGGTCCATGATGACAGACAAAAAGGGCTTGAATATCTCAGCTGCCGGTTTTATTGCGACAAGCACAATAACAGACAGTGCGGCAAGTACATCAGCCAATGCTTCACACACATTTGACACACGATTGTTGAGACAAGAAGGATCATTGCAAAGACACTATTGGCGAGGATCTCAGTCTAAGGGAGACGTGGAAGACTGTGGATCCTCGAAACTGGAGCAAGAAACAACCTGATGGGTGATCAATGTGTCCAGCAGCAACTGTGGGGATAAAAGAAATGTTGATGCTTTGGGTCATAACTGGGTTCTTGATTAGTTAGGGAGTCAAAGTTCAGAAGGAGAAGCCAGAAGTATGATGTTGAGCAGGGTAATAAATCAGTGATGATGGAATTGTGGAGCAGATTCAATGGGCTGAATGGCCTAATTTGCTCCTTTGTCTATGGTCTTATCTCATCATGTTCTTTCTCTCACCCCCTCCCTCCATCGCCACCATAAACCACAGCTGCTGATCGACCCACTGAGTTCTTCCAGTAGGTTTTTATTTAAACAGTCCAAGGTCCTACTGTCACTGGTCACTGAGGGGCTGGGCTCTGCGTCAACGTCACTGCCCTTCAAACCTTTTCTGGATAAGCTGGAGAGGAAACATGAATGCTGTTCCTGCTCTTCGGGAGATTGCTTTGGTATTGGTTTATAATTCTCACATGTACCAAGGTAGAATAAAAAGCTTGCCTTGCATGCTGTCCCTACAGATCAAATCATTGCACTGTGCTTTGAAGTAAAAGAATAAAAAATGCAAATAAAGTATAAAAGCTACAGAGAAAGTGCATTTCAGACGAACACGTTCCTGGGCCTGTGTTGATATCTTCACTCATCTCAACACTGAACTGATTCCACAAACTACAGGGGATGTATGTATGAGGGCATGGGATGTATCCCGGATGTAGGTGGGGAGGGACTGAACTATGGGTGACAAAATGGAGTCCAGGTAGGCTTTTTGCATCAATACAAAAAGCAAATTGTACAACTACTACCAATAACAAATTATACATAAATAACACTGAGAACATAAGCCATAGAGTTGTTGGACGAGAGTCCATAGGTTGTGGAATCAGTTCTGAGTTGAGGTGAGTGAAGTTAGGCACACTGGTTCAGGAGGCTGATGGTTGAAGGGTGGTAACTGTTAACTGCTCACTTACTGTCAGTGTTCACTACAAGACAGTGTGGAGAAACAGTGCCAAACAGCATTATTGCAAACAAAAACATAATTGGAGACAGGTCCATGGTAGTGCCAGAGGTTCCACTGCTGGGCTACGCTTGGGGGTTTTCAGGTCGGTTCAACAACATGACCGTTGTAGGAACTCAAACATGAGAAAATCTGTGGACATTGGAAATCCAAGCAACACACACAAAATGCTGGAGGAACTCAGCAGGTCAGGCAGCAACTACAGAAATGATCAGAACATGATGAATGGTCTCAGCCTGAAACGTCGACTGTTTACTCTTTTTCATAGATGCTGCCTGGCATGATTATAGGAAAGTAGCCGTTCCTGAACCTGGTGGAGTGGCACACTATCAAGTTCTGTGACTCTTGCTAATGAATATTTGATATTCTCTGGAAGCAGTAAATGAATTGATATGTTGGGTACAGGATACTATTTGGAAGACACTGATGAGCTGTCCTTTCGAACCATGGGAGTACAGTGGGATGTACCACTGGCACTTGTCTCAGACGTTTGGCGCAACTGAATGGCCCACTGAATCACTTCAGGGTGGTGGTTCTGAGTCAGAACCACGTCCGTGAATCCCGAGTCACATGTGGACTGGTCCACGTGCAAAGTTTAAAGTAAATTTATTATCAAAGTGAGTATATATTACCAAACATTGGAGGAAATCAGCAGGTCAGGCAGCATCTATGGAAATAAACAAACAGTCAATGTTTTGGGCTGAGACCATTCTTCAGGACTGAAAAGGAAGGGGAAAGACTCCAGAATGTATATTACCATATACTGCCTAGAGATTCATTCTCTGACAGGCATTCACAGAAGGAATAGAGAATACAATCGAATTTACAAAAACTATTCATTATCTAAATAAGGACTGACAAACAACTAATTTGTAAATAAAAATACAATACTGTAGCGCTCCTGGGAGGGGTCCTGGTCGATGGCTTGCTCCCAGCATTCCGACTGGCCAGCACTATTTATTGTTGATGTTTTAAAATGCTTTTGTAGGATAATGTTGGGATGTTCAGATTCATTTATTGCTACATTTTAGCTCAGGTTATACACTCATTCGCTTGGGTGTTTGTAGGTCAACCTGACTGTAACCAAGGTGTGTGATAATCACCTCCTCTGTCTATACGTGAATGAGTAGGTTCTTTTCCCGGGTCATAGTGCCCGATCTGTTTCTGTGCTTGTCACAATGAAGCCTCACTACACATTGCCTCTGTTTGTAAACCAGCTACCTCATCTTCAGCACTATCATTCAGCTTTCCTATGATACTTCTTGCATTGAAATATACGCAGCATAGGATAGTAGTCGCATCATGCTCAACCTTTTGCTTCATAACTTTGTCAGAGGTCTTACTAACATCTGCCTCAACAACCATCTCACGAACTATTCTGGCAATCTGGTTCTCATCCCCTTTGCAAATCTAGTTTCAAACCCCATCGTGCAACATTAACAAACCTTCCCGCTAAGATATTAGACCCCTCCAGTTCAAGTGCAAACCATCCCTTCTGTACAGGTTTCACCTTCCCTGGAAGAGAGCCAAAGATCCAAACACCTTATGCCCACCTTTCTACACCAACTCCTTAGCCACCTATTAAACTGTATAACCTTCCTAATTCAGTTCTCACTAGCACGTGGCATGGGTAGCAATCCTGAGATCACAACCCAGGAGATCCTGCCCTTTAACTTAGCACCTAACTCCCTGAACTCCCTCTGCAGAACCTTATTACTCGTCCTACCTATGCCATTGGTTCCTACATGAACCATGACTTCTGGCTGGTCACCCTAACACTGAAGAATGCTGAGGACTAGGTCTTTGATATCCCGGGAAGCAACATGCCATTCGGGAATCTTGTTCTTGCCGACAGTACCTCCTGTCCATCCCTAACTAAAAACCCCTTATCACCAGAGCACGCCTGTTCTCCCCCTTCCCTTCTGAGTCACAGAGCAGACTCAGTGCCAGAGACCCGACCACTGTGACTTTCCTCTGTTGGATCAACCCCCTGACGGTATCCAAAGTGATATACCTGTATTTGAGGGGATGGACACAGGGGATCTCTGCAGTGGCTCCTTAACCCCTTTCCCCTTCTTGACTGTCACCCAGTTTCCTGTGTCCTACCTCTGTATATGTCCTATCACCCCTTCAGCCTGCTGAATAATCTGGAGTTCATCCAAGTCCAGCTCCAACTTCTTAACACTGTTTGGTAGAAGCTGCAGCTGGATACACTTCTCCCAGTTGTAGTCATCAGGGACACTGGAGGTCTCCCTGATTTCTCACATCCCATAAGAGGAGCATTCCACCATCTTGCCTGGGACCTCTACTGTCGTAGCTTAGCAGATATAAAGAAGGAGAAAAAAGAACTTAACCACAAGCTTTTCTTTGCTTTCTCTGATTAAAGCCTCTCTTCTCTAAAGCTTCAAAGAGCTAAAACCTCAAGATCACTACTCTGACTCTGCCCACTCAGATGACAACCACTGTGACAATGGCCACTGTGCTGGCCCCTGCTTCCCTTCAATTTTCACTTGCTAATCAATCCCAATGTGGATTAGTTGCTGGTCAGAGTTCTTCTTATCTGTAGTGACCTGCTGCTCCCTTTTCTACTCAAACAGTGGAGCTGAGTGAAATCCCCTCCTCTCGTAACTTCCGATGTCTGGATTGGTCGCTGATCAGAGATTGGGTCTTGGGACTAAAGAATCTGTGCTGGTCATCAGAATGACAGCATTGGAGATAACACATTGTGCAAAAGAAAAATCATATAATTCATAAAAGTGAAAGTATTACAGGAGATGCAAAATCTACCACACTGATTGAATGTGTGGGTGAAAGTGAAGGAGCAGGATTGCTAGACAGTTTAGCTAGGGAGAAACCTTTACCCTTTGCAGGCATGTCCAGTTGCCAGAGTTTGTAGGTTGATGGTAAGGGTAGGAGATGCAGGGGGATTTGAGGAAAAATTATTTTCATCCGGAGCATGGTTACATACTGAAGAGCACACTGTGAGGGTGTAGTGGAGACAGGCACTTGCGTACACACATCATGAGTTTCAGATAAGCTCTCGAAATACGTAGGGTATGGAAGACCATGTACTGGGAAATGGGATTTGTATAGAGAGATATTTGATGACCAACCTGTTCTGTGCTGTTTGACTCTTTGATTCATCAACATCATGGAAGCAGTTCAGCAGGACTTAGGTGAAAATATTAGGAAAGAAGTGAATCAGTTAATGTTGAATAATTTCAGAAGTTGACCCTGTGATATCTCTTTTAAATCTCTTGCCTCTGACCTTAAGCTTACATCCTCCTGTTTTTAGCAGCCCCTTCAAAGCTCCTACTTTCAAAAGGCTATGTGTGTTGCTTTGGATTTCCAGCATCTGCAGAATATCTCATGTTTATTATGTGCCTTCAAACTGTCTTTGTCCTTCATGACTTTATATCTCTAATGGTCATCCTGCAATCTCCTATATCAAATCAAATCAAGATTAATTATCATTCAACCATAGTAGATACAGTGAATGAAAGGATGTTCTCTGGGGCCAAGGTGCAAAAACAAATAAAATAGCACATCCAAAATAGCAATCAAAGAAACATATTCATGCAAAAAAAAAAATACATATATGCTGTTTCGTCCAAGATCCTCAACGACATATCCTGCAATATTCCAGGGAATAAAGTCCTTAAAACCACTTTTTGTAACTCAGACCCCGCAAGTCCAGGCCACGTCAAATTTATCATCTTCTGTCTCTCAGGATCCTGGTGCAGCTGCGCCTTACTTGATGAGATCTGACATAGACTGGGGAATGGAAAAAAGAGAGAAGAGGGGAGAGCAGAGAAATTACCTGCAGTTAGAGAAATCAGTATTCATGCATCAGGTTGGAGACTACGCAGACAGAATATGAGGTGTTGCTCCTCCAACCTGTGAATGGTCTCATTGCGGCGGTAGAGGCGGCCATGGATCAATATGTCAGAATAGGATTTATTTATTTATTTATTGAGGTACAGCAAGGAATTGGCCCTTCAGGCCCTTCGAGCAACCTCTGATTTAATCCTAGCCTAATCATGGGACAATTTACCATGACTAATTAGCCTATTAACCGGTATGTCTTTTGGGGCCGTGGGACGTAACCAGAACACCTGGAGGAAACCCACGCAGTCATGGGGAGAACGTACAGGTAGCTGTGGGAAATGGAAGTCAAATTGAATTGGGTGGCCACTGGGAAATCCTGTCTCTTGTGGCAGATGGAGTGAAGGTGTCGATGAAGTGGTCCCCCAATCTACATCAGGTCTCACTGATATAGAGGAAACTGCACCAGGAGCACCAGATACAGTAGATGACCACAACAGACCTGCAGGTGAAGTGTCACCCCACCTGGAAAACTGTTTAGGGCCCTGAATAGTGTAGGGGAGGAGGTATAGGGGCAGGTGTGACACTTATCAAGCTTGCAGCAATAAGTGCCAGGAGGGAGATCAGTTGAGAGAGATGAGTGGACAAGGGAGTCACGTAGAGAGCAATCCCTGTGGATAGCGAGAGTCATGGAGAAGGACAGATATTTTTAGTGGTAGGATCCCTTTGAAGATGTGCTGGATATGGAGGCTAAAGATTTGTTGATTATGTAAATATTTCACTATCATCATCTACCATTTATTAGCTTTATACCATACCAGATTCTATATAAAAGTGTTGGCTATCCAGCAAGAGGAAGAGAAGAGCTTTCTTCACTCAGAGAGCTGTGAGACTCTGGAATTCCCCAGAGGACAAATGTTTCTCAGTCACTGAGTGTGTTTAAGACTGAGATCCATAGGTGGATGCTATAGAAACTAAGAAACTCATGGATCAGGTAGGGAAAGTGGACTTGATCTCCAGTATTGGCCACCATTGTATAGACCAAGGTCAGAACCCTACGGTCTGTTCCTGTTCCTATTTCATATGAACAGAGTGAAGGGGATAGTCAAAGTTTCAGACTATGACCAGGATTGAGTGTGTGGATGGAAGGTAGCCAGTATAAAGTTCCAAAACATCAACTGTCCCAGATGCTGCTTGAACCATTGGGTTTGAACAACACACAAAATGCTGGAAGAACTCAGCAGGTCCAGGCAGCATAAAAGGAGAGGAATAAATAGTCCATGTCTCCGGCCAAAATCCTTCATCAGGATTCCAACAGTTTTTTTTTTTATTTTTTGCTCCAGATTCCAGCATCTTGTCCTTTCCATTCCTTTGGATTTTTACTGTTGATGAAACACATCCAACTGGAATTTTTAAAGGGAATCAATTATTTGATTTTATTTAGAGATATTCATTTCATACATGGTATTTGCTAAATATTAGATGGCTGATTATACTAATGAAATAGGGAGCTAAGATGGTGAAATATTGGAGAGCTTATATCAAAGGCAAACTTCAATAACATGGTCGTCTTTCATTAACTTTTGGAGTACTGTTGGACACAAAAAGTTCAAATGATGAGCTGCCTCCTGTTCTTTAATTCTCAAAGTTCCCTGAGTTATTTGCTTCAGATATTTTGAAGAGTTTAGCTTCCACATCATAAACACAGTTAAACAGCCAAAATGGCCCCATTGCCACATAAAGAAGTTAATCTGGAAATCATTGTGTAAGTAAAATTGACAAAAGTTGCCTTTGAGTGAGGACTTGCAGAGTCAGATGGTGTATTAGTATCGTATCAGTAAGCTGCTCAGAGAACCACTGTATCATCCAGCATGGGAATAGGTCCTTTGATTTCACACCAACCCTGAAGCACCCTTTACACTGATTCTACACTAATGTAATCTTATTCTCCATACATTTGTATCAAATCTCTTCAGATTCTTCCACCAACCTACACACTAGGTGGTCAGTTAACCTACCAACCCACATGTGATTTAACCTGAGCATTTGGAGGAGTGTGTGCGAGCACCTGAACTCAGGATCGAACCCAAGTTGCAGGAGTTGTGAGGCAGCATCTCTGTTGGACTAGGTTTTGTTTTGTAGTGTTGTCCGTCTGGAGTTTAGCCTTATAGTGATTAGCTCCTGGTAGGGACACCCATGATGCGTTAAGGTCAAAAAGGAGGTTCCAAACAAAGAGCGATCTATGACCTCAACGATAGAGCTGGTAGAATATGATGACACATCACAATGGCAGTGAAAGGGGAGGAAGGCTGCATCAGTGAACCATTCATCTTGTATTCCATACCACTGGACCCCAATCCCGATCTGTTTAGGACCATGTCGTACCTGCCCGCGTATCAGCTCCCTATGTTACCCAAAGTCATGCACAGGCATTTTCCACTAAGACTAAGCCCAGGATCCATGGGATTGGGCTTACATAGGGCAACTGAAAGAGGAGAAGGGTGGTTACTCTTGCCCACAGTGAACCAGAATATGTGGATCTCAGATCAGCCTTTCCTCCAAGAGGACCACAACCTTGTTGTGGTGTGGTGGCTTGGGTGCCACAATAACTCAGAGATCAATGCTGGCTGGTATCAGGTCCTTATGCTTTGTCTCTTGGTAGGGTCACCCATGCCAAACAGGTCGAAGGGTAGAGGCCAGAATAAGAGAACTCCACTGATCCTCCAGGTTCGGGGAGATTCAGCTCAGGGCTAACAACCCTGACTAGTCAAACAAATCTGTTATGGAAACAGCATCCGTGTGACGGCATTCCCAAGTCTCCAGCTGGGACAGTAACGAAAACCGAGAGGTGGCTATTGGTACGATAAAGGATGCCCTGAATACTGTCAAGATGGCCAAGGACAGACAGAGATGGAGGACATTCATTGGTGCCCTAAATGCCAGCAAGAGTAATAGGCAGTAAGTAAAGATTAACCTCTACAGCCACGTGAAGATCCACTAATAGACAACCCTTTAGGAGAATATCATACTTGACTCGAGTGATTGCACTACTCTGCAGAGGGACACTTTCTGCACTGTGGACTACATTGCTTTGGAGTTGACCGAATTCCTATCTCAGTAAGTCAGTGTCATCTTCCAGCTTCCAGTACCGTTTCCACAATATTTGTCTCAGAATTTGTTTGCTTGGCAGTGGAAGACAGGATAGGATCTGGAATGTTTACCTGCCATCTCTAGATGAAGTGTTAAATTGTAATTAGCTGCAGCTCATCACAAGGCTCCTTTACCGTAGAACTAGCAGATGATGGGTTCAAGCCCAATTTCAGGGGATTGTCTGATAAACTGGGGCAGCACAGCGGCATAGTGCTTAGTGTAATGCTTCATAATATCAGTCACTTGGGTTCAACTATCATCTCTGTCTGGGAGGAGCTATCAAGGAGTTTGTACATTTTCCCCATGACCGCATGCATTTTCTCTGGGTCCTTTTGTTTCCTCCTACATCCCAAAGATGTATAGGTTAGTAGGTTAATTTGTCCTTTGGCTGTAATGGTTGGGCTGGAAGGGGGCTGTTACCGTGCTCTATCTCTAAATAAATAAAAATTAAACTTTTGATGACATTTCCTGTGCATTACTGAGAGAAGAAAATCAGTGAGGAGGTACAGCAACCTAAAGATCCACACTCAGTGTTTCCAGAACAGCTTTTTCCCCTCCGCCATCAGATTTCTGAATGGACAATGAACATGATGTCAATATTCCTTTTTCTCCCTCTCTGTCCCCCTCTGTAACTGCACCAGTCCAATGAAATAATGGCCACGCAACATACAGATGTCCTTGAAGGTTTATTTTTATTTCTCTCTCTCTTTCTTCAGTAAACACCATGAAAACTACAAGAAAATAAAGGACATAAAAGTTTGAAACGTACATCTCTCAGTCTTTTAAAGTCTCTCAAGCTAGTGTCCACCGATAAACAGGCCCAAACACGTTAACACGTCAGTAGTGTGTTGAAATCAAATAAATCACTAAAACATATCACACTGTTCATATAAAGGCACCTCAACAACATTATATAAAACAAATTAAGAAAAACAATTACCATTTGCGCCTCTTGGACCACAAGCAGAATGAGGTTATTTTAGAGCCATATGTCTTTCTCTGCCTCCATGTTGGTTCTGACCCATAATGCCACAGTCATGCTTTCATTAAACTTTGGTCATGTGACCCATTAAACTCTGGTCATATGACCTGTTAAACTCTGCATTAAATAAACCTTACATAAAATATTTTAAGGTGATAAATTAATCATGAATTTATGACAAAAACATATAAAATATACATCTCAATGAAACATGTCCCTGAGCCAGTTTCTCTCTCTCTCTCTCTCTCTCTCTCTCTCTCTCTCCCTCCCTCCAGTATCTATCTATCTGATTTATCTATCTGTATGTCTCTATATCTAGTTATTTATTGCAACTTAAAATAATTTATATGTCTAACACTGCACTGCTGCCACAAAACAACAAATTTCACAACATCCTGCAGGTCAGTGACATTAAAGCTGATTCTGGTTTGGATTCTAATCCTGAATCTGAGTATGGCGATATACTGTCGCTGCGCCTGTTCTGACAGGCGGATATTTGAGTTTAGTTGTTACTAATCAGTAGGGTTATTGCTGGTAAACAACAGGAATTCTGCAGATGCTGGAAATTCAAGCAACACACATCAAAGTTGCTGGTGAACGCAGCAGGCCAAGCAGCATCTGTAGGAAGAGGTGCAGTTGACATTTCAGGCCGAGACCATGCACGCATGCAGAACTCGTTGACTTTATTAACTTTGCCTCCAACTTTCACCCTGCCCTCAAGTTTACCTGGTCCATTTCCGACACCTCCCTCCCCTTTCTAGATCTTTCTGTCTCTGTCTCTGGAGACAGCTTATCCACTGATGTCTACTATAAGCCTACTGACTCTCATATCTATCTGGACTATTCCTCTTCTCACCCTGTCTCTTGCAAAAACGCCATTCCCTTCTCACAATTCCTCCGTCTCCGCCTCATCTGCTCTCAGGATGAGGCTTTTCATTCTAGGACGAGGGAGATGTCTTCCTTTTTTAAAGAAAGGGGCTTCCCTTCCTCCACTATCAACTCTGCTCTTAAACGCATCTCCCTCATTTCACGTACATCTGCTCTCACTCCATCCTCCCGCCACCCCACTAGGAATAGGGTTCCCCTGGTCCTCACCTACCACCCCACCAGCCTCCGGGTCCAACATATTATTCTCCGTAACTTCCGCCACCTCCAACGGGATCCCACCACTAAGCACATCTTTCCCTCCCCCCCTCTCTCTGCATTCCGCAGGGATCGCTCCCTACACAACTCCCTTGTCCATTCGTCCCCCCCCATCCCTCCCCACTGATCTCCCTCCTGGCACTTATCCGTGTAAGCGGAACAAGTGCTACACATGCCCTTACACTTCCTCCCTTACCACCATTCAGGGCCCCAAACAGTCCTTCCAGGTGAGGCAACACTTCACCTGTGAATCGACTGGGGTGATATACTGCGTCCGGTACTCCCGATGTGGCCTTTTATATATTGGCGAGACCCGACGCAGACTGGGAGACCACTTTGCTGAACATTACGCTCTGTCCGCCAGAGAAAGCAGGATCTCCCAGTGGCCACACATTTTAATTCCACATCCCATTCCCATTCTGACATGTCTATCCACGGCCTCCTCTACTGTAAAGATGAAGCCACACTCAGGTTGGAGGAACAACACCTTATATTCCGTCTGGGTAGCCTCCAACCTGATGGCATAAACATCAACTTCTCTAACTTCCGCTAGGCCCCACCTCCCCCTCGTACCCCATCTGTTACTTATTTTTATGCACACATTCTTTCTCTCACTCTCCTTTTTCTCCCTCTGTCCCTCTGAATATACCTCTTGCCCATCCTCTGGGTCCCCCCCCCCCCGTCTTTCTTCCCGGACCTCCTGTCCCATGATCCTCTTGTATCCCCTTTTGCCTATCACCTGTCCAGCTCTTGGCTCCATCCCTCCCCCTCCTGTCTTCTCCTATCATTTTGGATCTCCCCCTCCCCCTCCCACTTTCAAATCCCTTACTCACTCTTCCTTCAGTTAGTCCTGACGAAGGGTCTCAGCCTGAAACGTCGACTGCACCTCTTCCTACAGATGCTGCTTGGCCTGCTGCGTTCACCAGCAACTTTGATGTGTGTTGCTTGGGTTATTGCTGGTGTTTGCCGTTATCTGACTCTTGCAAAAAGACCTTGCAAGACCAGGTGTAAATTCAGTGCCTCATTTACAGACTATCCACTCTCTGTGTGCAAGGTCCATCTTGAGCTTCTAGTTGCGTAGCATTTCAATTTTCTGTCTCACTCCCCCTCCAACCTGTCATGTGAAGTGAACTCAAAAGAGAAGAACAGCGCCTCATTTCTTCTCATGTTGCCTTCAACCCAATGGTATGAAACAGATTTTTCCAGCTTCACATAATCCATCACCCCCTGATTTCCATTCCCATTCCCATAGGTTCTCTCACCCTTTGTTCAGCTTTAACATCCCTCTTCCTACTCCCTACCTGGCTCCTTCTGCCAATTGTTCAAAAACTCATCTGGTGCCAACTGTCACCTACCAGCTACTGTCCTTTTCTGCCGCCTCTACATTCCAATATTTCATCCATCTTTCCTCAAAAATCCCATCCAGTCCTAATACAGGTCATAACCCAAAACATCAACACATCCCTTTGGCCTTCACAGATGCTGCTTGACCAGCTGAGTACTTCCAGCAGTCAAACCATAGACCATAAGACATAGGGGAAGAATTAGGCCATTCAGCCCGTTGAGTCTGCTCTGCTATTCCGTCATGGCTAACTTATTATCCCCCTCAACCTCATTCCCTTGCCTTCTCTCTCTAAACTTTGACACTGGGACTAATCAAAGACCTATCCACCTCCATTTTAAATATACCCAGTGACTTGGCCTAAACAACTAGCTGTGGTAGTGAATTCCACAGATTCATCACCCTCTGGATGAAGAAATTCCTCCTCATATCTGTTCCAAAGGATATCCTAGAATTCTGAGGCTGTGCTCCCTGGTCTATAGGAAACATCCTCTCCAAATCAGTATTCGATAGGTTTTAATGAGGTACCCCTCCTTCTCCTAAGCTCCTCATATGTTAACACTTTCACTGCCGTGATCATTCTAGTGAAACTCATCTGGACCCTATGCAATGGCAGCATTTCCTTTCTTAGATGATGGGTTGATGAGGTCCATTTTATTGCTTGCCCCCTTCCCTTTCTCCTCAGGTCTATGCTTTCCTACCAGATTCTTTCCTTTCCAGTCCTTTACCCTTCCTACATACCTTCGAGCTATTCTCCTTGCCTCACCCCACCTTCTTACTCTGACATCTTCCTTTCCAGATCTGAAGAACGGTCTTGGCCCGAAACGTCGACTGATATTCATTTCCATAGATGCTGACTGACCTGCTAAGTTCCTCGGGCATCTTGTGCGCGTTGCTCTGCATTTCCAGCATCTGAGGAACCTCTTGTGTTTATAGTTAGTTTGTTAGTCTTTATTGTGTAGTTACAATGTAGCTTGTGGGTGCTTGCTGTGAATGCATTGACTGCCATGTTTCTTATATATCAAAAGTGACAAAATTCCAAACGTATCTCTTTGGCCTAAAAGCAATTTGGACATGGTTCAGCATGGACTAGATGGGCCAAAGGGCCTGTTTCTGTGCTATACCTTTCTATGACTCTACATCCCAATCCTTCGAAATGCAAGACTCTTTATGTTTTATTCCTTTGTCAGGATTATGATGACTAAGATTATGAAGACACGTAGTCCTCTTTTATTGTCATTTAGTAATACATGCATTAAGAAATGATACATTATTTCCTCCATTGTAATATCACAAAACACAGGACAAAATAAGACTGAAAAAACTGACAAAATCACACAATTATAACATATAGTTACAAACAGTGTAACAATACCATAACTTGATGAAGAAGACCGCGTGAGCACAGTAAAGTTCCAAGTTTCTCAAATATCCCACATTTCACGCAAACGGGAGAAGGAAGAAAAACTCTCCCTGCCATGCCGACCACAGTCCAACTCTGAGTCATCCGAAAACTTCGAGCTCTGATCAGCTCTCCGACACCGAGTACTGAGCACCATCTCTGTCTGAACAATTCGACCTCCTTCTCGGTTGCCAAAAGCAGGCAAGGCCGGGGATTTTGAGGCCTACCTTCCGAAATGTTCCCGACCGTAGTAACGACAGCAGCGAACGGGCGTTTCAGAAATTTCTCCAGATGTTCCTCTGTGCTTTCACGTCCATTCTCCATCAAATCAGAATTAGGAATCTGCATCACCGCTTCATCCATTTCTTAGCCACAGTTTTGTGGAAAATGAGTGACTTGTTGCCATGGAATCAATAAGGTTAAATTCAGCAGTTGTGTGGTCCCAGTGGGAAGCTGGTATTAAAGGTTATGTGGGTTAACAGTAAAATCTGACACAATATCACGATTCCCTGGACTGCTTTCCTCCTGAGTGTGACTCACCACAAGGAACACAAAATTGATGAATATACTCTTTGGTGCAGCAGCATTTGCTAATATAATTTGTCATGCATTCCTTTGCCCCTGAATATGCAATTGTTTCTGGGGCCTCTTAGAGTCATAGAGTCGGAGTGTACTCCAGCACAGGGAAATGGACCAGCCAAGATGAAATGGCGGAGCATATTCGATGGGCCCCATGTCCTAATTCTGCTCCTATATCTTATAGTCTTATGGTCTTCTGCCATTAGTTCGTTCCATACACCCCATCCCCTGAGTTCCCCCTCAGGTTCCCTTTCAATATTTAATCTTTCACCCAAAACCCACGTCCTCTATTTCTAATCTTATCCAACCTCAGTGGAAAAAATCCTGCTTTCATTAAGCCCCTCATGATTTGTATATGTCGTTCAAATCTCCCCAGAGAATGAAGTTCTGGACTTACCTAAGTCTACGTCCTCAAGTCCTGGCAACATCCTTGTAAATTTTCTCTGTACTCTTTCTTATAACAATCCGTAACTTCCATCTCAGAAAAAAAAACATGAGAAAATGATGTTGACATGTTGACCATTGCTTCCAGTATCCCACAGGAATTGCAAAGCAGCTGGTTTTTAACACATTGTTCCTACCTATTTGAACATAGAATATTACAGCAGAGTACAGGCCTACGTTCCATTGACCCTTTAACCACACTAAGATCAATCTAACACTTACCTCCCACATAGCCCTCTATTTTTCTGTCATCCACATACCTAAATGTCCCGCCAGTATCTGCCTCAACCACTAACCCTGGCAGTATGTTCCAAGCACCTCACACTCTCTGTTTTAAAAACTTACCTTTAACATCCCCCTATACTTTCTTCAAAACACCTTAAAATTATGCCCCCTCAATATTCAAAGTTCATTTTTTTTTCTTCTAAGTGCATATATGAGATTCACTTTCTTGTGGCAATTACGGTAAATAAAAAGACAAAAAACAGGAATGATAATAAAAGACAAATAAGCAGTAAATATTGAGAACATGAGGTGAAGAGTCCTTGAAAGTGAGTCCTCAGTATGTTGGAAGAGTTCAGTGTTGGGGGTGAGCATTAGTTATTTTCCTAGGGAAAGTTGTCTGGCTGTCCGCTCAGTCAATGTCTCTTATCATTTTCTACATCTCCATTAAGTCACCTCTCATCCCCCTTTGCTCCAAGCTTTCTCAACCTAAGACAGCCCTTCAAATACTGGCAGCATCCTAGTAAATCTCCTTTGTACCCTCTATAAAGCTTCCACATCCTTCCTACAATGAAATGCCTAGAACTGAACACAATATTTCAAGTGCAATCTAACCAAGGTTTATATAATTGGATTGGGAAGTTTTCTCATGAAACTGTATATTACTATTTCCTACTCCAATTTATCATAAACAAGAATTTTTCAGAAGAAAGAATTTCATTTCAGATATGAAAGTAATCTATCATCATTCGTAGTCCTGTCTTCTATGCCTCCAAAGCAGATTTATTTATACGTGAGGTGTAATAGTCAAGCTGAGGCAGTTATTAGGTAAAAATAAGGGGAGGAACTAAGGACGTTCAGGATACGGGAGGTGGGCTGCCATTAGGGCTGTAGGCACAGACCATTAAGATGCAGTCGGAAAGGTTAACTTTGACAGATTTGGATGGGAATTTTATCATGCATGTAGTGCCGAGCCACTAGGGGTGAGAACACAATTTAAAGGAAAATCTGATAAGTATTAAGAAATAATCAGGAAGATGTACATTGATGAAGTGGAAACTGACATGAGAGTGGACACAATGTGCTGCAGTTTCAGCATTAGCATAATGGCTTGAATAGATTGAATAGATCCCTTCTCTACCATAATTACTGTGACATTGCAGAGCCAATAAGCTGGAAGTGATTTGGTGAATCTTAAACAGCAATAATATTTTTGCTATTCAAGAGCAAAAGAGCATGACTCAATGGAGTTTATGGACATGACAACATCCCTTCTCCACCTCGCTTTGTCCTCCTTTTCCTCCTCCTCCTCCCTGCCCTCCTTTTCCTCCTCCTCCTACTTGTCCTCACCCTCTCCCTCTGCTTCCCTTCCTTCCTTCCTCCATCCCTTACTCCCTCACTCACTTAATTCTCATCATCTCATTCCCCAAGGTTTAATCACATCTTCCTACATAAGGATGACCAAAACTGAACAAAAAAGAACAGAAATGTCTTGCAACAACTGCAGCATGGTAGCGTAGTAGTTAGCACAATAATTTACGGTACCATCGATCTGAGTTCAATTCCTGCCGCTGCCTGTAAGGAGTTTCTCCCCATGAACGCATGGGTTTTCTCCGGGTGATTTTCTTCCACGGTCCAAAGACATATTGGATGGTACTGGATACTCAATTTAATTAATTATTGTAAATTGTCCTCTGATTAGACTAGGAGTAAAATCGAAGGACTGCTGGGTGGTGTGTCTCGAAGAACTGGAAGGGCCTGTATGCCAATAAAATAATAAAATTAAATTGAAAAAATAACTTCCCAACTTCAGTATTCAGCACTCCATGAAAGAATAATTTGCAGCTCCATAGGGCAAGAGTAGGTGACTGACAAGATTGCTCTACTGGGAGCTGGCATGACCTTGATGGAATGATTGGCCTCCTTCTGTGGCATATCAATTTCATGATCCTCTAGGCACCAGAGAATTTGATCCCACTGTAGACAGCAATTTGAAATCATGTTATCTGAAGACAATTGATAGGCATGATTTGGACCGTGTCAGAGAAATTACCTGTTTGCACTGAGCACATCCTGCGTTCCATGAAACGGAAATGAGTTTATGCAACAACATTACTGCTTAAGTGGCCACTGTCAGCAATTTGTCACTTGAATAATTAGTCTCATCGATCATTTGCATATAAATGCAAATCATGTTGTACCTGAAGATTGAAAATTGCCTCTGACGGATATGTAAACACTTTGCACATATAAATCAGCCATGGATTGGATCAAGAATACATTTTGTTTGGAGTACATTTCAGTAAATGTACTTACTTTTTTCCCTTTCCATTGCCATCAGCAATTTACAAATGAAGAAAATTGGAATTCAGGCCCTTAGAGCTTTCTCAATTGCATGGACTACTTTGTTTCTTATGTTTGTATGAAATCAAATCAGTAAATAATCTTGTTGGAGCTAAACAGAAGTGGCATTTTGGGTCGATGAACTTTCATTAATGCTGTTAATTTTAGCTGCGTTTTCTGCATCCACTGTATTTCCCTTCTTATTTTTTTTTAAATGAGTGGATATATTAAGGATGTTTGCTGCCCAACTCTAGTTGCTTTCAAGAGAAATCAAGTGTATGTAGTGTTTCTCTGGAGGGAAACAAAATCAGAGAGGGGCTTGTTGCTCAAATCTCAGCAAGGCAGCTGGGAGAGGTTAAGCAATATTAACAAATAAATTAGGAATAAAACAGAACAGGCTTTTTCTTCAGCTCTTTTACTTCTTCTGCCTATCACCTACCAGCTTGTACTTCTCTCACCCACACACCTTCCCCTTCACCCGGTCTCACCTATCACCTGCCAGCTTGTACTTCTCTCACCCACACACCTTCCCCTTCACCTAGTCTCACCTATCATCTGCCAGCTTGTACTCTTCCCCCTCTCCACCCCGCCCCCCCCAGCTTCCTATTCTGGCTTCTGTGAAGGGTTCTGTCCCAAAATGTTGACTTTTAATTCCTCTCCCTAGATGCTGCCTGGCATGCCGAGTTCCTCCAGCACTTCCGGTGCATTGCTCCAAAGTAGTTGGTAGTTGTGACACAAAGGTCGAGGGTGTTGCGGATAGTGTGGAGGGCTGTCAGAGGTTACAATGGGACATTGATAGGATGCAAAACTGGGCTGAGAAGTAGCAGGTGGAGTTCAACCCAGATAAGTGTGAGGTGGTTCATTTTGGTAGGTCAAATATGACGACAGAATATAATATTAATGGTAAGACTCTTAGCAGTGTGGAAGGTCACAGGGATCTTGGGGTCCAAGTTCATAGGACACTCAAATTTGTTGCGCAGGTAGACTCTGTGGTTAAGAAAGCATATGGTGCATTGGCCTTCATCAATCATGGGATTGGATTTAGGAGCCAAGAGGTAATTTGCAGCTATATAGGACCCCACTTGGAGTACTGTGCTCAGTTCTGGTTGCCTCACTATAGGAAGGATGTGGAAACCATAGAAAGGGTGCAGAGGAGATTTACAAGGATGTTGCCTGGATTGGGGAGCATGCCTTATGCGAATAGGTTGAGCAAACTCAGCCTTTTTTCCTCAGAGCAACGGAGGATGAGAGGTGACCTCATAGACGTGTATAAGATGACGAGAGGCATTGATCGTGTGGATAGTCAGAGGCTTTTTCCCGGAGCTGAAATGGTTAGCACGAGAGGGCACAGTTTTAAGGTGCTTGGAAGCAGGTACAGAGAGGAGATACATAGAAACATACATAGAAAATAGGTGCAGGAGTAGGCCATTCGGCCCTTCGAGCCTGCACCGCCATTTATTATGATCATGGCTGATCATCCAACTCAGAACCCCGCCCCAGCCTTCCCTCCATACCCCCTGACCCCCGTAGCCACAAGGGCCATATCTAACTCCCTCTTAAATATAGCCAATGAACTGGCCTCAACTGTTTCCTGTGGCAGAGAATTCCACAGATTCACCACTCTCTGTGTGAAGAAGTTTTTCCTAATCTCGGTCCTAAAAGGCTTCCCCTCTATCCTCAAACTGTGGCCCCTCGTTCTGGACTTCCCCAACATCGGGAACAATCTTCCTGCATCTAGCCTGTCCAATCCCTTTAGGATCTTATACATTTCAATCAGATCCCCCCTCAATCTTCCAAATTCCAACGAGTACAAGCCCAGTTCATCCAGTCTTTCTTCATATGAAAGTCCTGCCATCCCAGGAATCAATCTGGTGAACCTTCTTTGTACTCCCTCTATGGCAAGGATGTCTTTCCTCAGATTAGGGGACTAAAACTGCACACAATACTCCAGGTGTGGTCTCACCAAGGCCTTGTACAACTGCAGTAGTACCTCCCTGCTCCTGTACTCGAATCCTCTCGCTATAAATGCCAGCATACCATTCGCCTTTTTCACCGCCTGCTGTACCTGCATGCCCACTTTCAATGACTGGTGTATAATGACACCCAGGTCTCGTTGCACCTCCCCTTTTCCTAATCGGCTACCATTCAGATAATAATCTGTTTTCCTATTTTTGCCACCAAAGTGGATAACTTCACATTTATCCACATTAAATTGCATCTGCCATGAATTTGCCCACTCACCCAACCTATCCAAGTCACCCTGCATCCTCTTACCATCCTCCTCACAGCTAACACTGCCACCCAGCTTCGTGTCATCCGCAAACTTGGAGATGCTGCATTTAATTCCCTCATCCAAGTCATTAATATATATTGTAAACAACTGAGGTCCCAGCACTGAGCCTTGCGGTACCCCACTAGTCACCGCCTGCCATTCTGAAAAGGTCCCGTTTATTCCCACTCTTTGCTTCCTGTCTGCTAACCAACTCTCCACCCACACCAATACCTTACCCGCAATACCGTGTGCTTTAAGTTTGCACACTAATCTCCTGTGTGGGACCTTGTCAAAAGCCTTCTGAAAATCCAAATATACCACATCCACTGGTTCTCCCCTATCCACTCTACTAGTTACATCCTCAAAAAATTCTATGAGATTCGTCAGACAAGATTTTCCTTTCACAAATCCATGCTGACTTTGTCCGATGATTTCACCGCTTTCCAAATGTGCTGTTATCACATCCTTGATAACTGACTCCAGCAGTTTCCCCACCACCGACGTTAGGCTAACCGGTCTATAATTCCCCGGTTTCTCTCTCCCTCCTTTTTTAAAAAGTGGAGTTACATTAGCCACCCTCCAATCCTCAGGAACTAGTCCAGAATCTAACGAGTTTTGAAAAATTATCAGTAATGCATCTACTATTTCTTGGGCTACTTCCTTAAGCACCCTGGGATGCAGACCATCTGGCCCTGGGGATTTTTCTGCCTTCAATCCCTTCAATTTACCTAACACCACTTCCCTACTAACATGTATTTCGCTCAGTTCCTCCATCTCACTGGACCCTCTGTCCCCTACTATTTCTGGAAGATTATTATGATGTCAGAGGTAAGTTTTTTACGCAGAGAGTGGTGAGTTCATGGAATGGGCTGCCAGCGATGATGGTGGAGGCGGATACGATAGGTTCTTTTAAGAGACTCCTGGACAGGTACATGGAGCTTAGAAAAATAGAGGGCTATGGGTAAGCCCAGGTAATTTCTAAGATAAGGATGTGTTCGGCACAGTTTTTTGGGCTGAAGGGCCTGTATTGTGCTGTAGGTTTTCTATGTTTCTATAATATTCCACAAACCACTTGTAATTTTTCACCAGCATTTTCTCTCAGATCACCTCTAATTCCAGACCATGTCTTTGCCCTACAAACCAGCAGAGCCATCTTTCCTAGAGAATAGAACTGAAGATGGCTCAGAATGTAAGTGTATAAATTAATTAGTGGTATAGATAGAGTGAATGCACACAGTCTTTTTTCCTCAGGGGAGAGAAACCAAAAATTAGAGCGCATAGATTTAAACTGAGAGGGGAAAGATTTCATAGGGACCTGAGGGGCAACTTCGTCACCCAGAGGCTGGTGTATATATGAGATAAACTGTCAGAGGAACTGGTCAAAGCAGGTACAATAACAACACTTCAGGGACATTTTTGAAAAGAGTACATAACTTTAATATGATTAAAGGAACGCATAGGGGGTATGTTAGAGGTAAGTTTCTCTCACAGAGAGTGGTGGGTGCATGGAAGATGCTGACAGAGGCAGATACATTTGAGATATTTAGGGGACTCTTACATAGGCACATGGATGATAGGAAAATGGAGAGCTGTGTGGAAGGGAACATCCAAGAGGACCACAAACTTATCGTAGGGTTTGGAGGCTTCCGTGCCTCAAAGACGCAGACAGCTACGTTGGCTGGAAGTCAGGGCCTTGTGCTTTGTCTCTTGGTAGGGTCACTCATACCAAAAGGTCAAAGGGTAGAGGCCAGACTAAGAGTGGTCCACTGGTCCTCTAGGGTTGGGGGTTTAGCTCAAGGATAACAATCCTGACTGGTCAAAAGAAAATTGTTCTGGAAACAGCAATGAAGGATCATTCTACATCTGTGTGAGATCGTAGACAGAGATGGAGGACCTTCACTGTTGCCCTAAGAGATGCCAGTATGCCAGTGTAACGGGGTAACATATGTGTGTGTGTGTGTGTGTGTGTGTGTGTGTGTGTGTGTGTGTGCGTATGTGGGAAGAAGGGGTTAGATTGAACTTAGCATAGGTTAAAAAGTTGGCTGAAGGGGCTGTACTGTGCTGCAATATTTTATGTTCTATGTAAGTACACAGAGAAGAGGGGTTTAGAGGGATATGGTGCAAAAGCAGGCAACTGGTGGACATCATGGATGAGTTGGGCCGAAGGGCCTAAATCCGTGCTCTATTACTGCATGAAGCAGTGCTTGTCATGAGTTTAGACACAGCCTTTGCCCTCTTCTCAGAATTAAATGTACTGAGCTAACTATTTATTTGAGCACACATTTTCAGTGATGCACAGATTGGGTTTAATTTGATAAATCGTGAAAATTATTGTCACTTCAACACCTGCAGGATAAATGGAAGTCTGACTCATTCACAGATGCAGCTGTGAAATATCCTCCAGTCTGGGCCAATAGGAGCTGCGATACGTTATTCTCTGGGATAGTGTTCTGTGAATAATCCACACATCTTGTTTCATTTTTTTGGGCAAAATTAGAATTTTCTCATTGACTAGATTAGCTTTATTTGACACATACTGTACATCAAAGCACACAGTGAAATGTATCACTTTACATCCAATAAAGTCTGAGAGGATTGTGCTGGGCAGCCGGCAAATGTGTCCACGTTCCCGGCTCCGACTTAAGGCTGATTTATACTTGTGCGTCAAGCTTGCGCCGTAGCCTACGCAAGTGGGCAACGCCATTGTGAGCATTTATACTTGTGCGTTGGTGTGTCTGTGTCACTCTGCAATTCGCGCATGTCACGCATGCGCACACACCTGCCCGTGCAAGGCTTCATGGTCATGGTAGTCTTTCTCGGGGTAAACAAGTTTAAAGCGAGCGTCTTTTATCATAAAAGCAAAATGTGTCCTCCATAATTTCGGAGGTCTGTAAAGCTTTATGGAAAGCATTGCAGCCAGAGTTCCTTCCCTGCCCTTCAGTCGTCCAATGGGAAGCTATTGCAGCGTAGGAGGAAATGCAATGCTACCAAGCGGACCAATCACAGTTGTTGCAGTCTGCGTTGCCACGACGCGTATTTACATTTTGGGAGAGGTGTGCGTCAGGCTACGGTGTAGGGATCCGCGTAGGCACTGCATAGGGTTCATGTCTATGCCATACCTACAGCGTCAATTTGACGCAGAAGTATAAATCAGCCTTTAACATGCCCACTACTCGCCAACCTTAACCTCTAAGTCTTTGTGTATGTGGGAGAATGCCAGAGTACTGAGAGGAAATCCACATGGTCATGGGGAGAGCGTACCAACTCCTTACAGACAGCTCTTGGAGAGCCAAGAACTAGGGGGCATAGGTTTAAGGTGAGAAGAAGAGAGATTTAATAAGAACTTGAAGGGCTGTTTTGTGACCCTTTATGTATGGGGATGAGTTGCCAGGAAGTGATTGATGGAAGTACAATCTAACTTTTAAAATACATTTGGACATTTATGTGGATAAGAAAGGCTTAGAACAGGGGCTCCCAAACCTTTTTAATGCCATGTAATCAAAGGGTCCCTGGACCTTAGGTTGAAAACCTCTGGTTTGGAAGGACATGGGGCAAATGCTGGCAAATGAAACAAACTTGAATGGAGGTTCCTGGTTAGCACTGGAGCAATTGGGCCGAAGGATCTGTTTCCACTCTGAATGGTCTATGATCTCTCTTTGACAGAGTTCTCCAGTTAGACACACTCTCTTGTTTTTTTCTTCTCTGCCCAGATCAATGTATATCCTTTCCAATTCGTTATCCAATTTCCTTTTGAAAGTTAGCACTGAATCAATTTCCAGCATTGCATTGTACATTGTATTCGAGATCACAATAGTCAAGTGGGAAAACAAACTCCTAGAGTAAAGAGGAACTAGACAACAGGGAAGACTTGCCTGCCCTAAGTAGAGCCAACATTTTTGGGTCTGAGTTTTAGAGCCAAGAGCTTAATGTTACAGTTATATAGGACCCTGGTCAGACCCCACTTGGAGTACTGTGCTCAGTTCTGGTTACCTCATTACAGGAAGGATGTGGAAACCATAGAAAGAGTGCAGAGGAGATTTGCAAGGATGTTGCCTGGATTGGGGAGCATGCCTTATGAGAGTAGGTTGAGCAAACTCGGCCTTTCTCCTTGGAGCAGTGGAAGATGAGAGGTAACTTGATAGAGGTGTATAAGATGATGAGAAGCATTGATCATGTGGATAGTCAGAGACTTTTCCCCAGGGCTGAAATGGCTAACACGAGAGGGCACAGTTTTAAGGTGCTTGGAAGTAGGTACAGAGGAGATGTCAGGGGTAAGTATTTTATGCAGAGAGTGGTGAGTGTGTGGAATGGGCTGCCGGTGACGGTGGTGGAGGCGGATACGATAGGGACTTCTAAGAGACTCCTGGATTGGTACATGGAGCTTAGAAAAATAGAGGGCTATGGGTAACCCTAGGTAATTTCTAAAGTAAGTGACATTCGGCACAGAATTGTGGGCCAAAGGGCCTGTATTGTGCTGTAGGTTTTCTATGTTTCTATGTTTCTATTTTATGTTGTATCCACTCTTTGCTTAATAACTCATCAATAAGACAGGCAGTTGTCCCTCTGAGCAACACACAAAATGAAGGTGGGGAAATGGGGTTGAGAGGGATTCTTCTCCTACGTCCCATGGTTGAAAATGCTGGATGAATGGTAGTGAGCGGTGAGTGTAATGCTCTTATAGCTGCAGTGAACTGAGTTCAATTCCGCCATTGTTAGTAAGCTCTTTGTATGCTCTCGCCGTGACAATGTGGGGTTCCCCTGTTATCTCCGGTTTCCTCCCACACTCGAATTCTTTGAGGAAATAACAAGTAGGATAGACAAAGGAGAATCATTTGGTATTGTGTACTTCGATTTCCAGAAGGCCTTTATCAAGGTGCCACACATGAGGCTGGTTAACAAGCTAAGAGCTTATGGTATTACAGGAAAGATCCTAGCATGGATAAAGCAGTGGCTGATGGACAGGAGGCAAAGAGTGGGAATAAATAGAGCCTTTTCTAGTTGGCTGCCAGTGACTAGTGGTGTTCCACAGGGGTCTGTGTTGGGATCAATTTTTTTTACGTTATATGTCAATGATTTGGATGAAGGAATTGATTGCTTTTTTTTGCAATGTTTTCAGCCAATACGGGGATAGGTAGAGGGGCAGGTAGTTTTGAGGAAGTAGTGATGCTACAGAAGGACTTAGACAGATTAGGAGAATGGGCAAAAAAATGGCGGATGGAACACAATGTTGGGAAGTGTATGGTCATGCACTTTGGTAGAAGAAATGAAAGCATTGATAATTTTTGTAAATGGAGAGAAAATACAAAATAGTGAGATGCAAAGGGATTTGAGAATCCTTGTGCAGGACTTCCTAAAGGTTGATTTGCAGTTTGAGCCTGTGGGGAGGAAGGCAAATGCAATGTTAGCATTCATTTTAAGCGGACTAGAATATAAAAGCAAAGGTGTGATGTTGAAACTTTATGAAGCACTGGTGAGGCCTCACTTGGAGTATTCTGAGCAGGTTTGTGCCTCTTATCTTAGGAAGGGTGTGCTGAAGCTGGAGAGGGATCAAAGGAGGCTCACGGAAATGATTCCAGGCTTGTCATATGAAGAGAATTTGATGGCTACGGGCCTTGTATTTACTAGAATTCAGAAGAATGAGGGGTGACCTGCTTGAAACCCATTAAATAGTGAAAGGCCTTGATAGAGTGGATGTTGAGCGGATATTTCCTATGGTGGAAGAGTTTAAGGCTTGAGGACACAAAATAAAGAGGCATTCATTTGGAACGGAGATGAGGAGGAATCTTCTTTAGCCAGAGAGCGGTGAATCTGTGGAATTCTTTGCCACAGGCTGCTGTGGAGGCCAAGCCTTTATTTATATTTAAGGCAGAGGTTGACAGATTCTTGATTGGTCAGTGCATGAAGGGATCTGGGGAAAGAGCAGGAGACTGGGGCAGAGAGGAAAATTGGATCAGCCATGATGAGATGGCAGAGCAGATTTCATGGGCCAGATGGCTTAATTCTGCTCCTATATCTTATGGTCTTTTTCCTAAGATATACAGGTTAATAGGTTAATTGTTCACATGGGTGTTATTGACCATCGTGGGCCTGATGGTGGGAATGTCACCATGCTGTATTTCTAAATAAATAAAAAATAAACCCAGCAGGTCAAGTGGCATCTGTGGAGGAAAATGCATAGAGATCATGATTGGTTAGGATCATTCATCTGAACTGAAGGGTCTTGTCCCAAACAGTCACCTTCCTATCTCCTTCCACAGATGCTGTCTAATGCTGAGTTTCTCCAGCAATTTATGCGTTGCTCCATATTCCAGTATCTGCAGTTTCCTTGATCTCCAGTATTCCTCAGGAGTTGGTATAGATTTCAGGGTCTCTAGAAGTGGGACTTATACCAATAGGCTTCTGATTCTGAGGCAAACATGCAATCAATCCAATGAGTCACAGATGACATGAATTGAGTTTAAACCAACCACATTTTTAAAATTAACAATAACACATGTCTGATAGGTGCATTCTGTCATTAAAATACTAGATTCCAGATCAAGATTGTTCAAAGTTATTTTCAGTATACGAAAGTAAAGGAGAACAAAATAATTGTTACTCCGGATACAATGCAGCATATAAAAATTCTCACTAAGATAAAGAACACAATAATTAAAAAATTGCAAGAATTATAAATACATAAGATAGCTTATATACATAGGTATGTACATAAAGTGACTAGGTACAGAATTGTCTGTACATAAGGTGACTCTGATTGGAAAAGTGAAAGCAATACGTGGTGGTAGGAAAGTGCTGCTGTGCTAAAAGAATTTTCTACTGTTTCGAACCACAAATGGTGGATTCTATGTTTATTGAAATGTCGTCACTGACCTTTATGACTGAGTTTTGACACGTCTCACCGATATCCAACGGCTACAGCTGCCATGGAAACTGCCTTCTGAAATGAGCACTAGATCACAGTTTACCGTTTAGCGGGGATCCCTGCAGGTTAATCGTAATTTGTTTTTCATTTCAAAGAGGAACAATATGGAGCTTGTTTAACTTGTTGTGGATTAAGATTTGGGTTTGTCAGATCTGCTTTAGACTTAGAAATTTCGAAATGAAAACTATTTTAAGGCATGCAAATCAAGTAAACTCCATCGTTTTCTTGAAGTCAAACTCTAAGGATGTAATGCTGAGGCTCTTTGGGGCTTTGTTCAGTCCACACTTGGAGTATTGTGAGTAGTTTTGGGCCACTTAGCTAAGAAAGGATGTGCTGCCATTGGAGAGGGTCGAGAGGAGGTTCACAAAAATGATCCCAGGAATGAAAGGTGCATTTGATGGCTCTGGGCTTGTACTCACTAGAGTGTAGAAGAATGAGGGGGGATCTTATAGGATTCTATTGAATATTGAAAGGCAGAGAGATTAGCGTTGGGGTGGAATAATAAATCAGCCATGATGCAATGGTGGATGAAACTTGATGGGCCAAATGGCCTAATTCCACTTCTATGTCTCATGGTCTTGTGGTTTTTATGATCACTGAATATCAAGGTATGGGAAATTGTTTATTGAAAGCCCATGCCATCCACCCATTCTACACCATCCTCCCTGAGTCCATGCAGAATCATGAAGTCACAGTGAAAATGGCGGGTCCCATTTGCCCATGCTTGGCTCCCACCCCCTCAACCCCTCTCATCCATGTACTTATTCAAATTTCATTACTGTGCTTGCTTCAACCACTTTCTGTCACCTGGTTCGGATAGGGCCCAAGTGCGGAGAGAGGGACACTGAAGCGGGTTGATAGTTCACAGACTTTAATGCGAACAGTGTTAAAGGGAAAAGAAAACAATAAACACTAGGCCAAACAGGGCCGTTAACTAGAACTCTCAAATGGAAAATGAAGCCTACACTGTGGCTGAAAAAAAAACAACTAAATACAAAACAAATACTGCTGGTCTTCAGAGTCAGTTGACTTGACAGTCCAATTTCTCAGGCAAGGCCGAATGCAAACAGGCAGCGAAGCGTTGCTATGCTGTGTCCAAGTCTCGACAAGCACTACAATGAAAAGAATGGAGTTAAATACTATCACAATGAAATAATAATTAGCTGACGAGTGCATTTTTACAAGCGCAATTACTGTATCTACTGCGCTGTGGAATCTGTGGTTGCGACACTTTTCTGCAGCACACTCCATAGACCCACCTCCTTCTGCTTGGAGAAGTTGCCCTTCAGGTCCCTCTTAAATCTTTTACCTGTCATCTGAAACCTATACCCTCTAGTTTACAATTCCCCTTCTCCAGGATAAAGACTCCAAGCATTCACCTGATTAATGTCCTTTGTGATCTTACACACCTCTATAATGTCACCCTTCAGTCTCCTATCCTCTCAGGCAGGAGTTTCCAACCAGGGATCCACGGACCCCTTGCTCAATAGTATTAGTCAATGGCATAAAAAAGTTCGGGGGACCCTGCTTTGAGGAGTAACCTCCCTGCCTGCCCAACATTGCTCTATAACTCAAGCCCGATTTTTTCCACATATTCTACCATTTACCGAGACACTTGAGTCAATTTACAATGGCTGACTATCTGAGCAAGTTTCACGTCCTTCTGAACCAGAGCACCGGTGGTAACACGCACAGTCACAGGGAGAGTACTGAAAGTGATTCAAATCCAGATCACTGGATCTGTGTGGCAGCAGCTTCACTATGCTGTCCAATCAATTACGAGCCCCGGTTGGCCTTTCTAGCTGCACAGTGGCACATCTGATAGAGCCACTGCTTCACAGTGTTAGAGACTTGGCTTCAATCCTGACCCTTGCTGCTTTGTGGAGTTCTGCGCACAAACCGCTGGAGGATCTCGACAGGTCGGCAGAATCTATGGAGGGAAGTGAACAGCTGGAGGTTCAGGCTACAACAGGATCCTTCACCCAAAAACTCGACTGTTTACTTCCCGCCATAGATGCTGCCTGACATGCTGAGTCCCTCCAGCATTTTGTCATGGATTCAGAGTCATTGAATACTACAGCACAGAAACAGGCCCTTCAGCCCATCTAGCCTATGCCAAATTATTTGTCTGACTATTCCCACTGACCTGCACTCCATACCTCTCCATTTCATGTAATTATCCAAATTCCTCTTAAATATTGAAATCCACTGCTTCCACTGGTAGCTCCTTTCAGACCCTCATCACGCCCAGGGTGAAGAAACTCCCCTATCTTCCCCTTAAGTATTCACCTTTCACCTTAACTCATGACCTCTAGTGCCAGTATCTCACATACTCTATCTTTACCCTATCTATACCCCTCTTAATTTTGTATAACTCTTTTAAATCTCCTCCCAGTTTTCTATGCTCTAAATCCTAACCTATTCAACCTTTCCCTTTAACTCAGGTTGTCAAGCCCTGGCAAGATCCTCGTAAGTTTTCACTGTACTCTTTTAATCTTATTGACATCCTTCCTGTAGGCACGTGACAAAAATTGCACACAATATTCCAAATTAGGCTTCATTAATGTCTTATACTTCGGCAACGCATCCCAACTCCTTTACTCAGTACTTTGACTTATGAAGGCCAAAGTGCCAAGAGTTTTCCTTATGATCCTATCTACCTGTGACATCACTTTCAAAGAAATTATGGATTCGTATTCTCAGATTCCTTTATCCTTCCACACTCCTCAGTGCCCTATCACTCACCGTCTGACCCTTGTTTGTACTCCCAAAATGCAACACCTCACACTTGTCCGCACTAAATTCCATTTCCCATTTTTTAGCCGGTCCAGATGCTTTTCTCACTGTCTTCTACACCCCCCAGTCTTGGTGACACCTGCGAATCTGCTGATCCAGTCTACCACATTATCATCCAGATCGCTGATATAAACAACAGTGGGCCCAACACGGATCCCTGCAGCACAACACTAGTCACAGGCCTCCAGTCAGAGAGGTGTCCATTTATTAGCACTCTCTGGCTTCCCTCACAAAGCCAATATCTAATCAAATTTACTATCTCATCTTGAATGCTGAGTGACTGAACCTTCTTGACCAGCCTCCCATGAGGGTCCTTGTCAACACACAAAACCTTGTTAACTCTTCCTAATCAGTTCCTGTCTACTCAAATATTTATATATCCTGCCCCTTAGAATTCCTTTCAATAACTTACCCACTATTGATCTCAGGCTCACCAGCCTATAATTTCCTGGTTTATTCTTGGAGTCTTTTTTAAACAATGGAACAACATTAGCTATCCTCCCAGTCTCTGCTTGGGCCTCTGCACCTTCTGAGCTAGCCTCCCACAAGGTCTGATAGGCCTGAAAACACCTCCTCCTCTATAATCGGTATAACATCCATGAAGTTGATGCCACTTTTCCGCACTTCTATAGACTCTGTGTCCACCTCCTGAGGAAATACAGATGCAAAAACAATCATTTGCCATATCCACCATCTCTTTTGGCTCCACACATGGATTACCATTCTGATCTTCCAGAGGACCAGTTTTGTCCTTTGTTATCCTCTTACTTTTTGTAGAATGTCTTAGGATTCTCCTTCATCTTGCCTGCTACAGCGACCTCATGCCTTCTTTTAGCCCTTCTGATTTCCTTCTTAGTTGTTCTCTTGCATTTCTTATACTCCTCAAGTACCTCATTTGTTCCTTCCTGCTGTACACCTCCTACATCCCAAGCACATGTGGGTCAGTAGGCTAATTGGTGACAGTAAATTGCCCTTCATATATAGGTGAGTGGTAGAATACGGGCGTGGAGAAGGTGAGGAGAATAAAAAAAAGTGGGTCATTGAAGATGGGCAGAAATAGGTATTTGATGTTTTGCATGGTTTGGGTAGGCGAACCGGTCCAATACCTCTCTGGGACCTGTTCTGACTATTCCTCAAAACATAGAACATAGAACAGTAAAGCACAATACAGGCCCTTCGGCCCACTATGTTGTGCCAACCTTTTAACCTACTCCAAGATCAATCTCGCCCTTCCCTCCCATATAGCTCGCTACTTTTTCTTTCATCCATGTTAGATTTAGCCTATCTAAGAATCTCTTATGTCTGCTTCTACTACCGGGCTGTGGTAACTACTCTCCATGTAAAAAATTGGCCTCTGAACAGCACCCAACCCCCTTCCCGCCTGCAATCACCTTAAAATTATACCCTCTTGTATTTGCTGTTGCTGCCCTGGGAAAATTTTGCTGGCTGTTCACTCTGTCAATGCCTCCAATCATCTTACACATCTGTCAAATTTCCTCTCATCCTCCTTCTCTCCACAAAAAAAAAGCCCCTAGCTTGCCCAGCCTTTCCTCATTTTAAAATGTGCACCTAAAGACAGCGTTTGGATGCTGAAGGAATTAAACCGTGCATACGCTGTCAATTTTCATGATGGCAGTTCATCATTGTTCGAAAGGACATTTGCAATGGAGTTAGCACATTCACTTATCATGATCCTCATCAATCAAACTTTAATCCCGAAACTCCAAACTCCCCACCCTGGACTCGCCCTCTTTCAGAGTTCGAGGTGTGTATACCTGGAGATTCGCCTTCTTCCAGGCAGCCACACAAAAAAAAGAAAGACAATAAAATCCATGAAAAATCACACACTCACAAAAGCCATAGGAACATAAGAAATAGGAGCAGGAGTAGGCCATTTGGCCCATCGAGCCTGCTCTGCCATTCAATAAGATCATAAGACAAGACTATAAGACAAAGGAGCAGAAGTCGGCCATTCGGCCCATCGAGTCTGCTCTTCCATTTTATCATGAGCTGATCCATTCTCCCTTTTAGTACCACTCCCCCACCTTCTCACCATAACCTTTGATGCCCTGGCTACTCAGATACCTATCAATCTCTGCCTTAAATACACCCAATGACTTGGCCTCCATTGCTGCCCATGGCAACAAATTCCATAGATTCACCACCCTCTGGCTAAAAAAATTTCTTCGCATTTCTGTTCTGAATGGGCGCCCTTCAATCCTTAAGTCACGCCCTCTCGTACTAGACTCCCCCATCAAGGGAAACAACTTTGCCACATCCACTCTGTCCATGCCTTTCAACTTTCGAAATGTTGGCCGATCATGGCTGATCTGTCCATGGATTCACCTCCACCTACCTGTCTTTTCTCTATAATCCTTAATTCCCCTACGATGCAAAAGTATTTAAGCCATTAAACATTAAGCAAAGCAAAAAAGAACAAATTGTGCAAACAATAACAAAGTAAAGAAATAACAGAGGACATGAACCGCAGCTTCCCGTCCACAGCCACAGAGCCAGATCACTGATGAGGTGAGTGCCGATGGCTGCAGGTCACAGCTGCAGAGTCAGCTTGGGGCAGAAGCGGGGAAACCTTGCGGAGTAGTGAACTGAACACTGGTACTTTCTTCACCTCAGCCTCGATACCTTAATCTTTTTAGTCTTGCTCGGCTCTTAAATCTACTAAACATCTGTCCATTTTTTCCACTCGGACCCAAGCCTAACCGCTTCCATCTGGCCTGAAGTTTCAATCCAACGCGAAGGCCACTTCAGCAATGGCTGCCAAGGCTGTCTGTATTCTCGAGAGTCCAGTTCGCCAAATCCTTCGTGATACCTTTAAGACTCCCTATAAAACTTATCTCTCTCACCAGACTGTCATCTGCTCTGTGTCACATTTTGATGGTACACCTATCTGGCATGTTAGGATGTATACCACCCCCACACCCAAAGGTGCTATGTAAATTGACCTTTATTACTATTATATACAAGGCAATTACCATAAAACTGTTTAAGCGTGGATATGCCTTTTTCCAGAAGTTTATCTTCAAGATTGCCACACTTAATTGTGTGTACGTTCAATCACTAAAAATTACGGATTTCCTCTTAAAGAGTAGCAATCACCAAGAAGCTGAATTTTAAATTTCCTTAGCCAGAGAGTGGTGAATCTGTGGAACTCATTGCCAAAGACAGCTGAGAAAGCCGATATTGAGTATATTTAAAGTGAAGGTTGACAACTTCTTGATTAGTCAAGGTGTCAAAGGTTACTGGGAGAAGTCAGGAGAATGGGGTTGAGAAGGATAATAAATCAGACATGATGGAATGGCTGAATAGACTTAATGGGCTGAATGGCCTAATTCTGCTCTTATGGTCTTTTAAAATTTTTAAATGCATCATAATACCTTTGTCTGGAATTCAGGAACAAAGTTGATACAAGAACAAAAATTGTGCCCTCCTGTGGTGGGAACTGGTACAGCACCTTGGCATTCTGGTTTTTACATACTGCCATATCCATTTTGTTTCTCGACGATTAGATTTCAGCACACTGCTGTATATGACTGTGTTCTCATTTCGATTCTGGGCCAAGCAAGCCTGTAATAGGAAGCTGTGGACTCTCTAGGACAGGTTGAATTCTAGCCTTTCCATCCAGTTAATTATCAGCCTCAGGCAACTTTATCTGGGTTGTTAGATTCCCCCTGCTATCTAACAAGGCAGCACATGTTTCTATAGGTTTCCCAGATTTGATCCTTTGTCCCACTTCTTTTGCATACATATTTGATATTAAGTCAAGTCCATCCAAAAGAGTTACCAATTTAAGGTTCGAAGCCTTCTTAAAGACTTCCTGCAATGCTTATTGATTAAAAGCTCACCATACACAGGATTGATGTGAATATTGCACGAATCTTAAATTTGTATATACTTGGATAATAAATGCACTTTGAAATTTGAACGTTTGTACTTTGAGATCCAGAGTAACACACACAAAATTCTGGAATTCGGCATATCAGGCAGCGTCTAAGGAGAAGATTAAAGAGCCCGCATTTCAGGCCGAGACCCTTCACCAGGACTTCTGTTCATGCTCAAGCACAGACTTGATGGGACAAATGGCCTAATTCTGCTCCTGTGTCACCCACACAAAATGTTGGAGGAATTTAGCAAGTCAGGCAGCATCTATGGAGAGGAATAAAGAGTCGATGTTTTGGGCCGCGGCACTTCTTCAGGACCACCTGCTGCTAAGCCTTATGGTTTTATGGTCTAAACAGGTTCCTTCTGAGAGAAGAAAGATGTGTTTATTTAGAAAATTACTTGTGCTTGTTTAGAACCCTTCATGTCTCTTTAAGATCATTAAAGTTGATGAAGTACATATGAAGAGTCCTCAGAGCTGTGCTGTGGTGTTTCTCTAATGATGCAGTTGCAATAAAACAACTTACCAACGACGTTAAACATTGCAAATTGGATGAGCTCATATAAATTGAGGCAGATTTTGACTTCCTCCAAAAGGCTACATTTGCATTGCAGCGTGAAATGCACCCGCTTGGCACCATGGTAAAACTGCACATAATATATACTTCCTCAATGTTTTTTAAATCAAATGAAAGCAAAATTGTTCAACTTGTAAGGAGCTTCTCTGCACTACTCTACATTTTGATGAGGATATATTTTGTCTACCCTCTCATACACTACAAGTATTTTTTTCAGTTTTTTTTTGTATTTTGCACATTGATTCTTTCTCCGTAAGACCATAAACCCATAAGACACAGGAGCAGAATGAGGCCATTCAGCCCATCGAGTCTGCTCCACCATTCCACCACGGCTGATCCCGGATCCCACTCAACCCCATACACCTGCCTTCTCGCCATATCCTTTGATGTCCTGACTGACCAGGAAATGACCAAATTCCACCTTAAGTATACCCACGGTCTGGGCCTCCACCACAGTCTGTGGTAGAGCGTTCCACAAATTCACTACTCTCTGGCTAAAGAAATTCCTCCTTACCTCTGTTCTAAAAGGTCGCACCTCAGTTTGAGGCTGTGCCCTCTCGTTCTGGATACCTCCACCATAGGAAACATCCTCTCCACATCCACCCTATCTAGTCCTTTCAACATTTGATAGGTTTCACTAAGATTCCCCACATTCTTCTAAATGCCAGTGAGTACAGGCTCAATCACTCCTCGTATTTTAACCCCTCCATTCCTGGAATCATCCTCGTGAACCTCTTCTGGACTCTCTCCAATGTCAACACATCCTTTCTGAGATATGGATATCAAAACTGTTGAGAATACTCCAAGTGCAGCCTGATTACTGTCTTACAAAAGGCCCTTGAAATCAATGCCAACATTGCATTTGCCTTCTTTACCACAGACTCAAGCTGTAAATTACAATCTGGGAGTCTTGCATGAGAACTCCTAATTCCCTCCGCACTGTTGATGTTTGAACCTTCTCCCTATTTAGATAATAGTCTGCATTATTTCTCCTTTTATCAAAATGCATTATCATGTATTTCCCAACACTGTATTCCATCTGCTACCTTTTTTCCTTTTCTTTCAATTTGTCTAAGTCCTGCTGCAATCACATTGCTTCCTCAAAATTACCTACCCCTTGACCTATCTACGTATGATCTGCAAACTTTGCTACAAAGTTATCAGTTTCATTATCTAAATCATTGACAAACAATGTGAAAAGTAGCGATGCCAATACTGACCCATGAGTAACATCATTAGTCACTGGCAGCCAACCAGAAAAGGCCCCTTTATTCCCGCTTGCTGCCTGCTGCCTGTCAGCCATTCCTCTATCCATACCAGTACCTTTCCTGCAACACCATAAGATTTTATCTTGTTAAGCAGCCTCATGTGTGGCACCTTATCAAATGCCTTCTGAAAATCTAAGTAAATGACATCCATTGCCCCTCTTTTGCCCACTCTGTTTGTTACTTCCTCGAAGAACTCCAACAGATTTGTCAGGCAAGGTTTCCCTTTAAAGAAAGTATGCCTACTTTGACTTATTTATCATTAGTCTCCAAGTACTCCGAAACCTCATCCTTAATTATAGACTCCTACACTTTCCCAACCACTGAGGTTGGGCTAACCAGCCTACAATTTCCTTTCTTTTGCCTCCCTCCCTTATTAAAGAGTGAAGTGACATTTACAATCTTCCAGACCTCTGGGCCCAGAGTCCCAGAATCAAATAATTCTTGAAAGATCTTGATCAGTGCATTCGTTATCTGTTATGCAACCTCTTTCAGGACTCTGGGATGTAGTATTCAGGTCCAGGTGACTTATCTACTTTAAGACCTTCAAGTTTGCCTAGCTCTTTTTCCTTTGTAATAGCAATGACTCTCACTCCTGCTCCCTGACACTCACGGACCTCTGGCACACTGCTAGTGTCTTCCACATTGACAACAGGTGCGAAATACCCATTATTTCATCTGCCACTTCTTTGTTCCCCATTACTACCTCACCAGCATCATTTTCCAGTGGTCTAATATCAACTCTCACCTCCCTTTTACTCTTTATATAACTGAAAAACTTCTAGGATCCTGCTTTATATTATTGCCAGTCTCTTTATGTGTAGTTTTTAATTAATTCTGTTTTAATTCTTGAATACCATTTGCTTACTTTTATTGTTTGCAACACTTGTGTTATTTTTTCTTTCTGCACATTGCGGGTTGGATGGCTTTTTCATGCGTATTCTTTTGGGTTTCTTTGTTTTGTGGCTGCCTGTGAGGAAACCGATCTCAAAGTTGGATAATGTACACATACTTTAATGATAAATGTACATTGGACAGAATTTTCGAACTTTGAACTTTGCTATCTTTCAAATCATTTTAATGTCTAGAATTGCTTCCATGTGTTTTTGACTGTCAAACTCAATCACAAAATCAGAACCACAGTGACAGCCTGTCACCTGACTACTTGCTGGGGGCTGGATGGAGCTGTCAAAGCCCTTCTGTGAGTGCAGTTGACCATTTGTGCTCCCAAAGGGATGAGCTTTACCTCATAAACTGGGACAACTTTCTCAGAGGGCAAGTGCCCAAGACCACTACGGGAAGAAAGAGTAGGGTGCGTGACTGACATCGGGTCATTTAGAGGGAAATCTGCCTTGCTCTTTTATGCTTCTCAGCTTGGCTCAGCTGGGAGAACATTTACTTCAGAATTAGAAGTTGGTGGGCTCGTCCTCTTAGTCTTGGACTTGGTTTGTGCTGCCTGTCACACTGGATCACCAGGGGCACAGTCACTTGCTTGAAATTTGTGTTAGTTCCAAAACTGTCATTAAAGTTCAAAGTTTAAAGTAAATGTGTTATCAAAGTACATATATGTCACCATATATAATTTTGAGGTTCATTTTCTTGTGGGCAGACTCAGTAAATCCAATAACCATGGTGGAATCAATGAAAGACCACATCCAACGGGACGACAAACAACTAATGTGCAAAAGATAACAACCTGTGCAAATTCAAAAGAAAGAGAGAAATAATAATAAATAAATAAGCAATGCAAGTGAGTCCAGAGGTTGTGAAAACAGTTCAGTGATGAGGCGAGTGAAGTCATCCCCTTTCATTCAAGAGCCTGTTGGCTGAGGGGTGGTAACTGTTTCTGAACATGGTGGTGAGAGTCCTGAGGCTCCTGTACCTTCTTCCTGATGGTAGCAGCGAGAAGAGAGAACAATGATTACTAACATCGGGGAGGATATACAGGAAGAACCAGAAGATTCAAACTTGACATTTTAGGACTAGTTCCTTTCCCTCTACCATTAGGGTCTGAAATGGTCCATGAACATTGCCTCACTACTCTTTATTTACAATTTGTTTCTTTTTTATTTTCTTGTTGTAACTTATAGTATTTCTTTGTTTCTTGCACCATGCTGCTGCTATAGAACAACTAATTTCACAATATATGTCAGTGATAATAAACCTGATTCTGATTCTGGTTTTGCGAAACAGAGACCCCAATGCTCCTTTTCAAAACCAGTTCCTTATGTGGTCAGAGAACATAGAAGAGGCACTTTGGACCATGTCCTCTAATCCAGGCAACATCCTGGTAAACCTCTCCTGCACCCTCTCCAAAGCCTACTGATCCCTCCTGCAGTGGGGATATTAGAAATGAATGCAATTTCCCTGATGCAGCCCAAGGAGAGTTCTACAAATCTTGCATATACCATCTTGACTCTGTAACTCCATGCCTTGACCAATCATGCCATGTGCCTGTAAGTATGCACTGTCTGGACTACACCTGACATCTTAAGTGAGATATACCAGAGTGGACCATAGGCAGAAGATGGTGACTGCTATAGATCTATACCTTCAGAACTAAGATATGGTTCTGCTCCATTTTAAGGCACTCGAGCCGAGGAATGATTTTTGATTTGTAGTTATGTAAGTAATGAAAGGAATTTGAGCCAACATTCCCGCTGTTGTACAGAACTAGCACCAAAGCAAAAGCTAGTGAGTGAAAGCAGATTTGAGCTTAGGTGGAATTTATGACGGAATCCAATCCATTAATAAAAATAATTTAAAACACCTGCGAGACAGAGAGATACAGTCAAATCCCAAGGAACAGAGACCTGGGTTGTCAAGGGCTGTTGTTTTTGGAACAGGAACTGATCTAGAAATATAACGCTCCTTAAACTTTGGGGCACAGAGGCAGGTTAAATAATTCATCAAATCGAGCAGGATGAACTGTAAACTGACTTGGCTCCAAAGAAAATAGTCAACCAAAGCGACGATCTGGAAACACAGGACTTTCTTTCCCAAACCCATTAGACAGCATCTCCATTGTTCGGAACCTGACAGAACCTAAACACATTGAATAATAGAGGAAATAGCCGTGCATTAATAAGGAGCTTCAATGTTGAACTGTTATACTTGGATCACAAAATCCGGACACAGGGCATAACTTGGACACGTTACAGTACACAGGGAATGCGGGAAGGCTGTGCAGATGAAGTGCCCATTCATGCAAGACTGGTTGCTCTACTCCATAAATAACAGCTGCCAAGTGTTTCAGATCCCTGCACATTAGAGCAGCAGTTTGTCAAACAGACAGATGGTAACTCTCTGTCCACACCCCCATACCAGCTATGAATGATGTAAAAAAACAAGGATGCAATGCTGAAGCTTTGTAAGACAGTGGTCAGACTGTGAGCTGTTTTGTTCTCCTTATCTAAGAAAGGATGTGCTCACATTGGAGAGGCTCCAGAGGAAGTTCACAAGAATGATTCCAGGAATGAAGGGGTTAACAAAGGAGGATTGCATTCACTGGAGCTTGGAAGAATGAGGAGGGATCTTATTGAAAGCTGTCAAATATCGGAAGGCTTAGAAAGTGTGGATGTGGATGTTTCCTACAGTGTGGGAGTCCGGAACTAGGGGGCACAGCTTCAGAATACAAGGACGTCTCTACAGAACAGAGATGAGGAGGAATTTCTATAGGCAGTGGCTGGTGAATCTGTGGAATTCATTGCCATGGGTGGCTGTGGAGACCAAGTCATTCGGTATATTTAAAGTGGGCTTGATTAGTAAAGCCATTGGGAAGAAGGCAAGAGAATAGAGTTGAGAGGGATAATAAATCAGCAAAGATGGAATGGCAGACCAGACATGATGGGCTGAATGGCTTCTATGTCTTATGGTCTAATGGATATTACTATCCATATAACTTGCTGGACTGCATGCAACCCTCAGTATGCATAGTAGTGGCATGTTGCTGTGGTGGGTAGTGCTGCTGTTTCCAGCAACCACGTACCCATAACAGTAATAAACCAATTACCAGCAAGCATGGGGAAGGAACCAGCTGAAGGAGAGTGGAATCAAAATCAGTGACTGGCAGAAAGGGGTCTGTGGGAGAAAAGGAATATAGAAATAAAACCTGGAATTATCAAATGAGAAAAAAAAGATTCCTGCGGAATCTGAAAGATGAAACTGCTAATTACTTGAAATTCTTTAATGCAAGTTCCCTGAAAAACAGTCTGATGAGATTAAATCCGAGTAGGATTCATGTCAATGGGTGCTCAATGCTTAATATCAGCTCGTGGGTTGAAGTCTGAATTTTATGCTTTATGAATGTCTATTTATCTAAAGTAGTCACTTAATAATTTCACTGACCTCATGAGAATGCTGTAGGTTTAGGTTCAGACCAGAGACTTGCAGACTGCAAGGTAAGTTGATGTTTTCAGAGTAGAACCAGGTTCCACTTTACCTAAACTAGACTTGGTTAATGTGGAAGTCATAGAGTCATAGAGACAGCAACACAGTAACAGGCACTTTGGCCCATCTATTTCATGCTGATCTATTACTCTGCCTAGTTCCATCGGCCTGCTCCCAGTCCATAGCCCTCCATACCCCTCCCATCCATGCATCAATCCAAATTTCTCTTAAATATTGAAATCCACCCTGCATCCACCTCCTCCACTGGCAGCTCATTCCACACTCTCTCCACCCTCAGAACAGCGAAGTTCCCCTTCATGCTCTCCTTAAACATTTCTCCTTTCACCCTTAACCCATGACCTCTAGTTCTAGTCTCACCTAACCTCAGTTGAAGAAAACCTGCTTCCATTGACCCTGTCTCTACCCCTCATAATTTTGTATACCTCTATCAAATCTCCCCTCATTCTCCTACATTCTAGGTAAAAGGTAGAAAATAGATCATCGACCTGTTCATGAATCACATCTCTCCATTCCCTTCATATTGACGTGCCTGTCTAATATCAGATACCTAACACCTCTTAAACACCACAATTTTATCTGCGTTCACCATGACCCCCGACAGCCCCTACTAGACACCGTACCACTCTCCATGTAGAGAAACTCGCCTAACACGTCTCCTTTGAACTTTCCCTCATTCTTCTTAAAATGCATGTCCTTTAGTTGTTGATATATCTACCCTGGGGAGAAGATTCTGATTGTCTGCTCTGTCAATGTCTCTCATTCTTTATAGACTTTTCTCAGGTTCAGCTCAGGCTCTGATGCTCCAGAGAAAACATTCCAAGTTTGTCCAACCTCTCCTTATAGCTCATACCCTCTAATCTAGTCAGTATCCTGATAAATCCCTTCTCAATCCTCTCCAAAGCCTCCATATCGTTCCCGTTTTGGGGGCAACTAGATTGGAAGACCATACTGAAGTGTGGCCTAACCAATGCTTTATGTATCTGCTGCATGACCTCCTTACTCCCCTGCTCTCGTACGCTATGCCCCAACCGATGAAGGCAGGTAGATTATTTACCACCCTCTCCTACTGATCCTACTTGCATGACCACTTTCTGTGAGCAATGGTCTTGGATCCAGTCCAGATGAAGGGTCTTGACCCAAAATATGGACTGTCCATTTCCCTCTTGGGATGCAGCCTGACCCACTGAGTTTCCCAGCAGTTTGCTTGTTGCTCCAGAGTCTAGAATCTGCTGTGTCTTGTATTTCCTTTTCCTATCCAATCTTTTTTGGTACCTTTTCAGTGGCAATACCATATGAGGTTAAATGTTGGAGGTACCGGGTCCACTAATGAAGTACTTCTACTCCTACATCCCTCCATGGGCAATTATTCACCTTTGCTGTGCAAGGAACCACAGGACCATATAAGACATAGGAGCAGAATTAGGCCATTCTGCCCATCAAATCTGTTCTGCCATTCCATCATGGCTGATTTATTACTCATCTCAAACCTGTTTACCTGCCTTCCCCACATAACTATTGACACCCTTATTAATCAAGAACCTATCAACCTCTGGTTTAAATATACCCAATGACTTGGCCTCCACAGCCGTCTGTGGCAATGAATTCCACAGATTTACTATGCTCTGGCTGAAGAAATTCCTCTTCATCTCTGTTCTAAAATGATATCCCTGCACTCTGAGGCTGTGCCTTCTGGTCTTAGACTTCCCACTAAAGGAAACATCCTCTCCATGTCCACTCTATCTAGGCCTTTTAATATTTGATAGGTTTCAATGAGATAGCCCCCTCATTCTTCTAAACTCCAGCGAGTATCCATTAGGTACCCATTGTGATCAGACTTCAGAAAAAAGGATCATAAGAGGATGCAGACGGTTCTAGAATCAGCCAGCTCCACCTTGTCAGTGCCCACCCCACCACCGAGGACATCTTCAATAGGTGATGCCTTAAGAAGACGGCATCTATCAATAAAGACCCTTACCATCCAGGACCTGTCCTTGTCTCATTAATATCATTAGAGAGCAGGTATAGGGACCAGAAGACCCAAACTCAATGATTCAGGAATGCTTCCTTCTTCTCGACCATCAGATTTCTGTTGGTCATTAAACCCATGAACACTACCTCATTATTCCTCTCACAAATAAGAGGAAATCTGCAGATGCTGGAAATCCGAGCAACACACACAAAATGCTGGAGGAACTCAGCAGGCCAGGCAGCATCGATGAAAAAAAGTACAGTTGACATTTTGGGCCGAGACTCTTGGCCAGCCCTGCTGATGTGTCTCAGTCCAAAACGGCGACTGTACTTTTTTCCATAGATGCTGCTTGGCTTGCTGGGTTCCTCCAGCATTTTGTGTGTGTTGCTCGTTATTCCTTTTCTTTCTACTGATTATTTATCTTTCAATTATGTTTTATATATTTGCACTGTATGGCTTTTGCAAAAAGCTGACATCACACAAGGCAGTAATACTAAATATGATTCTGATGCTGGTTGTAAACCTATTCAGATCTTTTCAAAGCAATGGAAAAGGCAGGACACAAAACTCTTCAATTTCATGTCTGTTTCTTTATTTGGGTCAATTTACTGGTTGGTAAAAGACCTGTTGATAGGATTCCTGACTGAGGAATGAAGGCCATTTGAGTTGGCACTGTGAAAAGTCAACATGAATAGCTGACACAGAGAACCCATTAGATGTCAGTGACTTTATTTGGCTAGCTTGTCCGAGTCTGACTGGCAGCTGTGATTCCCTGAGGTTGTCTGTCATTTTGCAGGTCGCAGTGACTCTCAAAGACAGTGAACAAAGCCTTCTGTCCAAATATTTGTTTCTGCTTAGTCTCAGTCGATGGGCTTCATTGGTGAGAAAGCCGAGTTACCCTCCTGAACAAACATTTCCATTCAGTCACAGCAACCAGCAGAGGGCTTAGCCAAATATGAGATCAACAGAGATGGCAATAGCTTCAGTCAGCTAAATGGCAGCAGATCCTGCATTCAATCCCAGAGAGGCACTTGTGCGAACCTTCTGGTGCCCCTCTGTCAGAGATCTAAGACATTAGACTGAAACTGGGAATCTCAGATAGACGTCAAAGACTTTGTTGAAGCTCATTAACCATTCTTGTGACACCTTGGCCGATATCCTAGCTTCAACCTTCAACCAACGTCACACTGACTATTCAAACATAGAACATAGAACATGGAACTTAGAAAATAGAACATAAAAGTTGGAACATAGAGCATAGAAAATTATGCCTCCTTCAGCCTATAACATTTCGAATGTTGAAAGGCATGGACAGAGTGGATGTGGCAAAGTTGTTTCCCATGATGGGGGAGTCTAGTACGAGAGGGCATGACTTAAGGATTGAAGGGCACCCATTCAGGACAGAAATGTGAAGAAATTTTTTTTAGTCAGAGGGTGGTGAATCTATGGAATTTGTTGCCACAGGCGGCAGTGGAGGCCAAGTCATTGGGTGTATTTAAGGCAGAGATTAATAGGTAGCTGAGTAACCAGGGCATCAAAGGTTATGGTGAGAAGGTGGGGGAGTGGGACTAAATGGGAGAATGGATCAGCTCATGATAAAATGGTGGAGCAGACTCGATGGGCCGAATGGCTGACTTCTGCTCCTTTGTTTTATGGTCTTATAATGTTATGCCAATCTATATGATCTTATATCATAATCAAACTAACCTACATCCATTTAAGAGTCTCTTAAATGTCCTTATTGTCTACATCCTACATCCATTTAAGAGTCTCTTAAATGTCCATAACTATTACCCTCAGCTTGACCCATCACTCTATATGTAAAAGATCCATCTCTGATATTACCCCTAACCTTTCACCTATCACCTTAAACTGATGTCCTCCGGTATCGACCTTTGCCACCTGGGAAAACAGTGGTTTGTGGCCAAGTGGTTAGGGCGTTGTGCTCACGATCTGAAGGTTGTGGGTTCGAGTCTTGGCCACGGCAGAGTGTTGTGTCTTGGAGCAAGGCACTTAACCACACACTGCTCCAGTCCGCCCAGCTGAAAATGGGTACTGGCAAAATGCTGGGAGTTGACCTTGCGATAGACTGGCGTCCTAGGGGGGAGTCTCGTGCTCTCAGTCGCTTCACGCCACAGGGACCGGCATAAGCACTGGCCTGATGGGCCACAAAGGCTCGGGACAGACTCTAACTTTAAAACCTGGGAAAACAAAACTGGTTGTCCAATCTATGCTCCTGATAACCTTATACACCTCTTAAGTTGCCTCTCATCCTCCTTTGCTCAAAAGAGAAAAGGTTTAGTTTGATTAACTTAGTGCTGATTGGGGGCTCGTGCCATTTTACCTACGATGATGTTGACAGCACTTGGAAGATAATTTATTGACCAAGAGTCATTAAGGGATTTTTGGAGGCTTTTGTCCTTTGTGGTGACCAGAAGTACCCACAATTCTCTAGCTGGAGTCAACTTAAAGGTTAATACACACGAAATGTTGGAGTAACTCAGCAGGTTAGGCAGCATCTATGGAAATAAACAAACAGTTGACATTTTGAGTCAAGACATTTCTTCAAGACTGGTAAGGATGGGGGAAGACACCAGAATAAAAAGGCGGGGGGAGGGAAAGGAGGATATCTAGCAAGTGATAGGTGAAGCCAGGTAAGTAGGAAAAGTAAAGGGCTGGAGATGAAGGAATCTGATAGGAATGGAAAGTGTATTATGGGAGAAAAAGGAAGGAGGAACATCAGGGGAACATGTAGGCAGGTGAGGAGAAGAGGTAAGAGGCCAGCATGGGGAATAGGAGAGGGGAGGGGGAAGGAAAATTTTATTTTATCAGAAGAAGAAATCGATATTCATGCCATCAGGTTAGAGGCTGGAGACGGAATATGAGGTGTTGCTCCTCCACCCTAAGAATGGCCTCATCTTGCCAAAAGAGGAGGCTGTGAACTGACATGGAGATTTGGAATGGGGACAGGAATTAAAATGGTTGGTCACTGGGAAATTCCACTTTTGGCAGATGGAGTGGAGGCGCTCAACAAAGCTATCCCCCAATTTACTTTGGGTGCCATGCATGTAAAGTAGGCCACATCAGGAACACTGGATACAGTACAGCGACAGTTTATTCATTTCCATAGGTGCTGTCTGACCTGCTGAGTTCCTTCAGCATTTTGTGTGTGTTGCTCTGGATTTCTGGCATCTGCAGAATCCCTTGTGTTTATGATTTAAAAATCACATTTATTTGTCATATGTACATCGAAGCAGCGAAAACACAGCGAAATGTGTCGCTGGCACCAATGACCAACCCTGTCAAACGATGTCCGGGGGGGACGCCCGCAAGTGGCACCGTGCTCCTGCTGCCCACAACTTACTAACCCTAGCCAGTGTTTCTTTGGAAAGTGAGCGAAAGCCATAAGCACCCAAAGGAAACCCACCCGGTCACAGAGGCAACGTACAAACTGCTCACAGACAGCAGTGGGTCGTACTGCTGCCACGTTAAGTGTTACGGAACTGCTACGCTACTGTGCTGTCTAATAAAGTAGATAAAATTCAAAGATTCTATGAGTCAAATCCTTACAAGATATTAAGTGGTAAATGTTAAATATTCACGGCCAACATAATTTAAATCCTATTATTTTATATTCTCAGCCCACTTGAGAGTTCGAAGTTCAAAGTTCAAAGTTTATTATCAATGTACATACATGTCACCACATGCAACCCCAAGATTTATTTTCTTGTAGGCATACTCAATAAATATAGTAACCTTAGCAGAATTAATGGAAGACCTCTCCAACAGAGTGAGCACAAGACAACTAACTGAGTAGATGTTGGGGTTCTTGGAACTTTCATGTTTCTTTTTTTTGACAGCCAAGCCATGCAGTGCGGTGCCATCGACATTAGATTTAGCCCAGACTAAATCTGTGACCATTTTGATTGGTGCTTGGAGTTGTAGAACAGGAAAATAGTCTTTACAGTCCACCAAGTCCATGGACACCACCAGCCGTTAATCCTATACATCGTGAGTTATTTTCCCACGTCCCAATCAACTGCCCCAGGGCCCTATCACTCCCTGTACTTTAGGGGTGATTTATAATGGCCAATGAACCTGCCAGGAGTCAGACAGGATATCGGACGCGTACAGTAAATGATAGAGCACCAAGGAATACCAATGAACAAACACACCTAATGGATGCAAGCCTATAATTCCCTGGAAATGACAACATATTTTCAGGGAAGAAAGGATATGGCATGCTTTCCTTCATAGGTCAGGACACAGTAGAAGATCTGAGATGATTTGTTGCAATTTTATAAAATATTCAAAAGGCTGCAGTTGGAGTAGTGTGTGCAGTTCTACTTGACACCTAAAGGAAGGGTTTCATTGTGAATCAGGTTTATTATCACTGACATACAACGTGTAAATCGTAAAGGTTCATCCGGATGTTGGCTAGATTGGAGGACTTCAGCTGTGGGGAGATATTGGATAGGATAGGCTTCTATTACCTGGAGTAAGGAAGATGAGGTGTTAACTAATAGAGGTCATAAAATTATGAGCAGGTCAAATGGCCAAAATCATTTTCTTGTGGAGGTGTATCAAAAGTAAGGGTACATAGTTTTATGGTGAGTATAATGATTTTTAAAGGCGGTTTGAAGGCTGAGCATTAAACTGAGTGGTTGATATCTGGAACTTGCTGTGAGGGGAGGATAGAACCATTTACAATATTTAGACAGGCTCTAAAAGTTCAAAGAATGACAAAGTTCAAAGTTAATTTCAAAGTATGCATACAATATACGACCTTGAGATTCATCTTTTTTTGCAGGAACCCACTAAACAAAGAAACACTATAGAATCCACAAAAAACACCCATAAGAAAGGCCATCAAATATCCAATGTGCAAAAGAGGACAAATCATGCAAATGGTAAAAATAGAGTAAACAAATAATACAGAGAACATGAGCTGAAGATTCACCAAAAGTGAGTTCACATTATAGACAAGATGATGTTGAAGAACTGAATGACATTTAATAGAATGTAGATCATAGAAATTTCCAGTACATTACAGGCCTTTCACCCACAATGCTATGCCGACCTACTCTAGAGACTGTCTAGAATTTCCCGAGTGCATAGCCCTCTATTTTTCTAAGCTCCAGGTACCTATCTAAGGGGTTCTTAAAAGACCCTGTTGTATCTGGTTCTACTGCCACCACCACACTCTCTGCGTGAAAAACTTATCCCTGACGTCTCCTTGGTACCCATTTCCAAGCACCTTAACATTATGTCCCCTCGTGTTAGCTATTTCAGCCCTGGGAGAAAGCTTCTGGCAACCCACACGATCAATTCCCCTCAACATCTTATACACCTCTATCAGGTCACCTCTCATCCTCCATCACTCCAAGGAGAAAAGGCCAAATTCACTCAACCGATTCTTATTGGGTACACTCTCCAGTCCAGGCAACATCCTTGTAAATCGCCTCTGCACTCTCCCTACAGTATCCACATCCTTCCTGTTGTGAGGTGACCAGAACTGAACACAGTACTCCAATGCTTTACTTCTCATAAGCTTCTTCAATTAATGCAAAGTGAACTACTGTCCATTCTCATCTGCAGCAACACACAAAATGCTGGAGGAACTCAGCAGGTCTGGCAGCGCCTTTGGAAAGGAAGAAAGAGTCGTCATTTCGACTGAGATCCTTCATCAGGCTGTCCATTCAGTTCTCTTCTGGCCAGTGTTCCAACTGTGTAAAAATCCACCTTGCTACTTCAATAGCTCTCTTACAAAACTGAGAAAAAAATAGAACACAACCTTTCCTGATGCCAGTTTGCCCTGAGTTTGCATTGCTCCTTTTTAAAGTCACTGCTTTCATGAAGCAGTTGTAAAATAGAGACGTGCTTAGCCAAATTTGCGAAGGCTGTTCTTCAGTTCCACTTAATTAAGAAGTTCAAAATTCAAAGTAAGCTGATAATCAAAGTACATGTATGTCACTATATTCTATCTTGAGACTCATTTTCTTGCAGGGCTTCACAGAAGAATGAGAAAGTCCAACGGAAACAATGAAAACTACACACAAAGACTGACAAGCAACTAATGTTAAAAGAAGACAAGCTGTGAAAATAAGAAAATGTTATAAATAAATAGTGAATAAATAATATTACTAAGTTGGAGAGTCCTTGAAAGTGACTCCATAGGTTATGGAATCGATTCAGAGTTGAGGTGAGTGAAGTTGTCCATGTTAGAGCCGGTTGAAGGGTAATAACTGTATGGACAAATAGAAACATAGAAACATAGAAAATCTACAGCACAATACAGGCCCTTCGGCCCACAATGCTGTGCTGAATATGTAATTACTTTAGAAATTACCTAGGGTTACCCATAGCCCTCTATTTTTCTAAGCTCCATGTACCTAGCCAGGAGTCTCTTAAAAGGCCCTATCATACCTGCCTCCACCACCATCGCCGGCAGCCCATTCCACGCGCTTACCAATCTCTGCGTAAAACACTTATCCCTGACATCTCATCTGTACCTACTTTCAAGCACCTTAAAACTGTGCCCTCTTGTGCTAGCCATTTCTGCCCTGGAAAAAAGCCTCTGACTATCCACATGATCAATGCCTCTCATCATCTTATACACCTCTATCAGGTCACCTCTCATCCTCTCCAAGGAAAAAAGGCAGAGTTCACTCAACCTATTCTCATAAGGCATGCTCCCCAATCCAGGCAACATCCTTGTAAATCTCCTCTGCATCCTTTCTATAGTTTCCACATTCTTCCTGTAGTGAGGTGACTGGAACCGAGCATAGTACTCCAAGTGGGGTCTGACCAGGGTCCTATACAGCTGTAACATTACCTCTTGGCTCTTAACCTCAATCCCCAGTTGATGAAGGCCAATACACCATATGCCTTCTTAACCAGAGAGTCAACCTGCGCAGCACCTTTGAGTGTCCTATGAACTCGGACCCCAAGATCCCTCTGATCCTCCACACTGCCAAGAGTCTTACCATTAATACTATATTCTGCCATCATATTTGACATACCAAAATGAACCATCTCACACTTATCTGGGTTGAACTCCATCTGCCACTTCTCAGCCCAGTTTTGCATCCTATCAAGGTCACGCTGTAACCTCTGACAGCCCTTCACACTATCCACAGCACCCCCAGCCTTTGTGTCATCAGCAAATTTACTAGCCCATCCCTTCACTTCCTCATCCAGGTCATTTATAAAAATCACGAAGAGTAAGGGTCCTAGGACAGATCCCTGAGGCACACCACTGGTCACCAACCTCCATGCAGAATATGACCTGTCTACAACCACTCTTTGCCTTCTGTGGGCAAGCCAGTTCTGGATCCACAAAGCAAGGTCCCCTTGGATCCCATGCCTCGTTTCTTTCTCAATAAGTCTTGCATTGGGTACCTAATCAAATACTTTGCTGAAATCCATCTACACTACATCTACTGCTCTACCTTCATCAATGTGTTTTGCCACATCCTCAAAAAATTCAATCAGGCTCGTAAGGCACGACCTGCCTTTCACAAAGTCATGCTGATTATTCCTAATCATATTATGACTCTCCAAATGTTCATAAATCCTGCCTCTCAGGATCTTTTCCATCAACTTACCAACCACTGGAGTAAGACTCACTGATCTATAATTTCCTGGGCTATCTCTACTCCCTTTCTTGAATAAGGGAACAACATCTGCAACCCTCCAATCCTCCGGAACCTCTCCTGTCCCCATTGATGATGCAAAGATCATTGCCAGAGGCTCAGCAATCTCCTCCCTCGCCTCTCACAGTAGCCTGGGGTACATCTTGTCTGGTCCCGGAGACTTATCCAACTTGATGCATTCCAAAAGCTCCAGCACGTCCTCCTTCTTAATGTCCACATGCTTAAGTTTTTCAGTCCATTGTAAGTCATCCCTACAATCACCACGATCCTTTTCCATAAATCTATGATGGTGTTGTAGGTGATGAAAAAAAGCTTTGATTTTCTCATTAATATGACAGAATATTGTAAACACTTGTCCCTCTTGGGCCAGGATTGATTTACAGAACTGAACTTCAATCGAATGGATATATCAGCCTTGGAAGGAAATGCCAAATTTAGGTGTGATGATATTATTGTCTGAACGTGCTGTCTTGAAAGGCAGAAATCACAGCATGACTGATCAAGAATGTCTTATTGCAAATAGACAGGGCCTTTTTACATATGTGGTATTGATTGCCAGATAAATAAATTCATGACCTCAAGTTGAAGGTTTTCTGCCTTCAATTCCACAGCCATCTTAACACGAGCAGTAATTGGTAATTAGTTTATTAATGTACCGATACACACAGAAAAGCTTTTGTTTGGACGCCATCCAGAGAGAAATCGTTCTATACATAAGTAGAATAGGAAAACTACTTTGTGGGTCAAAGTGCCTGTTCCTGTCATGTTTTGTGCTACACTCACACCTGTACACCTGCTCGTTAACGTGAATATCTAATCAGCCAATCATGCAGCAGATACTCAATGCATAAAAGCATGCAGACATGGTCAAGAGGTTCAGTTGTTGTTCAGACCAAACATCAGGATGGGGACGATATGTGATCTAAGTGACTTTGACCATGGAATGATTGCTGGTGCCAGCCAAAGCGGTTTGGGTATCTCAGAAACTTCATCTCCTAGGATTTTTATGTGCAACGATCTTTAGGGTTTACAGAGAATGGTGCAAAAAAAAAACATCCAGTAAATGGCAGTTTGTGGGCAAGAGTGCCTTACTAATGACAGAGGTCAGAGGAGACTGGCCAGATTGGTAGCTAACAGGAAGATGGCAGTAACTCAGGTAACTACACATTACAACAGTGGTGTGCAGAAGAGCATCTCTGAAAGCACAGCATGTCAAACCTTGAAGTGGATGGGCTACAGCAGCAGATGATCACCAGCACACACTCTGTGGTCACTTTACTGGGTACAGGATTTACCGTGGAGTTCTATGGAATAACAGCATGTAGAATGTAGTGCTACATTGACGTAGACTAAGTGATCAAGACATTACCTTTCTGTGAACCTCTAGTTATATATAAGAGTATATTGAATAAAGTTTTTCTTAATAGCTTGGAATATGAGATTCCCTCCTGGTGCCTTATGTTGACAAAACCTGTAAAGATAGCAGCTTTGATTGCTAAAGCTCTGTTGGATTGAGCCAATTCACTCGCTGTGCCTCCCATTCACCAAGAAGACTCACTCCACTCTCTGTCAGCCCACATATGAAGTCTGAATTACAAACTCTCCGATCAGATTTTGTTCATCTGAAGCTAATAGTGAAAGAGAGGAAAGAGAACCAGCTGTGACTTAATTACTTACATAATGTATGATCTTTCAGTGAAAGTTGAACTAAAGTCTCCAGGAGTACAACTTTTTCTGTGCCAAAAAGTTCTATTCAAAAGGTTCAAAGGAACATCTAAACAAGCCTGATGCATTTTGGAAACAAGTCCTGTGGACTGATGAAGTTAAAATAGAACTTTTTGGCCGCAATGAGGAAAGGTATGTTTGGAGAAAAAATGTTGCAGAATTTTATGAAAAGAACCCCTCTCCAACTGTTAAACACCGGGGTGGATCGATCATGCTTTGGGCTTGTGTTGCAGCCAGTGGCACGGGGAACACTTACTGGTAGAGGGGAGAATGAATTCAATTAAATACCAGCAAATTCTGGAAGCAAACATCACACCATCTGTAAAAAAGCCGAAGGTGAAACGAGGATGGCTTCTACAACAGGATAATGATCCTAAACACACCTCAAAATCCTCAATGGACTACCTCAAGAGGCCCACGCTGAAGGTTTTGCCATGGCCCTCACAGTCCCCTGACCTAAACATCATCAAGAATCTGTGGATAGACCTCAAAAGAGCAGTGCATGCAAGACGGCCCAAGAATCTCACAAAACTAGAAGCCTTTTGCAAGGAAGAATGGGCAGAAATCCCCCAAACAAGAATTGAAAGACTCTTAGCTGACTAAAAAAAGTGTTTACAAGCTGTGTTACTTGCCAAAGGGGGTGTTACTAAGTACTGACCATACAGGATGCCCAAACTTTTGCTTCAGGCCCTTTTCCTTTTTTGTTATTTTGAAAATTATTCTGAAGATGGAAATAAAAAAGTTTTCTTGCTTAAAATATTAAAGAAATGTGTCATCTTTAACTTGATGCCTTTTGGAAATGAGTTCATCTTTTACTCGCTTAGCTATTCATAGTAACAGAAATTTTGACCAGAGGTGCCCAAACTTTTGCATGCCACTGTATATATGTGTGTGTGTGCATATTCCGCATCATTGTATTTTTACTGATATTCTATATGGGTCTGTTGACTTGTATGCATCAAGCTGTGGCATCGTGGGGTGGGGGTGGAGATGGGTCTCAGGACTCTTATTATGTGATTGCGACCTTGTGTGTGTGTACTGTGCATGAACATTGCCTTTGCACCTTGACCCTGTAGTAACACTGTCTCATTTGGCTGTATTCACCAGTATTCATATATAGTTAAATGACAATTAAACTTGAACTGAATTGAAAAAGTGTTTTGTTAACTACCAGTCAGTAGTCACTATCCTTCAGCAGTGGCATCTTAAACCATATGCCCAAGTGTAGCCCATCTTCTTCTCCTGGGGATGAGGTCTCCTGAGCTTCTGTTGCCATTTCTGTAGTACTGGGGTTTTACAAAATGGGGTTGCTAGCCCCAGGCTCAACCCTCCTCCTCTCACAGCCAGGCTTGCGACCGTCCACAGCAGAGCTCAGAACCAATGTGAGCGATCTTAATCCGTGCTTCAGTAGAGATCCATTACTCCATTCCTGGCATTTATTCTGCCGTAAGATGAAATCTCATCCACCGCATGATAAATTATTCAAATATTAATTAGACAGAACATTAAATGAGTCAGTCATAGAAACGAAGAGCAATTCTTATTTGCATTTTTATGCTCATATTGGAAATGAGACTATTGACTGTGCAAACAAGTCTGACTGTGCAGAAACAGTGTGACGAGGCACCTAAACACCGATTCCAAGAAATTGGAAATGCAAGTAGACAGATTGAACCATTACCACTTCATGCATGATTATCTATGCAGCAAATAGACAACCATCATACACTTATGCTGATTTATAACCCAACAGATTACTATGAACTCTCAAGAAATTATATGGCATTTTATGGAACATAAACACCTACCTACCACAACCAGCCCCTGTCTGTCTCAGCAGTCCCTACACCCTCTAAGCTCTGCAAAAGTCTACACTAAGGTTTATGATACACGTATTACATTCTCCTCTTTGCCATCTCACTCCATTTCTACTCTATCCTCAAATATTCCCATTCAGAACTACAACAGCAGAAATCCACAGTCACTGCCATGGGTAATTCAATAAGCAGCACCATTTTAAGATGAAGAAAAAATCTGTCGATACTCAAAATAGATGAACTTTGGATGGCAGAATCGAATCAGCCCCAATTTCCTGCCTTCTCCCTGTTTCCCTTCATGCCCTGGTTAATCATGAACCTATTAACTTCTGCCCTAAATAGCCCCAGTGACTAGGCCTTCAAGGTTACCTGTGGCAATGAATTCCACAGATTCACCACTCTCTGGCTAAAGAAATTCCTCCTCTTGCCCACACAACGGGAGTGGGGATGTCGTGCAGATATGATTGAAATGCAGAGGCTTTACACTTCCACTCCCAACTATCCTGCTGGTGGAAGTACAGTGTCTTGAAAATAAAACTGAAGACTTGAAAGCAAGACTGCTGTACCAGTTGGACATCTGGGACTGCTGTGTATTTTGCTTCATGGAAACATGTTTACACCCACGATTTTGGACACAGCGTTGCAGCTCGGTGGCTTCACCATTCCCCACAAAGACAGGGCAGCTCAGTCTCTTAAAGGCAGAGGTGGTGGAGTGTGCTTTATGATGAACTCATTGCTTCTGTCTCAGTCCTGCTCATCTGACTTAGAACATCCAGTGGCCAAATATCACCCATTTTATCTGCTGAAGCAGTTTTCCACCATCATCCTGGTAGGGGTATGCATTCCACCTCAAGCCGACATCAGGCAGGCACTGGAGGATTTAAGCTCCATAATCAGCAAATACAAAACTGCTGACCCTGATGCCTTCCCTATTATTGTGGGGATTTCAAAGAGGCCAGCTTGAAGAAGTCTCTGAATGACTACCAACAAAATATCACCTGTAGAACCAGAGGAGCCAGCGCACTCGACCGCTGTTCTACCACCATCAAGAATGCTTACTATTCCATCCTAACACACACACTTTGGAAAGTCCAGTCATCTGACTGTACTTCTACTCCCAGCATACAGGCAGAGACTAAAGACCATGTGGCGAAGACCAAGTAGGTATGGTCAGATGTGCTTACAGGACTGCCTAGAGTCGATGGACTGGACAATATTCAGGGCTTCATTTTCGAGTCTGAATAAGTAGACCACATCATCATCATCATCAGGTGCCGTGCCCAGTTTGAGCTTTGACTACCATGGCCCACACACTCCTGTTTCGGGTCAAGTGGATCAATTCATTGGTATTCATTTCCAGTTCTCTGGCGCTGTCCCCATCATCATTTCTTCCCTTCAATCTTTCCCATAGTTACCGTGCACTCAAACTCCACTTTCCTAATCACATGTCCAATGAAGTTACGTTGCGTTTTCATGATCTCATACATTATTTCTCTTTTTGTGTTTGCTCTGTTCATGGCAACCTCATTAGATATTCATTTCGTCCATGATATTCTTTGCATCCTCCTCAAAACACATCTCTGCTGCTTCAATTCATTTTCTCATGTTACTAGATATTGTCCAACATTCTGAGCCATATAACATAACTGGATAAACATAACATTTCAGTGCTCTGAGGCGGGTTGTCATGCCTAATTTAGTATTGGTCAGTATACTCTTCATTCTCGTAAAGGTCTCTTTTGCCATCCCTATTCTTCTTTTGATGTCCATGTCGCACCTGCCATCCGATGTCACCCAGCTTCCCAAGTAGCAAATGTTCTGTACTTGTTTTATGTCTTCCCCATTTATTCTCAGCCTGCAGATTAGATTCTCCTTCTTTTTTGGATATCACCATACATTCTGTCTTTTTGCAATTGATAGATAGGCCCATTTTTGCACTTTCTTCAACAATTATATCAATTAAGTTTTGTAGTTCTTCCTCCGTACTTGCAATTAACACAGTGTCATCTGCATATCTGAAATTATTGATGTTTTCACCACCAACTTTGATTCCCAAGATGTCTCTTATTTTTTTGTAATATTGCTTCACTGCACACATTAAATAAGTCAGGGGAGAAAACACACCCTTGTCTAATGCCTCTCTTGATTTTTGTAAACTGACTCACTTCTCCATGGATTCTTACAGCGGCAATTTGTTCCCAGTACAGATTTCTGATTAGGCGGAGGTCTTTCGAATCTAGATCTAGAGTTTTCTGTAATATTTCAAATAAGTTGTTGTGCTTCACTTTATCAAAAGCTGAAATAGGTAAAGAACAATATGGTTTTGTGAAAGACAAAGGTACAAGAAATGCAATATTGATGTTAAGGATACTATCAGAACGAGCTATTCAAGCGCAAAAAGATATGTTTGTTTTATCGACTACACAAAAGTAGACCACAGTTGTCACAATCTTCAAAAAGACCTATGTGGATGAGTGTGTGCCTTTGAGAACATATTGGACATACCCAAACAAAAAGCCATGGATGAACCAGGAGATTCATAATCTCCTGAGGGTTTGATCTGTGGCATTTAACAATGGTGATCCAGAACTATAGAAGAATTCCAGATACAACCTTACAGAAGGCTATTTTATGGGTGAATAAAGCATTGTGACTGAGGTTAGAAATGGATCAGGATCACAACAGATTTGGCGGGACTTGCTGTCTATTACAACCTAACATCGTGAGTCGCTAGATGAGCCCAATGACTTTTATGTACGGTTTGAAAGGGAGAATAAAACTACACCTGTGCGAACCCTTGCAGCATCTGGTGAACCTGTGTTTTCTGTTTTGGCTGCCAACGTCAGAACACCTTTCAAGAGGCTGTACTCTCACAAAGCATCAGGCCCTGATGGTCTACCTGGAAAGGCTCTGAAAACCTGGGCCAACCAACTGGTGGGAGTGTTCAAGGACATCTTCAATCTTTGACTACTGCAGTTGGAGGTTCTCACCTGCTTCAATAGGGTGACAATCCAATAAGAGCAGGGTAAACTGACCCAATGACTATCACCTATTGGCACTCACATCTTCTGTGATGAAGTGCTTTGAGGGGTTGGTCATAGCTAGAATCAAACCCTGTCTAAGCAAGAACCTGGACCCACTGCACTTTGCCTATGGCCACAATAGGTCTGCAGTGGATGCAATCCCACTGGCTCTCCACTCAACTTTGGATCACCTAGAAAACAGTAATACCTATGTCAGGCTGTTGTTTATAGACTACAGATCAGTGCTCAACACAATCATACTCTCAGTTCTAGTCAACAAGCTCCAAAACCTGGGCCTCTGTACATCCATCTATAACTGGATCCTCACTAGGGGACCACAGTTTGGTGGATTGGAAATGACATCTCCTTCTTGCTGACAGTCAACACTGGCACACCTCAAGGATGAGTTCATAGCCCATTGTTCTACTTTCTGTACACCCATGAATGTGTGGCTAGGTACAGCTCAAATGCCATCTATAAATTTGCTGATTCCATGCCAAATTTCAGATGGTGGTAGGGAGGCGTACAGGAGCAAGACAGATCAGCTGGTTGAGTGGTGTCACAGCAACAAACTTGCTCTCAACGCCATTAAGACCAAGCAATTGATTGCGGGGCTCAGGAAGGGTTATTTGAGGGAACGCACACTAGCTCTTATCTAGGGATCAGAAGTGGAAGTGTTGAGTAGTTTCAAGATCCTGGGTGTCGACATTTCTGAGGATCTATCCTGGGCCTAACACATTGTTGCAATTACTAAGAAGGTACAACAGCAGCTATATTTCATTAGGAGTTTGAAGAGGATCAGAATGTCATTAAAAACAATCACCAATTTCTGCAGATATAACGTGGTGAATATTCTAACTAGCTGCATCACCATCTGGTACAACAGGGGTGGGGGCACTGCACAGGATCTGAAAAAGCTGCAGGAAGTTGTAAGCTCTGCCAGCTCCATCATGGGCATCAGCATCCCCAGCATCAAGATCCAATGCATCAAAAAAGGCATCATCCATTATTAAGGACACCTATTACTCAGGACATACCCTCCACCATCGAGGAGGAGGTACAGGAGCCAGAAGACACACACTCAGCAGTTCAGGAAGAGCTTCTTCTCCTCCATCATTAGATTTCTGAATGGACAATGAACCATAAACGGTACGTCACTAGCTTTTCCCTTTCTTTTTGCACCACTTATTTAATTTAACTTCAACATATATATTAAAGTTACACACACATGCACACACACACATACACACACACAAGTATACATATATGTATTCTTACTGTAATTTGCAATTTTTATTATTATATATTGCAATGTTCTGCTACCACAAAACATATACCAGTGATATTAAACCTTATTCCGATTCTGATTCTGTTTTATCCATTTGTCAAATTCTTAGCTTTTTCAATATATTCCAAAGTCCCCCCTGTGTGAAGCACAGCATATTTTCCAGCTGACTGCCTGGGTGTTTTATCTCCTAGATACTTCACTTAATTAATTGCTTGCTGCATGTAGATGTGCTCTACTGTTTTGGATCCCTTGTTACCTGGTACATAATGTCTATCATTATTTTGAAGACAGAGTGTGTCTGTGAAAAACAAACAGACATGACTAACGTTTCTCAGTGACGACTTTCAAAAGAGTAAAAAAAATCAATTAAAAAAAAGAGTATACAAAGTTCGTGAATAAACAAATTTCAAGTTGCAGAGGAGAAGAAGGGAAATGAGTCATAATGTTCAGTAACACAAAATGCTGGAGGAACTCAGCAAGTCTGGCGGCAACAATGCAGAGGAGTAAACAATCAATGTTTCAGGCTGAGACACTTCACAGGTAAGGAAGAGGGGAGGAGTCAGAATAAGAAGGTGGGGTGGTGGAGGGGCAGATGATAGGTGAAACAAGTTGAGGGCGAAGAGGGGGAGTGGGGGAGGGGTAGGAAGCTGGGAGATGATAGGTGGAAGAGGTAGAGGCTGAAGAAGAAGGAATCTAATCGGAGAGGACAGTGGGTCCCTGAAACATCGACTGTTTTGAGGAGTAACTCAAGGATGCATCAACAGCCACTGCTCTACTTCCTCTGAAATCATGACTATGTGGCTCAGCACAGCTCATACACCATCTGTAAATCGGCCAATGACATTGCAGTAATAGGGAGAATCTATTATTAATTACTGTCACTCCTAAGATATTATCTTTCCATTTCATCATTGCCACTATGGAGTTTTGGTATGCACACGCTATCCAATTTGTCTAATCCGTCATGACGGTGTCTATGCCTTAGAAAGTTCTTTATTGGCGTTAATTGGTGAGGGACATCCTGATCTAATTAAAAAAATCTATTTGAAATCCTTAAATTAATATTTAGCAACAAGGCAGGAAGATCGGTGTTATGTTTTCATAAAAGGTGGATCACTTGTGGAATAGAATACTATTAGGATGAGTAGACAATATTACTAAATACCTCTGGTGAAATACCGGCAATATCATAAGAGCTGTGATTAAGGTATGCCAAAAAGAATTGGCTGCCTGCAATGAATTAGTTCAGTGATTCTGGATAATAGAATTCTCATCACTTGCATAGGTAAATGCAGCAAGGTAACATAGTAGCTGGTGTAATGCTCCACAGCGATTTGGGTTCAATTCCCGCTGGTGCATGTAAGGAGTATGTTCTCCATGTAAACCATGTGGGTTTCCTCCAGTGGCTCTGGTTTCCTCCCACATACCGAAGATATAAGGTTTAGTAAATTGTAGGTATGCGGTGTTGGCACCAGAATCATAACGACACTTGCGGCTGCTCAGCACAATCCTTGTACTGTGTAGGTGATTGATGCAAATGATAGGTTTCACTGCATGCTTCGATGTTTAAGTGTACATGTTACAAATAATCCTAATCTCAGCAATATCAATGAGATATCAAAAGAGATAAATAGCCTGAATCAGGTAGTAAGTTGAAGACATTAAGGAAGGAGGATGATTAGAAATATCGATGAAAGATGCCCATTTTTGTGATGGGAAAGAGGTTCAATGTGGAGAGTTGGACCAACAGCACAGAATTAAGCCTATAAAACCATAACACATTGGAGCAGAATTGGGCCTTTCGGCCCATCAGCTCTTCTCCACAGCCTTATCTCTCTCAACCCCATGTTTCTGCCTTTCCCCTGTAATCTTTGACACCCTTACTAATCAAGAACCTATCAATATGAGCATTAAATATACCCAATGACTTGGCCTCCATAGCCATTTGTGGCAATAAATTCCATACATTCACTTCGCTCTGACTAAAGAAATTCTGCCTCATCTTGGTTTCAAAGGATAGTCTTCTATTTTGAGGCTTTTCACTTTGGTCCTAGATTCACCTATTCATGGAAGTATCCTCTCCAAATCCACACTTTCAATGAGATCCCCCCCCCCCACTTGTTTTACTAAACTCCAACAAGTACAGGCTCAGAGGCTTCAAAAACTCCTCATATGTTAATTCTTACATTCCTGGGATTATTCTTGTGAACCTCTTCTGGACCCTCTCAATACTAACACATCCTTTCTTAGATAAGGAGTCCAAATCCACTCACAATGCTCCAAGTGCATTCTAAACAATGCCTTATAGAGCCTCAGCATTACAGTCTGGCTTTTAAATTCTTATATTTAAATTAAGGAATAGAGGAAGGGTCAAGACTTTGATGGGATTTGGCTGCAGCTCTCTCAGTGAGGGAGATGTAGAAGGAGATCTTCTCCAAGAATTGTCACCTTGTTGCTGTGAAGAGTCTTGTGAGTTCCTGAGAAGTCAAGAGCGATGCTGTCTGGAGTTTAGCTCCTGGTAGGATCACCCATGATGGTAGGGTCAAGAGGGAGGTTGCACACAAAGAGTGATACAGCCAAGGCCTCAACAGGGGAGCTGGCAGAAAATGATACATCATAACAGCAGTGAAGGCAGAAGAAGGTCATAGCAGAGAAAGGTCTCCAGACATCTTGCATTCCATGCCACTGGACCTTAACCCCAATAAGTCAAGAACTGTGTGATGGTTGCCAACGCATCAGCCTCCACACGATAACAAAATCATGCATTGGCATTCTCCACTAAGGAATAACCTGTTAGGAAAGCATCATACTTGATTTGAGAGATTTCATTACTGCTAGAATGTGATATGCAATTATACTGATCACACAAGAACACAGCAAAATAATAGAATATCAAAAGATTTTGTTTCTCTCTAAACCAGGTGATTAAAACATTTGATAAGGATCTTTAGAAGAGATTGTGTAAAAGCTAATTGGATACAGCTTCTTATTTAGTTCTCAAAATAATTGGTATCTTGGGTTAATAGGATGAAGTGAGTAATATTGACAAGATATGCAAGCTAATCTACTTTGGATCCAAGAAAGACTAATTAGAATGCTTTTTTTTGCATGGGGAGGAACAAAGTTAGGAGGAGTGAATAGATTTTGATGTGTACCTACTGATGAATGTTAGAATGCAAGTTCAAAATGTAATTAAAATTAAAACATCACACCATCTTAAAAGTTTCTTCCCCCTCGGGCAGTTAATGTTATCAACCATTCTAGTTAGCCCCTCTTCCAACCCCCTCTATCTATCACCCCTGTCACTGCACAATACTGTAAAGACTTTAAACCGTTGATTATAATGCCCTTTACATTATAAGTAGTTGCTGGTATTCATGTGTTTATGCACATCTATCGGACTTCTAATGCTATTTTTATGTAATTTTTTATTCTTTGTAAATGTTCGATGTTGATTTTTGTTGTAAGTAGCACCAATGCACCAGAGGCAAAATCCAGTGATTGGCAGTTCTGTGGGCAAAAACACCTTGTTTTTCAGACAGGTCAGATGAGAATGGCCAGCCTGGTTCAAGCTAACAGTAAAGTGACAGTAACTTACATAACCACATGTTGCAACGGTGAAGTTCGGAAGAGTACCCCTTCAAGGCAAACCTTGAAGTGCATGGATTATTAGTGTAGAAGACCACACTTGACTTCAGTCCAGTCCCTAATAAGGTGATCACTGATGGTACAAGGCAAATAAAGCTGTTCCGATATCCTTGTTATTCTTAATCCAAAAATCCTTCCTGGACTATTGGCCAGCAACTCAAGAAGTGTGGAATGAGAAAGTGGAGTTGGCTATTGAGTACTGTTCTACTCAACATGTCAGCCTGGCAGGGTATGACTACAAATCTCTTTCTCTGAAGGACAATAGTCAACTGGATGGGTTTTCTTCAGTATAAAGTAAAACTGGTAGACTCATGATTTCTGCTATTGAGAGGGAATTTTTTAACATAAAATTCAGACCGCATTCATTTACTTCAATTTACATGTATCTCCCAGCTGTCATGGTGGGGTTTGAACTCACTCATGAACGGTGCTCTTGCTGTTGCAAAAAACTAAATTTCATGACACTTATAACACTGTATATGAAAACAATAAAACTCCGCCATAGGTACTGCCAAGCCTGGCTGCGAAAGGGGCAGAGGTGGACATGCGGCTAGCAACATTATCCCATTAAAAAACAGTGCTACAGAAGTTCAGAGATCTCGTCCCTGGTTGAGCAAGAATCTAAGAAGATGGGCTACACTTGGGAAAACCTGAGAGGCTGCCCTAGGACAGAGTGCTCTGGTGAGTTGCTCCAGAGGAGCCAATACACTTGACTACTGTCCAACGGTTATATCACCAACAAGAATTCCAACTGTGCCATTCCAACCCACACTAGATTGGGAAGTCCAATCACTGGCTGTACTGCTGTTACAGGCAGAGATTAGTGACCGCCACACAAGTGGTGAGGACCATATAGGTATGGGCAAGGGAGGTGAAGGATTGCTTACAGAACTTCTTAGAATCAATGGACTGAACAAATATTCGGGAATTAATTTTGAGTCTGAATGAATACAATGAATGAATTCGAGTACAGGAGCAGGGAGGTACTACTGCAGTTGTACAAGGCCTTGGTGAGACCACACCTGGAGTACTGTGTGCAGTTTTGGTCCCCTAATCTGAGGAAAGACATTCTTGCCATAGAGGGAGTACAAAGAAGGTTCACCAGATTGATTCTTGGGATGGCAGGACCTTCATATGATGAAAGACTGGATCGGCTAGGCTTATACTGTCTGGAATTTAGAAGATTGAGGTGGGATCTTATTGAAATGTATAAAATTCTAAAGGGATTGGACAGGCTAGATGTAGGAAGAATGTTCCCGATGTTGGGGAAGTCCAGAATGAGAGGTCACAGTTTGAGGATAAAGGGGAAGCCTTTTAGGACCGAGATGAGAAAAAACTTCTTCACACAGAGAGTGGTGAATCTGTGGAATTCTCTGCCACAGGAAAAAGTTGAGGCCAGTTCATTGGCTATATTTAAGAGGGAGTTAGATATGGCCCTTGTGGCTGAAGGGATCAGGGGGTATGGAGAGAAGGCAGGTACAGGGTTCTGAGTTGGATGATCAGCCATGATCGTACTGAATGGCGGTGCAGGCTCGAAGGGCCAAATGGCCTAATCCTGCACCTATTTTCTATGTTTCTATGTCTCTATGTTAATACGCCACAGTTGTCACTAACTTCATCCAGACCTATGTGGATGAGTGTGTGCCTTTGAGAACATACTGGACACACCCAAACAAAAAGTCGTGAATGAATGAGGAGCACTAACACAGAGGGTGTGTACAAGAAGGGCCAGAGTCGCCTCTACTTCCTAAGGGGACTGAGGTCCTTTGGAGTATAGAAACATAGAAACACAGAAAACCTACAGCACAATACAGGCCCTTCAGCCCACAAAGCTGTGCCAAACATGTCCTTACCTTAGAAATTACCTAGGATTACCCATAGCCCTCTATTTTCCTAAGCTTCATGTACCTGTCCAGGAGTCTCTTAAAAGGCCCTATTGTATCCACCTCCTCCACCGTCGCCGGCAGCCCATTACACGCACTCACCACTCTCTGAGTAAAAAACTTACCCCTGACATCTCCTCCGTACCTATTTCCAAGCACCTTAAAACTGTGCCCTCTTATGGTAGCCATTTCAGCCCTGGGAAAAAGCCTCCGACTATCCACACGATCAATGGCTCTCATTATTTTATACACCTCTGTCAGGTCACCTCTCATCCTCCATCACTCCAAGGAAAAAAGGCCCAATTCACTCAACCTATTCTCAAAAGGCATGCTCCCCAATCCAGGCAATATCCTTGTAAATCTCCTCTGCACCCTTTCTATGGTTTCCACATCTTTCCTTTACTGAAGCGACCAGAACTGAGCACAGTACTCCAAGTGGGATCTGACCAGGGTCCAATAGAGCTGCAACATTACTTCTCGGCTCCTAAACTTAATCCCATGATTGACGAAGGCCAATGAATCTATTCGTTCTTAACCACAACGTCAACCTATGGACTCAGACCCCAAGATCCCTCTGATGCTCCACACTGCCAAGTGTTTTACCATTAATACTATATTCTTTCATCATATTTGGCCTACCAAAATGAACCACCTCACTCTTATCTGTGTTAAACTCCATCTGCAACTTCTCAGCCCAGTTTTGCATCCTATCAATGTCCTGTTGTAACCTCTGAGAGCCCTCCACACTATCCGCAACACCTCCAACCTTTGTGTCATCAGCAAATTTTCTAACCTATCCCTCCACTTTCTCATCCAGGTCACTTATAAAAATCACGAAGAGTAGGGGTCCCAGAACAGATCCCTGAGGCACACCACTGGTCACCGAACTCCATGCAGAATATGACCTGTCTACAACCACTCTTTGCCTCCTGTGGACAAGCCAGTTCTGGATCCACAAAGCAATGTTCCCTTGGATCCCATGCCTCCTTACTTTCTCAATAAGCCTGCATGGGGTACCTTGTCAAATGCCTTGCTGAAATCCATATACAGTACATCTACTGCACTACCTTTATCAATGTGTTTAGTCACATCCTCAAAAAATTCAATCAGACTCGTAAGGCACGACTTGACTTTCACAAAGCCATGCTGACTATTCTTAATCACATTATGCTTCTCCAAATGTTCATAAATCCTGCCTCTTAGGATTTTCTCCATCAACTTACCAATAACTGAAGTAAGACTCACTGGTCTATAATTTTCTGGGCTTTCTCTACTCCCTTTCTTGAATAATGGAACAACATCCGCAACTCTCCAATCCTCCGGAACCACTCCTGTCCCCATTGATGATGCAAAGATCATCACCAGAGGCTCAGCAATCTCCTCCCTCACCTCCAACAGTAGCCTGGGGTATATCTCGTCCGGTCCCGGTGACTTATGCAATTTGATGCTTTCCAAAAGCTCCAGCACATCCTCGTTCTTAATATCTACATGCTCAAGACTTTTAGTCCACTGTAAGTCATCCCTACAATTGCCAAGATTCTTTTCTTTTCCCAATTTATGCTTCCAAGTTCCTGCCTAATAGTCTCATATTTCCCCTCACTCCAATTAAACGCTTTCCTAACTTGTCTGTTCCTATCCCTCTCCAATGCTATGGTAAAGGAGATATAATTGTGATCACTATCTCCAAAATGCTCTCCCACTGACAAATCTGACAGGTTCATTCCCCAATACCAGATCAAGTACAGCCTCTCCTCTTGTAGGCTTATCTACATATTGTGTCAAGAAACCTTCTTGAACACACCTAACAAATTCCATCCATCTAAACCCCTTGCTCTAGGGAGATGCCAATTGATATTTGAGAAATTAAAATCTCCCACCACAACAACCCTGTTATTATTACACCTTTCCAGAATCTGTCTCCCTGTCTGCTCCTCGTTGTCCCTGTTACTATTGGGTAGTCTATAAAAAACATCCAACAGAGTTATTGTCCCCTTCCTGTACCTAACTTCCACCCACAGAGACTCCGTAGACAATCCCTCCATGACTTCCTCCTTTTGTGCAGCCGTGACGCTATTTCTGATCAAAAGTACCATGCCCCCACCTCTTTTGCCTCCCTCCCTGTCCTTTCTGAAACATCTAAAGCCTGGCACTCGAAATAACCATTCCTGCCCCTGAGCCATCCAAGTCTCTGTAATGGCCACAACATCAAAGCCCCAAGTACTGATCCACGCTCTAAGCTCACCTGCTTTATTCATAATCCTCATTGCATTAAAACAGACACATCTCAAACTATCGGTCTGAGCGCGTCCCTTCCCTATCACCTGCCTATCCTCCCTCTTGCACTGTCTCCAAACTTTCTCTATTTGTGAGCCAACTGCCTCTTCCTCCATCTCTTCAGTATGTAGGCCTCTCCTTCACATACCCTACCAGTCTGTTGTTGCCAGTATAATCTTCTATGTGGTGGTGTGCTGGGGTAATGACACCGACACGGGTGGTGCCAACAGGCTGAATACACTGAATAGATACACCGATACACTGAATACACTGATTACTTGCTCTGTTATCGGAGTCAAACTGGACACACTGAAGGTTCTGGTAGAACAAAGGACCTTACGGAAAATCCTGGCAACTCTGAGCAATGTTTCTCACTCTCTGCATGCCACATGGCCGAACAGAGGAGCACTTTCAGTAATAGACTAAGACAACTGTGCTGCTTCAAAGAGTACTATATGTGGTCATTCTTACCATCGCCCGTCAGCCTCTATAATGTATCAAACTATAGCTGGGGAAGCAGTTCTGTACAGTTCTGGTCACCGAATTATAGGAAAGATGTCAATAAGATTGAGAGAGTACAGAGGAGGTTTACTAAAATGTTGCCTGGGTTTCATCTCCTACGTTACAGAGAAAGGTTGAACAAGTTAGGTCTTTATTCTTTGGAGCGTAGAAGGTTGAGGGGGGACTTGATAGAGGTGTTTAAAATTATGAGGGGGATTGACAGAGTTGACCTGGATAGGCTTTTTCCATTGAGAGTGGGGGAGATTCAAACAAGAGGACATGAGTTGAGAGTTAAAGGGTGAAAGTTTAGGAGTAACATGAGGGGGAACTTCTTTACTCAGAGAGTGGTAGCTGTGTGCAGCAGAAGTGGTCGAGGCAGGTTCGATGTTGTCGTTTAAAGTTAAATTGGATAGATATATGGACAAGAAAGGAATGGAGGGTTATGGGCCAAGCGTAGGTCGGTGGGACTAGGTGAGAGTAAGAGTTCAGCATGGACTAGAAGGGCTGAGATGGCCTGTTTCTGTGTTGTAATTGCTATATGGTTATATAAGTGATCTCATTATCTTTGACTTGTAAATTTTGTACATCTTATTTTTAAGGCAACTTATTTTTATTCTTTCTTACTTCTCTACTAATATTTGTATATCTGTGCACTTGTAATGCTACTGTGACACTGTAATTTTCTTTGGGATAACAAACTATCTATCTATCTTCTCATTGGTACCATCAAGGAGGTGGTGAAGGGGCCTGAAAACACACACTCAATGTTTCAGGAACAGAGTCTTCCTCTCCACTATTAGATTCAAATATGATAGCAGAATATAGTATTAATGGTAAGACTCTTGGCAGTGCGGAGGATCAGAGGGATCTTGGGGTCCGAGTCCATAGGACACTCAAGGCTGCTGCGCAGGTTGACTCTATGGTTAAGAAAGCATAATTTGTATTGGCCTTCATCAATCGTGGAATTGAATTTAGGAGCCGAGAGGTAATGTTGCAGCTATATAGGACCCTGGTCAGATCCCACTTGGAGTACTGTGCTCAGTTCTGGTCACCTCACTACAAGAAGGACGTGGAAGCCACAGAAAGGGTGCAGAGGAGATTTACAAGGAGGTTGCCTGGATTGGGGAGCATGCCTTATGAGAATAGGTTGAGTGAACTCGGCCTTTTCTCCTTGGAGTGACAGAGGATGAGAGGTGACCTGATAGAGGTGTATAAGATGATGAGATGCAATGATCGTGTGGATAGTCGGAGGCTTTTTCCAAGGGCTGAAATGGTTGCCACAAGAGGACACAGGCTTAAGGTGCTGGGGAGTAGGTACAGAGGGGATGTCAGGGGTAAGTTTTTTACTAGAGAGTGGTAAGTGTGTGGAATGGGCTGCCGGCAATGGTGGTGGAGGTGGATATGATAGCGTCTTTTAAGAGACTTTTGGATAGGTACATGGAGCTTAGAAAAATAGAGGGCTAAGGGTAAGCCTAGTAATTTCTAAGGTAGGGACATGTTCGGCACAACTTTGTGGGCCGAAGGGCCTGTATTGGGCTGTAGGTTTTCTATGTTTCTATGTTTCTATTTCTGAATGGACATTGAACCCTGAATACTACCTCAGTATTTTTTCCTTTATTTTTGCACTACATATTAGTTTAAGTTTATATATTTCTTATTGTAAGTTATGGTTTTTATTATTAAGGTTTGCAATGTACTGTTGCTGCAAGACAACAAAATTTACAACGTATGCCTGATTCAGATTCTGATTCTCTTCTATCCCTTGGTCACATTCTTAGCTTTTCCAATCCAACAATAATATTTTCCAAAATTCTCCTACGTGAAGCACTGTACACTTTCCAGCTGACTGTCTGGGTGTTTTGTCTCCTAGATTCTTCATTTAATTAACTGCTTGCTGCATGTAGATATACTCTCTTATTTTGGATTCCTTTTTACTTGGTACATAATGTCTATCACTATTTTGAAGATAGAGTGGGTCTGTGAAAAACAGACATGACTAATGTTTCATCCTGATGACTTTCAAAAGAGTATACAAAGTTAGTGAATAAATAAGTTTCAAGTTGCAGAGGAGAAGAAGGGAAATGTTCAGTAACACACTGAAAAGCTGCAGAAGGAATTCAGCAAGTCAGGCAGCATCAATGAAGAGGAATAAACAGTCGATGTTTCAGACCGAGACCTTTCACTGGTAAGGAAGAGGAAAGAAGGGTGTGGGAGAGGAAGGAGTACGCGCTAGCAGATGATAGGCAAAACAAGATGAAGGGGAAGAAGGGGGATTGGGGGAGGGTTAAGAAGCTGGGAGATGATAGGTTGAAGAGGTGGGGGCTGAAGAAGAAGGAATCTAATAGGAGAGGACAGTGGGTCCCTGAAACATCGACTGTTTTGTTGTGTATCTCAAGGATACATCATCAGGCACTACTCTACTCTCCCTATACTCATAATTGTGTGGTTAGGCACAGCTCATACAGTATCTGTAAATTGGCCGATGACACCACTGTAAGCAGTCGAATCTGCTATTAATTAATGTTACTCCAAAGATATTATCTTATTGTTTTATCATTGCCACTGTAGAGTTTTGGTATGCACAGACTGTACAAATTGTCTAATCCGTCATGACAGCCTCTATGCTTGTAAAGTTCTTATTGGTGTTAATTGTTCAGGGACATCCTGATGTAATGAAAAAAGAATGTTTTGAACATTCTTAAATTAATATTCAACAACAAGACAGGAAGGCAGGTGATATGTTTTCATAAAAGGTTGTTCACTTGTGGAATAGAATACTATTAAGATGAATAGACAATATTACTGAATACCTCTGGTGAAATACAAGTAATATTGTGATATTCGGAATTAAAATTTGCAAGAAAAGAATGGCTGCAATTGGAAAATTAACACAAACATGAGAAAATCTGCTGATGCTGGAAATCCAAAGCAACACACACAAAATGCTGGAGGAACTCAGCAGGTCAGGCAGCATCTATGGAAAAGAGGAAATAATCGATTCCAGCCGAGACCCTTCATCAGGACAAATCACATTTTGTGTGACTGCTTCCAATGTGGGTTCAGAAAAAAAGTAATTTTAGAATTGGCTGGCTGGAATAAATTGGTTCAGTGTTTCTGGATTATATAATACTCTTCATTTGCATTGATAAGAGCAGCAAGGTAGGATAGTAGCTAGTGTAATGCTTTACAGGAATTGGGATACAATTCCCACTGGTGACTGTAAGGAGTATGCTCTCCTTGTGACTGTATGGGTTTCCTCTAGTGGCTCTGGTTTCTTCTCACATAATAAAGACGTAGGTTTGGTAAATTGTACGTTGCGTGCGTTGTTGGCACCAGAATTACAGCGACACTCAGCTCAATCCTTGTACTGTGTTGGTTGTTGATGCAACTGACACACATCACTGCATGCACTGATGTTTTGAAGTACATGTTACAAATAATGCTAAACTCAGCAATATTAATGAGATATCAAAAGAGATAAACAGTCTGGATTATGTAGTAAATTAAAGACATTAGGGAAGGAAGATGATTAAAAATAGTGATAAAAGGTATCATTTTTGTGATGGGAAGAAGATTCAATGTGGGTGAGTTGGAATAAGAGCACAGAATTAAGGCCATAAGACCATAAACAATGGAGCAGAATTAGGAAATTTGGTGCATTAAGAATTCTCCACAATACCATCCCTCTCAACCCCATGTTCTTGTCTTCTCCACGTAAATTGTGATGCCCTTACTAATCAGGAACCTATCAACCTCCACTTTAAACATACCCCAGGACCTGGCATCCATAGATTCCACAGCTGCCTGTGGCAATAAATTCCACAGATTCACTTCCCTCTGACTAAGGAAATTCCTTCTCATCTCTGTTCCAAAAGGACATCCTTCTATTCTGATGTTATGCCCTCTGGTTCTATATTCCCCTACTATCAGAAATATCCCCTTCACATTCACGCTATATAGGACTTTCAATGAGATCCCCCCTTATTCTTCTAAACTCCAGCAAGTACAGGCCCAGGGCCTTCAAACACTCATACTAACCCTTTCATTCTTGGGATCACTCTTGTGAACCTCTTCTGGACCCTCTCAATACCAACACATCCTTTTTTAGATAAGGAGCCCAAATCTGCTCACAATGCCGCTCGTGCATTCTAAGCAATGCCTTATAGAGCCTCAGCATTATATTCTGGCTTTTATATTCTTATATTTAAATTAAGGAATATTGGAGGTGACAAAACTTTGGTGGGATTTGTCTGCAGGTCTCTCAGTGAGGGACATGTAAAAAGAGATCTTCTCCAAGGAATGTCACCTTGTCACGGTGAAGAGGGTGAGAACCTAAGAGCGATGCTCTATGGAGCTTCTGGTAGGATCATCTATGGAAATAAGGTCAAGGGGGTAGTTCCAAACAAAAAGTGAGCCGATCAATATCTTAACGATGGAACTGCAGGAAGAAGATGACACATCACAATGGCAGTGAAGGTGGAGGAAGGCTGCAGCAGAGAAGGATCCCCAGTCATTTTCCACTCCATGCCACTGGACCTCAATCTGAATATGTCAAATATCGTGTGATGGCTCCCCACAAAAACAAAATCATGCATCAGCATTGTCCACTAAGGAATAACCTGTTAGGAGAACACCATACTCAATTTGAGTGATCAAATTACTGCAAGAATGTGATGCACAATTACACTAATCACTGAAGCACACAGCAAAATTGTAGAATATCAAGAGATTTTGTTTCTCTCTAAACTAGGTGATTAAAACATTTGATAAGATTCTGCACAAGAGATTGTGGCAAAGCTAATTGGATACAGCTTTTTATTTGGTTCACAATGTAATTGGTAGCTTGGGTTAATAGGACGCAGTGAGTAATATTGACAAGAAATGCAAGCTCATCTACTTTGGATCCAAGAAAGTGAAAATAGGATGTTTTTTGCATGGAGAAGAGTGAAGAAGGTTTGTTGTGTACATGCTGATGAATGTTAGAAGACAGGTTCAAAATGTAATCGAAGTTGAAACCTCACACCATCTTAAAAGTTTCTTCCCCCACGCAGTTAAAATGATGAACCCCACTCTCCCCCACTCTCTCTATTTACTACTCCAGCCACTGCACTACACTTTTTGTAATGCTGTTTACATTCAAAATACCTACTGGTATTTATGTATTCATTCACCTTTTATTCTATATCTGTACTTCTAAAATTGTTTTTATAATTTTTTATTCTTTGTAATTGCTTAATGTTGTTTTCGTTGTAAGTAGCACCAACACACCAGAGCAAGTTCCTGATATATGTAAATGTGTACATAATGTCTACTTTATTAGGTATACCTGTACACATCTAATCAGCCAATCATGTGGCAGCAACTCAATGTATAGAAGCATGTAGACATGGTCAAGAGGCTCAGTTGTTGTTCAGGGAACAAAATGTGATCTAAGTGACTTTGACCATGGAATGATTGTTAGTGCCAGGCGGGATGGTTTGACTTTCTCAGAAACTGTTGATCTCCTGGGATTTTCATGCACAGCTGTCTCTAGAGTTTACAGAAAATAGTGGGAAAACCAAAAAGTATCCCGTGAGTAGCAGTTCTGTGGGCGAAAACACCTTGTTAGTAAGACTGATTGGAGGAGTGTGGCCAGACTAGTTCACAGTGACAGGATAGCAACAGTAACTCAGATAACAGCGATATGCAGAAGAGCATCTCTGAATGCGCAACACGTTGAACCTCGAAGTGGATGGACTACAGCAGCAGAAGACAACACCGGGATCCACTTCTGTACCTAATAAAGTGGCCACTGATAGTATACGGCAAATAAAGCTGATTGTAATCTTTGATCTTTGGTCCTTGATTGAGGTGTTTCCAGGTCCAAAAATTCCCTCATTGAGTATTGGCCAGCAACTCAAGAAGCCTGAAATGAGAAAGTGAAATTGCCCGTTCAGCACTGTTCTGCTGGAAAACACACACAAGCCAGTCTGGGTATGGTCTGCAATTTTCCTTCTCTGAAAGACAATGGTCAACTGGATAGGTTTTCTTCAATATAAACTAAAACTGGTAGACTTATGATTCCTGTTAATCAGAGTAGAATTTTAACATAAAATCCAGACCTTTTTGCTTTACCTGAATTTACGTGTTTTTCCCAGCTATCTTGGTGGGATTTGTACTCACTCATGTACTCTACTGCTGCTGCAGAAAGTTAAATTTCATGGTATTTTTACCCTGTGTTTGACAACAGTAAAACTCCGCCTTGTCGGTAGCAAGTCTGGCTGTGAAAGGGGGAGAGATGGGCATGGATCTAGCAACTCCATCCCATAAAAATCTAGAGCTGCAGAAATGCCAGCAGAAGCTTGGAGATCTCATCCCTGGGAGAGGAAGGATATTTGCCTTGAAGATGGGTTACACCTAGGAAAACTTGAAGGCCTTGCCCAGAACTCTGGTGAGCTTCTGGTGGTGGCCCATGCCCTAGCAGAAGTGATGGACTGAAGGAGAAGAATGACTGCAGTAAGCTTGAACTTGGACTTCAATTGACCTGCTTTACTCTACACTTGCTCTCCCTCCCAGGAAGGCATCAAAGATCATCTTCAGAGTGAAACGTTGATAAATATTTATCAATATTCAATTCTGTCCCTTATACATATTTTGTGTGTAGCATCTTCCCATGCACAAATTGTCTGCTGCATTAGAACTGCTTAGAGCTTGCAAAGACTAAGTAAATGCCAGCTTTATAAATTTCCTGAAGAAGGGTCTCGGCCCACAACATCAACCGTTTGTTCCTCTCCATGGATGCTGCCTGTTCCTCCAGCATTTTGTGTGTATTGCTCTGGATTTCCAGCATCTGCAGAATCCCTTGTGTTTATAAATGCCAATCCTTCTATTATTCTTTTGAAGGTAATTGGATTATTAGATCATCCTGACTGAGGACAAGCGATATTCTTGGAGTTTACCAGCTCCTAGTTGGTATTGTAGGAAATGAAACCTTTAATTTCGGTACGACTCTCGAATGCGGAATGGTGAGACTTTTGAAGTCACAGTTGACAGCTGCTGAATTCATTAAAGTTGGATTCAGCAAGGTGTGAGCAAAAGCATCTGTGACTAATTGTTCACTGTTGAATAGATTCTTGAGGTTTAATCTGCTCTGAACGCCATGATTGCCTGTTAAATTGCTTTCAAATGTTTTTGATTTTTCATAGCACAGCACCAAGTCTTTTACCTGTTGAATCTCCTTGTAGCTCAATTAAAAACAGCTTCTCTGCCTTTAATTCCCTGCTTAGTCTGTTTTGGTTTTCTGGAGGATGGTGGGGCTACTAAAGAATAGGATCATCGAACCAGTGTATAGAGGAATCATTTACAAAATAAAATACTTGTAAGTTTGTTTTGAGCAGACCATGATATAAAAGGCTCCCTGTGATGAAAATGTTTAATATAATATTTGAGTATATAGTTATAGCTTTCAGTGAGTCTCTTTCTTCTCTGACCTGGCCATTTAAAAAAGGCAAGTCTTATTCGTCACATGTACATTGAAACACGCAGTGAAATGTGTTGTTTGCATTAATGGCCAACATAGTTCGAGGACATGCTGGGGGCAACCCACAAGTGTCACCATGCTTCCAGCACCAACACAGCGTGCCCACAACTTGTTAATCTTAACCTGCACTTCATTGGAATGTGGGAGGAAACCGGAGCACCTCAAGGAAATCCAGAAAATCATGGGGGAAATGAACAAGCTTCTTACAGATAGCGTGAATTAAACCTGGAATCACTGGTGCTATAAAACATTACGCTAACCGCTGCACTACCATGTAGTCTCTAAAGTTGTGGGCTGTATTTTCCTCAGATGCTCAGTTCATCCCAAACTAGGCCCCTCATCTCCCGTAGTTGTTTTGTTGGCTTATAGTCACCACATATTCTGAGATAAGGAGAAAAGCTTCTGGTTCCATACCATCCAGACACATCATTCCTAACATAACTACACGAGGTGGTATGAAGGAAAACTGGCTCCCATCGTGCAATGGCTTGCATCTAAAATTCTTACCCCTGTTTTCAATTCCTTCCATGACCTCACTTCTTTCTATGTTTCAAAGTCAAAGTGAAATCTATAACAAATGTACAGTATGCGCATGTTACCATATACTCCACTGAGATTTATTTTCTTTATAGGAGAAGAAAGGAATAAAGTTATACATAAACAAAAAAATGACAACCAGAGGAAAGCAAATTGTGCAGGGAAAAACATAAAATAATACTGAGAATATGAGTTGTTGAGTCCTCGAAAGTGAGCCTGTAGTTTGTGGAATCAGTTCAGTGTGGAGGTCAGCAAAGTTACACTGGTTGAAAGCATAATGGCTGAATGGCTATAACTGTTCCTGAACCTGGTGGTGTGGGATCTAAGGCTCACGTACTTCCTTCTTGATTGTAATTCACAGCTCAAAGTAAAATTTATTGTAAGAGTACATATATGTCACCACATACCACCCTGAGGTTCTTTTTCTTAACAAACCTAGAGAAGCAAGAAGAGAGCCTGGCTGGATGGAGAGAACATAGTGCCTATAAAACCCCTTCAAGCAGGAGGAGAGAGAGAAGCGCGCCGCGTGTGCACAGCCCTCCTGTGAAAAATGATATTGTATCCGTTAAATAGGGGCCGTGGACAATTCTGGTCTGCACAGAGGAACATCTGGAGAAATTTCTGAAATGACCATTCGCTGCTGTCGTTACTGCACGGTCGGGAATCTTCCGGAGGGAAGGTCTCAAAATCCCCGGCTTTGCTCTGCTGTTGGCGACCGAGATTGAGGTCAAATCGTTCAGACAGAGATGGCGCTCAGTACTCGGTGTCGGAGAGCTGATTGGAGGCTCGAAGTTTTCAGATGACTCAGATTCGGACTGTGGTCGGCCATGGCTGGGAGAGTTTTTCTTCCTTCTCCCGTTTGCGTGAGATGTGGGACATTTGAGAGACTTTGAACTTTTTACTGTGCTCATGGATTTCTTCATCAAGTTATGGTATTGTTGCACTGTTGTAACTATATGTTATAATTATGTGGTTTTGTTAGTTTTTTCAGTCTTGGTCTGTCCTGTATTTTGTGATATCACACCAGAGGAAATATTGTATCATTTCTTAATGCATACATTACTAAATGACAATAAAAGAGGACTGCGTGTCTTCATAATCTAAAAAAGCACTCTAAAGTGTCCTTCTTTGGTTGCTGAGGCAATACATACAATGTCTTTCTTTCAAACACTGTCAACAATGCACTCTAACTTCAAGCCCATTATGAAAAGGGACTAATGATGTCAAGTAATTTTGTGCATCCACACAAGTGATAGGGAAGGGACACGCTCAGACCGATGGTTTGAGATGTGTCTACTTTAATGCAAGGAGTATTAAGAACAAAGCAGATGAGCTTAGAGCGTGGATCAGTACTTGGAGCTATAATGTTGTCGCCATTACAGGAACTTGGATGGCGCAGGAGCAGGAATGGTTACTTCGAGTGCCAGGCTTTAGATGTTTCCGAAAGGACATGGAAGGAGGTAAAAGAGGTGGGGCCATGGCACTGTTGACCACAGATAGTGTCATGGCTGCAGAAAAGGAAGAAGTCATGGAGGGAATATGTATGTGGGTGGAAGTAAGGAACAGGAAAGAGTCAATAACTTACTGAGTGTTTTTTTATGGACTACCCTATAGTAACAGGGACAACGAGGAGCAGATAGGGAGACAGATTCTGGAAAGGTGTAATAATAACAGGGTTGTTGTGGTGGGAGATTTTAATTTCCCCAATATCAATTGGCATGTCCTAGACCGAGGGGTTTAGATGGGGTGGAATTTGTAAGGTGTATTCAAGAAGGTTTCTTGACACAATATGTAGATAAGCCTACAAGGGGAGAGGCTGTATTTGATCTGGTATTGGGAAATGAACCTGGTCAGGTGTCAGATCTCTCAGTGGGAGAACATTTTGGAGATAGTGATCACAATTCTATTTCCTTTACCATAGCATTGGAGAGGGATAGGAACAGACAAGTTAGGAAAGTGTTTAATTGGAGTAAGGGGAAATATGAGGCTATCAGGCAGGAACTTGGAAGCATAAATTGGGAACAGATGTTGTCAGGGAAATGTATGGAAGAAATATGGCAAATGTTCAGGGGATATTTGCATGGAATTCTGCATAGGTATGTTCCAATGAGATAGGGAAAAGATGGTAGGGTACAGGAACCGTGGTGTACAATGGCTGTTGTAAATCTAGTCAAGAACAAAAGAAAAGCTTATGAAAGGTTCAAAAAGCTAGGTAATGATAGAGATCTAGAAGATTATAAGTCTAGCAGGAAAGAGCTTAAGAATGAAATTAGGAGAGCCAGAAGGGGCCATGAGAAGGCCTTGGCGGACAGGATTAAGGAAAACTCCAAGGCATTCTACAAGTATGTGAAGAGCAAGAGGATAAGACATGAGAGAATAGGACCAATCAAATGTGACAGTGGAAAAGTGTGTATGGAACCGGAGGAGATAGCAGAGGTACTTAATGAGTACTTTGCTTCAGTATTCACTAAGGAAAAGAATTTTGGCAATTGTAGGGATGACTTACAGTGAACTGAAAAGCTTGAGCATGTAGATATTAAGAAAGAGGGTGTGCTGGAGCTTTTGGAAAGCATCAGATTGGATAAGTCACCGGGACCGGATAAGATGTACCCCAGGCTACTGTCGGAGGTGAGAGAGGAGATTGCTGAGCCTCTGGTGATGATCTTTGCATCATCAGTGGGGACAGGAGAGGTTCTGGAGGATTGGAGAGTTGCGGATGTTGTTCTACTATTCAAGGAAGGGAGTAGGGATAGCCCAGGAAATTATAGACTAGTGACTCTTACCTCAGTAGTTGGCATTGAACTGCTGCTAAGTTAACAAATATCATGACAGGTGCCGGCGATCGTAAACCTGATTCTGATTCTGATGCCGTCCAATCAGTTGAACGTTCTGAGCACTTTCTATGTTTTTCATTAATACCTGCAGGACTATTCCTTCTTGGTCGTGACTCCTATCATTGCTTCTCTTTCAGTCTCTGAGTACATTTTGTTCATATGCATGTTAAATGTACAGGAGAAAAACAAACTGCTACTGCTTATATGGGTTAACTTGGCAATTGCAGTTTTGTGCATGTACAGTGAACCACAAATATCAAATACTGCGAACGTATGTCCATAAACATCGATAAATGGTATCCGTTGGAAATGTTTGCCAAGCTGAGGAATGCTGCTGCTGTGGCCACTTTCATATCCGAACCCAAATACTCATTTCTTGCACAGTACATATCAGGAGATGTCAGGCAAACCCCTCCTCACCTTCAGCCTCTCCGTGTTTTTCTCTGCCCCAAAATGGATTTTTCCATTTTCATTTTTCATTTCCTCCACTGGCCTTCGCTGTGGTTTCTTTGGGAGTGATAGGCCATTGAATGCCAACTTGAGCATGGATTTTTACTGTAGCCTTGTGTTGAGTCTGTGGCTAGACTCAATGCACATGGGATTCCAGGAGAGAGGAGGCTTTTATCCCAATGTTTTTGGCTGGATTTGAACCCGGCCTCCACATTGAAAGGACACTGTGCTAACTCACAACATCACCCCATTCTCGTTACTTGCTCTGTTTTAGCTGCTGAAATTGACACTACCTTCATTGTGCAGACATCGGCTCCTAGTCAGCGTGGTTTCCTTAAGGGAATATCTTGCCCGACGAATTTATTGGATGTTGTGCACTTGCATTTTCAGCAGGCCTTTGACAAGGTGCCACATATGAGGCTGCTTAACAGGTTAAGAACCCATGATATTACAGGAAAGATGCTATCATGGATAGAGCATTGGCTGATTGGCAGGAAGGAAAGAGTGGGAATAAATAGATCATTTCTGATTGGCTGTCAGTGACTAGAGGTGTTCTACAGGGGTCTGTGTTGGAACCACTTCTTTTTACATTACAGTATACCTCGATAATTTGGATGACGGAATTGAATCATAGAATCGAAGAAGCATAGACATCTACAACACATTACAGGCCATTCGGCCCACAATGTTGTGCCAGCCATGTAACCTGCTCTAGAAAATGCCTAGAATTTGCCTACTGCATTGCCCTCTATTTTTCTAAGCTCCACATACCTATCTAAGAGGCTCTTAAGACACACTGCTCTATCCGCCTCTACCACTGTGGCTGGCAGTGTATTCCACACGCCCACTACTCTCTGTGTAAAAAAACTTACCCCTGATATCTCCTCTCTACCTACTTCCAAGCACCTGAAAACTATTCCTCCTCGTGTTAGCCATTTCAGCCCTGGGGAAAAAACCTCCAGCTATCCACACGATCAATGCCTCAAGCAAATTGATGGCTTTGTGACCAAGTTTGCAGACAATACTAAGATAGGTGGAAGAGCAAGTAGTGCTGAGGAAGCAGAAGTCTGCAGAAGGACAGACAGATTAGGAGAATGGGCAAAGAAGTGGCAGGTGGAACGCTGTGTAGGGAAACGTGTGGTCATGCACTTCGGTAGAAGAAATAAAAGCTTAGATTATTTTCTAAATGGAGAGAAAATTCAAAAATCTGTGGTGAAAAGGAACTTGTGAGTCTTTGTGCAGGATTCCTTAAAGGTTAATTTGCAGTTGGAATCAGTTGTGAGGAAGGTAAATGCAATGTTAGTATTCATTTTCTGAGGACTAGACTATAAAAACAAGGATGCAATGTTGAATGAAGCTTTATAATACACTGGTGAGACCTCATTGGGAGCATTGCGAGCAGCTTGGGGCCTCTTATCTTAGAATGGATGTGCAGAAACTGGAGAGGGTTCAAAGGAGATTCATGGAAGTGATTCCAGGATTGAATGGCTTAGTATATGAAGAGCATTTAACAACTCTTGGCCTGTACTCACTGGAATTCAGAAGTATGAAGAATTCATTGAAACCTATCGAATATTGAAAGGCCTTGATAGAATGAATGTGGAGAGGATGTTTCCTATAGCGGACACAGCCTGAGAATAGAGGGATGTCAACTTAGAATGGAGATGAGGAGGAATTTCTTTAGCTAGGGAGTAGTGAGTCTGTGGAATTCGTTTTCACAGGTGGTTGTGGAGGCCAAGTCATTGGGTATATTTAAGACAGAAGTTGATAGATTCTTGATTAGTCAGAGCATGAAGGGTTATGGGAAATAGGCAGGAGATTGAGGGAAATGGATCAGCAATGGGCCATATGACCTAATTCTACTCCTATATCTTATGGGCCTATGGTCTTATGAAGAGTGCTGTTGCAGCAAAGCCTAGCGGCTTTGAGACCAGTTGCTGAACTGCCTTTGAAACACTATCACCTCAACAGCAACAATTGATCATAAAAACACACACAAACGCATGCAGAAATGCACACACACAGAAAGATGCACAAACAAATGTTCCAAAGAATAATGACCAGCTCCTGACTTTCGTTCCTTCTTCCCAGTTACCTCTGAAAATGTCTCGGCTGATGTCATCTTTCCTGATGAAATTCCCATCTTGCAGTGGTTGAGGTGGTAACATAGCGTTTAGCACCCGTTCAGGTGACACAGATGGGTTGCACATGCTGTCTGAAGAACTGAACTGTATTTCCTTGGATGTCCCAGCCAGCTCAGGTTACAAATGCACAGCAGGTCACTTGCAGCAAATTTCATCACAGACAGAGAAGGCCAGAAGGAACACACACACACTGAACTGATTTAACCTATTTAAGATAATTAAGTAACAATCTTCTCTTCAAGTTATTGTTTGCTTATTATTAGGTGTCTGAGCCATAAAATAAAAGAGTGTAATATTTTATATGCTGGATGCTGCAGCCTTTAAGCCATTTTATGAGGACTCAAAGACTTTGGCTTCAGTGCCTTTGGAACTAGGTATTTGAGGAGAAATTGCATATGACCCAAAGTATTGGGAATAGGTAGTGAGTGGGCAAAACAAATTAAAGGAGTTACAGGGAGCTAATGAAAGGAAAATTATTTGCAGAACAGGTTTCTGTGATCTCTCCCACACTGTCTGCAACGGCGGTGAAAGCAAACCTGAAACGGGATTTCAAATGAATTTGTAAAGTGCTGAGGGGGAATCAGGCACTTAGCTCCAGCAGAATTCACTGTCCACAAGCTAGTGCTGTTGCCAGATCTGTAAGAAAAAGTGCTGCAGCAGGCATTGAGTCAAGGTGGAAATAGATTTCGAAAATTGGTTATTTGCGTCACGTTTACCGAGAAACAGTGAAGAGCTTCTCTTGCATACTGGTTATACTGATCAGGTCATTACACAACGCACTGAGCTACAACAAGATAAACCTCTACCAAATATTCTCTCAACTCTTCTCCTTTGTTTGTGTGAAATATTTTTAATATACATGTAGTGGCTACATTAAAGCAAATATCTAATCAGCCAATTATGTGGCACCAACTCAATGCATAAAAGCATCCAGACATGGTCAAGAGCTTCAGTTGTTATTCAAACCAGACATCAGAATGGGGAGGAAATATGGTCTAAATGATTTTGACTGTGGAATGATTGTTGGTGACAGACGGGGTGGTTTGAGTGTCTCAGAAACTGCTGATCTCCTGGGATTTTCACGAACAACAGTCCCTAGATTTTACAGAGAATGGTGCGAAAGGACAACATGCAGTGAGCAGTGATTCGGTGAGGGAAAATGGCCTGTGAATGAGAGAGGTCAGAGGAGAATGGTCAGGCTGGTTCAAGCTGACAGGAAGATGACAATAACTCAGATAACCACGCGTGACAACAGTGGTGCATAGAAGAGCATCTCTGAATGCACAACACGTTGAACCTTGAAGCAGATGGGCTACAGCAGCAGAAGACCATGAACATACTCAGTGGTCACTTTATTAGATACGTAGGTACCTAACAAAATGGTAAAATAATGTATATAACATGACTCCCAATATCACTGGATGCTACAAACCAACTATAAGCTTTATTTTTGTCAAACATTCAGAGTTATAATGCAAACACATAGGAGGCAATTTGCACAGCACAACATGATACTAACCTGATATTGATGTTACCTGAGGGATTGGGATCTGCGGGTCTTCTATGCTCTTCTTTGAAGTTTAGCCGTTGGTTGTTAAGTACACCAGAGAGGGCAGGAGAAGCTTTCAACTTAATATTTCTTCCTCAGAAAGGCATAGAAGTTTGACAGCTTCGACTTGGTGGTCAGGAGCGGGTAACTGAACTTGATGACCTTCAAGTGAAAATGCTTCTTGAATCACAGGGCCTTTTACAGTCCCCTTTTATTAAACAAAGGCATCCAGCAGCTAAATGGAATCAGAGAAAGTACATGGAAAAGAACTGGGCATTAAGCGGAAGGTTTGCAGAAGAGAAAAAGACATTTAAAAATATATTAAACATCACAGTTTAAAAGAAAACTCAAGGTAGTTCAAATGTGTGATTAAACAAGGGGCCCAGCAGAGTGAAACCTGAAAGAATTGTGTTGATCTGTGACACTCTAATGACATCACAACTTCCCTATAAATATAGGTAGTAGTGTGCAAACATTCAGTGCCTCCCAGGGCTGTCAGCTTTGCATCCTGGTTTAGATATTTCTGCTGGCTTCTCCAGGAAGCTTCCCTGCTATCGGAATCCTCAGCTGGATACTTGGGGTTTCACTATGGCAGGAACAAAACTCCTCTGGTTTGCCTGTCTCTGTGTTGCGGGGATGTGTGTGGTCACAGCCCAGTCATCCAGATCCAAATCAAAAGCTGGCAAAGGTAACCAAGGTCTCGTTCTACATCTGTGTGTGTGTGTGTGTCTAAGAGAGAGAGAGAGAGAGTGTTTGCGTGTGTGTGTCCATGTGTGAATTGGCACAAGAGTGTGCGTGTGCATGTTTGTGTCTGAGTGTGCATGCATGTGTGAGTGCATGTGTGTTTGTGAGTGCATGTGAGTGTATTTGTGTATGTGAGTGCGTGTGTGTGTTTGTCTGAACATTTAAAAGTGTCAGCATGACAGTGTGGAGGTAAGACCAATTCTGTGGTGTGTACACGCATGTGTTTGTGTATACTGTGTTTATGGGATGGGGCTATAGCTGTAGATGGGCTCAGTAGTGTTTAAAAAGATGTCAGGCATTAAGGATAATAGTCATTCTACAACAGTGCAGGTCATGAAGTCTTCTGAGAGATATATGTGTGTGTGTGTGTGTGTGTGTGTGTGTGTAAGAGAGGAAGTTCCCTCCGCTGTGCACGGATGTGCTTGTATGAGCATATGGACGTGTGAGCAGGAGTATGTGTGCAATCGAATCCATTTCTGAGTTGTGTACATACATATGTTTGCATATACTGTGGTTATGTAGTGGGGGTGCAATTGCTGATGGGTCAGTGGAGTTTGGAAAGGAGTCAAGCCGTTAGTATTGAGGATAATCGGCACTTACAGCAATCCATATCATGAAGTCATCTGAGAGATATGTGTGTGCGTGTGCGTGCGTGTGTGTGTGTGTGTGTGTGCGTGTGCGTGTGCGTGTGCGTGTGTGTGTGTGCGTGCGTGTGTGCATGCGTGTGCATGTGCGTGTGTGTCCGTGTGTGTGCGTGTGTGTGCGTGCGTGCGTATGTGTGCGTGTACGTGCGTGTATGTGTGTGTGTGTGCATGTGCGTGCGTGTGTGTGTGTGTGTGTGTACGTGTGTGCGCGTGTGTGTGTGTGTGTTTGTGTGTGTGTGTGTGTGTGTGTGTGTGCGTGCACGTGCGTGATTGTGTGTTTGTGTGTGTGTGTGTGTAGAGAGGAAGCTTTGTCTATTCAAATCTGCAAGATAAACATCTTATACACAAAGAGAAAATGTAAAGGGAGTGGAGACACAGGGTCCTGGATTAGGTGTCATGAGAAGACTCTCCAAATATTTGAATATCTCCCCTCCCTGAGTAGAATGTGCTTAAGCGTCGGCAGTAAGGTCAACTTCCAAGTCAACTTACTTTAGAATGGTTTCTCTTGACTCTAGAGTGCTGCAATGTTTTTCTAAGCCTGAGTAAACTGGAAACATTTCTCATTAAATGCTGAGTGAATTGATAGAACCTGGTAGGATGAATGTTGCCGTTGTCCTGAGGAAGGATCTCGGCCTGAGGAAGGGAACCAGCCTAAAGAAGGGTCTCGGCCTGATGAAGGGTCTCAGCCTGAAATGTTGCCTGTTTAGACACTGCCTGACCTGTTGAGTTCCTCTAGCATTTTCTGTGGGTTGCTCTGGAGTTCCAGCATCTATAGAAGCTCTTGTGTTAACATTAGCCCTGCAGCATTCACATAACTCAGCAAATTGGCTTCATTTTCAGTCAGTTTGAAACAGCCGACCCATGTATTCAGGCAGTGAAAAGGGAACGTTTTCAGCAGCTTTGCAACATAAGGGATCTACCCACTAGCAGGAGGTTGGCGGGACTGGATTTTAAATGGCTTATCCTCCCCCTAATTCTGCTTCTCTCCTGTAATGATCAGTTTTTCACCTGCTGGGTTAATGTCGTTCCTAAAGTGTATTGAATTTTTACGAATGTAATTACACATAGTAAAGACATCCATTAGTCTTGTGAGACCATGGCTCTGCGCCTGGAAAGTCTTCACTCTCCAGGGCGCAGGCCTGGGCAAGGTTGTATGGAAGACCAGCGGCTGCCCATGCTGCAAGTCTCCCCTCTCCACAACACCAATGTTGTCCAAGGGAAGGGCATTAGGACCCATACAGCTTGGCACCAGTGTCATCGCAGAGCAATGTGCGTTTAAGTGCCTTGCTCAAGGACACAACACGTTGCCTCGGCTGGGGCTCGAACTCACGACCTTTAGGTCGCTAGTCCAATGCCTTAACCACTTGGCCACATGCCCACACATAGTGGCTACTTTAATAGGAGCCTCCTATACATAATAAAGTAACCACTGAGTGTACGATTGTGGTCTTCTGCTACTGGAGGCCATCGATGTGTTGTGCATTCAGAGATGTTCTTCTGCACACCACTGCTGTAACGTGTGGTTATTTGAGTTCCTGTTGCCTTCCTGTCAGCTTGAACCACTCTGGCCATTCTCCTCTGACTTCTCTCCATTAATAAGATGTTTTCATCCACAGGACTACAGCTCACTGGATTTTTTTTTGCACCATTCTCTGTAAACTCTAGTGACTGTTGTGCTGGAAAATTCCAGGAGATCAGCAGTTTCTGAGATACTCAAACCACCCTGTCTGGCGCCAACAATCATTCCATGGTCAAAGTCAATTAGATCACATTTCTTCCCCATTCCGTTGTTTGATCCGAACAATAACTGGACCTCTTGACCTCTTGAATTGCTGCCACATGATTGGCTGATTAGATAGTTGTATTAACAAGGAAATGTACAGGTGTACCTAATAAAGTGGACACTGACTGTAGCCCCAAACATATTTGAAAAAAAACATATGAAAGCATTTGGCCTATTATTAAATGCTGATTACCTTTTAGATCTTGGTTGGACAGTAGCAGAATTCCCAGTGTGACTTCACTGATTTTTCCTAACACTTAGGCTCATTTGTAATGTACTTGCATAAGTTTGTCAAAAACTTCTGATTGCTGCTACTTTCAATATGCAAAGTAAAGGAATGAAAGCTTGCATTTTAAAGCATTTTTATCCATCCGGGAACATTACTTTCTTTTAATTGTTTCTCCATAGAGCTGGATTTGCATAATTTATTTGGTTTGCAACTTCTGACAATGTATCAACTAATGAATGTGCTGGCTGAAGTGCATAAGAATAAGGTTGCTTCTTAGTATTTTCAAGTTCAAATTTAATCGTTGTTCTACCATACTCATTTTATTTATTGAGATACAGCGCTGAATAGCCCCTTGGAGCGGCACTCGGCTCGGCAATCCCCCGATGTAATCCTAGGCTATTCGCAGGACAGTTTACAATGACCAATTAACCTGCCAACTGGTACGCCTTTGGACTGTGGGAGGAAATCGGAGCACCCAGAGGGTAGAACAGTCAAACTCCTTACAGGAGCAGCAAGGTTTGAACCTGGGTCCCCAGTACTGCGAGGCGTTGTGCTAACCACTACGCTACCGTGCCACCCACGCTTGTAGATAAACAGAACAGCGCTCCCCTGGGCCAAGATACAAAGCACAGTACATACAGTCACACACAGCACAGCATAACACATATAGTTATGGTAGCACGTACAGTACTGAGCAAAACTTTTAAGCACCTTAGATTTTATATATGGTATCATAAGACCATAAGACATAGGAGCAGCATTAGGCCATTCAGCCCATCACTGCTCTGCTATTCTATCATGGCTGATCCCAGATCCCACTGAACCCCATGCAGCAGCCTTCTTGCCATATTCTTTGATGCCCTGACCGATCAGGAAACAATCAAGTTCTGTCTTAATATACACACAGACTTGGCCTGCACCACAGTCATTCCACAGAATCGCTATTCTCTGGTTAAAAAAAAATCCTCCTTACCTTTGTTCTAAAGGGTGGCCCCTCAGTGCCCTCTAGAACTACATATTCCCACCATAGGAAGCATCCTCTCCACATCCACCCTATCTATTCCTTTCAACATTCGGTAGGTTTCAATGAGATCCCCACAAGTTCTTGTGAGTACAGGCCCAAAGCTGCCAAACGCTCCTCATATGTTAACCCCTGCATTCCCAGAATCACCCTTGTGAAATTCCTCTAGATTCTCTCCAATTGCAACACATCCTTTCTGAGATATGGGATCCAAAACTGTTGACAATACTCTAAGTGCAGCCGGACGAGTGTCTTATAAAGGCTCAGCATTATCTCCTTGGTTTTATATTCTATTCCCCTTGAAATGAATGCCAACATTGCATTTTCCTTCCCTATCACAGACTTAACCTGTAAATTAACCTTCTGATAGTCTTGCACAAAGACTTCTAAGTCCATCTGCACCTCTGATGTTTGAACATTCTCCCCATTTAGGTAATAGTCCACACCGTTGTTCCTTTTACCAAAATGCATTATCATACATTTCCCAACACTGTACTCCATCCGTTACTTTTTTGCCCAATCTTCCAATTTGTCTAAGTCCTGCTGCAATTGCGTTGCTTCCTCAGCACTATCTACCCCTCTACCTATCTTCGTGTCACCCGCAAACTTTGCCTCAAGGCCATCAATTCCATTATCTAAATCATTGACAAACAATGTGAAAAGTTGCGGTCCCAATACTGACCCATAAGGAACACCATTAGTCACCAGCAGCCAATCAGAAAAGGCCCCTTTTATTCCCACTCATTGCCTCCTGCCTGTCAGCCGTTCCTCTATCCATGCCAGTATCTTTCCTGTAATGCCATAGGATTTTATCTTGTTGAGCAGACTCAAGTGTGGCACCTTATCAAACACCTTCTGAAAATCCAAGTAAATGACATCCACTGCCTCTCTTTTGTCCACTCTGTTTGAAGAACTCCAACAGATTTGTCAGGCAAGATTTCCCTTTACAGATATTATGCTGACTTTGACATATTTTATCATTAGTCTCCAATTATCTGGAAACCTCATCCTTAATAACGCCAACACTTTACCAACTACTGAGGTTAGGGTTCCTTTCTTTTGCTTCCATCCCTTAAAGAGTGGAGTGACATTTGCCAGTCCTCCGGGACCATGGCAGGATCAAGTGACTGTTATCTCTTCGGCAACCTCTCTCAGGACTCCAGGATGTAGTCCATCTGGTCCAGGTGACTTATCCACCTTAAAACATTTGAGTTTGCTTAGCACTTTTTCCTTTGTAATAGCAATAGCACTCATTGCTGCTCCCTGACATGCACAAACCTCTGGCACACTGCTAATGTTTCAGATGGTTTGGCCTCCACAGAGCCCTGATCTCAATATCATCGAGGCCGTCTGGGATTATCTGAAGAGGAAGAAGCAAATGAGACAGTCAAAGTCTGTAGAGGAACTGTAGAAGTTATCCAGGATGCTTGGACCAACCTACCAGCCGATTTTTGTATAAAACTGCACGACAGTGTACCGAAGAAAATTGATGAAACTTTAAAGGCAAAGGGTGGTTGCACCAAATTTGGATTTGAATTAGTTTTTTACTGTTTATTGTTCTTTATATTAAATTTTCTGATATTAAGAAACTTTTCATTTCATTATTTTTGGAAGCATCTTCGTTTTACAGCATTTTTTTCCGTGTGCCTAAGACTTTTGCGCAGAACTGTACAGATTCAAAATATGAGCACAAGTCCTGGAGTGGCATGGCCTGAGAATTGATGGTGCATGGGATGTTGTCCTGAAGCCACGTTTCTACAAGAACATGCACACAGCGGTTCCCCATCTTGCGCTGGGTCAGCCATAGACAAACGCTGATCCAGCTTGTCTTCCAGGAAGCAAACACTGGCGAGTAGCCCAATGGGAGAGCTGGCCTGCAGGGTGCAGCCACCAACCCAGCATGCCCCCAGTGTTTCTGTTCTCTACCAGGCTGCCTCCCCTCCTGCGGCTGTAACAGGCAACGCCATGGTATGAGGGTCTGGTCACGCACAGCAACTGCGGCCAAGCAGCCCCATTGCCGTCGGTCTCACCAATGAACCAATGAACCAAATTTGTCATATTTTGTTTATTTCTACAGTGCCACTGCATTCAGGATAACCTGATGTGTCACTCGCTGCATTAGATTTGAAGTGTAGTCACAAACCTAATGTAGAAAACCTGAGATTCAATATAAGCACTGCAGGAGATACCGTAGCATTAGGACAAGGACTGTTATGATGGGAAACAGCTTGTTCACCCAGGCGGTGAAACTACTCAGCTCCCTGCCACCACCCAGGTCTCATCACGCATGAAGTGCCTGTAGTGTTACACTGTTTACTTTTTAACTTGGGACATAAATACGTATAATTATTTATTAATTTATTTACAGTAATATTACCTTATTTGTTCTGTACTGTATTCATGCTACATGTCTTTCTGGTTTCTGTTTACTCCCTTTTTTAATTGCTGTTTTGTTCAATTCTGTTCAGGGTCAACTGGCTCTGCAGCCCGCAGTCAACAAACGACACAACGCTAAGTTGAACTGAACTGAACCGAACATTTAGACCATTTCAATGACTCTGTGATCTGGTGTTTCATATTCTGTGCTTTTTGTCGTTTTCTGTCATTTGCTCGATTTGTTCTTTGTTTTGCACTTTGGGTGTTTGATGTTTTCTTTGAATGGGTTCCATGGTGTTTCTTTGTTTCGTGGTTGTCTGTGGGAAGATGAATCTCAGGGTTGTATACTGCATGAATACCCTAATAATAAATGTACTTTGTTGTGCACCTTGGTCTGTTGTTTCGTTTGGCAGTATACATCTATTCTGTTAAATGACAATGAAATTGGCCTTAACCTGACTTGACTTAATAATCTGATGTACCTTTCACTGTAGTAGTTTTGGAGTGTAGTCACCCACTTATTATGTAAAACTTGATATTCAATATAAGTACTGCAATTTTCAAATTATCAATGTGATGATTTGGTAATCTGCCTTAGGTGGCAAAATCAAAGTGGAGTGTATTGTCACGTGCACGAGTACATGTATGTATAAATGCAATGAAAAACGTAATTGAAGCAGCATCACAGGAACATAGCATTATCTAAGTAGTATTCCCAAGAAAAGATTCAGATTTGTTTATGTATCACATGCACATTGGAACGTACAGTCAACTGCATCGTTCCCATTAACAATCAACAGAACCTTTGCTGGGGACAGCCTATAAGCGTCATCACACATCCCAGCACCAAAATAAAATGCTGACAATTAAACATATCATTCAGTATATACTAAACAATAATTAAACACAGTTGTTGCAACAAAAACACAATTGGAACAGGGGGAAAAAGGCCCATTTTAGCTCAAAGTGATCAGAGTGGTCATTAGAGTTTTGAATTTTAAGCTGGAGTGGTGATTAGGATTTTGCTGGTTGATCTAAGACATGAATGGCTGAAGGAAAGTAGCTGTTCTTGAACATGGTGGTGTGGGTCTTCCTGCTTCTGTACCTCCTGCCCAATGGTAGGTGTGAGAAGATGGCATAGGGGCATGATCTAGATGGTTGGGATCTTTAATGAGTCCTGAAGAAGGGTCTCAGCTTGAAACATCAAAGGTTTATTCATTTCCAAAGATGCTGCCTGACCTGTTGAGTTCCTGTGGCTCTTTGTATGTGTTGCTTTGATGATAGATGTTGCCTTTTTGAGGAGGTAATTATAATGAGATAAAGATTTAATGGGACATCTTGGAAAAGTTGCCTTGCTTTTCCTCAAAATAGCATCAAAGGATCACTTATATTCCACCAAGTGAGTAGGTGGGGCCTGGGTCATATTTCCATTGACAGTATGGCACTCCTTCAGCTGGAGAGCATGTCAAGTTAGTCTGTTGTGTTTCTAAAACAAACGATATTTCAACCCAGTGAAGACATACGCTCAACAATTCAGGAATAGCTTCTTCCCCTCTGCTCTGTGATTTCTGAATGGACTTTGTATCCAAGATCTACCTCGCTACTTCTTTTATTTCTATTTTTGCACTACTTAATTAATTTAACTGTTTAAGATACATACTGTATATACTTACTGTAATTCATGGTTTTTCCCTCTATTATTATGTATTGCATTGTACTGCTACTACAAAGACAACAAATTTCACACATATGCTAGTGATATTAAACCTGATTCTGATTCATATTTTATGAATGTGCTACCCAATCTCAACCTTCATCCTGTGACACCAATTAGTCAAAGATCTGTGGAAGGATAAAATGGAATTAGGGTAGGATTTCATAGACAGAGGTACTTGATGCATGGGTGCATGACATCAGTGGGACTACGAGTCTGTTTCCACACAGACATCGAGCATTATGTACCACTAAACCCCACAAGATCATTAGAGTGTTTAACTTTCAGTCAAGCGTCGTGGTTGCATTATAGGTCAGAGCATGAACATGGAGTCACTAGCAGTGTATAACCACACTGAGAACAGGATAAAGTGCTAGAACATGTCAAAGTTAAGAAAGAGGATGTTTTGGAACTTTCATAAAAACTTCAGGATAGATAAGCCCCTGGTGCTGGACAAGAAATATCTGAGGTTACCATGGGAAGTGAGAGAAGAGAGTGCTGCGCTGCTGGCAATGATCTTTGCATCATCACTGGCCACAGGAGTAGTTCCAGAAAATTGTTGGATCTATCCACCAAACGTCATTCCTTTGTTCAAGAAGGTAATAGGGATAATCCTGGGAATTATAGACCAGCAAGCCTTACATCAGTGATGGGTAAACTATTGGAGAGGATTCTTAGAGACAGGATTTATGTATGTTTGCAGTAGCATAGCTTGCTCAGGGATTATCAGCATGGTTTTGTGAGGGACAGGCCATGGCTTGTGAGCCTTATTGATCTCAAGGAAGTGACAAAACAAATTGATGAAGGTAGATCAGTGGGTATTGAAAGGCCTAGCGAGAGTGGATACGGAGAAGATGTTCCTGTATGGGTGATTCCAGGAGCAAACGGCACAGCCTCTGAACAGATGGATGTCCATTCAGAACAGATATGAGAAAGATGTTTTTTAGCCAGAGAGTGGTGAGTCTGTGGAATTCATTGCCATGGACGGCAGTGGAAGCCAAGTCATTGAGTATACCTAAAGAGGTTGAGAGGTTAATAAAAATTCAGCCACTTTGCTCCAAGTAGGATGTCACATACAGGCCAAGCAGGATTTCTTGACTAGTCAGAGTGTCAAAGGTTATGGGAGAAGGCAGAGAATCGGGTTGAGACGGATAATAAATCAGCCAGGATGACATTGCAGAGCAGCCTCAATGGGCCAAATGGCCACAATTCTGCTCCAATGTTATTGTTGTCTTATGGATATGGTGTATATGATAAGCTCATTCAGCAAGTCAGGAGGCATGGCATCCAGGGAAACCTGGCTGTGTGGATTTGGCATTGGCTTGTCCACAAAAGGCACTGAGTGGTAGTAGATGGAGTGTCTTCTGACTGGCGGTCAATGACTAGTGGTGGTCCACAGGGATCTGTTCTGGGACCCCTTCGCTTTGTGACTTTTATAAATGACTTGGATGAAGGAATGGAAGAGTGGGTTGATAAGTTTGCATATTACATGAAGGTTAGTGGTGTTCTGGATAGTGTAGATGGCAGTCATAAGTTACAACCGGACATTGATAGGATGCAGAGCTAGACTGAGAAGTGGCAGATGAAGTTCAATACAGAAAAGTATGAAGTGATTCACTTTGAAAAGTAGAATTTGAAGACAGAATACAGGGTTAGTGGCAGACTACTCAGCAGTGTGGAGGAACAAAGGGATCTTGCGGTCCGCATCCACAGATCCCTCAAAGTTGATAGGGTGGTTAAGGAGGAGTATGGTATGTTGGCCATCATTAATTGGAGGATTGAGTTCAAGAGATATGAGGTAATATTGCAGCTCTATAAAAGATGGCACCTGTGCAGAGGGAATCAGGGGCAACATTTCAATCTGAAGACCCATCAGATGATCTGTTCAAACAGTACTTTCTCCTGTTTTTAATTTCAGGTTTCGAGCATTTGCATTTTTAAATCTTTTTGTTCCAATCTGAAATTGACACAGTGTTGCTGAAGGAAGAGAATACGGAGCCTTATCAAGGACAAGATGTTGTTCCTGAAACTTACAAAGAGCTATATTCAGGCTTATGACTATGAATAGTGAGGGTTGTCTTAATCCATCTGGTTCACACATTGGGAGAAAATGTGGCATTTACTTGTAGTAAGAAAGCTCCACCTCGTGGAACAATGCATGAACTGCATAACTTACAGGATGAGAAATTATTATACACTGGGTCAGTGCATTTGTGCTACGATGCATGGTAGCCAATGCATGTTTTATGCATTGACCAACACTGCAAAATTCTGTTGTGCATTAGACCCACGTCTATGTTGTTAGGTCCTGTTGATTTCATGATTCAGAGACTCTTCAGAAATTTGTAGTTATGATCACTGCTGCCATCAGGAAGAAGTTATGGGAGCCTCAGTACTCACACCACCAGGTTCAGGAACAGTTATTACCTCTCAACCATCAGTCTCTTGAAACAATATAGATAACTTCACTCAATTTCACTTGCCCCATCACTGAAATATTCCCACAACCTATGGACTCACTTTCAAGGACTCTTCATCTCAAGTCCTTGATGTTTATTGCTTAGTAATTATTATTATTTATTTCTTTTTGTATTGGTGCAATTTGTTGACACAATTGGCACACTGTTTGAAATGCTCATTTTGTTGTGGTCTTCCATTGATTCTATTCTGGACATTGAGTATGCCCCCAAGAAAATGAATCTCGGGGTTGTATATGGTGATATTATATGAACTTTGATAATAAATTAACTGAACTTTATTGGATGTTTATAACAATAAGAAATAATGGTAACCAACTCACTCTTCTGTAAGAGGGAATGAGAAAGTGAAGAAGAATGAAGAACAAAGAAAATGAGATTGTGCTTGTCCTAAACTAAAAACTAGCTCACTAGAGAGGTAAAGCACATTCCAATAATAAGATGCAAGCCTGTGAAATAGGTTCAAGTTGTGTGACATCTGCTGCAGAAAACTGAAGCTTCTAAAAAAAGTACAGCATCAGCTAAACTACACTTATAGGAAAATTCACTGAACAATTGCACACAATAAAAAATAGGAAATGTTAAACTATGAAAAAAATAACAATTGTACACTCTAATCCATCAAAGCCTTGTTAAAGCCACACACAAGAGACTGCAGATACTGGAATCTGAAGGAATACACAAAGAGCTGGAGGAACTCAGTAGGCCTGGCAGCATCAGTGGGAGATAATCAACAGTTGACGTTTCAGGTCAAAACCTTTCATCTGGTCCAGATGAAAGGTCTCAACCCGAGGTATTGACTGTGCCCTTCCCTCCACAGATGCTGCCTGATCCATTGAGTTCCTCTGGAGGTATTTCCTGCCAGTGTAGTTTGTGTGGAAGTTCAGAGAGGTAATGTACAGGTTTGCAGTTGGATTTGGTTAGGGTCAGTTGATTTGGAGATGGTTCATCAAATTCAGGCTGAAGAGGGGTTTGGCGTGGTGAGGGGGAGATCTTCACAACTTCAAAGTTGTAGACTTATTGGGAACTCAGAGGTTTTTTATTGCCAGAGGGGGAGATTTGAGCACATCTTTGAGAAGGTGGGGGATTAGTGACTGCATATGCTGATATCTGGAGCAATATACAAACTGCTGATGGAACTAAGTAGGTCAATGTTTCTAGTTAAGACCCTTCATCTAGATTCCATCATTTCCTTATCAGTACCACCAGGTTCAACGACAGCTTCTACTCTGCTGTTATAAGACTTTTGAATGGTTCCTTAGGCAGATAAGGTGGAACCTTAAATCCACACTTCACTTCATCATGATCTTGCTATCGGTGAGCACTGGCAATAATGGAATTGAAGTGCAGAGAAAAGACAGACTCCCATATAGAGGTGGCAAACAGAGTTCATACTTGGGAATTCCTACAGAACATCGGTGGCTAAGGGAAGTCTCCTTAAAAAGTACAGGTGACAGAATAGTTCAGAACCCCCGAGCCTATAAAAATAATCTTAATAAGGTTAAACAATTAATCTTGGCCCGAAACATTGACTGCACTTCTTCCTATAGATGCTGCCCAGCCTGATGCGTTCCACCAGCATTTTGTGTGTGTTGTTTGAATTTCCAGCATCTGCAGATTTCTTCCTGTGAACAATTAACGATATTAGTTAAACAACAATTAACCAATTCGGGTGCTCTACAAAGGGTAGCACAACAGCGACTTGGGTTCAATTCCTGCTGCTGCCTGTTAGGAGTTTGTACATTCTCCCCGCGTTGTTTCCCTCCGGGTACTCTGGTTTATTCCCAAAGTCCAAAGACCTACTGGTTGGTAGGTTTATTGGTCTCTGTAAATTGTCCTGTGATTAGGCTAGGGTTGAATCAAGGTTGCTGGGCAACGTAGCTAGAAGGGCCTAAAAGGCCTATTCCACACTGATGACAACAAATAAAAAAACCTTGGAGTCCAATGCTCTCTGGGTCCCCACACAGGCTGGAAGAGCTCATTACACCGGCACCTTATCGTATATTTGGACTGCACTTTCTCCGCAGCTATTCAGAATCAGAATCAGGTTTATTATCACCGGCATATGACGTGAAATTTGTTAACTTAACAGCAGCAGTTCAATACATAATCTAGCAGAGAGAGAAAATATAATAATAATAAATAAAATAAAACATAATAATGAATGAACAAGTAAATCAATTACATATATTGAGTAGATTTATTAAAAATGTGCAAAAACAGAAATGCTGCATATTTAAAAAAGTGAGGTAGTGTCCAAAGCTTCAATGTCCATTTAGGAATCAGATGGCAAAGGGGAAGAAGCTGTTCCTGAATCGCTGAGTGTGTGCCTTCAGGCTTTTGTACCTGCTACCTGATGGTAACAGTGAGAAAAGGGCATGCCCTGGTTGCTGGAGGTCCTTAATGATGGATGCTGCCTTTCTGAGACACCACTCCCTAAATATGTCCTGGGTACTTTGTAGGCTAGTGCCCAAGATGGAGCTGACTAGATTTACAGCCTTCTGCAGCTTCTTTCGGTCCTGTGCAGTAGCCCCACCATACCAGAAAGTGATGCAGCCTGTCAGTATGCTCTCCAAGGTGCAACTATAGAAGTTTTTGAGTGTATTTGTTTATGCTTTATTCTGCATTGTTATTGTTTTGCCTTGTTCTACCTCAATGCAATATGTAATGATTTAATCTGTATGAACAATATGCAAGAAAAGTATTTCACTATATCTTGGAGAATGTGACAATAATAAACCAATTGCAATTCCAATTACAAGTTCACCTCTAATCACAGCGTGGATGACTGAGTATAGTGTTGCTCTTGATGCTGTGGAAAGATATGATGATTCCTATCTTCAGTTCTAGATAATTATTCTTTGCAAGTTTAGAGGCAAACATGTTAAACATACAATGAACGCACATAAAAGTTGCTGGTGAACGCAGCAGGCCAGGCAGCATCTCTAGGAAGAGGTGCAGTCAACGTTTCAGGTCGAGACCCTTCGTCAGGACTAACTGAAAGAAGAGTGAGTAAGGGATTTGAAAGTTGGAGGGGGAGGGGGAGATCCAAAATGATAGGAGAAGACAGGAGGGGGAGGGATGGAGCCAAGAGCTGGACAGGTGATTGGCAAAAGGGATACGAGAGGATCATGGGACAGGAGGTCCAGGAAGAAAGACAGTGGGGGGGGGAACCCAGAGGATGGGCAAGGGGTATAGTGAGAGGGACAGAGGGAGAAAAAGGGAGTGAGAGAAAGAATGTGTGCATAAAAATAAGTAACAGATGGGGTACGAGGGGGAGGTGGGGCCTAGCGGAAGTTAGAGAAGTTGATGTCTATGCCATCAGGTTGGAGGCTACCCAGACGGAATATAAGGTGTTGTTCCTCCAACCTGAGTGTGGCTTCATCTTTACAGTAGAGGAGGCCGTGGATAGACATGTCAGAATGGGAATGGGATGTGGAATTAAAATGTGTGGCCACTGGGAGATCCTGCTTTCTCTGGCGGACAGAGTGTAGGTGTTCAGCAAAGTGGTCTCCCAGTCTGCGTCGGGTCTCGCCAATATATAAAAGGCCACATCGGGAGCACCGGACGCAGTATATCACCCCAGTCGACTCACAGGTGAAGTGTTGCCTCACCTGGAAGGACTGTTTGGGGCCCTGAATGGTGGTAAGGGAGGAAGTGTAAGGGCATGTGTAGCACTTGTTCCGCTTATACGGATAAGTGCCAGGAGGGAGATCAGTGGGGAGGGATGGGGGGGACGAATGGACAAGGGAGTCGCATAGGGAACGATCCCTGCGGAATGCAGAGAGGGGGGGAGGGAAAGATGTGCTTAGTGGTGGGATCCCGTTGGAGGTGGTGGAAGTTATGGAGAATAATATGTTGGACCCGGAGGCTGGTGGGGTGGTAGGTGAGGACCAGGGGAACCCTATTCCTAGTGGGGTGGCGGGAGGATGGAGTGAGAGCAGATGTACGTGAAATGGGGGAGATGCGTTTAAGAGCAGAGTTTATAGTGGAGGAAGGGAAGCCCCTTTCTTTAAAAAAAGAAGACATCTTCCTCGTCCTAGAATGAAAAGCCTCATCCTGAGAGCAGATGCAGTAAAGACGGAGGAATTGCGAGAAGGGGATGGCGTTTTTGCAAGAGACAGGGTGAGAAGAGGAATAGTCCAGATAGCTGTGAGAGTCAGTAGATTTATAGTAGACATCAGTGGATAAGCTGTCTCCAGAGACAGAGACAGAAAGATCCAGAAAGGGGAGGGAGGTGTCGGAAATGGACCAGGTAAACTTGAGGGCAGGGTGAAAGTTGGAGGCAAAGTTAATATTCCAAGAGCTGGACAGGTGATAGGCAAAAGGGATACGAGAGGATCATGGGACAGGAGGTCCGGGAAGAAAGATAAGGTTCCAAGAGCTGGACAGGTGATATGGTGTAGCTATGGGCACCCGTATGGGTCCCAGCTATGCCTGCCTTTTTGTTGGCTTTGTGGAACAATCTATGTTCCCTGCCTATTCTGGTATCTGTCCCCCACTTTTCCTTCGCTATATCGACGACTGCATTGGCGCTGCTTCCTGCACGCATGCAGAACTCGTTGACTTTATTAACTTTGCCTCCAACTTTCACCCTGCCCTCATGTTTACCTGGTCCATTTCCGACACCTCCCTCCCCTTTCTAGATCTTTCTGTCTCTGTCTCTGGAGACAGCTTATCCACTGATGTCTACTATAAATCTACTGACTCTCACAGCTATCTGGACTATTCCTCTTCTCACCCTGTCTCTTGCAAAAACGCCATCCCCTTCTCGCAATTCCTCCGTCTCCGCCGCATCTGCTCTCAGGATGAGGCTTTTCATTCTAGGACGAGGGAGATGTCTTCCTTTTTTAAAGAAAGGGGCTTCCCTTCCTCCACTATCAACTCTGCTCTTAAACGCATCTCCCCCCATTTCACGTACATCTGCTCTCACTCCATCCTCCCGCCACCCCACTAGGAATAGGGTTCCCCTGGTCCTCACCTACCACCCCACCAGCCTCCGGGTCCAACATATTATTCTCCATAACTTCCGCCACCTCCAACGGGATCCCACCACTAAGCACATCTTTCCCTCCCCCCCCCCCCCTGCATTCCGCAGGGATCGCTCCCTACGCGACTCCCTTGTCCATTCGTCCCCCCCATCCCTCCCCACTGATCTCCCTCCTGGCACTTATCCGTGTAAGAGGAACAAGTGCTACACATGCCCTTACACTTCCTCCCTTACCACCATTCAGGGCCCCAAACAGTCCTTCCAGGTGAGGCAACACTTCACCTGTGAGTCGGCTGGGGTGATATACCGCATCCGGTGCTCCCGATGTGGCCTTTTATATATTGGTGAGACCCGACGCAGACTGGGAGACCGCTTTGCTGAACACCTACGCTCTGTCCGCCAGAGAAAGCAGGATCTCCCAGTGGCCACACATTTTAATTCCACATCCCATTCCCATTCTGACATGTCTATCCATGGCCTCCTCTACTGTAAAGATGAAGCCACACTCAGGTTGGAGGAACAACACATATTCTGTCTGGGTAGCCTCCAACCTGGTGGCATGAACATCGACTTCTCTATCTTCCGCTAATGCCCCACCTCCCCCTCGTACCCCATCTGTTACTCATTTTTATGCACACATTCTTTCTCTCACTCTCCTTTTTCTCCCTCTGTCCCTCTCACTATACCCCTTGCCCATCCTCTGGGTTCCCCCCCCCATCTTTCTTCCTGGACCTCCTGTCCCATGATCCTCTCGTATCCCTTTTGCCAATCACCTGTCCAGCTCTTGGCTCCATCCCTCCCCCTCCTGTCTTCTCCTATCATTTTGGATCTCCCCGTCCTCCTCCAACTTTCAAATCCCTTACTCACTCTTCCTTCAGTTAGTCCTGACGAAGGGTCTCAGCCTGAAACGTCGACTGTACCTCTTCCTAGAGATGCTGCCTGGCCTGCTGTGTTCACCAGCAACTTTGATGTGTGTTGCTTGAATTTCCAGCATCTGCAGAATTCCTGTTGTAAACATACAATGATTTTTTTTTCTGGTTAAACCACAGGTAAAGACAATTTGAGAAATGAGATTGACAAGCTGTGGCGGGAAGTAAACTTGCTTAAGGAAACACAGGCACTGCAGACTGGTGAGTCACGCACTGGGGGAGGATAGCGTAATGCCGGGGTTAGTGTTGTTCCCAGTACCAGTCTACTGCTATTCCAACTACGGGAGCCACAGTGGTGTAGCTGTTAGTGCAACACCTCACAGCGCCGTAAATCCGAGTTCAATTCCCGCCGTTTGTACATTCTCCCCGTGACTGTCTGTAAGGGTTTCCTCAGGGTGCTCCGGTTTCCTTCCACATCCCAAAGACACATGGTTAAGGTTCGTAAGTTGTGGGCATGCTATGTTGGCACTGGAAGTGTGGCAACATTTGCGGGCTGCCTCCAGCATGATGCTTAACTGCTGCGTTGGTCTTAGATGTATCCGATGCATTTCACCATATGTTTCAATGCACACGTGACAAATAAAGCTAATTTATAACATTATATGGACTAGATGGGCTGAAAGGCCTGTTTCTGTGCTGTATTTTTCCATGATTCTATAACTCTGTAAAAGCTAGTAATAAATTCAGCACAGACTAGATGGGCTGAAAGGCCTGTTTCTGTGCTGTATTTTTCCATGATTCTATAACTCTGTAAAAGCTAGTAATAAATTCAGCACAGACTAGATGGGCTGAAAGGCCTGATTCTGTGCTGTATTTTTCCTTGATTCTATGACTCTGTAAAAACTAGTAATAAATTCAGCACAGACTAGATGGGCTGAAAGGCCTGATTCTGTGCTGTAGTGCACTATAACACTCTGTCTGTAATCTTTCGGTGGCATTGCTGCCAATCCTACTGCCATTCCTGATACCAACCATCACAACTCCTCCATCTAGTGTCTGCCACTCATGATCTTTTGCTGCTTCATCTGAGGTGTTTAACAGCCATCTCCAGAATGACTTCACTGCCATTCTCGGTATCAGCTACTACTCCCTGTGCCAATAAAACACCATAATCCAATATGTTTAAGACATTATTGATGCTGGACTGGCAGATTTTTAAAAATTCTCAATATTATTATCAGTTAATACTCCAAACTTTCTAATTCACTGTTTTTAAAGATATTACACCATGCAGTAACATATTAAATGTTCTCAAAAAGCAGGTGGGTCATAGGGAGGTGTGGGAAACGGAACCAGGGCTGGCAGGAGCCACTGACACAGTGAGTTTAAAGGGAAATAGGAACTGGGTCGCTGGAGAATCCAGTTTGCCAAATATTAGACCATTGGGAACTCTGAACAACTGGAAAGTGGGTTATCAGAGGTTTGCTCTGTTACCTCTCCAGTGGGAGTATTACTCTCATTACTGATAAAAAAAACCCACCATTGCTCCATATCAGAATGTTGTCTCAACTTTGGACATCAACTATTTCAGATTCTGTGGTGGGGAAGTCATAATGAAGGACTGTGGTGCCGACAGCAGCATCTTCAATTGAGTAGGGGTCTTTTCTGCACAGCCTGGGCACTGCTTCCATCAGAGAGGACCTCATCCTACTCCCAGTACACTGCCTCCACATGGTGAGGTCCTCACCCTACTCCCAGTACACTGCCTCCACATGGTGAGATCCTCACCCTACTCCCAGTACACTGCCTCCGCATGGTGAGATCCTCACCCTACTCCCAGTACACTACCTCCACATGGTGAGGTCCTCACCCTACTCCCAGTACACTGCCTCCACATGGTGAGGTCCTCACCCTACTCCCAGTACACTGCCTCCACATGGTGAGGTCCTCACCCTACTCCCAGTACACTGCCTCCACATGGTGAGATCCTCACCCTACTCCCAGTACACTACCTCCACATGGTGAGGTCCTCACCCTACTCCCAGTACACTGCCTCCACATGGTGAGATCCTCACCCTACTCCCAGTACACTGCCTCCACATGGTGAGGTCCTCACCCTACTCCCAGTACACTGCCTCCACATGGTGAGGTCCTCACCCTACTCCCAGTACACTGCCTCCACATGGTGAGGTCCTCACCCTACTCCCAGTACACTGCCTCCACATGGTGAGGTCCTCACCCTACTCCCAGGACACTGCCTCCACATGGTGAGGTCCTCACCCTACTCCCAGGACACTGCCTCCACATGGTGAGGTCCTCACCCTACTCCCAGGACACTGCCTCCACATGGTGAGGTCCTCACCCTACTCCCAGTACACTGTCTCCACATGAGGTGAGGTCCTTACTGAACTCCTAGGACACTGTCTGCATCTGAGGATAGTTCCTCACCACACTCCCAGAACACTGCCTCTATATGAGGAGAGGTCCTCAGTGCATCGCCAGGGTACTTCTTCCATCTGAGGAGAGGTCCTCACCCCACTCACAAGATACTATCTTTTGTGAATACAGCTCAGTTTGTCCTCTTTTGTACATTGGTTTGTGTGGAGTTGTTCATTGATTCTATTGTACTTTGTTCTACTGTGAAAGCCTGCAAGAAAGTGATTCTCAGTGTAGTATACGGTGACATACAGTTTCTATACTTTGATAATAAATTTGCTTTGAAACGTTGAAAAGCATAACATAAACTAAAGATCATTTTCTCTCCTCACAGTCTGCTTGAAAGGCACAAAAGTTCACAAGAAATGTTACCTGGCATCCAAAGGCAGAAAGAGCTTTCACGCCGCCAATGAAGACTGCATCGCCCAAGGAGGAACCTTGAGTGTCCCCCGCGACAGTGACGAGAACAACTCTCTCCGCAGCTATGCCAAGAAGAGCCTGAACGGGGCTAGAGACTTCTGGATTGGAGTCAACGACATGACTTCCGAGGGCAAGTTTGTCGATGTGAATGGAATGGCGATTAGCTACTTTAACTGGGACCGTAACGAGCCACGTGGCGGGTCCAGGGAGAACTGTGCGGCAGCATCCATTGGCGGCCAAGGCAAATGGTCGGATGAAGTGTGCCGTAATGAGAAGAGCTATATCTGCGAATACCTCATTCCCTAAAGCAGCTCTAATAACAGTCATCTCCAGAGCAGTTATGGTCATTACCGTTAGGCATTTATTTTTCAATTGAAGGTGTTAAAATAAGTATCTTAAAGGATGTACAGGTTTAAAATACACCAAACAGTGAGGGATGGAAACTAATGCTCGGCAGTCACATATCACTAAAGCTGTCCATATTTTTAAACATTTGTCCACATTATTTCCAATGTCACATTTAATATCCTTCCTTATTTGTCCCTGGCACAGTATGGTTTTTGCTAGATCATTTCAGCGGTCTGGAGTCATATCTGACAATATGAGTCTTTAGTAAACAATCCTGTACTTTCATAGCGACTATTATGAATGCTCACGTTTAATTCCAGATGTATTCAGTTATCTGAATTTAAATTTCTCCAGCTATCATGGTTGGACTCAATCTCATCTCAGCAATTTGGCTGGTCAGGCTTCTTAACCGTTATGCTGCCATAGTGTTGTTCCGCACTGAATGGAAGTGAATAGCAGGCAGTATCACCTTCAAGCTTGTTTTCCTTCCTCTCCCTCCTCCTTCTTATTCCAGCATCTTCCCCCTTCCTTTAAAGTCCTAATGAAGGATCTCAATCTGAAATGTCAACTGTTGATTCATTTCCATAGATGCTGCCTGGTCTGTTGAGTTCCTCCAGCATTTTTTATGTGTTGCTCTGGATTTCCAGCATCTACAGAATCTCCTGTGTTTGTGAAGGGCCATTAAGTGGACTATCCTTGCAATGTTTCTGTGCTAAAAGCCTAATTCATTTTTAGGATTTTAAACACAAGAGATTTTGCAGAAGTTGGAAACCCAGTGTAACATAAAAAATGCTGGAGGAACTCAGCAGGTTAGGCAGCATCTATGGAGAGGTATAAAGAGTTGATATTTCAGGCCGAGAGTTTATCAAGAAGGGTCTCGGCCCAAAATATTGACTCTTTCTTCCTCTCCATAGATGCTGCTTGACCTGCTGATCTCCAGAATTTTGTGTGAGTTTTAAGATTGCTTTTATTTTTATATGGATATTTGACAGTGTTCACTCTCTTTAGCACTGTTTGTTAGAAATACGGCATTCTGATTAATCAGAATTTTAGACTCTGATTATGTCTTGATGCGATAGCCCAAGTCTGCTTTTTACAAATGCCAAGCCATTTTAGCAGAGTCTTACCAAATCCATTTTAAGGTTACTATCCTTGTTTATTCAAGGAATTACCTCCCATGCAATGCCTTAAGTGCTTCTAGGCTAATTTTTCAACAGTGCAATTCTAACAAACAAAGCTTTTCTTCTTTACACCTTCTATGTAAGTAAATCAATACAAATGCATCACCACAATCTGGAGATCCCTTGGGGAAGTTGCTTGTTTCTATAGTTTCGGAGTTTGCCACCTCAGAGATACCACACGTAAGCTTTTAATAAATCTTTGATGAATCTCAATGAAATGAATCTCAAGGTAGTATATGGCGGCATATTCATACTTCAATAAAAAGTTTGCTTTGACTCTGACTTGATGAGATTATTCAAGTCATGTCAATCAAAAAGTAACAGAGTTACACAAAGCAGAATCTTGCTGTTCCTCAGCCAGCTATGAACACCAACCCTGATTAATTCTCATAATGTTCTTATCCCCTCCACCTGGATTTACTACTCACTTACTTGCAAGGGACAGTTTACAGTGACCAATTAATCTACCAACCCACATTGTTTTTGAGGTGTGGGAAGGAACTAGGGAGCCCAGAGGAAGCACGCTCAATCACAGGGAGATCACTTAGACTCCACACAGAGAGAAACGGAGATTAGTTTCCTGGATCTGTGAAGTAGCATGTAAACCAGATACTCCACTCTACTGCCCTTTGAACACCACAAAGCAAAGATACTAAAGAAAGCTGAAGGAATACCAATATTCTGCAATATTTCAAACTGAATAAAACTATTGTAAGAAACACTGGACCAACACGTTTTTTCAAAAGTGTTGCTTCCTCAGAATTTTTTTTTTGCTTATGATAGACGCTTGAAGCTGAACACAAATATAATTTCAGACTACTTTATCACATAGGAATTTGGAGTAACAAGAAATTAACTTTTATCGAATATAATGATTTAACTGCGTAACTGTGTTGACGCTTTGCAATAGTTCAACTAAGCTAAAACTGTTCTGTTGATGATTTTCATTTGTACTTAGTGTTTGAGGCTTCTCGCTTAACTATCCAACAATAACCAGCCAGCATTGATGGATTCCAGTTGACCTGATACCATTTCTCCATGACCGCAATGTCCTGGTGAAACCTTTCATCATGCGAGTCACTGAAAACACCAAGATTTGCAGGGAAGTGTCTAACTGGGAATGCAGAAAATGAATCTTTAGTAACATGTTGCATTTCATAGTTTCAGCTTACATTATGGGCAACATTTTAATTGACTGAAACATAGGCGATATTAAAAAGTGGTGCATGATAGGGAAATTTCATGGTGATTTTCATGGTCAGCAGCCTAAAATCTGTAAGATACACCCAAAAGTATTCAGGAAGCAAAATCTTTGTTGTCCAGTGAAATCAGAGCATTCTAAGATCTTTCCTCTGAATGCTTTGTAACAGCTTTTAGGAGATTAACATTTAGTTGCTGAAGACTCCAAGACACTCCTGGAGAGTTGTCAATCATTACATGGAAAGGACATTCTCCTTCCATTAAGAGAAGAAATCTCCAGACACAGCTAACAATTGTTACCAACACATTTAACTAATATTATTCCACACAGATTTTCTACTGCAGCAATTTTTTTATGTGAAGGTTTGCACTTCTTTTTGGTTATGTCATTAGAAATAAAACTCTAAAACCAAATACTCTGCCTTTACTTATTACACATTTATTTTATCTGTAAAACATGTAATTTTCTTTTAAATTTTTTCATGTTCTGTCTCCTTGCTAACATTAAAGAGAAAAACGTATTTGCAGGTCATATCTTTGTTTCACGTTGTGTGTTATATTCTCTTTGTGTCAAAGTTTTGTTGGGTAAAGTTGATCTCACAGCTCGAAACTTAATTGCAAAATGCCTGGTTCTAGAAAGTCTTCACAACGTTTACCGATAATACTGCTTCAAGCTAACTTGGTAACTAATAATATAAACTAGAACACGGAACATAAGTAGAACAGAAGGGCATAAACACAAGAGGTGCTGCAGATGATGGAAATCTTGAAAAGCACACATGAAAATACTGGAGAAACTCAATATGTCAGGGTAATATGGAGGGAATGGATGGTCAACAGTTCAGGCCAGGACCTTTCATCAGCATAGGAAAGGAAGAGTGCAGAAGCCAGAATAAGAAGATAGGGTAAATACAAGCAGGTATTTTCCACTGAGATTGGATGAGATGACAACTAGAGGTCATGGGTTAAGGGTGAAAGGTGAGAAGTTTAAGGGGAACATGAGGGGAAACTTCTTCACTCAAGCAGTGGTGAGAGTATGGAACGAGCTGCCAGAACAAGTGGTGTATGCAATATTTAGGTGAAATTTGGATAGGTACATGGATGGTAGGGGTATGAATCAGAATCAGGTTTATTATCACTGGCACGTGTCGTGAAATTTGTTAACTTAGCAGCAGCAGTTCAATGCAATGTATAGAACTTTGACAATGCAGAAAGAAACAAATAATTAAGTAAATCATAAATCTTTATATACATAAACAGAAATGACATACATTTATAAAAGTGAGGTAGTGTCCAAGGGTTCAATGGCCATTTATGAACTGTATGGCAAAAGGGAACAAGCTGTTCCTGAATTCCTGAGTATGTGCCCTCAGACTACCTTCCTGATTGTAACAATGAGAAGAGGGCAAGTCATGGGTGATGCTCATCTTTCTGAGGCACCACTCCTTGAAGATGTCTTGGATACTATGGAGATTAGCTCCCAAGATGGAGCTGACCAACTTTACAACTTTCTGTAGCTTCTTTCAATCCTGTGCAGTAGCCCCCCACCTGACCCCATACCCAGACTGTGATGCAGCCTGTCATATTACTCTCCGCAGTACATCTATAGAAGTTTGAGTGTCCTAGCTGACAAACCAAATCTCTTCAAGCTCATGATGAAATATAGCCGCTTCGATGTGTTGGGACTAGGTTAGATCCTCAGAGATCTTGACACCCAGGAACTTGAAATTTCACACGATCTCCACTTCTGATCCCTCTATGAGGATTGGTTCGTGTTTCCTCATCTTGTCCTTCCTGAAGACCACAACCAGCTCTTTAGGCTTACTGACAATGAATTCAAAGTTGTTGCTGTGACACCACTCAATTAGCTAGTATATCTCGCTCCTGTACGCCCTTTTGTCACCATCTAAGATTCTGCCAACAATGGTTGTATCATCAGCAAATTTAAAAATGGTATTTGAGCTATGCCTCGCCACACTGTTATGGGTATAGAGGGAGTAGAGCCTGGGCTAAGCACACACCCCTGCGGTACGCCAGTGTTGGTTGTCAGCGAGGAGGAGATATTATCGCCAATCCACACAGATTGTGGTCCTCCAGTTAGGAAGTGGAGGATCTAATTGTAGAGGGAGGTATAGAGGGCCAGGATTTTTAGCTAATCAATCAGAACGGTAGGAATGTTGGTGTTAAGCGATGAGCTATAGTCAATGTACAGCATCCTTACATAGGTATTTGTATTGGAGGGCTATAGACTCACACGGCTCAGAAACAAGCCTATTGTGAGAATGCCAGCCATTTACAGTATACAAGTTGCATTTACCAGAATTTGTCAATTAATATGCTCACCCACTTGTGAGAGTTTCTGCCTCTTCCACCCCTCGTGACTGTATGTTCCAGAATCAAATCCTCTTCAGATCACCTCAATTATTTGCGTAACTGTCTTTCTATTGCACCTTGGTTACTTGGCAGTTTTTCTTTATGCATAGATTTTCACAAATTCTATTGTATTTCTTTTTCCTGTAAATGCCTGCAAGAAAATGAATTTCAAGGTAGTATATGATAACATATACATACACTGATAATAAATTTACTTTGAACTCTAAATTCTTCTCCATTAGCTAAACAGACTCTCTACTTTTTGACCCCACTAAAACAGATAACAGTTTGTACTATCTGCCATATCTTTGTCCCATAATTCTGTAGATGTCTATCAGGTTCCTCTGCTCCAAGTGAAACAAGCCCAGCATATCAGTCTCTCCTCATAGCTGAAATATTTCAACCCAGGCATTATAGTGGTGAATCTTCACTGCACCCTCTCCTATAACGTGGATCGCAGTAAGCAGAAGTCCTTCCTATAATGTGGAGACCAGAACTTCACACAGTGCTCCAGCTGTGACCTATCTGATGGTTGATAATGTTATACCATTACCTCCCAGCTCCTGTACTCTGTGCTCTGGCTAATGAAGGAAGGAATTCCATTTGCCTTTTTCACCACATTTTCGCAATGCTTTACAGCACCAGTGATCACCGAGCGGGATTTAATTTCCGCCACTGTCTGTAAGGAGGTTGCAAGTTCTCCCTGTGATCAAGTGGGTTTCCTCACTGTTGCTCTGGTTTCCTTCCACAGTCCAAGGACTTACGGTCAGGGTTAATGAGTTGTGGGCATGCAACGTTGGTGCCAGAAGCGTGGCGACTCTTGCTCCAGCACATCCTCGACGGTGTTGGTCTACTCAAAATGAAGCATTTCACTGTATGCTTTGACGTTTCAACATGACAAATAAAGCTGATCATAAAAATTCTTATATTTTACTCATGCTGCCACCTTCTGGGATCGATGAACATGTGCATCAAGATCACACCTACATCTAAAGATACAGCTTGCAGACTCTGACTCAGGTTCGCTTACTGCTATCAACACCAGGGTGCAATGAAATTCCTCGCTTGTAGGAAGCTGACAGAGTAAACGATGATATACATTAGTAATAAATGTGACAGCAAGTACAGCCATAGGTTCAACGTAACAGAGTGGAGCAACTCGCAACAGAAATGGTTCTAAGGTTGTAGCGCAGTCTGGAGGAGTACAAAAGAATTCTGGAGTGTCAATAATGAAATAACCAAAAGAGGTAGAATTAAGAGTCTGAGAATAATGCAGCAAGACGTGAGTGGCTGAGAAGTACGATGGCTGTAGAAAAGAAACTGTTCTTGCCTCAGGACGTGGGCTTTTCAGTCTCCTATATCTTTTCCCAGAAGGTAGAAGAGAGAGACAGGATTACCACAGTAGCAAATATCCTTGATAGTTGAAAAAGGATCTAGCGCTTTCCTGTATCTATGTGATGAATAAACTCTTCTCAGGCTTCCAGCCGGGTACAAGTATCGATTATAACTGATACAGTTATCCGGCTGGAAGCTCAAGAAGAGCTTATTTATCCTTGATAATGTTTTTGTGACCGTGTTTTATTTTATTTATGAGATATCAAATCTGGAGTTTGGTATTCGGATTTATAATCAGAAACAGACATGGAGAGAGATACACTCTCAAGATATCAGAAGCCCTGATGAGTAGAGTTACGAAATTTCGGAATCAGAATGAGCTCATGGGTAAAGGGTGAAAGGTGAAATGCTTCTGGGGTACATGAGAGAGAACTTCACTCGGAAGGAGGTGAGAATGTGGAACAAGCTGCCAGTGGATGAGGGTTCAATTTCAGCATTAAAAGAAATTTAGATAAGTACATGGATATGAGGAGCGTGGAGGGCTATGGTCCAGGCCAATGGAACTAGGCAGAATTAGATTATTAGACTAGATTAGATTAGATTATGAGGACACGCAGTCCTCTTTTATTGTCATTTAGTAATGCAGGCATTAAGAAATGATACAATATTCCTCCGGTGTGATATCACAAAACATAGGACAGACCAAGACTGAGAAACTAACAAAAACCACATAATTAGTACATATAGTTACAACAGTGCAACAATACCATAACTTCATGAAGAACAGGCCATGGCACAGTAAAAAAGTTCAAAGTCTCTCGAAAGTCCCACATCTCACGCAGACGGGAGAAGGAAGAAAACTCTCCCTGCCATCCCGACCACAGTCCGACTCTGAGTCGTCCGAAAACTTTGAGCTCTGATCAGCCCTCCGACACCGAGTACCGAGCACCATCTCTGCCGAATGCTTCGACCCCAGCCTCAGTAGCCAGCAGCAGGCAAAGCTGGCGATTTTGGGGCCTTCCCTCCGGAGATTCTCAATCGCACAGTAGCAGCTGCAGCGAACCGGACATTCCAGAAATTTCTCCAGATGTTCCTCTGTGCTTCTCACGTCTGTCTCCATCAAATCAGAATTGTCCACGACCCCTATTTAACAGATACGATATCATTTCACTGGAGAGCTGTGCGCGCTGCGTCAAGCTGCCATCTTCTCCTCCCGCCTCTAATAATAGAATAATAGTATTGGAAAATATATGATTATGCACTTTGCTAAAAGGAACAATGGTGCGGACTATTATCTAAATGGGGAGAAGGTTCAAACATCAGAGGTGCAGAGAGACTTAGGAGCCCTCGTTCAAGTCTCCCAAAAGGTTAATTTACAGGTTGAGTCTGTGGTAAAGAAGGCAAATGCAAGATTGGCATTTATTTCAAGGGGAATAGAATATAAAAGCAAGGGGGTAATGCTGAGCTTTTATAAGACACTAGTCAGGCCGCACATGGAGTATTGTCAACAGCTTTGTGCCCCATATCTTGGAAAGGATGTGTTGTAATTGGAGAGAGTCCAGAGGAGGTTCACAAGGATGATTCTAGGGATGAAGGGGTTAACATATGATGAGCTTTTGGCAGCTTTAGGCCTGTACTGACTGGAATTTAGAAGAATGCGTGGGGGGGGTGATTCTGATTGAAACCTACTGAATGTTGAAAGGACTAGGTATGGTGGATGTGGAGAGGATGCTTCCTATGGTGGGGGTATCCAGCACTACAGGGCACAGCCTCAAAACTGAGGGGGAAACCCTTTGGAACAGAGGTAAGGAAGAATTTTTTTAGCCAGAGAGTAGTAAATCTGTGAACTGCTCTGCTACAGACTGCGGTGGAGGCCAAGTCCGTGTGTATACTTAAGGCAGAAGTTGATCATTTCCTGATCGGTCAGGGCACCAAAGGATACGGCAAGAAGGCAGGTGTATAGGTTGTGGAATCCGGGATCAGCCGCGATGGAATGGCGGAGCAGACTCGATGGGCTGAATGGCCAAATTCTGCTCCTATGTCTTATGGTCCAATAGTTCAGCATGGACTAGATGGACCAAATGGTCTGTTTTCTGTGTTGTAGTGGTCTATGACTTTATGACTCTATGAGGTTTATTATCTCTGAAAAATTTCACAATATATGTCAGTGATTCTGATTCAGACACTTCATAACTTCATTCATAAGGATTACTGAAATCTTGTGATTGTATCTGTCTCCAAGGGAAAAGCCCTAACTTCCTGAGAATCATCCTTATTGAGCCTTACTCTGACAAAGCCACACTGGTTCTGCTCAGTTCTACAATTGTAACATTGTACAATGAGAACTTTTGCAATTCTTAAACAGGTACACACCCAATACTGTACCAGCCTCATCTGTCACAGCTTCTTCCAATACTCCCTCAAGAAACCTCACCCCCCCCCCCCCACGTCTCCACCAACACTGTTGTCTCATCGTCGTTCCCGGGTCTGCTAGTCACCAACTGCTGGGCTTTAAGAACCGCCTCCCATCTCTACACACTAACTGGGACACCACAGTAGTGTAACGGTTAGTGCAATGCCATCATAGTTCAGGGCATCAGAGTTGGGAGTTCAGTTCCAGTACCATCTGGAAGGAGTTCATACATTATCTCTGTGAACATGTGGATTTCCTCTGGGTGCCCTGGTTTCCTCCCACATTCCAAAGATGTACCAGTTAGTATTTTAATCGGTCATTGCAAATTGTCCTGTGTTTAGTCTGGGATTGCTGGGCTCATTGGGCTGGAAGAACCTATCCCGAACTGTATCTTAAAATAAATGAATAAATTAATTAAATTGGCCATTTATCTAACTCCTGAGCTTGGCGTTGGGAAGAAGCTGTAGGCTTGTGGACAGTTTGTGACTTCTCAAATAGACTGACATATTTAAAAATTAGTAACGATTACTTAATAAAATTAAATGAGTAACAACGTAGACAGAAGTTCATTGAAGCAATAAAAGATAAAACAAACTATTTGGGATGTTACGTTGAAGATATTGGTGAGGCCTAACTTGGAGTACTGTGTGCAGTTTTGGTCACCTACCTTCAGGAAAGAAGTAAATAAGATTGAAAGAGTACAAGGAAAATTTATAAGAATATTGCCGGGTCTGGAGGACCTGAGTTATAAGGAAAGATTGAATAGATTAGGACTTTATTCCTTGGAAAGTAGAAAATTGAGGGGAGATTAAATATACAAAATTATGAGGGGTACAGATAGGGTAAATGCAAGCAGGCTTTTTCCACTGAGGTTGCGTGGGACTATAACCAGAGGTCGTGGGATAAGGGTGAAAGGTGAGAAGTTTAAGGGGAACATGAGGGGAAACTTACTTACTCAGAGGTTCGTGAGAGTGTAGAACGAGTGGTGCATACAAGCTTGATTTCAACATTTAAGCGAAGTTCGGATACATACAGGGACGGTAGGGGTATGGCGGGCCATGTGTAGGTTGATTGGAGTATGCACTTCAAAATGGCCTGGCACAAGCTAGATAGGCCGGAGGACCTTTCTGTGCTGCACTTTTCTATGACCCTGAAACTTCACTTTATACAAGGTTTGTGGCCAATGAGCGGAGTTGATTTATGTACGAGTCCTCACTGGGGAATGTGAATTGCTTCAGCCCCTTTCTTCAGCATTTGAGCTCTTTACACTTGTCTCAAGGTATCAGTGGAGTGGACGACCAGACATGCTGGTGTTTGCCTGCCAGATTACCTCAGTTTAGTGCCGTTCACCAAACATGCGCAGATGTTGAGGCAAGCCAATCTGCACACAGATTTTAGGCAGTTTGATTTGTACCATTAAAAAGCAGCAGAGGGAGCTCTATGTGCTGTGGAACATGGAAATCGTGCATTCATTGTTGCGAGACACATACACATTGGTGTAATGGGCTTAGATCATGATGACCTGGCCAATTACTGCTAAATGTTTCTGATTGGAATCACCTTTCCCATGTCCCCACCCACCACCTCCCCTAGCCCAGTAAGGTCTTTAAGCTTTTAAAATGCTGGAATCCATAAAATTTATGCCATTTGCACTGCCAATGGAGGGCAGTTGACTAATGAGTGATATTTAACAGACACTTAACATTATACTTAAAAAATTAGCAGGAGTCGCACATTAAAACTCCTGGAAAGATTTAGGTGGATCAATTTTTATGTACAAATACCTAGGTTAAGACAGTACAGTCTCAGGATGCTGAAAAACCAGCCCTAAACCAAAACACATTGATTTAGGTGAACGCAGCAGGCCAGGCAGCATCTCTAGGAAGAGGTACAGTCGACGTTTCGGGCCGAGACCCTTAGTCAGGACTAACTGAAAGAAGAGATAGTAAGAGATTTGAAAGTGGGAAGGGGAGGGGGAGGGGGAGGGGGAGGGGGAGGGGAGGGGGAGGGGGAGGGGGAGACCCAAAGTGATAGGAGAAGACAGGTGGGGGCGGGATGGAGCTAAGAGCTGGAAAGTTGATTGGCAAAAGGGATACGAGGCTGGAGAAGGGAGAAGATCATGGGACGGGAGGCTGAGGGAGAAAGAAAGGGGGAGGGGAGCCCAGAGGATGAGCAAGGAGTTATAGTGAGAGGGACAGAGTGAGAAAAAAAGGGGAAAAAATAATAACAAATAAATAAGGGATGGAGTACGAAGGGGAGGTGGGGTATTAACGGAAGTTAGAAAATCAGTGTTCATGCCATCAGTTTGGAGGCCACCCAGACGGAATATAAGGTGTTCTTCATCCAACCTGAGTGTGGCTTCATCTTGACAGTATAGACATATCAGAATGGGAATGGGACGTGGAATGTTAACGTATACAGACACAGACTCTGAGTAACAAATGTAATTTAAGCCTCCCAATCTCTTAATAACTGAACATGAAAAAAATTTAAAAAATTTTATACAAAGAAGAAGTCCCCCTACATGAAAAAAACAAAACAAAACAAAGACTGGGCTGCCATGTTTCATAGGTTAAAGTCATTATTTGAAATTAACTCTGCTCCTTTATACACAAACAAAAAGTTATGGAAAGGATTCGGAAAAGGTCAGTTTACATCATATGAAAATGTTGAATAAATGGCCTCATAGTTTCTTCAAATTTAATCAAAGGATGGATAGTATCACTACTAATTTTTTCCAAGTTTAATGATGTTATAGTTTTGGAAAACCATTGAAATGTAGTAGGGAGATTAGAAACTTTCCATTTAAATAAAATGGATCTTCTAGCTATTAATGTAACATATGCAATCAAACAGCAAGCTGAAGGGGTAAATGACTAGAGTTCATTATTGGTAATCCAAAAATTGCAGTCATAGGATGAGCTTGTAAATCAATACGCAAAACTACTGAAGTAGCATCAAAAATATCTTTCCAATATTTTTCCAAAAGAGGGCAAGACCAGAACATATGTGTCAAGGAAGCTACCTCAGAATTACATCTGTCACAGACAGGATTTATGTGGCAATAAAAATGAGCTAACTTATCCTTAGACATATGGGCCTTATGAACCACCTTAAATTGTATCAAAGTGAGTCTAGCACACATTGAAGAAGTGTTAACTAGTTGGAGAATCTTCTCCTACTTCTCTATAGGTAAAGGTACCTGAAGTTCTCCTTCCCATTCATTCTTAATTTTATCAGATGTACCTAAACATATTTTCATAATTAAATCATGAACAATTGCTATTAAACTCTTCTGATAGGGGTTTAAACCTAAGATTTTTTTCTGTAATTTCAGATTGATGTGGTATCGGAGAAGTAGGTAAAATAACATTCAAAAAGTTTCTAATCTGTAAATATCTGAAAAAAAAGTGATCTAGGCAAATTTTATTTATTAGACAACTGTTCAAAAGACATAAGACAATTATCCATGAATAAATCACGAAAATATGTTAGTCCCTTTGTTTTCCATAAAAGAAAAGCTTGATCAGTTCTGGATGGTTGGAAGGAAAAATGGAAATAATTGAATTCGACCAATCATCGACCAATTATTGACAATAAACTGGACTGGTCAAAGAACACTGAGGCTGTCTACAAGAATGTTCAGAGCCGCTCTATTTCCTGAGGAGTCTGAGGTCCTTTAACATCTGCCGGACGATGTTGAGGATGTTCTACGAGCCTGTGGTGGCCAGTGCTATCATGTTTGCTGTTGTGTGCTGGGGCAGCAGGCTGAGGGTAGCAGACACCAACAGAATCAACAAACTCAATTGTAAGGCCAGTGATGTTGTGGGGATGGAACTGGACTCTCTCACAGTGGTGTCTGAAAAGAGGATGCTGCCCAAGTTGCATGCCATCTTGGACAATGTCTCCCATCCACTACATAATGTACTGGGTGGGCATAGGAGTACATTCAGCCAGAGACTCATTCCACCGAGATGCAACACTGAGCGTCATAGGAAGTTATTCCTGCCTGTGGCCATCAAACTTTACAACTCCTCCCTTGGAGGGTCAGACACCCTGAGCCAATAGGCTGGTCCTGGACTTATTTCCTGGCATAATTTACATATTACTATTTAATTAGTGTAATTACTGCAGGAATGGATTTCTCTGGGTTAGAGATATATAGTAACAGGTCATCTGCATATAGTGATACCTTATGCACCTCATTCCCACGAATAAAGCCAAATATATTGGGTGAATCACGAAGAGCGATTGCCGAGGACTCCAAGGCAATGTCATATAGTAAAGGGCTTAAAGGACAGCCCTGTCTAGTACCTGGAAAAAGCCTAAAAAAGGGGGATCTCTGATTATTGGCAAGTACACAAGCCGAATGTATATGATATATCAATTTAATCCAAGATATGAATTTTGGGCTAAAATTAAATTTCTCAAGCGTGTTAAATAAATATTCCCATTCAACTCTATCAAACATCTTCTCAGCGTCAAGCGAAATAACACATTCTGGAGTTTTAGATGAAGAAGTATATACAATGTTCATTAACCTCCTAACATTAAAATACGAATAATGATTTTTAATAAATCCTGTCTGGTCGTCAGGGACAATTTGTGGCAATACATTTTCCAATCTAATTGCTAACATTTTGGAAAAGACTTTGGAATCCACATTCAACAAGGATATAGGTCAATATGATGCACATTCAGTGGGGTCTTTATCTTTTTTAGGAATTAAAGAAATAGATGTTTCATAAAAGGATTGTGGTAATTTACCTACAAATAAGGCATCCTTAAAGATTCTACATAGCCAAGGAGAAAGTAAATTTAAAAAAGATTTTAAAAATTCTACTGTATACCCATCCAGATTGGGTGCTTTACCAGAATTCATCAAAGAAATTGCTTTCTTTATTTCTTCTTCCGTAATGGGTGCATCTAGTGCTGAACTTTCATTAGGTGGTAATTTCGGAATATTCAATTTCCTTAAAAATTCATGCATTACGGTAAAATCGTCAGGAAATTCTGATTGATATAAAGAAGTACAGAATTCTTGAAAAATTTATTAATTTCATCATGGTCAACCATCAGAATACCATCCTGTTTACGAACTTTAATAATCTGACATTTAGCTGAAGCAGCTTTCAATTGGTTGGCCAGTAATTTACTCGATTTATCACCATGTATATAAAATTGACTCCTAGTTTTAAGTAATTGATTTTCAATCAGGGATGTTAAAAACAAACTGTGTTGCACCTGAAGTTCAACTCTTTCTTTATAAAGCTCCAGATTAGGAGGAGCAGAATATAGACACATACGGGGAAGGCTGCTTTTCATTGACTACAGCTCTGCCTTTAAGACCATCATTCCTAAGCTCCGGAACCTAGGCCTTAGCACTCAGATCTGCAGCTTGATCTTCAACTTCCTCACAGACATAACCCACCCTGTAAAAATAGGGACAAGCTCTCCTCTACAATCACTCTGAGCACCGGTGCCCCACAAGGCTGTGTACTCAGCCCCCTGCTATACTCACTATACACCCATGATTGTGTAGCCAAGTTTCCATCAAACCCAATATATAAGTTTGCTGATGACACAACAATTGTAAGTCGTATCTCGGGTAATGATGAGTTTGAGTACAGAGAGGATATTAAGAACCTGGTGGTATGGTGCGAAGACAATAACCTATCTCTCAACATCAGCAAGAAGAAAGAATTGGTTGTTGACTTCAGGAGGAGTAGCAGACCACACGACCCAATTTACATCGGTGGTGCGCAAGTGGAACAGGTCAAAAGCTTTAAGTTCCTCGGGGTCAATATCGCAAATGACCTGACTTGGTCCAACCAAGAGAGTTCACTACCAAGAAGGCCCACCAGCACCTTTACTTCCTGAGAAAACTAAAAAAATTTGGCCTGTTCCCTAAAACCCTCGCTAATTTTTATAGATGCACCGTAGAAAGCATTCTTCTAGGGTGCATCACAACCTGGTATGGAAGATGTCCTGTCCAAGACTGAAAGAAGCTGCAGAATATTACCAGGACGGATGGACTTGAGTTACAGTGCCTATAAAAAATATTCCCCCCCCCCCGCGGGAAGTTTTCATGTTTTATTGTTTTACAACATTGAGTCACAGTGGATTTAATTTGACTTTTTTGACACTAATCTGCAGAAAAGACTCTTTCATGTCAAAGTGAAAAAAAATTCTACAAATTAGTCTAAATATATTATAATTATCAAACACAAAATGCTTGATTGCATAAGTATTCACCCCCCCCCCCTTCAAGTCAGTATTTAGTAGATACATACACCTTTGGCAGCAATTATAGCCTTGAGTTTGTGAGGATTGGTCTCTATCTGCTTTGCACATTTGGACACTGCAATTTTCCCCCATACTTCTTTACTAAACTGCACAAACTCTGTTAGATTGCATGGGGATCATGAGAAATCATTTCCTTTCAAGTCCAGCCACAAATTCTCAACTGGATTGAGGTCTGGATCCTGACTCGCCCACTCTAGGACATTAACTTTGTTGTTTTTAAGCCATTCCTGTGTAGCTTTGGCTTTCTGCTTGGGGTCATTGCTTGATGGAAAACAAATCTTCTCCCGTGTCGCAGTTCTCTTGCAGACTGCATCAGGTTTTCCTCCAGGATCTCCCTGTATTCTGCTGCATTCATTTTACCCTCTACCTTCACAAACCTTCCAGGGCCTGCTTCAGTGAAGCATCGCCACAGTGTGATGCAGCCATCACCATGCTTCACGGTAGGGATGGTGTGTTTTTGATGATGTGTGGTATTTGGTTTACACCAAACATGGAATTTGGTCTGATGGCCAAAAAGCTCAATTTTGGTTTCATCTGACCATAGAAACTTCTTCCAGCTGACATCAGAGTCTCCCACATGCCTCTGTAAAATTCTAGCTGAGATATCATGTGCTTATTTTTCAACAGTGGCTTTCTCTTTTCCACTCTCCCATAAAGCTATGACTGGTGAAGCATCTGGGCAACAGATGTTGTATGGACAGTCTCTCACATCTCAGCTACTGAAGCTTGTAACTCCTCTAGAGTTGTCATAGGACTCTTGGTGGCCTCCCTTCCTAGTCCCCTTCTTGCACAGTTACTTAATTATTGAGAATTGCCTGCTCTAGGCAGATTTAAGGCTGTGCCATATTCTTTCCATTTCTTGATGATTGACTTAACTGTACTCCAAGGGATATTCAGTGACTTGGAAACCTTCTCGTATCCATCTCCTGACTTGTGCTTTTGAATAACCTTTTTGTGGAGTTGCTTGGAGTGTTCTTTTGTCTTCATGGTGTAGTTTTTGCCAGGAAACTGGCTCACCAGCAGTTGGACCTTCCAGATACAGGTGTAGTTTTACTACAATCAATTGAAACACCTTGATTGCTCACAGTGATCTCCATTTAACTAATTGTGTGACTTATAAAACCAATTGTCTGCACCAGTGATGATTTGGTGTGTCATATTAAAGAGTGATGAATATTTAAGCAATCAATTATTTTGAGTTTTATATTTGTAATTAATTTAGGTCACTTTGTAGATGCTTCTTATCACTTTGACACAAAAGCGTCTTTTTCTGTAGATCAGTGTGAAAAAGCCAAATTAAATCCACTGTGATTCAATGTTGTAAAATAATAAAACATGAAAACTTCCAAGGGGTGTGAATACTTTTTATAGCCACTGTAAATAAATCTCTGAACATTCTCAACTAACTCCGAGACACATGCCAGTTATGTGATGGAATATTCCTCACTTTTATGAATGTGAGGACTCTGCAACACTGAAGAAGTTCAACCCCTTCTGCACAAGGCAGCCACCACACACAAGCATTCATTGTTTCTAGTTGTTGCAGTTTGCACCATTTACACACTACCCTTCTCTGTCATATTCTGTACTGGTGTCCTGTGTCACACATTACAGTGCCAACATAGCATTTCCTCAATGCTTGGCAGAGTAGCATAGAACACAACAACACAGAACATACCAATGAACAACAGGAAACCAGCCCCAAAACTCCTTCCCTGTCTTTCACGCACCCACTTACACACCTACTCAGTCCTCTAACCTCAGACAGGCCGTCTTCAGCCTTCACCATCTTGCAGACTCATGGATTTGTGCAACTTGTGGCCCCAGCTTCCCCAGCAGACTCACAGAGATCCTAGTCGCATATCAGGCAATATTCCAAGTTGAGGAATTCCAAAGTGTGAAGATATCCTGAGATAGAGATTTACAACCTAAAACAACAACCAATCTTCTGGAGGACCTCAATGGGTCAAGCAGCATCTGTGGGGGGAAAGGAATTGTTGTCATTTCACGGCAAAATTGTACATCAGGACTGAGAGCAGAGAGGCGAGATGTAGGGTTAGAGAGAAGAAGGGGAGTGATTGGAAAGAAATCCATGGTGATTGATGGATCGAGGAAGCTGTAAAATGTCTGCCAGCTTGTGGGTGAAGTTTGGAGACCACGTGACTGCCATTTCCACCTACCACCTCCCAGGCTCTGGTGCAATTCTCATTTCCTCCCACTCGACCTCCCTCACCTGCACTTACCTATCATCTGCCAGCTCTTGCTCCTCTCCTTCTCTCCAGCTTTATGTACGGCCAATCCCCCCTTTACTCTTTCAGTCCGGCTGAATAGTTTTGACCCAAAATGTTGATTGGCCATTTCCTTCCATAGATGCTACCTGACCCGCTGAGCTCCTCCAGCATTTTGTGTGTTACTCCTTCTGTAGCGTCTGCTTGATTTCCATAGGTCAAACTTTAGAGTGAGGGCAGGAAGTCGTAACCTCTGGGAGAGGCAGGGATGGTACAATTTGAGCCATGATTAATACCATTATGACTATTGATTTCTAAGTTTATATTATAAGTGCAGCAATTGTAGAAAAAAAACATTAAGCTCTTTCTTGAAGTTGGCTTGAAGCCTACAATTCTTAAAGAAAAGCTAAAGAGATGAGCTTTATTTGCCACTTGAACATCAAAACATACAGTGAAATGTGTGGTTTGATCAATGACAAAGCAGTTTGCGGATTACGCTAGAGCAACCTGCAAGTGTCATCATGTTTCTGGTGCCATTATAAGATGGCCCACAACTTACTAACAATCATCTTAACCGCATGTCTTTAGAATGTGGGAGGACACCTGAGCAGCTGGAGGAAAAGCACACAGTCATGAGAGGAATGTACAAACTCCTTACAGGCAACAGCGGGAATCGAACCCTGATCAGTGATCTCTGGAGCTGTAAAAGCATTACACTATCTACTATGCTACATTGATCTCCAGTGCTGTAATAGCATTACACTATCCACCATGCTACATTGGTCCATGGAGCTGTAACAGCATTACACTATCCACTATGCTACATTGGTCTCTGGAGCTGTAATAGCATTACACTATCCACCATGGTACATTGGTCCATGGAGCTGTAACAGCATTACACTATCCACTATGCTACATTGGTCTCTGGAGCTGTAACAGCATTACATTCTCCACTATGCTACATTGATCTCTGGAGCTGTAATAGCATTACACTATCCACTATGCTACATTGGTCTCTGAAGCTGTAACAGCATTACATTCTCCACTATGCTACATTGGTTGCCCTCAATTTAAAAGCTAATTCAATGAAAAGTTAATATCATAATTTTCCAGAAACTAATGAAAGCTAAAAGTTAAAAATGTAAAGATTTTTATTAAAGATTAGCTTTATTCATCACATGGAAGTGGAAGTATCAAAACATAGAGTGAAGTGGGTCAATTATGTCAAAACAAATCAGCGAGGATTGTGCTGAACAAGTGTCTCTATGCCTCTAGCACCACCATAGAATGCTCAAACTGACGAACCCTAACCCTAGCCATACATCTTTGGAATGTGGGAAGAAACCAGAGCACCCAGAGGAAACCCACATGGTCACAAGATATATGTACAAACTCCTTACAGACAGTGGTGGGTATTAAACCCCAATCGGCAATCACTTCATTGCACTAAGCACTAAACTGGTCACCCTCAATTTAAAAGCTAATTCAATTAAAAGCTAATGTCAAGGAATTCCCAGAAACTAATTAATGCTAAAGGTTTAAAGTGGAAGCCAACAACAGGAACATTACTGTTTCCTTGTCGATAATTAGTTAATTTATTGAAGGATGCTTGATTCAGACTACTTTAGCAATGGGAGTGAATGCAGGGAACTGAGAGAATTTAGCAACAGTGCTCCCGCTGTGCACTGGATGGGCTATGGTTACTTTGAGCTCAGTGAGCCCAATTACTCTTTGCTTTTTAATTGGCATTTAGCACTGTCAGATCTACTTTATTGTAGATTTATTTGGTTTCACATCTCTGCAAGGCATTCTAATAGCCAATCCAAAGTAATTAAGAATTAAACATCCTGTTTGTTCATGCGTTAAATTCAGGATGTGTTTGATCTTAAATCCTACAAGCCTTCAGGCATGGTGTGGAGTGGGTGGATGTTGGTGGTATAAATAGATACAAAGTGTGATAGTTATTCCATTGCTGTGACATGAAGAGTTTGACATCCAAATTTGCAGCTCAATGTGATTGGTTTTGGAATTATATTTCAAGTGAGATTTAATCTAGTCAAACTACCTATCATTAAGTATTACATCCTGGAACTGGGTCATTTGGCAAACTGGTCTGAGCTTTTCATAATTGACCCATGAAAGAATTTGATCCCATATTCTTACTTGTTTCGGTATTGTTGAATAGAATTCCTTTTATGGTTTCCCCTTGTAGCTGTTTTAAAGAGTTTATGGAGCTGAATTTCAAATCTTATTTACACAAACACAAGAGATTCTGCAGATGCTGGGAATCCAAAGCAACACACACAAAACGTTGGGGGAGCTTGGCAGGTCAGACAACATCTCTGGAAAAGAGTAAACAGTTGATATTTCAGGTCTTCCTTCTTCAGGACTGAGAAGATTGGTTAGACATGAACTACCATGCACAAAGCCATACTGACTATTCTTAGTCACTCCATGCCCATCTAAATACTCATATACTGTATCCAGTACTACCTTAGAATACCTTCCAATAACTTTCCCACTACTGATATCAGCTTCACCAGCCTACAACTTCCTGGTTTATTTTTAGAGCCTTTCTTAAACAGCAGAACAGCATTAGCTGTCCTCTAGTACTCCGATACCTCTCCTGTCACAAAGGATGATTTAAATATCTCTGCTAGGGCCACTGCAATTTCTGCACTTGCCTCCCACATGGTCCAAGGGAACATTTTTTAGTACTTGGGGATTTTTCACCCTAATTTGCCTCAAGGCAGCAAACATATCCTCCTCTATAATCTGTATAGAGTTCATGAACTCACTGCTGCTTTGCCTCATTTCTACAGACTCTGTGTCTGTCTCCAGAGTAAGTACAGGATCTCCCCCATCCATTATGATCTTGCAAAGGACCAATTTTTGTCCCTTGCAGTCCTTTGGCTCTTAACATAGCTTTAAGAATCCCTTAGGATGTTCCTTGACCTTGACTGCAAGGACAACCTCATGCCTTATTTTAACCTTCCTGATTTCTTTCTTAAGTGTTCTTTTACGTTCCTTATACTCATAAGTACCTCATTTGTTCCTGTCTGCTTATATGTGTTATGTACTTCCTCTTTTACTAAACCTGGACCTCAATATCTTTTGAAAAGCCAAGGTTCCCGAAACCTGTTATATACAGTATATTTTATTCTGACATGGATGTACAAGCTTCGTACTCCCAAAATATCATCTTTGATGGCCTTCCACTTCCCAAGTTTTTTTCCAGAAAACAGCCTGTCGCAATCCACACTTGCCAGATCTTTCTGATACCATCAAAATTGGACTTTCTCCGATTTAGAACCTCAACTCGCAGACCAGATATATTATGTTCCATACTTGGAAATTAATGGAATTGCGATCACAAGATACAAAGTGTTCCCCTACACTAACTTCTGTCATCCTGCCCTGTCTCATTTCCTAACAGCAGATCAAGTATCACACACTCCCCTGTTGAGACTTTTATGTACTGATAAAGGAAACTTTCCTGAATACATGTAACAAACTCTATCCCATTTAGTCCTTAAACAAGAGAAAATCTGCAGATGCTGGAAATCCAAGCAACACACACAAAATGCTGGAGGAACTCAGCAGGCCAGGCAGCATTTCTAGAAAAAAGTACAGTTGATGTTTCGGACTGAAACCCTTACTGATGAAGAGTTTTGATCCGACGCGTTGAGTGTGCTTTTTTCATAGGTGCTGCCTGGCCTGCTGAGTTCCTCCAGCATTTTGTGTGTGCTACCCATTTAGTCCTGTTACAGTTTGAGAGCCCCAGTCAATACGTGGAAAATTAAAATCACTCCTATAACAACCTTACGTTTCTTGCAACAGTCTGAGAACTCTCTGCAAATTTGTTCCTCTTGATCTCTCGGACTGTTGGGTGGTCAATAAAATAGCTCGGTTATTCCACCCATAAAGCCTCACTACATGAGTTCTCCAGTCTGTCCTGATTAGATTAGATTATGAAGACACGCAGTCCTCTTCTATTGTCATTTAGTAATGCATGCATTAGGAAATGATACAATATTCCTTCGGTGTGATATCACAAAAACACAGGACAGACCAAGACTGAAAAATTAACAAAAACCACATAATTATAACATATAGTTACAACAGTGCAACAATACCATAACTTGATGAAGAACAGGCCATGGCACAGTAAAAAAGTTCTAAGTCTCTCGAATGTCCGACATCTCACGCAGACGGGAGAAGGAAGAAAACTCTCCCTGCCATGCCCGACCACAGTCCGACACTGAGTCGTCAGAAAATTTCGAGCCTCCGATCAGCCCTCCGACACCGAGTACCGAGCACCATCTCTATCCGAACAATTTGACCTCAGCCTCGGCCGCCAGCAGCAGGCAAAGCCGAGGATTTTGGGGCCTTCCCTCCGGAAGGTTCTCGAACGCCCATTAACAGCGGCAGCAAACTGGGCTTTTCAGAAATTTCTCCAGATGTTCCTCTGTGCTTTCATGTCTGTCTCCATCAAACCAGAATTGTCCACGGCCCCTATTTAACAGCACTGCTGTGATATTTTCTCCCTTCCTCCTTCAATCCCTTCTGCTCTGTTGCATCCAAAACAGTATCATAATAATCCCGACTACAATATCATAATTCCAGGTGTTGATCCATGCCCTGAGCTTGTCTGCCTTTCCTACAATATTTCTTGCATTGAAATATATGCAGCTCAACCTTTTGATTCCTGACATCTGTCTCTACAACTTTGCCACTATCCATTCTGGAACTCTGTTTCCTATCCCTCTGAAACTCTAGTTTAAAACCAACCCCGTGCAGCACTAGCGAACCTTCCCACTAGGATATTAGTCCCACTCCAGTTCAAGTGCAAACTGTCTCTTCTGTACGGGTGTGAATTTCCCTGGAGGAGAGCACAATGGTCCAAAAATCTGATGCCCCTGTCCCCGACCCGTCTAACACCAATTCCTTAGCCATGTGTTAAACTGTATAATCTTCCTACTTCTGGCCTCAATAGAACATGGCAAGGGTAGCCATCCTGAGATTACAAACTCGGAAGTCCTGTCCATTACATAGCACCAAACTCTCTGAGGACTAAATTTGAGATGTCTCAGACCCTGGCACCCAGGAGGCAGCATATCATCTGGGAATCTCTTTTGCATCCAAAAACCCTCCTTTCTGTTACTCTAAATAACAAATCCCCTCTCACCACAGTGTGTCTCTTCTTCCCCCTTCCTTTCTGAGTCACAGAGGCAGACTCAGAGCCAGAGACCTGGCCACTGTGGCTTAACTCTGCTAGGACATTCCCCCACCAACAGTATCCAAAGTGATATATCTGTTGCTGAGGGGGATGGTCCCAGGGGTACACTGCACTGGCTCCTTAACCCCTTTCCTTTTCCTGACTGTCTCCTGTGGCCTACACCTTGTTAGTAACTACTTCTCTACATGGCCTCCCCTATCATGCCCTCAGCCTTTCAAATGATGCAATGTTCATCCACTTCCAATTCCAGCTGCTTAACATGGTGTGTTAGAAGCTGCAGCTGGATGCACTTCTCACAGGTGTAGTAGTCAGGGACTGCCTGCCTTCCCACATCCCACAAGAGGAGCATTCAACTATCCTGCGTAGCACCTGTTTGAAAATGTGCAAATATAAAGAAGGGAAGGGAGAAAAAAAACTGGGGGAAAAATCTTTTTTTTTTGACATGTGTGTGCATGTGCGTCTGCGTGTGCATCGGTGCGTGTGCGCGATGATGTCTTTTTCAAGCCTTTACAAGATGTGGAGTGAGAGAGAGAGACTGTGCGGCCCGCCACTCCTCACACAGACATTTTGCAGTATTTTTCCCTTTTATTTTACGAGGGCAAGTTGCGATCTTGACACTCAACCTGGCTCGGATGGAAAGCGTACTTGGGAGAGGCCCCGACTGGGTTCGAACCCAGGAACCTCCGATCCGGGGTCCGACTCTGATGTCATTGCGCCACCAGCCGGCCCAAAGGAAAAGAATCTACTTATAGCTCGTTTGCCTACTCTCACCCAAGTCTCTCCTCTCTGTCTCAAATAACCACTCTAATACTGTCCACTCCAACAATAGACATACCACTTGCCCCTGCCTTATTTTAATTTGTCCTTGCCAATCAATCCCAATCACTGATTGGCCACTGCTCAAAACTTTTGCGAATCGATGCCTTATGTACTCAATTGGCAACTCTGAGTGAGGTATGTCTTCTTATACTTCCGAACGCCGACTGGCTGCGACTCAAAATACCAAACTGCTGTGAATCGATGCCTTATGTACTCGATCAGCAAACCTGAGTGAACTACACCTTCTCACGCCTCCAACATTGATTGGCCACTGCTCAAAACATTGCTGTCCTAAATGCCAATGTGTCTGTATAAAAGAGAGGAACTCCTATTCTTCTGGATAAGGCTTAAACTGAGACTTCTCTGCTCTGCTGGATGTAATAAAAATTAACACTAAAGGTGAGCAAGGGATTTTCTCCAGCGCTAGTTTCATTTTTTTAATTGTTTTGACTTTTCTTTAACTTTCAAAATTTTTCATCATGTAAACTTCTTTCAAACAAGTTAGTTTTAAATCAGAATCAAAATCAGAATCAGGTTTATTATCACTGGCATGTGACGTGACGTGAAATTTGTTAACTTAGCAGCAGTAATTCAATGTAATACATACTCTAGCAGAGACAGAAAATATAATAATAATAAATAAAATAAAACATAATAATAAATAAACAAGTAAATCAATTATGTATATTGAATAGATGTTTTAAATATGTGCAAAATTAGAAATACTATCTATTAAAAAAGTGAGGTAGTGTCCAAAGCTTCAATGTCCATTGAGAAATCGAATGGCAGAGGGGAAGAAGCTGCTCATGAATCACTCTGTGTGTGCCTTCAGGCTTCTGTACCTCCTACCTGATGGTAACAGTGAGAAAAGGGCATGCCCTGGGCGCTGGAGGTCCTTAATAATGGACGCTGCCTTTCTGAGACACTGTTCCCTAAAGATGTCCTGAGTACTTTGTAGGCTAGTGCCCAGGATGGAGCTGACTAGATTTACAACCTTCTACAGCTTCTTTCGGTCCTGTGCAGTAGCCCCTCCATACCAAATAGTGACTCAGTCTGTCAGAATGCTCTCCAAGGTGCAATTATAGAAGTTTTTGAGTGTACTTGTTGACATGTCAAATCTCTTCAAACTTCTAATAAAGTATAGCTGTTGTCTTGCCTTCTTTATAACTCCATCGATATATTGGGACAAGATTAGATCCTCAGAGATCTTGACACCCAGAAACTTAAAGCTGCTCTCTCTCTCCACTTCTGATCCCTCTATGAGGTTTGGTATGTGTTCCTTCGTCTCACCCTTCCTGAAGTCCACAATCAGTTCTGTCTTACTGACGTTGAGTGCCAGGTTTTTGCTGCAGCACCATTCCAATAGTTGGCATATCTCACTCCTGTACGCTCTCTCGTCACCACCTGAGATTCTACCAACTATGGTGGTATCACCATCAAATTTGTAGATGGTATTTGAGCTATGCCTACCCACACAGTCATGTGTATACGGAGAGTAGAGCAGTGGGCTAAGCACACGCCCCTGAGGTGCGCCAGTGTTGATCGTCAGCGAGGAGGATATGTTATCATCAATCCGCACAGACTGAGGTCTTCTGGTTAGGAAGTCGAGGATCCAATTGCAGAGGGAGGTACAGAGGCCCAGGTTCTGCAACTTCTCAATCAGGATTGTGGGAATAATGGTAGTAAATGCTGAGCTATAGTCGATGAACAGCATCCTGATGTAGGTGTTTGAGTTGTCCAGGTGGTCTAAAGCCATGTGGAGAGCCATTGAGATTGCGTCTGCCATTGACCTACTGTGATGAGAGGCAAATTGCAATGCATAGTTCATTCATTTTGGCACTGATTCAGAACCCACCTCATGTGGCTGGAATGCACAATTGGTTACGCATTATCCACTCCTGCTGAGGTTAGCTAAGGTTCGCAAGTCAAACTGGGTAGGTAAAATTGAGAGGCCACATTCTTGTAATGCATCTAAACTCAAAAGCTATTCATGCCCTTCGAATAAAGATTGGTGCATGTGAAATGCAGACCCCTTTAAGATTCAAGTATTTGTATTGTCATAAGAGCCTCCAGGTTAAAATAAAAAATAAAAAGCTTTATTTCTTCCCTTGTCACCATCAATATTTGTTGAAAGAGACTTAAGAAGTATCTACTATTAAAAACATTGCGAGGTTTATATATAGCGTGGTTTTTCTTCTGTCAAATGTTTAAGGGAAACCTTTTCACTCAGAGGGGTGTGAGAGTGTGGAATGAGCTGCCAGTGCAAGTTGTACATGCAAGCTCAATTTCAATGGTTCAATGGTTCCATTTAATTTCAGAGAATGTATCCAGTATACTACCTGAAATTCTCTTTCTTCGCAGACATCTACAAAACAGCAGAAAACCCCAAAGGATGAATGACAGGAAACATTAGATCCCCAACATTTAAGGCAAATTTGGATAGGTAAATGGGTGGCAGGGGCATGGAGAGCTATGGTCCTGGTGCATGTCGACGGGACTAGGCAGCTTAAGTGTTTCATTTCAAACTAGATGGGCTGAAAGGCCTGTTCGCTGTGCTGTAATTTTCTATGACTCTATACCCAGTCAGCCAATCATGTGGCAGCAATTCAATGCATAAAAGCATGCAGGCATGGTCAAGAGGTTCAGTTGTTGTTCAGACCAAACTTCAGAATGGGGAAGAAATGTGATCTAAGTGACCTTGACCATGGAATGATTGTTGGTGCCAGATGGGGTGGCTTTAGTGCTTCAGATAAGCTGCCCTCCTGGGATTTTCATGTACAACAGTCTCTAGAGTTCAGGGAGAACGGTGTGAAAAGTAAAAATGTATCCAGTGAGCGGCCGTTCCATGAGACGTTTTTGCCCACAGAACTGCTGCTCACTGGATGAGAGGGATCAGAGTAGAATGGCCAGACTTGTTCATGCTGCAAGGAAGGCAACAGTAACTCAAATAACCATGCTTTACAACCGCGTCGTGCAAAAGAGCATCTCTGAAAGCACAACATGTTGTACCTTGAAGTCGTTGAACTATAGCTGCAGAAGACCACAGCAGTTTTTACTCCTGTACCTAATAAAGTGGCCACCGAGTGCATGTTAAAATCCTGGCAATATTGACAAAGTCAACAAGCCTTCCACTAATATCCAGCATTCTTGAAGCTGTGTAGAGTTACATAGTGCTGGTCATATCTGTAATCTTCTCTGATTTTTTTTTTCGAGTAACGTTATAGAAATAGTCAATGATATTTTGGCAGCACAGAAATTAATTTCTGGGCCAAACAATATATTTTCAAAGCATAGTCACCAATTGAGGCAGCTCAAGCTAGTCAGAGATACTTGGAGAATCATTGTAACAAAATAACAATAATATTTGACATTGCATCTTTAAAATTGCAAAAAAAAAGTCCAAACTTAATTCAGAAGAACGCATACAAAATGCTGGAGGAACTCAGCAGGTCTGGCACCATTTATGGTAAAGAATAAACTGTCAACATTCCTGGCTGAAACCCTTCTTCAGCACTGGAAAAGGTCGGGGGGTGGGGGACATCAGAATGTAAAGATGGGGGGACGGGGAAGGAGGATTAGCAAAAAGGTGATAGGTGAAGCCAGGTGTATGGGAAAGGTAAAGGGCTAGAGAAGAGGGAATCTGATTGGAGAGGAGAATGGACCACGAGAGCAAGGGAAGAAGGAGCACTACGGAGAGGTGAAAGGCAGGTGAAAAGAAGTAAGAGGCCAGAATAGGGAATAGAAGAAGAGGGAAGGTGAGGGAAAACATTGTTGGAAGGAGAAATCGATGTTCATGCCATCAGGTTGGAGGCTACCTAGATGGATTATCAGATGTTGCTCCTCCAACCTGACAGTGGCCTCATTGTGGCTAAAGAGTAGGCCACGGACTGACATGTCAGAACGGGAGTGGGGATAAGAACTAAAATGATTGGCCACCGGGATGAGGTGGTGGGGCCCGGCAAAGTGGTCCCCCAACTTTTGTCAGGTCTTAATTCAGAGCAATGTAAATAAATAAAATTTGACACCGATCTTCTTAGGGAGATATTAAGCGGATGACCTACAGTTCAATCAAAGATTTTTAAGAGCATCTTGTAGGAGGAAAGGGAAGGGGAAGAGGGAATGCCAATACTCAGGGATCTAGTAGTTGAAGACAGTTGAAGATGAAGTGATTAAACCCAGGGAAACAGCTCTCTTGTTGGAAACCAGCAGGGGATGAGAACATTGCAATGGAAGTTTTATTTATATTTGTTTATGGGTGGGGCATCATGATAGTTTAGCAGTCTGCGCGATGCTTTCCACCGCCAGCGATCAGGGTTCATTTCCTGCTGCTGACTAAGGAGTTTCTCTGTTCTCCCCGTGAGTATGTGGGTTTCTTCCAGGTGCTCCGGTTTACCCCCACGTTCCAAACGCGTACAAGTTAGGGTTAGTAAGTGGTGGACGTGCTATGTTGGCAACACATGCGGACTGCCCTCAGCACATCCTTAGACTGTGCTGCCCGATGGCACAAACAATATGTATGTTTTGGCATACATGTGATAATTAAAGCTAATCTTTAAAAATAATGCCCTCTTCTCATTGCGCTGCGCTCATTTTGAAGATGTTTTCTCCTCTCTTTCACAGGGGTTCTGTGAGGCCTTCTGTCTCTGAATCCCTCCTGTGACCTCTGTTGCTCTCCTGTTCTTACCATGTGCTCAGTCAGACTCACCCGCCTGCCCATCATCTTAGGTGGTAGGTGATCCATCTATCCCCTACTGGCTCTTGCCCTATCCATTTCAGCTTTTGGAACGAACTCAATAAATGAAATGGCCTAATTCTATTCTATGTCGTATGATATTCCCTCCACCTTTATATATTGCCTATCCTTCTTTGCAGTCCACTTTGAAGTGTCTTGTCCCAAAACATCAACTGTGCATTTCCTTCCACAGATGCTGCCTGACCTGCCGAGTTCCTCCAGCGCCTTGTGTGTTGCTGCAGATTCCAGCAACTGTAGAGTCCTGTGACGCCAGTGCAGATACAAGTACGGCTCTCTGTGATAAGGTGCTGGCTGCTGAACACTGTTGATATTCCTCATAGAGGCAGATACATTCGGGACTTTTAAGAGACATTTGGATAGGCACGTGAATGTGGGGACAGTGGAAGGATGTGACATTGTGTCAGCAGAAGAGATTAGTCTGGTTGAGTTACTAGTTTAATTCGTTTGGCACACCATTATGGATTGAAGGGTCTTTTCCTGTGCTATACTGTTCTATGTTCCTGCAAAATTATCCCTGTGGATGTCCCCCTCTAAACATTATTCATCTTGCACCCCCTAACATTGTTCATCTTTAAACGCTAGCTCTCAACATATAGGCATTTTTAAGTCAGATTTTGTGACAGGAATGAATCTGAGATGCCACGAGGGTCAGTATTCAGTGTGAGTCATTTACAGATGTCTAGCTCTGGCTGTAATGTAGTATGACTAATGCCTTCATTAATGTCATTTTGAAGCATTCAATGCTAGCTCAACACATCATTCTATCAGTGTTATACAGTATGGAAGCAGGCACTCTGGCAGAGTGAGTTCACACCCACCATCGAGCATCACTTTACAGATCCTACTCTAATTCCACTTCATTTTCGAGAGTTAGAGATACAGGCCCTTCCTGAGCCTGTGCCATCCTGTTACACCCATGTGACCAGTTAACCTACTAACCTGTGCAGTTTTGGAATGTGGGGTGAAACCAGAGCACCTGGAGGAAACCCACACAGTCACATGGAGAACATATAATCGTACAGACAGCGGCAGAAAATGAACCCGTGCTGCTGGTGCTGTAATGGTGTTACACCTACCACTACGCTACCATGTGTAGCGGGCTAGCGTAATGCTATTATTTTCCCCACAGTCCCATCAACTCTGGCCAGACTTAACCACGTACCTTCACTTGACTTCTAACCTGCACGTCCTTGGGATATGCGAGGAATCTGGAAGAAGGGGAAAACGCTACACAGACAGCACCCCAAGATCAGCAGTGGAATCGGATCACTGGAGCACTGAGACAGTACGATAGAGCAGTAGCAAGGGAATCCTGCTGGCCGCACAGTGACATCAGCGCTGGACTCCGGAGTGAAGGTTCCCGAGTTCAAACCCAGTCGGGCCGCTCCCGGGCACGCTTTCCATCCGTGCCGGGTTGAGTGTCGAGCTCGCAACTCGGCCTTGTAAAAAAAAAGACTGCGCTGTGAGAAGGATGTGGGGGACCACTCACAGAATCTTTCCTCCAAGACAACCACTAGAAAAGTGGACGCCGAGGCTCTGGCAGAGTATGGCACACAAAATAAAAGAATCCTAACTGGTTGCTCCATAGCCTGGTATGGGCACTCCAGTACACAGGATTGCAAATAGTCTCCGCCAGTTCCAACATGGGCGTAACTCTCTCCATCCCCGACCTGTCAAAGAGGTGATGACTCAAAAAATGGTATCACAGAGGAACTTCACCACCCGGGACATACTCATATCAAGAACCAAACTGGACAAATATACTGTAGATAGGGGAGAATAAAACCAGCAGAGGGGATTTGAAAAGAGAGGATCACTTATCCATTTATTGGTTCCTAGAATGCTCAAAATTTACAAGTATTCCAATCTGCCCTCAAAATGAATGCATTGCTAAGCAAATTCATTCACCTGTTAAGTCAACCACGCTGTTGTGGTCTGGAGCCATAACTAGCCCAGAGAGGTGTAGATAGCAATTTTTATCCTGCGATAGGACAGCAGGGAACCATTGGGGTTTTAGGGACGTTGCATTAATTGAGATTCAACTGAGAACAAATAAATTAGTGGAAGTCTTTCATCAGGCACCACGTTTACCTTTTATCTGTATTTTTTTTGACTTATTGACAAGAATTTAGACTAGTGTTTACCAAATTGGGTGATACTGCCCCCCTCCGGGGGCAGTGGGAATTTCTAATGGGCAAAAAAATTCAGGGGCAGCTGAAGAATTACAGGCTTAATTTAAGAAATGAATTACTTATTATAAGCCTGGCTGGGAACCACCAATTCCCCGAACAGTAAATCCTATAAAACATAGTGGATATGGCCCAGTCCATCATGGGCAAAGTGCATCTCACCATTGAGCACATCTACATGAAGCATTGTCACAGGAAAGCAACATCCACCATCACAGACCGTCAACACCCAGACATGTTCTCTTCTCTCTGCTGCCTTTGGGAAGAAGGTACAGGAGCCTTAGGACTCACACCACCATTTTCAGGAACAGTAATTAGCCTGCAACCATCAGTACCTTCAACCAAAGGAGATAACTTCACTCAGCTTCACTTGCACAATCAATGAAATGTTCCCAAAATCTATGAACTCACTTTCAAGGCCTCTTCAACTCATATTCTCAATGTTTATTGTTTATTAATTTACTATTAGTTTCTTTCCTTTTTTACTTGCACAGTTTGTTACCTTTTGAACACTGGATCATTGCCGAAGTTTGTGTGGTCTTTTATTGATTCTATTATGGTTATTATTCTCTTATGAATTTATGCCTACTAAAAAGTGAATATCAAGATTGTATATGCTGACATTGTGGCGGCCCGCACACGCGGGACTTGAACCGCCATCGGGAGCCGTGGGCAGACATGCTGTAGTGTGTTTGGAACTACCTGCTCGGGGCGGACCTTCCGGGGACAGGCCGATGTCACGTCCGCCCCGCGGGTCGCAGGGGCCCACGGGAGGGGAGATTTAAGCGTGCGATTTTGAAAGGCATTCAGAGTTCAGCTCTCTCTACCTCCATGTGTTTCTTTAGTAGCGCGTTTATATTTTGATAACAAACTTACTTTGAACTTTGATCCTCAATGCCTCATAATTGATCACAATGATCATGCAATCACCTCATCTCTTGCTTACGCACTGTCCTCAGTCTTTCTCTTGCTCCAAGTGCATTATAGTTGATAAACAATAATGTAACAATTCTATGTTTGGCATATTATGAGAAAGTTAGTCTGACAAATTGTGTTATTTCCAGGCTCAGCTCTATATTATTGATGTGCACTACTGTAGCACGCTAATCACGCAATGACAATATTCCTGTGAATTAGGGTATGACACTCAATGGGTATAAATCAGAATATGCTCTTTCAAATGGTCTTGACGGCATTTCTATAGCTCATGGTCTAATTGAGATATCTTTATGTATCTTCAGGCAGGGAGTCAGATTTTGCATGAGCTATGATGACATTATAACTTTTCCCTTTATTGATTGTAACACTTGAGGTTGGACTTAAACAATATGTAGTTGATAATGGTCATTAATCCATAATGAAAATGGGTGAAGCAGACTGAATGAAATAAAAGCGTAGGCAGTACAGTGCGGAGTATCTGAAACATGGATTTACACTAGCACCAAGCAACCAACAGCAACCAATGTGTCTGTAGTATGAAAAAGGTTTTCTTCAAATGAGGCTATGAAACTGTCCAAGCTCCTCGAACGTTTGAAAATAATACACGTTGATAAAGTAAGCAAGAACCTGGCTTATTTTCAGTCACTTCATAAAAACTTTCAGAAATGGAAAATGCTGCAAAACATGTTTGCCAGCTCTTCACAACAAAACAGTGATGGTTTGCGTGCTTCATACAACATTTCATTGCTAAATCTGGAAAGCCCCACATTACTAGAGAAGATCTGATTCTGTCAGCAGTAAAGGAAGTTCTTAGCACGGTTTTACATATGTCACCAAACTAAATAATTAAAACGATTCTGCTCAGTGACAACTCTGTTCAAAGACGAACAGATGAAATGTCTGAGAACGTGGAAGACACAATATGAAACATACTTAGGACAACAGAATTTGCCCGGCAGTTGAACAAGTCAAATTCACCAGGCAACAAATCTTTGTACCCTGGTTATGCTTGCTTCCTAAAAAGAAGAAGGTATAGTTCAAGAATTGTCATTTGCATGGGGGACTAGAAACAGGTAAAAAGGGGGAGTCAATATTTTATATTGCTGAGCCATTTTTCAAAGAGAAGGACATTCTGATCACCAAAATTCCTGTTCGTGCAATAGATGGAGCACCATCAATGACAGGACGACATTGTTGCGTTATTTTTTTCTTTGAAAAAGCTGTACATAACACATTTCACTGTGCAGCCTATTGCAATCCTCTGCATTGGAGCTTCTATATCAGGTTGTGATGTAACTAGTTAGAATGCTCTCCATCATACAACTGCAGAAATTTGTAAGAGTATTGGGTGGCATATCAAATTTTCTTGAACTCCTAATGAAGTGGAGCTGCTGGCATGCTTTCTTCATGATTGTATCAATGTACTACCTGCCATATATGATCAAATTCTGTCTTATCCAGGGCAGTTAGTTCAGCTCTTTGGTCCTTTTGAGGCTTAGAGAATTTTCCAGAAACAACATTGGTAGTACCTTTCCAGTGCCTAAGTGCCACCACTGGGTTGCCCAGCTCATAGAAGCACAACAGAATGAAGTCCATGTGCTTTATGCCAACTGTGAGGTCCTGATCTTCAAATACCTTTCTCTGCTTTGGATTGAAGACTGATGCTGCATTTCATCTTCCAATGTGTAGCGGTTTTGGCCCCTTATCTAATAAAAGACGTGCTAGGGTTTGAGAGGTTCTAGAGGAGGCTCACGAGAATGATCCCAGGAATGAAAGGATTAATGTATGAGGAGCATCTGATTGCTCTGGGCCTGCTGAGGGTAGCAGACACCAACAGAATCAACAAACTCATTCGTGAGGCCAGTGATGTTGTGGGGATGGAACTGGACTCTCTCACGGTGGTGTCTGAAAAGAGGATGCTATCTAAGTTGCATGCCATCTTGGTCAATATCTCCCATCCACTACATAATGTACTGGGTGGGCACAGGAGTACATTCAGCCAGAGGCTCATTCCACCGAGATGCAGCACAGAGCGTCATAGGAAGTCATTCCTGCCTGTGGCCATCAAACTTTACAACTCTTCCCTTGGAGGGTCAGACACCCTGAGCCGATAGGCTGGTCCTGGACTTATTTCATAATTTACTGGCATAATTTACATATTACTATTTAACTATTCATGGTTCTATTACTATTTATTATTTATGGTGCAACTGTAATGAAAACCAATTTCCCCCAGGATCAATAAAGTATGACTATGACTATGACTAATCACTGGGCTTTAGGAGAATACGGAGAGGATCTCATTGAAACTCATTGAATATTGAAAGACATGGAAAGGAAGTTTCCTAGAGTGGGTAAGTGTAGGACCAAAGGACATGGCCTCAGAATGGAAGGATTCCATTCTCTCCTTAAGAGCAGAGATGAGAAGGAATTCCTTTAACCGGGGGTGGTAAATCTGTGGAATTCATTGTCACAGACAGCTAAGTCAATAGCAGAGTTTTATAGGTTCTTAATTAGTCAGGGCATCAAAGGATATGGGAAGGAGGCAGCAGAATGGGGTTGAGAGGGATAATAAATCAGCCATGATCGAATAGCAGAGCAGAACTCAATGGGCCAAATGGCCTAATTCTACTTCTATGTCTTATGGTTTCATCAAAACTCAAAGTTCAAAGTAAACTTATTATCAAAGTACGTATATGCCACCCAATACAACCTTGAAATTCATTTTCTTGCAGGCATTCACAGTAGGTACAAAGAATCAATGAAAATCTGCACACAACAAGATGGACAAACACGAGTGTGCAAATACAGTAAGTTAAAAATAATAAATAAATAAATAAGCAACAAATATTGAGAACATGAGATGAAGAGTCCTTCATGAGGAGAGTGGCCATACTGGTTCAAGCTAACAAGAAGGCGAAAGTAACTGAAGTAATCACACATTACAACAGTGGTGTGCAGAAGAGCATCTCTGAACACACACCACGTTAAACCTTGAAGTGGGTGGGCTACAGCAGCAGAAGACCATGAACACACACCCTCTTTATTAGATACAGGAGGTGACTAATAAAGTGGCCACTGAGCGTACAGCTGTGAAAGGAGGAAAATTGATAGTAACTTCCAAGTCAGGATATTAGCTTCTCTTATAAAACAATTACTAGCCAAACAGAGAAAAAAAATGGAATGAGTAATATTTCTAAAGCAGCTCTCAGACAAACAACTTTAATGTGCCAAGTTTTTAAATGTATTATGGTCTGTGAAATCTTGAATCTAATATCCTCAGTTGCCAATGAAATTATGACTGACCCAAACACCACCACTCTTTTGGAAATCTCCCTTTTATGTCTGTTCTGTTTTTCATTTGATTTTATTGCTCTTTCTTTAATCTGTTTAAGAATTATAAAGCTGTCCTGTTTTTAAATTGACCTGAATTATTTCAGGGTCCTTGTGTTTTGTCCGTCTTTGATTCTTGGTGCAGTGAAACAGATGCATATAGTTTCAACTTTTCATCATATTAAGATCTAATTGTGAATGAGTACTGCGGATAAGTCAACAGCAAAGATTCGGTTGCTTCCTGATTTATATAAAAGAAATTAAATCCACAGCCACAGAACATATTGTGTGGGGGAATAGAAACATGAGCTTCTCAAGTACAGTCACATTATGGTTTGATGCTGCTTTTGTGGATTGTTATAGCCAGGGGTGATAATGTGGATAAGCTCCCACTACCTATTAAGTGCTCCAAATATACCGTGTTTCAAGAGCCCTCTGACAACCAAGTCCAGCCCCTGGCCTTTGCTTGTGGTTTCATTACTAAGGCGGGTTACTGGAGCCTTAAAACCAGTCGCTTCAGGCAGGTGGGGTTCAGCAACTGATCTAGGAGGTGGAAAACTCTGAACACAAACCTCTGTTGCTCTGCAGCTATGCCCACTCATGGAAACGGTTCAGGAGTAAACTTTGTGGAAAAAGCTGGAGCTAGAATCCCAAAGACAGCCCTACATTGTGTTCAACACTGGCAACTCCAGCAATGCCGCTGGTGTCAAATGGTATCGGTCTCTACTGTGCCTTTGAAATCATCAGCTGCATGGAGAGAGGGAGTCTGGTATATGGGCAACAGCTTTCTCTCCATATCATACTGACCTGTCTTGCGAATCATGTAGAAAGCAGGGACACAACATCTATGGTTGACCCTGACCTGCGGAGGACCTCTAAAGCAGGATGATGTTATTGAAAAGGTAATTTGCATAATTTGCCGTCTTTTACACATTGTCCATCTTTGTGTGTAGTTTTTTTTACTGATCCTATTGTGTTTCTTTGTATATACTGTGAATGCCCACAAGAAAATTACTGGGTGTCAAAATCTCTGAGGATCTAACATAACTATGCAGCTACAAAGAAGGCAAGACAGTGGCTATATTTCATTAGGAGTTTGAGGAGTTTTGGTATATCAACAAAGACACTTGCAAATTTCAACCGATATACTGTGGAGAGTATTCTCACTGGCTGCACCACAATCTGGTATGGGGAGGGGGCTGTTACTGTACAGGATTGAACCAAGCTGCAAGAAGTTGTAAACTCAGTCAGCATCATCATGGGCATGAGCCTCTGTAGTATCCAGGACATCTTCGAGGAATGATGCCTCAAAATGATCATTAAGGACCCCCATCACCCAGGTCATGCTCTCTTCTCATTACTACCATCATGAAAATATTACAGGAGGTACTTACTGTAATTCACAATTTATTTCAAATTATTATGTAGTACCACTGCAAAAACAACAAATTTCATGACATATGCTGGTGATATTAAACCTGAGACTGATTCATTTCTGGTCTCCCCATTAGAGAGGACGTGGAAGCTATGGAGAGAATGCATCAGCCAAATTGTACTCTTTCCCTCCCCCCTACCTATGCATATGGATAAAAGCTAAATGGAGAGCTCAGTGGGACAGAAGGGTTAGATTGATTTTGGACTAGGTTAAAATGTCAGCACAACATCATGGGCCATAGGACCTATATTGTGTTGCACTCTCTATGTTTGATGCCCTATGTCCTATCCCTTCAGGGTTTTTCAAATCAAGACAACCCGGGATGTGAAATTTAAATTGTAGCAAATATTCTAATATCTTTTATATAAACAGACATGCCAATGTTTGCAATACATTTGCTAAACTCAATGACTGTTATGAACTTTCCAATAGTCAATTGGGCAAACATCGATTTGGGGGGCGGGGAAGGGGGATCAGAAGAATGAGGCAACACAGTAGCGTAGTGGTTAGCACATTGCTTTAGAGTACTAGCTACCCAGGTTCAATTCCCACCGCAGCACCAAGGAACTTACACATTCTGCTCCTCTTTGCGTGGATTTCCTCCAACGTTCCAAAGACATACTGGTTGGTAGGTTAATTGATCATTGTAAATTGTCCTATTGTTAGGCTAGGGTTAAATCAGTGGGTAGCTGGGCAGTGTGGCGCAAAGGGCTAGAAGGGCCTATTCTGCACTGTATGTCAATAAATAAATAAATCTCATTGAAAGTTATGGAATATTGAAAGGCCTAGATAGATTGGACTCAGAGAGGATGTTTCCTATAGTGACAGAGGGCACAGATTCAGAATAGAAAGACATCCTTTTTGTACAGAGATGAGAATGAGTTTCTTTAGCCAGAGGGTAGTGAATCTGTGGAATTCATTGCCACAGATGGCAGTGAAAACCAAGTCACTGGGTATATTTAAAGCAGAGTTTGATAGTTTTCTTAATTAGTAAGTTGTCAAAGGTTATGGAGGGGAGGGCGGGAGAATGAGGTTGAGAGGCACAATAAAGCAGCCATGATGGAACAGCAGAGCAGACTTGGGCCGAATGGCCTGATTCTACACCTATGCCGTATGATCTTCAGGTCTAAAATGCTGGTAATACTCAAGAGGTCAGGTCACATCTGTGGGAAGAGGAACAGTGTCAATGATTCAGGCTGAAGAGCCTCTATCAGAAACTGGAAGGAAAAACAAGAACAGCCAGGATTGAATGGTGGGATAGGAATGATGGGTTGAATAGCTGACTATCTGCTCCTATATTTTTCAGTCTTAAGGAGACCTGGTTCCTAAAGGTTATTACAGTCGAGAGGTAATAGTGGGGGTAAGCTCCCACTACCTAATAAATGCTTGCAAAGGTGTGTGTCTCCAATAGCCTCTGACAAATAAGTTCATTTTCTGGCCTTCACGTGTGGTTTAGCTACCAAGCCCAGTGGAACCATTTCTACTGACAGGAGAAGGGGCACTAGCACTTAAATCCAGTCATTTTGGGCAAATTGAGCTCTTCAGTCATAGTTGGCAGCTCATCAAGGAGAAGGAAATCACAGATCTCATACGTTTGCTTCCTTGCAGCTATACCCACTCATGTGGAAAGCTTTGGGAGTAAACACTGAGGGAAAAGTCCAAAGCTACTGAGGAGAGGGATAAACCATAGGAATTCTGCAGATGCTGGAAATTCAAGCAATACACATCAAAGTTGCTGGTGAACGCAGCAGGCCAGGCAGCATCTGTAGGAAGAGGTGCAGTCGATGTTTCAGGCCGAGACCCTTCATCAGGAGAGGGATAGCTTGCTCTCCATATTGTACTGCCCTGACTTGCACGCCAAGTAGACGGCTGGGATGCAGCATTCATGGGTGACCATGACTAACCGAGGGCCTCATATGGTGACCAAAGAAGCTTGTTAAGTTTCAGGGAGGATGGGAAAGAGGAGAATGTTCTTACAGAGTAAACAGGTGCGATCATGGGGACAAACAATGTGAACAAGTCAATGAGTTGACACAAGCAGCTAGAGAGTGAGAACATGGACAAAAGAATATTCATTTGTCAAGTGATGTATCACATGACATGGGCGGCCATGGTGTCTCCATGATTATTCATGGCAAATTTTTCTATAGAGTGGTTTGCCATTACCTTCTTCTGAGTAGAGCCTTTACCAGACATGTGACGCTGGCCATTATCAATACTCTCCAGAGATTGTCTGCCTGGCGTCAGTGGTGGCATAACCGGGTCTTGTGATCTGCACCAGTTGCTCATACAACCATCCACCACCTGCTCCCATGGCTTCAAGCATCCCTGATCAGAGGGGGCTAAGCGGAAGCTACATCTTGCCCAAGGGAGACCTGAAGGTCAGCGTAGGGAAGGAGTGCCTCACACCTCATTTAGTAGAGGCGTATCACCACCCCAACACCCAAAAGAATGTAGGAGTTGTGAAAAGCAGCGCATGAAGTCATTACTGGCAGGTCAGGCTGGGTGCAACCTCCACTCATCGAGGGAAAAGAAGAATAAAAACTGGGAACAAAGCAAATAATACCACAGATGGATGACTGATACAGAGAAACCAAATTGCCTGAAGTTGTCCAGAAGGGATCAATGAGACACACTAAACATTTATAAAACACAGCCTACTTCAGGTGTAGACTGCCCTCTCCTATCATTAAACCCCCTGCTGCAATCACCAATTAAATTTGAAAACAGAGATATATCCTATTTCCTGCTGATAGCTTCTATACTGTATGGCATGTTCCATCCATTTTAAAATGTGCAGTGCAAAAACCTGGTATGGGGAGCATACATTCAACAAATTACATTTTTGTTTATTCACAAAAATAAGTTAGTTTGACCTTGGAAACAAGATAAAAATGCTCCATCTTTAGCTTTGAACCTTGGTATTGAACTAGAAGATGAATTCAGACTGGGAAGTGCTGCAGACAAAACAGTGTTCTGATTTATATAAAATTGGGACTTCTTAGATCACTTAATTTTAAAACATTGATGGAGGGTGAAAGGTTCTCCTTCAATTCCCCTCTACCATTCCAAATTGTGATGATTTTGGCTCTAACCCAAAGGTTGCTTTAACTCAAGAAGGTGTAAAGACTGAAGTGTCCACCTTCATATATTGATATAAAGAGCCTTGGTCAGGCACTAAACTATGAGCCTTAGGATAAAGTTTCACTTGGCTATTTTCTGGGTTCCCAATAATAATGGATTTGAATCCAAAAACATGGGCATAAATACAGATCCCAACACAGCAGGGGAGCAATTTGGATTCAAATGATTAAATCAAACTGGAAATAATGGCATCTGGATCAGTAATAAAAACTGTGACAGTATGGTACAGTTTCACAAGTACATCTGCTCCAAGCACAATCACGTTGGTGTTGCGTGACTGGGAAAGTGGAAAGACTCATGGGTTGGGCATTAAAGTAGGCTTATGGGATACATCTGCTGCAGCTCGTGCCTCATTTACTGGAAGCTTGCATGAAGATTGCCAACTTCATTAATAGCCTAACAGTACATGAAGAATAGCCCTGTTGATTCAAGTCTGTGAACTATTTTGAAAGGCGATGCCTCAGGAAAGCAACATCCATCATAATGGATCTTCACCATCTGGTGCATGCCCCCTTCTCATTACTACTATCGGAGAGGAGATACAGGAGACTGAAGGTGCACACTCAATGTTTTAGGAAAAGTTTCTTCTCTTCTGCCACCAGATTTCTGAACCTTAGAACCTTTTGTCGCTACCTCATTATTTTGCTCTGTTTTTGCACTATTTATTTCTTATATTTTCTTATTAATTATATTAATTATTTAAATATTGCAATGTACTGCTGGTGTAAAACAATGGATTTCACGACATATATCAGTGATATTAAACCTGAATCTGATTCTGATCCTGAAATTATGTTTGACAAAATAACTCATCAAATTAATTTGAATAGGTTGGGACTGTGTTCCCTAGAGTACAGGAGAATGAGGGGAGACTTGATAGAGGTGTACAAATAAAATTATGAGGGGTATAGATAGGGTAAACGCAAGCAGACTTTTTCCTCTGAGGTTGGGTGAGATGAGAACTAGAGGTCACAGGTTAAGGGCGAAAGGTGAAATGTTAAAGGGGAACATGGGGGGAAGTTCTGTACTTAGAGAGTGGTGAGAGCTGTCAGTGGAAATGGTGGATGCAGGTTCAATTTCAAAAGACATATTGTCGAGGGTAAGAACGATTTCTGTCAGGCAGATAAGAGTGGTAGTGGGGAAATAACTGGTTATATCTTTGTTCTGGGAAGAAGTAGAAGCCACAAACACAGTTCATGGACTGGCTGGTCACCAGACATTTGTTTCTCACTTTTTTGCCATAGGATGTATTAATTCTAGTTGAGAGTGGAGACAGCAGTTTAGGGTAATAATTTGCGTGAAACAAGGAGCAAAATGTTTTCCAGTACTCGACAAAAATTACATTCTTTTCATTTCATGCAAAGTTGTGCTTATATTCATGTCTTTCACAATTGCGTCCATTGTTGCTGCTTTAATGAACTGGGTCTTGCTATTGGCTGGGTAAATGGCATAAGCTCCATACAACAGATAATGAAGGCCTCGTTATCTTATTTAGAAAGGATGTCATTTATTTAGTCAAAACAAGGCCAGTCCATTGAAGTTTCTGCAATTGTATCGTTAAAACAGTTGTAAAAGGCATGAATTCCATAAAATCTGGACAACCTGCAGTCTTGGGTTATAATTAGTGACATCTGGACCACAGAGTTTTTGGGCCATGACCATTTCCAACAACAGAGTCTCCTGCAGGGACCATAAAAGGAAGGAATGAACATTGAAGATTAACTCCTTATAGACCAACCTGTATAGCTGCACAATGGACAGTATCCTGACTGGTTGTACCATGGCATGGATATGGAGACACCAATGCCCAGGAATGGAAAAGTCCTGGTGGAGGATAACAAATACCTGGGGATATGAATTGACAATAAACTGGACTGGTCAAAGAACAGTGAGGCTGTCTACAAGAAGGGTCAGAGCCGTCTCTATTTCCTGAGGAGACTGAGGTCCTTTAACATCTGCTGGAGCCAGTGCTATCATGTTTGCTGTTGTGTGCTGGGGCAGCAGGCTAAGGGTAGCAGACACCAACAGAATCAACAAACTCAATCGTAAGGCCAGTGATGTCGTGGGGATGGAACTGGACTCTCTCATGGTGGTGTCTGAAAAGAGGATGCTGTCTAATTTGCATGCCATCTTGGTCAATGTCTCCCATCCACTACATAATGTACTGGGTGGGCACAGGAGTACATTCGGCCAGAGACTCATTCCACCGAGATGCAGCACAGAGCGTCATAGGAAGTCATTCCTGCCTGTGGCCATCAAACTTTACAACTCCTCTCTTGGAGGGTCAGACACCCTGAGCCAATAGGCTGGTCCTGGACTTATTTCATTATTTACTGGCATAATTTACATATTACTATTTAACTACTTATGGTTCTATTACTATTTATTATTTATGGAGCAACTGTAACGAAAATCAATTTCCCCTGGGATTAATGAAGTATGACTATGACTATGTGATGCATACAGCCAGTCCATCAAAAGTAAAGCCCTCCCTGCATTGAGAATATTCATATGGAGCACTGCCACAAGAAAGCAGCAACCATCATTAAGGGCCAACCTCGCCATGCACTCTTCTCGTTCCTACAATTGGACAGGAGGTACAGGAGCCTTGGGCCCCACACTTGCAGGATCAGGAACAGTTATTACCCTACAGCCAACAGGCTTCTCAGCCTCGTGGATAACCTTCACTGTCAGGAGCCTGGCAGTCAAAAAGGCGTGCAAAGAGCAGGAGGAGCCCGCAACAACTAGCTGACTGCCGAGAGAGCCAGATGGAAGAAGAGGGTCACTCCAACCAAACCAGATGCCTGGCTTCCTTCACCTACAGCCAGTATGGAAGGAGCTGTCACTCCAGATTGGCACTTCTCAGCCACTCAAAGAAGTGCTCCTCCACAACCTGACTTTCTCATGTGCTATCCTCCGTCTTTTAAGACAGAAAGTTGCCAACTAACAACAGTATATATTAATTGTTTACACTATTTGCCTTATTTTGCACATTGGTTGTTTGTCATTCTTTGTTTATGTATCATTTTCATAAATTGTATTGTATTTCTTTTATTTTCTTCTAGATATCTGCCAGAAATTGAATCACAAGGTAGATAGATAGATATGCTTTACTGATCCTGAGGGAAATTGGGTTTCGTTACAGCTGCACCAACCAAGAATAGAGCATAAATATAGCAATACAAAAACCACAAACAATCAAACAACAAAATGCAAACTATGCCAGATGGAAAATAAGTCCAGGACCAGCCTATTGGCTCAGGGTGTCTGAACCTCCACGCGAGGAGCTGCAAAGTTCGATGGCCACAGGCAGGAACAACCTCCAGTGACGCCCAGTGTTGTATCTCCGTGGAATATGGCCGGAGTCCAACAGCAAAAAGTTCAATATCCGGTCTACAAACACATTCCTCGATCGTAATATGACCCGGATTGCACCATCCGTTGTTAACCAGAGCAGTAAGCACCCAACTCCTTTACACTTATCGCTCTCAGGGCACTTCCGGTCAGCCCGAACGGTCTGGCAGCCTTCCATGGAAAAGTTTGATCGGGTATGTCCTCGTGCAGCCCTGTTCCAGTAAAGCACATAACACTGCACCCCTGAAATGTTCTCTGACGCCTGGCTAGCGCCGTGAACGCGTCCATTTTATTACCCACCGAACTCCTCTTCTCCATAAGTCTCTGTTGTCTTGACCCGGTCCTCTTTCCTCGCCTTTGTGATCCCCCTCTGCATCCTCTGTGTGTTTTCCTCCAGATTTCAGCTGGGGTGTCTGCCGCTCTGCTCGCTAAACCGGCCGGCATAAGCTCAATCAGCTGGTCCCTGGAATACACAATGCATCTATCCTGCTGCCATGCTAACGAGATGTGTCGGAATGTAACTATTTCCAGCGCTAAGAACCCAAATAAAACTCTCCCTACCAGCATGTTAGAGAGGGTGCAGCTTCAACATGTTACCGAGAAAAAAAATACAAAAAATAACGTGTTAAAAAAGTAAGAATACTGTAGTGTAGTGTATAGTGGCATATATGTACTTTAATAATAAATATACTTTGACTTTAACTCTTGATCTAACAATCCACCTTGTCAAGGCCCTTGTAAATAAATGTCTACCTACACTGCACTTCCTCTGGAATTGTACCACCATTTTCTGCATTCTGTTATTGCTTTGCTTTTCCCTTTTGTTACTTCAATGTACTAACGTCTCAAAACGATCTGTATGGATGGCTTACAAAATTAAGGTTTCCACTATACCTCACTATACCAGTGAGGTATCCAAGCATTCCCAGTCTCTACCATTAAGAAGGACAAAGGAATATCATCACCAACAGGATATACTCTGAGTTATACATGATTCTGACTTGGAAGTCTACTGCTATTCCTTCATTGTTACAGGGTCTTTTTCCTGGAATTGTCAATTCAACAGATTATAGGAGCACCTTCAACTAAGGCTCTACAGCAATTCAAGAGAACAGTCACAGTAGCCTCTCAAATGTAGTTACACTTGGGTTGTAAATACTGGTTTTGCCAGTGACACCCACATCTTGTGAATTAAATGCCTCACCTGAATGCAACTTAATTGAGAGCATAAGAGCATAAAAATGTGAGGCATAGGGGCAATTAGACCATTAGGCCCATTGAGTCTGCTACGCCATTCGATCATGGCTAATTAATTTTCCCTCCCAACCCCATTCTCCTTCCATCTCCCCGTAAACTTTGGTTCCTTTACTAATCAAGAACCTCCGTTTTAATTACACCCAATGATTTGGCCTGTGCAATGAATTCCAAAGATTTACCATGCTTTGCTTAGAGAAATTCCTCCTCATCACTGTTTTAATGGGACGTCCCTATGTCCTGAAGCTGTCTCCTCCCCACATCCACTCTATCTGGACTAGGGGTTCCCAACCTTTTTATGGCATGGACCCGACCATTAACCAAAGAGTCTGTGGGCCACAGGCTGGGAACTCCTGATCTAGATGTTTTGATATTCAGTAGATAAATATAATTCCTGCCTGTAGCCATCAAACTTTACAACTCCTCCCTTGGAGGGTCTGACACCCTGAGCCAATAGGCTGGTTCTGGGCTTATTTCCTGGCATAATTTACATATTATTATTTAATTACTTATAGTTTTATATTGCTATATCTGTACTCTATTCTTGGTTGGTGCAACTGTAACGAAACCCAATTTCCCTCAGGATCAATAAAGTATGAATATAATCTCTTGATCTCATTGCTGGATAAGTAGAGCAAAAATAAATCAAACAATCATGTGAGAGTTTTGCTTCTCTTCCAAAATGGAATAGTCATCCAAATAATTATGCTTTTGTGGAGTGTATCTGCTTGAAGAAAATATGCATACCTTTTGATGCAGGACTATCCATAGCTTCAGGGCTTGGCATCACTGGCTAATGTTTTGCTTATGCAAATAATGGATCAAAAGCTAATACTTTCAAAACCCTTGAGCGCTGGGCTCAGGATCAAGGATCAACCTTATCCGTCATAGATACATATTTTCATGTATTAGGAAATAGCTGCGGTGTGTTGGTGTGACTTGCAACAAAAAAGCAACAGAATGATACATATAAAATAAAGTTAGAGATTAACATACAGGTGTGGAACAAAATGTGCATAAATATGTAAATACCAGCATGTATTTACAATGTAAACAGCATTATAAGTGGTTTAAAGTTCCTACTGAGCAGAGCAGTGACTGAGGTACTAGAGGGGTGGATGGGGGGAGCAAACTAGAATCATTGATCTGATTGCCTGGGAGAAGAAACTTCTAAGATGGTGTGAATTTTTTTTGTTTTAAATGTCCTATAGAGCTTTCCAGAAATAAGCATTTGGAAAACACAGTTTGCTAGGTCAGTTGAGACCGCAATGATTTTTGCTACCTGCCTCCATGTTCTCGACACATTCAGTATATGTGCTGCAGTGATGGTAGACTGCAGCCAAGCTCACATAATGTGGTTGTAAGATCAACTCACATCCATGTTGTTAGAAACGAATTTCTGTCGAAGCAATTCCACTCCTTACACAACTAATAGTATATGCAATACACACAAAATGCTGGAGGAACTTAGCTTGTCAGACTGTATCTATGAATAAGCAGTCGACATTGGAGGAAGGGGGAAGATCCCAGAATAAAAAGGTGGGGAGGATGGGACTGAGGATCACTAAAAGGTGACAGGTGAAGCCAGGTGGGTGGGAAAGAAAAAGGCCTGGAGAGGAAGGAATCTGATAAGGAGAGGAGAGTGGACTATAGGAGGAAGGGAGGGAGGAGGGGATCCAAGGGGAAGTGATAGGCAGGTGAGAATAGGGAAGAGGCCATAGTAGGGAATAGAAGAGGAAAGGGGAGAGAGACAGTTTATTTTTAGGCAAAATGAAAAATCAATATTTATACATCAATCTGGAGGCTACCCAGATGGAATAGGAGGTGTTGCTCCTCCATCCTGAGGGTGGCCTCTTTTGGACACAGGAGCAAGCCATAGTCCAACATGTTGGAATGGGAATGGCATTAGAATTAAAAGGTTTGTGTTTTCCGATTCATAGTCAGAAACTGGAGGCAGTGACAAATAGGAAATTTGAGCCGATATAAGCTTGTTGGCCCCTGCTCTGCCTTTGAACTTGATCATGGTTAAACTGTGGCCTCGACTGCAGTCTCCTGTCTGATCATCAGACCAAAATAAAAAGCTTGGGCTCTCCAGGAGGAGGTGAGTTAATCTGTGATGTGTTCTCTAATCCAAAGTAGCATTGGACAGGCTCAGTGTGTCCACACTAACTCAGGGTGAATTCTTTGGCATCTATTGAGAGTCTAGACAGATGTGGCTGTTGGATAAATGAAATTATGGGAAAGTACATAGCTCCAGGTTTAAGGACAGCTTCTACTCCACTGTTTTAAGACAATTGAATTGTTCACTAGTACTATAAGATCTGCTATTGACTTCACAGTCAGAATCAGAATCAGGTTTAATATCACTGACATGAATTGGGAAATTTGTTGTTATGTGGAAGCAGTGCATTGCAATACATAATATTAAAAGCAGTGAAGCAAAGAAGCGGTTTCTGAATCGTTGAGTGTGTGCCTTCAGGCTTCTGTACCTCCTTCTTGATGGTAACAATGACAAGGGGGCATGCCCTGGGTGATGGGGTCCTTAATGACGAATACCTCCTTTTTGAGGTATTGCTCCTCATCATGACCTTGTCCAGCTACACTGAACTTTCTCTGTCCCTGTTACACTTGAATTTGCACTCTGCTACTGTCTGTATTTTCACCGCTAGAACTTGTAGAACTGTTTTAGCTGTCTTGGGCATTAGCCCCATTTCTTTACAAGGAGAGGTGAACTACCAAATACTGATATCTTTCTGAATAGGAATCTTCTTCACTTTCTTTCTATTCTGCTAATGATGCCAAGAGATCTGCACCACTCTGGGACTGTGGTTCAGACAGTCTTCCAAGAGAATTGTTCACCCACAGATGCAGAAGCTGAGTTGGGTACAGCATCAAGAAAATAGGATGCATTATCAACGGCCATGATAAAGTGTTATCCCATCTACCAGAGATGCACTGAATTATTTACCAGGGATTCCAGATAAAGTCTGTGGAATTTCCAATGACTGCAGTCTAGTACAAGAGGGGATGCACCCAAGGTGAGAGGGGATAATTTCAAAGGAGATGTGCAGGGAAAGTCTTTCACACAGTGAATGCCTGCGATGTGCTGGGAGGTTTGTTTGTTGCCTGCCATGTAGGCGATCATGGTCTTTCCATGACCATGATGGTTCTTGGCAAGTTTTTCTACAGAAGTGGTTTGCCGGTGCCTTTTTTTGGGCTGTGTCTTTACAAGACAGATGACCCCAGCTATTATCAATACTTTTCGGAGATCATCTGTCTGGCATCAGTGGTTGCATAACCAGGACTTGTGATCTGCACCAGCTTCTCATACGACCATTCCTGGCTTCACATGACCCTGATCGGTGGGGGTGCGGGGGATAAGCAGGTACTACACCTTGCCCAAGGGTGACCTGTGGTGGGTGGAAGTGGAGGAAAGTACAACAGACGTGTTTAAGAGGCTCTTTGATAGGTGCATGAACGTGCAGAAAATTGGGAGATATAGGTGTGCAGGTAGAAAGAACTTGTTCAGTATGCTCTTAAGTACTAGGTTAATTAGTTAGGGGTAACATTTTGCATTGAAGGGCTTGTTCATGTACTGTTCTATGAATAGGTTCCAAGACCTTCTGAACTTAGCAAGATCCACTCAGAGCCTCTCACTTCTGCCTTTATCTAATTCATTTGCCCCCGATTACAGTGACAAAGTCCTAACAGTAGCCTGCAGTAGGTGGAGTTGTGCAGAGGCACTGGCCTCAGGAGCACCTCTGGGAAGCTCTCAGCTGGGAAAGCCATCAGGCAGATTAATTACCCTTATTTTTAAATAAAAATAAGAAACAACATCCGTTAAATGGTCTTTCCCACTCCCCTTGTTCTATTGGTAATTATTAAGTCTGTTCATATGTTCACATTTATTTAAGTTTGACTATTGCCGTATGCACATGTGACCATTCTGCATATGAGGTCATTCTTACCCCTGGCCATTAAGCTGTATAATGAGTCAACCTATAGTGGGGGAAGTGATGATTCCCTCTGGTTAGACAATTTGAGGTAACTTATTTTTTGTTCTTTCTTACTTCTCTTCTAATATTTGTATAATTGTATATCTGTTCCCTTGTAATTCTACTGTGACACTGTAATTTCCTTTGGGATCAATAAAGTATCTATCTATCTATCTATCTATCGCAACCCAATTGTTGATTGCTCATGGCTGTTTGCACTATTGTCTTGTAAATTATTGGTTGCTACTGTGTTGTTTATTATAGTATTGTCCTGTGTTTTATGCTTGGCACAGAAATGCTGTTATGTTTTTGGCAATAAAGTGTTTCTGATTCTGATTAGTGTCAGTCAATAAGCTGAAAGCATTAAAATTTTGAAATACTTTCGAAAGCAAATAGAAAACACATGACAAATTAAATAACGGGACAACTTACAATCTACTTTAGCTGCTAATCCAAAAGACAGGGTTCTTTGTTGAAATCAATTGGGTCTTGTTCCAACGCTAAGTCTGGCAATGGAATTGGAATGGTGACTCATAGATTTACCTGTTTAAGGGTGCTTGTGTAAGAACCTGGGATTTTCCAGCATTCAGGTGGCTAATTGTCAACTGTTTCCACAGGAAAAGCTTAGAAAGTTACTACCCAATTGTGTTGGCAGGGGCAACATGCTGGGGTGAAATGATCTCTTCCTACTTGGGTAGTCCAATGGACAAGGTAATGGAGCTGCTTCCTCATAGTTCCAGTGTCCTGAGTTCAAACCTAACCTCTAATGATGTCTGTGTGTAGTTTGCACATTTTCCCTGTTGTTCTCCCTGGTGCCCTGGTTTCCTCCCACATTCCAAAGATGTGTGGACAGGTAGGTTAATTGGCTGTTATAAATTTCCCCTAATGTGCAGGGGAGTGATAAGATCTGGGAGGGTTATGTGATGGAGAGCACTTAGTAAGCACATGCGTGTATACACACACACACACACACACACACTCACACACATTGTTAGACACTAGAATACTACCGCACAGTGCAGGCCCTTCGGCCGTCGATGTTGTACTGACCCATATATTCCTTTAAGAAAAACGCACTAAACCCACACTACCCCGTAACCCTCTATTTTTCTTTCATCCATGTGCCTGTCCAAGAGGCTCTTAAATACCCCTAAAGTTTTAGCCTCCACCACCATCCCTGGCAAGTCATTCCAGGCACCCACAAACCTCTGTGTAAAACCCTGACTCCTAATGTCTCCACTAAACTTCCCTCCCTTAACTTTGTACATATGCCCTCTGGTGTCTGCTATTCGTGCCCTGGGAAACAGGTACTGGCTATTCACCCTACCTATGCCTCTCATAATCTTGTAGACCTCTATCAAGTCCCCTCTCATCCTTCTACACTCCAAAGAGAAAAGTCCCAGCTCTGCTGACCTTGCTTCATAAGACTTGTTTTCCAATCCAGGCAACATCCTGGTAAGTCTCCTCTGCACCCTCTCCATAGCTTCCACATCCTTCCTATAATGAGGTGACCAGAACTGAACACAATACTTTAAGTGTGGTCTCACCAGAGATTTGTAGAGTTGCAACATGACCTCTCTACTCTTAAACTCAATCCCCCTATTAATAAAGCCTAGCATCCCGTAGGCCTTCTTAACTATCCTATCAACCTGTGCAGTGACCTTGAGGGATGTACAGATTTGAACCCCATGGTCCCTCCGTTCATCCACACTCTTAAGTAACCCACTATTAACCCTGTACTCAGCCTTCTGATTTGTCCTTCCAAAATGCATCACCTCACACTTATCTGGATTGAACTCCATCTGCTACTCTTCTGCCCAACTCTGCTTCCTCTCTATATCCTCTTGTAACCTTCGACAACCTACAGCTCCATCCGCAACTCCTCCAATCTTCTTGTCATCCGCAAACTTACTCACCCATCCTTCCGCCTCTTCATCCGGGTCATTTATAAAAATCACAAAGAGCAGGGGTCCCAGGACAGATCTTTGCCGCACTCCACTAGTCACTGACCTCCAGGCAGAATACCTTCCTTCCACTGCTACCCTCTGCTTTCTTCCTTTGAGTCAATTTTTTATCAAAACAGCCAAGGTTCCACTGATCCCATGCCTCATGACTTTCTGGATGAGTCTCTTGTGGGGGACCTTGTCAAATGCCTTGCTAAAATCCATGTAGACCACATCTACCACCCTACCCTCATCAATTTCTTTTGTTACCTCTTCAAAAAAAACTCAATTAGGCTCGTGAGGCACGACCTTCCCTTCACAAAGCCATGTTGGCTATGCTTGCATAGACCGTACTTCTCCTTGCCTTGTCATTCTGCTGATTTTGCACCGAGTCTACACACTTCAATCACAAACAAGAGAAAATCTGCTGATGGAACTCTAAGCAACACACATAAAATGCTGGAGGAACTCAGCAGGCCAGGCAGCATCGATGGAAATGAATAAACAGTTGAAGTTTCGGGCCGAGATGTCGCCTATACTCCAGCATTTTGTGTGTGGTGCACACTTCAAAATCTTTCCCCCATTATATTGGCATATTGCTATTATGGTGATTTCGCAACATACATGGTGCAATGTTCCATTTCCTTAGTGATGGGGATATGTTGTTGATCTTTTCACGACTAATTGGAATGTGTAAATCTGTAGATATTGTCAGTACACTGTATTTAAGGTAAGTACTTCTGTTTATTTTGTAGAATGATTATAACTACAATGTGTTGAAAAATTGGAACATGATGCAACAGTGTCAAGAAATTCAGCTTGCAGTTATCACTAGGGACATAACGTATAAGAGTCATAAAGTCATGATAAATTTATATAAAAGTAGGGCAGGCTGCACTTGGAGTTTTACATGCAGTTCTGGTTGCTCCATTTTTTGAGGAAGGATATGTAGACTTTGGAAAGGGTGTAGAAGTGGTTTATCAGGATACTGCATGAATTAGAGAGTATTAGCCATTTAGAGGATGGAAAATTTTTGGATTGTTTACTCTGGAGTATCAAAGGATGTGGGAGGACCTGACTGAAGTTTATAAAATTATGAGGGATCTAGATCAAGTAGCTAGTCAGAATCTTTTTCCTAGGGGAAGTATTTCGAATAAACGAGGACATAACTTCAAGGTGAGAGGGAAGTAAGCGTAAAAAGGTGAAGGAGACGTGCAGGACAAGTGCTTTACACAGAGAGTGGTGGGTGCTTAGAACGCATTGCTCAGAATGGTAGTAGAAGCAGATGTGGTAATGGTGTTCAGGAGGCTTTTAGACATGTACATGTACATGCAGGGAACAGAGGGGTATGGGTCACGTGCAGACAGAAAGGATTAGTTTAATTTGCTACTGTGCTCAGCACAGAAACCATGAGCTGAAAGACCTGGCTCTCTGCTGTACTGAAAGACCAAAAGACCATAAGATATTGGAGCAGAATTAGGCCATTCAGCCCATCGAGTCTGCTCCACCATTCAATCATGGCTGATCCATTATCCCTCGCAACCCCATTCTTTTACCTTCATTCTGTAACCTTTGACACCATAACTATTCAAGAACTTATCAACTTCCATTCTAAATATATCAAATCACTTGGTTACTGCCATCTGTGATAGTGAGTTCCACAGATTCACTACCTTCTAGTGAAAGAACTTCCCCATTTCTGTCTAAATAGATGTCCCTCTATTCTAAGGCTGTACCCTCTTGTCTTAGACCCCTCCACTATAGAAAGCATCTTCTCCATACCGACTCTATCTCATCATGAGCATTATGTGCTGTACTGTATAACTTGGGTGATCAAGGTCTCCATGACCATGATTGTTCTTGGTAAATTTTTCTACGGATGTTGCTTACCATTGTCTTTTTCTGGGCAGTGTCTTTAAAAGACGGGTGATCCCAGCCATTATCAATACTCTTCAGAGACTGTTTGCCTGACGTCAGTGGTCGCATAACCAGGGCTTATGATATGCACCACCTGCTCCCATGGTAACCCTGATTTGGGGGGTGGAAGGAGAATCTAAGCAGGTACTACACCTTTCCCAAGGGTGACCTGCAGTCTAGTGGAGGGGAGGAGTGCCTTACACCTCCATTGGTAGAGATATATCTCCAACCTGCTAGTCACCACTCCATTTTGGCCTTTCAATATTCCATGGGTTTCAATGAGATCCCCGTTCCATGTTCTAAGAGGTTAAATGGCAGATTTCCATCTATTAATCAGGACCAATGAATTGAGTAATTGAGTAGACCTACACGCTGGTTTCTATAGATAGTACTGAGTTTTCTTGATCATATTACAAGCTAGTAATTTGCTTCTTACTCTCATTGCACATATTGTAGAGGTCTAATATCAGACATCTTGTCCATTACTGTTATGATACTAGAAAAATAAACAGACAAATGAAATACAGTATGATCTGCTGCCTGTCTTATGCAGTAATCTTCCAGTTCACTTGGATCTAAAGTGAAACAGCATACTGCACTTTGATATCTTTGAATCATCTGAAATATGGGCCTTGGCCTTAAGGTTTAACAGTTGTGGACATCTCGTGCTCAGATGAAAGATAATAATGTAGAATTAACGTATAAAAATAGCCAGATTCAAATGGTATGTTGCCTGCTGCTGAAAAATAATAAATTTCTCGAAAAATACACAATCAACTCCACTGGAAAATTCACTGAACAATTACATCATTATGCTACGTGCTGTATGATGTGGGTGATCATGGTCTTTCCTGACTATGATTGTTCTTGGCAAATTTTTCTATAGAAGCGGTTCTACGGCTTCTCATAAAACCACGTCTTCTGGGCAGAGGCTTTACAAGACGGGTGACCCCAGCCAATAATACTCCTCAGAGGCTGTCTGCCTGGAATCAGCAGTTGCATAACCATATGACCATCCACCACCTGCTCTCATGACTTCACGTGACCCTGATGGGGCAGAGGGGGGTAGACCGGGCGCTAAGCAGGTGCTATACCTTGGCCAAAGGTGATCGTATAAACTTACAGACAAACTTATGAAAGTTAAACTACTATAGGAAAAATATAAGGACAATAACATTTCAACAGTCACAAAACACTACTAACAAATTATTCAATGAATGTGTTATCAGAGAAAAGGAACTTTCGGATAAATTTTGACCCTACATTGATCAGGGTTAACCTTGGATGTTGTGTCCTAGCTTAATATGTTGCAAGCTAGTACACAAGCCAGGTCAATATGATATGGAGAGTGAGCTGTTGCCCATGCAGCAGTCTCCTCCTCTTCACACAGCTGAGGAACGGCAAAGTCCAGTACCATTTGAAATAGTGGCGTCTCAGGAGTTGCCAGTCAGTGTTGCAGGAGTTGCCGGCCAGCGTTGGACTCAGTGTAGGACTATATTAGGTACTTCAGCTCCTGATTTTTCTCTGGGGTTTACTCTTGAAGCCTTCCACATGAGAGGGTATAGACGCAAAGCAGCGGAGGTTTGAGATCGAAGTTTTCCTTCTCCTAGACAAGCTGTCAACCACATCTGACAAGCATCATAGATAGGTAGATAGATAGATATACTTTATTGATCCCGAGGGAAATTGGGTTTCGTTGCAGCTGCACCAACCAAGAATAGAGCATAAATATAGCAATACAAAAACCACAAACAACCAAACAACAATATGCAAACTATGCCAGATGGAAATAAGTCCAGGACCAGCCTATTGGCTCAGGGTGTCTGACCCTCCACGGGAGGAGCTGCAAAGTTCGATGGCCACAGACACTGTGCAGATGGCCATCTGCACAGAGCAGCTAGTTTTAAGGCTCCAGTAACCCACCTTTGCCCCATCCCCTGTCCATATAAATGGTTCCACTGGGATTTATAGCTAAGCCATACATGAAGGCAAGTAGCTGGACCTCGTTGTCAAAGGCTATTGGAGATGCACATCATTGGTAGCATTTAATAGGTAGTGGGACCTTAACCTTACTAAACCTTAGTCCTCACTTTGTTACCTTAAGGAACCCTATAACCTTTTTAACCCCTACCCTCACCTATTTATAGATCCTGTTCATGAGTGGAGGCCGACAAGCTTCTGACCCAGTGGTGGCAATATGTGCAGCTATCTGTAGCGACATGTAAAATATTTGTTTTTGACTGCACTGGGACAGCATAATGGTTCAGCTTCTGCCTCACAGTGTCATAGACCCAGGTTCAGCCATGACCTCAGGTGCCATCTGTGTAGAGTTTGCATATACTTTCTGTGATTGTTTGTCTGTTTATTTGTTTATTTAGAAATACAAGTGAAACAGGTGTTTCTGGCCCAGTGAGCTACAACCCCAGCAACTTATTTATTTAACCCTTGCCTAATCACGGGACAATTTACAATGATCAATTAACCAATTAACCAGTACACCTTTGGAATGAGGGAGGAAACCATTGCACTCACGGGAAGGACGTACAAACTTCTTACAGACAGAGACAGAATAGAACTCTGAACTCTGACTCTGTGAGTTGCAATCGAGTCGTGTTTTGTTGTGGGTTTCCCTCACACCACAGAGATGACAGTTGATTTGCCACTGGAGATTGTCCTTGGCGCAGAGGGAGGTGGATGAATCTGAAGGAAACTGAAGAAAGTGTGGATGATTGTAGGATTAGTGTCAATGGGTGGCTGTTGGTCAGTACGGACTCAACGGGCAATGGGATTTGTTCCATGCTTTTCTCCCTACGGCTCTGGGATTCCGAGGTGCTAGAGTCAAGGATATTGATCAGCTAGGTGGTGGGAAGTAGAGCTCCATTGTGCCCTTGGGTGGTTGTTAGACAGAGCCAAGGATTGACATTGGGAATTGGTTGGAGTGGTTGAAAACAATCATGACCAATGGAAAATTAACAGGTTGTCAGATTTGGACTAAGATCAACAACGATGATTAGGATAGGGGCGATGAATAGGAGAATGTTCAAACGGTAAATTGAAATTACATTATGGAACTCCTGGTCTAGGTATGGGTCATTTGAACTTGGTACTTCACAAAATTTCAGGGAATTCTGGGAATACTGAGCAAGTCAGGCAACGGCTGCAGAAAGAGAAACAAATGTAATTTATTTATTTATTTTATATATTATGTATTGAGATATAGTGCAGAATAGGCTCTTCTGGCCCTTTGAGCCACACTGCCCAGCAATCCCTGATTTAGTCTGGGCCTAATCACAGGACAACTTACAATGAGCAATTAATCTATCAACTGGTACTTCTTGAAACTGTGGGAGGAAACAGAAAAGGTCATGGTTAGAACGTACAAACTCCTTGCAGGCAGCGGTGAGAATTGAGCCTGGGTTGTCTGTACTGTATAACATTGTGCTAACCACTACACTACTGCGTAATGTTTCAGGTCATTTACTCCTCCAAATGTTTACATCATTTTCTGTTTTTATTTTATATTTCCACCACCTGCAGTAATGAAGTGCTTTGAACAGCTGCTCATGACACATCTTAAAAACTCCATTCCTGCCACACTTGATATTCGCCAACATGATTACTGACAGGACCACTTTACGACAGATACAATAGCATCTGTCATGCACCTGGCCCTGACATATCTCAGAAACGGGGACAATTCTATTATTGTTTCTCAGTTTCAGTTCAGCATTCAACACTATTGTCCCACTGATCTTACATAAGAACATAAGAAATAGGAGCAGGGGTCGGCCATCTGGTATGCTTCTTTAGGTATGTGAAAAGGAAAAAAATAGTTAAGACCAAAATTGGGCCCTTGAAGACAGAAGCGGGTGAATTTATTATGGGGAACAAGGAAATGCCAGACGAATTGAACAGGTACTTTGGATCTGTCTTCACTAGGGAAGACACAAACAATCTCCCAGATGTAATAGTGGCCAAAGGACCTAGGGTAATGGATGAGCTGAAGGAAATTTATATTAGGCAGGAAATGGTGTTGGATAGGCTGTTGGGTCTGAAGGCTGATAAGTCCCTGGGACCCGTTGGTCTGCATCCCAGGGTACTTAAGGAGGTGGCTTTAGAAATCGTGGACGCATTGGTAATCATTTTCCAATGTTCCACAGATTCAGGATCTGTTCCTGTGGATTGGAGGGTGGCTAATGTTGTTCCTCTCTTCAAGAAGGGAGGAAGAGAGAAAACAGGGAATTATAGACCGGTTAGCCTGACGTCGGTGGTGGAAAAGATGCTGGAGTCAATTATAAAAGATGAAATTACGACACATCTGGATAGCAGTAACAGGATCGGTCCGAGTCAGCATGGATTTACGAAGGGGAAATCGTGCTTGACTAATCTTCTGGAATTTTTTTGAGGATGTAACTATGAAAATAGACAAGGGAGAGCCAGTGGATGTAGTGTACCTGGACTTTCAGAAAGCCTTTGATAAAGTCCCACATAGGAGATTAGTGGGCAAAATTAGGGCACATGGTATTGGGGACAGAGTACTGACATGGATTGAAAATTGGCTGGCTGACAGAAAACAAAGAGTAGCGATTAACAGGTCCCTTTCGGAATGGCAGGCTGTGACCAGTGGGGTACCACAGGGTTCAGTGCTGGGACTGCAGCTGTTTACAATATATATTAATGATTTAGATGAGAGAATTAAAAGTAATATTAGCAAATTTGCCAATGACACAAAGCTGGGTGGCAGTGTGAAATGTGAAGAGGATGTTATGAGAATGCAGGGTGACTTGGACAGGCTGGGTGAGTGGGCAGATGCATGGAAGATGCAGTTTAATGTGGATAAATGTGAGGTTATCCACTTTGGTGGTAAGAACAGGAAGACACATTATTATCTAAATGGAGTCAAGTTAGGAAAAGGGGAAGTACAATGAGATCTAGGTGTTCTTGTACATCAGTCACGGAAAGCAAGCATGCAAGTACAGCAGGCAGTGAAAAAAGCTAATGGCATGCTGGCCTTCATAACAAAGGGAATTGAGTATAAGAGCAATGAAGTCCTTCTGCAGCTGTACGGGGCCCTGATGAGACCACACCTGGAGTATTGTGTGCAGTTTTGGTCTCCAAATTTGAGGAAGGACATTCTTGCTATTGAGGTGCAGTGTAGGTTCACAAGGTTAATTCCTGGGATGGCAGGACTGTCATATGTCAAAAGATTGGAGCGACTAGGCTTGTATACTCTGGAATTTAGAAGGCTGAGAAGGGATCTTATTGAAACATATAAGATTATTAAGGGATTGGACATGCTGGAGGCAGGAAGCATGTTCCCACTGATGGGTGAGTCCAGAACCAAAGGCCACAGTTTAAGAATAAGGGGTAAGCCATTTAGAACGGAGTTGAGGAAAAACTTTTTCACCCAGAGAGTGGTGGATATATGGAATGCTCTGCCCCAGAAGGCTGTGGAGGCCAAGTCTCTGGATGCTTTCAAGAAAAAGATGGATAGAGCTCTTAAAGATAGCAGAATCAAAGGTTATGGGGATAAGGCAGGAACTGGATACTGATTGTGGATGATCAGCCATGATCACAGTGAATGGTGGTGCTGGCTCGAAGGGCCAAATAGCCTGCTCCTGCACCTATTATGTGTTGTCTATTGTCTGTTGTCTATTCAATAAGAACATGGCTGATCTGGCCATGAACTCATCTCCACCTACCTGCCTTTTCCCCAAAACCCTCAATTCCCTTACTATACAAAAAATCTATTCAGCTTTGTCTTGAATATACTTACTGAGGTAGCCTCCACAGTAAACATTACCACCCCCTCAAAACTAATCAGTAAACTCACAGACCTGGGCCTTAATACCCCCTTGTGCAATTGGATCCTGGATTTTTTATTTGTAGCTCCCAGTCAGTTCTGATCAGCGAAAACATTTCCTCCTCAATCTCCATCAGCACAGGTGCACCACAGGGATGTGTGATGAGCCCCCTCCTCTGCTGGCTTTTGTGTGGATAAGTACAGCTCCAACACCATATACACATTTGCTGATGACACCACGGTTGTGGGCTGAATCAGAGGGGTGATGAATCAATATACAGGGGAGAGACTGAAAATTTGGCTGAGTGGTGTAATAACAACAACCTTTCAATCAATGTCAATAAGACCAAGGAACGGATTGTAGACTTCACGAGAGGGAAACCAGAGGTCCATGAGCCAGTAATCGTCAATGGATCAGTGGTAGTGAGGGTCAGGAACTTTAAATTCCTGCATGTCACTGTCTCAGAGGACCTGCCCTGGACCCACCATAGAAATATAACTGCAAAGAAAGCACAACAGCACCTCTACTTCCTCAGGGGTCTGAGGAGATTCAGTATGTCATCAAAACCTTGGCAAACTTCTATAGATGTGTGGTGGAACGTGGCTGACTGGCTGCATTATGGTCTGGTATGGGAACACTAATTATTTTGAGTGGGAAATCCTACAAAAGGTAATGGATTCAGCCCACTACATCACTGGTAAAACCCTCCCAACCATTGAGCACCTGTACATGAAATGTTGCCATAGAAAAGTAGCACCCATTATCAAAGATCCTCACCACCCAGGCCATCACTTTTCTCACTGCTGCCATCAGGTAGAAGGTACAAGAGCCTCAGGACTCATACCACCAGGTTCAAGAACAGTTACTACCTCTCAACCATCAGGCTCCTGAAAAAAAAATGGGTTAAAACTACATTCACTCTACTTCTGGTGTTCCCACAACAGATGGTCTTACTTTAAGGACTCTTATCTTGTTATTTCACGTTCATTATTTATTGCTTTATATTTATATCTGGATTTGTGCAGTTTGCTGCCTATTGATCCTACTTACATTTACTGTTCTATAGACTTGCTAAGTTTGCCCGCAGAAAAAGAATCTCAGGGTTGTATGTGGTGACATGTTTGTACTCTGATAATAAATTTTACTTTGAACTTTGAATTAATCATGAGCACAGCTGGAGGTCAGCGTATGTGCGTGCACGTGTGTATGCCATGAATGACTGTTAAGGGATTAATTATGTGTAAGGTACAGTTGCAATAAAAAGTTTGTGATCCCTTTGCAATTGGTGAACAAACTCCTATTCCTCAATCTAAAAACAACACTAGGTGTTGGACAGCCTAACCAACAGACCTCAGACAGACAAGATGAACAATTGCTCCTCCCTCCCAATCATTCTCAACATGCGTGCCCCCCCCCGAGGGCTGTGCACTGAAACCATTGCTGTACACTACGCTCAGCCAAGCGCCTGAGTTATCGCATTATCATAGAGACATAGAGAAGAAAGGCACAAATAAGGCATTCGGCCCATCTAGTCCATGCCAAAGCCAGTTAAACTGCCTATTCCCATCAACAAGCACCGGGACCCCTACTAACCATGTACCTTTCCAAATTTCTTTTAAACATTGAAACAGAGCTTAAAAGCACCACTTGTGCTGGCAGCTCATTCCATACTCTCATGACCCTCTGAGTGAAGACATTTCCCCTCATATTCCCTCTAAACTCACCTTACATCCTTAACCCATGACCACTGGTTGTATCCCCACCCAACCTCCGTGGAAAAACCCAGTTTGCATTTACCTCATCTATATCACTCATAATATTGTATACGTCCAACAAATCTCCTCTCAATATTCTACGTTCTAAAAATAAAGTCCTAACGTATAATCTTCCCTTATAACTCAGGTCTTCCAGAACTGGCAACATCCTTCTAAATTTTCTCAGTACTCTTTCAACCTTATTTACATCTTTTCTGTAGGTGACTGGCAAATGACACTTAAAGGATTGACGGTGGATATGCAATGGCAAGCATTTAAGGATTGCATGGATGAACTACAACAATTGTTCATCCCAGTTTGGCAAAAGAATAAATCAAGGAAGGTAGTGCACCCGTGGCTGACAAGAGAAATTAGGGATAGTATCAATTCCAAAGAAGAAGCATACAAGTTAGCCAGAAAAAGTGGCTCACCTGAGGACTGGGAGAAATTCAGATTTCAGCAGAGGAGAGCAAAGGGTTTAATTAGGAAGGGGTAAAAAGATTATGAGAGAAAACTGGCAGGGAACATAAAAACCGACTGTAAAAGCTTTTATAGATAGGTAAAAAGGAAAAGACTGGTAAAGACAAATGCAGGTCCCCTACAGACAGAAACAGGTGAATTGATTATGGGGAGCAAGGACATGGCAGACCAATTGAATAATTACTTTGGTTCTGTCTTTACTAAGGAGGACATAAATAATCTTCCAGAAATAGTAGGGGACAGAGGGTCCAGTGAGATGGAGGAACTGAGTGAAATACATGTTAGTAGGGAAGTGGTGTTAGGTAAATTGAAGGGATTAAAGGCAGATAAATCCCCAGGGCCAGATGGTCTGCATCCCAGAGTGCTTAAGGAAGTAGCCCAAGAAATAATGGATGCATTAGTGATAATTTTTCAAAACTCGTTAGATTCTGGACTAGTTCCTGAGGATTGGAGGGTGGCTAATGTAACCCCACTTTTTAAAAAAGGAGGGAGAGAGAAACCGGGGAATTATAGACCGGTTAGCCTAACGTCGGTGGTGCGGAAACTGCTGGAGTCAGTTATCAAAGATGTGATAACAGCACATTTGGAAAGCGGTGAAATCATCGGACAAAGTCAGCATGGATTTGTGAAAGGAAAATCATGTCTGACGAATCTCATAGAATTTTTTGAGGATGTAACTAGTAGAGTGGATAGGGGAGAACCAGTGGATGTGGTATATTTAGATTTTCAAAAGGCTTTTGACAAGGTCCCACACAGGAGATTAGTGTGCAAACTTAAAGCGCACGGTATTGGGGGTAAGGTATTGATGTGGATAGAGAATTGGTTAGCAGACAGGAAGCAAAGAGTGGGAATAAACGGGACCTTTTCAGAATGGCAGGCAGTGACTAGTGAGGTACCGCAAGGCTCAGTGCTGGGATCTCAGTTGTTTACAATATATATTAATGACTTGGATGAAGGAATTAAATGCAGCATCTCCAAGTTTGCAGATGACACGAAGCTGGGCGGCAGTGTTAGCTGTGAGGAGGATGCTAAGAGGATGCAGGGTGACTTGGATAGGTTGGGTGAGTGGGCAAATTCATGGCAGATGCAATTTAATGTGGATAAATGTGAAGTTATCCACTTTGGTGGTAAAAATAGGAAAACAGATTATTATCTGAATGGTGGCCGATTAGGAAAAGGGGAGGTGCAACGAGACCTGGGTGTCATTATACACCAGTCATTGAAAGTGGGCATGCAGGTACAGCAGGCGGTGAAAAAGGCAAATGGTATGCTGGCATTTATAGCGAGAGGATTCGAGTACAGGAGCAGGGAGGTACTACTGCAGTTGTACAAGGCCTTGGTGAGATCACACCTGGAGTATTGTGTGCAGTTTTGGTCCCCTAATCTGAGGAAAGACATCCTTGCCATAGAGGGAGTACAAAGAAGGTTCACCAGATTGATTCCTGGGATGGCAGGACTTTCATATGAAGAAAGACTGGATGAACTGGGCTTGTACTCGTTGGAATTTAGAAGATTGAGGGGGGATCTGATTGAAACGTATAAAATCCTAAAGGGATTGGACAGGCTAGATGCAGGAAGATTGTTCCCGATGTTGGGGAAGTCCAGAACTAGGGGTCACAGTTTGAGGATAGAGGGGAAGCCTTTTAGGACCGAGATTAGGAAAAACTTCTTCACACAGAGAGTAGTGAATCTGTGGAATTCTCTGCCACAGGAAACAGTTGAGGCCAGTGCATTGGCTATATTTAAGAGGGAGTTAGATATGGCCCTTGTGGCTACGGGGATCAGGGGGTAGGGAAGGAAGGCTGGTGCAGGGTTCTGAGTTGGATGATCAGCCATGATCATAATAAATGGCAGTGCAGGCTCGAAGGGCCGAATGGCCTACTCCTGCACCTATTTTCTATGTTTCTATGTGACCAAAACTGCGCACAATACTCCAAATTAGGCCTCTCCAATGTCTTAAACAACTTCAACATAACATCCCCGTACTCAATACATTGATTTATGAAGGCCAACGTGCCAAAAGCTTTCTTCATGACCCTGTGATGCCACTTTTAAGAATTATGGACCTGTATTCCCAGATCCCTTTGTTCTATCACTCTCTCCAGTGCCCAACTGTTCAGTGTGTAAGACCTACCCTGGCTGGTCCTACCAAAGTGCAAATCGTTGCACATGTCTGCATTAAATTCCATCTGCCATTTTTCAGCCCATTTTTCCAGCTGATGCAGATCTCTCTGCAAGCCATAATAGCCTTCCTCACTGTCCACTACATCACCAATCTTTGTGTCATCCACAAATTTGCTGATGTAGTTAATAACATTATAGAAACACAGAAACACAGAAAACCTACAGCACAATACAGGCTCTTCAGCACACAATACTGTGCCGAACATGTACTTACTTTAGAAATTACCTTGTCTTACCCATAGCCCTCTATTCTTCTAAGCTCCATGTACCTATCCAGGAGACTCTCAAAAGACCCTATCGTATCCACCTCCACCACTGTCGCCACAGCCCATTCCACACATTCACTACATCCGTGAAATACTTACCACTGACATCTCCTCTGTACCTACTTCCAAGCACCTTAAAACTGTGCCCTCTCATGTTAGCCATTTCAGCCCTGGAAAAAAGCCTCTGATTATCCACACGATCAATTCCTCTCATCATCTTATACACCTGTATCAGGTCACTTCTCATCCTCCATCGCTCCAAGGAGAAAATGCCGAGTTCATTCAACCTATTCTCATAAGGCATGCTCCCCAATCCAGGCAACATCCTGGTAAATCTCCTCTGCACCCTTTCTATGGCTTCCACATCCTTCCTGTAGTGAGACGACCAGAACTGACCACAGTACTCCAAGTGGGGTCTGACTAGGGTCCTATATAGCTGCAACATTACCTCTCAGCTCTATCAGTTATCATCTAGATTACTGATATAAATGTCAAACAACAAAGGACCCAGCACTGATCCCTGTGGAACACCATTAGTCAAAGGCCTCCAGTCAATGCAGCAACCCTCTACTAATACTCTCTGGCTTCTCCCTCAAACGCAATGTCTAAACCAATTTACTGCCTCATCCTGAATGCCATGTGACTGAACCTTCTTGACCTTCATTTTCCTTCCTGGTAACTTCCTCCAAAACTCCATAAGATTGGTTAGACATGACCTACCACGTATGAAGCCATGTTGACTATTGTTAATCAGTCCATGTCTTTCCAAATACTTATATATCTGGTCCCTTAGAATACCTTCCAATAACTTTCTCACAACTGATGTCCAACTATCTGGCCTATAGTTTTCTGGTGTAAGTTTGGAACCTTTTTTAAGCTGTGGAACAACATTGGCTAACCTCCAATCCTCTGGTACCTCCCCTGTCACTAAGGATGTTTTAAATATCTCTGCTAGGGCCCAGGCAATTTCTGCACTTGCCTCCCATAGGGTCCAAGGGAACACCTTGTAAGGCCCTGGGGAGTTATACACCCTGATTTGCCTCAGGGTAGCAAAGACCTCCTCCTCTGTAGACGAACCACAGTCCATGAAGTTCTCCAATGACACGACAGTGGTGGGGTTCATTACCAACACTGATGACACAATCTACAGAGAAGAGGTGGAAGAGCTTGAGGCCTGATACAAGGCAAATAATCTCTTCCAGAATGTCAACAAGACGAAGGGCATGGTTATTGAGTTCAGGAGAACTCGTACCACTTACATCCCTTTAAATTGGTGGCACAGCAGTAGAAACTGCAAGCAGTTTCAAACTTCTGGGAGTGCACATCTTGCACAAACTCTCATGGTCCCAGGATACATTCTACAAAATCAGGAAAGCTCACCAAGGCCTCTGGTATCTTTCTGAGGATGCTGAAGAGAGCTGGGACTATGTACATCTAATGTTATTCTACAGAAGTGCAGTAGAGAGCATCTTAACGAGCTGCTTTTGAGTCCTCCTGTCTGCCTCAGCGCAATCTCCTAATGATATGGAGATTGCGTTCAGGCAGACAGGAGGACTCAAAAGTGACCAGCACATCTCCGGCACCAGCTTACCCGACATCAAAGACGTATATAAGGAAAGGTGCCGGAAAGTGGGCTAGTAACATCATCGAGGATCTCACCCACTGCCCCCCCCAACTAATGGACTGTTTTTCCCACTGTCATCAGGGAGGAGGCTACATAGCATTTATGCCAGGAACACCAGACTCAAAAACAATTACTTTCCCCAAGCAGTGCTAATCAACACCCCCACCCACTAACCCACCCCTCCACACGCCCAGCCACCATTAATTTCTCATTTCCTGTCAGTCAACTTATGTACAGACACTCCTGTGCCTCGTATCCCTATAAGTATATACAATCAATCTATGTATATAAGCTCGAATGTATTTATGTCTGTTGTTCTTTCTTTGCGCTGCTTCAGATCCGGAGTATCAATTATTTTGTTGTCCTTTAAACTTGTGTACGGGAAATGACATTAAACATCCTTAAATCTTGAATCATGAATGTCCTGGATATGGTCATTTTTTGAGTTTCCTTCTGTTTTAAATCAAGTTTCAGTCGTATAATCTTGAACAGATGTAAATTTTATTGACCTAAAGAAGGGTGGAAACTGAACTTGTAACCAAAACTAGAACTTCATTCAATAAATCTGGGGTCCTTTTTTACCCAAACAGTACAGTTAAATTCTTTACATATAAATTTATTATTTCAAATCAATCTGAGTCATTAACAGCATTGTAGTTCACCAAATTTACGGGTCATTAAATTTGATTCAATGGGAAAATCTATCCTGCTGAGAAAAACATGCTTGATCTGTACTGTACAGTCAAAAGGAAAATAAAGAATTTTCATTTATAAACATATACATATGTATAGCTAGTGCGTCTAAGACTTTTGCACAATATTGTAGTAATTTTATGTTTTGCACTGTGGTACTGCCACTGCGAAAATAAAACAAGTTTCATGACATACGAGGGGTGACTGATAAGTTCGTGGCCTAAGGTAGAAGGAGTCAATTTTAGAAAACCTAGCACATTTATTTTTTCCTACATTTACACACTTAGTCCAGCGGTCGTGGAGCATACGGATCCCTTCTTTGTAGAAGTCAGCATCCTAGACCTCCAGAAGTGGTCCACAGCATAGGGTGATTGATAAGTTTGTGGCCTAAGGTAGAAGGAGATGAATTATTAACTTCAGACTTTCTGCATTTTCACTCAAAGAGTTGAACTGCACATGCATGTAACAAGATCTGTATAACTCATCTCCTTCTACCTTAGGCCACAAGCTTATCATTCACTGCTGTGGACCACCTGGAGGTCCAAGATACTCTCATTACATGCACGTGCAGTTCAACTGTTTGAGTGATAATGCAGAAAGCTTGATGTTAATAACTCATCTCCTTCTACCGTAGGCCACAAACTTAGCAATCACCCCTGCTGTGGACCACTTCTACAAAAAAGGGATCCATATGCTCCATGACAGCTGGACTAAGTGTGTACATGTAGGAGGGGACTTGGTTGAAAAATAAATGTGCTAGGTTTTCTAAAATTGACTTTTTCTACCTTAGGCCATGAACTTATCAATCACCCCTCGTATGTGAGTGATAATAAACCTGATTCTGACATGGGTCTCTATTGGGGACTGAGAGTGGTATGGGGACAGGAGGAGGGGAATCATGTCTGGGAAAAGGGGAAGGGAGAGGGGAGGGTGTGGGAAGTACCAGAGAGACATTCTGTAGTGATCAATAAACCAATATGTTTGAAATCAAATGACCTTGCCTGGTTCTGAGGGTCAGCCCCTGCACCGTGCCTGCCCTGGTACTCCTTCTCTGCCAACTGACCCACACCCCTCCCATGGCCATCTGCCCTTGCCATTCCCAACATTCTTTGTTCCCACCAGATTACAAATTCGGATTCCGCTCCATGTTGAAAATACAGTACTGTGCTAAAGTCTTAGGCACCCTGGCGATATACTGTATGTGTGCATAAGACTTCTGCACAGAACTGTAGAACCTTTCAAGGTCTAAGCACTTCTCAAAAGCCTTCAGGGCCAATCAAATATAGCAGTCATTGTAATAATGAATTGTGCATTCCAATGCCAGAATCTATCTGGACATCTACTTATTGCAGTGAAGAATTACCTTTAACCAGGATACATGGGTGTATTGCTCTGCTGTTCTCAAGAAAAGATTACCAACCTGACAGGGCAGGTAACGCCCTTGTTTAATTTCTATTCAAATATTACATCATTCCTTTGCTGGGGTCATTGGATACTGGATTATGTGCTCAAATGCTGGGAATTAAAGTCAAGAAGAGATCTCTCTCCTAATTTGTGGAGTACTTGAACTGAACTCAGTGGCCATGTTATTAGGTACCTCCTGTACCTAATAAAGTGGTCACTGAGTGTATGTTTGTGGTCTTTGGCCACTATGGCTCATCCATTTCAAGGTTCGGTTCATTTTGCATTCGGAGATGCTCTTCTGCACCCACTGTTGTAATATGTGGTTATTTGAATTACTGTTGCCTTCCTGTTAGCTTGAACCAATCTGGCCATTCTCCTCTGACCTCTCTCGTTAACAAGGCACTTTTCCCCAACAGAACAGCTGCTCCCCAGATGTTTTTTGTTTCTTGCACCATCCTCTGTAAACTCGAGAGGCTATTGCTTGTGAAAATCCCAGGAGGTCAGCAATTTCTGACATATTTAAACCATCCTGTCTGGCACTAACAGGCATACCATGGTCAAAGTCATCTGGATCACATTTTTCCCCATACTGTTGTTTGGTGTGAACAAAATCTAAACTTATTGACCATGTCTGCATACTTTTATGCATTGAGTTACTGCCACATAATTGGCTGATTAGATACTTGCATTAATGAGCAGGCATATAGGTGTACCTAATAAAGCGGCCACTGAGTTTATGTCTCTCTTTCTCCTTGTTTTGCAGATATTCAGAAAGGAACTAACTTTTTGTATAGTTTCAGGAGACTACACATTCGGCTGAAAGAATATACACTTGTTAAAATGAGAGTTAATGGAGGATGCCTCGTTGTAACATAATGGACAGTATTATTTAAGTTACGCAAACACTTATCCAGAAATAATTCTATTCTTTTGCTGCGCATCTCCATGGTGACCTGCTATTTTCGGTCTCGCAGTCAACAAGCCTCTATTGATGTCACTGGTTGGTTGGTAGAGAGTCAGCAGCCTTGACTAACTTCCAGTTTGCTTGACTGTTGCGTAATAATAATACCACCATAAAGCAATTCACATCCTTAGTTTAGACAGCTGCTGTTAAAATTCAACAGAGCATTATTACACTGACTTACATTAGCATAGGCCTAACACATACCACTCGCTGTGTATCAGGCTAGAGTGTTACTGTTGCAATAAATTAAAAATCTCTTTGGTGTTAACAAGGAAAGTACTTGCTGAGTTATGGGGACCGAAGAGGGGAGTGTTGATAATTGGGTCTTTATTTCAAAGGCTTCAAGTTGTGACAAACTTGTGGCCTGACTTTGTGGAGAGGATTGGCTGATGTACTCCCCTACTAGACTTAGTGACCACAGAGTCATAATGGCCAAGACAACCTTTATCTTCCTAAATTATAGCAGGGAAATAAATCTTTGAGTATCTCTCTTCCATTCACTGAAATTTTCTGGTGAAGTTACTTAGCTTTTCTCTGGATTCGCCACAGTTACTAATCTCTGGTCTTCCATAATTAAGGACCCCTGTTCCATCATTAAGCTCTCTTCTTATTCCTACCATCAGAGAAGAAGTACAGGAGCCTGAAGACACACACTCAACTGTTCCTTCCCCTCTGCCATTAGACTTCTGAATGGACAATGAACACTGTGTTATCATTGCTGTATTCTTTTTGCACGACTATATTTAATTTAATGTTGGGATGTTTGGAATGGTGAGGGTGGAGCGCTGAGGGGTGTGGGAAAGGTGGCAGAGAAAGACTGCCAGGGGTGAGCAGTGGTACGGGTGCAGACAGACCCAGCCTTGAGACACCAGGCAAGGTTTGATTCCAAACAGTTGGGTTAGTGATCATTACAGAGTGTCTCTCTGGTGCTTTCTGCTCCCTCCCCCTCTCCCAACCTTGATTCCCCTCTCCATGCCCACTTCCCAATCTCAGTCCACAAAATTTTAGTTACTTATTTATTGAAATACAGCGCAGAATAGGCCCTTCTGGCCCTTTGAGACATGAAATCCCCTGATTTAACCTTAGTCTAATCACAGGACAATTTGCAATGACCAATAAACCTACCAACTGGTACATTTTTGGACTGTGGGAGGAAACCGGAGCACCCGAAGGAAACCTATGCTGTCACAGGGAGAACGTCAAAATCCTTACAAGCAGCAGTGGTAATTGAACCCAGGTCGCTGGTATTATAAAACATTGTGGTAACCACTGTGTTGTGCTGCTCCACAACCCACAACATAGACCATATCAGGATCATGTTGATTATCACTCACATATTAGATTAGATTAGATTATGAGGACACTCAGTCCTCGTTTATCGTCATTTAGAAATGCATGCATTAAAAAATGATACAACGTTCCTCCAGAATGATATCACAAGAAAACACAGGACAAACCAAAACTAAAACTGACAAATCCACATAATTATAACATATAGTTACAACAGTGCAAAGCAATACCATAATTTGATAAAGAGGAGACCATGGGCACGGTAAAAAAAAGTCTCAAAGTCCCGATAGACTCATCAACTCACACAGGCGGCAGAAGGGAGAATCTTTCCCTGCCATGAACCTCCAAGAGCCGCCAACTAGCAGATGCAGCACCACTGGAACCACTTATGTCATGAAATTTGTCTTTTATTGCAGCAGTGCAGTGCAGTACATAAAATTACTAGAGTATTGTGCAAAAGACTTAGGCACCCTGGCTATATATATATATGCTTAAGACCTTTGCACAGTATTGTATATATATTTCTTATTGTAATTTATAGTGTATTTTTATGGCTTGTAATGTACTGCTGCCAAGAAACAACAAATTTCACAACATATGTCAGTGATATTAAACCTGATTCTGATTCTTTAATTAGAGGTGTTCTTTGATATAGACTGTTTGCAATAAGAACTACTGTACCTCCAACTCATTGGAAGGTATGGTGTAGATTCTAGTGAAAAAAAAATGACTTAAAAGGCAGCATCAGCAATGTGTCTCTATTAACAGTGTTTTGCTAAGTGGTATTTACCAACGACCTGCCCACTGATACCCATTTTGGGGAACTGCTTGGCTCCAGTACTCATTATGGCCTTGATCTTAATGGGGAGCAAAGAGCTAAATTCTGAAGTTGAGCTGAGATGTGACTTCCTGCCCTTGGCATTCATCAGCATTTGGCCTGGAATCGAGTGGCTATGGCTAAACTGAGGACAGTGTGCAATTTAGGGAACGCTCCCCTGTGACTGGAATATTTTACTGCATGAAGGCATAGTGGCGTATTGGCTAGCACAACACTTTACAGTACCAGCGATGCGGGTTCAATTCCTGCAGTTGCCTGTAAGGAGTTTGTACATTCTTCCCGCAACTGTGTGGGTTTCCTCCGAGTGCTCTAGTTTCCTCCCACAGTCCAAAGACGTACCAGTTGGTAGATTAGTCGGTCATTGCCTATTGTCCCATGATTAGGTTGGAGTTAAATTGGGGAATTGCTCGGCAGCACAGCTCGGAAGGCCAGAAGGGTCTATTCTGCACTGTATCTCAATCAACCAATCAATCAATAAATAAATAAGATGACTGCCATTGGAGGGCAATCATTCCCATGCCTGAACATTATTACTGGAATTCCTCAGGGCAGTACCCTAGACCCAACACATTGCTCTGTCAAGGACCTTCATAAAGTCTGGAAGGGGGACATTTGTCGATGATTGTGCAAAGTTTAATTCCATCTGCAGCTCATCCAGAAGTGAATTGTAAGCAACATTCAGTCATGGGCAGGCAAGTGGCAAGTAACATTTGTGTCATAGAAGTTCTAGTAATTGCCAAGCCCCAGCAAGGGAGAACCAAATGACTCACCCTGGGCATTCATTTTGATCACCATATCCTCCACCACCAATATCTTGTGGGGGAGAAGGTCACCATTGAACCCGAACTACTGGACCTGCTGCACTAACATCATGGCTGCAAAAACAGGAGAGAAGCCGAGTATCCAGCAGTGAGTGATTCACCTGCTGACACCGCAAGGACCTTCCTCTGTGGACATTCCACAAATCAGGAGTGTAATGTCTCTCATTAATTGACTTGAGTGGAATTCCAGCAATTCTCAGGAAGCCCAACACAACTGAAGACAAAACTTTTCCTCAGGTGCACACTCTGAATTAACCACCTGAAGTATTCGTACCCTCCATCACCGGTGCACAATTGTTAAACATGTGGGTTATAACCAATGAAAAAAATGGCTGGCACGAGGAAATCTGCAGATGCTGGAAATTCAAGCGACACACACAAAATGCTGGTGGAATGCAGCAGGCCAGGCAGCATCTATAGGGAAAAAGTACAGTTGACATTTCGGGCCGAGACCCAATGGCTGGAGTGGCTTAGCACTTCAAAGCAGAGGTGTTAATTAGGTGCATCAAAAGTCAAACTTACGAAGGTGAGCAAAGATAGTGAAAGGAAAATTGTCAACATTTATGAAAAGATATCTACCAGAAAACACAATGATAGTTCCATACTTTGTCCAGCATGCACTCATGACAGCCCCGTTCTCTTTCTCCTGCTGAGAGTGAACTGCCCCATTTACTAGGACATACCATCTTTAATTACCCACAAAGTTAACTTGAGATTACACATGATTTAGAACAATGATGTAGTTATAATCATGTTACAAAATAAACAGAAGTATCTACCTTACATACAGTATATAAACAACATATACACGTTTACACATCTCCATCACTAAAGAAATGAAATATTCTGCCTGTGTGTGACAGGAAAAGCACCATAAAGCTAACCCTGTAGGACCCATTAATAGAATAATATGTCGAGGTAGACAATGCAGTGTGACAAGACAATGTGTGTGTGTGTGTGTGTGTGTGTGTGTGTGTGTGTTGTGTGGAGTGCTTTTGCTCAGTAGATAGATAGATAGATATACTTTATTGATCCCGAGGGAAATTGGGTTTCGTTACAGCCGCCCCAACCAAGAATAGAGCATAAGTACAGCAATACAAAAACCACAAGCAATCAAACAACAAAATGCAAACTATGCCAGATGGAACATAAGTCCAGGACCAGCCTATTGGCTCAGGGTGTCTGACCCTCCACGGGAGGAGCTGCAGGTTCGATGGCCACCGGCAGGAACAACCTCCCAGTGTTGTATCTCGGTGGAATATGGCCGAAGTCCAACAGCAAAAAGTTCAATATCCGGTCCACAAACATGTTCCTAGGTCGTAATATGACCTGGGTTGCACCAGTACGCTAGAACCTAAAATATTACATCACAGAACAGACCTTTTGGCCCATAATGTTGTGCCAACCTTTTAACCAACTCTAAGACCAGTCTACACACATCAAAGTTGCTGGTGAACGCAGCAGGCCAGGCAGCATCTCTAGGAAGAGGTGCAGTCGACGTTTCAGGCCGAGACCCTTCGTCAGGACTAACTGAAGGAAGAGCGAGTAAGGGATTTGAAAGTTGGATGGGGAGGGGGAGATCCAAAATGATAGGAGAAGACAGGAGGGGGAGGGATGGAGCCAAGAACTGGACAGGTGATTGGCAAAAGGGATATGAGAGGATCATGGGACAGGAGGTCCGGGAAGAAAGACAAAGGGGGGGGGGGGACCCAGAGGATGGGCAAGAGGTATATTCAGAGGGACAGAGGGAGAAAAAGGAGAGTGAGAGAAAGAATGTGTGCATAAAAATAAGTAACAGATGGGGTACGAGGGGGAGGTGGGGCCTAGCGGAAGTTAGAGAAGTCGATGTTCATGCCATCAGGTTGGAGGCTACCCAGACAGAATATAAGGTGTTGTTCCTCCAACCTGAGTGTGGCTTCATCTTTACAGTAGAGGAGGCCGTGGATAGACATGTCAGAATGGGAATGGGATGTGGAACTAAAATGTGTGGCCACTGGTAGATTCTGCTTTCTCTGGTGGACAGAGCGTAGGTGTTCAGCAAAGCGGTCTCCCAGTCTGCGTCGGGTCTCGCCAATATATAAAAGGCCACATCGGGAGCACCGGATGCAGTATATCACCCCAGTCGACTCACAGGTGAAGTGTTGCCTCACCTGGAAGGACTGTTTGGGGCCCTGAATGGTGGTAAGGGAGGAAATGTAAGGGCATGTGTAGCACTTGTTCCGCTTACACGGATAAGTGCCAGGAGGGAGATCAATGGGGAGGGATGGGAGGGAAGAATGGACAAGGGAGTTGTGTAGGGAGCAATCCCTGCGGAATGCAGGGGGGGGGGGAGGGAAAGATGTGCTTAGTGGTGGGATCCCGTTGGAGGTGGCGGAAGTTACGGAGAATAATATGTTGGACCCGGAGGCTGGTGGGGTGGTAGGTGAGGACCAGTGGAACCCTATTCCTAGTGGGGTGGCGGGAGGATGGAGTGAGAGCAGATGTACGTGAAATGGGGGAGATGCGTTTAAGAGCAGAGTTGATAGTGGAGGAAGGGAAGCCCCTTTCTTTAAAAAAGGAAGACATCTCCCTCGTCCTAGAATGAAAAGCCTCATCCTGAGAGCAGATGCGGTGGAGACGGAGGAATTGCGAGAAGGGGATGGCGTTTTTGCAAGAGACAGGGTGAGAAGAGGAATAGTCCAGATAGCTGTGAGAGTCAGTAGGCTTATAGTAGACATCAGTGGATAAGCTGTCTCCAGAGACAGAGACAGAAAGATCTAGAAAGGGGAGGGAGGTGTCGGAAATGGACCAGGTAAACTTGAGGGCAGGGTGAAAGTTGGAGGCAAAGTTAATAAAGTCAATGAGTTCTGCATGCGTGCAGGAAGCAGCACCAATGCAGTCGTCGATGTAGCGAAGGAAAAGTGGGGGACAGATACCAGAATAGGCACGGACCAGTCTAACCTCTCCCTCCCACATAGCCCTCCATTTTATCTATTATCCATGTGCCTATCCATGCTGTATGTATACACACCATGCAGTGTGTACCAAATACGATATTCACTCTGGCAGCATTCTAACTGCACCTCCAAAACCTGCCATCTCTAACACAAGAACAAGGGCAGTCAGGAGCAAATGAATACCATCAGGAACTTGTTCCCTTCCAAGTAGCACACCAACCTGAATTTGGAAATATATTGCTGGTCGTGTATCATTACTGGGTCTAAATTGTGGAGCTTTCTACTCAACAGCATCTCAAAACTGTTCTTCTGGTCATTGTTACATCCCCTTCGTGGCTGCTAAGTTTCTGACTTTCAAAAGCTATTACACTTCAGAAGTAATTTATTTGCTGTGAAATATTTGAGACATCCTGATGTTGCAGAAGGAATTGCTTTAATGCAAGATTCTCCTTTGTTTGGCCACGGAAGGGAAATGAGCCATCATTATTCTGTGATGAGATCTGAAAGATGAAGATGAGAAAATTGAATTGCTCAAAACTATGAGGGAAATGGAATTAATTAGTCTCATTCAAAGAGCAGATTCAGACATGTAGGACCAAATGTCTTCCTCACTGAATATTAATTAGACAGAATACACTCAGTGGCCACTATATTAGGTACATCTTTACTCCTGCCCGTTAATGCCAATATCTAATCAGCCAATCATGTGGCAGCAACTCAATGCATAAAAGCATGCAGACATGGTCAAGAGGTTCAGTTGTTGTTCAGACCAAACATCAGAATGGGGAAGAAATGTGATCTAAGTACTTTTGACCATGGGATAAATGTTGGCGTAGGTGGGGTAGTTAGAGTATCTCAGAAACCGCTTATCTCCTGGGATTTTCATGCACAATAGTCTCTAGAGCAGAGGCTACCAACCTGAGGTCCATGGACCCCTCAGTTAATAGCACAGGTCCATGTCATAAAAAAGGTTGAGCACCTCTGTTCTAGAGTGTACAGAGAATGGTGCAAGAAACAAAAAGCATCCAGCGAACAGCAGAGGTCCAAGGAGAATTACCAGACTGTTTCAAGTTGACAGGAAGGTCACAGGAACTCAAACATCCACACATTAAACAGTGCTGTGCAGAAGAGCATCTCTGACTGTACAACACGTTGTGGATGGTGCAGATGCTACAGCAACAGAAGACCCATACAGTCAGTGGCCACTTTATTAGGTTCAGGAGGTAGCTAACAAAGTGGCCTCTGTGTGGAAACTAACAAAGGAATAAACTGGGGCAGAGAGCTTACATGAGTAATTTCTGGTCTTGCTACGTAATCCATGCTTGCTGACCCCCAGTATCATATCATTCAAATTAATTAATCCCTTTGAGTTCGTGGATTTTTGTCTTTTATGGCGTGCATTAAGGCTAATTTAGCAAATCATCTGACGTGATATTTTTAGTATATTTCTTGTTAAAGTAAATTACTGATTTAAACTCAGGAAAAAGCTTTCTGTATAGAACGGCTGAAACTGATCTCTTTTGATTAATTGTGGCAAGGAAACAGTGTACCTAGTGACGACATTCAAGTTACGCAAACAACATCTGCTTTTCATAGTGTCTTTAACAGAATGATGGGTTCCAATTGCACTGAAGTATACCGAACGAATTTATAACCAGACAATGAACAGGGTATAAGAAAGCTGGATAAAAATGAAAGAGGGTTTCTGCACATTAGGAGTATGACTTAGCAAGTGCACTTTTGAGTCAATATTGACGACAGAAAGGTGTATGATAAACATTCTACCAAAGGATTTTCATAAGAAGATGAGAATTTCCTAATTTAATATTTCAGCAATATTTTAATAATCATATGTATATAGAGGTTGATTAGGTATTCTTGTTCATTTAAATAATTAATTATTGGTGATATGTAAAAATATGTTAATTGCATATGTCATCACACTACCACGTGATACGTGCGCGCCTCGCTTAAAGTAAAGATGAAGTTACACATATTTCGGACTTTCCATGTCTTCTTTGAATTAGTTCAATGTTTTGAAGTTACAAATCATAACAAGAATGAGAGTCTAATCAACACACACGAAATGCTAGAGGACCTCAGCAGGCCAGGCAGCATCTATGGAAAAAGGTTCAGTCGACATTTCGGGCCAAGACCTTTGAGCAGGACAGAAGAAGCAAAGATGAGGAGTAGATTTAAAAGGTGGGGAAGGGGAGAGTGTAGCACAAGATAATGGGTGTAACTGGAGGGGGAGAGATGAAATAAAGAGCTGGGAAGTTGATTGGTGAAAGAGATACAGGGCTGGAGAAGAGGGAGTCTGATAGGAGAGGACAAAAGACCATGGAAGAAAGGAAAGGGGAGAGGAGCACCAGAGAGAGGCAATGGACAGGCAAGGAGATAAGGTAAGAGAGGGAAAAGGGGATTGGGAATGTGAAGGAGAGTTGTGGTGGTGGGGGGGGAGTGTCATTACCAGAATTTTGAGGAACTGATGCTCATGCCATAAGTTTGCGGAATACAGTAATGCAGGTGCAAGCAGCACGGCCATTCTTTTGGAGTGTGGCCTTGGCTCATCAGGCTTAGGTGAGATTAGGGCTCGGATGAGGACTTACATTGTCTTGTAAGTTACTATCTCTGTGTTCTTATTTGTTCATTCCTCAGCTGTTACTGCATAGTTTAGTGAGAATGGCTCCAGGGGGTAGTATTTTACACTGCATGTGGGATGTGGGAAGTCTGGGAGACCTCTAGTCTCCCAGGTAAACACATCTGCACCAGGTGTACCGAGCTGCAGGTCCTGAGAGCACATATTAAGGAAATGGAGCTGCAGCTCGATGACCTTCATCTCATTCGTGAGAATGAGGAGGTGATAGGCAGGAGCTACAGGGAGGTAGTCATCCCTAGATTGAAGGAGACAGGTATCCGGGTGATACTTCTGGGTGAGAGAGGAGAAATATACAGAGTACACCTGTGGCCGTTTCCCTCAATAATAAGAATACATCTTTAGATATTATTGAGAGGGATGACCTATCGGGTGGAGCCACTGTGGCAGGGTCTCTGGCACTGAGTCTGAGTCTGGTACTGAGACTGACAGAGAGGTGAAGAGGACTTAAGTGTTGATAGGAGATTCCTTAGTCAGAGGAACAGAGATGAGGTAGTGTGGACATGATTGCCACATGGGTTTTGGGATATATGGGTATTACTCTGGTTGGCAATCAGTGGTGAGCAGTGTGCCACAAAGGTCAGTGCTGGGCCTGCAACTGTTCACGATATACATTAATGATCTGGAAGAGGGGACCGAGTGTAATGTATCTAAGTTTGCTGGTGGTACTAAATTGAGTGGAAAAGCAAATTGTGCAGAAGATACGGAGAGCCTGCAGAGAGATATAGATGGGTTAAGTGAATGGGTGAGGGTGTGGCAAATGGAGTATAATGTTGGTAAATGTGAAGTCATCAACTTCAGAAGGAAAAATAGAAGAGCAGATTATTATTTAAATGGTAAAAAATTTCAGCATGCTGCTGTGCAGAGGGACTTGGGAGTGCTTGTGCATGAATCACAAAAGGTTGGTTTGCAGTTACAACAGACTATCAGGAAGACAAATGGAATGTTGTTCTTCTTTGCTAGAGGGATCAAATTTAAGAGCAGGGAGGTTATGCAGTAACCACACAGGGTACTGGTGAAGCCACGTCTGGAGTACAGCATACAGTTTTGGTCTCCTTACTTGACGAGGGATATACTGGCTTTTGAGGCAGTGCAGGGGAGGTTCACCAGGTTGGTTCCAGAGACGAGGGGATTAGACTATGAGAAGAGATTGAGTCGCCGGGGACTGAACTTGTTGCAATTCAGAGGATGAGAGGAGATCTTATAGAAGCATATAAAATTATGGAAGGGATAGATAAGATAGAGGCAGGAAAGTTGTTTCCACTGGTAGGTGAGATTAGAACCAGGGGACATTTCCTCAAGATTCGGGGGAGTAGATTTAGGATGGAGATGAGGAGGAACTGCTTTTTCCAGAGAGTGGTGAATCTGTGGAATTCTCTGCCCAATGAAGCAGTGGAGGCTACCTCAGTAAATATATTTAAGACAAGGTTGGATAGATTTTTGTATAGTAGGGGAATTAAGGGTTATGGAGAAAAGGCAGGTAGGCAGAAAGGCCAGATCAACCATGATCTTATTGAATGGTGGAGTAGGCACGACGAGCCAGATGGCCTATTCTTGCTCCTATTTCTTATGTTCTTATGTTCTCATATCTGGATAATAAGATCAGGGATGGTGCTAGGATCAGGGATGTCTCAGATCGTGCCCATGGCATTCTCAAAGGCCTGGTGTATATTGGCACCAAAGGCATAGGCAGACAAGTTGAGGAGGTCCTGAAGAGGGATTTGAGTGAGCTAGGGAGAAAGCTGAGAAACAGGACCTCCAGGGGAGTAATTTCTGGAGTGCTGCTTGTGCCACCTGCCAGCGTGGGTAAGAATAGAATTATTTGGCAGGTGAATGCAGGCTGAGGAACTGGTGCAAGGATAGTCATTCAGATATATGGACCATTGGGATCTCTTTTGGGGAAGGTGTGACTTGTACAAAAGTGATGGATTACACCCGAACCCGAGGGGGTCTAATATTCTTGCGGGCAGGTCGGCTAGAGTGGGTCAGGTGGGTTTAAACTAACTTGGCAGGGGGATGGGAACTAAATGATAGTGCTGAAGAAGAGATAGTTGGATTACAAACAGAGGCAATGTGTAGTGAGACGCCTAGCAAGCAGAGGCTGATGATGGGGCAAAATTGCAGTCAACAGGAAGAGTTGCAATGTAAAAAGTGAACAAAATCAAAAAGGGTGAATACAGGACTGAAGGTGTTGTATTTGAATGTATGCAGCCTATGGAATAAGGTAAATGAACTTGTACCACAGTTACAGATTGGCATGTATGATGTTGTAGGCATCACTGAATCATGGCTGAAAGAATATTGTAGCTGGGAGCATCATGTCCAAGGATACACAATGCATTTAAAGAACAGGCAGGAAGGCAGAGGGGGCAGCGTTGTTCTGTTGGTAAAAAATGAAATAAAATTGTTAGAAATAGGTGAAATAGGGTTGGAAGGTGTTGTATCATTGTGGATAGAGCTAAGGAACTGCAATGGTAAAAAGACCCTGACGGAATTATACCTCCCAAACAGTAGTAAGGATGTGGTTTACAATTTCAGTGGGAGATATAAAATGCTTGCCAAAAGGGTAATGTTACAATAGTCATAGTGGATATCAATATGCAGGTACTGTAGATTAGGAAATCAGGTTGTTGCTGGATTACAGAGGGGGAGTTTCTAGAATGCCTGTGAGATGACTTTTTAGAGCAGCTCATGATCGAGCCCACTAGGGGATCTGCTATTCTGGATTGGGTGTTGTGCAATAATCTGGAATTGATTAGAGTGTTTAGGGTAAAAAGTTCCCTTAGGGACAAGTGATCATAAATGATCGAATTCTCCCTGAATTTTAAGAAGTTAAATTCAGTATTATAGTGGAATCAAAGGAATTACAGAAGCATGATAGAGGAGCTAGCCAGTATTGATTGGAAAAGGATACTGACAGAGATGATGGCAGAGCCGTAATGGCTGAATTTTCTGGAAGTTCAGAAGTTACAGTATATACAATATACATACCAAAGAGGGAGTACTCTAAAGGCAAGATGGCATAACAGTGGCTAACAAGAGAGGTCAGGACCAATATATAGGCCAAGGAGAGAGCATATAATAGAGCAAAAATTAGTGGGAAGTTAGAGGATTGGGAAGCTTTCAAATACTAACAGAAAACAACTAAAAAAAAGTCATTAGGAAGGTGAAAATGGAATACGAAACAAAGCTAGCCAATAGTAGCAAAGAGGATACCAAAAGTTTCTTCAGATACATGAAGTGTGAAAGAGAGGTGAGAGTGGATATCAGACCTCTGGAAAACAATGCAGGCAAGATAGTAATGGGGGACAAGGAAATGCCAGAAGAACTGAATAATAAATGTTGCACCAGCCTTCACTGTGGAAGACACTAGCAGTATGGTGGAAGTGTCAGGTGTAAGGGGTCATGAAGTTTGTGAGGTTACCATAACTAGAGAAAAGGTTCTTGGGAAACTGAAAGGTATGAAGGTAGATAAATCTCCTGGACCAGATAGTGTTCACCCCAGGGTTTTGAAAGAGATTGTGGAGGCATTAGTCATGATTTTTCAAGAATCATTAGTTTCTGGAATGGTTCCAGGGGATTGGAAAATTGCAAATGTCACTCCATTCTTCAAGGAAGGAGAGAGGAAGAAGAAAGGAAGTTAAGTTATAGGCCAGTTACTCTGACTTCAGTGGTTGGGAAGATGTTGGAGTCCAACATTAAGAATGTCTCGGGGTACTTGGAGGCATATGATAAATAGGCTGTAGTCAACATTGTTTCCTCAAGGGAAAATCTTGCCTGACAAATCTGGTGAAATTCCTTGAAGAAATAAAAAGCAGGATAGACAAAAGAGGATAAGTTGATTTTGTATGCCTGGATTTTCAGAAGGTCTTTGACAAGGTGCCACTCATGAGGCTGTTTAACAAGCTACGAGCCCGTGGTATTAACAGGAAAGATTCTAGCATGGATAAAGCAGTGACTGACTGGCAGGAGGCAAAAACTGAGAATAAAGGGAGACTTTTCTGGGAGGCTGCCAGTGACTAGTGTTCCACAGGAGTCTCTGTTGGGACAGATTCTTTTTATATTGTATGTTATTGATTTGGATGATAGAGTTGATAGCTTTGTTGAAAAGTTTGCAGATGACACAAAGACAGAGGAGCAGCAGGTAGCTTTGAGGAAGTAGAGAGGTTACAAAAGGACTTAGACAGATTAGGAGAATAGGCAAAAATTGGCAGATGGAATACAGTATTGGGAAGTGTATGGGCATGTGCTTTGACAGAAGAAATGAAAGAGTTGACTATATTCTAAATGGAGAGAAAATACAAAATTACGAGGTGTAAAGGGACTTGGGAGTCCTTGTGCAGGATTCCCTAAAGGTTAATTTGCAGTTTGAGTCTGTGGTGAGGAAGGCAAACATGATGTTAGCATTCATTTCAAGAGGACTTGAATTTAAATCAAGGGTGTAATGTTGAGACTTTATAAAGCACTGGGAGACCTCACTTGGAGCAGTTTGGGCCTTTTATCTTAGAAAGGATGTGCTGAAACTGGAGAGGGTTCAAAGAAGGTTCACGAAAATGATTCCTGGTTTGAACAGCATGTCATATGAAGAGCATTTGATGGCTCTGGGCCTGTAATTCACTGGAGTTCAGAAAAATGAGGGATGATATCATTGAAAGCTATTGAATGGTGAAAGTCCTTGATAGAGTCACTATGGAGAGGATGTTTCTTATGGTGGAGAGTCTAAGACCAGAGGACTCAGTCTCAGAATAGAGGGGGGTCCTTTTAGAACAGAGAAGAGGAGGAATTTCTTTAGCTATAGAGTGGTGAATCTGTGGAATTCTTTGCCACGGGCAGTTGTGGAGGCCAAGTCTGTATATGTATTCAAGGCAGAGTTTGACAGATTCTTCATTGGTCAGGGGATGATAAAGACATACGATAAGAAGGGAGGAGATTGGGGCAGAGAGAAAAAAATGGATCAGCCATGATGAAATGGTGGAGCAGATTTGATGGGCCAAATGGCCAAATTCTGCTCCTATGTCTTATGATCTTAAAAATATCTAAAGTGACACATGAAACTCATTGTTACTTTTCCTTTGTTACAATAATCACCCCTTGTTATAATGATCAGGAAGGCACAGAGAGAACCTGTAAATACTGATAAGTACCTTTTTTGTCTCAATAGAAGAACAAATGAACTTGCATAACCAATACCTTTATGCACACCTTAAGTTTTCCTGACCTTCTATGAAGAGTCAAAGAACAGAAAGTATAATGCCAGTTAAAAAGGAGTTTCTCCTGCTGGTCACATGTTCCTCACTGTCCCATTTTGAATCCCCTCGTGTCCATGGGGCACCTCACATCTGCAATAGTTGTTCTCCTACAGAGTTACCACCACTAGCACATTTGAAGCATCTGCTTTTATGGTTATTTCTTACTAATTCAAATATTGGATACCAGTGTCATCAGCCATCATGTGTCTGACGTTTAACATCTTTTTATTGGCTCTGTTCCAAGCCAGCATCTATTTATTGCCTTCTTCCCAGCAAGTGACAATTGGTAATTTATGGCTCTTTGCTCTCAATCAGCCACCAGCTTGATTCATGCGGAACAGATATTGACTGCAACAGTCAAAAACCTGCATGTTACATCTAACCATAGAACACATCACAATTTGGAAATGATCCCTAGTTCAGCAGATTACCTGAGGCATCACTGTGTCAACTTTAAAACACTGATCAAGCTAGGTGACTAATTCACAAAATGGAGAACAGTCTCGTCATAAAATGGCAGCATCCATCTCCTCTCTCATGACAAGAACAAAGGCAATTGGTCTGTCTGCTTCCACTTTCCTTGATTCATTTGAATTCACTGATTTGTAGACTGTAGTTCTTTCTGGCCAACACCTTTAAATTAATTGGAAGTCCTATATAGAGTGGACATGGAGAGGATGTTTTGTATAATTGGGGAGTCTAGTACCAGAGGGCACAGCTCAGAATAGGACAAACCTTTAGAAAAGAGATGAGGAGAAATTTCTTTAGCCAGAAGGTGGTGAAGCTGTCGAATTTAATGCTACAGACAGCTGTGGAGGACAAGACATTGGATTTATTTAAAGTGAAGATTGATAGAATCTTAATCAGCAAGGTCATCAAAGGTTGCTGAAAGAAGTCAGAAGAATAGGGTTGAGAGGGATAATAAATGAGCCATGAGAGAATGGTGAAGCAGACTCAATGGGTCAAATGGCCTAATTCAGCTTGTCTTATGTCTTATGGTCTTATGGTGTTTTGGTCTTAACAATACAGCAGAGGAAAGGATTTGAGGAAATAGCCAATAGGAATTAGGGGGAAAAATATGCAAGAAGATTGTGGAGAGCTGCAAGAATAAGGATACCATAGTAGGGGCTTTTAATTTTCCTATTGGAATGAGAATCAGATTCAAGTTTAATAACATACAATATGTCATGAAATATGTTCTTCTGTGGCAGTGGTACTTTGCAATATACATTTTTTTAAAAACTATAAATTACAAGAATATATATATAATTTCATATATATATATGTATAAAATTAAATATGTAGTGCAAAAATAAGAATAAAAGTAAAGTAGTATTCATGGGTTCATTGTCTATTCAAGAATCTGATGACAGTGAAGAAGAAGCTATTCCTATATTCGGGAAACATCAAGTGTGAGCCTTCAGGCTCCTGTACCTCCTCCTTGATGGTAGCAATGAGAAGAGACTTGGACAGCTATAGAGATATGGGCTTGGGTTGGGTGGAATTTGTTGAGTGCGTTCAGGAAAGTTTCTTCATTGAAGGACCTATTAGGGAGTGGGCAAAATTCAATCTACTCTTGGGTAATAAGGTGGGGCAAGTGATTGAGGTGACAGTGAGGCAGCATTGTTGGGTCAATAGCTAATCTATTAGTTTTAAGATAGTTATCAAAAGGGACAGAACAGGTCCACAGCTTTAAGTTCTAAACTTGCAAGGCAAGTTTTGATGGTCTTAGACAGCAGCTTGCAAAGGTTGATGGAACAGGTTGCTTGTGGGCAAAACATCCTCTGGCTAGTGGGAGGCTTTTAAAGGTGAGGTAGGAAGAACTCAAGGTCTGCATGTTCCTGTTAGAGTGAAGGGCAGGACAGGCAGGAGTAGGGAACTCTGACTGACAGAGATATTGAGCTAGGAATAAAGAAAGAAAGAAAGAAAGAAAGTCAGGAAGAGGCAGCTGGCACGTAATGAATAGGTGGAGGAGTACAGTGGATGCAGGGGTGTACTCAGGAAGAAAATCACAAGGGCAAAGAGGCGGTATAAGATAGCTTTGACAGAGAAAATCAAGGAGGATCCAAAGAGATAATGGGGCCTCTCACAGACCAAAGTGGACAGCCTTGTGTGCAGAAACGAGGATGGGAAAAGCCCTCAAGGAATAATTTACCTTTTTTTTAACTGTGGAAGAAGGTATGAAGATTTAGGAACTAGGGAAAGTTAATTGACCTGTTTTAGGGATAGTTCACATTACAGTAGAGGAGTAATTATTCAATTTAAAATGCGTGAATACAGATAAATCTCCAGGGCTTGACCAGGCTGTATTGAGAACTCTGAAATTAGAACAACAAAGAGATGGTCACAGGAGGCAAAGGAGTGGCTTTGGGGTTACTTTAAGTCAATGGACAGGGCTGTGTTCAAGGACTTACTCATCTGTAGATCTGAACAAATGCACCATAGTTTTCATGGAGTTTATTAAAACAATTGTAGACTAATGTGTCCTCACAAAATCATTCTGAGTCCTCCCCAACCTGTCTTATTGACTATCGTCCAATAGCGTTTGCATTGACAGTGATGAAGAGTTTTTAGAGGTTGGTGATGAAACACATCAACTCCAGTCTGAGAAATGACTTTGATCCACTGCAATTTGCCAATTGGAGCAACAGGTCCACAGCAGATGTGATCTCATTGGCTGTTCACTCAATGCTGGAACATCTGAACAGCAAAGATGTATGTATCAGGATGTTCTTTATCGACTGTAACTCGACATTCAGTACCATCATCCTCTGAAAACTAATTAATAATCTTTAAGACCTTGGTCTCAATATCTCCTTGTGTAATTGGATCCTCAATTTCTTCACTTGCAGACCCCAGTCAGTTTGGATTGGCTACAACATTTCCTCCATGATCCTCCATCAGCACAGGTGCATCACAGGGCGATGTGTTTAGCCCCATGCTCTACTCACTTTACACATCACTGGATGGCTGACCACAGCTCCAATGGCATATTCAAGTTTTCTGATGACACGGCTGTTGTAGGCTGAGTCAAAGGTGGCGGTGAATCAGCATATCGAAGGAAGCTTGAAAATCTGTCTGGGTGGCTCCATAACAACAACCTCTTACTCAATGTCAGCAATACCAAGAGGCTGATTATTAACTTCAGTAGGAGGAAAACAGAGGTTCTTGTGCCAGTCCACGTCAGAGGAATGGAGATGGAGAGGGTCGGCAACTTTAAGTTCCTCAGTTATTATTTTGGGGCACCTGTCCTGGGCCCAGCACATAAGTGTAATTACAAAGAAAGCATGGCAGTGTCTCTACCTCTTTAGAAGATTGCGAACATTCAGCTTGACTTTTAAAACTTTGACAAACTTCTATAGATGTGTGGTAGAGAGTATCTTGACCAGCTGCATTACAATCAGGTATGGAAACACCAATGCCTTTGAATGGAAAATCCCACAAAAAGCAGTTGATATGGCCCAAGTCTATCATGATAAAACCCCCCACACCATTGAGCACATCTGCACAAATCGATATTGCAGGAAAGCAGCATCCATCATCAGAGACCTCCGCCACCCAGGTCATGCTCTCTTCTTGCAGCTGCCATTAGGAGGAAGGTACGGTAGCCTCAGGACTCACCACCAGGTTCAGTTATTACATCCCCACCGTCAAGATCTTGATCTAAAAGGGATAACTACTCAACTTCACTTGCCCCATCATTGAAATGTTTTCACAACCTTCACTTTCAAGCACTCTTCATCTCATGTTCTCGATATTTATTGCTTATTTATTTATTATTATTATTTCCTTCTTTTTGTATTTGCACAGTTTTTTGTCTTTTTCACACTGAATGATCGTTCAAGTTGGTATGGTCTTTCATTGACTCTATTATGGTTATAATCCTATTATAGATTTATTGAGTATGCCGAGAAGAAAATGAATCTCAGGTTTGTATATGGTGACATATATGTACTTTGATAATAAATTTACATTGAACTTTTGAACTTTGAGCTGTGAGAAGATAGAGGACAAATTGAGGAAGTCCAGGGAGCCCAGTCTGAGATACCCATGTTATCATGAGCTATAGGTGAGGTCCCTGAATACTGGAGGTAGCGAACATGCAAACATATCCAAAGAAAGACAAGCCAATAGAATTCAAAGATCTACTGAAGTGGTAGCCAATCAGGACCGAGACAAGCGAACAGGAGCTACATAAACGTGAGCACTCCCTGAGAGAAACACCAACAACTGTGCACTGAGGATGGTATCTCAATTGATGATAACACATCTGCAAGCTAATTGCCAAGCTCAGTGAACACTACAAAATCAAGTGCCTCAACTTGGGCTACCAATATTCACCACTACCCTAAACCCTGGAACTATACCCTTTGGACCAGTAGGTCTAACATTTGTTCAAGATTCAAAATCATTTAATGTCATTTCCAGTTCTTAAGTGTAAAGGAAAGCAAAATAATTGTTACTCTAGATCCGATGCAGTATGAAAAAAGCACAATAAACAAAGTACACAGTAAATTAAAAAACACAGTAATTATAATTACAGTAGATAGGATAGTTTATATACATTGATTGTATGTCCATAAAGTGGTGATAGGCGCAGGAGTGGGTGGACTCTGCCAGGAAATGATAAGGTAGTGTTGGTGGGTGATTGTGGAGCGGTGGGTTCGTAGGTAGAGATGTTGATCAACCTTACTGATTTGGGATAATAGCTATTTTTGAGTCTGCTGGTCTGACCATGGATGCTACGTAGCCTCCTCTCTGATGGGAGTGGGACAAACAGTCCATAGGTAGGGTGGGTAGTGATCCTTCATGATGTTACTAGCCCTTTTCTGGCAACTTTCTGTTTTATATCCCTGATGGCAGCTAGGCTGGTACCAGTGATGCGTTGGGCAGTTTTGATATTCGTTGTGGAGCCTCCCTCTCCACCGCAGTGTACTTTTTGTGCCAAGCAGTGATGCAGCTTGTTAGGATGCTCTCTATTGCACATCGGTAGAATTAGACGTGTTTAGTCCAGCTCCCTTCAGCCTCCTTAGAAAGTAGAGGCATTGGTGAGATTTTCTGATTGTGTTGGATGTGTTCTGGGACCATGAGAGATTGTATGAGATGTGCGCTCCCAGCAATTTGAAACTCCAGTTTCCACTGCTGTGCTGCTGATGTAAAGAGGGGGGTGACTGGTGCGAGCTCCTGAGGTCGATAAGCATCTCATTTGTCTGGTTGACATGGAGGAAGAGGTTGTTTGCCTCGCACCAAGCTTCAAGCTCTTCCACCTCATCTCTGCAAGCCATCTCATTGTTGGTGATGAACCCCATTACTGACAAAGTTCATAATGTGCTTTCTCAGGTGTTTGGCCATGCAGTCAAATGTGAGCAGAGGGTATAGAGTGAGCTCTGTATACAGTCCTGTGAAGGAAACTGGTTTGAGGGTGATGGGGATGGAGGAGCGGTTCTGTATCCTGACTGTCTGAGGTCTGTTGGTTAGGAAGTCCAACACTCAGTGGTGCATTTAGACTGAGGAGTACGAGTCCATTAACCGTGGTCTGTGGGACAATAATGCTGAATGTCAAAATAAAATTCAGAAACAGCATTCTGACATAAGGGTCCTTGTTTTCACGTGTATCAGGGGCAGGTGTATGACAGATGCTATGGCATGTGGTAGATAATTTACTGTAGAGAATTCTGAGGGATTAGGTTCATGAACCAGGAAAGATAGGGGTAGACAGCACTTTTTTGAGTATGGAAGATTATGTCCTACAAATCAAATTTTTTTTCGGTGATGTGACTAAGAAGATCAAGGAGGGTAATAAATCTGTATGTCCTCATGAGCTAGTGGGTTTCCTCCAGGTGCTCCAGGTTTCCTCTCACAGTGCAAAGACGTACTGGTTAGTAGGTTAATTGGCAATTGTAACTTGTCCTGTGATTGGGCTAATGTTCAATAGGTATGTTGCTGGGCAGTGTGGCTCATTGGGCTGGAAGAGCCTGTTTCACACTGTATTTCTAAATAAATAAAATGAAAAGTAGGTGGTGTTGTAGATGGCAATGAACACTATCAAGAACTACAGATGAATCTAGATCAGATAAGTGGGCCAAGGAATGGTAAATGGAATTTAGTTCAGGTAAGTGCGAAGTGTTGCATTTAGGAAAGTGAGATCAGTGGAAGACTTTCACAGTGAATGGTAGGGTACCAGGGAGTGTTGTAGAACACAGGGCAGCGAAAGGGCTCTGAGGAGTGTTGTGGAACATGGTTCCTTGAAAGTTGAGTAAACAGGGTGATGAAGAAAGCTTTTGGCTTGCTGACCTTCAGCAGTCAAGCCACTTAGTATAGAAGCTTTGAAGTCATGTTGCAGTTGTACAAGACATTGGTAAGACTGCACATGGAATATTGTGTTCATATTAGTCACGCTGTTACAGGGCAAATGTTGTTAGACTGGAATGAACACTGAAAAGAAAATTACAAGCATTTCGCTAGGACCCAAGGGACAGAGTTAATGGGAAAGGATGGACAGGCTAGCAAGTTTTTCCTTTCATGTAGGAAATTGAGAGATGATCTTATGGAGGGGCAAAAATAATGAGGGGCATAGATAGGATGAACCCAGTCAGTACTTTCCCCAGGGCTGGAGAATCAAGAACTAGCACAGGTTTAGGCTGAGAAGGGAGAAATTTAATAGGAAACTAATGATCAACTTATTCATCAAGATGATGGTCTGAATATAGAATGAGCTGCCAGAGGAAATGGCTGAGGCAGGTGCATTAGCAACATAGGAAAATACGACTAGCTTTATCGGAAATCTCGGTCAGCATGGACCAGTTGTGCTGAAGTGCCCCACTCTGTACTGTATGACTCTCTGATTGTATGAAAGCACACATCAGCTACGTCCATATGGTTATGAAACTTATATTTACCCAGTGCTTGACAGTAAGATAATTGTAGTAATAGAACTCAATCCTTTTGAATGAATTGAACTTGTTTGATTTCTTCAAGTTCTACTTTGTGAAAGTTTCTATTTGTTCATGCATTCAATTTCCATGCCAAACACTTGAATTGCAAATTAATATTTGATTAGGACTGCATCATGCTGGAGCAATTGACATCAAAGGGGATTCAAGCATCATTTTTCAAAGTTACAGATCAATATCGTCATGCTTTACTTAATATCAGATTGATTATAAGGGAATTGTTTTTGAGTGCCAGCTTTCTCCTTGAAGTTGACTAAATCCACTGACGTCTATGCTGCTGATAAAAAAATATTACTTTAACCTGGACTGGTTGGATTACAGAAAGTTGTGGTATTGAGTCCCTCCGGGTAGGTTTGCACACAAGCAAAATGGAATAAAAACTGTGTATAATAGGGACATAGTAAAAATGCAGCCGGTCAGGCAGCATCTGAGGTGAGGGAAATGTAATTAACAGTTGACATTGAAATTGGTGATTGTGAATAAACAAGTTTCAAGTTGCAGAGTAGGAGAAGAAGGGAAATGAACAGATAATGTTCTGTAACACACATAAAATGCTGGAAGGACTCAGCAAGTCAGGCAGCAGCTATGGAGAGGAATATACAGTCGATGTTTCAGACTGAGACCCTTCATCAGGACTGCAAAGGCAGGGGCAGAAGCTAGAATAAGAAGGTGGGAGGGGAGGGGAAGGAGTACAAACTGGCAGGTGATAGGTGGAAGAGATAAGGAGTTGAAGAAAAAGGAATCTGATAGGAGAGTAGATGGGACCATGGGAGAAAGAGAAGGAGGAGGGGCACCAGAGAAAGTGATGGATAGGTGAGGAGAAGAGCAACATTGAAGAGGAATCACATGCAGAATGGAAAAGGGTGGAAGGGAAGAAAGTGCCAAAAGTTAAAGAAATTAATACTCATCTGATCAGGCTCAAAGCTAAGCAGACAGGAATTGAGATGTTTATTTTTCTCACAAATGCTGTCTGAACATGACGTGGTATATGGAATCATGAGGGGCATAGAGAAGTTAAATGCACACAGTCTTTTACACAGCATGAGAGAGTTATGAACAAGAGGGTTTAAGGTTAGAGAGTGTCGATGTACAGCAGCAACAAACAATCTACTGAAAGAACTTGATAGGTTTGAGCAGCTGGGAGAAAAAGAACTCTCATTGCTACAGGACTGAGAGTGGAGAGGGGATATGGCTAGTAGAAAGAAGAGAAGGGGAGTAGTGAGACAGGATCCCCAGGTGAATGGTGGACTGATGAGTGGTTGTGCCAGGGAGAGGAGAAGACCAGGGATGAAGATGGGCGACAGTGGCAGTTGATAGCCGATAGAGGCAGACAAAGGGAGAGAAGGATAAAATAATGAGGTGGGGATAGGAGAGGGTGATGTGTGGAGACAGCTGCTGGAGGGAGATAACAAGAATACAAAAGGCTACGAGCATCTTGGCTCTGTCTGCAAAAAAAGTGGTGGGCTTTCCCAGTGGCCAGCCATGTTATATTCAGTTCCCATTCCCATTCTGACATGTCAGTCTATAGCCTCCTCTACTGGTATGAAGAGGCCACTCACTCTCAGGCTGAAGGAGCAACACATCATATTCCATCTGTTTCCTCTAACTTGATAGCATAAACATTGATATCTCCACTTCTGGCAATTTCTCCCCCACCCCCCGCCCTCTTCCTTTTCCATTCTTCATTCTGACTCTTACCCTTTCTCTTCAGCTGATCACCTTCCTCTGCTGCCCCTTTTCCTTCCTTTTCTCCCGTAGTCCACTTTCCTCTCCTATCGGATTGCTTCTTATGCAGCCCTTTACCTCTTCCACCTATGACCTCTCAGCCTCCTCCCCACCCACCCACCTTCCCCTCAGCTGGTTTCACTTACTATTTACCAGCTTGTACTCCTTCCCTTCCCCCTCTTCCCTTTCAATCCTGATGACGGCCAAAACATCGACAGTTTATTCATCTGCATGGATGCTGCCTGACCCGCTGAGCTCCTCCAGCATTTTGTGAGTGTTGCTCTGGATTTCCAACATCTGCAGCATCTATTGTGTTGCTAAAGAGCTGTCAGTGCGAGAATGAGAAAGGGGTGAATAGCAGTTGGAACCAGTACCAAACTGGGTACCAAGTTATCCCCAAATCCTTGTTTTATTTTTGAGTGTTCAGCACCAGCAAAGTTTATCAGTTAGAAATCTTGTCTGCCTGTTTCTTTCCTAAAACTTTGCAGCACGCGAAGCTCAGAAAATGCTGACCTATTACCAGCGCCCACATCCTGAAGATTCATTTAAAAAGACAAATTCGACGATGACTTTACTTTCATCTATGGTACATGGAGCTCAGAAAAATAGAGGGCTATGGGTAACCCTATGTAATTTCTCAGGTAAGGACATGTTCAGCACAGCTTTGTGGGCCGAAGGGCCTGTATTGTCCTATTGGTTTTCTATGTTTCTATCTTTCTCCTGCCTCTTCCCTGGCAGTCTGTGGGTTATGAAGGGAGAAGTTGTTGAAGTGTGATGACATCTTGAGAGTGCTGAGCCTGCCTGTGTGATGATCATGGGCTGACAGGGAAGATCAGGCTGAATCATCCTGACGTCTGCAATTCAGCTTCTGCTGAGATACACTCAGCCCCTGACTGCTGACCTGCGCACTACTTTTAAGTCAGTGCTTCCAATGACATCAGCAGCATCCGTCAATCCATCAATATAATTGATTGGAAGCGATTGAAAGTAAGTGGCATCAAAAGAGAAAATGCTGGAAACACTCAGTTAACCAGAAACCTACTGAACAGAGAGAAACTGGTTTATGTTTCAGTTCCAAGATCATTCATCAGAATTGAAAAGGAGAGATATTGATGTTGATTATTGATAACATCTGGCCAGATGGGGCTCGTCAGCTGTGGTTGGCAGCTCATCAAGGAGAATTAACACTCAGATATCCAACCTCCGCTTCATTGCGGCTATACCCACTTACGGAGAAACCTTCGAGAGTAAACCCCTGAGGAAAAATCTGGAGCTGAAGTCCCTAAGGTAGTCCTACATTGAGTTGAACTCTGACTGGCAATTCCTGCAATGCCACAGATGCCAAACTGTACTGGGCTCTTCCTTTCCTATGGATTTGTCAGCTGCATGGAGAGACGGAGCTTGCTGCATGGGCAACAGCTCACTCTCCATATCATACTATGGAGGAAAAGAAGAGGGGAGGAGGAGAAGATGGCGGCACGACGCAGTGCGTGCGGCCGCTCCGGTGAATGATATCTGTTATGTGTCAAGTAGGGTACCGTGCACAATTCTGATTTGATGGAGACAGACGTGAGAGTACAGAGGAACATCTGGAGAAACATCTGAAATGCCTGCTTCGCTGCCGCTGTTACTGTGTGATCCAGAATCTCCGGAGGAGAAGGCCCCGAATCCTTGGCTTTGCTTGTTTCGGTGGCCGGGGCGAGGTCGAAGGCGCTCAGCAGAGGATGGCACTCAGGAGGCTGTATCGGAGGGGCTGGTCGGAGGCTTGAAGTTTTCGGACAGACAGACTCAGAGTCCGCTGTTGTCGGGTGCTTCCAATGCATCGGCAGTTGTCGGTGCCTGCAGGTTTATGGCAGGGAGTTTCTCCCTTTTGCCGCCTGCTATCGGGGACTATCGGGAGTCGATTGGAACTTTGAGACTCTTTTTTTTACCGTGCCCATGGTCTGCTCTTTATCAAATTATGGTATTGCTTTGCACTGCTGTAACTATCTGTTATAATTATGTGGTTCTGTCAGTGTTAGTCTTTGGCTTGTCCTGTTTTTCTGTGATATCACTCTGGAGGAACATTATATCATTTCTTAATGCATGCGTGCATTTCTAAATGACAATAAATGAGGACTGAGTGTCCTCATAATCTACTCTAATACTGGCTGTGTACTTGCTTGAGTATCGACTACAAAGACAGCTAGGGCATTAAAATCCATGGTGAACACTGACCAATGGTGGGGGTTAATTGATAACATCCCAGATTTGCTCAGAAGGCTTTCCTTTACACAGGACTGTGTCCCATTAGGTATTCAGGTCTAGCTGCACTTTGTTCTGTCACTTGCACTGATCAACAGAACTCACAGAGTCATAGGACATGGAAACAGGCCCTTCAGCCCAACTGGTCTGTGCTGGCCTACAAATCTGAAAGAATAGTTTCAATTGGAAGAGAGGATACCTGTGATGGGGTGAGGACTGTGTTGCTGTGGGGATGAGTTAATCACTCAGTGGGGGCAATTAGAGGGCGATAGCACAGGCAAAAAAGTGTAAAGTGATGGGATGTATTGTACCTAGCAGGTCAGAGTGTACCAAAGGAGAGAAAGGAAAACTGAGCCAACATCGCAGGTGGGGATCGACAGCAGAAATGTGCGATTCCGATACGGACAAGGGTGACTACCTGAAGATGGAGAATTCAACTTGAGTGAAGATGGCCGCAATGTTTTGAGGTGGATGATGAGGGCATTGTTTCTCCAGCTTCCACTGGGTCTTGTTGTAACGTTATAGGAGGATTCAGATGGAGAGGCCACGTGATGGAGATTTAAAATGGCAGTCAACAAGCACCTCAGGGTGACTCCTGAACACTGAGTACAGGTACCCTGCAAAGTGATCACCCAACATGCATTTGTTTTCTCCAGTATAGATGAGACCATGTAGCTTGACCAAGGTTATGAATGCCCAACTTATTCACAACCCATACATACATTCAAGTGTATGATTGACTGGTGGGACGGATTCCTCCTCCCCATTGCTGCCATCAGGGGCCTGAAAACACACTCTCAATACTTTAAGGAACAGCGTCTTCCCCTCCGCCATCAACTCTATCTTTCTATTCCTCTTTTGTTTATTGTAACATTGTAATTTTTATGTTTTGCATTGTACTGGTGCCAACAAACCAAAAAATTCGCGATGTACGTCAGTGATAATAAAGCTAAGACTGTTTCTGATTCTGATCCTCTGCCGGGTGAGAACTTGGTTCATGAGAATGTCTGACCGGTTGAGGTAAATACTCTGGTCTAACTACATGTTGCCTTTGCTGGTGTGTTTTTTTTATTAATTAACTATATTGCCGGTGGTTGCATTTCTGACTTGAGAAATGCATTAGATTATGAAGAGTTCCCTGTCAGAACCTGGACAGGAAATCTTGAATCTGGAGCGACAGAAAAAAAGCTTTGGGAACTCAAAGGGTTGGGCAGCATCTATAGAGGGACATCGATAGGCAGTATTTCAGGGTGAGACCCTTCATCCATCCTGAGGAAGACTCTTGGCTCAAACCAACAATTATCTCCATTGCTGCTATCTGATCTTCTGAGTAATCTGGAAAGGATATGTGTTATGTACACTGAATGTAGACCAACTTGAAGAACAACAGGAAGCCAAAGGACTTTATGAAGTCAAAAATTCCTGCCACTGGCTGTAAGGAGTTTGTCTGTTCTCCCCATGACTACACGGGTTTCCTCTAGGTGCTCCAGTTTCCTCCCACAGTCCAAAGAAGTACCGGTAGGAAAGTTAATCAGTCCATGTAAGTTGTCCCATGATTAGGCTATGATTAAATCAGGGGATTGCTGGGTTGCATGGCTCAAAGTGCCAGAAGGACCTAATCCATGCTGTATCTCAGTAAGTTTTAAAAAATACTACAGGAATAATATGCTTCCAATGACTGGGATCCAATAATCTTTTTCCTGCAGGCATACTTAGCAAATCTATAGAACAGTAACTGTAAACAGGATCAATGAACAACAAACTGCAAACACAAATATAAATATGTAACAATAATAGCAATAACATTACAGTCCCCTGCCTTGATTTTTTTCTGGTCAGTTTTTTCTGATCTGCCGTACGTCTTAGGCTGAGCGATAGGCAGAGTGGTGAGGGGGTCTGGGGTGAATGAGAGAGGCTGCTGATCAAGATGGAAAACAAGAGTGTAGGATCTAAAGAGGAGGGATGAGTAAAGCAAGAGAGGGCAGTGAGAGGGAGGTACCCAAGGATGGTCCTCCCTCTGAACTCAGGAGTACACGCATCAGCTCAGCACATTGATGCAACCAGAAAGTGGCTGGCATGCCAGGAGCTTGATTTCATGGGGAGCTTGAGGAGATTCTGAACGTTACCAGCATCTCCTACAAATTTCTTTCAATGTATGATAAGAGTATTCTGACTGGTTGCATCACGGCCTGGTGTGGACTCTCCAATGCACAGGATCGCAATAGGCAGTAGGGAGGTTTAGACACAACCTGTTCTGTCACGGGCACAACCCTCCCCACCGTTGAGGACCTCTTCAAGGGGTGGTGCCTCAAGAAGACAGCATCCATTACGAAGCACTCTCACCATCTGGGACATGCCCTCTTCTCATTACTGCCATCATAAAAGAGGTACTGAAGCATGAAGACCCACACTCAAGTCTGAAGATTCAGGAGAAGTTACCTTTCCTCCACCATCAGATTTTTGAATGATATTTAAATCCATTAACATAATCTCATGATTTCTTTTCTGTACTATTTACTTATTTTGTAATTTATAGCATCTTAGTGTTGGCGCGTGGCCAAGTGGTTAAGGCGTCGGCCTAGTGATCTGAAAGTCGCTAGGTCGAGCCTCAGCTGAGGCAGCGTGTTGTGTCCTTGAGCAAGGCACTTAACCACACATTGCTCTGCGACGACACCAGTGCCAAGCTGTATCAGCCCTTGCCCTTCCCTTGGACAACATCGGTGTCGTGGAGAGAGGGGACTTGCAGCATGGGTAACTGCCGGTCTTCCACTCAACCTTACCCAGGCCTGCACCCTGGAAACCTTCCAAGGTGCAAATCCATTGTCTCACGAGACTAACGGATGCCTATTATAGCATCTTTATGTCTTTGCATTGTATACTGCTACAAAATAACAAATTTCGTGTCATATAAGTCAGTGGAAATCAACCTGATTCTCTGCTTCAGATTCTGATTCTGAGGGCTGATTACTTTACACTCCTGTTCAGGCATCAACCACCCCACCCTCTGATTTGCCACTGAGGGAAAGGTACTCATGGGTTTGAGAACTGGCATGTTGGTAATTTCTGAAACTGATAAATTTCTTTCCCTGTTCTGATAGAACACACAACATACAACAATACAGCACAGTAATGCCCTTCAGCCCACAATATTGTACCAATGTTTTAACCTACGCTAAGATCAATTTAACCCTTCCCTCCTATGTAGCCCACCATTTTTCTATCAAACATGTGCCTATCAAAGAGTTTCTGAAATGTCCCTAATTTATCTGCTTTATCACCTCCTCTGCCACTCTGCAAAACATTTACCTCCAACATTCCCCTTATACTTTCTTCCAATCACAGTAAAATTAAGATCTCTGATATTAACCATTCGCACCCTGGGAAAAAGTATCTGACTTTCCACTTGATCTCTGCCTCTTATCATCTTGTAATCTCAGATTTCTCAACCCAGGTACGCTACCTTTCTGACATGCTCTCTAATCTGGCTGCGTCCTGGTAAGTCTCCTGTCTCTCCAGTCTGAGAGTTAAAAACAAACCACCAAATTTTTGAGATTTACTGAATCTGTTGAATTTTGATTATTTTGAACGTTGAGCTTGTAGAAAGGTAGGGACATGTTCGGCACAGCTTTGTGGGCCGAAGGGCCTGTACTGTGCTGTAGGTTTTCTATGTTTCTATGTTTCTGAAGTGGAAAATGATCGAGCAACATGATAGACCCAGAGGATAATAAGACATAGAAGAATTACCCTATATGGCCATTGAGTCTGCTCCATAGCTCATTTAGTATCGCTCTCAACCTCATCTTCTTGCCTTCTCCCCGTAAACTTTGCCTCTCTTACTAATCAAGAACGTACCCACCTCCTTTTTAAATATATCCAACGGCTTGGCGTCCTCAGCCATCCGGCAAAAGAAATTCCTCCTCATCTCTATCCTAATGAATCGCCCTTGTATTCTGAGGCTGTGCCCTCTAGTCCTAAACTCCCCCTGTATGGGAAACATTCCCTCCACATCCACCCTGTCCTGGCCTTTCAACATTCAATAGGTTTCAATAAGCACCCAAGCATGAGTTTTCAATTATTCATCTTGTTAATGGAAATTTTTGATAAAGGTGTTAAATTGGACTCAGACAAAGTGAAAGATGGATGATAAGTTCCCACAAGAGCATACTTAGCATCTGGTAGGGATATTTTGTGTATTAAGTCCAAGAAAAGGATGTTATTAGCATGACTGAAGTGTCATCTGTAAGGCTCCACTTGGCAGTTATCACTTTTTTCATGAAACTAATGGAGAGGATGAGTCACAGAGGACAAACATGATAAAATATCACAAAGACCTTTTCAGTGATTAACTGAGAAATTATTCATTGCTCCAAAGCAAAAACTAAAGGTGCATGATACCTTAGCAAAACTCAGAATTAAAAGTAAATTTATTATGTGCATATATGTCACCATATACTACCCTGAGGTTCATTTTCTTGTGGGCATTCATGGTAGATCAGAGAAATCCCATAGAATCGACAAAAAACTACAAAGACTGACAAGCAATCAATGTGCAAAAGAAGATAATCTGTGCATAAACAAACAAACAAACAGATAGATAGATAGATAATACTGAGAGCATGAGTTGTAGAGTCCTTGAAAGTGAGGCTGTGGAATTAGTTCAGGATTGAAGTGTGTGAAGTATCCACTGTGGTTCAGGAGCTTGATGGTTTGAGTGTAATAACTGTTCCTGAAACTGGTGGTGAGGGACCGGAGGCTCTTGTATCTCCTTCCTGATGGTTTTAGTGAGAAGAGAGCAAGGCCTGGAAGGTGGGGGTCCTTGATGATGTATGCTGCTTTCTTGTGACAGTACTCTTTGTAGATATGCTCAGTGATGGGAAGGGCTTAGCATGTGATGGACCAGACTTTGTCCACCACTTTTTGTAGGCTTTTTCGTTCCTGAGCATTGGTGTTTCCATACCGGACCATGAAGCAACCAGTCAGAATACTCTCCACTGTGCATCTGTAGAAGTCTGGCATAGTATTAGATGACATGCTGAAGCAGGTCTGGCAGCATTGGTTAAGAACAGAGATGGTTCTTTTGCACCAGGGCTGTGTTCCAAAAACCATGCCTGCAGAATCAGTGTGATCCATCCTTAACCAATTCTCCAAGCTGTCTTGAACAAATTGGTCCTGTTGTTCCATATCAACAATTAGTTCTCTCAGATCCATTTTTGTATGAATCTCAGTCTGGAAGAGAGGAGACAATCCAGACTGTAAAAGGAAACAGATAGTATTGTAACTGGCTGAACTTATATATAATTGACTTGTCTCAGAATTTGAGACAAACATCCATAAATCCTTCAAAGTTGCCATGCAAAGTTACTGTAGTAGTTATGAAGGCATATGATGTGTTGGCCTTCATTAGTTGGGGATTGAGTTCAAGAGCTATGAGGTAATGTTATATCTCTATAAATCACCAGATAGGCTATACTGGGAGTATTGTGTTCAGTTCTGGTCACCTCCTTATTGGCCTTCATTGCTAGAGGGATTGAATTCAAGAGCAGGGAGGTCATGCTGCAACTATACAGGGTACTGGTGAGGCCACACCTGGAATACTATGTGCGGTTCTGGTCTCCATACTTGAGGAAAGATATGCTGGCTTTGGAGGCAGTGCAGAGGAGGTTCACCAGGTTGATTCCAGAAATGAAGGGGTTAACCTATGAGGAGAGATTGAGTCACCTGGGACTATACTGTCTGGAATTCAGAAGACGAATGAGAGGAGATCTTATAGAAACATACAAAATTTTGAAAGGGATAGATAAGATAGAAGTAGGAAGTTGTTTCCATTGGTAGGTGAGACTAGAACTAGGGGACATCACCTCAAGATTCAGGGGAGAAGACTTAGGATGGAGCAATGTTGGATTTGTTTGATCCCTGCTTAATCACCCCCAAAAGTTGTAGGAGTGACCCTGAGAACTTGGTCAAAGAAAATTTAAATTTATTACATTGTTTGCAGAGCACAGGAAGAATGTCTGGTACACAATGTTTACAGCAGATGTCTACTAGTAAAGTTTGTTACTGAGGAGTAGATAAACTGGAAAGCAGATGTATGCATTCCGTGATCTGTGGACATATTTTTGAAGTCTTTCTTTGAAAGGCAGGAAATAAGGTTGAGAGATAAAATAAATCAGCTTCTGTAATTCTGCTCCTATGTCTTATGGTCTTATGAATCATGAATACAACTTGGTAGCCCACCTGGCTCTAATTAGAGTCATAAAGTCTTAGCACAGCATAGAAATAGGCCCTTCGGCCCATCTAGTCTATGCCAAACTATTATTTTGCCTAGTGCCATCGATCTTCACCTATAGTCTCAGAACACCAGAGCTCAGTAGGCAAATTGAATTTTATAGTTCCTTGCATGTTTTATAAATGGGCTAGAATATGTAGTTGTGGGATCAGTCCTCAAGTAAGAATCACTTGGCGCTTGTCCTGTTGAACTAACAATTGTTCTACCAACATATCTGTGAAACTAGGCCCAGTTGACTTGGATTAAAGGGATCCATAACTTCTAGAGGCTTGGCCAGGCATTAATCTGAAGAGAGTTGTGCTTGACAACAGTCTTCCAAAAAAGGTGAAACGAAAAGGTGCAAAGATGCCCTTTCTGGCCCACAATGGAAGCTTTGATTTTTTTTTACAGGAGGAAGAGAGTTGCTAAAGACCTACTCACCAGAAGAACCCAAAGAAGAGGAAAGGAAATAAAGCCTCTGGTCCACCCCTTTCTCAAGCAATGTGTTCCAAATTCCAATTACACTTTGTTTGAAAATATTCCTTCCTACGTTTCCCATAAACTTTGTATGCCTCGCCTTTTTGTAGGTAACTGTAACAATATATTCTGCACTCTGTTTTCCTTTTAACTTTTTTGATGGACTTATGTGTGGAATGATCTGTCAGAACATCACACAGACGTCTTCACTATGTTTTGGTACATGTGACAATAATGAACCAATATACCTGCCAAGAAGAAAATATATGGACATTGTGAAAGAACTAACAGATCTAAGTGTGTGAGATATCATTGACGCTGCATGGGATCGTTCAATGTGGAGAGCCATGACCGCCCGAGTGTGTAACGCGCAAGGTACATGAAGAGGAGGATACCTGCAAACTAATCCTCTCAGGTTTTTAGGGAGGAAATTCACTTCACAAAGGAGCACCAGGTCCAGAAGCTAGGATTGTCTGAGGAATTGGTCCTGGATTCTATCAGCAGTGGCATGCTGGACACAGGTGCTGTGGTAATGCAGGTCAGAGTGGCCCTCAGTTTCTTCGCCTCTACCTGATGGCAGGGAGACGTTGCAGATGTCCCAATTTTCCTGGCCGTTAATACATGAGGAAGAAATGAAGGAGAGGGGAGCTGCATTACTCCTCACTATACTTGAGCATATGACAATAAACTTGACTTGACTGCTGGAAAATTAACTGTTTTCTTCCTGGAACATAGATCTGCTCGTGTATCTCTCATAACAGTCAGAGGATGGTCTGCACACACAGTCTGTGAAGAGCTCTACAGGGTAACCCAGGTGTGTTTAAGAAGAGTTCGGTGTTTGATCATTGCTAGTGTACGACAAGAGGTAGAAAATTTTTATCTTATTGAGATACAGCGCAGAATAGGCCTGTCCAGCCCTTCGAGCCACACCACCTAGCAATCCCCTGATTTAACTCTAGCCTAATCACAGGACAATTTACAATGACCAATTAACCTACTAACTGGCATGTCCTTGGATTGTGGGATGAAACTGGAGCACCTGGAGGAAACCCACGTGGTCACAGGGAGAACGTACAAACTCATTACAGCAGCAGCAGGAATTGAACCCAGGTCACCTGTACCGTAAGGTGTTGTGCTAACCACTACACTACCTGGCTGCGGTAATCATGGCAGTGAATATCAAACCCCTTATTACTTTAACACAAGTTTCTGCAGATGCTAGAAATCTTGAGAAATGCACACAAAACACAAGAACAATCCTACAGGTCTTGATGGAGTGTCTGGGCCTGAAATATTGCCTCTTTATTCTTCTCCAGAGATGCTGCCTGACCTGCTGAGTTCCTCCGGCAATTTTTCAAAGTTCAGACATTCAAAATTCAAACTCAAAGTAAATTTGTTATCAAAGTATATATACAGTATGTCACCATATACAGCCCTAAGATTTATTTTCTTGCAGGCTTAATCAGTAAGTCCAAGGGCCATAATAGAATAAAGAAAAGTCTACACCCAACAGGGCGGACAAACAGTGTGCAAAAGACAGCAAGCTGTGCAAATACAAAAGTAATAAGAAGTAATAATTAATAAATAATCAATAAATAACGAGAACATGAGATGAAGAGTCCTTGAAAGTGAGTCCAATTTTTCTGGGAACAATTAGGTGATGGGGCAAGTGTAGTTGAGTGAAGTTATCCCTTCTGGTTGAAGAGCCCAATGGTTGAGGAGTAATAACCGTTCCTAACTGGGCGGTGTGAGTCCAAGGGAGGGAGGAGAAGATGGAAGCACGCGCGGCCGTTCCAAGTGAATACCGTATGTGTAACTAGGGGGGTCGTGCACAATCCGGATTTGATGGAGACAGCCGTGAGAGTACGGAGGAACACCTGGAGTAACTCTGAAATGCCTGCTTCGCTGCTGCTGCTACTGTGCAATCGAGAATCTCCGGAGACGTAGGCCCCAAATCCTCAGCTTTGCCTATTGCTTGTTGCCGGGGCCGAGGTTGAAGCGTTAGGCACAGTTGGTGCTCGGTGCTAGGTGTAGAAGAAGTGGTCGGAGGCTCGGAGTTTTCGGACGGACTCAGAGTCGGACTGTGGTTGGATGCTTCCAGGATGCTGCATCGGCAAGTTGGAGGCGCTGGAGGTTTACAGTCTGCGTGAGATGATGGGACTTTCGAGAGGCTTTGAGACTTTACCGTACCATGGTCTGTTCTTATCAAATTACGGTATTGCTTTGCACTGTTGTAACTATATGTTATAATTATGTGGTTTTTGTTAGTTTTTAAGTCGGTTTGTCATGTGTTTCTGTGATATCATTCTGGAAAAACATTGTATCATTTCTTAATGCATGCATTACTAAATGACAATAAAAGAGGACTGCGTGTCCTCATAATCTAATCTAATCTAAGAAACACTTTTGTAGACTTTTCCAGCTTCATGCAATGCTACAATTCTTCTTCTAAGGTCATTTGAAAGTTGTTTTGATCGAGGCATGGTGCACATAAACAGATCTTTCTTGAGAAGAGCAGGCTCTGACTTTGTGTTTCTTTTTTATAGGGCAATGCATCTCCACAATACTCACCTCCAATTTCATCTCATTGATTGGAACACCTGACTCCAAATAGTTTTTGTAAAAGGCGTTACCTCAGAGGGTCTCATACTTCTTCCAACAATTAGGTATAATATTGGATCATTTTTCTCAATAAATAGATGAACAAGTATAATGTTTTTGTGTTATTTATTTAATTGGGTTCTCATTATCTAGTTTTAGGACATGTGTGAAGATGCCATCACATTTTAGGTCATATTTATGCAGGAAGAGATAAAGTTCTCTAGAATTCACAAACTTTCTAGCACACTGTATGTAGTTTAGCAATATATTTACTTTGAACTTTGAACTATTGAAGACACTTGGATAGGTACAAAGATAGGAATAGTTTAGAGTAAGAATTCACAGTCTTTTTTATACCATGGACCAATACCATTAATCAAGGGATCTGTGGACCACAGGTTGGGAACCACTGGTTTAGACAGATGTGAGCCAAACATTGTAAGAAGGGATAGCTTAGAAGTATCACTTGGTCAGCATGGACCTGTTCCTGTGCTGTATGTCTCTATAGTCCATGACTAGAATACAATAACAACATCGTGGTGCAGAGGAGATTCATCAGGTTGATTCCAGAGATGAGGGGGTTAGACAATGAGAAGAGCTTAAGTTGCCTGAGACTGTACTCGCTGGAATTCAGAACAATGAGAGGAGATCCTACAGACACATATAAAATTAAGAAAGGGATAGACAACATAGAGGTAGGAGAGTTGTTTCCACTGGTAGGTGAGACCAGAACAAGGGGACACAGCCTCAAGGTCTGGGGGTGTAGATTTAGGACAGAGATGAGGAGGAACTGCTTTTCCCAGAGAGTGGTGAATCTGTGGAATTCTTTGCCCAATTAAGCAGTGGAGGCTACCTCAGTAAATATATTTAAGACAAGGTTGGATAGGTTTTTGCATAGTAGGAGAATTAAGGTTTATGGGAAAAGGCAGGTAGGTGGAGGTGTGTCCATGGCCAGATCAGTCATGATCTTATTGAATGGTGGAGCAGGCTCGATGGGCCAGATGGCCTACTCCCGCTCCTCTTTCTTATGTCCTTATGTTACATATGCCAAAATCTCTACCACTGAGGTTCTGTTTAGGTTTTCTTAGTGATTGTACAAACCCCATTTCCAGAAAAGTTGGGATATTTTCCAAAATGCAATAAAAACAAAAACCTGTGATATGTTAATTCACGTGAACCTTTATTTAACTGACAAAAGTATGAAGAAAAGACTTTCAATAGTTTTACTGACCAACTTAATTGTATTTTGTAAACATACACAAATTTAGAATTTGATGGCTGCAACACACTCAACAAAAGTTGGGACAGAGGCATGTTTACCATTGTGTTACATCACCTTTTCTTTTAATAGCACTTTTTAATCATTTTGGAACTGAGGATACTAATTGTAGTAGATTTGCAACTGGAAATTTTGTCCATTCTTGCTTGATATAAGACTTCAGCTGCTCAACAGTCCGTGGTCTCCGTTGTCTGATTCTCGTTTTCATGATGCGCCATACATTTTCAATAGGAGATAGATCTGGACTGGCAGCAGGCCAGTCAAGCACACGCACTCTGTGTCTACAAAGCCACGCTGTTGTAGCCCGTGCAGAACGTGGTCTGGCATTGTCCTGCTGAAATAAGCATGGACGTCCCGCGAAGAGACGTCGCTTTGCTGGCAACATATGTTTCTCTAAAATCCTAATATACGCCTCAGAGTCAATGGTACCTTCATGTACATGCGACTCACCCATGCCGTGGGCACTGATGCACCCGCATACCATCACAGATGCTGGCTTTTGCACCTTTCGCTGATAACAATCTGGATGGTCGTTTTCATCTTTGGCACGGAGAACTCGACGCCTGTTTTTTCCGAAAACTAGCTGAAATGTGGACTCATCTGACCACAGCACACGGTTCCAGTCTTTCGGTCCATCTGAGATGAGCTCGGGCCAAGAGAACTCGCTGGCGTTTCTGCATAGAGTTGATGTATGGCTTCCTCCTTGCGTAATACAGTTTCAAGTTGCATTTCTGGATGCAGCGACAGGCTGTGTTGAGTGACAATGGTTTTCCAAAGTAATCCCGAGCCCAGGTAGCTATAATTGTCACAGTAGCATGACAATTTCTTAGGCAGTGCCGCCTGAGGGCTTGAAGATCAATCGCATTCAACAGTGGTTTCCGACCTTGCCCTTTACGCACTGAGATGTCTCTGAATTCTCTGAATCTTTTCACAATATTATGTACTGTAGATCTTGAAAGACCTAAATTCTCTGTAATCTTGTGTTGAGAAATGTTCCTTTTGAACTGACTAACAATTCTCTCACGAATTTTGGCACAAAGGGGTGAGCTACGGCCCATCCTTGCTTGCGAAGACTGAGCCTTTGATGGACGCTACTTTTATACCCAGTCATGATACCTCACCTGCTACCAATTAGCCTGCTTAATGTGGACTCTTCCAAACCGGTGTTACTTGAATATTCTGTGCACTTTTCAATCTTATTTTAACTCTGTCCCAACTTTTGTTGAGTGTGTTGCAGCCATCAAATTCTAAATTTGTGTATATTTACAAAATACAATTAAGTTGGTCAGTAAAACTATTGAAAATCTTTTCTTCGGACTTTTGTCAGTTAAATAAAGGTTCACGTGAATTAACATATCACAGATTTTTGTTTTTATTGCATTTTGGAAAATATCCCAACTTTTCTGGAAATGGGGTTTGTACATTGTTGACATTGTCTCACACCCTAGCTCCCAAATCAGGCATTTTGTTGTGTTTATGTCCTCATAGTAGGTTCATATCGACTGTTTATTCCCTTCCATTGATGCTGCCTGACCTGCTGTGTTCCTTCAGCTTTTTGTGTGTGTTGCATGTAATTTAAGTCTCTTTTTTCTTTTTTTCTCTCTCTTTTCTCTAATTCTCTATAAGGAGCAGTAATTTATAACACTATTAGCATTATCAGCAAAACAGAGCAGTGACAAGGCCTTGCTATGGAATGGTCAGCAGGTCTGTCGGGGTGGAGTGAAATATGCGATTATTATATGGGTCTGTGAGTCATTAAGGAACAATTACTTTAAATGTGTTTTAAATAGCTGGTGCACTGTAATTGCTCTTTTAAATAGTAAACCTTCGAGGAGAAGTTCAATTAAATTTAAATGTGCACAGAAAAATGACTCGTTCAGTGATTAAAGGACTTTTTAAAATAGCTTCTCCATTTTCCATAATCTCTCTGCCAAAGTGAAGATCAGGCCTCTGCATCTGTTAACTGTTGAAAACACACAAATGTTCTGAACACACAAATGTTGCCAAAGAATGTTTGATATTAGATTAACGTTTGGCATTGGTTTTTGTTTATTATTGTCACAAGCACAAGATACAGTGAAAAGCTTCTCATAGAGTCATAGAACACTACAGTACAGAAACACACCCTTCAACACATCTAGTCCATGCTGATCTATGCCTTGATCCATCAACCTACACCAGAAATATAGTCTTTAAAACCCCTTCTATCCATGTACCTATCCAAATGTTGAAATCAAACTCTCATCCATCGCGTCCACTGGCAATTTGTTCCACACTCTCACCACCCTCTGAGTTAAGATGTTCCCCCTCATGTTCCTCTTAAACATTTCACCTTTCACTCTTAACCCATCACCTCTAGGTATAGCCTTGCCAACCTCAGTGGAAAAAAGCCTGTTTGCATTTACTCTATCCATTCCACTCATAATTCTGTATCTGGCCTTGCATGCTGTTTCTACAGATCAAATCCTTACACGGTGCACGGAGCTAGAATAAGGTAAAACAATAACAACACAAATAAAGTGTAAAAGCTATCAAAAAAATGCAATGCAGGCAAAGGGAAAGTGCAAGATCACAACGAGGTAGACTGCTATCCATGGTATATCTATTGATATTTGTGAGTGTCTTTCTTGACACTTTGCTATATCTCCTCAAACTCCTCATGAAATATAGCCACTATCATATCTTCTTTGTAATTACATCAATATACTGGGCCCAGGATAGAACCTCAGATATGTTGACACCCAAGATCTTGAAACTGTTCACCTTTTCCACTTCTGATCCCTCAATGAGGACTGTTGCGTGTTCCCTCAACTCCCCCCTCCTAAAATCCACAATGAATTCCTTGGTCTCACTGATATTCAATGTATAGTTGTTGTTGCAACACCACTCAACCAGTTGATCTATGTATTTCACTTCTGCACCCTTCCTCATCACCATCTGAAATTCTGCCAACAATAGTTGTGTCATCGGCAAATTTATAGATGGCATTTGAGCTACGCTTAGCCACACAATCACAGGTTTCGAGAGAGTAGAGCAGTGGGTAAGTACACATCGTTGAGGTGCACCAGTGTTGATTGTCAGCGAGAAGGTATTGTTTCCTATCTGCACAGATTATGGTCTCCCGGTGAGAACGTCAAGGATCCAACTGCAGAAGGAGGTACAGAGGGCCAGGTTTTGGAGCTCATTGAAAGAACTGTAGGGATAATTGTGTTGAATGCTGAGCTGTAGTCTATTAACAGGAGCTTGACGTAGGTATTACTATTGTCCAGGTGACCCAAGGCCAAGCGGAGAGCCAGTGAGATTGCATCCGCTGTGGACCTATTGCGATGATGGTCAAATTGCAGCAGATGCAGGTCTTGATTAGGCATGAGTTGATTCTAGCCACAACCAATGTCGCAGTAGATATGAGGGCCACTGGGTGATAGTCATTGAGACAGCTCACACTGCTCTTCTTGGGCACTTGTATGATTGTCTCTCTTTTGAAGCAGGTGGAAATCTCCCACTGTAGCAGTGAGAGATTGAAGTTCTCCTTCAATATTCCTGCCAGCTGGTTGGCACAAGTGCTCAGAGTTCTATCAGGTACACCATTAGGGCCTGATACCTTGCGAGGGTTCACCCTCTTGAAAGATGTTCTGACGTCAGCCTCTGAAACGGAGATCATAGGGTCACTGGTTGCTATTGGGATTCGCATAGATGTAGTTTTGTTCTCAAAGTTCAAAGTTTAAAAGGTCAAAGTACATTTATTATCCAAGAATAAAATACCCCATAAAAAAGACCATTGAACACCTAATGTGTAATGAAGAAAAAAAATCTTGCAAACAGTAACCATAAGCAAATAGTGTTTCTGAACTGAAGTCCGCAAGATAGTCCCATAGTTTAGCGCAGAGCTGAGTAAACACTGTGGAGCAGCAATCCGAACCGGCCCCACCTTGCCTCAGGCCCGAAAACCCTGACCTTTTCAATCTGGCCCAGTGCGTAAGTCTCCATCCGAACAATAGGTACTACTATTTGGAAACATCAGACTTTCCTACCTTGATTCAGCTTGTAAACCTCCATCTGAAGGTTGAATTCAGTAGCATCGACAGCCTATGGGGCCTGGACCCTGCAGCTTCGACTTGGTTTCGCCTTGAAGAAAGTAATGGCCTGTAAATGCTGCCAGAGCTGATGTGCATCCAATTCCATCTCTAACATCAATTGGAATTGTTTTCTTCAGTCTTAAGATAGCCTTTCCTAGGTTGCACCTGGATTTCTTCTATAGTTCTACATCATTGGTCTATCCTTCAGCAGACTACAAATCACCTGGTTCATCCGTGGCTTTTGATTATGGTATGTCCTATTTGCTCTGAAAGGCATGCACTCATCCATACAGGTTTGGATGAAGTTGGTGATAACTATGGCCTATTCATTCGGACTTGGAAATGAATCCCTGATTATTGTCCAGTCCACTGACCGAAAACAGTCCTGTAAGCGCTCCTCCACCTCCTTTGACCATATCTTCTTGGTCCTCACTACTGGTGCCTATATGCTGGGAGTAGAAATACAGCCAGGTGATCAGACTTTGCAAAGTTTAGGCATGGGATGGCACAGTAAGTGTTCATGATGGTGGTATAATAGTGGTCAAATGTTTTGACTCCTCTGGTTCCCCAGGTGATATGTTGGTGGTAATTCAGTACGTTGGTGCTTAGAGACTTCTTCAAGCTGGCCTGGTTGAAATCTTCTGCAATGATAGGGGAGGGCATCAGGTGGGCAGATTCGTGCCTGTGATTACATTGTTCAGCTCTTCTAGAGACTGTCTGACGTTGGCTTGAGATGGAACGTACACCACTACCAGGATAATGGTGGAAAACTCCCTCAGCAAATAAAATGGGCGACATTTAACTGCTTGATGTCATGAGCAAGACTGTGACAGAGCTGCCACATTTGTGCTTCACGATGAGTTAATCATAAAGCATACTCCACCTTCTCTACCTTTAAGAGTCTCAGCTGTCCTATCTTACTTGGGTAGCATTAATGATCCAGTCTCCACTTCTTTCCAGGGCAGAGAATTCCTGACATCCACCACCCTCTGCTTGAAAAAGTTCTCATGCAACTCACTTCTGAATGGAGGTATCACTCAGACTAGTCCCCCTACCTTCAGGGACATCTTCAAATGGTGGTGCCTCAGTAAAAAAGGCAGCATCCATCATGAAGCAGCCTCACCACCCAAAATGTATGCCCCCTTTCGATTGCAGCCATCAGTGAGGAGGAACACAGACAAAATGCTGGAGAAACTTAACAGGTCAGGCAGCATCGATGGAAAGGAATAAAGACTCAATGACTGGGCCAAGACATTTCAAAATGTTGACTCCTTCTCTCCATAGATGCTGCCTGACCTGCTGAGTTCCTCCAGCATTTTTCTGTATGTTACTTTAGATTTCCAGCATCTGAAAATGCACACTCAACTTTTTAAGAACAGATTATTGCTCTCTACCATCAGATTTATGAATGGTCCATGGACCCTTGGACACTATTTCTATTATTTGTTCTCTTTTAGTACCAGTTATTTATTTTTGTATATTCTTTATTGCAATTTATAACATATTTTTGTGTATTACATTGTGCTACAGCCATAAAACAACTAACTTCTTGGCATATGACAGAGACAATGAATCTGATTCTGACGAGATTGCAGGTACTGGAATCTGAAGCAACGAACAATCTGCAAGTGGATCTCAGCAGGTTAAGCAGCCTCTGTGGGTGCTGAAGAAATTACCGAGATTTGAGCTAGAACTCTGCATTGACATCATCATCTGCACGCTGTAGTAGTGTTAAGGAAAAGCTTGGCTCTCTTAACACTGCTATACACTCTGCAAGAAGAGCTGATTTTTCCAAGATTATTACAGAAAATTGTGCCGACTCAAGAAATTGTTTTCAACTGTAAACCAACTATTGAACCCTGCTCCAATCTATAATGTCCTCAGTCAAGCATCTACCACAAAATGTGAGGAATTCACAGTATTTTTATAAACAAAATTACTACCATTCTGGAAAATATAGCTACAGATACTGGTAAACTCTCGTAAAATGTGGCACTATGTCAAAATTTACAAGCATTTCTGTTTCAGAACTCTATAAGATTCTAACAAAGAGTTAACTGTCTACTTGCTACTTTGACCCTGCCCTTAACACACTTTTAAGGACTCTTTTGATAGTGTTTTAAATTCTGTTTGGAAAATTATTAACACTTCCCTTAAAACTGGAGTTTTTCCAGATGGCTTCAAAACTGCAGCTGTCAAACCATTATGTAAAAAGCTAAACTTTGATAATGAGGTACCAGCTAACCACAGGCCTCTATCAAATTTCCCTGCCCGGGCAGGTTCTTGAGAAAGTCAGCTTCAACTATCTCAACAACTTTCTGAATGAGAACAATATCCTAGAAAAGTCCCAGTCAAATTTTAGAGCAAACCACAGGGCGGAGACAGATCTTAACAAAATTGTCAGCAACCTTAGGTTCTGCACTGATGCCAGCAGAGTCCCAGTTCCAATTCTTCTAGATCTAGGTGCTGTTTTTGACACAATTGACCACAACATATTCTTAGATCACCTTGAGGACTCAGATGGTCTGTCTGGTAGCACTTTTAATTGGTTTTGATCATAGAGAGAAAAAGAATTTTCTGTCTTGGAGACCAATTTCCTAAGAGATACAATATACATTTTAGTTTTGCTTAGGGAAGCTGCCTCAGACCCCTACTCTTCTCCTTATACATGCTCCCCTTAGGAGACATCATTAGAGAGCATAAACTTGATTTCCACGTTTATGCGGATGACACACAATTGTATATGTTGGTTGAGAGGATCATGGGACGGGAAGCCTAGGGAGAAAGAAAGGGGGAGGGGAGCCCAGAGGAAGGAGAGCAGGCAAGTGCAAGTAGTTATAGTGAGAGGGACAGAGGGGGGAAAAAGAGAGAGAAAAAAAGGGGAAAAATTAATAAATAAATAAGGGATGGGGTACGAAGGGAAGGAAGGGCATTAATGGAAGTTAGAGAAATCAATGTCATTAATGGAAGTTAGAGAATTTATTTATTATTTTTTTCCATTTTTCTCTCTCTTTTTTTTCTCCTTCGGTCCCTCTCACTATAACTCCTTGCCTGCTCTCCATCCTCTGGGCTCCCCTCCCCCTTTCTTTCTCCCTAGGCTTCCCATCCCATGATCCTCTCCCTTCTCCAGCTTTGTATCCCTTTTGCCAATCAACTTTCCAGCTCTTAGCTCCATGCCTCCCCCTCCTGTCTTCTCCTGTCATTTCAGATCTCCCCCTCCCCCTCCCACTTTCAAATCTCTTACTATCTCTTCTTTCAGTTAGCCCTGACGAAGGGTCTCGGCCCGAAACATCGACTGTACCTCTTCCTAGAGATGCTGCCTGGCCGGCTGCGTTCACCAACTTCTTTATAAACTTGGGAACATGGTTCCCCTCATAAAATCAGAACTAACTGGACTGGGTGATATCCTTGATTCAGATTTGAATTTTAAATCCTACATAAAGAAACTGAGCAGAGCAGCAAAGGTACATTTGTTTCTGTCATGTAATGATGCTGAATATTTAATTCATGCCTTTGTATTGAATAGACTAGATAACTGCAATGCACTTTCATTGGCCCTCCAAAAAAATCTAATGACTGACTTCAATTCATTTAGAATGCTGCTGCTAGACCTTCAACAAAAAACCAGGATGAGAGAACATATCACTCCCATGCATTGCCTTCCTGTATCTTTTGGAATTGATTTTAAAGTTCTTTTACTTGTTTTTAAAGCTCTTAATGGTTTGTGACCCGAGTTCATCACAGAATCACTTTTGTTTTAAAATTCTTCTCGAGCTCTCAAGTCATCTTCACCAGTCTTTTAAATGTAAACAATCTTCCTCAGAAGATCATTGGCAGGTCAGCTTTTTTGAACTACACCCTGAAACTGTAGAATTCAATACCTAAAACTGTAAGGGATGCAGACTCAGTCGACGTCTTTAAAGCCAGCTCAAACCCTGTTTACTTAACCTTGCCTTTAACTAACACCTTTTTGTCTTTTACTTCCAAGTTTATTTTTATTTTTAATTTTGTTTTCACATTTGTACTTTTATCCCATTTGAAAGTATTTTGAACTACGTCATCTGTATGAAAAGTGCTCTATAAATAAAGTTATAGGCATTGTAAAAATTATAGAACTTTTTATCTCAATACAAGCTGGTAAAAACTGAGGTGCTGGCATAGCCAAGCACACTCATTTCTCAATTGCCAGGAACTTAGTGTTGTAACTTTCTGGATTTACATAGATATCACTATGTAGCGCCCTAATTGTTTAATGCTATTGTGTAGTGCCTTTGGGATGGCACCAGTTGTAAATATTACTATTGGGACAATGTATGCCTTCTTCATGTTCCAAACTCTTTCAATTTACTCTTTTAATTTAGCATATTTCTGATGTTTTTCAGTTATTGGTTTCTGTATGTGTATTTGGAAAGGCTATATCTATTAAATAAGTTGTCCTTGCTTGTTTTTCCTGTATTACTATATCTAGATAGTTGTTATGGATTGTCCTATAATAACTGATTGGTTATAATATAATTTGTGGTATTCTGACTCTAAAACTGGATCAGGTTTGTATGTACAGTGAGATATGATTTATTTTATGGGTTTGTATTTTAAAGTAAGATTTTGGTGATTGACGATTACCACTTGGTTGTGCCTGTGTAAGTAATCAGATTGAGTTAAACTGCTACAGGTTCCTGTAATGTGTTGGATTGTTTCTGTTTTTTCTTGGCATTTTCTACATTTACCATCTTGAATCTGTTGTATTACGTATTCTTGATCATTTTTGTGTTAACTACCTGAAGCTGAATTGCCACAAGGAACCCTTCTGTTTCTGGGAAGAGGTCTCCAGCTCTGAGATAGGCATTTGATTCTTCCCTGTCACATCTAATCTGCTCAGATTGTGGGGATGTCTTCCATGGAGGTTCATGCTCTTCCATTGTTTAACTTTTTCTTTCAATAGTGATAATTTCTTCATTTTTCTGCATTGTGCTCTCATTTAAGTTTAGTGGTGTGTACTTCTTACCAGAATTGCATATACTCGAGTGGAGTGCTGATTTCTGTTTTTGTTGAAAAAAATATCCTTAGAAATTGCATCTGACTGTTGTGTAGACTTTTAATGTCTGTTATTCTTCTTCTCCCTTCTGTCCTAGATAGTGTTTTCTGAAATATGTCATTTCGGTTCTTATTTTTCTTTGTAAATTTTCCAGATTGGTTTCAGACTGAGATACAGAATCATGCCAGAAGAATACGTTTATATGGGTATAGCAAAGTGTTTATTGCTTTTGTTATACTGTTACTGCTGAGCTCTTGAGATTTTCTTAATCCTTGAAGTAAGTTCTGTCAAAAGGTTTTCCTTCATTTCACTATGATCTATTTTTTCTTTCCTTGTTGATATCACAGATAGTTATATGTTTTATATTCATCCATCTATTGTATTGTATCCTGCTGCTCTGTGTTCTATTCTACTAGCTCTTTCTTTATGGTTAACGTTCTGCACTTATCTGGTCCAAAGTTCATATTTATATCATATGAAAATAGTCCTACTATTTTGATTAATTGCTTTAGGTTTACTCATGAAGGAGCATAAAATTTCAAATCATCCATGTATGAAAGGTGTGGTAAGGTTTGGCTCATTTTGTTGTTTCTGATTTGATGCCCAATTTTCATTCGATTTGGTAAATTAGAGAGCGGACTTAAAGTTAGACAGAACAATGGAGGACTTAGAGAGTTGCCTTGGAAAATGTCTCAGTTTATTTTTGTAACTGTGGTTGTTTATTTTTGGTTGTTAATAGATAAGGTGATTATAATATGCCAATGCTTCTTCAGATGTGGAAGGAATTTCACAAGTATTGGGTGTAGTTTCTACTAACCATGAGTGTGGGACAGAGTCAAGTGCCTTTTGGTAGTCAATATAGCAACATGAAAAATTTCTGCTTTTCCACCGGGCTTGATTTAGAATTACAGAATCCATTATCAGTTGATCTTTATGTAACACCCTGGGAAAGATTTCACTGCTAACGTAATGGTCTTTCTGGAGAAGCAGTGATTGGGGTATGGTTATAGATAATGGGTTCTTTGGAATGTGAGCTGGGTCCCTTGTTCAGCGGAAGACGAAGAAAGAAGACTCTGGAGAGAACCAGTCGTGGGATTTGACCTGGTGGTTAACCGTGATTCGATGGAGCAAGGTGCCGAGATCAACTGAGGATTGGTGAATATGAATTTTGGGAAGAGTTGAGCTCCAACTTACAACCATACCACAATTACAGCTTGGAAACAGGCCATCTCGGCCCTTCTAGTCCGTGCCGAACGCTTACTCTCACCTAGTCCCACTGACCTGCACACAGCCCATAACCCTCCATTTCTTTCCTGTCCATATAGCTATCCAATTTTACTTTAAATGACAACATCAAACTTGCCTCTACCACTTCTGCTGGAAGCTCGTTCCACACAGCTACCACTCTCTGAGTAAAGAAGTTCCCCCTCATATCACCCCTAAACTTTTGCCCCCTAACTCTCAACTCATGTCCTCTTGTTTGAATCTCCCCTACTCTCAATGGAAAAAGCCTATCCACGTCAACTCTATCTATCCCCCTCATAATTTTAAATACCTCTATCAAGTCCACCTTCAACCTTCTATGCGCCAAAGAATAAAGACCTAACTTGTTCAACCTTTCTCTGTAACTTGAGTGCTGAAACCCAAGTAACATTCTAGTAAACCTTCCCTGTACTCTCTCAATTTTGTTGACATCTTTCCTATAATTCGGTGACCAGAACTGTACACAATACTCCAAATTTGGCCTTACCAGTGCCTTGTATAATTTTAACATTACATCCCAACTCCTATACTCAATGCTCTGATTTATAAAGGCCAGCATACCAAAAGCTTTCTTCACCACCCTATCTACATGAGATTCCACCTTCAGGGAACTATGCACCATTATTCCTAGATCCCTCTGTTCTACTGCATTCTTCAATGCTCTACCATTTACCATGTATGTCCTATTTTGATTACTCCTACCAAAATGTAGCACCTCACATTTATCAGCATTAAACTCCATCTGCCATCTTTCAGCCCACTCTTCTAACTGTCCTAAATCTCTCTGCAAGCTTTGAAAACCTACTTCATTATCCACAACGCCACCTATCTTAGTATCATCTGCATACTTACTAATCCAATTTACCACCCCATCATCCAGATCATTAATATATATGACAAACAACACTGGACCCAGTGCAGATCCCTGAGGCACACTACTAGTCACCGGCCTCCAATCTGAAAAACAGTTATCCACCACTACTCTCTGGTATCTCCCATCCAGCCACTGCTGAATCTATTTTACTACTTCAATATTAATACCTAACAATTGAAACTTCCTAACTAACCTTCCGTGTGGAACCTTGTCAAAGGCCTTACTGAAGTCCATAAAGACAACATCCACCTGTGCACATTTGACTGTTTAATTAAAATGGGCCCATTTTGTTTTTTTTTCTTTCTTTTCTTTACTAACCATTTAGTATAAATATAATTCCCTTAATTGCATGCACTTTGCTGTCTGTTATTTCTTGGCACTGAGTTGTAGCAGGGTAGCAAATTACGCGGCATCCACAAAAACCAGGGTGGGAGGGTTTGAGGTGGGACAGCTGTCGGAATCTCACAGGTTCAGTGGGACAGGAGTGTGTATTGCAGCCAAAGAAAACAGTGGGGTTTTATTTATATCCTTTGATTCCCTTACATCATATTTTCTGCCCTTCTGTAAGTATATTGTGGTGGTGAGTGTTGATTAGTTGTGAGATACACGATGTTACAATTTTGTATATAGTTTGTAAACAAGTAATAGGGCAACATTGTGATGGATCTTTTGTGATTCTGCCTTTAGGTAAAAAATATAATTTGCCTTCTGTTTAAAATTCAGGCACTCTTTCAGAACTTTTAGGAAAATTGTTGATATGCATTAATAGGTATGGATGAAAGCAAGTAATTATTTTACACCGATGATTATGAATAATATCACTTCCAGTATTTTTCCTGTTGTGGATATTTTGATAACTTCGTTCAGCACATCCATTGCAACTTCAGGGATCTACATTTCTTCAATGCGTGTGCATTCTTTTTCTTCCCTAAACCAGCTTGCTTCTTGATTGTGCATCACCCTATTTGACCTGATATTAGACCAAAAGTCTATTATCTCTGTGTTTGTTGGTAATTCTATGTTGGGGCTTGTGGCACATGGGTGCATTAAATTTAATTTCAATGTCTTATATAAACCTTGTTCATTGTTTTTGAACTGATAATTCTGTTTTCTTTGCCTGGTGCATTTCATGTGTGCCTATTTAGTCTGGCTTTGTATGCAACAAATTATTGCTTTAGTTTATCTATAAACTCGATTGTGTTGTTGTTAGGCTGATCATATCTTGTATAGAGCTTATATTTCCTTAATATTTCCTTAGCTTTTCTCTTAACTTTCTTGCTTGTGTTATCCTTTTTATGCTCCTTTAGGTGGGCTATTTCTGCTCTTAACATTTCAGTTTTGTTTTTTAATCTCTTTTGCCATTTCGATGTTCTCATTTCATTATTCAGTTTTGAGTTTCTATTTATGAGTGATTTTGTTTTGAAGTCATTGCACTGCACTTCCATTAATACTGGACAGTATGTTATTGTGTGTAGTTCTTCAAATGTTTCAAGTTTTCCTAAACATTGTGTTACTATCATATTGTGGAGAGCATTAACAATTGTTGCACATTTTAATGCTGTATTTTGTTTTGATATGTAGGGTCTTTTTGTTGGGTCAATGCCTATATATTCTGCTAGTGTGGTTTTAAATATTAGGATAATTTTGTCTTTAAGCTTAACTTCATCAGCTTTCTGCAGAGGCTCTGGAACTGTGCTGTTTCTGTTAATGTCCAACTGTAAAACAGTTGAAATAATGTATCTTCATGATGATGTATTTTGTCTTCATCAGTGCTTCAGTGGGCTGCATCTTCATTATTTTCTTGTGTAGTATTGTCATGGTCTTTAGGTTGGATTATTTCTAGCTCTTGTGCAACTTCATGTTTTCGTTGGCTTAACATGTCTATAGGGATTATGTTTTTTTTTAATCTCACTCTACGTCGATCTGCTATTCATTGAGATTTAACTTGCATGGAGGAACATAACGCTATAAACTGTTGATGAAGTTTGTACCTGTATCCTGTCATATCAGTCTCAAGTTCCGTTACTCGGTAGTATACACACATTATAAATTTGTTTACTTCTAATGACCATTTCATGTGTGTCTTTCTTCTCTTAACTGCATGGGTGGTTCAGTTATTATTATTATTATTATTATTATTATTATTATCATCATCCAAAAGCCTGTTCCTTTGCAATACTGATCTATGTTTTATAAAACATTCTAGGACATCTTCTTCCAAATAGAAGATTATTTTGGAGCCTTTATGGCTCTGACAATTCAAAAATCCACTGACTCCATCATAAAACTTCAGAACAAAAGGTGAAAGGTTTAAGCAGAACAAGGTTTTCACACAACGGCTTGTGAGCATCTCGGGAGGAAATGGCAGAAATAATTATGATATTCAAAAGACATTTGGATGGGTACATGGATAGGAAAGGTTTAGAGCAGGGGTTCCCAACCTTTTTTGTGCCATGGACCTTTAGCTTTAACCAAGGGGTTTGTGGACCCCCGGTTGGGAACCCCTGGTTTAGACAGTTATGGGCCAAATGCAGGCAAGTGGGACTAAATCAGATAGCACCCTGATCAGCATGGATTTGGACCAACAAAAATCTGTCCCAATGTTGTATGTCTCTGACCTTCTGAGGCTTTTCTGCTGAATTTGAAAGAAGGCTATGTGGAGTGGTAAAGCAAGTGAAAATGATTGTGTAAATTCAGCCATCAGTAAAGTATGGTGGCCACATTTCCATACGTAACTGGGGTTGATTTTATGTGCATAACTGATATGTAATCGTCACTCACTTATCAGATTTCCGTGCCTTTATAGAGAGAAGCTCCTGTAGTTTCTGTAGTGTTTGCTCTTGAAGCAGACTCCATTCTGAGCAAACAGACTTTGTTGCATAATTCAGCTGCTTGCAACAGGTTTGACTCTCTGTCTGAACTCCAACTCATTGGCTAATAGACTCATGTCAATGAATATTTTGTTGAAAGAACCAACCAGCTTGACCAGTTCATTGCTCCCTACCTTTGCAAATTCCCTTGCCAGAGCTCTGGCCAGTTCCCTTTTGAAAACGTCCAGTTGTGGAGTCCCATGGAACACAAGGGAGTATAATTTTCAGTTGATTGGAGCAAAATATAAGGAGATTCAGAGGTCCATTTTTTAAACACAGAAGGATGTAGGGGTGTGTAACGCACTGCCTGGGGTCAAGGTAGAGGCAGACACATTATGGACATTTAGGAGACACAGGCACATGGATGAAAAACGAACGGAGGCTAATGTGGGAGGGAAGTGTTAGATTTTAGCTTAAGTTGAATGGTCAACATAACATAGTGGGCCAAAGGGCCTGTACTGTGAGGTACTGTTCCATGTTCTAGAACAGGCATAGGCCCTTTAACCCATCAATTTCATGTTGACCATAATGTACCATACTTGTACCAATTCCAGTTATGAACATTTGAATCAGAGTATTCTATGCCTTGGCCATTCAAGGTATGAATGCTCTGTGAATACCTCCTTCCATTACCCAGCAAGCTGTGTGATCCAGAATTCAAACATTGTCTGTTTAAAAAGACTTGTCCCCAGATCTCCTTTAAGTACCTCCCCACTTATCCTAAACTTAAGAGGCCATAATACCACAAGACATAGAAACAGAACTAGGCCATTTGGCCGTTCCTTTTGATGGGCTGAATGGCCTGATTCTGCTCCTATGTTTTAGGATCTTAAACTTAGTGGACAGCTGAATTAACAGTATGCATGCTGAAGCTACACATAAGACTTTCCTCTCTGAAGGACATTGAGAGAGCAGATCTTCACCAGAAGCTGTTCTCCTGTTGATATCTAAGTAGCTGGAATTCCAGCAGTTTGTTCTACTCTATTGTTTTGATGTAGTTCTTGCTGTTTTAATCCTCAATGAACAATCTGCAGGCACACCACCTCATCAGCTTTCTCCACGTCAAAGGCACATTTACTGGCTGAGTTGATGATTCCAAACTGAATTTATCAAGTATTTCAAATCAATGACACATTAAGCTCAACTTCTTGTAACAAGCCATTCACACATAGCACTCATGAATCAGAAATATTTTCAAAACCTTTGCAAATTCTAGCTTCACCATAATTTATTGATTGTTAGCTTATCCTCACCATTGGTCTCCCTGAAGTTCAGAGAGAAGGTACAAAATATTAGTCAGCTCTAAACATGGCAATTGTCCATAATCCATGAGCTACAGGGTGTTGGTTACAAAGAAGCGTTGTTACCATTTTCTGATGTCATCAAAGTTGATCAACTGACCTGGACATACAGTCAGATAAGAATATCTTGAAGCCAAGGTTCAATATTCCTTTCATAAAGAGACTGCATGAATAAAACTTGTTTTGAAGAATTGCTCTCATTATTCAGGAATTCTTTTCTCGTTGCCAAATAGCAGGCAAGTGTTCCTTTGAACTTGGAGATTCAATGGTGAAGCTGAAAGGTACATCATAGAGGTCATAACCTCAAAATATCCTGTGAAATTAAGCCATTTTAAGTCATACGTTTTATTCTGTTTCTTTTATCTTTTTGCACCATGTTTACAGCATGCATCCAGATGGTGTGAAAACAAAAGCTTTTCATTATATCTAGGTACATGTGACAACGATCTAATTACCAATTACTAATTACTTTAGAGCATATAAATTCTGGCCCAGCCCTTTTCTCTTTGGATATTTATCTTCTTTGAGCATGATTGCTAAAGGCTTTTTTTTTGGGTGAGTGATCACGCTCCTTGGTCATTTTCTTTAAACTGTCATGAATTCATGAATTTTTCAGTGTTGGAACCAATTAATTTGCCCATCACTTTGATGTTTTGCAAATGTCAGTACCTCAAAGTATTTGAAGCAACCACGGTACATTTATGACTGTAAGCTCTTGACCCATTCGTTCCTCCATCTGCCACGTAGGCTCTTAGTAGAAGGTTCAAAAACTGAGCAACATCATTTAAAAGTGTTTGGCAAAATAATCAGAAATAACATGGAGTAAAACTGAATGTTTGGAATCTGGGCTGGTGATGGGAATGGATTCAATTTTAGCATCTGAAAGGGAGCTGGATAGGTGCTGTATCTAAATGAAGCCAATTTGTAGAGCATTTCAATGGGAAAGGACAGGAGAAAAACAAGGTAGAATCCTCTTGCAGAGTCAGTGTGGACTTCGTAAGACAAAATGATTTCTTTCCATGCTCTAGCCATTGCTTGTCTGACAAAGTGACCAGCACAAAAAGGAAACAATGCTTTGGTTTTGCTGTGTTCCAGACAGCCACCTCCATGATGCTGTGTCTAGTTACTTGGTTACAACTAAAGGTGACATGCTTAACTTGATTTTGTTAATGTCGCTATGAGTTGTTCCTAGCACTGTAGGTGGCAGCTAAAGCAGTTTCTTATTATCATCTGTTTGTGATTTGACATGAAAATACTTCAGAATTGTCAATTAATTTTCTAAGATTATTGATGTTATCAAAGTTGTTTTGTTCTAATGATGGTGTTAAAATAGGCGACTTATCCTAAGATCTAAAGTTAGAATCCTAAGATCTAAAGTTATCATTAATTTTTAACTGTCCTGAGAAGGTCATGGGGATCTGTTGGAAACTGATTGATTAGAATCTGTTTGGTCCACTGACTTTGATCATTATGGTTATGATAGCACTCTACGAACATATTCAAGTCATCGAGTTGTCAGGCCATTTGACCCACCATGTATATACTGACATTTTCCCCTATTGACACAAATCCCACTTACCTGTATGACCTCCATACCCATTTAGGCCTTGTCTATCTACGTTCCTGACTAAACGTCTCTTAAACATAATGATTGTATCTGACTTACCTTCTTTGACTGTGAGCTCTACATATCAACCTCGCTCATAAAAACATCACCTCAAATTGCCTTTAAGATCACTTTAAACCAACGTTCTCTTGATTTCTGTATCTCTACCATAGAGAAAAGATTCTGACTATCTAACCCATTTATGCCTCTTCTAAATTTATATACCTCTATTACCCTCCTTCAGTTCAGGCAAACAACAATCTCGGCCTATTCAATGGCTCCCAATAACTAAAGCCTTCAATTCAGACAGCATACAGATGAATCTTCTCTGCATTCTCTCCAGTACATACACATCCTTCCTATAGTGTGGTGACCAGAAGTGCTTATCACACTCCAGATGCAGTCTAACTAGTAGTTTATACATTTGAGCCAAGACCTCAATGGTGGAGCTGGTGAAAGATGATGATACACCACAACTGCAGAGACCCACCAATAGGTAACCCCTTTGGAGAACATCATACTTGACTTGAGTAATCACACTACTCTTTGAGGGCCTCCGTTGGTCGAGGTCAAGCATGGATATTGCGTTCCATCTGTCTAATGATATGCAAACCAATACACTAGCCAGGGCAGTATGCTATGTAGCCCATGCAGCAGGCTCCCTCATCGCCATGCGGCTGATGAATCCAAAGGAACGGCAGAGACTGTTACAGTTTGGTTCCAGCGACGTCACAGATGTTGCCAGTCAGCGTTGCACTCAATGTCAGACTGCCTTAGGGACTCAGCTGCAGATTTTGCCTTGAGGATTACCCCCAGATCCTTCTCTGTGAGCGGGTATAGCCGCAAGGGAGCAGAACTTCGAGATCAGAGTTTTCCTTCTCCGAGGTGAGCTGCTAACCCCAGATGTGAACCCCATCAACCTAAAGCGACTGGTTTCAAGGCACCAGTTACCCGTCTTTTCCCCATCTCCAAGAATTAGAAAAGTTTCAGCCAGGCTTATTAACTAAGCCGCACATGAAGGCCAGGAGCTGGACTTAGTTGTCAGATGCTATTTGAGATGTGTGTCATTGGGAGCATTTAATAGGTTGTGGCAGCTTATCCCCACAATCATTCCTGGCTATAACAACCTTAAGGAACCATGAATTGGTACTAATACTACTACAGTTACAACATAACATCCTGGCTTTTACAGTATATTTCTATCTTTATCTGCTTGATAATATGGTCATTAATTATCCTTTGGTTGTTTATCGTGCTTTAATTAACTGAGTGGCCTTGGTTTCCACAAGCTCAGTCTATTACCTTCTGATATCACCCCTTTTAACTGCTGGCAAGGATTACAATCAATAATACTGCACATACTGGGCTGTCTGCCTTTGGTTCAGCATCTCAACTGATTGAATGGATCTCAAGCACCTTTCACTCTAAACAGTGGTCAGCAACTTTTACCAAACTTCTTTTTTTGAAGATTGTTAGGAAACAATAAATAAGGTTTTATATAGACTATTAGCTTGGTCACCATCAAACTGCTTTACACTAATTTTACTTATTTATGTAGCTTATATCACTAGCTGCCAAACTGCTGGAGGAACTCAGCAGGACAGGCAGCATCTGTAGAGGGAAGAAGACCGGATATTTTGGGTTGAGACCCTTCATCTAGACTGTCTACATTAGACCGTAGCATAATGGTTAGCACAACACTTTACAAAGATCGGTGTTCGACTCCCTCTGCTGCTTGTAAGGAGTTGGTATGTTCTCCATGTCACCAGATGGGTTTCCTCGAGGTGGTCTGGTTTCCTCCCACATTCTAAAGATGGCTGGGTTAAGGTTAGCGAGTCATAGGCATGCTAGACTGGTGCCTGAAGTGTGGTATCACTGGCAGACTGCGCCCCCAGCTCAATCCTTGCTAAATTGGTTTGATACAAATGGCGCATCCCATTTTATGTTTCAATGTACGTACATGTGACAAACAAAATTAATCTTTGCCAGGTGATGGGTCTTAGACTGAAACATTCATCATCCATTTTGTCCCCCCACAGATACAGCCTGACCCTCTGAGTTCCTCCAGCCGTTTGTTTTTTTGGTTCAAGATTCCAAAGTCTGTAGTATCTTGTGCCCCATTTGTTGTCAATGGCTAGGCTGAGATTTGAACTTCTATCTCTACTTCAGTGGCTCTGCTTACCATGTACCTGATCTCAAACTTTAATAAACAGACTTCCATAGATGCACAGAGGAAAGTATCCTGACGGGTTGCATCATGGCCGGGTATGGAAGTGCCATTGCCCAAGAATGGAAAAAGGGTGGTGAGTACAGCCCTGATCATCACAGGAAAAGCCCTTCCCAACATTGAGGACGTCTTCAAGGTACATTGCCACAGTAAAGCAGCATCCATTATCAGGGATCCTGCCCACCCCCACCATCCAGGCCATGCTCGCTTCTCGCTGCCAGCATCAGGAAGGAGCCTTAGAACCCACATCACCAAGTTCAGGAACAGCTATTATGCTTCAACAATCAGGCTCCTGAACCAGCATGGATAACTTCATTCACATTTACACTGGCCTGATCCATAATGCTTGAACTCACTTTCAAGGACTGTACAACTCACGTTCTCAGTATTATTTATGTATTCATTTATTATATTTTTACAGGTTCCCTTCTTTTGCACATTTGTTGTTTGACAGTCCTTGTTTGTGTGTAGTTTTTTTCATTGATTCAATTGTATTTTTGTTCTACTGGGAATGCCTGCAAGAAAATGAATCTTAGGGTAGGATATTCAAAAATCTGAGGCGAAAAGGGACTTGAGAAACCTTATGTAGGATTCCCTAAAGGTTAAATTGCAGTTTGAGTTGGTGGTGAGGAAGGTAAATGCAATGTTAGCATTCATTTCAAGAGGATTAGAATATAATAGGATGTAATATTGAGGCTTAATAAAGCACTGTTGAGCCCTCATTTGGAATATTGAGAGTAGTTAATGCCCCTTATCTAAGAAAGGATGTGTTGACATTGGAGAGGGTTCAAAGGACGTTCACAAAAATGATTTTGGGATTGAAAGGCTTGGCATATGGGGAGCGTTTGATGACCCTGGGCTTGTACTCGCTGGAATTCAGAAGAATAAGGGGTGACCTCATTGAAATCTATTGAATGTTGAAGGGCCTTGATAGAGTGGATGTGAAAAGGGTGTTTCCTATGGTGGAAGAGTCTAAGACTAGAGGACATAGCCTCAGAATAGAGCAGTGTCCTTAGTAAATGGAGATGAGGAGGAGTTTCTTTAGCTCGAGAATGGTGAATCTGTGGAATTCGTTGCTATAGGGGGCTGTGGAAACCAAGTCACTGGGTATATTTAAGGCAGAGGTTAGAGGTTCTTGATTAGTCTGGGCATGAAAGGATACAGGGAGAAGGCAGTAGATTGGGGCTGGAAGAGAAAATGGATCAGCCATTATAAAGTAGTGGAGCAATCTTAATGAGCCAAATGGCCTAATTCTGCTCCACTATCTTATGGTTTTATGGTCTTATATGGTGACATATACGTACTTTGATACTAAATTTACCTTGAACTTTGACATAGTAATGTGACCACCGTGATACTGTTATTTGCAAGAAGGTCCTGCAATGAAATGATGCCAAATAACTTGTTGATGCTGGTTGACATGTTGCAGATAAGTCTCATGTTCTTTCTTGAACAAGCACCACAGGATGTGCTAAAGTCTTCTGAGAAATAAACATCAAAGTCAAAATAAATTTATTATCAAAATTCAAAGATGTTACCATATACAACCTTGAGATTCATTTTCTTGCATACATTTACAGAAAAATAAAGAAATACAATAGAATTTATGAAATCTATATATAAACAACCAATGTACTAGAGAAGACAAAGTGTGAAACTGTAAAAAAGTTCCAAGAACATGATCCCATTGTATAATCAGATTGAGGTGAGTGAAGTTCAAGGCCCTGATGGCTGTAAGGTAACAACTGTTCCTGAACCTGCTAGATGAGGGACTTAAGGCTCCTACTGCTGCACTAGCAGTGTGGAGGATCAAGGAGACCGTAGGGTCCATGTCCACAGATCCCTCTACGGTGCCTCACAAGTTGATAGAGTAGTTAAGAATCCATATGGCCTTTATTAATTGGGGAATTAAGTTCAAGAGCTGCGATGTAATGTCCACAATTTTATAAAACATTGGTTAGACCAGACTAGAAATATTGTGTTTAGTTCTGGTAATCTCATTTTCAAAAGAATGTGGAAGCTTTAGAGAGGGCGCAGAGGAGATTTAACGGGATGCTGCCTGGATTAGAGAGCATGCTCTGTGATGATAGGTTGAGCAAGCTAGGGCTTTTCCCCTTGGAGCAAAGGCGGATAAGAGGTAACCAGATAGAAGTGTACAAGATGACAAGAGTCATAGATCAAGTGGATAGCCAACACCTTTTTCTTAGGGTGGCAATAACTAATATCAGGGGCCTTAATTTTAAGGTGGCTGGAACAAAGTATAGAGGGGAAGTCAGAGATTATTTATTTATTTATTTTACATGGGGAGTAGTGTGTGTATGGAACACACTGCCAGGGTGGTGCTAGAGGCAGACACATTAGGGACATTTAAGAGGCTCTTAGATAGGCACATGGATGAAAGAAAGATAGACTATGGGGGGGTGAAGCATTAGATTGATCTCAGAATAGGTTAAAAGGTCAGCATAACATTATAGGCTGAATACATTATAGACTGTATTGGGCTCTACTGGTCTAAGTTCTATGCTGTATGTATTTTGGTACATATGACAATAATAAACCAATTCTACTTCAATGGTTACAGCACAAAACGAGGCCACTCGTCTCATTAAGACTGCACCCTGGTACGAGCCAAATCGCGGCAACGGTGTCCAGGCCCTGGAGCGTATCGAAGCGACTGAACCCAATGTTTGGATGACAATTTAGATTGGAAAGGTTAGGGTGTTGGGACCCAAGGCGAGGGGTGGCCCGGTTCGGCCCACTGTTCTGTTCTGCAACGCTTACTCGTTTCCGTGCTGAACGAAGGAACTGCGGGAAAACTTCTTGTGAACTTCAGTTCAGAACGCTATCTGCTTGGGTTTATTGTTTGCCACTCTCAGCACATTGGGTGTTTGACAGACTTTTACATTTTTGGGGGGAGTTTCTCTGCTTTGTGTCTGTCAGGAGACAAATCTTAAGATTGTATAATGTGTTCATTATAATGTATTCATACTTTGATAATAAATGTACTTTGAACTTTAATCAAGTTTCTTTCAAAACACGCACACATTCTACCCTCTGGCCCCTTCTTCAACACCGTGCATTTTTTTCCCACTTCATTACATTATCCAATTTCTTCTTGAAGACCACAATATAATCTGCTTCCATCACATCTGCAGGTCATGCATGCCAGCTTCTAAACACATGCTGCGTGTAAGGTTTATTCTAATGTCACTCTCAATTTTCTTCTCTTTCAGTTTATAACTGTGACCTCCTATCATCCTTGATCCCTCAACTAATGGGAAAACTTTGTTCAAGGAAATCAGGAAAGCATTTTCCTTTGTGTACATGCAGCTTTATTAGCTATTGAGATTTCTTTATCCTAAGAAGCAGATTCAGGGAAAAGAACATCTAGCTGCCTGCAGAGCGCTATTGCAATCAGCAAAGAATAGTTCTTAGAAATGGACACTTACCTGGTGTCGCATCAACTGAATTAATTCTAGAATGGCTCTTCGTCCATCACAAGGTAAACACAATTCACCTTGGAGATTTGGACTTTGCCTCCTTAGTTGGTGGTTGCTAAGAGCTGCTTCATATATCAGTGGAGCCTGCATCTTCCCTCCCAGAAAACAGCACTGCTAAATGGTCAATCACATGACAATTGGACAAGATTCTATCTGCCACATTGCCATTTTGTTTTACTCTCCAGTTTGTGGCCATCTCCCAGTTAACAACCTCATTCAGTGATTTCAGTGACTAAAACTATTGTTTGTTTAGTGCTACCAGGCTTAGATACAGACTTAGATAAATGCATGCAAACAAAAAAAAGAGCCAGTGAGCCCTGCTTCACTATTCTAGAAGACCATGGCGAATTCTTTTTCAATTTTAGAATGACATAGAACATCACCTTCTGCAGTTACCCCTCTGTGACACTGTTTTTTGTCTTGATAACATATATTGAGGTTCCTTCATAAAACATATAACATAGAACAGTACAGCACAGTACAGGGTCTTTTAACCTACTATAAGATCAATTAAATCCTTTCCTCCCACATTGCCTTCTACTTTTTCTTTTATTCATGAGCCTATTTGAGATTCTGTTAAATGCCCCTTTTGTAAGTGCCTCTACCACCACTCCTGACAGGGGGCTTCCATGCACCCCCCACTGTGTAAAAATCACACCTCTAACGTCCCTCCTATATGTTCAGATTTACTTATTTATCACACATACAGTGAAAGGCATCACATTTGTTATCAACCAACACGACCCAAGGATGTGCTGGGGGCAGTTGGCAAACATTCCATATTCCATTGCCAATATAGCACTTCCACAATGTTCAACTTTCCTCCAGTCACCTCAAGATCATCCCATTTCGTATTAGCTATGGCTGGCCGGGAAAAAAAGGTGCCACGTCGTCTAGTTCACCTCTGTCCAGACATCTCTCATCCTCATTTATTCCAAAAAGAAAAGGCCTGGGTTGCTCAACCTATTCTCATAAGACATGTTCTCCAATTTAGGCAAAGTGGATTCCGATTTCCAGCATCTGCAGTCTTTCCTGTGTTCCAAATTTATATAGGTTTGTTTATAAGTCATTGGTCGGACAGCCTTGGAGTATGGTGATCAGTTTTGGGCTCTTTATCTAGGAAAAGACATGCTGGGATTAGAGAGGGTCACAAGAACGATCCTGGCGTTGAGAGAGTTAACATATGACAAGCACCTGTTGGCTCTGGACCTGTACATGCTGGAATTTAGAAGAATAAAGGGGTTCTCATTGAAACTTCAAATATTGACAGGCCTAGATAGAGTGGACATGAAGAGGATGTTTCCGGTAGTTGAGGAATCTAGGTCCAGAGGGAACATCCTCAGAATAGAAAGATGTCCCTTTAGAACAGAGATGAGGAGGAATTTACTTAGCTAGAGGCTGGTGAATCTGTGGAATTTATTGCCACAGACATCTGCAAAGACAAAGTCATTGGGTATATTTAAAGTGGAGGTTGATAGGTTTTTGATTGGGAAGATTGTCAAAAGTTATGGGGGGATGGCAGGAAAATAGGTTTGAGAGTGATAATAAATCAGCCTTGATTGGATGGTGGAGCAGACTCAATGGGCCGAATGACCTATTTCTGCTCTTTTGTCTTATGGTCTATGCTCCGAAAACAGCTGTAGTAATTAACACACATTCCTCCCCCACCCCCGATGTCTAGTATTTTTGCCAATTATCTTCATGAAAGCTTTCCAACTCTGGCAGTGGAAGGGGATTAGTTAACTTCTATGAGGTACATTCCCTTGATCCCAGGAAATTACAACTTAAATATAAATTGCATTTCCTTGACAATCCTGGATGGGGCCGAAGTTCTGGTCAGGAAAGTCTGCAGGCAGCCACAGTTCTTTAAATCACTGCCAAGTGGCAGAATGCCTTTTGGAAATACACTCACATCTCATCCCAATAAGTTCCCTGGTAATGTCATGAGTTATTAAACAAGTGAAGCAAATGTTTATACTGACCCTTTAATGTGGAACATCACAATGCTCTTTGCAAGGGTGTATCTGAATGTGCAGAGGAGTCCAGATTCTTCCTTGTTAATGCTTAGTTAATTGAACTTTCATTGCAAAAAACCATACCCTGGAACAGTTGTCAGTGTCTTATGCATCAGGCAAAACAATAATAACTCTCCTGGCCAAATATTATGGGTCAAACATTCATGTGGCCACTTTATTTGGTACAGGAGTGGAACCCGGTGTGAACTTTTGCTGTTGTAGCCCATTCATTTCCAGTTTCGACGTATTGTGTGCATTCAGAGATTCTCTTCTGCACACCACTGTCGTAACATGTGGTTACTTGAGTTACCGTCACCTTCCTGTCAGCTTGAACCAGTCTGCATTGTCCTGTGACCTCCCTCATTAACAAGGTGTTTTTTTGCCAAAGAATTGCTGCTCCATAGATGCTTTTTTGTTTCTCGCACCATCCTCCGTAAACTGTAGAGATGGATGTGCATGAAAATCTCAGGAGATCAGCGAGGTTTGATCGATGTCAGTGCAAGGCTGATTTAGAAACTTCAGGTACGGGCCGAAACACGGCAGTGGCGTCCAGGCCCAGAGCATATCGATATGAGAGGGCCTGAGTTCTAGTGCAAGGGATGACCCAATGTTTGGATAATCTAAATGCTGGACCAGGTGGATTGAAAAGGCAGAGCTTTGGGATAAGAGGCAAGGGTTGGGTTGGTTCTGTTCACTGCTCCGTGATGTTTATTCAGCTCTACGCTGAACTGAGGCTGAGACAGTGGCTTGCTTCAGCTGCTGTGGGCTCTGTGTACGAGGACTCAATTTTGCTCTGCTTCATTTGCTTCATTTTACAGATTGCACAATTTGTTTTTTTTTCTCTCTCTGCATATTGGGTGTTTTGGTGTCTTTTTAGATGGGTTCTTTTGTTTTTTTTGTTTTCTGGCTGTCTGTAAGGAGATGAATCTCAAGGCTGTATAATGTGTGCATACTTTGATAATAAATATACTTTGAACTGAGATACTCAAACTACTCCATCTGGCACCAACAATCATTCCATGGTCAAAATCACTTAGATCACATTTCTTCTCCATTCTGATATTTGTTTTGAACAGCAAATGAATCTCTGGACCATGTCTGCATGCTTTTATGCATTGAGTTGCTGCCACATGATTGGTTGATTAGATACTTACATTAATGAGCAGGTGCGCAGGTGTACCTAATAAACTGGCCACTAAGTGTTCAAAAGAATGGCCTTCTGTTCAGTGTTTGTTGGTAAGCTGTAACTCACAGAAGGAAGTAGTAACAATACGTAGTGGCTAATTAACCTACTGACCTGCACATCTTTTGGACGTGAGAGGAAAGCAGAACTCCCAGAGGAAATGCATGGAGTCACAGGGAGAACGTGCAAACTCGGAACAGGCGCAGCACCCAAATGTCCGGAGTGAATGAAGCTGTGGAGCATCAGCTCTACTTGCTGTATAGTTGTGTCACAAATTCCTTTGCTGATCAGATTTTCCAAAACCTCATCCACTTCCAGTGTTAAACTGACAGTAATTGCTCGGAAGATTGGAATTCTGTGGCACACGGTCATGGTATAAGCCAACTGAAACAGACGGTTATACACTCTAAGCATAGTACAAATTGCCTGGCAGTTTTCACCCAAACATTTTCTTCTACATCCCACTATTCTTAAATCATGTATTGAAATTCATATTTAAGCATATCAGCCCTGGCATGATGTACAGTATACCCACCCACAGAAGCCTCAATGTAGATAGATGCAAGCCTTCTGTTTCACTGCCTTTGAAAGAAAAATCGACTTACATGGTGGTAGATATTGTACACCTCTATCAAGTTACCTCTCATCATCCTTCGCTCCAAAGAGAAAAGCCCTAGCTCACTTAAACTATCCTCATAAGACATGCTCTCTAATCCAGACAACATCCTGGTGAATCTCCTCCTCACCTTCTCTAAAACTTCTACATTCTTTCTATAATGAGGTGACCAGAACTGAACACAATACTCCATGTGACTAACCAGAGTTTTATAGAGCAACATTACCTTATGGCTCTTGTACTCAATCCCCCAACTAATGAAGGCTAACAAATCATACACCTTCTTAACTGCCCTATCAAATTGCACAGCAACTTTGAGGTATCTATGGACATGAACCCCAAGATCCCTCTGTTCCTTCTCATGGTTAAGGATCCTGCCATTATCCCCTCTGCCTTCAAGTTCGATCTTCCAAAGTGACTCACTTTACATCTTTCCAGATTGAAATCTATCGGTGCTTCTTAGTCCAGCATTGCATCCCATGTAACCTATGACAATCTTCTTCACCATCCACAGCACCACCAAGCTTTGTGTCATCTACAATCTTATGAACCCACTCTTCATCATCCATGTCATTTATAAACATCACAAAAGTAGAGGTCCCAAAACAGATCCCCCATGGAGCACCACTGGTCACGAACCTCCAGACAGAATATGCGCTGTGTACTGACATCCTCTGCCTTCTGTGGGTGAGCCAATTCTGAATCCACACAGCCAAGCCCTGGATCCCATGCCACCTGACTTTTTGAATAAGCCCACCTTTGTCAATGACCTCTGCTCTCCCAGCAACATGTTCCTTTCAAAACAGATTTCCAATGCCCCATGAAAGTTCTTATAAAGGCTAACTCAATCGAAGTGAAGATTTATTTGTCTTGCATACATCAAAGAATGCACCATTTGCCTTAACAACCAAAACATCCGAATGTGTACTGAGGGCAGCCCGCAAATGTTGCCACATATTCCAGCACCAACATAACGTGCACATTGTTCAGCACAACAATACAGAACACAACAAGCAACAAAACAACGACAGTAATAAAACAAGCCCCATCCCTCCCTCCCACTCACTCATACACATAAAAAGTCCTTTAAGCTCAGGATAGACATCCAGCCTCCAGCCTCTAACGGACTTGGACTTGCAAACATGGGGCTTGGGCTTACTCAGTGGACTTGCAGAGATTCACAAGTCCACTAAGGGAGAAGGCATTCAAGTTGGGAGGGAGGGGATGGTGGAGATGGCAGTTCTTGTAAGCACTGGCCACATTCCACTTTTTGAATTTAATAAATTGCTGAATGGACAGTTAATTGCTCTCTGAAGCAATTTAACTTGTCCTTATCTGCAGTTGGACAAAAAAATCTGATACAAAATTTCACATTAATCCAAGAACAAGAATATTTTGGCAAGATGCGTGATGTATTCATCTGGGCTGGTCACTGATGAACTGGGATCTTTCACCATAGCTGCTGAAGTATTTTACTATGTAAGCAGGAAGAACAAAAACTCACAACTCCACAGAGAAAGCAGAAACAGCAGAGTCAGGGAAAGGCCATTCAGTCGTTCTGCAAATTTGTCATTCAATAAGATCTGGTAAATTATTATTGTGGATATTATTATTCTGTACTTTATTAATAGTTATTATTATTATTATTATTATTAACTGAGACCAAAACTAGGCAACATAGCTACAGGATTCAGGGGAATAGACTGAGGACAGAAATGAGGAGAAACTGCTTTTCCCAGAGAGTAGCGAATCTGTGGAATTCTCTTCCAAGGAAGCAATAGCTACCTCATTAAATATAGTTAAGGTATAGTTAGGTTTTTACACAGCTGAGGATTTAAGAGTTATGGGGAAAAGGTAGGTAGGTGGATCCGAGTCCATGGCCAGATGACTTACTTACACCACTGGCATTTAGGGCAGCAGTGAAGGTCCTCCATCTCTGGCGATGTCCAGGGCTTCCTTTATCATGCTGGTAGCCTCCTCTCAGTTTTCACTACTGTCAATCACTCAAGTCCTGGGTAGAGACTCAGGAATACTGTTGCACTCAAATGTAGAAGAATTCTTTATCGCTGTTTCACCATGCAGGGTTGATAGCCCTGAGCTGAACCCCTGAACCTGGAGGACCGGTGGAGCACTCTTAGTTTGGCCTTTACCCTTTGAACTGCTTGGCATGTGTGACCCTACCCAGAACCAAAGCATAAGGCCCTGGCTCCAGCCAACATAGCTCACCGGGTCATTGAAGCATGTAAGTTTCAAAACCATGACAAGATTGGTCCTCTTGGTGGATGGTCAGTTCAGCAAGGATCTAATTGAATGGTGGAGCAGACTCGACGGGCCAGATGGCTGATCTTATATCTCAGTGCCAACTTATTGGGTTAACACTATATTCCATGGCTCCTTAAGGTTGTTATAGCTGGGGATGGTAATGGGGTCAAGCTCCCACTACCTATTAAATCCTCCCAATGGCGTGGCCTTAAATAGCTTTAAAACCAGTTTCTTCAGGCAGATGGGGCTCATCAGCTGAGGTCGGCAACTCATCTAGAAGGAGGAAAACTCTGATCTCAAACCTCCGCTGTCTTGCAGCTATACCCAATCATGGTGACAGATTCAGGAGTAAGCCCCGAGGAAACAATCTGGAGCTGGGGCACCTAAGGCAGTTGCATTCAACACTGACTGGCAACTCCTGCAATGCTGCTGGTACCAAAGTGCATCGGACTGTGTTATTCCTCTGGGTTCATCGGATGCATGGAGAGGGGGAGCTTGCTACATGGGCAACAGCTTTCTCTCCATATCGTACTGCCCAGGCTTGCATATCTAGACAGCTAGGATGCAATATCCCTGATCAACCCTGACTGACAGAGGCCTCACTCTATATTCCATGATTCCCTTAATGTATAAAAGCTAAAGAGAGCAGCTCACTTACAGACCATAACTAATGTATCCAGTGTGAGGGCATGGCCACGTGGTAATGCAAGTCTTAAGCGGAACTCATTTACTTCTCTGCTTCTATTAAATCATTATTGCATAACACTTTTTTGTGTGGGACTAGTATTTACATTTCAACCACCTCAGCAGTTTAATATGCTTGTTTATATTTACACACAGTAAACCAATATTCTACAAATGTGAAACATCTGTCCCATTACTGTGACAAACATTTGCCAAGCATCTGCTTCTGATGAAGTGCTAAAAGCCACTGGGCCAGGAAATGATACATTTTCAACTGGACAGTTCTGTATATTGCATTGTGAAAGACCTATTTTTTTCCAACGGATATGTTTACGCATTGGTTCCAATGTATAATAAATGCAACACCTTTCATCCTTCTGACCTTCTGGCATAAGATGGAGTTCCACATTTTAAATATGGATTGAAAATAACATTCACCCCTGGAATTGCCTGGATGCAAGATAAGTTAATTAGTGTTGAACATGAGCCTTTCAACCCTTCAGGTAATTTCTATACAAATTGAATTTTTGTTATTGTGAATCTTATATTTATCTTGGAGGAACTCAACAAGTTAGGCAGCATCCATGGAAATAAATGGCTTCTCCTCATGTTCCAAAGATGTACAAGTTACTGTTAGTGAGTTGAGGACATAATATATTGTCACCTGAAATCTGGCAATAATTGCTGGCTGCCCAGCACAACCCTCGCTGATTTGATTTGACACAAATGATACATTTTGCTTTATGTTCAGATGTACAAGCAAATCTTCAATCATTAATCTTAACCAGGGTATTAACTGAAAACTTTCTAAAGTTTCAATCCTCAGGCGGAGACCCTTCATCTTGAGTCCTTATGAATGGTCTTGGCCCAAAACAGCAACACTTGATTTGTTTCCATAGATGCAGACTGACCTGCTCTGTTCCTCCAACATTTTGTGTGTGTTGTTCTGGTATTTGCAGACAACATTGTTGTCTGAACTTATCTTACTATGATACCGATAACCCATGATGCCCTTGCCTCTGTGCCTCATGTTTGAAACCTGTTTACCTCCTGTTCAACTGTTTACTCAGGGGAGATTTCTGGATTATTATCCACCAACACTAAGTAATCTTGCTTGAATTGTAAGCCTCTGTTTTGAATGTAGTGAAAACACTTGCACCCTTTCAAGCTCTTTAAAGTAATATTTATTTTATATACTCCTCAGTCAGCTGACTCAACGCAATTTTGGAAGCTCATTTGTGATGTGGGGAGGAAACCTTGATGCTGATTGACTGTGTGGTGAAATTGTGCATTGTGGTCTGGAATTTTGCCAGCATCAGCTCATAAAGCGACAAGATTTCTTCCTCACATCATAACGGAGTTTCTGAAATGATGAATCAGCTGACTGAAAAGTAGTTAAAGGCCAAACATTCGGAGGACGCATCACTATCAACAGTGCACTGACAATGTCTCCTCACATGGTGATGAAAAGTTTGCAAGTAAATTCCTAAGATCGGAGAACAACTCAATCTAACCAGAAAGAACAATTTCAACTTAGAAAACTTCAACATGGCTTCGCAATTTTTGTACATACACAAACGCACACACCAGCACTCATCAAGAGGTCAGCATTGAAACTTTAGAATGTCTCCAGTTTATATACTGATTGAGATTAATGGTTAAAGATTTGCTTGTACATCCAAACATACAGCAAAATGCATCATTTGTGTCGAGTCAAATCAGTGAGAGTTGTCCTGGGCAGCCCGCAAGTATCACCAGAGTTCCGGTGACAACATATTATGCCCACAGCTCTCTAACAGTAACCCATACATCTTTGGAACATGAGGGGAAACCAGAGCACCGAGAGGAAATGCATGAGTTCGCTACAAGAACATTTGTACTCCTTACAGACAACAGTAGGATACAATCCCAAATGGAGAAGATGGCAGCACGACAACAGCGCGCGTGGCCTCTCCGATGATGAATATCTGTTATCTGTCAAGTAGGGGACCGTGCACAATTCTGATTTGATGGAGACAGGCGTGAGTGCATAGCAGAACATCTGGAAAACTTCTGAAATGCCCACTTCCCTACCGCTGCTACTGTGAGGTAACCGGAATCTCTGGAGCTGTAGGCCTCGAAATCCTCGGCTTTGTGTGTTTCAGCGGCTGGGGAGAGGTCAAAGGCGCTCAGCAGAGGATGGCGCTCGGGAGGCTGTATCGGAGAGGCTGCTCGGAAGCTTGGAGTTTTCGGACAGATGGACTCAGGGTCGGCTGAGGTCGGCTGCTTCCAAGGTGTTGGCAAGTTGATGGTGCCTGGAGGTTTATGGCAGGGAGTTTCTCCCTTTTGCCGCCGCTATCAGGGACTCGGGAGTCGATCGACTCGGGGACTTTGAGACTTTTTTTTTTACTGTGCCTATGGACTGTTCTTCATCAAATTATGGTATTGCTTGCACTGCTGTAACTATATGTTATAATTATGTGGTTCTGTCAGTGTTAGTCTTTGGTCTGTCTTGTTTTCTGTGATATCACGCCAGAGAAACGTTGTATCATTTCTTAATGCATGTATGCATTTCTAAATGACAATAAAAGAGGACTGAGTGTTCTCATAATCTAAAAAATAATCTAATCTTACAGCTTGCCTTGTAATAGTGTTATGCTAACCACTATTCTACGAGTCCAGCCCTCAACAGTCTATAGTCAAAGGACAAATTCCAATGTTTGGGTCCTGAAACATGCTGTCATAATTGGCACAAGCCAGTGCTTTAAATATTTGGACAATTTTTTTTTTTACACAGATAAAGCACTATATGTTGCAAAAGAAACTTAAAAATCAAGTCAGCAGATAAGCATACAGAAAGAATAGTTTCTTGATTAGAAATCACAAGGAAGGAAATCCGTTATTACTATAGCTAATGACAGATTTAGCATCAATGCCACAATGATTTTGTGGTACAACAGGACTTTAAGGTTACAATCCTGATTGGAGGCAAGCGATGGAAGTGAATAGATCTAGGTATTGTTCCAAGCTCATTTGACAAGATGTTTATGACAATCCCATTGTAATAAGTAAAAGATCTGCCTCAAGATTTAGTCCTGAAGAAGGATTGTGACTCAAAATGTCATCTGTTTGCTCATTCCCATGGATGCTGGCAGACCTGCTGAGTTCCTCTTGCATTTTGTGTGTTGTTTTGGATTTGAACAACTTGTCATACGAAGAGCATTTGATGGCTCTCAGCCTGCATTCTCTGGAATTCAGAAGAATAAGGGGTGACTTCATTGAAACCAATTGGGTGATGAATGGCCTCGATAGAGTGGATGTGGAGAGGATATTTCCTATGGTGGGAGAGTCTAAGAGCAGAGGACACAGACTCAGAATATCGGGGCGTCCTTTTAGAATGGAGATGAGGAGGGATTTTTTTTTAGCCGGAGAGTGGTGAATCTGTGGAATTTGTTGCAAGAGCAACTGTGGAGGCCAAGCCTGTATGTATATTTAAGGCAGAAGTTGATAGATCCTTGATTGGTCAGGGAATGAAGGGTTACAGGGAGAAGGCAGGAGATTGGGGCTGAGACGGAAAATGAGTTGGCCATGACGAAACGATGGGGCAGTCTCGATGGACCAAATGGCCTCGTTCTACTCCAATGTCTTATAGTCTTATAGATTTCCAATACCTGCAGAATTTCTCGTGTTGAAGATTCAGCAAGCAGCTTTGAAAGTTTTAAGACATATACATTGTAGGGTAAGCTATTATAACAGGTATTGGCTTGCAAAATTGAAAGTCAACTACATATTTAGTGTTCACATCAGTGCACAGGTTCTACTTTCAAAAATGCCTGCTCAAGAACCATTGGATATAAGCATATAAATTGTTTCAAACTGGTGTCAGACCGCTCTACTGCTAAGCAAGGTCAGTCTGTGTTTTCTTGAAGAGCTCAGTAGAAAAAGAACTGAAGAAATTGGGAAAGAAAAGTATCAGAATGATGGGACGATGTTGATAATGATTGTAGTGACGGTGGATATAAGAGTCAGATTGTGCATTGACTAAGCGCAGTCAAAGTGAGTGAACTTCTCATGATTTTTACACACAATTGGTTGGATTCATGAAACAATACGTATATTGTCTAGTCATGCACAGTTGGATGTGTATGAGGACAGGCAAAGGTTTTTCACAGTCATTGTGCATATTAAGTTCAAAGAGAATTTATTATCCAAGTACATTTATGGCACCATATACAACCCTGAGATCCATTTTCTTGTGGACATACTCAATAAATCCTGAACCATAATAACATCAATGAAGGACCACACCAACTTGGGTGATCAACCACTGTGCAAAAGAGAACAAGCTGTGCAAATACAAAAAGAAAGAAACATTAATAAATAAATAAGCAATAAATATCAAGAACATGAGGTGAAGGGTCCATGAAAGTGAGTCCATAGTTTGTGGGAACATTTCGATGATAGGGTTTGTGAAGTTGAGTCAATTTATCCCCTCTGGTTCAAGAGTGAGATCTTACAAAATGAATTTAGGTCAACCATGGAAACACAATATTGTAACAATGTGACACTTATTGCAGCACAAATTTCATATACAGAGTACTTGTCATGGTACGCTCATGAAGGACTGGACCCAGGAGCAGATGAATGGCAGGATCACCAGGAAGAGACAGAAACAAGAGGTGAGGCATCAGAATACCAACAGAGCCTCGGAGGAGTGACACAGCGACACCACGAGACAATTTATTCTCTCCAACAGGATGACCCCTCCCCAAGGCATTGACTGGGAGTCCTCTTTAAATAATCACAGAATGCAGGAAACGTGTGCTAGCCACGATTAATTTGACAAGATTAAACTGAAAATCCAAGGGTTTATCAACTGTAGCTACAATATTGATTAGTAAATACAGGTGCTCAAAGACGCTAGAAGCTCAATGGTCTATGACAAACCACAGGGCTCATGACAGTACTGCCTCTCCAAGGCTGGCACCTGACAGCTCAGAAAACTCTCGAGGCAGGTCTGAAAAAAACACAAGCAGACCTGGAGCTCAAGGCAGCACTGGAAAATCCGGATGTTCTCGAAGCAGAGCTGAAAATAAAGCACAAGGCAGACCTAGAGTTTGAAGCAGCACTGGAAAAATTCGGAACAGCTCAAATGTTCCCAAGGCAGATCTGGAGCTCAAGGCAGCACTGAAAAAATCTGGAACAGATCCTATAGTTCAGAAGCATTGCATTTGACTCAGAAATAAAGCATATAACTTGGAAGCATTGCATTTGACTCAGAAACATAAAATGGAAGTCCCTACGAACCATGTTGGCCCGGAGAACCTTGGAAAAGATCTTGAACATAGACTAGAGAAGCTCAGAACCTTCACTGTGTCCATAGGGTGGTAGGGGGTTTATTCTGTCATGGTGCACTAATGAAGGACTGAACCCAAGTGCGGAGAAATGGCAGGATCACCAGAAAAATGCAGAAACAGGAGGTTAGACATTGGAATACCAACAGAACTTGGACGAGCAACTGAGTGACACCATGAGATAATTCAATCTCTCCAATACAATCACCCCTCCTCAGGCACTGAATGAGAGTCCTCTTTAACTAATCATAGAATACAGGAAATATATGCCAACCACAATTAACTTGACAAGGTTAAACCAAAAAAAAACCACAAGGGCATATCAGCTCTAGTTATGGTATGATATTCTGGTGTTGAAAACCCTAGAAGCTCAACATTCTGTGGAAAGTCACAAGGCTCAGCACAATATTAACTAGTAACTTGTGTAAATAGAAATAAATTCAGTGGCAGAGTTCAACGTGGGTTGGTTACATATCATTTGATGAATCTGCCCTAAAACCTTCCAATCTGTTTAACAAGCCTGGAGGTAGATCTTGCTCCTTACTAATGGTAGGTGGTGGAACAGCTACTCAACCTTTTGCATAAAGTCATATGGAACAATCTCCAACTGTGCCATTCTTCATCACCATAACCTTGCAAATCTGTTGTGTCACACAATGGTTAAAACAGGGGTCTGGCAAAGTAAATTTGATGTTGTCTGTAATGGTGCATATCTTATTTATTATGATTGATTGGGAAATTATTTCTAATTGATCATTACCACTGTCAGAAGTATTTAACCACATGATTATGATCCTTGAGAGTTTGCCATCACAGCTTCACACTTTGTCCTACTTTAACTAATCCATTAACTCTATTGTATTTCTGCCAACATATTATCCCATCCATCATTAAATTATTAACTACTTCCAAATTTACCACCATGTAATGTCCTTATCCTTTACAAGTGCACTCTGATACTTATTACGTATTCCCCAAAAATTCTTTGTTCATACTGTAAGACCATAAGACATAGAAAGAGAATTAGGCCATTTGGCCCATTAAGTATGCTCTGCTAATCATGGCTAATTTATTATCCCTCTCCTGCCTTCTTTCCATAGTTGTTGCCACCCTTACTAATCAAGAACATATCAGCCTCTACTTTAAATATATCCAATGATTCCACAGCCATCTTTGGCATTGAATTCCATAGATTCACCATCCTCTGGCTAAAGAAATTCTTCCACATCTTACTTCTAAAGGATAGTCCTTCTATTCTGAGTCTATGTTCCCTGGTCCTACGCTTTCTCAAAATTGGAAATATCCGATCCACGTCCACCCTATCTAGGTCTTTCAATATTCAGTAGGTTTCGATGAGATCTCTTCTCATTCCTCTAATCTCCAATGAGTACAGGCCCAAAGCCATTAAATGCTCCTCATACATTAACCTTTTCATTCCCAGGATTATTGTCATGAACATTCTCTAGATCCTTTGCAATGCCAGCATATCCTTTCTCAGATGACCTAAAAATCTAGTTTTCCCTTTACTCCTTTCAAATCTCTCAGCATTTTAATGGAACTTTTGCTAACGATATTTGTTGGATACTTCATCAGTTCAGAGAAATAGGTGGAGATTTCAGTTTGATTCTGAGTGCTGAGTTGGCGTAGTTAAAGTTGATGAATTAAGTTTAGCATGCATCTGCCTTATTAGCTGGAGATTACTATTACAATAATGGGGGAACAATAGAAAAATTCTCCTGGTCAATTTTTATCCATCAAACACCATCACTAAAACAAAGGTTTTGGCTGTCAGCCATCAACATCAATCTTATTTGTTTCTAAATCTTCACAGCCACATACAGAGCTCTGGGCCCAAGAGTATGTCAAAACAACAGAGCCCGGGTCCAGTTGTGAGGAATGAGCTGATGTTTGGCTGATTTAAGCTCTGGGCCAGATTGAGAAGGTCAAGGTGTCAGGGCCGGAGACAATGGACGAGCTGGTGTTCAGCTCACTTCTCCACAAGGTCCACTCATCTCTGCACTGAACTGAGGGTGTGGCCAGCAGCTAATGGGCTCCTGGTCTGGCTGCAGTGATGATTTGCTTCGTGGATCTGAACTCACTTTCGTGAACTTTAGTTCTGAAAGTTATTTGCTTCCTTTTTATTGGTTGGATGATTTGTTCTTTTTTTTGCACATTGGGTGTTTGAGGGTCTTTTTTTAACGGGTTTTATTGGGTTTCTTTGTTTTGTGTCTGCTTATAAGGAGACGAATCTACAGGTTGTATATAGTATACATATTTTGATAATAAATGCAATCTGAACTTTGATTCTCAAATGTGTGGTTATCTCTTTATTTTTACCGCAGATTATTTATCAGCTTCACTCTCTCCATTGGAACAGATCTCATTGATGTGCAGTTTATTATTACAATTTCTTTCCCAACCGCCCCTCTGTTGATTTGTTTGTGCTGACTTGCATAGGGCAGAATTCCATTAAATTCTGCCTCCTTATAAAAAGTTGGGCTGGGACTATGGTTATTAGGAGAAGCAATTGGGGAGAGAAGCTACTGGCAATCTGATAGCATACTTTGCATTAGATATAACATTACTTTGAGCTTATTTTTGGAACACACACATGTACAAACTAACTTAACCTTTATTTAGGACCAGTTCCAAAAGTCCCAGTAAAATACAAACATTTATCATTGCCTTTTCAAAACATAAACTATGAAGAAGTCTTAAATGAGAGGAAAGCCTGTGAATCTGGGCTAGTATGTTCATTTCTCTCTGGATAGTTCAGACTCCCAGAGTTCAAGACTTTATCCTTTTTTGTTCCACTGTGTGATAGTGCTTTGTTTCAGACTTTGTAGAACTACCACTAAAGTTGATCTTAAGAGCTGGAGAAGAGATGTTATAAAAAAGGTCTTCATTTTCTTTAAAAGATTTAATAAATGTAGAATATATTTTGGTAGAGAAATCAAGGCCAGTGAATGAAGAGAAAGCGAAATACCACTGAGATAACAAGACAGCTCATCCAATATGACTTAGCCCTTCAAGGTGAATAAATAATCTGACACATATAACAGTCTATTTATATAACATTGGAACAATTATAGCAATCTAATAATAACTAATTTAGTATTAATACACAGTTCACTGGAATCCTGGGCATTCTAATTGGCTGCTCTGTAGATACTAAATCCAACAGGACTGTAAAGATCAGATATAGTAACAGAAACATTCTAGAAAATGAACTAAAATAAAATCTGGCAATACACCACAATGCCAATAATTGCTTACATTCACTTTGTAACTGTATGAAGGTTATTGGGATGAAATTGTACTTTCTCTTTAAACAGAGTGAACCAAATCCAAGTTAAAATTGTCAAGATATCTTCCAAATCTCTGTTGGTGTCGATACTTGCTTTATACACTAATTGGCCATACCTTCATGGTCTTCTGCTGTCGTAGCCCATCCACTTCAAAGTTCGACGTGTTGTGCATTCACAGATGCTTTTCTGCACACCACTGTTGTAACGTGTGGTGACTTGGGTTACTGTCACCTTCTTGTCAGCTTGAACCAGTCTGGTCATTCTCCTCTGGCCTCTCTCGTTAACAAGGCACTTTTGCCCACAGAGCTGCCACTCACTGGATGCATCCTATTTTTTCATTTTTCACACAATTCTCTGTAAACTCTAGGCACTATTGTGTGTGAAAATCCCAGCAGATCAGCAGTTTCTGAGATACTCAAACCATCCCGTCTGTTATTCCACAGTGGAAGTCACTTAAAACACATTTCCTGCCTATTCTGTTATTCCAACGGAACAATGTCTTGACCATTCCTGCAAGCTTTTCTGCATTGATTTTCTGCCACATGATTGGCTGATTAGATATTTGCATTGATGAGCCAGTGACCAGGTGTTCCTAATAAAGTGGCCACTCGGTGTATAAGTCATAGGTTCTTGATTAGTCAAGGCATCAAAGATTACAGGGAGAAGGCAGGAGAATGGGTTTGCGAGGGATAATAACTCAGGCTTGATGGAATGGCAGAGCAGACTTGATGGGCTTAACGGCCTAATTCTTCTCCTGTGTCTTTTGGCCATATGGTCTTATATACGGTCCAAAGACAATTCCACACTCTTGGAGGCTCTGCCTTTCAGATAAGATTTCAGACACTCTGTAGCTGCTATATAACATACACCTGTGCACCTGCTCGTTAATGCAAATATCTAATCAACAATCATGTGGTAGCAAATCATTTCAGAAAAGCATGCATACAAGGTCAAATGGTTCAGTTGTTGTTCAGTCCAAATATCAGAATGGGGAAGAAAAGTGATCTAAATGACTTTGGCTATGGAATATCCGTAGGTGCCTGATGTGGTGGTTTGAGTATCTCAGAAGCTGCTAATCTCCTGGATCACACACAACAGACTCCAAAGTTTACAGAGATTGCTTGCAAAATACAAAAAAAAAAGCAGTAAATAGCAGTTCTGTGGGCAAAAGCATCTTGTTAATGAGAGAGGTCAGAGGCGAATGGCCTGACTGGTTCAAGCTGATAGGAAGGCGACTGTATCACAAATAACCATTCGTTACAATAGTGGTGTGCAGAAGAGCATCTCTGGATGCTCAGTAAAGTTGAATCTTGAAGAGGATAGGCTTGAGCAGTGGAAGACAATGAACATATGCACAGTGACTACCTGATTAGGTACAGGAGGTATCTAATAAGGTGGCTACTGAATGTGTTTGTATGCTAAATGCTTATTTATTTAGAGATCCTACCAGCTGCACAGCCCAACAACATACCGATTTAACCCTAACCTAATCACATGGCAACTTACAATGACCAATGAACCTACTAACCAATACATCTTTGGACTGTGGGAGGAAACTGGAGCAGCCAAAGGAAATCCCCGCAGTTCATGGTGAGAACATACATACAAACGACTCCACAAATACAGTCGACACTGGTATTGAACACCAAGCGCCAGAACTTCCTGAACAGTAATAGCATCACACTAACTGGTACGATGCTAACACTATTTTGAAAAGAGAGTAAGGGAGATTTTGCTGCTAGCGTTGGCCAATATTTATAAATCAATATTGCTGATGTCGTGAGAAGGTATACAAAAACTGCCATTGAAGAAGTTTGAATTGTCAAGCTCCATATATTTTAATAATTGTATCATTTAAAAGCATTTCATTGATTGTAAAGCACTTTAGAGCCCACCATATTGATTTAATCATAATGAAGGTATGGCAGTGGATATACTTAATTAGGAGTTTGGGAAAATTTGGTTCATTGCCAAAAACTCTCACAATCTTTGACAGATGCACTCTGCAGAGCATTCTGAATGGTTGCACCTCCATCTGCTGTGGAGGTACCAATGCACAGTATTGTGAGAGACTTCAGAACGTTGTACACTAAGCTCGCTCCATCACAGGCGCCAGCCTCTCCACCACTGAGGGCACATTCAAATGGTGTGGCCTCAAGAAGGCAGTGTCCATCATTAAGGACCCAACACCCTCCGGGACATGATCCCTTCTCATTACTACCATCAGGGAAGAGGTGCAGGAGCCAGAAGGTACACACTCAGTAGTTCAGTAACAACTTCAACTCTTTGACCATCAGAATTTAGAACAATCCATGAAGACTATCTTGCTATTCCTCTTTTGTAATATTATTTATACAACCTGATGGTATGAATATTGATTACTCCTACCCGTAAACAAATTCCCCCTCCTACTTTCGCTATTCCGCACTCTGACCTTTTACACTTCTTTCCTGTCTATCACTTCACCTTGGGTCCCCTCCTCCTTCCCTTTCTCCTATGGTCCACTCTTCTCTCCTATCAGATACCTTCTTCTCCAGCCCTAGACCTCTCCCACCCACCTGGCTTCACCTATCACCTTCCAAGCTTGTCTCCTTCCCCTACCCCCATCTGTTTATTTTAGTATCTTCCTTCCTTCTCAGGCCCGAAACTTCAACTATCTTTTCATTTCCATAGGTGCTGCCTGATCTGCTGAGTTCCTCCAGCACTTTGTGTGTGTTGATTTGGATCTCCAGTATCTCCAGACTTTCCGATGTTTTTAATATTATTTATTTTTATTCTAACTTACTGTAATTTGTTATTCCTGTGTTGTCCTGCTACCAGAAAACTACAGATCTCATGACTAAGCTGGTTCTGATGCTGAAGTGCTTATCAATTGCATTGTTTATATTTGTAACTGGAATCATTAATGGTTAGGTTTCATTGTGATTAATCTGGTTTCCATCTCCCTAAAATGAACAATCTTGTGATTTCATGTTGCAGCCATATAAAAGTTTGGTTTAACCACATTTTGACTGTTGGGTGGATTTTGAGTCATCACAGAATAGTAAGAATGTGGAGGATTTGGTGAGGTGCAAAGGAGGTTCACCAGGATGCTATCCAGATTGGAAATTTCTAGCTATAAGAGTTTGGACAACCTTGGATTGTTTTCTCTGGAGCAACAGAAGTTGAGGACCCACCTGTCAGAAGTATATAGAATCCTGAGGGGCACAGATAAGGGAGAGTGTTTTTCCCAGGGTGGAACAGACAGACTTCTGAAACATATTGCCAGGGGAGATTGCAGAAGCAGATACAACAGCAAAGATTAAAAGGCATTTAGAAAGATACACAAACTGGCAGGAACAGAGAGATTCATGCCACGTGCAGGCACGTGGAATTAGTTTGGATTGTCAACATGGTCAGTGCCGAGATTGCTTACTAAAGATCCCTTTCCTGTACTTTACTATTCTCTGTTCTTTGGCAAGAAATTTACAATGCAATGGACAAAGCGTGCTTGTAAAGCCTTTATGATATACTAAAAATTAAAAACATGGTTACGTACAGTAGTGTGGTATTACACATTGAAAAGTTCATGTACCAGTTTATGCAGATGGCTACACTGTAGAAACTCAAAGGCTATCCTCTGTTACCTGGTTCATTTTACAAAATAAGACTTGGATGAAGACAAACATTCTGTCCATTTGATTCCACGCTTCCTAAACACCTTCACTATCTGTTCGTTTCAGCTTCTAGTTATATGGATCCAAGGTCTTGGACACAATAAATTTAAATTGTTTTTGAATGTTACTTTTGAACTCTTTCAAAGGGAGACACACAAAAAAAAACTCTGAAATGCTCCAAAACCAGTAACTACTGTTTGCTTCAATGTTAGTTTCAAAAAACTGAATCAGTTCATAAATATATTGGTATGTTGGTATGTCCTCCCATGCACTTGTCAAAGACAGACAAAGCATGTTCTATCTCTGTATGAGAAACTTACGATGCCTTGAATCCATTAATAAAAAGCAGCCATTGAATCAGTCTTTGAAGGAACCAAAACTTCTCTAACACAACATGAGTAACGTTGACTCTTTTCAATGCAAGCCAATGAATCCATCTCCTTTGCAGTGCAAAGTCACCCAAATGAAGTTTTCTATAGTTGGGTGGTCAAGATAACCAGGCCATGAGCATGGGTCATTCTTGCTTGTGCTGACATCTCCTTCTTTGGCCCAGCATTATGTTATTTGTTAAAGCTCGCCTTTGGATGTTTTCCTCATTAACATAGAAACATAGAAGCAGAAGCAGACTACTCTTCCTTTCAGGCTTGCTGCACCATTCAACTAGATCAGGGCTTCCCAACTTGGGGTCCATGGATCCCTTGGTTAATGGTGGAGATCAATGGCATAAAGAAGGTTGGACCCCTGCACTAGATCATGGTTAATCATCTACTACTGTACCCTATTCCCACTTGCACCTCATATCCCTTGGTCCCTTTAAACTTTAGATACCGACCACCTCATTGCATGTGTTCAATGAGATTTGACCTCCACTAGAGAATTAATCAAGTTTACTATCTTCTGGGTGGCAAAATTTCTCCTGATCTTAGTTCAAGTGTTGCACTTCGTATCCTGAGGCCGTGACCTGGTTCTTGGCTCCCCTGTCATCAGGTACACATTCTTGTATCTAGTCTGTCTAGTGCTGTTAAAAATGCATAGACTTCCATCTCTTTACTCCAGTGAATATATGTACAACTAACCCAATTTCTCCTCATATTGTACATCACAGCATAAGAGGAATTTCTTTAGCTAGAGGGTGGTGAATCTCTTGCCACAGAGTGCCATGAAGACCTAGTCATTGGGTATATTTAAAGCGGAGGTTGATAAATTCTTGATTAGTCAAGGTATCAAGCATTACAGGGAAAAGGCAGGAGAATGGGGTTGAGCAGAAAAATAAATTCGCCACAATTGAATGGCAGAACAGACTTGATAATCCGAATGGCCAAAATCTGCTCCCAAGTCTTATGGTTTTATCAATCAAACCATTCCATTAATCAGTCTAGTGAAGTTCTACTGATCTCCCCCCATGACACAATATCCTTCATCACATGAGGAAATTAAAACTCTACATAGAACTGCAGATGGGTCTCAACAAATCCCCACACAACTGTGCTACTTCATCGCAGTTCTTATACTCAGTTCTCTTACAACGAAGGCCAACACATGATTTGTTTCCCCAACTGCTCATTACATCTGAAATCTTGCTCTCATCCCAGTTCTTCTACTCAGTCCTCTTACAATGAAGGCCAACGTACCATTTGTTTTCCCAAATGTTCATTACATCTGAAATCTTGCTTTCATCCTGGTTCTTCTACTCCATTCTCTTACAATGAGGGCTAACATACCAGTTGCTTTCCCAGCTGTTCATTACATCTGAACTGTTGCTTTCAGGTCAGGAGCTACAAGCTACCTGGACTTTTGTTCAACTTCCCTTTTTGATAACCATACAGATAACTACCAGTCCTTCTGGTTTTGAAACCCAGCTGGGTTACTTCACCTTTATTCATGATATACGTTTTTATGTAACTACTCACTCACCCGACCTTCTACTTCACATTGGAGTTTTTTTTTCAGCCTTCTTACTGCTCACTTCCCCCACCTGAAGATTAGATTAGATTATATTATGAGAACACTCAGGCCACTTTTATTGTCATTTAGAAATGCATACATGCATTAAGAAATAATACAATGTTTCTCCGGAGTGATATCACAGAAAACAAGACAGACCAAAGACTAACACTGACAGAACCACATAATTATAACATATAGTTACAGCAGTGCAAAGCAATACCATAATTTGATAAAGAACAGACCATGGGCACAGTAAAAAAAGTTCTCAAAGTCCCAACTCGATCGACCCCCGAGTCCCTGATAGCAGACGTCAAAAGGGAGAAATTCCCTGCCATAAACCTCCAGGCACCATCAACTTGCCGATACCTTGGAAGCAGCCGACCCCAAGTCCATCCGTCCGAAAACTCCGAGCTTCTGAGCAGCCTCTCCGATACAGCATGCTGAGCGCTATCCTCTGCCGAGTGCCTTCAACCTCTCCCTGGCCGCTGAAACACGCAAAGCCGAGGATTTCAGGGCCTTCAGCTCCGGCGATTCCAGTTACCACACAGTAGCAGTGTTAGCAAAGTAGGCATTTCAGAAGTTTCCCAGATGTTCCGCTGTGCCCTCACATCTGATTCCGTCAAATCAGGATTGTGCACAGTCCCCTACTTGACAAGTAACAGATATTCGTCACTGAAGTGGCTGCGTGTGTTGTCATTGCGCCGCCATCTTCTACCCCCTCCTGGGAGGAGAAGATTACGAAGCTGAATCAAGATGACAGGGTCCAGGCCCCAGAGTGAATCGAGGCAATTGAACACAATCTTTGGACGTTGATTTAGGTGCCAGGCCAGATTGAAAAGTTTAGGGTATCGGGACCCAATACGAGGTATGGGCTGGTTCAGCTCGCTGATTCACAACATTTACACCTCTCTGCACTGAACTATGGATCTTGGTGAACTTCAGTTCAGAACACTATTTGCTTGTGGTTACTGTCTGCATGATTTGTTTCTTTTTTCTCTATCTCTGCATGTTAGATGTTCGACGGTCTTCATTTTTTTTTTAAATTGGTTCTTTTGAGTGGCTGCCTGTCAGATGAATCTCAAGGTTATACAATGTATACTTGTTTTGGTAATAAGTGTACATTGAACTTTTGAAGCTTTGAGATTATGTAGCCAGATTCTTCTCAAATTCCATTTACAAGTTCTCAGATGACACCACAGTAGTAGCTGAATCTTAAATAACAGGATACAGGAAGGAGGCAGAGAGACACATGGTGTCATGACAATAATCTTTCCCTCAACGTCAGCAAATCAATAGACTTGGTCTTTGACTTTAGGAACTGAGCAGAATGCACGTTCCTGTTGATACCAAAGTTGCTAGGGTGGCGATAATTGAGAGCTTCAAATTCTTAGGCATCACATATGGTTTGTAATGATTGAAACACATGGATAATGTTGCAGGGTAGCTCACCAGCACATCTACTTCCACAGAATACTCAAGAAATGTAGTATACCCCCTTTGGTCCTTACCAATTTTTACTGATTTACCATAGAATGAATTCCATCTGGATGTGTCACAGCTTGGTTATGGCATCTGCTTTGCCGGAGACTGCAAGCAACTATAAAGAGCGTAGACACAGCTCAGCACATCACAGAAGCCTGGTTCCCCTCCATGGACTCTGTCTACACTCCTCACTAGGTAAAGCAGGCGACACAATCAATAACTCCACCCACCCCATTTCCTCCCTCCACACAACTCTCCCCTCATCAGTCAGTCGGTACAAAATCCTGTAGATGCATACCACCAGGCTCAGTCCCATTGTTATACAACTACTGAATGGGCCTCTTATATAATAAGATGACCCCTGACCTCAAAAGCAACACATATGAAGTGCTGGGGAAACTCGGAAAGTCAGCCAGCACCTATGGAAGGGAATGAACAGTCATTGTTTCAGGTCAAGATCCATCATCAGGACTGGAAAGAAGCTGGGGGAGGGGGGCAGAAGCCAGAATAAGAAGGTGGAGAAGTGGAAGGGGCGGGGGGGAGCTTTCCCTTGCACTACCTCGATGTAGTGTCGCAATAAAATGATCGATCGGTATGCGTCACCTGCAAAACAATCTTTTTTCATTGTACCTCAGAACATATGACAGTAATTTTGGGAGGGGGCCACAGTAACTTATAAGTTAACACAATGCTATTACAGCATGGGGTTATGGAGTTTGGGCTTCAATTCCGGTGTGCTCTATCAGAAAACTTGCACATTCTTCCCGTGTGCACGTGGGATTCCTCTGAGTACTCTGGATTCCTCCCACAGTCCAAAGATGTAACAGTTGGTAGATTAATTACTCATTGTAAATTGTCTGGTGATTAGGCGAGGACTAAATCAGTGGGTTGCTGGGCTGCGTGGCTCACTGGGCTGGAGGGCCTGTTCCACATTGTCTCTCTGTATAAAAAAATAATGAACCATTTCACTAATTTACCATTATTTACCTGTCTTGGCCCACAACTTGTGCTTGTTGACCATCCTTCTTTAGAAAACCCTGCCACTATTCGATGACAGCTTTTACCCCAGCACCAGGGAGCCACCACATCATCCTGGATTCTATAGTTACAGAAGCACCTGTCTCTTCTCCTCACCCTCAAGTTTCCTACCTCTTTTCCTCCTGGACTCTTATCACTCTCCTTGTCCTCGTGCCACTGAGCCCCCCACAATGTGGAAATCTTGACTTTACCTGAACTTTCAGAGATACGCTTCTCTCCATCATTTTCCAGTAGGTTTGTGGTAGTACAGTATATACCCAAGATTCTCTGATTATATACCTAGACGTGAGAGCACAGAGGAACAGCTGGTGAAACTTCTGAAATGCCTGTTTCGCTGCCGCTGCTACTGTGTGATCCAAAATCTCCAGAGGGGAAGGCCCCGAGTCCTTGGCTTTGTTTGTTGCTCGGCGGCCAGGGCGGGGTCAAAGCGCTCGGCAGAGATGGTGCTCGGTGCTCGGTGTCGGAGGCTCGAAGCTTTCAGACAGACTCAGAGTCGGCTGTGGTTGGGTGCTTCCAGGGTGCTGCATAGGCAAATTTGCAGCACTAGAGGTTCATGGCAGGGAGAGTTTCTCCCTTCCACTATCTGCATGAGATGTTGGGGCTATCGGGACTCAGACTTTTTTTTACTGTGCCCATGGTCTGCTCTTTATCAAATTATGGTATTGCTTTGCACTATTGTAACTATATGTTATAATTATGTGGTTTTGTCAGTTTAGTTTTGGTTTGTCCTGTATTTCTGTGATATCATACTGGAGGAACATTGTATCATTTCTTAATGCATGCATTTCTAAATGACAATAAATGAGGACTGAGTGTCCTCATAATCTAAAAATCTCTTCTTCTGTCTGTCCCTTTCCCCCTCTCTCCACCTTTCCTTAATTTGTGGGGTACTTACATACTTGCTGCCCTTTACACTGCTGGAGTTTAGGGCAGCCATCCATCCATCACTGTCTGTCATTGGCCACTCATTAGTGGAAGGATTCTTCATTGCTATTTCTGTAACAATTTTGTTTTACTAGTCAGGGTTGTTAGCCCTGGGCTGAACTCCCGAACCTAAAGGACCGGTGGACCACTCTTAGTCCAGCCTCTACCTTTTGACCTACTTGGCATTGGTGACCCTACCAAGAGTCAAACCTTAAAGCATTGACTCCAACCAACATAGCTCTCTGGGTCATTGAGGCTCACAAGTCTCCAAACCACAGCAAGGTTGTGGTTCTCTTGGAGGAATCTGTGGTTTGGCCACCTCTAAAACCATGCTGTCCATGTAATGTTCATCCTCACAGATGTAGCATACTGCCTCCAGTCAGCAATCAAGTTCCAAAATTTGGCTTTTAGTCTGGCCAAGCTGGAGGCATCCAAATTACAGGGAGCATCTCAGGACTCTCTATAGGCAAGATACAATACACAGGGCTGAGAATTCAGAATCAGGTTTATTATTGTGAAATTTGTTGTTTTGCACTAGTATCATGTAATGCGTTTAAAAATGAAAGTAACTCACAATAACCCCTAACTTTATATTTTATATAATTATTTATTCTGTATGTGCGCTGCATACTGTTTTTGTGGCATACCACACCAACTCAACAGAGCAAATTCCTACTACATGCAAATTCATATGACGAATAAAGTTAACCCTTACCTTTGAATAATAAATATTAAAAAAATAATAAGTAGTGTAAAAAGAGAGCAAATAGTGAAGTAGTGTTCGTGAGTTCATGGACTATTCATAAATTGAACAGTGGAGGGGAAGGAGCTGTTCCAAAAATGCTGAGCTCACCTACAGGATTTTTAATCTGGAATCTGCACTCCCTAAATATTTGGTATAATCTGTTTCCATAACTTCATATAACTGATAAGAAAGTAAAAATATTCACCAACCTCCTACTTAACTGGTACCAGTGTCACATTGTCCAACCAAAGGCCAGTGATGTGAGGATCCCACAGACCTTTCTTACTGAAGCTCCTTCACACATCAAAACCTTTACTCTGATATCACTGCACCCCACCGTCTACATGAAGAATCTCAAACCATTGTTTCTCTGCCGCCCCAGATAGCTCTAGTCCAGTCAGCTGAAATTAACTGACTTCAATTGAACAACAACTTCTTCTTCTTCTTCCCTCCGCAGGATGTACAATTAATTATAGAACTTCAAGGAACTCAAATTCTCAAATACAACCTAGTCTCACGTATAGACTGAATAATAGACTCCTCAATCAGATGTTGATTCTCTTGATGGCCAAACAAAGATTTCATAGAAAATCAAAATAAATTTAAACCAGATAGCCTCTTGAACAACATGCTTCTTTCAATTCTGTATCGATTACAGCTCAGCAAAACATGCTGGACTGTCTCTGGACTACCACAGTCACATAATCCAGTAGGATGTTTTCCTATTATCTTTAAATAATAGTTTAACCCACAATGCCCCAACCCAAGTCTTGTAAATTTCACCATATCTCTACGACGTAAAAGGTAACAGCCTGAGACCTTTTTAGCTAGTGGGTGACTAGAAAAATAATGCCTGCCCCTTAATTCATTTTACCAATCCTCCTGCCACTTCTACTCTATACCTTTTTTAATCCTACTTCTCAATTCTGCTCTGCCTAGGGGAACACTAATTTCTACTTGCCTGCTCTGTAAGGAAGACTTTACAATGCCATCCACAATTTCATTTCCCTCCACCCCAGCATGCCGAGGTATCCATGAAAATCTAATTGCACAACCCACCTTCCCTACTCTAAACAGCACTAAGAGAATCTCAATAACTATGTCAGGATGAGCTTTTGATTTACTCCATTTTATAGACTCCATGGCAGCAGCAGAATCTGAACAGATGATAACCCTACGTGGTTGAGAGTCTTCTATCCACCATAAGGCCCAGAGGATTGCTAATAATCCTGTTGCAAAGACAGAAACACCATCTGAAACCCGGTGACCAATCTTAACTCCAAGTTGAGACTCATACATCCCAAATCCTGCCCTACTGCTCTCTGGGTCCACTGAGCCAGCAGTAAAAATCTTCAGATAACATCCCCATTTATTATTTAAATATTCATTTGTGATCAATGCTGATGAAATTGCACTGCTTCCTTTAAGCTGAAAAAGGAGGAATAGGTCTACTTCTGGTTCTGGAAAGAGCCAAAAAGGGATGGGTGTCAAGCAAATTTTGTCAAATAGGTCTTCCTCAGTCAGTTTCAATTTCACAGCCCAGTTATTAACCAAATCTAAAACTGGGTACCTTTTAATTTTACTTTGGCTGACTTCCCCTGCAAAAGACAGTTTGATGGACAGCTGTGATTGAATCCATTTAGTTTTATCCAATACTGCAGGCCCAACTGAATTTGTCTTAAATGCAGAGGCACTTCTCCCATCTCCACACATAATGCCGGGACTGATGTTGTTCTAAAAGCTCCACAACAGAGTCTAAGTGCTTTGGACTGCACAGTGTCTAGTTTTCCAAGCACTGCCGTAGCAGCGGAACCATAAGCAGTACAACCATAATCTATAAGCTATCTAATCATCGCTAGATTTATTAAGAGCATAGTTTCCCGCCCTGCTCCCCAGTCGCATCCAGCAATACTTCTCATAACACTTAAAACTTTCTCACACTTTCCAATTGTCTTATCTATATGAACCCTCCAAGTAAGTCTTTCATCAAACCAGACACCTAACAACTTGAATACCTCGACTCTTTCTAGTGGAGAATCATATAGACACAATTTACAATCAGGAATCTTTCTTCTAAAGCCAAAAATCATGTATTTGGACTTAGAAGCAGAAATCCCAAAACCCCATTTATAAGCCCAGTTCTCAACTGATCTTAAAGCCTTTTGAACCTGCCTTAATATATACCTGATGTTTCTTCCCCTTTTCCAGATTGCACCATGGTCTGCAAACAATGATTTGCCAAATCCTGTCCCTACCTAATCAAAGATATCATTTATCATGACATTAAAAAGAACTGAACTAATGACACTTCCTTGAGGGGTACAATTACCTATTTTAACTAACTTGGAGCTTGTTTCGCCTATTCTTACTTGAATTGTCCTTTCCTTAAGGAAATCTTGGATCCAATTAAACATTCTACCTCTAATTCCCTCATCATAGAGTTTGATTAGTAAGCCATCCTTCCACAGTGAGTCATATGCTCTTTCAGTATCTAGAAATACACTTACCATTACTTCTCTATTTTGAAATGCTTTTTTAATATCATGATCTTCCAGTTCTAAAACCATTTTGATAGACAGTAAAATGTCCCTTATTTTCCAAAAAATAAACAAGTCTGTTTGTGACCATTCGTTCCATAGTTTTACAAAGCACTGATGTTAAAGCTATAGGCCGATACGAACTAGGACTAGAGCTGTCCTTACCTGGCTTTAAAACTGGAACTACCACCGCATGCTTCCATTTTACTGGTAATTTTCCTTCTTTCCACACTGAATTAAACAATGCTAGAATTTCTATTAATACAGAGTCATCTAAATGCTTAAGCAATTCATAACACAGTCCATCCCTACCAGAAGTGTTTGAACCTGATTGGACAGCTTCCTGCAATGCCTGAAGGGAGAAAAACAAATTTAGGGAGCTATTATCATCCAAACTCCTGTCCAATTTCCAACTTCCCTTTAACATAATTTCCTTTCTCAAATCACCTAACTCTCCAGAACTGTGTAATGCTTGGAACACCTCTACAAACATATCAGCCTTTTCCTTATTGGTTACAGCTTCAATATCTCCTTCCAGCAAAGCTGGGGTAGATGGTTTCCTATATATCCCTGACATTCTGTGAATGATCGTCCATAGCTGCTTTATAGGTGTCTCAAGGCCCAGGGTTCCACAAAATCGTCTCCAACTATCCCTCTTTGCATTTTTAATTACTCTCCTTGCTACTGCTCTTTCCTTTTTATACTCCATAACATTATCTAACATTGGGTACTTTCTTAATTTCCTGTAAGCTCTATTTCTGTTTCTTACTGCTATATCACAATTTTTATTCCACCACGGAACTAATGCTCGAGCCTAAAGTACATTCTGTAGCAGAATAGTCAACTGAGCAACTTTATGAATTATAGAACAGAGGGATTCTTTCCAATTGTCTATGGAGCCCTCGCTATTAATCTCTTCTATTATATCCACAGCTTTCTCCTGGTACTCATCCCAATGGGCCAAAGAAAAATTATACCTAGCAGACCTCTCCTCAACTTCTACTTCCAAATTTCTACCAAAACTACATAATATAGGATAGTGATCACTTCCTAGTGTGTATCTGTCCATAACATCCCATTCCCCAACCCTAGCTAAGTTTGAGGAAGTGATAGATAAGTCTAAGTGACTACAAGCATTCTTCACAATATTAAATCTTGTAGGCCTTCCATCATTTAGCAGTACCATGGTGTATTTATCTAGAAACTCCTCTATTACTGCTCCATTATTATCTTTACTTTCACTACCCCATATAGGATTATAGGCATTGAAATCTCCAACCCAGATTACTGGAGATTTTATCATACTCGTAATTTCATCCAAATCTGATAACATCATATTACCTGGATTATAAAAGTTAATCAAAGTTATTTGACCACGAGAGCTCCAAAACTCCACAGACACAATTTCAAGGTTAGATTTAAAATCAAGTCTTCTAAACTGGAGTCCTGTTTTTATGAAAGTTGCACACCCTTTTTATGAAAGATTTACCTGTTCTGTCAGCTCTCAAACTATCATATCCAGGGATCACAAAATCTAAATGAGGCTTTAACCATGTCTCCTGTATACAGATCAAATCAGGCTTGTCTTTAAAGGTTCCAACAAATCTTTTTAATTCTTGACCATTTGCAGATAAACTTCTTGCATTTCATTGTAATATTAAAAACATCCAAATACTAATTATTGGCCTCTTCATTCACATAAAGCTCCTCCGTACTCTCCGATCCCGACAACTGGGAAGTATTCAGTGATTGTTTGTCTGTCATATACTCATGTAATTTTTCCAGCAAAATCTGTTTTATATCAAGGAATCTCTCTGCAGTTCCAACAACTACTTTTATCATATCCGACCTCTTGGCTGTAGTTTTAGCCCCGACCAGTACATCAACAAAAAACGCCAAAAAAGACTCTTTAGTCATCAACAACATGCCTGAAGGAACCGTAGTTGGAGATCTCGGAATGAAGTGACTCCCTATCATTCCAATCTTTTCTTTACTTATCCTTTGCTCTCTATCAACTTTCTTTACTGCTTCAGCATATGATATTTTTTGTTAGATACTAACATCCTAAGTCTGCTTTGCCTTACTAAAATACTCACATCCTCTGAATGCCACTATATTGTCCCCTCCACAGTTACTGCATTTAGGCACCACTGCCTGATATGCTTTATCATCATGATCCTCTCCACATTTCATACATCTTCTTTTACCTCAAGATGAAACAGCAACATGTAAAATCTCTGGCAATTATAGCAGCGTAAGGGAGGTCTAATGTATTCTCTAACTTGATAAGTCATGCACCCAAGATAGACTCTAGTTGGAAGAACATCACTTGCAAAAACCAGAAGAATGGGGGAGTCCCAATTACCACCTTCTCTTGATTTTAATCATTTGGCTTCAATCACTCGACTGCCTTTAATATTGTCCAAAATTTCCTTTTCAGTTATGCCAGACCAAATACAAAATTTTCAGCAATCCATTAGACAAAATCTTGGCCTGGAATCCTTTACCTATTTGGTTCTCTAATACTGCTGCCACTTTCAAAGGATTAAGGGCTGTAAATATTCCTTCTCCTTCCTTCTGACCTTTAATCTTATACAGAACTATAAATTCCTCCAATTCACCCATTTTCCTCAATTTGTTGTCCCTCATTACTTCAGGTCTTTCACTTGATGCACCCCTTTTTTGGCTACCCTTACTTCTGGAGTATTCCACATTCTCCTGCCCTCCCCCTTCAATCTCAACCCCACCTCTCCCTTCTGCAGCCATAGGCTACAAACTAACCCTTTCCAAACTACTAAGCTCCTGCACACCAAAGTCCCCAGCCTACCAGGGCAGTTATTGCATACTCAGTGGCCACTTTATTAGGTACAACTGCACACCTGCTCGTTAATGCAAATCTCTAATCAGCCAATCATGTAGCAGCAACTCAATGCATAAAAGCATGAAGACGTGCTCAAGGTGTTCAGTCCAAACATCTGAATAGGAAAGGAAGGTGATTTAGGTGACTGACGGTGGAATGATTGCTGGTGTCAGATGGGGTGGTTTAAGTATCTCAGAAACAGTTGATCTGGGGCTCTCATGTACAAGGGTCCCTAGAGTTTATAGAGAATAGTGCTTAAAAAAACAAATAAAAGCATCCAGTAACTGACATTTCTGTGGGCAAAAATGCATTGTAATGAGAGAGGTCAGAGGAGAATGGCCAGACTTATTCAAACTGACAGGAAGGTGCGAGTAACTCAAATAACCACATGTCACAGCAGCTTCTCTGAATGTACATGTCAAAATGGAAAGTGAACAGGCTACTGCAGCAGAAGACCATGAACTCTCAGTGGCCATTTTATTAGATATCTCCTGTACGTGATAAAGTGAGCACTGAGTGTATTTGCAAAGCAGAGTCCCCACATGAAGCACCCTGTCTATGTCCTTTCCTGAATCTGCAAACAATTTAAAAACCAGCCTGTCAGGATTTAGCTGCAGAATGCATTAATTTCAGATGAACTTAAAAAATAATGAACACTTAGTCCTTCCTTGAACACCACTGCCTTCCGAGATCCCCTGTGGAATAACATCCTTTGTGTGTTGTCTGCAAACCGGGCACTTTATTGTCGATACGGATTGTGCTTAGCAGTGGCCCAAGCAATGCCTAACACCCAGCAAAATAGATCTGTTTATTCCTTCTCTCTGCTTCTTGCAGAAACACGGTATAAATGCAGATTGTTGATATTGACAAGATGTTCCAAGCTCAGCTTTCTTTAAAATGGCTCAGTAGTCTGTGTGGTTTACGGGGTTAATTCTTGCTCTAGTGAGGCTCTGATTTGCAGCTTGACGTACAGTCCTATTCATCCATGACAAAGCTTAAATTAGTAATTACGTCAAATCCACTGAAATTTCGCAGAACAGAGAATGAAGACTTGACTCATAGTCACATCTGGCTGTCAAATGTCTTGCTCCAGTCTCTGATTAAGCTGCTTTATTCCTTGTAGAGATTTGCAACTGCCGTTACCCGCCTGCTTTCCACATATTAAAGTAGGAATATTCTTTAAAGTACCTCAGTATTTGTAAATAGCTTTGAGGTGTCCAAATGGTCAGCCGTGATGCTTTTCTCCTCTTTGCCTTGGGGCATGTTAGGAGTGTTTCAGTATTTCCAGCACAGGCTGTTCCCCTGAGCTGGATTTGTTCACGATGGTTGTCATATACCTCCTACTTAATCCTGCTTTTTCAACTCGGAAGAGAATTTTTCTATTCAGTTTGGATAAGTACATGAATAGGTGGGGTACGGAGGGCTATGGTCCAGAATAATAGTTTAGCACAAACTAGAGGGCCAAAGGGCCTGTTTCTGTGTTGTGCTGCTCTGTGACTCCATGGGTCTTCCTATTCACTCAGTGTGAAATCCATGTAGATCATCAAACTGAATCACTCACCCCAAAATGAAATATGTACAAGACATAAGAAATTTAGAGGAGATACTTTTTTCTATAATACAATTCTCGCCACTGCATTTAAGGAGTTTGTATGTTTTCCCCATGACCACGTGGGTTTACTCTGGGTGCTCCTGTTCTCTCCCACACTCCAAAGATGTACCTGTTGGTAGGTTAACTGGACATTAGACCATAAGATCTTAAGACATAGGAGAAAAATTAGGCCATTCAATCCATTGAGTCTGCTCTGCCATTTCATCATGGCCAGAGCCCACTCAACACTATACACCTGCTTTCTTGTCATAACCTTTGATTCCATAACCAATCAGGAAATGATCAACTTTCACTAAATATACCCATGGACTTGGACTCCGCAGCTGTCTATGGCAGAGCATTCATCAGACGTACTATTCCCTGGCTAAAAATATTTCTTCCTTACCTCTATTCTAAAAGGTTGCCCCTCAATTTTGAGGTTGTGCCCTTTAGCTCTGGACACCCCCACCATAGGGAATATCCCATCCATCTTATTTAGTTCTTTCAACATTTGGTAGATTTCAATGAGGTCCCCCCCACATTCTTCTACATTCCAGTGAGTGCAGGCCCAGAGTTGCCAAATGCTCCTCATATGTTAACCCCTTCATTCCCAAATCATCCTCGTGAACCTCTTCTGGACTCTCTCCAATGACAACACATCCTTTCTGAGACCTGGGGCCCAAAACTGTTGACAATTCTCCAAGTGTGGCCTGACGATGTCATATAAAGCCTCGGCATTATCTCCTTGGTTTTATATTCTATTCCCCTTGAAATAAATGCCAACACTGCAAGGGCCTTCATTACCACAGACTCAACCTGTAAATTAAACTTCTGGGAGTCTTGCACAAGGACGCCTTTCTTTCTTTTTTAATCTTTTTATTAGTTTTCAAGTTCATAAACATAATAACAATAGCGATACAAAGAAATTGGAATTACATTATTGGTAATAAACATATGCAAAAGTAACTACAAATAATACAAGTGTAATAGACTTCCAAGCTCTTGATATAAATAATCATGAAGAAAAGAGAAATAAAAAGAAAAGCATATCACAAAGAAAAACACCAGAAAACAAAAAAAAAGCTAAGAAAAAAAACTAAATTACTAGACCCCAAAAAAATCGAAACAGAACAAACAAGGCTTAACCAATATATTAGATCGAATACATACATTAATGTCGTCAACTCCGCTCCGCTATTCATATATTCTAAGTTAAAAGAAGGATTCGGAAAAGGTCAAACTACATCATATGAAAATGTTAAGTAAATGGCTTCCAAGTCTCTTCAAATTGATCTGAATGATCAAAAATGACACTTCTGATTTTTTCTAAATTTAAACATGATATAGTTTGGGAAAACCATTGAAATGTAGTAGGGGGATTGGTCTCTTTCCAATTCAATAAAATGAATCTTCTGGCCATTAATGTAACAAATGCGATCGTACGACAGGCTGAAGAGGATAAAGAGCTATGTTCCGTCATTGGCAAACCAAAAATTGCCCTAATAGGATAGGATTGTAAATCAAAATGCAAAACTGTTGAAATAATATCGAAAATATCTTTCCAAAATTTTTCCAAAAGAGGGTAGGACGAGAACATATGAGTCAAAAAAAGCCACCTCAGAGTGACATCTGTCACAAATAGGATTTATATGGGAGTAAAAATGAGCTAGTTTATCTTTAGACATGTGGGCCCTATGCACAACCTTAAATTGTATCAGCATATGTTTAGCACATATAGAGGAAGAGCTAACTAATTGAAAAACATTCTCCCATTTCTCTGTAGGTAAGTGAAGTTGCAGTTCCCTTTCCCATTCATTTTTAATTTTATCAGATATACCAGGCTGTATTTTCATAATTATATCATAAATAGTTGCACACGAGGACTCCTAAGTCCCTGCGCACCTCTGATGTTTAAAGTTTCTCCCCATTTAGATAATAGTCTGCACTTTTGGTCCTTTAACCAAAAAGCATTATCTGTATTCCATCTGCCACATTATCTGTATTCCATCTGCCACATTTTTGCCCATTCTTCCAGTTTGTCTAAGTCTTTCTGCAACTGCATTGCTTCCTCAGCACTACCTACCCCTCCACCTATCTTGGTATCATCCACAAACTTTACCACAAAGCTTTCAATTCCATTATCTAAATCATCAACAAACAATGTGAAACATAGTAAATTGTCTTGTGATTAGGCTAGGATTAAATCAGGGGATTGCTAGGCAGTGCAGTTTGAAGGGCTAGTCCGGCTAGAAGGACCCTATCTCGAAATAGTTAAGACTCTGGTTGGGGTGGACGCGAATCACTGATGAATTCCTTGAATCAATCAGAGCTGGAGCTAAAGCCTCCATTAAACTGGCTCTATCTGGATTAGCATACAGAAGGACATGTAGAGACAAAAACATTCCCTTTCCCAGAGTTCTGTGTAACAGGCAAATGAAATTACTTTGTCCATTGTTTGAAGGATTACAGTATGGTTTGGTACTTAAATGGAACATTTCATGCAAGAGACAGTACATGCTGTAATGCAGTATGGAGCCAGGTAAACTGATATCTTCTGCAATAGTAATGAATTCTTAGACTTTTGTGAAGCAGGTTTTCTTGGTGGACTGGTTTCGTCCATGGACCAATGGAAGATTACTGTTTAAAGAAAGTCATTTCATCCCCTGTAATTACGCTGGATCAAGGGACCAGTAAAAAAACATGAAAAGCAGTCCCACTGAGCTTTTCACATGTCCTTGGACTCGATAATGGTCAGTGATGTGATTTATGATATGGCACCTTAGAAGAAAGCAGTCACATCAATTCAAAGGAAGGCACGTAATGGCTTTTTCACTGAGTGCAATACCTCTTGAATCTTCAATTGTTAAAATAGTTAGCTTAGACCTTCATTGCTGGTATTCCAACTTTTTAATCCTTATTTAATGGTCATCTCCCTCTAAAATAAATCTCCTTGTAACAGATCCTCCTTTAAACTTTTAAAATATAAAGCAAGGATCGAATGCTGAGACTTTATAAGCCATTGGTCAGACTGCAATTGGAGTATTGTGAACAGTCTTGTGCCTTTTATCTAAGAAAGGATGTGCTGGCATTGGAGAGAGTCCAAAGGAAATTCAAGAGAATGATCTAGAGAACGAATATATGAGGAGTGTTGATGGCTTTGGGCCTGTATTCACTGGACTTAAAAAGAGTGAGGTGAAATCTATTGAAACTTATCAAACATTGTATGCCTGGATTGAGTAAACATGGGGAGGATGTTTCCTATAGTGAGGAATCTCGGACCAGAGGACATAGTCTCAGAATTGAAAGTCGCCCCTTTAGAATGGAGATGAGGAGGAATTTCTTTAGCTAGAGAGTGGTGAATTTGTGGAATTCATTGCCAACAGACAGTTGTAGAGGCCAAGTAATTTGGTATATTTAAAGTGGAGGCTAGTAGTTTCTTGATTGTTTCTAGTCAGGGTGTCAGTGGTTACGGGGAGAAGGCAGGAGAATGGGATTAAAAAGGATAGTCAATCAGCCATGATGGAATGGCAGAGCATATTCAATGGGCTGAATGGCCTAATTCTACTCCTGTGTCTTATGGTTTTAACCATTTGAAGTTGTTCATTTTCAAATAATTTGACTGTAGTCTTTCTTTTAAATCATTTGACACTTCATCTTTTAAAATCTTCAGTTAATTAGAGTATAGTTACACCAGTCCATACTCTAAACTCCACCACTTATAGATTCTAATGCCTGTCAAGATCAAATTGATTGTCCATTTTGGTGGAATTCAGGAATATGAAAGGTGCAAACACACTGATGGGATTGTACTACAGGCCATGCACTCCCCACCCCAGTAGGCACGGGACACTGAGGAACTGATATGTAATCAGATTAAGGAAATATATAAAAATAATTTGGTTGTTGTCATGGGGGTTCTAACTTCCTTAATATAAACTGGGACCTTCATAGTGTAAGAGGTTCAGATAGAGCAGAATTTATTAGTGTATCCAGGAAGGTTTCTTAAATCAATACATGGACAGTCAAACAAGAGGTGGGGCTGTAATGGAGCCGGTGTTACATAATGAGCCTGGCCAGGTGACTGACCTTTCAGTGGGTGAACAGATCGGGAACTGTGACCACAACTCCTTAATTTTCAGGATAGATATGGTCTGTCTGTCTGTATCTTGTTTTACGGCGGTTGGCATCCAGCTTAATGGTACATTACCGCCACCCTCTGCTCCAGGATGTGCACTAGACATACATTCTAAATCCCTTCACCCAATCGCGCGCGCGCGTGTATATATATATACACAAACCTACACTTCACCCTCCCATCTTTGACCATCCTAGTATCCTATTCCTGTTTATTCGTCATATTCTATAAAAAAACCCTGTACCCCTTAAAAACGCTAAAAATACCCAGACTTGTGCTCTCTCACCCGTGCCCAGCAACCCTTTTAATGTGAATTCCTGCATCCCCAACTCCCTTAATTTATTTCTCATCATCTCTCTCTGTATCCCATACTTCCTGCAACACAAAACTACATGTTCTACTGACTCCTCTTCCTGACATTCCTCACACAATCCTGTCTGGTGTTTCCCCATCATTTTCAATGTTTTGTTTAATGCACAATGCCCCAGCCTTAACCTAGTCCACACAATTTCCTCTCTTCTGTTTCCATTACCTACCCTAGTAACTGCAACACTCTTTTGTATTTGATATAAATGCCTCCCTTTCCCCTCCCTGTCCCATCTTTCTTGCCACATTCGGTTGACTTTTTCCCAGATTACACACTTAACCTCTGCTTTACTGATACTAATGTGCATTTCCACATTTTCTTTCTTTAATGCCCTCTTTGTCAACTCATCCACCCTCTCATTCCCCTTCACCCCTGCATGTGCTGGAACCCGTAGAAATTTTACCTGACCTCCCTGATTTGCAATTCTTGTAACTAACTGAAGGACTTCATAAAGTACATCTTGCCGACTGTTTGTGTGAAAAAAACCTTAAACTTGCTAGAACTGAGTATGAATCTGAACATATCAATGCTTTGGCTTGTCTGGCTTTCTGCACCCATTGCAACGCAACCAACACTGCCAGCATCTCCACTGTAAACACCCCTAACTTATTAGATGTTCTTCTGCTGATTCCAATTTCTTTTGCTGGTATTACCAACCCAAACCCTGTCACTCCTGTTTCAGGTTCCTTCGCACCATCCGTATAAACGTGAGTATAATCACTATACTTTTCCATCACATGACAGTTAAATGCATTTACCAAATCTGTTTTATATCTTTCTTTCCTTTTTACCTCTAACAAATGCCAGTCTATGTCAGGCCATACAAGCTTCCATGGAGCTACAACCGGATAAACTACTGAAGGACTTATCCTCAGATCAAATACTCCACATTCTTTCGCGATATCATTCCCTACCCGACTAAAGGTATCCCTCTGAAACCTCCCATTTTCCCAGCACTCCTGCAACACTCCTTTAGTAGGGTGAGAATCATTGTGCCCCTGCAAGTTAGCCCAGTAGTTTGCCATCCGTTGCATCCTTCTTAGTTCCAAAGGCATTATTCCCATTTCTACCTGTAGGGCTGACACTGGTGACGTTTTAAAAGCCCCACTGCACACTCTCAAGGCCTGAGCCTGAATCACATCCAGTTTCCTTATAAGAGACCTAGCTGCTGATCCATATACTATATTTCCATAATCCAATATAGATCTTACTAAAGCCACATACATTCTCTTCAAAGCTGAACAACTTGCTCCCCATTCCCTACCAGTCAAACATCTCATCACATTTATTACTTTTTTACATTTCTCCTCAACTTTCCTGATATGGTCTGCCCATGTTAATCGTGAATCAAATATAACTCCCAGAAATTTAAATGATGCAACCCTTTCTAATTCAACCCCATACATCCTTAACTTCTTCCCTACCTCAACCCCTTTCCTGGTAAAAAATACAGTTTGAATTTTATCTACTGAAAATCTACATCCCCAATCATAACCCCACTCCACCACTTCATCAATTGCTTCTTGTAGTTTCCTGATTATATGGTCCATGTTCCTGCCTCTTTTCCACAAGGCCCCATCATCCGCAAACAGTGACCTACCTATATCCACTGGTACCTTTGTGAAGACATCATTGATCATAATGATGAAAAGTAACGGGCTAATCACACTACCTTGAGGTGTGCCATTTTCCACTATGTACTGTTTTGTTAATTCTGATCCAATCCGAACTTGAATTTTTCTACCAAACAAAAAATCTTTAATCCAATTAAAAACTCTCCCACCAACCCCCATCTTGTGCAGTTTAATTAATAATCCTTCCTTCCACATCATATCATAGGCTTTTTCAATGTCAAAGAACACTGCCACTACTGACTCTCTATTTGCCTGGGCCTTCCTTATTTCAGTCTCTAACATAATCACTGAGTCCATGGAATTCCTTCCCTTTCTAAAACCACTCTGATAACTTGCCAGCATTCCCCTTTTCTCAAGCTCATATGATAACCTTTCTGTTATCATCCTTTCCATTATCTTACATATACTTGATGTTAATGCAATTGGTCTGCAGCTAGTGGGTTTTGACAGATCCTTGCCAGGATTCCTTATTGGAATTACTACTGCTTCTTTCCATGCACTTGGTAATCTTCCCTCCTCCCACACTCTCTTATAAAAATGCAGCAACTTCAAGAGCACTCCTTCTCCTAGATTTTTTAGCATCACAGAGCATATCAGATCTTTCCCTGGGGAGGTTGGTCTCGATCTCTTTATTGTTCTCACCATTTCTGCTAATGTAAATGGATCATTAATTATATCATCTGTTCCTTCCCTCCTGCTTAACACACCTGGGTGTTGGCTCATTATTCTTTCCCTTCTTCTTCTCCCATCTTCAGACAAATTTTCTGAACTGTGTATCAGTACAAATGACTTGGCCATGACCTCAGCCTTATCCCTACTGGAGACTGCAGTTTCCTCCTCAGATATCATTACTGGATATTCCCATTCCCTTCTATCTCCTCCCATCCTCTTAATCATTCCCCATATCTCTCCCACAGGTGTTGTTCTTCCTACCTTGTCACAAAAACTCCTCCAACTTGCCCTTTCAGCTTGACGTATAGTTCTTCTCACCACTGCCTGTGCTTTCTTATATTGAACCAAATGCTGCATATTATGGGTTCTTTTAACTAGCCTGAATGCTCTATTTCTGTTTTTTACAGCCTGACAACATTCCTCTGTCCACCATGGTACCAGTTTTCTATTCATCCTATTTTTATTCCTAGGTATAGATCCTTCTGCTGCCATGATAATTGCTGAAGTCACCCGACTGTTTAATTCATCTACATTTCCAGAAATATCAATCTTTGTTAACCCTTCTTCACTCAACTTCTGGAACTTACTCCAATCAGCTTTTTCAAACACCCACTTTGGGGTTCCGCCACCTGGTCTTACTTCAACTCTTTCACCCACTGAACACAAAACTGGGTAGTGATCACTGCCTACTGTTGAAGCAGTCCAAACTCCCCAGTTACTAATGCCAGCCAAGGTATTAGACACTAACGTAATATCTAACACTGACTCAGTTCCTGTTGTAATGTCTATCCTTGTGCCGCTACCATCATTCATACACACCAAATCCCTTTCTTCCATCAAATCTTCAATTACCTTTCCATTTGGATCTGTAATCTGATCCCCCCATATTGTGCTATGAGCATTGAAATCTGCACACCACACTACTTTATGTCTGTTTTGTCCTTGTATCTTTAATAGGCTGTCCAAATCCAACCTTTTACATGGATTGTAGTAGTTAATTATAACCACTCCCTCCCCTCTCTCCCACACTTCCACCACTATGTATTCCTGATCATCTCCTTTTTCCAGTACCCTATATGGTATACCTTGCTTGATTAACATAGCACAACCCCCTCCTCCCCCTAGATTTCTATCTTTCCTTATCATTGTATACCCATATACCACAAAGTCTAAAGTTGGTTTTAACCAAATTTCCTGAATACACACTACATTCGGTTTTACAACCATTTCTTTAATAAAGTGCTTGAATTCCTGGCTATTGGCCAGTAAGCTCCTTGCACTCCATTGTAAAAGAATCACCATAATTAGTATTAACCAACACATGACACTTCCTGGCTTGACTGATTACCGAGGTTCTCCCTCACTTCCTCCCCTGTCAGTCCTACTAACCCTAAATGGTTTACTGCTGCTTTTACCACCAGCTGAATTTTGTCACTTTTTGACTTTACCTCAGCCGTACTATTAATCACTCCTGCAATGAATGTTACTAGAGCCTTTTTGTCTACATAAATCCTGTCATTTGTTCTTTGTTGCATCTCTCATATCCCTATTGCTCCCTGTTCATTAGGAGCATTATTCTGTTCTCTTGACATTCTTACAGATTCTGCATAAGTGATCTTTCTTTTCACTCTTATTTCTTGAATTTTAGTCTCCCGTCTGACAACCTCACACCCACTATATGCAACATTATGAGCTCCTCCACAATTGCAGCATTTTGGTTGAACTCCTGTTCCGCACTTTCCATATTCATGATCACCCCCACATCTAGCACATCTCCTCTGCCTTTTACAGTTTTTAGCCACGTATCCAAACCTTTGACAATTATAGCACCTCAGTGGCTTTGGCACATACACCCTTACTGGGTAACTCATGAAACCCAGGAACACCTTCCTTGGCACTCTTTCTTCTCTTTCTTCTTCAAATTCAATCAATACTGATTCACTTTCCTTTTTCACTCCCTCCTTCGTTGTTTTCAGTCTTTGAACATTCATTACTTTCCCTCCTTTGATATTCCTCTTTATCGCCTCCATATTTATATTCATTGGTATCCCCATGATCACTCCTTTACAACCACTGTTTTGTGCTCCCACCCTCCCAGTGTATTCCACCTTGCATTTTCCAATCTCTTTTAGCTTGAGTGCTTTCTCAAGTTGTTCCTCATTCGCACATCTTACCAATAAGTTGCCATCATTAAGGACTTTTGCAAATACTATTTCCCCTACCTTATTTGTCAGAGTTGTTGTTAGCACAAACGGGTTAATTTTCTTCCTATGTCCCTGAGCCTTCTCATTAAACCTAATTATGACAACACCTCCTCTCTGAGCTTGTTCATCTTCCTCACTTTCAGAGCTTTCTCCACTATCATTTCTTATTCTTTTATTCCCTTTGTCTTGGTTTTTATTCATCCGACCCCTCACTACCTCCTCATTCCCTTTATTTCTCCCTTCACAATAATCCACCTCTCCCCAGCTGCCTACCTCTGGTCCCAAGTCTCTATCCCTCTCCTTCTCCACTTTCTTTCCCTCAACCCCACTTCTTATCTTGTCCGCCATTACCGGACCCACACGACCCCCTCCCAGCAATTTCCGTTCCTTCCCCACTCTCTTTCCCTCAACAGGTTCCAAAGCACATTCACGCATCAAGCAAAACACAGCCAGCTTCCAGTCGAGCCAACTCAGCCGGCCGCCGCTGCCTCCTCCTCCTCCTCCTCCCCCCCTCCTCCCCCCCTCCTCCCCTTCTCCTCCTCCCCCTTCCTCCCTCCCCCCTCCCCCCTCCTCCCCCTCCCTCCCCCCTCCCCCTCCCTCCCCCCTCCTCCCCCCTCCCCTCCTCCCCCTCCCCCTCCCCTCCTCCCCCTCCCTCCCTCCCCCCTCCTCCCCCCTCCCCTCCCCTCCTCCCCCTCCTCCCCCTCCTCCCCCCCCTCCCTCCCCCCTCCTCCCCCCTCCTCTCCTCCCCCTCCCCCCTCCTCTCCTCCCCTCCTCTCTCCCCCCTCCTCCCCCCTCTCCTCCCCCTTCCTCCCCCCTCCTCCCCCCTCCTCCCCCCTCCTCTCCTCCCCCTCCCCCCTCCTCTCCTCCCCCTCCCCCCTCCTCTCCTCCCCCTCTCCTCCCCCTCCCCCCTCCTCTCCTCCCCCTCCCCCCTCCTCTCCTCCCCTCCTCCCCCCCTCCTCCCCCCCTCCTCCCCCCTCTCCTCCCCCCTCCTCCCCCCCTCCTCCCCCCTCTCCTCCCCCCCTCCTCCCCCCTCTCCTCCCCCCTCTCCTCCCCCCCTCCTCCCCCCCCTCCCCCCTCCTCCCCCCTTCCTCCCCCCTCCTCCCCCCTCCTCCCCCCTCCTCCCCCCTCCTCCCCCCTCCCTCCCCCTCCTCCTCCCCCCTCCCTCCTCCTCCTCCTCCCCCCTCCTCCTCCCCCCTCCTCCTCCCCCCTCCCTCCCCCCTCCTCCTCCCCCCTCCCTCCCCCTCCTCCTCCCCCCTCCCTCCCCCCTCCCTCCCCCTCCCTCCTCCCCCCCTCCCCCCCCTCCCCCTCCCCCCTCCTCTCCTCCCCTCCTCCCCCCCCTCCTCCCCCCCTCCTCCCCCCTCTCCTCCCCCCTCCTCCCCCCCTCCTCCCCCCTCTCCTCCCCCCCTCCTCCCCCCTCTCCTCCCCCCTCTCCTCCCCCCCTCCTCCCCCCCCTCCCCCCTCCTCCCCCCTTCCTCCCCCCTCCTCCCCCCTCCTCCCTTTCAGTGATATAGATAAATCAATTTTTATAGATAAATATCAAGGTGTTTAGAGGTCAGGAGGGGGAAGTGTTGGGCATCCTAATGAGTATTAATGTGAAGATGTCCCCAGGGCCTGATAGGATTTATCCCAGGTTATTGAAGGGGAGAAGAGATGAGATTGTTGGGCCCCTGACCAGTATTTCCATGTCCTCCCTATCCACAGTGAGGTCCTGGAGGACTGGTGAGAGGCTAATGCACCTCTATTGAAGAAAGGAACAAGGGAAAACCCTGGGAACTGTAGACTGATGAGTCTCATATCAGTTGTAGGAAAATCACAGGAGAAAATCCTTAGGGATAGGATATATGAGCCTTTGGAAACCCATAACCTAATGAGGGAGAGCCTGCGTGGCAGGCTGTGCCTTACCAACTTGAGTAAGTATTTTTAACAAGGTGTCAAGAGAGATTGATGAGGGTAGGGCAATGGGTGATGCTTACATGGATTTTATTAAGGTGCTTGACCAAGTCCCTCATGGAGGCTAATCCAAAGCATTAAGAGGCATGCGGTCTGCTTCAGATTGGCTGTTTGGATTCAGAACTGGCTTGTGCATAGAAGACAAGTTTGCAGTTTAAGGGACTTATTTGAGCTGGAGGTCTGTAATTAGTGGAGTTCCCAGGGATCTGTGCTGGGACCTCTGCTGTTCGCGACGTACATAAGTGACCTGGATGAAAACTTAGATGGGTGGAGTAGTAAATCTGGGGATGATTCCAAGACTGGTGGAGCTGTGGATAGTGTAGAAGACTGGTAAGGAATTCAGTACCATATAGATTAATTACAGATATGGACTGAGAAATGGCAGTTGGATTTTAACCCAGATAAGTATGAGGTGTTGCACCATGGTAGAGCAAATGCAAGGAGAAAGTACACTGTGAAGGGCAAGATCTGTAACAGTGTTTCTGAGCAGAGAGACCTTGGATTTCATAGCTCCTTGAAAGTGGCTACTGATGCACCATCAATAACTCCAAAAGACTGGAAGTAGAGTAAATACTGAAAGGCTTTTATTAGCAGTAAAATGTGACCTCCACCATGCTGAGTATCTGCCCCTGGACTGAAAGGAAGAGCAATGGCACAATCGCCTTTATTCATGGGTCTGTGGGAGGAGCATGTCCAGCAGGTAACCCAGTTACAACATAGGCTTGAAAGTGGCTATGTATGTCGATAAGGTGGTTAAGAAGGCTTACGGAATGCCTGATTTTATTAGTTGATTTTATTTGCAACTGTATAACAGTCTGGTTTGGCTACTTTTAGAGTATTGTGTACAGTTCCGGTCACCCCCATTAAAGGAAGGATTTTGGGGCTTTGGAGAGGGTGCAGAAGAGGTTTACCAGGATGCTGCCTGGTTTAGAGGGCATGTGTTATCATGAGAGGCTGGACAAATTTGGGTTGTTTCCTCTAGAATGCCAGAGGCTGAGGCGAGAACTGATTGAGATTTACAAGGTTATGAGAGGCATAGATAGAGTGGACAGAGAGTATCTGTTTACAGGATTGAAATGCATACCAGACGGCATGTATTGAAGGTGGGATGGGGTAGGTTCATGGAGGATGTGAGGGTTAAATTTTTTACACAGAGTTGTGAATGCCTGGAATGCGCTGCCTGGTATAATGACACAGGCAAATACATTAGAGGCCTTTAAGAGACGTTTGGATAGGTACATGGATGTAAGGAAGATGTCAGGATATGCACATGATGTAGGTAGGAGGGATGAGTGTTTGGGTGTTTCTGATTTGCTTTTTAGCTGGTTCAGCACAACAATGTGGGCCAAATGGCCTGTTCCTGTGCTGTACTGTTCTATGTTCGATGTTCTATGAGTGTCTTTGGAAAAGGTCAAATATCTCAATCGAGGAACAATTGGTGTGACTGGACTCGAGATGTATTTACAATGAACAACTGATTCTTGATATGTTGCCAAAAATGGTGTTTTAAATATTTCCAGATATAACTTTACAGCTCTAAAGGTAATGGTAAAATTTCAGCTGTATAAAACTCTGGTTAAACCACACCTGGAATATTGTGTTTCGTTCTAGTCTCCTCATTATAGGAAGTATGTGGAAGCTTTAGAGAGGGTGCAGAGGAGGTTTACCAGAATGCTGCCTGGATTGGAGAGAATGTCTTATGAGGATAGGCTAATCAAACTAGGGCTTTTCTCTTTGGAGCAAAGGAGGTTGCAAGGTGAATTGTTAAAGGAATACAAGGTGATAAGTAGCATAGATCAAGTAAATGGCCATAGGCTTTTCCCAGGGCAGAAATGGCTAATCAGAGTGGGCCTGTTTTAAGCCGATTAGAGTAAAGTATAAGGGGATGTCACAGGTAAGTTCTTCTACCCAGAGTGTGACAAGTGCACGGAATGAATGCCCTGCCAGATGTGGTGGTAGATGTAGATACATCAGAGGCATTTAGCAAAATGGATGATAGAAAAATGGAGGGCTATGTAGTTGAGAAAGGTTAGAGTAGGTTAAAATGTTGTCAACAACATCCTGGGCTGTAGGCCTCTACTGTACTATAATGTTTCATGTTCTAAAGTCAATTAAATCTCAGTACTACTGGCTCCTCATTCAGACATAAAAAGTATCTTGGCGAATATTTATCCCTCAGTCAACATCACAGGAACAATTGGTCTGTTCACTGCTGTTTATGGGAGTTGGTTGAACACAAATTGCATAATGCATTTTCTCCTTTTTAACAGTGAGACAATGCAGTGTGGGAATGGAAGGTACACCCATACTGCAATTGGAATAGAAAATGGTCTGTTTGCTTTTATTGCAAAGGGGATGGGGTGTATCGGTACTCAAGTCTAGCCACAATTATACGAGGTATTGGTTCGACCACACTGGAAGTAATCAGTAAAGTGTAGCCCTCCTGATTTAAAGATGGTTATACTTGTATTGACAGCAGTTTGGAGGATATTCATCAGGTTGATTCCTGAAAAGAAAATTTGTACAGTTGCAATACATTCTGCAACTTATGGTCTCAGTTTCAAGGACTCTACAGCTCAAGTTATCAATATGATTATTTATTTATTTATCTAGGTATCTATTTATTTTTCTCTTTTTTTTGTAGTCACACAGTTTGGTTTCTTTTGAGCACTGATTGCTCATTTTTGTGGGTAGTTTTTTAAAATTCCATTGTGTTTGTTTGTATCTACTGTGAATGCCCACAAGGAAATGATCCTCAGAGTAGTATATGGTAGTATATATGTAGTCTAATCATCAATTTACTTTGGACTTTGAAATACAATGCAGCACAGGCTCGTTGGCCACTCTGCCACTCAACCCCTCAGCCTCACTCTCGCATTTAATAAAATCATTACTGATCCAATTAACTAGCTGAAAGGTTAGTCTGGCTCAGTACTTTACCTGGTTGAAGGTGCTTTGTATAGCTTTATTGGGTTATGGAAACAGGTTCTTCCACCCAACTCTTCCACGCTGACCGTTGACAACTTGGTCCAGTCTTACTAACCTGCATTTGGCCTATATCCCACTAAACCATTCATTAAGTGGAGTCTGACTCTTTGTGACCTCGTGGACCATGGGGTCCGTAGGGTTTTCATGGCAAGATACAGAAGCGGATTGCCAGGCTTTTCTTCCGCACAGATACTGCTGCTGCCCAGGTTGGGACCTGGCTGGGTTTGAACTCAGAACCATCTGCCTTGCAGTCCAGTGCTGATGCCACTACACCACCAGCCAGCCCACTTACCTGTCCAAATATTGAAATATGTTGTAATTCTACAAGGTCTACCACTTCTTCTGGCAACTATTTCCACTCTGTGAAAATGTTCCCCCTCGGGTCCCTTTTAAACTGCCACCCTCTTCAATTTAAACCTCTGTAATTTAAGACCCCCCTACATTGGGGAAAAGAGCATAAGCATTTACCCTAACTATGACTGTCATAATTTTATATAGCTCTGTAAGATCATCTCTCAGCCTTCTAAATTCCAGAGGAAAAAGCCCCAACCTCTCAGATAGGCAAATTGATAAAAGAAAAATGAATGGCCCTCCGGGAGGGAAGTGATTGATTGATCTTGGAGTAGGTTAAAAGGTTGGCACAACAACATGGGTTGAAGGGCCTCTACTGTGTTGTACTGCTCTATGTTCTATCTAGTCTCTTCTTATAACTTAAGCTGTCCAGACCCAGTAACACCCTTCTGAATCTATTCAAAGTTCAATGTACATTTATTATCAAAGTATGTGTACTATATATATCCTCGAGATTCGTCCCCTTATGGGCAGCCACAAAATGAAGAAACCCAATAGAACCCTTTCAAGAAGACCATCAAACACCCAATGTGCAAGGGAAAAAAAAACAGATTGTGCAAACAATAAATCTAAGCAAATAACATTCAGAACTGAGATTCAGCAGAGTGAGCTCACAGTCACAAAGCCAGTCATCACGGCAGCCAGACCAGGAGCCCGTTATTTGCAGGCCACAGCCTCAGCTCAGGGCAGAGGTAAGTAAACCTCACGAGCAGTAAGCTGAACACCCCTGGCCTACCCCTCGCCTCTGGCCCCAACACCCTGACTTTTTCAATATGGCCCAGTGCTTAAATCGGCCTAACAGTGGGTCGCTCCCAGCTTTTGAATCCAGGCCCTGCTGCTTCGATACGGTCTCTTGCCTGGGACCCGCTGCCTCGATTCTTGCCTGGGTCTCGGCTTAAAACAGTCAAATATGGGCTTGTTCCTCATTCTCAGGCCCCTTCTAGTTCAATGACATCCTTTCTATAGGTAAAAGACTAGAATTACCCAATTGTTGTTGGCCTATGACCTCTGACCCAGAACACTCTTTGGTGATTGATTCTTAAACATTTTACCAGCACATTTGATATTATATTTCTGGTGATGGTCAGATATGGAAAAAATGATAAGGGCTTGGGAATGTTTATATTCATATTAACCATGATCAAGATCAGGATAAGATTTACACCTGAGCAGCTTTCTACCCATGACCTTCAAGGTCTTAATCTCTGCACAAGATAGAACAGGTGCCATGGTAATGGTTAGCGTGATACTAATACAGCTCAGGGCATTGGGGTTTGGAGTTGAATTCCAACACTGTCTGTAAGACGTTTGTATATCCTTCCTAGGAGTGTGTGGGTTTTCTCTGGCTGCATCAGTTTCCTCTCACTTTCCAAAGACATACCGGCTAGTAGGTTAATTGGTTATTGTAAATTGTCCTGACACTCTGGGTTAAATATGTGAGTTGCTGGGAAGTGTGGCTCATTGTGCCAGAAGATCCCAGAAGGTCCTCTAAATAAATAAGTCCGTCAATAAAGCTGGGGTAGTATGGAAGCTTATCAGTAAGCATAAGGGTTTCCAACACCAGTGATGGGAAGATCAGGGTTCAATTCCTATCATTGGCTGTGAGGAGTTTGTACATTCTCTCGGTAAGCGCATGGGTTTCCTCCAGGTGCTCTGGTTTCCTTCCATGTTCCAAAAAAGATGTACTGGTTAGAGTTAGTAAGCTGTGTGCATGTTATGCTTGCCCCAGACGTACTGGTTAGAGTTAGTAAGCTGTGTGTGTGCTCTGTTTGCCTCATATGTACTAGTTAGAGTTGGTAAGCTGTGTGAATGCTATGTCTGCCCCAGAAGCATTGATTAGAGTCAGTAAGCTGTGTGCGTGATATGTCTGCCCCAGACATACTGGTTAGAGTCAGTAAGCTGTGTGCATGTTATGTTTGCCCCAGACGTACTGGTTAGAGTTAGTAAGCTGTGTGCATGCTATGTCTGCCCCAGAAGCATGGTGGCACTTGCGGGCTGCCCCCAGCACATCTTTGGGCTGTGTTGGTCTTTAACACAGTCAATGCATTTCACTGTATATTTAGGTGTTTATATGACACATAAAGCTAATCTTTTAAGCTTATAAAACTATGAGAGATGTACAAAGGGTAGATAGACAGAACTTTATTTTTGCCAAGGGTAGAAATGTCAAATACCAGAGAGCACTGGCTTAAGGTGAGAGGGGGGTATGTGCAGGGTATGCTTGTTTTTCACACACTGAGTCACAGCTGCTTGAAATGTGCTGCCAGGGGAAGTCAAAGCAAATATGAGGTGGTGGAAGTCCATTTGGGAGGATTTCAGACAGGCAGATGGATATGGAGGGAACGGAGAGATGTGGACCTCGTGCAGGCAGAGTGGATTTTGGTTTAATTTGTCATTATGGTCAGCACAGATACCATGGGCTAATGGCTGTTTTGCTCTGTCGTTCTTTTTATTGATTTTTCTATTTATTCAGAGGAAGCATGGAACTCTTCGAGCTCTTCGAGCCGCAGTGCCCAGCAACCCCCAACTTAACCCTAGCCCAATCACGGGACAATTTACACTGCCCAAATAACTTACCAACCGGCACGTCTTTGGACTGTGGGAGGAAACCGGAGCATCTGGAGGAAACCCACACGGTCATGAGAAGAACGTACAAACTCCTTACAGGCAATGGTGGCAATGTTTCCTTCTGTATATGCAGGATTGTTGCATTGAGGAGATTACAAGCAAACACTAATGTTATAATCGAATATGATTTCCATGTATTTCAATCTTAACATAGCAAAACATTCTTAGGCATTTTACAGTGCTGGAAAGTGATTTGATGCTGAACCTTTATCAGGTTAAATAATCAATTGCTTGTCAAAAAGGCAGATTTTGAGAGTAAAATCGTCAGCAGAACAGGCATCGGTTTGTAACATTAGTTCTGAATTAGGGATAGGAATCACGTGCAGGCAGACGGTAATAGCTTAATTTGGTGTAATGGTTGGCACAGGTATCGTGGTATGAAGGTCCCATTCCTGTGCCATACTGTTCCATGTTTTGTGTTCTGATTCAGGAACAGCTTCTTGCCCTCTGCCATACTATTCCTAAATAGACATTGAACCCTCGAACACTACCTCACTTATTAAAAAATATATATTACTTCTGTTTTTGCACTATTTTCTGTAATTGATTTATTTATTCTTCTTTCTATATGGTCATGTATTCCATTGAACCGCTGCTGCTGGGTTAACAAATTTTACAACACATGCCGGTGAAAATAAACCTGATTCTATTTTCAGCATTTACAGGACCCTGAGCTACAGTAATGCCATTCAGTAGAGGTTATCTCAACATTCCCATCTGTTACAGTTTTACTGTGTTATAATGGTAGCTTTCACATTGCGTTGCCAAAGTTCAGGCTCTGACTTGCTAACCAGACGATGAAGAAAGTGGGAAGGGAGGCCGGAGACATAAATTAAAATTTTAAAAAACTAGAAGTCTGAAATAAAAACAGTTGGCTGGGTGAGGTACTAGCTGTTTGCTTTGTATCAATCTTCACCCGCACAAAAAAAAAGTTGCCTGTGGTTTCCTGGTTTAACTGTGTGACTCATCCAAGAGACTACCATCCATTGGGTCTCACCTTGTCAGAGATAATCTCTTTGTTCTCCTTACCCGTCCTCCACCATTACTGCTATTGAAAGCTAACTTGCTTCCACATTTCTCCCAAGTATCCACTGAAGGGACCGGGAACTGAAACATTTATTGTTCTTCTTTCCATAGATCGATTTCTCTAACTTCCGGTACTTTCTCTCCCTTCTCCCTATTCTCTTTTATCTATTTCCCATTCTTATTCTCCCATCACCCCTTCTCTCCTCCTCACCTGCTCATCACCTCCCTCAGGTTCACCTCCTCCTTCCTTTTTTCCCATGGTTCACTCGCGTCCCCTATCAGATTCCTTCTTCTTCAGTCCTTCGCCTCTTCCACCTATCACCTCCCAGCTTCTTATTTCATCCCACCCTCCTTCCACCTCGCTCTGTTTCACCTATCACACCGTAGCTTGCACTTCTCCCTACTTTCATAAATTCCACCCCCTCTCCTTTCCAGTCCCGGTGAAGCACCTTGGCCCAAAATGTTGACTGTTTATCCCCCTTCATCGATGCTGCCTGACCTGCTGAGCTCCTCCAGCACTGTGTGGGTGCTGTCCGTATCTGACTTGTTGGGCATTTCCAGCATTGTCCATTTTGATTTCATATATTTCTTTAATATTTTTGCCATGACGTTGGTTCACCGGTCCGTTAGTGGAAGAGACAGAGGTGCATTGCAAGGGAGTGACAAGAGTTCAGTGATGGCCCAAGTACCGAGGGGGAGAGAGAGAGAGAGAGACGCGGAATGAACAGGTCACTGGGTTTTAATAAGAACTCACTGAACATATGAAAATAATAAACACTTAGCCAACAGGGCCGCTAACTAAAAAGTCTCAAACTAACTAAAAACTAATGCTGTCATTGTGGTTTGAAAGCAGTAAGCTAAAACTTAAGTAATACCGCTCCTTTAGCACTGAATATCTCAATCACTAATCTTCCTTCTCAGAATGTAGACTAAGGGAAACCTGGTGTGTTGTCGTGGCTGTGCTTCAATCCAGGCTCAACAACACTGAAGCAAAAGGAAGAAAGTTAAGTACTATTACGAAGAAACCCTAATTGGCTAGAATGCATACATTCTCACCTGTGTGATTGCCATCTTCCTTCAGCTGCCTGCCTGTGTGACAACCCAGACTCCTTGGCAATGCCCGTGGTTGTGATAGGGAGGAGGTTTAATAGTATATTTATCTCTGTTCAATTGACATGACATTTATTGTTGCTCACCTTGTCTGTAGCTCTTAGGTTTTCTCCCCTATCAAGATAAATCAAGAGGAAAGCAGTAACCAGCAACAGAAACTGATGACTTTTAGTCATCAGGATAGCCAGGGGCACATTAAAGTCAGGTTGAATGGCATAGCAGTTAACATCACGTCTTACAGCACCAGCAATCATAAACTTAGGGTTCAACTCCCACAGTTGTCTGTAAAGAATTTGTACATTCTCCCTGTGACCACCTCCAGGTGCTCCAATTTTCTCCCACATTCCAAGGACTTACAGAATAACGTTAGGGTTAGCAAGTTGTTAGCATGTTATGTTGGTGCTGGAAGCATGGTGACACCTGGTGACACTTGCAGACTCTCCCTAACACACCCTTGGATTGTGTTGGTTATTGATGCAAATGATACATTTCACCGTATGTCTCAATGTACATATGACAAAAAAGCTAATCTTAATCTAATCTATTTCAATGCAGGAGATTTGACCGGTCAGGTGGATGAATTCAGAGCATGGATTCATTCTGAGGAGTGAGATGTTGTGGCAAGTGGAAGGCTTTTAAGAGAGTTGGTATTAGGCGGTCCTGGAGTAGCATGTTCCTGTTGGGGCCAATGGTAAACCTGGCAAATTTAGCGAACCTTGACTGACAGGAAATATCGAGGTAATGCACTTGAAGTGCTGGAGGAACTCAGCAAGCTAGGCAGCATTAAGGAAAAGAGTAAACAGTTGGGTTTCGGGCCACAATCCTTCATCAGTCCTGCATTTTGTGTGTATTACTTTGATTTCCAGCATCTGCAGATTTTCTATAGTTTGAGGTGCTGGTCATGAAAAATAAGGAAGCATACATTGTGTTTCAGAGGTTGGGTACAGTGAATTTCTTGATGATTTTTTATATATATGTGTGTGTGTATATATATATATATATATATATATATATATATTATATTCTTTAGAAGGAAATCAGGAGGACAAAAAGAGTATGGGATGAACCTGGCAAGCAAGGTTAAAGAAAATCCCAACAGGTTCCATAGCTATATTAAGAGTAAAAGGGTGATCAGAGAGAGAGAGAGAGAGAGAGAGTAGATTCCTTTAGATCAGCAGGGCTGCCAATGCCTTAAGCTGCAGGAGAGGAGTGATAGTTTTACAAATATTTCTCCTCAGTTATTACTGAGGAGAAAATCATAGTTGCTCTCGAGATAAGGGAAACAAGCTGAGATATTTTGGAGGTGTATGTGGCAAAAATGGCAGAAATGTGGCAACTGTTCAGGGGATATTTGCGTGGTGTTCTGCATAGGTACGTTCCAATGAGGCAGGTTCTAATGATGGTTGGGTACAGGAACGGTGGTGTACAAAGGCTGTTGAAAATTGAGTCAAGAAGAAAAGAAAAGCTTATGAAAGGTTCAAAAAACTAGGTAATGATAGAGATCTAGAAAATCGTAAGGCTCGCAGGAAGGAGCTTAAGAATGAAATTATGAGAGTCAGAAGGAGCCATGAGAAGGCCTTGGCAAGCAGGATTAAGGAAAGCTCCTGGCATTCTAAAAGTATGTGAAAATCAAGAGGATAAAACATAAGAGAATAGGACCAATCAAGTATGACAGTGGAAAAGCACGTATGGAACTGGAGGAGGTAGCGGAGGTACTTAATGAATACTTTGCTTCAGTATTCACTGTGGAAAAGGATCTTGGCGATTGTAGGGATGACTTGCAGTGGAATGAAAGTTTGAGCATATAAATATTAAGAAAGAGGATGTGCTGGAGCTTTTGGAAAGCATCAAGTTGGATAAGTCACCAGGATGAGATGTACCCCAGGCTACTGTGGGAGGTGAGGAAGGAGATTGCTGAGCCTCTGGCAATGATCTTTGCATCATCAATGGGGATGGGAAAAGTTCCTAAGGATTAGAGGGTTGCAGATGTTGTTCCCTTATTCAAGAAAGGGAGTAGAGATAGCCCAGGAAATTATAGCCCAGTGAGTCTTACTTCAGTGGTTGGTAAGTTGATAGAGAAGATCCTGAGAGGCAGGATTTATGAACATTTGGAGGGGCATAATATGATTAGGGATAGTCAGCATGGCTTTGTCAAAGGTAGGTCGTGCCTTATGAGCCTGATTGAATTTTTTGGGGATGTGACACATTAATGAAGGTAGAGTCATAGATGTAGTGTATATGGATTTCAGCAAGGCATTTGATAAGGTATCCTATGCAAGGCTTATTGAGAAAGTAAGGAGGCATAGGATCCAAGGGGACATTGCTTTGTGGATCCAGAGTTCGTTTGCCCACAGAAAGCAAAGAGTGGTTGTAGATGGGTCATATTCTGCATGGAGGTTGGAGCCCAGTGGTGTGACTCAAGGATCTGTTCTGGGACCCCTTCTCTTCATGATTTTTATAAATGACCTGGATGAGGAAATGGATGGATGGGTTAGTAAATTTGCTGATGACACAGAAGTTGGAGGTGTTGTGGATAGTGTGGAGGGCTATCAGAGGTTACAGTGGGACATCGATAGGATGCAAAACTGGGCTAAGCAGTTGCAGATGGAGTTCAACATGGATAAGTGTGAGGTGGTTCATTTTGGTAGGTCAAATATAATGGCAGAATATAGCATTAATGGTAAGACTCTTGGCAATGTGGAGGACCAGAGGGACCTTGGGGTATGTGTCCATAGGACACTCAAAGCTGCTGCGCAGATTGACTCTGTGGTTAAGAAGGCATATGGTCTTGGCCTTCATCAATCGTGGGATTGAGTTCAAATGCCGAGAGGTAATGTTGCAGCTATATAGAACCCTGGTCAGACCCCACTTGGAGGATGTGGAATCTATAGGAGGGGTGTAGAAGAGATTTGCAAGGATGTTGCCTGGATTGGGGAGGCATGCCTTACGAGAAAAGGTTGAGTGAACTTGGCCTTTTCTCCTTAGAGTGACAGAGGATGAGAAGTGACTGGAGGGTCTTCTGAGGGACAGAATCTACCAGCATTTGGATAGACAATGTTTAATTCAAGTTCAAAGTAAATGTTATTATCAAAGTATATATATGTCACCATACACAACCATTTTCTTGTGGACATCTTCAATAAATCTACAGAATAATAACCATAACAGAATCAATGAAACACAGCCTAACTTGGGTGTGCAACCAAAGTGCAGAAGACAACATATTGTGGAAACACAAAATAAGAAATAATAATAATACATAATTAAGCAATAAATATCAAGTACATGAAATAAAGAGTCCTTGAAGCTGAGTCCATTGGTTGTGGGAATATTTCAATGATGGGGCAAGTGAAGTTGAGTGAAGTTATCCCCTTTGGTTCAAAAGCCTGATGCTTGAGGGGTAGTAACTGTTCCAGAACCTGGTGCTGTGAGTCCTGAGACTCCTGTACCTTCTTCCTGATGGCAGTAATGAGAAGAGTGCATTTCCTGGGTGAGGGGGGTCCCTGATGACGGATTCTACTTTCCTATGACAATATTTCATGTAGATGTGCTCAAAGGGCTTTACCCATGATGGATTGGGCTATAATAACTACATTTTGTAAGAATGACTGTTCAAGGGCAATGATGTTTCCATATCAGGCTGTGATGCAGCCAATCAATATAGGAGTCAGCATAGCTTTGGTGTGTTGGATGTTAATGTAAATGATGCATTTCACTGTACGTTTCGATATACACGTGATAAATCTGAATCTTGATATGAAATCTTTGTGGGTGGGACGTCATGCTAGGTGAATCCTTTGAAGAGGTAACTAAAAAGTTAGGTAAGAGTAAGGAAGTGGATGTTTTCTGTTTAGACTTCAGCGAGGCCTTTGACAAGGTTCCACGTGGTAGTCTGAAATGGAAGATTACTTCCCATGGAACCCAGGGAGAGCTAGTTATATGGATTCAAAGTTACCTCGGAGGTAAGAAGCAGCGCGTGGCAGTTGAAAGTCGTTTCTCAGACTGGAGTCTAGTGACTAGAGGTGTGACACAGCGGTCAGTGTTGGGACCCTAGTTATTCCTTATTTAGAGCAATGATTTGGATGAGAACGCACAAGGCTTGATCAGTAGGTTTGCGGATGACACGAAGCTGAGAGGTGCTGTTGATGGTGAACGAGGTTATCATAGATTACAAGGGGATCCTAATCAGTTAAGGAAGTGAGCTGAGTAGCAATAAATGGCTTTAATTGCGAGGTGATGCATTTTGGAAAGTCAAACCAATGTAGGAGATGCACTCAGTCGTCACTTTATTAAGTAATCTGCACACCTGCTTGTTAATGCAACTTTCTAATCAGCCAATTATGTGGCAGCAACTCAATGCATAAAATCATGCAGACATATAACCATATAACAATTACAGCACGGAAACAGGCCATCTCGGCCCTTCTAGTCCGTGCCGAACTGTTACTCTCACCTAGTGCCACCGACCTGCACTCAGCCCATAACCCTCCATTCCTTTCCTGTCCATATAGCTGTCCAGTTTAACTTCAAATTACAACATTGAACCTGCCTCAACCACTTCTGCTGGAAGCTCATTCCACACAGCCACCACTCTTTGAGTAAAGAAGTTTCCCCTCATGTTACCCCTAAACTTTTGCCCTTTAACTCTCAACTCATGTCCTCTTGTTTGAATCTCCCCCACTCTCAATGGAAAAAGCCTATCCACGTCAACTCTATCCATCCCTCTCATAATTTTAAATACCTCTATCGAGTCCCCCCTCAACCTTCTACGCTCCAAAGAATAAAGACCCAACTTGTTCAACCTTTCTCTGTAACTTAGGTGATGAAACCCAGGTAACGTTCTAGTAAACCTTCTCTGTACTCTCTCTATTTTGTCGACATCTTTCCTATAATTCGGTGACCAAAACTGTACACAATACAGGAAATTTAGCCTCACCAATGCCTTGTACAATTTCAACATTACATCCCAACTCCTATACTCAATGCTCTGATTTATAAAGGCCAGCATACCAAAAGCTTTCTTCACCACCCTATCCACATGAGATTCCACCTTCAGGAAACTATGCACCATTATTCCTAGATCCCTCTGTTTCACTGCATTCTTCAATGCCCTACCATTTACTATGTATGTCCTATTTTGATTAGTCCTACCAAAGTGTAGCACCTCACATTTATCAGCATTAAACTCCATCTGCCATCTTTCAGCCCACTCTTCTAACTGGCCTAAATCTCTCTGCAAGCTTTCAAAACCTACTGCATTATCCACAACTCCATCTGTCTTAGTATCATCTGCATACTTACTCATCCAATTTAACACTCCATCATCCAGATCATTAATGTATATGACAAATAACATTGGACCCAGTACCAATCCATGAGGCACATCACTAGTCACCAGCTTCCAATCTGACAAACAGTCATCCACCACCTCTCTCTGGCGTCTCCCATCCAGCCACTGCTGAATCCATTTTATTACTTACATGGTCTTGACAACATGGTCAAAAGCATTGGTTGTTGTTCAGACCAAACATCAGAATGGGAAAGAAATGTGATCTAAGTGATTTTGACTGTGGAATGACTGTTGGTGCCAGATGGGCAGATTTCAGTGTCTCAGAAATTGCTGATCTCATGGGATTTTCACACACAATAGAGTTTACAGACTGTTACGTACCCCGTAACTGGGTTGCCAAACCAGCAGAAATGGATCACTCAGTTGGAGTCTGGATTACTAGAACTAAGAAAGTTTTATTAAGGAAACAAGCAACACAGTAATCGAAAGGATAATAAATGCAACAGTTCAGCAATGATAAACACACGTGCACAGAATTAAGATAACAGGATCAATCAAGCTCTATCGTTGTCTAGGGGTAAATGACCAATTTCAAAGTGACACAAAAGTCCAGTTCAATTTAATGTTCAGTTCTCAGTAATCGTTGCCAGGGCGATGGACAATGTGGGGGGAAGGAGAGAGAGAACAAGAGCGATTGATCATTCAGAAACGGCTTCCACTCACAGACCGGCGGTATTGCTCATAAGCAGCTTTCGGGCGGGTCCTTTGTGATGTCACCTGATGTCACCGACTGTGACCCCTCCTCCAGATGTGGTCAATCCTCTGCAGTGAACCCGGCACCCAAGCGAGGGTGGACACACACTGGGTTCCCGCTGATCGTACCTTTCCACCCTGTGCGTTTAAGGCTGATCCCCCGATCAGCCTTCCAAGAGCTTCCCACCGACTCGTGAGAGGCGCACCGCTTCCAGGGTCTCGTTACCTCGTGTGTCATGTGTGTGCTGCCTTAGCGAACCTGTCCCTTTTTATTCCCCTGCTGGGGTATCGCCTGTCCATCACTTCAAACAGTTCAGGGTTCAAAGGGGGAGCCGCTCCAGACAGCTCTCTCTCCCGTCCCTTCATTACACTTCTCCACATGCTGCTTCATTGTTCCTTATCTCTCCTTCCCCTGAGGACAGGTGGCAGACCAACTGCTGATCTCACAGGACAGCTAACATCTATGTGTATTCTCGTCACAAGACAATGGTGCAAAAATCAAAATGTATCCAATGAGTGGCGGTTCAGTGGTCAAAAACCACGATAGCGGTCAGAGAAGAGTGGCCAGACTGGTTCAAGCTGACAGGAAGGCAACTGCAATTCAAATAACACTGGTGTGCAGAAGAGCATCTCTGAGTGCAGAACACATTGAACCTTGAAGTAGATGAGCTACAGCAACAGAAGACCATGAACATATAGAGATATACTCAGTAGCCACTTTATTAGGTACATGATGTATGCAATAAAGAAGCCACCGAGTGTACGAAGAATGGCAGGACAGTTGAGAATGGCACAAATGTTTGTTGAAAGTGATATTAAAGTTAGATAGAAGGTCGAAAAAGACATTGAAGTTCAGCATGCTAAATTTCATCAGTCACAGCTCTGAATATAGGAGTGATTACATTATCTTGTATCTGTGTAAGTCATTGGTTAGGCTGCACTTGAGGTATTGTATACAGTTTTGGTCACTCTACAAAGGAACAATGTGGTTAAACTGGAAAGAGTGCAGAGAAAATTTACAACAATATTACCAGGACTAGTGGACCTGAATTACAGTGCCTATTAAAAAAAATATTTCCCCCCCCCGCAAGTTTTCATGTTTTATTGTTTTACAACATTGAATCACAATGGACTTAATTGAGCTTATTTGACAATGATCCGCAGAAAAGACTCTTTCATGTCAATGTGAAAAAAAATTCTAAAAATTAGTCTATATTACAATTATCAAACACAAAAAATTGATTGCATAAGTATTCACCCATGCACTCCCCCTCAACTCAGTATTTAGTAGATGCGCTTTTGGCAGCAATTACAGCCTTGAGTTTGTGTGGATAGGTCTCTGTCAGCTTTGCACATCTGGACACTGCAATTTTTCCCCATTCTTCTTTACAAAACTGCTCAAGCTCTGCCAGATTGCATAGGGATCATGAGTGAACATTCAAATTCTCAACTGGATTGAGGTCTGGACCCTGACTTGCCCACTCCAGGATATTAGTTTTGTTGTTTTTAAGCCATTTCTGCGTAGCTTTGGCTTTCTGCTTGGGGTCATTACTTGCTGGAAAACAATCTTCTCCCAAGTCACAGTTCTCTTGTAGACTGCATCAGGTTTTCCTCCAGGATTTCCCTGTATTCTGCTGCATTCATTTACCCTCTACCTTCACAAGCCTTCCAGGGCCTGCTGCAGTGAAGCATCCCCACAGCATGATGCAGGCACCACCATGCTTTACAGTAGGGATGGTGTGTTTTTGATGATGTGCAGTGTTTGGTTTCCACCAAACATAGCATTTAGTCTGATGGCCAAGAAGCTCAATTTTGGTGCAATCAGACCATAGAACCTTCTTCCAACCGACATCAATGTCTCCCACCTGCCTTCTGGCAAACTCTAGCAGAAATTTCATGAGAGGTTTTTTCAACAGTGCCACTCTCCCATAAAGCCACTGAAGCTTGTAACTCGTCCTGAGTTGTCATAGGTCTCTTGGTGGCCTCCTTCACTAGTCCCCTTTTTGCACAGACACTCAGTTTTTGAGGACAGCCTGCTCTAGGCAGATTTACAGCTGTGCCATATTTTTTCCTTCTCTTGATGATTGACTTAACTGTATTCCAAGGGATATTCGGTGACGGAAATTTTCTTGTATCCATCTCCTATCTGAATTGTGCTTTTCAATAATCTTTATGCAAAGTTGCTTAGAGTGTTCTTTTGCCTTCATGGTGTAGTTTTTGCCAGGATAATGATTCACCAGCAGTTGGACCTTCCAGATACAGGTATATTTTTACTACAATCAATTGAAACACCTTGACTGCACACAGTTTTATATATAGCTAGGACATCTTAACTAATTACGTGACTTTTAAAACCAATTGGCTGCACCAGTGATGTTTAAATGGGGTGAATACTTATGCAATCAATTATTTTGTGTTTTATTTTTGTAATTAATTTAGATCACTTTGTAGAGATCTGTTTTCACTTTGACATGAAAGAGTTTTTTTCTGTTGATCAGGGTAAAAAAAAGCCTAATTAAATCAAGTGTGATTTTATTTATTGTGAAAATTATAAAACAGGATAACTTCCATTGGGGGTGGGGGTGGGAACTTTTCATAGGCACTGAATAGGGGGAGTTTGGCCATGTGAGTTCTATATTCCTTGGAATACAGGAGACTGAGGGATGAGGTTATAGGAATGGTCAAAATTCTGAGAGTCATAGATAAGGCGGATGGTAACAGTTCTTTCTCTGGGACAGGAAAATATAAAACTAGATGGCATAGATTTAAGGTGAGAAAGGAAAGATTTATGTACTGCAGCTTTTTCAGGCAGAGGTTAGTGAGTATAAGGAATGAAATGCCAGATAAAGTGGTTGAGGTACGGATCGTTTATTAATTAATTTATTTATTGTGATTCAGTGTCGCTCTGGCCCATCGAGCTGTGATTTTTAACCCTAGCTTAATCACATGACAATTTACAATGACCAACTAATCTACTAACCAGTAGGTCTTTGGACAGTGGGAGGAGACCAAAGCACCCAGAGGAAAACCTCATGGTCCCAGGGAAAAAGTGTAAACTCCTTACTGACGGCGGCAGGAATTGAACCCAGGTCGCCAGTACGGCTAAGTGTTGGGCTAACCGCTGTGCTGTGGTGTTCTCCATAAGAGGTACATGGGGGAGGAGCATAGCAAGATGTTGGCCAAACGCGGAAAACAGGGTCTCCCGCTTGAATGTCATGGTTGGTTTGGCATTTGTTGGGCCGAATGTCCTTGCTCTATGACACTCAGTCGAGTTTATTGCCATGTGCAAAAAGGACCATGTAGCAGCATGGGTTCAGACAACACACAGAATATAAATAATATATAAATAATAAAAGACTGTGAAGATAGAGAGACAGAGTAAAAAAGACTGGCACAAGCACGATCCCAGCGCAAGAACACACGCGCGCGCGCGCGCACACACACACACACACACACACACACACACACACACACACACACACACAAATTCCGGAGACTGATCGAGGCAGTCACTGTCCCTTCCGACGGGAGCATGTACCGACGAAATCGCAGGGGACCACACTGCAGTGGAAGGTTTGGAGCGCAGCAAGTTCGGCTCTGGGTCCTGAACGCTACCGCATTTCATATTAAACTGGCTGAGCAATAATTTGTGTGGAACTCTGTTTTCTTTATAAACAACCCCATCGGAATTCTAATACAAACATCGTATTTCTGGTCAAACTGGAGAGGGTGCGTGTTATAAATATTTTGCTCAGGCAGGGGAGATTTAGTGCAAATCTATTCCTTGCTGCCGAGGTTGACCGAGTCGTTGTTAGGATCCGTCGCTTGGGGAATATATCCCATAAAATTCAAACTAAGTCAGAAAGATATTTGAAGAACTCAGAATTATCGTAATATTAAAAGCATCATGCAGTAAGCCGAATGCTTAAAAGCAAGGGGGTGTACGGAAAGAAATTGCGCTGTCATTAGCATTCCTCGCTGGTCCTCATACGGTTTCCCGAGGTTTTCTGGAGACCCAGTTGACGTGGAAAGGCGTAGTTTTGCAGCGTTACTTCAAGTCTGCCAGTTGAGTGCTGTAGATTGTGTGCGAGTTTCGTTCTGAGGCTCGAGTGGGAGCACCCGGCGGTCTTCCATTGAAAGTTTGTTCGGAACGTAACAATGCGTCAGTGAGTGATGGCACCTTCGCACCTTTGCGAGTAGACAGAGCAGAGTGCGGAGAGTCAGAGGATGAGGAGGGAGCATATGCGACAGGGAGAGCAAGTTAAAGAGTGTACGAGGTGCAGAGAGATAGAGAGAATTCACCCGACGTTGGTTTGAATGAGTGCTTAAGAGGAAGCGTGTATATGAGCCAGTGGGCTGAAGGGTTCTCACTGGCTTGTGGAGTAACCTTGGCTTCCAAAGTATGAGGTCAAGTCATGGTGTTTTTCTTCAGTGGAATCGACATTGAGAGGATTCTCCTTGCACTCTCGAAACTGCATTGCTACTAACCCGGTTTAAATGCACCCACGCCGGCGATGGAAAGGTACGAGACTTTGGTGTACGACACAGTCCTGAGCACCCTGGTGGCGGTGTTGATTTACGTGCTGCTGAAGGTGAGCGTGGACGGGTACCGGCAGTGGAGAGCCCGGGCCAGGGTGCTAGTGGTGGGCTCGGGTCCGGTGGGGCTGACGGCGGCTCTGATCGCTGCCCGCTCCGGCAAGGTGGAGCGCCTGGTACTGCTGGAGGAGCGCTGTCGCACCGCCCTCCTCTCCCGACCGCAGCAGATCGCCCTGGACTCCCGCAGCGTCCGCTTCCTCCTGGGGCTCGGTGTGGACTTTGACAACATGGAAGGGTGCTGGCACAACGAGCACTTCTTCACCAAAGTCGGGGTCTTCCAGGAATACCTGCTCAGTCTACTCGAGAAAAGGAAGCAGGAGATGAACATTCAGATTCTCCTCGGTACTAAGGTAAAGTGGGGGCAGGTGACCCGGCCGCCTGATTAATCTACAACGGACGGGCCAGTTCTTCGTCTATTTCCAATTTCATTTACCCGCTCCATGATTTGGAGGCAATACTTCATAGGCGTACGACCTCCATTTCTATATAACTTTTAAAAGGCAGTTGGATAGATAACAAAGTAGAGAAACAATGCTGGAGGAGCTCAGGGGTCAGGCAGCGAATGTGGAGGCAAATGGACAGTCGACGTTTCGGGTTGAGACTCTTCAGTGGGACTCCATCCTGAAACGTCGACTGTCCGTTTCCGTCAGTAGGTGCTGCCTAACCCGTGAGTTCCTCCAGCGTTTTGTATGTAACTCCTGGTTCCAGCATCTATTGTCTCTTAGGTGGATAAGAGAGGTTTAGAAGGATTCAGGGTTAATGATATTGATTTATTGTTAGTGTCATGTGTGACTAAGATACGGTGAAGATCTTGTCCTACACACAGGTTACACAGTGCATTGAGCTGGGATATGGTAAAACAATAACAATGCAGAATAACGTGTAAAATTGACCTCATGAGGTGTGCACTCAGATCATGATGAGAAAGGCAGAGGCCAGGAATCCATCATAGTATACAAGAGGTCCATACAAGTGCCTTCTAACAGTGGAATAGATGCTGCTCCTGAGCCTGGTGGTAGCTGTACTGGGGCTTTTGTATCTTCTACCTAATGGGAAAGGGGAAGAGAGAATGTCCGGAGAGTGTAGGGTATTTGACTCTCCTGGCTGCTTTACTGAGGCAGCAAGTGGTATAGACAAAGTCTCTGGAGGGGAGGCTGTGTCCACAACTCTGTAATTTCCCGCAGTAATGTGCAGAAATGCATCTAGACAGAATATTTTCTGTAGCATATTGATTAGAGATTGCTGAGAATCTGGGCATGCAAAGTTTATATAGGGACTATCTCATTAATTGAACCATATTCAGTGGGCATCTTGGTAGGCATTGATTAGTTGGGCTGAAGGGCTTATTTCCCGGCTCAATGAGTCCATAAGGTGGCTCTTCTGCCACTGCAGGACAATCCATTGTATTGCAGTGAATGTTATGGCCTAGTTGTGCGTAGTGAGATCTCACACACCAATGGAATAAGGACCAGTAGAAAAATCAATGAATAATGACTCAAACAACAGGAATTCTGCAGATGCTGGAAATTCAAGCAACACACATCAAAGTTGCTGGTGAACGCAGCAGGCCAGGCAGCATCTGTAGGAAGAGGTGCAGTCGACGTTTCAGGCCGAGGGGTTTCCAACCTGGGGCCACGGATCCCTTTCATGGCAGGGGTCCATGACATAAAAAAGGTTGGGAGCCCCTGGCCAAGGTATTCCCTCCTTGGAATAGTGCTTTCAGATCTTAAGCACCCACTTGGAAGGGGAAAGGGGCATTCAGTCCATTGACAGAACACAGTGGTCAGCATCTTGGTTAGTGCCCTTGGCCTTAATGTGTTGAAACCCCTGGTATGTGATTTCAACCCACAACCTTGTGACATTACTAAGCATCTCTGATGCTATGACTCAGCAACAATGTAATCCTTCAAAATGGGATCTTCAACCATCATTCACTTTCAATATCAGGATACTTTGTATACGTTTTGTTTGTGCAATTTTCCCAGCTGTAGTACAGGCGCTTGCTTCTGTTGGAATAGATGGGTAGGAAAGAGTTAATATTTACCAAAGAGCCCTGTATTGGAAAACACTACCAGTGTTAAAAAATTGCCTTGCATTGAGAACCCAAATTACTTCTGATGTGATTCTGTGGCAAAACAATGGCCTGCTTGTAGCAACACTGGCCACAGATATAATTGCAAAGTAAGTGGATTTTTTTCTGTGTATTAATAGACCTTAAAACACTATTTTCTACTCATTAACATTAGATTAATTTTGGTGCGCTGTCGCAGCATGAGCATATGTTCACTACATCACTGCATTCAGTTATGAGACTGAGTAATAGGACGTATACCCTCATCTATTCTAACAATGTAAACTCTTTCTACACCAATTGCCTCAGTGATCAATCATTGGTATTCTAATGGCTTTTCTTTTAGGGACTGGATTTTAACCATTAAAAGATTATGCCAGCTATTTGTTTGTCTTTAGTTTATGATGCAAATTGCCCTGGCTTTATTTATTAACTCCTGACCTAAATACCAGATTCACTAATATATTGTAACACTTGATGTTTGTGTGTCAGAAGTTAACGTGGGTGAAATGGATTTTAAGCTAGCCTTATCTGCAAATTCATTTGATGTAGTGATGAACAGTTGGAGTGGGTAAGGGCTGCTTAACCCTACATTTGACCTTATTAATTCAACTTGAGTTATTTCCCCCCCCCCCAACTTTTTTTGTTGGCCTCACACTCTCCACTGCAGTCTAGTCCTGGAACAAATCCCTAACATCCTCTGACAGTCAGGATAGCTTTGCTAACATATTTTCCCTGTGGCTGATGTTTCACAATTTTCATCACTTGATCTGAAGGTTTAGTGTCGAAGTCCATCCAAAATATGCAGCTAAAAATTGCAACTCTGCTGAGCATTGCGAGCATGCTATATTAGTGTCTGGATATATTCAAGATTTGTTTAATGTCATTTCCACTACACAAGTGCAACAGAGAATGAAATAATTGTTACTTTGGATCGGACACAGAAAAAAGAGAATGCAATAAGACAAAGAACACAATAAATATAAATACATAAGATGGCTTGTATATATTATTTGTATACAGGACACAGGAATGTCTGTACATAAATTGAGTGACAGGGAATGATAAAGTAGTGGTGGTGGGTTAGTGGGTCGAGGTGTTGATCAGCTTTACTACTTAAGGAAAATAACTATTTTTGAGTCTGGTGGTCCTGGCATGGATGCTTGTTAACACAAAAGATGCATTCTGTTGTATGTTTCAAAGTACATATAATAACTAAATCTCAATTGTGGGCCTTGGCTCAGTAGGAAGATTGTTATTTCTAAGTCAAAATCCTGGATTTGTTTTTCAATCAAACACTAGTGGAATGCTGCACCACTACAGATGCTGTCTTTCAGCTGTGTTGTTAAGTTAAGGATTCGGGGCTGAAAGAGCTGTAGCGGCACCTACAATTGACATTTGAAAAACATTTGAATATATACCTTGACAGGAAACGTTCAGAGGGATATTGTTCCAGTACAGACAAATGCAACTTAGTCAGTATAGACAAATTGTTGGGTTAATTGTCATGTGCACAGATACGTGTATACACAGATGCAATGAAGAGCTTCCTTGCAGCAGCATTATTAATCAGCATTCACAAGTAAACCATAAATTAAACATTAAAGGGCTTGTTTCCTTGCTATATAGCTATATGATGGTATCTGTTACTGTGGGGTGGATGTAAATCATATTCCTAGGAATAGCTTTAAGAGCAAGGAGTATTAACTCACATCAAACAAAGCACCAGCTATTTGTTTGGTTATCACTTTGTCGGTGAAGGCAATGTGCAATAACTATTTTCTGCATCACAACAGACAATTGTTAATGCTTCATTGACTGCAGACATTTGGATGACTAGAAGCCATGAAGACTGCAGTTGCTTTCATTACTACCTCCACTACTGTTTTCTATTATCTTGTGCTCATTAATTCATGGGGTGGTGAGAAGGAATGAAAGTGGAACTAGAGTTGAGGATATGCTTGGAAATGTTAGAGAACTAAAGTGCATTTATGGCACACAACAGGCTTCATGTTTGCGATTGGCTCATGTCATGAAACCCGACGCAGATTGGGGGACCGCTTTGTCGAGCACCTCCGCTCCGTCTGCCACAATAGACAGGATCTCCCGGTAGCCATCCACTTCAACTCTGCTTCCCACTCCCATTCAGATATGTCCATACATGGCCTCCTCTACTGCCAAGACAAGGCTAAACTCAGTCTGGAGGAGCAACACCTCATATACCGTCTAGGTAGTCTCCAGCCCCTTGGTATGAACATAGAATTCCCAACTTCCGGTAATTCCCTCCCCCTCCCTTCCTCTATCCCTATTTCACTCTGCCCCCTCCCCCAGCAGCCTATCACCTCCCTCATGGTTCCGCCTCCTTCTTCTACCACCCATTGTTTTCCTGCCTATGACGTCCCTGCTTCCCCTCCCCCACCCCTTTGTCTTTCAAATTACTGGTCTTTCAATTGAACCTACAAGCATTCTTCGTTTCCTTCCCCCTCCTTCTTTGTTCAGTCCCAACGAAGGGTTCCGGCCCGAAACGTCGACTCATCGTTTCCACTGATGCTGCACGACCTGCTGAGTTCCTCCAGCGTGCTGTGAGTGTTGCGTTGATCCCAGCATCTGCAGATTATTTTGTGTTTACGATTGGCTCATGTTGACTGTTCACCACTTCCTATCTATCTTGAACCATATGACCATAAGACATAGGGGCAGAATTAGGCCATTCCACAATGACTGATCCATTATCCCTCTCAACCTCATTCTTCTGTCCTCTCCCTATAACCCTTGATCCTCTAACTAATTAAGAACCTCTCAACCTCTGATTTCAATATACCCAATGACGGCCTCCACAGCTGTCTGTGGCAATGAATTCACAGATTCACAACTCTCTAGCTAAAGAAGTTCCTTCTCACCTCTGTTCTAAATGGATGTACTTCTACTCTGAGGCTTTCTCTCTGGTCCTAGACTCCCTCGCTATAGGAAACATCCTCTCAACATCCACTCTATCTTTGGCACCTCCATGTGAGTTTCAAGAAACATTATGTGAGTTACAGTCATAGAGAAATACAGCACAGAAACACGCCTTTTGGCCCATGTAGTCCATGCTGAAACCATTTAAACTGCCTACTCCCAACACCTGCACTGGGACCATAGCCCTCTATATCCCTACTATCCATGTACATATCCAAGCTTCTCTTAAACGTTGAAATCGAGCTTGCATGGACAACTTGTGCGGGCAGCTCATTCCGCACTCTCATGACCGTCTGAGTGAAGAAGTATCCCCTCATGTTCCCCTCAAATTTTTCACTTTTCACCCTTGAGCCATGACCTTTGGTTGCAGTCCCACCCAACCACAACAGAAAAAGCTTGCTTGCATTTACCCTTTTTTATACCCCTTATAATTTTGTATAACTCGATCATATCTCCCCTCAGTCGATTACATTCTAAAGAATACAGTCTTAACCTATTCAATCTCATTTTATAACTCGGGTCCTCCAGACCCAGCAACATCCTTGTACATTTACTTTATACTCGTTCAATCTTATTTACATATTTTCTGTAGGTAGGTGACCAAAACTACACACAATACTCCAAATTAGACTTCACCAACGTCTTCGTAACATAACATCCCATCTTCTGTACTCAACACATTGATTTATGGAAGCCAATGTGCCAAAAACTTTCTTTACAGCCCTGTTACGCTACTTTCAATGAATTATGTATCTATAGTCCCAGATCACCTTGTTCTACCAAATTTCAACAAACACCAGCAATTCCACTTTGTTAAATCTAATTACAGAATTTGCCATTTGTGTATAATGATGCGGAATTTTTTTTTTTGATTAGGTGCTTGCTGTGCTTGACTTGGCTTCTTACCCTTGGGGTAATTGAAATTCAGGAATGCCGTTCCTGCAGCCTTTGAGGTTTATATGTGATTCCTTTCACTATTGATGTTATAGATAAATTTTATGATTAAAGTATACATTTGTAGTGTGTCACAGTATACTACCTTGAGATTCATTTGCTTGCTCTCATTTACAGAAAAATGAAGAAATGCAATAGAATTTGTACGAAAAGACTATAAGGTGCAAATGAAGACAAATAGTTCAAATAATAAAATAATACTGAGAACACAAGATGTAAAGAGTCCTTGAAAGTGAGCCTATAAGTCATAGAATTAGTTCAGAGTTATAGTAAGTGAAGTTATCTACACCAGTTCAGGAGCCTGATGGTTGTAGGGTAATAACTATTCCTGAACCTGGTGGTGTGGGACCTAAGGGTTCTGTAGATACTGCATGATGGTAGGTTCGAGAAGAGAGCATGGCCTGGATGGTGGGGTCTTTGAACACTGCTTTCTCGTGACAGCACTCCCTGCTCAGTGGTGGGGAAGGAGATATCCACCACTTTTTTTTTTAGTCTCCTCTGCTCCTGGGCAATGATGTTCCCATACCAGGCCATGATGCAATCAGTTATAATGCCTTCCACTGTGCATCTATAAATGTTGTAATGAGTCTGCCTGAGTCTCAGCCCGAAATGTCGGCTACTGTTCCTCTCCATAGATGCTGTCTGATCTGCTGAGTTCCTGCAGTATTCTGTGTGTGTTGCTCCTGTTGCCATCTGCAGAATCTCTTGAGCTTTTAAAAGTTTGTTTTAAGATTTTGGAGATATGCCAAATCCATGCAAACCTCTAAGAAAGTCAAGGTGTTGCCATGCCGCCTTTGTGACAGTACTTGTGTGTATGGCCTCAGTTAGATCCTCTGTTATGCTAATGCCAAGGAATTAAATGACTGACTCTCTACACCTCCGATCCCCAACGAGAATGCAGTCCTGATGAAGGGTCTCAGACCGAAATGACGCCAGTTTACTCTTTTCCATAGATGCTGCCTGGCCTGCTGAGATCCCCTAGCAGTTTGTGTGTGTGTGTGTGTGTGTGTGTGTGTTTCTTTGCATTTCTAGCATCTGCAGATTTTCTTGTGTTTCTGAGTCTCCATTTCCATTATTCCTGTGTCTCCAGATTCAAGATTCAAATTCATTTACCATGAGTACACAAAACATAGAATGCAATGCATTATTTGTATTAACAACCAAAACACCCAAGGTACACATTCGAGCACCAACATAGCATGTCTACAATGCTTGGCAAAACATAGAATACAATGAACAGTCAAACAACAACAGCAAAACAAGCCCCATTTTCTCTCTGTCTCTCTCTTCTCCAACTCCAGGACTGGGCATCTTCTGCCTCCAGCCTCCAGTGGACTCTGGCTATGATTTGCAGACACTGGGCCTTTGACTTTCCTTGTGGACTTGCAGGGATTGACAGATGATCTGTGGATCGGGCCTCGACTTTCGATTCAAGCCTTGGGCTTTGATCTTTGAAATCTATCCCACTATCACCAAAAACTAGTCCCTGAACTCTGGACTTGATGGTATCCCAAACACTAGGCCACATACTCTGGTCTCACCAATTTGCGAATGGGTACTCTGTGATTTAGGAATGGGAAGAGGGACTGGATATTCATCTTGCGGACATGCTGTTCTTGGCTGCTATTTTCAATATTCTGTGTGAAATTCTGAGCTGGAGGGAGCATGAGGCATAGCTAAGTGCGTGCTCAAGGCTTAAAAATGCATGGGGTAAAACTGCACAAGTGAATGGGGAGAAAAGCAGGAGAGTGGGGTTGAGAAGGAAAAATAAAATGGTCATGACTAAATGGCAGGGCAGAGTCAATGGATTAAAATACTTAACTCTGCTCCTACATTTTATGCACTGTATAGCTTCCTGTTTAAACTTGTTAGTTTTCTTCAAAGCTTGTTCTTTGCACTGCAATTTTTGTTTTTATAAACTTGGGTTGCTGCTTTGGTAAAACAAGAGCAGTTTAGAATGTCCTACTTAGTGTACCATGATTTAGTGGGACTTTATTCATGTTGTTCTAACCAGCCTTACAATGGTTTTTCACAGTAGCTTCTATGAGATGCAATTTATTTGGTTTAAATGTGTGGCAAATAGCACCAAACATTTAGATTAGATTTATATATTATGTGCAATTTCTTAGGATCCTTGCTGACTGAATTAGCTTTGGAAATAAATACTCAAAGTTCCAGGTAAATTTATTATCAGGGTAGGTATTTGTCACTAAATATTACCCTGAGATTCATTTTCTTGCAGGCATTCACATCAGAAAGTATAAAAGAGTCAAAGAAAAGCTAAACATAAACAAAGACTGACAAATAGTGCAAATATAAAAAGAAATATTATTGTTACTTATTCAGAGGTGATGTTGTTGAGTCCTTGAAAGTCAGTCTACACTAGGGTTTCCCAAGACCCCTGGTATTGGTCCATGGCATAAGAACATTTTGGGAACCCCTGGTTTATAGGTTGTGTTCAATGAGCAGTTGTGAATGAACTGTGGAGAATCTCTGGCTTGTGCATAACGAGGTGCTACGCTGCCTGGTGGCCAGTTAATACGTTGCTATGCTGTGTGTGGAGAAGGGAGCTGTGCATGTCTATTGCATATTCCGATCAGGGTTTTGGACTTCGAATCTTTGTCCTAAGTGCAGATCCTCCAACTCCTGACCACAGCAAGGCATGATTCTAAATATCGTGCACTGCTGGATAAGTGTAACTGGGATAGCATCCTGTCACTGAGCCAAATCTGATTTGTACTTTCACTGAACGACACAGCAGCCACTGCATCTAAACTGCAAATCCACAATTCTACAGCGGCCTCTCCACATCGGTGCTGTTTGAATGCTAAGCAATGTCCTTCAGACAAGACACTGAGCAATTACAGTGTCTCGGCTGGAAATGATTCTGCACCATTATTTAAAGCAGAGCAGTGCATTTTACTGATGAACTGTCCAATTAATCTGTCATGTTGGTACAGGTGAACAAGGGAGAGGAGGTACTCTGCTTCATTTCAAGTTCTGATCTGATTTTGGCTTTCCATTTCATCTTAAATATAGTTCTAATTCAATAGTGAACCAAGCTGTCATTCTAGACATTGTGAAGTGCCTAGACTAGCACATTTGTACAGTATTTTGTTTGTAGATAATCAAACTGTTTATCACAAGTACAAGCCATCTGCTGTGCTTCCCATCGATGCTTCTAGAGTTTAAGGAAGAGCTTCATTGACTCAAATGTTTTCTTGCATCAGATGTTTAATTTTCCTTTTAGGATTTTGGTGTGGAACTCCTTGCAGCTTCTACCCATTTATCAGCCTCCTCCCCCCACCCCCAACTCCCCAGTTTAACAACTATGGAAAATTCAGTCTTACATTATTTAACAACATTTTTTTCTCTAAAGAGCTGCCCCATATTCTAAGCCTCCTATTTTCTCAACCTAAACAAAGTTGCCTGTGTTTAAAATACTTGGAACACTTTCCCAGCATGCTGATGCTGGGTTGAGCTCTGGTATTGTTTCAGGAATGTAACTGGTTAATCCTCCAAGGATTTGTTAAGTTAGTACAGTAGATTCCAGTTAATTAGGAAACTTCAGGACCAGAACATTTTGCCCCAATTAAGCGCCTGCACCAATTAGCTGATGTTTCATTGAAATATTTAGAAAGATACAAAAAAAAGGCAAACCACCATTTATCTGAGTAACAAACTATGTATTTTAAATGAAATGCAGAATGAATTAGAACACCACCAGTACTGCTACAGTACTATCAGTCCTTATCGACGGAGGAATTGATACAATGTATACTGCCATTTTTGTTTGGCTGCAATTAAAAAAACCATCATAGATACCTAGTGCAAATAATGGACAGCCTTCACATAGTGCTTTTGATGATTGTATCCTCCAAATCTTTATTTTCATTGCAACATTCAAGATGATTGTTGATACCTTCAAATTCTTCATAGCTCCTAACTTGATGAAGTAGTGAAATTGTTTCATTTTCACTCCTGGCCATTTCTGGCATCTCTAAGCCTAAATGCTTGAAACTGCAGTGAGCAAAATGGTTTCAAATTGTCTTTCTGCTTATTTTTTTGCCAACTATTAGTGACAAAAATCATTGCTTTTTGAACACAAACACATGTAACTGTTGCTATTTAAAAAATGTTTGCTTTAAGCATGGTGTAGTGTCCAACAGCTACGCTAGTGCACCCGACTGACACTAGTTGGAAACTGATCAGCAACAGTCTCCTGTCCCAACTCAGTAGTGCAGTGGTCCAAATAAGCGAATGGAATCCCGGCTATTTTCTTGGTTAGTTTTTGATATCTAAGAGTTGTCCAAAATAAGCAGTTGCATTGAAGGCCCAATTTACTGGAATCAACTGTATATATTTAATCGTGCAGGGCTCATGGTGTGGAAATGGATAATGTCATTGAAGGTAGCATAGCAATTAAACTCGGGCAAATTAAAAGAAAAATGAAATCCGAGAGGTCTCGGACTAACTTGTCAACTGTTTATCACACAATGAATTCTAACTAATGTTATGTTTTGTAACTCCAAAAAATAATCAAAAGAAAAACGTGTGCATATGATAAATGTATCTACTCCATTTTCCTTTAGTGAGGTGTGCACTTATCACTTGGTGGCATAATGACGTATGCCATTTGCATACTTTTACATATAACCTGTAATGAATTATGTAATCACCAAAGAATGCTTAAATAATATATTTACAGCATTACTAAAATGTTACTGAACTATTATTCAAACAATTCTCCCTGCTTAGCTATAAACAATTCAATATAGAATGCATCTCAGCTTGTAAATACTTCTTTTCCCAAGGATAAACAGGACAATCCGTCAGCATTTCCATGATTAGTTATGTTCTTTGAATTCAGTCTTGTATTTGTGTCCGCCAGGAAACAGAGCCCATCTCTGCACTTGCGTGGTTACTGGTAGTGGAGAAAAATGGACATTATTGGTTGATGATCATTAATGAGGGTAAACTCTCTCCCGTGCAAGTACAAGTTGAACATTTTATACCCCAAAACACACTCAAGGTCCTTCTATCAATCTGCGTAATTTCTCTCTGCAGCAGCAAGGGAATACGATGCAAATGCTATGGGGAATTCACTTCTATCATTCATAACCTGTGACAGGTCTGCACCTATACAATAGGTGAGGTGTCACAGGCAAGCTTTACTGGATGATATAGATCATAATTTGTGAGTATCGTGTCTGATATCACCATTTCCTTTACCTTTTTGAAAACCACACCACACTGCTTTGTCCATTGCCATTTCTTCCTGACTTATAATAATGAATTCAAGGGGTGGAGCACAGTAAACAGGTCCCTGCCAAACCTGGCATAGTAATTGACAAATCCTTAAAAGGACTGCAAATGCGACATGTCCTTTGTCTTTGGGGCACCTAACCACTGCTTGAATTTTCTCAGCACACTTGTGTAATTCTTGTGCATCGTGTGACCACAGTAAATGATAAGTTTTTAAAAATTCTCACTTGTTGCATTTTGCTCTGAGCTGATTTTCTGTCAATGTTATAACACTGTCTTGCGATTTTGGTCATATTCCTTGTCATCCTCACTGGTAACAATTATGTTATCCAGGTAACACTGAGTGTTTGGGTGGCCATGCATTACCTGGTCCAGAGCTTTCTGACAGTGTAGGTGCAGAAGCTACTCCAAAAATGAGCCTATTATTGTGATTAAGCCCTTTTTTGAGTATTTATGATGAAAAGTACTATGGATTCCACCTTCAGTCTCCACCTGTAGGTGGGCCTCAGCTAAGTTCCCCTTTCTGCTGAAGTATTTTCCACCAGAAACGTTTGCAAATGCATCCTTTATTCTGGGCAGAGGATATTGAACTAGTTTCAATGCTGGGTCGATGGTGACCTTAAAGTGCCACGGAACCTATACTTGGCTACTAGGATCACTGGTGTTGCCCATGGGCTCCACACAAACTTGGAAAGAATTCCTAGAGCCTCCATGCACTGCAGCTCACTGGTTATTTTATCACAGATGGTAAAAGGAACCAGATGAACTTTTTAAAACTTGGATGTGGCATTTTACCTTGACACGTTTGAATTTTCCAATGTCAGCCTTGAACGCTTCTGTGGCATCATCCAGTACCTTAATTCACTTTCAGTTGACTCTATTGCAGGGCATGTAGCATGCAAATAGTGGCTGGATCTCCAATCACGTTATAGTTGTCCGACCAGTCATGGCCTCTCAATGCTGGCCCTCTTGTTTTTACCACATACGAGCCCAATGTGGCTTGTCGGTTGTTGTATTTCACTGTCACGAATGTTAATGTTAACTTTTCTCCAGTCTAAGTTCTTAGTTGGATATTTGCAGGCTTTGGTTCAGTTCAGTTTAACTGAAGTGCTATTCAAACCCATCTTGTGGAGAGACTGAAGCAGCCGAGCCAGTGTACAGTTCTATTTTAATTAATTTGCCGTTCACTTTTGGCGTAAGTCTTATTGCTCGTCTCTTGTTAGTTTTCACATAGTAAATCTCAAGGCTACTTAGACATGTACCACTCTCATTATCAGATTTTTCATCCGCATCTTGCAGATAGTGCTCTTTTTGAAACTGCAACTTAACTTTTTAAAATCTTTTTCTCTTTCCTGTGCAGTCCATTTATTTAGTGTGCCTGACATGCTCTTTGCATGTAACCTACTTTGAATTTTCTGCAAATTTCACCTTTAAACCTGTGTCAGTCTTGGCGTACGTGAGCCCCTGCTACAATGGTAACATTATTTGATTGGCCAGGCAGGTTTCTGTTTAGGCCTTGCATTTTGTTCATGCTCACTTTCATTCCTGACTGCAGCTGAATTGTGTCTCTGGCTGTCGTTTCCAAACTGCTCTTTTACATGTGAGCTGTGCTTCAGTTAGCCATTTTTGAATGCTTTCTTGTAAGATTCCACAAAATAAATGGTCTCTCAGTGCATCATTAAGCCAGTTACTGAACTGGCAATTCTCAGACAATTTCTTCAATTCAGCCGCATAAACTGAAATGGACTCCCCTTCCTTTAGATTCCACTTATGAAAGGTAAAGTGTTCAGCAATCAACAATTGTTTCAGTTCTAAGTGTTCCTGCATTACTTTCACAATATCAGCAAAGCTCATTTCGGCTGGTTTAGTTGGAACAGTCAAACTTCAAAGCAAACTGTATGCTTTTCCATTTATTGCACAGCAAAATTGGCACTCATTTCAATTGGCTTTTTCATTTGTTGTAAAATACTGCTTAATTTATTAAGTATATATTAGCCAATTATCTGTTGTGCATTTGTTGTACAGATATCTTTTTGATGTAGCCAGCCACTTCTGCTTTTTAAAAAAATTATTATTATCACCTGGTGCTCACTATTTATGAATCCACGAACTCTGTCCATTATCTGCACTTATTTTTTTTTTTAACTTAATGCTTTCTTTCTCTCTTCCCTTGTGAAGGAGAAAAAAGTGCTGCGCTTCAACATGTACAGTGGGTAGTTGTCTTGGGTTCATTTTAAAAATTACTCTTTGCCACTGTTATGTTTAATAACTCCAAAAACTAATCAAAAGAAAAACACGTGAGCCAAAGTTAAACAAGTCTACTTCATTTTACTTTAGTGAGGCATTCACTTATGATGTGCTGGTGTAATGGCATATGCCATTCATGTACTTCATACATATAAACCAGTGATGTATTGTATAGACAAAGAATGCTTAAACAAAATACTCACAATATTACTCAAATGTTACTGAAATGTTAAATGTACAACACCTAATCCAAGCTTTTCATTTTTTGTTAACTCAGATTTCCAGTGTCCAAATTCTTTTGCCTTTGTAAACAGATCAAGCATTTTCACTTTTTCTAGTGTAGCTTCCTATGGTGTTGTCAACAATGCATTTCTATGTACTTGTATGTCTGCACTTACCATATAGCAATTACAGCACAGAAACAGGCCATCTTGGCCCTATGTTCCAGGCTCTTGAGCAAAATATCTTGAAGCAAATTGGAAACCAGTCAAGGTGCTTTTGGATGAGAGTGATGGTGAGATGGGATGTTTGGGAGCTTTATCCCAAAATGGTGAAATAATGTAACATTGATTCAGGCTTGCGGGCCTGGCAAGTGAGACAGAAAACACTGACTGTGACTAAGTATATTAATCATTTATATACAAACAGTATAAATTCAAGTTCCCCAAGTTACATAAACTACAAAGACAAATATTCAACAAAACATATTTAATTAAAAGTGCACACAGGGCGTACCTTCCCAATGTTTATGAGCACCGCTTGCCTTAAACAAAGGGAGGGAGGGAGGGAGAGAGAGAGCAAGCCTCTCAAGTGCTTTTTTTTATACCCAAGATATTTGAAATTGGACACCAGGTGACTAACCAATTGGAAAAGCAGCTGCAGTTTCTAAACTAACCAATCACAATGGAAGTGACTTTCAACAGGCAGAATAAGCCACATCCCCCCCTCCCCCTTCCCCAAAGGACAATGGGCTTCTGGGAAACATAAAGCAAAGTTCAACTAAATTTATCATTCACCATATACTACCCTAAGATTCATTTTCTTGCGGATGTTCACAGTAGAACAAATACAACTGCACAAAGCACAACAGTGCCTCTATTTCCTTAGGAGTCTGTGGAGATTTGACATGACATCTAAAACTTGAGAAACTTCTATAGATGTGTAGTGGAAATTTTATTGACTGGCTGCCTCATGGTTTGTTATAGAAACCTTAATGCCCTTCAATGGAAAATCCTACAAAAGGCAATGATATGGCCAAGTCCATCATGGGTAAAGCCTTCCCAATCATTGAGAACATCAACACGAATTGCTGTCATAGGAAAACAGTATCCATCATCAGAGTTCGTCACCATCGTGGCCTTGCTTTTTTTCTCACTGATGCCATGAGGTAGAAGGTACAGGAGCCTCAGGACTCGCACCAGCAGGTTCAAGAACAGTTACTACCCCTCAACCATCAGGCTCTTGAACAAAAGTGTGTAACTTGCCCATCTATTGAGATGTTCCAACAATTGGTGATTTCACTTTAAGGTCTCTTTATCTCATGTTCTTGTTATTTGTTGCTATTTATTTATGATTCTATTTGCACAGTTTGTTGTCTTCTGCACTCTGGTTGATCTTTCATTGATCCTGTTGTTATTATTCAATAAATTTGCTGTATATGACTACAGGAAAATGAATCTCAGGGTTGTACAAGTTAATAAATATGTACTTTGTTAATAAAATTTACTTTGAACTCTGGCAAGCAAAAACTGACAAACACCAATGTACAAAAGAAGACAATTTGTGCAAATGCAAAAAAAATCCTATAGAGAACATGAGATGTGGAGTCATTGAAAGGAGTCCATAGATTGTTGAATCTCTTCAGGGTTGAGGTGAGTAAAGTTACCCAAACTGGTTCAGAGCCTGATAGTTGAAGCATCACAACTGTTTCAGTAGGTCCTGTGCTTCCTTCCTGATCTCAGCAACGAGAAGAAGAGGACCTGGCCTGGATGGTGGGTTCCTTGAAGAAAAGTAACTTCAGTGCAAGACGTTTCCTCAGTCTTGAGTCAAGACTCATTGAAATAGTTGATGCATAAGACTATTGAATGGCTCTGTAGTACGAAAAGAAGGACCCTTGATCTCACAATCTATCTTTATATGATCATGCACCTTATTGCCAATCTGCATTGCATTCTCTCCATAGCTGTTACACTTTATTCTGCATTTTGTTGTGTTTTTTTCCATGTACTATCTTGATGGCCATGTTCTAATGAGTTGATTCTGATCATTATATAAGGCAAGTTTTTCACTGTACCTTGGTGCAGGTGACAATAATAAACCAATTTTCCATTCTGAGGATCTGGGTAGTGAGTGTCTCATTCAGCAACTCTAAGCACACCTGTTAAGATAGTGTCCAGAATATCAAACTCTCACCAGTCTTGAAATTGAGAACCAAGTATTAAAAAATGCAATGATCTTTGTGAAATTTAGTCAAATTTCAAGAACATTTACTTTCGAAGTATGTATAAATCATACAATCTCAAGATCCGTCTGCTTACAAGAAACCCGAAAGAACCCAATTTAAAAAAAGACCAACACCCAAAGTGATTCGGGTTGTGCGGTGTTCGTGTCAGCTGTGATTCAATTTCGTTGAAACTGAAAGGTTAAAATTGTGTATTAGCAGTCGTGTAATCACTCGAATTGAGTATGATGATCTGCTAAGGGGTTATTCCTTTAATGAAGAATGCCTGTGCAAGACTTTGTTTAACGTGGGGAGGCTGATGCACGGACAGCCATCATACGGTCCTTGACAGATTGGGGTCAGAGTTCAGTGGCTTGGAATGCAAGACAATGGGGAACCCTTCACTGCTGCAACCTTCCTCTGCTTTCACTGCCTTTGTGTCATCTTCTGCCAGTTTGACCACTAAGGTCTTGGTTTGGATTGCTGTTTGTCTGAAACCTCCTCCTTGACCATACCACCATGGGTGACCCTACCAGGAGCTAAACATCGCTCTCAGGATCTCAAGAATGCACAAATCTCTCCACCGTGACAAGCAGACAATCCTTAAAGAGGAAAATTGTTGTAGAGAGGGTGGAAAAAAAAATAAAGGAAAAATCTGCATGGTGGAGACATTAGATAGCATTGGGAAGGAGGGGAGTGATATAATATGCCTGTCACACCGCTGGCATGTAGGGCAGAAACGGAAGTCTTCAGGGCATCCTTCATCATGCCAGTAGCTTCCTCTTGGCTTTCCCTGCTGTAAGTCATGCAAGTCCTGGGTGGAGACTCAGGAATGCCGTCGCACTCAGGTGTAGAAGGATTCTTCATTTCTATTTCTGTAACAATTTTGTCTGACCAGTCAGGGTTGTTAGCCCTGAGCTGAACCCCTAAACCTGGAGAACCGGTGGACCACCCTTACTCTGGTCTCTACCTTTTGACCTGTTTGGGATGAGCGATCCTACCATGAGCCAAAGCGTAAAGCCTTGACTCCAGCCCATATAGCTCTCCAGGTCATCGAGGCACACAAACCTCCAAACCTCAACAAGGTTGTGATCGCATTTGAATCTATAGATAGGAGGCAAAAGAAATTTGAAATTCTGAGAGCGGGAGGAGAAGAAATAAAACAGCAGGCTGGTTAACTGAAAATGTTGTACTTGTTGAATCTGGAAAGGTATGATGTGCTCAGTTGAGAAATCCTGCTGTTGGAACCTGAATTGGGCTTCTTGGTGTGTGTGAGACTAAAGTTGAAGATGGAGTGAGAAAGAGCATTGAAGTTCAGCTCATTTGTGCCTGCTGACTGGAGGTGACCTGCAAAGTGTTCTATCAAGACCTTTGACTTTGATAATTATGCAAATTTAACTCCAGAGATTTGAATGCATAATTCACTGTATTGAAGGTGAAGTTCACCAAGCTATAATTTAGAGTAAGGAAGTAATCTTCATGTGATAACAAATATTTACTTCCTCAACAGATACCAAAAAAACAGGTTTTCAGTAGGATTGTTAATATTGTTGCAAATTTCATTCAACTGGTATGTGCATTATAATCTTAATTTTCTGTCACTCATTTGCAACATCAGTCATGAACTGCTGGATTTTAATTTTGCTTTTGATGGGCTGAATGGCCTAATTCTGCTCCCATGTCTTATGGTCTAATTGCTCTCTGTCACACTTGAGTGTGAGCTTGGAGGGATTTTGATCAACGAATCTGAGGCGTTGCTTTAATAAACTAGTTTATAATAACCCCCACCACCACTGTCACCATTTAGAGTTCTCAATATTCTGACACCAAACCCACCAACAGATTTTGTTGAATTTTATTTCCATACTCTTTATATTTTTAAGTGAATTAAATGCATAGGGAATTGATAATATTCAATAAGTTAGAAATCTTGTACTGATTTCTCATTCACATGTACAGTACATGCAAACTTAGTGAAATGTGTCATTTAAGTTAACAGCCAACACACAAAGTTGTGCTGAGGGAAGCCCACAATTATCACCACACATTCCACACTAACGTAGCATTGCCCGCAATGCACAGTAGAACAGCACAGAACATAAAACAGAACACAACAGGTGCAGGAGTAGGCCATTCAGCCCTTTAAGCCAGCATCACCATTCACTGTGATCATGGCTGATCATTCACAATCAGTACCCTTTTCCTCAAGAAGAAGAACAAAACGTGCCCTTTTCCTCCCTCCATCCTACCCATCCATACATGAACAGTCCTCCGTCTCCAGGACAGCCCTCCAGTCTCCTGGCTTTGGCCATCAGGCTTCCCATCAACCTTTTGGCTTCTGTCTTTTGTATCAACACCTATTTAGCCAATGACTTGATCCCAGTCTCCAGGCTCTGTCACTGGAGTGAGCACACCTCATGCTCGCACAGTCATCCATTTCCTGGGACTCTCCGACAGTAGACAGTGTGACATCCACAGACGTTCTTTGTCACCTGTCCACGTCACTGGATTTTGAGTGCTGATTGGAGGCCTAGACTCTAGATGACCTTGTTCACCTGACCACATAGTTGGCTTTGAGTGTACAGCAGATGCCTGACCTCTATCTCCTTCTCATCCATGTGCTTAAACCCTAATCTGACCTCTAACTGTCTCCAAGACCATTCCTATGACCTTAAAACAACTTGCCGTGGTTCCAGTCCTACCCTGTCAAGATGACTCTGAGCTGTCACTCTAGTCCACCCCTGTTCTGAGCATGCTGGATAATATCAGCTTCCTATGAATAATTTTTTCATAAACTATTTGCTGAGTAGATTTTTTTTTAATATCAGCATTCAAAACATTATACCGACTTATGTTCCTTGGGCTAAAAGTCCCAGTCCTGCATTTGCTACCTTCAGGTGCAAGTTGGGGATGGATGACAACTGCTAGTTATGTTCATGGTTCCCATATCCTCTAAGATAAATCCGGAGACTGAAAGATTCCATTTTGTTTAACTGAGATGCTCTGTCTCACTGCTCCAGTAACCTGGATATGATGTTGATTATTGGTGCTGTCTGTTTGGATTCGTGCTAGGTGTCCTGTTTTGCTCCCACATCTCAATGTCTTGCAGGCTGGAGGGTTGATTAAGCACTGTAAATTGTTCCATGTGTGGACAGAATCTGGGAATGGAGGTGGGGTGGGGGGGGGGAAGAATCAAACAGTATTAATGTAATTGGGTGCTTAACAGTGTGCATTTAGTGGGCCATTTCCACATTGATTCACTTTTTGCTCTATAACCTGTTGAGCAGTGCAGCGTATGGTACTTCCCATAAGGACTTGGAATTACTCACCACGGATGGGCTATTCATTGAAATAGGTCTACTGATCTTCATAGTCAGCGAGGCCTGGACATTAAGTACTTTCAAAGTAGGGATCCCCTTCTTTTCCAGTCCTGATGAAGAGTCTTGGACTGAAACATTGACTCTTTAACTTCCCTTCATAGATGCTGCCTGACCTGCTGAGTTTCTCCAGTTTGTTGAATGTATTGCTTAAATGGTAAACAAATTCCTTAATACTGAAAGGATTGAGGAAAATGGAGAAAAGCCAACGAGCAACTCTGTTCATTTCCTCCCCCACCCCTCCAAATGTTTTCAAGTCTTGCTGATCAGAAGTGTTTGGAAGCAGTAGGCATGCTTTGGGTTCCAGTGCCTGAGGCCTGCACTACTGTGGTGACAAGATCTCAATCATTGCCCATCCTGATTTTCAACTGATATGAAAACAAAATGCGATGAATACTCAACAAGTCTGGCAGCATTCTCGGGAAGTGGAAGCTGTCATGGTTTTAACTCCTGAAATGTTAACTATTTCCCTCCAGGCAGAAGCATGCTGAGTATTTGGAACAACACACTAGATATTGCAGTGGGGACTATGTCATCTTGTTTTCAAGTTCCTAGCATCTGCAGGTTTTTTTTTTACAATTTTTATACCAAGCTCACTGGTAAAGGAGGACCACAACTTTATCATGGTTTGGAGGCTTCTGCACCTCAGTGACCTAGAGAGTTGTGTTGACTGGAGTCATGTCTTCATACTTTGCCAAACAAGTCAAAGGGTAGAGGCCAGACGAAGAATAGTCCACTGATCTAGGTTCAGGGGTTCTGCTCAGAGCTACCGAACCCTGACAGGTCAAACATAACTGCTATGGAAATGGCAATGAAGAACCTTCTACATCTGTGTGTGACGCCATTCCTGAGTCTCCACCCAAGACTTGTGTGGCTGATAGTAGTGAGAACCAAGAGGAAGCTACGGGTATGACGAAGAAAGTTCTGAACACCACCAGAGATGTAGAACCATTATTGCTGCCCTAAACACCAGTGGTGTAATGGGCTGTAAGTATGTCACTGGTCAAGAACAGGACATTGTCCAAGTTGGCCGTCAAGCAACAATTCTGATCTCAAGGCTACTGACTCCTATGCCGATATTGCGTTCCCAGCTCAAATTAGACTGATATAACCTTTCATCATATTGAGATTTGAAGGAGGATGTGGTAGATTTAGATGTGCTGATTTCTTGGCTTGTGATTTTTTTTTCCTTACTATCAGGGAGTTTTTACCACCAGAACACTGCTTTTGGGTGGAGGGTGAGATGTATCTTTACCAAAGGGAAGTGTAAAGCACACCTTCCCTCTGTGAGCCTGCAGGTCATCCTTGGGCAAGGTGTAGCACCTGCTTAGCCCTCGATCAGGGTCACATGAAGCTATGGCAGCAGGAGGTGGATGATCATATGAGCAGCTGGTACATATCACAAGTCCTGGTTATGCAACCACTAACAACAGGCAGACAAACTCTGAAGAGTATTGATAATGGCTGGGATCCCTGTATTACGAAAACACTGCCCAGAAGAAGGCGATGGCAAACCACGTCTATAGAAAAAAATTGCCAAGAACAACCATGCTCATGGGACCATGATTGTGTATGTCATATGACACGACACACAATGATGATGATGACTCTGCTTGTGGTAGACAGATTATTGTTTTGACACTGAGGTTGTTTGCTTCAATTGGACGATTACATTCTTTTTAACCTGATCACATTATACATTATACATTATCCAGTGAGGTTTAAGAATCAACTTTATTCACCATTTACACTTACATGTATTAGGAATTTGCTGTGGAGTGTTGGTGCTACATGCAACAAAAAAGGACAATATTCAACAGTTGTACAGAATAAAGAATTATATAAAAATAAAGTTAAAAGTACAGATATGGAATAAAATATGCATAAATACTACCATGCATTTACAATGTAAACAGCATTTTAAAAATTGGTTCAAAGTGTTTACATTACAGTGACTGAGGTGATAGAGGTGGGGCAGCCTAACTAGAATGGTGGATCGAACTAACTGCCTGGATGGAGGATCTTTGAAGATGGTGTGAAGTTTTTGTTTTAATAGCCCCATAGCATTTTCCAGAACACAGTTTTTTGGGAAAAGGCAGTTTGCTGGGTGAATAGTGTAAAATTTGTTTTTCAGGACCTTTTTTTATATAAAAAAAAACCCGGCACACAATGGAAACAAAGTTTGAACGCTGAGAGGGGCACCAAGCCAGCTCAACGATTTTCACAAATTAATCGTCTGATGCATTTGGGAGTTCAGTGAGTGTGTGTGTGTGTGTGTGTGTGTGTGTGTGTGTGTGTGTGTGTGTGTGTGTGTGTGTGTCTGGATTTTACCATCTGCAGAACTGAGTTTTTGTTTTGTTACAGGTTGTGAAATTGCTGTTTCATATATATCTAAATGCAATATTTTTAAGAGGGAAGGCTTGGGAGGGTTGACTGATTTGGCTTTTATTTCAGTGAAATGAGATTGGGTAGCTATATTTAAACTGCTAAATGGAATGCATACCACAAGTCAATGGATTCTGCTGTCCGGTTGAGGCATGAACCAGTGCCTGCTGATTTAACAAACGTGCTTATCAGTACACGTTTCTGGGCATTGTTCCAAAATGCAATGCAAGTCTTAATTGGTGTCATTTTGGGAGGGGTTAGGGGGACAGTAGCTGCTGTCTGTGGAAGTGGCAGATAACAGCTTGTAATGTTGCCAGAATCAGTTTTCTAACACTGTACACAAAACCACAGAATTCCGTACATCCGATGTGGGACCATTGTTTTCTTCTGTGAGGTAGACAAGAAATTAAAGATAACAGTTCAGATGTTTAGATTAACTATATGGCTGTGCATATGTGTGTACCTTCTTCAGAAGCACACTCGAACTGCAGTACCTTCAGATTATTTTCCTTAATTGCTTCAGGAACATGAACATCTGAGATTGGACAGGACATCATTAAATTGTCCTGCTGCTCCCCGTCCTGGGTTAAAATAATTTTGTTCTCATTACTAACTGGCCTCTTTTTCTTAACATCTCATCAGTATGAGCTTGTTTGGATTTTTCATCCAGAGGTGAGATTTGAAGCCATGATTTTCTCAGAGCTGAATGCTGCTTGCTGAGCCACTGTGAGTTCAAGGTAGAAGCAATTCCTGGAATACTCTGCAAGTCCCTACCTGCCATTTGCCATCCAGAGTGCCACCCTTTTTAATTTAAGTTTCTTTCCCTTGGCCAGCACAGTGGCGTAGTGGTTTGTGTAATGTTTTGCAGCATCAACAACCCGGGTTCAGTTCCCGCCACGGCCCATAAAAGCGATTCCCATCCTGGGTTCCCGGACCCCTTGCATAATGGTATTGGTCCATAGCACAAAAAGAGTTGGGAACCTCTGGTCTGTAAGGAGTTTGTACATTCTCCCTGTGATGGTGTAGGTTTCCTCTCACATTTTAAAGATTAATTGGTCATATGGGTATAATTGGGCTCAGTGGGCCAGAAGGGCCTGTTACCATAATGTATCTCTAAATAACATTAGTATTTCACAGGGTGTTGTTATTAATGGCTGGCTGGAACAGAATTTAATGTTCATCCTGAATATTTTTCCCAGGCCACCTTGGAGAATTAGGTGCTAAGTGCCTGGCTTGGTCTGGAGCCCTGTAAAGAATTGGCCAAGGACAGCACAATTCCTCTCGTGAAACACATGCGATTGGTGAAGTCTACTAGTTTATGATTGAGACTAATGAGACCAGTTTCAGTCCAGTTTAAATTATCTAGCTGCTGTCTGAGATCTGACTCCTGTCTTATCTGTTGTACTTCAGTCCAGTAACGTAACCACTATGCTAATGCAGTATGCATCTACTTTGTATTTGTAAAGTAAGCTGATTCGGTCCTTGAATAGTATTGTACAGACCTTTCAGCCCAACTGGTCTGTGACAACCAGGATTCCCACTTAAACTAGACCTGTTTGCCCCCATTTGGCCCATTATCCCTCTTGTCCACAAGCTTCTCTTAAGTTCCTTTCAAAGGTAACATCGTGCAAGAGTATCAGAATCAGGTATAATGTCACTGGCATATGTTGCAATTTTTTTTTTGTAGCTACAGTCCATTGCAACTATAATTACAGTATGTATGTATAAACGTATGCATGTATTTTTATATAGTGCAAGAAGAGAAAGGAAGTAGTGTAATGATCATGGGTTCAGTGTCCATTCAGAAATCTGGCGGAGGGGAAGAAACTGTTCCCAAATCATTGAGTGTGTGCCTTTAGCCTCCTTTACCTCCTCCCTGATGGTAGCAATGAGAAGAGGGCACATCCTACACGATGGGGTTTATTAACAATGGATTCTGCCTTTTTGAGGCATCGCTCCTTGAAGATGTCCTGGATACTGGGAAGGACAGTGGTCATGATGGAGGTTTAGGTCTCACACCATCAGATTCATGAACAGTTATTGCCTATCAAGCATCAGGCAACTGGAACCAGTGTGGATAACTTCACTCATTTGAATGCTGAACTGCCACCACAATCTCTTGACTCATCTTCAAGGACTCTGCAACTGATGTTCTCAGTGTTATTTGTTTACTTTTTTTATTTAGTATTTGCACAATTTGACCTCTTTTGCATATTGAATATTTATTAGTATTGTCTAGTTTTTCATAAATTCTATAGTATTTACTTCCTGTAAATGCCTGCAATAAAATGAATCTCAAGGTAATATATAGTGATATACTGTATGTACTTTAATAAGTTTACTTTGAACTTTTTTTTGAAATGTTTATGTACTTGCCTCAACCAATTCCTCTGGCAGCTCATTACATACATTGACAGCTCTTTGGGTGGAGAAGGTTGCCCCTCAGGTTCTGATTAAACCTCTCCCTTCTCACCTGAAATATACACTTGGTAGCCGCTTCATTAGGTACACCTTCTCGTTAATGCCGCTGGCCAGAAGGAAATCAGTGATTTGAATGAATTGAGGACAGTCAAAGCAGATGGACCAATTGCCCTTGTTCTTGCCGTGAGGGAGGAGATGGAGGCTGCCTCTTTATGACTCTGTTCTCCATATTGTGACTCGGTCGCATGGCTGGATCAGTGTTTTAAGGTAGACACAGCGATGCCTCAGGTAATCTGCTGGACTAGGGAACGAGGAAGTTATTTGTGAGATGGTCTTTGGTTGGATATGGCATGCAGGTTTTTGACTGTTGGAGTCGGTATCTGTCCTGCACAAATGAAGCTGGAGGCTGATTGAGAACAAAGAGCCATAAATTTCTGGTTGTCACTTGTTGAATAAATGGATGCTAGACTGGAGCAGAGGCCAATAAAAAGTTCAGACATATGACCTACAGCCAATGACACTGGAATGTAATATTTGAATTAGTAAGAAGTAGGCTTAAAAGTAGACGCTTCAAGTGCTCTGTCAGCAGTAACTCTGTAGAACAACTATCACAGATGTGGAGATTCAAAACGGAATTACGAGGAGCGTATTGCCAGCAGCAAAAACTCCTTTTTAACTGGTAATACCTTTTCCAGTTCTTTGACTATTCATGGATGGTCAGAAAAACTTAGTAGGTGTGGACACAGGTACTTAAGTTCACGTTTCTTCCATTGAGACAATAAAGTTACTTGTTGGTAATTACAGATCTCTTTGTGCCGCTTGGTCATTAGTACAAGGGGTGATTCTTGTAATAATACAAATATTGAATCAGCCGATCACGTGGCGGAAATTCAACGCATAAAAGCATGCAGACGTGGTCAAGATGTTCACTTGTTTAGACCAAACGTCAGAACGGGAAAGAAATGTGATCTAAGTGACTTTGACTGTGGAATGATTGTTGGTACCAGACAGTGTGGTTTGAGTATTTCAGAAACTACTAATCTCCTGGAATGCCCATGCATAACAGTGTTTAGAGTTTACAGAGAGTGGTGCGAGAAACAAAAAGCACCCAGTCAGCAGAAGTTCTGTGGATGAGAGCACCTTGTTAATGAGAGAGGTCAGAGGAGAATGGCTAGATTGGTTCAAGCTGACAGGAAGGTGATAATAACTCAAATAACCGTGTGTTGTGCAGAAGATCATCGTGTATGCACAGCACACCGATTCTTGATGTGGATGGGTGACAGCAGCAGATCACAAATATACACTGGCTACTTTATTAGGTATAGAAAGCACCTAATAAAGTGGCCACTTGAGTGTATACCCTTTAGAATAACTGGGTCTTGGTGATTCTATTGGACGAGAAGACAGTCAGGATGTTTTACTGAAGTGGAATGCTTTTGTACCAGCTGGATTTCCTCACCAGATTGCTTGAGTAGAATTATAGCAACTTACTGACAATGATGAGAATTGCCCAGGTATAGCCTGTGCACAGAAAATCGGGAGGACAAACAAAGTGCGTTAATTGCAGCTGATTGAGTGCTGGCAGGCTCGAGATTCAAAGCTGTTATCAACAGCAACACACAAAGGCTGAAAGAACTCAACAGGTTAGGCAGCATCTATGGAAATGAATAAACAGTTGATGTTTTGGGTTGAAGCCCTTTAGGATTGGAAAGGAAAGGAAAATGATGGAATAAAAAGGTGGGGGGAGGGGAAGGAGGCTAGCTACAAGGTGATGGGTTGGAAAGGTAAAGGGCTGAAGGAATCTTTTTTCTTTTTCAATCTTTTCATTAAGTTTCAAAATTAGTAAACAATAATGATACAAAGAGATTGGGATTACATTAATAACGGTTAACATGTACAAGCACAGATTCCACGTAACAAATGTAGTTTAGCCTCCCATTCTCTTAGTAACTAACCATGAAAAAGATATTTTATAAAGAGAAAAAAGAGGGAAGGATTCTGACAGGGCAGTAGAATGGACCAGAGGAGAAAGGAGGAGGGGACATAAGGAGATGTAATAGGCAGGGAAGAAGGCAGGCTCAGAGTTGGGGAATAAAAGGAGGGGGGAGAATTGTTTTTTTTAATTAGCAGGAGAAATTGATATTCTCATCAGGTTGGAAGCTATCAGGACAGAATATAATGTGTTGCTGCTCCTCCACCCTGAGAGTGACCTCATTGAAGCTACAGTGTGCAATAAAGAGGCACGTATTCTCCATTCACTTCACAGATTCCCAGTTTAGGGTATCACAAGACTTGCCTCATTCCCTGCACCATTCATATTCCATGCATAGCAAACCATCGTCTTTGATTTCCAGCATCCCTCCCCTTTCCATTTCTGTAAGGTCATTGGTTTGAATTTACTTACATATTTAGTGATATACAGTAGTAACAGGCCCTTCAGACCCAATAAGCCCAATTATATCCATATAACCAATTAACTTACCTACATGTCTTTGGAATATGGCGGGGGGAAAGCTGCAGTATCCAGAGGAAACTCACGTGGTCACAGGGAGAATGTACAAACTTTTTACAGACAGGTTGCTGGTATTATGCTAACCACTACCCTTATCAAATGTTACTTGTCTGTCTCCATGGACACTGCATCTGTTTTGGTTTTAGATTTTCAGCATCTGCAGTCTTTGTTTGAATGGCCATTGACCAAACCCTGAACAAAGCCAATCTCATTCCCACTCTGGCGGCAGGTGCATGTTACAGCTGAGTAAACAGACAGCTTTGCAGTGTCTTAGTCCTTGCACCCTCTTGGTGCAAAGATGCTGCATGTTCAAACCTCTCCTCAAGGCTGAATCACTGCGCCATGGCAAAGCAACCTGTTTTATTGGTACCTTGTCAAAGTGGATGCTCTAAACTAGTTGCCCCGTGCACAGTCCACAAAATCTACTGTGCTTTGGTTTGGTTTGGTTTCTCTGCAAGATGCTGTCAAACTCTGTGGCTGACTAAACCTGAGCCACATAGAAGATGTAACTGGGAAATCTAAAAGTCTTCATTCGCACAGCGAACAGGAGAGGGTCCCAGACCCACTTTCCTACATGCTGTTTTATACTTCTTCAACACAAAGATAGCCAATAAATGATTAACTACAGTTTCAATTTCTATGATCACCTACTTTAGCATATTGAATATCATCATCATCATTATGAGCCAAGTTGTATGACATGGGAGATCATGGTCAATCCGTAAGCATGATTGGTTTTGGCAAATTTTTCTACAGAAGTGGTTTGCCAATGACAGTGTCTTAACAAGACAGGTGATCCGAGCTATTATCAGTACACTTCAGAGATTGACTAGCATCCGTGGTCGCATAACCAGGACTTGTGATCTGCACTAGCTGCTTATACGACTATCCACCACCTGCTCCCATGGCTTCACGTGACCCTGATCCAGGGTGGAGGAAGGGGGACTAAGCAAGTGCTACACCTTGTCCAAGGGTGACCTGCAGGCTAACGGAGGGAAAGAGTGCCTTGCACCTCCTTTGGTAAAGATGTGTCTCCACCCCCTATTTACCTGACAATTGAATATAGGTAAATTTACAGAATGGTAGCACATCCCAACCAGCAGAAGCTCTTTAAATATTCCATCCTGGTGTTTGTTCCGAAAGTCTGAGTACAAACTGTAGTTTGAGAAGCGCTTCCATATTGGATTGTGTGAAAGAGAATGGAATCTTACCTTTCATTTTTTTCAGGATGTGTCTCCTGTGCTAGTGGTTAGCTTAATCCTTTTCAGCGATTGGGGTTCAATGCATACCTGTATGTCTGTACACTCTCCCATCACTCCTTGGTCTTCCTCTGGGTGAGATGGTTTCCACCCACAAGGTTAGTAAGTCATGGGCAAGCGATGTTAGTACCGGAAGCATGGCAACACTTGCGGGCTGTCCCCAGCACATTCGGACTATGTTAATCGTTGACGCAAATGAAGCATTTCGCTGAATGATCCAATTTTTTGATGTATGTGTGACAACTAAAGCTAATCTCCTGCATGTTGGGATTGAAAGAAATTGATCTTTGCAGCATTTCTTTTGCTCTGGTTTTATTAGAACTTGCTGGTCGTCTGGGAATACCGAAAGGAACAGCTGAGGTCATTTTTCTGGGAAATCACTTTACTTCTGCATTGACGCTCTTGGGTGGCAGAATGTCAGTAATTAGGACTCCAGACTTCCGACATGTGCTGCAAGTTCTAGACTTGCTATGAACTCCCCACTGAACTCCACCTCATGTTGAATGAGTATGGTGCCAGAGTACAGGTTTATATTCTTCAGCACCTCTGCTGAAGACTCTACCTCTGGGATGTGGAAACATAGAAATCCCACAGCACAATACAGGCCTTTTGGCCCACAATGCTGTGCTGAACATGTACTTACTTAGAAATTACCTCAGGTTACCCATAGCCCTCTTTTTTCTAAGCTCCATGTAGCTATCCAGGAGTCACTTAGAATCGTATCCGTCTCCACCACCGTCGCCAGCGGCCCATTCCAAACACTCACCACTCTGCGTTTAAAAAAAACTTATCCTGTCATCTCCTCCGTACCTGCTTCCAAGCACTTTAAAACTGTGCCTTCTCGTGCTAGCCATTTCAACCCTGTGAAAAAGCCTCTGACTATCCACACGATCAATGCCTAACATCATCTTATACACCTCTATCAGGTCATCTCGCATCCTCCACCATTCCAAGGAGAAAAGGCTGAGTTCACTCAACCTATTCTCAAAAGGCATGCTCCCCAATCCAGGCAACATCCTTGTATATCTCCTCTGCACCCTTTCTATAGTTCCATATCCCTCCTGTAGTGAGGTGACCAGAACTGAGCACAGTACTGCAAGTGGGGCCTGAGCAGGGTCATGTATGGCTGTAACATTACCCCTCGGCTCTTAAACTCAGTCCCACAGTTGATGAAGGCCAATGCACCGTATGCCTTCTTAACCACAGAGTCAACCTGCGCAGCAGCTTTGAGTGTCCTATGGGCTTGGACCCAAGATCCCTCTGATCCTCCACACTGCCAAGAGTCTTACCACTAATACTATATTCTGCCATCATATTTGACCTACCAATATGAACCACCTCACACTTATCTGGGTTGAACTCCTTCTGCCACTTCTCAGCTCAATTTTAAATCCTATTGAAGTCCCAATGTAACCTCTGACAGCCCTCCACATTATCCACAACACCCCCAACCTTTGTATCATCAGCAAATTTACTAACCCATCCCTCCACTTCCTCATCCAGGTCATTTATAAAAATTTTGAAGAGCAGGGGTCCCAGGATAGAACCCTGAGGCACACCACTGGTCACCGACCTCCTTGCAGAATATGACCTGTTTACAATCACTCCTTGCCTTCTGTGAGTAAGCCAATTCTGGATCTACAAAGCAAAGTCACCTTGGATCCCATGCCTCCTTAACTTTGCAATAAGCCTTGCATGGGGTACCTTATCAAATGCCTTGCTGAAATCCATATACACTACATCTACTGCTCTACCTTTATCAATCTGTTTAGTCATATCCTCAAAAAAATTCAATCAGGCTCGTAAGGCACGACCTGCCTTTGACAAAACCATGCTGATTGTTCCTAATCATATTATGCCTCTCAGGATCCTTTCCATCAACTTACACATGTACACAACATATGTGTACAATATGCAGTGAATCCATTCATCTGGGAACAAGAGACCCAATGGGTCATTTAAAGTTCTGAGTTGAGTTTTATTAAATGTAAACTCTTGGCACTCATTGTTCAATATCAGGACAATTTAGAAATACTTAAGACAAATAATACAAACTGCAGAATATTTTTTTTACAAAAACCTAAGTCGATTTTATTACAAAGATGAAAAAGTCTGCAGATGTTGGAATTCCAAGCAACACACAAAAAACACTGAAGGAACTCAGCAGGTCAGGCGGCATCTATGGAAAAGAGCAAGGTTTTAAACCAAAACCCTTCTTCAGGACTGGAAAAAAGATGAGAAGTTAGAGCAAGAGTATGAGGGCGGGGAGGAAGAATTACAAGGTAGTAGGTGATAGGTGAAACTGGGAGGTGTGACGTAAAGAGCTAGGAAGTTGACTGGTGAAAGAGATAAAGGGCTTGGGAAGGGGAAATCTGATAGGAAAGGGTAGAAGACCATGGAAGAAAGGGAAAGGGGAGGAGTTCTAGTGGGAAGTGATGGGCAGGTAAGGAGATAAGTTGAGAGGGGGGAATGGTGAAGGTGGGGAGGCACCTGACATTAAACAATGTGCCCCAAGAGTTTAACATCTAATAAAATTCAATTCAGTTTTATTTTCTAGTTTCATGGACAAGCTTACCAATTTTCACCCTGCACTCCCTCAAAAATGGTACAAGATCTTGCCCTTTAGAATCGGGCACCAAGAATGGGGCAGCACAGTAGCGTAGCTGTTAGTGTAATGCTTTGCAGCACCAGCCATTTTCAGTCCCTTCCTGTGCCTATTGACGCATCAGGTGGCAGCCTTACCGTTTCTTTAGCTGTTGTCAGTTTCACGAGGCCGAGTTGCTAGCTCAACACTTAGTGCAGCACGGATGGAAAGTGTGCAGAGAGCCGGCCGGATTTATACCTGGGAACACTGACCACTCACCCTGAAGTCCAGTGCGGACGCCGCTACACCACCATGGTGCTACATGAAACAATACAAAAACTACACTGAACTACGTAAAACAACACAAAAACTACACTAGACTACGGACCTACAGGACTGCATAAGGTGCACAAAACAGTGCAGGCATTACAATAAATAATAAACAAGACAATAGGCACAATAGAGGGCGGTAGGTTGGTGTCAGTCCAGGCTCTGGGTATTGAGGAATCTGATGGCTTGGGGGAAGAAACTGTTACATAGTCTGGTCGTGAGAGTCCGAATGCTTCGGTGCCTTTTGCCAGATGGCAGGAGGGAGAAGAGTTTGTGTGAGGGGTGCGTGGTATCCTTCATAATGCTGTTTGCTTTGTGGATGCAGTGTGTGGTGTAAATGTCCGTAATGGCGGGAAAAGAGAGCCTGATGATATTCTCAGCTCATCTTGTGTGTGTGTGTGTATATATATATATATATATATATATATATATATATATATAAAATTGAAAATACACGTGGACTAAAATGTTAACTGTCCTGTGCTATCACCAGTGGGATCATCAGTTGATCTGCCACCTGTCTTCAGGAGTTTCAGCCCGCTTATGATCAAGACTCCCTCGAGGTGGTGGGCCAGCAGTGCTAAAGCACCACCTCCCACTGGTGAGCTTAAAAACTTGGCATCTGCCTCTATGAGGGTTGGTGGTCACTTCCATCCAACAGATAGTCTATGCTTCAGGTGTCTATGCAACTACTGAAAGGTTTGCAAAAGATGTATACACTGTCTGACTATCTGCCCCTCGGACATACTTGGTCCACACCCATGCTGATCCTTTCTCTGCTGCCTCAGCTACAGCCCTGCTGGTTGACTTGATCCTCCTTCTAGTGAAGTCAAGGTCATGCAGGCGCTTCTGGAAAGTGAACGCAATAAACCCACGGCAGCCTACTTCAAATGGATAGCATAAGACATTCCACCCTCTGTCTCTGCACTCTGATCTTAATTCTGCATATTTGGTTAACTTCCACTCCTGGGCTTCATCGATGTTGTCTTCCCAGGGGACTGTGAATTCACCAATAACCACTTCTCTACTGGTGTCAGACCATACGATTATATCTGGACGCAATGTGGTGAAAGCTATTTGCTCCGGGAAACTGCCTTTCCCATCCAGGTTGGCCTTGATACAACAATCATTGGCTGAAGAAAGTATGCTTGATCGTGAGCCTGCACTGTACACCCTTGACTTGGAGCCTTCTTTCACAAATGATATGTGATGTTCTGTGCAGCATGGGGCATGAGATAAGTTGTGCTGCAGTACTCTCTGCTCAACCGCTTCTGTCACAACTTTGAGAACGTTGTTATGTCTCAAAGTGTACATGCCGCTGGAAAGATTGACTCTGCATGCACTCAAAATATGTTGAAGTGTTCCCTTCTCGCCACAAGCCCCTTGTTTGGCCAGGCCAGCTGTTTTAGCTAATCTCTTCTCCTCTTCTACCTCTCGTATTTCCTGTGTTACAAGCTCACGGCGCTCCTTACCTGTAGAAGATGACCACCACTTGTGGGTTGTCCATCCAAGTCCGTGGCAGCCTAGCTGGATAGCCCTAACTGTCTCCTTGTGATTCAATCTAGACTCCACCTCATCAACTGCTACATGGGCTGACCACTTCCTGCCTGATCTCACATCCGGCTGGGTGTTCTTGATGACAGGGTCTTTTGAGTCTTGGAGTATCAAGAATGATCTTACCTTGGCTACCTTGACCTCTTCAACAAGGGATTGCACTGGGATGGTAAGCTTTGTCTGGCTATTGTGGATTGCAACATTGGTGAGGCTGCTCGGTACTCTAAGCCACTTCTTATATACACACACACACAAGATTACTCAAATATTACTGAAATATTAAATACACAAAAATTTCAGTTAATTAAGTGGATAGTGAGTATTAACAAGTCACTTGCTCACTGAGCACATGTCAACCAAGCTCAATCCTTTCTTTAACTGTAAGTCTCTCTGTATGGATTTAGCACAGTCAAGTATGAACACTGGACTATTAATTTTCAGCTAGGTACTACATGTCATCTTTCCTCTGGGATGCTAACTTCAACATGAAGTGGTTGCTCCTGCTGCATGATAAACCTGACAAGAGGCTCTGCCCATTGCAGCAAGAATGATGAGAATTAGATATTTCAAAGATTCAAAGTACATTTATTATCAGAGTATATACAGAATGTAGCCTTGAGATTTGTCATCTTGCTGACATCTACAAGACAAAGAAACGCAATAAAACCCGTATAAAGAAAAACTCCCACACAACAACACCTTCAGATGTATGAAAAGAAAGAACAAATCGTACTAAGAGCAAAAAGCAAACAAATAACACACTAAACATCAAACCGCAGAATCTCGAAAAGTGAGTCCTCAACCATGAGTCACCGAGGTGAGTGAAGCTGGTCTAGGAGCTGATGGCTGCGGCCACAGCCATCGAGTGACTCAGTTCAAGGCTGGGTCAATGGCTGCGGGCCACAGCTGCAGAGCCAGTCACACGCTGATCTTCTCAATCAAATTGTGCAAATAGTAAAGCATTTTTTGATCGGGACACTTTGATTTTCCTCCTATTTTATCCAAAAGCAAATGTTTGAATGCAGAGAGATGCACTTGCTAGGAAATAGTTAGGTTAACTTACAGCCTCTTCCCAAGGTTAAAAGTGGACTCAGTTTGTGGTTGATGTCATCTGGAGAAACCAAAATTTATCAATTGAAATTTGATCTCTTACTTAGTTGATCAGATTTTCAAAGTTCAAAGTAAATTTATCACAGTTTTGTATGCACCATATTTTACCCTGCAATTCATTTTTTGTGGACATTTGCAGTAGTACAAAGAAATACAATCAGATCAATGAACACCTATATGTAAACAAAGATTGACAAGCAACCAATGTGCAAAAGTTGACATGTCACATAATATGGGTGATTATGGTCTTTTTATGACCATGTTTGCTCTTGCCAACTTTTTCTACAGAAGTCATTTGCCATTGCTTTCTTCTGGGCAGTGACTTTACAAGACGGGTGACCCCAATCATTGTCAATACTCTTCAGAGATTGCCTGCCTGGTTGCACAACCAGGACTTGTGATATGCATCAGCTGCTCCCATGGGTTCTCATGGCCCTGATCGAGAGGGGTGGGGGCTTAGTAGGTGCTATACCTTGCCCAAGGGTGACCTGCAGGCTAGCGGAGGGAAGGAGCGCCTCACACCTCCCTTGATTGAGACATGTCTGCACCTTGCCATCCAAAAGAAGACAAACTGTGCAAATAAAAAAACAATTAATAATAATAAATAGTAAATAAATAATACTGAGAACATGAGTTGCAGAGTCCTTGAAAGTGAGTTCATAATAACTAAAGCCCACCAAGATAAACTGAAAGTAGATATCCTTGGGCATGGCAAACAGAGTCCATCAAATATTTGGGCATCATTATGCCAAAAGATTTGGCAAAATTATCAGAATGCAATTATCAGCCTATATATAAAAAAAAATTAAGGAAGATGTAACAAGGTGGAACCTAATCCCTTTTCTTGGTCTCAGTTCAAGGATTGAATCTATTAAAATGAATATACTGCCCAGACTCCTATATCTCTTTCAGACCCTACCAATAGAGATTAACCAAAATCAATTCAATGAATGGAACAAGATGCTATCAAGATATATATGGCAAGGTAAAAGGCCTAGGGTTTGTCTCAAAACTTTACAATTAGCCAAGGAAAAGGGGGGATGGGGCCTACCTTTTCTTAGAGATTATTATTTTTCAGCACAGTTGAGAGCCGTGATATGCTGGTGCAACCCATCATATGGCGCTCAATGGAAAAACATTGAGGAGAGAATACTTTCCATCCCTATACAGGCAATTTTGGCTGATAACAACCTACAAAGTTACATAAATAATATTGACAACCTGTGGGTGAAATGGACTCTTAAAATATGGAAAACTATTATAAACGAATATAAACTAGAGAGAGACATTGCAATTCTTAAATGGTGTGCATATGACTCGGATTTTACGCCGAATAAACTGGATGCTAGATTTAAGGACTGGACAGCTAAAGGAATAACAGCTATTTGCAATATAATGAAAGAGGGAACACTGTTCAGTTTTGAAATACTCAAAGAGAAACACTTATTAGAAAAACAAGACTTTTACCAGTACTTACAGATGCAACAGTATGTTAATAGAACGGTTAAAAATGTAACCAAGGCAAGTACATGTCTGATAGAGTTATTTAGAAGAGCATATAATTCAGACAATGGTAGTAGAATAATTTCAAGCGTTTATAAGGGTTTGTCAAATCTTAAAACACATTTGACTTCATACATTAAAACAAAATGGGAGAAGGAAGGAGGGATAATAATCTCTGAGGAAGGCTGGATAATAATATGGAGGTATCAATGGAAGTGTACCAGTTCACAGAAATGGAGGGAGTTCGGGTGGAAAAACTTGATAAGATATTTTATTACACCCTCTCAGAAATCCCATTATGATAGTAACCCCCCCTGCTTGCTGGAGAAATTGTGAAAATCAAAATGCAAACCATTATCATATTTTCTGGGAATGCCCCGTTATCAAAGACTATTGGAGTGGGATACATAATGCCCTACAAGACATCTTTAAATGTGAAATATCCTTAGAGAGTAGGACCATATATTTTGGGTATATACCTCAAGAATGGTTGAAAAGAGATAAATATTTAATGAATGTACTGGTGGTGGCTGGTAAAAAGACCCTTACCAGGAAATGGTTATTTCAGGAGAGCCCAACTTTAAATGTATGGATGGAAATTACAATGGACATTTACAAAATGGAGAAGATAACAGCATCTGTTAATCATAAGTTGGAACAATTTTATTCATACTGGAAAAAATGGTTTAACTACATAACACCTCATAGGCCTGATTTTATTCTCACAAGTCAATGAATATGTTGTAAAAAAAAATCACTCCCTACTTGTACATAGTTTTCTTCTTTCAACTGTTCTTTCTTTCCTCTCCTTTCTATAAGTGTATACCTCAGATAAATATTATGTGGAGATTTGTGACAGATATAATTATATATATGTACGGTATCTGAAATACATCTTATGGAAATGTTTGTTTGATGATGAAATTCAATAAAAAATAAATTACAAAAAGAAAAGAAAGTGAATTCATAGGTTGTGGAATCAGTTCAGGGTTGAGGTGAGTGAAGTTACCCGTGCAGATTCAGGAGCCTGATGATTGAAGGTTGTAGCCCAGCAGAACTCACTGCTGTTTGATTTTTGACATATTGGGGATCAATTATGTTATAATTACATTATATAGTACATTCCTTAGCAAGTTGGTGGAGCTTTAGAATCTGAACTCTGAGATGGAATTCACTGTACAATCTCAATATGAATCAGTCAGGCTTACGGTAAATTACAATAAGATATAATTAAAGGAAATTAGTAGTGCAAAAAAAGGGAAAAATGCGAGGTATTGTCCATTCAAAATCTGATGGTGGAGCAGAAGAAGCTGTTCCTGAAACGTTGAGTTGTGTGTCTTCAGGCTCCTGCACCTCCTCCTTGATGGTAGCAGTGGGAAGAGACCATGTCCAGGCTGAGGATGGATTTCACGAGCCGGAATGCTAGCTTGCCGCAATGAAGAGATCCTGCTGTTAGCATAGCGTGCTAGTCTGTGTTTGAAATTAACTTGGAGCAGGATGACAATTAATGTTTTTTTAACAGTTCTCCCTCAGGCCTAAAATAAATGTTCCGTACAGTAAACAAGTATCCAAAAATAGTTGTCATTTGATTTGTAATGTCATTACATTCAAAGCCCCAGTAAATTAAGCTTTTTTTTTGGGTAAGGATATTTTTAGAAAAACAGCCCTAAAGCAGAACAACGGTGTCTGAGATTAGTGGCACAGCTTTTTCCACATACCCTTCTGAGAGAGAATTGAAGGTAAATCTCAGGAATCCTTTATCATTATATAATGAGCCAACATTTTGAATCTGATTGACAACATTCATGTTATTTGACCATGGACAAATTAGGGGATGTCATGATGTGGGAGCGGTAACGAGCAATCTGTGTATGGTAAGCTCCCATAAAGTAACATGATACAGTTCAAGAGCAAGCCCTTCCTCCCACGATGTCTGTACTGACTGTGATGCCAAATGAAACTTATCCCATTTTCCTGGAGGTGATTTATATCCCTTCATGTTCACGTGTCTGTCCCACTACCTTTTAAATATTGCTTTCCTATTGGCATTCCCACTACCACTGGCAGCCTGTTCCATGCACCTACCACTTTAAAAAAACCATCTGCTTCACATATTGCTCTTAAATTATTCCTCTCTTGCCTTAACACTATTTTCTCTAATACCTGACACCCCCATATGGTATAAAAAGATTTTGAATGCATATCCTGTCTGGGTCTTTCACGTTTGAAATCTTGATCAACCCTCCCCTTGGCCTACACTACTCCAGAGGAAGTCTGTCCAAGCTCACCATACAGCTCATCCTCTCTAATCCAGGTAGCACATTTTAAACCTCATTTAAATCCTCCAGAGTTTCCACATCCTCTTAATGGGATGACCCGAACAGAAAGCAATACTCGATATTTGGTCTAAATGGGAGTTTTATTCAGTTTCAACATGATTTCCTGATTCTTGCGCCCAGTGCCCCGAACAATGAAGCCTGGCATAACATGCAGACATCCCACCTCTCCCAGAAGTTCCGGGAGTCTCCCGCATATTAATAGTGGCTCCCTGATACCTGCAAATTTTATGCAATATCACGGAAATCAATTTTTTTGAGAGCGCGCGAGAGAGAAAGCAAGCGAGAGCAACCATGAGAGAGAGAGAGCAAGCGAGAGCGCGCCATGGGAGAGTGTTCCAAAAAAAGAAAATATAAAATGTATGTAACCCCAGACTACCCTAAAGTGTACCCCTACCTAACAGGGGTCAAAATAATGACGGTGTTGCTCGCTGCACTGTTTACAACAGTGACTTTTCTATTGCCCATGGTGGGTTAAGACTGTAAAAGACATGTTGAGGTGAGTTTAACAGGTGTCATTCGTTCATTAGTATAGCTAACGTTATTTAAACTAGCTGGCTAGCTGCTAAGGAGCTACTCTATTGCAGACATCCCACCTCTCCCGGAAGTCTCCCTCAAATTGATGGTGCTACTTCCCTGAAATGAGCTTTTGCAAGGTGGGATGTCTGAGCATGCATTGTCTTTACTACCACATTCACCTGGGACATGGAACCCCAGAACCCTGCTCCACATCAGTGGCCTAACGGATCCTGCAATTTACTGTACAGATTTACCTTGCTTTTGATCTCTAGGTGCAACACACCTTACTTGCTCAAATTAAACTCCATGTGTCAATCCTGTAACTGAACTACACCCTGCTATATCCTTAGATAACCACCTTCTCTATCCATAACTGCAAGGATTGTTGTTATCTGTAAACTTATTAATCAGCCTATTGACATTTTGACCAAGTCATTTATATATTATCACAAACAATAGAGGTGCCAACTCTGATTCCTGTGGAACACCGATGACCACAGGTCTTCAGGCAGAATAACACACTTCCTCCCCAATCCTCTGTCTTCTGTTGCCAGGCCAAATTTGAATCCTTAAGCCCAGTGCTACAGGTACTGCCATGCTGAAGACCAGCTTTTATCCCATTCTTATCAGACTCATGAATCTGAATCAGGTTTAATATCACTGGCATAGGTGATATTTATTGTTATCCGGCTGCAGTACCTTGCAGTGCATAATATTAAAGGAAAAAATGCATTGCAATCAATATATGTTTACAATTGCCTCCTGATAGTAGCATCGAGAAAAGGGCATGTCCTGGGTGATGGATGTCCTTAATGATGGATGCCACCTTTTTGAGGCATCGCTCCTTGAAGATGCCCTGGATGCTGGGGAGGCTAGTGCCCATGATGGAGCTGACTGAGTTTACAAGTTTACAAATTTTTGCAGCTTATTTTGATGTGTTATACAATAAGATAGAATCTTGACCTCACCATCTACCTTGTTATGAACTTTCACTTTATTGTTTAGCAGCACTGAACTTTTTCTGTAGATTTCACATTTTATTCTGCATTGCTCTGATTTTCCCTTGTTCTACTTTGTGTAATGATTTGATCTGTGCGAACAGTATGAAAGACAAGCTATTCACTGTATCTTGGTACATGTGACAACGATATCAAACAGTAGTAAATCGAAGCAATTGACTTGCTGTGTTGTCTAGAAGATGTTTCACCACTCATCCAAGAGGCTTCTTCAGTCCTAATCCATGCTGGGCAGTTTTCCGGTCTATAAACTCTGAGTTGTTTATGGTATAGCAATCACATGAGGGTTGTTAAGAGTCAAAGAGGTAATGAGACGGTCATTATTCTTACCTTTGCATGAATGGAGGTGTTTCTTGTGGTGGAGATGCCAGGGTAGAGGTGTTAAGACTGCATTGTAGGTAGCTGATAGGTGGCGTTGTACACCGCCATCTCTGTTCAGGGATGGGCTTTTGAGTTTGACAAAAGTGGCTTCTTTAACCCCTCTTTCAATCCACCTGTCCTCCCTGTCCAAAATGTGCACATCGTTATCATCAAAAGAGTGTCCTTTGTCCTTTAGGTGTAGATATACAGTCAAATTACAACCTGAGATGTTAGCCGTCCTATGTTGGGCCATCCATTTGTGAAGTGGTTGTTTTGTCTCATTGATATGCAGATCTGTGCTGTTCTCATTTCACTGGATAGCATATACAATATTGCTCTGTTTATGTTTGGGTGTAGGATCCTTGGGCTGGGCGAGTTTCTGTCTGAGTGTGTGGGCTTAAAAAACACAAAGATTTGGTGTTTGTTGAAAATTCCTCTGAGGTTCTCTGAAGCTCCAGCTAAATGTGGGATGCCTATGCTTTTCTGTTTGATTTGCTCCTACCCTCTGTCTGTTAGGCTAATGCCCCTGCTAGTTTTTGTTGCTGTCTTGGTAAAGACTCAGTCAGGGTAGACACAAGCTTTCAAGGCTTCTCTCAAATACTTGCGGTCCTTGTCTTTAGGCTGTAATGTTGGTGGTCACATTTTCAGTGCAGTGATATAGTGTTCTGATAACCCCCAAATTATGTTCTAACGGATGATGAGAGTCAAACTGTAGGTACTGATCTGTGTGGGTTGGCTTCCTGTAAACTTCGATATCTAGATGTCCATTTTCTTTGATAAATACTGCACACATTTGAATTAGCAGTAAATTTGGCCAACATTGACAAACTAATGCTTGGATGTTCCATACATTTCCATGACTGACTGGGCAACAGCGATCTCTGTCCTACAATATTTCTGAGACTGAACGACCTAAAGTAGGCATCCTGGGCACTGGGAAAGTGCCTCCAATGCTGTGTCCACAAAATCAAGGTTTACAGGAAAAATTAGCAAATGCTTGTCATTACCCTCTTCCGGGCCAACATTGCTTGGCATGTGAGGCCCGAGATTAGCTGGGCTGGGCTGGCTACATCCTTCTGAATTCTGAATGGATCACTCTTTCCTGATCACCATCAGTTTATTATCTCTGAAGTATGTCGTGAAAATTGTTGTTTGCGGCAGCAGCACAATGCATAAAAATTGCAACTTACAATAAGAAATATAAGAATTTAAATATAAGTAGTACGGAAGAGCAAAAATATTGAAGTAATGTTCAAGGACCATTCAGCAATATGATGGCAGTAGGGAGGAAGTTGTTTCTAAAATGTTGCGTGAGTGCCTTCAGGCTTCTGTATCTTCTCCCTGGTGACAGTAATGAGAAAAGGGGCAGGTCCTGGACAGTAGGGTCCTTAATGGTGGATGCTACTTTCTTGAATCAGTGCTTCAATAATTCTATTTAATGTCAGAGAATCTATATATACAATACACAACCTAAAATCCTTACTCTTCACAGGCATCCAGGAAACAGAGAGAGAGAGAGAAGAAAATAAATGACGGAAAAATGTTAGAACCCCAAAGCCCCCCTTCCCACACACAAGCAGTAGCAAAACATCAACCTTTTTCCCTCCCCTTCTCCCCACTTGCTCCAGAAAAAAGCATTAGCCGTCCTCACCACCCAACAAGCAAACCCCCAGAGACCATGACATCTTAAAAGGCCCTCTCTCTCACTGAGAGGGAAGGAGAGAGATCAGATTAGATTATGACGACACTCAGTTCTCGTTTATTGCCATTTAGAAATGCATGCATTAAAAAATGATACAATGTTCCTCCAGAATGATATCACAAGAAAACAGGACAACCCAAGACTAAAACTTACAAAACCACATAATTATAACATATAGTTACAACAGTGCAAAGCAATACCATAATTTGATAAAGAGCAGACCATGAGCACGGTAAAAAAAAGTATCAAAGTCCCGATAGGCTCATCGTGTCATGCAGATGGCAGAAGGGAGAAACTCTCCCTGCCATGAACCTCCAAGCGCCGCCAACTTGCCGATGCAGTACCATTGGAAGCACCCGACCACAGTGGACTCTGAGTCTGTCCGAAAACTTTGAGCCTCCTACCAGCCCCTCCGACACAGCCCCTCCGAGCTCCATCCTCTGCTGAGAGCTTCAACCCTGCCCCAGCCGCCGAGCAACAAGCAAAGCCGAGGACTTGGGGCCTTCCCTTCCGGAGATTCTGGACCACACAGTAGCAGCAGCAGCGAAGCAGGCATTTCAGAAGTTTCACCAGATGTTCCTCTGTGTTCTCACGTCTGTCTCCATCAAATCAGGATTGTGCACGGCACCCTACTTGACAAATAACAGACATCACCACCGGAGTGGCCGCTGCGAGCTGCGTCGCACTGCCATCTTCTCCTCCCTCCGATATCATTCCTGCCACAGTGAGAGGGGAGGTCCAGATCTCGCTGTTTCATTTAGTCTGGAGTGTAACCTATTTTGAGAAACCTCGACCCGAGAATCAACAGACTCTTTCTCACCATTGAGAGAGAGAGAGAGAGAGAGAGAGAGAGCGCGCGCGCAATTGTTTGAGTGCAGAGATTTCTGCAGCTGTGCTCACTGTCTCTATGTTTCGATCTTCCTGGACGCTTTAGTTAGCGACATCAGCGAGGAATCAGGTGGTCCACAGGGCTGCACTGGGTCACACCCTGAAGGCGCAAGTCTTCCAAGCCACTCCTAGAAATACCAAAATGCAGGCTGCCTTGGCGAGTTCCAAAGAGTGAGAGTCCACTGTCCATGAGGAACATAGTTTGATCATGGACTCTGGCAGGACATCAGCCAATCTGTAAAGGGAAAAAACTGAGTAGAAGAAATTAAATTATTGAACTCATAGAAGCCACCCAAGTCTGCATAAGCCTCTGCCACCCATCACCTTTATAAGGGTTTATAACCCTTCCTAGTTTTTTCCAATCCTGTGCATTGGTATCTCCATGTCAGATGGTGATGCAACCATAGTACATTTGTAGAAATTTTCTCAGTCTTTGGTGACATAGCAAATCTCCACAAGCTCCTAATAAAATATAGCTGCTGACATGCTTGCTTTGCAGTTACATCATTATGTTGGGTCCAGGATAGATCTTCAGACACCTTGATCTTACTTGTGGAAAACGATTACTAAAAAAATTGAGGGAAAAGATTCAAGGATGTGCTCAGATTTGATGGGACATCCCCACTAATGCCTGGGAAGCTCCTGGCCAAAGTGGAGAAGGAACATTTGGGATAGGATTTGAGACTGCAGCCCTGCATTAGGAGCACAATTAAGCAGAGGGGGAGAGCCACATCACAAGCTATCCAAATGTGGCATGGAGTGTTTCTGTAGGTGCCTCTGATTCCACGAAATTGGATCGGAAGGAAGACATCCTTTATGCTGAGGGTCTTCAAAGAAGAGACCCTTTGATGTTGTATGGTGTTTAACCAGGTAGCAACAATGGCTTTTGCCCATCATAAACACTAGAGATTCTGCAGATGCTGGAAATCCAGCATGACACACAAGTCTCTGGAGGAACTGGAGGTCAGGCAGATCTATGAAGAGGAATAAACGTTCGACATTTTGGGCTAAGATCCTTCATCAGTCCTGAAATGTTGACTGTTTATTCCTCTCCATAGATGCTGCTTGACCTGCTGGGATCCTCCAGCATTTTGTGCTTTTGCTGATCATCCAGTGGTTTACCTTTACCTCAGAACTTTATCCAGTATAACTAGAAAAACTGTACTTACAAGAATAATTTAACAATACTTAGGTAGCTTGTAGAGATGTAATAGGCAATAAAACCTTGGGATGTGAGAGCTTGGAGACACAATTACAGAGGGAAGAGAGAGGGAAAGCAGTTTTGATGGCATTGCTTTGGTGTTAATTAGGTTCTGTGTGAACTGAAGATTCAAGCAGAGAGGATAATCCTGGGATTTGTCAATTCAGTAGCTCTGGCTGGGACCTGCATACAAGTGAGCAGAGTTAGCTCCACACTCAACCTGTGTAGGGTGTTGACTGAGCTCTGAATATTGCTAACAGCCAGTCAGCTTTAAGTATCGCTGGTACCTGCTGTAATTACTCCATGTTCATTCCTACACATGCTATTGCACTGAATTAACTGTGTTTAACATCTGTTCTCAATTTAACAAATTTTATACTTAAGATGTCAGTGTTGAATTTAATTCTTACATTACATATACAGCTATTAAGCACAAGCATCATAAACTAAGACTGATCTATATATCATTGTTAGCTTTCGGTGAGTAGTTCGTGGTTTGGTTATTTCCTTGGCAAGGAAAAGGTCAAAAACTGTGCTTGTTACCTTGTGTGGATATCAACATAATTATTATTTTGGTTTGAATTTGCTTTAATAAAAGATAAAACGCTTCCGCTGTTATAACTCAAATGTCAGCTGAGGGGCTTCTGAATTAAGTGCAGGAGTTCTGCACTCAGATCGTGGCAGATTCCAACATCTACTAAGTCTATGGCAGATGGGTTAGAAATGTTGAACATTGCAGCATAGTACAAGCCCTTCGGCTTACGATGTTGTGCCGACCTTTTAACCTACTCTAAGATCTATTTAGCCCAGTCTTTCTCAATCTTTTTTGCCCTGGAGCAACCATTGAAATAATTCTTAGGTCTCAGGGAACTCCTGCTTAAAAGTTATTATATCTACAGCTCAAGGTACATTAGTGTGTTTAGTAAGTTGTAGATATAATAATTCAAAATTATCGTCAATGTTCTTTTGAGTAGAGAATAAATTTTTAGCCAAACTTTCCTTAAATAAGCAGGTGGTTAAGCTTAGCCTGCCTTTCTTGAACTTAATCTCTTTCTTCCATTTCATAAGTTTTAAAAACTCATAAAACATATGTAATAATTTTTTTGTTAAATAACTGGCTTAAGCCAAAATGGGATTTAATTTTTCTAAGGTAGGCTTGGTAGATTTAATTTAAATAAAAGTTGTAAATTGCTTTTAATCAATGCTATATACAACATGAAAATTTATTGACAATGTTGAATAGTGAAGTTACTGAAAATCATAAGCCAAAGCAATATAAATGAAAATATAGCTAAAGACACAATTATAGACAAGACTTTGAATAAACATTTTTTTACTAAGTGACATGATCAGGCTCAAATATAGGCCTAGCATGAGAAACCTGTGCTTGTTTTTTGCTGCACAAATAGTCAATTCTGAGTCGAACTTAAGATAACCACACATGGATTTCACTTGCAACTGAAATGAGATGATTTAAATCCTTGCTCTTGATGTGTGTTAAACAAGAAGTTTGCTCACACATGTAAAAGGATGAAAACTGCAGCAAAAGTGTCATTGCTTTCCTATGAATGGCAGGATACTCTTCTTTCACAGAAATCTTGAGCATGTCTGGGGCAGGTCAGTAAATCTCATTTTGTGCGCACAATCAGAGTGCATCTCACAAAGTTCTTCCTCTTCTCTCGAAATCAAATTCTTAGGCTGGGCAGAAGATTCAGAGAAAGGGTCTCTCACCCAGTCATACACTTGTGTTGAAAGGGAGGAAAAGTACTGTTCAATTTTGTTCGGCAGTTCTTCCAGGTGGTTTTCAATAAAACTCGAGATCTTTCGATCCTTCCTCATTATCAAGACCAAGCAACCCTGGAAACATTTCAAGATTTCCTTTTGTAACATGATTTTTCCAAAGATTCAGTTTCCTTTTAAATCCAAGAAATTTGTCATTTGAAGTCAAAACATTTTCTCCAGAGCCTTACAGACTTGTTCAACTGGTTCACATGATTAAAAATTTCTGCTAAGTAGGCTAGTTTCTGCAGTCATTCTTCATCTTCAAAGTATTCAGCAAAATCTGGCTTACTATTCTATTGAAAGTACTTCCTGCAATTCACCTTTCAGCTCAAACACCCTGTTGAGGACTCTTCCGCTGCTAAGCCACCGGATTTCTGCATGTAGCAGGAGGATAGTGCGCTCTTTGGCCAGGTTTTCACACAGCTTTTAAAATATTCTTGAGTGAACTGGTCTTCGTTTAATAAAGTTAACCATTTTTGTAGCATCATCCAGAACGTTTTTCATTTCATCTCCAAACATTTTTGACATCTGCACCTCTCTGTGAAAAAAACGGTGTGTTGTGACAAGGTCAGGATTTTCTTTTTTTACAAGGGAAATGAAACCTCTCGTGGGACCAACCATTGATGGGGCACCATCAGTACGGATGCCAACACAGTTCCTCCAAGACAGACATTTTGTTTACAGATATGAAGACAAAAAATTAAATCTAGCGGCCTTTGCTTATTTCGGGCAGCTATTTGCAACAGAAAATGTTTCCTTGAGTTTCACCATTCTTTACTAATCTTACAAATGCTACAACATGACATTTATTGGTAAAAATCTGTTGACTCAACAACCTGGATTGAGCAGCTGTTGTTTTTCAGCTTATCACACAAAACCTTTTCAGCATCGTGTAACATGTCATTGATATGTCGACTTCTCATACTGTTTGAGAGTGGCCGCCTTCTCACCCGAACAAAAATCATGCAACAACCCATTCTTGTGCTACTATGTGCAGATGACTGTGCTCTTCTCGTGCACATAGAGGTCGCACTCAGGCTGCAGTCACAGTTCACCAAGGCTGCAAGGGCTTTCAGGTTAATGGTCAGTCTGAAGAAAACAATGATCCTCCATCAGAATCCCCCTTGTGGTGTTTACAACCCACCACGGATCACCATTGACGACCGCCCTCTCACCACGGTTCAGCAGTTCACCTCAACTCCAGCGACACTACAGTAGTAAGGGATGTTGATAATCGACTCGCTGGAGCCCGAACTGCTTTTGGGCACCTCCAGAAATGTGTGTTGAAGAACCACCAGCTTCGTCTGTCCACAAAAATCTGGGTATACAGGGCTGCAGTTGTCACAACACTGCTATAGAGCTCCGTAACCTAGGACTTATACCACAAACAAATCTGGTTGCTCGAGCTAGTCCATCAGCGCTGCCTCCACTTCATCATGGGTATCAGCTGGCAGGATCATGTGTCCAACAACAAGGTCATGGAGAAGGCTCAGCTTCCAAGTACTGAAGCCACTTTGTTGCTGAAGCATTTCGGCTGGCCAGGCCATGTGTCCCACATAGACAATTCCAGGTTACCGGAAGCAGTACTCTACGGAGAGCTCTCTCAGGGCAAGAGAGATCATGGTGCCCCGTGCAAGGAGTACAGAGACCAACTTAAGCAGCAGCTCGCTCAGTCAAATATCGAGGTCAACGAGTGGCAGCAGCTGGCTTGTGACAGAGACTGCTGGGGAACACTGATCCATGGAGGAACTAAGAATTTTGAGGAATCCAGAAGAGCGACTGCTGAAGAGAAAAAGGCGATGCGGGAAGGATCCAGCTACCCAAGTGCTTGCATCCCAGCTGTCCCCATGTCCCTACTGCTCCAGAGTCTGCAGATCCGGGATCGGCCTCTACAGTCAACAACGATCGTGCCGTCGTTCCTTAGGACTCCTCTTCACTCCTGATCTTCACAAGTGAAGAACTAGCCATCATCAATATCATTGAGCATGAAACCTTTTCAATTTCTCATGCTGCACCTTGTCCTAGCATTTTACCCAATATAATTTTTACATGCAGGCATTATTGGGTTCTCGCCAACGGTGTGACTTTTCCTTATCTGAGTGATAAGTTCTGTTACTCAGAGTGTGCATAGCACAACTGGCAGGTGTGCTTACGGACATTGTTAATCTCTCTCACTCCCAGTGTAGAGTGCTTTCCTGCTTAAAAACATCTACCATTGTTCCTGTACCTAAAAAGACCAAAGTAACATATCTGAACGACTAGTGTCCTGTTGCACTCAGCTCAATAATAAGCAAATGCTTTGTGAGGCTGGTCAAGGATTACATCTATAGCATGCTACCACCCACAGTGGACTCCTACAATTCGCCTACTGACACAACTGATCAATAGGTGACGCAATAGCCACAACTCTACACACCATCCTTACACATCTGGAGAAGAAGGATGCTTATGTGAGAATGCTGTTCTTGGACTACAGTTCAGCATTCAACACCATAATACTCTCCAGAATCGACAAGAAACTCAGAGACCTCGGCCTTCACCCTGCCTTGTGTTCCTGGATCCTGGACTTCCTGTCAGATTGCCGGCAGGTGGTAAGAGTGGGTTCCCTCACCTCTGCCCCTCTGACCGTCAACACAGGTGCCCCTTGGGGCTGTGTTCTAAGCCTCCTCCTTTATTCTCTATATACCCATGACTGTGTCAACACCCACAGCTCCAATCTGCTAATTAAATTTGCTGATGATACTACATTGATTGACCTTATCTCAAATAATAATGAGGCAGCCTTCAGAGAGGAAGTCATCACCCTGACACAGTGTTGTCAAGAAAACAACCTCTCCCTCAATGTTACAAAAACAAAGGAGCTAGTTGTGGACTACAGGAGGAATGGAGACAGGCTAACTCCTATTGATATCAATGAGTCTGTGGTTGAGAGGGTGAACAGCTTTAATTTCCCTGGCATACACATCACCAAGGGTCTCATGTGATCTGTACATACCGTCTGCATGGTGAAAAAAGCATAATATTGCCTTTTTCGCCTCAGATGGTTGAAGAAGTTTGGTAAGGGCTCCCAAATCCTAAGAACTTTCTACAGGGGCACAATTGAGAGCATCCTGACTGGCTGCATCATTGCCTGGTATGGGAACTGTACTTCCTTCAATCGCAGGATTCTGCAGAGAGTGATGTGGACCTGCCCAGTGCATCTGTAGATATGAACTTCCCACTATTCAGGACGTTTACAAAGTCACCCCAACCACAAACTGTTCTACCTGCTAAATAAATAAGGGATGGGGTAAGAAGGGGAGGAGGGGCATTAATGGAAGTCAGAGAAGTCAATGTTCTTACCCCATCCCTTATTTATTTATTTATTCCCCTCTTTTCTTTCTCTCTCTTTTTTTCTCCCTCTATCCCTCTCACTATATCTTCCTCTGGTGCTCCCCTCCCCCTTTCTTACCCCCTAGGCCTCCCATCCCATGATCCTCTCCCTTCTCCAGCCTGGTATTCCTTTTGCCAATCAACTTTCCAGCTCTTAGCTCCATCCCTCCCCCTCCTGTCTTCTATCATTTTGGATCTCCCCCTTCCCCTCCCACTTTCAAATCTCTTGCTGTCTCTTCTTTCAGTTAGTCCTGATGAAGGGTTTCAGCCCGAAACATTGTCTGTACCTCTTCCTATAGATGCTGCCTGGCGTGCTGCATTCCACCAGCATTTTGTGCGTGTTGCTTGAATTCCCAGCATCTGCAGATTTCCTCGTGTTTGTGTTTTTCTGCTGGCACGTTTTTCTGAGTCGCAGAATTGGATGAGCTAATTTTCCACCTTCTCCCTCCGACTCCAAACAACCCCATTTTCTATATTGTCGGGTAAGAAGTATCCAGAGAATTCAAGCTGTCTCAGAGCATTGAGTAGCAGTTGTACAGGGTTTTGAACACATCTAATAGCCAATGGTGCTTAAAAGTGATTTTTAAATGATGTTTAACATTGAGGTTTAGAAGGGGTCACTGTGACAGCCCCCCTTCTGTAAAGTTGAGATGTTGGATGCAGATTCTCTGTCCAGCTCATATCCCTGAGGTTTTATTGATATGCATTTGAGAAATTAGAGATAAGGGAGGGAAATGTAATATTTAGGCTTTGTAAGGCGTGGGAGTATGGTGAGCAGTTTTGAGCCTCTTATTTTAGAAAAGATGTGCTGAAAGTCCTCTATAGATTAGAAGTGGAGAGGTTTTTCCTATGGTGGGGGAGTTTTAAGACCAGGGGACACAATCTAAGAAAAGAAGAACGTCCTTAGAATGGAGATGAGGTGGGGTTTCTTTAGCTAGGGAGTGGTGAATATCTGAAATTCTTTGCCACAGGTGGTTATGGAAGCCAAGTTATTATGTATATTTAAAGCAGAGGTTGATATATTCTTGATTAGTCACAGCATGAAGGGATATGGGGAGAAGGCAAGAGTTTGGGGCTGAGAAGGAACTAGATTGGCCATGATGAAATGATGGAGAGACTCGATGAGATATCAGCCTTCAGTCAGCACAGCCTGCAGCTGAGCTTGGAATACACTGGAACAGCTGTTTATCGGATGCCCCAGGACACTGACATTGGGCTCTCAAATTTCAGCACATCCTTTCTAAGTTAAGGGGCCCAAACCTGCCCACAATACTCCAAGTGAGTCCTCACCAGTGGTTTATGAAGTTTCAGCTCCTTGCTTTCATATTCTAGTCCTCTTGAAATGAAAGCTAACATCGCTTTTGCCTTCCGCACCGCAGACTCAACCTGCAAATTAACCTTCCTTTGTAACTCAGTTTTTTTTGTATTTTCTGTCAGTCAATCCTTTCATTTCTTCTATCAAAGTGCATGACCATACACTTCCCGACATGGGATTCCATCTGCTAATGATGGCCTTCAGAGCTATTGGCCATCTGTCAGTGCAATCTATCAAAGCAAATTTATTACCAAAGTGCGTATATGTCATCATACACTGTGCTGAAATTCATTTTCTTGCAGCCAATGTCTCAATGTTCTTGACCAATATCTCACCTGGATGCCTCAACCCAGCAACACAAGACTGCAGATGATAAAATCCGAAGCAACAAGTCATCTGCTGGAGGAACCCGACAGGTTGAGCAGCATCTTTGTGGGTGCAAAAAGAGTTGTCAAAGCCTTAGTGTTGGAATACAAGGTTTCAGCCCGAAATATTGACTATTTTTTTCCTGCCCACAGATGTTGCTTGACCTACTGCTTTCCTTCTGTAGACTGATTTGTTTATTGTTCCCACAACCAAAGATTCTGCCCGACTTGTTATTCCAGATTTTTTATTTTGGTTTTAATTTTGGGTTAAGTGCAGGATTATTAAATGTGCAAGTTGCTTTTTGACTCGGTTTGCCAGCTGCAGTTTGAGGAGCTGACGCGTTCCCAAACATGATTCTAAATATGACCACTGAAATAGAAACGGAATGGAATTAAAACCAATTGGTGTCCCAGATCTTTCGGGATCCAGTAGTACAAAAAGCAAGCAGAATCGGGAAGTTGATTTCAGCAGGGCAAATATGGGCTGACAGGGAACAGACATGGTTGGGGCATTTAAAAGGTGGTGAGGTAAACACAGGCACATGAAGGGATGGAGGGATAGTCCAAGTTCAAAGTAAATTTAATATCAAAGTACATTTATGTCACCATATACTACCCTGAGATTCATTTTCTTGTAGGCATTCAAAGTAGAACAAGGAAACAAATTAGTAATAGAATCAATGAAGATCTACACACAATGGCTGATAAATAATCAATGTGCAAAAGAAGATGAACAGTGTAAGTACAAAAGGAAATAGACCATGTACAGGCAGATAGGATTATTTCCATTTCGCATCAAGGGCCAAAGCTCCTCATCCTGAAAAGCAGCACAGAACAGCATAAGAAAATCTTTTGCTTTGGTACATGAAGTATTTTTAAATTCTCGCTGTAAATGCATGTGCAGCCCGACAGACTGTATGACCTCAGTGTATTTGCTGTTGGAACCTGATTGCACTCGACTGTAGTAATGGGTCAATTACTGCTTGTTCCAATAAAGTGAGCTATTGTGGCCTTTAACCAGAGACGCCTGTCTCACCGTGAATTGGCATTTAGTTTGCTGGTGGACTCGTGGTTATAAAAGTATGCTTTTAATTTAGTTTTATAAACACAGGAATATCCACATTATATAAATATAAAATAATTAACAAACTCAATGAACTGCAGTTCTTTGGGTCATATTAATGTGGGCAAATATGTCATCATGACTCAGTCGGTCACATTCTTGTTGGAGATGTGGGTTTCAACTGCACTCTGCACACCAGGTAATGTTCAATATAGTACCAATGAAATGTTAAACTGCCACGGCAGCAGCGTTAAACCTGAGCTCTCTGCTCAGATGTAGAGAAGATGGCAACTGCAGGGTAAAACGGGGCAGCACGCTAGCGTAATGGTTAGTACATCACCAGCCCGCAATCATCAATTGGAGTTCACTTCCTGCCACTGCCCATAAAGAGTTGGCAAATTCTCCAGGTACTCTGAGTTCCTCATGCATTCTGAAGATATACAGTTAGGATTAAAGAGTTGTGGGCACACTGTGATGGCACTGGAAGCATGGCAAAACTTGCGGGCTACCCATCACAATCCTCACTGATTTGATTTGACACATATAATGCAGCTCACTGCATGTTTTGATGTAAAACAAGAGCGGCCAGGATGAAAAACAGTTTCTTCCCTTAGGCCATTAGGCTTCTGAACTCCCTGCTGCATTGCATTTGAAGTGTCACTGGTTAATCTGTTCCGTACCTTACAATATTTAATTTATACACTGTATGTTGATTATTTATGCATAATTCATCTGTAGATTTTATCATTACTTTCCTAAGTTATTGTGTGCTATATGTATATTATAGAAACATAGAAACATAGAAAATAGGTGCAGGAGTAGGCCATTCGGCCCTTCGAGCCTGCACCGCCATTTATTATGATCATGGCTGATCATCCAACTCAGAACACCGCCCCAGCCTTCCCTCCATACCCTTTGACCCCCGTAGCCACAAGGGCCATATCTAACTCCCTCTTAAATATAGCCAATGAACTGGCCTCAACTGTTTCCTGTGGCAGAGAATTCCACAGATTCACCACTCTCTGTGTGAAGAAGTTTTTCCTAATCTCGGTCCTAAAAGGCTTCCCCTCTAACCTCAAACTGTGACCCCTCGTTCTGGACTTCCCCAACATCGGGAACAATCTTCCTGCATTTAGCCTGTCCAATCCCTTTAGGATCTTATACGTTTCAATCAGATCCCCCCTCAAATCTTCTAAATTCCAACAAGTACAAGCCCAGTTCATCCAGTCTTTCTTCATATGAAAGTCCTGCCATCCCAGGAATCAATCTGGTGAACCTTCTCTGTACTCCCTCTATGGCAAGGATGTCTTTCCTCAGATTAGGGGACCAAAACTGCACACAATACTCCAGGTGTGGTCTCACCAAGGCCTTGTACAACTGCAGTAGTACCTCCCTGCTCCTGTACTCAAATCCTCTCGCTATAAATGCCAGCATACCATTCGCCTTTTTCACCGCCTGCTGTACCTGCATGCCCACTTTCAATGACTGGTGTATAATGACACCCAGGTCTCGTTGCACCTCCCCTTTCCCTAATCGGCCACCATTCAGATAATAATCTGTTTTCCTATTTTTGCTACCAAAGTGGATAACTTAACATTTATCCACATTAAATTGCATCTGCCATGAATTTGCCCACTCACCCAACCTATCCAAGTCACCCTGCATCCTCTTAGCATCCTCCTCACAGCTAACACTGCCACCCAGCTTCGTGTCATCCGCAAACTTGGAGATGCTGCATTTAATTCCCTCATCCAAGTCATTAATATATATTGTAAACAACTGGGGTCCCAGCACTGAGCCTTGCGGTACCCCATTAGTCACCGCCTGCCATTCTGAAAAGGTCCCGTTTATTCCCACTCTTTGCTTCCTGTCTGCTAACCAACTCTCCACCCACACCAATACCTTACCCCCAATACCGTGTGCTTTAAGTTTGCACACTAATCTCCTGTGTGGGACCTTGTCAAAAGCCTTCTGAAAATCCAAATATACCACATCCACTGGTTCTCCCCTATCCACTCTACTAGTTACATCCTCAAAAAATTCTATGAGATTCGTCAGACATGATTTTCCTTTCACAAATCCATGCTGAATTTGTCCGATCATTTCACCGCTTTCCAAATGTGCTGTTATCACATCCTTGATAACTGACTCCAGCAGTTTCCCCACCACAGACGTTAGGCTAACCGGTCTATAATTCCCCGGTTTCTCTCTCCCTCCTTTTTTAAAAAGTGGAGTTACATTAGCCACCCTCCAATCCTCAGGAACTAGTCCAGAATCTAACGAGTTTTGAAAAATTATCACTAATGCATCCACTATTTCTTGGGCTACTTCCTTAAGCACCCTGGGATGCAGACCATCTGGCCCTGGGGATTTATCTGCCTTCAATCCCTTCAATTTACCTAACACCACTTCCCTACTAACATGTATTTCGCTCAGTTCCTCCATCTCACTGGACCCTCTGTCCCCTACTATTTCTGGAAGATTATTTATGTCCTCCTTAGTGAAGACAGAACCAAAGTAATTATTCAATTGGTCTGCCATGTCCTTGCTCCCCATAATCAATTCACCTGTTTCTGTCTGCAGGGGACCTACATTTGTCTTTACCAGTCTTTTCCTTTTTACATATCTATAAAAGCTTTTACAGTCCGTTTTTATGTTGCCTGCCAGTTTTCTCTCATAATCTTTTTTCCCCTTCCTAATTAAGCCCTTTGTCCTCCTCTGCTGAACTCTGAATTTCTCCCAGTCCTCAGGTGAGCCACTTTCTCTGGCTAATTTGTATGTTTCTTCTTTGGAATTGATACTATCCCTAATTTCTCTTGTCAGCCACGGGTGCACGACCTTCCTTGATTTATTCTTTTGCCAAACTGGGATGAACATTTGTTGCAGTTCATCCATGCAACCTTTAAATGCTTGCCATTGCATATCCACCGTCAATCCTTTAAGTGTCATTTGCCAGTCTATCTTAGCTAATTCACGTCTCATACCTTCAAAGTTACCCCTCTTTAAGTTCAGAACCTTTGTTTCTGAATTAACTATGTCACTCTCCATCTTAATGAAGAATTCCACCATATTATGGTCACTCTTACCCAAGGGGCCTCTCACGACAAGATTGCTAATTAACCCTTCCTCATTGCTCAAAACCCAGTCCAGAATAGCCTGCTCTCTAGTTGGTTCCTCAACATGTTGGTTCAAAAAACCATCCCGCATACATTCCAAGAAATCTTCTTCCTCAGCACCTTTACCAATGTGGTTCACCCAATCTACATGTAGATTGAAGTCACCCATTATAACTGCTGTTCCTTTATTGCACACATTTCTAATTTCCTGTTTAATACCATCTCCGACCTCAGTACTACTGTTAGGTGGCCTGTACCCAACTCCCACCAGCGTCTTCTGCCCCTTAGTGTTACGCAGCTCTACCCATATCGATTCCACATCTTCCCGGCTTATGTCCTTCCTTTCTATTGTGTTAATCTCTTCTTTAACCAGCAACGCCACCCCACCTCCCCTTCCTTCATGTCTATCCCTCCTGAATATTGAATATTCCTGAACGTTGAGCTCCCATCCCTGGTCACCCTGGAGCCATGTCTCTGTGATCCCAACTATATCATAATCATTAATAACAATCTGCACTTTCAATTCATCCACCTTATTACGAATGCTCCTTGCATTGACACACAAAGCCTTCAGGCGCTCTTTTACAACTCTCTTAGCCCTTATACAATTATGCTGGAAAGTGGCCCTTTTTAATGCTTGCCCTGGATTTGTCGGCCTGCCACTTTTACTTTTCTCCATAGTACTTTTTGTTTCTACCCTCACTTTACACCCCTCTGCCTCTCTGCACTGGTTCCCATCCCCCTGTAGTGAACTAACCTCCTCACGCCTAGCCTCTTCAATTTGATTCCCACCCCCCAACCATTCTAGTTTAAAGTCACCTCAGTAGCCCCCGCTAATCTCCCTGCCAGGATATTGGTCCCCCTAGGATTCAAGTGCAACCCGTCCTTTTTGTACAGGTCACGCCTGCGCCAAAAGAGGTCCCAATGATCCAAAAACTTGAATCCCTGCCCCCTGCTCCAATCCCTCAGCCACGCATTCATCCTCCACCTCATCGCATTCCTACTCTCACTGTCGCGTGGCACAGGCAGTAATCCCGAGATTACTACCTTTGCGGTCCTTTTTCTCAACTCCCTTCCTAGCTCCCTATATTCTCCTTTCAGGACCTCATCCCTTTTCCCATTTATGTCATTGGTACCTATATGTACCACGACCTCTGGCTCCTCACCCTCCCACTTCAGGATATCTTGGACACGATCAGAAATATCCCGGACCCTGGCACCAGGGAGGCAAACTACCATCTGGGTCTCTGGACTGCGTCCACAGAATCGCCTATCTGACCCCCTTACTATCGAGTCCCCTATCACAACTGCCCTCCTCTTCCTTGCCCTACCCTTCTGAGCTACAGGGCCAGACTCTGTGCCGGAGGCACGGCCACTGTCGCTTCCCCCGGGTAAGCTGTCCCCCCCAACAGTACTCAAACAGGAGTACCTGTTGTTAAGGGGCACAGCCACCGGGTTACTCCCTATTACCTGACCTTTCCCCTTCCCCCTCCTAACCGTGACCCACTTGTCTGCCTCCCGTGGCCCCGGCGTGACCACCTGCCTGCAACTCCTCTCTATCACCTCCTCACTCTCCCCGACCAGACGAAGGTCATCGAGCTGCAGCTCCAGTTCCGTAATGCGGTCCCTTAGGAGCTGCATCTCGATGCACTTGGCGCAGATGTAGACGTCCGGGAGGCTTGTAGACTCCAGGGCCTCCCACATCCGACACCGAGAACAGCAAACTGCCCTCACACTCATACTGCCCCTCTCCTCAAATAACAACAGAAAATGAATGCCAAACCTCCCTCGCCTCGCCTGTTTCCGCCTAAACCCGTTGAGCCGAAGTCCTTAAGCCTTCACTCTGCTCCCGGCTCACTCCGCAGCCCACAAACTACGCTGCCCGCTCTATGAGGCTCTGTTCCTTTTAAATCTGCCGCGCTGCACAGCCCGATGTCACACACCTGCGCAGTCCCGCCTCTCAGAACGCCGTTGGAGAAAAAAAATAATGAAAATTTCAAAAATGTCTTTCTCGGCACTCCCACTCAGACTCTCAGACTCCTTCTTCGAATCAAACCCGAAGCAGGATGTCTGCCCTTTTAAATCTGCCGTGCTGCACTGCCCGACGTCACACGCCTGCGCAGTCCCGCCTCTCAGAACGCCGTTGAAGAAGAAAAAGATAATGAAAATTTCAAAAATGTCTTTCTCGGCACTCCCACTCAGACTCTCAGACTCCTTCTTCGAATTTATGTGTGTTACTATACTTTCCACCTGGTCCAGAGAAACATCTCCTTTGATGGTATGCATGTTTATATTTAAATGGCAATAAACTTGACTTGACATGTGACAAAATAAAGCTAATCTTTTATCTTTGTCCTAGCTCATGGTAACACAGTTGGGATCGTCCTGATCCCTTGTGCTGTCCGTGTGGAGTTTTCATTTTCTACCTGGGACCATTAAAATTTTTTTCTCACATTCCAAAAATGTGCGGGCTGGTAGTTTGATTAGTTATGTGTTTTTCTCCGAGTGTGTCACGGAATATGGTTGATCTAATGTTGAGGCATGATAAGGCACTGGTGAGGCCTCATTTGGAGTATTGTGACCAGTTTTAGGCCCCTTATCTAAGAAAAGACGTGCTGACATTGGAGAAGGTTCAGAGGAAGTTCACAAGAATGATTCCAGGAATTCAAAGGGTTACCATATGAGGACTGATGGATGTTCCTGAGCGTCTGCTCACTAGAATTCAGAAGAATGTGGGAGGATCTCGTTGAAATCTGTTGAATGCTGAGAAGCCTCGATAGGGTGGATGTAGAGAGGATTTTTCTATGGTGGGGGAGTCTGCAACCAGAGGGCACAGCTACGGAACAGAGGTCGTATATTTAGAATGGAGATGAGAGATGTGTGGAATTCATTGCCACAGGTGTTGTGGAGGCATTGGATATATTTAAGGCAGAAGCTGAAAGATTCTTGATAGTCAGGGCATGAAAGTTTACTGGTAAAGGCAAGATTGGGGCTGAGAAGGAAGTGGATCCACCACGATGAAATGGTGGAGCACACTTGATGGCCTAATTCGACTCCTATATCTTATGGTCTTATGGAACAGTGTAGTACAGCAGCAGACTCTTCATTCCACAATGCCATTGCCAACCAAGGCGCCAATTTAATTTAATCTCATCTGCCTGCATGTGATCTGTATCCTTCCGTCTCCTGCCTGATCATGTGCCCATCTAAATCCCACCTAAAGCCTGCTATTGTATCTCTTTCTGGCACTGTGTTCCAAATGCCTCTTACTCTGAGAACATGGAACAGTTCAGCACAACACAGGCCCTTCGGCCCATGAGCCATACTGATGCTTTAACCAACTCCAAGATTAATCTAATTCTTCCCTCCCACACAGCCCTCCATTTTTCTTTCATTCATGTGCCTATCTAAAAGTCTGTTAAGTGCCCCCAGTATATCTGCCTCTACCACCACTCCTGATAGCATGTTCAAACACCTACCACTCTCTGTGTAAATTAAAAAAAATACCTCTAACATCCCCCCTATACTTTCTTCCAAACACCTTAAAGTTACGCCCCCTATTGTTTGCCATTTCTGTCCTGGGAAAAAATGTCTCTGGTTGTCCACTCTACCTATGCCTCTTATCTTGTAGACCTCTGCCAAGATACCCTTCATTCTGGTCTCCAAAGAGAAAAGCCCCAGAATGTTCATTCTATCCTGAGAAGACATGTTCTTCTGGGCAAAGTTCAAAGACATGTTTTCTAATCCAGGCTGCACCCTGGTAAGAGTAGATATTTAAAAAGATTTTTGAAAACCTCCTTTTAATCATTCCCCCATTCACCCTCCAGTATTTGCCATTTCCACCCCTGGACAAGGGTGGTGGGGTGCAGATACGTCTCTACCAAAGGAGGTGTAAGGTGCTCCTTTCCTCCACTAGCCTGCTTAGCCACCATCCCCCCCCCACCCCCGTCAAGGTCATGTGAAGTCATGAAGCATATGGGTTGTATGAGTAGCTGGTGCATGTCACAACTATTGATTATGTGACCATTAACACTAGGTAGACAAGCTCTGAAGACTATTGATAATGGCTGGGGTCACCCGTCTTGAAAAGACACTGCCCAGAGGAAGGCAATGGCAAACCACTCCTGCAGAAAAATTTCCCAGTAACAATCATGGTCATGGAAAGCCCACAATTGCCCAGATCATATGATATAGCGTAAGCAAACAAACCCTTGGACGATCTGACTACCTACTCTTTCTATGCTTTTATGAACTTTTGTCTGGTCACCCTTGGCATTTGGCACACTAGAGAAAGCAATCTAAGTTTATCAAACCTCGTGGTGCTCATTTAGGCAACATCGCAGTGAACCCCTTCTGCACCCTCTCCAAATCCCCCATCTCCTTCTTGTAATGGGGTGACCAATGAGAGAGAGAATCAGGGGATTGGGTTACAAGGAAAAGTGCCCTGTAAGCCTTAGACTGAATGGAACAAATGGCCTTCTACAATATAAGGAAATGTGGAAATTCATCCTGTGATTAACATCACTAAGGAGAAGGACAACATTGGGCTGTCCTCCTGGCTGATCTGTGTTATGGGTAACTCTTTTGCAGACATGCTGTTGTAAATACCAAAGGGGCTCAGAGGTGGGGATGAGAACGTTGTTGAGCTGTACTCCTATTTTAAGTCTTGTAGTTTTCTGTAGTCTGTAACTGAAAGGAATATGGGACATGGATCAGAAATGTAGCTGTAGATAAAAAGGAAAATACTTGACACAGGTAAACTTTCCTTAGAAGGCTACAGGAACTGAAGCATTAATAGTTCCCATTGGTATAGATTGAACCCCGAGTGTTTATAATATTTTCTTTTTATTATAGATGGCATGATCATGTCAGTAGTTTTCCTGCCAACTTAGTATGTTTTTCTTCATTGTACCTTCAGCTTCTTGCCTATAGGTAATTTTTGATTGCACAATGTTTTTCCTCCTGTCATTCAGATCATATTCTTCCCTCTAACCCCACTTTGTGCCTTGACTGTGGCAGAAGTAGTCAGCCCATACCTTATAAAGTTGCTCTCTGAAGAAAGTGGAATCTTTATTAAAAAAAAGACTTGGTATCTTTAGTGTGTGTAAAGTAATTTATTTATTTATTGAGATACAGCGCAGAATAGGCCCTTCTGGTCCTTCGAGCTGTGCTGCCCAGCCACCTCTGATTTAACCCTAGCCTAATCACAGGACAATTTACAATGTCCAAATAACTTACCAACCAGTACACCTTTGGACTGTGGGTGGAAACCAGATCACCCAGAGGAAACCTATCAGCTCACAGGAAGGACATATAAACTTATTACAGGCAGTGGTGGGAATTGAACTCCAACCCCTCCAGTTTTAATAGAGTCACATGAACCACGATGGTACCATCTTAGTGTCATTTTAACGTTATCTGCAAACATACTAACCATGTCTTGTTCGGCACGGCTTTGTGGGCCGAAGGGCCTGTATTGTGCTGTAGGTTTTCTATGTTTGTGTGTTCGTACATTATCTCCAAATCTAGCCCCAACTTTACCCTGGCCTAATCACTGGACAATTTACAGTGACCAATTAACTTACCAACTGGTGTGTTTGAACTGTGGGAGGAAACCCATGCAGTCACGGGGAGAACATACAAACTCCTTACAGACAGCGACAGGGATTAACACTGGGTCACTGATACTGTAAAGCATTTTGCTAACCACTACATTTTTATGGTAAAGAGATTTTATTTCCCTCTTAAAAGGTTTTAAGATAGTCCACAGTAGCACAGTCATGTTACAGCACCGGCGATTAATGATCAGGATTTTATTCCCGCTGCTTACTGTAAGGAGGTTGTATGTTTTTGCCGAGACGGTGTGGTTTTTGTCCAGGTGGTCTGGTTTCCTCTCACTTGCCAAGGATGTGCAGTTCAGGGTTAATGAGTTGTGGACAACTGTTGGAGCTGGAAGCATGGCACCATTTGAAAAATTCCTCCATCACAATCCTTAGACTGTGTTGGTCATTGACCCAAAATGACAAGTTTAGCTGTATGTTTCGATGTACAGGACTGTGCAACAGTCTTAGGCACATATACATAACTAGGTTGTCTAAGACTTTTGCACTGTGCTGTATTTGTCAATGTGGACTGGACAGCGAGTTTGTAAACCTGACAGGAGCAAAGGATGTTGGGAATGGCAAGGATGAAGTGCCGTGGGAGGGGTGTGGGACAGGTGGCAGAGAAGGAGAACAGGGGGTGGGTCGGGTGCAGACACACCCAGCCCGGAGGCACCAGACAAGGTCATTTGATCCCAAACAATTGGTTTATTGATCATTACAGAATCTCCCTCTGGTGCTTCCCACTCCCTCCCCTCTCCCTTCCCCTTTTCCCAACCATGTTTCCCCTCTCCCTGCCCCCTTCCCACTCTCAGTCCGCAATAGAGACCCATATCAGAATCACGTTTATCATCACTCACATATGTCATGAATATTTTTGCGGCAGCAGTACAGTGCAATACATAAAATTACTACAGTACTTTGCAAAAGTCTTAGGCACCTTAGCTACATATGTGTGTGTCTGTGTATATATACACACACACACACACACACACACACACACACACACACACACACACACACACATACACACACACACACATATGTAGTGTATATGTAGGACTTCTGACTTTTGCACAGTACTGTATATGTGACAAATAAATCTAATCTGATCATTAATCGATAAAGCATATCATAGGTTGATGTTCCATACAGACACACTGGCTCGGTTGCTAATGTGCTGCTGATAGAGAAGGAAAAGCAGAAGATTTTTAACACTCCCTTCAATATCTTTGGCCACTAGTGCCACATGAAGAGAAACAGGGTGTGTTTAGTTTCAGTATTCACTTGCCACCTTGATAATTTTGACATCTTGTATTGTGATAAGTGGTTGAAGTTTATTTTTACCAGTCACTCCTCTTCAGCGTTAGCTAGTGTAAAATGAATGAAAAGATTGTTGTCACACATTGCGTTATTTCTTCATTGTTTTGGTGCATGAGACCAATGAATCATTGAACTGAAAAGGTGTGGTATATTGTTCATATCTTCATACCTTATCAGCATAACAGACCATGATATAAACATACCTCTGGAAGAAAATAGCTGAAATAATGCAATCAACCTTTTTTATGCAAACACGAGGAATTCTGCAGATGCTGGAAATTCAAGCAACACACATCAAAATTGCTGTATCCCTTTTGCCGATCACCTGTCCAGCTCTTGGCTCCATCCCTCCCCCTCCTGTCTTCTCCTATCATTTCGGATCTCCCCCTTCCCCTCCCACTTTCAAATCTCTTACTAGCTCTTCCTTCAGTTAGTCCTGACGAAGGGTCTCGGCCTGAAACGTCGACTGTACCTCTTCCTAGAGATGCTGCCTGGCCTGCTGCGTTCACCAGCAACTTTGATGAGTGTTGCAACCCTTTTTTATGTCCAAGTGATTTTTTTCAATAATTCAAAAGATATAGTTTGTTTGTTTGTTTGTTCCTTTCTTTATTATTTATTTATTTAGACAGACTTGCCGCATAGTAACAGGCCTTCCAGCCAATGAGCTCGTACCAATCAATTGTACCAATGAGACTAATTAAGTTACTAACCTGTATATCTTTGGACTGTGGGAGGAATCCGCAGACCATCCAGAGGAAACCCACGCGGTCGCGGGGAGTACAGACTTTTTACAAAGACTGGTGGGAATTGATCTGGGTCACCAGTGCTGTAATAGTGTTGTGCTAACTGTTATGCTAACGTGCGAGGCTGAGGAGGAACTTATAAATTATTTTGAAGATTGATTCTGGGCTGACTTGTGTAGGGATATTCTACATAAACATACTGGCTGAGTGGTGTCACAATAATGACCCCTTACTCAATTTCAGCAAGTCCAAGGAGCTGATTGTCAACTTAAGGAGGAGGAAACCAGAGGTCCATGAGCCAGTCCTCATGGGGGGGGATCAGAGGTGGAGAGGTTCAGGAGTTTAAAGTTCAGCTTTAAACTCCTTAGTGTTATCATTTCAGAGGACCTGTCCTGGGCCCAGCACATAAGTGCAATTAATAAGAAACTATGACAGCGCCTCTACTTCCTTAGGAGTTTACAATGATTTGACTTGACATCTAAAACTTTGACAAACTTCTAAAGATGTGTGGTGGAGAGTATAATGACTGGATGCATCATAGCCTGATGTGGAAACATAACCCTCGAGCAGAAGGTCCTATAAAAAGTACTGGATAACATCCAGTCCATCACTGGGAAAGCCCTTCCCAGCATTGCGCACATCAGCACAGAGCACAGATGCAGGAAAGCAGCACCCATCATCAGGGACCCTCACCACCAGGGTCATGCTCTCTTTTCACTCCTGCCATCAAAAGAAGATACTGGAGTCTCAGAACTCACACCAATAGGTTCAGGGAAAATCATTACCCGTCTACCATCACGCTCTTGAACCGAAGTGGGCAACTTCACTCAAATTCACTTGCCCCATTACTGAAATGCTCCCACAGCCTATATAATCACTTTCAAGAACTCATCTTATGTTCTTGATATTTAATTATTGTTATTATTTCCTTATTTTATCTTTTTTTGTGTTTGCACAGTTAGTTGTCTTTTGTACACTGGATTTCTGCCCTGCTGGTGCAGTCTTTCATTGATTCTATTATGATTATTGGCTTTATTCAGTATGCCTGCAAGAAAATGAATCTCAGGTTTATATATGGTTATATATATGTACTTTGAAAATGATTTTAATTTGAATATTGACCACTAGTTTTAAATTTTGCTGGGGTTTACAAGAGTAGTAATGGAATGGGAAGAACAGAATAGCTATTAAGACCATAAGACAAAGGAGCAGAAGTCGACCACTCGGCTCATCAAGTCTGTTCTGCCATTTTATCATGAGCTGATCCATTCTCCCATTTAGTCCCATTCCCCCGCCTTCTCACCATAACCTTTGATGCCCTGGCTACTCAGATACCTATCAATCTCTGCCTTAAATATACCTGATGACTTGGCCTCCACTGCCGCCCGTGGCAACAAATTCCATAGATTCACCACCCTCTGGCTCAAAGGGCTTATTTCTGTACTATAGAGTTCCATGCTGTGGAGGCCAAGTCTTTATGTATATTTAAGACGGATATTGATATCTTCACATCTCTATTCTGAATGGGCACCCTTCAATCCTTAAGTCATGCCCTTTAGTACTAGACTCCCCCGCCATGGGAAACAACTTTGCCACATCCACTCTGTCCATGCTTTTCAACATTTGGTACATGGAGCTTAGAAAAATAGAAGGCTATGCGGCAGGGAAATTTGAGGCAGCTTCTAGAGTAGGTTACAAGGTTGGCACAACTTTGCGGACTGAAGGGTCTGTACTGTGTTGTAGAATTCTATGTTTCTATGTTTGTATGACTAAGGCAGGCTGAGATAACTGATCAATGTCCTTTAAATATATAAATTAGTCTGCCATAGAGGGGGAATGAATGTGTTCCCCATGGGATGTCTGAAATTAAATAGTTTTAAAACATACTGTTGGTCAAGCAGTATCTGTAGAAAGAAAGTGTATTTGGGGTCAGGACTGATGAAGGGTTACTGACCTGAAACATTATCTGCTTTGTCTCCTATTGATTGTACTGTTGATAAAGATAACAATCAGCTTGAAAGCATGCAGAGAAAAATTACAGGGAAAGTCTGAATAGGTTTGGACTTTTTCCCTGGAACATGGGAGAAAGAAGGGAGATTTAATAGAGCAGAAGACCCAGGACTGTCAGGCTGGGTAACAGCTACTTCCCCTAGGCTGTTAGATTTTTTAACACCCTGCTGCCACCCAGGACGTGTGTACATATCAGAATGCCCTGCTGCCCATGCCATCCCCCTACATTTCCCCATTTTATAGACACACTCTCATCTTGCAGTGGTCACTTTTCATTTTTTTATGCTGCTGTTTCATATTTATATGACTGCTTGTTTTATTATAGGAGCATTATACTGTTCTGCATGAACATGCACCTCGCACTTTATATCAAACTGTCAATCTTCATGCCAGATTACTCAGGGACTTGCCCTAAATCTATTTTGTGACTGTGTGTGTTGTGTGTGAATACATTTTCTGTGCTTGGCGCCTTGGCCCCAGAGGAATGTTGTTTTGTTTAGCTGTATACACGTGTATGATTGAATGACAATAAACTTCAACTTGACAATTAGGAGGGGTATAGATAAGGAAAATGCAGCCAGGCTTATTTTCCCCACCGAAGTTGGATAAGATTAGAACTGAAAGTCATAGGTTAAGGATAAAAGATAAAATATTTAAGGAAATTCTGAGCGGGACCTCCTTCATACAGTGACTAGTACTGAAGTGGTGGATGTGGGTTCAATTGTGATATTTAAGAGAAGTTTATTTTATTTCTATTTAGGATAAGGCGTGGAACAGGATCTTCTGGCCCAATGAGCCACACTGCCCAGCAACCCACTTATTTAACCCTAGCCTAATCACAACAGAGTCAACAATAGCTAGTTAACCTAGTAACCTGTACGTCTTTGGAATAGAAGACATGGGAGCACCCAGAATAAACCCATGCATTCAAAGGGAAGACGTACAAATTCCTTACAGACAACGTTGGAACTGAACTCCAAACTCCGAAGCTCTGAGCTCTAATAGCATTCCGCTAACTGCTGTGCTGCCAATTCTCCCCAAAGTTTGGATAGGTACATAGATGAGAGAGGTATGGAGGGCTTTGGTCCAGGTGCAGGTAGGCGGGACTAGGCAGAAGACCCAGTTGGCCCAGACTAGATGGGCAGAAGGGCCTGTTTCTGTGCTGTACTACTTCATGGCTCTATATTGTCTGAAATTTTCATTAACTTATTCTGGAAATCCTGATTCTTTTCAACACATCTGTACGTGTGTTGTATTGAAGCTAGTAGTACAGTTTTGGACTGGCTGATTACAGGAAACGATGGGCATAATTGGGTCTGATTGTCAAAATGCAGTGAGGGGTAAATTAGTTTATTATTGTCACCATCAAAATCCTTGTTTTGTATGCCCTCCTTACCAGACATTTCATCATAAATTGCATTGAGGTGGTACCAAGGAAAACAATGGAGAATAAAGTGTTACAGAGAAGCTGTAATGCAGACAGACAATAAGGAGCAAGGGGCATGGTGAGGCAGACTGTGGCGTCACCTTATTTACCATTCACGTCTTATAACAGTGGGGCAGAACAGGTGCACAGCTTGGGTCAGTAATGGGACTTCAGCTTTAGTGCAACCTGCGTAAATGATTTGGGTGAAGGGATCGAAGACACAGTTGCTAAAGTTGGCGAAAAGTTGGGTGGGAAAGTTGTGAAAACTGCGGGGCTATGAGCAGATGCAGTAAGTGAGCGAATGAAGTTCTGATAAATGGGATATTTTGCTGGGAAAATATATCTTTCGATACTTTGGTGAGAAAGTTGTAAGGATCGTTAAAATAGTGAGAATGATTCCAGAGTGATCTGGGCATCCTAACACATGACTTGCAATGGTCAATGAAGATGCAGTAAGTAATGAGAGTTTTTATTGAATTGGATACAAAAGTGGGGATGTCATCCTTCAATTGCATTGCGCACTGATTCCACATCTGGAGTCTTTTCTGTAATATCTCTTTCTCTTTGGAAAGATGTGCTTGCAATTAACACACACAAAATGATGGAGGAACCCAAGAGCTTCTGTGGAGAGGAATAAACCTTTGATGTCTCAGGACCGGACCCTTCATCAGGATTAAGAAGGAAGGGGGACGACTCCTGAATAAGAAGTTGGGCTGAAGAAGGTGGCATCTGAAAGGAGAGGAGAGTAGTCCATTGGAGAAAGGGAATGAGGAGTGGCACCAGAGGGAGGTGATGGGCAGAAGTGGGGACGAGAAGGGGTAAGAGGGTGGCATGGTAGCATAGTGGTTAGCACAACGCTTCGTAGTACCAGCGACCTGGGTTTAATTTCTGCTGCTGCCTGTAAAGATTTTGTATGCTCTCTGTGTGACCGTGTGGGTTTCCTTGGGGATGCTCCAGTTTCCTTCCACAGTTCAAAGGTGTACCGGTTTGTAGGTTAATTAGTCATTGTAAATTGTCGCTTCACCAGGCTAAGATTAAGTTGGGAGATCACTGAGTGCCATGGTGTGAAGGGCTGGAAGGGCCTACTGTGCACCTTATCTCAATAAATAAAAACAGAGAGGATTCCAACTGGGTAGCTTTCAACCTGATGACATGAATGTCAACTTCTCTTAATTTCCAGTAATTTCTTCACTCTCCCCCTTCTCTCCTCTTCCATTTCCCATTCTTTCATTCCTCAACGCTTTGGTTCACAACATCGACTATTTATTCCTCAGAATAGATACCACCTGACTTGCTGAGCTCCTTCAGCATTTTGTGTGTGTTGCTCTGGATTTCCAGCTTCTACAGAGTCTCTTGTGTTTGTGCTTGATAGTAGTTTGGATCAATTTCTTTTTGGATACGTGATTTTTAACTTTTATAAAGAACTTGTATGAAGGAGCCAAAGGTACACCATGTTTGACGGTGCAAGTTCTGAGTGTTGAATTTTTGGAACCTTTTCCTTCCTTGGAGGGCAGTGGAAGTCGAATCTTTGAATATCTTCCACACAAGTGATTGTTAATAAGCAAATGGGTATAAGGTTCCCAGAGATGGGAATGCGGAAACAAGATTAGAATTGGATCATTTATGATCTCGTTGCATCAGAGTATATTCAAGGGGCTGGGTGGCTAACTCCTCCTAATTTTAAAGTAAATACACGTTACTGAAATCCAATAATACATTCTTGAGAAACTTCTTGGCAGAGAATAGTGCCAGAATATTTGAGGTGGAGAGTATTAACAATTGAAAGCAGAAATTGATTGGTGCAAATGCCAGAGAGATGGAAAGCCCTGCAGTCAGACGGTGGTCATGGGGCCTAGGTATCCATGCATACCATTTGAGGAGGTATCTCTATGTGATGGTCGATAATACCCTGAGTTGAGTCTGCTTCAGTTAAACGTTAAAACTTGAGCCTAGTTATTTTTCCCCCAAGTATAATGGGAATAAATTGATGGTCTAAAGATGAAACATGAAATATTGGTGAAAGTCAGAGAATACATGTAGTAATGCCAAAGAAATCACCCTGAGTTAGAGAGGCTCAGAGCTAGGCTAACATAGTGTGGGCCCATCCAAATGTTTTAGCAGGCAAAACTGACATATATGCTGCTTACTTGCTTATTTATGTATGTATGTATGTATGTGATTTTTGAGATTTAGTGCAGAATAGGCCCTTTTGGCCCTTCGAGCCACGCTACCCAGCAATCCCCCAATTTAACGCTAACCTAATTATGGGACAATTTACAATGACCAATTAGCCTACCATATGGTATATCTATGGACTATGTGTGTAAACTGGAGCACCTGGAGGAAACTCTCACAGTCACAGGGAGAATGAACAGTCTTCTTACAGACAGCGGTTTAATCCAATTTTGAGGTCCCATGGATTTAGATTGATTTATTTATCACATGTATATCAAAACAGACAGCGAAATGTGTTGTTTGCATTAGCAACTAATATAACTTAAGCATGTGGTAAGGGGCAGCCCACAAGCATCACCACAGGTTCTGGCAACAACATATCATGCCCATATTATTCGACAGAGCAACACAGAACACACCAAGAAACAAAACAACAACAGCAACACCGGCCCCTTTCCTCCCTCATTCCCAGGTCTGGACTCAGGATGTCCTTTGTCCTATGTTTACATTGCTGGCGTTCGATCATGGAACAGTTGTCCTTTGTCATCCATCCACGTCGCTAGCTTTCAAACACAGAGCATGGAGCGGGGTCCTAAACTCCAGTATGACCTTTACCTCTCCCAAATCCCCATCCATAAAACCCAACCTGACCCCCAGCTACCTTCTGTGTCCTCAAAACCATCCCTAGAAACTTAAAAAGCAATTAACTCTGAGTCACAACCTCAATGGAGACTGCAGCTCTGCACCATCTTGACCAAAACTCCTTTGGTTAATCAGGCTGTAATCCACATTTGACCAAATGCATTCCCAATGGTCAGGTACAAGGAGAGTTGGAATTCAGAAGTTAGGGTTGGGTTGTATTTAAACTAAAGTAGCCACCTTTACAACTTGTAAGTGCAGTTGAAAATGAACTGCTGGAGGAACTTGGTAAGCCCAGCAGCCTCTGAATGGTTGGGGCCATGAATGGATTTTCAATCTTGTAGGTCATGATCTTGCATCTGGACTGAGTGGAGGGGAGAGATAGCTGGTTAAGAGAAGAAATATAAAAGTTAAAGATTAACACACACAAAATGCTGGAGGATCTCAGCAGCCCAGGCAGCATCTATGGAAAAAGTACAGTCAATGTTTCAGGTCGAAACCCTTCGGCCGGACTGCCCGAAACATCGACTGCATGTTGAAACATTGATATATACAGTGAAATGCATAGTTTGCATCATTGTGATGTGCTGGGGACAGCTCTCAAGTGCCATCTCCCTTCTGACACCAAAGTAGTAAACACACAGCCCAATAACTCAAACTCTATGTCTTTGTCATGAGGGAGGAAACCCTCATGGAGAACATACAAACTCCTTACAGACAGCAGTGGGAATTGAACCTCAATCAGTGATCACTGGCATTGTAAAGTGATTGTACTAACCGGTACGCTCGACAGGGGCTAGTAGGTGATAAGCAAATTGAGGAGAGGTGTGGGATGATGGGCAGAAGGAACTTTGATGTACTTTAGTGCCTTGAAACATCCAAATTTTGACCAACCTTGCAAAGGAAAAAGAGTGCAGAAGAGGGATCTTTAACTGTTAATGAGTTATTTAACCTAAAACAGAAGTTGAGACTAATATACTGACAATTTATTTTCCAATCGAAATGTAACTTGTTTAGCCAACTGTCTATCCTTTATGGAACCACAGTGTCTCACTCTTTTTGCTGTTAATTTTGAGGCACTGCTTCTTGAAGTTATTTTGATGGCACTGAACTGAGCATCTGATTTGCTTGGAGTTATTGGTGTTATTTTGTTCATTTCTTTATTCTGTGTCTGGTTTAAATAGGGATGAGTACTTGCTCTTGCATCAAAAGGGCACCAACAATATTTTTAATCAAATCTAGTTGCTTGAGAAGGATAATGCTCTTTACCAATATGATGTGACTTTCACTCATTTCAAGAAGTTTCTAAAGTGCCACTTTATTTGTGTGGTTTATTCTATAGAATGGGTGCATGTGCCTTGAGGAAGAATTTCACCATGTAAATTTCACCAACCAAATTGTAAATGTTTCTTTAAATAGGGTTTTCATTGGGTCTTTTGGTGTATTTCAAACCTAACCTAACTTATTTTTTCCTTCGGTAAAGGGCAGGACGTGCATGCACTATTACTGTAGTTCAAATTCAGAGTACATACATAATCACCACATACAACCCTAAGGGCATACTCAACAAATCTGTAGAACAGTAACTGTAAACAGGAGCAATGAACAACAAACTGCAAATATAAATAAGTAGCAATAAATAATGAGTATGAAATAACAAATTAAAAAGTCCTTAAAGTGAGACTGTCAGTTGTGGGAACACCAGAAATAGAATGAGTTCAAGAACCCGATAGTTGAAGGGTAGTAACTGCAGACATCCCAACCTGCAAAAACTCAGTTCAGGGAGGTAGCACCCCCCCCCCCCTCCCGCAACCCCATATCCCGCGCCCCCCCCCGACCTCCAAGGGTGTATGTAATACTTTGTTTAGTGATTTTGCCTAATCTGTAAACCAAGTTGGGTATGTGCAGAAAATATGACATTAAAATATGTACTTATATTATCAATGTTTATTCTATTACAACTTTAAACAAGTCTACAGGGAGTTTAGCCTCATCACGTAGGACATCAATTGCGTAGCTCCTTAGTAGCCAGTCAGCTAGTTTAAATAACGTTAGCTATGCTAATGAACAAATGACACCCGTTAAACTCACCTCAACATGTCTTTTACGTCATCTGGGCAATAGAAAAGTCACTGTTGTAAACAGTGCAGCGAGTAACACTGTCATTGTTTTTGACCCCTATTAGGCAGGGGTACATTTTAGGGTAGTCTGGGATGAAGTGCGTTTTATATATTTTTTGAAACACTCTGCCATGGCGGTGCAGGACATGAAACTGAACTGATGGAGAGACAGAGGTCGACTATAAAGCCTGCCCACAGAGAAAACTGATAGGTCTACTTAGCACAAAGAGAAACCAATCAGGATGCTTGCTCTTGCTCCCGCTTTCGATCCCGATCCCGCTTCCGCTCCCACTCCAGCTCCCGCTCTCGATCTCGCTCCGGCTCTCACTCTCCCTCTCAAAGAAATCAATTTCTGGGATATCGTATATAATTTGTGGGTGTCAGGGAGCTGCCATTAATATGTGGGAGACTCCCAGAACTTGGGGGAGAGGTGGGATGTCTGTAACTGTTCTTGAACCTGGTGGTGCAAGTCCTGAGGCTCTTGTACCTCCTGCCTGAAGACAGCTGTGAAAAAAGTGCATGGCCTGGGTGGTGAGGATCTTTGATGATAGATGCTGCTTTTCTATGATACTGTTTCATGTAGATGTGCTCAATGGTTGGGGACACTTTAGAGAATGAAAGGAGAACATGAACCTGCATCCTGTGTTACCTTAAGATACCCAGAGCACTTTTGAAGCTTATTATCTTTGTAATCTTTAGTCTGGTAGCCACCTTGCTTCTAGTCTCTGAGCTTACTTTCAGTTGACCGTGCCTTCAGCTGCCAAAGTATTACAATCTCCGGAATTCCTTTCTTAAACCACCATCTTATTTTTCCCACACACATTTTTTTATTTATAAATGCTTTTCAATTTGTTCCTGGACCAACATTAGAACTGTATGTCCCTGTGGTTCTGTTAAACCCAGTTTTGAAGACAATTTCTCCGAATAACTTTGTTTTACCATATTGAAATTACTAAATTAATGTTTTAATGTTAGAGCACTGACACAAATATGACAAGCAGTTTGGAATCAGAATCAGATTTGTTATCACTAACATGTCGTAAAATATGGTGCTTTTCAGCAGCATTACAGTGCAATATGTAAGAATTGCTAGAAATTATAATAAATATAAAAATATGTAGTGCAATAGAAAAAAATTACTATAAGTTACAATAAGAATATATATAACAAATATTAAGTGCCAAAAAAGTTGTAAAATAGAGAGGTAGTATTCATGGGTTGATGGAAATCCCATGGTGGAGGGGAAGGAGCTGTTACTAAAACATTGAATGTGGGTCTTCAGACTCCTGTACATCTTCAATGTTGGTAGCAATGCGAAGAGGACATGCTCTGGATGGTGAGGGTGCTTTATGATTGATGCTGCCTTCCTGTGGATGTCCTCAATGCTGGGGATGTTAGTGGCTATGATGATGCTGGCAGAGTTTTACAACTCAATACATTGTCATTGATCCTGAGCATTGGCAATTCCATACTGGATGGTGATGCAATCAGTTAGAATGCTCTCCATGGCACATCTATAGAAATTGGCCGGAGTCTCTAGATGACTTACCAAATCTCCTCAAACTCCTAAAGAAGTATAGCCACTGTGTGCCTTCTGCATGATTGCATCAATATGTTGGGCCCAGAATAAGTCTTCAATGATTTTTTTTTTACTTGAAACTGCTCTCCTTTTCCACTGCTGACCCTTTCATGAGGACTGTTGTGTGTTGTCCCAACTTCCTCTTTCAGGTTCAGTCATTGAGCTTTCAAGATGAGGTAGTAAATTGGATTAGACATTGGCTTTGAGAGAGAAGCCAGAGAGTGGTGGTCGATAGTTGCTCCTCTGGCTGGAGACCTGTGACTACTGATGTGCCGCAGAGACCGGTGCTGGGTCCATTGATCTTTCATCAATGATCTGGATGATAATGTGGTTAATTGGATCAGCAAATTTTTAGATGACACCAAAATTGGGGGTGTAATGGACAATGAGGAATACTAACATACTTTGTAGCAGAATCTGGACCAGTTGGAAAAATGGGCTGAAAAATAGTGGATGGAATTTAATGCAGACAAGTGCAAGGTGTCGCAATTTGGTAGGACCAACCAGGGTAAGTTTTACACAGTAAATGAACAGTAGGGCACTGAGGAGTGCTGTAGAACAAAGGAATCTGGGAATACAGGTCCATAATTAATTGAAAGTGATGTCACATGTTGATCTGGTAATGTGCTAAAAGAAAGCTTTTGTCACATTAGCCTTCATAATTAAATATTGAGTACAGGAGATGTTATGTTAAAGTTGTATAAGATATTGGTGAGGCCTAATTTGGAGTATTGTGTGCAGTTTTGGTCACCTACTTACGGGAAAGATTTAAATAAGGTTGAAAGAGTACAGAGTAGGTTTACAGGGATATTGCCGGGTTTGGAAGACCTGAGTATAATGGAAAGACTGGATAGGTTAGGACTGTATTCATTAGAAGGCCGAAGATTGAGGGAAGATTTGATAGAGGTATACAAAATGATGAGGGTTATAAATAGAGTAAATGAAAGCAGGCCTTTTACACTGAGGTTGGTTGGTACTACAACCAGTGGTCATGGGGTTAAGGGTGAAAGGTGAAAAGTTTAAGCAGAACATGAGGGCAAGCTTCTTCGCTCAGAGTGTCGTGAGAGTGTAGGATGAGCTATCAGCACAAGTGGCCTGTTTCTATGACTCCATGACTTTTCCTGAAGTCCACAATCAACTCCTTGGTCTTAACTGGCATAGAGTGGAAGATGGTTGTTGCGACACCACTTAATGGATTGTTGCCAATGGAATGTAGTCGTTATTGATAACATCAGCATTGATTGCTCTTGTCTGGAGAGTCAACCACGTGGTCTGGAGTTCCACAGGTGCCATACTGGAACACAGCATTGATTCTTATTTCCTGAAGGATATTAATGTGGCTTTGTGATACATCTGACTTATTCCCATTCCAACATGTCAGTCTATGGCCTCCTCTATTGCCATGATGAGGCCACTCTTAGTTTTCAACTTCTATCCAGGTAGTCTCCAACCTGATGCCATTAACATTCATTTCTCCAACATCCAATAGTATCTTCCCATCCAGTTATTTTCTTTAACCATTCCCCAATTTGCCTCCCCTCTCACCACTTCTCTTCTCCTCACCTGCCTAACTCCTCCCTCTGGTGCCCCACCTTTCTTTTCTCCCATGGTTCATTAACCTGTGCTGTTAGATTCATTCTTCTTCATCCATTTACCTTTTCCACCTCCCACCTCCCAGCTTCTCCCATATATATCCCACCTTCCCTCTCCCCTGGTATCATCTATCTACCTGCCAGCTGTTACTACTAACACTTCCATTCCCCTGACCTTCTTATCGCTGCTTTTTCCACCTTTCATTCCAGTGCTGTGAAGAGTCTTGGTGCGAAACATGAACTCTTTATTCTTCTCCATAGATGCTTCCTGCCCAGCTGAGTTTTTCCTGCATTTTGTGTGTGTCGTGACACATCTGGCCATTTTAAGACCTCGTTTTACCAGCGCTAGCTCTTCTATGCATCACAGAGTTCTCACAAGCAATAATTGACAATGACAAGCTTCAGAAGATAGTCGTAGAGCATTACAGCTTGGATACCAGTCCTTTGGACCGACCAGTCCATTCCAATCAGCCAGCTAGTCCTAACTCCCTGTCTTTGGTACATATCCCTATAAGCCCTGCTCCTCCACACAGTGATTTCTAAAAGTTACTGTTATACCTGCCTCAACCACTTGCTCTGGATGCTCATTCCATAACTCACCATCTTCTGCATGAAAAAAGTTACCCTTCAGACCCCTTTTAAATCTGATTGAATGATCAATGTTGGCCAGGACTTCTATAGATGCACAGTGGAGATTACCTTGACTTGTTGCATCACGGTCTGGTATGGGAACAGCAATGCCCAAGAATGGAAAATCATTCCACGAAGTGGTGGATACAGCCCACCCCAACACAGGAAAAGCCTTCCCTACCACTGAGCACATCTACAAAGGGCATAGCCACAAGGAAGTAGCATCTGTCTTCAAGGACCCCCAGCATCTGGGCTATGCTCTCTTCTCACTATTGCAATTGGGGAGGAGGTACAGGAGCCTTACGCTCCACACCACCAGGTTTAGGAGCAGTTCTTACCCTTCAACTATGAGGCCTGTTTCTGAATCAGAGCCGACAACTTCACTTACCTCCGCACTGAACTGATCACCGAGCACAACCAATGGACTCACTTTCAAGGTCTCTACAACTCAAGTTCTCAGTATTACTTAATTATTTTTCCTTGCATATTTTGTCTTTTCTGCATATTGGTTGGTTGTGAGCCTTTGTATGTGGTTTTTCATTGATTTTATTGTATTTCTTTGTTCTGCTCTGAATGCCTGCAAGAAACTGAATTTCAAGGTAGTCTGGTGATATATAACATTGATAATCTGCTGTGTACATACATCTATTGATGCTTCTGGACACATCTTCAGTGATGTTCCTGGAATCATCGGGTGTTTCGGGTCTTTCAACATCATACAACCTCCTCCAGGTGACCCAGCCAGGGCTGATCAGACCCCAGCTTGTGTCCAGATGGCTAGCTACTTATGACTCCATGGCTCCCCTCTTTTGAGCCACAGCCATCTTGAGGCCCTCTCTGCCGCATCGGTGGTACTGCGGATGGCTCTCCTCTTCCTCTTTCCCTCGATGCCCAAAATGCTGAAGGCTCTAACTAAAGAATGGGCTACGAATCCCCTATAGCCAACCTCCACTGGGAGACACCTCGCTCTCCATCCAGCCTGCTGACAGTTGCTGACCAGTCCTGCGTACTTGGAGAGCTTCCTTTCTTTTTAAATCTTTTTATTGAATTAGTACAGAAAAGGTAAACCATATAGGTACTGATACACAGTTGCAATATAACTTTACAAGAGATATTAATACAAAAAAAAAAGTTAGTACAAACAGTGCAGTTTAAATATAAAATAACCAGGTAACATAATAGTATACTAATTTTCAAATATGTCAATAAGGAAAAAAAACCCCCAAAAAACCCACTGTGCAACTAATCTAAAAAGCAAAGCAAAGCAATGGGCTAACTAGGTACCAAGTAGAGTTAAACAACTTAAAACAATCACGTCCTCAAACCCGACCTCCATTAAAAACAGTTAAAAAGCAAGAAGGGAATGTAAATATGACCAGAGAAAGAAAAAAAAGTTATATTAAATGAAAATGTTGAATAAAAGATCTCCAAGTCTGTTCAAATTTAACTGAAGAATCATAAAGATTACTTCTAATTTTCTCCAGATTTAAACATAGTATCGTCTGGGAAAACCCAAAAAAATGTAGTTGGAGCATTAATCTCCTTCCAATGTTGTAAAATACATCTTTTCGCCATTAAAGTAAGAAATGCAATCAATCTACGGGCTGAAGGGGAAAGATTGCTGGAAATTTTAGGTAATCCAAAGATAGCAGTAATAGGATGGAGAGAAATATCTATATTCAATACCTTTGAAATAATATTAAAAATATCCTTCCAAAAAGTTTCCAGAGTAGGACAGGCCCAAAACATGTGAGTTAAGGAAGCTATCTCCCCATGACATCTGTCACACAAAGGGTCAATATGAGAATAAAAACGAGATAATTTATCTTTAGACATATGTGCTCTATGGACAACTTTAAATTGAATTAGGGAGTGTTTAGAACAAATAGAGGAAGTATTAACTAGTTGTAAAATATGCGCCCAGTCATCCACCGGAATAATAAGACCCAATTCCTTTCCCCAATTTGACCTAATCTTATCAAATGGAGCTTTCCTAAGTTTTATAATAGTATTATAAATAATGACCGTTACACCTTTCTGACATGGATTAAGCTTAATTATAGTATCTAAAATATATATAGGAGGTAGCGTCGGAAAGGAAGAGAGTATAGTACTTAGGAAATTTCTAACTTGGAGATATCTAAAAAGATGTATTCTTGGTATGTTATATTTGTTAGATAATTGCTCAAAGGACATAAGGGAACCATCTAAAAATAAATCCAAAAACCGTGAAATACCTTTAGTCTTCCAAATTTGAAAGGCACGGTCACTGGAAGAGGGAGGGAAGAATATGTTACCTAAAATAGGAATCGCAAGCCCAAACTGATTAAGATCGAAAAATTTTCGGAATTGAAACCAAATACGTAAGGTATATTTAACTATCGGGTTACAAACCAGTTTACAGCGTTTCAAATCAAAAGGAAAAGGAGAACCTAAAATGGAGCCAAGTGCATAACCTTGAGCAGATTGTAATTCCAATGCTACCCATTTAGGAATGGATAGTGTATCTTGATCAAGTAACCAAAATTTCATGTGTCAAATATTAATTGCCCAATAATAGAATCTAAAGTTAGGTAATGCGAAACCTCCATCTCTCTTAGCTTTCTGTAGATGTATTTTACCCAATCTCGAGTTTTTATTTTGCCAAATAAATGAAGAAATTTTAGAGTCAACTTTATCAAAAACGGATTTGGGAACAAAAATCGGTAGTGCCTGAAATACATATAAAAATTTTGGAAGAATAAACATCTTAACAGCATTAATACGACCAATCAAAGTTAAATAAAATGGAGACCATTTAATTGAGAGTTGAGTAATGTGATCGATTAAGGGGAGGAAATTAGCCTTAAATAAATCTTTATGTTTACAGGTAACTTTAATCCCAAGATATGAAAAATGATTATTAACCAATTTAAACGGAAGATTCTGATATAAGGGGACTTGCTTATTAATCGGAAAAAGTTCACTCTTACCGAGATTTAACTTATAACCTGAAAAAAGACTAAATTGTACTAATAAATCTAAAGCAGCAGGGATAGATTTTTGAGGATTAGAAATATATAAAAGTGAGTCATCAGCATAGAGTGATACTTTATGGGACTTTAAACCCCGAGTTATCCCAATAATATTTGGAGATTCTCGAATGGCAATTGCAAGAGGTTCTAATGCAATATCAAATACTAAGGGACTAAAAGGACAACCTTGTCTGGTACCTCGAAAAAGTGGGAAAAAAGGTGAGCTTAAAGAGTTAGTACGGACTGAGGCAAAAGCTTCCTTTCAAAGGCCTCTTCCAAGCTATCTTCCCATGGGACTGTCAGCTCCAGCAGCACCATTTGCTTAGTCAACTCAGACACTAGGACAATGTCTGGTCGCAGGGTGGTGGCTGCGATATGGTTGGGGAACTTCAGCTGCCCTTCGAGGTCCACCAACAGCTGCCAGTCCCTTGCAGAGGTCAGAATGCCTGCAGAGGTCAGAATACCTCCTTTGGCAGGTATTGGCTGCTCCCCAGCTCTGACAAAGGTAATGGTCTGCTTGGAGGGTCGGGACAGCTTCGCCCACTCAACTCCTGCACTGACGGCATCAGTGATGGTCCTCAGGACCTGATCATGCCTCCACCTGCACCATCCCTCACCAAGTGCCCTTGCACAGCCGCTGAGGATGTGCTCCAGGTTTCCTCGCTTGGAGCACAGTGGGCACGCAGATGACTCTGCCTTGCCCCATGTGTGCAGGTTTGATGGGCTTGGAAGCACATCGTACACTGCCTGGATGAGAAATTGGATGTGGTGTGGTTGGGCTTTCCAAAGATCAGCCCAGGTCACTTTCCTCTCAACTGCATTCTCCCATCTTGTCCAAGCTCCCTGTTGCTTCATTCCCACCACCTTGCAGGCTCTCATCTCCTCCTCTACTGCTCTCACCTCCTCCTGAACTAGACGACGCCTTTCCTTCCCTCTGGTGTCCATTTGGGGAGTTGGAAAGGATCCTAGCCCAGCTCGGCCTCGTGTGACCACTCCCACCAGCCTCCTGTGACGCAGCCTCGCCTCTGCTTCCTGAACAGCTTCCTCTGCCCTCCACTTCCTGTCAGTGCTCACTTGGATCCCTGCTCTAGCCACCTTCAGATCACTTCAGTCCCTATACTGTAGCACCTCTCTGGCTCTTGTTACCTTGAATTCTTCCTCCAAGGATTTGAAGGGCAGTTTCAGTTTGTTGTGGTGTCCATAGAGTGCGATGCTGCTCAGGCTCTTTGGCAGCCCCAGCCATCTCCTGAGGTGGTTGCTAACCCTTCTCTCTAAGGTTTCGACTGTCGAGATCGGAACTGCATAGATGAGGAGGGGCCACAGGATTCTGGGAAGAATGCCATGCTGATACACCCAGGCTTTAAACTTCCCAGGTAGGCCAGACTTGTCCACAGATTTCAGCCAGCTATCCAACTCAGTGCAGGTTGCCTGAATGGATGTTGTGTCCCTTAAGGAGCTGTCAAAAACTTTGCCTAAGCTCTTGACTGGCTTTTCTGTGATGGTTGGTATAAGTTTACTTTGAAATTTGAGGTGCTCTATGAAGGGGAGTGGGAAGAAATCAGTGCCATTTTTTGCATAACACTGTGGGTTTTTTTTTCTGAGATGAGCTCACTTTAACGTTTCCCAAAGTTTTGTACTTTAAACTGCAGTTAACAGACTTTTTGAAAATATTCAGTTTGTTAATTAAAATGCTAGCTACATTTTACAACAGTTCTCAAATTTAGTTGCAGTCCCAATGGTCTTTGCGTAATTGTAGCACGGAGCACATAACTGTGCACAACTTCTCTGTATTTCACAAAATTGTGCTCAACTTGTCTGATTCTGCCTTTTATAAGCCAGAGCAGATGCTGATTAATGTTAATATTACATGCTTCTGGTATGGTTGCCAAGGAGATTTGGCTCAATGTCTGACCTCCTGTTTCTGTAGTGAAATCTGATTTTATTTTTACAGCAAGCCCAATCATGTTATTTCCATCCTGGTTAAAATTGTATTGAGTCAGCATATTTTAATCCCACTGATTTATTTTGGACTAGTTGCAACTATGTGATTAAAAGCCATCTCTTTTCCTTTCCACCTTCCCACACCCTATGTTCTCCCTAGTTCACAGAAGAATACTTGAAGAAGATTCCAGCGAGCGAATTTCCTCGCGTGATTATAGTTTGCGATGGCTCTTGTGGCGAGTCAAGTTCTGTCCTTGGAATCAGTTCGGACTACATTGTGGAATCGTGCAATGCCTATGGTGCTAACGCAGCCTTGGAAAGAGCGGACCAGCGTCAGGTACCTTGAAGCTTTATAATCTTCCTGTTTGCCCTGAAGGAAATGTAAAGACACCACAGGTTGAAAGTCTGGTCTGGTGACACCCATGGACTGACACATTTTGAATCTGTAGTACAGATCTGTAATTGTCTAATCTAAGTCAAAACTGAGTTTATTATTAAATGTATAAGTTTTTCTTTGGATTGAAGGAGGATGATTAATGACTTGCTACAGGTGCATAAGATAATAAGCCATAGTTAGTGACCAGCCACTGCCCTTTTCCCAGGATGACAATGAATAATATAAGAAGGCATAATTTTAAGATGATTAGCTTCTTCTCTCTTCTTTTCTAATCCAGATAAAGGGTCTCGACTTGAAACCTTAGCTGTTTATTCCTCTCCAGAGATGCTATCTGATCTGCTGAGTTCATCCTTGTAAGCAGAACAAGTGTCACATCTGCTCCTACACTTCCTCCCTCACTACCATTTAGGCCCCCAAGCAGATCTTCCAGGTGTGGCGAGGTCATCAACTGTATCTAGTGCTCCTGGTGTGGCTTCCTGTATATTGGTGAGACCCAACATAGATTGGGAGACTCCTTTGCCAAGCACCTACACTCTATCCACCAGAAAAAGCAGGATCTCCCAGTGGTCACCCATTTTAATTCTACTTCCCATTCCCATTCCGACATGTCAGAAGTGGGCTGAGAAGTGACAGATGGAGTTCAACCCGGAGAAGTGTAAGGTGGTACACTTTGGAAGGACAAACTCCAAGGCAGAGTACAAAGTAAATGGCAGGATACTTGGTAGTGTGGAGGAGCAGAGGGATCTGGGGGTACATGTCCACAGATCCCTGAGAGGTGCCTCACAGGTGGATAGGGTAGTTAAGAAAGCTTATGGGGTGTTAACTTTCATAAGTCGAGGGATAGAGTTTAAGAGTCGCGATGTAATGATGCCTCTATAAAACTCTGGTTAGGCCACACTTGGAGTACTGTGTCCAGTTCTGGTCGCCTCGCTATAGGAAGGATGTGGAAGCATTGGAAAGGGTACAGAGGTGATTTACCAGGATGCTGCCTGGTTTAGAGAGTATTGATTATGATCAGAGATTAAGGGAGCTAGGGCTTTACTCTTTGGAGAGAAGGAGGATGAGAGGAGACATGATAGAGGTGTACAAGATACTAACAGGAATAGATAGAGTGGATAGCCAGTGCCTCTTTCCCAGGGCACCACTGCTCGATACAAGAGGACATGGCTTTAAGGATAAGGGGTGGGAAGTTCAAGGGGGATATTAGAGGAAGATTTTTTACTCAGAGAGTGGTTGGTGTGTGGAATGCACTGCCTGAGTCAGTGGTGGAGGCAGATACACTCGTGAAATTTAAGAGACTACTAGATAGGTATATGGAGGAATTTAAGGTGGGGATTATATGAGAGGCAGGGTTTGAGGGTCGGCACAACATTGCCAGCCGAAGGTCCTGTAATGTGCTGTACTATTCTATGTTCTATGTTCTATGTCAGTCCATGACATCCTCAACTGCCGCTATAAGGTCACTCTCATTATGAAGGAGCAACACCTTATATTCCGTCTGGGTAGTCCCCAACCTGATGACATAAGCATCGCTTTCTTGAACTTTTGATAATCACCCACCTCCCCCCTTCCTTCACCATTCCCCAATCCCATTTTCCTCTCTCACCTTATCACCATAGTCTATCACCTTCCTCTTATGCTTGTCCCTCTTTAATTTCTTCTGTGGCCTTCTATCCTCTCCTATCAGATTCCCCCTTCTCCAGCCCTTTATCTCTTTCACTAATCAACTACACAACTATTTACTTCACCCCTTCACCTACTGCCCTGTATTTATTCCGCCCCTCTCCCCAACCTTCTTACTCTGACTTCTCATCTTTTTTTCCAGTCCTGATAAAGTGTCTTGGCCCAAAACGTTGACTGTTTGCTCTCTTCCATAGATGCCACCTGACCTGTTGAGTTCCTCCAGCATTTTGTGTGTGTTGCTCTGGATTTCCAGCATCTGCAGTGTTGCTTGTGTTTATTCTTGCCCCATCTAGCCTGTCAAGCCCTTATGAACTTCTGTTTTTTGGCAATATCTTCTCAAAGTAAATTTGAGAGTATACAATCTTCGGCTACTAGGGGCTAAACCTGAATATCTAGTGAATTTTTTGCCGCGCTCTTTCTATGGGATGCATATCCTTGGGTTTTCTGCAGAGTTTCCAGTGCTATAATGCTAAGTTGTGCTTAATGATTATTCAAGTGTTTAAATATAAACAGGTGTGGTGCATGGCCAAGTGGTTAAGGCATCAGTTCAGTGATCTGAAGGTCGCTAGTTCGAGCCTCAGATGAGGCAGCGTGTTGTGTCCTTGAGCAAGGCACTTAACCACACATTGCTCTGCGACGACACCGGTGCCAAGCTGTATGGGTCCTAGTGCCCTTCCCTTGGACAACGTCGGTGGCATGGAGTGGGGAGACTTACAGCATGGGAAACTGCTGGTCTTCCATACAACCTTGCCCAGGCTTCAGTCAACATCGAAAATCGATGGACAGCCTAAGAAGAAGAAGAAATATAAATAGAGTCTTATCCATCTGATTCACCCAGCATTGATCCCTGCAGCACACCACTAGGTATGGGCCTCCATTCAGAAAGGGAACTCTCTGGCTTCTCCCACAAAGCCAATGTCTAATCCAATTGACTACCTCATCCTGAATGACAAGCGACTGAACCTTCTTGACCAGCTTCCCATGCCGGACCTTGTCAAATGCCTTGTTAAAGTCCATGTAGACAACATCCACTACCTTGCCCTCATCCACGTTCCTGGTAACTTACTCAAAAACTCAATAAGATTGGTTAGACAAGACCTACCACGTACAAAGTCATGCTGACTATAGTTAATCAGTCCATGTCTATCCAAATACTTATATATATCCAGTCCCTTAAAGCACCTTCCAATTATAGGGGTAACGGCTCAAAATTTTAAAAGTTAATCTAGTATACAGGTAAGAGACAAAACACTGCACTTCTTCAGCAGCGATTATACTTTATCTTGCATTGTTATTTTGCAATATCACAAATGACCTGACTTGGTTCAACCAAGCGGAGTTCACTGCCAAGAAGGCCCAACAACGCCTTTACTTCCTGAGAAAACTAAAGAAATTTGGCCTGTCCCCAAAAACCCTCACTAATTTTTATAGATGCACCATAGAAAGCATTCTTCTAGGATGCATCACAACCTGGTATGGAAGTTGTCCTGTCCAAGACCGAAAGGAGCTGCAGAAGATCGTGAACACAGCGCAGCACATCACACAAACCAATCTTCCGTTTGTGGACTCACTTTACATCGCATGCTGTCAGAGCAGGATAATCACGCTGCCAGGATAATCAAGGATACAACCCACCCAGCCAACACACTTTTTGTCCCTCTTCCCTTCGGGAGAAGGCGCAGGAGCTTGAAGACTCATACGGCCAGATTTGGGAACAGCTTCTTTCCAACTGTGATAAGACTGCTGAACGGATCCTGAACCGGATCTGGGCCGTACCCTCCAAATATCCGGACCTGCCTCTTGTTTTTTTTGCACTACCTTACTTTCCATTTTTAAAATTTTCTATTTATGATTTATAATTTAGGTTTTTAATATTTACTAATTTTTACTATTTTTAATATTTAATATTTGTAATCCAGGGAGTGGGAAGCACAGTATCAAATATCGCTGTGATGATTGTACATTCTAGTACCAATTGTTTGGCGACAATAAAGAATAAAGTTAAGTATTGTTTCACCTTGTTCTACCTCAATGTATTGTGTAATAATCTGATCTGTATGAACAGTATATGCAAGATTTTCACTCTATCTCACTACATGTGACAATAATAAAACAGTTCCTATTTGAATTTTCTTGGAGGTTAGCACAATTGCTCAGCTGGATGAGTCACTCCCTCAGAGCCCAAAGATCCCAGTTCAATCCAGTCATTGGCTGCTGTCTGTGTGGAATTTGGAAATTCTCTTCATGGCTGTGCAGGTCTCCTCGATGGGCTTTGGCTTCCTCCCACGTCCTAAAGATGGGTGAATTATTCATGATGATCCATGACTGTAAATTGCCCCTAACATGATGCTGGTGGAAATGTGGGGAGAATAGAATAGACGATGGTTGGAATAGACTTGATGTGCTGAAAATAAAATATTAGCTTTATGTGTGATATCTACATCAGAACATGCAGTGAAACAAATCATTTGCTTCAATGACCAATATAGTCTGAGGATGTGCCGGGGACAGCCCACAAGTGTTCCCAGGTCTTGGCAGCAACATAGCATGCCCATAGCTTACTGACCCTAACTCAATGTCTTATGAACGTGGGAGGAACCTGGATCACCCAGAGGAAACCAGTGTGATAATGGGGAAAATGTAGATAGTCCTTTTCAACAACGTTGGGAATTGAACCCCAGTCTTCCAGTTGATGGTGCTGCAAAGTGTGACACTAATCACTACATTACTGAGCTGCCCATATATGGGGAGAATGAGTTTGCAGAAGAAACTTGTCAGGGAATTTTATTTGTTTGTTTGTTTATTATTAAGATACTGTGAGGAATAGGCCCTTCCAGCTCTATGAGCCCCATCACCATTCACCACGATTTAAACCTAGCCTAATGATGGAACAATTTACAATAACCAATTAACCTACCAACTGGTACGTCTTCGGACTGTGGGAGGAAACTGGAGCACCCGGAAGAAACCCATGTGATCACAGGAAGAGAACGCAAACTCCAAACAGACAGTGGCGGGAGTAGATCTCAATTCTCTGGTACTGTGAAGTGTTGTGCTAACCACTGCACTACTGTGCCAGAATGCGAATGTGCTCTGTTAGCCAACAGAGAATTGATGGGTTGAATGGCCTCCTTCCTTGAATGGTAAGTGTGAATCACAGCCAAGCGATGAAATGAGGCTACCAAATTACTGCAGGGGTAGTCGGTTTAACGTTCTTTCTCATACTTCTTCCTCGTCGTGCTGCTGATTTTTGCATCCAAATCCCAAGTTAGCAAAAAGATTTATTTAAGCATCTCTTGACCTTTGTATTGCAAAGAGTTTCAATGCCACTTTGAATGTGTTTTGCATTTAATAATACCACCATTATGATGTTGAAAAGAGAAATATCTGTTGAAAGGCAACTAACACAAAATGCTGGAGGAACTCAGCAGGTTAAGCAGCATCTATGGAGGAGAATTTTGGGCTGAGGCCCTTGATCAGGACTGGAAAGGAAGGAGGAAGAAGCCAGAATAAGAAGGTGGAGGGGAAGGGAAAGAGTACAAGCTGCCAGGTGATAAGTGAGGGGGGAAATGGGGGAGGAGGATGAAGTAAGAAGCTGGGAGGTGATAGGTGCAGAGGTAAAGGGCTGAAGAAGAAGGAATCTGATAGGACAGGACAATGGACCACAGGCAGCTGAGGAGAAGAAAAGGGGTAAAAGGGGAACCAGCATTGGGAATGGAAAAAGAGAGAAGAGGAAGCGGGCAGAATCTACAGGAAATTAGAGAAACCGATATTCAATATTTCAGTTTTGCATTCAGCTAGATTTCACACAATATCAACATAAGTCACCAGATAATTTGCAGTGACATTAACCAGGAGATCAGTATTTGTCTATACACCAGGAAGAACTCCTTTTGTTCAGATGCTCATTGTACCAAAAATGGAATCACGTTTATCATGTCCTGAAATTTAGTGTCTTGTTGCAGCCGTACAGTGTAAGACATAAAAATTGCTATGTTAAAATGAATAGTGCGAAAGAGGAATATTTATGGATTGTTCAGAAACCTGACGGCCAATGGGAAGAAGCTGTTCCTGAATCATTGTTTGTGGCTTTTCATGCTTCTGTACCTCCTCCCCGATGGTAGTAACGAGAAGAAGGGCATGTCCCAGATAGAGAGTGAATTCACTGGATACTGTCTTTTGAAGATATATTCAGTGGTGGAGAAGGTTGTACCCAGAATAGGACGGGCTGCATGTACGACTCATTGCAGCCTCATTCAACCCTGCACATTGGAGTCTCCCTACCAGTCGGCGATGTAACTATCTTCCGAAGGGAAAGTTTAACACAAGATGTTCTGCAGATGGTGGAAATCCAGAGTAACACACACACACAATTCTGGAGGAGCTCAGCAGGTCACACAGCATCTACGGAAATATATAAACAGTTGATGTTTTGAGTCAGAACAAGATGCTTAACCCTTGCTTTAACATCCATTGTGAAATCCGATATCTCCAACTGTGCAGGGTTCACTTGTTAACTCTTGAGTCCACTTCTCTGGGGATACAAGCCTGTTCAAAGTCAAAGTGAAATTTATTGTCAAAGTGCATTTTTTTGTTACCATATGTAAACCTTTAGATTCATTTTCTTGCAAGCATTTACAGGAAAATAAAGAAATTCAATAGAATAGAATAAAACAACCAAAGTGAAGACAAATTGTGAAAATAAAAAAAAGTACTAAGAACATGACTTGTAAAGAGTACTTGAAAGTGAGTTATTTTGACTGAAGTTATCCATGTCTGGTCAGGAGCTTCAGGGCTGTTCCTGACTTGGATAGTGGGGGTCCTTGACGATTGATTCTGCTTTTTTGTGGCAGCACTCCATGTGAATGTGGTCAATGGTGGGTGAGGGCTTTGCCTGTGATGAATTGAGCTGTAACTACCTCTTTTTCTTGGTTTTTCCATTCTTGGGCATTGGTAATTCCACGCCAAGCCAATGTACTACCAGTTGGGAAAGCCAATGATCATGAAATACAAGAAGCAAAGGCCAGTCCAATAGGAAAACTATTGACATTCCATTACAAAGCAGACAATTAAAAAAATAACCATTACTCCAGTGAACTTTTCAAGAGGTTTGGAATCAAAATGTAAACTTTAGCATCTACTTCATTCACTCAAGTTCCACTTCTGAAGTAAAATCCTGAGCCTCTGATTTCAAATTGAACATTTATCCCCATGATTACCCTTTTCTGGAGGTTAAGAGGTTTTTGTTAGCGACTAAGTTGCTTGTAACTGGTTTGGTGTCTACTGAAGCTCATCAGTCTAATGAGAAAATGATCCTGTCTTTCCTCCATTGCCAGATCTCATGATGATCTGGAAAATAATGAGCAAATAAAGATGTGAAGTGCTATTAACATTAATGTCTTGGATTTCTTTCAAGCATAAATAAATACATCTAATCGGTTTATTTGTGATTTTGTTTATCAAAGCAACAAAGTGTTTAGGATTTTTCTGACCAGACAATTTTTTAATATAACAATTTGGCCTGCGTGCAGGGCTGGAATTGTTTGGAACTCTACATCTTGGACTTGTGCCTCACTCCCCTGTTCAAATTCATTTTTCCCATGGTAATCAGGCAGATTTGCTGTTAGCTTCCATGAGGAGGGTGCCAGGTCATCTGCCGTTGTAGTGATAAATGTATATCTCAGTGCAATATCTCTCAGTATTTTAATGCAGTCACGCAGTCAACCCCCATCTATGTTCCTGCCTAATGCCCTCAAAGTTGGCCCTGCTCTATTTCGGAACGTTAAACTGTGGACCTGTCCTGCCTTTCTCCATTTAAAAACTAATAGCACTGTGGTTCCTGGACCCAAAGTGCTCCCTAACCTCAGTTACTTGGCCCATTTTATTCCCTAAGATGAAATTGAGCTTTCCTCCCTCCCAAGTAGATTCCTTTATATATTGCATGAGAAAATAGTCTTGGACTCACTTTACAAATCCCACCCCATCCAGGCCTTTTGCACTTTGGACAGCTGAGCCAATACCAGGATGATTGAAATCTCTTACTAGCACTGCCAGATTATTTACAGGCTATGTGCAATCTCTCGACACGTGCTCCTCAAGTCCCCACTGACTATTGGATGGTCTATTATATAGCCATGGTGACCCATGTCCTAGTTCGATAATCACTCAAGAATATTAAGCATTGCTTGTTACAAGGAAGCAGATTCATGGATTTGGTAAGTGAGATAGAAGTCATTGCTCCCACTTTGTCACAATGGTTCTCTCAAGTGATGCTGTCTTAGTTTGGAGAAAATTAGAAGTCGAACCTTTGAACCTATGTTTGATTTTGAGAAAAGGTGGGGTTTATTTGCTCGTTATTATCATTTGAGTTAATTGAAGGACTGTCCACGATCTAATTGTAATTTTTTTTTTGGTACTTCCTTTTTTGCTCGCAGTTTGATGTTTATCTTTAGAAGCTTTATTTATGACACATGGCTCTGGGGTTGAACACCTAATGGGATTTTTCTTTTTTCCCCACTTTTCTTGCTTAGTAGGGTTTCTTTTGCATCACAAAATTTTTTCAATCTTTATATAATGTTTTTTTTCTTGAGACATTGTAAGTGCTGTTTACTTCGATGTACCTGTGTTTATTAGAAAAAAATAAAAGATTTGAAAAGAGATAGAAGCCACTGATTACAAATATACACATTAACCATTTATTTACAGACAAACAGGTAAAAGCATTCAACCAAACCCCTAAGCCATCTTAAGTTACAAAATCTACGACACTAAACATTCAGTAACGCTTTAAACTCATCGGGTACCCCATTAAATTTCCCCAAGTTATACAACTATAAAACCACTGTGTGGGCCCTCCTGTATCAGCAGCAAACTTTCCCAATGCTTCCTCAGCAGTGGTCATGACTTCAGTGTGAAGATGAGCCCCTGGAGACAAAGGACAGCCATTCGTTCGCATGTGCTGTTCTTATACCCCAGTGGCACCTGAAACCAGATCCTGGTGCTGTGACACACAAGGTACCCAATGGGAAACATCCGCAGCATCCCTCAAACAGGTCAATCAACAACCAGCACGGCGGAAGAATCTTTCGACCGGCAAGTAGACCAGCCTTCACATTGCACTTCTCTAATGTCCTCCATTATCAAAAAGGTGACTCTTACCTTTCTTCTGTCACACCAAAACATTGGGCTACCAGTCCTGCCCTTCTCTCAGCCAAGTTTCTCTTATGGCCACAATGTCTCTGTCTCTTCAGACAATCCACACCCACGGTTTGTCTACCTTACCTTTTGAGCTATGTACATTGAAACATCTAGATGCAATTTAAAGCAGAGTTCCTTTCTGCCCTTTTACTGTGTTGTGATGTTATACACTATGAAAGGGACACCGCACAATATTGACTTGTCAGACTATACTTCCTTGAGAGGGGAGCTGAGCATTTAAGGTGCAATTGTTCCCAAGTTATGAATGAATGAAACACACCCTGTTACTTGGGAATAAATGGAAACTGCTGCAGAAGAAGAGAAAGTAACTAGATTCTGGTGATGATCCAGGAAATTGAGGGCAATGACAAACACAAAAAATACTGCAGATGTTGAAAATCCAGAGTAATGGTGGGAGTTGACATTCCATCCTGAGGCCTTTCATCAGTTCTTTCCATGGATGCTGCCTGAATTCCTCCAGAATTCCACTAGAATTTTTATGTGTTAATCTGCAGGTAATGAACAACTAGGTACTAGGGAAGAAAACCAACCAAAAAAGTGCCCTGAAAATACACTCAGTTACCACTTTATTAGATTCAGGAGGTATTTAATAAAGTGGCTACTGAGTGCATTTTGGTGCCAATCTGTTGTGATACTTATTTAAAAAGATTATTAAAAGATTGATGATGTTAGAGAAACAATTACTATCCTCTTGCATCTTATAGTGAGCATTTGGGGTCCAGGACAATGTCCAGGATCAGAATCAGGTTTCATATCACTGACATATATCTTGGACTGTTATGTTTTATGGTAGCAGTACAGTGCAAGACATAAAAAAGTTACTACAAGTTATAATATGAAAACTGAATAACTAGTACTAAGGAGGGAAAGTGACGTCATTATGACCAATTCATGAAATGTTCAGGAACCAGATGGCAACGGGAAGAAGCTGTTTCTAAAATGCTTAATGTGGGTCTTCAGAGGTCTCTCAAATGATATTATCTAAAAAAATTAGTTGTTTGGTGCCCCATTATTTGAAGAAAGATATGAATTTCAGGTTCATCTTTTAAAACATTAGCATTTGTCAAGTCAGGTTTATTGTCATTTGATGTATGCCATCAAATGAGACAATATTTCTTTGGACCAGGGTGCTAAGCACAGTAGTTAAAGATCATTTAGGTATCCTATTAACCAGGGCATCAGTTCCTTAACACTTAATTATACAGCACTGTGCAAAAGTCTTTGGTACATATATATATAGTTACGGTGCCTATAACTTTTGCAGAGTACTGTATGATTGAAAATTGAGTGTTTATTTTCCACAATTAAGTATAATAACTATTTTTAAATTATTTTGTGCTACAACTGTTGTGTTGTACTTGTGCTGGGTGTTTTGAATCATATTTTTGATACGATGCTTTTATATTGAACATTGTACTGAGAGCGTGCAAGTTCCCTGTAATGCAATCCATCCACTGTCGCAGCAATATAATCTGCTGGAGGAACTGAGCAGGTCAAGCAGCATCTGTCGGTGCAGGGAGGGGAAGGAATTGTTGATGTTTCAGTTCGAAAGCCTGCATCAATCCCTAAACTGTGCCCTGCTGAAAAGGTTGAATGACTCCACTGTGAATAACTGAAAATCCTGAGGCTTTCTAAACTCGCATTCTTATCGTTTATTGACTCTCTTACCAGCCAGGATTTCCTGGCGAATAACGTGACTCCTTCTAATTGCAGGTAATCTCTGGCCAGACAGAATGGCACCTACCTGCAATTTTAATGAATGAATGAGTCAGGTTTCAATGCTTGGCAAAGTGGTTCTGTGCCTTTGATGTTCCACCTCCAACGCCCTCATTGGCTGAAGGTCAAAGGCAGTGATTTGCTAATAACCATCTGAGAATAGTCATTTCCATATTGTGATTTAAAACATTCTTGATGCTTCATTGTATTAAAGGAGCAACACAGCACATCCTGAGGTCTCAGGCTATTGATTTGTTTTATGAGCATAGAAGAGGCCCTTTGGCCCATAATGTCTGTGTCAACCATTGTACTAAGATGCACACCTTTCTGCACATGGTCTACATACCTCCATCTCTTTCCTGTTCATTTGCCTGTCTAAATACTTTTAAACATTGCAATTGTATCTGCTTCCAGCAGAAACCCTGGCAAGTTCATTCCAGGATCCTAGCACTCTGGAGCAATACACACAAAATGCAGAGGAACTCAGCAGGTCAGGCAGCATCCATAGAAATGAATAGATAGTCAATGTTTCGGGCCGAGACCCTTTTTATCAGTGTGTCTTTTAAAAAACAGAAGACTTGTGACTCCCCTTGAATTTCTTTCCCCTCGCACCTTAAACCTATGTCTCTGGTATTGACATTTCCATTCTGTTTGAAAAAAGACTGCCCTATTAGAGGTAGATTTTTACATAGAGTGTGGCCATCATCACCATTATTATTTGCCTTGTATTATGATGTGGGTAATCATGGTCTCCCATCTGTATGACCGTGATTGGTCTTGGCAAATTGTTTACAGATGAGGTTTGCCATTGTCTTTTTCCGGGCAGTGTCTTCACAAGGTGAGTGACCCCAGCCATTATCAATGCTCAGTAATTGTCTACCTGGTGTCAGTGGTCGCATAACCAGGATGTGATATGCACCAACTGCTCATTTGACCAAACACCACCTACTCCTAATGGCTTCACGTGACCCTGATTGGGGACTAAACAGGTGCTACATCTTGCCCAAGAGTGACCTGCAGGCTAGCGGAGGGAAGGGACACCTTATGAGTTATGGAATGGTTAGATTGATCATGAGTTTATATGGGTTGGCACAACATCGTGGGCCAAAGGGCCACGCTGTGCCGTATTGTTCTATGTTCTATCTAGCATATCATAATTTTATATACTGTATTTCTATCTGTTTGCCCTTCACCCTTGAAAGCTCCAACTAAAATGATCCAAGTTTGTCCAAGATTAATTTACTGTGTTTCTGGGAGCCAAAAAGGACAGCTTTTTTGTGGTCAGTGTTTGGTTCGAAAGTCCCAGCTCTCTGCTGCAGACTCCGATCCCCAGTGAAAGCATTGACATTTGTGTCTGTCCAATCTCTTCAAATTTCAATCAAATATTTGTGCTTCATGCCAATAATAAATGGGATAGAGTACACAATAATTCAACAGTTCTATAACTTTACATGAACACTTCTTTTTCTCTCAAAGACTTAGTTTCAATTTTGATGGAACAGTCTCTGTTTCATACTGGCCATGAATATCTTATATGAAAGGTTGCTTTGAACTTTGGACAATCTTGGCCCATTCCCATGTGTGTTTACAGCACCGAAGAAGAAGTGCAAGGACTCTCTGAAGAAATCCCTTGGTGCCTGTCACATTGACCATCGCCAGTGGTCTACTCTGGCCTCTGATCACGAGGCCTGGCGACACACCACTCACCAGTCTGTCTCCTCCTTCGAGAACGCATGCAGGGCTGGCATTGAGGACAGAAGGAGAAGGAGGAAGAACCGTGACACAGCAGCACCAAACTCATAACAGAATCTCCCTTGCAGCCGCTGTGCCTGGACCTGCCTGTCCCGTATTGGCCTCGTCAGCCACCAGCGAGCCTGCAGCAGACGTGGGCAGCCCCCTTCCTAAATCTTCGTTCGCAAATCCAAGCCATGATGATGATGATTTGCCAGTTTAATAATAACTTTATTTATAGAGCATTTTTCATTCAGGTGATATAATTGGAATTGTTTTCAAAGTGGGATAAAAATATGATCCATCCAGTAAAATTTGTCCTTTGCAGTGATATTTTTCATTATTTTCAGGTGTCAAGAATTGTCTGTAATACCATGCTACACCCTCATGACCCTCAGGGTATACCTTGGCATTTTGTACCCTTTGCTTTGCTATTCATCCCGAAATACGTTTTAAACAGAATTCCTTGTCTTGCCTATACTTCATACAGTGATTAAAGGTTAGCAATATTTGGCATATGTACCATGTCATATGTACATATGACCCGTGATGGAATAGTAGCATAGTAGTTAGCATGATGCTATTAAATCTTGAGTTTGGAGTTCAATTCTGATATCTTCTGTAAGAAGTTTGTACGTCCTCCCAATAGAGTGCATGGGTTTTTTTTGAGTGCACCCCATGGAATGTGTAGATTTTCTCCAGGTGCACCAGTTTCCTCCCATAATCCAAACGCTTATCGGTTCATTGTAACTTGTTTGGTGATTAGGATAGAATTGAATCGGGGTCGGTGTGGCTCGAAGGTCTGGAAGGGCCTACTCCATGATGTATCTCTAAATATACATACAGTGAAATGAGTTGTTTGCATCGATGATGGACACAGTCCGGGTATGTTCTGGGGCAGCCTGCAAGTGTCACCATGCTTCTGGCACCAGCATATCATGCCCACAACTTACAAATCCATACACCTTTGTAATTTGGGAGGCAACTGCTGCATCCAAAGGAAACCTACATGGTCAGTGAATGTACAACTCGTTGCAGACGGTGGAATTGATCTCAGATCACTGCCATTGTAAAGCTAACCACTACACTACTGTGTCCTTACAGGTTAACTTCATTATACAGTACATTGAGGTAGAGCAAGGTAAAACAATAAGTGTGGTGTGTGGCCAAGTGGTTAGGGTGTTGGACTAGCGATCTGAAGGTCGTGGGTTCGAGCCTCGGCCGAGGCAGCGTGTGTCCTTGAGCAAGGCACTTAACCACACAATGCTCCAGACTACCCAGCTGAGAATGGGTACCGGCAAAAATACTGGGGGTTAACCTTGTGATAAACTGGCATCCTATCCGGGGGTGGGGGGAAGTCTCGTACTCTTAGTCACTTCACGACACAGAGACCGGCATAAGCACCGGCCTGATGAGCCACAAGGTTCATGACAGACTTCAATCTTTAAAAAAATGTTAAAACAATAACAATTGCAGCTTGCCATGCAGGTAAGCAATAAAGCTTGAGGTCCAAGTGGTTATTGTACTCTGGAATCATTGAATACTCTTATAATAGTGGGATAGAAGCTGTCCTTGAGCCTGGTGGTACATGCCTTTAGGCATTTATATATTCTGCCCATTGGAAAAGGGGAGAAGGGAGAATATCTGGGACGGGTGGAGTCTGTGATTATGACTTAAGTTGTTTCCTAGAACAAAAATATAGTCCTAAAAAAGATTTCGTAAGATTTTTCCATGTTTACTCCTTTGACCAATTAACCGCATACTGTAACTGGTACGTCTTTGGACTGTGGGAGGAAACCAGAGCACCCAGAGAAAATCCATGAGTTCACAGGAAGAACACACAAACTTTCTTACAGAGGATGCAGAAATTGAACTCTGAGCTCCAATGGCCTGAGTTCTAATAGTGTCATACTAACCACTACCTATCCCATCTACCTGCACCAGACCATAGCCATCCAACTCTCCGTCATCCATGCACCTATCCAAACTTCTGTTACATGTTACATTTGCATCCCCATCCACCAATTCTGGCACTTGTACCAACCTGTGAGTGAAGAAGTTCCTCCTTGGGTTCCCCTTAAATATCTCACCTTTCACCTGAAAACTATGATCTCTAGTTCTAGTGTCACCCAACTTTAGCCTGCATTCACCCTATCTATACCCCTCTATATTTTGTACATCTTTATCAAATGACGACTCATTCCCCTCTGCTTCAGGGAATAAATTCCTAACCTATTCAACCTTTCCCTATAACTCAGGTCTTGGCAACATCCTGGTAAATTTTCTTTGCACTCTTTCAAGCTTATTAACATTTTCCCTCTAGGTAGTGAGCAGAACTGCACATAATACTCTAAATTCACCCTCACAAACATCTTATACATCTTCAACATAACAAGGAATTATAGATCTATATTCCCAGGTTATTTTAATGTCTCACTTTTCACTGTGTAAGTTTTACCTCCACTTGTTTGAATTAATTTCTATTTGTCATTTTCCAGCCCGTTTTCCTTGCTGGTCCAAATCACATTGTAAGTTCTGATAGCCTTCCTTGCTGTCCAATCTTGGTGTCGTCTGTAGATTTCTGATCCAGTTTACCACATTATTATCTGGATCGTTAATACAGATGTTAAACAACAAGAGGTTCGGCAACGATACCTGCAGCACACCATGTGGATTTCAAGTTTAATTACTATTCAACCATACAGGAATATAGCCAAATGAATCTGTGTTCCTCCAGGGCCAAGCTGAAAAGCACATTACCAACAGCACACAGTAGGTAGCACATGTAGCACATATGGTTACAATAGCAGGAAAACATAGTAACAAAAATAAGCCCAAGTCCCTGAGTGGCATGTCCTGTAGACTGATGGACTAATGATTGAATCCTTTGACAGTGGATGTGCTAAATTCCATGTAGACAACCTCTGCCATCTTCCTTTTATCAAACCTCTTAGTAACATCCTTGGAAGAACTCCGTAAAATTGGTTAGACATGGCTTGCCATACACAAAACCATACTGACTATCCTTAATCAGTCCTTGTCTATCCAAATACTTGTATATCTTGTTCCTTAGAATGCCTTCCAATGATTTACCTAGGACTGACTTCAGGCTCTCCAGTCTGTAAATTCCTGGCTTGCTCTTAGTGTTTTTCAAAAACAACAGAACAGCATTAGCTATCCTCCAGCCCTCCAGCATCTCTCCCATGGCTAAGGATGTTGTAAGATCTCTGCCAGGGGACCTGAGGGTCCGGAAGACTCCTCAAATCTGGCCATATGGGTAGAGAGCAGCAACAAAGAGAGTGTTGTCAATTTGCTAGGACTATATTACAGACCTCCCCACAGTCACCAAGAAGCAGAGGAGCAGATGGTCACAATCCCCAAAATGGTCACCTCTGATGCTCCCTTTACTTGACCATATTATTTTATTTTACTTGAATACAGTGCTGAATAGGCTCTTCCAGCTCTTCAAGCCCTGCCGCACAATGACCCATGATTTAACCCTAGCCTTATCATGAGACAATTTACAATACGCAATTAACCTACCAACCGGTACATCTTTGGACTGTGGGAGGAAACCAGAGCACCCGGAGGAAACCCATACAGTCATGGGGAGAAGGTACAAACTCCTTAAAGGCAGTGCAAGAATTGATCCCAAGTTGCTGGTACTGTAAGACATTGTGCTAACCACTAAGCTACCGTGCCGCCCAGAGCTCTTTCCCAGAGCATCTTCCCTCACTGGTCCATCTACACATTGTGTCAAAAAGCTATCAAACACATCAGAAATGCCAGTCCTCTGAGCCTTTAGTACTCATGGTAGTTAAAATCCCTTGGCACTAAAGATCCATATATTTCATAGTGGTTACAGAAAAGATGGGAAGGACTAGAAATAAATATCCTAAACTGGGGAAAGACCTCTTTCTTTAAAATAAGACAGGGGCCTAGCTATGTTTGACTGGAGTTGTCTACTTTCAGGCAAGTTTGGTGACTTGCCTAGTGAGAAGCGTTCAAAGAAATAGCAAGAGTTTAGGATAGCCATGATTCTGTAAGAGTGAAAACTAGGGAAACAAGTTTTGGGTGCTCTGAACATTGAAGATTATTGAATGGTAGATAAAAGAATAGAAAACATATGGCAAGTACAGGGAACTGATGGTGAGTGAAGTTTGTCAGGACTGTAAGAAGTGTAGTAAGGTGGTTATAAAGATCAAGAATTGATTTATTTATCACATGTACATTGCAACATAGAATTAAATGTGTTGTTTGCATCAACAACCAACACCATCTAAGATGTGATGGGGTGAGCCCACAAATATTGCCGTGCATCTTCCGCCAACATCGAATGCCCAGAATTTACTAACCCTAACTTCTACATCTTTGGAGTGTGGGAGAAAACTGGAGCACTGAAAGGAAACCCACATGGACAATGGGAGAACATACAAAGTCCTTACAGACAGGATATTTTCCATGGTGTGGGAGTCTAGGACAAGAGGGCACAGCCTCAGGATAGAGGGGCATACATTTAAAACAGATGCTGAGAGGGTGGTGAGTTTGTGGAATTTGTTGCCACGGGCTGTTGTGGAGGCTGGGTCGTTGGATGCATTTGAGGTGGAGATTGATCAGTTCTTGATTGGCCACGGCATCAAGGATTACGAGGAGTGGGGCTGAGGAGTGGGGAAAGAAAGGATCAGCCATGATTAAATGGTGGAACAGACTACTGATGGGCCAAATGGACTAATTGTCTAATGGTCTAATGGACAGTGGTGGAAATTGAACCTCAGACTTACAGCTGGTGCAGTAAAGCATGATTCTAACTGCTATGCTATCTTGCTGCCAGACAACATATAAAGGAGGCAAAGAACCATCACAGAATATCACTGGAGGACAGGATCAAGGTAAATATGAAGGTAATCTATAAGTATATAAAGGACAAATGAATAATAGGGAAAGAGCCCTGTGCCTTAGGGACCACCGTAGCTATCTATATTTAGCACAAAGGTATGAGAATGGTCTTAAGTGACTGCTTTTCATCAGTATTCACTAAGGAAAGAGATATTGTAGTGGAGAATTTAGCAAAAAGGAGGTGGAGGTTTAGTGTAAATCTCAATAAATGGTCTATGTACTTGATGCCTCAGCAGGCTTAAAGGTGGATAAAAGGCCAGGCCTGGGTGGGATATATCCCAGGCTATTTTAGAAGGCATGCCAAGAGATTGCTAGGGCTTTAACTGAGATTTATAAATCCTCGCTGAACACAAGTGAAGTGTTTGCTGACAGGAGGACAACAAATATGTGCCCATTTTCAGGCAGGGCTGTAGGGAAACTACCTGTCGCTCCACCTATCTTAGTATTATCCACAAACTTGGCCACAAAGCCATCAATTCCATCATTCAAATCTTTGGAATATAATGTAAAAAGAGGCTATCCCAAAACCAACCCCTGAAGAGTACCACTGGTCACTGGCCACCAGCTAGAAAAGGCTCCCATTATTCCATCTTTGTCTTCTTCCAATCAGCCAAACCTCTATCCATGAGTTCCTCAAGCATTTTGTGTGTGTTGCCCTATCCATGCTGGAATCTTTCCTGTAATACCATGGGCTCCTATCTTTTTAAGCAGCCTCCTGTGCGGCACTTTGCCAAAGGCCTTTCAGAAAATCCCAGTGCACAACATCCACCGATTCTCGTTTGTTATTTCCTCAAAGAATTCCAACAGATTTGTCAAGCAAGACTTTCCCTTAAAGAAAAGATGTTGACTTTGGCCCATTTTATCTTGTACTTCCAAATATCTCGAGGCGTCATTCTTAACAATTGACTCTGACATCTTCCCAATCACTGAGGTCAGACTAACTGGCCTACAGTTTCCTTTCTTTCTGTCTGGAATTACTACTTCCAGCATTGCTGGAAGATCTCAGTGGGTCAAGCAGCATCTGTGCAGGCAGAAGGTGTAGATGTTTCTACTTGAGATCTTGCACCTACTGGATGGAGATGTCAGGAGTGAATCCTACCAGATGGGGAAGTAAAGGTTGGGAGACATTTTAGAATAATAATAATAAAAACTCTTCTTCAATGGTGCACATAGAATTCTGCAAACAGATGTATTCAAAATGCAAAAGCAAAAATTAAAATGTTCAGACTTCAGAGAAAAATATCTAACTGAGAAGGCAAGGATGAAACAGGTGAAGGGGGAGATTGCTGTTGAGGAGGGAGGCATGGTGGTGGATGTTCTCACGAAAGGTTCAGAAATAACTTGAAGGTAAAGGTGACACAATTGTGTGATTTCCTTGATAAAACATTTTTTTAATTTTAATTTTTGATTTTATTTAGATATATAGCTGGAAAAAGCCCTTCCGGCCCAATGGGCTGTGCTGCTCAGCAATACATCTATTTAACCCTAGCCTAATCATGGGACAATTTACAATGACCAAATAACCTAGTAACGGGTACATCTCTGGACTGTGGGAGGAAACCAGAGTACCCGGAGGAAACCCACATGGTCACGGGGTGAACGCACAAACTCATTACTGGCAGTACCACAATGAACTCCAACACCACAATCTGTAATAGTGTTGTGTGAACTGCTATGCTACTGTGGTGCCCCTATTCTGGAAAGTTGTGATAAGACTGTGGAACAAAATCAGTGACAATGAAATGGTAGAAATGCAAATCATTTCTCGGTGTTAACCAGAGAATCAGTTTGCCAGGTCTGTAGTGGGGTTAAAAGTGAAATAACATCTTTTCCAGTTTTGGCCCATGTGATATCTTGCATTTCTGAATGGGCTGTGCTGTGAATGGTACTCTGATCAGGAAGCTAGATAAGTGGCTCATTCTTTTGGTCTTTCAGAACCAGTCCGTTTACGTATATCCTGCTTTGCAGTCGAGGCTCTTGGGTTTAGTTAAGCAACATGCACAGAGCTTCCAAAAGACAATCTGCAAGATCCAACTTGACGTCTGGATCTGCTCGTTCAGCTGGCTGACCTTCGGGATGAACACTAAGTTTTGAGTTCCTCAACTATGAGACAGGTCTGTGTGATTCCCAACAGTGAGTGGAAAAAGTATGGGACGTCAGCCATGTCAAATTCAGAAATAAACTTTGGTGAAAGTGTCGCATTAGCAGCATTTGATTTTGGTCCAGATTGAGATTGAGTGTGGATTTCAGCCAGTTTATAGTGTTGTGATGTTCTTTATTTGTACATTACCAAGCTCTTGAGGTAACTATTGTTACAGACTCCTACATTTACACATAATATGCAAATACGCAAATTAATCAAATTAGGATTAATCTGATCAGAGTTATTTTGGAAGGTATTTTTCTTGAATAATTTAGAAATTGTTAATGGTTGAATATAGAATCAATTTCCCATTTCCTTTTTTAAATGGATTTAAAGCAATTTTCTCATTATGTACCATGTCATATGATGTGGGCAATTCTAGTCTTTCCATGACCATGATTGTTCTTGGCAAATTTTTCTACCAAAGTAGTTTGCCATTGCCTTCATTTGGGCAGTGTCATTACAAGATGGGTGACCCCAGCCATTATCAATACTCTTTAGAGATTGTCTGCCTGGCATCTGTGGTTAAATAACCAGGACTAATGATATGTACCACCTGCTCATATGACCATCCATCACCTGCCACCATGGCTTCAGATGACCCTGATTGGAGGGGTTAAGCAGGTACTACACCTTACCAAAGGTGACCTGCAAGCTAGTGGAGGGAAGAAGTGCCTTACGACTCCTTGGGTAGAGACATATCTCCATCCAACCACCCATTTAAAGCAGTATATCAATCACTTTTAAGACCATAAAACCATATGACATCGGAGGGGAATTAGGCCATTCAGCCTATCGGGACTACTCCAGCATTCAATCATAGCTGACTTATTTTCCTCTCATCCCCTTTTCCTGCCTTCTCCCTGTAACCTTTGATGCCCTTACTAATGACGCTCTACTTTAAATATACCCAATGACTTGTTTTCTAAGCTGTCCATGGCAATGAATTCAACAGATTCACCATCCCTGGCTAAAGAAATTCCTCCTTATCTCAGTGCTAGAGCAATCATGTCAAATGCAATGTAGCTTGAAATAAAAACCTGAAAGGAAAACATAACAAATCTCTTAGTTTACTCGTCTCCCTAGATTCTGACTGACCTCCAGCATTTTCTGTGATTGCTATAAATCTCCCAGTAACAGTTCTTGATTGTTTTTCATTGAAATATCTTCAACTCTTGTTGCAGTGAAGGTCTCTGTGGAGCTTATCAATGAGCTTTGAGCTTCTCCTTTTGTGAAGTACTTTGGGAAGTCTTGTGCTGTTGAGGAAACTACAGTACTGTGCAAAAGTTTTCGGCAAATATATATAGCTAAGGTGACTAAGACTTTTGCACAGCACTGTATTTGTCAATGTGGAGCAGAGTGTGAGTTTGTAAATCTGGCGGGAGCAAAGCTGTTGGGAGTGGTGAGGGTGGAGGGGTGTGGCTACAGACACGCCTAGCCCTGAGGCACCAAGTAATTGGTTTATTTAAGGCATCCGTTAGTCTTGTGAGACCATGGATCTGCCCCTGGAAAGTCTTCACTTTCCAGGGCACAGGCCTGGGCAAGGTTGTATGGAAGACCGGCAGTTGCCCATGCTGCAAGTCTCCCCTCTCCACGACACCAATGTTGTCCAAGGGAAGGGCAAGGGCCGATACAGCTTGGCACCAGTGTTGTCGCAGAGCACTGTGTGGTTAAGTGCCTTGCTCAAGGACACAACTTGCTGCCTCAGCTGGGGCTTAAACTCACAACCTTCAGGTCGCTAGTCGAATGCCTTAACCACTTGGCCATGTGCCCAACCAATTGGTTTATTGATCATTACAGAACATCTCTCTGTGCATTTTGCTCCCTTCCCTCTCCCTACTCCTTTTCTCAACCATAATTCCTCTCTCCCTGCCCGTTTCCCACTCTCAGTCCACAATAGAGACCCATGTCTGTATCAGATTTATCATCACTCACATATGTCACGAACTTTTTTTTTTCTGTGGCAACAATTTTCCATAAGTACAAACATCCTCCATTGAGGAGATCTTCTAAAGGCAATTCCTCAAGGTAGCGGCATCCATCAGTAAGAACTCTTGCCAACCATGACATGCCCTCTTCTTACTACTACCATCAGAAAGGAGGACAGGAGTCTGAAGACACACACTCAACATCTTAGGAACAGCTTCTTCCCCTGGGCCATCAAATTGCTGAATGTTCCTCGATGATGGATGCTGCTTTTCTGTGACAGCACTCCTTGTGGGTGTGTTCAGTGTTAAGGAGGGCTTTATCTGTGAAGGACTGGGCTGTAACCACTCCTTTTTATAGGCTTGTCCATTCAAAGGCATTGGTATTTAAAGTTGATTGATGAATTAAGTTGAGGGTGGGCAGTAGAAAGATTTCCCCATTTTTCAGAACTGTGCTGTAGAGTCTTCAGCATAAATATGAGATAACTGCATTTCAAAGCAAAAACCTTGAGAAACTCCAGTGCTTCTTGAATGTTACATTAAATAATCAGTTTAAGTTGCTCACTGGAATTTCTGGAGTATGACTGAAAATGTGACTGCCAAGTTGATTGAGATCCTAATAAGCTAAAGCTGTTAAATCTAATAATTCACTGAGATGTTACTCACAGCTTACTTACAAGTTATTTTGTACTACTATTTCAAGCGCACACGCGGACTTTTGAGATGGATTGAGTATGTTTCGACACATCCAAACTATCTCACTATGCTAGCACAAGAAAGCAGCATCCATCCTCAAGGACACCAGACATCTAGGCCATATTCTCTTCTTGCTATTACCATCGGGTAGGAGGTACAGGAGCCTTAGGTCCCACAGCAACAGGTTCAAGAACTATTATTACCCTTCAACCATCAGTCTTGTGAACCGATATTGTTAACTTCACTGACTTCAACTCTGAACTGATTCTACAGCCAAGACTCACTTTCAAAGACTCTATAACTCATGGTCTCAGTATTATTTATTTAGGTATTTGTTTGTTTATTTATTATTTGAACATTAGTTGTTTGTCAGTCTTTGTTTATATATAGTTCTTCATAAATTCTATTGTATTTTATTATTTTCCTTCAAACGCCTGTAAGAAAACGATTCTCAATGTGACATATATGTACTTTGATAACAAATTTTCTTTGACCTTGACTTCAGGATCCTTAAAAACTTTGTTGAATTTGGGCTGAAAATCTTCAGATTTGGATTCAATGCCTAGAAGACACAGGAAAAATATGCTGCTTGATTGTCCTATTGCAATTGACCAATAGCTGTTGGAGGACATGATGTTCCTGGCTGCATCTCCACCTGACAAAGATAAAGCAGAGCGATTAATAATCTTATTCCTCCCTTCCTCGTCCAAAGCAGTTGATCTAGTCCAGATGCTGCTTCCATTTATACTTAAGTCCAGATGCTGTAAGCCGAATACATCTTACATTAGAGCTCATGCAGTTGGCCAAATACCAGATTATGTACAGGTTCTGACAACGGATCCGTACTGATAATGAAAGACTGCTCTATTGAATTTGCAGATACAGTGTACGTTGCAGAGGTTTAGAGGGCAGTGCAACAAAAAGAAATCTTCCCTCTGTCCTATTTCATGAGCCGTCTGCAAAATGTTGGTGTGTATCACCGGCGCCATCTTGAAATCATTTGGTACACAGCCGCAACCTGAGAGTCACCCCTGATTTAACTCCTCCTTTCCGGTGTGCAGGTTCCCACCCCGGAGATCCGTGCTCACAGTTTATACTTCGACCTTTCAGCCTACGGAGTGGAGTTTGCCTCTTCCAGCAAGGAAGGACAGGGCTCGCAGCCTTCTGCTTTGAAATCGGGCTCCCACCTGAAGATATATGGCACTTTTCGGAACCGTTACATGGCGCTCGCCTGCCCGATGTCTGACTCCAAGGTTGTCAAATTCCTGCGTCACACTCCCAACTCATCGGTGAGTAGAAAGCCAATGACTTGGTTGTAATCTTGCATTGCTTTCCGTGTAACAACCTGGTTAGTTCCAGCGGTGGTTTTGGCTTATTATTTCCCTTTCTGAGCCAGCCCCTCAAATATCTCTGCAAATCTATATATAGAGTCATGGAGCACCACTGCACAGAAACAGATGGTTCAACCTCCAACCTGATGGCATTAATATCAATTTCTCCATCTTGTAAACAAATTTTCACTTCCTTTCTTCCTCTGTTCCCTTTTGCCTCTTCTTACCTGCCTATTGCTTCTCCCTGTATACTCTCCTCCCTCCCCTTTTCCTATGGTCCAATATCCTCCCTTATCAGATTCCAACTTCCCCAGCCCTTGGCCTTTTCCACCCACCTGGCTTCAACTATCACCTTCCAGCTATTCCCCCCCCCCACCCCACCTTTTCAATCTGGCATCTTCCCCCTTCCTTCTCAATTCTGAAGAAGGATCTCAGTCCAAAACATCAACTGTTTACTGTTTTCCCCAGATGCTACCTGACCTGCTGAGTCCTCCAGCATTTTGTATGTGTTGCTTTGGATCCCCAGCATCTGCAGACTTTCTTGTGTTTATAACAGGCTATTCATCCTACTTAGTCTGTGCCTGTTTAGTTTTCTGCCTCGAACCATTTACTGACACCTAGACATCCCCCCATTCCCCTTTCATCCATGTGTCTATCCAAACTTCTCTTAAATTTTACAATTCAACATGCATCCACCACTTCTGCTGGCAGCTCATTCTGCTTTCATGTCACCCTCTGAGTGAAGAAGTGCCCCCTCAGATTTCACTTAAATATTTCCCTTTTTACCCCAACCTAGTTCTGGCCTCATCTAACCTGAGGGAGAAAAGCCTGCTTGCATTTACTCCATATGCACAGCCTTTATAAGATGTCCTCAGTGTTGGGGAGGCTTGTGTCCATGATGGAACAGACTGAGTCTACAACCCCGAAAGTTCTTCTTTGAGAGAACTTTTTGATCTGTGCGTTTGGAGCTGGCCATCAATATAAGCTCATTCATTCAGTATATACATGGAAATCGCTGGAGTGGTCGACAAAATAGTTCCTTACTGGTTATTTGAATTACTGATTAAGTGATATTAAAAGCATTAAAACCTCCCATGTCTGAAGTTTACAAACTGCTTTGGAACATGGCTCTCTTTAATAGCTTTTTAGATGGATATTTTTCTCAAAACTTTTGCTTCGTGTTGTGGCTGGTCTGTCTAGGGTGGGGGGGTGTGGGAGAAAGGGGTGATGGGGGCAGTGGACTGGAATAAGATAGCTAGAATGGAATTCTGTGTCAAGAAATTGCTGCAAATACCCGACTGTTGGGTCAAGTCAGTTTAAGGAAAGGAATTCATGTTGCAGGTGGATTATCTTGAATCAGGACTGGATAGCTAGAACACAAGCAGTACTGAATTCAATATTGAGTATGAAGGGATCAGTTGGAAGATCTGCAGTTCCATGAGATCTGATCTGCTCCAACAAAACCTGATGTAAGATGTTTGGCGTGGCATTGAAAATGAAAGTCGAAGCTCTGTCATTGGAAGAGCGGCCACACAATCATCATTTGGTTTGTTCAGTGAAAAGAAGGCAACATTGTCAGTATCATAAGGCAGCATGCCAGAGTGCTGATTGGTGTAACATGTTACTGTGCTGGCTGTAAGACTGGGGTTCAATTCCCTCTGCTTCCTGCGAGGGGTTTGTGAGTCCTGCTCATGACTGTGTGGGTTTCCTCCAGGTGCTCTGGTTTCCTCCCACATTCCAAAGAAGTTTGGATTAAAGTTAGTAAGTAATGGGCATGTTATGTTGGCACTGGAAGCAGGGCAGCTGTTATGTTTTGTAACTCCAGAACATTAAATTAATTCAAATGAAGATATGGGAGTCTGAAATACGTATGTAACTTTGGGTTTACTTCAAGCGAGGTGTGCACATATCACGTAAGAGCATGATGACGTATGCAATGTTTGATGTTTTATCTTTGAACGGGTCTGTTCCATGGTTCTTTGTTTTGTGACTGTCTGTGGAGAAGACAAATTTCAGGGTTGTATACTGCATACATACTTTGATAATAAATGTAATTTGAATTTGTATATTTTTACATATAACCCATAATTAATTATTTAAATAAACAAGTATGCTTAAACAATATATACAAAAGTACTTAAATATTATTGAAATATTAAATATACAACAGCAACACTTAATAGGCTACACCCTGTATACCTCTGTCCTTGTTGGTTGTTGACAATTAAAAAATATTTCACTGTTTCAATGTACATGTAACCAATAAAGCTAATCTTAAAAATCCTGTAGCATTATAAAAAATGCAAAAGGAAAACTACATTGGAAAATATGTAAGGAACTGCTTCACTTGGAGTGATTAGACTATGGAGGTGGGAAGGGAAGCAAGGTAAGGACAGATCTCATTTGTACCTTCTGAGAAACATTGGATTGGGAATGCTTTTGGGTGGAGATGGAAGAGAATCAGGGGATGATGCCATGGGAATTCTGAAAGGGAAGTGTCTGTTGGTAAAAGTTGTGAAGAATGTGATTGCTGAGGTGAAAGTTGAGGAATTTTTTTTTGGAATGGAAGCTGAGGGGACAACAAGAATAAGGGAGAAATGGCAAAAGTGAGGTTGGGACCCCTTCCAGTGACAAGGAATGCTGCTACAAGAAAGCAGTATTCTTCATCAAGGCCACCACCATCCAGGCCATGCCCTCTTCTCACTATTGCTAATGGGAAGGAGTTACAGGAGACTTAGGTCCCACACTGTCAGGCTCAAAAGCAGTCACTATCCTACATCCATCAGGCTCCTGAGCCATTGTGGATAACTACAGTCACCCCAACACTGAGCTGATTCCACAGCCCATCGACTCACTGTCAAGCACTCTACAAATCATTTATTTATCATACAGTACAAAAGACTTAGGCACATATATACAGCCCAGGCGCCTAAGACTTTTGCACAGTACTGCAGTAATTTTATGTATTGCACTGTACTGCTGCCACAAAAAAAAATCATGACAAATGTGAGTATTGATAAACCTGGTTCTGATTAGGTTCTCTATTGTGGATTGGGAGTGTGAAGGAGGCAGGAAGAGGGGAATCATAGTTGAGAAAAGGGGAAAGGAAGAGAGGAGGGAAGTGGGAAACACCAGAGGGACATTCTGTAGTGATCAATAAACAAATTGTTTGGAATCAAATGACCTTGTCTGGTGTCTCAGGGCTGGATGTGCCTGCACCCTCGCCAACCTTCCTGCCCTGGCACTCCTTCTCTGCCGCCTGACCCACAACCCTCCCACGTTCTTCACCCTCACCATTCCCAACATTCTTTGCTCCCACCAGATTTACAAACTCACTCTTTGCTCCAAGGTGACAAATACAGTACTGTGCAAATGTCTTAGACACCCTAGTTATATACACACACACACACACACACACACACACACACACACATACACATACACACACACACACAAAAGGAGCAGAAGTAGGCCATTTGGCCCATCGAGTCTGCTCCACCACTCCATCATGAGCTAAACTATTCTCCCACCTAGTTCCAATTTCTGGCTTTTTCCCCATATCCCTTGATACCCTGACTAAATAGATACCTATCAATCTCCTCCTTAAACACCCTCAATCATCAGGTCTCCACAGCTGTATGTGGCAATGAATTCCATAAATCCACGACCCTTTGGCTAAAAAAAAATTCTCCTCATCTCTGTTTTAAATGGGTAACCTCTAGTTCTAAGACTGTGGCCTCTTGTCCTGGACTCACCCACCAAGGGAAACAGCCTTTCCACATCTACTCTGTCCGACCCTTTCAACATTTGAAGTGTTTCTCTGAGAACCCCTCTCATTCTTCTACACTCTGATGAATACAGTACAAGAGCCGACAAACACTCCTCATATGTTAACCCCTGCATTCCAGGAATCATCCTCGTAAATCTCCTCTGAACTCTCTCCAACATCAGAACATCCCTTCTAAGATAAGGGGCCCAAAACTGCACACAGTGCTCCAAATGAGGTCTCACCAGTGCCCCATAGAGCCTCATGAACACCTCCTTACTCTTATACACTATTTCTCTTGAAATGAATGCCAACATAGCATTCGCTTTCCTTACTGTCAATCCAACCTGGTGGTTAACCTTTAGGGTATCCTGCACGAGGAACCCGAAGTCCCTTTGCACTTCCGATTTTTGAATTTTCTCCCCATCTAAATAATAATCTGCCCGATTATTTCTTCTTCCAAAACGTACAACCGTACATTTCTCAACATTGTATCTCATCTGCCATTTCTTTGCCCACTCTCCTAATGTGCTCAAGATTTTTGCAGAGTACTGTATCTATTTTTTTGTATTTGCACGGGTTCTCTTTTTTTTTGCACGTTGGTTGTTTGTGTGTAGCTTTTCATTGATTCTGTTGTATTTATTTGTTCTATTGTGAATGTCTGCAAGAAAATGAATCTCAGGGTTATATATGGTGATGTGTATGTACTTCAGTAACAAACTGACTTCAAAATTTAAGCTGTGGTAGATAGATAATTGTGGTTAAGGAAAAGACACCTTTGGAAACAGTGGTGTGAAAAATCTCATCATCGTAGCTGCCATGGTAGAGCCAGAGCAACTGAGAGAATGAAGGCGTGAAGTACTTGCAGGGAGCGGGCTGGGTGAAACCATAGTCCAGATAGCTATGGCAGTCAGCCATCTTATGATGCATGCTGGTTGCTGATCATCTGGTGAGATGGAGCTGTCAAGAACGGGGAGAGTCAGATATGGAATGAAAGAGCAGGGCAGAAATTGGGAACGGCAGTATTACTTGAATTCTACAGCAGCACGGGAAGCAGTATTAATAAAATGGAGAATGTGTGGGAAGAAGTGAGGGAGAGAGTTGAACTGGACGAAAATGAGGATTATTACCAAATATCTCGGAGTAAAGCATAACTTGTACCTTTGAAATTTTCCACCTAACCCTCCATGGGTTACCTGGTCTCCTGAATGGTGATAGATTGGGGAAAGGAGAAGTATACTTGTATCCTTGTACATTAATCACTGAAAGCTAACACTGAGCTGCAGTGAGCACTTAGGAAGATCAGAGGTATATTAGGCTTCATTGCAAGAGGCTTAGAGCTCAGGAGAGAGGATTTCTTGCTGCAGCATAAGGTTTCAGCGAGTGCCTGTGTAGGGTTTGGTGTGCTGTTAGTCTCCATATCTGAGGAATGATGCTCTTACCATTGAATGAATGCAAAGAAATCTGCATATCTGCTTCCTGGGATGGGAGGACTGATGGACTGGGTCAATTAGGCCTATTTTCACTGAAATTTTAGGAATAAGGGTGGATCTCATTGAAATTTATAGTGGAATAGGTAGATTGGATAGATCAATTCAGGTTCATTTATTTCAAAGTTCTAAGATCAGAGTAAAATTTATTATCAGAGTACATACATGTCAGCACATACAACCCTGAGATTCTCCTTCTGCATTTATCATTTTTCACATGTACACAGCAACATATGGGAAATGTGTCATTTCCGTGAGCAACCAACATACCCAAGGATGTGCTGGGGGCAGCCCTCATGTGCTGCCACACAATCCATCACCCACAATACTCAACAGAACAACACAAACAGAAGACAAGGGGCACAGTGGTGTAGCAGTTAGTACAACACTATTACAACTCTGGGCATCAGAATTCGGAGTTCAATTCCACCGCCATCGGTAAGAAGTTTATATGTTATCTAAATGACTGAGTGGATTTCCTCCCCGTGCTCGGTTTCCTCCCACAGTCCAAAGGCATACGGGATAGTGGGTCATTGTAAATTGTCCTTTTTTGTGTAAAGCTGGTGGATTGATGGGCAATGTCGCTCGTTGGGCCGGATGGGTCAATTCTACGCTGCCTCTCCAAATAAAATAAAATAAAGAAAGATAGATGTTCCCAGTCACTGAAGAATTCCCAATCTATGCCCATTGCTTTAGAATATAGGGTTTGCTGTTTCAAACATATCCGTAGGAATTTCTTCAGTCAGAGACTGGTAAAATGATGGAACTTTAAAACTGGGTGAACGTAATGGATTTCAAGTGATTATTAATGAAGAGCTGGGGGAGCTCAATGGATCTGACAGCATCTATGGAGGGAAATGACCTGTTAATATATTGGGTCGGTACCTTTCATTTCTAAGATTTGCGAAATATGTTGACTAACATGAAGCTTCTGAAACCAATATGTCAGCTGTTTAACTCTACAGATTCTGCCTAACCTGATGAGTTTCTTCAGCAGCTCATAAACATGAGAGATTATTCAGATACGAGGAAATCTGCAGATCTCCCCCTCCCCCTCTCACTTTCAAATCTCTTACTAGCTCTTCTTTCAGTTAGTCCTGACGAAGGGTCTCGGCACGAAACATCAACTGTACCTCTTCCTAGAAATGCTGCCTGGCCTGCTGTGTTCACCAGATCATTCAGATGGTGGAAATCTTGAGTGATGCACACAAAATGCTGGAGGAACTCAGCAAGTCAGGCTGCATCTATGGGAGGGGATAAACAGTTATGTTTTGGGTCAAGACTGTTTATCAAAACTGAATGGAAGGGGCCAGAGCTGGAGGTGGGGGGTGAGGGGAAACAATACAAGTTAGTAGGTGAGACCAGGTGAAGGGGAAGCTGGGGGAGGGAAAGATGAAGTGAGAAGCCGAAAGATGAAGGGGGAAAGAGGTAAAGGGCTGAAGAGAAGGACTGTAATAGGGGAGGATAGTAAACCAGTCTAGTAGGGGAAGAATGAGAAGGAGGAAAAGGGGTGAGAAGGCAAAAAGAATGGGGAGTGGAAAAAGAGAAGGGGGAGGGGTAGTAGTTACCAGAAGTTAGAAACATCAATGTTTATGCTATCATGTTGGAGGCTACTCAGAGAGAATATGATTCTTTTTTATTGTTTGTTGAGATACAGTGCAGAGTAGACCCTTCTGGCACTTCGAGCTGTGCTGCCCAGCAACCCTTGACTTAACCATAGCCTAATCATGGAACAACTTATAATGACCAATTAACCGAGCAACTGATATGTCTTTGGATTGTGGGAGGAAACCAGAGCACCTGGAGGGAACCCATATGGTCATACAAACTCCTTACAAGCAGTATCAGGAATTGAACCCATGTCACTGGTACTGAAAAGTGTTGTGCTCACTATTATGCTACCATTGTGTTCCACACCCTGAGTTTTGCCTCATTGTGGCACTAGAAGAAGCCATGGGCAAACATGTCGGAATGGGAATGGAAAGTCACTTTGAAATAGGTGGCCACTGGGAGATCCTACGCTTTGCTGCACTCCTGTTTTTCTGCTTCTACCTATCTGGATCGAGCTCTCTCCAAAGAGGTCTCCTGCAGCAGACTTGCAAAAGTAACAGCTGTCATTATCCTAGGGGCAATGTCTTCAATGTATAATTGGTGAAGGTTGTTGTTTTTTTTGTACTCTTCCTTAAATGTAGGACATCTCCAATCCCAGGAAATCCATGACACTGCCCTTATGTCTTCTGGGTAACATTTAGTTTTTGCAAGGAATCTGCTGAATGAAAAGGAACTTGCAGGAGGTAACAGAAAGCGCAGATCAATAAGCATTAGAACTGTGCCTTAGCCACCCTGCACATTCTGCCTAATTAAAACTTCACCTCACTCTGTTTAGCTATTGTGACACAAGGGACAATTAATTACAGATTCTTTTTCTTCATATTTTCTGACGTACAGAGAGAAGCTGTCGCATAGCTTGCCTCCTCTCATCCATCCATGTTGATATAATTATTGTTTGTGTAGAAACCCTGATGATGTCACGCCTGCAGACTGTTCAGTGATTGGGTCATTAATATATCAGCTGTGGACATTTACGCATTTGGTTACCTAGTAACCACAAAGCAACCAGTCTCTAAGATAACAGAGTTTGAAAAGGATACGGCTATTAAGAAATTGCAAGCAAATTATTGGTGAATGTAGAGAGGAAAAAAATTGTCAGGTTGTTTAATTGATCAATTGATTTCAAAGCTCAATATGAGTTGATGTTAAGGCTCTTGAAATGTTCCTGTGGCGTTTTTGGTGGCTAAGCAATGTGATATGGTGCTGTCAGCATTAGCTTTACCTCAGAAGATGTCTCTCTCAATTTTGATTGATGCTTGGAGCTGTACAGCAGGAAAACTGTCTCTTCAGCCCACTAAGTCCATAGTAACCACCAGCCACTAATCCTGCACTCATCGTAATGCCGTCCCACATTCTAACCAACTCCCCCAGACCCTATCAGTCCTAATATTTTAGGGGTGATTAACTTGCCATAAGTCAAAGAGGGGTATTATATAGTGCCCTATATAGTAAATATAGAGCTCTAAGGAATATTGATAAACAAAGAGATGGGAGGTCCAAGCCCATAGTTTCCTGAAAATGGCAACCTACATTCAGTGCACACTTTATTGGGTACACCTGTAAATATTATGAAATGTAAATAACTAATCAGCCAATCAAATGGCAGCAACTCAATGCAGATATGGTCAAGAGGTTCAATTGGTGTTCAGACCAAACATCAGAATAGGGAAGAAATGTAATCGATGTAACTTTGACCAGAGAATGATTGTTGGTGCCAGACTGGGTGTTTTGAGTATCTCAGGAACCCTGATCTCCTGGGATTTTTACACAATCTCTAGAATTTACAGTGTATGAAAAACAAACAAAAAATCCAGTGGGCCACAGTTCTATGGGCAAAAACACCTTGTTAATGAGAGAGATCGGAGGAGAATGGCCAGACTGGTTCAATCTGACAGGAAGGTGACAGTAACTCAAATGAACACGTGTTACAACAGTGCTGTGAGAAGAGCATCTCTGAATGCACAACACATTGAACACTAAAGTGGTTGGGCTACAGCAGCAGAAGACCACTGATATACTGTGCATGCAGGAGATACCTAATAAACTGGACACAGAGTGTACTTTCAGGGAAGAAAGGATATGGCGTGCTTTCCTTCATGGGCCAGGACACAGTAGAAGATCTGAAATGTTCTGTTGCAATTTTACAGAATACTCAAAAGGCTGCAGATGGAGTAATGTGTACAGTTCTACTTGACACACTAAAGGAAGAATTTCATTGCATTAGAAAGAGTCAGAATCAGATTCATTATCGCTGACATATGACATGAAATTTGTTGATTTGATTTGTGCGGCAGAAGTGCAATGCAAAGGTGTAAAGTTTCACCTGGATATTGACTGGATTGGAGGACTACGGCTGTGGGGAGAGATCTGATAGGCTGGGTTTCTATTTCCTGGAACAAAAGAAGGTGAGGTGTATAAAATTATGAGAGGTATTGAGGGTCAAAATCTTTTTCCCATGGTAGGGATATCAAAATACATAGTTTTAAGGTGAACGTAATGATTTTTAAAAGGAGATTTGAAGGCTGAGCATTAACCACAGAGTGGGTGATATCTGGAACTTGCGGTTAGAGGAGGGGTTGCAACCAATTACTGTTAAGAGGCATTCAGACAGGCTCCAAACTAGGCAAGTTATAGAAGGATAAATTTCAAAGTTGAAACTTACTTTTAAAGTATGTTTACCACGTGCAGCCTTGAGATTCATCTTACTGCAGGCAGCCACAAAACAAAGAAACACAATAGAATCCATGAAAAACCGTCCACAACAAAGACTACTAAACATCCAATTTGCGAAAGAGGGCAAATGATGCAAATAGTAAAAACAAGGCAAACGAATAATACAGAGAACGTAAGCTGGAGGGACCCTGAAGGTGAGTCACGGCTGCAGAGTCAGGTCAGTACTGAGGGGAGTGAAGCCAATCCAGGAGCCTGATGGCCGCAGGGCAACAACAGCTCCCAAACCTGGTTGTACAGAACTCATCGACTCTTGCACACCTCCTCCCACCTTGATGGTAGTAGTGAGAACAGAGGGAGATGGATCAAATACAGGCAATCTGCACTGATACCGGTTCTCTTTCCACTCTCGGGCTTTGGAATAATGGAGCTGAACATGGGGTCATTTTCCACCCTCATGCCTCAATGTGACATCCATCCCTTGCAATAACCATCCTGGTGACGAATATACCTACAATCAAGTCACCGAATCCTACCCTAATACGAACCTAATGTAGAAAAATAGTATTCATGTAAATAAGCAACAGGGGGTTTGTTGTCTTTGGTGAAGAACCGGGGTATTGGAAGGAATAATTATTATAATATTGTTCATAACTTAATTTATAGAGCACCAGACAAACACTAAAGAAACGGCAAGGTTGCAGCCCGATGCGCCAAATGAGGCACGGGAGGATCCAAAGTCCTTTAGTTCCTACTGCACCCCATTTGGAGCATCAGGCTGCAACTTTGCCATTTCTTCAGCGTTTGTCTGGTTTATGAGGCCAGGTTGCTAGCCGGATGCTCAACTTTGCACAGGTGGAAGTCATGCAAGGAATCGGCTAGATTCGAACCCGGGACCCCTCACCCTGAAGTCCGGTGCGGATGCCACTGCAGCACCAGCACAGACTACAAAGTGCTTTACAATGGGATAAAGGTATAAATATGAAAATAAAACAAAAAATATAAATAAACATGAGCATAAAAGACAAAAAGCTGTTAATTACAAGCAAGGTTAAATGAATAGGTTCTGAGCTGATGTTTATAAGTGTCAACTGAATTTGCATCCCTCATAAATTTAGGTATTGAATTCCACAGTTTAGGAGTGAAGTTCCCATATCTCAGAAACTGCTGATCTCCTGGGCTTTTCATGCACAACCGTCTCTAGCATTTACAGAGAACCGTGCAAAAAACAAACAAAAAAATATACTCAATGGTACTTCTGTGGGCAAAAACAGCTTGTTTATCGCAAGGTCAGAGGAGAGTGGCCAGACTGGTTCAGGGTGACACGAAGGCAACGGTAAATCACATAATCATATCTTACAACAGTAGTGTGCAGAAGAGCATCCCCGAACACACAACGCATCAAACCTTGAAGTGGATGGGCTGCAGCAGCAGGAGACCATGAACATGCACGCAATGGGCACTTTATTAGCTACAGGACATGGGGCACCAGGATGGTGTAGAGGCTTCAACAGCACTGTTACAGTTCGAAGTTCAATTCCAGCCGTCCTCTGTCAGGAGTTTGTGTGTTTCCCCCATGACAACATGGGTTTCTTCCAGGTGCTCCACTGTCCAAAGACGTACCAGACAGTAGGTTTATTTGTCATTATAAATTGCCCTGTGATTAGTTAAATAGGTGAGTTGTTGAGCAATGTAGCTCTTTGGGCTGAACGTGCTTGTTCTTCACTGTCTTTAAATAATCAGATACATAAGGAGGTACAGGTACTTAATAAAATGGCCACTGAGTGTAAATGACTTGGTTATTATATGGGATAAATAGACTACCACTACTACTACTACTACGTCGACTCAGGCCTAGGGGGCCGGCGTCGGGCACGATAACGGACCCTCCACTTCTCCCTCTCCCTCATCAGTGTGTTCAGTTCATCGACATTAGCCGTGCCGTTGTCTTCTAGGAGCGTGTTGACCATAGTCTTGGGAGGGCACCCAGAGTTCATCCTCCCATGCTTGTGCTCCCATATGATGACTAGGCTGGCAGGTAGCTCGGGGTGGCGTAGACAGTACCTCGCTAGTTGCAGTCTTCTCACCTTGATTTTAGTGGTGAGCATCGGTAGGTTGTCATAGAGCTCGACATTCGTCATGTGCTGTTGCCAACTTCATCTAAACGCTAAAAAGACAGAGTACATGGCGTTTAACTGCGGCGAAGGTTCTCTCAAGACCATAAAGGATGATACCAGTAAGAAACTCTTTGACTTCAAGTACCTCGGGTCAAGAATGATGAGTTCAGAAAGGACATAAAGATATGGAAGGCGCTGGCGTGGAGGGCTATGAGTGACATGAAGGAAATCTGGAAGTCGAACCTGACCAGAGGGCTTTATAAGAGGATTTTCATAGCAGTCATAGAGTCCATTCTCACGTACGGATGTGAGACGTGGACTCTCACCAAGACTATGTGAAAGTCTCTAGATGGTTGCTATACACAAATGCTCCGGATGTCTCTTGACGTGAGTTAGCAACAGCACAGATAAATAGAACAGAAACTTTATCCTTTGCAAATATTTTTGGATACATTTTATTGAAAACAGCATGCTTCAGTTAACTCAATAAAATCCCCATAAGGTTATATAACTAAGGCTTAGCCTCATTCTTCAAGGTACAATGGTAACATTCAGTTTTGCTAATGAGGCTTGTTGACTTCTGATTACTTTTCTATCAGCCCATGGTCTGCCATGTGAAACAGACTGCATAAATTGACCCTTAATTGACAATTCCTTCCCCCCGCCCCAAAAAAAGATACAGTTTTCTTGATTATCTCTGTCAGCAGTCTGCCTTACATGGCAGTCTGCAGGGCAACAGAAAAGTAAGCAAAAGTCAATCGACATTAGTGAAGCTTAATTTTGCCATTGTGGAATGATAAATGAGATCAAACCGCAGTTGCCATAATTAGAGCTGGGTTGTAATCCATCTGGACCACTCCTCACCAATGCTCCCTCTAATTTGTCATGAACAGTATATGCAAAAATCTTGCGCTGTGCAATCTTTTGCCCAACAGCATGTGTACACTCAATGTTTAAGTAGAAGTAAACCTGAATCTATTCTAAGGATAATAAACTATCAAGCCCAGTGTGTTGTTCATTCTTTAAAAGAAATAAAATAATATGCATTAATGAGTTTTATTTCTCATATACTATATGATAGTATGTAATAATATTGATCTTATAACACCATTAAGTAACACTGTCTGCATCAGAAACTAACTGGAAGAGGTAATGTGATTGTGTATGAACCAAATTATCCAGAACCGAGTGACAATCTTTTGTGCACGGTTTAAATTCCTTTGTGCAGTAGTAGCAACAGATGTGTATGCACATACACCTTAGAGAAAGCATCGCTTCTTACACTCAGCCACGTTAACTCCACAGCCCCTTTAGCTCTTTACTGAATTCACAATCAGATCAGGTTGATTACCACCAATAACTTGTGTGACATGAAAGTTGTTTTGTGGCAGCAGTAGATATTAAGTTATGATAAATTACCTAAGAAATAGTGCAAGCAAAAAATAGTAGCATTTGTGGGTTTGTGGACTTTTCAGACTCCTGAATCATTGAGTGTGGGTGTTCACCCTCCTTTATCCCCTCCCTGATAGTGGTAATGAAAAGAGGGCATGTCCTGGTTGGCGAGGGTCCTTGATGATGGTTGCTGCCTCCTAAAGATGTCCTCAATGGCAGAAAGGCTCATGCACATGATGATTCTACAACCCTCTACGGCCTCTTGCGATGCTGTGCCTTGGAGACTCCATACCATACCGTGATGCAACCAATCAGAATGCTGTTCATCACACATCTATAGAAATTTGCAGGTACCTTTGTTGACACACCCAATCTCCTTAAACACCTAATGAATTAAAGTTGTCTGTGTGTCTTCTCCATGCTTGCATCAATATATTTTGTCCTGGACAGATCCTTAGAGATGTTGACATCCAGGAATTTAAAGACCATAAGATATAGGAGCAGAATTAGGCCCTTTTGCCCATCGAGTCTGCTCCACCAATCAATCATGGCTGATCCTTTTTCTTAATCTCCTCCTCAACCCCTGTTCCAGGCCTTCTTCCTGTAACCTTTGATGCCATGTCCAATCAAGAACCGGTCAATCTCTGCCTTAATACACCCAGCAACCTGGCCTCCACAGATGCAAGTGGCAACAAATTCCACAAATTCACTACCCTTTGGCTAAAGAAATTTCTCTGCATCTCTGTTTTGAAAGTGCATCCCTCTATCCTGAGGCTGTGCCCTCTTGTCCTAAACTCTCCCACCATGGGAAACATCCTTTCCACATCTACTCTGTCTAGGCCTTTCAACATTTGAAAGGTTTCAGTGAGATCCCCCCTTATCCTTCTGAATTCCAGTGAGTACAGACCCAGAGCCATCAAACATTCTTCATATGATAACACTTTAATTCCTGGAATCATCCTTGTGAACCTCCTCTGGACCCTCTCCGATGCCAACACACCTTTTTTAAGATGAGGGGCCCAAAGCTGTTCACAATACTCAAGGTGAGGCCTCACCAGTGCCTTATCAAGCCTCAGCAGCACATCCTTGCTCTTGTATTCTGGATTTCTTGAAATGAATACTAACATGGCATTTGCCTTCCTCACCACTGACTCAACCTGCAAGTTAACCTTCAGGGTGTTCTGCACAAGGACTCCCAAGTCCCTTTGCATCTTAGACTTTTGGATTTTCTCTGCGTTTAGAAAATAACCTGCACATTTATTTCTACTACCAAAGTGCATGACGATGCATTTTCCATCATTGTATTTCAGTTTTAAAGCTGCTCCCCATTTCTACTGCTAAACCCCCAAATGAGAGCTGGTGCCTGTTCTCCTAACTTCCCCTTCCTGAAGTCCACAATCAATTCTTTGGTCTTACTGACACTGAGTGCAAGGTTGTTGTTGTGACACCACTCAACCAGCTGCCCTATCTCTCCTGGATGCCGTCTGGGATTCTGCCAACAACAATGGCGTCATCAGCAAATTTGTGGATGCCATTTGAGTTGTGCTTAGCTTACACAGTCATGAGTCCAGAGAGAGTAGAACAGTAGGCTAGTACACATCCTTGAGTTGTGCCTGTGTTAATTGCCATTGTGGTGGAGATGTTATTATCAATTCACACTCACTGTGCTGTCCCGATGAGAAAGTTGAGGATCCAGTTGCAGAGGGAAGTACAGATGTCCTGGTTTTCTCTAGGTTGTGGCAATTCCAGGGAGCAGAGTTCAGTGTATGACATCTAAATATAACAATAAACAACCTACTTGTGGGACTAAGTGTACTGTGCAGTATCTGTGGTGGGAAAGGAATTTTGTTGACATTTCATGTGGGTACCCTACATCAGGACTTGATTATTTACAGATGCTGTTTGACCCATTGAGTTTCTCCAGCAAACTGTCTGTTGTTCCAGATTTCAGTATTGGTGGTCTCTTATCTCTGCACTTGATAATGAAATATCTGGTGACTTATCCTTTGGCCTTATGTTTGCTATTGGATCTTTGACAAAAAGCTCATTGTTAACAATTTCCATCCCTAACCAAAGCTTTTAAAAAGTTGGAATTAAAATCTAGACTCAGCCATTTTTTTTTTGTTGTTGGCCAGAAAGAATTACCTTTCTCCGGGTATTACCTTTTCTATTCTTTGACTATTCAATAGAATCAGGGAAATCTAGTAGGTGTGTACACAGTTACTTAATTTATGAATTCATATGCTTGTTATTTAACCATAAGACCATAAGATGTAAGAGCAGAATTAGGTAATTTGTCCCATCAAGTCTGCTCCATCATCTTATAATGGCTGATCCAATTTTCCTTTCAGCCCCAATCTCCTGCCTTCTCCAGAAAAGGCTGCCTTTCTTCCCACTCTTTGTCTCCTGCCAATCAGCCGCTGCTTTATCCATGCTAGGATATTCCTTGTAATACCATGGGCTCGTAACTTGTTAAGCAGCTTCATGCACGGCACCTTGTCAAAGGCCTTCTGAAAATCCAAGTACACAACTTCAACAGATTCTCCTTTGTTTATCGTGCTTGTTATTTCTTCAAAGAATTCTAATTGATTTGTCAGGCAAGATTTTCCCTTGAGGAAACCACGGCCTGTTTTATCATGTGCCTCCAAGTATCCCAAAGCTACATCTTTAATTATCGACTCCAACATCTTCCCAACCACTCAGGTCAGACTAACTGGCCTATAGTTTCCTTTCTTCTGTCTCTCTCTCCCTTCTTGAAGAATGGAGTTGAGATAATTAAGGCACTTGTTAGTAAATACAGATTCTCTGGTTGACCAACTTGTTATTGTTGCTAAGGGGGTATCCCTTGTTAACACTGACATAACTGAAGGATAAACCATTTTGCCGTTAAGTTTAGTAACTATATTCAGATGAATGTGGCAATGCTTGATGGACCAGCTTAGAAAACTGAGGGGCTGGATACAAAATGTATCAAGATTTGATAGTGTTCTATCCAGGGGTGTGCAGAAACCCAAGACAATCTGCAAGGTGAGGAAGCTGGGAATGCATTGGCCCACACAGTGATGTCAGTGGGATTTTCTCTCCCCCTTGAAGAAACAGAATCTGGTTTATTATCATTGACGTGTTGTGAAATACGTTTTACATCAGCTGTACAGAGCAATACATAAAATATAAAGTAAGACTCAGGTTGGAGGAGCAATACCTCATGTTCTATTTGGGTAGCCTCCAAACTATCGGCATGGACATCAATTTCTCCAACTTCTGGTAATTTCTCCCCCTTCCCATCCTTCCCATTTACCATTCTCTTCTCTTCACCTCCTGCTCCTCCTCCTTCTCTTCCTCCTTCTCGTTCTTCCATGGTCCACTGCCCTCTCCCATTACAGTCCTTCTTCTTCAGTCCTTTGTTTCTTCCACCTATCACTTCCCAGCCTCTTACTTTATTCCCTCACCAAACCACCCATCTTCCCCCACAGCTGGTCTCACCTATCACCTGTCAACTTGTACTCCATCCCTTCCTTTCACCACCTTATTCTGGCTTCTGCGTCCTTCCTTAGCCTGAAAATGTCAGCTGTTTATTCCCCCCTATAGATACTGTGTCTTGGTTTTTTTGCACTACCTTACTTTTCCTTTTCTATTTTCTATTTATGATTTATAATTTATATTTTTACTAATTACTATTGATTTGTACTTTAGGGAGCGCGAGGCGCAGAATCAAATATCGCTGTGATGATTTTACGCTCTAGTATCAATTGTTTGGCGACAATAAAGTAAGTCAGTAAGTAAGATACTGACTGACCTGCTCAGTTCCTCCAGCAATCTAAGAGCACAGAAAGTAGAAAATCTACAGCACGTTACAGGCTCTTCGGCCCACATTGCTGTGCTGACCATGTAACCAACTCTAGAAGCTGCCTAAAATTTCCCTATCACATAGCCCTCTATTTTTCTGAGCTCCATGTACCTATCTAAGAGTCTCATAAAACATCCTATTGTATTCGCCTCTGCTACCTTCGCTGGCTGTGCATTTCACACACCCACCACTCTTGTGTATGGGGCTCTATATTACCCTTGTTTGATAATTTCTATGACATTCCATCCACATAGAATAGACAAATATGAATAAAAGATGTACCAGGACCCATGTTGTTTGAATGGTCATCTTATTGTTGCACTTGAGAGGATTCAAATTATTTTTCCAACAGATCCAACTTACTGAAGGAACATCCCAGCATGACAAATTGAAAAATTTGCCTTAAAAAATCCTCTGGACGGAACTGGTTTAATAAAAGGAATAAGAAGAGGAGAAGATGGCGGTGCGACGGTAGCGCACGCGGCCTCGCCGGTGATTGATTTCTGTAATCTGTCAAGTAGGGGACCGTGCACAATTCTGATTTGATGGAGACGGATGTGATAGTACGGAGAAACATCTGGAAAACTTCTGAAATGCCCATTTCGCTGCCGCTGCTACTGTGTGGTAACCGGAATCTCTGGAGCAGAAGCCCCCGAATCCTCGGCTTTGCTTGTTTCAGCGGCCGGGACGAGGTCGAAGGCGCTCGGCAGAAGATGGCGTTCGGGAGGCTGTATCGGAGGGGCTGGTCGGAGGCTTGAAGTTTTCGGATGGACGGACTCAGTGTCGGCTGTGGTCGGCTGCTTCCAAGGCATCGGCAAGTTGATGGTGCCTGGAGGTTTATGGCAGGGAGTTTCTCCCTTTTGCCACCTGCTATCGGGGTCTCAGGAGTCGATCAACTCGAGGACTTTGAGAGTACTTTTACCGTGCCCATAGTTTGTTCTTCATCAAATTATGGTATCACTTTGCACTGCTGTAACTATATGTTATAATTATGTGGTTCTGTCAGTGTTAGTCTTTGGTTTGTCCTGTTTTCTGTGATATCACTCCGGAGAAACATTACATCATTTCTTTATGCATGTATGCATTTCTAAATGACAATAAAAGAGGACTGAGTGTTCTCATAATTTAATCTAACTTGGAAACTGAAATTGATACAGAGTCAGGGTTCTTGTTTCATCTCCCAAAATAGAAAATGTTGTACAGTAATCTAACACAAGTGCTTGTACTGAATGTACTAAAATGTCCTCATGTTAATGAGTCTAAAGTAAACATGAAATGGAGATTTAATGAGTGCCTTGTTTCAAAGTATTTTGTCTCATTACATGATTGAGATAGAGTGGTTTGATTGACACAGTACCTTCCACTTTCCAACAAAATGTTACAAAGTACTTCACAGTTGATGAAATAGAAACATAGAAACATAGAAAATAGGTGCAGGAGTAGGCCATTCGGCCCTTCGAGCCTGCACCGCCATTTATTATGATCATGGCTGATCATCCAACTCAGAACTCCGCCCCAGCCTTCCCTCCATACCCCCTGACCCCCGTAGCCACAAGGGCCATATCTAACTCCCTCTTAAATATAGCCAATGAACTGGCCTCAACTGTTTCCTGTGGCAGAGAATTCCACAGATTCACCACTCTCTGTGTGAAGAAGTTTTTCCTCATCTCGGTCCTAAAAGGCTTCCCCTCTATCCTCAAACTGTGACCCCTCGTTCTGGACTTCCCCAACATCGGGAACAATCTTCCTGCATCTAGCCTGTCCAATCCCTTTAGGATCTTATACGTTTCAATCAGATCCCCCCCTCAATCTTCTAAATTCCAATGAGTACAAGCCCAGTTCATCCAGTCTTTCTTCATATGAAAGTCCTGCCATCCCAGGAATCAATCTGGTGAACCTTCTCTGTACTCCCTCTATGGCAAGGATGTCTTTCCTCAGATTAGGGGACCAAAACTGCACACAATACTCCAGGTGTGGTCTCACCAAGGCCTTGTACAACTGCAGTAGTACCTCCCTGCTCCTGTACTCAAATCCTCTCGCTATAAATGCCAGCATACCATTCGCCTTTTTCACCGCCTGCTGTACCTGCATGCCCACTTTCAATGACTGGTGTATAATGACACCCAGGTCTCGTTGCACCTCCCCTTTTCCTAATCGGCCACCATTCAGATAATAATCTGTTCTCCTATTTTTGCCACCAAAGTGGATAACTTCACATTTATCCACATTAAATTGCATCTGCCATGAATTTGCCCACTCACCCAACCTATCCAAGTCACCCTGCATCCTCTTAGCATCCTCCTCACAGCTAACACTGCCACCCAGCTTCGTTTCATCCGCAAACTTGGAGATGCTGCATTTAATTCCCTCATCCAAGTCATTAATATATATTGTAAACAACTGGGGTCCCAGCACTGAGCCTTGCGGTACCCCACTAGTCACCGCCTGCCATTCTGAAAAGGTCCCGTTTATTCCCACTCTTTGCTTCCTGTCTGCTAACCAACTCTCCACCCACACCAATACCTTACCCCCAATACCATGTGCTTTAAGTTTGCACACTAATCTCCTGTGTGGGACCTTGTCAAAAGCCTTTTGAAAATCCAAATATACCACATCCACTGGTTCTCCCCTATCCACTCTACTAGTTACATCCTCAAAAAATTCTATGAGATTCGTCAGACATGATTTTCCTTTCACAAATCCATGCTGACTTTGTCCGATCATTTCACCGCTTTCCAAATGTGCTGTTATCACATCCTTGATAACTGACTCCAGCAGTTTCCACACCACCGACGTTAGGCTAACTGGTCTATAATTCCCCGGTTTCTCTCTCCCTCCTTTTTTAAAAAGTGGAGTTACATTAGCCACCCTCCAATCCTCAGGAACTAGTCCAGAATCTAACGAGTTTTGAAAAATTATCACTAATACTTGTCATATCAGAGGCCAAAAGGAGACCTGATAGAAGCATGTAAAATTAATGGAGCCTTGGATAAAGTAGTTGGTTAGCTTTTTTCTCAAGGGTGAAACTGTCAAATGTAAGAGTGAGCTTTAAGGTGAGAGCGGGGAACGTTCAAAGGAGATATGCAAGACACGTTTTTTTGCAGTTGTTCATGACTGGAATGCAATACTGGGGGTGGGGTTTGGTGGTAGATGATAAAAATGGTAATTATTGTTTTAAAAGTTCAAGGTTCAAAGTAAATTTATTATCAAAGTACATATATGTCACCATATGTACAACCCTGAGATTCATTTACTTGCAGCATACTCACTAAATCCATTCAACCAGTGTGCAAAAAGCAACAAACTGTGCAAATACCAAAAAGAAATAAATAATTTTGATAAATAGATAAACAATAAATATCAAGAACATGAGATGAAGAGTCCTTGAAAGTGAGTCCATAGGTTACAGGAACATTTCAGTGATGGGGCAAGTGAAGTTTGATTTTTTTTTGAGATACAGCATGGAGTCAGCCCTCCTGGCCCTCCGAGCCATGTTGCCTAGCACCCCCCAATTTGACCTTGGCCTAGTCACAGGACAGTTTACAATGACCAATTAACCTACCAACCAGCATGCCTTTGGGCTGTGGGAGGAAATCGGAATAACCGGAGGAAACCCTCACAGTCACGGGGAGTATGTACCAACTCCCTATACTAAGTGGTGGGAGTTGAACTCGGTCACCCATACTGTAAAGTGTTGTGCTAGCCATTACACTACTGTGCACCCTACAGTATCTCAAAGTTATCCCTTTTAATTCAAGAGCCTGATGGTTGAGGGGTAATAACTGTTCCTGAACCTGGTGGTGAGTTCTGAGACTCCTGTAACTTCTTCCTGATGGCAGCAGTGAGAAGAGAGCATGTGCTGGGTGGTAGGGGACCCTGATGATGGATTTCATGTAGATGTGTTTAATGGTGTGGAGGGTTTTACTCGTTTTGGATTCGGCCATATCCATTACTTTGTGTAGGGATTTTCACTTCAAGGGCAATAGTGTTTCCATACCAGGCTGTGATGCGGCCAGTCACTATACTCTTCACCATGCATCTATAGAAGTTTGTCAAAGTTTTAGATTATTTTGATTATTTCGAATCTTCACAAACTCCCAAACTTGAACAGATGGGAATAGAGCAACATGGAACATATACAAGCAGGTGGGATCAGTTTAATTTGGCAACATGGTCAGTAAAGGTATCATGGGCTGAAGGGCCGGGCCCTGTGTTGTACTGTTCTATGTTCTTTTAAATGGGACCAATGATACAGCTTAAGATGAACAGCAGTCAAAATATGTGCATAGCAAGGTTCCAAAAACAACAGCATGAAAATGGTTAGTATGTTGGTCAAAAACTGAAGAGCACTCAGCTTCCCTCCTACATAGGCCACCATTTTTCTATCATTCATGTGCTTAAATGTTTCTTATGTAGCCCCCTGGGAAGCCTCAGGCTCGCTCAGCTCGATTTTGTCTAGGGGGAGCAGCCTTTGGCCCTGCCAAACTGGGTAATCAAGTTTGTGTGGATGCTGTGTGATGTACCCCACCCCGCCAAATAACAGACAATATACAATATGTGATTAAATGATTACACTTTATAAGTATTTACTGGAACTATGTAATTAACAAAGATACAATATAAAAAGAAAGTAAAAGGTGCCAAACTTATCAAAGTTCAACTACCTTGTGCACACAGTTGGAGCTCAATTAATGGAGTCTTCTTTCCACCATTCGATCCCCTCTGACCTTCTCGACCCGCTGCTTGGGACCAACCACAGTGGTGACCAGACGCTCCACACGAGTCTGTCTTCGTCTCCTCTCCTTGCCGAAGACCCTGGGCCTCGGACACCCGCCTGGGGTCTGTTCCGTCGCCCAGCTTACAGCACTGTGTCTCCTCTCTCTGTCCCCATTGTGCCTTCTGCCCCAAAGCCTGTGAAAACAATAGCTTACAGACACACAAAAAAGAATAACATCTACCCCAATTGGTTAGCAAATAAATACAATTCTCGTTATCAGTAATATAACCCAAGCAAGCTGCTAGAGAGAGAACCACTGTCTCAGTAGTTAAAATCACAGAGAAGCCATTTTATTTTTAACATAACAAAGAAGCCATTTTATTCACCTTAGCAGTAACAAAAAAAAGAAACTCCTTACATCTATTAGATGTCACTAATGTACTTGCTTCTACAACTACATCTGGCAAGACTTTCTACACAACCACCACTCTCTGTGTAACCAAAAACTACATCTAACATGCCCCATATACTTTTTACCAATCACCTTAAAGTTATGCCCCCTCATATTTGCAATATCTGCCCTGGGAAAAAGTCTCTGACTGTCCACTCGATCTAGGCCTCTTGTATATCTCATATCAAGATTATGTTAGATCTTTTTTATCTACCTAAAGTTTCTTTGTCTTGGCATGTTACCCCCAACAGTGCAGCGTTCCCTCAACGCCACTCTGGAATGTCCAGTCCAGATGTCTCGACGCAGGGTTTCAACTCGAAATTTCGACTAGTTCATTTCCTCCACAGATGCTGCTCGACACGCTGAGTCCCTCCATCAGGCTGAGAAAGTTGGGCTGAAGTCTCAGGGAAAGAATCAGACCCAGGAAACTTCCATCTCAAGTTTTCACCAACTATGTGCAGTTAATGGTTTTTAAGATGTAGCATGAGATAGCCCATCCTTGATTGAATGTCTGTTTTATAATATTATGGCTGGAGTTCCACTTAAGTTGCATAATTTCTGTTCTGGACTTTTTTGTAGACCTCTTGCAATGCTTATCGTGTGTCTCTGTGCCTTGAAACTAGTCAGATTCCTTCTGCAAGCCAATGCTCACAAGTGGATTGAGAATGCCTAATATATCAATGAGCCACATATGTTTTCAACCCAAATGCTATCAAAACAGATGGAACGCATTGAAGACAATAAACAGCTTTAACTAATTAGTGACCACTAAAATACATAACAATCCATAACAGCCCCCCTGTGCTGAACTGACCATGCTATTTAATGGGACAATAAAAGAAGTATGCAATAAACACTATCCATTTGAGATCAACCAAAAAGACAGCGCTGAAAACATTCTTTACTGGTCCTCCAACTCAGTTTGGGGCATCTTGACCTAGATCCCTGTAGACAGATGTCTAGGAATAAATTGTTTTTAGAAAAATTTCAAATTGCACGTTAATAGTTCAGAACCAGTGCTGGGAAACTCCAGTCTCCAGCCATTCGCTGGAAGTGGATATTTTTTTTATTTTCTACTACAAAGACATTTTTTGGGGGGGGGGGTGAGGGGTTCTGAAAAATCTCTTGGCAAATACAGATCCCTACAATAATTTGCAGCTTGAAACTAATCCAAAAGTTTGTGAAATTTTGTGCTTAGGGTGATTAATCTTGACATTTCAGCAGGAAAAACTATTTTTTTAATAACAAGTTACTTGGCAAGTCAAACATGACCAATTGAATGGAATTACGTGGATGTTAAAGTACATAATTAAATCATTTATTGTGCCACTTTTCTAGGCTACACTGCAGCCTCACTTCACTTTATTCTACAACAAGGGTTCATTTAATATCAGGGAATGTATACAGTATACAACCTGAAATTCATACTCATCACAGACATCCATGAAACAAGAAGACCCATAGAATGAATGATAGAAGCATCAAAGCCTTCGCACAAGCAGCACAAAATCATCAATGCCCCCTCCCCTGCACTTGTGCCAGCAGAAGCACTGGCCCTTCCAACCCCCCTCAATCCAAGCAACAGCAAAAGGCCCCCAAAGAGACCTTGGTGCAGAGTCCATCTGTTGTTGTGTGAATGAAGTTGCTGGAGAAAATTACTGGTAGATACAAAGCAGCTTCTTTATTCAACAAAACAAAGTACAGCAGGCATCATGGCGATCTGTTCGGTGGAAAGGTCTGCCGGCCCAGTGTGGGGCTCGATATTTTATGTGTCAAACATCAAAGGGCAGCTCCATATTTACAATGTGGACAATGCTTTCTTTGAAACTACATGCAGCCTTCATAGCTCCTGATTCACATCTACACCACAGACATCCAAATCCGGTATTTTATTTACTTATATACACACATTCTTTTTCTCTCTCTCCTTTTTCTCCCTCTGTACCTCTTGCCCATCCTCTGGGGTTTCCCCCCTCCCCCTTTTCTTTCTCCCTAGGCCTCCTGTCGCATGATCCTCTCATATCCCTTTTGCCAATTACTTGTCCAGCTCTTGGCTCCATCCCTCCCCCTCCTTATCATTTTGGATCTCCCCTTCCCCCTCCCACTTTCAAATTTCTTACTAGCTCTTCTTTCAGTTAGTCCTGATGAAGGGTCTCAGCCCAAAACGTCGACTGTACCTCTTCCTAGAGATGCTGCCTGGCCTGCTGCGTTCACCAGGAACTTTTATGGGTGTTGCTTGAAATTCCAGCATCTGCAGATTTCCTCATGTTTGAATTTTAATCAGCATTGTCTGGACTGGGATTCACAGCTTTCAGGAACCCATCGTTCAGAACTGCACTCGAAATTAAATACACAATACATTTTCAGATGTGAAGACTGGTAGTCATAGTCAATTGCTAAATGTATTGTCCTAAACACAAAAATCATTAACTCCATCAAAACTACAATCCATAACCAGCACTTTGCTATCTCAGACAGGCTCTCTCTCCCTCTCTCGCTAGCGAGGGAGAGAGAAGTTGCTTCTGCAACAACGTGAGTGGAGACCAACAACTCGCTGTTCCTATGTTACAATCTTCCACATCACTTCTCCAAGTCCTCTGTCTCGAGGACTGACTGGCAATCATGAGAGAGAAAGAGAGAGAGAAAGAGAGAGAGAAAAAAATAAGGATTGATAAGATGACAGTTTTTCATGCAAACTTTGTGTTTCTTTACATGGGATTAACGGCGCCCAAAATGGATAAAATAGAGTCAGCTGATTCTGCATATAGAGTATATTATTATACAAAAGGAGGAAAGAACCAGCCATTTGGTTTATATTGCAAGTAATTGTTTGCTTTTCAATTTTCAGTTTTCATTTTCTGTTTGAGAGCAATGATCCAGGAAACCCGGAGGGCTGGATGTAATGGCACAGAATCTGCTCCTTGCCCATGTTAATGTGAGGAGTGGAGCAATTCCCTTAGCAGTGAGTCTCCTGATAATATTAACACAAGAAACTGTGCAGATGCTGGACATCCACATCAACACACACAAAATGCTGGAAGAACTCAGCATCTATGGAGAGGAATAAGCAGTCGATGTTCTGGGCTAAGACCCTTCATGTCCTAATGAAGGGGCCTGGCTTGAAACATTGGTTGTTTATTCCTCTATATAGTTGCTGTTTGACCTGATATGTTCCCTCAGCATTCAGTGTGTGTGTTATTTTTAATGATATTTCAGTGAAACAATTGGCTTTAGGCAGCTCCAGCTAAAGCACTGATGATGGTGCAAAGTGATGTATCAACATGCAATGCTAGTTATGAGACTTTCTATCTGACACTGATCACAAAGAACCCCAAAATTATAACTTCAAACATAAAAACTTTATTTAAAGTATAAAGATGTGAATTCATAGAAAACAATTTGAAACACTCAATTTTTTGAAGAACCGCCACCACCCAAGCCATGGCTTCTCGCTGCAGCCATTACGAATGCTCTTGAATGGGAAATCCTACAAAAGTAGTGGATAGGCCCAGTCTATCACAGGTAAAGCCCTCCCAACCATTCAGTACCTCTATACCACATTGTCGCAGGAAAGCAGCATTCACTGCTGGGGACTCCCAACATCCAGGTCGTGCCCTCTTACTGCTGCAACCATCAGGAAGAAGGTACAGGAGCTTCAGGAATTACACCACCAAGTTCAGGAACAGTTAACCATCAGGGTCTTGAATCTGTGTGGATAACTTCACTCACCCCATCACTGAACTGTTCCCACCTCCTATGGACTCACTCTCAAGGACTCTTCAGCTCATGTCCTCAATGCTTATTGCTTACTTATTTATTATTATTTACTTTTGTATAACCACTTGCACGTGGCCAAGTGGTTAAGGCATTGGACTAGTGACCTGAAGGTCATGAGTTTGAGCCCCAGCCGAGGCAACGTGTTGTGTCCGTGAGCAAGGCACTTAACCACACATTTCTCTGCGATGACACTGGTGCCAAGCTGTATGGGTCCTAATGCCCTTCCCTTGGACAACATCGGTGTCGTGGAGAGGGGAGACTTGCAGCATGGGCAACTGCTGGTCTTCCATACAAACTTGCCCAGGCCTTTATTATTTACTTTTGTATTTGCACACTGAATGTCTGCCCTGTTGTCTTTCATTGATTCTATTATAGTTATTAGCTTCTTGCCCACAAGAAAATGAATCTCAGGGTTGTATATGGAGACAGACATGTACTTTGATAATAAATTTACTTTGATTTCAGAGTTGGTGAATGAATCACTTGCTTGTGGTTTAATGTGATAACCAGTGTGCAATGTGCCAGTGTTCAAATATTTTTAAGATTAGATAGTTTGGGAAGAATTTGCCTCTTCTTAATAAGTACGGAGCTCACATCTGTTTTCCTACATGTGAGGCCATGCATTAGCACTGCCTTTGAAAATACAGATGAGGTGCAAGTTGACAGGCACATACCAACTGGGAGCAGGACTGCTTGATAAAGAGGCTCTTTAAGCCTATTTTTAACCTATAGAGAAATTAAGATCTGTCCAAGCTAACACCAGCTTTCGCGAATGATTCTGATTCCATTTTTGTGAAATGATCTACCAAACTCAATGGCAACAAAGCTGACTTTTTCTGTTCAGTTTGAGATGATAGAATTGGAAATAAAGATTACATAACACATGTTTTCAAGATGAATAACTTTGTAAACGAGAGATTGTTTTTTCCCATTTGGGCCAATCTTTTGAGCAGGCTTTTAAAATCAGCGGCACAGGATATGGAGGGAAAACCCAGTTTTCAGGAACTTAAAGTCAATGTCAGTGATGGTTGAAGCATATTACATTGTTTAAAAACTTGTTTAGCAAACAGTTGAAGGTGTGAAACCTGTTGAGTTATGAATTGAAAACCAGGCTAGGATACCAAGCATTGTTCAAAGAAACTTGAAAATTTACAAGGATGTTGTCGGGACTTGAAGATATGAATTAATAGGGAAATGTGCTATGCATACAAAATAGTGGAGGGACTTAGGAACCCAGGCAGCATCTATGGGAAAGCATAAGCAGTCCACATTTCAGGCCGAGACCCCTTCATCAGGGTTAACATCTCAGCCGAAACGGCGCACAACTGCGCAAGCGCGTGAAGGTCGGCCTGTGAGACAGCGGGAGACTTTAAGAAGCTAACAGATTGAGAAGGGGAGGATCATTTCTTCAGCAGTTTGAATGGGGCACGACTGCGCGAACACGTGAAGATCGGACTGTGAGACAACGGGAGACTTTAGAAAGCGAACAAATTAACGGAGCAGTAACGGAGTAGTGAGAGACAGAGTAGGAAGGCATTGGCTCGAGAGGCTTCAGTGAGCAGAGGCTGAGGACAAGCTTGCTCCCAGTGAGGTAAACATACATTGAACCTACAATGGTACATCACAGTACAGGCCCTTCGGCCCACAATGTTGTGCCGACCCTTAAACCCTGCCTCCCATATAACCCCCCACCTTAAAAACTGTCAGGAAAGGAGCTTAAGAAGGGGCTGAGCAGAGCAAGAAGGGGGCATGAGAAGGCCTTGGCAAAAAAGGTAAAGGAAAACCACAAGGCATTCTTCAATTATGTGAAGAAAAAAAGGATGACAGGAGTGAAGATAGGTCCGATTAGAGATAAAGGTGGGAAGATGTGCCTGGAGGCTTTGGAAGTGAACGAGGTCCTCAATGAATACTTCTCTTTAGTATTCACCAATGAGAGGGAACTTGATGACGGAGAGGACAATATGAGTGAGGTTGATGGTCTGGAGCATGTTGATATTAAGGGAGAGGAGGTGTTGGAGTTGTTAAAATACATTAGGACGGGTAAGTCCCCGGGGTCTGATGGAATATTCCCCAGGCTGCTCCACGAGGTGAGGGAAGAGATTGCTGAGCCTCTGGCTAGGATCTTTATGTTCTCGTTGTCCATGTGAATGGTACCGGAGGATTGGAGGGAGGCGAATGTTGTTCCCTTGTTCAAAAAAGGTAGTAGGGATAGTCCGGGTAATTGTAGACCAGTGAGCCTTACGTCTGTGGTGGCAAAGCTGTTGGAAAAGATTCTTAGAGATAGGATCTATGGGCATTTAGAGAATCATGGTCTCATCAAGGACGATCAGCATGGCTTTGTGAAGGGCAGATCCTGTCTATCAAGCCTGATAGAGTTCTTTGAGGAGGTGACCAGGCATATAGATGAGGGTAGTGCAGTGGATGTGATCTACATGGATTTTAGTATGGCAGTTGACAAGGTTCCACACGGTAGGCTTATTCAGAAAGTCAGAAGGCATGGGATCCAGGGAAGTTTGGCCAGGTGGATTCAGAATTGGCTTGCCTGCAGAAGATAGAGGGTGGTGGTGGAGGGAGTACATTCAGATTGGAGGATTGTGACTAGTGGTGTCCCACAAGGATTGGTTCTGGGACCTCTACTTTTCGTGATTTTTATTAACGACCTGGATGTGGGGGTAGAAGGGTGGGTTGGCAAGTTTGCAGACAACACAAAGGTTGGTGGTGTTGTAGATAGTGTAGAGGATTGTCGAAGATTGCAGAGAGACATTGATAGGATGCAGAAGTGGGCTGAGAAGTGGCAGATGGAGTTCCAAGGCAGAGTACAAAGTAAATGGCAGAATACTTGGTAGTGTGGAGGCGCAGAGGGATCTGGGGGTACATGCCCACAGATCCCTGAAAGTTGCCTCACAGGTAGATAGGGTAGTTAAGAAAGCTTATGTGGTGTTAGCTTTCATAAGTCGAGGGAGAGAGTTTAAGAGTCGCGATGTAATGATGCAGCTCTATAAAACTCTGGTTAGGTCACACTTGGAGTAGTGTCCAGTTCTGGTCACCTCACTATAGGAAGGATGTGGAAGCATTGGAAAGAGTACAGAGGAGATTTACCAGGATGCTGCCTGGTTTAGAGAGTATGCATTATGATCAGAGATTAAGGGAGCTAGGGCTTTACTTTTTGGAGAGAAGGAGGATGAGGGGAGACATGATAGAGGTATACAAGATATTAAGAGGAATAGATAGAGTGGATAGCCAGCACCTCTTTCCCAGGGCACCACTGCTCAGTACAGGAGGACATGGGTTTAAGGTAAGGGGTGGGAAGATCAAGGGGGATATTAGAGGAAGGTTTTTTATGCAGGGAGTGGTTGGTGCGTACTGTGCTGTACTATTCTATGTTCTATGAAACGTCAACCGTTTACTCTTCTCCATAGGTGCTGCCTGGCCTGCTGAGTTCCTCCAGTATTTTGTTTGTGCTGCTGGGTTTTCAGCATCTGCAGATTTTTTTTTGTTTGTGTATGGGGAGAGATGAATAGATTAAGACTTCATTCTTTGGTGCATAGGAGAATGGGGGTGGGGATTTGATTAAAGGTATACAAATTTACAAGGGGTGTAGATAAGGAAATATGCAAGCAAGCTTTTTTCCACTGAGGTTGGATAAGACTTGAACTGGAGGTCATATGTTAAGAGTGAAAAGTCAAATACACTCAGTGGATATTTTATTAGGTACTGTATCTATTAAATGTTTCCCAATATTAAGAAGACTCACAGATACTGCTAGTTCAAGAGCAAATTAATGTCTTTCCATTATGTGCTTCAAATCTAATCAAAATTAACTGATGCAGGAAATGATGTAAAAACAATTTACAGTACTGTGCAAAAGTCTTTGACATCTTAGCTATATATGTGTGTGTGTTTCTGACATTTGCACAGCACTGTACTTAAACCACCCCATCTGGCACCAACAATCACTTAGATCACATTTTTTCTCCATTCTGATGTTTGGTCTGAACAACAACTGAACCTCTTGGACCATGTGAGCATGTTATTTTGCATTGAGTTGCTGCCACATGATTGGTTGATTAGATATTTGCATTACTAAGCAGATGTACAGGTGTCACTGAATGCACTTTAGAGTAACCTCAGGGAGAACTTCTTCATTCGGTTCGGTGGGTAGTGTGAATGTGGAATGAGCTGTTAGTGGAAGCAGTAGACGTGGGTTTGATTGCAACATGTAAGAGAAGTTTAGATAAGTACGTGAATGGGGGGGGGGAGGGAGTATGGAGGGCTCCGGTCCAGGTGTGGGTTCATGCGACTAGGATGAAAATAATTCATCATGAAGTAGATGGGTTGAAGGGCCTGTTTCTGTGCTGTAGTGTTCTATGTCTCCATGACACTCTGACTCTAATCTTAATAGATAATCTACCCTGGAAAAAATTAAGATGTTAATAGAGGGTTGAAGCAAGTGCAAAGATGAAAGAGGATGAAATAATGAGGGGAAGTCTATGACTGTCTGGAAGAAGGAGAGATGAAATAATAAAGGGTGAGGCCAAATAAAGGCAAATAGTTGGGTCTAGAACAGAAATTCTCAAATGGACCCCTTGCTTAATGCTGTTGGTCCATAGCATTAAAAAGTTCGAGAAACTCTGGTCTAGAATGACAAACAAGTTGAATTATTACTGTCAACTCCTGTCACCAAACAATGGGAGAACAGGTTAAAATATATAATTGTCAGTACCCAAAATGGCGACTTAGATTCACCTGGCTATAATTTAGAAATATTTGGACTTTGGTAAATCCAAAAATAAATTAGTGAATCTGAGTTCCCATTTTGCTGGGATTGATGTTGTTAAATTTGTTAGTAAATATGCAGTAAACAGCTTGAGTTGGACGATGTGATCAGGGAAGGAGGACTAGATTTTAGTTGAAGTTACTAGAAAGAAATAGAGTTTGACAGGTGGAGCAATCAGAGGATTGGAGTCTGTTACTTTAGGAATGACCCCCAATCTAGCAGCATATATTGAGTTCAAACACTCTTTATTGTGGTTGTTGGGAAGGTAATGTGTTCCTCAGTCCCCTATTTATCTTCAGTTAGTGAGGTATGGACACAGTGAGGTAGAGAATGGAAATGACAAGATCACTAAACCTTAACACATTTTACAGCCCAGTGGAGACTGTACTGTAGGTTTTTTCTGGTAAATCCTAATTTTCATTGCTTATCCCTAGGTGACCTTGAGTGGTAACGAGCCATTAGCTTATGAAAATATTTTGAGAACAGTTAGAAATTAAAGTCCAAAGTTCAAAGTAAATTAATTATCAAAGTACATATATGTCACCATATGCAAGCTTGCAATTCATTTCCTTACGTGCATACATGGTAAATCCAATAACCATAATAGAATCAATGAAAGACCGCACTCAGTAGGGTGGATGACTAGTGTACAAAAGACAACAAACTGCGCAAATATAAAAGAAAAAAAATAATAAATAATAAATATTGAGATGAAGAGTCCTTGGAAGTGAGTGTATAGGTTGTGGGAACAGTTCAGTCATGGGATAGATAAAGTTGAGTGACAATTGAAGTTGAGAGAAATTATCCCTTCTGGTTCAAGAGTCTGATAGTTGAGGTGTGTTATGTGTTCCTGAACCTGGTGATCAGAGTCCTGAGGTTCCTGTACCTTCTGCCTCATGGCAGCAACAATCAACACTGATGCAAAAGTCAAGAGTCGCTTCCAAACCAGAGGGAATAAGGAGGCAGATTTCCTTCCCTAAATGAAACTAATGGAATTATTTTGATAATCCACTTATTTGTTGGATAGAAAATGCTGACTGGGCTAGATAGACCAAATGCAGAGAATGATGCTTCCCCTGGTTAAGAAGTCTAGAATGAAGGGTTTCATTCTTGGGTAGGACATTTAGGATTTATGTGAAAGATGTCTTCAGAGGATGGTGAACCTTTCGAGTCAGTGGAGGCCAAGTTTCTGGATAAATTTAAGGAGGTTGAAATATTGCTTGACTCAAGGCACAGGGAGAGAGATAAAGGATCAACGCTGATGGTTTTGAGTGGTGGAATAGGCTTAAAGGTTGAATGATCAGCTCTTATGGTTTTTCTATGGTCACTGACTGACCACTTCCTTTAACTTTCCCAGCTTTATTTATCTAACAGAACTTGTCTCCCAATCATTATGCCATGGATTCCTAGCCCATCAACTTAACCACAGATATTGCCCCCACTCATTCTTGACATGTGGTGAACCCTATTATAGGAACTTTTGGATGTCTTCTGCTGTTCTCTTCATTTTGTGACTTGCCTATAAATTGCTTCTCATAGAGTCATACAGAAATAGGTCCTACAGCTCAAAATCCATAATAACCATCAACTGCGCTAATACCATTTTGTTCTCATATATCCATCAGCTCCTTGACATACTAGGGGCAATTTACAGTGACCAATTAACCTACCAACCAACATGTCCTGTGGATGTGGGAGAAAACTGGAGCACCTGAAGGGACTTGTCCTGAAATGTCATATGTACTCTTCTCCTTAGATGCCGCCTGGCCTGTTGGGTTCCTCCAGCATTTTGTGTGTGTTGCTTGGATTTCCAGCATCTGCAGATTTTCCCTTGTTTGTCATCTGAAAGATACGGTCACTGACAGCAGCAGAGATCAAATTCGAAATTAGGTCGCAGGAGCTGTGAGACAGCAACTCTACTAGCTGCTCAAGTCCTTGCTCAATAGATGGATGTATCTCACTGCAAATTCCTTTTCTCCTTGCAGATAATGAAGAATATATTTCATCAATCCTTCAATGCATACAAAACGGACATTGAACCCAGGGTGAATGACCTGACGATTCACCTTCTACAGTGCAGCCGAAGATTATTTGAAATCATGCTGTCACACAGGAGGGTCACGGCAGCTTACATTGAAGGAGATAATGTTGTCGTCACCATAGAAGGCGAAGCAGCTAGAGTCTTAAACTTTGATACAGGTAATGTACTGGTGCAATGAAGGGGAACAATCTCTTATAAATGTTCTTGTTTGGCTTGTTAGTCATTTGTTTGTTAAATACGCAGCCAATCAGTAGCAGCGGTCAATCTGAGTTTATGGATTTTGGCTTCAGGAGTGAAGAATCTGACATTTAAAAGAGTTATTTATAAATAATTTAAATTCTGAATGAAAAAAAACAAAAACATTTTAAGCAAGACACACAAAATACTGGAGGAACTCAGCATCTATGGAGAAAATTACAGTTGACGTTTTGGATCAAAACCCTTCGGCAGGACTGTTTTGGAGGGAGGGTTTGGGCCTGAAATGTCGACTGTACTTTTTTCCATATATACTGCCTGGCTTGCTGAGTTCCACTAGCATTTTGTGTGTGTTGCTTGGATTTTCAGCCTCTGCAGATTTTCTCTCATTTGTAAAAACAGTTTAATTCTGATTCCCATTCCTGTTCTGACATGTTAGTCCATGGTCTCCTCTTGTGCCAAGATGAGGCCATCCTCAGGGTGTTGGAGCAATGCTTTATATTCCATCTGGGTAGCCTCCAACCTCATGACATGAATATTGATTTCTCTGTACAGTAAGAAAATATCACTCCTCCTCCCCCTCTTCTTCTATTCCCCACTCTGGCTTCCGACCTCTTATCACCTGCCTATCACGTTCCCTGGGTCCCCTCCCCCTTCCTTTCTCCTATGGTCCACTCTCATCTCCTATCAGATTCCTTCCTCTCTAGCCGTTTACCTTTCCTACTTACCTTGCTTTACCTATCACCTTCTCGCTATCCTCCTCCCCAACCCCCCCACACTTTTAATTCTGGTATCTACCCCCTTTCTTTCCAGTCCTGAAGAAGGGCCTCAGCCCGAAACACTGACTTGTTATTAATTTCCATGGATACTGCCTGACCTGCTGAGTTCCTCCAGCATTTTGTGTGTGTGTTAACTTAGATTATTTGATTTGTGTGAATCATATGCAAGATAAGCTCTTCACTGTATAAGAGGAAATCACATCTTCCTTCTATTAGCCATGAGGGTTCAATTAAACAAAATGTGACGAAGAGAAGTTTCATCAACGTCCAGTACTGTCTGTGCCTTCTACAAATAGTCTGTGCAAGGCCACTCAGCCCATTGTCCCGGTGCCATCTGCTTGAAAGAGCTAATTAATTAATCTGCTCTTCCCTTCCTTAAGCATACAGAGTTGGGACCACCATGGTAGCATAGCAGCTCGCGTGATGCTATTACAACTCAGGACATCAGAGTTTGGAGATGAAATCCAGCATCTGTAAGAAGTTTGGACGTTCTTTCTGTCAGCACACGGGTTTCCTCCAGGTTCTCCAGTTTCCTCCCACAGTCCAAAGACGTACTGATTAGTAGGTTAATTGGTCATTGTAAATTGTCCTGTAATTAGGCTAGGGTTAAACGGTGGATTGTTGGGTGATGTGGCTCGTTGGTCATAAGGGCCTGTTCCGTGCTGCGTTTCTGAGTAAAATCAATATATAAGAGTTTTCCTTTTATGGAAAGTTGCTTTGGCTTTCACCAAACATTTGTGTGGAGCATTCAAGATTAGGCAACCAACAAAGTTGTGACAATTTGCCTTTTCTCCTTGGATAATGCAAGTAATTTCTTGTAATATTGTAAAGTCATTCTGGAAGAAAACAACTGCACCATTTCCCAAGAAATGGTGCACTATTAACTTTTTAGTTGAGACCTTTTAACATCTCTAAGTTGGTAGAAACTCTACAAGAGGTTGCATGACTGGTGAGATGAAACTTGTTCCACTGCAATCCTGCCTTAGGTGAGATGACGTCAATCAATATTTTTCAGAGGCAAGCTACAACCACATTTTGTAAAGAATGCTGCTTCATTATTTATTTCCCTTGAAAGTTTGGAGGTGGGGGGGAATAGGGTGGCTACTGCACAGGATCAAGAGATGCTGCATAAAGCTGTGAACTCAAGTCAGCTCCATCATGGGCACTAGCTTCTACAATATCCAGGACATCTTCAAGGAGTGATGGCACAAAAAGGCAGCATCCATCATTAAGGAACCGCCCCACCCAGGACACGTCCTCTTCTCATTGCTACCATCAGGAAGGAGATACAGAAGCCTGAAGGCACACACTCAACAAATCAGGAACAGCTTTTTCCCTCTGCCATTAGATTTCTGAATAGATATTGAACCATGAACACTACCTCACTACCTTTTTACATTACTTACTTAATTTAACTGTTTAATATAATTACTTACTGTAATTCACAGTTTTTATATGTAATGTAATATATTGCAACAACAAATGTCACCATATATGGCAGTGATATTAAAGCTGATTCTATTTCTGATTCTGAAGTTCATGAAAACTATTAAAGTAGGTGACTGGCTGGTAAATTTTAAGATACTTTGATAGATGCAGACATTTTTAGTGTTCCACAATCTTTAAAAAAAATAGTTTATGAATCATTGTGGTTAGTAGAAATCACAGTTTGATTTTGTAGGCTTGTGTTTTCATTAATTATTTACAAATTGACTCTCATGGCTAATAGCTCAATAATATATTTCATTTTGGACAAAACATGGGTAATTATTGGAATTGAACGATCAGATTTATTTCTGCTTGGTCTATCCTATCTTCTTAGTTCTGGAACACGAATAAGAATTGTCCTGTACTTCCTGGATACCTACTAGAGTAGATATCAAACCTGGAATTGTCCTGGTTACTGAATAGTTCATGAAATTAACTAGTCATGGAGTACAAAGCTTGGTTGAATTAAAGTACATGATAGGAAGTTTGCCTATCATTCATTTTGAGCTCACAATCTGAATCAAAATCAAATTAGGATCAGGATTAATATCACTGACATGTGGTGAAGTGTGTTGTTTTGCAGCAGCAGCAGTACACTGCAATACATAAACATACTATTTATACTATAAATTATAATATATAGTATATATCTGTATTTTATATATAATATAAATAATATATACAATTTTAGAGAGAGTTTATATAATGTATACTTTATGTTGTGTGTCTTTAGGCTCCTGTACCTCTTCTCTCATAGTCATAGTCATACTTTATTGATCCCGGGGGAAATTGGTTTTCTCTGATGTTAGCAATGAGAAAAGGGCATGTCCTGGGTGGTGGAGATCCTTAATGATGGATGCCTCCTTTTCGATTCATCACTTTCTGACGTTATCCTCGATGGTGGGGAGGCTAGTCTCCACTTCTGAGTTTATAATTCTCAGCTGCTTTTTTGGATTATTTGCAGTGGACCCTCCATAGCAGATGGTGATGCAACCAGTTAGGATGGTCTCTACAGTATGGCTGTAGTAATCTACTAGCATTTTAGTGACATGCAAAATCTCCTAAACCCCTAAAGGGGTATAGCCTCTGGCATGCCCTCTTTGTAATTGAATCAATATGCTGGGCCATGGAGGAAATCTGCAGATGACTGAAATCCAAAGCATTACACACAAAGTGCTGGAGGAACTCAGGAGGCCAGGCAGCATCTACAGAAAAGAGTAAACAGTCGACATTTTGGGCCAAGAACCTTCATCAGGATGGTCTCGGCCTGAAACTTAGATCTTCTGAGGTGTTGTCACCCAGGAACTTAAAACTGTTCACCCTTCCCATTTCTGAATGTAACACCTCTAAGCTCCTCAGTCTGTTCAAACTACTTCAACTCTGAGGCAGAAGTGTCATCCCCATTGATTGCAATTAGAAACATGACTGAAAGCATGATCAAAGTTGTTGTAACTACACCATGGTAGTGACAAAGTTGTCTAAACTATTCATGCAAAAAATTGTGCAATGTTTTACAACACATGACTGCAGAAACTAGGACTTTTGAACAGGAATATCTGTCTTGATAATCATTTAAACTCATATCTTCTGTCACCCAGAATATCGAGGGCATCAACATGTTAACATCAAAGATTGGCAATTGGTTTCTTATTGTCATACATACCGAGGTACCGTGAAAACTTTGTAACTTTTAAAAACTTTACAGTTTTCACAACACCGGAAGCACAAGAAAAAAGCAGTAAGAGAATGCAGAATGTGTTTTTTTGTGGATTCTGTTGTACTTCATTGCATTCTATTGTATTTCTTTGTTCTACTTTGAATGCCTGCAAGAAAATGAATATCTGGTGGTATATGGTGACATATACATACAGTATTTTGATAATAAATTTACTTTGAACTTTGACTTTAAGCTCAGCAGTTCAGGCAGCATCTATGGAGGGAAATAAATAATCAGCATTTCGGGCATGTTGCTGAAGAATTTTAATGTCTGTAGAATCTCTTGTGTGCATGATATTCTCTACGCTGTTAGCAGCTCTGTTAACCAGTGTCACTTCATTCCTGCTTCCAGGTTGTGGAGTTAACCTTGGGCTGAATGGCTTGGAGTCCTTGGAAGAATTTATTTACAAGGTAGCAACGGCAGCTGACCAAAATGATGTTTTTGAAGCACTCTCTGGAAAAATCCGACACTCTAAGCAGCTAGCGGATGACTTCCGCCGGAATGGCTTGACCGTGACCATGTTTCAGTGATACTGTAAGGAACGGTGTTTCTGAGGTTTGGAGATGCGTTAGTCATTCGGATTGTGAACTCTGTCGCACGGGGCCCATGAGTGGCAGATAAATATCTTTCCTCTGGTCCTTGGAGTGAAGTGGTGGTTTGACAGAAATGAATGGGTGAACCTAAGGGAAACATGACAAAGCCAAGAACATATCTGTGGGAAGCCTGAAGAACTATTCATGCCCACACTGTTACATTAGGCTATCAGTCACAGTAGTTTAAATATCCCAAATATGAAATTTCTCACTGTTTACATTATAATTCCACTTGTCAATGAAATAAATATCTCAACACAAGGATCAGTACTTGGTCCAATGCAAACAGAACTCTGCAGATCAACAGTTGAAAGTCTCTCATGATGCTCAGTATCTAGGTCAATCAACAACGTTGCATTAGCCACCACAAGTCCTTGTGTCCATCTTGTAGGTTGGTCAGAAGAGTCCTTGAAGTATCAGTTACTTATTTCAAAGTTCTGTTGTGTATCTAAAAAAACAAATTTATTGAATAACTAGAAAACTTGATAAATGAACATATGGGTTTACGATACAAACACTTGATTGCAGGGTTTTGCTGCTGGGGTACATTAAAAGCTCAGTAGACTCTGGGCAAAGTCCATGATCACCACATGAGTAATGGAATTGCTTGCAGTTGTAAGGTCATGTTTTTCTAACATAGAGATGATGTGTAATACAACAATTCTGCGTGGTACCATGAACATCTACAATATATCAAAAATTTCTTGGGAAAACTGAGCTGAGCAAATGTGAAATTTGATCCATTCTTGGATGACCTTGATTTTGGCGAGTATACTACTTTTCAGCATTCCTTCAGCATTTTGTATGTGTTGCTCAGGATCTCCTGCAGTTGAAGAATCACTTGTGTTCATGAGCAGACTTTCCATTGGCTCCTGTATCTCAGGTAGAACTCCAGAAAGAAATCTTTTATTTCAAGGGTCATCTCATGAACACTAATGTCATATCACATGACACATCCCAGTTCTTAACGCTGCAGAGACTTTGCATTTCCTTAGGACACTGAAGGGCAAATCTATATTGGCTGTCAGCAATCCCATTCCCCCACGTATTGTCCAGTTGTTTAATTTTATGTGGTCATCAACTCCTGCCATCCATCTATTCTGGAGATAGTTTACAGTATCCAATCAAACAATCTATGAGCAAATCTTTGGCACGTGAAAACAGCATCCAGAAGAAACCCAAGTGGTAATGGGAAGAATGTGCAAACTCCACAAGTACAGTAGCAGAGGTCTCACTAGATCAGGGTGCTTGGAACCGTGGGGCAGCAGTTCCATCTTCTACACCCCTAGAGATAAGCACAGGGTTTGAGAGGGCAATATGGTGGCCCATGCATTTGTGGGGAGAAGGTGGGTTTGCAAGAAATCAGAGTTAAAAGGGCAGACGGTACTGTAATATTGATGTGACTCGGACACTGCTGTAGATTGAACAACCCGTTTATTCAACAGACTTCCATTTTTTACTTCTCTATGTCCTGACGTCATACGCACTCTGACGCTACAAATACTCACACAATACATTACATCCCCCTTCTCAAGATTTTTTTTTTACAACACTGTGAATTACCAAAACAATGCCTCTAGGTACGCCCTTCTTACAGTGCAACAACTATGACATAAACTAAAAAAAATCTTAACTTCTTGTACTGTATTCTGCTTTGTATCTTACAATACTAACAGCAGTGTATTTTCTTTTACTAACATAGACTAATAAATCTTTTATTTCACACCTTGGAACTTATAACATGTGTGACTTTGCCCCAAACTGTGTGAGACTGTATGTATGTCTAGTCTCTGTATCTAGCTGGAAGTTTGACTTGTCTCCCAGACCGTGTGTGATACAACTGTGACTGTGCTTGTCCTTCATCAGTGTCAGTCTCTCGAGTAACCTCTGTGTCTTTGTGATCTGCATCACTCTTGGTGTTTCCATGTCTGTATATGTGGAGATGTCCTGTGCATCTGTACATGGAAACTCCCTCTCGCCTGTCTTCAGCAGATGCTTCCTGTTCCTCCTGTAGACTCTTCCATCCGGCGAACGAACTATGAAGGGTCTTGTTTGCTGATGTCTGTTCACAACCACAGCTAGTTGCCAAGTGTCTCCTCTCTGTATTCTGACATTTTCACCTGTATGCAGATCTGGCAACTGTCTTGTATGTCTGTCATAGTAGCTATTTTGCTGTATTTGCTTGTACTTTTGCTTGTCATGTACTTGAGCATTACCTTCAGGAGTCGGTAGAGTTGTGGATGTTGGCAGTTTGGACTTCAGACGACGTCCCATCAACAGCTGCGCAGGAGAGAACCCCACACCCTCAATCGGTGTGTTGCGGTATTCAAACAGAGCAATGTAAGGGTCACCGTCGCTACTTTGTGCCTTCTTGAGCATGTTCTGGACAGTTTGTACAGTTCTCTTTGCTTGTCCATTAGACTGAGCGTGTCCTGGACTGGAAGTAACATGTTGAAATTCCCAGCTTTCTGAGAACCCTCTAAACTCACCACTGGCATACTGTGGACCATTGTCACTAACGACAATATCTGAAATACCATGTCTTGCGAATGTCAACTTCATTGCGGTAATGACACTTCAACTGGACGTGTCACTTAACTTGGTGATCTCCGGATATTTTGAACAGTAGTCCACACAAAGCAGATATTCTGCACCATTGTAGTGAAAGAGATCTGTGCCAATCTTCTCCCATGGTCTTCCTGGTAGTGGGTGGGGAAGCAGAGGCTCTCTTGGATTGCTGTTTTTGTTTTCATTACAGACAGCACATTGAGACACAATGTCCTCTATCTGAGTTGACATTCCTGGCCAATAGAGGATGTCCCTTGCTCTTTCATTACATTTCACTATCCCCAGGTGTGACTCATGAATTCTGTTGAGCATTTCCTGTCTCATTTGGTTTGGTACGATGAGTTTTATCGTTTTGAACATTAGTCCTGATGCATAGCTGATTTCCTCTTTAAATGTCCAGTATTTCTGCATTTCCTTTGGAACATCTTTTCTTTCTGTTGGCCATCGATCCATTGTAATGTCTCTTAGCATTTGCATTTTAGGATCATCTGCAGTCGCTTTCCTGAACATGTTCAACTTCTCCTCAGAGATGGGTAGCTGAAGTGTAACCCAGTTGACCTCCAGCTCTCTTCCTAGCAACTCTTCCTTTCGCTCTTTGAGGTAAGCACGGCTCAAAGCATCAGCGATGTGCAGTTCTTTTCCTGGCTTATAGGTGACTGTGAGAGTGTACCTCTGTAGCCTGAGAAGCATCCTTTGCAGCCTTGTAGGAGCTTGGTGGAGTGGCTTTTTGAAGATGCTCTCAAGTGGTTTGTGATCACTCTCAACCTGGATTTCTTTGCCATATACATATGGGTGGAACTTCTCACACCCATAAACTATGGCGAGTAATTCCTTCTCGATTTGAGCATAACGGTGTTGACAGTCCATAAGTGCTCGTGATCCATACGCCACAGGCCTCCCATCCTGCAATATAACAACTCCTATTCCCTCTGAACTGGCATCCACAGACATAGTCACTGGTTTATTGTCATCATAGAACTTGAGTTGTGCATTGGTAATATTAATAATAGTAATAATTGGTAATATTAATAATATTAATAATAATAGTGCATTGGTAACCAACTGCTTCAATGTGTCAAATCTTTTCTTTTGTTCGTCTTCCCAATGCCATTCAGTGTTGCTCTCTAGTAGCTTTCGGAGTGGAGCGCTGACCTCTGATAAGTTGGGAATGAATTTGACAAGATACTGTATCATGCCCATGAACCTCAATAGTTCTTGCTTGTCTCCGGGTGGTGGTAGCTGTACCACAGCTCTGACCTTTTCATCATCTGGTTTTAGCCCATCAGTGCTGAGTACATGACCTATGTATTTGATCTCTGTAGTTCTGATCTTACATTTACTTTTGTTCAGTTTTAGGTCGTACTCACGTGCTTTCTCCAGGAGCTTCCTCAGTCTCTGATCACGTTCCTCAATTGTGTCACTCCGTATCAGCAAATCATCAATAATTTGTGCCACGGGTCTCTGGAATACCTCTGATGCAGAAGAAATCCCAAAGGGTAGACACAGGAAACGATATCTCCCTATGGGTGTGTTAAAAGTGCATTAATTTGGAACTTTCTTCATCCAGCTTGATCTGGCTGAAACCTTGATTTGCGTCTAATACTGAAAGGTATTTTGCATTAGGCATGCGGGAGACAACCTCTTCAACCGTGAGCAGCGGATAGTTCTCTCTTTTGATGGCTGGCTGAGATCTTGTGGATCAATGCAAATCCTTGGCTTTTTTCTGTGACCACTGTCACCATACTATTCACCCAATCGGTCAGTTCTATTTGTCTTGTCATGACTCCCATCTGTTCCATTCTGTGTAGCTCCTCCACTACTTGATCCCTGAGAGCTACTGGAATCTTTCTCGGGGCATGCATGACTGGTGCAATAGTTGGATCAATCTGGATATGGTGTTTCCCTGGTAAACATCCTAATCCAGAAAACAAGTCATCAAAGTTTTTGAGAATGTCATTTTCTTTTTCAACAGCGTAGATTTGCTTCACCAGGCCTAGCTTTGTGCATGTTGCTTTGCCCAGTATCGCTGAAACATGTTTCTGCACTATTTCAAACTCGATCTTGTATTTTTGACCTTTGTATACACAGGTGAGTGTTTTTTGCCCAGTGGGACCGTCTTGTGGCCAAAATATGCAACAAGCTTGCAGGTGGATTTTCTCAGTCTTCCTCTGATGTCCAGTGAGTTGAATGTTTCTGCTGACATTACCTTGCACCTTTATCAAGCTTAAATGTCACATTCCTCCTGTTTATTATCAGATCTTGAGTCCAATCATCTTCATCCTTCATCTCTGCATTGTCAATATTCTTGATGCATACCTCCTGTTCCACTTCAGCTGTGCCAATGAACATGTCACTGTTGCCCTCACTCTGTTCCACAGCATGCATTTTCCTCGCGTGCTCCTTCGATTTGCACATCTTTGCAAAGTGATCTTTTTTCTGGCATAACTTGCATGTCTGACCAAAGGTTGGACATTTTCTGTATCCATGTTTATAACCACATCTGTTGCAGTTAAAGTCCTTTTGATCATCCTGTGGAGTGGCTTTGTCCTACTCTTGTCAGTTTACACAGTTTTAATTTTGTTCTCTTCAATCTCTTCATTGAGCACTTTAACCTGACTTGACATGATCTCGCTGGCATGGCAAACATCAATTCCCTTTTCTAATGTAAGATCCGGCTCTCTCAATAGCCTGCCTCTCACTTCATGATCCAGTATGCCGCATACAATCCTGTCACGCATTAAAGAGTCATGCAGTTGTCCGAACTCACAGTCTTTTGCCTTGTTCTTCAAACCTGTTACATGGGTGTCTATGGTCTCTATTGGTCCTTCAGCCCTCGTGAAAAACCGGTGTCGGATGTATGGTAGGCTTTTTCTTGGTTCGCAGTAATCTTGAAACTTTTTCAACACTTCAATTTTATCTTGCTTGTCATCTTGGAAGACAAACATGTTGCAAACCTTTATTGCCTCTTCCCCCGCCACATGCAGAAATGCAGCACATTGCACTTTCTCCATCTTTTCAGCTACGCCGCTAGCGGTGCAAAGCAGCTCAAACTTTTGGATCCATATTTTCCAGTTCTCAGCAAGATTACCTCGTAGGCTTAAACTTGACGACGGCTGTAACTGTGACATCTTTTACGTGTCTTCTCTTCCTTTTTTTTCACAATTTCTTCTGACACCATGTAATATTGATGTTACTTGGACACCACTGTAGATTGAACAACCCGTTTATTCAACAGAGTTCCATTTTTTACTTCTCTACGTCCTGACGTCGTATGCACTCTGACGCTAGGAATACTCACACAATACATTACAGGTACATAGAGGGGGTCTCATGCTTGTTTAAAGGAAAGGGCAAAGTCATACACGAGTTTAAACTGGATACACATTTAATATTTGACATATGAGAGGACATTATAGAGCTCAAGTATAGAAGGTAATCACAGCAGAGTAAAACATGTATTTGATACCATTCAGAAGGACTTGACAGTCATATATCTAAACTGTTGATCATGAAGAATGAACGTCACTCCAGGATAACTTGACCCCGGTGATAAAAGCTATGCTGAGTATCTGAACAGGGTTAAAGGAGTGATTACGTGAGTGTACATCCCTGGTGGTGAATGGAGGGTCAAAATTCAATTTTCAAGGTTGCTTAATGTAATTTTCTGTACACAAGTGTAAAGGAGAATGAAATAATTGTTACTCCAGATCTGATGCAGCACAAAAAAACAGAATAAGTCAAAGAACACAATAATAATCAAAAATATAATAAATATAGATACATAAAATAGCTTATAAACAAGGATAGATTGTTATGTCCAGTAAGCGATGATAAGCACAGGCATGTACATAAGGTGACTGGCAAGAAATGTTAAAATAGTGGTAGTTGCCCAGCACATCACACAAACCAATCTTCCGTCCTTGGACTCACTTTACACCGCACACTGTCAGAGCAGTGCTGCCAGGATAATCAAGGACATGACCCACCCAACCAATACACTTTTTGTCCCTCTTCCCTCCGGGAGAAGGTTCAGGAGCTTGAAGACTTGTACGGCCAGATTTGGGAACAGCTTCTTTCCAACTGTGATAAGACTGCTGAATGGATCCTGACCCGGATCTGGGCCGTACCCTCCAAATATCTGGACCTACCTCTCGGTTTTTTGCACTACCTTACTTTCCCTTTTCAATTTTCTATTTATTATTTATAATTTAAATTTTTACTATTTACTATCGACTTGTACTCCAGGGAGCGTGAAGTGCAGAATCAGATATCGCTGTGATGATTGTACGCTCTAGTATCAATTGTTTGGCGAACAGTAAAGTAAAGTAAAGTTGGGTATGTGGATAGGTGGGTTTGTGGGAGGAGATGTTGATCAGCCTTAGTGCTTGGGGCAAGTAACTACTTTTGAGTCTGGTGACGCAAAAAATAAAGAACACGATAATAATAAACTCAATAAATATAAATACATAAGGGATCTTTGATATGCAGATTGATTGTATGTCCAAAGAATGACGTTAGTACACTAAGTGACTAATGGGAAGTAATAAAGTAGTGGTGGAGCTAGTGGGTGGAGGTGTTGATCAGCCTTACTGCTTGGGGAAAGGAAGTGTTCTTGAGACTAGTGCTCCTGGCATAGATGCTGTGTAGCCTTCTCCCTGATGGGAGTGGAACAAGCAGTCCATGAGCTCAGTGTGTGAGATCCTTCATGACGTTACTGGCCCTTTTCCGGCACCCTCTGTCTATATGTCCTTGATGGTTGGTAGGTTGGTGCCAGTGATGCATTGGGCAGTTTTGGATACCTGTTGTAGAGTCTTCCTGTCTGCTGCAGTGGAGTTTCTGTACCAAGCCGTGATGCTCTCTACTGCGCACCTGTAGGATGATGTGAATATGGATGTGAGAAGTCCAGTTCACTCCAGCTCCCTCAGAAAGTAGAGGTGTTGGTGAGCTTTCTTGACTGTGAAGGATGAATTCTTGGACCATGAAAGGTTCCGTGGGATGTGCACTCCCAGGAGTTTGAAACTGCTGTGCTGCTGATGTAATGGGGGGGTGATCAGTGCGGCTTCTGAGATCGATAGCCATCTATTTTGTCCTGTTGACAGTAAGGAAGAAATTGCCTGGCAACAGGCCTTGAACTCTTCCACCTTCTCTCTGTAGGCTGTCTCATCGTTGTGGGTGATGAGCCCCATCACTGTCGTGTCTTTGGCGAACTTGGTGTGTTTGCTCGGGTGTTTGGCCATACTGTCACGCGTAAGCAAAGCATGCAGCATATTGTGCTCAGCGCACAGCTGTGGGGGACACCTGTGTCGAGGATGATGGGGAGGGAGGCGCGGTTGTTCATCCTGACTATATGAGGTCTGCTGGTTAGGAAGTCCAACACCCAGTTGTACAGTGATGTATTCAGAACTAAGGAGTCAGAGTTTGATGTGTACCTACAAACTGCCGGAAGAACTCCAAAAATTTGGTAGGGGAATAAACAGTTGATGATTCAGGCTGAGGCCCTTTATCAGAACATCATCAGGCTTTTGCCTAACCCCTATCTCACCCACACACCTTCCTCTTCACCTGCCTTCACCTATCACCTTCCAGCTTGTAACGTTACCCACCGCCGCCCCCCAACTTTCTTATTCTGGCTTCTTACCCCATCCTTTCAAGTCTGTATAAAGGATATCACCCTGATTTGTTCACTATTTATTCCTTTCCATGGATGCTACTTGAGTTCCTCCAGCATTTTGTGTGTTACTCTGGATTCCCAGCACCTGCAGAATCTCTTGCATCTACACTAAGTTGACTTCAACATTACCTTGTTGTTTTACATTTTTCGACATGATCCATTTCAGAGAAAGCTTATTCCAGACCTTGAGTGATGAGGGCTGTCTGCCAAGGGAATGCAAGTAAATTTGGAGTCAAGGACAAGATGCCAGTCGATGACAGGCCTAAAACTTCATGTACATCAAGTGCTAGTGGTCAAGTACAAAGTATTAAATGTTATTGCACAAATCTGTGCAAATAACGATAGTCTCTGAATGATGCAGTGATCATAAATTGGTCAAAGAGTCATAGAGTCATAGAAAATCAAAGTTAAGAAATAGGCCTTTCAGCCCATCTAGTCCATGCTGAACCATTTAAAATACCTAGGCCCATCAACCTGCACCCAGTCCATAGCCCTCCATACTCCTCCCATCCAAACTGCTCTTGAGGAGGTTCACAAGGATGATTCCAGGAATGAAAGGGTTATCATACGAGGAACGTTTGATGGCTCTGGATCTGTATTGAAGTCAACTTAGAAGGATGAGGGGATCTCATTGAAACCTTTCGAATGTTGAAGGTCCTAGACAGAGTAGCTGTGGTAAGGATGTTTCCCATAGAAACTATAGAAACCATAGAAACTACAGCACAGAAACAGGCCTTTTGGCCCTTCTTGGCTGTGCCGAACCATTTTCTGCCTAGTCCCACTAACCTGCACACGGACCATATCCCTCCATACACCTCCCATCCATGTATCTGTCCAATTTATTCTTAAATGTTAAAAAAGAACCCGCATTTACCACCTCGTCTGGCAGCTCATTCCATACACCTACCACTCTGTGTGAAGAAGCCCCCCCAATGTTCCCTTTAAACTTTTCCCCCCTCACCTTAAACCCATGTCCTCTGGTTTTTTTCTCCCTTTGCCTCAGTGGAAAAAGCCTGCTTGCATTCACTCTATCTATACCCATCATAATTTTATATACCTCTATCAAATCTCCCCTCATTCTTCTACGCTCCAGGGAATAAAGTCCTAACCTATTCAACCTTTCTCTGTAACTGAGTTTCTCAAGTCCCGGCAACGTCCTTATAAACCTTCTCTGCACTCTTTCAACCTTATTTATATCCTTCCTGTAATTTGGTGACCAAAACTGAACACAATACTCCAGATTCGGCCTCACCAATGCCTTATACAACCTCATCATAACATTCCAGCTCTTATACTCAATACTTCGATTAATAAAGGCCAATGTACCAAAAGCTCTCTTTACGACCCTATCTACCTGTGACGCCACTTTTAGGGAATTTTGTATCTGTATTCACAGATCCCTCTGTTGCACTGCACTCCTTAGTGCCTTACCATTAACTCTGTATGTTCTATGTTGGTTTGTTCTTCCAACGTGCAATACTTCACACTTGTCAGTATTAAACTCCATCTGCCATTTTTTAGCCCATTTTTCCAGCTGGTCCAAGTCCCTCTGCAGGCTCTGAAAACCTTCCTCACTGTCTACTACACCTCCAATCTTTGTATCATCAGCAAACTTGCTGATCCAATTTACCCATTATCATCCAGATCATTGATATAGATGACAAATAACAATGGACCCAGCACTGATCCCTGTGGCACACCACTAGTCACAGGCCTCCACTCAGAGAAGCAATTCTCTACCACCACTCTCTGGCTTCTTCCATCGAGCCAATGTCTAATCCAATTTAGCACCTCTCCATGTATACCTAGCGACTGAATTTTCCTAACTAACCTCCCATGCGGGACCTTGTCAAAGGCCTTACTGAAGTCCATGTAGACAATATCCACTGCCTTCCCTTCATCCACTTTCCTGGTAACCTCCTTGAAAAACTCCAATAGATTGGTCAAACATGACCTACCACGCACAAAGCCATGTTGACTCTCCCTAATAAGTCCCAGTCTATCCAAATGCTTGTAGATTCTGTCTCTTAGTACTCCCTCCAATAACTTACCTACTACCAATGTTAAACTTACTGGCCTATAATTTCCCGGATTACTTTTCGACCCTTTTTTAAACAACGGAACAACATGAGCCACTCTCCAATCCTCCGGCACCTCACCTGTAAACAGCGACATTTTAAATATTTCAGCCAGGGCCCCTGCAATTTCAACACTAGTCTCCTTCAAGGTCCGAGGGAACACCCTGTCAGATCCCGGGGATTTATCCACTTTAATTTTCCTCAAGACAGCAAGGACCTCCTCCTTTTCGATTTGTACAGTTTCCATGATCTCACTACTTGTTTCCCTTAATTCCATAGACTTCATGCCAGTTTCCTTAGTAAACACAGACGCAAAAAACCTATTTAAGATCTCCCCCATTTCCTTTGGTTCCGCACATAGCCGACCACTCTGATCTTCAAGAGGACCAATTTTATCCCTTACAATCCTTTTGCTCTTAATATACCTGTAAAAGCTCTTTGGATTATCCTTCACTTTGACTGCCAAGGCAAACTCATGTCTTCTTTTAGCCCTCCTGATTTCTTTCTTAAGTATTTTCTTGCACTTCTTATACTCCTCAAGCACCTTATTTACTCCCTGCTTCCTATACACATCATACAACTCCCTCTTCTTCTTTATCAGAGTTGCAATATCCCTTGAGAACCAAGGTTCCTTATTCCTATTCACCTTGCCTTTAATCCTGACAGGAACATACAAATTCTGCACTCTCACAATTTCCACTTTGAAGGCTTCCCACCTACCGATCACATCCATGCCAGAGAACAACCTGTCCCAATCCACGCTTTTTAGATCCTTTCTCATTTCTTCAAATTTGGCCTTCTTCCAGTTAAGAACCTCAACCCTAGGACCAGATCTATCCTTGTCCATGATCAAGTTGAAACTAATGGTGTTATGATCACTAGAACCAAAGTGTTCCCCTACACAGACTTCTGTCACTTGTCCTAACTCGTTTCCTAACAGGAGATCCAATATTGCATCCCCTCTAGTTGGTCCCTCTATATATTGATTTAGAAAACTTTCCTGAACACATTTTACAAACTCTAAACCATCTAGACCCCTAACAGTATGGGAGACCCAATCAATATATGGAAAATTAAAATCCCCTACCACCACAACTTTATGTTTCCTGCAGTTGCCTGCTATCTCTCTGCAGATTTGCACTTCCAATTCTCTTTGACTATTGGGTGGTCTGTAATACAATCCCACTAATGTGGCCATACCTTTCCTGTTTCTTAGCTCCACCCACAAGGACTCAGTAGACAAGCCCTCTAATCTGTCCTGCCTGAGCACTGCTGTAATATTTTCCCTAACAAGCAATGCCACTCCCCCACCTTTCATTCCTCTGCCTCGATCACATCTGAAACATCGGAACCCTGGAATATTAAGCTGCCAGTCCTGCCCCTCCTGTAGCCAAGTTTCACTAATTGCTACAACGTCATAATTCCACGTGTCAATCCACGTCCTCAACTCATCCGCCTTCCCTGCAATACTCCTAGCATTGAAATATATACACCTGAGAAGATTTTTACCACCACTCACAACCTTTCTATTAGTGGATTTGCTTGAACTTTTAACATCATTTATTTTCACCCCAGCCACACTGTCAGCTCTGGTACTGTGGTTCCCATCCCCCTGCAAATCTAGTTTAAAGCCCCCCCAATAGCATTAACAAACCTCCCTGAAAGGATATTGGTCCCCCTGTAGTTCAAGTGTAACCCGTCTCTCTTGTACAGGTCCCACCTGCCCCAGAAGAGGTCCTAATGATCCTGAAATCTGAAACACTGCCCCCTACACCAGTTCCTCAGCCACTTGTTCATCCTCCATAGCATCCTATTCCTACCCTCACTGGCACGTAGCACAGGTAGCAATCCTGAGATTACCACCCTCGAGGTCCTGCTTTTCAACTTCCTACCAAGCTCTCTATATTCACTCTCCAGGATCTCCTCACTCTTCCTTGCTATGTCATTGGTGCACCACGACATCTGGCTGATCACCCTCCCACTTCAGAATGTCATGCAATCGATCAGAGACATCCTTGACCCTGGCACCCGGGAGGCATGATGGACAGAGTCTAGGATAAGAGAGCACAGACTCAGAATAGAAGGGTGCCCTTTCAAAACAGAGATACAGAGAAATTTCCTTAGACAAAGGGTGGTGAATTTGAGGAATTTGTTGCTACATGCAGCTGTGGAGGCCAGGTCGTTGGGGTGTTTAAGGCAGAGATTGTTAAGTTCTTGATTGGACATGGCATCAAAGGTTACAGGGAGAAATCCGGGAACTGAGGTTGAGGAGGAGATAGGAAAAAAGGAGCAGCCATGATTGAATGGCGGAGCAGACTCAATGGGCCAGATGGCCTAATTCTGCTCCTACGTCTTATGGTCTTTTGGTCTTTATGAATATTGAAATCCAAGTTGAATCCACAATCATCTGAGTGAAGAAGTTTCCCCTCATATTCTCCCTAATCACTTCACCTTTCAATACAAGGTCTTTTCTATAAGATTAGTTTGATAAGATAATTAGCTCTGTAACAAATGGTTTGGTAAGCAGCCTTGAATTCAACAATGCATCTTGGTTCGTAACAGTAATAAGTGTAAATAGATATGAGATTTTTTTCAAAGCACTGATGGAAAGACTAGTATTGGGAAAAGTGCCTCACAAAGTGTAAAAATTTATATTTGGGTTGTTTGGTTCCTAGTGATCAACTAAATCCATGTTTGGTACTTGGGTAAGTTTATAATCCCTTCATTTTATAATTGGGTCCACTGATTTGAAGGCAAATTAATACATTTATAAATTCAAAATCAAAGTCAAAGTACATTTATTATTAAGGTATGTATACCTTATACAACCTTGAGATTCATCTTCTTACAGATAGCTACGAAACAAAGAGCCACAAAAGAAAACAAAAAAAAACAAAAGAAGAGCATCAAAGTCATTTCAATTATGATGAAGGGTCTCGGCCTGAAACATCGACTGCACCTCTTCCTACAGATGCTGCCTGGCCTGCTGCGTTCACCAGCAACTTTGATGTGTGTTGCTTGAATTTCCAGCATCTGCAGAATTCCTGTTGTTTTCAATTATGAGAATTACAGATTATTTTTGAGTTCCTGGGCTTAGATGCACAAACCTGACCCAAGTGTGTGACCTGCCCTAAGATCTTGCTACTGTTCAAATTTCAAAATAAGTTTATTCAAAGTTCAAAGTTGCTTTATTATCAAAGTAGTATATTATCATATGCTACCCTGAGATTCATTCACTTGAAAGTGAGTCTGTTGGGTTTAGGAGCCTGATGGTGGTCGGGTAATAACTGATTCTCAGCTTGATGGTGTGTACACTCTGGCCTAGGTGGTGGAGGGACTTGGATGATAGATGGATGTCTTGTGGCAGGGCTCCATGTATATGTATTCAATGGTGGGGAGAACTTTGCCTGTGATGGTGTCCACCACTTTCTGTCACAAGAGCTGAATATTAGACACAAGCATTTACTGTATTGGATTCCCAGCTTTTCTTTGCCTTTATTTCCAGCAACCAGTGCATTTTGTTTTGTACGATTCAGAATTGGATGATCAGCTAACTTCCTTGCCTGAAGGTCAGTCCACTGGACATGGCTGAGATCTGGTAATATGTTCTGCATCTTTGCCATCCGTAGAAGAGAAGCATGATGTTGGTCAAATTGGTCTGTTTCCTGCTTCAGAAACTTGGCTTAAAATGGTTACTTGTACTGTACACTCATATACTAAGCTAACTACTCAATCAGTTTACATGACACTATAATGAAAAGCACAGTTTGCTTTCCAGAGTTTAAAGTAAAGAATTCCAGGGTTATGCACTGAAATGCTAGTGCATAAAAACCATTGATACTGTAAAGTACAGTCATTATGTTTGGTTCAAGATTGTTTAAGATTGTTTAATGCCATTTCTTGTATACAAGTGTAAAGGAGAATAAAATAATTATTACTTAGGATCTGAAGAAGAACAAAAACACAATAAGATTAAGAATACAATAATAATACTAAAAACACAATAAATATAAATACATAAGACAGCTTATATACAGAATTGATTGTATGTCTATAAAGTGACTCTAGACACAGGAGCATCTGTACGTAAGGTAACTGACAGGAAACGATAAAGTAGTTGTGGTTGGGTTGCGGAAATGGAGGGGTGGGTTAGTGGGTGGAGGTGTTGATCAGCCTTACTGCTTGGGGAAAGTAACTGTTTTTAAGTCTAGTGGTCCTGGCATAGATGATACATAGTCTCCTTCCGAACAGGAGTGGGACAAACAGTCCGTGAGCAGGGTGGGTGGGATCCTTCATGATGTTACTGGACCTTTTCAGGCAGCTTTCTGTACATATGCCGTGGGTGACAGGTAATGTTGGGCAGTTTTGACCACCCGTTGCAGAGCCTTCTTGTCCGCCGCAGAGCAGTTTCCGTACCATACAGTAATACAGCATGTCAGGATGCTCTCTACTACACATCTGAAGAAATATGTGGGTATGCATGAGCATAGTCCAGGTCTCTTCAGCCTCCTCAGAAAGTAAAGGCTTTCCTGAGTGTATTCTGGGACCGTGAGTGTTTGCACAAGATATACACCACCAGGAGTTTGAAGCTATGTCCATTTTCCACTACTGTGCTGCCAATGTAAAGGGGTCGGAGGGCGGGGTGAGTGGAGCAAGTTCTCCTGAAGTCGATAACCATCGTTTTTTTCTTGTAGTCATTGAGAAAGAGGTTAATTATTTGCCACCAGGCCTCAAGCTCTTCCACCTTCTCCCTATAGGTTGTCTCACTGTTGGTGATAAATCCGACCATCTGTCATGTCAGCGGTGAACTCGACAATGTGGTTACTTGGGTGGTTGTCTCTGCAGTCATGTGTGAGCAGAGTGTATAGCAATGGGCTCAGCACTGTACAGAAATCTTAGGCACATAAATATAGCTTGAGTTCCCATGTGAGCGATGATAAACCTGATTCTGATATGGGTCTCTATTGTGGACTGAGAGTGGGAAGGGGGCAGGGAGAGGGGAATCATGGTTGGGAAAAAGGGGAAGGGAGAGGGGAGGGAGTGGGAAACGCCAGACAGACATTCTGTAATAATCAATAAACCAATTGCTTGGAATCAAATGGCCATGTTTGGTGTCTCACAGTCGGGTCTGTCTGCACCCACATGCCTGCATCACCCCCTCCCACCCCTGGCACTGTCTCTAACACCTGTCCCACACCCCTCCCACGGCACTCCACCCTCGCCACACCCAACATAGTTTGTTCCCACCAGATTTACAAACCTGCTCTCCGTTCCATGTTGACAAATACTTTGCCTGCTTCAACCATTTTGTCTGGCAATTCATTCCATATACCTACCAACCTCTGATGTTTTCTTATTGCCCCTTGGTTTCCTATTAAATTTCTGCTCTCTTACTTTAAACCTATGTCCTCTCGTTCTTCATTCTGTGACCCTGGGGAAAGACCGGGTGTGTTCACCCCATCTATGCCCTCATGATTTTACTCACCTCTATATGATCACCCCACCTCTTTCAAATGATTAAAGTCCTAACCGCTTAACCTAACTTAGTTCCACGATTTACAGCAAAATTATTGTAAATCCCTTCTGCACTCTCTGCAGCTGAATAACATCTTTCCCATAACAGGGTGACCAAAGCTGAAAACAATATTCTATATTCCGCCTCACTAACATCTTGTATGACAACATAGCATCCTAACCTCTACACTCAGTGCCGTTGAGCCAAAAGCCTTCGTCACCACCCTGTGACTGGTATTTGCCCCTGAGTTATCTCTGTTCACTTTGTAGATGAGTTGGTCAATGACGGTGGAGATTCTGGAATTACCAATAGACAAGAATGGAATTTATTTCCTTTCCTAAAAGACAGAACATAGAACAGTTTAGCAGCAATAGGCCTCATGGTCCACAATGTTGTGTGAACCAATTAAAGTTGCAATATAACTTCCTGACTTTTGAGCTCAGTGGTGAACCTGAAGTATTTCATGCTAATCCAAACAGTTTGTGGACAAGGTAGATAGATAGATAGATAGATAGATAGATAGATAGATAGATAGATAGATAGATAGATAGATAGATAGATAGATAGATAGATAGATAGATAGATAGATAGATAGATAGATAGATAGATAGATAGATAGATAGATAGATAGATAGATAGATAGATAGATAGATAGATAGATAGATAGATAGACAGACAGACAGATAGATAGATAGATAGATAGATAGACAGATAGATAGATAGATAGACAGATAGACAGATAGATAGATAGATAGATAGATATATAGATATAGATATATACTTTATTGATCCCGAGGGAAATTGGGTTTCGTTACGGCCGCACCAACCAAGAATAGAGCATAAGGATAGCAATACAAAAACCACAAACAATCAAACAACAAAATGCAAACTATGCCAGATGGAAAATAAGTCCAGGACCAGCCTATTGGCTCAGGGTGTCTGACCCTCCACGGGAGGAGCTGCAAGTTCGATGGCCACTGGCAGGAACGACCTCCCGTGCCGCCCAGTGTTGTATCTCAGTGGAATATGGCCGAAGTCCAACTATTTCATCTAATTGAATTTCACATCCCAACAACCATGTAACTGAGCTTACATCAGCAGACCAGCTCCTTGGTTATTCACCAGAAGTACACACCGAGCTGCCAAACAGGTTACTGTCAACAAGGTGATAATTAAATATTCAGTAAATCTACCCTTTATTAAAAGCATTTACTGGAACCCAGAGCTCAATAAAATCTGATGTGGAATGTTTTGAACTGCTGTGTGATCTAACGCTGTGTTAGTCTTTTACACTGATTTTCAAAGTCATAGAACCGCACAGCACAGAAAAGCAGGCCCTTCAGCCCATCTAGGCAATTCCAAACTGCTATTTTGCTTGGTCCCATTAACCCACTCCTGGACCATAGCCCTCTATATCCATCTCAACAACGTAGTTCAAATTCGTTTAATTATCGATCAACCATGCATATGTATTAAATTAGATTAGATTAGATTATGAGGATACACAGTCCCCTTTTATTGTCATTTAGTAATGCATGCATTAAGAAATGATACAATTTGTTCCACCAGAATGATACCACAGAAACACAAGACAAACCAAGACTAAAAAAAATTGACATAAACCACATAATTATAACATATAGTTACAACAGTGCAAGCAATACCGTAATTTGATGAAGAAAAGACCATGGGCACGGTAAAAAAAAAGTCTTAAAGCCTCTCGAAAGTCCCATCATTTCACGCAGATGGTGGAAGGGAGAAACTCTCCATGCCATGAGCTTCCAGTACCACAAACTTGCCGATGCAGCATCCTGGAAGCACCCGACCACAGTCCAACTCTGAGTCCATCCGAAAACTTCGAGCTTCCGACCAGCCCTCCGACACCGAGCACCGAGCACCATCTCTGCCGAGCGCTTCGACCCCAGCCCCGGCAACAGGCAATAGGCAAAGCTGAGGATTTGGGGCCTTCCCCTCCGGAGATTCTCGATCGCACAGTAGCAGCGGCCATGAAGCAGGCATCTCAGAAGCTTCTCCAGATGCTCCTCCGTAGTCCTCACGTCCGTCTCCACCAAATCAGGATTGTGCATGGCCCCTATTTAACAAATACGATATCAATTCAGAGCGGCCGTGCGTGCTGCGTCGTGCCGCCATCTTCTCCTCCCCTCCCCTCCTCGTATACAGTTAAACAAAGCATCGTTCCTCCAGGGCCAAGGTGCAAAACACAGTACATACAGTCACACAGAGCACATATCAATGCAATAGCATATACAGTCACAGAATATTATTAGCACAGTGATATAGGCAACTTTACCAAAGCTGATGACTAAATATCTGCTACATTAATGGAAAGGCTGAATCTTAAGGTGAATTTTAATAATCTAACCCTTCCCTCTTACTTATACCTCCATTTTTCTGTCACCCATATACTTATCTAAGAGTTTTTGATATATCCCTAATGCCTCTACCACCACTCCTGGCAGAGTGCTCCATGCACTCACCATTCTCTGTGTAAAAAAATTACCTCTAACATTCCACCCCCCCCAATACTTTCCTCCAATCACCATAAAATTATGTCCCCTTCTATTAGCCATTTCACCCCAGGCGAAAAGTCTCTGGCTGTTCATTCAATCTATGCCTCTTATCACCTTGTACAGTTAAATCTAACAATGACCTGAGTTACGTTGTTTCGCACTGGAAATCTGACTGGAGGTTTCCAGCGTAAGTAATACTTGAACATTTACAATAATGGCTGCAAATGACGCACACAAAATTAAAAAGGACAAGGTGAATGGAACCACCACTAACTTTCTTCCTTTTGCACCATCCTACACAATCACTGGGTCAAGATCCTGGGAGCTCCGTCCCCAACAGTATTCTGGCAGTGGGGTCAGAAGGCCTGCCAGGTTCTGGGTGACTCGCCACCACCTTCTCAGAGGGAGAGAAAATAAATACTGCCCTTGCAAATGTGTCTGTTAAAGAAGATATCGTTTGCTATAATAAGCAGAGAAATCTGTGAAGGTGGAATGGCAGCAGGCATTTATACTCATCCTTTGTCACTCATAACTTGCAGTTGTTATCCGAGACGTTTACTAATAGATTAGACCAATACTTTTCGATGGCAGAGAACAGAGCCAAATGGACAATTGGCTTTAGGGGATTAATTTAGGGTAGTTTAACATTCCTTTAAAATTCTATCATTAGCTGTAATCATTAAAATGCCATTACTGTCATAATATTATTTGATGATTTGGACTGACTGGGGCCTTCGTTGGTCAGGGTCCACCATGAATGTTGAATCCTAGTTGTCTAGATACACAAGCCTGGGCATAACAATACGGAGAGCAAGCTGTTGCCCATGTAGCAACTTGCCTTCTCCAGGATTCTGAAGTACCCAAAGGAACGGCAGAGACTGACACAGTTTTGCACCAGCAGTATCGCAGGAGTTGCCAGTCAGCGATGAACTCAATGTAGGATTGCCTTAGGGACTCCAGCTCTGGATGTTTCCCTCAGCGTTTACTCCTGACGCCTTCCCCATGAGTGGGTATAGCCGCAAGTCAGCAGAGGTTTGAGATCAGAGTTTCCTTTCTAGAGGAACTGCCAACCACGGCTGATGAGCCCCATCTGCCTGAAGCACCAGTAACCTGCCTTTGACCCTTCTCCTGTCAGTAAGAATGGTTGTGCCAAGCTTAGTAGCTAAGCCACACTTGAAGCCCGGGAGCTGGACTTAATTGTCAGAGGCTACTTGGGGTGCATGCCATTGGGAGCATTTAATAGGTAGTGGGAGCTTGTCCCCATTACCACCCCTGGCTATAACAACCTTAAAGAACGTTTTAATGTTTTAATTGAAACTATTCATTAGAGAGGCATCTCAAGGTATTTTGGATTGTAAAGGAATAAGTTCAGTTGCTGCGGAATTCCAAGTTCATTATTTTGAATATATCAGCTTTCAGATGAGTGTATCTGCTCTTCATAGGTCTTCGTTGTCACCAGTCAAGAGAGTCAGGGAACTATCAGTTTCAAGTTCACTCGCTCCATCATGGAACTGTTCCCACAACCTATGGACTCACTTTCAAGGACTCTACATCTCACATTCTCAATATTTATTGTTTGTTTATTTATTATTATACCGTTTTTAACTTTTGCATTTGCAGTTTGTTTTCTTTTGCACATTGGTTGCCTGTCCTATTGGTTGTGGTCTTTCGTTGATTCTACTGTGCTTCTTGTAATTACTGTGAAGGAAAATGAATCTCAGCTTGTTGATTGGTGACATATGTGTACTTTAATAATATGTTTACTTTAAATTTGAACTTTGAATGGATGTTCCCTACTGTTTACAAGAACAATATCTTGGTGTATCAACTATGCAGACAAATTTGTCCTGTGGTAGAGTCCTGCTTCTTGAAGGACAGATTGAAATACTCATTACTTTGATCTTGGCAACAACAGGATTGCTGAATTATATCTACAAAGACGGATGCTAGTGAGCTGGTTGGCCCTAGATGCTCTCAATTGAAAACAGCATTATCTCCTAGAACAGGAGGCTCCCAACCTATTTTTATGCCATGGACCAATACCATAAACCAAGGGGTCCGTGGACCCTAGTTTGGAACCCCTAATCTAGAACAGCACACATAAAATGCCCGAGGAACACAATAGGTTAGACAACATCTCTGGAAAGGAATAAACTGTCAACAGTTCCTCCAGCATTTTGAATGTGTTGCTTTGAATTTCCAGCATCTACAGAATACCTTGTGCTTAATATCTTCTAGAGCTGTAAATCTGTTAGCCACCCTGAGAGACACGTAGTTGTAGATGTGCTGATGGTGGTCAGGATAATGTTTCTAACTCTTAACGGGCATTGGAGTTCCTAGCTATAAGAAGGAAAGTATCTGTGAGTGGCAGCTCATCACATTTCCTCAAATATTTCCTATTGTGTATGAGAAGTGAGGTTGCTTCAAGACGCAATGTGCTCTCTGGGTCGCAACATCTCCCCATGGGAACCGATGTGTCTTTCTCAGTTGCTCGCAGTATTCAGTTACACCTCATGCTGACTTCTGACACCATGTTATGCTTGCTTATTTGAAGTCTCCATCTCCATCCACTGTGGGATTTTTGCTTCAGCTCTGGTTCCATTTCCATAAATCCTTTGTGCTGATTGTCGAGGAGAAGTAAAAACTTCATCGAAAGTCTGCTCTCCTTCATGATCTGGACTTTGTAAACCTTCATTGTTCTCTGTATTTTTATCTTCTGCTGCCAATATCTCCTTGCTTCCCTCAGGATCTGTAAAATTTTGAAGTCCACTTTTGCTGGCTACCAAAGGAGACAACCTCTTCGAGTTGGTGGTATCCCTTAATGATTTGTGCTCACTCTTTGTATCACCGTGGCATCATTGTTCTTCATGTTGCCTGAAGCTATTCTATCTGTCAAGCTCTTCATCACTGGCGTTGAATTTTCACCATGATTCATCAGCATCTTCTTGCCATACACCAGCTTGGCCATGCTTAAGATATCAAATGTAGAGTCAAAACGTATTTCACCTTCTTTCCTTCCGTTTTATTGGCCAACAATGTCGCTTTCAAATTTATAATAAGAACTGCAGCACTCTTAACTTCTTGCACAGTAAAACTTTTGACTCCTTCATACAATAAACCTGCCCATCTCCCAGTGGTCTGTCTCACCGTATTGAGCATCACCTTTAATTTAAAAGAAGTCACGCTGTGACTTCCCAGGTTGAAATCAATCCAGAAGTTCTGCAGTTTATCATCAGCTAGCTTCTTCAACTCATTCAGATCAAGGAAAGCAGAGTTACATGGATAGTGTAGATTCTTATTTTATTAATGGGGCTAGCATTCAATTGATTGAGAAATTTTATCTGTCTCAAATTCATACGATGTGAGAGATCATGGTCTTTCCATGACCATGTTTTTTTCTTAGCAATTCTTTCTACAGAAGTGGCTTGCAATTGCCTTATTCTGGGCAGTGTCTTTACAAGATGATTGATCCCAGTCATTATCAATACTCTTCAGAGTTTGCCTGGCGTCAGTAGTTGCATTGTAGGGTAACGCAATTGGGAGAAATGTACATCATTCATAACCACTGACATTGAGTTGTGGTTTTGTTTTAAGAGGCTGGTCTGACATGATGACGTTGTTACTTAAAGAGTTTTAGCAAGCCTTTGTGTATAGATTTGGGAGTTCAATAAAATGTGTTATGGGTTTCATTAAAGATAAAGTGCCTCACTTTGTCTTATTTGTGAAAACCTACATTAGTGACCCCAGTGCTCTAGGACAATTCCAGAGTTGGCATGTCAGCGAACTTTGAAACTGCCAGAGTTTTGGGAGCAAAATGCCATCACTTGATTTGAACAAGTTGAGGCCCAACTCGCTCTCCTACTACATGAAATTAGACTACGTGGTAGCATTGCTCAGCAGTTCCGTGGCTGTGAGAATGGTAAGTCTGCTTGAACACCCGTCCGAACAAAGTAAACACTGATCGCTGAAAACTCACCTTTTATAGACTTTTGCACTACTGGAGTCTGAGCGCACCAAACAGTTGCTGTTCTTGCTTGGTCTCAGCGATGCTAAGCTATTGGAGCTAAAGGACCACATGCTGTCTCACCTGGAATATCACCATCCTGGTTTTATTTTTGAAGAACTCTTCAGGCTGCAAATGCCTGATGTCCTTGTATATTCCTTGCCAATGTACCTATGAAGGATGATAGGGAGCTTGCTAGGATGGCTGAGAGTCTACACTCAACCAGACAGTGGTGCATCATTCCTCCTCCTTTCTCTACCACAATAAGTCTGGTTAGCAAGGCCTTCAGCATAAGGACGCCCACAGCTGCGAAACAGACAATGCCGGGCCTGTGTTTTTACCACACTTGCTTTGGTAGAAATGCTAGGGAGTGCCAGCCGCCTTGCAGCTTCAACAGTGCCAATGCATTGGGACATCAGAGGGATGTGAGCACCATGGGTTCCAGCTGTCAAAGTCATCGACTATTCATTACAGACATTCTTTCAGAGTGATGCTTCCTGTGTGACACGGGTGCTCAAGTGGGTGTGCTGACAGCATCGTCTATTGTTGAGAAGGCAAAGAGTGACAAAACCTCACCGGAGGCTGCCAACAGCAACAGGATCCAGACATATGGCACACAGTGGGTGACCCTCTGCTTCAGTGGGTGATGGACGGTTACACAGGGGACTTGGTCCTGGATGAAGTCACTAAACCTCTGCTCAGTGCAGATTTTCTCTGTGCCCAAGGACTGTTAGTTGATCTTAAGAACTGCTGGCTTGTGGATATCATGGGCTTCAGGTTATTACCCTGCTCCCCCAGTAAGTTCCCCACAATGACTCTGTCAAGTGCATGCACCATCGCACGTGAGTTTACTTGGCCGCTGGGTGAATTCCCAAACCTCACCAAGCCCACATTCTCTACCAGTCACAAAACGTGGGGTCGAGCACCACATGCCCACAACTGGCTCACCAGTCCATGCCTGTGCACACAGACTGGACCCAGAAAAGCTGGCAACGGCGAGGGCTGAATATGTCAACATGGAAAGTCTCAGCATTGTACACCGGTCAAATAGCCCCCGGGCTTCAACCCTCCATATGCCCTAAATACGAGTGTGGTTGCCTCCCATTTGGTGATTACCGACGCCTTAATGAGGCCATCAACCTCGATCGTTACCCTGTGTCATACATCCAAGACTTTGCAGCACGGTTAGCCGGAAAGTAAGTTTTTTTTCCAAAGTCGATTTAGTTATGGGCTACCATCAGGTGCCTGTGTGCTCTAAGGATGTTCCCAAAGCAGCTGTGATAACTCTGTTTGACCTTTTTGAGTTTCTGCACAAGAAAATTAGACTGAAAAATACAGCACAGACCTTTATCAGCTGATGGACTCTGTATTAAAAGACTTAGATTTTCTTTTTGTTCACCTGGCTGACATACTTGTTGCCAGTGCATCCGAATCTGATCATGTATCTCAACTCTGCAGACTTTTCGATTGCTTAAGCCAACACGGGTTGGTTATTAACTAAATTCCACTTTCAGTTGTTAACCATTGACTTTCTTGGCCATCGCATCTCTGCAGAAGGTGCAAAATCCCTCCCATCAAAAGTAGCCGCTATTATGCATGTCCTACCGCCCCGCACCACTAGAAATCCACAGGAGTTTTCAGGTATGGTAAATTTCGTCACTGCTTCATTCAACGGGCTGCTGAACTTAAGCGCCCTGTATAGTGCGCTTAAAGACAATACCCCTAATCAAGTACTTGACTGGTCAGCGGACAAGACCAGGACATTTGATGATACGAAACGAGCTCTTTCCAATGCAACCCTACCAGTGCACCTGCTCCGCAATGCACCCGTAGCCATTACTACTGATGCCTCAGGCTACGCTGTGGGTGCTATGCATGAGCAGTTGGTTGGAGGCGTATGGTAGTCACTCACCTTCTTCAGTCAGCAGCTTTGACTCCCTGAAAGGAAGTACAGCATGTTTGACCGTGAGCTTCTCGGTCTCTATCTGGCTGCCAGCCACTTTCATTTTCTTCTACAAGGTCATCATTTCACAGCGTTCATTGACCACAAACCCCTTGTGCATGCAATGGCCAAAATATCAAACCCTTGGTCTGCATGGCAGCAAAGCCACCTGGCCTACGTATCAGAGTTCACAACAGATATACAACATATCAAGGGGGAAAATAATGCTGAGGCGGATTGCCTCACACAGCCAGCCACTGAGACCGAACACTTAGGGGTTAACTATGCCGGCATGGCAACTGACCAAGTTACTGACCCAGAGGTCCAGGCTTACGGAACAGCCATTATGGGCAAGCAGTTGGCTGATACTAAGTTTGGGGAAGCTGGAGTTTCTCTCCTGTGCGATGTCTGAACCAGGTAACCTTGACCCATTGTACCCACAAACTGTAGACAGTCTGGCCTCTTGCATCCAGGCCAGAAGACCTCACAGAAACTGGTTGCGCTAAAGTTTGTTTGACATGGCCTCAGGGTGTACATGATTGGAATGCAGCCTGTGTGGAGTGCCAGGAAAAAAACCTAACCATCATGTACAGCTGCCATTGGCACCATTTGATGTCCTTGGGTGACAGTGTGACTATCTCAATGTTGACCTTGTTGGTCCTCTGCGTACATGGTTTCATACACCTTCTTACCATAGTGGACCATAGCACCAAGTGACCAGAGGTCATCTCCCTAGTATCAATGACGGCCGCAGAAATGGCTCGGGTGTTCATCAGCACCTGGGTCACTCATTTGGCACCCTTTCTGATATTTCCTGACTGCGGTCCCCAATTCATTTCAGACCTCCGGGCTCCGATGACCCAGAACCTCGGCGTTAGGCAACATCACAACACGGCATATCACCCGTTGTTTCACCGCTCCTTAAAGACTCCTCTGAGGGCTTCCCTGACCGATGAGTATTGGCATGATTGTCTCCCATGCGTCCTGTTGAGCTCCTGCTCCAAAAGAGGACCTGCCATCGTCCGCAGCTGAGTTGGTATACAGGCAACCATTACGAGCGCCAGGTGACTTCATTATTGAAGCCGTGACTACCTGGTTGGCCCTTCAACAGCATTCCACCCTCCTGAGTAAATTCCTTTACACCTATTCCTACCTCCCATCACGGCAAACAGCACTCTTAGGTTCCTATTGACCGACATTCCGCCTCCTTTGATTTCATCTGCCTTGACACACACCGACATCCCTTTAGCCCCCTTGCCATGGCCCGTTCTGCCTTTTGGAGTGGGGAGGAATAGTTTTTATCATAGATAAGAGGGGTAAACCTGAACGTATTTTGGTAGATCACCTTAAACTGGTACAGCAAAATTTGGAGTATTCCACTGCCACGACCATAAGCGTGTCAACATTGGACGAGCCAAAGACTCCTGCGGCTCCTCCACCCATACGGCACAGGACCCAAGCTGGGCAGCTTGCCTGAGCTCCAAATAGGCTCGTAATGCCAGTTTCAGTGAATTCTCGGGGTGGGGGTCTATGTAGAGTAACGCAATTGGAAGAAACCTACATAATTCGCAACCACCGACATTGAGTTGGGGTTTTGCTAGAAGGGGCTGTTCTGACTTAAGACATTACATAAGGATTTTTAGGGTGTTTTTGTACTTAGCTTTTAGAGTTCAATAAAAAGGGATATGGGTTTCATTAAACATAAAATGGCTCACTTCATTTTATTTGCCAAACCCTACAGCATGACTAGGGTTTGTAATACCCACCAGGTGTTCATATGACCATCCACCACCTGCTTCCATGGCTTCACATGACCCTGATGAGGGGCTACACCTTGCCCAATGCTGACCTGCAGGCTAATGGAGGGAAGGAATACCTTACACCTCCACCCCACCACCCAGGCTTTTAGATAGGCACATGCCCACAAACGTGAACATTTTACATCTACTCAAGCAGACCAGTTGTTTTGATTTAAAACTGGAAAGAAGGGTTACTGGTATTTGGTGAATTCAGTGTCTGTCTTATGGACAATAACAAGCCTGTCTGGAAAATGACCTTTTGTTTTTATGCTTACGGCTGGCCTTGTTGAAACAGATTTCAAGGAGTGCCTTAAAGGCAGCAGTGACTGTTTGCTTGCATGATGGGAGAGGGAGGGGAGCTTCAGCATTCTGATGTTTCTATCATTCACTCTATGGGATTTCTTATGTGGATGTCTGTGAAAAGTAAGAATTTCAGGTTGTATACTCTATATATTCCCTGATATTAAATAGAACCATTTGAAATTGAACCATTTTGAGAGGAGCAAGGGACTGGGTTACACCAACTTCTGCTTTTTCTGTTCCTGTCACTCCTTCTCGTCCATCTGTCCCACACCCCTTTCGCAGAGCTCCACCCTCACCACTCCCAACATCCTTTGCTCCCAGCAGATTTACAAACTCCTCCATCACTCTACATTGACAAATACAGTACCATGCAAAAGTCTTAGGCATCCTGTCTACAAATATGTGCCTAAGACATTTTCACAGTACTGTAAAAGAGGAATAGCAAACCCTTCCCGCCTGTGAATGCCGCAGTCTTGATTAACAACGGAGCATGAGGATACCTGAAGTTTCTTCAGATACATAACGTGCAAAAGAGATGTGAGAGTGGATATGGAACCACTAGAAAATGATGCTGGACAGTTAATAATGGGAGACAATGAAATGGCAGATGAACTGAGTAAGTATTTTTCATCAGTCTTCACTGTGGAAGACACTAGCAATATGGTGGAAGTTCCAAGTGTCAGGAAGCATGAACTGTATGAAGTTACATAACCAGAGAGAAGATTAATGGGAAACTGAAAGATCTGAAGGTAGGTAAATCACCTGGACCAGTTGGTGTATGCCCCAGAGTTCTTAAAGAGCTATCTGAAGCTATCGTGGAGGCATCAGTAATGATCTTTCAATAATCACTGGATTCTAGAATGGTTCCAGAAGACTAGAAAATTGCAAATGTCATTACACTCTTCAAGAAGGAAAAGAAGCAGAAAAAAGTAAACAATAGGCCAGTTAGTCTGACCTCAGTGGCTGGGAAGATGTTGAAGTCAATTATTAAGTATGAGGTCTCAGGGTACTTGAAGGTACATGATAAATTAGGCAGTAGTTAGCATGCTTCCTCATGGGGAAATCTTGCCTGACAAATCTGTTGGAATTCTTTGAAGAAATAACAAGCAGGATAGACAAAGGGGAATCAGTTGATTTTGTATACTTGGATTTTCAGAAGGTCTTTGTCAAGGTGCCACACATGAAGCTGCTTAACAAGCTACAAGCCCATGGTATTACAGAAAAAATTCTAGGATGGGTAAAGCAGTGGCTGATTGACAGGACACAAAGAATGAGAATAAAGGGAGTCTTTTCTGGTTGGCTGCTAGTGACTAGTGTGTTCCACAGAGGTCTGTGTTGGGACCAATTATTTTTATGGTATATGTTAATAATTTGGATAATGAAATTTATGGCTTTGTTGCAAAGTTTGCAGCCAATTTGAAGATAGGTAGAGGGATAGTTAGTTTTGAGGAAGTAGAGAGGCTACAGAAGGACTTAGACAGATGGGGAAAAAGGGCAAAGAAATGGCAGATTAAATTCAGTGTTGGGAAGTGTATGGTCACGAACTTTGGCAGAAATGAAATAGTTGACTGTTTTCTAAATGGAGAGAAAAATACAAAATACCGAGATGCAAAGGGACTTATGAGTCCTCGTGCAGGATTCCCTCAAGGTTAATTTGCACATTGAGTCTGTTCTGACGAAGGCAAATTGAATGTAAAAGCAAGGATGTGAAGTTGAAACTTTATAAATGTAACACACTGTCAGGTTTCACTGCTAAGTCTAATGTAATGGCTTCTATGTAATGTTCCACTGTTAGATAATAGTTTCTCTGTAGCAGCAATGTTTGGGTTATGACTAGAGATAATGGGGCTTTGGAATGCAGGGGCTTTCCAAGGGGAGAAATGCTGTCCTTTCTTGTGTGTCTGGGAGGCGGGTTTTTTGTGGTCTTTCGTAGGGGAGCGATAGAGAGGACGCGAATGGAGAGAGTCGGAAGACCACCGGAAGGAGTGGACTGAGGAGCGAGAGTCTGAGGGCCGGCTACGCTCGGAGTCGAAGGGAACAAATGAACGAATGGTGAGCTCCAACGACTGTTTCATGAGAATGGGCCCTTTTTTTTTTGTTTCTTTACTGACCATATAGTCAAATTAAGAAATATAAAGATTAATCGTTTAATTGCATACTGTGTACTGTTTGATATTTTGCGGTGCAGATTTGTAACCGGGCAACACATCATGCAGTATCCACACAAGTGAGATTTCTCAGTTTGTCAGGGCCAGAAGTTGTTTTCTCCTAGATGAACACATGCTGGCTGAGGCTGAGGGTTACATGAAACACTGGTGTAGCCTCACTTGGAGGATTGTGAGCAGGTTTGTGCCCCTTATCTGACAAAGGATGTGCTGAAACTGGAAAGGGTTCAATGGAAGTTCATGAAAATGATTACAGGATAAAATGGCTTGTCATATGATGAGTATTTGATGGCTCTGGGCCTGTATTCACCAGAATTTAGTAGAATGAGGTGTGACCTGATTGAAACCTATTGAATGATGAAAGGGCTTGATAGAGTGGTGGGGCAGTCTAAGGCCAAAGGACACACCCTCAGAATGGAGGAACATTCTTTTAAAACAGAGATGAGGAGCAATTTCTTTAGCAAGAGAGTGGTGATTCTGTGGAATTCATTGCCACAGGCTGCTGTGGAGGCAGTCCTTCTGTATATTTAAGGCAGAGGTTGACAGATTCTTGATTGGTCAGGGCATGAGGGGATATGGGAGACGGCAGGAGAATGGGACTGAGAGGAAAAGTGGATCAGCCATGATGAAATGACAGAACAGACTCAGTGGGCCAAATGGCCTAATTCTGCTCCTATATCTTATGGTCTTATGGCCTTATATCATTAAGTCCTGCACAGAGCACACATTTAATGGTAATATCTTTAATATAAGCTCTCTCCAAGGAGCTACATAGAACATAGAAAAGTACAGCACATGAACAGGCCCCTCAGCCCAAAAAGTCACGCAGAACCAATTAAACTAGTAATCAAATGGTCAGCAAACTAATCTCTTTTGTCTGATCAATGGTCACTTCCTTCCATTCCCCCCTATCTAAATGCCTCCTAAAAGTCTGGAATGTTTCTGCCTCTACCACCACCAGGCATCTACTACTGTTGGTGTAAAAAAAAATGCCCCTCATATCTCTTTTAAAATTACCCCCCTCACCTTCAATGCATGCCCTCTGGTATTAGATGTTTCAACTCTGGGAAAAAGATACTGTCTGGCAACTCTATCTATGCCTCTCATAATTTATAAACCTCTATCAGATCTTCCCTCAGACTCCTGCACTCCGGAGAAAACAAGCCAGGTTTGTTCAGCCTCTGGTGATGGCACATGCACTCTAATCTACCCAGCATCTTTGCCAACCACTTCTGCACCCTCTCCAAAGACTCGACATTCTTTCTATATTGGGGCAACTAGAACTGCATGCAACACTCCAGATGCGGCCTAACTAGAATTTTATGAAACTGCAACATAAGACCATGTCTTTTAAACTCAATGCCTTGACGAATAAAGGAAAGCATGCCATATATCTTCTGAACCACCCTATCAACCTGTGTAGCCATTTTCAGGAAGTTACGAACTTGGACCCCAAGATCCCTCCCCTCATGAATATGGTCAAAGTTCTGGCCCTTAAAAGCATGTAGTCTCTTTACAGTTGACTGAGTAAGGTGCAACCCATCACATTTGGCTGGGTTAAACTCCATCTGCCATTTATCCGCCCATTTCTGCAACTGATCTATATTCCAATGTTTTCTTTGTCAGTCATTTACACTATCCAGAACACTACTGATCTCCGTTTCATTTGCAAACTTACAATCCCACCCACCTGCATCTTTATTCAGGTCATTTATATACAAACTGTGAAGGTCCAGTAAAAATCCTCACAAACAACACTAATCATAAACCTCCAGCTAGAATATGTCTATTCAACCACTACCCTCTGTCTTTCATGGACAAGCCAGTTTGAATCCACACAGCCAATTCATTGATCCAGGGCATCTTAATCTTCTAGATGAGCCTCCCATGAAGGACCTTGTCAAACACCCTACTAAAATCCACATAGACAATATCCACAGCTCTATCTTCATCGATCACTCTCATCACCTCATCAAAAATCTCAGCAAGACATGACAGGCTCTGCACAATGCCATGTTGGCTTTCCTTATTAGGCCATGGTTTCCGTATTCTTGTAAACCCTATCCCTAAGAATTCTCTCCAGTGACTTCCCCACTACTGTCGTGAGATTCACTGGTTTATAATGTCCAGGATTATCCCTAGTTCCCTTCTTGGATAATGAAACAACATTGGCTACTCACCAGGTCTCCAGGATCTCATTGATGGCTAGACAGGCCCCTACTTAAGCACCAGGTCAGATTAAAAAGGTCAGAGTGTCAGGGCCAAAGGAGAGGAATGGGCCTGTGTTCAGCTCATTGCTTGGCAAGGATTACTCGTCTCTATGCTGAATTAAGGCTGTGGCCTGCAATTAATGGGCTCCTGGACCAGCTGTGACTGGCTTCGTGGCTGTGAACTCTCTTTCATGAACTTCAGTTCTAAATGTCATTTGCTTACTTTTATCATTTGCATGATTAGTTTTTTTCTGCACTTTGGGTGTTTGACATTCTTCGTTTTAATGGGTTCTTTTAGGTTTCTTTGTTTTGTGGCTGCCTGTAAGAAGATGCATCTCAAGGTTGAATGAAGTATACATACTTGATAATAAATGTACTTTGAACTTTCTGAACTTTGATCTCTTATTGAACATCAAGCAGTATAGCACAGGAGCAGGCCCTTTGGCAAATGATGTCCATGTTCAGTGCCATTAAAGTCAAAGGGAAGAAGCCAGCCATCTCAGCCATCTTTTATTATCTCAGCCAATTGGTGGATTTAAAGGAAATATAGAAAACTCGGCCTGCCAAACAGGAGCTATTATAGCAAATTAAAACTCCAGCAGTTGGAGCAACCTGTGGACCAGAGATTGATCCAGGAGTGTGTCCCTTTTGATACAGTGAGAGACAAGCAATTACCTCAGCCACTATGTAGGCCAATAAATGTCTTTATGGTTCTATCAGCCAATAACCTTATCTCCAAGCCCTGGAAAAAGAGAGCAAAATACAACATTTTCTTAAACACAAGAGATTCTGTAGATGCTAGCTATCCAAAGTAACCCATGCAAAATATGAAAAGAACATAGCAGGTAAGGCAGCATCTACGGGAAAGAGTTGAGCCAATGTTTTGGGTCAAGAACCCTTCATCAGGATCAGATAGATGTTGCCTGACCTGCTGAGTTCCTTCAGCATTTTGTGTGTGTTGCATTTGCTTTTTCCCTTTCTCTAAGTGGGAGTTTTCGAACTGGGAGGGAAGATCAGCACATTTCCTGCCATGAAAATCCATATGGCTCAGGGTCAAAGTGAGGAATGCTCAGGGCATCTCCCTCCTCACTCTCTTTCATTGTGGCCTGAACTCTGGCAGCCCTAGATTTCCAATGGAAATGCTGTGGAAGAATCTGGAATGGTGCCTGGGAAGTATTATTCTTGGAGCACAGTAGCATCAGGCTTGGCTTATGTGTGGGACAGTTCTCCTAATCTGGGCACGACCCCTGGATCCTTGTCAGGATTTAGACCGTGTAAGTCCATCTTTGTCAATATCGCCCATAGTGCCTTGGTGGATGCAGTGCGGTTTATCATAACTACCTGGCCGATATTTCCTCTATCTTTTTCTTTCGAATGCTGCTCTTGATGACATTTCCTGGTTAGGATCTTGCACCTTATTGTTGACCTTCAACACACTTTCTCCGTAGTTGTTACACTTTATTCTGCATTCTGTTATTGTTTTACATCGTTCTTCCTCAATGCGCTGTGCAATGATTTGATCTGTATGAGTAGCATGCAAGACAAACTTTTCCATAAGACAGTAAGACATAGGAGCAGAATTAGCCCATTCAGCCCGTCGAGTCTGCTCTGCCATTTGATCATGGCCGATCCAGTTCCCTCTCAACCTCATTCTCCTCCCTTCTCCCCATAACCATTAATGCCATGACTTATCAAGAATCTATCAACCTTCGCCTCAAATACATCCAATGACCTGGCCTCCACAGCCACATGTGGCAGTAAATTGCATAGGTTTACCACTCTCTAACTCAAGAAATTCTTCCTCATCTCTGTTCTAAATGGATATCCCTCTATTCTGAGGTTGTTCCCTCTGGGCCAGACTCCCCACTATATGAAACAGCCTCTCCACATCCCCTCTATATAGGCCTTTCGACTTTTGATAGGTTTCAATGAGAACCTTCCTCATTCTTCTGAATTCCAGTGAGTATAGGCTCAGAGCCATCAAATACTCCTCATATGATAAGCCTTTCAATCCCAGAATTATTTGTGTGAACCTCCTTTCACTGTATCTCAGTACACGCGACAATAATAAATCAATTCCAATCTAAAACATGCCTTCTGCAAGGAAGTTTTTCATTCCACCTGTGCATACATATACTTTTACACATGACAGTAACTTGACTTTTACTTTGACTGTTTTCAGATGCATTTAGTTAACTTTATTTCATTTCAAATCCTTAAATTTTAAAATAATTTTTAATCTACTTACATATCTCTGGCTATTGAGCTCATCCAGCTACGGTATCTGATGAAGGAGAGTGTGGCTGGTCAGACAGCGTGTCAGGTTCAAAATGCTTTACCCTAATACTTCATATTCTGCCAGAGAAAAGTTGTGAGATTTCTATATCTAGTGACTCATGGCTCAGACTTGGATGCAATTCATCATTTTTTTTACTTTTCCGAAACCAAACTGATATGCTGAAGGAAGGGCAGGATACTTTCTCTTAGCCTTTCTCTGTCTGTCTCTCTCTCTCTGTTCTTGTTTCATGTTCACAGTATTATTTATGTATTTATTTTTCATCATTTGTTTTCTTTTGTACATTGGTTGTATGTCAGTCTTTTTATGTATAGTTTTTCATAAATTGTACTGCATTTCTTTATTTTCATGTAAATACATGTAAGTGAATTAAACTGAAGCTAATATATGGTAATATTTATGTACTTTAATAATAAATGTATTCAGTGCCTCTCTGTGTCTCTGCCTTTCTCTCTCTCTCTCCGTCGATGTCTCCTGCCTCTGTCTCTCTCTTTCTATGTCTGTGTCCCTGCCTTTCTCTGTATCTGTCTGTCTACCTGTCTTTCTCTCTATGTCAGTCTGTCTGTCTGTGTCTCTCTGCCTCTGTGTGTCTGTATCTCTGCCTCTCTCTCTCTAAGTCTCGGTTTCCCTGTGTCTAAGTCTCTCCCTCTTTCTCTCTCTCTCGCTGTCTGTCACATCTGTGTGTAACTCTCTGTATCTCTCTCAAAACTGCAGTGTCATCCCATGTATTTATTGCTCTGAATATCGGGATAATTAAACGAGAGCCATCTATCTAAACTTGCCAAATTAATTGCATCATGTAAGCAACTCAGGGGGATATGGAGATTGCATTTTTCTGAAAAGATATGATTGAAAACATCAATCTCAGTTCTCCATCCACTAAGCCTTCTGATGTTGAGCATCTGTGACCCAGTGTTGGAAGAGTCATTGTTCACCAATGTCATAAATAATATTTGTCAGTGTTTGTTTAAAAATAGATCCTAGTATATTAGTTGAAAGTTGTAATCTAATTTCATCTCAGTGTCTGGAAAAGCATGTGGGCCTGCTCTCTCCCTGAGGTTACTAGAGTAACCACTCCTTGGCAAATCACTGCCTTGTAGTAAACCCAGGTAGACTTGTCTCCACGTGTCTCCATTCAAATGTTGTTTTCTAACCCTGTGAGAAACAAGTTCTCATTTTAAAATAGACAGGGCGAAATGCTTTGTCTGAACTTGTTTGAAGCTTAATTCAAAACACTGTTCGATGCTGCCACCTTGTGGCCTGGCAGATGTCAGAATCAGAATCATTTATCACTGATAGACACTCTGTGGCCACTTTATTAAGTACAACAATACATCTGCTCGTTACTGCAAATATCTAGTCAGCCAATCATATGGCAGCAACTCAATGCGTAAAAGCATGCAGTCATGGTCAAGAGGTTCAGTTGTTCAGATCAAGCATCAGAATGGGAAAGAAATGTGATCTGTGTGAATTTGATCATGGAATGATTGTTGTCATCAGGAACACACACAACGGTCTCTAAAACAGAGGTTCCCAACCTTTTTTATGCCATGGACCCCTACCGTTAACCGAGAGGCCTGTGGACCCCAGGGTGGAAACTCCTGCCCCAGAGTTTACAGAGAATGGTGCGAAAAACAAAAAAACATCCAGTGAGTGGCTGTTCTGTGGGTGAAGACAGAGGTCATGAGAGAGGTCGGAGGAGAATGGCCAGATTGGCTCAAGCTGACAGGAAAATGACAGTAACTGAAATAACCATATGTTACAACAGTGATGCGGAGAGGAGCATCTCTGAATGCACAACAGCATGCACTGCAGCAGCAGAAGACCACAAACATTTACTCAGTGGCCACTTTATTAGGTACAGAACAGACCTCACTATTATTAACATATGTTGTGAAACTTCTTGTCTTGCAGTAACAATACAGTGCGATGAATGAAACATACTATAAATTATAATAAGAAATAAATATTAAAAAGATAACTAAATAGTGCAGAAAGAGAGCAAAGTTAGTGAAGTCATGCACAGGGGTTCATTGACCAATGTTTGATGTGTGTGGCTCTCAGCCAGTGTACTTCGCTGGAAACATCTGTACAGGTAGTCCTGCTTATTTTTTTCAATAATATTTGTTCGATATAATACGGCTGAGGAATTTAAAAAATACTATTTGTTTTATTGCATCCAGATTGTACATAATAGGAGTTTGATGGAGGATTAGGGAACCTCTAAAGAGTTACTTTACAAATTGACAGGACAAAAAAAATGTCTGCGGGATGTGCAATAATCGGTATACCTCCCTGCAGTAATTGGACATCATTGTTTCTTAAGAATACACTCTGCTGGTTTCACCAGGAAGTTGGTTGATTTCCTAGAAATTGACAATCGCTTCTATAATACTTGTGCAAAGATACTTAATTAAACAATGTAACATACAGCATTTTTAATCTTTATCTTGCAGTAACTGAATAAGCTTATAGCTATTTAAAAAAATCATTTTTGAAAATCCTTCAGGAAAATAATTTCGTTATTGCACGACTGAAACTCCAACTCTTTTGATTTTATAATGCAGTTTTCAATAATGTGAGATTTCTTAAGAACACAGATTATAAATACAAGAAATTCTGTGGATGATGGAAATCCAGAGTAACACACACAAAATGCTGATGGAACGTAACAAATTCAGGCAGCAATGACTGAGAGGGATAGACAGTTGCTGTTTCATACCGAGATCCTGAAGTTCTTATGAATTGTCTCAGAATGAAACATTGACTCCTTATTCATACATATAAATGCTGCCTTATCTGCTGAGTTCCTCTAGAAGTTTGAATTATTAAGAATGTTGTGGTAGAGCAGAACCACTTGCATAGAACTGTATAAGTTTTTTTCCTCACTTCACCAAAGGCTGTGATGTTGCGCTGAAGATGATTTCATCACTGATGTCTGCTTTAACCGTGGAAGTAGCTTCTGAGATATGGGAAGAAGTCCATGTTTCCAGGATCTTGATGTGAGCCTTTCTTGTTGGTGGTGAAAATGGGTAGCTGACTTGCTCTAAGATGTTGGCAGCTCTTAAGGAAACATTTTGTAATTTGCACTCACTGGCCATGTTATTAGGCACATGAGTAGAACCTGGAAGGATTTTCTGCACTGTAGCCCCTCCACTTCAAGGTTCAACATGTTGTGCATTCAGAAATGCTTTTCTGCCCAACACTGTTGTAACATGTGGTTATTTGAGTTACTCTCACCTTCCTGTCAGCTTGAAACAGTCTGGCCATTCTCCTCTGACCTCTCTCATTAACAAGGGATTTTCACCCACAGAACTGCTGCTCAATGGATTTATTTTGTTTTCTCACCATTCTCTGTAAATTCTAGAGATTATTGTGCATGAAAATCCCAGGAGATCAGCAGTTTCTGAGATACTCAAACCATCCCGTCTGGCACAAACAATCATTCTATGGTCAAAGTCAATTAGATCACATTTCTTCCCCATTCTGATTTTTGATCTGAACAATTGAACCTCTTGACCAGGTCTGCAAGTTTTTATGCATTGACTTGCTACCACATGATTGGCTAATTAGATGTTCTCATTAACGAGCAGGTGTAAAGGTGTACCTAATAAAGTGGCCACTGAGTTTATATTAATGAACTGGATTCAAGTTTACTGATAATGCAAGTCTAGGTTGAAGAGTGAGAAAGATACAGAGAGGCATCAGAGAGATATTAAGGGTCTTGGTCAGAGGAAAGGATGTGGAAGATGAAACATAATGTGGAAATCAGAATCAGGTTTTACTATCCCTGATAAATGTCATGATTTTTTTTTGTTTTGTGGCAACAGTTCAATGCAAAATATTAAAAATTGCTATCAGTTATAATAAGAAATATAAAAAATAAGTAGTGCAAAGAGAGAAAGAAACAGTGAGGTAGTGTTCATGGGTTTCATGGGCATCTAGAAATCTGATGGCGGAGAGGAAGAAACTGTTCCTAAAATGTTGAGTGTTGGTCTTCAGGCTCCTATACCTCCTCCCTGATGGTAGTAATGAGGAGAGAGCATGTCTTGGATGGTGAGGGTCCTTGATAATGGATGATAGTTTCTTGAGGCATCACCTTTTGAAGATGTCTTTGACATTAGGGAGGCTAGTGCCTAGGATAAAGCTGGCTGAGTTTTCAGCCCTCCGCAGCTTTATCATTTTCTGTGCAGTGACCCACTACATACCAGGTGATGATGCAACCAGTTAGAATGCTCTCCACGGTACATCTTTAAAAATTTGCTTGAGTCTTTTGTGACACACCAAACTTCCTCAAACTCCTATTGAAATCTGAGGAAATTAGCTAATTGGGTTTGAAAAGAAGGGTGGAATATTTTTCCTTAAATGTGTGTTCAGAGGAACACAAATCATAAATCTCCACCACTTCCTCTGGCAGCGCATTCCAGAGAGAAAATACAAAAGAGGAAAACAAGAGGAAAAATGAAAGAGAAAGGAGGGCGAGAGAAAAGCAATGACCGGATTTCAGTGTCTTATAACAAACACTTGGCTTGGGTTTTACCGAAAGACTAGAGGACATCCTCAACCCAGTGAGCCACAGTAGCATAGTAGTTAGCACAATGCTATTACTGCTCAGGATACTGGAGTTTGGAGTGTTGGCGCCCTCCGTAAGAAAGTTTGCATGTCCTTCCTAAGTGTGTGTATGTTTCCTCCAGTACACTGGTTTCCTCCCACAGTCCAAAGATGTACCAATTAGTTGGTTAATTGGTCACTTTAAAGACCTGTGATTAGGTTATGGATAAATAGTTGGAATGGTGGGCAGTGTGGCTCATTAGGTAGGAAGGGACTGGTCCATGCCGTAAAAAATTTAAAAGTCACAATTGTTAAACTAATGTGTAAATTCAGCATTCAAAAAGGAAGGCTTATGTTTAGTTAGCCTTACTTACAAGTGGATTTGGGTAAAGTAAGAAGGAGAGCTTCCTCCAGTTACAGAATCCTCACTGCCTGAGTACTGTACTTAATCAAAGAGAGTGCAGCATTTTTTTTTTCATTCTTGGGTTGGAGCCACAAGAGACTGAATGTTTGAACATTGAATTTTCCAACTTTTCAGGTTCACCTTTAGTGCCCACATTCTTGTCCCCTTTCCCATCCTGGTTCGGTCCAACTGCTACCCACAGCATCCTCCATTTGCTCTTCAGCTCTCCTCTAATGGTTCCTGTGGTGATATCATGTGTCACGTGTAAGAACGTGATTGGACAGAGTTGGAGCATGTGCAGAACTGACAGAATGATCGAGAAGCTTGTATGATAGATGTGGTTGCTGTTTGCTGTTAAATAAAAGTTTCAGTTACGTTCTTTCAGAATATGTGTCTTTATGAGTAACCCACAGTACGTATAAGGAACACAACATGGTGTCAGAAGTCGGTCTGGAAGAATAATTCATTTTGCTAACATGAGAGAAGCAAAGATAATCAAAAAAAAAGCGTGAACTTTTGCGTTGTTGGCTAACAGCTTTAAAAATGGCAGTTTTGCAACTCCTATCAACGCTTTAGCTGACTGGAAATGTAGCTGAAAACGGGAAAAGATTTAAACAGCGATATGAAATTTATTTATCAGTGATCGAAGCAGAAAATAGATTGCAAAAAATGAAAGGTGCGATCCTACTCCACGTGATTGGGGACGATGCAATTGAAGTATATAACCATTTTATTTTTGAGAATGGAGATAATTTGAATCTAAAAGCCATAATCGACAAGTTTGAAGCGTTTTGTTTACTGAAGCGCAATGTGACGTATGAACGGTACAAATTCTTTACCTGCAAGCAGAAAGCTGGTCAAATGATTGATCAATTTGTTATGGAGTTGAGAAACCACAGTAAAACATGCGAATTTGCAGAACTGACTGACTCTCTCATTAAAGACAAAATTCTTTGCAGCATTCTGGATAATGCTGTGAGAGAGAGGCTCTTAAGAGAACCAGACGTAAATTTGGAAAAAGCTTTGATTCTCTGCAACGCTTTGGAAACTGTAAAGTCTCAGGTTAAAGAGCTTTTTATTGAGAACTGCAGTGTACACGCTGTGAATAACCGCAAACATGTTAGAAAAAATAATGAAGCAGCAATGAAACCGACGGAGAACAAGACGTCACCTGAAAGAAGAAGACTTTGTGATCGCTGTGGGTGGCAGCACCAACCTAAAATGTGTCCAGCGTATTGGAAAGTGTACAACAACTGTGTAAGATTAATCATTTTTCATGCTTTTGCAGAAGTAGAAAGAAAATAAAACAAGTGAAAAAGCAATGGCAGGAAGAGGTTGCTTCAATGCAAGTGATAATGAAAGAGACTGAGAGAATATCAGATTCAGTTTCATCACCGTCTAGTGCAAGAATGCACACAGTGGGCACAGTATAAGGAAGCAGTGGAACGTGAATTGACTGATCTAAGGAGATGTTTGTCTGAAGGACAAGGAAATAAAATAAAGATACAAGACAAAATGAACACATGGACACAGAAAGCTACAGCACTTGAAGAAGTACAACCCAGATCATACATGGTCCAAACAGAAGAAGGAGCAGTGGTAAGAAGAAATCGCAAAGACCTTAAGAAAGATCCAACTTCAGAGTTTCTGTTAACTGATGCAGACCAGACGAAACAAGGAAATAACAACGAAACACAAGAACTGTGTGAACCACTTAGAAGGTCTACTCGTGTTCGTAAACCCCCAGATAGACTGATAAAGACATGTTAAATTATGCATTTGTTCTGATCAATGTTGCTAATTGTTTTTAAGGAAAGGAAGATGTGGTGACATCACGTGTCACGTGTAAGAACGTGATTGGACAGAGTTGGAGCATGCGCAGAACTGACAAGAATGATCGAGAAGCTTGTATGTTAGACGTGGTTGCTGTTTGTTGTTAAATAAAAGTTCTAGTTATGTTCTTCCAGAATATGTGTCTTTATGAGTAACCCACGGTCTGCATAAACAGCACAACAGTTCCCAAGATCACCTTCTTTACTTATCAGATTTATCTTGTTATGAACCTTTATTGTTAGTGGGCATTGTGGTGTTGCAGCAGTGCAGCTTAGTACAGGGTCTTTTCTTTGTAGATGTTGACTGGAAAGTCCATCCTTTTGAATGTTCCATGGCAAGCATCTGATGATCTGGTCCATCGCTATCTAATGGCCTCTCAGCTTTCTTTGTTCCAGGCAGACCATATTCAGCTTCCTGATTTTATCCCTATGGCTAAAATCCTGTTTAAGTGATGAAGTATTTTGGCCTGATACATCGACTGTTTATTCCCCAACACAGATGCTGCCTGACCTGCTGAGTTCCTCCAGTAGCTTGTGTGTTGCTCCCATTCTAATATATTATTGCTGCACTTTGTCTGACTCATAGAAGCATAGAAACATAGAAAATAGGTGCAGGAGTAGGCCATTCGGCCCTTCGAGCCTGCACCGCCATTTATTATGATCATGGCTGATCATCCAACTCAGAACCCCGCCCCAGCCTTCCCTCCATACCCCCTGATCCCCGTAGCCACAAGGGCCATATCTAACTCCCTCTTAAATATAGCCAATGTACTCCTGTGTTAAAATTGTTAAAAGTGTTAAATCCTGTGTTAAATTGCCCTGGATCTTAGAGGACGGTCATGATTTTCATTTTATTTATTTATTTATTAAGCCGCACAGTGTGGAAGAGGACTTCCAGCCCTTCGGCCCATCGAACCATACCATCCAGCAACCTACCTATTTAACCCTCGCCTAATCACAGGACAATTTACAATGACCAATTAACCTACTGACCTACTTTCCTCTGTGGGAGGACACCCGAGCGCATTGTGGAAACCTTTGGGCACACAGAAAGGAAAGTACAAACATGCTCACAGAGGACTCTCATGCCCTGAACTGCACAACGCTAACCACTACACTGCAGTGACGCTCTGCAGGGAAATCAGACCGTAAGACATAGGAGCAGAATCAGGCCATTCAGCCGATTGAGTCTGCCCTGCCGTTCCATCATGGCTGATCCTGGATCCCACTCAACCCCATACACCTTCCTTCTCGCCCTTTCCTTTGATACGCTGACTGATCAGGAAATGGTGATCAAATGCTGTACCTACTTGGCCTCCACCATAGTCTGTGGCAGATTTACTACTCTCTGGCTAAAAAAATTCCTCCCTACCTCTGTTCTAAAGGGTCACCCCTCAATTTTGAGGCTGTGCCTTCTAGTTCAGGATACCCCTACCATAGGAAACATCCTCTTCACATCCTCCCTATCTAGTCCTTTCAACATTCAGTTGGTTTCAATGAGATCCCCAGGCATTTTTCTAAATTCCAGCGAGTACAGGCCCAAAGCTGCAAAACACTCCTCATACATTCATCCCTTCATTCCCAGAATCATCCTCGTGAACCTCCTCTGGACTCTCCCCAATGACAACATATTCTTTCTGAGATAAGGGGCACAAAACTGTTCACAATGCTCTAAGTGTGGCCTGACTAGTATCTTATAAGGTCTTAATATTATCCCCTTGTTTTTATATTCAGTTCCCCTTGAAATAAATGCCAACATCGCACTTGCCTTCTTTACCACAGACTCAACCTGTAAATTAACCTCCTGGGAGTCTTGCACAAGGACTCCCAAGCCCCTCTTCACCTCTGATGTTTGAACCTTTTCTCCATTTAGATAATAGTCCGCACTATTGTTCTTTTTACCTAAATGCATTATCATACATTTCCCAACACTGTATTCCATCTGCCACTTTTTTGCCCATTCTTCCAATTTGTCTAAGTCCTGCTGGAATCGCTTTGCTTCCTCAGCACTGCCTAACCCTCCAATAGCACTCCCTACTGCCATTGGTGCCTGATGTGGTGGTCTGAGTATCTCAGAAACTGCTGATTGCCTGGTTTTTCAAAGAGAACGGTATCTAGAGTTTACAGAAAATGATGCGAAAACGAAAAAAAAATCCAGTGAGTGGCAGTTCTGTGGGTGAAAACAACTTTTTAATGAGGGAGTTCAGAGGAGAACAGACAGACTGGTTCAAGCTGACAGGAAGGTAACCGTAACTGGGACCCTCATGACAACAGTGGTGTGCAGAAGATCATCTCTGAACACATAACATGTCAAACCTTGAAGTACATGGTCTGCTGCAGTAAAAGACTCTGAACACACAGTACACCCAGTGGCCATCATATTACATACAGGAGGTACCTAATAAAGGGGCCTCTGAGTATACTTGCTGCAACAAGATTCACGTAGATTTATGTAACACAGAAATAAACCTTTTGACCCAACTTGTCCATGTCAACTAAGTGCCTATTGTCACTATTAACATTACTATTGGGTGCCTGCATCACCCAATATTCCTCTTAAACCTTTCCTATCCACATACCTGTCCAAATGCCTTTTGAACATTGTAATTGTACTTGCCTCTATTACTTCCGCTGGCAATTTGCTCTGCATGGAAAAGTGACTGCTCATTGGAAGCCTTATCTTAAACCTAAGTCCTCTAGTTTCAGACCATCTTCTGCTGGGAAAAAGACTGTCACTATCTTGCCTGTCTCTGATGTCCAACATTTTGTGAATCACTGTCAGGTCAACCCTCAGCCTCATTCACTCCAGGAAAAAAAGTAGTTCCAGCCCATCCAGAACAGCACACTCAAAATGTTGGAAGAACTCAGCAGGTCAGGCAGCATCTATGGAGAGGAATAGGTAGTTGACATTTCAGGACTGGAAAGAAAAAGGAAAAATGCCAGAAAAAAAAGACCGAGGGAAGAGGAACAAGCTAGAAGGTGATAGGTGAAGCCAGGTGAGTGGGGGAGGCGGGATGAAGTAAGAAGCTGGGAGGTGATAGGTGGAAAAGGCAAAGAGCTAGTGAGGAAGGAATCTGATGGGAGAGGAGAGTGGACCATGGAAGGAAAGAAAGGTGGCGACAGGGTAGTGTAATGGTTAGCACAACGTTTTAACCGGGTTCAATTCCCACTGCTGTCTGAGAGGAGCTTGTACGTTCTCCCTGTGACAGGATGGGTTTCCTCCAGGTGCTCTGGTTTCCTCCCACAGTCCAAATGTATACCGTTTGGTAGGTTAATTGGTCATTGTAAATTGTCCTGTGATTAAGGTGGGATTAGATCGGGGTATTGTTGGGTTCAAAGGGTTTGAAGGGCCTATTCTACTCAGTACCTCAATCAAATAAAATGAAAATAAAATAATATATGTACTTTGATAACAAATTTACTTTAAACTTTGAGAATTTCATGTTAAGTTTGAACGTTGCTTCATCTGGAACCAAGATTTCCTGTCTAGACAAAGGAAATTGAAGATAGGAAAGTCCTCCCCACCATTAAACACACCCACAAAGAGCTTTGTCACAAAAAAGCAGCATCCATGATCAGGGGCTCTCACCACCCAGGCCGTGACCTTTTCTTGGTGCTGCCGTCGGGAAGAAAGTGCAGGAGCATCAGCTCTCAGACCGGCCAGCAAGTATGTTAAGGACTCTTAGAGATATTTAGATAGGCACATGAATGTGAGGGCAATGGAAGGGTATGGACATCAGTTTAAATGGGATTAGTTCAGAATCATTTCTTACTTTTCAACCATTGGGCTCCTGAACCAGCATGGATAACGCTGCTCAACTCAATACAGAATTAATATGGGCTCACTTTCAATGACTCTTCAATTCATGCTCTCAATATTACTTACTTATTATTATTATTGTACTTGCACAGTTTGCCTTCTTTTGGCACATTGGTTGATTGACCGCTTTTGTCTGTGTGTAATGCCTGCCAGAAAATGAATCTCTGCGTACTATAGGGTGATATACAATTCTGCATATTTTGATAATAAACTTACTTAGAGCTTTGAACTTTGAGGTACACTGGAAAATAACATGATAGGTTATGATTAAGAGTACACAATAGCTAGCATTTAAATATATATGATTTACAATAAAATGCATTCCTTTTAAGAAGGAATCTAACAGGAATGCTGGTCCAACCGTTAATGACAGGAGAAATTGAACACAGTAATGAAAAGGCTCATAAGTGTCAAAAGTCAGGAAGCCCAAGGATTGGGAGTATTTTAGAATTTGTCAGAGGCTAACTCTGAACATAATGAGAGGCACAGAAAAAGTAGACAGACAATATCTTTTTCCAAGGGTTGAAACGTCTAATACCAGAGGGCATGCATTTAAGGTGAGAGGGGGTAATTTTAAAGGAGTTGTGAGGGGTGATGGTAGAAGCAAATACATTTTTTTTAGCATGTCGTACCAGACGTTCGGCCATTCTTGTCTGGTACCCTTATATTTTTTACAAGGCTGAGTGGCTAGCTCAACACTCAACCCGGCACGGATGGAAAGTGTGCTCGGGGGTGGCCTGACCTGGATTCGAACTCGGGAACCTTTGTTCTGAAGTCCGGCACTGATCTCACTGCGCCACCAGCCCGCCAGCCGGCCAGCCGGCCAGCAAATGCATTAAGGACTTTTAAGAGATATTTAGATAGGCACATGAATGTGAGGGCAATGGAAAGGTATGGACATCAGTTTAAATATGGGATTAGTTTACTTGGCCATTTGATTACAAATTTAATTGGTTTAGCACAGCTTTGTGGGCCGAAAGGCCTGTTCCTGTGTTGTACCGTTCTGTTTTCTATGTAACTCTTTGAAGAGAGTTTATATTGAAGTTCTTTTAGGGTGTATGAAAATGAAGTGTGATCTGTGAATACAGTGTACTTAGAAATTTGGAAGATTTCGATAAGATGCCACAGAAGAAGCTGAACAAAGTTAGAGCATGCAGAAATGTGGGTAATGTACTCATGTGGATTGAAAGTTGGTTAACAGAAAGCAAAGAGTGGGAAGAAACAGCTCCTTGGTTTGGCAGGCTGCAGCTAATGGGAATTTGTGTTTAGGGGCCAAAGATATCCATGATCTGTGCTCAAGTTTCAATGTTTGTTGATGACACAAAGCGGAGTGTTAATGTGAGGAGTGATGAGGATGCAACAAGGATTTAAGGTGATGTGGAGAAGCTGACTGAGGTGATTTACTTCATGTGCTAACTACATCTTTTCAATGGTGACAAGTTGGGAAATTTTGTTGTTCAACGGAATCCAGGTGTCCTTGTATGCAAATCGCCAGAAGGCAAGGGTCTCTCCTCAGGTTTTCTAATTCTTAAGTCCATACAATCTCAGCTTACTTGTTCTTTGCACCTGTAACAAGCCCATCATCCGTGGAGACCACCGACTGCACGTTCAATACCAGGAGCATATTTACAGTCCAAAATGATATAATACTTGAGGTAATATCTCACCAAGGGCCCAGAGGAGTGGTGAACCTCCAGTTCAGAATCAGAATCAAGTTTAAAATCATTTCATGAAATTTGTGGCAGCCGTACATTGCAATACATAGTAATAATTTCTAAAAAGTTATAAATTACAAGAAGAAATGCACACTAAAAAATTTAATTAAATAAGTAGTGCAAAAATACAGTGAAAAATAAGTAAGGCAGTGTACATGGGTTCATTGTCTATTCAGAAATCTAGTGGTGGAGGGAAAGAAGCTGTTCCTGAAATTTCGAGCGTGTGTTTTTAGGCTCCTGTACCTCCTCCATGATGGCAGCAATGAGAAAAGGGCATGTTCTGGGTGATGGGGGTCCTGAATGAAGGGCGTCTTATTTATGAGGCATCAGCTTTTGAAGGTTGCCCTCGATCCTGGGGAGCCCAGTATTCATGATGGAGTTAGCTGAGTTTACAATTTTCTGCAGCTTTTTCCTTGTTCAGCTTCCTCTTGTAAACAAGAACTAGTCTTCAGTTCTTAATGTAAATTGTAAGCTATAATCAGCGTGAAGTTAAAAGGACAACTTTGCAAACAACAGTCTATAGATTACAGAATGCTGATCCACAGTGTGTGGCTGACTGCTGAAGAGATGCAGTGTAAAACAATGTAATTACTTTAATTGGGCCTTCATCAAGCCAGACAAACCCTGGCTACTGAGCTGGGCCAATGCTCACACGAGATTAAATTGGGTTAAATTACCACATTTACACTGATGCCAAGGGCTTATGGTTTTGTGGCCAGTTTTGTAGATGTTACAAAGACAGGTGGAGGAGCAGCTACTGTTGAGGAAACATCGTCTTCAGAAGGATGTAGACCAATTTGGAGAATGTTCAAAGAAGAGACAGGTAGAATACAATGTATGGAAGTGTATGGTCATGAACTGTGGTAGAAATATAAAGGCGTAGACTAATTTCTAAATATGGATCAAATTCAGAAATCATAGTTGCAAAGGAATTTGTAGTTCCAAATGTGGGATTCTCTAAAGGTTAATTTGCAGGTTGACTTGTTGGTAAGGAAGGCAAATGCAATTTTAGCATTCATTTTGAGAAGACTGGAATGTAAGTGTAAGTATGTGAGACTAAGGCTTTATCAGGCATTGATCAGACTGCACTTGGAATATTGTGAGCAGTTTTAGGCCTCCTATTTAAAAGGATGTGCTGGTATTGGCCAGAGGAGGTTCATGGGAATGATTCGGGGAATGTAAGAGCGTTCAATGTCTCTGGGCCTGTATTTGCTGGAGTTTGAAAGAATGAGGTGGGATCTCCTTGAAATCTAACAAATATTGAAGGGCCTGGGTGGAGTGGATGTGGAGAGGATGTTTCCTATAGTGGGGAGTCTAGAACCTGAGGGTACAACCTCAGAATACAAAGATGTCCCTTTAAAATTGAGATGAGAAGGAATTTCTTTTGCCAGATAGTGTTGAATCTGCAGAATGAATTGCCAGGGTAGTGTAGTGGTCAACCCAACACCATTACAGTTAAGGCCATCAGAGTTCAGAGTTCAATTCCTATACCACCTGTAAGGTGTATGTCATCCCTGTGAAATGCTTGGGTTTTCCCAGGATTTCTGGTCTCGTCCCACAGTCCAAAGCTGTACTGATTAGGAGGTTAATCAGTCATTGTAAATGGTCCTGTGAGTTAAGTCCAGAGTTATTGGGCAGTGCAAGTCAAAAGGGTTGGAAAGGGCCTATACCATGTTGTATATATCTAAATAAAATAAATAAATAAATATGTGCCTGTTGTGTATTTAATATTTCAGTAATACTTGAGTAGTCTTGTTGGGTGCTTAAACATCCTTGCTCATTTAAATGATTCATTAATGCTTAAGCATTTTTGCTCATTTAAATGATTCATTACAGGATGTATGTATAAGTATGTTAATTGCCTATGTCATCACGTTACTACTTGATACATGTGCTCCTCACTTAAAGAAAAGACAAAGTTACACCCACATTTTCAGACTCCTGTGTCTTCCTTTGAACTAGTTACATGTATTTAAGGTACAAAACATAACAGAGCCCGTATCGTTGAGCGGAAGTTGATATTCTTGATCAGTAAGAGAGTCAAAGTTTATGGGGAGAAGGCAGAATTCTTGATCAGTAAGAGAGTCAAAGTTTATGGGGAGAAGGCAGAAGAATGAGGCTGAGAAGGATAATAAATCATCCATGATGAAATGTCAAAGCAGACTCAAAAGGCCAAATGGCCTAATTGTACTCCTTTGTCTAATGGTCTTTTTTACATTTCCCATTCTACCTGAGCTCAGCAGGGAGGATACAGCTACCAAGTTAATCTCACTGATGAATCATTTATGTTTTTCTTTTATACCAGATAATCTATTGACCATAAATAAAATGGTAAAATTACTTATTTACAATTTTTCTTCCCTGCTAGACTCATTTACAGACTTGGGTATTTGCCATGTAATTGTAAATTGTTAATAATTAAAGAATTGCAATATCCTTACAGCTCAGCCAGTGGTAAGTAGGGCGGAGTATAGAATGGGCCATGTTGTAACTTGGTACTTTAAAGTGACGCACCTTCTTGAAAAAGTGTATCATTCCAGGAAAGTTGGTCCTAGTCCAGATCTGATGAAGGGTCCCTGGCCAGAAGGGTCTCTTCCCACTGATGCTGTTTGACTTGATGAGAGTTTCCAGAATTCAAGTTTCTGATTCTAGCATCTGCAGTTTGTTTTTCTATTTTTTGTTGAAATTAATTCTGAATTTTCACAGACCCACTGCTGGAGAATTGCCTCCGTGATCCTACAGTAAAATAGCCCTGGCCCAGAATTCAAAATGAATGGGCCCAAACCCAGAGGAGAAAGGAGAAGGGTTGGGCATGGGGCTTGCAAACCCATCCTGTTAAAACCCAGTGCTACAGAAAAGCCAACAGAAGCTGAGGAATTCATTCCTTGGAAAGGAAGGATCTTTGCCTAGAAGCCACAGGGGTAATCAATCTTTGTCCCAGGACAGAGGACTCTGGCGAGCTGCTGATGACGTCCCCTCTCCCAGCAGGGGTAACGGGCTTAAGAAGAAGAAAATCCAACTTTTTACTAATCAGAAAGGGATTCCAGTCCACAGAACACAAGGGAGGAGTTATTCTTTAATTGATTAATTGTTTATTTTAATTATACTTCTAGCTTAAAAATATTAATATTACTGTAGAGGAGATCTCAGCATTAGCCTGTTTTAGAATATTTGAAAGACGTGTTTAAAAGAATTTAGGCACATCATTGAATAAAGGGATATAGGCCAAATGCAGGGAAATATGTGGCCTATCCGGAATTTTACAAAGTTACAACATGACTTCATGACCCTTAAACTCAGTGCCTTGTCTAGTGGAGGTAAGCATGCCACATGCCTTCTTTACCATCCCATTAACTTGTGTGGCCACTTTCAGAGAGTTATTGACCTGGACCCCAAGATCCTTCAGCACATCAGCTCTTTAACGGGTCTTACATTGACTTTGTAGTTTCCCTTTGCGTTTGATCTCTCAAAGCGCAACGCCTCTTCTGCAGTAGTTAACACAGGATAAGATTAGCTTTGTTTGTCACATGTACAGTGAAGCATCGAAACGCTTCATTTGCTTCATCTGCGCCAAATCAAATCAGCAAGGATTGTGCTGCACAGCCTGCAATTGTCTCCACTCATCTGGCCCCCGCGACTCACTAACCCTAACTGTAAATCTTTGGAATGTGGGAGACAAGAGGAGCACTCAGAGGAAACCTAGGGAAGTGGCTCCTTACAGACAGGAATTGAATCCCGAGTTGGCGCTGTAATAACGTTATGCTAACTTCTGTGCTGCCGCGTTCCCCCTAGTCTTCAATTCTCACATTTTTCAAAGATGTTTTAAATTCTTTTTTGAATATAAGAGTAAGGAGGTCACGTAGCAGCTATACTGAACATTGACGAGGTCTCATGGAGCATTGCGTGCAATTCTGGTTGCCCCATTACAGGAAGAATGTAATGGCTTTAGAAAGAGTACAAAGAGGTTCATTAGGATGTTCCCTGGATTAGAGGGTATGAGTCTAAAGGAGAGGTTGATCAAACTTGGTTTGATTTCTCTGGACCAACTCTGTGGAGACCAGATAGAAGTTTAGCCATAGATAAGATAGTCAGTATGAATCATTTTCCTGGAGGAAAAATGTCAAATACTAGAGGATATGCATTCCACATGAGAAGGGGAAGTTAAAGAGATGTGCAGGGTAGGTATTTTGCACAGATAATGATAGATATCTGGAAAGAGCTGCTAGGGTTGGTGATTTCAAAGTCAAAGTAAAATTATTATCAAAGTATGTATACCTCACCAGATACAACCGGATTCATTTTCTTGAGAGCATTCACACTAAATGCAAGAAATAGAGTAAAATCAGTGAAAGACCGCACCCAACAGGATAGATGAACAACCAAGTTGTAAGAGGCAACAAGCTGTGCAAATACAAAAAGAAAGAAAAAAAGAAATAAAAGTAATAATATAAATAAATAAACAATAAATATTGAGGTAAAGAGTCCTTCAAAGTGAGTCCATAGGTTGTAAAGTAAAGGCATCCGTTAGTCTTGCGAGACCATGGATCTGCGCCTGGAAAGTCTTCACTCTCCAGGGTGCAGTCCTGGGCAAGGTTGTATGGAAGACCAGCAGTTGCCCATGCTACAAGTCTCCCCTCTCCATGACACCAATGTTGTCCAAGGGAAGGGCATTAGGACCCATACAGCTTGGCACCAGTGTCATCACAGAGCAATGTGTCATTAAGTGCCTTGCTCAAGGACACAACATGTTGCCTTGGCTGGGGCTCGAACTCACGACCTTCAGGTCACTAGTCCAATGCCTTAACCACTTGGCCACGTGCCCACATGGTTGTGGGAACAGTTTAATGATCCGGTGACTGAAGTTGAGTGAAGTTATCCTCTCTGGTTCAAAAGCCTGATGGTTGAGGGGCGATAACTGTTTCTGAACCTGGTGGTATGAGTCCTGAGGCTCCTGTACCTTCTTTCTGATGGCATCAGTGAGAAGAGACCATGACCTAAGTGGTGGGGGTGGAGAAAGTCCCTGATGACAGATGCTGCTTCATGCAATGGCGCTGTGCTGGTGAAAGTTGATACAACAGTAGCATTTAAGAGGCTCTAAGGTAGACACACGGATATGCAGGGAATGGAGGGATGTCGACATTGTACAGGTAGAAGAGAATTAGTTTAATTTGGTGTTGTGTTCAGCACAAACATCATGAAGCAAAGGGTCTGTACTTATGTTGTATTATTCTATGTTTCAATACCAGCAATTATCTAGTTTTTAGGCTAGATCTGGAGTAAAAATAATTTCATTTTACTATTTTCCTTTATATTTTTCTATTGTAAATGACATTAAACAATCTTGAAAATTCCAGGGATTTGCCAATTTTGACTTCTTTGAAATCACGGCTACTATCTTGTAACTCTCTTGGATAATCATTGTTGGCTATCTTGCGTAAGCAAGGTAATGGAGGTGTAAAGCACTCCTTCCCTCCGCTAGCCCGCAAGTCACCCTTGGGCAATGTGTATCATCTGCTTAGCCCCTACTCCGACCAAGGTCATGTGAAGCTATGGGAGATCGTGGTGGATTGCCTTATGAGCAGCTGGTGCGTATCACAAGTCCTGGTTATATGACCACTGATACCAAGCAGAAACTCTATGAAGAGTAATGATAATGGCTGGGGTCACCCATCTTGTAAGCACACTGCCCAGAAGAAAGGAACGCAAAGTACTTCTGTAGGAAAATTTGCCAAGAGCAATCATGGTCATGGAAAGAGCATGATTGCCCACGACACACGGTATATAATAATGATGAATGGAGGCTGGGACAACAGGTGATAGGAAGAATGTGACAGATGACCATGCAATGAAAACTCCTGAAGAACATGCAGTAGGAATCAGGGACCCAGCAGGAATGTCCCAGCTTTGTAAAGTTTTCTGTTGACATTTTGGTAGAGTGACCACTGGAGGGCAGTGCAGGCTCAAAAAGCACAGAGAGTGGCGCTCGGTTGTAAGGTCTCCGGAAAGTGCAGTTTACTCTGGATTTTAAATAGGAAAAGTTTTTGAATTAAATAAAATGTTTGCTGTCCATTTATACTACTGATATAGTCCGAGTCTGTTAATATGTTTGTACAGAATCTGACAGAAATTGGTTTCACTTATTGAGATCAGAATTGTAGAGTATTCACAATACAGAAGGCTGTTTGGTCCATTCAGTTAGTACAGGTCAATAAAGACTTACACAGGTCAATAAAGATTTTACTTCCCAGAACCAGCTCTGTAGCCTTGCAGGTCACAGCAGTGAAAGGATACATCCAAGTCCTCTTTAAATGTGGTGAGGGTTTCTACCTATTCCACCCTCAAGGCAGTGAATTCCAGACACCCCATACCTTCTGTGTGAACACACACAAAATGTTGGAGGAACTCAGCAGGTCAGGCAGCATATATGGAAAGGAATAAAAAGTCGGCATTTTGGGCCAAGATGCTTCATCAGGATTGGAAAGTAAAGGGGCAGAAGACAGAACCAAGAAGGTGCGGTGACAAGAATAAGTACAAGCTGGCAGGTGATAGGTGAGGGGGGAGATAGGTGGGTGGAGGTGGGGAGGGAATGAAGTTAGAAGCTGGGAGGTGATAGGTGGAAGAGGTAAAGGGCTGAAGAAGAGGCAATCTGATAGAAAAGTACTATGGGATGAAAGGAGGAGGGGCACCAGAGGGAGGTGATGGACAGGAGAGGAGGTAAGAGGACAGCCAGAATGAAGAATGGAAAAATCGATAAGGAGAGAGGGGGGAGAAATTAGCATAAATTAGAGAAATTGATTTTCATGCCATCAGATTGGATGCTATCCAAATAGAATATGACGTTTTGCTCCCCCAATCCAAGTGTGGCCTCATCATGGTAGAATATCAGAATGGGAATGGGAAGTTGAATTGAAATAATTTTTCCTCATCTCCTCTCTTAATTCCTCCAATCGTACTCGAAATGTATGCTCCCTGGTTTATGATCCCTCTGAAAAGGGAATTGGATTATTCTGTTTCCCTTGATCCAGGTCATAAATATCCCAGGTGCATCTCCCCTCGGTTTCTGCTGTCCCAAAGAAAAGAATCCCAACGTATCCTGTCCTTTGCAAGCAGAGGGAACTGCAGATGCTGGAACCTGGAGCAGCAAACAATCTGCCGGGGGATCTTTGAGTTCGGAAAGGAATTGTCAATGTTTTGGTATACACTATTGTCCCATTCTTTGTTGGAGTTCTGGATCAACATTCAAATTACTTCAAGAAGGTGACTGTTTTTGAGTGGCTCCGTGGGTTGCACCGCAAACTGGAAGGTCAAGGTGTCAAGTCCCAGTGCTGACTATCCATGGATCATTTTCCTGAGTGAGAGACTGCTGCAGAAAAAAATAAAAAGTGGCTTCTTGCATATGTTTCATACTACATCAAGAAAGCAGCATCCGTCATCAAGGACCCCACAACATCCAGGCCATGCTTTCTTCTCATTGCTACCATCACAGAAGTCTTAGGACCCACACCACGAGGTTCAGGAACCATTATTACCCTACAGCCATCTGGTGTGGATAAGTTCAATCACCACAACTCTGAACTGATTCTACAGCCTACAGACTCTTTTTCAAGGGCTCTACAACTCATGTTCTCAGTATTATTTTTATTTGCAGTTTGTCTCCTCTTGCACGTTGGTTTTCTTGTTAGACTTTGTGTCTTTAGAGTCATAGAATCATAGACTCGGTACTGAAACAGTCCCTTTGGCCCATCTAGTCCATGCCAAACTATTAATCTGATTGGTCCCATTGACCTACACCTGGCACCATAGCCCTCCAAACCCCTTCCATCCATGTAACTATTCAAATTTATCTTAAATGTTCAAATGTTTACATACAGTTTTTTCATTAATGTTATTGTATTTTTTTCCTGTAATGCCTGCAAGAAAATGAATGTCAATAGTAACATAAACATACCTTGATAATAAATTTACTTTGAACTTATGGAACCTATCAGTGAGCTTGTAGCTTAGCTTATACCTCGACAACATCTTCCTGCCTTAAGCCCACCCCTTGATCCGTATCCCACCAATCTATCCACACTGTTTAAATGTGCTCAAAGATTAGAGAATTCCAGAGGTAAACTACTGTCTGGATGAAGAATTTTCTTCTCATCTCCATCTTAAGTGATCAATCCTTTATTTTGAGGCAATGACCCTTGGTTCTGGACATACTAGCTGCGGAAATATTGTCCTTCCATTTACCTTGCCAAGCCACGTTAAAATTATATTATATCAGAATCAGGTATTTTGAGTGGCTCAGTGATTTGCAGTGAGTTGTTGAAAGGTCAAGGGGTCAAGCCCCAGTGCTGACTATCCAAAGATTATACTCCAGAGTGAGAGACTGCTGAAGAAGAAATTGTCATCTTCCTGTTAGTTTGAACCCATCTGGCCATTCTCCTGTGAGTTCTCTCATTAACAAAGCATTGTTTCTCACAGAACTATCACTCTTAGTTCTTAGTTTTTTTTTATTTTGTACCATTCTCAGTAAACTCTAGAAAATCCAAGATCAACAGTTTCTGAGATACTCAAACCACCCTGTCTGGCACCAACAAACATTCCACAGTCAAAGGCACTTAGGCCACATGTTTTCCCCATTCTAATGTTTGGTCTAAACAACAACTGATTAGATATTTGCATTATTGAGCAGGTATACATGATAAAGTGGCCACGGAGTGTATGTTCCACTCAGTGTACTTTTGTGGGATACTGCCACATCCATCATCAAAGCAGCATCATTCATCAAAGGCTCCCACCATCCAGCCCATGCTTTCTTCTCGCTGCCACCATCAGGCAGGAGGTTATTGACATATTGTATGTTGTGAAATTTGTTTTGCTTATATATTCTAACATATAATTCCTCTGAATGTTGGAACATATTGGCTCAATTGCCTCATCTTTCTTTGACGAGCAATGGCTCCTTCACAGGAAGACACCAGGTGGGCTTTTATTGCACTCCTATCACCAGTGTATCTTTAGATTGGGAGATCTGGTCTTTATCTATTAATCCTTGTGCTGTTTCACCAAGCACTATATAATTCCATAGGGATATCGAGAAAATTATCTTGTCCTGATGCATCGGGGCTTGGTTTGTAAGATGTTGTGCCCAAGACTGTGAGGAACCATAGAGATTTATGGACACAGCTCAGCACATCACAGAAACCAACCTCCCTTCCAGGGACTCTGTCTACAATTCCCGCCACCTTGATAAAGCAACCAGCATAACCAAAGTTCCTACCCACCCTGGACATTCTCCCTTCTATCAGGCAGAATATAAAAAAAGCCTGAAAGCAACTCACCACTAGGCCCAGTGACAGTTTCTATCTTGCTGTCATAAGACTTTTCAATAGTCCTATAGTGCAACAAAACTCTTGACCTCACAAAGTACCATGTTAAAGCTTTGCACTTTTTTCTTTCTTTACCTATCTATTTAGCTAGCTATTTGTCTATTCATCTATCTATCTAGCTATTTATCTATTCATCTATCTATTTATCTATTCCTCTATCTATCTATCTATCTATTTATCTATCTATCCATCTATCTACCTATTTATTTATTGCGATAGTGTACAGAATAGACCCTTCTGTTCCCCTGAGCCGTGCCACCCAGCAAACCCCTGATTTAACCCTAGCCATCACAGGACAACTTACAACGACCAATTGTTATGATTATGAGGACACGCAGTCCCCTTTTATTGTCATTTAGTAATGTATGCATTAAGAAATGATACAATATTTTTCCAGAATGATATCACGAAAACACATGACAAACCGACTTAAAAACTAACAAAAAACCACATAATTATAACATATAGTCACAACAGTGCAAAGCAATACCGTAATTTGATAAGAACAGACCATGGCACAGTAAAAGGCTCAAAGTGTCTCGAAAGTCCCATCATCTCACGCAGACGGTAAACCTCCAGCGCCGCCAACTTGCCAATGCAGCATCCCGGAAGCATCCGACCACAGTCCAATTCCGAGTCTGTCCAAAAGTTCTGAGCCTCTGACCACCTCTTTGACACCGAACACCGAGCACCATCTCTGCTGAGCGTTTCGACCCTGGTCCCGGCAACAGACGATATGCAAAGCCGAGGATTTGGGGCCTTCCCCTTCGGAGATTCTCGATCACACAGTAGCAGCGGCAGCGAAGCAGGCATTTCAGAAGTTACTCCGGATGTTCCTCTGTGCTTCTCACGGCTGTCTCCATCAAATCCGGATTGTGCACGGCCCCCTAGTTACACATAATCGATATTCATTCGGGATGGCTGTGCGCACTGCCATCTTCTCCTCCCTCCAGTCCTAACCTACCAACCGGTAAGTATTTGGACGGTGAGAGCAAACCAGGGCACCAGAGGAAATCCACACAGTCATAGAACAAACTCCTTACAGTCAGCAGAGGGAATTGAACCCGGTCACTGGTACTTTAAAGCATTGAGCACTACGCTGTCATAGCATCAGCCTGCACTGCACTTCCTCTGTAAGCGTGGCACTTTATTCTGCATTCTGCTATTGGTTTACCAATACACTATTGTGATGAAATGATCTGTATGGACAGTATGCAAAAAAAATGACTTTTACTGTACCATGAGACAATAATATTAAACAAGTTACACTTTCACCCAAACATGGTTGTGATAGAGAACACCATGCCATTTGGTTTTCTATTTTCTCCTTGTATCTTCATGTTAGCTCTCAGCGATTTGGTTGCAGGGACACCCAGGGTCTGTGAGCATCAACACATTTCAATATCTCATCCTTTAAAAATACTACTTTTATTCCCTTTCCATGAAATTGGATCACTTCATGTTTGTGTGGATAGTGGAGAGCTGAACCCGAGAGCGCCCCGTCATTCACAGCTTCAAAAACGCACATGGAAACATAGAAACATAGAAAATAGGTGCAGGAGTAGGCCATTCGGCCCTTCGAGCCTGCACCGCCATTTATTATGATCATGGCTGATCATTCAACTCAGAACCCCACCCCAGCCTTCCCTCCATACCTCACTTATTCTTGCTCTCCATTACTTATCCATGCCCCATTCTTCAATCCCCATTAATCTCTCAATCCCAACTTTCATAACATCCCATGTGTTACCTTATCCAAAGCTTTCTGAAAGTCCTAATTGTACCACAGTCTCTCTGTTCCCAATATCTCTGACTCCATCACACTGAGCACTGGATCCCCACAAGGCTGTGTGCTTAGCCTATTGCTGTTTACACTGCTAACACATGACTGTGCAGCCAGATTCAAGGAGAACCTGATCATTAAATTTGCTGATGATACCACAGTGGCGGGGGTCATCAGCAAAAATGATGAGACAATGTACAGGGAGGAGGTCAAACACCTAGAGAGCTGGTGCAGGGATAACAACTTGATGCTTAATGTTACCAAAACCAAGGAGATCATCATCGATTTCAGACGGTCTCAGCCTGAGCACACACCCCTCAGCATCAGTGGCTCCACAGTGGAGAGAGTGGAAAACATCAAGTTCCTTGGGGTGCAGATCTCAGACAATCTCACCTGGTCCAGGAACACCACTGGGATTGTGAAATGGGCCCAGGAGAGATTGCACTTTCTGAGGAAGCTTAAACAAGCATCACTCCCCACTAACATCTTAACTACATTCTACAGAGGCGTGGTTGAGAGTGTGCTGACCTTTTGCATCACAACCTGGTACTCCAGCTGCAGTGCTGTCGACAATATAGCTTTGCAGAGGGTGGTTAGGGGTGCAGAGAAGGTTATTGGGGTCTCCCTACCTTCTGTCCAAGACCTCTTTCAGAGTCGATGCCTTTAGAAGACACGGTACATCATCAAAGACCCCTCACACCCTCTCCATGAACTGTTTGTTCTTCTGCCATCAGGGAAACATTACAGGAGCATCAAAACTAAAACCACAAGGCTACTAAACAGCTTCCTCCCACAGGCAGACAGACTGCTAAATAGCTGCTCCACCTGACTCTGCTTTGGACACTTTTAACTTGCACTGGACACTTATAACTGGTTTTAACTGACATGTGGCTGTTGTGTTTTACTATTTATTGTTATGTTTGTTATTTAGTGCTGCGTTTGTTATGTTATGATTGCACTGCCCCTGAGAAACGCTGTCTCATTCTGCCCTGCAGAGCTGATGTATGGTTAGAATGACAATAAAGTTTTTTAAATCTTTGAATCTAAACTGGTTAAAAATCTCAAACAAAAATCAGTTCACTGAAAGTAACTCAAAATTCATCACAAATTTCTTCCACTCAGTAAATCATTTGTTTGATATGCCTTCATTCATATTGTATTTTCTCTTTCTCTCTGTCACTCTCTTTCTCCCTCACCTTTTCTCTTCCTCTCTCCTTTTTCTCTCAAGATGTTGGTTAAGACCATAAAACCATAAGACACAGGAGCAGAATAGGTTATTTGGCCCATCAAGTCTGCTCTGCCACTCTATCATTGCAGATTTATTATCCCTTTCAACCCCATTCTCCTTACTTCTCCCCATAAGATCTGACTTGTGAACATTGTGGGAATGCTATGTTGATACTTGTGTGCCAACAGTTCTTATTTTGCTTTCTCCCTGCAATATATATATTGTAAAGATATATTGCAATTAAAATTGAACTCCAGACTCCAAAGCCCCAAGCTGTAATTGTGTCTCACTAACTGCTACGCTACAGTGGCGCCATTTTGTAATTTATTGTCTGTTATTTTAATTTTTATATTTTTAATATGTATTGTACTGTACTAGTGCTGCAAAGTAATAAATTTCACGATATATACCAATGTGCCAAGTGGTTAAGTCGTCAGCCTAGTGATCTGAAGGTCGCTAGTTCGAGCCTTGGCTGAGGCAGCGTGTTGTGTCCTTGAGCAAGGCACTTAACCACACAGTGCTCTGTGACGACACCGGTGCCAAGCTGTATTGGTCCTAATGCCCTTCCCTTGGACAACATCGGTGGTGTGGAGAGGGGAGACTTGCAACATGGGCTTCCATACAACCCTGCCCAGGCCTGCACCCTGGAAACCTTCCAAGGCGCAAATCCATGGTCTCATGAGACTAACGGATGCCGATATAATACCAATGATGCTAAACCTGATTCTGATCTGAATTGCGGGCTGCCCCCAGCATATCCTTAGGTTGTGTGAATTGTGAACACAAGTGAGCCATTTCTCTGTATGTTGCTTGATTTATTACTTACTGAGACCAGGCGAGTAACAGGCCCTTTGAGCCACACTGCCCAGCAATTCCTGATTTACTCCTAGTCCAATCATGAGACAATTTACAACGACCAATTAACCTACCAACTGGCACGTCTTTGAACTGTGAGAGGAAACCAGAGCACGTGGTCACGGGCAGAGTGTACAAACTCCCCACAGGCAGCCGTGGGAATTGAACCCAGTCACCTATACGGAAAAGCATTGTGCTGACCACAACGCTACCTTGCCATGGCATCGAATCTGAATCTGAGGCTTATGTCAGCATGGATGATCTGGGCTGAGGAAGCTATTTCTGTGCTGTACAACACCCTCAGTGTACAATTCTATGACTCTCTGCCCCTCTCCCTTCCACCCAGCTTAGTAAGTAATAAATAAACGTGTCCTTGATCTGAACCTGTTTACTGCATCGTTGATCCGAATCTGTTTACTGCATCGATGTTTTTGGTGCTGGTTATTAGACTTGATGTCTGTAGATTTAATTATCTTGTGCTTTTTATTTTCGCACCATCTCCTTGACAGGTGAAGGCTTTCCAATCATAACCGCTGTAAGAAAAAAACATCAGTAATCTGACAGGGGCTCATAAATCAGACCACCTCCCTCTTTCTGACAGGGCCCCTGCTATTTTTAATTCCCACTTCCCCCACCAGCCGCTCCATTGCATGGACCCCAAGTGGGGAGAGCTTGGCGTGCCTGAGGATTCGTGGACTGCCGTTTAACAGGTGCAGCTTGAGGGAGGACAGGTTGCTGTAGGTCACAGACAGCTACTTGTATTCCTGTCACCCGAGATGTAGCAGGCCAAACTGCAACATCCACCATGTGATATTAAGTTGCATTGGCAGCCTGCCTTGGGGTCTTGTCATCAATTACTGAAGGAGAGCGTTGGTTTTCCAGAGTTAGATTCTGCAGTGATCTAAATCCCCTCACGACAGATGTAACAGTTTAGTCATCTTCAGCCTGCTGGTCATTCAGCTCAGTAATTGGAGGATACCATTTCCTACATTAAAATTATGCAGTTCTGAAAAAAAATCGTTCAAAACAGCAGGACCAGTAAAGTTCCCCAGTCAGGTGGAGATTATTGCAAGGTGCGCTGAGGTACAGGCACAACGAAAACTTGCATGGAATAGCGTCAGAGGCACATAGATACAGATAGCCAACAGAGCATAAATTATACATAAATTATACAAAGTGAAGAGAGTGAGGAAAAATTCTGTGTAAAGGAAGAGGACCAGAGTGCACAAAAAAGACACAATCAGAGACAGTCATTGAGCACATCTACAAGGAAGGCTGCCACAACAATCACAAATAGCAGAGGTCACAGAACAGATCCCCGTGGAACCCTACTGATCATAGACCTGTAGGCCTAATGTGCTCCGTGTGTCTGTGGGCAAGCCAATTTTGAAACGATGCAGAGAAGTTTTTTTTCTGGATCCCATGCCTCCTGACATTCTGAATGAAGCTACATGGGGACTCTTGGCAATCAGCTCTGCTCTCTCTGCAATGTGTTCCTTTCCACGCAGGTTTCCAATATCCCATGAGAGTTCTGATAAAGCAGTAACTCAATAAAAGTCAAGATTTAGGTTTATTTGTCATGTGTACGTTGAAGTTCAAAGTTCAAAGATTCAAACTACACTTATTATCAAAGTATCTATGCCGTATACAAACCTGGGATTTGTCTTCCTACAGGCAGCCACAAAACAAAAACCATGGAACCCGTTCAAAGAAATACATCAAACCCCCAATGCGCACCAAGAACTCAAATCAGGCCAACGGCAAAAACAGAGCGAAAAACACAGGATATAAAACACCAACCCACAAAGTCATTGGAAGAGTCCAGGCATATTCAGAGTAGCTCAGTTCTGTTCAATCTTGTGCTGTGTTGTACATTAACTTCAGGCCACAGGGCAGCATACATCATCAAGGACCACCACCAGCCGAGCCATGCTCTCTTCTTGCTGCTGCCAGTGAGAATGACGTACAGGAATCTTATGTCCCACACCATCAGGTCCAGGAAACCATCATGTTCCTGAAGCAGCGTGGAAATCATTACTCGCTACAACACCGAACTGATCTCTGAATGTAACCTATAGACTCATTTTCAAGGATTCTACAACTCATGTTCTCAATTATTTATTTATTATTGTTGTTGCTGTTTTGAATGTACACAGTTTGTCTTCTCTTGCACATTGGTTACATGTCTGTCTTTGTAGTTTTTCATTCAATCTATTGTAATTCTTTGTTCTACTGTGAATGCCTGCAAGAAAATGAATCTCAGGTGACAGATATGTACTATCATAATAAATTTACTTTGAACTTTGAACGAGTGCATGCAGAGCAAGAGGTGGTCCACTACTGAGGTAGGATGAGGATTGTGCAAATCAGGTAAAGACCTGATGTTTGGAGGATATATAATCTTTCAATATTAAGCTTTTAACCCCATCCCCTAAAATGTTTGCTCATATGCTATCTCGGTCTCGTGTCTGTCGGATGATTGGTAGGACTTGTTGTCTCTTGTGGATGTGTATAGAACTGTATACAGTACTGTGCAAAAGTCTTAAGCACATATACTTTATATAATTATATATATTTTTTATCTCTCACTCCTTATGGGTGGTGTGTATGTGTATTTTTCCCTCAGTCTTCAGTCTTCTACCAGAGGCTTGGGAGCTTGAAGGCTGAGCGCAGTATCCTTGCTATTCCCAGTAGTGCGCTCTTCTGGACTGAGATCTCAGATGTTGTTCCCAGGATTCGTTGGAGCCACTCTCCCAGTCCAGGTGTCACAGCCCCAAGTGCTGCTATCATCACCAGGATTACTCTGGTTTTAACTTTCTGAATCCTTTCTATCTGCTCTTTCAAGCCATGGTATTTCTCTAGTTTCTCATATTCTTTCTTCCTGATGTTACTGTCATTGGTGATTGCCACATCTATTACTATTGCTTTCTTCTGTTCCTTGTCCGGTATCACTATGTCTGGTTGGTTGGATGTTACCTGCTTGTCAGTCTGTATTTGGAAGTCCCACAGGGTCTTAGCTTTGTCGTTCTCCACTACCTTCTCGGGTGGTTCCCATTTGGACTTGGGAGTGTCCAGTCCATACTCAGTGCAGATTTTCATGTACACAATACGTACAACTTGTTTGTGCCATTCAGAGTATGCTGTCCCTGTATATGCTGGATGGTTTCAGTGGATCTTGGGTCTTGTCTAGTGCAATAGATCTCTGCTTCTATTGCTCTTGTGTCTAAGACTTTAGCACAGTACTGTCGTAATTTTATGTATTGCATTGTAATGTTGACAAAAACAAAAAAAAAACAAATGATATGACATATGTGAGTGATGATAAACCTGAGTCTGATATGTGTCCCTATTGTGGACTGAGAGTGGGAAGGGGGCAGGGAGAGGGGAATCATGGTTGGAAAAAGGGGAAAGGAGAGGAGAGGGAGAGGGAAGCACCAGAGAGACATTCTGTGATGATCAATAACGCATCTGCACCACCCTCCAACCCCCCGGCACTCCTTCTCTGCCACCTGTCCCACACCCCTCCCGCAATGCTCCACCATCTTCAACATCCTTTGCTCCCACTAGCTTTACAAACTCACTCTCTGTTCCACATTGACAAATACAGCACTGTGCAGAAGTCCTAGCCACTCTAGCCATACTTATGCGCCTAAAACTTTTGCACAGTGCTGTACCTATCCAATCTTCTCTTCAAGCCAAAGCCAAATTAATTATCAAAGTACATATACAGTACATTACCATATACTAGTGTCAAAATGGTTGCTGCAATGTAGCTAGTGTGGTAGTGTAGTGGGTAATGCATGTTGCTCTCGCTTTCAGCTTCCACTGCTGGCTAGAAGTTTTGCAACAAGGAGAGCAGAATGCGTAGGTCTAGTACATAGCCTCTCCACAGCAAGCCTCCTCACTGGGGACACACGGAAACCAAACTCCTTTCAGACTCGGGCTGAACTACAGAGGATGGGGAGGAGGTCTGGCCCCTGCACACGTAGCATACAGGCCCACCAGTGTGTGGATTCGCCCTGGTGCTCGTGAACCAGATCCCTGGCAACGGGTGTACAGACCCACTGCCTTGTGGGCAGCCTCAGAAGGGATGAAGGCTACAGGAGTAAACCCAGACAGGAAATCTGGAGTGGAGCCCCGAAGGCAGCTGGATATCATTGAAGATCCCTCCGGCAGTTCCTGCAGCCAAGCTGGTGTCAAATGTATTGCTTCATAAGCTTTCCTTTGGACCTCATGGGTAAGGCCGAGAGGGGGATCTTGACAACTGGGAATCTCAGGATCTCCATACCTTCCGCCCAGGCTTATGATGATGATCAGCATCACCCATTGTCCTTCGAGACAAATGGATGCAAACCACTACCATATACTACCTCTTACAGACATTTACACAAAAATAAATACAATAGAATTTATGAAAAAAAGCTGTACGTAAACAAAGACTGACAAACCACTAATATACAAAAAAAGACAATCTGTGCAAAGAGAATGATTAACACAGAGAACTTGAATTGTAAAGAGTTTTTGAAATTGAATCTGTATATTGCAAATTAACTGATTCACCACCTCCGCTAGCAAATCACTCCACACTCGCACCACCATCTGATTGAAAAACCTCCCCTTCTGGTACCCCTTAAATATTTCACATTTCACCCTCCAGTTCTCAACTCACCCAACCTCAGAGAGAAGAGTCTACATATATATTCCGTCTATATACTCCTCATATATTGGAGAGGGTTCAGTGAAGATTCACGAGAATGATTCCAGGAATGAAAGGGTTACCGTATGAGGAATGTCTGGCAGCTCTTGGTCTGTATTCCCTGGAGTTCAGGAGAATGAGGAGAGATCTCATAGAAACATTCCAAATGTTAAAAGGCCTGAATAGATTAGCTATGACAAAATTATTTCCCATTTTAGGGGAGTCTATGACAAGAGGGCACAACTTCAGGATTGAAGGACATCCATTTAGAACAGAGATGTGAAGAAATTACTTTACTCAGAGAGTGGAAAATCTGTGGAATTTGTTGCCATGAGTGGCTGCGGAGGCCAAGTCATTGGGTGCATTTAAGGCAGAGATAAATAAGTTCTTAATTAGCCAGGGCATCAAAGGGTATGGGGAGAAGGCAGGAGAGTGGAGATGACTGGAAGAATTGGATCAGTCATGATCGATGGGCCAAATAGCCTACTTCTGCTCCCATATCTTATGGTCTTATGGTCTTATAATTTTGTATACTTCTTTAAAATCTCCCCTCCTTTTCCTGCACTCAAGGAATAAAACCTTAAACTGTTCAACCTTTCCCTATTCAAGAGGCTAGTGAAGAACTTTCTCCACATCACTAGAAGGGGGCAGCTCAGGGGACAGCTGAGTAACCACACTCAGCAGATAAGGTGACACCCATCTGAGTACCTGCTAAAATGCGTCATCTCCAGCATTAAACATGCCACGACCAGCCTAGACAGTGAGCTGCTGAAATGAGAGACTCGTCCCTCGATGATGTCACTCAACCTTGGATTGGCTGTTCATGATAAATATAACACCCAATTCACACAAGTCACTTAACATGAAATAGAGAGTTTAGTATCCTCACAGTGACCTGAAGAGCGAGTGAAGAAACACTATATTTACACTGTTCTCTTTCTTTATCTTTGTCTTGCCTCTTTTTTCCCTTCTTTCTTACCTCTATATCTGTTTCTCCCTGTCCACACTTTTGCCTTTTAATTTTTCCTCATTCTTAAACTCTCTGTCTCTTTTTTTTCTCTTCCTATCTTTGTCCTTGCATATCTAAATGTCAGAACAGAAGAAAATTGGTTGCAGGCTTTATTTCCATGTGGTGCAACTCTCCAGTACTGTGCAAAAGTATTAGGCACATATATGTAGCTAGGGTGCTTAAAACTTTTGTAGCAATTTTATGTATTACACTGTACTGCTGCTGCAAAATAAAAACTGATTTCATGTTTGTGATGATAAATCTGATTCTGATCTAGGTCTCCATTGCAGACTGAGGGTGGGAAGGGGGCAGAGAGAGGGGAATCACAGTTGGGAAAGGGGGAATGGAGAGGAGAGGAAGCAGGAAGTACCAGAGAAACATCAATAAACCATTTGTTTGAAATCAAATGTCCTTGCCTGGTGCCTCAGGGCTGGGTGTGTCCGCACCCTTGCCACCCCACCCCTGGCACCCCTTCTCTGCTACCTGCTCCACACCCCTCCTGTGATGCTCTACCCACGCCATTCTCAACATCCTTTGTTCTCATCCGGTTTACAAATGCCCTCAGCTGCACATTGACAAATACAGTACTGTGCAAATGTCTGAGGCAAAATAGCTATGTATATCCCACCCCATCATTCAGTTTGATGGTGTCAGATCTACACTGGAACCAACTGCCCTACTGTGCCAATCCCTCATCACCTTCAATTTCTCGATCTCCGAGGGAGTCTGATATTGAAAGACCAGAAACACCCAATGACCCCAGGTTACATCACTTATGATGCGACCCAGCACATCCTAGAATGTATCTCAGCATCTATCTCCACCTTAAGTGTATCTAAATACCTGCCCTCCACCATCCTCCAGGATGGAAAACTCCAGAGGTTGTCAATCTTCTGAAAGAGGAAATTTCTACACACCTGAGGTTTAAACGACTGCCCCTTTATTTTGCAGCTATGTCTTCTAGTTTGTGACTCACCCCTAGAGGAAACATCTCAGTATCTATTCTGTGAAACTTCAAGACTGTGCATGTTTGAAAAACCTCATCCTTCAATCTTCTAAGCTCCAAAGAATGAGGAATATTGTTTTAGAGTTAAGCAAGTGGAAGAAGTGCTTTATCTTCCCATTCACCTCCACCCTCACCTCTGTTCAGGGCTTTGAACAGTCCTTCTTAGTGAGGCAGCATTTCACCTGCAAATCTGTTTAAGCTGTCGACTATATCCAGCACTCCTGATGTGGCCTCCTATACACTGGTGAGACCCAACATAGACTGGGGAACCACTTTGCTGAGCACCTTTGTTCTGTCCACAACAAGCAGGATTTCCCACTGGCTAACCATTTTAATTTCAATCCTCACTCCCATTCCGGCATGTAGGTTCATGGCCTCCTCTACTGCCACGATGAGGCCACTCTCAGGTTGGGGGCGCAATTCCTTATATTCCATCTGGGTAGTCACCAATCTGATGGCATGAACATTTATTTCTCTAACCTGGTAAATTTTACCCCTTCCACTTCCCTCTTTTTCCTTACCCCTCTCTGCCCCCCTCATACCTCTTCTCTTCTCATCACCTGCCTATCACCCTCTGTCTGGTTAGCCTTCCTCCTTCCCATCCTCCCTCCCATCCTCCCATGGTCCATTCACCTATCAGATTCCTTCTTATTCAACCCCTTACCTTTCCCACTTATTACCACCCGGCTTCTCTCTTTATCAACTTCGCCACCCTCATGACGTCACCCATCACTTTTTAGCCTGTATTCCTTCCCCTCCCCCCACCTTCTTATTCTGGATTCTTCCCCTTCCTTTCCACTCCTGATGAAGGTTCTCAGCCCGAATTGTCAATTGTTTATTCTTCTCTATAGATGCTGCCTGACCTGCTGAGTTCCTTCAGCATTTTGTGTCTGCTACACTGGGTATTCAGCATTTGTGGAATCTCTAGTGTTTTAGAATTATGATGTATTTGCCTGTCCTTAGATTTAGATTACGTTGGAAAGTTCCCTGGATACTATGTCATTGTGTAAAATGTGGGATATGTATTCCTTTTGCAGGCCGTCACAGTCAAAAATTTGTATGAGGCCAGTCACACTTCACATCAAACTAAATGCTTTTAAGGTCAGCACAGGGAAAATTTTCTCTTTAACTTCTCTGTGATCCTAACATTGTTTCCTTTCTCTACCTCCCATTTCTCTTTCTTTCTCTCTCTATCTGTCCCCGTTTCTCTGATTTGGGTGGCCTACACGTTTAACTATCTTATGCTGGTTTCCCTCTCTCTCACCAGCTGTCTCTGTCTCTTTCTCTGAATGTGTACTGCTCTCTCAGTTTATCACTTTCCACTACACTCTCCTTTCCCAACATTCCTTTCTTCTCTTTCCTTCCTACTCCCTCTGCTCTGTCTCTTCCCTCCTTACTCCTACACTTTGATGACCATCTCCCCATCTCTCTTTCTCTCACTCTCCCTTTCTGTCTCTACCTCCCATTCTCAACTACTCCACTTATTTCCTTCTCCTCCTCACTGTCTCTCATCCCTCCATATTCTCAATCTCTTGCTCCTCCCAACCCCTCTCTCTCCTACCCACCTTCCCCCTCTCCTCTCATCACCCTTAAACTCTTTTCTCCCATCCTCTGATTCTCCTGATGACCCGCTCTTTCCTCCCCACCCCCTCTCTCTTCCCTACCTTCTCTCTCTCTTCCCTTGACATCCTCAATCTTCCTCCAATTCCTCTGTCTCGCTTTACGACCTCTTTCCTCTCTATCTCATTCTCTCACTCACCCTTTCTTCCCCCACACTCTCTCCCTCTCGCTCTCCTCCTCTTTTATTCTCTTCTGCCCACCTTCCCCTCACCCTTTCCCCCTCCCCATCCCCTCTCCCCACCCACTCTGTTTTCTCCTCCATCCTTTTTCTCCACCCAATACTCTCCCTTCTTACCACTCTCCCTCCCCTCCTGCCACCCTCTCTTCCCTCCCTACCCTATCACCCTTCCTGCCCTGTCTTTTCTCCCTCCCCTCCTCATCCTCTCTCCCTCTCCTCTCTGTCCTCTCTCTCTCCCCTCCCTGCCCTCTCTTTCTTTCTTTCTTTCCTTTATTGAGCCTTAGAGAGCCTGTGCTGTTCCTTGTTCGTTTCTCAATGACATTTGGGGTCAAGTTTAGAAGGTATATTAGTTCCTATAAAAAGGATCTATAACTTGTAATAATAGCTCTTTAAAAGAGTGTACAGAGAAATTTCTTAAATTGACAAAATTGTATAATCATCGTTCAGTGCACATTCAGCTCTGGACTCTCTCCCAGGTTAGGTGAACTAATGAAGTTCTAATGGTGATGATTAGCCTTTTAGTGAGAGATTTCTCTGCTCAGCAGCCAACTGACCTTCCTACTTAATCAAAGACCTGAGCCTGTGCATCTGAATTTTACCAACAGTAAGGTACGATCCTGTTTCAGCAGTGTCTACTGCTCGGGTTACTTGCTCATGTAGCCTCTGTTCCGTGGCCTCTTCAGTTTCAGATTCGGATTTATTTATTTATCACATGGATATATCAAAACATACAGTGGAATGCACCATTTATTTAACAACCAACAGAACCAAAAGATGTGCAAGGGGTAGCCGGCAAGTGTTGCCAACATAACATGCCCACAAAGCTCGGCAGAAGACAAACACAACAAAGCACAATGTAACAAGCGACAAAGCAACAACAGCTAAACGAGCCACTTTCCTCCCTCCCACACTGCTACCCACACACACAGAAAACCCTTCAGCCTCCAGTGAACTTGTGGACCTGCAGACAATGGGCCTCCAATTTCCCCAATAAAATCTCAGACTCATAGACACAGGTATTCAACCTTTGACCTTTGGGGTTCAATCTTCAACCCCAAGACAAGGCTATCACGAACGCAAACATCGGACAAGCTGATGATGGGACCCCAAACCCCAGGCCTCTAACTCTGGCCATGCAGATTCATGTGCCCAGAGAGTCACCAGCCTTCGTGCCTCCTGCATGCACAGGCATGAAAGGAGGGCATGTCCTAAATGCTGAAGGTCCTTCAAGATAGATGCCACAATATTGAAGCACGACCTTTTGAAGATGTCCTTGATGAGGGGAAGGCTTGTGCCTGTGATGGGGCTGACTGAGTCGACAACATTCTGCAGCTTCTTGCGATCCTGCGCTTTGGCTCTTCCACACCAGGAGCTGGTGCAACCTGTCAGAATACCCTCCAAAGTTCAAAGGACATTTGTGTCACTAAATACTGCAGTGCAACATTCACTTTCTTGCAGGCATTCACAGTAGAACAAGGAAGTACAATCGAATCGGTGACAAACTGCACACTAAGACTGACAAACTGTGCTCTTACAAAAGAAACAGGCAGTAATAAATAAAGAAATGAGAACAGAAGCTATAGAGTCTTTGAAAGTGAGTCTGTAGGTTGTGATCAGTGATCAGCTCGGGGTTGGGGTGTATGAGGTTGTCCACACTGGTTCAAGAGCCTGGTGGTTGAGGGTTAATATCTTCCTGAATCTGGTGGTGCGGGACCTGAGGATCCTGCCCCTCCTCTCCGACGTCAGCAGCAAAAAGGAAGCATGGCCTGGATGGTGGGGGTGCTTGATGATGGATGCTGTTTTCCTGTGGCAGCGCTCCACGTATATGTACCCAATAGTGGGGAGGGCTTGTCCTGTGATTAACTGGGCTGTATCCACCACTTTGTGTACGCTTTCCACTGTACATCTGTAAAAATGTGCTACAGTTTTTGAGACATATCTAGCTAGGGTGAAAAAGACTGTTGCACAGTACTATTTCTCAGTGGAGAGCGAGTTTGTTCACCTAGTGGAAGGAAAGGATGTTGGGAATAGCACGGGTGGAGTGCTGCAGGAGGGGTGTGAGACAGGTGGCAGAGAAGGAGTGCCAGGATGGAGATGGCATGAGTGCAGACACACCCAGACACCAGACAAGGTCATTTGAATCCAAACAATTGGTTTATTGATCATTATAGAATGTCTTTCTGGGGCTTCTTACTCCCTCCCCCTCCCTTCCCCTTTTCCCAATCATGATTCTCCTCTCCGTACCCGCTTCCCACTCTCAGTCTACAATAGAGACCCATATCAGAATCAGTTTTATCATCACTCACATATGTCATGAAATTTCTTTTTTTTTGCAGTAGTCCAGTGTAATGCATAAAATTACTACAGTACTGTACAAAAGTCTCATGCAACCTAGCTATATAAATGAGCCTAAGAGCTTTACACAGTACTGTATGCTGTCCTTTAATTCTGGCATCTTGCACAGCCCTTAACTAGTGCTGTGTAACCTTACTGTGCCACCCCTATCCCTGGGTCTGACTTGGTTATACTGTATGTACAACGTACCATGTACCCGTGAGGACATTGAAACCACAGTCAACAGCACTATTATGTGCTGCAGTCAACACCAATCTGAATGGATACCGTAGAACAATCAATGTCATCCTTAGAGTCTCTTATGACGACAGACAACACAGATCTAAGTAGCTCTTACTGCAAACATACGGGGGACAATGCAAGGTCATGTTCACCACTGAATGCTGAATGGCTGGTCGTTCTCATAAACAGATGGTGTGCAGCTGCTCTTAGCGCAGGCTGCTCAGTATTAGACATGTTAAGATTATTGGACTGGGAAATGTAACAGATTTTCTTTCATGGTAACAGAGAGCTCTTTTGTGTGCCCATCAATAGTGTGCCAAACCAGTTCAAGTCCAGAATACCTGGCTGGTTGGAAGTTGCAACTTCTTGGGCAGCATAGTCCCAGAATAACCTTGGAATAGGTGGATATCATTGAATCTCTTGGTCCTGTTCGCTTTTCTTTTAGATTATGGCTGTACTGTGCTTGTGGCTTTATATTGACTCTCATGCACTCAGTTGGCAAAGAGATAATGGATTGCTTTCATCAAAGACATCATCAAGGACATCCAGCATCCAGGCTATATCTCTTCTCACTGCTGCCATTGGAAGGCTGCTACAGGAGCCTCAGGATACACACCACTAAGTTCAGGAGCAGTTATTACCCTTCAACCATCAAGATTCTGAACCAGAGGGGATAATTTCAATCAACTTCACTCACTCCATCACTGATCTGTTCCCATAACCAATGGACTCAGTTTCAAGGACTTTTCACCTCATGTTTTCAATATTTATAGCATATTTATTGATAACTATTATTTTGTTTAATTCTTTTATGTGAATGCCCACAAGAAAATGAATCTCAGGGTTGTATATGGTGACATATGCTGTATGTGCTTTGATAATAAATTTACTTGGAACTTTGAACTTTGAGCAGTTTGACCCAGAGTTTGACTGGGATCAGCTGCTTTGCTGTGGGCATGTGCAGTTCATACGGTAGGTGTCCGAGGCAAATAGCTCTCCTCTTGACATCTCAAACCTTTTGTACTAGGTTCTCCTCTTGACAAAGTCTGTATAGCTCAAACTCACTGAGTATGGCACCATCTAGGGCAGGGCAGCCTGCTTGATCGGTGCCTTAAACTGTCAACCACCCTGCACAGTTATTCATGCCAGCATTGACTGAGAAAGGCACCAGTGAGTACCACAGTGAGGCTACGTCCAAGAACACACACCAGCATCTCCAATTCCTCAGAAGGCTAAGAAAGTTTGGCTTGTCCCCAGTGACCTGCACCAATGTTTATAAGTGCGCTATAAAAAGTGTCCTGTCTGGGTGTATCACAGACTGGTATGGCAATCGCTGTATCCAAGACCACAAGAAATTTCAGAGAGTCATGAACACAACACAGTCCATCAGGAAAACCAGCCTCCCCTACACTGACCCTATCTACACTCCTCACTGCCAATGTAATCAAAGACCTTTCCCATCCCAGTAATTCTCTTTTCTCCCTGCTTCCATCAGGCAGATGACACAAAAGCTTGAGAGCACACGCCGACAGGCTGAAGGACAGCTTCTATCCTTCTGTAATAGGGCTTTTGAATGGAGCTGTTGTGTAATTAAGATGAATTTTTGTTCTTTCAATCTGCCTTGCTGTGACTGTTGCAGTTTATTGTTTACTTACACTGTAATAACTGTTACAATATATTTTACATCCTGTTTTGTTTTCTTTCATACTATCTCGATGTATACAGATGCATGAAATTATGGATGACATGCAAACAGAAGACTTCCACTATATTTCAGAACACCTGACAATAATAAACCAAATACCAATTATCTACAAAATGTAGTACTCACTTAAACTTCTCCAATAGTGCAGAGTAGGGCAGGGTAGTGGTTAGTGTAATGTTCTACAGCGCCTACAGTGGGGGAGTCTAGTACCAGAGGACACAGCCTCAGAATAGAAGAATGTCCATTTAGATTAGACATGAGGAGCAATTTCTTTAGCCAGAGGGTAGTGAATCTGTACAATTCATTGCCATAGATGACTGTGGAGGCCAAGTCATTGGGTATGTTTAAAGTGGAGACTGATAGGTTACAATTAGTAAGAGCATCAAAGTTTATGGGGAGAAGGTAGGAAAACGGGGTAGACAGGAATACTATATCAGCCATGAGGGAATGGTGGACTCAATGGCTGAATGGTCTGATTCTCCTCTTACGTCTTATGGTTGGATGGTCTAAGAAGGACCAAGTGTAACGGCACATTGGAACATTGAGTTCTTGTAGAGCCTACACCAAGCCTCAGTGCATCCTCTGTATGACCTCCTGCAGCCTGGAATCAGCCAGTTGGTAGCATCACTCTGTAGCAGGGCTTCCCAACAATTTTTATGCCATGGACCAATACCATTAAGCAAGGGAGCAAGGAATCCATGGACCCCAGGGTGGGAACCCCTGCCTAGAGACCTGTGAGTTTCAGGCAGACCAAAGCGCATTTTCCACTGAGTTAATGATCTGCCTTAGCCAGCTGGTGGTGTGGTAGCACCAGCACCAGACTTTGAGGCAAACGGTCCGGGGTTCAAATCTGGCCAGCTCCTTACATGCTTTCCATCTGAGCTGGGTTGAGCGTCGAGCTAGCAACTCATTCTCATCAAAAACAGGCAAATGCTAAGGAAACAGCAAAAAATGTCACCCTATGCATGAAGCAGTGGTCTGCCAGCAGCACGATGTGTGTGTGTGTGTGTGTGTGTGTGTATATCTCTCAGCATAGCCCGTAGATCAGACAATCCTCTGTCACACTGCTGCTCAGGATGAACTGCCTCCACACTTTCTTCACAAGCCCACAGTCCACAAAGAGGTGAGCAACCATCTCGTCCCCTCTGGGTGATGGCCCAGACATGTGAGAAGGATGTGTCTGGGAGGGCTGCTCTCACGATGGACGTGGGATACTTGTGGAAGGAGCTGCAACCAAAGGAGAATATTGAGCAGAGATATGTTGGTGCTGCCTCTCAACTTTTCATCCGCTTCCTTAGTGAATGTTTGTGAGGCAGAAGTAGATTTTTGATATGGATCGGGAGGTTACTGGGAGTTAGGGATGAATGAGGAATTGAAGATAGAATAGCGGGGTAGACAAAGGGCTGAATAGCCTAATTCTGTTCCAATCTTTTCTGGTCTTATAGCCTTATGGCGATAGGAGAAGACACTCATTTTCTTTTGATGGTTATGGAGGAGAAAAAGTTGCATAAAACATAGCATTGCTGTACAAGGCTTTGAAGAAGTCTGATAAGTAATTCCTAGGGGGTGACCATTGGCTAGTGATTAAAGCCTGGATTTGCATTTGTTGTCTCAATCAGAATATTTTTTATACTGAATAAGCCGGGGTGCTAAAGTACAACAATCACTGTTTGACATGTCACGGTCTAATTATATTAGCAGTTTATTGACTCATCCAATGTTTGACCACTGAAACATTGCAAAATTGACCTAGAGGGCCATTGATTTTGTTAATTCAGTGATCATTAAACTGTCAAGACATCAGTAGGACAGTCTGAACAGTTTGTCTCTTCTGTTGACTGGAATACAAAGAACTCATCCATGTGTTTGACGAAGTCAGTAATGACAACCACTATATGACCATCAATGACGTTTCAACAACATTAGAGAATTCCCAACATCTCTATTTTGGTTTTGTAACTGTGCTGAGGAAGGTGAGGGATCAAAAGTAGAGTGGTCTGAAATTTTCCCTTTGGTTGGCATGTGCAGAGCCTGGATTCCCAGACCATCACCTTTCCAAGTAACTGTCAAAATCCTTCCAAAAAATGTGAAGGAGGTTTTGATTTTCAAAGAGCCCAGAGCTACGCAGCACAGAAACAGGGTTTGCTGTCCACCAAGTCCACACTAATTATCAAGCATTTAACCCTACAAGAAGACATCATTAAAGACCCTCTACATCCAAAACAAATCCTCTTCTCATTGCTACCATCAGGGAGGGAGTATAGGAGCCTGAAGACACACACTCAATGTTTTAGGAACAGTTTCTTCCCCTCCACTATCAGATTTCTGAACTAGTTCTCACTTCTTGCAATACTTATTTATTTTTTAATAATTCTTATTGCACTTTATAGGCTTTTATGTATTTTACTGTTCTGGTTCCTTAAGGTTGTTATAACCGAGGGTGGTAATGGGGACAATCTCCCACTAACTTTAAATGCTCCCAATGGCATGCACCACTAGTAGTCTCTGACAACCAAGTCCAACTCCTGACCATCACCTGCAGCTTATCTACTAACACCCATAAAACCATTTCTACTGACAGGAGAAGGGGTAAAGGTGGATACTGGTGCCTTAAAACCAGTCACTTCGGGCAGATGTGGCTCATCTGCTGTGGTTGGCAGCTCACCTAGGAAAAGGAAACCTCTGATCTCAAACATTCACTGCCTTGTGGCTATACCCACTCATCAGGGACGGTATTGGGGATATGTCCTGAGGGGAAAATCTGGAACTGGAGTCCCTAAGGCAGTCCTACTTTGAGATCAATGCTGACTGGCAACTCCCACGGTGCTACTGGTGCCAAATTGTATCGGTCTCTGCCGTTCTTTTGAGTTCATCAGATTCGTGGAGAGGGGGAGCTTGCTACATGGGCGACAGCTTGCTCTCGATATCGTACTGCCCTGGCTTACATATCCAGACAGCTAGGACGCAAGATCTATGTTCGACCATGATCGATGGAGGCCTCACATGCTATCCTGCTACTGTGAAAAAACAAATTTCATACATACAGTATGTCTGCGATAATAAAACTGAGTCCGATTCTGGTTCTACACTAATCCCATTTTGAAGTCCCCATATCCTCATAATCTCTCTGCAGGTCCTAACATTTGCAGTACTTACACACTAGGGAGCAATTACCAGTGGCCAATCCATATATTGTTGAGATACAGTAAGAAACCAAAGCACCCAGGAGGAAAACTCCGGGAGAATGTGCAAACACCACTCAAACAGCACGGGAGGTTAGCACTGAACGTAGGTCACTGGAAAGGTAAGTCAGCAACTCTACCAACTGTACAGATGTTTTATTCCCTGCGTCTGCTTGAAAGTGCACTAGGTTGGAGAAAACTACCGATAATGTATAAGAGGCAAATAATTAACTCTGGATAGCTCCCTTGAACCCTTTGCATTCTGGCCCACATTAGGAGTGAAATTTCTATTTACAAATTGCTGTTAAAGAAATTTGAAGTGGAAAGCTAGTGTTATCTGTCTAACCTCCTGATCAGAATTTTATTTTATCAGATACCTCAGAAACATTGGCTGCCTTTTCTTGTCTTGGTCAACTGATAAGATGAATAATTACTTCATTGAAGAAGGGGATCAGGTTCTTGATTCAACTCATTCTCTGATTTATGGTTAAGAGAATGCTATTGTACCTATATTGCTACAGTCCTGGCTTTTCGATTTGATTTGAAGACTGTCTGCTTTCCGGTGAAGGCCTGTTAACTTGAAAGGGGCTATGGCATCTAATGCAAAAGAGAGATAAATTAATATTAATATAGATTACAGCCATTTTATGTAAAAAGTGTATTGAAACAGCAAGGCATGTGGCCTTGAGTGAGGAATGACCCAAGGTTTGGCCAGATTAAGTGCCAGACCAGCTTGAAAAAGAGATGAGGGATGGGTCAGTGTTTAGTTCACTGCTCCGCAAGGTTTGCCGGTCCCTGTGCTGAACTGAGGCTGTGGCCTGTGACTAACAGACCACTAGATCGTCTGGGACTGGTTTCATGGCTGTGGACTCACTGTTGTGAACTTCAGGTTCTGAATGTTATTTGCCTATTTTATTGTTTGCACGATTTGTTTCTTTTCCTGCGCATTAAGTGTTTGACGGTCTTTTTTTAAAAAATGGTTTCTATTAATTTTCTTTGTACTATGGCTGCCTGTAAGGAGATGAATCTCTGGGTTGTATATTGCATATGTTCTTTGATAATCAATATATTTGAAGTTTGAAGAGTTTCATTCTACAAATGTTAACTTATCTCCCTTGTGCAGTGAGTCTTGTATTCCTTTGAATTTCCAAGGTAATCCACGTTAGTTAGATATGGCTGAAAATTGAATCCAACTATCTGTAGCCAAGTTTTTTTCTGAAAACCATCAAAGGAATTGCATGCCCACATAGTGTTTCTGCTGTCTTTCTGACTGCTTGATTCAAATCATACAGTTAGTAACACTGAAACCAAACACAGCAGACAGCCTGACTTGACATCGTGCTGGTTCTGGCTTATGGAATGAGAGGATCCAGCTTCTGAGCAGGCTAAGCAACCTCTGTCTCTTTCTTTCCTTCAGTCTCTTCCTGGAGAGATTAGCTCTTCCAGACTCGGTTTGAACCAGAGAAGTGCTACATGTGACTGACATACTCCAATCAGCTGTAGGTGCTACTCTGTTCGAAGCATTTACTTCAGTGTTCTTACATGAGATCTGGCCTATTGATGATTTATTTAAGACAAGTAAAGAATAAACTGCAGGTTACTCAGTTTGGTAAAATGATAACTGATTGGACAGACGTTCAGTTCACAGTTACTCTCTTAAATTCCTCAGAACTAGATACTGAATTTGACTACTGGTTGAACTAATTTTTCGCACTTCTTTCTCATCTTCTTCTTCTTGGGCTTTTATGTCCCAGTGGAGCGTAGGCCACTGATGACCTCCCATTTCCATTGCCAAGGTCGATGGTATGGTTGGATGTTTTTCTTAATGTTTTTATAATTTATTGTATCCAGTGTATAGGTGATTGACCAATACAGCTTAGCCAGAGCCCTGTTTTACCCATTTCTACCTCTCACGACGTGGATGTAGATTTGGACTTTGTCTCTGTGCTGCCACAGTCCTAGCTTTTCTGTCTTATGAAAGAGTAATTAGATTTGAAGTCTGTCTGAGCCTGTTAATTTAAAAGTGGCTATTGCACCTAATAGCCTTTCTCTTAATCTCAATCGTGTTGGCACATGGCCAAGCGGTTAAGGCATTCGTCTAGTGATTTGAAGGTCGCTAGTTCGAGCCTTGGCTGAGGTAGCGTGTGTGTCCTTGAGCAAGGCACTTAACCCCACATTGCTCTGCGATGACACTGGTGCTAAGCTGTATGGGTCCTAATGCCCTTCCCTTGGACAACATCGGTGTCGTGGAGAGGGGAGACTTGCAGCATGGGCAACTGCTGGTCTTCCATACCACCTTGCCCAGGCCTGCACCCTGGAAACCTTCCAAGGTGCAAATCCATGGTCTTATGAGACTAACGGATGCCTATATATAATCTCAATCCTTCTCTCTCTTTCTCCCTCTCTCCCCCTTTCTTTCTCCCCCTGTCTCTCCCTGCCTCTCTCCCTCTCTTCCTCTCCTTCTCTCTCTTTCTCTCTTTATATCTCCCCCTTTTTCTCTTTCTCACTTGGGGTAGTCACACTTTTGTGTTTCAAATGATTTGTCTTTTTCTGTCATTTTTTAAAAGTAATTGTTATATTGACAACTTCACCTGCAGTAGGATAGACCATTCTCTCTGCTCTCTCGTCCCTTCTAGTCTCTGCAATTCTCTCTGCTGCAGCCTTGAAGGACTGTTTGAGATGGTAGTGAGTGTTCTAAATCCTGCAGCATGCGTGAAAGCTCTACCAAGTTATTTTTGCTCCCTCCCTCAAAGGCTTGATATGCCTTTGTTCATATTTTATTTTCTCTCTCTCCCTTTGTCACTCTTTCTCTCTCTCTCTCACTTTCTCTCTTTACTTCTCCCTCTTTCCCCCTCTCTTACAATCACAGATTTCTAAATATCAAGAGAATTGAGGGGCATAGGGCAGAAAATGGTTTTGAAATTAAAGATTTTCCATGATCTTGATAAATGGCAGAACAAGATCAAAGGACCAAGTAGCCTTAGTCGTCTCCTAATTCCTATGTCCTTGTGTTCTGTAAGTGCAGACACAAATGAGAATGGTAGCGCCATTATCAACTTCATCATTGTGGGTGGGTTACAAACAGAAATAGAAGAGCTTAGCACATTTTATTTCTGGATACACAATAGGAAAGAAGGAGGCAATCTTTATTTCCCATTCCTTAAATAATCGCTTCAGTAATATTTCATCAGGCACGGCAGCGGGTGCGGTGACAGTTCAGATCACTGATCTCAGCAGGCTTAGAGGTTAGGTCATTGGAAGAAGTTTCATTTGTCAAATTAGCTAGGGTTTGAATGAAACCAAAACGTTTTAGCGCCGGTCCTGATGTCCCCTCTTTATTCCACCTCCCTAACCAGTGCCTGACCTGCAGAGGTGGTCACTCCAACATTTTGTGTGTGTTGCTCAATGTTTCCAGCATCTGAAGATTCTCTTGTGCTTAGGATTTTAATGAATGCCTACCTTCCTAATTTCCAGCTTGTTCCCTCTGCGTGAATGCAGAGTCTTGATTTCTTTACTTCCGACTGACCCATCCTTTCTTTTCTCCCCATCTGCCAACTTCTACACTCCCCTTCTCTACCCAAAGTAATTGACCTAAGGTTTCAGATACCCCATAAACTAATGGTTACCTCTTGCTCTATGCACTGGTGTGGACAAAACCTCTCTTCAGCAAAACACTTCATTTTTTAATTCCTTCTTGATCTAATAAAGAGGCATTGATCTTACGTGCTAACTGTTGCTGTCTGACCTGAATATCCTCAACATTTCCTGCTTTAATTGCAATTCCCCTTACCTATGGTACTTAATATTTACTGTGACCTGTTTATGATAGTTGTGTGGACCTGCCATTCAAGTTGGGGACGTTTTCACGGTTCAACATTCAAGATTATTTAATGTTCAAAGTAAATTTTAATATCAAAAATACATATACGTAGAAAACATAGAAACATAGAAAACCTACAGCACAATACAAGCCTTTTGGCCCACAAAGATGTGCTGAACATGTCCCTACCTTAGAAATTACTAGGCTTACCCATAGCCCTCTATTTTTCTAAGCTTCATGTGTCTATCCAAAAGTATCTTAAAAGACCCTATCATATCTGCCTCCACCACCATTGCCGGCCGCCCATTCCACGCATTCACCACTCTCTGCATAAAAAACTTACCCCTGACATCTCCTCTGTACCTACCCAGAACCTTAAACCTGCGTATAATATACAATCCCGAGATTTGTTTTCTTGTGGGCACACTCAACAAATAATAACCACAACAGAATCAATGAAATACCATCCAACTAGGGCATTCAACCAAAGTGCAGAAGACAACAAACTGCAAATACAAAAAGAAGAAATAAATGTTGAAAACATGAGATGAAGAGTCCTTGAAACTTGAGTTCATTGGTTGTGGGAACATGTTAATGATGGGGCAAGTAAAGTCAAGTGAAGTTATTCCCTTGATGGTTGAGGGTTGAAGGGAGTGATGGAAATGTCATTTCCAGTTCACAAGTGCAAAGGAAAATAAAATAATTTTTACTCTGAATCTGAACGCAACACAACAAAATACACAATAAGATAAAGAACTCAATAATAAAGCAACGCAACAAATATAAATATGTGAGTTAGATAGATCGTATGTACATAAAGTGACGCTAGGTACAAGTGTGTCTGTACTGAAGGTGACTGACGGGAAATGATAAAGTAGTGATGATGTGGGGTGTGGGGTTAATCACTGGAGGTGTTGATCGGCCTTGCAGCTTGGGGAAAGTAACTGGTTTTGAGTCTGGTGGTTCTGGTATGGAAGCTAGGCAGGCTCCTCCCTGATGGGAGTGGGAGATACAGTGCATGAACAGGGTGGGTGGAATCCTTCAATGTATTGCTGTCCTTCTCCCAGCACCTTTCTGTACATTTGTCCTTGATTTCGGGTAGGTTGGTGCCAGTTTTACTTGTTTGCTATTTATAATCTCTGGACTCATAAACTGGAGACATGAGTTCAAAACTGACTGACACAACTGAACAATTTTAAAATCAGTTAATTAAATATTGTGGAATTCGAGAGCTTGTATGAAACTACTGGATTGTTGCTAAAAAACACATCTGATTCTCTAAAGTCCTCTGAGGAAGGAAATCTGTCATCCTTCCTTGTATTGGAATGCGGATGGTTCTAAGCTGGCTGCATAGCAGGTGAGTTACCCAATTCAAGGGCATTTAAGAAATTGCAATAAATTCTGACCATTAGTATAGCACCCACAATCTGTGAGTGAATAAATTTGTCAGCTGGCTGAGGAATTGTACTCTCCACCTGTGTCAGCACCTTTAGCAGAGGAGGAGCGAAAACTAGACAAATTCATTCGAATCAATCACTTTTTTTTCTTCTCCCCATCAATGGAGTATATAAAAAAACTCATCATTTAATTCTCCGAGGCTTTGAAATTAAATTGCAGGATTCTTGTGATTGCCTGAATTTCTTTCTTGCAGTTTCAGCAAAGGCATTAGCCCATTTAAAAATTAATGGGACGAGTGAGCCTGCTAAAATAGCAGGTGAAGGATTTTTAAGGCAAATGTGAAAAGCTCTTGTATACAGTTATCCCATAATACCATTACAAGGCCATTTAAAAAAAAAACAGTTTTGACTTGGAAAAACAAGTTACAGCAATTGGTGCTGACAACCCAGATTCAGATTCATTAATTCATCACGTGGGAGTTTGGACTGCACCCAATCAGTGAACAGGAGCACGATAAGAAGTGGCAACTTCACACACATCCAAGATTGAAGATTAAAAAAAGCAGTACTTCGTAGCAGTTTTTGGAGTTTGAACTATGCCCAATCAATGAATGAGATTCATTAGAAAGGGTGAATAAAAACAAGGTAGGAGCAAGTGGAGTGGTAATTGTGTGAGTGGACCAGAGTTAGAATGGGAAGTTTTGGCTCATCAGGTTTGGGCAAGATAAGTATCTGGTAATTTTCTTCTTCATTATCTTTATTATTCATTCCTCATCTATTAGGGTACAGTTAGAGCAGTGAGAGTGGCTCCAGGGGGTGTATTTTGATCTTTGTGTGAGATGTGGGAATTCACAGAGACCTCCAGCCTCCTGGATATCTACATAGGCACCAGGTGTACTGAGCCGCAGCTCCTCAGAGAGCATGTTAAGGAACTGGAGCTGCAGCTCGATGACCTTTGGCTCACACGGGAAACTGAGGAAGTGATAGATAGGAGCAACAGGAAAGTAGTCACCCCAAGGTTGCAGGAGGTAGCTAATTGGGTGATTATCAAGAGAAGAAAGAGAAATGGGCTGCCAGTACAGAGTACCTTTGTGGCCATCCCTCTCAATAATAGATAGAATGATACATCTTGCGATGCATTATCAGTGATGTAAGCCGGGGTCACAGGGTGCTTCGGGTCTTTCAACATCAGACACACTTGCCCGGATTGATCAGGCCCCAACTTGTGTCTGAGTAGCATTTTGCCATGAATCAATTTTTCTGATCCACAACCATCTCGAGGCTCGCTCTGCAGCCTCTGTGGAGCTCCTGATGGCTTTTCTCTTTTGGACTCCTGAGATGCTCAGCAGAGGGATTGACCACCAAGCCCTCTGCAGCCCACCTTCAAGAGCATACAGTGTGCCCGCCACTCCTTGCTGCAGCACTCCACCACCAAATCTTGGTACTTGGCCTTTTTCCTCTCATAGGCTTCCTCCATCCAATCTTCCCAGGGAACAGTCCATTCCAACATGACTACCTGTCTAGGTGACTCTGACAGCAGCACCATGTCTGGCTGAAGCATGGTTGAGGAGATGTGCTCAGGAAATCTGAGATATTTCACTAGGTCAACTCTCAATTTCCAGTCACTTGCTATTCCTAGCAGGCTGGCATGCTCCTTGGATTGGGTTTCAGCCTCCTCCCCTGCCATGATAAAGACAGCTGCTTGCTTTGCTGGGCAATGGTGTTTGGCCTGGGTGATGGCTGCGCACAGGGTGTCAACCATTGTCTTCAGCACCTGGCCGTGGTGCTAACGGTAATGCTCCTCCCCTGGGGCTTTTGGGCAGCATCTGAGGATGTGCTCTAGTGTCCCCTTCCCTCAGCACAGGGAGCATGTTGCTGTTTCAGCCTCGTCCCAGCAGTAGAGGTTCACTGGACTTGGCAAAGCATCATAGACTGACTGGATCAGGAACTAGATGCTGTGGGGTGCAGCTCACCAAATTTCCCCCCATGAGATGTTGTACCACATTACCTGGTCCCACCTTGTCCATGCACCTTCTTGCCGCATGCCAATAATCTTGCTGACACACAGCTCCTCCAGAGCAGCACACACCTCCTGCTGAACAAACTGGCACCTCGCCCCTCCCTACACTTTATTGAGTGGACTGTTGGGAAGCCGCACAAGCCCGCCCATCACGATGCACTGAACCCACCAGCACACCATGGCACAGCTGTGCTTCAGCTTGCTCAGCTGCATCCTGTGCCCTCCATCTCCTGCCCATCCACACCACGGTGCCAGCGTGTGAGTCCATTGGGTTGTTGAACTCTCGGTATTGCAGCACCTCTCTTGCACGGGTGACCATGAACTCATCTCTCACACTGCTGATGGGGAGTTTCAGTCTGTTTCTCCTTCCTGTACACTGCTTAGGCTCCTTGGCAGACCCAGCCACCCCCGTAGATGCCAGCTGATGTTTCTCTCAAAGATCTCAGCTGTTGCCAGTGGGGTATCATAGACTGGCAGAGACCACAGGATCCGAAGGAGAATTTACTCGGCAGTCCTGACTTATCCACAGTAGTCAACCGTTGCTGCAGCACTCTTCCCCGGATGCTTTGATGAATGCTCTGCCCTACAGTGAGCTGTAAACACCTTGCCAAGGCTCTTCACTGGCTTCACTGATATGCTTGGAATTTGGGTGCCTCCTAGGTTAAAGCAGAATTTCTCAACCATCTTTCCTCTCTTAAGTACTAAGGACCTGGATTTCTTAGGACTGAAGCTCATCCTTGCCCAAGCAATGAGATTCTCCAGACCCTGGAGGATCCATCTGAATGCTGGCACTGATGTTGTTGTTACAGTCAGGTCATCTATGAATGCTCTTATTGGTGCTTGGCCAGACCTAGACAATGGGCACTATGCTAACTTGGCCAACATGTTCATCGCCAAAGAGAAGAAGATCACAGACACTGCATCCTGTTATGATCCCCTTCTCAAGACAATACAATTCTGATGTGACCGTCCCAGAGGTGACTCAGACAGAAATTACTTTCACTACCTATCTAACACTAGCCGAACCTACTGACTGGTACATCATTGGACTGTGGGAGAAAAATGGAAAACTTACAATGACCATTTAACCTACTAATCGGTAGGTTGCTGGATGGTGCAGCTCATTAGGTCCGAAGGGCCAGTTCTGAGCTGAATCGCTAACTAACTAACTAACCAACTAACCAACCAACCAACCAACCAATGAGTGACAAGCTGCCCAACCTTGCTCACATCTCGCTGTCTCTCCAAGGTGACCAGCACAACCACTGTTTTCACCACAACTCACAGAATATACAATTGCAGATGCCGAACATCTGAAATAAAAGCCGATTGGGCTTGAAATGTCCAGCAGGTTAGGCAGCATCTAAAGAGACTGTAACAGAGTTACTATTTCAATGGGATGGATATTCATTAAAACTTCTCACATCTATTTTCCCAGTATCTTTTCTACATGCGGCCACAGCCATCTTGATTCCATGTTATAACGTGTTATGGACTGTGGATGTAGTTAAAATTAGGATTTTAAATCAGAATTGGGTTTATTATCACTGTCATATGTCAGGAAATTTTTTAAAAAAACAAGAAATTCTGCAGATGCTGGAAACCCGGAGTAACACAAGTGCTGGAGGAACTCAACAGGTTAGGCAGCATCTATGCAAAGGAATGAAGTGTCAACATTTTGAACCAAAACCATTCATCAGGATTGTTATTCTGTCACGAACTTAGTTGTTTCGCAGCAGCAGTACTGTGCAATACATTAAAACATACCATAAAATGCATATGCCTTTCCTTTCTGCAGAGGAGGGGTTAGGACCTGTGTTCACAGATAGGCTAGACAAGGTTAGTACGATAGCAGATTTCTTTCTATGAAAATGACTGTTAAACCAGAAAAGTTTTGTTGACAATAACCTGGTAGGTTCATAGTCAACATTACTGGTCATTTCCTTTAATTCCAAATGTAATTATTTATTTGGAAATCTGACAGCTCAGGTGGAACTTGAATTTGTTTTGAGAACACCAATCCATTTTCAAGAGTACTAACTGTAGATTCCAGCTTCTACACTCCCAGTTTTAAAAGAGAAGTTGTTTGTTACAGCTATTTGTCTTCAGTTTTACTCAAAGTTCAAGTTCAAAGTTCAAAGTAATGTATTATCAAAGTACCTATACGTCACCATATACAATCCTGAGATTCACTTTCTTGTGGGCAATCACAGTAAGTAGAAGAATAGAATCAATGAAAGACCACACCCAACAGAGTAGACAAACAACAAATGTGTAAAAAGAAGCAAAAAACTGTGCAAATACAAAAATAAAGAAAAAATAATAATAAATAAATAATAAATAAATATTGAGAATATGAGAAGAAGAGTCCTTGAAAGTGAGTGCATAGGTTCAGGGAGCAGTTCAGTGATGGGAAAAGTGAATTTCTCACCTCTGGTTCAAGAGTTAACCGTTGAGGAGTAATAACTGTTCCTGAACTGTTGGTGTGGGTCCTGAGGATCAGATACTAACCCTCATTATCAGGCTCTTGAACCAAAGGGGAAAACTTCACTAATCCCATCATTGAATCCTGTATCCTTGTCTGTAGAAACCAGAACGACCATGTGCCCACTGTCCCCATACATCCTTCAACATCATTTTAATTTGTACTGCCTTTCATGACTTTATGGTTGAATCTTCTGATGAGTGACAAGCTACCCAATATTGTCCACCACTACAGACATTTAGAGTCATGCAACCTGAGAAGAGTCCCTTCAGCCCAGCTTATTTGTGCTAGCCAAAGTGGCCACAGAAACATAGTCTAATTTACCTGCACTTGATCCATTTTCTTCCAAACCTTTCCCATCTAATGTATCCACCATTGAGCACATCTACAAGGAGTGCTGCCACAAAAAAGCAGCATCCATCAGCAAAGAACCCCCCCCCCCACCCGCATCATCCAATCTATGCTGTCTTCTCACTGCTGGCATCAGGAAGGAGGGAAGGAGGTACAGGAGCTTTGGGTCCCACACCACCAGGTTCCCAAACAGTTATTACACTTCAGGCTGCTGAAGGTCAAGGGCTCACTGAATCTACAATTCATTTTCTCATTGTTATTTATTCATCTATTTATCTGTTTATTTGTTTGCTTGTGCACAGTTTGACTTTTGCATGTTGGATATTTGTCAGTCTTTGTATGTAGTTTTTCATTGTTTCTATTGTGTTTCTTTGTTTTTGCAAGAATGTTTGCAAGAAAATTAATTTCAGGGTTGTCTTGCGAGACCATGGATCTGCGCCTGGAAAGTCTTCAGTCTCCAAGGTGCAGGCCTGGGCAAGGTTGTATGGAAGATCAGCAGTTGCCCATGCTGCTAGTCTCTCCTCTCCACGACACCAATGTTGTTCAAGAGAAGGGCATTAGGACCAATACAGCTTGTCACCAGTGTCGTCGCAGAGCAATGTGTGATTAAGTGCCTTGCTCAAGGACACAACACGTTGGCTCGGCTGGGGCTCGAACTCACGACCTTCAGATCGCTAGTCGAACACCTTAACCACTTGGCCACGTGCTCACATCAGGGTTGTATATGGTGACATATAGGCATTTTGATAATAAATTTACTTTGACCTTTCAACTTGTCCATGTGCCTTTAAAATGTTGATACTTTACTGACCTCATCCACCTCCTTTGACAGCTCATCCCATATACATTTATTTATTATGTAATGAGATACAACATGGAATAGGCCCGTCCAGCTGTTCAAGCTGCACCACCCAGCAATCTCTCATTTTAATTCTAGCCTAATCACCGTGCAATTCACAATTAACCTACCAACCGGATATTTTCGGACCGTGGGAGGAAACAGGAGCACCTGGAGGAAACCGAAAATGGAGAAATACAAACTCCTGACAGACAGCAGCGGGAATTGAACCTAGGTCGCTGGTAATGTAAAGCTTTGTGCTAGCCACTACACTACCATGCTGCCCTCTCTTGTGTGGGAGAAGTTGGCCCTCAGCTTCCCATTAACTCTTTCCCCTTTCACCTTAAACTTGTGTGATTGGAGAATAGTTTTTCTTCCAGCTTCCTCCTGGATGCAATGTCCCAACGGATGACCCACAAGGAACATTGGTGCCAGTGGATGGGGCACTAATCGGTTGCAGCAAACACTCTCTGTAACACTTGTTGTAGTGGAGCGTATTGACTGGCTACATCACAGCCTAGTATGAAAGCATTAATACCCTTGAACGGAAAATCCTACAAAAAGTAATGGATACAGCCCAGTCCATCACTGGTGAAACCCTCCACACCGTTGAGCACAGCCACATGAAACACTGTCGCAGGAAAGCAGCATCCATCATCAGGGATGCCCACCACCCTGGCCAAGCTCTCTTCTCACTTTTGCCATCAGGAAAAAGGTACAGAAGCCTCAGGGATCATACCACCAAATTCAGGAACAGCTATTCCTCCTCAACCATTAGGCTCTTGAACCAGAGGGGATAACTTCATTCAACTTCACCTGCTTCATCATTGAAATGTTCCCTCAACATATGGACTCACTTTCAATGTTCTCAATATTTATAGTTTATTTATTACTATTATTATTTCTTTCTTTTTGTATTTGCACAGTTTGCTGTCTTCTGCACTCTGGTTGAATGACCAAGTTGGGTGATCTTTCATTGATTCTGTTTTGGTTATTATTCTATAAATTTATTGAGTATGCCTTCAAGAAAATTAATCTTAGGGTTGTGTATAGAGACATATATGTACTTTGAACTTTAAGAAATATGGTGTGGTTTCTTTAAACATCTGCAATTTATTTTTCAAAAAGTAAATTTCTTATTTATTAATTCATAATAATATGTGTTATTCATAACACAAATTAGTTTGTTAGATTGAAGCCACAAGAGATTGAGTATGTGTGTGTGTGTGTGTTTTAGATGTTATTCACAGGACCAGTATTTAATGCCAGTGAAGTACTTTACTCTGTGTCCCTTTAAGAACTGACTGTACAATGTGGTAAGACTTGGATATGTTATTGGATCAGCCATTGCGACTTAGCCGAATATTTACTACTTTCAATAAAGGATGCTCTGTTGATAAATTTATCTCTGATATTTGCCTTTGCAGGCAGAAATGCTAACAAGCCTATAGATGCCACATTGAGTCTGGACTGTTACCACCTGAGAGGGCAGCAGGAGTGTTAACAAGTACAAAGAACTTAGAGACAGAATTTTCTGAGTAGATCAGTAATCATGAGGGGAAGTGGCTGGGCTGGTTACCTTGGACAGCTAGTGAGGTATGGGCAAGTTTGGGCAGTTTGTCTCTCATTGGCAATCTATTTATTTAGCGATACAGCATGGAACAGGGCCTTCTGGTGTAATGAGCCACACCGCCCAGCAACCCCCCTATTTAATACTAGCCTAATCACAGGGAAATTTAAAATGACCATTAAACCTACAAACTGGTACAGCTTTGGGCTGTGGGAGGAAACTGGAGTTCTCAGAAGAAACCCACTCGGTCATGGGGAGAACGTACAAACGTTCAGAATTGGAGTCCGAGCTCCGACGCCCCAAGCTGTAATAATGTTGCACTAACTGCTACACTATCGGTGTGCCCGTAGATATGAGACAATGCAATTTATTCCTTTAAATGGAATAAGTAGAAACAGTGCTGAGAGTGAATGACATTGTAAGGCCCAAGATATGACAGAGAATGGAGCAAAGTGCCCATGTATCTATCAGAAGGGCACATTGCTGCTGGGAGGCAGGAGCAGATATCTGAGATGTTGGTGAGTCTACTTGCATTGTTAACTGTAGGTTGCACTTCATAAATGAAAATCTTGAAGGGAATTTTCAGCCCAGTGCAATCAGAATTTTTTGAAAACTTCAGGTTTGACATAAGTAATCACATATGGAAACAGTTGGCAAATTTATGGTGAGGCTGAAATCACCGACAGTGAAGTGCAACTTCCAAATCAGTTCAGATACCACAGGAATGTTCAGCCCGCAGGCAGACTGGTAAAAGAATTTAGGTAAAATCTGTTAACATGGAGGATAGCTTCAAAGGAGAAATGTAGAATGTTGTTTAGTGGGGCAATGGTGTTTAATAATGTGAGTCTGTTTTGGTCATGGTGTAATTCTTGAGTGAAAGTATCTGCCAAAGAAAACAGGTTGGTAATGCCAGTTTCTTCTCTGTTGTCTGCAGCACCATATTAAACACAAGAGATTCTGAAGATGCTCAAAATCCAGAGTACACACACAAAATGCTGGAGGATCTCAGAAGGTCAAGCAGAGTTTATGAAGAGGAATAAACATTTGCTTATTTGGGGCAAGACCCTTCATCAGGACTGGAAAGGAAGGAGGAAAAATGGTTGGATAGATGTGCCTGCCTTCCTCCCTTCCGGCATTTCATGTGTATCACTTCATATTGTGTTGCTTCACTGAGAATGTAAGACACACGCCTCCATAAGGTGGGAAAGACCAACATAGCCTCATGTAAGCGGCAGGGAATATGATACTATGGATGAAGGTGCTCCAAACATCTTGGTGATTACAAGGCTGTACCTATACTGAATAGCTTGAAGAAATAGCAAATGATGCGTCTGTGGGTCACTCACTGTTTGATCTCAAATAGAACTAGCTGTTCAGTGTAACTACAGGATGAATCCTGGGGTGATCTCGTGGAAGTGTGCACACTCCACTACAAGTACTTGGAGAGAAAGCTGCCGAGTATTGTCATCAATTCAGCCAGACAGACTTCACCGAAGGACTGGACTGCCTGTGAGCAGTACTACGAGTGGTCAGCTGAATCTCTTGTATTCATAGTCTACTGCAGGAGCTCAGGGAATTGACAGGCATCTGTGGGTGGAGGGCAGGTAAATAGAATTGATATTTCAGGTTAATACTCTGCATCAGTCTGAGAGTGACTACGGAGATAGCAAGAAGAGAAGGGGAGTAGTGAGAAAGGAGTCTAATAATTCCCATTTTCAACTCCTTTACCTACCAGATCCCAGCTTGGCAGCCCTTTGTGTTCCTGCCTGTCTCTCTCTAGCAGTTGTCTTCATTTTTACCACTCTCCTACTCCCAGCTCAGTCCGTTTTCCCCCATCATTATTTGTCTGTCTTTGTCGGCCTCCACCTATCATCCACCTGCTACTGTCTCCCAATACGAGCCCGCTCTCCTCCCCTACCTGGTACAGCCTGTCTGACATCATTCATCCTTCCTCAGTCCGGCAAACACCACTCTCCTTGTCATCTTTATACTGACTCATCTCACTTCTTTGCTGTCACACCGACCAAGGGCTTTGATTCCAAATATCCACAATTCGCGGTAGCATAACTGTTAGTGTAACATTATTACAGCACCAGTAACCCAGGTTCAATCCTTACCTCTGTCTGTAAGGAGTGTGTATCTTCTCCTCATGAAGATGTGCCTTTCTTCAGGATTCTCCAGCTTCCTCCCACGTTCCAAAGATCTATGGGTTAGCAACGCACACAAAATGGAGAAGGAACTCAGCAGGTCAGGCAGCATCTATGGAAAAGAGTAAACAGTCAATGTTACAGGCTGAGATCTTCTTCAGGACTGAGAGGGAAGGGGGAAGATGCTAGAACAAGAAGTTGAGGGGAGGAGAAGGAGGATAGCTGATAGATGAATCCAGGTGGGTGGGAAATGTCAAGGGCTGGAAAAGAAAGAATCTAATAGGAGTTATGAGTTAGCAGGTTAATTGGTCAATGAGTGTAATTGGGTGGTGTGGGCTTGTTGGACTGGAAGAGCCTGTTACTGAGCTGTATCTCTAAATAAAATAAAATTCTTTGCCCTCCATAGGTGAAGCCTGACCCGCTGAGCTCCCTCAGAGGGTTGTGTGTTGCTCCAAGTCCAAACATCCGCAATCTTTCCCTGTGGGCACTACAAATTGGTTGAGAAATCATATCATCAGTGCAGACCATGAGGACCTGCAGAAGCTTTTAGCGCAGCTGGAGGATTCTTCTCACCCAATGATACCGTGGTTCAAGGCTCGTATTCAACGGGGACACAAGCTCACTTGTTGCTGCTTGCAACACACAAAATGCTGGAGGAACTCAGCAGGTAAGGCAGCGTCTATGGAGAGGAATAAATGGTCAATTTTTCAGGCCAAGAGCCTTTATCAGCGTAGCATCCTGTGTGTATTGCTCTGGATTTCATGCTTATTCGGAATCTTTTGTTTCTATTGCTACTTGCATGTGTTAATAGCAGAAATAGAGCTATCAACAAAATGTACTTTATTAATGCAATAAGTCTCCACTGAGCTGCAGACTTAGCAAGGATATATGTGCTATACACTCAGTTCTTAAATAAATACTTATATGCTTACACTTCATGTTTAAAAACAAAAATATCTTCTGCAAAACATCAACAGAGTTTCCACTGCCATTAAATTCCAGAGGTTGAGAGGGAGCTGCTGATAATAAAATAGAATGAAGAGATGGTCGAAATTCAATACAGGGAGGACGCAACCTGTTTGCTCATGGTCCCCAAGACAGATACAGACATATCCAAGGATTTAGAATACATTTATTATCAAAGAAGGTATTAATTACACAATCTTGAGATTCATCTGCTCACAGGCAGCCACAAAGCAAGAAACCCAGAAGAACCCAATTATAAAAAAAGACCAACACCCGATGTGCAGAGAAAGAGAGGAAAAAATATACAACTCGTGCAAACAATACAAGCAAGCAACAGCATTCTGAGTCAAATTGAGTCCATAGAGCCAGAGCCCAGATCAGCCGAAGTAGGCCCATATCCTCAGTCTCGGTTCATCACACAGTGGGGCATGAAGCACATAGCAGCCAGAACAGTCTCACAGCCTCAGTGCCATGGAGAGAGGAGTAAACATTGCGGGAGAGTGAAATGAATCAGAGCCCGAATCTCTGGTCTCAACACTCTGCCTTTTCAGTCTATCATGGCCTGCATTTAAATCGTCCCAAATACTGGGTCAACTCAGTGGGACCCAGGCGGCGCCACAGCAATATTCTTCGGGTCTGTACCCCAGTCCGACACCATTCTTGATTATTCCGAATCTGCTCGGTGCTTTGATCGATCGAAACTTGCTCCCGGTTTAAGTGGACGGGCTCCAAAACTCCTCTGCACTGACTCCTCTCTGAATTGTTCGCTCCAACTCCATCCCTGACTCTGACACTGTCTCGACCTCACACTGACCACTTCTCGTCGAACATGCCATGCTCCGACTTTGCCTCGCACCTGCGCGGGTCAAACCTCCAGTTGGCCTTGTCTTCGCTTGCCTCTTCATTGTTTGCGGTGATAGCTTACAGCAATACACCACAGAGGTGTGTCATTAATAAAGTAACACTTCGTGGACTGTGAAGTTACATTGAATAGAACATTTGTCAACAAGCAGTTTCCATTGCCCACTTGTCTATGCAATTAGGGGCTCTCAGTATTCGGCAAGCTTGATCTGTCCCTTGCCAAAGCAGATTTGAATGTGTTGTCAGGGAGCCACATTCAGCCCGTTAGTTTATCACATGTGCATCAAAATGTACAGTGAAGTGCACTGTTTGTGTTAGCAACCAGTAAACACTCAGGGTGTACAGGGACAGTCCATAAGTGTCCAAGTTCAAGGTACATTTATTATCAAGGTATGTGTACTAAATACAACCTTGTGATTCATCTCCTTACAGGCAGCCATAAAGCAAAGAAACCCAATAAAACCCATTAAAAAATAAAGAAGACCATCAAACCCCCGAAGGATAGTAGAAAACAATTTGTGCAAACAATAAAAGTAAGCAATTATCATTCAGAGCTGACATTCATGGAAGTGAGTTCACAGCCGGTTTGGTTTCACAAGGGAACTAGTCCCACTGTCTTGTTAAGTAAAGTTATGTTCAAGAGTTCAACATTCAAAGTAAATTTATTATCGAAGTACATGTGTGTCACCATATGCAATCCCAAGATGTATTTTCTTGCAGGCATACTCTATAAATCCAATAACCAGAATAGAATCAGTGAAAGACCACGACAACAGGGTGGACAGCCAGTGTGCAAAAGACAAACTGTGCAAATATAAAAAGGAAGAAAAAATAATAAAAATAAATCAATAGGCAATGAATATTGATAACATGAGGTGAAGAGTCCTTGAAAGTGATTCCATGGGGTGTGGGAACATTTCAACGATGGGGCAAGCGAAGTCATCCCCTCTCATTTAGGCCCCTGATGGTTGAGGAGTAATAATTGTTCCTGAACCTGGTGGTGTGAGACCTGAGGTTCCTGTACCTTCTTCCTGATGGCAGCGGTGAGAAGATAGCACGACCTAGGTGGTGGGTGTCCCTGATCGTGCATTCTGCTTTCCAGTGACCACACTCCATGTAGATGAGCTCAATAGTGGGGAGGGCTTTGCCCATGATGGAATGGGCTGTATCCACTACTTTTTTATAGGATTTTCTGTTCAATGCTCTTAGTGTTTCCATACCACGCTGTGATGCAGCCAGTCAATATACTTTCCACCACACATCTATAGAGGTTTGTCAAAGTTTTAGATGTCATGCCAAATCTTCACAAAGACCTAAGGAAGCAGAGACACTGCTGTGCTTTCTTCATAATTGCACCTAAGTGCGGGGCCCAGGATAGGTCCTCTGCTATGATAACACCAAGGAAATTAAACTTGCTGACCCTCTCCATCTCTGATCCTCCAATGAGGAGTGGCTGATGCACCTTTGGTTTTCTCAATAATCAATGGTCAATAATCATCTCCTTGGTCTTGCTGATATTGAGTAAGAGGTTGCTGTTGCGGCACCATTCAGTCAGATTTTCAATCTCCCTCCTATACACTGACTTGTCACCACCTTTGATTTGGCTGACAACAATGGTGCCATTGCCCAAGCATGCTTCCCAATCCCCAGAGCCAATTTCCAGTTCCAACAGCCCTGGAAGTCGATGGACCTCGACAGTTGTGTCATGGGTCTGGAAGCATCCCGGACTATTAGAACTGGGGTTGGAGTCAGCAAGATCCACTGTCTGGGGCATCAAATCGAATCAAAGTCCAAGCAGGAGGCCGCAGAGACTGCAATGCGGGGCATCCAGGGCTGTCAGAATTAGAACTTTAGTTACCCAAGATCCACAAACCTGACTGTCCGGGTAGGCCCATTGTCTCTGGCTGCTTTTGCCCCACTGAACCCACATCCTCATGCCACTACTCCAGTCTACCTCCCTTGGTTCAGCCTCTTCCCATGTACGTCCACAACATTTCTCAAGCTCTTCATCTCCTCACTAACTTTCAATTACCTGGTCCTGAGCACCTCATTTTCACCATGGATGTCCGGTCCCTGTACAATCCTATCCCCCATCAAGAAGACCTTAAAGCTCTCTGTGTCTTTCTCAATAAAATAACCAACCAGTCCTCCTCTACCCCTACCGTTTTTGTCTGGAAGAACTGGTCCTCAGACTCAACAATGTTTTTCTTTGCTACCATCTACTTTCTCCAGACTTGAGAGGTAGTCTTGGGTGCACACGTGGGCCCTAGCTAAGCCTACCTTTTCCTTGGCTACGTAGAACAGTCCAGGTTCTAATCCTTTCCCGTTAGTGCTTCATGCTCCCATGCTAACCTCATCAATTTCACCAGCTATGCCTCCAACTTCCACTCTGCCTTTAAATTCACTTGGTCCTTTTAGATAGATAGATAGATAGATAGATAGATAGATAGATAGGTATACTTTATTAATCCTGAGGGAAATTGGGTTTCGTTACAGCCGCACCAACCAAGAATAGAGCGTAAATATAGCAATACAAAAAACCCCAACAATCAAACAACAAAATACAAACTATGCCAGAAGGAAAATAAGTCCAGGACCAGTCTATTGGCTCAGGGTGTCTGACCCTCCAAGGGAGGAGCTGCACGTTCGATGGCCACAGGCAGGAACGACCTCCCGTGCCGCCAAGTGTTGTATCATGGTGGAATGTGGCCGAAGTCCAACAGCAAAAAGTTCAATATCCTCGATCGTAATATACCCCGCATTGCACCATCCGTTGTTAGCCAGATCAGTAAGCACCCCACTCCTTCACGCTTACTGCTCTCGGTGCACTTCCAGTCAGGCGGAACGGTATTACCCACCGAACTCCTCTTCTCCAAAAGTCTCTGTTGTCTCGACCCGGTCCTCTTTCCTCGGCTTTGTGATCCCCCTCTGAATCCTCTGTGAGTTTTCCTCCGGGATTTCAGCAGGGGTGTCTGCCGCTCTGTTCGCTAAGCCGGCCGGAATTTGCCGGTCCGTGGAATACACAATGCGACCTTGCTTCTGTCCCGCTTGTCGGGATGTAACCATTTCCAGCGCTGAAGAAAACCCAAATAAAACACTCTCTACCAGCATATTAGAGAGGGTGCAGCTTCGACGTGTTACCGTGAGAAAAAAAATACAAAAAATAACGTAAATTAAAAAGTAAGAAGAAGAAAGTAAAAGAATAGATCAGAACGGCTGTACCAGGCTGTATGCACGACCGGTGCATGCGCACTTATTTTCTGACACCTCCCTCTGCTTTCTCAATCTCTCTGTCTCCATCTCTGAAGACAGACTGCTAACTGACACCTTATATAAATCAACTGATTCTCATGGTTATTTTGACGATGCCTCTTCCCACTCTGTCTCCTGTAAAAATGTCATTCCCTTTTCTCATTTCCTTTTCTCCGCTGCATCTGTTTCCAGGATGACACTTTCCATTCTAAGACATTAGAGTTCTTCTTTTTCAGAGAATAGGATTTCCTTTCCTTCATCATTGCTGTTGCCCTCACCTGCATCTCCTCCATTGCCCAAAAATCTGCCTCACAATATCTTTCCACTGCTTTAACAATGATGGAATTCCTCTTGACCATACCTAACACCCCATGAGCCTCTGCATCCAACACATCATTCTCTGAAACTTCCATCATCTCCAAAGGGATTCTATCTCCAAACATATCTTTACCTCCCCCCTCGCTCCACTTTCCACAGGGATCGCTCCCTCAGTGACTCCCTTGGCCATTTGTCCCTCCCCACTAATCTTCCTCCTGGCACTTAACCCTGCAGGCAGCCAAAATACTACACTTGCCCATTCATCTCCTCCATCACCTTCATTCAGGGCCCCAAACAGTCCTTCCAGGTGAGATAACACTTCACCTGCGAACTATTGGGGTCGCCTATTGTAACCTATGCCCCTGATGTGACCTCCTCTACACTGGTGAGGCCCATTGTAAATTAATAAATTGTAAAGCAGAATTTCCTGGTAGCCAGATATCTTAATTCCAATTCCCATTCTCATTTTGACAAGATGAAGCCACCCTCAGGGTGGAGGAGCAACACTTTATATTCTGTCTGGATAGCCTCCAACCTGACAGCATGAATATCAATTTCTCCTTCCAGTAAAATAATCCCTCCCACTCTACTCTTCTTCTGTTCCCCACTCTGGCTAATTACCTCTTCTCACCTCCCCCTGGGTCCTCTCCTCCTTCCTTTTTCCCTATGGTTCACTCTCCTCACCTATCAGATTCCATCCTCTCCAGCCCTTTTCCTTTCCTACCCACCTGGCTTCACCTGTCACCTTCCAGCTAACCTCCTTTCTTTCCAGTGCTGAAAAAGAGGTTTAGCCCTAAAATGTCAACTTTTTATTCATTTCCATAGATACTCCATAAGCAACCTGCCATTATAGAGGCAGGAGGTAAAAGACTGCCTCTGTTACAAACATAATTTGTGTATGTGAGCATACCCTGTTCCGTTTCCTGTGGTCACAATTTGGCGTCATGCTTTTCTGTCAACATTTAACATCCGTCTGGCCCAAGTAAATATTTTGAAAGGAACCACAGATGTAAACTGCTGCCTGCTGCATTGTTGCAAACTGCTTGCTAGCTGCAGCTCCATCGCATCTTGTGGTATCGACAGCTAACAACTCACTTCAGCTGTTACTATTTATGACCCATCGAGTAAAATCCTTGGTATCTCTGTTGATCTTGAAATTAATTAATACTGTAATACCCAGCCCTGTAAAATATTTTATTCGTAATAGCTGCTGGCATACACACACACAAAGCTTACAGTCTCTCTCTCTCGCTCCCACACACATGCACTCTTTCACTCTCACGCACACATTCCCTCTCATACTCACCTTCTCACACACTTGTGCACACACTTAGCTCTCACACACACACTGTCATTTCCGCTATCTCACACTCAGACACGATTACTCACTCTCTTGCACACTCATACTTTTTCTAAGCTCACTCACTACCTCTCGCACTCACTTACACACCCACATGCATGGACATTAGAAATATACAAAAAACTGAAAATAGTGGCAATAAAACTCTGTACTGGCTATAAATGTCAAGTATAAAGAATTAATTTTCTCATTCGTTGTGCTTTAAAAATAGCTTTGGAAGTGCTTGTGTAGATGATTGAGCAACTTATCCAATTTGTCGATAGGTTGTGCTGGTCAGTGGAAGAAAAAACAGAAAGAATAAATACCCAGATGGGGATAAGATGGAAAATCACGTACGTACACAATTACATTAAAAAGAATGGAGGTGTTATTGAGGAAAAGAGAGCAGCATGACTTGGTTTGTAAGTGTTATTACCAGTTTTAACATGCACTTTATAGAAGTAAATTAATCTCATAAGTCCGCAAACACGAGGAAATCTGCAGATGCTGAAATTTCAAGCAACACACATAAAAGTTGCTGGTGAACGCAGCAGGCCTGGCAGCATCTCTAGGAAGAGGTACAGTCGATGTTTTGGGCCAAGACCCTTTGTCAGGACTAACTGAAAGAAGAGATAGTAAGAGATTTGAAAGTGGGAGGGGGAGGGGGAGATCCAAAATGATAAGAGAAGACAGGAGGGGGAGGGATGGAGCCAAGAGCTGGACAGGTGATTGGCAAAAGGGATATTAGAGGATCATGGGACAGGAGGCCTAGAGAGAAAGAAAAGGGGGAGGGGGGAAAAAGACTAGAGGATGGGCAAGGGGAATAGTGAGAGGGATAGAGGGAGAAAAAGGAGAGAGAAAAAGAATGTGTGTATATATAAATAATGGATGGGGTACGAGGGGGATGTGGGGCATTAGCGGAAGTTTGAGAAGTCAATGTTCATGCCATCAGGTTGGAGGCTACCCAGATGGAATATAAGGTGTTGTTCCTCCAACCTGAGTGTGGCTTCATCTTTATAGTAGATGGGGGTGTATGGGGTGTCAGGGAGGGGTAGCACCTCTGGTGGGGGAACATGTCGCGTCCTTTTCAGGGTGGTTAGTCCACCTTTGGTCCCCACCTGGCACTCAGCTCTCACCTGTGGCTCCCCGTAGCTGTTTGCATGCGACAGCGGCCACACCCCGGGCAACGGCTTCGACAAGCCGGCTAAACGAGGTGAGGGTAGCCGACGGGTCTCAAACCCTCGGTGAGATAGGGAGTTGCCTATCCCAGCATGTGAAGACAGACCCCGGCGGACTGAGCGGACGAGACCAATGGAAGGTCCAACGGTCACGAAGGCGGTCTCTGCAAGCGTCGTGGAACGTGTAGAGCAGGACAAGACACAGAAGACGTCCTGGTCATCCACTGAGCCTAGTCCCATCTCCAGCCGTCTCGACTCTGTCCTGCCACTGGATCCAGATGGGAATTGGGAAGAGAGAGTGAGGCTGACGCTGCACAGCTCTCCCTCACTTAAATCCAAATCACGCGCTAGTCTCGACACCATCATAATGGTGTCGAGGTCTTCATCGACGTCAATGATGGATGAACATGATGATGATAGTAGAGGAGGCCGTGGACAGACATATCAGAATGAGAATGGGATGTGGAATTAAAATGTGTGGCCGTAAGTTCAGTTTTTTGTTAACGACTGAAAGTACACAATTTTGCTAAATGCTGATTAAAAACGCCATTGAGTGATCGAAAGAAACTGGGAAGAAGTGCAAGGATTTCACTGCTGTAAGAAGGAAGCTGAATGGTTGTTAGGCACTCTGGTCCTTCAGACTGAACGCAACTTACATTTCTAACCGGGTTAGTCCGAATGATAAAGAGAAAGATTAATTTTACTCGTTACACTTACATTGAAACACACTGTGAAATGGTCCAATTGTGCCAAATCAAATCAGTTAGGACTATGCTGGGTTGACTGCAAGTGTTGCCATGCTTCTGGCGCCAAAGTAGCATGCCCACAAATCGCTCCCCGTAACACATACTGCTGGAGAAAACCCGGGCATGCACGCAGTCATGAGGGGAACGTATGAGCTCTTTACAGACAGTGGTGGGAATTGCATCTGTGATCGCTGATGTTGTAGTGATCAGCTAACCACGAAGCTACCGCAACACGCGCAAAATGCTGGAGGAAATCCGCAGGCCAGGCAGCATCGATGGAAAGAGTAAACGGTCAAAGTTTTGGGTCGAGACCCTTCATCAGGACTGGGAAAAAAGAGATGAAAATCAGAGTGTGAAAGTGGGGGGGGGGGGCAGAGGAGAGGAAGAAGTACAAGTTAGTAGGTGATAGTTGAAACCAGGAGTTAAAGGACTGGAGAAGAGGAATTTGATAGGAGACGACAGAAGCCATGTGAGAAAGGGAAGGGGGAAGCATCAGATGGAGGTGTTGGACAGGTAAGAAGATAAAGTGAGAGAGGGAAAGGGGAATGGGGAATGGAGAAGGAGAAGGTGGGGCAATTACCGGAAGTTCATGAAATCGATTTTCACGCCATCAGGTTGGAGGCTACCCAGATGGAATGTAAGGTGTTGCTCCCCCAACCTGAGTGTGGCCTCATTGCGACAGAAAAAGAAGCCATGGACTGACAAATCTAAGCTACCATGTTGGAGGCGAGGGAGACACAGGGATGAAAAAGATGTTTGAGAGAGCAGTATTGACAACAGAATCAGGGGTTTCTCCCCTGTATATGGTAGTCTTGCACTAGTTCTTAAATTAGGCAGAAGAGGAACAAATTTGATGCTTACAGTGGAATAAAAAGAAGGCAGCGAGTCTAACAAAAGGAACTTGAATACACATTGAGACTGATCTGTATTGCCAGCCTGTTGAATGTTTGGGTCATCCATGAGTAACTTTATTTCCTTGCTATTTCTGAAACCTGCCTCAATATTTTCTAACCCCAAAAAACGAGACACTGCACTCCTGCCAAATTAAATATTATTCCCTACAGATCCACACCCACTGGGAGCTGGATTCAGGCCATCCAAACACCAGCTGTGTGAGAGAGAGGGGACTTTCATTCAAGCCTCCTGGGTCCCAAGAGTGACAGGGTAACGTCACTCAAAGCCCACACGGCAACTTTAAGTGAGTGCAGTCATTCCAAGCTAATTCATTCCCGTTGCAAATATTTATTAAAATTAATGTCCTATGACAAAGTTTTCTGTAGATGTAAAAGAAACCCAACTTATTTTATGTCTTTTGGCCCTGTTAGCATGGCTTGTGAGATGATTGGAAGTGCTATCAAGGCTGAAGTATTGAACGGGATAATAGAACAATCATAAAAACGTTCAACCCTACGTGCCAAGAATCATCTACTGTTGGATGTCTTTGGTTAAGTTCTAGATGGGAGTTTGGAGAAATGCTATTGAGATTCTGGATTTCATCAGCCATCAACATGAGGGCAATCCAGGTAGAAATTGGCAAATTTATTGATTAAAAGTTATTGATTAAAATGCTCTTGAGTAATGCTCTGCAACACTTACACATATTTTCCTTCTTTGTTAAAATTAAATCCCACATTGCTTTGGAATTTAATTCACCCATTTTTAGGAAAGTCTGGAATGGAGTGGACTGCAGAGACGTGTAAAATTAGTCAGCTCCATCATGAGAACTAGCTTGCATAATATCCAAGAAATCTTCAAGGAGCGATGCCTCAAAAAGGTAGCGTCCATCATTAAGGACCACCCCACACGCCCCACTTCCCAGGACATGCCCTCTTCTCATTGTTACCACCAGGAAGGAGGTACAGAAGCCTGAAGGCACACACTTAATGATTCAGGAACAGCCTCTGCTGTCCAATTTCTGAATGGACATTGAACCCATGAACAATACCTCACTACTTTTTCATTTCTATTTTGGTACCACTTATTTAACTATTTGATGTATTTGATAGTCACTGTGATTCACAGTTTTTTTTATCATGTACTGCACTGTACTGCTGCCACAAAGTTAACAAATTTCACAGCAAATGCCAGTGATATTAAACTTGATTCTGATGCTAAAAACTGGGTGCACCAATTTACTGAGATTAAAAGATCTGCAAATTGCCGGGTTTGAAAAGTTTCAAGGTGTTCAATTCAAAAAGAATTAATTTAGCGACTTGTGTACACCACTGAAAACGTTAAATGAATCAATGCGTTTTTTTTAGTTTTAATCATGTAAAGTGATTTTAAGTCACCTGACTCGCAGATGTGGAACCAAACACCCATATTAAATTGTTTATTCTTTGTGATTATTTAAACAAAAGTTCCATGAAATCAGCACTCTTAAATGTGTCAGGGAATGCTTTATAATGGAAAGTAGAAACCATTATGTTGCATTACACTCTCCAATTTTACTGGATTGTGGAAGATTTTATGCGTGTGATTATACAAGTAGAGTTTTAATAAATATTTGGAGACTAACCTAGCAGCCACATCTAACTCCACAATGGAATATTATTTTGAAGAGAGATACTTGAAACAAAATTTCACTATAGACTCTTCACTATAAAAGAAATAAATCATGCCTCACGCCTGAATATTTGACTGTGTAGGGATCGTGAATTAATTTTGAAATACAGCAGTTTTTTTTTACAATGTAAAGTGCACTTTGCCAGCACCGTACATTGAAGAGGTGATGCTTCCCTGACACACACACCCTAAGCCATAAAATTTTCATAGCTTTCAACCGCTCCTACGAGATTTGTGGGGTCCCATTGGATGTTGAACACTATTGGATAGAAAATGGTTCTAAACTTGTCTCCATACCCTATTGCTGGTCAGACTCCACGGACAGCCGAGAAGTCCCGGCATTCTGCAGGGGATTTGCCTCTCTGGAATACAAAAAGGGGCCTCATTCATTACGACTGGCTGATTAGGAAAGTACCCAGCTTTAACAGAATCAGAGCCAGGTTTAATATCACCGGCATACGTCATGAAATTTGTTGTCTTTGTGGCAGCGGTGTAATGCAATACAGAAAAAGAAACATGAATTATGGTATATAGATATATATATATATATATAAAATAGTTAAATTAAATAAATAGTGCAAAAATACAAATAAAAAACAGTGGGGTAGTGTTCATGGGTTCAATATCCATTCAGAAATCAGATGGCAGAGAGGAAGAAGCTGTTCCTGAATCATTGAGTGTGTGCCTTCAATCGTCTGTACCTCCTTCCCAATGGTAGCAACGAGAAGAGGGCATGTCCTGGGTGATGGGGGTCCTTAATAATGGATGCCACCTTTTTGAGGCATGGATCCTTGAAGATGCCTTGATACTACAGAGACTAGTGCCTATGATGGAGCTGACTAAGCTTTATTTTAGTTTAGTAAGACCATAAGTCATAAGTGCAGAACTAGGCCCTTCAGCACATCAAATCTGCTCCAGCATTGGATCATGGCCGTATATTTTTCCTCTGAACACTATTTTCCTGCCTTCTCCCTGAACCTTTTGATGTCCTTACTAATCAAGAACCTGTCAGCATTAAATATACAGTTTTGTGCAAACACCTTAGGCACATATATACAGAATACCCATAGCTAGGGCGCCTGAAATTTTTGCAGAGTAATGTATTTCTCAACGTGGAGCAGAGAGCAAATTTGTAAATCTGGTGGGAGCAAAAGATGTTAGGAATGGTCATGGTGGTGCGCCACAGGAGGGATGAGGGACAGGTGGCAGAGGAGTCCTCGAGTAGGGTGGGTGACATGGGTACAGACACACCCAGCCCTGAGACGCCAGGTAAGATCACTTGATTCCAATCGATTGGTATACTGTATTGATCATTACAGAATGTCTCTCAGGTGCTTCCTACTTCTTTCCATCTCCATTCCCCTTTTCCCAACCATAATTTCCTTTTCCCAGTCCCTTTACCACTCTCAGTCCACTATAGAGACCCATATCAGGTTTATCCTCATACACATATGTCATGGAATTTGTTTTTTTTTGTAGCAGCAGTACAGTACAATACATAAAATTACTACAGAACTGTGCAAAAGTCTTAGTCTCCCTAGCTATACATATGTGCCCAAGACCTTTGCACAGGACTGTGTGCAGTGACATGGCAATGAATTCCACAGATTCACCACCCTCTGGGTAAAGAAATTCCTCTTCATCTCTGTTATAAATGAATGTTCTTGTATTATTAGGCTGTGCCATCTGGTCCTAATGTTTTTGATTAACTTTATTTTTTAATTTATTTTTAAATAATTGTCTTGAATTTTATTTTCTTTGAAAGCCTACAGATGGTGTTCAGATACTGAGATCCGGCAAACTCTTTGCATGGTGAGATGTTAACAAGCATTTCAGGGGTGTAAATGGTCATCAAGATCAGGACCCAGGGTCTGGTCCTTTACTTCGGGTGTTCACCACCAGACACAGCATTCCCTCCACTTCTCCTAGGTCCTTTCTTCTATCTCCAATATCCACTTCCCTTTGCAACGCTCTGTTCCAAACAACCACAAGAGATGCATCGTCTGCTCTTACACTTCATCTGTTACAGACCAGATGAAGCAGGAATTTATTGATACTTAATCTAATCTGGTATATCACATTATGAATGTGTGACCATGTTCCATGTGGATTATAGAACATAGAGCAGGACAAAAGTATGGACCATTCAGCCTGCAATGTTATGCTGACCTTTTAATCTACTCCAAGATCAACTGAGCCTTTCCCTCCCACATTGCCCTCCAATTTTGTTTCATTCATTTGCCTTTCTGAGTTCCTTAAATGTCCCTAATGTATCTGCATCTACCAATTCTACAACCTCAGAATTTAATATTGAATTTAATAATTTCAGCTAATTACTTCTTTCTCTTTACCCTAACCGAAGAGGTTCTGCAGATGCTGGAAATCCAAAGCAACAAACAGAAAGTGCTGGAGGAACTCAGCAGGTCAGGAGCATCTAAGGAGAAGAACAACCAGTTGACATTTTGGGCTGAGGCCTCTCCACAGATAATCCTTGGCCTGCTGAGTTCCTCCAACATTTTGTGTTTCTTATCTGTAGATTCTCTTGTGTTGTCCTGACGAAAGATCTTGGCTCGAAATATTGACTGTCTGTTCCTCTCCATAGATGCTGCCTGACCTGCTAATTTCCCTCAGATTTTATGTTTACCATATAACAATTACAGCACGGAAACAGGCCATCTCGGCCCTTCCAGTCCATGCTGAACTCTTACTCTCACCTAGTCCCACCGACCTGCACTCAGCCTATAACCATCCATTCCTTTCCTGTCCATATATTTATCCAATTTAACTTTAAATGGTAACATCGAACCTGCCTCAACCATTTCTGCTGGAAGCTCATTCCACACAGCTAACACTCTCTGAGTAAAAAAGTTTCCCCTCAAGTTACCCTAAACTTTTGCCCTTTAACTCTCAACTCATGTCCTTTTGTTTGAATCTCCCCCACTCTCAATGGAAAAAGCCTATCCAGGTCAACTCTATCTATCTTCCTCATAATTTTAAATACCTCTATCAAGTCCCCCCTTAACCTTCTATGCTCCAAAGAATAAAGTCCCAACTTGTTCAACCTTTACACTGTTGTAAAGTGTTATAAAGCTGTGTCCCTTTGTTTCATTTTAATCTTTTCTAAACCTAACCTCATCACTCAATTTCCTCTTACTCTCTCCACACTCACCTCTCATTACAACTTGTCCTGATGAAGGGTCTCTGCCCAGAACACAGTTCAAAGTACATTATTATCAAAGTATGTATGCATTATACTACCTTGAGATTTGTCTCCTTACAGTCAGCCATAAGACAAAGAAACCCAAAAGAATGCATTAAAAAAAGACCATCAAACGCTCAATGAGCAGGGAGAAAAAAACTAAATCGTGCAAGCAATGGATGCAAGCGAATGATGTTCTGACCAAGTCCGCAAAGCCAGTCCAGTCCACAGATTGTTAGTTCAGCTCAAAGTGGAGCAGTGAGCTGCATCAGCCCTTTACTTGACACCATTAGTATTAACATTATTAAACATTAACTGTTTATTCCCCTCCATCAATACTGCCTGACATGCTGAGTTCCCCTTCATTTTATGTGGTGTTGCTCTGGGTTTCCAGTATCAACAGATTCTCTTGTATACTTAATTTCTCCCGTTCTGTCAAGAGCTCTTGATAAGAAGCATTGGGAAGTATTGATTTCTCCTCCTGTTCTGTCTCACCTCCATATGCTTTCTCTTTCTGCCTCAGATAGTGATTTGTTGCCAAGTATTTTTACTTGCAAAGTTGGCATTGACATAATCTTTTTAACTCAGCAGAACAAACTGGCAATCTTCAATGTTAGATAGTGTGTGAAGGGAGGAACGGAGACAAGATTTCTTTTCATATTACGTAATTACACATGCTGATCCATGCTCTAAGCTCACTTGTCTTTCCTACAATACTCCTTGCATTGAAGTAGATGCACCTTGGAAAGTTATCCTTACCATGCTCAACCTTTCGATTCCTGTATTTGTATTTATATTTAACAACATTTTTTTCCCCCACAACCACTGCCCTATCTGTCCAGGCATTCTGGTTTCCATCTCCTCACAACTCGAGTTTAAACTTCCCAGAGCAACATTAGCAAACCTTTCTGCAAGTATGTATGTCCCACTCCAGTACAAGCGCAAACTGTCCCATCTGTATTGGTCTCAGCTTTCCTGAAAGAGAGCGCAATAATACAAAAACCTGAAGTCCTCTCACCTGCACCTTCATTGGCAATGACATGGACCACAACCTCTGGCTACTCATCCTCTCCTTTAAGAAAGTTATGGACTTGATTTAACCCTGGCACTGGGAGGCAGCACACCATCATGAATCTCATTCCCATCCACAAAACGTCCTGTCTATTTCCCTGACTATCCCCTGTCACTAATGCTCTCCTTATCTACCTACTTCCATTTTGAGTCACAGAACCAGACTCAGAGAATTGATTGCTGTGAATTTCCTCTACCAGATCATTCCACCCAACAATATCCAAAGCAGCATATTTGTTATTGAGGGAATCGTTTCTTCTTAATGACATTCTTCAGAATTGAAGGACATTTAGAAATATGCAGTTTGAAGCATTTCTACAGTGGCTGTAGAAAATCTTAAAGGTATTTAGGAAGGAAAGGAAGAAGAGTTTACATTTCAAAAGCCTCTTCACAGAAAAGCAGGGCTTATCAATCCTCCCCTCCCCATAGCCTGCTAAATACTTTGAATGAAGAAGCACATCAAAAGTACAAAATGATGAACTGTTTGACTAGTTCTAAGTAAGGGATGAATAAAGATCCTTGATAGAGTTTTTTTTAAAAACACAAACGCGAGGAATTCTGCAGATGCTGGAAATTCAAGCAACGCACATCAAAGTTACTGGTGAACGCAGCAGGCCAGGCAGCATCTCTAGGAAGAGGTACACTTGACGTTTCAGGCCGAGAACCTTTGTCAGGACTGAAACGTCGACTGTACCTCTTCCTAGAAATGCTGCCTGGCCTGCTGCGTTCACCAGCAACTTTGATGTGTTCCTTGATAGAGTGGCGGGTAAGTAATTAAATGCCTTGATGTTGTAAAGCAAAAGGGAACAATAATGGGGTAAACAATTGGTATTTTCCCCTCCCCTTCCCCCTTCATCAATTCTTCACTCTGGCCTCCTACCTCTTCTTCTCACCTCTCACCCCCCCCCACCGGCTATAACCCCTCCTGGTGCCTCTCCTCCTTCCCTTTCTCCCATGGTGCACTCTCCTCTCCTATCAGATTCCTTCTTCTCCAACCCTTTACCTTTTCCACTTATCACCTCCCAGTTTCTTAATTCATCCCCTCCTCCCCACCCACCTTGCTGTTTCACCTATCAAATTCTTCTTGTACTCCTTCCACTCCACCTGCTGCGCCCCCCCCCCCCATCTTCTTATTCTGGCATCTTTCCCCTTCCTTTCCAGTCCTGATGAAGGTTCTCGGCCCGGCTGTTTATTCCTCTTCATAGATGCCGCCTGACCTGCTGAGTTCCTCCAACATTTTGTGTGTGTTGCTCTGGATTTCCAACATCTGCAAAATCTCTTGTGTTTATGGTATAGTTGAGATTTTAGTTGAGAGAAGAAGGAACTGCCTGTCTGAAGGTTCTTAAGATTCAGGAAGGTGAAAGATGGGTGTTACCCTTGGGTGATTCTTGTGCCTTGATAGGGGATCGTTACCCAAGGAAGAACTCCCACTGTTTCCCCTCTCCCGAATTCATGTTAGCACTAATATCTTGTCTCACTTTAACTTCCAGCCCCTTAATGCCAGATTAGACTGCATGGATTTAGAGAAGAAAGGCAAGAGCTTAGACCCGGTGTCTGCGTTCTAAAAATAGAAAGTACTCGCAACGTGCTGCAGATTTGTCACTGAGAGGAAGACATTTTATTGGAGCAGGTTCAACCTTTACGAAGAAAGAATGATTTCTGCTTATAAAGTGTCTTCAACGGCCCCAGGTTGTGTTAAAATGCTTAATCACCAGTGACCTTCCATTTGAAATGCACTCATTGTTCATTGTTCTGAAGTAGGAAACAGCAAAGTACGAATAATGTCCAGAAAACTCCCTCAGACAGCCATGAAATGGATAGCCAGATACTTTTGTTTCCCAGGGTAGATATGGCTAGTACAAGGGGGTATAATTTTAAAGTAATAGGAGAAAATGTCAGAGGTACGTTTTTTCACTCAGGGGGTATGTGGAACACCCTGCCGAGGGTGATGGTAGAGGCAGATACATTAGGGACACTTAAGAAACTCTTAGACATCCCTAATGTGGCACGTGGATGATAGTAAAATGAAGGGTTATATAGGAGGGAAGGGTTAGATTGATCTTAGAGGAGGTTAAAAGGTCAGCACAACATGAGGGGCCAAATAGCCTGTACTGTGCTGTAGTGTTCTATGTTCTGTGAAATGTGGACATGGGAAGGGAAGACAAGGGAGAAAGAAAGGCATGCTGCTTCAGCAAGGAGACAGCTGGCGGGTAGGGCAGATTTAACTAGGTTTTAATCTGATGAATAAAAAAGTCAAGGGCAATAAAAACAAGGAGTCCTTTGTCAGAAACAACCAGGAATTCAATTCCTTCTATCTCACACTGTAATCATTAAAGTGTCTAACTTATATTTTTATGATAGAACTATTGGATTCTTTCTCTCAAAAAAAACTCAGACTTATTAAGAGCACGTGTCTCCCTTTACTTAAAACTGAACAGTGATGAACTCTCATTACTGACCTTTTGCGTATTTCTGATTGCTTCATTTGAAATGTTCTCACTGAAGAGGCAAATGTCAATACTTTTGACAGAAAAATGGCTGAGGAAGATTGCTGAGTCTATGTGAGGAATTTTGAGATTGCTCAGTTGGAACAAAACCCACATTCGGTCCAAAACTACTGCTTTGGTTGTAATTGGGAAACTGTGTCCTAAGAATTCTTGAAGCTAGCTAGATTCTGTGAGGCTTTAAGCTTCTAATAAAATTAATTTGCACAATGCTCCTTAAACCCACATCTCATTAGTGATCTATCCATTTGTGTTACTACTTTCAGGAAGCAATGGACTTCCTCTGTACACGAAGACTCCGAAAGGCCCTACCACCTTTTGTATACTTTTGCATTGTATTTTGACCTCCCGAAGTATATAACTTTAGAGTTTTCTGGATTAAACTTCTCTGTTAGTTCTCTGTCCATTTTTCCAACTGCATATCATGCTGTATCTTTTGAAACCTTCTTCACCATTGATACGCCCACTAATTTTCCTGTTGTCTTCAGATTATATGACAAGTAACAGAGGTCCCAGCACTGATCATTGCAGAACACCACTAGTCACACAACTCTGGTCAGAATAATAGCTTTCTACCACTACCCTCTGCCTTCTATGGCAAAGCCAACATTGAATTATATCTACTGAGACTCCATGAATTCCATATCCCTTAATCTTCTGGACCGGCCATCTCATTAAAAGCTTTACTAAATTCCATGTATGCAACATCCAAAGCCCTGCCTTGATCAATCATATTTATTATCTCAAAGAGCTCAATCCTGTTTGCAAAATATAATCTCCCCCACACAGAGGCTTACCATCTATCTCTAACAAGTTCATACTTTTCCCAAATTCGAGTAAATGCAATTCCTAGGAAACTTCCTCAAGTCAAAGTTAAGGTAAATTTATTGTCAAAGTACATCTATTTTACCATATTTCCCTACCACTGCCTTACAGCTTCCCAATTTACCCCCATTCCCTTCCTTAAACAAAAAAAAAACAATCTTGGCTTTTCTCCTGTCCTCCAGGATCTCACCTGTGGTTAAAGATGATATAAAGAAATCTGTAATCTCCTCTCTTGCCTTTTTCAATAACTCAGGGTAGATTCCATCAGGTCCTTGGTACATCCGCCTCAATGCTTTTCAGAAGACGCAACACTTCTTTTTTCTTGATATTAGCATAATCCTTCCTGATATGAAGAAAACACGGCACTGCCTCTACTTCCTGAAGAGTTTGCAGAGATTCTGCGTGGCATGTAAAACTTTGATAAACATCTATAGATGAGTGGTGGAGGGTATATTGACAGGCTGAATCACAACCTGATATGGAAACACCAATGCCCTTGAATGGAAGATCCTACAAAAAGTAATGGATATGGCCTAGTCCAGCATGGGTACAGCTCTCCCAACCATTAAGCACATGTGCAAGAAACACTGTTACAGGAAAGTAGCATCCGTGTTTCTTCTCACTGCTGCCATCAGGAAGAAGGTACAGGAGCCTCAGCACTCACACCACTAGGTTTAGGAACAGTTACTACCCCTCAAACATCAAGCTCTTGAACAAAGAGGGTAACTCCACTCAATTTCACTTGCCCATCATTGAAATGTTCCTACAACCAATGGACTCACTTTCAAGTACTTGTCATCTCATGTTCTCAATACTTATTGTTTATTTAATTATATTATTGTTACTTCTTTATGCATTTGCACAGTTTGTTGTCTTCTGCTCTCTAGTTGAAAGCCCTAATTTGGCAGTTGTTCTTTGATCCTGTTATAGTTTAGTATGCCTACAAAAATGCTCAAGGTTGTATATGGTGACATATATACCTTGATAATAAATTTTACTTTGTACTTTGATCTCAATATTCTCCACATTCCTCTTGCCTGGTGAATGGCGATGCAAAGAATTCATTTAGTATCTTATTCACTTCCTCTGACTCCAGGCATAATCCCTCCTTTGTCCTTGAGTGGTCCTACCCTCTCCCTTGTTACTCTCTTGTTTTTAATGCATGTGTAAAGTACCTTGGGATTTTTTTTGTCCTACTGGTCAGGGATGTTTCATGGCCCCTTTTACACTGCCCCCCACCCCCCCTGCTGATTCCCTGTATAAGACCTTTCCTGCTTCTTCTATATCTCTCAAGGGCCCTGTCTGATTTCAGCTTCCTAAACCGGACATACACTCAGTGGCCACTTTATTAGGTACGTCCTCTACCTAATAATGTGGCCACTGAGTGTACGTTCATGGTCTTAGGTCTCTTAGACCATCCATTTCAAGGTTCGACATGTTGTACCATCAGAGATGCTCTTCTGCACACCACTGTTTAACACATAGTTATTTGTGTTACTGTCGTGTTTCTGTCAGTTTGAACCAGTCTGGCCATTCTCCTCTGACATCTCTCATTAAAAAGGCACTTTCACCAGCAGAACTGCGGCTCACTGGGTGTTTCTTTTTTGCTTTTTCTACCATTCTCTGTAAACTCTAGAGCTGGGGTTCTGAACTGTTTTTATACCATGGACCAATACCGTTAAGCAAGCGATCTAAGGACCCTAGATTGGGAACCTCCTGCTCTAGAAACTGTTGTGTGTGAAAATCCCGGGAGCTCAACAGTTTCTGAGATACTCAAACCACCCCATCAGGCACCAACAATCATTCCATGGTCAAAGTCACTCTAATCACATTTCTTCCCCATTCTGATATTTGGTATGAACAACAGCTGAACCTCTTGACCATGTCTGCATGCTTTTATGTATTAAGTTGCTGCCACATAGTTGGCTGATTAGGTATTTGCATTAGCAAGCAGGTGTACAGGCGTACCTAATAAAGTGGCCACCGAGTTTATAATGGTGAACATGTGAAGAAAGGAAGGGGTTAAGTCATCCCATCACTGGCACGCAAAATTGAAATGCCTGAAGGGCAGGGTAAAAGTACATGGGTTTAATGTTTAGCTCGAGTTTCAGACACATCTTAAGCATTAATCATTATATCCACAGAGATGTTGTATCACTTACGCACTGGATGACAGGGAACAGAAATTAAGGGCAAACATCATATCAGAGCCACTAGAGGAAACCAACATTGGAAAGTGATCTCCTGGGCCCAGGCATTTGGGCCCATTTCTCTCCTTCTGACCAAATATGGGCATCTTTCATTTGCCTATCATTTGGCATTGCTTCCTAGCCCAGAGTTTGCAGCACGTGGCTTCTCGTCTGCCGTCATGCTGTAACATCCAGAGTGATTTTGTGGTAGCTGGCAGGCATACAGCTTAAATGTCTTTACTGTTGCTGTTGGTGGTGTGTTTTTATATAACTTTAGAACTTTGCAGGAAGCTCTTTAATGTTGCAGGTGGAGAAAGAGAGAGGGGTAAGCCAGAAAGTTTCTTAGTGGTGAGAGATAACTCACTGGCATTTTTCCTGCACTTTTGGACAGGATACAATAACTAGCTGTTGTTCCACAAGAAATCCTTTGCATACATCCAGCTCAACAATGGCTGCCATTTTCATTTCTATAGCACCTCATTTGGAATGTATTTGCCTCAATTAAGAAGTGGTTGAGGTCTGAGAAGAAGGAAAAATAATGCTGAAATTTTGAGTTGTAAAACACTGCAGTTACTGGAAATCTGAAATAAAGGAAGACACCAGTTCTGATACATACTGGAGTCTGAAGTTGTTGGGTTCAGAATTGATAATGTGTGTTCAAAGTTCAAATTTATTTACTGAGATACTGCATGAAAAAGGCCCTTTCCACCCTTCAACTACAGCAATCCTTTGATTTAATCCTAGCCTAATCATGACACAATTAACCTAACAACCAGTACATCTTTGGCACAAAATTCTCTGCAGATGCTGGGGTCAAAGCAACACTCGCAACACTCTGGAGGAACTCTGCAGGTCAGGCAGCATCCGTGGAAACGATCAGTCAATGTTTCAGGCCGGAACCCTTCGGGCTGACAAAGGGTTCTGGCCCGAAACGTTGACTGATCGTTTCCACGGATGCTGCCCGACCTGCTGAGTTCCTCCAGCATGTTGTCAGTACATCTTTGGACTGTGGGAGGAAACCAGAGCACCCAGAGGAAACTCACGCAGTCTGGACACTAGACACTAGACACTAGAATACTACAGCACAATACAGGCCCTTCGGCCCTCGATATTGTACTGACCCATATATTCCTTAAAAAAAGTACTAAACCTACACTACCCAGTAACCCTCTATTTTTCTTTCATCCATGTGCCTGTCCAAGAGGCTCTTAGATACCCCTAATGTTTTAACTTCCACCACCATCCCTGGCAAATCATTCCAGGCACCCACAAACCTCTGTGTAAAAAACTTACCCCTGATGTCTTCCCTAAACTACCCTCCCTTAACTTTGTACATATGCCCTCTGGTGTCTGCTATTCGTGCCCTGGGAAACAGGAACTGGCAATCCACCCTATCTATGCCTCTCATAATCTTGTAGATCGCTATTAAGTCCCCTCTCATCTTTCTACGCTTCAAAGGGAAAAGTCCCAGCTCTGCTAACCTTGCTTCATAACACTTGTTTTCCAATCCAGGCAACATCCTGGTAAATCTCCTGTGCACCCTCTCCATAGCTTCCACATCCTTCCCATAATGAGATGACCAGAACTGAACACAATACTCTAAGTGTGGTCTCAATAGAGATTTGTAGAGTTGCAACATGACCTCTCTACTCTTGAACTCAATCCCCCATTAATGAATCCTATCATCCTATAGGCCTTCTTAACTATCTTATCAACCTATGCAGCGACCTTGAGGGATGTATGGATTTGAACCCCAAGGTCACAGGGGAACAACATACAAATTCCTTACAGGCAGAGGTAGGAATTGACTGGTACTATAAAGTGTAGTGTTAACCACTACACTACCATACCACCCACAGTTTATTCAAAGTAAAGTTATTACCAGAGTATGCATACCATATACAACCTTGAGATCCATCTTCTCTCAGGGACCCATAAAAATAAAGAAATACAATAGAATTCATGAAAAACCACACATAACAAAGGCAGAGTTCCTGAAAGTGAGTCTATTGCAGAGGTTCCCAAATGCCATGGACCAATACCATTAAACAGGGGGTCTGTGGACTCCAGGTGGGGCACACTTGGTTTACAGGCTATATAGCACTTATGTGATTCATTACAACACAGAAGGAAGTTTGAGGTCAGAGAAGAAATATGATGGAGAATGAAAGCAATAGGATACTGGGAGCACAGGATCAACTGTATGGACTAAATTAAGATGTTCTGTAAAGTGCTCACTCAATCTACTCTTGGTTTCTCCAAGGAATAATGTAAAGATTTTTCATCTTTCAAGTTTAGTAATTCCTCATTCTTCTGAACTCAACACAATACAGGCTCAATCCGCTGCATCTCTTCTCAAAGGGCAACATCTCCAATGCAGAAATTAGTCTGGTGAAGTTTTGTTGCACTTCCTGTATTGCAAGAATATCCTTCCCTAGGTAGCAAGGCCAAGTGTACGTAATATTCCATATACGATGCTGTAAGAGTTCCATAAAAAAAACCTTGTTTCTCCTGTGCTCCAGTCTTTTTACAATACAAGCCAACATACCATTTGTCTTCCTATTTGCCAGCAGCACCTACATAGGACATCTTCTCTGAAAACTGTCACCCTATTGTGGTGGAATGTATCCTGATATCCCGAGAGTAATGCTGCCTGGAATTTAGCTCCTGGTGGGGTAACCCATGGCAATGAAGTCAAGGGGCAGGTTCTAAACTAAGAGCGATCCGAGACCTTAATGGTGGAGCTGGCAAAAGTTTATGACACATCATAAAGGCAGTGCAAACTCGGTCAACTCCATCATGGGCACTAGCCTCCATTGATGCCGGCTTCAAAAGGGGATGACTCAAAGAAGTGACTTGCAATATTAAAGACACCCAGTACCCAGGAATGCCCTTTTTTCATTGCTACCATCAGGGAGGAGGTACAGGAGCCCAAAGACACAAACTCATCATTCGAGGAACGGCTCCTTCCCTCCACCATCCGATCTCTGAACAGACAGTGAACTAACCCATGAATACCACCTCAGTAATTTTGCTTTGATTTTGCATTTATTATTTGATTTAAATTTCATATATTAGAAGTTATCTACTATCAAAGTATGTATACCATATCCAACATTGAGATTCATTTTCCTGCAGACACTCACAGGAAAATAAACAAATACAATAAAATCATGAGAAACCATATACTATATATGTATGTATTTTTATTGTAATTTATAGCTTTTAAGCATTGGACAGCACTGCTGCCACAAAACAACATACTTCACAACATATGCTAGTGACATTAAACCTGATTCTGATTCTGATTTTAAAACACCAGTTTTAAAAATACTCAGCCCTTCTTAATCTTACACATAAGAGAATGGTCTTGACATTTCACATGTCCAGTCTTCCACTATTCACTTAGCCTGTCTCTAACCCTCACTGCTTCTTTGCATTCTCTCCATAACTCATGTTGCCACCTAGCTTTGCGACGGCAGCAGGCTTGGATATACTGCACTTGCTTCAAGCAGGCTTCAATTACACCAGTGTAATTAAGAGGTGGCTTGGATCCACTCCAATTTTTTTACCAGAGCAATAGGCCCACAGCAGACCTGTTGTTTCATTGGCTCTTTACTCAATCCTGGAACATCTAGACAGCAAAAATACATACATCAGGATGCTTACTTTCAAGGACTCTTCATTCCATGTTCTCATTATTTTATTGCTATTTATTTGTATTTGCATTCGCACAGTTCGTTGTCTTTTGCTCTCTGGTTGATCTTTCATTTTTCCAGTTGTGGTTACTATTCTATAGATTTGTTGAGAATGCTAACAAGAAAATGAATCTTGGGGTTGTATACGGTGACATATATGCACTTTGATAATAAAATTTACTTTGAACTTCGAATTTGGTCCCCCCATCCAAATCATTCGGATAGATTGAAAGGCTTCCAATGAAATAGACTAAAGACCTTCAGGTTTCGAGCTCTCAGGGGCCGTGAACCAATTTTACGAGGGTACATCACCCTGGTGGTTGCATTCATAAGAGGAAGGATAATTTGTCGTAGAATCATAGAGTATCACAGTGCAGAAACAGGCTCTTTGGCCCATCTAGTCCATTGTTGCTCCTTCCTGCACCTTGTGGCTATTAGGTGGCACCTTGCCATTTCTTTAGCACTTCTATCTGTTTTTATGAGGCCGAGCTGCTAGTTTGATGCACAGCCCAGCACAGATGGAAAGCGTGCAAGGAGCTGGCTGGATTTGAACCTGAGACCACTTGCCTTGAAGTCCGGTGCAGATGCCACTACAGCACCAGCTGGCCACATCTAGTCCATGCCGACCAGTATTTCTCCCTGGGTGGCATGGTTGAAAACTGAGCAGCATGGTAGCTAACTGGGCAGAATAGTAGTGCAGTATTTTGCAGCACCAATTCCCACCGCTGTTTCTAAGGAGTTTTTACATTCTCCCTGTGACCTTGTGGGTTTCCTCTGGATGATCCACATTCCTAAAATGTACCAGTTAGGGTTAGTAAGTTGTGGATATGCTACGTTGGCACCAGAAACATGGTGACATTTATGGGTTGCCTCCAGCACTTCCTCAGATTCGTTGGTCATTGCACAAATGGTGCCTTTCACTGTATGCTATGACCTTCATGTGAGAAATAAAGCTAATCTTAAATCTTTAGCTTCATCCCTAGTCACATCTACCCATACCCAAACATAACTCTCCATACCCCTCCCACCCATGTACTAATTCAAACTTCTGTTAAATGTTGCAATCAATCCCACATCCACCACCTCTGCTAGCAGCTCGTTCCACACCCACATCACCCTTTGAGTGAAGAAGTTCCCTCTCAGGTTCCCCTTAAATATTTCACAATTCATCTTAAGCCTATAACCTCTAGTTCTAGTCTCTCCCAACCTGAGGGGGAAAAGCCAGTATGTATTGATCCTCTCTACAGTACATCCCTCATTTTTAAAATCTCTGTTAGCTCTTCCCTCGTTATTCTACACTCCAAGGATTATAGTTATAACCTAATCAATCTTTTCCTTTACTCAGATGCTCAAGTCCTGGCAAAATCCTTGTAAATTTTCTCTACACTACCTCAATCTTATTAATATCATTTCCTGTAGGTAGGTGAACAGAACCAAAGAGAAATTTGGATAAGTACACGGATGGGAGGGCTATACAGGTTATGGTCCAGATGCAGGTCAACGAGACTAAGGGAGAGTAATAGTTCGGGTACAGACGAGATGGACTGAAGGGCATGTTTCTGTGTTTTAGTGCTCTCTATGACTCTATTGGATAGGCTGGGCCTGTTTTCTCTTGAGTGACGGATGTAATAAAGGTATATGAAATAAATAAAAGTATAGAATAGGTAGATAGCCTGTGTCTGTTTCGCATAGGAGGTGTTGGAAACTAAGCGATATATGTTTAAGGTGAGAGGAAGGAGGTTTAACAGGGATCTGTGGAGTAAACTTTTCACACAGTGGTTGGTATCTGCAATGAGCTACCAGAAGAGGTAGTGGAAGCAGGGAGAGCCAGAAACAAATTTTAAGAGGTATTTGGACAGGTACTTAAATCAACAGGGCATAGAGAGATACAGAATCAAAGGAGGATTATTATGGGTAGGTACGATGGTGGACATAGATGTGGTGAGCCAAAGGGGTTTGTACAGCTCTATGACTCCAATTACGTGGTCTTTGCATCCTCGTGAAACGGCTCCAACAGCAGGTCTAAACTGAGATACCAGAAGCCAACTGTATGAAGTCAACCATCTCATCAACAATGACTCCTTGTGTCATGTCTCCGAGGCAAGCAGTATAAGCAATCCAAGAGCACATTCAAAGCCATACCACTTGGCCACAGAAGGAAAATCTGCCATGGGAATCTCTCCAGTAACTACCGAGCTGAAATAATCTCTGAAAGAGACAGAGTCATTGATTTTTTCCAAATAAATAGCTATAAATATGCTTGGCTGCCTTTGAACTTTTAGTGGGTCTGCCATTCTAGATATAACAGTCAACATCCTTCCTCCGTCTCCAACCCCCTCCTTCTCCCTGCCTCATTCGAATGCTCTTTAGCTTCCAACATTTAATCCCTGGAAATGACCTCTGAATGCTCAATTCTTCCACATGTAAGAGAAAGGCTCAGTCTGAAGGTAAAGCAAATGATTGTCTGGGAGCAGTTTTGTACAATACTTATAAGATCATAAGACAAAGGAGCAGAAGTTGGCCAATTGGCCCATCGAGTCTGCTCCGCCATTTTATCATGAGCTGATCCATTCCCCCATTTAGTCCCACTCCCCCGCCTTCTCACCATAACCTTTGATGCCCGGCTACTCAGATACCTATCAATCTCTGCCTTAAATACACCCAATGACTTGGCCTCCACTGCCGGCCGTGGCAACAAATTCCGTAGATTCACCACCATCTGGCTAAAAAAGTTTCTTTGCATCTCTGTTCTGAATGGACGCCCTTCAATCCTTAAGTCATGCCGTCTCGTACTAGACTCCCCCATCATGGGAAACAACTTTGCCACATCCACTCTGTCCATGCCCTTCAACATTCGAAATGTTTCTGTGAGGTCTCCCCTCATTCTTCTAAACTCCAAGAAATACAGTCCAAGAGCGGACAACCATTCCTCATATGTTAACCCTCTCATTCCTGGAATCATTCTAGTGAATCTTCTCTGTACCCTCTCCAAGGTCAGCACATCCTTTCTCAAATAAGGAGACAAAAACTGCCCACAGTACTCCAAGTGAGGTCTCACCAGCGCCTTATAGAGCCTCAGCATCACATCCCTGCTCCTATACTCTATTCCTCTAGAAATGAATGCCAACATTGCATTCGCCTTCTTCACTACCGACTCAACCTGGAGGTTAACCTTAAGGGTATCCTGCACAAGGACTCCCAAGTCCCATTGCATCTCAGAACTTTGAATTCTCTCTCCATTTAAATAATAGTCTGCCAGTTTATTTCTTCTGCCAATGTGCATAACCATATACTTTCCAACATTGTATTTCATTCACCACTTCTTTGCCCATTCTTCCGATCTATCCAAGTCTCTCTGCAGACTCTCTGTTTCTTCAGCACTACCGGCCCCTCCACCTATCTTTGTATCATCAGCAAATTTAGCCACAAAGTCATCTACTGCATAATCCAAATTGTTGATGTACAACATAAACAGTAGCGGCCCCAACACGGACCCCTGTGGAACACCACTGGTAACTGGCAGCCAACCAGAATAGGATCCCTTTATTCCCACTCTCTGTTTCCTGCCAATCAGCCAATGCCCCATCCACGTATGTAACTTTCTCGTAATTCCATGGGCTCTTATCTTGTTAAGTAGCCTCATGTGTGGCACCTTGTCAAAGGCCTTCTGGAAATCCAAATATACAACATCCACTGCATCTCCTTTGTCTAGCCTACTTGTAATTTCCTCAAAAAATTGTAATAGGTTTGTCAGGCAGGATTTTCTTTTAAGGAAACCATGCTGAGTTCTGCCTATCTTGTCATATGCCTCCAGGTACTCCGTAACCTCATCCTTGACAATCGACTCCAACAACTTCCCAACCACCGAGCTAACAGGTCTGTAATTAAAGAGGCTAGGCGTGAGGAGGTTAGTTCACAACAGGGGGTGGGAACCAGTGCAGAGAGACAGAGGGGTGTAAAGTGAGGGTAGAAGCAAAAAGTACTAAGGAGAAGAGTAAAAGTGGCAGGCTGACAAATCCAGGGCAAGCATTAAAAAGGGCCACTTTTCAACATAATTGTATAAGGGCTAAGAGAGTTGTAAAAGAGCGCCTGAAGGCTTTGTGTGTCAATGCAAGGAGCATTCATAATAAGGTGGATGAATTGAAAGTGCAGATTGTTATTAATGATTATGATATAGTTGGGATCACAGAGGCATGGCTCCAGGGTGACCAAGGATGGGAGCTCAACGTTCAGGGATATTCAATATTCAGGAGGGATAGACATGAAGGAAGGGGAGGTGGGGTGGCGTTGCTGGTTAAAGAAGAGATTAACGCAATAGAAAGGAAGGACATAAGCCGGGAAGATGTGGAATCGATATGGGTAGAGCTGCGTAACACTAAGGGGCAGAAGACGCTGGTGGGAGTTGGGTACAGGCCACCTAACAGTAGTACTGAGGTCGGAGATGGTATTAAACAGGAAATTAGAAATGTGTGCAATAAAGGAACAGCAGTTATAATGGGTGACTTCAATCTACATGTAGATTGGGTGAACCAAATTGGTAAAGGTGCTGAGGAAGAGGATTTCTTGGAATGTATGCGGGATGGTTTTTTGAACCAACATGTCGAGGAACCAACTAGAGAGCAGGCTATTCTGGACTGGGTTTTGAGCAATGAGGAAGGGTTAATTAGCAATCTTGTCGTGAGAGGCCCCTTGGGTAAGAGTGACCATAATATGGTGGAATTCTTCATTAAGATGGAGAGTGACATAGTTAATTCAGAAACAAAGGTTCTGAACTTAAACAGGGGTAACTTTGAAGGTATGAGACGTGAATTAGCTAAGATAGACTGGCAAATGACACTTAAAGGATTGACGGTGGATATGAAATGGCAATCATTTAAAGGTTGCATGGATGAACTACAACAATTGTTCATCCCAGTTTGGCAAAAGAATAAATCAAGGAAGGTAGTGCACCAGTGGCTGACAAGAGAAATTAGGGATAGTATCAATTCCAAAGAAGAAGCATACAAATTAGCCAGAGGAAGTGGCTCACTTGAGGACTGGGAGAAGTTCAGAGTTCAGCAGAGGAGGACAAAGGGCTTAATTAGGAAGGGGAAAAAAGATTATGAGAGAAAACTGGCAGGGAACATAAAAACTGACTGTAAAAGCTTTTATAGATATGTAAAAAGGAAAAGACTGGTAAAGACAAATGTAGGTCCCCTACAGACAGAAACAGGTGAATTGATTATGGGGAGCAAGGACATGGCAGACCAATTGAATAATTACTTTGGTTCTGTCTTCACTAAGGAGGACATAAATAATCTTCCAGAAATAGTAGGGGACAGAGGGTCCAGTGAGATAGAGGAACTGAGCGAAATACATGTTAGTAGGGAAGTGGTGTTAGGTAAATTGAAGGGATTGAAGGCAGATAAATCCCCAGGGCCAGATGGTCTGCATCCTAGAGTGCTTAAGGAAGTAGCCCAAGAAATAGTGGATGCATTAGTGATAATTTTTCAAAACTCGTTAGATTCTGGACTAGTTCCTGAGGATTGGAGGGTGGCTAATGTAACCCCACTTTTTAAAAAAGGAGAAAGAGAGAAACCGGGGGATTATAGACCAGTTTGCCTAACGTCGGTGGTGGGGAAACTGCTGGAGTCAGTTATCAAAGATGTGATAACAGCACATTTGGAAAGCGGTGAAATCATCAGACAAAGTCAGCATGGATTTGTGAAAGGAAAATCATGTCCGACAAATCTCATAGAATTTTTTGAGGATGTAACTAGTAGAGTGGATAGGGGAGAACCAGTGGATGTGGTATATTTGGATTTTCAAAAGGCTTTTGACAAGGTCCCACACAGGAGATTAGTGTGCAAACTTAAAGCACATGGTTTTGGGGGTAAGGTATTGATGTGGATGGAGAATCGGTTAGCAGACAGGAAGCAAAGAGTGGGAATAAACGGGACCTTTTCAGAATGGCAGGCGGTGACTAGTGGGGTACCGCAAGGCTCAGTGCTGGGACCCCATTTGTTTACAATATATATTAATGACTTGGATGACGGAATTAAATGCAGCATCTCCAAGTTTGCGGATGACACGAAGCTGGGTGGCAGTGTTAGCTGTGAGGAGGATGCTAAGAGGATGCAGAGTGACTTGGATAGGTTGGGTGAGTGGGCAAATTCATGGCAGATGCAATTTAATGTGGATAAATGTGAAGTTATCCACTTTGGTGGCAAAAATAGGAAAACAGATTATTATCTGAATGGTGGCCGATTAGGAAAAGGGGAGGTGCAACGAGAGCTGGGTGTCATTATACACCAGTCATTGAAAGTGGGCATGCAGGTACAGCAGGCGGTGAAAAAGGCGAATGGTATGCTGGCATTTATAGCGAGAGGATTCGAGTACAGGAGCAGGGAGGTACTATTGCAGTTGTACAAGGCCTTGGTGAGACCACACCTGGAGTATTGTGTGCAGTTTTGGTCCCCTAATCTGAGGAAAGACATCCTTGCCATAGAGGGAGTACAGAGAAGGTTCACCAGATTGATTCCTGGGATGGCAGGACTTTCATATGAAGAAAGACTGGATGAACTGGGCTTGTACTCATTGGAATTTAGAAGATTGAGGGGGGATCTGATTGAAACGTATAAAATCCTAAGGGGATTGGACAGGCTAGATGCAGGAAGATTGTTCCTGATGTTGGGGAAGTCCAGAACAAGGGGTCACATTTTGAGGATAAAGGGGAAGCCTTTTAGGACCGAGATTAGGAAAAAACTTCTTCACACAGAGAGTGGTGAATCTGTGGAATTCTCTGCCACAGGAAACAGTTGAGGCCAGTTCATTGGCTATATTTAAGAGGGATTTAGATATGGCCCTTGTGGCTATGGGGGTCAGGGGGTATGGAGGGAAGGCTGGGGCAGGGTTCTGAGTTGGATGATCAGCCATGATCATAATAAATGGCGGTGCTGGTTTGAAGGGCCGAATGGCCTACTCCTGCACCTATTTTTTTTTCTATGAATCAACACTTCAATTTGTGAAAAGTTTTGTATATCAAGAGCTGTCCAAATAGCTACTCAGGCATTTAAAATCTTGCGCATAAAGAGGGTTTATTGTTGCAGACTTAACTACTATATTTTTGGCACAGTAGAGCTGCAATGGAATAAGTACCCTTTCAACCTTACCAATTTTCTCTGTTTATTTCTTCTGTTCATAGTATTAATTACTTGAGGATTTGGCCCAATTCATCGATTCCCCTTTCAAACTCAAAATTCAAGATTCTAAATTCAATTCAATTCAATTCAAGTGTAATTGTCATTCAATCATACATTAATACCCATGAATACAGCCAAACAAGATAATGCTGCTCTGGGGCCAAGGTTCAACACACAGTTGGAACATTCACACACAGCACAGAGCACACACCACGCATAAAAGATACCAGAAAAATACAGCCATGCAAAAAAAACAGTCCGGGTACTGAGTCCATAAATGGCATGGAAATCTGCAGCCATCCACAATACAGCTTGTCTTCTGCTGAGTGAACACTGGGGGGAGCACCAACTCCAGCCTGGACGTCGCACCACACCACCTCCGGTGGAGCACATGACTCTCTCCTGGTGGCTGTAAACAGGTGACACTGCAGATTGAGACCCTGAGTACATGAATGCTGCAGAAATCTGCAGTCAACCACCATTCAATTTAGGGTAATGCCATTTCCAGTACACAGGTGTAAAGGAGAACAAATAATTGCTACTCCAAATTCAATGCAGCACAAAAAAAACAATAAAGGACACAATAATTGAAAAGAAACACAATAAATACATAACATAGCTTATGTATACAGATTGATTGTATGTCCATAAAGTGACACTAGGCACAGGAGTGTCCATCTGCTGGCTATGTTCTATTTGGAGTTGTTCTGTACCAGAGAATTCTGTGTTCAAGCACAAATCCAGAAACTGGAGTATAATATCCAGTTGGGACATCCATAAACACAAGAGATTCCGCAGCTTCTAGAAATCCAGAGCAATACTGAAGGAACTCAGCAGATCAGGCAGCATCTATGGAGGCTGAGATTGTTTCAGGCCGAGATCCTTCATCAGTCTGAAGGGTCTTGGCCCAAAATATCAACTCTTTATTCCTCTGGAATTCCATGCTGTTTGAGGCAATGATATTCTGACAGTGGTCTTGTCTTTTTGTTGAGGTCCAATAGAATGTGCCCATTTTTTCTTTCAAGTGAATATCATAGATTCCTAAATGCAATGCAAAGAATGACAATGTCCAAAAGGTACTTTAATTCCAATCCCCATTCTGACATATTGGTCCGTGGCATCCTCCACTACCAAAATGAGGCCACTGTCAGGTTGGAGGGGAAACATCTTATATTTCGCCTGGGTTGCCTCTGGCCAGGTGGCATGAACATTGACTTCCCTGACTTCTGGTAATTTCTACTTCTCTTTGTCCATTCTCCATTGTGGCTCCCTTCTCACCACTTTGCTTCTCCTTACCTTCTTATCACCTCCCTCTGGTGCCCCTCCTCATTTTCCCTTTCTCACATGGTCAATTCTCACCTCTTTCAGATTCCTCTGTCTTCAGCTCATTACCTTTTTCATCTATCACCTCCCAGCTTTTTACTTCACCCCTCCCCCACCCACTTACCATCCCCCACTTTCTTGGCTTCACCTATAGCTGCATTGTTATGTATGCTTATCAATTACCTTTATAGAAAGGAAGGATGTGGAAGCATTGGAAAGGGTACAGAGGAGATTTACCAAGATGCTGCCTGGTTTAGAGAGTATGGATTATGATCAGAGATTAAGGGAGCTAGGGCTTTATTCTTTGGAGAGAAGGAGGATGACAGGAGACACGATAGAGGTGTACAAGATAATAAGAGGAATAGATAGAGTGGATAGCCAGCACCTCTTCCCCAGGGCACCACTGCTCAATACAAGAGGACATGGCTTTAAGGTAAGGGGTGGGAAGTTCAAGGGGCATATTAGAGGAAGGGTTTTTACTCAGAGAGTGGTTGGTGCGTGGAATGCACTGCCTGAGTCAGTGGTGGAGGCAGATACACTAGTGAAGTTTAAGAGACTACTAGACAGGTATTTGGAGGAATTTAAGGTCGGGGCTTATATGGGAAACAGGGTTTGAGGGTCGTCACAACATTGTGGGCTAAAGGGCCTGTAACGTGCTGTACTATTCTATTTTGTATGTTCTATGTTAAATACTGTGTACATTTCCTGTTTAAGACTGCATATTGTTCTGGGCACACCTACTACCTTGGGGGGGGGCAGGAGTGGGGGGTGATAAGAAGATATCAGAATCAGGTTTAATATCACTGGAAAATGTCATGAAATTTGTTTTGTGGCAGCAGTACATTGCGATACCTAATCTGAAAACAAAACTATAAATTACACTAGGATGTACATTGAAAAAAAAACAAATTTCATGATGATAAAGCTGATTCCGATATGGGTCTCTATTGTGAACTGAGAGTGGGAATGGAGCAGGGAGAGAGGAATCATGGTTGGGAAAAGGAGACGAGAGAGGGGAAGGAGTGGGAAGCACCAGAGAGATGTCCTGTAATGATCAATAAACCAATTGTTTGGAATTTAGTGGATGTGTCCATACCCAAGCCAATTTCTGCCACTGTCTGTAAGGAGTTTGTATATTCTCCCTGTTGCTGTTCGTGTTTCCTCCAGGTGCTCTGGTTTCCTCCCACCTTCCAAAGCTGTACAGGCTAGTAAACTGTGGGCATGCATGTTGGCATTGGAAGAATGGTGACGTCAGTGGGCTGCCCCCAGCACATTCTCTGACTTTTGCTGGTCATTTACGCAAATGAAACATTTCACCGTATGTTTCGATGTACATGTGACAAATAAAGCTAATCTTTATCATCTTTATAGCCATCTAAGAAGCACTTAAACTTTGTGGATCTCACTCCTTTCCTTGTGGATCTCACTCCTTTCTTTGCTTGATTTTGAGAAAAGGGAATGGTGCGTAGTGGTTAGTACAACGTGATTACCGATCAGGGTATTCCGGACTTTGGATTTCAATTCTGGGGGCGTCTGTAAAGATTTTGTATGTTCTCCCCATGAACCGTGTGTGTTTCTACTCTGGTACTCTGGCTTCCTCCAATCGTTCAAAGTTAGTAGGTTAATTGGTCATTGTAAATGGTTCTGTGATTAGGCTGGTGTTAAATAGACAGGTTGCGAGGTGGTGGGGCTCGAAGGGCCAGAAAGGCCTGTTTTGCACTGAGTCCTTCAATAATAATAAATAAATAAACAAATAAATAAATAAGGAGATAACTAATTAATGTTTTGAAATTTTTGAGCAAATTTAATACAGGTATTCAAACTATATTGCAACAAGTCTCTTAACTGTGTGACTGGTTGAGCTGGGCCCATGTTATGATTTCAATATTAGTGAATAGATTGTGGACTCTGAGAGAGAAAATAGTGCCTTCTTTCCTTTTGCATTAAGCAGTTGAATTATATTGATGAAGATTTTAAAAGCTTGAGGATTTCCCCACTTCATTGTATCTTTGTGTCAAATTGGACAAGGCATTTCTCTGACTCTTCTCAACTTTCCACCATTACTCCAAGCCCTTCACTGGCATCCTGGAGACATATTGCTCAGGATCACTGCCTAATCTTCCCTCATCCTCTCCAGACAGTAGGATGAGATAGATCAGGAGCTGTCATGGAATAATAATGCTTTGTGTTGCCAAAGTTTAAAGTTCAAAGTAAATTTATTATCAGTACGTTTATGTTACCATACTCAACCCTCAGATTCATTTTCGTACAGGCAGATTCGATAAATCCAATAACCATAATAGAATCAATGAAAGAACACACTAATGGGAAGGACAACCAGTGTGCAAAAGACAGCTAACTGTGAAAATACAAAAAGAAAGAAAAGCAAGAAATAATAGTAATAAATAAGCAATACATTTTGAGAATATAATTTTCTTGCAGACATTCATAGTAAATACAAAGATACACAATAGAATCAATGAAAAAGTACAAACTTCATGTCCCTTCAGTCTATGCCAGGGGTCCATGTACTCATTGCTGAATGGTATTGATACATGGCATTAAAAAGGTTGGGAACCATTGGTCTACTCTATTAACACACCAAGTTCTCATCACAGACACTACCAATAGGTAGTGTATAATAGAGAAGTTTAATTTCTGAATAATGATCTCAACTGGAGGGAGGGAGAAGATGATAGTGCGACGCAGCGCACACAGCCGTTCTGAATGAATATCAATTATGTGTAAGTAGGGGCCGTGCACAATCCAGATTTGATGGAGACAGCTGTAAGAAGCACAGAAGAACATCTGGAATAACTTCTGAAATGCCCACTTCGCTGCTGCTGCTACTGTGCGATGGAGAATCTCCGGAGACGAAGGCCCCAAATCCTCAGCTTTGTGTATCGCCCGTTGCCAGGGCCGGGGTCGAAGTTCTCAGCAGAGATGGTGCTCGGTACTCGGTGTTGAGGTGGTCAGAGGCTCAGAGTTTTTCGGGTGGACTTGGAATCGGACTGTGGTCAGATGTTTCCAGGACGCTGCACTGGCAAGTTGGTGGCACTGGAGGTTTACCGAGAGACTTTCGAGAAACTTTGAGACTTTTACTGTGCCCATGGTCTGTTCTTATCAAATTACGGTATCGCTTTGCACTGTTGTAACTATATGTTATAATTATGTGGTTTTTGTTAGTTTTTAAGTCGGTTTGCCGTGTGTTTCTATGATATCATTCTGGAAAAACATTTTATCATTTCTTAATGCATGCATTACTAAATGACAATAAAAGGGGACTGCGTGTCCTCATAATCATAAACTTTATTTTTCAGGAACACCACTGAGAGTGTCCTGACAAGTTGCATCTCCATCTGGTCTGGGAGCAGTTGATATTCTGACCAGATGTCCTTACAAAGGACTAGGAGAACAGCTGAAAGCTTCATAGAGATCTCCCTAACCTCCATCGGAGACATTTATCAGGAACGCTGCACTTGCAGGGTCCTTAGTATTATCAAGGATCCCACCCATCCATCCAGCATCCTCTTTGACTTTCTACCATTAGGCAGAAGACTACAATGCACAAAATTAAGAACAGTCAGGATGAGAAACGGTTTCATCCCCCAGGCTATTAAGCTTCTGAACTCCCTTCCGCATCATATTCGAAGTGTCACTGGTTAATCTGTTCCGTACCTTACAATAATTAATATTAATGCACTTTAGTTTGTTATTTATGTGTGATGCTTCTGTGGATTTTAACCTTACCTTCATAAGATATCATATGTTATCATGCGATATGTGTACTACTGTGCTTTACACACTGGTTCAGAGAAACATTTTATCGTTTATATATATATAAAAACGTGGTTCTACATGTTATATATATGTACATAGTTAAATGACAATAATCTTGACGATTTGATATTCTGTGTAATTTCTGTACCTGTGTGCCCTTGATGCTACTACAGGCAAGTTTGTCATTGATCTTGTACCTCACTGCATTTGTTCATGCGACGATAAACTTAGGTTGACTTCACTCTCTTCTTCATGCTGGGAGCTTATGCGACCTTGAACTTCTAGTCACGTCAGTTTAGTTATATTAACCATTATGTGGCTATTTACTCACTATGTTATGAGCCAAACTTCACTATTAGTTGTATAAATATACTGCTTCCTTAATTAATGTAAACTCTCTTATCACTTTTTCTGAAAGACTACAGTGATGTTCCCTGCCTGTGATGTCAATGGCATGTGTGAGCAACCACACATCCTTCTCCCTCCTGCAGGTGATATCATCCACCCTTAAGTTACCACCTACTATTTGCATCCTGTTGGCTATTATATTGAAGCTTGTCTGGTATATGGTTAACTAGATCCAGCACAGGGAAGACTGAATATGTAGTAGACTTGGCTTGTTGTAATTGTTAGTGTTTGACCTTTCAGACTTACTTATTGGCGTTTAGGGCAGCATCAAAGGCCTTCTATCTCTATCTATCCTTGACCAAGACAAATTTTGGTCTTGGTTTTGGCAGTGTTCTGGGGTTCCTCTCAGTTTTCACTACTGTCAGCCATACAAATCCATGGTGGAAACTCAGGTATACCATCACACATGGATATAGAAAGATTCCTCATTGTTATTTCTACAACAGTTTTGTTTGACCAGTCAGCCCTGAGAAGGGCCCCTGAACTGGAGAAGCAATAGGCCACTCTTAGTCTGGTCTCTACCCTTTGAACTATTTGGCAGGGGTGACCCTACCAAGAGCCAAAAGATAAGGCCCTGATTCCAACCAGCATAGCTCTCTGGGTCATTGAGGCATGCAAGCCTTCAAACCATGTCAAGGTTGTGGTCCACTTGGAGATTATCTTTTAGAAACTGGCTTCAGATTCACAACATTAATATTACATGAAAAGCGATCTAGTGCTTTCCCAGCATATATGATGAATAAACTCTTCTTAGGCTTCCATCTGGATACAGTTTTCGATTTTAACCTAAGTTTCAATGACAAACTTTGTCATCTTCATCAGGGATGATGCCTGGGCATGTCCAGTCCAGTGGTATTTATACCTCTGTAGTCCATCCCTTCTGATTGGTTAGTCCTCATCCAATCAAGTTTCTGCTCTCCCACCTTGATTACAATCGAATTCTGGTTCCTACTTAAAGCAAGACGTTCATCTTTGTTAAAATTCTTTTCCTCTAGTTTTATTTCAGCGGTTTCCTTTACTAGGTGATCCCAAAAGCCATTTGCGTGGCACAGTAGTTTTGTGCTGTCCAAGTCAATCCTATGGCCATTGTGATTGCAGTGTTCTGCTACCACCAATTTCTCCAGCTAACTCAAAGGGGTACACCTCCTGTGCTCCTCAATACAGGTTTCCACCATGCATCCCATATGTCCAATATACGCTGCTCCGCATTCACAGGGAATCCTGTAAACACCAGTAGAGCTGAGTCCCAGATCATCTTTGACCCACATATGCTGTGATTTGAACTTCCTTATGGGTTTCCTGGTGGTGTTAATCTGGAAGGATCACCAGATTAACAGGATCCTAGTGATCATTCCAGAAACCATGGAAATACTTTATACTTTATAGTCGCCAAACAATTGATACTAGAACTTACAATCATCACAACGATATTTGATTCTGCTCTTCGTGCTCCATGGAGTACAAATCGATAGTAAATATTAAAAATTTAAATTATAAATCTAAGGAAGATAGGTGGTAGTGATGGGTTCCTCCTCGTTGTTAGGTTTCCTGGTCTTTCTGTTAGCCATTTTAAGGACCCAATTGATTTTGTTCACCTTGTAGCCATTCTGTAGGAACATCGAGTATAATCGTCTTATTTTCTCAGGGGAGACTCTTTGAGTCCAAAATTGTTTTTGCACAGTTTATCAAAGTATCTCTAGTCTTTCTATCAATGTACCTGTCCAAAACCTATTGAAATATTATAATTCAATGTGAATCTAACCATCTCCTCAGGGTTCTCATTGCAAAATACCTCCACCCTCTGTGTAAAAAATGCACTTCATTCTCCCTTCTTATCTTAACATAAATATCTGAGATACCACAATCCTCCAAGGTAGAAAATTCCAAAGATTCACTACTCACTTCATGAAGAAATCTTTCCTCAACTCAGTCTTATATGACTTTGTCGTGATGTGTGCTGGCAATATCAGAACTCATGTGCGGAGGAAAGACAGACTCCAATGCAGGGACAGCAACCAAAGTTTACTCATAAGAATTCCAATAGAATATTGGTGGCTCGTCTAAGCAACTCCTCAAGACATAACATTCTCAAAACGAGGACCCCGCAATTAGCGCTAATCAGGCATCTGCTTAAATAATACAAGTAATATGGAACCCCCAAGCTTATAGAAATTAACTTAATAAGTTTATACAGAAGGCACCAGGAGACTCCATTACAAAAAGCGAGTTGCTCAAGAAAAACATTAGGAACGCTAAACTATTTATGACTGTCATTAAACAATAATTAACCATTTCAGGTGCTCTAAACATCTCGAAGCCCAATACTGTCCAGCTCCCTGCACAGGACTGAAGATCTCATTACAGACTCATGCTTTATTTTGAGTTAATGACCTCTAATGACCCACCATTGTGATGCAGCTTGTTAGGATGTTCTCTACTGCACACCCTTAGAATAACATGAGCATTGATGTGCATAGTTCTGCTCTCTTCAGCCTCCTCAGAAAGCAGAGGCATTGGTGAGCATTCCTGATTGTGTATCACAAACAAGAGAAAATCTATGGATGCTGCAAATCAAAGTAATAGACACTGTATGGTGAAGGAACTCAGCAGGCCAGGCAGCATCGATGGAAAAAAGTAAGCAGTTGACATTTCAGGCTGAGACCCTGCATCAGGACTGGAAAAAAAAATGAGAAGATTATGTATAATGTGATCTGGGGCCATGAGAGTTTGTGTATAATGTGCCCTCAGGAGTTTGAAACTTCTTTCAGTTTCCACTGCTGTTTCTCTGATGTAAAGAGGGGTGTGAGTGGTGTGAGTTCTTCTGAAGTCGATACCCATATCCTTTGTCTTATTGGCATCATTTGCCTGGCATGAGGCCCTAAACTCTTCTACCTCCTCTCTATAAGCTGTCTCATCAATGGTGATTAGACCCACCATTGTTGAGTCAGTGGCAAACTTGACAATGTGATTACAGGAGATAGGACAATGGCTGGTTCCATACAGAGTGGAAATGAAGCAAGAAAAGCCAAGTGAGAAGTGGAATAAGAGGATCTGAGAAAAGAAGTAAATCAAAAGTGGTGGAAAAAATCTTCAGATAGACAGAAAGAAAAGCAAAGTTAAAGCCTAGATTTTAAAATGAGAGTACTCTGACAAGTATCAACTAATTAAGTCTTTTTCAAAGTGTGGTTTGTTTGAAAAGTAGAAAAAGGGCAAACTACCTATATACACCCTTGTTCTACCTCAATGCACCAATGTGATGATAGGATCTGTATGGATGGGATGCAAAACCAAGTTTTTCACTACTCCTCAGTATGTGTAACATTAATAAAATGATTTACCAACAAGTAGAGATACATTTCTACCAAAGAAGGTGTAAGGCGCTCATTCTTTCTGCTCGCTTCCCCGATCAAGGAGTAACATCTGCTTAGCCCCCCCCACGATCAAGGTCAGATATGGGAGCAGGTGGTGGATGGTTGTATGAGCGGCTGGTGCAGATCACAAGTCCTGGTTCTGCGACCACTGACACCAAGTAGACAATCTCTGCAGTTTTGATAATGCCTGGGGTCACAAGTCTTGTAAAGACACTACCTGGAAGAAGGCAATGGCAAACGACTTCTTTATAAAAATTTGCCAAGAACAATCATGGTCAAGGATAAGCCTACATCATATGACAAGGCACATCATGATGGTGACCAGCAAGTTTGCACACACAGCTAAACCAAGAATTTCACTGAAGTTACAGAAGTACCTCTGGTCTGGAATATATAACTTCGAAGTTCGGAGTACATTTATTATCAAAGTATGTATACGTTACCCAAACTTGAGATTTGTCTCCTTACAGACAGCCACAAAACAAAGAAACTCAAAAGAACCCATAAGAAAGAAGACTGCCAAACACCCAATGTACAAGCAATAAAAGTAAGCAAATAGCATTCAGAACAAGAGGGAACTCATAGAGTATATAGAAGTATCTTCAGCTTAACAAATCTAACTTCATGCAAATTATGAATGGACATGATACAATAGGGTCTTTTAAGAGACTCTTAGGTACATGAAGCTTAGAAAAATAGAGGGCTATGTGGTAGGGTAATTCTAGGCAGCTTCTGAAGTAGGTTACATGGTCAGCACAACATTGTGGCCTGAACGACCTGTAATGTGCAGCAGATTTCTGTGTTCTATGTTCTATAATTAATTCCAGAGCTAAATCAAGTAGTTCTGCATCAGATTCTGATTTTTACTTCAGCTTGTTCTATACTAGTTCCTGTTCAAAAGTATTCCAGATGCAGGAGCAGTTAAGGCCACTTTAATATAATAAAACATGGCAACTTAACCTTTCATTTATTGTGCAGTTGTTGCTTAAATAAGAGTGCAAAATTCTTTAAATATTAAAATATATTACTCAGTGATAATTCCTCGCATGAGACAGCACCAACTCTACACGACATCAGCCATTGGGTCAACCATTTTTAACAGATCTGAGTGTGCCATTGCGAATAATGTCACTTTTCTAATTAAATTTTCTTTTCATGGCCAATGCCTTGAGGGGCAGCAGTCTTAAACCTTTGAACTATGTTTGTAGTGTATGAAGCACAATTAGATAAAACACAATAATGGGTGAATCTGCTTTCACAGGCCATAATGAAATCCAGTGAGGAGGATGGTTCAATCGATCAATTGCAATGACAAGTTCATAAATTAATTAATCCTTCAAGTGAATGGTTGAGAGTAATCAATGCCTCTTTAAAAAGATCCACGATATTCCAGTATCTCCTGTGTAAAACAAAGGCATCAATCTCCCCTTTTGGGGAGTATGAGTGTAATTGGCTTTTGAAACTTGCATGTATTATTAATGTTAAATGGTGGTAATTATAACAAGATAAGCAGTTTTGGACCACGTGGAGATTTAAATAAGGATAGACATAGATCGAACTTTCCACCATTGAGCACGTTTATAAGGAGTGCTGTCGCAGGAAAGCAGTATCATCACCGAGGACCACCGCCATCTAGGCCATGCTTTCTTCTTGCTGCTGCCATCAGAAAGAAGGTTACAGGAGCCTCAGTACTCTCACGCCAGGTTCAGGAACAGTTATCACCCTTCAAACATCAGGTTCTTGAACCAGAGAGGATGATTTCATGCATCCCAGCACTGATCTCACAATTTATGGATTCACTTTCAAAGACTTTCCAACTCATGTTCTCGATATTTATTGTTTACTTATTTATTATTATTTTTATTCTTTTTGTATTTGCAAAATTTGTTGTCTTTTGTACAAACGTTTGTACTTTGTTTTTTGTCTGTCTTTGTTACGTGTGGTTTCTCATTGATTCTATTTTGTTTTTTTTTTATTAATTGCAATCGTGAACAATAGCCAGATCAGAAATGCTGATCGTCAACTAGTTCCCAAAGAGAACTCTGAGAGGCCAATCACATGGTTCACTGCTGCTCAGCGATAGAACACAAAATCATATGTACAATTGATTGTTTCTTTGTATTTACTGCAAATGACCACAAGAAAATGTATCTCAGAGTAGTATATGGTGACATATAAAAACTTTGATAATAAATTTACTGTGAACTTTGAATTTTCTCCAGGTATTTGTTTAGAACAGTTTTATATTGCTTTGGTTAGTTCCATTGTGATCTCCTGCAGGTGTGACAGGGGCCTATACTGTTAACAGCTTGGGACTCAGCTGAACAGCCTGGGGCTTGGTCCATTACAGGTGGTGAGGCGCAATGATATAGGCTGATATTCCAGTGCAGTAGAGAAGGAGTAATGACCACTGGAGCAGACAAGATCCTGTTCCAGTATTTTGAAGAAGAGAACAGAGTTCTCCTTGATGCCTACCACTGTCTGTAAGGAGTTCGTATGATCTCCTTGTGACTATGTGTGTCTTCTCCAGGTTCTCCAGTTTTCTCCTACATTCCAAAGACGTACGGGTTGGTAGGTTAATTGGTCACATGGGTTTAATTGGGAGGTTCAGGCATATTGGACCAGAAGGGCCTGTTACCATGTTAAATGCTACAACAAATACTATGAACAGCTGATCTGTTCAGCAATACACACACAAAATGCTGGAGGAACTCAGCAAGTCAGGCAGTATCTATGAAGGGGAACAGACAGTCGATATTTTGGGCTGAGATCCTTCTATTCTTCATCATTTGCCTTGTAATAACCACCGCATTTCATAGAAGCAGGAACAGGCACAGAAACAATCTGTCCACACCAACCAACAAGTAACTATTTGCATTAATCCTACATTATTTTCCCACATTCCCAGCAACTATCCCGGATTCAGAAGAATAAGGGGAGGCCTCATTGGAGCTTGTGGAATGTTGAAAAGCTGAGGGGAGATTTGATAGAAGTTTTTAAAAGTATTTGAGGCATGGGTAAAGGAGACAGTCAATATGCTTTTCCGAGTACTGAAATGTCTAGTACTGCAGGGTATGTATTTAAGATAATGGGGGAAAGAACAAAGGAGATGCGTGAAGCAGTTTTTTTACACAGAAAGTGCTGGGTACCTGGAATACACTGTCAGAGTGGTGGTAGAGCCACAGAGCATGGAAGCTTTTAATAGACTTTTAGATAAACACTTAAATATGCAGAGAAGGAGAGTGATGGTCTTTGTATGGGAAACAGGGATTAGATCAATTAGAAGTCATTGGTTTACTTAGATCAGCACAAGATCATGGACCAAAGGGCCGGCCTGTGTTGTACTGTCCTATGTTGTATATGATCGAAAGATGTAACACTGCAGCATATTTTTTCATAGAGATTGCATCTGGAATATTGCGTACAGTTTTGGATATTTTTGCCTAAAAAAGAATACGCTCGCTATGCAGGCGGTGCAGCAAAAATATTACTAGACAAGTTCCAGGGTTGGCAATGGTTGACCTGGCCTGTATTTTGTAGAGCAACGCACACAAAAAAAATTGCTGCAGCTACCCTGCAAGCCTGGCAGCATCTATAGAGGGGAATAAATAGTTTACATTTCAGGCTGAGATCCTTCATCAGGATTTCTTGGCTTGAAACAGCAATTATATATTTCCCTCCATAGATGCTACCTAACCTGCAGAGTTCTCGTGTCTCTATATTTTCTAGAGTTTAGAAGAAGATCTTATTGAAGCATTCAAAATTCTCATTGCTCTTTACAGGTTGATTGAAGAGGACGTTTCTCCTGGCTAAGGGGTTTAGAACAAGGGTTCACCGTCTCAGAAGAAAGGACTGTACACTTAGGACTGAGATTTGGGGAAATCTCTTCAGAATCAGAATTAGAATCAGGTTTAATATTACAGGCATATGTCGTGAAATTTGTTGCTTTGTGGCAACATTACAATGTAAGACATTGATAATAAAAATCTATGAATTGCAATAAGAAGTATACATAAAAAAATAAATAAGAAGTGCAAAAAGAGAGCTAAAAAATAGTGAGGTAGTGTTCATGGGCTCATTGTCCATTCAGCAATCTGATGTTGGAGGGTAAGAAACTGTTCCTGAAACATTAAGTATGCATCTTCAGGCTTCTGCACCTCCTGTCTGATGGTAGCAAGCAGAAGAGGGCGTGTCCTTGGTGATGGGGGTCCTTAGTGATGGATGGCACCTTTGAGGCATCGCCTTTTAAAGGTGTCTTTGATGCTGGAGAGGCTAGTGCCATTGACGGAGCTGGCTGGGTTTATAACTTGCTGCAACGTTTTCCCGATCCTGTGCAGTGGCCCCTCCATACCAGAATCAGAATCAGATTTAATATACCAGCATTTGCTGTGTAATTTGTTAACTTAGAGGCAGCAATACAATACAATACACTATAATACAGAAAAAAAATAAATAAGTAAATCAATTACAGTATGTACCGCACACAGAGCATGCAGAGGGGGATCACAAAGGCGAGGAAAGAGGACCAGGTCGAGACAACGGAGACTTATGGAGAAGAGGAGTTCGGTAGGTAACAAAATGGACGAGTGAACGGCGCTAGCCAGGAGTCAGAGAACAGTTCGGGAGAGCAGTGTGATGTGTTTTACTGAAACGGGGCTGCACGAGGACATACCCGATCAAAACTTTTCCAAGGATTGCTTCCAAACCATACGGGCTGACTGGAAGTGCACTGACAGTGGTAAGCGTAAAGGAGTTGGGGGCTTGCTGTTCTGGTTAACAACGGATGGTGCAATCCTGGTCATATTATGATCGAGGAACATGTTTGTAGACTGGGTATTGAAATTTTAGCTGTGGAATCCGGCCATATTCCACCGAGATACAGCACTGGGTGTCATGGGAGGTTGTTCCTGCCTGTGGCCATCGAACTTTGCAGCACGGGAGGTGGAGGGTCAGACACCCTGAGCCAATAGGCTGGCCCTGGACTTATTTCCATCTGGCATAGTTTGCATGTTGTTGTTTGATTGTTCGTGGTTTTTGTATTGCTGTATTTATGCTCTATTCTTGGTTGGTGCAGCTGTAACGGAACCCAATTTCCCTTGGGATCAATAAAGTATATCTATCTATATATATGTATATTAAATAGTTAAATTAAAAATCATTCAAAACCAGAAATAATAAAAGTGAGGCAGTGTTCATGAGTTCAATATACATTTAGGAATCGTATGGCAGAGGGGAGGAAGCTGTTCCTGTAAAACTGAGTGTGGGCCTTCAGGTTTCTGTATCCCCTACCTGACGACAGCAATGAGACGAGGGCATGTCCTGAGTGACAGGGGTCCTTTATAATGGACACTACCTTTCATGAGGCACCGCTACTTGAAATTGTCTTGGATATAATGGTGTAGTATCCTACCAGCTAGCATGCATCTTCTTCATGCGTAAGATAGTGAAAATAATGATGATGAAGGATAATCCTACTGAGGTAGATCATCAGTGATTTTGATAGAGAATGGAGCAGGTTCAAGGAGCCAAATGGCCTTCTTTTTCGTCAAATCCTTGTACCTTGACAATGGCTGCATTTCAAAAGCATTGTATTGGATGTACAGCATTGAAAGTACACCCCTTCAGCATTGCCTAGCATATGAATGGCACTATGTTATTGAAAATTCCTCTTCCTTTCACATCGAACTCCATTCAGTCAGCTTCAAACCTGAATACACACTAAACAAGTTGCAGTCGCACACAGCGAAGACTGCTGTAACAGGTTGACAGGGTTTCCTGAATAGAACACGTACTGTGAGCCAATACCCTTTATGAGGAGTTAATCTTAGTACAAATAATGGATGAAATACATGTGCCCGTGGATCTCAATCAGATTGTTACTACAGCTATTGCCAAACTTGTAATGAACCATGAGCAGCAGAAGCTGCAAAGAGTTTTAATTTCGCAGGCGGTAGAGACAAGGCTTCAAAGAAATAATCACCATAAAATGATGAATGAAACTAGAGCTTGCCTCTGCAATTGACTTAGGTAGCTTAAATTTTGTTCGTAATATTACATTTCCAAACGTCTCAGACATATTTATAAATCCCTTCCCCATGCTTATCCCAGAACCCTCTTCCATATAACTTCCTGGGTGTAGGGTTTAACATCACTGCTCATTGTTTTATGGGATCACTTAGAAACATAGAAAACCTACAGCACAATACAGGCCTTTCGTCCCACAATGCTGTGCCAAACATGTACTTTCTTTAGAAATTACCCAGGGTTATCCATAGTCCTCTATTTTTCTAAGTTCCATCCATGTACCTATCGAGGAGTCTTTTAAAAGACCCTATTGCTTCTGCCTCCACCACCGTCGCCAGCAGTCCATTCCACGCACTCATCACTCCCTGCGTAAAAAACTTAGCCCTGACATCTCCTCTGTACCTATTTCCAAGCACCTTAAAACTGTGTCCTCTTGTGTTAGCCATTTCAGCCCTGGGAAAAAAGCCTCTGACTATCCACACAATCAATGCCTCTTATCATCTTATACACCTCTATCAGGTCACCTCTCATTCTCTGTCGCTCCAAGGAGAAATGGCCGAGTTCACTCAACCTATTCTCGTAAGGCATGCTACCCAATCCAGGCAACATCCTTGTAAATCTCCTCTGTACCCTTCCATGATTTCCACATCCTTCCTGTAGTGAGGTGACCAGAACTCCAAGTAGGGTCTGACCAGGGTCCTATACAACTGTAACATTACCTCTCGGCTCTTGAACTCAGTCCCACGGTTGATGAAGGTCAATGCACCGTATGCCTTCTTAACCTTTTTAAACAGGTCACGCCTGTCCCAAAAGAGGTCCCAATGATCCAGAAATCTGAATTCTTGCCCCCGCTTGCTTGAACAGTAGTCTGTACTTCTCTATCATTCATTCTTTGTTTTTTCTCTGCTTCATGGATCACTGTGAAGATTGTATACTGTATACATTCTCTGATATTAAATTGTACCGTTGAACCATTGAACTCTAAAGTAACCCACAAAAGAACCTTCCAAATACCAGGGCAGCATTTGTGTTGGGATGCCACCTTCTGTAAATATCAGGTATATTTTCTTAAATTGATTGTGAACTTCAGGAAGGAGAAGTCAGGAGAACACACACCAATCCTCATCGAAGGCCCAGTTGTGGAAAGGGTGAGCAGTTTCAAGTTTCTACATGTCAACGTCTCTGAAGTTCTAGCCTGGTTCAACATGTTGATACAATTATGATGAAGGCACACCCTATCAGTTGAATTTCATTAGGAGTTTGAGGAAATTTGGTGTATCTTCAAAGACTCTTGCAAATTTTTACAGTGTACTGTGAAGACCATTCTGACTGGTTGCGTCACCATCTGGCACGGAGGCGCCAATATATTGGAAAAGAGCTGCAGAGCGCTGTAGATTCAAATAGCTCCATCGTGTACAATGACCTCCCCACCATTGAGGACATACTCAAATGGTGATTCCTCTATGTTATTCCATCATTAAGGACCCACAGCACCCAGAACAAGCCCTCTTCTCATTACTACCATCAGAGAGGAGGCTTAGGAGCCTGAAGACACAGCTTTTAGAAACAGTTTCTTCCTCTCCACCATCAGATTTCTGAATGGTTCATGAAACCATGAACACTCCCTTACCATTTTTGCTCTCTTTTTACACTACCTATTTTTTAATATTTCCTATTACAACTTACGGTGTCTTTGTATGTATTGCTTTTAACTGCTGCCACAAAACAAGAAATTTCACAACATATGTCACTGATGATAAACTTGATCCTGGAAGTAACCCTAAATCAAAAGTATGTCAGAGGCTGGAAAATTTTAGTGCTGGCTTATTATTATCATGTATAGCAAGATACAGTAAACAGCTTCTCTTGCATATTGTTCATACAGATCAAATCATTACACAGTGCATTGAGCGAGAATAAGGTAAAACAATTACAGTGGAGAATAAAGTGTAAAAACTCTGGAAATGTGCAGTGTAGGTATACAAGATATGTATACCTTGTATATGGCTTTTTCATAGAATGTAGTGGTTGAAGAGACATATCCTAGTTGGAGGTATGTGATTAGTGGTGCTCTGCAGGGATACGCACTGGAATCTCTGCTGGTTGTGATGTATATTAATAACATGGAAGAAAGTGTGGATGGGTGAGTTAGTAAATTTTCAGATGAAATGAAGATTTATGCTACTGTGGATAGTAGAAGACTGGCAAAGAATACAACAGGATATGGATCAGTTGCAAATGTGGGTGGAGAAATGGCAGATGGAATTTAACCAGCCGAGTGTGAAGTGTTGTGTCTTGGTAGATCAAATGTAAAGAGAGAGTACACTGTTAAGTGCAAGACCCTTAACAGTACTGATGAGCACATAGCTCCTTGACCGTGGTTATGCACGTTGATAACATGGTTAGGAAGGCAAAGGGGTTGAGTTCAAAAGTCATGAAGTTATATTGAAGCTTTATAAAACTCTAATTAGGCCACATTTGGAGTACTGCACAAAGTTCTGGTTGCCCCATTATGTCAATGCATTGAAAAGGGTGCAGGAGAAGTTTATCAGGATGCTGTTTAGATTAGAGCACCTGTGCTATAATGAGAGTTTAGACAAACTTGGGTTGTTTTCTCTGGTGTGGCGGAGACTAAGGGAGATCTGGTAGAGGTTCATAAGATTATGAGAGGCATAGAGAGAGTAGACAGACAATATCTTTTTCCCAGGATTGAAATGTCCAATACCAGAGAGCATGCATTTAAGGTGAGAGAGGGTAATTTCAAGGGAAATGTAAGGGGTAAGTTTTTTTATACAGAGTTTGGAGGGTGTCTGGAATGCACTTCCTGGGGTGGCAGTAGAGGCAAATACATTAAGGACTCTGAAGAGACGTTTGGATGGGCACATGTGTGGAAAATGGAAGGATATGGAAGTTGTCTAGGCAGATGAGATTAGTTTAGTTGGCTATTTGATTACTAATTTAATTGGTTTGGCACAACACTGTGGGCCAAAGGACTTGTTCCAGTGCTGTACTGTTCTGTGCTCAACAATGAGGTAAAGCGTCCAAACATCATACAAGAGCTCTGTTCAAGTGTCTGATAAGAGTGGGATAAAACCTGTCCTTGAGCCTCATACGTGCTGTCAGACTTTTGTAACTCCTGCCTATGAGAGAGGAGAGAAAAGAGAATTTCCATAGTAGGTTGGGGCTTTGGCTCCTTAATGCTGCCAGATGGTGAGAATATTTAAGATTTCCAGCATCTGCATGATATAGTATCAACACGCTTCTGAAATTTGCTTTAGTTTACTACAAGAGTCTGAAATTTGTAGGTGGAGTACAGTAGCATATTGTAATGTTAGCTATTGGAATGAAAACTTTGTGATCAGGTTAAGTATTTGCCAAGATCCCTGTGAGAACTCCACTTGCCTTGCCTTGCGCCCTTAACTCCTGGTGGAGTCATCCGGGAGCCGTCATGTCAAGCTTTGCACCAGTCTGTTCCATCTGTCACGGTTGTGTGCCAGAGCCTGGGTCACCGCAAATATTTTCCCTGGCCATTCTTTAATGTTGTCTGTCCATCTTCTCCTCTGTCTGCCTCTCCTTCTTTTCCCCTCCACAGTTCCTTGTAGAACGGTCTTTGCAAGGCCACTAGATCTTGTTACGTGGCCGTACCATCTCAGCTTTCTTTTCTTCACTGTTGTGAGAAGGTCTTCATGGGGGCCAATGTGGTGCTGGATGGTCTTGCGGACCTGCTCGTTTGTGTTGTGGTTTAAGTATGAGATGCCCAAGATGTTGCAATAGCATCTCATTTCCAACTCCCCTACTCTTTGTCAAAGCACTCACGTTGATAGAGCAGGCTGACAGCACCACTGACAGTACTTAGCTGAAGTGTCAAACCAGATTATGTGCTTAAGATTCTGGAGTGGCACTTGAACCTTTGACCTTAATGTGCAGTGCAGACTGGAACAGCCTCTTACACTCCAGATAGGCATCATGTAAAACTGCCTTTGAATGGAATGTAAGTCATTTGGGCTTAGTAAAGGGCAATGATTACTCAATCACATTCTAGCTCCAAATAAGATGGAAATCTATTGCCCTCTTTTACTGATTTACACTCATCCTTTTGTCAAAATGGAATTCTCTTAAATCAATATGTTGATGTTTTCCCTTTAGTTTGAGCTCAATATTCCAAACAAAATTGATTCTGTCTGAATGAATTTTGAACCAATTACATGTGAACCCAAGATCCTATTGGGCATGGGTGAATATCTTCTTTAGTAGGGGTACTTTCCTCACCCCTTCTTGACATCCCATCCTATATCTCCTCCCTCGTCACCTTTTCAATCTCCTCCCCGACACTCAACTACACCCTCCAACTCTGCTGTCAGTGATCCCCTGCTGAAGGAGGGTCTACAGTGCACTGAGCCAACCCTGTTTACCTCTCAGTGATCGGCAGGTGGGAGTGAGCGTCAGTGGATGATACTTCAGGACTGAAGCCTTTAGTGCAGCTGAACTACGTTCTGTCCTCAGTCAGAGCTGCAGGACACAGAGTGTTTGATTCTTAGTGTCTGTCATAGAGTCCCAGAGCACTACCGCACAGAAAGAGTATGGTAGTGCGACGGTCGGTTTCCTCCTGATGGTCCAGTTTCCTCCCACAGTCCAAAGACATACTGGTCAGTAGGTTAATTGGCGATTGTAAATTGTCCTGTGATCAGTTAAGTAGGTGGGTTGCTGGGCAGTGCGATTCAGTGGATTGGAAGTGTCTGTTCCATGCCATACCTCTAACTAATTAATAAGTAAATAAATTAATGGGCCTTTCAGTGCATCAAGCTGTTATTCTCACTAGACCCATCGGCCCATACCTGCCGCATTCACCCTCCTTCACTTTAAAACACACGTACAAACACATTTGTATAAGTAAATACATTCACACTTGTCGTTTCACGCATACACATTTAATCACATGTGTGCGCTGGAGTCGATTGTTAAGGATGTGGTTTTGGGGTGCTTGGAGGCGCATGATAAAATAGGCCATAGTCAGCATGGTTTCCTCAAGGGAAAATCTTGCCTGACAAAGCTATTGGAATTCTGTGAAGAAATAACAAGCAGGATAGACAAAGGAGAATCAGCTGATGTTGTGTATTTGGATTTTCAGAAGGCCATTGACAAGGTGCCACACATGAGGCTGTTTAAGAGACTACAAGCACCTGGTATTACAGGAAAGACTCCAGCAAGGATAAAGCAGTGGCTGATCGACAGAAGGCAAAGAGTAGGAATAAAGGGAGACTTTTCCGGTTGGCTGCCAGTGACCTGTGGTTTTCTACAGAAATCTGTGTTGGGACTGATTTTTTTAATGTTATATGTTAATGATTTGGAGGATGGAATTGATGGTTTTGTTGCAAAGTTTGCAGATAATACAAAGATAGGTGGAGGGGCAAGTATTTCTGAGGAAATGAGGCTACAGAAGGACGTAAGCAGGTTAGGAGAATGGGCAAAGAAATGGCAGATAGAATACAGTGTCAGGAACTATGGTCATGCACTCTAGTAGAAGAAATGTAAAGGTTGAACATTTTCTAAATGGAGAGAAAATACAAAAATCTGAGATGCAAAAGGACTTGGGAGTTCTTGTACAGGATTCCCTAAAGGTTAATTTGCAGGTTGAGTCTGTTGTGAGGAAGACAAATGTGATGTTAGTATTCATTTCAAGAGGACTGGAATATAAAAGCAAGGATGTAATGTTGAGACTTTATAAAGCACTGGGGAGGCCTCATGAAGTATAGTGAGCAGGTTTGAGCCCCTTTTCTTAGAAAGGATGCATTGACAAGGGAGAAGGTTCAAAGGAGGTTCACAAAAATGATTCCAGGATTAAGTGACTTTTTATATGAGGGGTGCTTGATAGCTCTGGGCCTGTATTAACTAGAATTCAGAAGAATGAAGGGTGACCTCACTGAAACCTATTGAATGCCGAAAGACCTTGACAGAGTGGATGTGGGGAGGATATTTCCTATGGTGTGCGAGTCTAAGACCAGTGGACACAGCCTCAGAATAGAGGGGCGTCCTTCTAGAATGGAGATGAGGAGGAATTTCTTTGGCCTAAAAGTGGTGAATCTGTGGAATTAGTTGCCACAGGCCACTATGGAGGCCAAGTTGTTATGTATATTTAAGGCAGAGGTTGATAAATTTTTGATGGATCGGGGCATGAAGGAAGAAAGCAGGAGATTGGGGCTGAGAGGAAAAATAGATCAACCATGAGGAGATGGGCTGAATAACCTAATTCTGCTCCTATATATTATAGTCTTACAGTCTTATGGACCAATTAACCTGCTAACCGGTACGCCTTTGGACTGAGGGGCAGACCAGAACACCTGAAGGAAAACCACAGGCACATGGGAAGGAACGTACAAACTTGCCTACATATAAATTTGCTTACAGAGGATGCCACAACTGAACGCTGAACTCCAAAACCCCAAGCCTCCCTTGAGGAAAGAAATTGCTGATTTTCTGCTGGAGCAGGGCAGTTAGAAACAACAAATGGAAAATTCACCCACTAGAAATGAAAAGTTTCTGGATGCAATCTTTCTGGGAGCTTGAAATTTGGCATCCTGTCACACATCAAAGAAAGCAGGCTTGTGGATATTACACGTATTATCTCATTATTTCCTCTTCCTACCAAAAAACATAAAAATTTCATCATTTGTGAGAGGTTTCTTTACAACCAATGAAATCTTTTCTTTGATGGTGGTGACTGATGAACTATGGGATTATGACCGTCAAATTGTACACAGTAAGAGCTCCCAAAGCAGCAATGGGCAAATGATCTTTCTTAGTTGTTTACGAGAGACAAAGATATTTAGGACGATACAGTAGCATAGCAATTAGCATAATACTATTAATGATGTTGACCTGGGTTCAGTTCTGCTGCTGCCTGTAAGGAGTTTGTACGTTTTCCCCATAACTGCACAGGTTTCCTCTGGGTGCTCTGGTTTCCTCCCACATTCCAAAGACGTACAGATTAGTAGGTCAATTAGTCACACTGGTGTAATTGGGCATTGGGCTTGAAGGGCATGTTACCATACTGTATTTCTTAAATAGAAAAAATAGACAGTAAGACTGTGTAGAGGATTTTTTTTTTGCTCTTCTAACATTAGATCTTTTGTTTTCATCTCACAGGTTAGAAAAGGCCTTGCTTTAATTTCAAGAAGGAGGCCCCTCCAATGGTGTCCTCCCTCAGTCGTGTGTTGGTGTGTAGTAACTTTCATGGCAACAGCTTATGACTGGAATTTTAATCCACAAACTATTGATTAGGGAACACAAGGTTAATGACTAAGCCACAACAGGTACCCTTGGAATATGACTCTTAAATTCCAATATAGTCATCGTCATACTTTATTGATCCTGAAGGAAATTGGTTTTCATTACAGTTGCACCAAGAATAGAGTACAAATAAAGTAATATAAAACTATAAATAATAATATGTAAATGCCAGGAAATAAGTCCAGGACCAGCCTACTGACTCAGGGTGTCTGACCCTCCAAGGGAGGAGTTGTAAAGTTTGATGGCCATAGGCAGGAATGTCTTCCTATGACGCTCAGTGTTGCATCTCAGTGGAATGAATCTCTGGCTAAATGTACGCCTGTGCCCAACCAGTACATTATGTAGTGGATGGGAGACATTGTCCAAGATGGCATGCAACTTGGACAGCATCCTCTTTTCAGACACCACCGTCAGAGAGTCCAGTTCTATCCCCACAACATCACTGGCCTTACAAATGAGTTTGTTGATTCTGTTGGTGTCTGCTACCCTCAGCCTGTAATCTGATTGTTTGGGAATCTCAATAGTTCATTGTCTGTTTCATATAGAGGTAAACTGGCTCCATTTCCAAAGCTCCCTTTGAACTCATTGGGGTCACATTTCCCATACCCACTTTAGATTCCCTGGGACCTGTTTCCATTTTCCCTTTGAATTCATTGGGGTCACATTTCTCATACTCACTATAGATTCACTGGGACCCCATTTCCAATGCTCCCCTTGAACTCACTGGTGCCTTTTTGAACTCATTAGAGCCTCATTTTCTGCTGTCCCTTTAGACTTGGCTGGGCCCTGTTTCCCACACTCCCTTTAAAATCATCGGGTCTCCTATTTCTAATGCTCCTTGTTATCTCATAGGATTTTGCTTCTCGTGGTCTCTTCAGACTCAACTTCTTCATAGAAAATGTATTGTACTACTGTGTAACGTCTTCAAAAATATGAATTGAAATATAATGTTATTAGTTAGTTACTGCCTGTTACACCACTCTGGCAGTGTTCAGGGCTTCCTTCATCATGTCAGTAGCTTCCTTGTGATTTTCACTACTGTCAGTCATGCAACTCCTGGGTGGAGATTCAGGAATACCATTGTACTCAGATGTAGATGATTCTTCATTGCTGTTTCTGTAACAATTTTGTTTCACCAGTCAGGGTACTTAGCCCTGAGATGAATCCCCAAACCTGGAGGTCCGATAGACCACTCTTAGCCTGTCCTCTACCTTTGACCTGGATGGAACTGTAAAATTCATATTAAAAGGAGGAGGAGAAGATGGTGGCGCAACGGCAGCGCGTGCGGCTTCTCCGGTGAATGATATCTGTAATCTGTCAAGTAGGGCACCGTGCACAATTCTGATTTGATGGAGACAGACGTGAGAGTACAGAGGAACATCTGGAGAAACTTCTGAAATGCCCGCTTCGATGCCGCTGCTACTGTGTGGTAACCGGAATCTCCGGAGCAGAAGGCCCCGAATCCTCGGCTTTGCTTGTTTCAGTGGCCGGGGTGAGGTCAAAGGCGCTCGGGAGACTGTATCAGAGGGGCTAGTCGGAGGCTCGAAGTTTTCGGATGGACGTACTCAGTGTCGGCTGTGGTCGGCTGCTTCCAAGGCATCGGCAAGTTGACGGTGCCTGGAGGTTTATGGCAGGGAGTTTCTCCCTTTTGCTGCCTGCTATCGGGGACGCGGGAGTCGATCAACTTGGGGACTTTGAGACTTTTTTTTTTTTTTTTTTTTTTTTTTTTATATAAACCATGCCCATAGTTTGTTCTTCATCAAATTATGATATTGCTTTGAACTGCTGTAACTATGTTATAATTATGTGGTTCTGTCAGTGTTAGTCTTTGGTTTGTCCTGTTTTCTGCGATATCACTCTGGAGAAACACTGTATCATTTCTTAATGCATGTATGCATTTCTAAATGACAATAAAAGAGGACTGAGTGTTCTCATAATCTAATCTAAAACAGAAGACAATTTATCTGAGCAGAATTGGGCCATTTTACCCAGAAGAAATGCTGGAAACTACTCAGCAGGTCAGGCTACATTTGTGGGAAAAGAAGCAGAGCTAACATTTCACTGTGGAAACCCATTGTCAGAACTAGGAAGGGACAAAAGTTTGTTAAACACTAGGGAGGGTGGGGAAGAGGGAATGTCTCTAAAACCTAAGAGACCATCGGTATAAGCAATTGCAATTTTTAAATTTAACTTCCACTTATTAATCAAACACTCTTTAATGTGGACAATCAACTCGCAACCCCAGCAGTGTCAGTCTCACGGATATATCTGAAGTCATACCACAGCATACATAGATTTGAAAGGGGAATACACACCGAATGTCTATTATACTGAATTCCCTTTTAGAAAAGGAAGTTAAAAAAAACACATCTGTTATATACATGTGAAATTTTATAATTAACTAATTATTTTCAAAGATACATATACATGCGAGCAAATATAGTCAATAGCGACTTATTATACACACCTGTACACCTGCTTATTAATCAACTATCTCATCAGCCAATCATGTGGCAGCAACTCAGGGCATAAAAGCATGCTGACGTGGTCAAGAGGTTCAGTTCTTGATCAGGCCAAACATCAGAATGGGGATGAAACGTGCTCTAAGTGATTTTGACTGCAATGATTACTGCTGCTAGACAGGTAGTTTGAATATTTTAGAAACTGTTGATCTCCTGGGATTTTCATGCACAGCAGTTTTTAAGAGTGTACATAGAATGGTGTGAAAAACAAGTAAAAAACATCCAGTCAGTGGCAGTTCTGAAGGCAAAATTGCCTTGTTGATTGCCAGCGTGTTGTGTTTTCCAGTAGCCACCCACTTCAACTCTGCTTCCCACTCCCATTCAGATATGTCCATACATGGCCTCCTCTACTGCCATGATGAGGCTAAACTCAGGTTGGAAGAGCAACACCTCATATCGTCTAGGTAGTCTCCAGCCCCTTGGTATGGACATAGAATTCTCCAACTTCCGGTAATTCCCTCTCCCTCCCTACCCCTATGTCACTCAGCCCCCTCCCTCAGCTGCCTATCACCTCCCACATGGTTCTGCCTCCTACTACCCATTGTGCTTTCCCCTATTCTTTCTTCACCTTTCCTGCCTATCACCTCCCTGCCTCCCCTCCCCCACCCCTTTCTCTTTCCCCTTACTGGTTTTTCACCTGGAACCTACCAGCCTTCTCCTTCCCACACTCCCCCCACCTTCTTTATAGGGCCCCTGACCCCTCCCTCTTCAGTCCTGATGAAGGGTTCCGGCCTGAAACGTCGACCGATCTCTTCCACGGATGCTGCCCGACCTGCTGAGTTCCTCCAGTGTGTTCTGAGTGTGCCATGCTGATGTGAAAGGTCAGACTACTTCAAGCTGACAGGGAGACCACTATAACTCCAACAACCACACACTATGTCAGTGGTGTGCAGAAGAGCATCTCTGAACTACAACATGTTGAACCTTGAAATAGATGAGCTACAGCAGAAGAAACATACACTCAGTGGCCACTTTATTAGGTAGAAGAGGTACCCAAGGAAGTGCTCACTGAGTGTAAATTCATATTTAAGCCCTTTTGAGTGCAAACCCTAAATTATAAACTAAGCTTAACAGTATCTTCCCCTGGCACTGATGATCCCAATGGATCATCTTTCCAACGTGCTTCAAATATAACTAAACTCACATTCCATACTGCATTTGTTTCCATCTAGTTATAACAGATCTCATTGAAACACACGAAATCCTTATGGGGTTTGGCAGGGTGGATGAGGAATTGATGTTTCCCCAGGCTTGAATGTTGAGAACCAGGGGCTATTGTCTCACAATAAGAGGCCAGCATTTCAGGTCAAAGCTGAGAAGAAATCTCTTCAACCAGAGGTAGTGAATTTGCAGAAATCTCTACTCAAGAGGGTTAGTAGGGTGATTTGCTGAGCATGTTCACAGCAGAGATGGATGCATATTGCTTGCACTGAAGCGAGGGATATATGATTAGTGCAGGAAAGTAGCACCAATACAATATGCCTTTATCTTAATGAATGGGGAAGAAAACTATTCCTGCTCCCCTCTCTCATGTTTTGTACAATACATTGTTCTTATATTCATTACTAAAGACAAATAGGAATCATATTCTTGACGCAGACCTGTAACTTCAAAATCATGAGAAAACCTGCAGGAAATGCAAAGCAACCCACACAAAGTTTTGGAGGAACTCAGCTGGTCAGGTAGCCTCCATTGTTTTGTTGTTCCTCTCCACATCTAGTGGCGCACTGGGCGGCAACCTTACCGTTTCTTTAGCATTTGTCTGCTTTTTACGAAGCCAGGTTGCCAGTTCAACACTCAACACTGCACGGATGGAAAGTGTGCAAGGACCTGGCCGGATTCGAACCCGGGACAACTCATCTTAAAGTCCAGTGTGGATGCTGCTACACCACCGGCTGACAGGCAGCATCCGTGGAAAAGAATAAACAGTAAATGTTTCGGGCAGAGGCCCTTCTTCAGCACTGAGAAACAAGAGGGAAGACGCCTGAATAAAAAGGTTGGGGGAAGGGGAAAGAGACTGGCTGGTAGGTGACAGGTGAGGACAGGTGGGTGGGAAAGGTCAAGGGCTGAAGAAGAAAGAATCTGGAGTAGAAGAGAGTGGACCATAGGAGAAAGGGAATGAGAAGAAGATTCAGGGAAAGTAATAGACAGGTAAGAAGAAGTTAAAGGTTGGAGTAGGTAACAGAGGAAGGGGAGGAGGGGGAATTTGTTTACCAGAAGGAGAAATTGATATTCATGCCATCAGGTTGGAAGGTACCCAGACAGAATGTTGCTCCCAAACCCTGAGGGTAGCCTCATCTTGGTACAAGAGGACTGGCACATCAGAATGGGAATGGGAATTAAAGTGTTTGGCTACCAGGAAGTCCCACTTGTGGCAAATGATGCTGAGGTACTTACTGAAGTGGTCACTTAAGGAAACTGTAGCTACTATATTAATTGCACATACATTTTTTCCCAACATATTGGAGGAAAGCTTAAAAGAGATGTCAAGGCAGCTTCTATTCAGTACAGAGAGTGGTAAATGCTTGGAACGTGCAGTCAGGCTTGGTAGTGGAATGGCATTTAAGAAGCTTTTCAATTGATGGGCCAAAATGTCTGATCCTGTGCCATACCATTCGATGTTCTATATTCGCTTGAGTCTGATAAAGTATTGACTAATTTCACTTGCGTATTCTTACCTTTGTGCTTGTGTGTATTCATTGTACACAATTTTTTTGTGTGTTCTGTCGCTGAGCAGCAGTGAACCATCTGATTGGCCTATCAGAGTTCTCTTTAAGTAGTTGACTTGATCAGCATTTCTGATCTGGCTATTGTTCACGATTGCACTTAATAAAAAAAAAAAATTATTCTGTCTTGCAACTTGACTTCTGCTGAAGTTTTCCACACCTTCTGGAGTCATACAGTACAGCATGGAAACAGGCCTTTCATCCCACTGAGTCTATGCTGATCAATGAGCACCCATCTTACACTAAGCCTACTTTAGTCCCATTTAAATCTCCTCACATTCCCATCATCACTAACCTCGCCAGTTTCAAAATGTGATGTTTCAAAAAGGCAGCAGCCATGATCAAAGACCCCCATCACCCAGGACATGTTCACTTCTTATTATTACCATTAGACATAAGATGCAGGAGTCTGAAGGCACAGACTCAGTGTTTCAGGAACAGCTTCTTCCTCACCACCATTGCACTGCACTGCTGCAGAAAAACAACAAATTTCATAACATATGTCAATGATATTAAACCCAATTCTGAATCTGAAGCTCTTTTAGATACTGCAATTCTGCATAGTAGGGAACACTTACAGCGACAAATTAACCTGACAACCAGCATATTCCTTGGCTGTGAGAAGAAAACAGCCCAAAGCAATTTTGCAACCCTATAAGACCACTAGACCACGCTTGAAATATTGTGTTCCGTTCTGGTCGCCTCATAATAAGAAGGACGTGGAAGTTTTAGAGAGGGTGCAGAGGAGATTTACCAGGATGCTGCCTGGATTAGAGAGCATGTTTTATGAGGATAGGTTGAGTGAGCTAGGGCTTTTCTCTTTGCAGTGAAAGAAGGTGAGAGTTGACCTGACAGAGGTATATAGGATGATAAGAGGCATAAATTGTGTGGTCAGCCAGAGACTTTTTTCTTAGGGTAGAAATGCTAATTTCAGTGGACATAATTGGAGGAAAGTATAGAGGGTAAGTCCAAGGTAAGTTTTTTTACACTGAGAGTAGTAGGTGCAGGAGTGCCCTGTCAGGGATGGGATTTAAAAGCAGACACATTAGGGAGATTTAAGAAATGACTGAAAAGAAAAAAAGATATGGAATCCATAGGGGGAAGGGTTAGACTGACTTTAGAGTAGGTTAATAGGTCAGTATAACACCATGGGCTGAAGGGCCTGTACTGTGCTCTGATGTTCTATATTCTTTGTTCACCGGCAGGAAACACTTATCCAAGGGAGATTATGCAAACTCCAGATGGACTGCATCCAAGTCCAGGATTGGAACTAGATTCCTGTCATTGTGAAACAATTATTCAATTGCGCTGTCTGCTTAACTCTATACTACTCCTTTTGAAAGTGTAGCAAAGGCCACGTCTGACCTTCATTCTCCAGGCTATTTCCAACATGTCAGCCCTATCTGCTTTCCGTCTCTTTGTGCAGTTCAGCTGCCCTGATTTCCATCACTGCCATTCATATGGAGCTACCACTGGAAACACAGCAACTAACATGAATAAAGGTGGAAACACACAGCAGGTCAGTCAGAATCTGTGGAAAAGGGAAACAATTTAGATCTATTCATCATCATTATGTTCCGTGTTGTATGATGTTGGCAATCACAGTTTTCCTTCTCTATCCATAACTGATTATTCTTCACAAATTTTTCTATAGGAGTGGTTTGCCATCACCTTCTTCTGGGCAGTGTCTTTACAAGCCAGATGTCCCCATCCATCGTCAATACTCTTCAGAGATTGTCTGCCTGGTGTCAGTGGTCGCATAGCCAGGAATGTGATATGCACCGGCTGCTCATACGACCATCCACCACCTGCTCCCATGGCTTCACGTAACCCTGATCAGGGAGCTGAGCAGTTGCTATACCTTGCTCAGAGACAGCCTACAGGCTTGTGGAGGGAAGGGATACCTTACACCTTTTGTAGAAATGCATCTCCACTCCACCACCCATTAGGTCTACCACATTAATTATATTTATACATCATCTTTTTCCAATATATTGGAAGGAAGTTTAAAGGAGATATGAGGGACAACTTGGACCCAAACTCATCATTTCAGATTTCCAGCACCGACAACTTTTCTTTTTTGATTTACACAATGCTGATTCACACCAACAGCAGTGTGCTAGCAACTAGATAATGGGTTTAGTGCTAAAGGTTGGGAGGTAAGTAACACCCAGGATACTAAATGCAACTGACATACAGGCAGAAGATCTCTTAATCTGCCCAAAAAAGCAGAACGGTTCTGGGTTTGACATTCCATATGAAAGAAGACACCCTGACAGCATAATGTTCCTTGTACCATACTGGAGTGTTGCCTGGATTCTTGTGCTCTGAGATGGGATATTTTGAGTTCTTTGCAATGTATTCTAAAATTGTAGGTTTCTCAGAATTCTCTCTAACCATTTGAAATCTATCTGAGAATATGGGCATGCCAAAGAACATGAAGGATAATACTCATGTAGTTGCATCAGTCCGCCTGACTTTGACAATTATTCTCTCTAATCCAAAGTGTTTATGGTGGATACTTACAGATCGAGTATCTGAACCCTGTGAACTGCATGGGATCATATTAACTATGTGAAATATGAGCTGTGTATAATTATTTCTTTTGGTCTCTGTGAAATTCCTTTTTGCATATACTAAATCTGTTTCTAGCAGCAGGCAATTCCTGAACTTGTGCCAGGCCCTATGAGAGGCTTACCCCTAAATCTAAGCCAAGGTATGGATTTGGAAAGAAGCTGGAAACTCAAGCCATTTTGAGATAAGATGGCTTACAAACTTTTTATAGATGAACTCCTGGACCTGAAACCTGAGCTTCTGGTCGGAGTGAAAACGAAGGTATCCTCGCTGTACGGAAGTTGGTCAGAGCAAGTGGGGCACATAGAAACAAGTGCCTTAACTTATAGGCCAGGCTCCAGAAACTAAAATGGTGTGTGTAGACTTGAGAACTGTTGTGTTGAGTGGCTTCATTCAATTCAACTTGAAACTCAAAATGGTGCCGAGCTGTAGTCTCCATTGAGGTCACGATGAACCTCAATGAGCTTAGCTATTTTTTAGGATTTTTTTAGGCTTGTAAGAATTATTTTGGGGACAGGCAGGGAAACTGTGGTCAGGATAAAGCTTAGGGACAGAGATGTGGGGGAATTAGAGGACAGGCCAAAACTTAGGCCTCTGTGTTCGAGGACCAGCGGAAAAGGCATGATTTGATGATGGGCCAGCTAACTGGTGAGGACATTCTGAGACACCTCAACAGCAAGATCAGAGTTCAAAGCCGAGTCTTCTGGGTCCAATCATTGGTGAGTCCACTATTCAAGGCCTGGGGTTTGGGCTCTCATTCATCATCATTTGAGAGTCCAGGGTTGATACTTGAGATCAAAGCCCAAAGGTTGATCGGAATTCCAGACTGAAGCCTGAAGGTCAATTGGAAGTCCAGTTTGTAATGTATTAAAAATGGTCAGTAATATTTGATAAATATTAGAAATATATTGCAATACAGACTCAAGAGATATTGCAAATGCTGAAAATCTAGAGTAATACAGTGTGCTGGAGGAGCTCAGCTAGTCAGGCAGCATCTATGAATAGGGATAAACAATCGAAATTTCAGGCTGAGACCCTTCATCAGGGCAGGACTTCATCAGCAATATATTGTTTGATTAAGCATTTTTGTCTGTTTACATAATCCAGTTACATATAAGACAACCGTGAATGGCATATGTCATTATGCCACCTCGTCAGATGTAAGCACCTCACTGAAAAAAAAAGGGAAAAAAAACTAAGTCTGCAAGTAGCCCGACTCCAATGCTTTTCTCCTGATTAGCTTCTGGACTTACAAAGCATAACATAGATCAAAAGTCAATTGTTGTCTTCTTAAAACAGGAGGGGATCTTAGACTGAAGCAAGATGTCAGCAACCACTCCAGCTAGCTCGTTTGCACAGGCCCGGAGAACCCGTCCCGGGACGCCATCTAGGCCCGTCGCCTTCCTTGGATTTATCTTCAGGAAGGCCCTTCTACCATCCTCCTCGGTGACGATGAATCTCGATGTCACCAGGTCCGGTTCATCCGGAGGGAGCGGGACGCTCCTCTTCTGTTTGAATCTTGTGTAGAATATGTTAAGTTCATCAGGAAGAGAAGCGCCACAGTTATTGATATTCCCAGCCTTTCCTTTGCACCCAGTGATCTCATTTAGACCCTGCCATAATCTACTGGCATCTCTCTGGTTAGCCTGGCCTCCCAACTTGGCTCGATATTGCCTCTTGGAACCCTTAATGGCTTTCCGGAGTTCACGCCTGGATTCCGTGTAGCGACTGATATCCCCGGACCTAAAAGCCGCAGCTCTAGCCTTTAAAAGGGGCTTGACCTCAATTCATCCAAGGTTTCCGGTTAGGGAATACCCAGATCATCTTGCGAGCAACACAGTCCTCCGTGCATTTCCAAATAAAGTCCATGACAGCTGAAGCATACTCATCGAGGTTAGCTGCCGAGTCCTTGAATACTAACCAGTCCACCGATTCAAAGCAGTCACGGAGGACCTCATCCGTTTCCTCCATCCAAAGCGACACTACTTTTGACACCCTGACCTCCCGCTTCAGTTTCTGTTTGTAAGCCGGGAGGAGGAGTACGGCCTGATGGTCCGATTTTCCGAAGTGAGGTCATGGGACGGAACGGTAGGCATCCTTGACTGTTGTGTAGCAGTGGTCAAGTATACTCGGGCCTCTGGTGGGGCAGGAGAAACGTTGGTATAACTTTGGCAGCACCTTTAAGGTTGGCCTAGTTAAAGTCCCTGGCTGTAATGAGCAAAGCCTCCAGATACCTGGTCTCAAGTTCACTGATGTTTGCATACAGTATGTTCAGAGCACACTCCACGTCCACCTGGGGGAGAATGTAGACCGATGTCAGTATGACCGAGGTGAATTCCCGTGGCAGATAGTAGGGACGACACTTCACCGACAGGTGTTCCAGATCTGGGCTGCAGGAGCTTGTCAGTGCCACTGTGTCCGAGCACCATGCAGTGTTGATCAGTAAGCAGACACCACCTCCCCTCGTCTTGCCCGAAGATGCCGTGCGGTCCATCCGATGGATCGAAAATCCCTCCGGTCGGATGGCACAGTCGGGGGTGGCAGGGGAGAGCCAGGTCTCGGTGAAACAGAATACACAGCAATTCTGTATCTCCCTGCAGTAGGTGAGTCTCCCTTTAAGATCATCCACCTTGTTCTCAATATATAAGTTTGCTGATGACACAATTGTAGGCCGTATTTCGGGTAATGATAAGTTTGAGTACAGAGAGGAAATTAAGAACCTGGTGGCATGGTGCGAAGACAATAACCTATCCCTCAACGTCAGCAAGACGAAGGAAATGGTTGTTGACTTCAGGAGTAGCGGACCGCACGACCCAATTTACATCGGTGGCGCGCAAGTGGAACAGGTCAAAAGCTTTAAGTTCCTCAGGGTCAATATCACAAATAACCTGACTTGGTCCAACCATGCAGAGTTCACTGCCAAAAAGGCCCACCAGCACCTTTACTTCCTGAGAAAACTAAAGAAATTTGGCCTGTCCCCTAAAACCCTCACTAATTTTTATAGATGCACTGTAGAAAGCAGTTTTCTAGGGTGCATCACAACCTGGTATGGAATTTGTCCTGTCCAAGACCAAAAGAAGCTGCAGAAGATCGTGAACATGGCACAGCACATCACACAAACCAATCTTGCATCCTTGGACTCACTTTACACCGCACACTGTCAGCGCAGTGCTGCCAGGATAATCAAGGACACGACCCATCCAACCAACACACTTTTCGTCCCTCTTCCCTCCGGAAGAAGGCTCAGGAGCTTGAAGACTCGTACGGCCAGATTTGGGACAGTTTCTTTCCAACTGTGATAAGACTGCTGAACGGATCCTGACCCAGATCTGGGCCGTAGCCTCCAAATATCCGGACCTGCCTCTCGGTTTTTTTGCACTACCTTACTTTCCATTTTTCTATTTGGTATTTATGATTTATAATTTAAATGTTTAATATTTACTAATTTTTTTCTATTTTTAATATTTAATATTTGTATTCCAGGGAGCAGGAAGTGCAGAATCAAATATCGCTGTGATGATTGTACGTTCTAGTATTAATTGTTTGGCAACAATAAAGTAAAGTCAGTCCAAAATTTGAGGCCCAATAATGAGAGGCCCGAGTCTGCAAATCCATGAATCCACTGGAATCTGGTGTTTGAAGACGGCCTGGCTTGGGGCTAGAGTAATGTGTACATGCACGAGTGGGTGGGTGGTAATGAGGGAGGGAGGAATAGAGCTTCTTGCTTTGCTGCTTGGTATGTTGTTTTCACAAATAAGAGAAAATCTGCAAATGCTGGAAATCCAAGCAACTCGCACAAAACCTCGAGGAGTCGTATTTTGTGTATGTTCTGTTTCACAAGATCACGAGACAAAGGAGCAGAAGTAGGCTATTCGGCCCATCGAGTCTGCTCCACCACTCCACCATGAGCTAAACTATTCTTCCATCTAGTTCCAATTTCTGGCTTCTTCCCCATATCCCTTGATACCCTGACTAATTAGATACCTATCAATCTCCTCCTTTAAAACCATCAATGATCAGGCCTCCACAGCTGTATGTGGCAATGAATTCCATAAATCTATGACCCTCTGGCTAAAAAAATTTCTCCTCATCTTTGTTTTAAATGGGTGCCCTCTAATTCTAAGACTGTGGCCTCTTGTCCTGGACTCACCCACCGAGGGAAACAGCCTTTCTACGTCTACTCTGTCCAACTCTTTCAACATTCAAAATGTTTCCGTGAGATCCCCTCTCATTCTTCTATACTCTAATGAATACAGCCCAAGAGCCAACAAACACTCCTCATATGTTAGCCCCTGCATTCCAGGAATCATCCTGGTAAATCTTCTCTGAACTCTCTCCAACATCAGAACATCCCTAAGATAGGGGGCCTAAAACTGCTCGCAGTATTCCAAATGAGGCTTCACCAGTGCCCCATAGAGCCTCATCAACACCTCCTTACTCTTATACACTATTCCTCTTGAAATGAATGCCAACATAGCATTCACTTTCCTTACTGTCAATCCAACCTGGTGGTTAACCTTTAGGGTATCCTGCATGAGGATTCCCAAATCCCTTTGTGCTTCCGATTTTTGAATTTTTTTTTCCCCACCTGAATAATAATCCACCCGATTATTTCTTCTTCTAAAATGTACAACCGTATATTTCTCAACATTATATCTCCTCTGCCATTTCTTTGCCCATTCTCCTAAACTGACCAAGACTCTGCAACTTTTCCGTTTCTTCAACACTTCCTGCTCCTCCACCTATCTCAGTGTCATCCACAAACTTAGCCACAAAACCATTTAATCCATAATCTAAATCATCGATATACATCGTAAAAAGTGGCCACAACAACAACCCCTGCAGAACACCACTTAGTAACCGGCAACCAATCAGAATAGGATCTCTTTATTCCTACCCTTTGCTTTCTGCCTATCAGCCAATGCTCCACCCATTTCAAAAACTTTCCTGTAATTCCATGGGCTCTCATCTTATTAAGCAGCCTTTTATGCAGCACCTTATCGAAGGCCTTTTGAAAATCCAAATACACAACATCCACAGCCTCTCCCTTGTCAATCTTATTTAGTCATAGTCATACTTTATTGATCCCAGGGGAAATTGGTTAAATTTAAAATTACCTCAAAAAATTCCAATAGGTTGGTGAGGCAGGATCTTCCCTTCATGAAACAATGCTGGCTTCGGCCTATCTTGTCATTCACCTTGAGGCATTTCATAACCTCTTCCTTGAGAATCGACTCCAATAACTTTCCAACTACCGATGTCAGACTTATAGACCTATAATTTTCTTTTTGCTGCCTCCCTCCTTTCTTAAACAGTGGAACTACATTTGTGACGTTCCAGTCCTTCAGAACCATGCCAGAGTCTACTGAATCCTGGAAGATCATTTCCAATGCCTCCACAATCTCCAAAGCCACCTCCTTCAGAACCCGTGGGTGCACCTCATCCGGTCCAGGAGACATTGTGGTGATGGCCACAATGTCTTATCTTTTAACCTGTAGCTGTACAACAAGGTCATCCACTTCATTTCTAATGCTGCATGCATTTTAGTACAGTACATTTACATCAGTATCTGTTACCAATTTTGCTATATTTCTAACACACAGCAAATTATCCTGTCTATTCACCTGCCTGTCCTTCTTGCCATTTTTGCTGCACAGTATCTTTGACTTATTTCTATTCTCCTCTTCCTCGACCGTAACACCCTGGTTTCCTTCTCCCTGCCAACTTAGTTTAAACCCTCCCTAATAGCTATATTAAATAATCCCGCCAGGATACTAGTACCCTTTGAGTTCAGGTGTAACCCAACGCTTTTGTACAAGTCATACCTCTCCCAAAATAGATCCCAATGATCCAAGAATTTGAAGCACTGCCCCCTGCAGACTTAGTCACACATTCATCTGCTTAATTCCGCTATTCTTACCTTCATTAGCGCATGGCTCAGGCAGTAATCCTGAGATTATTACTCCGGAGGTCTGGCTTTTCTATTTTCTTCCTAGCTCCCAGTAATCTTCCTTCACCTGCTCTCTTTTACTGTCTATGTCACTGGTACCAACATGTACCGAGACTTCTGGCTGCTCGCCCTCTCTCCTCAGAATACTCTGGACCCGATCTGAGACATCCCGTACCCTGGAACCAGGGAGGCAACATACCATCCGGGTATCCTTGTCCAGCTCACAGAATCTCTTGTCCGAACCCCTCACTATGAAATCCCCTATAACTACTGCATTTCTCCTTGCTGTCTTGATCACGGCACTGGGCAGAGTGCCAGAGTCCCATTCGCTGTGGTCTTCCTGTGTCAGGTCAACCTCTCTAGGTATTATCAATCACCTCCTCACTTCTCCTAATTAGCTGAAGGTCATCAAGTCGCAGCTCCAGATCCCTAACATGGCCCTTAAGGAGCCTCATCTCAATGCACCTGGTTCTGTTGTGTTCTGTGTTGTTTTGCAGAACATTGTGGACATGATGCAGGTATTTCTAGGTGTCAACATTTCTGATAATCTATCTTGGGCATAACAGATCAATGTAGTTACAAAGGAGGCAAGACAGCATCTATATTTCATCAGGAACTTGAGGAGATTTGGTTTGTCACCAAAGTGTCATAACGGGGGCATTGGGAACAGATCCAAATGCAAGACACAGACACTGACAGATGTGGGACATGGAACTAGGAACCTGGGTTCTGAGCCAGAGACTGAACAAGGCCCCAGAGGCTGGGTCTTGCCTCAGGCTCAGGCCCCAGAACCAGGCAAGGACATGACATGACTACAGGACAGGACGTGACTGGGGTCTTGAGTCTTGGGGTCTTGACAGGGCAAGGGTACTTCAAAGCAACTCCTGGGCAGGACACAGGACTCTACCCAATGGAGGCAAGGGACAGGAAGGAACAGGACCAACCACAGGGTAGCGGCAAACAGACTGGCTTACCCAACAGAGGCAAGGGACTACAGAACAGGACATGACTGGGGGCTTGGGGGCCAGATGAGGACTTGACAGGGCAAGGGTACTTCAAGGCAACTCCTGGGCAGGATACAGAACTCTACCCAATGGAGGCAAGAGACAGGAAGGGACAGAACCAACTGCAGGGTAATGGCAAACAGCCTGGCTTCCACAACAGAGGCAAGGGACAGAAAGGAAGCTAGATCCAGGGTGGCTCCAAGACTCAAGGCAACCAGTAACCTCAGCAGTCTACAGAACAGCCAAATCCATATCTCAATGACTGCACTAACCTTCCACCAGTGGGTTGCTCCAAGGCAAGACTGACAAGGTGCAAGCAAGGGTCAGAGGCAAGGCAACTGAAGGCAGGGAAGGGATTCAGACAGGAACAATCCAGCAACCAAGGCCTGCTCTCTGGAGGTATTTATGAGTCTTCCCAAACTAGAATCATGTGCCTCAATTAGAGTGCTCAACAGAAACAGGGTAAACCAGAAAACCTGGAACAAGGGTCAATGGACCGGACCATGAACTGAAATGCAGACTTTACGGACTGGACCATGACACAAAGACGCTTGCAAATTTCTACAGATTGTGGAGGGCATTCTGACTGGCTGCATCACTGTTTAGTATGTGGGTGTGGGGACACTGCACAGGATCAAAATAAGCTGCTGAAGGTTGTAAACTCAGTTAGCTCCATCATGGGCACTAGCCTCCCTAGCATCCAGGACATGTTCAAGGAGCAATGCCTCAAAAAGATGACATCCATCATTAAGGCCCCCCATCACCCAGGACATGCCCTCTTTATACTGCTGCCATCAGAGAGGAGGTACAGGAGCCTGAACGTACACATTCAGTGATTCAGGAACAGCTTCTTTCCCTATGCCATCAGATTTCTGAATAGACTTTTAACTCTACCTCACTACTTCTTTTGCACTACTGATTTAATAATACAGTATGGTGTGACTCCTCCACCCTGTTAGAATGGGAATGGGAATCAGAATTAAAATGTTTGGCCATCAGAATATTTTGCTTTTAGCAGATGGAGCAGAGGTGCTCAACAAAGCAGTTCCCCAATTTGCGACAGGTCTCATCAATGTAGAGGAGGCCGCATTGGGAGCACAGGACACAATATATGATTCTCAGGTGAAGTAGTACGACTGTTCGGGTCCCTGAATAGAGGTGAGGGAGGAGGTGAATGGGCAGGTGTAGCACATAGGCTGCTTGCAGAAATAGTACTTTTTACAGAAAGATTATAGGCTCATAAGTACAGACAATTACTGTATAATAAAATTATATCACACTATGAAAAAAGACTGTACAAAAGCAAGATCCTACTGTAAAAAGGCAACAAAGATACAATCAAAGACAAACCAGAGCAGAAACAGAATCAGAATCAGGTGTAATATCTTTGGCTTATGTCGTAAAATTTTATAACTTAGCGGTAGCAATACAATGCAATAAATGATAATATAGAAAAAAGTAAATCAGTTCAGTAAGTATATAAAATAGTTAAATCAAAGCCAAGTCCATTGTAGTGCTGAGACAAAGGATTGCTATCGATCCATTGAATGACAAAATTCACTCTGATGGTGAAATGATCTATCCTGCTTCTTATTTTCTTAACTAAGGAGAACTTATTTCCTCAGGTAACTGGTCATTGATTTAACAATTCTAGTCGATAGCAGCAGAGTGGCTAAAATGAGACACAAGAGATTTTGCAGATGCTGGAAATCTGAAGCAACAACTACAAATGTTAGAGGAGCTCAGCGGGGCAGACAGCATCTATAGAGGAAAATGAATGAACAGCCGATCTTTTTGGGCAAAGACCTTTCATCATGACTGGAAGGAAAGTTGACAGAGACAAAGTAAATTAACAGAGGTTAAATTACTGTTTTAGGAGGTACTAATTACTGTATTAATGATATTGCATCATGGTTTCAAATTCCATCATGGCTACTGAAGAATCCAAATTCAAGTATTGAAAATGGAATATTTTAACAAAACTTACAAGTATGAAAACATGGCACTGTTTTAAAACCCCATTTTTCCTTACCCGGTCTGATCTGATCAATGATATTTGGTGGCTGAAGATGAATATCAGCAGTATCAACACTAGGTATATTTATACCATCTGCTTACCTACTAATCATCCTTTCTCAATAAATAGAAAGACCTTCATTTCTACAGTGGTCTTCCCATTCCTTTCAAAGCATCCTGATCTGATTTACAATCAGTAAGGTATTTGCAGTTTAATTGCTGTTACCTTGCTATTCCTCATTTTGTATTATCTACCTATCTATTTATCTTTCACTCTATCTACCTATCTATCTATCAATCTACCTATCTATCCATTGTAGCGTATAGTAATTTTTATGTGTTGAACTGTGCTGCTGCCACACGACAAATTTCATGACATCAATTCAGTGGCCACTTTATCAGGTTCAGGAGTGAATCCTGGTGTGGTCTTCTGCTGCTATTAACCGTCCACTTCAAGGTTCAACATGTTGTGCATTCAGAGATGACCTTCTGCAGACCACTGTTGTAACCCATAGTTATCTGAGTTACAGTTGCATTCCTGTCAGCTTGAACCAGACTGATCATTCTTCTCTGACCTCTTTCATTAACAAGGCTTTTTTGCCCACTGAATTGGATTTTTATTTTTGCTTTTGCACCACTCTGTGTAGTGATTCCCAACATGGGGTCCACAGACCCCTTGCTTAATGGTATTGATCCATAGCATAAAACATGTTGGAAACCCCTTCTCTCGAAAAAATGTCAGGAGATCAGCAGTTTCTGTGATAATCAAACCACCCCATCTGGCACCAACAAACATTCCACCACGTCAAAGTCACTTAGATCACATTTACTCCCCAATTCTGATGTTTGGTCTGAACAAGGACTGGACCGCTTGACCATGTCTGCATGCTTTCATGCATTGAGATGCCGACGCATGCTTGGCTGACATTTTCATTAACGAGCAGTTGTATAGGTGTATCTAATGAAGTGTCTACTGAGTGCATATATACTTCTCATTGAAATTCATAGATTTTATGTATTGCACTGTACTAAATCTAGTGCAAAGCAACAAATTTCATAACAATAAACATGATTCTGATTTTGTGTAAATGTAGGAAACCTGGCTGCAATTTTTTGAATCACAAGCTCCTACAGTTAAATGATAATGATCAGATCATCTGATTTTTTATAATTTGAGTAAATAAATAATTCTTGATTTGTGGGTCCACGAGGAGTAACAGACATGTCTTTCTTTGATGTGGTGCCATGGGATTTTCAAATTCCACATGAGAGAGTAGAGTTCTACAGTTATAGAGTTATACTGCACAGATTCAACACTTCCTCGGTATAACATGGGAGCAGCAGTTAAGAATTTTATCCTCAAGTCTCTACGATGTTAAGGACCTAACTCAGAGACAGGTTGTGAGACGGAATGCCTCAGAGGCAGATCCACTACACTAGCACAGTGATGTGTACCTGTACTGGGGAATGGATGCAAACCAAATTTATGTAGGCCAAGTCCAGTTGATGTTATCACGTTCAACTTCGTGTAATTATTATTCAACCATACATTAATATAGTCACAAAAAATCAGTATTCCTCTGGGGCCAAGGTATAAAACACATTACCAACAGCACACAACACACAGCACAAATTGTACGTATGGTTACAATTTCAGAAAAAAAAAGCATACAGTCACCAAGAGAAGAAAAATCACCCAAGTTCCTGTGTGGCATGATAGATTTGTCCTGGTCCAGCTTGTTCTTCTACTGAATGAACTCCAGAGGGCAGCACTGCCTCATCCTTTCCTCCCTTGGGTGACTGACACAGGTGACCCGCAACCTTGGCCTAGGTCTAGTTCTCACCACAACTGAGCCAATGCAGCTCCCCCACCATTGGTCTCGCCCATGAACCAGTGAACTGGATTTGGTTGTATTCTATGCTACCAATGTCCAACAGGGTCTTGCATTCCAAATAACAAGGCCCAAGACAATCACTCTCACTGCACATCTTCTGCTCAACTGTATGCAAGAAGTCCTCCAGCAACTTGTTTTCCCTCCATATTCCAGCATCTGCAGCCTCTTATGTCTCCGGTTCTACACTCCAGTAATGACAGAGTTACATGGAGCTATGCCACAATGTAAATACCATGTGGCTTTTGAAGACTGAAGAATAATTTCTAACCCACTGTTAAAAGATTGTTGAGCAGACCTCTTGTACAAAAAGATGGGCTCTTGATCTCACAATCTTCCTTGTCATCGCCTGGCACCTTCAGATGAACTAATTTATGAACTATCATGAGCTATGTAAAAGCTGGAGAAGATACTCCATCAAAATCTCGAACAGTATCAGCTTAACACACAAAATGCTGGAACAACTCAGCAGGACAGGCAACATCTATGGAGAGGAAAAAAACAGTCAATGTTCTGGGTCAATGAGGGGTCACAACCTGAAACGCCAACTGTTAATTCCTTTCCATCAATGTTGCATAGCCAGCTGGTTGTGTAGTGGCATCCACACTGGACTGCATGGCGAGTGATCCCAGATTCGAATCCAGCCGGCTCTTTGCCAGCTTTCCATCTGAGCTAGCAACTTGTAAAATAGACAACCACTAAAGAAATGGTAAGGTTGCTGCCCGATGTACCTGTGAGGCGTGGGAGGGTACTATATATAATTCTATGTCTTCTGTGTTTCTATAATATAGATGCTGCATGATCTGCTGGGTTCCTCCAGAATTCTGTCTGTATGTGGTACTGGATTTCCAGCAACTTCAGAACCTTGTGTTTAGAAAAGTATCGGCTTGACAGTCAAGCAGCACACATCAAAGTTGCTGGTGAAAGCAGCAGGCCAGGCAGCATCTCTAGGAAGAGGTACAGTCGACGTTTCGGGCCAAGACCCTTCATCAGGACTACTACTCTCTCATGTGTCCTGATGAAGGGTCTCGGCCTGAAACGTCGACTGCACCTCTTCCTAGAGATGCTGCCTGGCCTGCTGCGTTCACCAGCAACTTTGATGTGTGTTGCTTGAATTTCCAGCATCTGCAGAATTCCTTGTGTTTGCGGGCTTGACAGTCATTTAGTCATCTTGTGTCTACTTAGTACTGCATTAATATTGATAATGATTTACTATTGTCACATGTACCAAGAAACAGTAAAGGCTTTTGTATCTACAGTTTGGTGGGGGAGGGGAGAAGAGAGGTTTTTTTAAAAAAAGTGTATACAGTCTAAATGGAGGAGGTTATCCATGAGATACTTAACAAACAAGAAAAAAAATCTGCAGATGCTGAAAGTCCAAGCAACAAACACAAAATGCTGGAGGAACTCAGCAGACCGGGCAGCATCTATGGAAAAAAGGTACAGTCGAAGTTTTGGGCCGAGACCCTTCGGTAGGACTGGAGAAAAACAGATGAGGAGTAGATTTAAAAGACGGGGGAGGGGAGAGAGCAACACAAGGTGATACAGTAGGTGTAACCAAGAGGGGGAGGGATGAAGTAAATAGCTGGGAAGTTGATTGGTGAAAGAGCTACAGAGCTGGAGAAGGGGGAATCTAGTGGAAGAGAACAGAAGGCCATGGAAGAAAGAAAAGGGGGGAGGAGCACCAGAGGGAGTCAATGGGCAGGCAAGTAGTTGAGGTGAGAGAAGAAAATGGGGATGGGGAAATGGTGAAGGAGAGGTGAGGGGCCATTACTGGAAGTTTGAGAAATTAACGTTCATACCATCATGTTGGAGGCTACCCGGACAGAATATTGTTCCTCCAACTTGAGTGTGTGAGCGTGGCCTCATCACAGCAGTAGAGGAGGCCATCGTTGGACGTATCGGCATGCCTTCAGGTTGGAAGCCAGGGGCCACCCATTTTAATTCCACATCCAATACCCATTCTGATATGGTGTAGCAATGTGCTACACACAGAGCTAAAAACAACAGCACGCAGTCTGTAAGTTGCACTCGAGACTAGTTTATTCAAACTTCGCGGCACTGGCTTTTACACAGTTCCGTTCCTGCCCTCTCCGGGCGGAAATGACATCAGAGGTGCATTACAAAAGTCTCTCCCTTCACGCGGGCTTTCTCCCCTTGCTGGTGAAGAAGAACACCCAGCGCCATTTTGAGGTTGGCCTCTCTGTCGACGCGCGCGCCATTTTGTGAGCCAGTTCACCTGCATAGAAAGTGGGTCGCCACAATGGCAATAAATAACAATAATAAATAAAATTAAATAGCAATAAATAACTGGAATTTGAAATAACAAGATAAAGAGAGATTATTAATGTGAGATCATTGGTTGTGGGAACATGTCAATGGATGAGAAAGTAAGTGCAGTTATAACCTTTTGTTCAAGAGCCTGATGGTTGTGGGATAGTAACTGTTCTTGAACCTGGTGGCGTGAGTCTTGAGGCCTTTATACTTTCTACATGATGGCAGCAGCAAGAAAAGAGCACGGCCTGGGTGGTGAGAATCTCTAATGATGGATATTGCTTTCCTACTACAGTGTGTCATGTAGATTTGCTCAATAATCTGGAGGGCTTTACCCGTGATGGACTAGGCTGAATACATTACCTTTTTGTAAGATTATCCCTTCAAAGGCATTGGTGTTTCCATACCAGTGGTGATACAGCCAGTCAATACAGTATCCACTAAACACCTACAGAAGTTTGTCAAAGTTTTTGATGTCATGCCAGTAGAGCTACTAGGACTTGATGTTTCAATCCCTATGGTAAGTTGGCACTCTCGATGTTGGCAGTGGGTTTGGAGTGGTGACAAGGAGGGAGGGTAGGTACATCATCAGGGTCATCAAGTGGGCACCCTCCTTCTTTGATGTTTCGTTGATAAGCCCACGATGCCTCCAGAGGGCTCAATGGTGTTACCTGGCGTTCCAGATACAACCCCCCGCCCCCCCGCCGTCAGTTCCATACCCTCCTGTCTTCATCTTGCAGCCCAGTTGTTGTCTTTCCTTTTAATCCAAATCCAATTGCTGCTTTCTTCTGCTGCATTTGACAAGAACTTGATTGCTTGTTGGAGGGAGTGACTCCTCACCCCCATCTTCAATAGACTGGTCATAGATGTAGCAACGAATCCCCTGCATCCCACTTCTACAGGGAAAATCTTGGTCTTCGAACCATTCTGGGCAGCTTCAGTTGCCAGTTCAGAGCACTTGGTCTTTTTCCTCTCATAAGCTTCTTCGACACCATCTTCCCAAATCTCCACAGACTCCTAAGGAAGTAAAGGTGTTGTTGTGCTCTCTTTGCAATTGCATCGACATGCTGGGTCTAGAACCGATCCACTGAAATAGTAACACCCAGGAATTTAAAGTTGCTAACCCTCACCCCCTCTGATCCTCCAATAAGGACTGACTCATGGAGCTGTGGTTTTGCTTTCCTCTAGTCTATAATTAGTTCCTTAGTTGAGCTCCTAGTAGGGTCACCCATTATGGTAAGAATAAGAAGGTTCAGGACAAAGAGCTATCCAACCAAGACATCAACGGTGGAACTGGCCGAAAATAATTTGCAATGGCAGTGAAGGCAGAGGAAGGCGGCAGCAATGAAGGGTCTCCTGTCATCTTGCACTCCGTACCTCTCAACCCTGGCCCTGATCTGTCAAGGACCATGTGGTGGCTGCCCATGTATCAGCCTCCCCACATTAAACAAAGTCACGCACAGGTGTTCTCCATTAAGGAAATCTAGCCTTTACAACCCCTGAGGAGAGCATCATTACCGACTTGAGTCATCGCACTACTCACCTTTCTGCAGAGACTATGTTGTAAAGAATACAAAGAGATTGTTGATAACTCTATTCCACATAACAAAGGGTCAGTGGGTTTAAAACAGGCCATGCAAAGAATCCTTGGAAGAAAGCATTAGCGAAGTTAATGGCTGAAAGCCTGTCATCAGTGGGACTTGGAAGACACAGGGAGACCTGAGATTATCACAAGTTTTGATATTGGCCTTTGACCTTGACTTGTTAACTGTCTCTTTGGGTCAGACTGCAGCTGTGCTGGCCTAGATATTTCTCTCCTGGGAATTTACAGAGTAACAGCAGGCTACTATTATGTGACATTCCATGAACTTGTACAGAGCATCCATTTACTACAAACTCAATTTCACAGCAAAGGCAATTTTGTTTTGAAGCTATGACACACGTCAAGTGTGAAAGTGCAACTGAAGCAGAAGTTGGAATTAGACCAAACTACTCTGTACACCTTGAGAAATGTGATACACCTCTCAAAATATTAAGGAACTTGTATTCAGTGTATTATGAATGATTTCCTCTGATAAGCCAAGAGCTACCATCTATTTAGTAATAATTCAATGCGAGCATTTGTTAAGCTATAGTTTTAAAGATTCAAAGATTCCAAGTACATTTATTATTAAAAGATGTATGCAGTATACAACCCTAAGATTCTTCTTCTCACAGTCAGCTCCGAAACAAAGAAGCACCATGGAACCCATTCGAAGAAAACATTAAACACCAAATGTGCAAAAAAAAAGATCAAATCATGCAAATAGTAAAAAACGAGTGAAAAACACAGAATGTGAAACATCGAAGCACAGAGTAATTGATCCAGTCTATAAATGTTCAGTTTAGTTCAAATCAGTTCAATTTAATGCTGTGTCGTTCATTGGCCGCAGGCCGCAGAGTGTCCGCCCAATCAATGTCACACAAAATAGCAATAAAGAAAAGAATAACTATAAACCAGAAACACATGCAACATGAACTGCAGAGTCCAATCCACAAACTGTGTTGATAAAACCTTTCCTAAAACCCAAGACTCTGGCACCATCCTTCAGGACCATTGAGCGAGAGAGATAGAGGGACCAGTTAAATGCTGGTACCTTCCACCAGGACCAGCGAACGAAAGACCAGTGAAACGCAGGCACCTTCCTCTGGAAGCAGTGCGTTAGAGGGAGAAAGAGACCAGTTAAATGCACGCAGATGGCACTGAACACCCACTCGCCTTCCGCTCTTGTCCTTGTTGATTTCAATCTTGCGCGACGCTTTAATCAGCAAGATCCATGCTTCTTGGCCTCCAAGGCGCACAGTCTGTTTGAAACCTCCTTGCACTCCCTCAAAGACAGCAAGGTGCCAGTTTGCTCAATGTCTGAAAAACACCATCAAAACGTAAATTAGAAGTTCGAATCAAACACAACTTAGCCCCAGAAACTTATTTGAAAGAAGAGGGAGTAAAAGAATTAGTTTTGTCACCTATTCTGGGAATCAGTACTTTCAAGGTGATATTCAGGTGTTGAGGGAGGGTGCAAAGAAAATCCACCAGAATAACACTAGGACTGAGAGATCAGCAAACAATCAGCTGGAGGAACTCAATAGGTTGGGCAGCCTTGTGGAGGGACAGGAAATGTCGATGTTTCAGACCAAAATCCTTCATCAGGGCTGAGAGTGGAGAAGCGAAGAGCAGTATAAAGAGGTGAGTGGGACTGGTGAGACAAGAACTCAAGGTGCTCAGTGGACTGAGGAAGGTTGTGCAAGAAGAGGCAGGTGACAAGACAAAGAGTGAGCAAGCTGGCATAGCGCATATTCTTCTGGAGATCCATATTCCCACATGCTTCTTTTTCTCCTTTGTTGTCTCTTTTCTCCTTCTCACTCATTCTATCTCTTTCATCTTTTCCCTTTCTCTCTCTTTCTGATTACTTCTCTTCCCCTGCATTTCTTCTTCTATCTCCCTCCTTCCCTCTCTCTTTCTCATCCTTTCCCCCTTTCCTGTCCCCTTCTCATTCCTCTGTCTTCCCTGTATTTTCCTTCTCTTCCTCCTTTTCTTTCTCCCTTTCCTCTTTTCCCTGTTGTGCTCTCTCACTTCTCTATTTTCTGGTTGGGTAATTTGGCCCAGTAACTCAACGTCTATGCCTGCTCCCAGAACATTCCTGTAATTCCCATTTCCCCATTTATTTCCCTGTAACCTATTTTCTGTCACGTGCTCATTGTTCCTTCTGATTTTTCTGCTATCTACCTCTCTGAGAGATAGTTTACTGACCAATTAAACTACCAACCAGCATGCATTAAGAATGCAGGAGGAAACCAGAGATCCCATAGGAAACCCACGTGGGTGCTAAGGGAATGTACACATTTACACAAAAACAGCACTGGATGAAAGGATTGAATGTTGGTCACTACAGCCTTATAGCAGCAGAACCAATCACTGTGCTGTCGAATTTCATGGTGTTCCCTGATCTCAATAGCATTCTGGAGTGATGTGAGGTGTGTTAGGACTAATATAAGAGATGTAAATACAAGGGATTCCGCAGAAACTGGTAATCCAGAGCAAAAAACACAAACTGCTGGAGGAACTGAACAGGTTAGCGAATATCTATGAAGAGCAATAATAGTTATCATTTTGGGCCAAGGAAATGAGGGATGTACATTACGAAACTATTTTATGTGAAACAGAGATGGTTGGAAGTTCTTTGACATGGAACATTCCTTTTCTGAACCAAATGCAATCTAAAGCATGCCAATCTTTTCCCCCAGCCCTCGCCTGCTCTCTCTCTCTCTCCCACAGAACTGGAAACTATCAGACAATCCTCCCTCACAGAAAGTATTTTTTCCCAATGCCAATACACTAATGTTCTTTGAGGTTGCATTGGTAAACACAGATGTTTTGTTGGATGGGGCAGGTCTAACCAACAGGATGTGGGTAAGGGATTTAAGCACTGAAGTACGGTATGAGGCCAATTTGATTTAACAGGAGGCCCTGTCAGCGACCTTCAATAAATCAACTCAGGCTGAGGCAGCAATGCTTCGGTGTTGAGAGAGCTTAGCTGTTGTGATGGGCTGACCCCAAATATTGTGTCTTCAATACCTGAAACTGAATTAAAAGCAGATTTTTCAGAATAGTTAATTGCCTGGAAAATCATTCACTCAAAGGGACTCGGAAAAAGAGTGTTTTTGTTTGCAGAAGTCACTGAAATCGTTTTGTAGATTGTTCAACAATCTGATGAGAAGGATGGAATTATTTACTCCTTATCCCAGACTTATATCCTCGAGCGTCCACATGTTACTCTATTGAGCAATGCACTGAGGTGGATATAATGAATGGCCAATAATCCTCAATGCATTCAATGTCTTCAGATAAGATTTTGGGCACAAGTGCCAGGGCGTTTGAAGAATATTTAATCAAAATAGAAAGTTGTTTTAAATACATTAAATTTAATAGAAATGTTTTAAGTATGAGTATTAAGAATGTCTTTGTCCTTTCCCATTACCCGGCACTGCTACCTTTCTCAACAACTACACGTTCTCCATCCCAGCCCTCTAGCCATGCTCAGTGGTAAATGGTAATTGTTAATGCCTGGCTCACAAATGTGGTGTGTGTCCTCACTGCTTCTCCATCAGAAGCTCCACAATATGGTATGGCTTTATTCGATGAATGTAGCTCATTCCCAGTCATTGTGTTACCTGGGAATGGACAGCCCTCTTATACTTAATTCCAGCTGCAATCCTTGAGATGTTTAACTTGGTCCACAAACTACAGACTCAACTTCAACGACTCAATTTCTTAGCATTATTTTTCTCTTGCACATTGGTTGTTTGTCATCCTTCCTGCATTACAGTCCTTCATAAATTCTGTTGTAGTTGATTATTTTCCTTTAAATGCCTGCAAGAAAATGAATCTCAAGGTGACACAGTGACATATATTTACTTCAATCATAAATTTGCTTTGACATTTGATCTTTGACTTTGGTCAGTGGGAGTTGGCAGGGGATGGAAATTCCTCAATGTACAAACATTCCACTTAAAAATCTTCACTGCAATGTCATTGATTCTTTGGTGTGGCTTCATTACACAAAACTATTTTCTTTTTGCTCTAATGAATGGCACAACAGTCACAGTTCTCTACAAAAGTACTCATGGTGCATTTTGCCCCTCAAAAAAGTTCAAGTGCTGAAAATCAGACTCATTGAGTCTGCTCAGCCATTCAATCATGGGTGATTCTTCTTTTTTCCCTCCTCACCCCCACACCCCGGCTAAAGAAATTTCTCCACATCTCTGTTTTAAGCGGACACCCCTCGATCCTGAGTCTGTGTCCTCTTGTTCTAGATTCGCCCACCATGGGAAACATCCTTTCCACATCTACCATGTATAAGCCACTTAACATTCGGAAGGTTTCAATGAGATCCCGCCTCATCCTTCTAAATTCCAACAAGTACAGACCCAGAGCTATAAAATGTTCCTTATAATCCATTTTTCAATGATCTTAAGTTCCCTGGTCCCCACCGATTTATTTTCACCATGGATGTCCAGTCCCTATATACTTCCATCCACCACCAGGAATGTCTCAAAGCTCTACGCTTCCTTCTGGATTCCAGACCTAACCAGTTCCCCTCTGCCACCACTTTCCTCCATCTAGCGGAATTAGTCCTTACCCTTCATAATTTCTCCTTTGGCTCCTCCCACTTCCTCCAAACTAAAGGTGTAGCCATGGGCACCTGTATGGGTCCCAGCTATGCCTGCCTTTTTGTTGGCTTTGTGGAACAACTCATGTTCCCAGCCTATACTGGTATTTGTCCCCAACTTTTACTTTGGTACATCAACGACTGTATTGGGCTGCTTCCTGCATGCATGCTGAGCTCGTTGACTTTATTAACTTTGTCTCCAACTTTCAACCTGCCCTCAAATTCGCCTGGTCTATTTCCGATACCTCCATCCCCTTTCTGTTTCTATCTCTGGAGACAGCTTATCTACTGATGTTGAATATAAGCCTACTGACTCTCACAGCTACCTGGCCTATTCCTCTTCCCACCCTATCTCTTGCAAAAATGCCATCCCCTTCTCACAATTCCTCCGTCTCCACCGCATGTGCTCTCAGGAAGAGGCTTTTCATTCCAGGACGAAGGAGATGTCTTTCTTTTTTAAAGAAAGGGGATTCCCTTCCTCCACCATCAACTCTGCTCTCAAACGCATCTCTCCCATTTCACGCACATCTGCTCTCATCCCATCCTCCCGCCACCCCACTAGGAATAGGGTTTCCCTTGTCCTCACCTACCACCCCACCAGCCACTGGGTCCAACATGTAATTCTCCGTAACTTCCACCACCTCCAACAGGATCCCACCACCAAGCACATCTTTCCCTGCCCCCTTCTTTCTGCTTTCTGCAGGGATAACTCCCTACGCTACTCCCTTGTCCATTCATCCTCCTCTATCCCTTTCCACCGATCTCTCTCCCGGCACTTATCTTTGTAAGCAGAACAAGTGCTACACATGCCCTTACACTTCCTTCCTTACCACCATTCATGGCCCCAGACAGTCCTTCCAGGTGAGGCAACACTTCACCTGTGAGTCGGCTGGGGTGATAGACTGCGTCCGGTGCTCCCGGTGCAGCCTTCTATATATTGGCGAGACCCGACGCAGGCTGGGAGATGTTTTCACTGAACACCTACGCTCTGTCCGCCAGTGAAAGCAGGATCTCCCAGTGGCCACATATTTTAATTCCACATCCCATTCCCATTCTGATATGTTTATCCACAGCCTCCTCTACTGTAAAGGTGAAGCCACACTCAAGTTGGAGGAACAACACCTTATATTCCATCTGGGTAGCCTCCAACCTGATGGCATGAACATTGACTTCTCTAACTTCCGTTAATGCCCATCCTCCCCTTCTTACTCCATCCCTTATTTATTTATTATTTTTTTCCCCCTTTCTTTCTCTCTCTTTTTTCTCCCTCTGTCCTTCTCACTATATCTTCCTCTGATGCTGCCCTCCCCTTTTCTTTCTCCCTAGGCCTCCCGTCCCACGATACTCTCCCTTCTCCAGCCTTGTATCTTCTTGCCCGTCAACTTTCCAGCTCTTAGCTCCATCCCTCCCCCTCCTGTCTTCTCCTATCATTTTGGATCTCTCCCTCCCCCTCCCACTTTCAAATCTCTCACTACCTTTTCTTTCAATTAGAGACGAAAGGTCATGGCCCGAAACATCAACTGTACTTCTTCCTATAAATGCTGCCTGGCCTGCCGTGTTCCACCAGCATTTTGGGTGGAAAATGGAGGGTTCTGAACCTCCTCTGAACCCTCTCCAATGCCAGCACATATTTTCTTAGATAAAGAGCCCAAAACTGTTCACAATAAAGGTGAGGCCTCACCAGTGCCTTATAAAGTCTTTCATTACATTCCTGCTCTTTTATTCTAGACCTCTTGAAATGAATGGTAGCATTGCATTTGCCTTCCTCACCACCAACTCTACTTACACATTAACCTTTAGGGTGTTCTGCACAAGGACTCCCAATTCACTTTGCATCTCAGATTTTTAGATTTTCTCTCCATTTAGAAAATAGTCTGAACATTTATTTGTTCTACCAAAGTGCATGGCCAAGCATTTTCCAACATTGTATTTCATTTGTTACTCTCTTGCCATTCTGATAATCTGTCCAAGTCCTTCTGCAGCCTATTTGTTTCCTTAACATTACTTGCCCCTCCACCAATCTTTGTATCATCTGCATACATAGTAACAAAGCCATCTATCCCATCAACTAAATCATTGATATACAGCATAAAATGAAGCATTCTCAACACCAACTCCTGCAGAACATCACTAGTCACTGGCAGCCAACCAGAAAATGATCCTTTTATTCTCACTCACTGCCTCCTACCAATCAGCCAATGATCTAACTTTCCTGTAATACCATGGGCTCTTAACTTGGTATGCAGCCTCAGGTGGGGCACCTTGTCAAAGGCCTTCTCAAAGTCCAAATATATAACATCCACTACATCCCCTTTATCCATCCTACTTGTAATCTACTCAAAGAATTCCAAGAGGTTCATCAGGCAAGATTTTCCTGTAATGAAACCATGCTGACTTTGTCCTATCTTGTCCTGTGTCACCAAGTATTCCATAACTGCATCCTTAACAGTTGACTCCAACATCTTCCCAACCACTGAGACCAGGCTAACTGGTCTATAATTTCCTTTATGCTGCCTTCCTCCTTTCTTAAAGAGTGGAGTGACATTTGCACTTTTCCAGATTTCAATGTTAGTGAAATATCATTACTAATGCCTCCACAATCTCTACCACTACCTTCTTCATAGCTCTAGGCGAAGTTCACCTGGCCCAAGTGGCTTATGTTCCCATAGGTGTATCAGCTTTTTCTTCCTATGTCATTGGTACCAATATGTACCAAGACATCTGGTTGCTCTCCGTCCCTCTCCAAAGTGCTATGGATGCAATCTGAGACATCCCTGTCCCTGGCATCAGGGAGGCAACATACCATTCTGGCGTCTTGTTCATGTCCACAGAACCTCCTGTGTATTCCCCTGACTATTGGGGAACAGATGATGGAGAACTTCTTCACTCAGAGGATGAGGAGAGTGTGAAACAAGCTGCCAGTGGTCTGGTAGATTTGGGTTTCATTTCAATATTTGACAGAAATTTGTATAGGTACATGGATGGGAGTGGTATGGAGTACTATGGTCCAGAAGTGGGCGATGGGACTAGACAGATTAATAGTTTGGCATGGACCAGATGGGCCGAAGAGCCTTTTTCTGTTCTGTAGTGTTCTGTGACTCCATGATGCCAAAAACAGTAAATGTCTGGAAACACCCAAGAGGTCAAGCTGCACCAGTAGGAAAAGAAATACTATTTCAGATAGAAGATGGTTTATTAGAACTGAGGATGGCGTGGCAGCACAGTAGTTAGTGCAATGCGTTACAGTGCTAGTGACCGGAGTTCAATTTTTAACGCTATCAGTAAGGAAGTTGTACGTTCTCTCCGTGGCTGCGTGGGATTCCTTTGGGTGCTCCAGTTTCCTCCTACATTTCAAAGGCAGACGGTTCAGAGCTATCAAGTTGTGGGCACGTTACTTTGACACTGGAAGCATGGTGACACTTGCAGGCTGCCCCCAGCACCCCCTCAGACTGTGTTGGCTATTGACACAAATGGCACGTTTAACTTTATGTTACAATATTTCGATGGACGTGGGACAAATAAAGTTTAGTTAATTCTGAAAGGAGAGAGAAGAGGCTCATTATGCTGCAGGCAGAGTGGAGAGGACAGGATGGGTCTGATAGAGTAAATCCAGGGTAACCATGGTAATCGGCTGAAAATAAGGTTATCTGGTCCATGGATGATTGGGAACGGTTGGAGTGAGAACATACTGTAGATAGAGAGGAAATCTTAACCCTTGTGAAGTTATAAAAATAATATGTCAAATTGTCCCAGAGTACTCTGCAGACAGTGAATTAGTTATTTTTGTACTGCGGGAAGTACAGCAGCAAATTTATGCATAGCAAGCCTCTCAAATTAATGACTGGATTACCACTTTGTTGTGTTGATTGGGGAAATGTTACTGGTCAGAACACTGGAGAAAACTTCCCTGCTTTCCTTTGATATGGTTTCACAGCATCTTTCAAATCCATCCAAGACTATCTGAGGCCTCTGTTTAATGGCAATACAGTTAACCATGTGGAACTCCCACAGAACTATGTCGGAGCATGAGTAACCACCTCAGTTGTATGCGTACAATGTGCGGAGAGCATTTTAACTGGCTGCATCACCACCTGCTATGAGAGGGCTACTGCACAGGATCAAAGTACTCTGCAGAGAGTTGTAAAATTAGTCAGCTCCATCATGGGCACTAGCCCCCATAGTATCCAGGACATCTTCAAGGAGCGGTGCCTCAAAAAGGTGGCGTCCATCATTAAGAACCCCCACCTCCCAGGAGTGGTCTTCTTCTCATTACTACCATCAGGAAGGAGGAAGGAGGTATAGAAGCCTGAAATCACATACTCAGTGAATCAGGAACAGCTTGTTTTCCCCCGCCATCCGTTTTCTGACTGCATCTCACTACTTTTTTGAACAAAATGAACAAAACGGATCAGGCACATTCATCCCTAGGTCCCTCCTTCCGCACAAAAAATGAGCAAAATGGATCAGGCATATCAACCCTCAAATCCCTCTTCCCACACACAAAAAACGAGAAGATTGGGCAAGAAAATCACAGAACATAAAAACTATAAGACTGAAAAAAAGAGCCTATAGTCCAAAGCCCAAATCCAAAATGCAGAAAAAACCTGTACAACACTCTCCACGGCAGCAAGATTCACCTCTCCGGTACAACCGATGCTCACTCTCCGCACTCGCTTCAAAGATTCAATCTTCCCCATTGCTTTAATCGGCAAACAAAGGGAACTTTAATCTGTGAAATGGAATCAAACATCCGCTTGCTCCCCATTCTGCAGCCTGCCTGCCTCGAGGTTCATACACGTTGCCTCTCCTTCTTGGAATCCTCCCGGAGACTGCAGAGCACAGGAGCAATGATCTCCCAGCTTCTGCACTCGCCTTGATGTTTCAATCACACTCGTCACTTTAATTGGCGAAATGGGGTCAAACATCAGCACACACGCCACCCTGCAACCTTCTCGCCACAAGGTTCGCTCACGCAACCTCTGCCTCCCAGAATCCTCTCGGAGACAGCAGAGCGCCGAAACACCCAAGCAATCTCCAAACAGCAAAACGTAGGCTCTGACAGTTCCAGAATCACATTCAAAACGAGAAACAAATGTAAAAAGAGATAAAAGAAGTGAAAAAACTGGTTTCATGATCTATCTAAAAGATGTTGACCAAAGAAGCGTTGTATGTAGGTACCATCTTGACCAGAATAATATACATGTTCACAGTTTTTTTTCTCTATTATTATGTATTGCTTTGTACTGCTGCCACAAAATTAACAAATTTCACAACATATGCCAGTGATATTAAACCTGATTCTGATTCTGCTTCGGGACTCTTCTTCACAGATGCCTACACTTTATCTTACTCACAATAGATCCATGTCACCAGAGTGGCCCTGTAGGGTCACTGTGACTTAACTGTAACATGTTATTGAATGCACAGGGCATCTACATACTTGACTATATGTCCTCTATAAAGAGGATGGAGTCACAATTGCAGCCCTGACTTCAAGGACATCTCCTGTATTTTGCAAAACTCAGCAGTTTAAATGTAAATGACTTAGACAAGGAACAGCAGGGCAGGGGTCTTTGGAACATTAACTCATCCTGATGTGGTATACAGATGTTGCTGTTTGTTCTGGCAGTGTGGCTTTGAATTCACACAGCACCTGACAGCCTGCTTATAACCTACTAGTTTGATGCTTAATCCCTCTGTAGCCTTGCAATGGAGTTACATTGTACTTCCTTCTGTGCATTGTGACTACATTGTGCAGTATTGATCAGATCAGCTCTTGCATCCTTCTCATCAATGCCATTTCAACACCTTCTCTTAACCACCATTAATACTCTATTCTTCTACTGACACCATGAGACGCAGCACAGGGGAACTGCAGTAACACACACAAAATGCTGAAGGAAATCAGCAGATCAAGCAGCATCTACGGGGAGGAATAAAGAGCCAATGTTTTGAGCGGAGACCCCTCATCAGGACTGGAAAGGAAGGGAGAAGAAGCTTAAATAAGAAGGCAGGAGGGAAGAGAAAGAGTACAAGCTGGCAGGCGATATGTGAAATTATGTGAGGTAGAAGATGGAGCGGTGATGTTGAATGAAATCCCTCAATCCCCAAATCTAAGTTAGCTGTAACAGATGTAGCAGAGGCTACACTGGAAGCAACGGATACAGTAGATGACCTGAAAGACTTACTAGTGAAGTGTTGCCTCACCTGCAAGGACTGTTCGGAACCCTAGATGGTGGTGAGGGAGGAGGCGAATGGGCAGGTGTAGCACTTCTTCAGCTTGCCCAGGCAAGTTTCTCTGTATTTCCAGCATCTGGAGAATCTCCTGCGTTACAGAAGAACTACAACTGTGTAGTTTCCTCTCAGTGTCCGGACCACGTTCTTAAACCATTTCCGCTCTCCATAAACTCAAGGCCTTGTAGAAATCCGCAACGTGCAGTTCACTGATTAACACTGTTTCTACTACTTAAACCAGCTCCCTGTCCAATAGCATTATAATTTTAAATTTATAGTCAGAGTATCATAAAGTCAAATGGCAGAGAAACAGGCCCTTTGGCCCATCATATTTATGCTGATCATCAATTTTCCATCTACACTAATCTCATCACCTGGCACTCGGGTCCTTAGTCTTTAAAGTTTTAGCAATTCCAGTGCTCATCTATTGAATATTCTTAAATATCCTTTTATGAAATGTTGAGAGACTTTCGGTCCACCACCCATTCAGGCAGTGTGACGGGATTCCAGTCACCATCTGTGCGAAAATATTCTTCCTCAGATCCCTTCCAAAACTCCCACCCCTGACTCTAACACTACATTCAGAGGCCAGTGTTTTAGGTACAGGAGGGGAGCCGATGTGGTACTCCACTGCTGTAGCCCATCCACTTCAAGGTTTGACGTGTTGTGCGTTCAAGATGGTCTTCCGCACACCACTGTTGTAATGCGTGGTTATTTGAGCTACTATCACCCTCCTGTCAGCTTGAACCAGTCGAGCTATTCTCTGGTACAACATCCATCAGGTTCCCTGGTGGTCTAGTGGTTAGGATTCCGAGCTCTCATTGCTGATGCTCAGGTTTGATTCATGGTTGGGGAAGATTCTTTAAGGGTGTTTCGGTAGCGTAGCAGATAGAGCAATGCTATTACAGAGCCAGTGACCTGGGTTCAATTCCCGCTGCTGTCTGTCATGAGTTTGCACATTCTCCCTGTGACCGTGTGTTTTCTCTGGGTGCTCCCGTTCATTCCAAAGAAGTACAGGTTAATAGGTTAACTGGTCACATGCACAGAAGGGTTTCAGCAGATGCTGGAAATCCAGAGTAACACACCCACAAAATACTGGAGGAACTCAGCAGCCAGGCAGCATCTGTGGAGAGAAATAAAGAGCTGACATTTTGGGCCAAGACCCTTCATCAATACCTGAAATGTCAGCTCTTGATTCCTACCGACAATGCTGCCTGTCTGCTAAGTTGCTCCAGCATTTTGTGTGTTAATTGATCCCACAGATTGGGCCGGAAGGGCCTGTTAAAATGCTGTATCTTCAAAACAAATCTTAAAAAATAAATACATTAAATAAAACATAAGGAGGTGCGAGGCAATTTTGCATTGTTCCACTAGGTGGGGGTGTTTCCCTCTCAGCTGCTGACAATGGCTGCGATGGATTGATGTCAATGGAGAATACCCTGATGAGGGTCAAATCACTGACTTGGCCGTAGCTTGCTATTGAGTTCCGTGTGCTTGTCCCTGCTCAAGAAGCATTTATCTTGTGATGTATGTGCCGGGTGCAGTCAGCATTGTGCACACATAAGACTCTTCACCTGGGTAATAAGAGCACAGTGCTGTCACTGCTACTTTAGATCATCCAGCTCCTTCCCTGCCACCGTGCTACAGACCTAGTGCATGGCAAATGAACTACAAGGCTCCTCATCACAATGTGAGCTGAATTGTTCAGCAGTGAATAACCAATAGCTGAAAATAATAACTTCCATGATGATTCAAGATTGCTTATTGTCGTTCTTCGGTACATGAGTGTTTAAATTTAAATCCTTGTTAGAGCTATTTGAAGACATGATTTTAAGCTCTATAATAGTAGTGGGAAATTTATATTCAAATAATTAAAAAATGGTAATTCTGAAGCTATTGGATGTAGGTACAAGAGTCTGCTGGATTCTACAGCTATTTGAGTTATTGTCACCTTCCTGTCAGCTTGAACCAGGCCATTCTCTGGTACAATGTCCCTTAGGTTCCCTGGTGGTCTAGTGTTACGATTTGGAGCGTTCACTGCTGTGGCCCGGGTTTGATTCCTGGTCAGGGGAAGATTCTTTAGGGGTGGCATGGTAGCATAGTGGATAGTGCAAAGCTATAACAGTGCCAGTGATCCAGGTTTAATTCCCATTGCTGTCTGTAAGGAGTTTGCACATTCTCCCCACGACCGAGGGGGTTTCCTCTGGGTGTTCCGGTTCCCTGCCACATTCCAAAGAAGTTACAGCTGAGTAGGTTAATTGGTCACATGCACACAAGAGATTCTGCAGATGCTGGACATCCAGAATAATGTGCACAAAATGCTGGAGGAACTCAGCAGGTCAGGGAGCATCTTGTGGAGGGACAACGCTCTTCATCTCAAGATCAAAATTCAAGATTACTTATTGTCATTCTTCAGTAAATGAGTGTGAAGAAGAACAAAATGTTTGTTGCTCCAGACGTTACAGCATTAAAAACACAATAAGTATAAAGAACACAATTCACACAACCTTCTACCAAATCCTCACATGCAACTCATCTTTAAACAGTGAAACCCATTCCTGGTCTGACAAAGTACAAAATGCACTTTTTCCTTTAAACTTGAACTTCGCAGTGTATAACGTTTAAAGAGACCAGGGATCCAGAAGTGTGGTTAAGTTTGTAATTGAATCTTGACAGGGTGTTTATGTGATGACTTTGTAAACAGCTCAGGCTTCAGACTCCCGCTATACAACTTCATTCGGGACCTCTGAGTCAATTATAGTCTATTAACTCACTGTCGGCTGTTCCATATCCTATATCCATCAGCATACAGAGATGTTATTTTATAACGTTGAAGGTGTTACAGGTATATAAATGCAAGTCATAAACATGAGAAAATCTGTAGATGCCAGAAGTCCAAAGCAACACGCACAAAATGCTGGAGAAACTCAGCAGGTCAGGCTGAAATGAATAAACAATTGGCATTTCAAGCCGAGACCCTGCTTCAGGACTCAAATGCAATTATGAATGCAAGTATTATTTAACCAGGTATTCTTGCACAGATTTCACACAAAATATCACCTTTGAAACAGCCAGTATTTGGAATTTAAATCAGGTTGGTCCTGATGTCACCAGCTGGAAACGTATATCATTGTATCCAGGAAAGAAAAATCAACAAATCATTTCAAGACAATAGTTCTTCTTTATTGTGTGTGCCAGTTCATTTTTCATTTCCAGAACTGTTGTCAATTGTCTAAGCCATTTTCTACCTCAAGAAATTTTGCTGATACATTATAGCAAATGCATATAGCTTTTGCATGAAAATACTTTTAACAAATTTATTGTTTCTGTTTCATCTGACTGTTGGAACTTTCCACCACTGATCGTGGGAGACAAAAATTTAAGTCTCTTAGTGAGAGATATTAGGAAGACTTATTTTACATAGCGAGTAGTCATATCTTGAATTCATTGCAGACTAGGGTGGAGGAAGAAGAGATGATCAATAACTTCCAAATAAAAGGGAAATAGGTCAACTTCTAACCTTATTTTAACATAATTCTTTATTCTTTATAATTGTTGAATATTGTTTTTTGTTGCATGTTGCACTTTGACCTTAGCGGTGATGAGGTGGCGATATGTCTCTACCGAAGGAGATGTAAAGTGCTCTTTCTCTCCACAAGCCTGCAGGTCACCCTTGGGCAAGATGTAGCACCTGCTTAGACCTCCAATCAGGATGTTGAAAAGTCATGGGAGATGATGATGGATGGTCGTACGTGCAGCTGGTGCATATCACAAGACCTGGTTATGTGACCCCTGATGTCAGGCAGACAATCACTGAAGAGTCAAAAGAGCATGGCCTGAAATATCAACTGTTTACTCTGTTCCATAGATGCTGCCTGGCCTGCTGAGTTCCTCCAGCATTTTGTGTGTGTTGCTCTGAATAGTATTGATAATGACTGGGGTCACCCATTGTAAGGACACTGCTCAGAAGAAGGCAATGGAAAACCACTACTGTAGAAAAACTTGCCAAGAACAATCACGGTCGTGGAAAAACCATGATTGCCTATATTATACAACAAAGCATATAATGAACAAGTGATTCCTGACCATTACACCAGAGCAAATTCCTAATATATGTAAATGTGTTAGGTGAATAAAGTTGTTCCTTGATATTTGAAAAGGGACTTTGATTGTTCCACCATAAACTGATAGGGTGAATGGTCTACCTGTCATGCCGTAATGACTCTATGACTCAAGATGTGGGAAACTTACTAAATAAAATAAACAAATTATCTGTTAATGGCTAATTTGAAATAAATAGCAAATCCACCATTTATGTTTGTCAAATGTCAACAAGGTCAAATGCCAATAAAACTGCACCATGTTATTAACTATTTACAGAGGTATAAATAGAATGAGATTTCAGTTTCAACTGGTAATCGGTTTATTGTTGTCGCATGTACCTAGGTAAAGTGAAAAAGAATTGTTTGCATGGTGTCCAGACAAATTAGTCCACACTTAAGTACGAGGGCTGATTGATAAGTTCGTGGGCTAAGGTAGGAAGAGTCAATTTTTGAAAACCTAGCACATTTATTTTTCAATATAGTCCCCTCCTACATTTACACACTTAGCCCAGTGGTCTTGGAGCATACGGATCTTGGACCTCCAGAAAGTGTCCACGGCAGGGGTGATTGATAAGTTTGTGGCCTAAGGTAGACGGCGATGAGTTATACAGCTTTCTTTACATACACTTGCAGTTCAACTCTGAGTGATTATGCAGAAAGTTTGAAGTTAATAGCTCATCAGTTAATAATACATCAGGGTGATCAATAAGTTTGTGGCCTAAGATAGAAGGAGATGAGTTATTAACTTCAAACTTTCTTCATAGTCATACAAAGAGTTGAACTGCAAGTGTATGCAAAGAGAGCTGTATAACTCATCTACTTCTACCGTAGGCCATGAACTTATCAATCACTCCTGATGCTGACACTTTCTGGAGGTCCAAGATCTGTATGCTCCACGACCGCTGGACTAAGTGTGCAAATGTAGGAGGGGACTATGTTGAAAAACAGATATGCTAGGTTTTCTAAAATTGACTCCCTCTACCTTAGGTTATGAACCTATCAATCAGCCCTCGTATTTTGACCTCCAAGAAGGACTCAACTTTATCAGGATGCCAAAATCCTTCTTTACAACCCTGTCTGCCTGTGATGCCACTTTCAGGGAATTATGCATCTGAATTCCCAGATCTCTTTGTTCCTCCGCACTCCTCAGTGCCCTACCATTTACTGTGTATGTCCTACCTTTCAGAAGACCATTCAGAAATCTCATGATGGAGGGTAAGAAGTTGTTTCCAAAACACTGAGTGTGTGGCATTAAGCTCACACTTACTCCCTGATGAAAGAAATGAGAAAAGAACACTGTCCTGGTTGAGGAGGGTCCCCAACGATGGATGTTGCTTTCTTGGGGCATCACCTTTTGAAGATGTCCTCCATGGTCAGGACATCTGTGCCCATGATGGAATGGGATGAGTCTGCAACCCTCACTTCTTTTTCTGATCCTGTGCATTGAAGGCTCCATAGCAGGCAGTAATGCAACCAGTCAGAATGCAACTGTAGAGATTTGCAACTCTCCTCAAACTCCCATTGCAGTTTAGATGTGAGGTTGACAATAAATGGTAGCATTGCCAATGATAAGCAGATCTCAAAAATTGATGAATGAATAACAAAATACACCAATGTGGTCACAATCATGTCCAGCTTCGCATGTCACCCTTAGGGAAGATTTAAAAGCTTCAGTGACAGTGCAAAGGACATGATGAGGGAATTAGTGGGGTGATTAGACTGGAGAAGTTAGAGTTGCTCATTTTGAAAAAAGAAGAGGATGCACTCTCATCTGATAAGAATTATTTAAAATTCCAAAGCATATGGACAGAGTAAAGTGAATAAAATTATTCCAGTTGTCAGAAGCATCAAAAGTGAAGGAACGTAGAAGAATGTAGCTGACAAAGATCCAAAATTTACATGAATAGTGAAAGAGTTTTATTTCTTATGTCAAGTTATGGCAGATTTAAACCATAACACCACAAGACCATAAGACATAGAAACAGAATTAGACCATTTGAATCATCTAGTATGCTCCACCATTCTGTCTTGGCTGATTTATTATCTCTCGGAACCCCACTCTCCTGCCTTTTCCCCATAAAACTTGATGCCCTTACTCATCAAGAACCTGATCAGCTGGAGCATTCAAAATGGAGCAGGTAAATATCTGCGGCAGGGCTATGAGCCGATGATAAAGGAGTGGAATTAGCTGGAATTTTTCTTACATAGAGCCAGTACAGATTCAATGGGCAGAATGTCCTCGTACTAGATAGTGTCCATTCTCTGATGTTGAGAACAGTGCTAATTTGTTGAGAAATCTCTTGAGCAGGGAATTGTGTCTGAAGTTTGTCTATGAACCACATTTTGTGGATATGATCATATTTTAATCCTTTCATCTTCAAAAGAGCAGTCATCAAAGGAGCATTATAGAGCACAAGACACTTGAGATGCTAGATTTTGGAGCAACAACAAAACGTATGAAATACACACAAAGTGCTGGAGAAACTCCACAGGTCAGGCAGCATCTGGGGAGGAAAATGGACAGTGACATTTTGAGTTAAGACTCTCAATCACTCCAGACTTTGTATGGATCAGTTAGGATTTCATCCTGAAACATTAATAATTAATTTCCCTCTCATAGATTTTAAGAGTCAAGATTCAAATTTAGATTTACAAGGATGTTGCCTGGATTAGAGAGAATAGGTTGAGTGAAATTGGCCTTTCCTCCTTGGAGCAACGGAGGATGTATAAGATGACGAGAGGCATTGATTGTGTGGTGGGGGTGGATACAATAGGGTCTTTTAAGAGACTCTTAGATAAGTACATAGTGCTCAGAAAAATAGAGGGCTATGTAGTAGGGTATTACTAGGCAGTTTCTAGAGTAGGTTACGTAGTCGGCACAACATTGTGGGCCGAAGGGCCTGTAATGTGCTGTAGATTTCTATGTTCTATATTCAAATATGCAGAAAATACAGTGAAATGCATCATTTGTGTTAACATCTAACACATCAAAGGTTGTGCTGATGTCAGCCTGCAAGCGTCACCATACATTCCGGCACCAATGTAACATGGCCACCGTGTTTAGTGTGACCCGCTGAGCTCCTCCAGCAGATTGTTGATTTAGATGTATCTCCCTCTACCACCACCCCGGTAGTGTGTTCCACACATATATCTCTCTATGTGTAAAAAAAAACTACCTCTGACATCAAACCCACCCCTCCCACCGCCAATACTTTCCTCCAATCGCCTTAAAGTCGGCTTATATTAGCCATCTCCACCCTGGTAAGATGATCTGGCTGTCAACTCTACCTATGCCACTTATGTTGCGCACCTTTATCAAGTCATTTCTCATCCTCTTTCGCTCCAAAAAGAAAAGCCTTAGCTCAATCAATCTATAAGACATGCTCTCTAATCCAGGCAGCATCCTGGTAAATCTCCTCTGCAGCTTCTCTAAAGTTTCCAATTTCAAGCCATCTTTGATGAAGCTATCAGGAAGTAGAAAAAACTTCTTCACCCAATGGATCCTAACACAACTCCTCTCTTCTGTACCTAACATAATTATTACAGTCTGATTATTTCTCCAGCATCTTATGCGTATTTCAAGCAGCTGGCTTGTTGCTGCATAAGTTAGCATCTGCTGTCTCCTGTGCCTACAACTATATTGTGTTGGAGCAAGGGAAAGGAACTCCTCTCAACAGGAGTGAAGCTGACCGCAACTGTTCCATAGTAATAGAAACATAGAAAATAAGTGCAGGAGTAGGCCATTCGGCCCTTCGAGCCTGCACCGCCATTTATTATGATCATGGCTGATCATCCAACTCAGAACTCCGCCCCAGCCTCTCCTCCATACCCCCTGACCCCCGTAGCCACAAGGGCCATATCTAACTCCCTCTTAATACAGGTTATCTATGATGGAAAACACTTAAACTCCATTAACAAGTGTAACCCTAACTTAGAGAAAAAAACACCAGCATTTAAACAACAAAATGCTATACTAATTGCTGTGATGTACTTAATTACCAGCCTGACATTAAATCTGGCTGCTTTATTGGTTTAGTTGCTAATTGGAAACCATTAGGAAGGATGCTTTTTTTTGAGTTGTGTTTCCAACCATGGCCTTGTGGAGTTGAAACCATTAACAGTTTTGTGTCCAGGTTAATTTCTCTACACTTTGTAACTGATCAGTCTGACAGCATGAGAGCCAATCAATATCTAATCAGATAATCTTGACACCAGTTAATGGGGATGGAGCTAGCAGCGACGTTCATTTAATGGGGACACTTTACCAGACATCAATTGATCGTTCAACATGCACTAGTCTTACTAATGAGAGTATCTAATAATGGGGACTACTTTATTTCAGATGGAGGGAACATTATAATTTTTATTGGCTCTTGACTGGGCATATTGGGCCAAGTTCAACTATACACAGTCCTGGGTGCCAAGCCTTACAGGTTAGAGTTGAGCCCATTACCAGCACCCTCCACCACATCATTGCAAGACATCCAAGTCAAACAAGCAGTGGTGAGGGGGGGGGGGGGGAGGTGGTTTCGAGCCAGGTGAGTCACTGCAGTGGAACAAAATTCACATTGTGTGACGGGCAAAGAAGGCGGGCACCCACTGAGAACAAACGAGCAAATATGATTGGATCCAAAACAACTGCGTGCACGGGTCTCGCAGGAGTCGAAAGTTGGTACGTCAGGCTGTCTCTCCACTGACTGATGTCACAATGATCCACTGAAAAACCAGTAGTGTATTTTTAGTAATTTAATTCAGAATCAGAATCAGGTTTAATATCACTGGCATATGTTGTGAAATTTGTTGTTGTTGTGCAGCAGTACATTATATACATAATAATAGAAACTGTAAATCACAGTAAATAATTTATAAGTATATATAAAGTTAAATTAAATAAGCAGTGCAAAAAAAAAGAAATATAAAGCAGAATATAAATCAGTGCAGCACAGTACAGACCCTTCGGCCTTCAATGTTGTTCTGACCTTTTAACCCACTCTAACATCAATCTAACCCTTCCCTCCACCATAGCCCTCCATTCTTCTTTTCATCCATCTGCCTATACAAGAGTCTCGTAAAAGTCTTTATCTACCATCACCCCTGGCAACGTGTTCGACATATATATCACACTTTGGGTAAAAAGCATCTACACTTTCCTCCAAATACCTTAAAATCTCTCTGTATTAGCCATTTCTGCCCTGGGAAAATATCTCTGGCTGTCCACTCTATATTTGCCTCTTATCGTATTATACACTATCAATTCACCTCTCATCCTCTTTCTCTCCAAGGAGAAAAGCCTTAGCTCACTCAACCTATCCTCATAAGACACACTCCCTAATCCAGGCTGAATCTGGTTAATCTCTGCAGTAGCTTCTCCAAAGCTTTCAAGTTTAATCCAATTTTGAGGCACATATCACGAGGTAGAAGAAAAAGAAGCTCCCTCACCCACTGGATCCTACCACAACTACTCCTATTCTGTACCCACCATAAGTATTAGAGACTGATATTCAATCCAGTGACCTTTGAATTGCAACCTTGTGCAGTTCCTACGACGGAAGCATCTGTTCTAATGGAAATCCATTCTGGATACCAACATGCCTGAAGGCTGAAATAACGCAACACTTGTCTTAATGCTTTTTCAGCATCTGATGAAGTCTCATGCCACAACTTGTCTGTGGATATTTAGGCTAATTAAAGAAAGATTTCTATATTTCAATATAAAAACCATGGTACCCCATGACAGTGTAGTGGTTACTATGACGATATTATAGGTCAGGGTGTTGGAGTTTAGGGTTCGATTTGACACCCTCTGTAACCAAGTTTGGACATTACTTCCTGTGTGCACATGGGTTTCCTCCGGGTGCTCCAGTTTCCTCCCACAGTCCAAAGACGTACTGGTTAGTAGATGAATTGGTCATTGTAAATTGTCCCGTGATTAGACTAGGATTAAATCATTGGGTTGCTGGGCAGTGTGGCTTGAAGGCACAGAAGGGCCTATTCCATGCAGTATTTCTAAATAAAAATAAAAATAAACAGAAAATACTGTAAAGGCTCTGTAGGTCGGTCAGAATCAGTGGAAGGCGGGACAGGTAATGTTTCAGAGTTGAGACCTTTATTAAAATTGTGAAAGGGAGAAAACAAACTAGTTTTTAGTTGCAGAGAATATGAGAAAGGGATAGAAAAAATGGAACGTTTATTGCGCAGGAACAGCTCCTATGGTCCACATGTTGAACTAATTAAACAAACTAACCCCAGTTACACTCATTGCTTCTGCCTGCTCCTTTCTCATTTCTTCATCCATAATTCTCCAATCTCTGCATATTTATCTGCCTGTTGAAAAGCCTTTTATGTGCCTTTATCGTATCGGCTATCACCGTCTCCTTTGTGTTTTCTGCCTCTTGCCTTTTAAACACATGTTAGAGTCCAGTGTAAGTGCCAGCAATCCGGTTTCATTTCCCACCGCTGTCTGTAAGGAGTTTGTACATTCTCCCTGTGACTGCGTGCTTTTCCTTTGGGTGCACTGGTTTCCTCCCACATTCCGAAGACATATTTTGTTTTTTGTTGTTTTTATTCAGATAGTCATAGTTATAGTCATAGTCATACTTTATTGATCCCGGGGGAAATTGGTTTTCGTTACAGTGGCACCATAAATAATAAATAGTAATAAAACCATAAATAGTTAAATAGTAATATGTAAATTATGCCAGGAAAAAATAAGTCCAGGACCAGCCTATTGGCACAGGATGTCTGACCCTCCAAGGGAGGAGTTGTGCAGTTTGATGGCCACAGGCAGGAATGACTTCCTATGATGTTCTGTGTTGCATCTCGGTGGAATGAGTCTCTGGCTGAATGTACTCCTGTGCCCAACCGGTACATTATGTAGTGGATGGGAGACATTGTCCAAGATGGCATGCAACTTGGACAGCATCCTCTTTTCAGACACCACCGTCAGAGAGACCAGTCCCATCCCCACAACATCACTGGCCTTACAAATGATTTTGTTGATTCTGTTGGTGTCTGCTACCCTCAGCCTGCTGCCCCAGCACACAACAGCAAACATGATTGTATTGGCCACCACAGACTCATAGAACATCCTCAGCATCGGCCGGCAGGTGTTAAAGGACCTCAGTCTCCTCAGGAAATAGAGACGCCTCTGACCCTTCTCATAGACGGCCTCAGTGTTCTTTGACCAGTCCAGTTTATTGTCAATTCGTATCCCCAGGTATTTGTAATCCTCCACCATGTCCACACTGACCCCCTGGATGGAAACAGGGGTCACCAGTACCTTAGCTCCCCTCAGGTCTACCACCAGCTCCTTAGACTTTTTCACATTAAGCTGCAGATAATTCTGCTCACACCATGTGACAAAGTTTCCTACCGTAGCCCTGTACTCAGCCTCATCTCCCTTGCTGATAACGGAGCGTGAAGCAGGCCCTTCCAACCCTTCAAGTAGCACCAGCCAGCAACATTTGATTTAGCTCTAACCTAATCAAGGGACCTGGGTGGCTGGTGCTATAATTCGTTGTTCTAACCACTATGCCCCCTGCCCCCCATAAAGGAATGAATGCTGTGCCAGAATTTTGGTGACACTTGCAGGTTGCTCTCCCCCAACCCCCACGCCCAGCACATCCTCGGCTTCTGTTTGTCGTTAATGCAAATAATGCATTTCACTGCTTGTTTGGATGTTTTGATGTACATGTGACAAATAAAGCTAAACTTTATCTTGAATCAGACATTTGACCCTGGGTAAAGAATATTAGCTCTCTCTTCTATCTATGCCTCTCACAATTATATAAACTTCTATCAGGTCTCCCTCAGCCTCTGCTGTTCCTGAGATAACAATTCTAGTTATCCAAGTTCTCCTTATAGCACCTGCTCTCTAACCCAGGCAGCATACTGGTAAACCTCTGCTGCATCCTCTCCACATCTTCCATGTCTTTCCTATAATGAGGAGACCATAAATGATCACAATACACCAGAAAGTACTCAGCAGGTCAGGCAGCATCCATGGAAAAGAGTAAACAGTTAACGTTTTGAGCTGAGATACTTCATCAGGACGCTGACTCTTTACTCTTTTCCATAGATCCTGCCTGATCTACTGAATTCCTCCACCATTTTGTATGTGTTGCTTTCCAGCATCTGCCGATTTTCTCTTGTTTGCAATTAACCAGATACAGCTTTACCGGAGTTTTATAAAATTGCAAAGTATCTTCCTGACTGATGGGTATGACAAAGAAAACACCTCAGATAGGGTGAGACCAAGTTAGAGCATTGATTATGCATTGGTGTCAATGTATGTGTAGCAAATTGTAAGATTGTGGGATGTGTTTAGCTGCACAGTCTGATCTGCTGATTGTTTAAAGCATGTTTCAATTTTATTTTGTATTTATATTATCTGCAGTCATTCTTTTATTTCATTTTGTGTATTTTTATTTCTTTTGTTTATCGCTCCATAGCTTCACAGTTACAGCTTGTTGGTGGTGGCTTTGATCCCTGTGGTTTGATCAGTTACTTTAACCTTGTTGTCAGATTGAAGACTATTTGGATGATAGTTTCCTTCTGAACATTCAATGCACGTTCAAAGCCATCATGCAGCACACCCTTCAACAACAACAGCAATACTTTCGATTAGCTGAGATTCTGCAGGGATGGCTATGTAAAGAAGCTTTCAAGAACTGAGTTGGGGTTATAGTTTCAAAATATGGTGTTGGTCACTAAAGTTCAAAATATATTCATAGAAACATAGAAACATAGAAAATAGGTGCAGGAGTAGGCCGTTCGGCCCTTCGAGCCTGCACCGCCATTCAGTATGATCATGGCTGATCATCCAACTCAGAACCCTGTACCAGCCTTCCCTCCACACCCCCTGATTCCTTTAGCCACAAGGGCCATATCTAACTCCCTCTTAAATATAGCCAATGAACTGGCCTCAACTGCTTCCTGTGGCAGAGAATTCCACAGATTCACCACTCTCTGTGTGAAGAGGTTTTTCCTAATCTTGGTCCTAAAAGGCTTCCCCTTTATCCTCAAACTGTGACCCCTCGTTTTGGACTTCCCCAACATCAGGAACAATCTTCCTGCATCTAGCCTGCGCAAGCCCTTTAGGATTTTATACGTTTCAATAAGATCCCCCATAAATCTTCTAAATTCCAACGAGTATAAGCCCAGTCGATCCAGTCTTTCATCATATGAAAGTCCTGCCATCCCAGGAATCAATCTGGTGAACCTTCTTTGTACTCCCTCTATGGCAAGGATGTCTTTCCTCAGATTAGGGGACCAAAACTGCACACAATACTCCAGGTGTGGTCTCACCAAGGCCTTGTACAACTGCAGTAGTACCTCCCTGCTCCTGTACTCGAATCCTCTTGCTATAAATGCCAGCGTACCATTCGCCTTTTTCACCGCCTGCTGTACCTGCATGCCCACTTTCAATGTCTGGTGTATAATGACACCCAGGTCTCGTTGCACCTCCCCTTTCCCTAATCAGCCACCATTCAGATAATAATCTGTTTTCCTGTTTTTGCCACCAAAGTGGATAACCTCACATTTATCCACATTAAATTGCATCTGCCATGAATTTACCCACTCACCTAACCTATCCAAGTCACCCTGCATCCTCTTAGCATCCTTCTCACAGCAAACACTGCCGCCCAGCTTCGTGTCATCTGCAAACTTGGAGATGCTGCATTTAATTCCTTGTCTAAGTCATTAATATATATTGTAAACAACTGGGGTCCCAGCACTGAGCCTTGCGGTACCCCACTAGTCACTGTCTGCCATTCTGAAAAGGTCCCGTTTATTCCCACTCTTTGCTTCCTGTCTGCCAACCAATTCTCTATCCACATCAATACCTTACCCCCAATACCATGTGCTTTAAGTTTACACATTAATCTCCTGTGTGAGACCTTGTCAAAAGCCTTTTGAAAATCCAAATATACCACATCCACTGGTTCTCCCCTATCCACTCTACTAGTTATATCCCCAAAAAATTCTATGAGATTTGTCAGACATGATTCATGATCAAATTGTATATACTATATACAGTCTTGAGATTTGTCTCCTCACAGGCAGCCACAGAACAAGGAAAACCAATAGAACCCATTAAAAAAAGAACATCTAGCACACAATAAGCAGAAAAAAGTCTAATTGTGCGAACAGTAAAAGTAAGCAAGTAACATTCAGAAATGAAGTTTATGAAAGCGAGTCCAAAGCCATGCTGCCAGTCATTGCTGCAGCCAATTCAGGAGCCCGCTAGTTGCAGGCCACAACCTCTGTTCAGCGCAGAGACAAGTAAACCTCGTGGAGCAGCGAGCTGAACAGGCCCCGACACCTTGACCTTTTCAATCTGGCCCAGCTTTTAAATCGATCAAACCTTGGGTCATTCTTTACTCACGGACCTCGACCCTGCAGCTTTGATGATTAGATGTATTAAAGGGTGAAGAATCTAACCTGGTGAACCATAGAGGTTCAGTCAGTGGTTGCATTAAAAAAAGTGTCTATTGAATTACGGTATTAGAGAAATCAATAAATATGGAAATAGAGCATAGAAATGTGTTAAAGCAATAGATCTTTTTTAATAGCAGAGAACGTCTAATGGGACAAAATTCTTTTCCAATTCTTTATACACAAAATGCTGGAGGAACTCAACATTTGTTTGTGTTACTCCAGCATAGTGTGTTTGTTACTCTGGATTGCATCTGGAGAATCTCTTGTGCTCTTGTTTCTTATCTTCTTGTGGATAGAGAGAAGGTTCAAGTTGCAAAAAAAGCAAGAGCGTCATAGTAAAAGAAATTCTTCCCTTGCTGATCTCCCTGCACCCACCTTCTGCAGACCACCAAATCTTTGGAGAACACCAGCTCAATATGCCACTGGTAGTGGAACCCCTAAACCTATCATCACTGTTTCAGGTGCTCCTTATCTCTGAAAAGATTACAATTGATTAACTATCAGCTGGTTGAAATTTACAGATAGCCTTTCTTAGAAGAGTGGTTTGCCATTGTGTGTGCCAAAGACTTCATACTGATTTTCCTCCACTATTTTAATAACACTGTATATTAAGATTGCCAAATTCCTCATTTCAATTTTAATGGCTTCCTGCAGAGAGCATCTCCAGCCGACAGCTGCTCTGTGTGTGTTTGTCCTTGCTGCTGACACAGCGAAACTCTCTGCTTCCCTCAATATTGCTAGCCCTGCAATACAGCCGAGTTGTAACGCCAGCCTGAAAGTGTTGTCACATCTTGGTGTCCACGTGGAGCATCTCACTGCCAATCAACAAGTCTTGACATCTGCTCAGTGTTGGCAAATAAGCAACCACGGCAGCCTGTCTGAACAATGTACGAAAGAAGCAACAGCAGCAGCAGTTAGCCATTTGGATATTGTGCAATTCATACTTCCATATTTTGTTATGATATATAGTAGAGACCATTTGGCCCATCAAGTCTATAGCAGCGCTTGAAACACGCTTTTCAATTCTTCACTCCCACTACTTGTGGTAATGAAGGAAGTGTTTGGCATGTTGGCCTTCATAAGTCAGAGAACTGTGCATAAGTGTTGGGAAGTTATTTTGCATATATAGGATGCTGGTGAACCCACAAGTGGCTTATTTGTAACATTTTTGACACCCTCTTATAGGAAAGATGTTTTTAAACCAGAAAGAGTGCAGGAACGATTTACTGTGACTTGGGGACCTGAGTTACAAGGAGAAGCTGTATGAAAGGCATTTAATTCATTAACTTTTCTGGTCGCTTCTATTTTTGTTGCTAGTTTGGGCAATTATGAATTGGGTGGCCTGCAGATAAAAAAACACTGAGGTGAACTGAACATGCCCTTTGATTTTATGTTTTATGTTCCGTGCTTTTGCTCATTTTTTTGCCGTTTGTGTGATTTGTTTTCTTTTGTACATTGGGGGGGGGGTGGTGGTGTGATGCTTTTGTTTTGACAGGTTCCATGGTTCATCTTCTGTGTGGAAGATGAATCTCAGAGTTTTATACTACTTACATACTTTGATAATTAATGTACTTTGAATCTTTGAGAATGTAGCAGATTGAAGAGTGACCTGATAGAGGTACAAAAGATCATGAGGGGTATGGACAAAGTGAAAACATATAGTCTTTTGCCCAAGGAGTGGGTACTAACGACAAGAGGCCATAAACTTAAGATCAGAAATGAGAGATTTAAAAGGGACAACAGGGGCAGCTTCTTCATGCAATGGGTGGCGTCTATTTGGAATGAGCTGCCAGAAGGAGTGGTACATTAGCAACACCTAAAAGCCATCTAGATAAGTTCAAAGTAAATTTATTGTCAAAGTACATACATGTCACCATATGCAGCCCTGAGATTCACTTTCTTGTGGGCATATTCAATAAACGTATAGAATAATAAACACAACAGAGTCAATGAATTCTGCAAATGCAAAAAGAAAAAAATAATAATAAATAAGCAATAAATATTGAGAACATGAGGTGAAGACCCTTTAATTGTGAGTCTATTGGTTGTGGGAACATTTCAATGAAGGGGCAAGTGAAGTTGAGTGGGTTATCCACTCTGGTTCAAGAGCCAGATGGTTGAGGGGTAATAACTGTTCCTGAGCCTGGTGGTGTGAGTCCTGAGGCTCCCGTATCTTCTTCTTGATGGCAGCAGCAAGAGGAGAGCATATCCTGGGTGGTGGGGGTCCCTGATGATGGATGCTGATTTACACTGCTGGAGAGATTTAGAGGGCTGTGGGCTAAGTGCAAGCAGGTGGGACCTGCTCACTGGGCCACACAGTTGGCATGGACAAGTTGCGCAGAAGGATTGTATGACTATGACTCTATGACCCATTTTGCACAATATCACATATCCATCATCACCAAGATTAGGGTTAATTGACTTCAGCAAACTCACCCATTAACAAATCATCTCTCAGATGTGTAAATACACTGGGGGAACCAAAGGGAGCTCTGTCACAGGGAAAATGAGCAAACACCACACAGATAGTACCAGATGTCAGGATGGACTCTACATTCCCTCAATAGCTAAAAGTCCAGTGATCCATGTCTAGAATGAACCTTATGTCTAAATCTCCACAGCCCTCTTGAGTTTGTTCGTTAGTTTTATGCGCGTCTTATGAAGCAGGTGATTATGGACTTCCTTCTCTACACACGTCCATGATTGGGCTTGCCAATTTTTTTTACAGAAGTTGTTTGCCATTGCCTTCTTCTGGGTAGTGTCTTTACAAGACGGGTGACCCCAGCCGTCATCAATGCTCTTCAGAGATTGTCTGCCTGGCATCAGTGGTCACATAGCCAGGACTTATGATGTGCATCAGCTGCTCATGTGACCATATACCACCTGCTCCTATGGCTTCATGTGACCCTGATTGGGGGTGGGGTGTACTAGTCATAGTCATACTTTATTGATCCCGGGGGAAATTGGTTTTCGTTACAGTTGCACCATAAATAATAAATAGTAATAGAAATAGTAATACTACTATTAGTAAATAGTAATAGTCATAGAAATAATAAATAGTAATAGAATAGTAATAGAAAAATAGTAATAAATATTTAAATAGTAATATGTATATTATGCCAGTAAATTATGAAATAAGTCCAGGACCAGCCTATCGGCTCAGGGTGTCTGACCCTCCAAGGGAGGAGTTGTGAAGTTTGATGACCACAGGCAGGGATGACTTCCTATGACGCTCTGTGCTGCATCTTGGAGGAATGAGTCTCTGGATGAATGTACTCCTGTGCCCACCCAGTACATTATGTAGTGGATGGGAGACATTGTCCAAGATGGCATGCAACTTAGACAGCATCCTCTTTTCAGACACCACCGTGAGAGAGTCCAGTTCCATCCCCACAGCATCACTGGCCTTACGGATGAGTTTGTTGATTCTGTTGGTGTCTGCTATCCTCAGCCTGCTGCCCCAGCACACAACAGCAAACATGATAGCACTGGCCACCACAGGCTCGTAGAACATCCTCAGCATCGTCCGGCAGATGTTAAAGGACCTCAGTCTCCTCAGGAAATAGAGATGGCTCTGACTCTTCTTGTAGACAGCCTCAGCGTTCTTTGACCAGTCCAGTTTATTGTCAATTCGTATCCCCAGGTATTTGTAATCCTCCACCATGTCCACACTGACCCCCTGGATGGAAACAGGGGTCACCGGTACCTTAGCTCCCCTCAGGTCTACCACCAGCTCCTTAGTCTTTTTCACATTAAGCTGCAGATAATTCTGCTCACATCATGTGACAAAGTTACTAAGCAGGTGGTACACCTTGCTACACCTGTAGGCTAGCGGAGGGAAGGAACATCCTACACATCCTTCGGTAAAGATGTATCTCCACCCTACCACCCCCCTCAAAAGTAGAACTTCTGTTTATTACATGGTCTACTGTCTTCTCCTATCAGATCTCTTCTCAGCTCTTCACCTGTTCCACCCATCCCCTCCTAGTTTCTTACTTCATTCCCCCTCCCTCACCAACCCTACTTCTCCCTTAGATGGTCTCACATATCACCTGCAAGCTTATGCTCTTCCACCTCCCTCCACCTCCTTTTCCAGTCCTGAAGAAAGGTCTTAGCCCGAGACATTGAATGTTTATTCCCCTGCATAGATGCTGCCTGACTTGCCAAGCTCCTCTAGCACTTTGTATGTGCTGCTCAGAGGCATAACTGCGGTCTTGGATATTGACAGGATGTGGCCTTCCCCAGAATTGGGGGATAGAGATTGTGTTGTGATCTATACCAGCTGAATATTGAATGGTGCTGCACAGTACAGGTTCTTTGGGCCACAATGTGGTGCCAATATCTATCCCAACATCAATGTAAGCCTTCCCTCACACATAGGCCTCCACTTCTCATTCATCCATGTGCTTAGCTAAGAGCTTCTTAAATGTCCCTGATGTAACTGCCTGTAATGAGCTCTTCCAGCCTCTGAGAGGATCCAGAGAGTGTTGGGCTCTGAAGGTTTCTCTGAGCACCTGTATTTGTTAGTTGTTGTCTTAATGAGCTATGTTAATCCCTGGAGCTTTCTGATTAATCTTGTTAAACTGATTTTGATTAGCATGGATTTTCTGCGTTCTACGATTAATTAAAGTGGACTCCCAATTATCACTTATCGCAGGGTCCTAACTCTGAGACTGTTTTATCTCGCAGCGTTGCTCGGTCGAGCCACTGTCGTCCTGTTGGAATTCCTATGTGTGAAGTCTTGGATCCATCTGTACATGGGAGTCTGTCATTCCTCCGCATCTGGGTTCAGTCACATTGTGACAATGTCTCTACTATTACCAGCGTTCCATGCACTTACTACTCTCAGTGTAAAAAAAAACTATCTCTGATATCCTCCAATCACCTCAAAAGTATGTGCTCTGATATTAGCCTTTGTTGCCTTGGAAGCAAAGTTCTAGCTATCCGCTCTATCTATGCCTCTTATCATTTTATACAGGTGCCTCTCATCAACTTGCCAGCATGGTCAGATCTTCCCAATTAGATCTCAGTCTACTCCACTTTTGTTTTACTCTACCTCAGATTGCACAAAGATCTTGGCACTATTCAACTGCTTTGCACTTACTGTTTTATTTATCGTTGCATTGATTATTACCATGTAAACACTCCATGGCCATTTTATTAGGTGCACTTGTTCAGCTGCTCATTAATGCAAATATCCAATCAGCCAATCATGTGGCAACTTAATGCATAAAAGCATCAAGAGTTTCAGTTGTTGTTTAGTCCAAACATCAGAATGAGGAAGAAATGTGATTTTAGTGACTTTGACTGTGGAGTGATTGTTGGTACCAGATGGGGTGGTTTGAGTATCTCAGAATCTGCCAATTTCCTAGGATTTTCACACAGAGTTTACAGAGTGCTAAAAACAAACAAAAAAAAACACAGTGATGGCAACTATGTGGATAAAAGCACTTGAGAATGGCCAGACTGATTCAAGCTGACAGGAAGGCGATAGTAACTCAAATAACCATACATTACTACAGAGGTGTGCAGACAATCATCTCTGAATGCACAACACATCCAACCCTCAAGTGAATGGGCTAAGCTCAACTGCCATATTCAATACTGGTGGCTGGTCTCAAAGTGTCTGACCACACATTTCAGAGCAACACACAAGAAATGCTGGAGAAAGTCAGCAGGCCAAATTGAGCTCATATTCCAGACCTCATTTGTTACCTCTTTTGTGTCAATGTGGAGGGACTGATCCTTGAACATATAACTAGACAGAATATTAATTTCAAACACACCTGTCCTGAACAGCACATTAAGTGGGAGGAATATGCCTATAATAATGTGTTAATAAAAGAGATGGCTTCTCTGATCTCCTCTGGATATTGTCAATGGCTGAGAATTAACATGATCATTCACCCATTGTCTTCAAAGGTACACATTTAGAATATCACTCATCTAATAATTGGTTTCTATAGCCTTAAAGTATCAGTTGAAATCGTGAACAGGTTTTATTTTCTGAAGACTGCTTCTGCAGTCTACTGTGTCCTCATTTTAATCTGAGTTCAAAGTTCAAAGCACATTTATTATCAAAGTATGTATATATTATTAGTACATACATCCAGAGCTCACCATGACTCTGCCTCACCCATCCATTACTTGCAATATTTGTTTTCCAGAAAAAAAAATTATTAATAAAGTACTTAGTTGAATTCTTTGTTTTGTTTGCCACCAGTAAGTAGTTGCTGGGCTTCACCAGCACCACCTTAAACCGAAAGAAATCAATATCTGTTATCCATAATTTCACAGCTCTGGAATAATACCTAACAATGAGAACAAGGAAATTCAGTGCACCCTGGTGTATGTGACAATCTCATCCATCCTTTGAGGTTCCTTCTCAACTAGTTTTTATGTTATACTATTTGATCCTTCATCTTATTGATTCAATGCATTCTAATGTTCAGTATTTAAAAGATACAATGAACAGATTTGCTTAACTCTTCAGTTGCAATAGAGAACTCAGGAGACTTAGAAGTGAAGTGAGGAGATTTAATACCAACTCATTGCATACTGTAAGTTTCCTGATTAAAGTGTCAAATAGAATGCTGATGAAGTGTCTCGATCCGAAAAGTCGACTGTTCATCCCCCTCCATAGATGTTGCCTGACCTGCTGGGTTCTTCCAGCATTTTGTGTGTGTTCCACTAAATGGAATAATTTTCTTTACAAGGGAAATAAAGGGTCACATTAGAAATAAACTATTCACATGAAGCAATGTTCATTTAAAACTGGTTGGCGGGGATCCCAGGCAGTGCAAGTGTTGCACCTGCCTTCACTACCAGATGGTTGGGACATTGAGTCACACAGTAACCTGTCACTCAAATCCACCTGCTACTCATTGGCCAAGTTTCTATCTCACATATTAAATCTCCCCTGGATACTTGATGACAAGGTTTAATAGTGTAGCTCTGGTAGCTAGCTGATTCATGGCACTGATTATTGTGGCATAATATATATGCTCCCACCTACTTTTGGACTGACACTTCAAAGTTCAAAGTACCCTTATTATCGGAGTATGTATACAATATACAATATTGCGATTCCCCTTCTTGCAGGCAGCCACAAAATACAATAGAACCCGTTAAAAATAACCCACACAACAAACGCCGTCAAACACCCAATGTGTTAAAAAGAAAGAAAAAACCATGCAAAGAACAAAAAGTAAGCAAATAACACACAGAACACTTTGCAGAGTCCCCAGAAGTGAGTCCACAGCCATGGACCCTGCTCAGCGCTGAAGAGCCTCGACCAAATCGCACAGATAGTAAAAGAAGTAAACAAGAGCACATGGAATATGAACTGCAGAATCCCTGGAAGTGAGTCTGCAGATGCAGAGCCCATTCAGCACTGAGGTGTGTGAAGTCTGTCCAGGAGCCCAATGGCTGCTGGAGGAGTAGTGGTAGCGAGAGAGAGAGGGTGACCAGTCAACCGCAGGCAGACGGCACTGAACATTTTCCACTCTCATCCTTGACAATTTGAGAGAATGATGAATTTTTGTAGGATTTTGGACAAAAGAAAGATTTGAGTTTTTATACAGCCTTCAGTCATCCCAAAGCACTTCAACTCCCCCAGTGAAGTACTTCTGAAATGAAGTTATATTGTCATTTAGGACAAGCTGTTAAAAATTCAGGATTCAAGATTTAAGATTATTTCAAGACTACTTCTTTCCATTTCATTGCTGGCAGCCTATTTAAATCTAGCTCTCATCCAGATAGGATCACTCATACAAACCCACCAGCATTAACTAGTGCTCCTAGCCGTCAGTTACCTTGTTGCCTCGTCGTGCTAAGTATCTACTCTCTCGTTTTGCGTTCCTTTGTGGTTTGTTATTTTGCAGTTTATTAGTAAAATATAGTTTATTGCTAAATCATCGCTGTCGCTCTGCTTTTACATCAAACTTCCTCTACGTTTCCTGACAATTTCTCCTCCCTCCTCCTCCTCCTCCTCTCCTTTTCCATTCTTCATTCTGGTTCCCTTCTTGCCCTATCTCTTCACCTCATCTGTCTGTCACGTCCCTTTGGTGCCCCTCCTTCTTCCCTTTCTCCCATGGTCTACCATCCTGTCCTATCAGATTCCTTCTTCTTCATCCCTTTACCTTCTCCACCTATCACCTCCCATCCCCCCTCTCCCACCTTTCCCCTCACCTGGATTCACCTATCACTTACCAGCTTCTATGCCTTCCCTTCCCCCCTTCACCTTCTTCCCCCTCCCTTTCCAGTCCTGATGAAAGGACTTGGCCAAGAGTGTCTACTGTTTATTCTTCTCCATGGGTGCTGCGTAACCTGCTGATTCATCCAGCACTTTGTGCATTCATCCTATGTCAGTAATGACAGTATTCAAGATTCAAGTTTATTTACCAAGGTGTACATCAAATCATCCAGTGAAACTGCTTGCTTGAATAACCAATACACCCGAGGGTGTGCTGGGGGTAACCCACAAATGTCACCACGCTTTCCGGCAACAGCATATCATGTCCATAATACACCGCTATAAGGTCACTATTAGTCTCCTACGCTGAATGGAATGAAACTCGAGTCTTCCCAATTTCTCCCTGTAACTCAGGCCCTTAAGACCTGGCAACATTCACATAAATCTGTTATTTGAGTGCCATGGTACTTTACCACAACTTCACATCTTCCCCAGTGAGTGTATAATCCTTCTGTTGGTTGGAATCTCCCAGTTCAACCTCCTTCAATCATTTCAGTGAACCAGACTCCAACTCTGTCCCTCCCACTGGCTCCGTCCCCTACATAGTCTGGCTCACTCTTTGCTCAGCCTTCTATTTTGTAAATACATTACAAATTAAATAACAGATGAAGGACATTTACATATGCATCTGCTAAACTTACGAGGTCTCAATATATATATATCCAAGTATGTCTAAGAAGGAGTAAATTCACCACACAAACAGCAGTGGTTGAAGAAAGCAACTCTCCGCCGGGCATATCCTCAAGGGCAATTGTGGACAGCAAACGCCAGCCTTGCCAGCTATATCCACATCCTGTGTATGAAGAAAACAAGGCAAACACAGGATGTTAGTCTTTGATTTAAATGGCACGGACTTCAGCTGCTTGACTGACTACTCTGGAAAAGCCACAAGCTGGTAAAACTGGCTTTTAACCCCATGCGTACCATGACTGAAAGAAGGAGCTAGTATCAAGCTCAATTAATTCCTCGTTCCTGTAAATGAGACCATTTGGTGTAGGAGCAGGATTAAGCCATTTGGCCCATCAATTCTGGTCCACCATTTCATCATGGCTGATCCATTTCCCCTCAAATGAAGCTTTATTTATTAAAAATATATTGGGAATAGGAATAAGCTATAATGTCATCACCTTTCTGATATCTTGCATCAATTCCACCTTCCTTGCCAATTCCATCAGTACCCAAAAATCCATTGACTCTATTTTTAATTACTTAACTGCAACTTTTTGAGCACCAACAGCTGTCTAGAGTACATGGATTCCAAAGTTTTACAGCCCTCCAGCTGAGGGAATTCATTCTGATCACAGTCTGGAATTGATGTCCAGGGATTATGATGTCTAATTTGAGATTCTAGCCTGTGAAAGCTTCTCTCAAGATCTACACTATGAAGTCTAGCAGAGATGGTATACCAGCCAATGGGACAGTGTCTCGAAAGTCCAGAGAGTACAAGTGATTTCAAGTCAAGTTTCTTGACATTGTGCGCCTGCAGGCTGAGGTGCAAGTACAATGAAGTACATGCATGCAGCAGCTTCAAATGCACATGAGTACAGACAACACACAAAATATAAACTATGCATTAATTAAATGTACATTCCTGTGCAGAAGTCTTGGACACATGTATAAAAAGTCTCTAAAGCAAAGATAGTTTCAAAAACAATGAAATTAAAAGTTTCTAAATATCAAAACATTTACTATAAAAAGCAGTGAACAGTAAAAATCTAAATCAAATCAACATTTGGTGTGACTACCCTTCGCCTTTAAAAATGCATCAATTCTTTTAGGAACACTATAGTGCAGTTTTATCAGAAAATCGGTTGGTAGGTTGTTCCAAGTATCTTGGAGAACTTGCCACGGATCTTCTGCACGCTTTGGCAGTCTCACTTGCTTCTGTCTATCCAGGTAGTCTGAGATAGCTTTGAAGATGTTGAGAACAGGGTATGGTTTCGTCATATCACTGGAAACCATATAAAAAAATCTCAGGTACCTAAAACCTTTGCATGGTACTGTATGTAAAATTATACCACTCGGTGAAAAAAAAGACTGTCCATTCTACTCACAAACAAGAGAAAATGTGCAGATGCTAGAAATCCAAGCAGCAGATACAAAATGCTGCAGGGACTCAGCAGGCCAGGCAGCATCTATGGAATAGAGTACAGTCAACATTTCAGTCCAAGACCCTTCATCAGGACAGGTCCTGATGATGATTGACCTGCTGGGTTTTGGCCCAAAATGTCTTTTCCATAGATGTTAGGAACATAGAGACATAGAAAACCTACAGCACAATACAGGCCCTTCGGCCCACAAAGCTATGCCGAACATGTCCTTACTGAGAAATTACTTAGGGTTACCCATAGCCCTCTATTTTTCTGAGCTCCATATACCTGTCAAGGAGTCTAAAAGCCTATTCCATGCACCCACCACTCTCTGCGTAAAAAACTTACCCCTGATATCTCCTCTGTACATACTTCCAAGCACCTTAAAACTGTGCCCTCTTGTTCTAGCCATTTCAGCCCTGAAAACAGCCTCTGACTATCCACATGATCAATGCCTGTCATCTTATACACCTCTATGAGGTCACCCCTCATACTCTGTCGCTGCAAGGAAAAAAGGCGGAGTTCACTCAACGTATTCTCATAAGGCATGCTCCCCAATCCAAGCAGCATCCTTGTGAATCTCCTCTGCATCCTTTCTATAGTTTCTACATCCTCCATATAGTGAAGCAACCAGAACTGAGCCAATAGTCCAAGTGGGGTCTGACCAGGGTCCTATGTAGCTGTAATATTACCTCTCAGCTCCTAAACTCAATCCCACGATTGATGAAGGCCAAAGCACTGTATGCTTTCTTAACCACAGAGTCAACCTGCGCAGCAGCTTTGAGTGTCCTATGGACTCGGACCCCAAGATCCCTCTGATCCTTCACACTGCCAAGAGTCTTACCATTAATACTATATTCTGCCATCATATTTGACCTACCAAAATGAACCACCTCACACTTCTAGGGTTGAACTCCATCTGCCACTTCTCAGCCCAGTTTTGCATCCTATCAATGTCCCACTGTAAACTATGACAGCCCTCCAAACTACCCATAACACCTTCAACTTTTGTGTCATCAGCAAATTTACTAACCCATCCCTCCATTTCTTCATCCAGGTCATTTATAAAAAACATGAAGAGCAGGGGTCCCAGAACAGATCCCTGAGGCACACCACTGGTCGCCGACCTCCATGCAGAATATGACCCGCCTACAACCACTCTTTGCCTTCTGTGGGCAAGCCAGTTCCGGATCCACAAAGCAATGTCCCCTTGGATCCCATGCCTCCTTACTTTCTCAATAAGCCTTGCATGGGGTACCTTATCAAATGCCTTGCTGAAATCCATATACACTACATCTACATCAATGTGTTTAGTCACATTCTCAAAAAAATTCAATCATGTTGCCTCCAGCATTTTGTGTCCGTTGCTTGTATCCATTCTACTTAAAGATTAGCTTTTTCAACACAGGACTTAATCTGTGAATCTTCACTGTATTTCCTCAGAGACAATAAAATCTTTTCCTGGGGAAATTTACCACAGTTTTACATAATATCTCTGCCCCACATGATTTTATACACCTTTACGAGATCACCCTCAGTCTCCTTGCATTTCAAGGATAAAATGTCCTCATCTGTCCAATCTCTTACAATAATTCAATCCCTTATGTTCTGGCGGCATCCTCATAAATTTCCTCTGCACCCTTTCCAAATCAATAACACCATTCCTGTAGAGGGCAACAAAAACTGAATGCAATATTTAAAGTCTGGCCTCTCCCCGTCATCTTCCAGAACTGCAAAATAGCATCTCCACTTCTATACCCTAACTGATAAAGGCCAGTTTGCAGGAAGAGTCCACCAATATGTCTACCTGTGATGTTGCTTTTAGCAAGCTATGTACTTGTACTCCAAGGTCCCTCTGTTCCTGAACTCACCCCAGGGCACTAATGTCCACCGTGAAAGTCCGCCTGCCCTGCTTTGACTTCCAAATATGCAACACCACATGCTTATTTGAAATAAATGCGATTTGCTTTTCCCTGGACAATGTAACTATCTGATCAAAATCCCACTGTAATTCCTAAATTCCAGCATTTCCACTGTAATCTAGCTGTAATGCCTTTTTTCACTGCCTACAAAATCACCTACTTGAGTGTGATTCCAACATTTTCTGCTGTATTCTCATGCATAGTTGGTTTAGGAGTTCTAGAGTTTAGTCCCAATGATGAAGAGGTTGATGGTCCCATGAAAGTGGCGTGTATGCAAGTGCTGAATTGAGCAGGGAAAGAGCCTACACGCGCCCACAGCCAAATAGTTAGTTACTATCTGCAGTGCATGCTGTTGGGTGCAGAACAACAATCAACATGGGTCAAAGAGATGAGCAGATAAGAATAAAGAAGCAAGGAGATCAGTAAAATACAAGATCTGATAACAGTTTTTAAATTGGGCCATGGACTCGGTGGGTCTATTTAGAGCAGGGTTTCCAAACTTTTTTATGCCATGGACCTCTACCACGAACTGAACGGTCTGTGGACCTCGGGAAACATCTGATTTAGAGCAACAGACACGCAAAGCTGAAGGAACTCAGTAGATCAGACATCATCAAAGGAGAGGAACAAACAGGCGACGTTTCGGGTTGAGACCCTTAATCAGGTTACTCGGCATTGACAAGTGGAAAGATTCTTCAAGATAACTTAATGTCATTTCTAGTACACAAGTGTAAAGGAGAGAGAAATAATTGTTACTCCTAATCAAAGCTAGCGCAAAAGAGTACAAGAAGATAAATAACACAATAATTAAAAAACATAAACAAGTATAAATACGTAAGATCACTTATGTACATAGATTGATACTAAGGTACAGGAGTGTCTGTAGATATGATGACTGACAGGAAATGATAAAGTAGTGCTGAGCGGGAATTAGGGAGGGGTGGGTTAGTGGGTGGAAGTATTGAACAGCCTTATTGTTTGGAGGAAGTAACTGTTTTAGTGTCTGGTGGTCCTGGTGTGGATACTAGCTTTGTAGCCTCCTCCCTGATGGTAATGGGGTATACAATCCGTGAGCAGGGTGGGTGAGATTCTTCATGATGTTACTGGCCCTCTTCTGGCACCTTTCTGTATATATCATAGATCCTAGATCCTGATTTTATACTTCAATATTATGCTTAGATATGTGCTTATGGACAAGTCAAGTGAAAGGGAAGCTGTATGAGTTTCAAGTACTCTGATATGTGAAGGTTGCATCACCTAGACCGAGGAGATATGTACAACTTACTTCCCCTGCCCTGTGATAGGTATGCTGCCTGTTTGACAGTTTTACAAGGGAGCAGAAGTGAAAGGCAACATTTTAGCAGCTAGTCATGATGGAGCCAAAGCAAACAATTCTTTTTTGAGAACTCTCTCAATTTAAACTAAATATCAATCTGTCCCTGACGTGAGAGACGCATACAGTATATCACTGTATTGCCTCGTCTAATTTCACTAATGCGAGCTAGTGGCCATTTCAAGGCAGTTTAACTACTGTTATTTGTGGCCTCGTCAAAGCCAAGTGTTGGCTATAAATTTCCAATCTACGGAAATTAAGACATAAATAACATCCCACCTTTCTGCCACATTAGCTTATTATATCTATACATTTAATTAAATGAAAGCACTGTGACATTTATTTGATCCCTGCTCACTTGTTAATAGTAATAAATGGCAAAAAGAAAGGAGGAAAGAAATCCTTATTAGGTATTCGTCATTTTTTATTGATTGTTCCAAAATCATCCTGGAATGGTCAAGTTACCTCCTTCTCTCTTTGCTGTTCTCCAGAACTGCAAACTTTTAAAGATTTGACTGAAGGACAAAAGAATTTGAAAACTGAGGATTCCACTCAATGGCCTCTTTATTAGGTACATCTGTACCGCTGCTCATTCATGCCAATATCTGAACAACAAATCATGTGGCAGCAACTGTGCATAAAAGCATGCGAACATGGTCATGAGGTTCAGTTGTTCTTCAGGCTAAACATCTGAATGGGAAAGAAATGTGATCTCATCACATTTGGCGTTGACTATGGAATGACTGTTGGTGCAAGATGGGGTGGTTTGAGTATCTCAGAATCTGCTGATCTCCTATGATTATCACGTACAACAGTCTCTAGAGTTTGCAGAGAATGTGGCAAGAAACAAAAAAAAATCCAGTGAGTGGAAGTTTTGTGAGCAAAAACACTTTGTTAATGACAGAGGTCAGAGGAGAGTGGCCAGATTGGTTTAAGCTGATAGAAGGCAACATTAGCTCATACAGTACAACACTGGTGTGCAGAAGAGCATCACTGAATGCACAACACATCAAACCTTGAAGTGGATGGGCTACAGCAGCCGAAGACCACAAACATACACACTGTGTGTCCACCTTATTAGGTTTAGGAGTTTCCATGCCTTTCCCATTTTTCATCACAACAACGAGATGTCAGAAGTTGCCCACAGCTCGGAGCATTTTATTTTATTTATGTTATAAGATTAAAGACAAAAATTGGCCTTATTTGTTACATTTACATCAAAATAATGAACTATGTCATTTGTGTCAAAACAAACCAGCAAGGATTATACTGGGCAGCCCACAAGTGCTGTCATGTTTTTGGTGCCAACATATCATGCCCACAACTCACCAACCCTAACCAGTATGTTTCTGGAATGTGGGTGGAAACAGGAGCACCCAGAAGAACCCACAGGGTCATGCGGAGAATGTACAAACTCCTTATAGAGAGCAGCAGGTTTTGAACTCCCATCTTACAGCTGGCACTGCAAAGCACTGTGCTGCCCATTACACCACCGTGACGATTGCTGCCAAAGCCAGGATTGAATTGGTTGGGTTATTGCAGTCACAAGTACCAAGGTACAGTGTAAAGCTTGTCTTGCATGCCGCTCACACAGGCCAAATCATTACACATTGCATTGAGGTAGGGCGAGGTAAAACAACAGCAGTGTGCAGAATAAGGTGCTACAGTTACAGTGAAAATGCAGTGCAGGTGTTCAGTAAGGTGAAAAGTCATAATGCGGCAGATTGTAAGGTCAATAATCCATTTAGTGCAGTACTGTGCAAAAATCTTCGGCACGTACTGTAGAAATAGCTGGAGTACCTAAGACTTTTGCACTATACTGCAGTAATTTTATGTTTTGCACTTTACTGCTGCTTCAAAAGGCAAATTTTATGACATACAGTATGTGAGTGATGATCAACCTGACTCTGATATGGGTCTCTATTGTGGATTGATATGGGTCTCTATTGAGGGCAGGAAGAAGGGAATCCTGGTTGGGAAAGGAGGAATGGAGCTGGGGGGAAGTGGGAAACAGCAGAGAGACATTCTGTAATGATCACTCAACAAGTCGTTTGGAATCAAATTACCTTGCCTGGTGTCTCAGGGCTGGGTGTGTCTGTACCTGCGCCACCTCCCCCACCCCGGCACTCCTCTGCCACCTGCCCACATCCCTTCCACAACATTTCAGCCATGCCATTCCCAATATCCTCTGCTCCTGCAAGATTTACAAACTCGTTCTCCACTCCATGCTGACAAATACAGTACAGTGCAAGAGTCTTAGGCAGCCTAGATATATACGAGGGGTGATTGAGAAGTTCATGGCCTAAAGTAGAAGGAGATGAGGAGAAACTTCAAACTTTCTGCACTTTCACTCAAAGAGTTGAACTGCACGTGCATGTAACAAGAGCTGTATACGGTAACTCATCTCCTTCTACCTTAGGCCACAAACTTATCAATCACCCTTGCTGTGGACCACTTGGAGGTCCAAGATGCTCTCATTACATGCACATGAAGTTCAACTCTTTGAGTGATAATGCAGAAAGTTTGAAGTTAATAACTCATCTCCTTCTACCTTAGGCCACAAACTTATCAATCACCCCTGCTGTGGACCACTACTACAAAGAAGGGATCCGTATGCTCCACGACCGCTGGACTAAGTGTGTACATGCAGGAGGGGATTATGTTGGAAAATAATTGTGCTAAGTTTTCTAAAATTGACTCCTTCAACCTATATATATATACATATATGTGTGTGGGTCTAAGACTTTTGCACAGTACTGTTCATAAACCTAATTGAACATTAAGAAGGTGAAGGTCAACAGTACTGTGTTCAAAGTCTCATTGAAGAGATACAAGATCCTCCATTAACTCTTGGGATTCCTGTACCCATAACCACTCAACAGGAGCAAAAGCATCTGGGATAGAGGAGTGCTTGCATTTTGTATCTGATACCTGTAACAGTTCCATTGCACTGACAAAGAGAGTTTCAGCTGGTCAAGAGGGTGCCAATTAGACAGACTGCTTTGCTGTGGATGGTGGTTGAGTTTCTTGAGTGTTATTAGAGCCCAATTCAGCCAGGCAAACGGAGAGTAAGGTTCCTTTCACCTCATATGTATTGATCCAGATTTATCAGCCTCTTGTGTCCAGGGTATCCTCTCACAGTCCTGGTGTATGGGTTGTAGATTTCAATGCCCAGTCATCTTAGACATTCTGACTGTTTATTTTCCTCCAGAGATACTGACTAATCTCCTGAGTTCCTCTAGCATTTTGTGTGCATTTCTCTGCAGAATCTCTTCTATTTGGGAACTAGTGATATTCATGGGTGATGAATAAGTTCTTGTCTTCTGGTCTGTTGGAAGGGGTAGGTGATGGATGATTGACACCCAATGCGCCCTCCCACAGAACAATTGGTGGCATCCTCAGTCAAATATGATATTCCGTGGGAAAAGGAGGCTAAACCCCAACTTGAGTCAGAGTTACAACATGCACCTTTTGCTGTGTTCTTTCATAGCAAGAGGACAATGTAATGTATGGATCTATTTACTTTAGAGCAATGCACCCCCCCCAGCACTATGTATTGATTTGTTGTCTGTGCATGTGCATTATTTTCTCTCTCTCAGAACTAGTCAAAAGATGAAAGCTTTTCTGAATACATTGCGGAACTCTGAAAACTTTTCCGCTACGTAAACACGAGGAATTCTGCAGATGCTGGAAATTCAAGCAACACACATCAAAGTTGCTGGTGAACGCAGCAGGCCAGGCAGCATCTCTAGGAAGAGGTACAGTCGACGTTTCAGGCTGAGACCCTTCGTCAGGACTAACTGAAGGAAGAGTTAGTAAGAGATTTGAAAGTGGGAGGGGGAGGGGAGATCCAAAATGATAGGAGAAGACAGGAGGGGGAGGGATGGAGCCAAGAGCTGGACAGGTGATTGGCAAAAGGGATATGAGAGGATCATGGAACAGGAGGCCTAGGGAGAAGGAAAAGCGGGGGGAAACCCAGAGCATGGGCAAGGAGTATAGTCAGAGGGACAGAGGGAGAAAAAGGAGAGAGAGAAAGAATGTGTGTATATAAATAAAAAACGGATGGGGTACAAGGGGGAGGTGGGGCATTAGAGGAAGTTAGAGAAGTCGATGTTCATGCCAATTTTTCCAGCGCTGTGACTTTAGAGATGTACTTTCTGATGCATTAAGGGATGTGTGTGGTGTGTAAAGTCAAAGCATTCAGAAGATGCTACTGTCCAAAAGAGACCTAACCTTAGAACTGGCATTGACCACAGCAATATTGTTAGAGACTGCAGCAAAGGATGCAGCAGAACTACAGAAAAGGTTAGAATGTGAAATGCACAAAATGTCCCTGAATCCTGCAAAAAGCCAAATATGTTATCGATGTGGCAAATGCTCACATGATGCAAATGACTGTTGGTTCAAAGAAAAAGTGTATAGAAAGAGTCACAGACAAGGTCACATAGAGAGAATGTGCAAGGCAGACAAAAAGCACAACTGAGTGAAAAGTCTCAAACACAAAACTAAGCAAATGCATAAAGTTACAGAAAATCAAACAACACAGAGTCTGACAAAGATGAACCCTCATGCCTAAAATTGCATAGTAACTGAAGCAGATCACAAAATCAGTTGGATCACGATAGATGTGTCTGGTGTAAACCTGAAAATGAAGCCGGATACAGTGTCAGCTTTGTCCGTAATTCCAGAGGTTGACTACAACAGATTGTTTTCTAAGATACCTTTAGAGAAGACCTCAGTGATGTTAAAGACTGAAAGTAAATGTGACATATGGAGGCCTAACATAATAGTTAGAGCTTTATATATTGAAAAGTGGAGGGCCAGCACTTTTCGGACATGAATAGTTGAGGAAAATCCAACTAAACTGACTCTCAATCAAAACTCTCAAAGTGACCTCAACAGGCAATGGCAGCCCAAATGGTAGCACTAACCAAATACTGGCACAGCTGCTTAATGCTGATGAGAAGGGGATTGGTAAACTTAAGGGCATGAAGGCCAGAATTGAACAGGATGAACCCCGTAACTGGGTTGTCAAACCAGCAGAAATGGAACACTCGTTGGAGTCTGTGATTACTAGAAACTAATAAAGTTTTATTAACAAAAATAAGTAATACAGTACACTAATCGCAAGGATATAAATGTAACAGGCTAACAATGATAGTACACACATATACACAGAAATAGGGTAATAGAAATCAATCAAGCTCTATCGCAGTCTAGGGGTAAAAATGATCAGTCTTAAGGTGAAGCAGAGTTCAGTTCAATCTAGTGTAGTTCGAAGTAATCGCTGTTGTTGTACCGTTGGGGGGGGGAGAGAGAGAGAGAGAGAGAGAGAGAGAGAGAGAGAGAGATAGCTGTGGTCACCGACTGTGACCCCTCCGTTCCGGATGTGACCGTTCTTCCGTGGTGAACCCGGCACCCAGGCAAGGACGGACACACAACAGGTCCCCACCGTTCGCACCTTTACACCCTGTGAGCCTCTGACCGATTCCCGCGAACTCTCACCAACTTGTGGGGCACAATGCTCTTTCCAGGGTCTCATGGCGTGTGTCTTGTGCCTTAGCAAACCCGCTATTTTTATTCTCCTGATGGGGTATCACCTGTCCATCAAACTTCACACTTCCTATTGTCTTAGCAGGATGGTTAATGAACAGTTCAGGTTCAAAGCAAACGGTCTGAGGCAGACGCCAACATCTGAATTATGTGTCTCGCTCTCATTATCTCTCTCTTCTCGCTTATTAGCATTTTGAGTGGCTCTCCGTTGTCTCTCGTTATCTCTCTCATTAACATCATCCGTTCTGCAGCTTTGCTTGGCTTCACACATGACACACCAAGATTCCATAAAGCATGTCTAGTGCCTTAGGCACTATGTCTTAAAGGGGATGCTGAATTGCAGAGCTTGGAGGCATCTGGAATTCTCTCCAAGTTTGAATGAAGCAATTGGGTCATGCCCATTGTCCCAGTGATCAAGAAAGGGAAGGCAAGAGCTGTTCTCATATGTGGGGATTTCAAGGTGAGCATCACCCTGGTGCTGCGTACTGTGCAATATCCCCTGCCATGAATAGAAGACATTTTTGCATTTTTGGAAAGTGGGGAGAGGTTTTCAAAGATTGACTTGTCACAAGCCTATCTGCAAATGGAGATTGAGGAGTCAGACAGGAAGTTCCTCACAATCATCACTCACAAGGGACTGTTCCAGTTTAATCATCATTGTCGTTGCATCAGCTCTACCAGTTTGACAAAGAGCAATGGACGAAGTGCTCCCAGATACCCTGGTTGACATCATCGTGACTGGAAAAGTGATGAAGAGCACCTCCAGAATCTTAGTAAAGTGCTTACCAGGCTGAGTGAGTATAGTTTGCATGCAAAGAGAGAGAAATGTGAGTTTTTCAAGAATGAAATCTCACATTGTGACATGACATTGACAAGCATGGCTTACATAAGTCACAAAAGCAGATTGATGTAGTGCTACAGTCACCCAAACCGGAAAATGTGTCACAACTCTCGTCATACTTGGGCCTTGTAAACTACTACCACTGGTTTCTCCCAATCATTGCTACAGTGCTGCATCCATCGAATGCACTGTTACAGACAGGAGCAAATTGGGAGTGGTCAGAAAGATGTAAAAAAGCATTCAAGGAAACAGAGACTAATAACATCTGATGAATTGCTCACCCATTATGACCTATCCCCGCTCATCAGACTGGCAGGTGATATGTTCCCTTACAACATTGAAGCCGTTTGTCACACATTATGAAAGCTGGATCTGAGCGCCCAGTTGTGTTTGCTTCAAAATCACTGATGAGCACAGAAGACAGATGTGCACAGATCTACCAAGAGGCCCTTAGTCTAGTAAGGGGAATAAATATGTTCTACCACTACCTATATGGACAGAAGTTTATGCTAGTGACAGATCACCAGCCTCTTGTGTTCATTTTCAATCCCAGTGATGACTGCTACCCTGTTACGTCATTGGACACTATTCCTAGGAGCCTACTCTTATGACATAGAGTTCAAGGATACCAAGCAAAGCAGCAACACTGACAGTTTTGCACTATTGCCAAAGAAAAAGAAAATTCTTCATACTGTGACCCAGCAGAGGTGTTCCACTCCGCATTGGTGGGCCTGTTACCAGTAACAAATTCCAAAATACAAAGGGAAACAAGGAATAACCCAACATTGTCAAAAGCCTATGAAATCACCATGCAAGAATGGCCAGCTCACGGTAACCCTATGTTTCCAGAGTTCTCAGTGAGATGAGGCGAACTGTCGGTGTGTCAAAGAATTTTGATGTGTGGATCTCATGCTGTGGTTCCCTCTAAACTACGCACCAGAGTGTTAGAAAATCTGCATGAAAGAACCTGGGTACAGTCAAGATGAAGATTCTTATCTAGAGCTGTGTATGGTATCTGGGAATTGATAAACAAATTGAAGACTTGGCCAAAAACTGCTTGGGATGCCAAGAAGTTTAAAATGCACCCCCACAAGCCCTATTACACCTGTGGGAGTGACTGTCGACACCATGGCAAAAAGTACATATTGACTTTGTTGTTCATCCATCGTTGATGTCGAGGAGGACCTCGACACCAGATGGTGTTGAGACTAGCGCGTGATTTGGATTTAAGTAAGGGAAAGTTGCACAGTGTCAGCCTCACTCTCTCTTCCTGATTCCCATCTGAATCCAGTGGCAAGACAGAGTCGAGCCGGCTGGAGATGGGACTAGGCGCAGTGGATGACCAGGACGTCATCTATGTCTTGTCCTGCTCTACATGTTTCACGACGCTTGCAGAGACCGCCTTCTTGACCGTTGGACCTTCCATTGGTCTTGTCCGCTCAATCCGCTGGAGTCTGTCTTCACACGTTGGGATAGACAAATCCCTATCTCTCCGAGGGTTTGAGTCCCGTCAGCTACCGTCTCCTGGTTTAGCTGGCTTGTCGAAGCCGTTGCCCGGGGTGAGGTCGCTGTCACATGTGAACAGCTATGGGGACCCACAGGTGAGAGCTGAGTGCCAGGTGGGGACCAAAGGTGGACTAACCGCCTTGAAAAGGACGCGACACATTCTCCCACCAGAGGTGTTACCCCTCCCCGACACCCCATACACCCTTTACTGGGCTTTTCATGGACTACATGCTTCTGACTGCGGACAAAACTCAAAATAGCCTGAGGTTATAGCAATGAGGTCAACCACCTCAGCAAAGACAGTCTCCACTCTGAAGACTATCATCGCCTGAAATGGCTTAACAGAGGATCCAGAGGAGATTTACGAGAATGATAGCGGAAATTCAACTTTAATGACTTTGGGCCTGTACTCACAGGACTTTAGAAAAATGAGAGCATTTCATTGAAAACTACAATATTGAAAGGCCTCAGCAGAATGGACGTGAAGAGGTTGTTTCCAACAGTGGGAAATTTAGGACCAGAGAGCAGAGCCTCAGAATAGAGGACAGCTTTTTAGAACAGCAATGAGGAGGAATTTCTTTAGCCGAATGGTGTTGAATTTGTGGATTTCATTGGTACAGACATCTATGAAAGCCAAGTCAGAGTGGAGGATGACATGTTTTTGATTAGTAAAGGAGTCAACTGTGATGTGGAGAAAATTTAGATTTAGAGGTACAGCACAGTAACAGAGCCTTCCAGTTCAATGAGCCTGTGCTGCCCAATTACACCCATGTGACCAATAAACCTACTAACCTGCATGTCTTTGGAATACGGGAGGAAACCGGAGCACCTGGAGGAAACCCATGCAGTCATGGGGAGAACGTACAAACTCCTTGCAGACAATAGTAGAACTGAAACCCAGTTGCTGGCACTGTGATAGTGTTACACCTACCACTATACTAATACAGTAGGAGATTGGGTTTGAGAGGGAAAATAAATCAGCCATGATCAAAGGACAGAGTTGACTCAATGGGCTGAATAGCCAAATTCTGCTCCTATGTCTTATGTTCTTATGATCTGATTAATTTGGGAGATCAGGGGCACAGGGAGGAAGCTGGAGTTGAGGTATCTGATCAGCGATGATGTATCGAACAGTGCCACAGGCTCTGGGGACGCAGTGGCCTAGTCCTGCTCTTGTTCCTTCTTGTTAATAGAAGGGATAAGAAATAAGAAGGAAACAAAATGTGGATTAAAGCAGCTGTTGGGAAGGGGTAGAGCTGTGATTTTCCCAGCCTGGGGAGTTTGCTATTTAGCTCTCATTATATGTGGGTCTGTTACTCTGGCCCATTGCCAGAGTTTTCTGATACCACTTTCACAGAACAGGTAACAATGAATGTCCAACTGCTGACGAGTGAACTTGAAGGACTCAGTACTTAAACAGGGAGGCTTCACCTTCAGGAAATGACCGCGCTAATATTTCAGAAAAATGCTGATTAGCTTTCATATTTCTTTTCCCCTCAGCACTGCATCAGGTTTTGTTCTCCCCCCCCCCCCCCGCCCCATTTGCACAGTTCTGGTTGGTGTAAAGCTGACAATGTCATCTAGGGATCTGTTTTCTAGGAGTTGCCAAATCCAATAGCGTGGGATCGATGAGTTGATATACGTACAACTGTGGTGCTAGAGTCATTGAATGTGACTAAGCTAATACCTGCAATCTACTGACGTTATTCCTGATGCTCAACAAAAAGTCTGGACACATACAATTTTGTACTTACTCATGGAGGGTAGGTACTTCCAAAGAGGGGGTGCTCATCTCTAATTACCCTTTGAGACGTCTGCAGTTTGTGTGGTGAAGGAGTTTCCAGGATTGCCTAGATAGAGCAGATGTGGAGAGGATCTTTCCTATTGTGGGGGAGTGTAGGACCAGAGGGCACAGCCTCAGAATACAAGGACAAAACAGACATGAGGAGGAATTTCTTTAGCCAGACACTGGTGAATCTGTAGAATTCATTACCACAGATGCCTGTGGAGGTAAAGTCTAAGGGTATATTTAAAGCAGAGTTTGTTAGTAAGGGTTAGTAAGGGTGATTAGTAAGGGTGTGAAAGGTTATGGAAAGAAGGCAGGAGAGATAATATATCAGCCGTGACGGAATGGCAAAGCAGCCTTGATAGTCCGAATGGTCTAATTCTGTTCCTTAGACTTATTTTCTTATGGTGTGTTTAACAATTAGCTATAACTGAGTGGCTTCCTGTGGTCATTTAGGAATCACATCAATAAACAGGATATAATAATAAAATCATAAAATTCTAACAGCAGGGAAACAAGCCCTTTCATCCAACTCATCCCATGTCAACTGAGGTGTATAAAGCTCGTCCTATTTGACAGTCTTTGGTACCTATTTCCCCTACCACTTTCTAGCCATGTAACCATCTAAATATATTCTGAACATTGTAATTGTACCCACCTCTACTGCCTCCTCCAGCCACGCATTCCATATCCCTCCACTATCTGTGTGAAAAAGTTTCCTATCACTTCCCTTTTCAATCTTTACCTTCTCCTCTTAACTATACAGTTTATGCTCTTCTTTTAGACTCCACTATTCTGGGGAAAAAAGGCCATTCACTATATTTGTGCCCCTCATGATTGTATAAGCCTGATTTTATAAGCATGGGGTGTCAATGGAGAAATGAATCATTTGTACATTCATTCATTATGTGCCGTATCATATGACATAGGCAATCAAGGTCTTTCCAAGACCATGATTGTTTTTGATAAATTTCTCTACAGAAGTAGTTTGCCATCGCCTTCTTCTGGGCGTTGTCTTTACAAGACGGGTGACCCCAGCCGTTATCAATACTCTTCAGAGATTAGGAGAAACAAATAGCAGATGTTAATCCATAAGAATAATTTGAATCATAGAGGACTACAAAACAGAAAGCAGGCTCTTCAGCCCACTGAGTCTGAACCAGTCCTTGGCGGCTCATTCACACTACTCCTTCATTGAGTTGTAAAGCACTGCAAAACAGAAACAGGCCCTTCCGCCCATCTAGTCCACACCAAACTTTTATTCTACTTTGAACCATAGCTCTCTATGCCTTATACTTCACCAAACTTTTCTTAAATGTTGAAATCAAACCCACATGGACTTCTGCTGACAGCTCGTTCTACACTCTCAACAAAGCAACAAAGAACAAACTGCTGGAGAAACTCAGTGGGAACTCTGCCTCTGTTAGCAGAAACTCTCATCACATTCAGAGGTACCTTCATGAACGTTTGAAGAGCTATAGCATACAAGTCAAGTTGGGAATGAAAATTACCTAAAAATCATCCACTATTGGTCAGCATAAGCACCACAAGCAAAATTACCTCCTTCTGTCTCATGCATTTCAATGATTTCTAATTCCCTTAATCAAGACTCCTTAGGTTTTAAAACTACTAATGAAGCTGTATTTATTGTTAACTTGATACCACTTTCACCTTTCTGCCTCAATTGAAGCACCCCTAGTCAAGTTCACCTCCAAGAGGACCACAACCTCGTCATAGGGTTTGGAGGCTTGTGTGTCCCAATAACTCAGAGAGCTATGTTGGCTGGAGTCAGGACTTTATGCTTAGGATCTTGGTAGGAACACTCACGCCAAACAGGTCAATAAGTAAGAATGGTCCACTGGTCCTCCAGGTTTGGGCATTCAACTCTGGGCTAACAACTCTGACTGGTCAAAACAAAATTGTTACACGAATAGCAATGAAGAATCTTTCTATATCTCATTGCGATGGTATGGACAGAGATGGAAGACGTTTATTGCTGCCCTAAATGCCAGCAGCATAATGGGGAGTAAGTAATTAAGTCAAGTTCAACTTACTCTTCTTAATGCACTTCACCAAACATTTATCCCCTTCTCCCTTGGACTGATTTATTTCTTTCCACAGCAGGTGATCACTGGCTGTTTTGCAATACCTCATGTACTATCACTGCATAGCCAACTGCCATAGCACGCTGTAGAGAAGTTACAAACTCACCACCAAACACTTAAATTCCTTCTGGGACATAGAACAGTATGGCACAAGAACACAATATTGCGCCGACCGATTCAATTAATGTGAGAATGCTGTTCTTGGACTACAGTTCAGCATTCAACACCATAGTCCCATCCAGGGTTGACAAGAAGCTCAGAGACCTCGGCCTTGACCCTGCCTTGTGCAGCTGGATCCTGGAATTCCTGTCAGATCGCCGGCAAGTGGTAAGAGTGGACGCCCTCACCTCCACTCCTCTGACTCTCAATACAGAAGCCCCTCAGGGCTGTGTACTAAGTTCCCTCCTTTACTCCCTGTATACCCATGACTGTGTTGCCACCCACAGCTCTAATCTGCTAATTAAATTTGTTGACGACACTACATTGATTGGCCTTATCTCAAACAATAACAAGGTGGCCTACAGGGAAGAAGTAATCTCTTTGACACAGTGGAGTCAAAAAAACAACCTCTCCCTCAATGTTGCAAAAACAAAGGAGCTGGTTGTGGATTACAGGAGAAATGGAGACGGGCTAACCGCTATTGACATCAATGGATCTGGGTTGAGAGGGTAAACAGCTTCAAGTTCCTCAGTATCCACATCAACCGAGGACCTCACATGGTCTGTACACACCAGCTGTGTGGTGAAAAAAGCACAACATCGCCTCTTTCACCTCAGGTGGTTGAGGAAGTTTGGTATGGGTGCCCAAATCCAAAGAACTTTCTACAGGGGCACAATTGAGAGCATCCTGACTGGCTGCATCACTGCCTGGTATGGGAACTGTACCTCCCTTAATCGCAGAATTCTGCAGAGAGTGGTGCAGACAGCCCAGTACATCTGTAGTTGTGAACTTCCCATGATTCAGGACAGTTACAAAGACAAATGTTTAAAAAGGGCCTGAAAGATCACTGGGGACTCGAGTCACCCCAACCACAATCTATTCCAACTGCTACCACTGGGAAACGGTACCACAGCATAAAAGCCAGGACCAACAGGCTCCGGGGACAGCTTCTTCCACCAGGCCATCAGACTGATTAACTCACACTGATTTGTGTATATTCTATGTTACATTGACTGTTCTATTTATTATAAGTTATTATAAATTATTATGATTGCACATTGCACATTTAGACGGAGACGTAATGTAAAGATTTTTACTCCTCATGTATAGGAGGGATGTAAGAAATAAAGTCAATTCAGTTCAATTCAATTCAATTCAATAATTAAATGTTCAACTAAACTAAACTCTTCGGCATACACAATGTCAATATCCTTCCATTTTCCTCACATTCATGTGTCTATTTACAAGTCTCTTAAATCTCATGTGCCTATCTAAACAGCTCTTTGTGGATACGATAGAGAGCGTGCAGAGGAGATTGACAAGGATTTTGCCGGGATTGGACAGTGTGCCTTATGAGAGTAGGTTGAGTCAATTTGACCTTTTCTCCTTGGGGTGAGAGGTGACCTGATAGAAGTGTATAAGACCATGAGAGGTATTGATCGTGTGGATAACCAGAGGCTTTTTCCCGGGGCTGAAATGGCTAACATGAGGGAGTATAGTTTTAAGGTGCTTGGAAGTAGGAACAGAGGGGATGTCAGAGGTAAGTTTTTTTCACACAGATTGGTGGGTGTGTGGAATGCACTGCCAGTGACTGTGGTGGAGGTGAATACAATAGGGTATTTTAAGAGACTCTTAGATAGCTACATGGAGCTTAGAAAAATAGAGGGCTATGCAGTAGGTAAATTGTAGGCAGTTTCTAGAGTAGGTTACATGGTCGGCACAACATTGTGGGCTGAAGGGCCTGTAACGTGCTGTAGATTTTTATGCTCTTAAACTCCCTAATATATCCGCCTCTACCATTACTCCAGGCAGCACATTCCAGGTACCCACCATCCTCTGTGTGAGAAACAAAACATGCTCCTCACATCTCCTTTGAAATTATCCCCTCTCACCTTCAAAGCAAGCCCTTCACATGTTATTCACATCTCCTGGACGACCCATCACTTCATTTGATTTGTCGTCATCGCCCACACACTTTCTGTGCGCCAGCTCTCCTGTACACCAGTGTTAGCATCATCCTGCTGTTTGTCAATGTGTGTCATTGTGCTGGGCTTATGTCGCAAACACTGCAAACAGTGACAGCAGTGTCATAAAAATTAGTGCCTTACAGAGTACCAGGCTGAAACTTTTGAAAGCTGCCATGCCACCTCAAAGACAAAAATGAACAATCAAGTCTCTAGCAGTGACCAAGCCATCATGTCAAATAATCGTAGGAAGTTGTTCAGCATTGAAAGAGAATGGGAGACTTACAAAGTGAGCATTGACAATTTCATGGCTCCATCAAAATGAAACTTTAGGTTCAGATTTCAACAAACTTTAATAGCCAAGGTTTATTTAAACTCCTTACCCACCTTAATTTTGCAGAATATCAGTTAATAGCTTTACAACGACTGCTATGGTGCTTCAGAAGAACTCTCATCTCTGCAGCAGCTGATTCTGCATTTGAGAACTGTTCCACGTGAAAGATTGGCCAGACATTCCAAAAGCTGAAGGGGCAGAATCAAGCCATTCAAGTCATTAAGTCTGCTCTGGAATTCAATCATATCTGATTTATTTGCCCTCTCAACACCATACTCCCCATAACCTTTGACAGCCTTACTAATTAAATATCTAGCTGGCTCTGCTTTAAATATACTCAATGACTTGATCTCCACAGTCATCTGTGGCAAAGAATTCCGCAGACTCACCACCCTCTGGCTAAGAGAATTCCTCCTCACCTCTGTGCCAAAGGGATCTCTTCAATTCTGAAGTTGTGGTCTCTGGTCCTGGACTTCCCCACTGTAGGAAACATCCGCTCCATGTCCATTCTGTCTAAACCTTCAAAATATGCAATAGGTTTCAATAGGATCCTCTCATTCTTCTAAGCTCCAATGATTCTAGTTGGGTACTCAGAGAACTTCTGAACTGATGAAAATTATTCTTAAAAAAATGAAAATAACTTCAGATTAAATAAACATGTAAATTACAAAACCTCCCACTTGCATTATAATTCTACTTCAAACCAATGAATCCAATGATTTGAATACTTGCTGCTTCTTAAACCAGCCAGCCCTGGGATAAAGGGACAGGTGTAAGATGCATCCTGCCTCTCTTTTCACAACATTGGCAAAAGAATAAATCAAGGAAGGTAGTGCACCCGTGGCTGACAAGAGAAATTAGGGATAGTATCAATTCCAAAGAAGAAGCATACAAATTAGCCAGAGAAAGTGGCTCACCTGAGGACTGGGAGAAATTCAGAGCTCAGCAGAGGAGGACAAAGAGCTTAATTAGGAAGGGGAAAAAAGATTATGAGAGAAAACTGGCAGGGAACATAAAAACGGACTGTAAAAGCTTTTATAGATATGTAAAAAGGAAAAGACTGGTAAAGACAAATGTAGGTCCCCTGCAGACAGAAACAGGTGAATTGATTATGGGGAGCAAGGACATGGCAGACCAATTGAATAATTACTTTGGTTCTGTCTTCACTAAGGAGGACATAAATAATCTTCCGGAAATATTAGGGGACAGAGGGTCCAGTGAGATGGAGGAACTGAGTGAAATACATGTTAGTAGGGAAGTGGTGTTAGGTAAATTGAAGGGATTGAAGGCAGATAAATCCCCAGGGTCAGATGGTCTGCATCCTAGAGTGCTTAAGGAAGTAGTCCAAGAAATAGTGGATGCATTAGTGATAATTTTTCAAAACTCGTTAGATTCTGGACTAGTTCCTGAGGATTGGAGGGTGGCTAATGTAACTCCACTTTTTAAAAAAGGAGGGAGAGAGAAACTGGGGAATTATAGACCAGTTAGCCTAACGTCGGTGGTGGGGAAACTGCTGGAGTCAGTTATCAAGGATGTGATAACAGCACATTTGGAAAGCAGTGAAATCATCGGACAAAGTCAGCATGGATTTGTGAAAGGAAAATCATGTCTGACGAATCTCATAGAATTTTTTGAGGATGTAACTAGTAGAGTGGATAGGGGAGAACCAGTGGATGTGGTATATTTGGGTTTTCAAAAGGCTTTTGACAAGGTCCCACACAGGAGATTAGTGTGCAAACTTAAAGCACACGGTATTGGGGGTAAGGTATTGATGTGGGTGGAGAATTGGTTAGCAGACAGGAAGCAAAGAGTGGGAATAAACGGGACCTTTTCAGAATGGCAGGCGGTGACTAGTGGGGTACCGCAAGGCTCAGTGCTGGGACCCCAGTTGTTTACAATATATATTAATGACTTGGATGAGGGAATTAAATGCAGCATCTCCAAGTTTGCGGATGACACGAAGCTGGGTGGCAGTGTTAGCTGTGAGGAGGATGCTAAGAGGATGCAGGGTGACTTGGATAGGTTGGGTGAGTGGGCAAATTCATGGCAGATGCAATTTAATGTGGATAAATGTGAAGTTATCCACTTTGGTGGCAAAAATAGGAAAACAGATTATTATCTGAATGGTGGCCGATTAGGAAAAGGGGAGGTGCAACGAGACCTGGGTGTCATTATACACCAGTCATTGAAAGTGGGCATGCAGGTACAGCAGGCGGTGAAAACGGTGAATGGTATGCTGGCATTTATAGCGAGAGGATTCGAGTACAGGAGCAGGGAGGTACTACTGCAGTTGTACAAGGCCTTGGTGAGACCACACCTGGAGTATTGTGTGCAGTTTTGGTCCCCTAATCTGAGGAAAGACATCCTTGCCATAGAGGGAGTACAAAGAAGGTTCACCAGATTGATTCCTGGGATGTCAGGACTTTCATATGAAGAAAGACTGGATGAACTGGGCTTGTACTCATTGGAATTTAGAAGATTGAGGGGGGATCTGATTGAAACGTATAAGATCCTAAAGGGATTGGACAGGCTAGATGCAGGAAGATTGTTCCCGATGTTGGGGAAGTCCAGAACGAGGGGCCACAGTTTGAGGATAGAGGGGAAGCCTTTTAGGACCGAGATTAGGAAAAACTTCTTCACACAGAGAGTGGTGAATCTGTGGAATTCTCTGCCACAGGAAACAGTTGAGGCCAGTTCATTGGCTATATTTAAGAAGGAGTTAGATATGGCCCTTGTGGCTACGGGGGTCAGTGGGGTATGGAGGGAAGGCTGGGGCGGGGTTCTGAGTTGGATGATCAGCCATGATCGTAATAAATGGCGGTGCAGGCTCGAAGGGCCGAATGGCCTACTCCTGCACTTATTTTCTATGTTTCTATCTACCTGCATCCCAGTGCTGAGCCCTGTGAGTAAGAGTAAGTCAAATGCAGCAGCATAAGACCTCTAGTTCACCATAATCTTCTGGTTTTCAATGACACAGGCATAGAAGTGCAAAGTAAGATGAGCAGCAATTAGTAGAAAAAGATACATATAATCTGGTCCCATTTGTGGTAACACAAATTTGTCAGCCTGCTCTTGCTCTTGTTTGTTATGTCTCCCTGTTCACGTTGGCATTCTAACAAAGATGTATTTTATATCCCAGTTTTACTCCAAATATCGACACATAATGGAACATGGCACGTTTTTCTCTCTATGGGTTTTTAAAATCAAGCTTTGAATTAGAGTTAGGTGAGAGTTAGGCCAAGCATTACATCCATTCTATGAGTTGTCTTGCTCGTTTTAAACTGAGTGACCAGTGACGCTGTTACCTCAACACTCCTTTATTTTGTGTTTGATGCACTAATATTTTATGCACTATCTATTCCACCTGCTCCTTCCACCCTGTCTCAGTCAAAACTCTTCATGTCTTTCTCTGTCCCAAAGATATTTTTTCCTCTAAAGATCCACAATCTGGGTGAGGGGTGGAGCTATGTCTATACCAAAGGAGGTAAAAGGCACTCTTTCCACCTGTTAGCCTGCAGGTCACCCTTGGGAAAGGTGTGGCACTTGCTTATTCCCATCCCCCCCCCCCCCCCCCACTCCACTGGATCAGGGAGCAGGTGGTGGATGGTCGTTTGAGCAGCTGGTGCATATCACAAGTCCTGGTTACGCGACCACTGACGCCAAGCAGACAATCTCTGAAGAGTATTGATAATAGCTGAGGTCACCTGTCTTGTAAAGACACTGCACAGAAGAAGGCAATGGCAAACCACTTGCCTAGAAAAGTTTGCCAAGATCTATCATGGCCATGAGATCATGATCGCGTATATCATCCGACACGGCACATAATGATGATGAAGATGCACAATGTACCTGAGGCCATGCTATGTCTGACTGTGACAGATTTCCTTTCCTGTAGGGTATTAGTAAACCCAAAATATATTGACATTATTTTTATGGTTCCTGAGATAAGCATTTTTTAAATTACTGGAATTTAAATTCTCCAGCAGCTATGGTTGCATTTAAGCTCCTGTCCTTGGGTTAATAGTCCATCACTCTGGCCTCTGATCAAGTTATTTAACCATTCTCCTATTTTATTCCAGAATAAATAGGTCAATATTTGACCTCTGCCTGCCAGCCTGTAATCCCAAATTGTAGTTGCACGGAACATCTAGAATGGACTACCAAGGTAGCATCTCACAAATTTTGGTGGAGGATTGTTGGAAAATCTTGTTCTGTTCTTCATCCAGGGTTTCTACTCACATCCACTAGACGATTTCTCACATGGTCAACTGACTCAGTAAGTCAGCACTCTATATTTAAGTCATTAATTCGCAGTGCCATGAAAGTTTTAACAGGAGGCATACCCTCACCCTTAACTTCTCCTGATGTAAGTTCTGTGATGATTTTCAAACACAAAATAGCAGTGAAGCAGATCATTCTGTCTATGATGCCTCTGTTGCCCATCAGTTCCTATCGATATTAACCCATTTACTTGTACTCGGTCCATAGCCTTCTATAGCTTGGCAATTCAAATACTCATCCAGATAACTAAATTATTAATAAATATTTGAATGTCCTTAGATAAAGGTCTCTTCTAGGCCCTCTTTGAGAAAATGAATAAATATTTAAAAAATTAAGAATGAAGGACGTTTTGACTTTTTTTGCACTTGACAGCTGAGAAGTTGTTGTTGCTAATTTCCTTTTCAGATGTCCTTCATGTAGTTAAGCGTTCCACTTCACTTCACGGTGTTATTACCAGATTGAATCTGGCTCTGGGCCATATTGGGAGAGCGGATTACATACATGATGAAGGCATCAAAGATTTAAGGTTCATATTCCAGGAGAGAGAGTGATTCCCAAAAGCTTTACTACAATCAGAGCTTAAAGAGATCTGAGATGTCACCAACATCTCCAGCAAGCCTCTACAAATATTCCGTACGGTGAGAGCATTCTGATGGTTGAATCACCACCTGGTATGGAGGCTCCAGTGTGCAGGATCAAAAGAGGTTGTAGAGGGTTGTGGACTCAACCAGCTCTATCACAGGCACAAACCTTCCCACTGTCAAGGATATCCTCAAGGAGGCAACATCCAACATTAAAGACATGCCTCTTCTCTTTATTGCTCTTGAGGTAGAGGTACAGGAGTCTGAAGGCCCACATTCAACAATTTAGGAGCAGCTTCTTCCCCTCCAGCATCAGATTTCTGAATGGTCCATGAAAGTATGAACACAATCTTGCACTATTTATTTATTTCTGTAACTTATAGCAAATTTTAAGTATTGTGCACTGAACTGCTGCCAGAAAACAACAAATTTAATGATAAACGTGCGAGTGATAACAAACCTGATTTTGATTCCCAAGTGTGGCTTTGGCAGTTCGAAGGAATGCAGCTAGAGATGGAGTGAATCTCAGATACACCATGAGACCCAAACTAAAATAAAACAGATGGATCTGACTGGAGGAGATAGGGAGGGACAAGGCCTTCAACCTTCTATCCACTAAGACTCAGAACAGTGAAAGGACACACTTAAGGTCCAGAGGGATTCTGACAGGTTGGATATGAAGATGATGTTTCCTCTTATGGGAGAGTCTAGAACTAGATGTCATTGTCTAAAAATAAGGGAGTTCCCAATTAAGATTGAGGTAAGTTTTTTCTCTCTTCTCTCAGTTTGATGAGTCTTTATTCAAAGGGTGATAGAAAATATGAACATGAAAATTGAACACAGGAATTTGGGACAAGCTGTGTGGAGAGGATCCAGATGAGGATAACAAAAACAAGCCTAGGAATGAAAGGGTTAATGTATGAGGAGTGTTTGATAGAACTGGACCTGTATTTGCTGCCATTAAGAAGAATGGGGGGGGGGGGATCTCATTGAAACCTATCGAATATTGTAAAGCTCAGATAGAGTGGATATGGTAAGAATGTTTCTTATAGTGGGAGAGTCTAGGACCGAAGGGTACAGACTCAGAATACAAGAACATCCCTTTAAAATAGAGATGAGGAGGAATTTTGTTAGCCAGAGAGTGATTAATCTGTGGAATTCATTGCCACAGATGGCTGTGGGAGCCAGTTCATTGAGTATATTTAAAGCAGAGGTTGATATCTTCTTGATTAATATGGGTGTCAAAGGTTACTGGGAGAAGGCAGGCGAAAGGGGATGAGAGGGATAATAAATCAGCCATAGTGCAATGGTGGAGCAGACTAGATGGGCTGAATGGCCTAATTGTGCCCCTTTGTCTTATGGAAAATGTAGTCAGCATGAACTTAAACATAAGAACATAAGAAATAGGAGCAGGAGTAGGCCATCCGGCCCATCAAGCCTACCCCGCCATTCAATAAGATCATGGCTGATCTGTCCGTAAACTCAGCTCCATCTACCTGCCTTTTCTCCATAACCCTTAATTCCCCTACTATGTAAAAATCTATCTTACTGTATCTTAAATATATTTAGTGAAGAAACCTCAACTGCTTTCCTGGGCAGAGAATTCTACAGATTCACCACCCTCTGGGAAAAACAGTTTCTCCTCATCTCCAAACTAAATCTTCTACCCTGAATCTTGAGGCAATGTCCCCTAGTTCTAGTCTCACCTACCAATGGAAACAACTTTCCTTCTCCTATCTTATCTATCCCTTTCAAAATTTTGTATGTTTTTATAAGACGCCCTCTCATTCTTCTGAATTCCAGAGAGTATAGTCCCAGGCGACTCAATCTCTCCTCATAGGTTAACCCTTTCATCTCTGGAATCAACCTGATGAATCTCCTCTGCACTGCCTTCAAAGACTTGTCGAACCGAAGGTCCCATATCCATGCTATAGGCCTCTATGACTCTGACTCTGAATACTTTCAAAGCAGAGTTAGTTGACCCTTCATTTTATTAAAATGATAGAATGGGCTTGAGAGGCTGAGTGGCCAAATCATGTCTGTGTCCATGTTGTACCTTTAGCCATTGCTCCTGGGTTAGTTACAGTCAGATACAGAGAAACGATGCCCAACACTTGGCATAGACAAACAGCATGGATAGTCAGATTCCTTTTCCCACAGTCATTATCACCATTCTGTGCTGTGTCATATGATATGTGCAATCATGATTGTTCTTGGTAAGTTTTTCTACAGGAGTGGTTTGTCATTGCCTTCTTCTGGGCAGTGTCTTTACAAGGCAGGTAGCCACAGCCATTATCAATACTTTTCAGAGATTGTCTGCCTGGCATCAGTGATCGCATCAGCTGCTCATGTGAGAATTCACCACCTGCTCCCATGGGTTCACATGACGTTGATTGGGTGGCGGGGGGGTGACTAACCAGGTGCTAAATCTTACCTAAGGGTGACCTTCAGGCTAGTGGAGGGGAGGAGCACTTTACACCTCCATTGGTAGAGACGTATCTCCATTTTGTTCTCCTTCACTCTTGTGTACCAAAGAACGACAACAAATAATCTTGAATCCTGAATCTGAATAAGCTAGTTCTATCCTAAAAGGGACACAAGGGAGATGGTCAAAAGGTCATCTGTGATCCAATGACTTCAGGCTAAGAGATTTCAGCCGTAGCCTTAGACCAGGGGTTCCCAACCATTTTTATGCCATGGACCCCTACCATTAACCAAGATGTTGGCAACTCTTAGTTTAGATTGACATAGCAAACAAGCTGCTGTTTCACCCCCTTAATGAGAAGGCAGGGATGTAAATGGGGTGTGCAGGATCACGACTGCTGAAGGAAGCTGTATCTATAAGTGGAGGAATCAGGAAAGACAGGACTAAAAGCTAGTGCTGATGAAGGGATATGAGGGGAAGTGTTTCTGCACAGTGAATGCTTATTGCCTTGAAATCTCTGCCTGTCAGGGCACTGGAAATAGAATCAATCAGGGCCTTTAGAAGGCAAATAGGTATTTGTAGGGAATGACCTATAGACTGCACAGAAAGAATGGGGAAATGTAACTGGTTGGATTGCACCATGTGGACCTGATGACCTAAATGGCTTGTCCTGAGCTACAAACAATCTTGTACTTCAATTCCACTGCATGTGTAATTTTTTTCTTGGAAAACAATTTCAGAAACACTTCTGAGTTATTGAGATGATTAATTAGAGATATGCCTTATGAATTCATCCTGACATACTAGCCTCAAACGTGCAATTCGTTAATGGTCGCACAGAGTACCCTGCTTCTGAAATTTGGATGCAATGACCTCAATTGCTATAGCAACCACAGCTATATTGTGCACTTAGTGCTATTAACCAAGGATGAATTTCTCCCCTGTAGTTTTCATCTTGCCAGACAAAGTTCACCATCCATCATAGTGCGCTGGATTTGAACCTACGTGCAAAAGATCAAAAGCCAGGATCAAACCCACTCAGCAGCCATTCATTTTAAATGGATCAGTGGACAAAGCTGTTCTTACATTTTTTTTTGTCATGGACAGCTTTGCCTGCAAGCCATTTGTTTGGTAAATATTGTGAGGTTGGTTTTCATACCAGAGCAAAAATATGTTCTTTCCATCTTTCACAGGTATTTCTCTCCTGTACCTCTTTCTGTAAGGGCTTAAGAATTTAGTTAGAATGCTGTGTTGCACTGAAGTAATGCACAGTTCCCATGTGAGATACATACACCCAGACACCGCCCCCCCACTGCAATCCACTTCATCAGTTCTCTGAGAATGCCCTGTAAACATTTGCCATCCAAACTCAATAAGGAAAATAAGTCCCTGCCAAAAGAGATGGGGATTGAGCCTTGAGAGCATCCAAATTCCATTGGTTTGAGAAAATTAAAGTTTCCCTGTTCTTTGCTCTTGGCTGTCAATTATTACTTGAATATTATATATGTTCAGAAAAACAGTAGCAATTATGTGTGCTTGGGTACCCACATAGGATTAAATATCAAGAAGCTATTTAGCAACAATCCTAATTTAGGAAAACTCATTACTTGGAGAAAAAAAATGTCAAGAGTTTTCCCAAATATGTTCACAATATCATTCAAGGTGAAAAGCAAGAGAGAAAAAAGCATCCTTAATACTTTTCTTTTGCCACTGAATGTCTTTCAAAGGAGCTGCCAGTTCTTCTTGGGAGGGAAATTAATCTGCTGAGTGTTAGCAAGAGTTTAAAGTTCATTTACTTATTCTAACTGGCCTTAAGCACATTTACAAATAATCATCAACCCACGTTGCCAGTTCCAGGTCACAGCTGTGTTTTTAATTGAATTACCACTAATTTTTCTTTCCACTCGCTCAGTTATCGAGGCAAGACATTCTTTCAGCTAATGGTGTGTGACACAGCTCTGTATTTTTTAGTTGGTATGGTTTAATCAGTTGGATTTTATCTCCCACAAACGACTTGATACTTTTCACAGTAAACCAACCAGACCAAAAATAGGCAATAGTTGTTTATGTTCTTGTTTATGAGTATAAGCAACTGATATCTGGTCAATTATTCTCAGCTTCTGTTCAGAACTTGTTGTGAGGATGTTAGCTGTTCAATCAGAATCTGAATCTGAATCAGGTTAATTATCACTGACATATCATGAGACAGGTTGTCTTGCAATGGCAGTACAGCATAATTCATAAAAAAATACTATAATTACAATAAGAATGTATAAAACTAAACAAATTGTGTTAAAAGTGAGAGAAATAGTGAGGTAGTGTTCACAGGTTCTGAAATCTGATGGTAGAAGCTGTTCCAAAAATGTGGAATGTGTATCTTCAGGCTCCTGTACCTCCTCCTTAATGTTAATAATAGGCAGAGAACATATAGCAGATGGTGTGGGTCCTTCATGATGGTTGACACCTATTTGAGGCATTGGCTTTTGAAGATGTCCTCATGTGGGGAGGCTAGTGCCTGTAATGCAGCTGTCTGAGTCTATAACCCTCTGCAGCCTTTTCTGTTTCTGTGCATTGTCCCCTGCACAACAAATGGTGACACATCCAGTTAGAATGCTCTCCACAGTACACCTGTAGAAATTTGCTAGTCTTTGATGACGTACCAAATCTCTGCAAACTCCCAATAAAACATAACCGCTGACATGCTTTCTTTGTAGTTACATCAGTATGTTGGGCCCAGATAGATCGTCTGAGATGTTACCTCCCAGAAACTTGTAACTGCTCACCCTTTCCAGCTGATGGGGAAAGGTCAAGTGTGGGCAAGCCCAGAGCAATTGGTGCATTGGAGCCCGGGTCCTAGCCCGGTGGACAACCTGGTGTTTGGACAATTTAAATGCCACTCCACATAGAGTGATAAGGCAGGGTGTCGGGACTGGTGGTGGGGGCTGGACTGATTTTGCTCGCTCTTCCGCACCATTTACTCCTCTCTCCGTGGCTCCTTCGGCTGTTCCAGGTTTTGTATCTGTGAGCTTTGCAGCAATTTGCCCTGCTGTGTGATGAGCAGAGACTGAAGCTTTGGGCCTACTCCAACCGCTCCGGCCTTCGGGCCTATGGACTCAATTTGGTTCTGAATACTGTTGCTTGCTTTTATTCTTTGCATGATCTGTGTCTTGTTTCTCTCTCTCTCTCTGTCTCTGTCTCTCTCTGTGAATTAGGTGTTGGTCTATTTCTTCAAATGGGTTTTTTCAGGTTTCTTGCTTTCTCAAGGTTGTATAATTTATACATTGATAATAAGTGTGCTTTGAATTCACGTTGTAACTGAGGCTGGGAACCATGGTTGATCTGCTGCCATTTTAGCCTTGATATATCACAGACAAGTATAGTGCACTGATGGTATTTCTTTTCTTCATCGGATGTGTGTTTTGCCATTAAGACCAGTGTTTTTTATCAGCTGTTATGTGTCCTTGATTAGGGGCCTTCTTGAACCATCCTGTTAGGCTGAAAGCCGCAGTATTTTAAAAAGAGATTCAAATTAGTTATTGTCACATATTCCAGAAAGCAATGAAAATTTCTTTAAAAATGAATCATATATTTCTGAGTAAATTCTACAAAATTTTGGTGCAACGAGATCAGAGGGACCAACATGTTGTTAAAATGTAGCCCTGATTACAATTTTGCCAGTTGGTTCAAGAACTGAGTAGTTGAAGAGAAGTAAGAGTTCTTAAACACAGTAATGTAGAGCTTCAGGCTTCTGTGTCTCCTGGCTGATGGAGGCTGTGAAAATGTGGAACTCAACAGTGTGTGATCATCAGCAGGCTTCTGACCTGACAATGCTGGGGAGTTCATTGATGAAGTCCTGTAAAAAGGCCAGGACTAAGGCACTCTCCTGAGGAACTCTCCTGCAGCAATGTTCTTGGGGTGGCATGGTGGACCTCGCTGAGTCACAAGCATCTTCCTTTGTGTGACGTTTGACTCCATTGAGAGTATCTTCCCATTCCACGCTGAGAATGATTACATATGATGAAGACCAGTGATTATGCTTTCTGCATCGTATATTTCTGATGAATATAAACATTCTTTTATTTAAAGTTGCTAGAGATTTCCACATTGCAGTCCCAGCCACTGAAGTCTGAGCAAAAGAAAACATAATTGTGGTTCTGCATGGACTAAATATTGATCCACTGGTGGTTGTCCATCATGTCTGATCATGAGAGGAAGCCTGTGTGGGAGAGTTTTTGGAAAAGCCATTTCACCCTGTCGACCTCAGAAGCCTGGGTCGAGTGGTATGAACAAGCATCACAAACTAGAGCCTTCCTTGGTTGCAGTCAAGGTTTCCCAATCCAAGATTCACAGACCACTCGGTTAATGGTAGGGGTCTAGGGCATATAACATGTTGGAAAGCCCTGGTTACAGTGAAGGACTATGACATCTTCTTGTGCCTTGCCATGCCCTTCTCTCTCCATGGGATTGGAGTACCGCCTTCATCACCATTGGGTCTCACTTTAGATCTCACCCCCCACCCCACCCCCCAGTCCACTGGAGTAGATATTGCATGATAGGACATGTCCCTATTTCTCCAGGGTATGAAACTCCGAGCTTCCCTCACCCAGTTTAGCTCACCTGTCGAAGCTGTGTACCGGGGTGTGGCTGCTGTCACACACAAGCAGCTACTTGGGTCACAGGTGAGAGGTGAATGTCTGGTGGGGACCAAATGTGAGTGAGCTACCCTGGAATGGACAGGAGCTCCTTTACCAGAGGTGCTATTGCTCCTTAGGTACCCCATTTACCCCAAATATACTGACCCAGAAGAAGTACTAAATAGGCAAATGCACTTTGGATCAGCAACTTGTTCAAAAGGGATGCTTCCCAAGTTGCCGAGGAAAGTAGACAGGAAATTAGAGAGATTCTGGTTGTAATGTTCTAAACAACTGTAGATTTATGGGGTGGTGCCTTCAGACCAGAAAATTGCAAGTGGGGCTGCCTTGTCCAATAGCATTTGTGGAGGTAAAGTCTGTAGATACAAACCAGTCAATTTAATCTCAGTCAGAATCGGAAAGCACAAGAACTAGCCCTTCATCCCACAAAATCTGTGTCAGACACAATGCCAAATTAAGCCGTGTCTGCATGTGATCTATGTCCCTCCATTCCCTGAATGATCATGTGTCTTTGTCTGTAAAAGCCTGTTAACCACCACTATTACCCCGGCAGTGCTTCCCATGCACTTGCCACCCTCTCTGTAAAAACATTTGCCCGTGTACATCTTTGCGCTTCTCCCCTCACACCTAAAATGCGTGTTCAAAGATCAAAAGTTCGAAGTAAATTTATTATCAAAGTTCATATATATCATCATATACCACCCTGAGATTAATTTTCTTATGGGCATACTCCATAAATGCATAATAGAATAAAAAACTTAATAAAATCAATGAAAGACCACACCAAATTGGGTATTCAATTAGCGTGCAAAAGGCAACAAACTGTGCAAATACAAATAGGAAGAAACAATAATAATAAATAAATAAGCAATAAATATTGAGAACATGAGATGAAGGGTCTTTGAAAATGAGTTCATAGGTTGTGGGAACATTTGAATGATGGGGCAAGTGAAGTTATCCCCTTTGGTTCAAGGGCCTGATGGTTGAGGAGTAGTAACTATTCCTGAATCTGTTAGTGTTAGTTCTGAGGCTCCTGTACCTTCTTCCTTATGGCAGCAGCAAGAGCTTGTTCTGAATGGTACGGGTCCCCTGTTGATGGATGCTGCTTTCCTGTGACAACATTCCTTATAAATGTGCTCAATGGTAGGGAGGGCTTTACCCCTGATAGACTGGGTTGTATACACTACTTCTGCAGAATTTTTCATTCATGGACATTGGTGCTTCCATACCAGGCTGTGATGTAGCCTGTCAAGATACTCTCCATCACATATCTATAGAAGTTTGTCAAAGCTTTAGATATCATATCAAATATTCATAAATTCTGAAGAACATCCTCCAGTATTTAACATTCTATCCAAGCATGAGGGAATTTTTCTTAACTGAGAAATTCTATGGTGGTTCTAGTAATAATTTTGCAAAACTAAGTTCCTTGTCTATAAAAATATCTTCTTTTCAATGGGGTATGAGGGAAAAATTTCATAGTTTTGGACTAGAGCTCAAATTTAGTATGTCCCCAATAAGATAAGCTCCCACTACCTATTAAGTACTCCAAATGGCGTGCACTTCAAATAGCCTCTGACACCAAATCCATTTCCCTGCCTTCACATGTGACTTAGCTACTAAGCTTTGCGGAACTGTTTCTACTGACAGGAGGAAGAATAAAAGTGGGTTACTGGCACTTTTAAACTTTTTTTTGGTGACTGTAACACTATATTCTGCGTTCTGTTTTGATTTCTCTTATACTGTTTGGATAGGACACAAACAGAAGTTTTCCTCTGTATCTCGGCACAATCAACACTAATAAATCAGTTACCAATAAAGCTGTCATCAGCTACCCAGACGCACTACAGAATTTCATATGCTTCTAGTTTCAGGTCTCAAAATATTGGAACATTTGTAATGAAATTTGCCATTCAGAGTCACTTGGTTTCAACTGCCTTTTGGGTTTGACATGCAAAGTGTTTCATGAAAAGCGGGCAATGATTAGATTCAGATTAGATTCAGAAATGCACGGTTTCCGTTAGCAATCAGTTCACACCCAAGGATGTGCTGGGGGAAGCCCGTAAATGACACCACACATTCAAACACCAACATAGCATGCTCACAAAGTTCCACAGAACAACACAGGCAAGAAGAAGAACAACAAAACAAGAAAACAGCCAAACAGGCCTCTTTCTAATCTCTCCCACTCTTACACACAGTCAGGCCTCCAACCCCAGGACAGGCCACCTCTGGACCTCCAATCCATGACCCCAGATTCTCAGACATCAGGCCTCCAACTTCAGACTTCACCCCAGGACTCACTGATTACAGGTTTTACCACTGAACCTCAACTTCTGGACTTGCACAGTCCTCCAATCCTGATCACTTGAGCCCTCACAATTCGACTGCGACTCTACCATTGGTCTTTGATCAGTGTTACTATGGTTCAGGCAAACTGTAATCTCTTTGTTAGTTGAACACTCCATTAAGGTAAAACATCACCTTGGAAAAAAATCCTATTAGAAGCAGCCTAGCCTTATAACCATATAACAATTACAGCACGGAAACAGGCCATCTCGGCCCTTCTAGTCCATGCTGAACTGTTGCTCTCACCTAGTCCCACCGACCTGTACATAGCCCATAACCCTCCATTCCTTTCCTGTCCATATATCTATCCAATCTATCTTTAAACAACAACATCCAACCTGCCTCAACCACTTCTGCTGGAAGCTCGTTCCACACAGCTACCACTCTCTGAGTAAAGAAGTTCCCCCTCATGTTACCCCTAAACTTTTGCCCTTTAACTCTCAACTCACGTCCTTTTGTTTGAGTCTCCCCCACTCTTAATGGAAAAAGCCTATCCACGTCAACTCTATCTATCCCCCTCATAATTTTAAGTACCTCTGTCAAGTCCCCCCTCAACCTTCTACGCTCCAAAGAATAAAGACCTAACTTGTTCAACCCTTCTCTGTAACTTAGGAGATGAAACCCAGGCAACGTTTTAGTAAACCTCCTCTGTACTCTCTCTATTTTGTTGACATCTTTCCTATAATTTGGTGACCAGAACTGTACACAATACTCCAAATTTGGCCTCATCAATGCCTTGTACAATTTCAACGTTACATCCCAACTCCTATACTCAATGCTCTGATTAATAAAGGCCAGCATACCAAAAGCTTTCTTCACCACCCTATCCACATGAGATTCCACCTTCAGGGAACTATGCACCATTATTCCTAGATCCCTCTATTCTACTGCATTCTTCAATGCCCTACCATTTACCATGTATATCCTATTTTGATTAGTCCTACGATCTGCCATCTTTCAGCCCACTCTTCTAACTGGCCTAAATCTCTCTGCAAGCTTTGAAAACCTACTTCATGATCCAACATCGCCACCTATCTTAGTCTCATTTGCATACTTACTAATCCAATTTACCACCCCATCATCCAGATCATTAATATTTATGACAAACAACATTGGACCCAGTACAGATCCCTAAGGCACACCGCTGGACACCGTCCTCCAATCTGACACACATTTATCCACCACTACTCTCTGGCGTCTCCCATGCAGCCACTGCTGAATCCATTTTTCTACTTCGATATTAATACTTAACGATTGAACCTTCCTAACTAACCTTCCGTGTGGAACCTTGTCAAAGGCCTTACTGAAGTCCATATAGACAACATCCACTGCTTTACCCTCATCACCTTTCCTAGTAACCTCATCAAAAAATTCAATAAGATTTGTCAAACATGACCTTCCACGCACAAATCCATGTTGACTGTTCCTAATCAGACCCTGTCTATCCAGATAATTATATATACCATCCCTAAGAATACTTTCCACCAACTTACCCACCACTGACGTCAAACTCACAGACCGATAATTGCTAGATTTAATCTTAGAACCTTTTTTAAACAATGGAACAACATGAGCAATCCGCCAATCCTCCGGCACTATCCCCGTTTCTAATGACATTTGAAATATTTCTGTCAGAGCCCCTGCTATTTCCATACTAACTTCCCTCAAGGTCCTAGAGAATATCTTGTCCGGACCCGGAGACTCATCCACTTTTATATTCCTTAGAAGCGCCAGTACCTCCTCTGCTTTAATCATCATACTTTTTGTAACTACCCTTCTTGTTTCCTTTACCTTACACAATTCAATATCCTTTTCCTTAGTGAATACCGAAGAAAAGAAATTGTTCAAAATCTCCCCCATCTCTTTTGGCTCCGCACATAGTCGTCCACTCTGATTCTCTAAGGGACCAATTTTATCCCTCACTATCCTTTTGTTATTAATATAATTGCAGAAACCCTTTGGATTTCTTTTCACCTTACCTGCCAAAGCAGCCTCTTATTACTTTGTGCTTTGGATGCTTGGCAGGAGAAAGCTACTATGACTATGCGTCTTTAAACTTGTTCCCAATTCTGTTCTGTTAATGATAATGCAGCCATTAAAAAGTAACTGGCTTAAGCAAGTTTCGCGGACAAGGGCCCTCCCGATTTTGATTGATCTTTTGCATCTCTTGTTTACAAGGGGGCGATTGTGCTTGTATGTTTCATGCCCTTTGTGTTTCCACTCTGGTATGAACAATCAATAACAGGATCTGCCAGAGTCTATATAAACACTGAATATTGTTTAGATATGGAACAAAAATCAATGAGTTACAAGCAGCTTCAATCTATGCAAAATTAGTCACAATTGCTAGTCTAACCTTCCAGATACTGAACAATACACCGAGACTTTGAGGTGTTAGTCTCTTAGAAGCAGCTCCATAATAGTGTAAGGGATCAATTGTTCCAGTTATACTCTTCCACTGCTACAGCTACATGAAGTCATAGAGAGCTACACCACAAAATCAGGCCCTTTAGCCCATCTAGTCTGTGTTGAACTATTCATCTGCCTGGTCCCATCAATGTGCACTCCATACCCTTCCGATTCATGTACTTATCCGAACTTTCCTTAAACATTGAAATCAAACCCTCATGCGCCACTTCTGCCAGCAGCTCATTCCACATTTGCACTGTCCTCTAAGTGCAGAAGCTCACCCTCAGATCCCTTTTAAATATTTCACCTTTCATCCTTAACCTATGACTTCTAGTCTTACCCAATCTCAGTGGAAAAAGCTTGCTTGCATTTACCCTATCTATACCCTTCATAATTTTGCATATACCTTTACAAAGTCTTCACTCATTCTCCTTCTCTACAAGGAATAAAGTCAAAACCTATTCAAACTTCCCCTTAACTCAGATCTTCAAGTCCAAATTTGATCTCATCAAAGTCTTATAAAACTTCAGTATAATATCTAACCTGGAATTACGGACAACATAATTGTGGGTGGCCAATAAAGGCAACACTCCATCCCTAAACCCTCTTTCCTTTCCCAAGTCTTTGAGAAGGTTAGTTCCTCCAAAACCTTCATATGTCCCTTTCCATCCCAAGCATCTGATCAGCAGTCCTGAAACCCTCTTCGGTTTAAGTTTGGCTTTTGGTGAAAACATACTGGGGTGTGCTCCAGGATATTTACAGTCACATGATACATGAATCATGGGAATGGGAGCTTAAACAAGGTGCGGTAATTTATTTAGCCATTGTAATATACAAGGCAATGGTACCATCAATGAAATGACCAACATATTTACTTATACTACAGGCTAGATACAAGCACTTACATGATAATCTTACTGTCAAGAATCCTGGTTGGAGAAATAGTTCCTAAGGTTGTTATAACAGGGGAGTGCTAATGGAGAAAAGCTCCCACTACCTATTAAACGTTCCCAATGGTGTGCGTCTCAAATACCCTCTGTCAAACAAGTCTAACTCCTGGCTTTCATGAGTGGCTTAGTTACTAAGTCCAGAGGAACCATTTTTACTGACAGGAGAAGGGGTAAAGGCGGGTTAGCGACTCCTTAAAACCAGTCATTTCAGGCAGATGGGCCCGTCAGTTGTGGCTGGCAGCTCATCTATGACAAGGAAAACTCTGATCTCAAACCTCCACTGCCTCATGGCTGTACTCACTCATGAGGAATGCTTTGGGACTAAATCCTGAGGGAAAAATCCAGAGCTGGAGTCCCTGAGACAGTCTTACACTGATTTCAGCATTGACCAGCAACTCCAGGCAAAGCAGTTGGTGTCAAGATATATTGGACTCTGCCGTTCCTTTGAGTTCATCAGATGCATTGAAAGAAGGAGCCTGCTACATGGGCAACAGCTTGCTCTCTGTGTTGTCCTGCCCTGGCTTGCATATCTAGACAGCTGGACGCAACATCCATGGTCAACCCTGACCAACGGAGGCCTCAGCAAGACTCCTGGGATATTTCATGGGAGTAGAATTGCTATATTAATGTAAGTTATTTGGGGTCATTAAGGAGGTATGTCCCTACTTCACTGGAGAAATTGCCGCTTAATAGCCTCTCAGTCTACAAGGTCTATTTCATCCATTAACATAAAACTGTAGCTCTGTCAGTGGCTCTCAAATAAAAGGCTTATCTTTGATAATGATCCATTCCTTCGAGACAGGTTAACATTATTTTCAACATCAAAGTGATGTGATAGCTTCTTCATGAGGATTTGGTGAGACATAATTAACATTCAGTGTGAAAAGTCAAATGTGGAGCTGTTTTCCCTTGTCTTAAAGCCACTGAAACTCTGTTTTGTAAAGAGAAAAGCAAGTATATTGTCACCAGAAGGCAAGAATGCACCTTCAGTCCATCTCCTAGTAGTTAATACTTAACATGTTCGGAAGTATACTTAAATGCTCTTCGAAATGGTGTAACTATAACACTACATTCCACACTCCCATTGGTTTTCCTTTGTACCAGCTGAATGCATTAATGTGGTGAAATAATCCACTGTATATGAATGGTATACAAAACAAAGTTTTTCAGATCATGTGACAAACTAGTGACAAGAAACTAGTTTACCCATTTGGCAAGCAACCCAGTTCTACCATAAACACAGTCCATAAACAGGGATAGAATAAAATCCAGGATTGGTCCCCATCTGTTTCGTTCCACATTAATAGGATGCTGTTCTATTAAATATACATTTTCTTCGACTCTCTTTGTCTTCAGTCTCTTCATTCCTTAGACCAGGGCTTCTCAACCTTTTTTACTCCTACTGTTAACAAAGTGGCTCGTGGACCCTTGTCTTAGACAGAAATTGGACATTCCTAATTACATCCTCAATTGATTGATTCATCAGAGCATCTTTGGAAGCCAATATGGCTGAAGATTGGCAGTCACAACAGAATGACTAAGCAAGGATGCGTTTATCATTTTTGGAAAGACATCGGTGATCAAGTTGGGTTTGCATTCACTAGTGGCAAATTTAATTTAATATATTCTACAGTTTAAACCATTGCCTCCATATTATCAGCCCAGACCTCTGGATTAATTGTCCTGTCATTTAATTATCATGTTCCATGACAATAAAATGATAAATAGCACCAGTCCTCAAGCTGTGTGAGGTGATGACTATGCTTATGCTTCTCACTGCCATTTGGAGGACGAAATAGGTAAGTGCTATTAGCACCACATTTTTATGGGAAATGGAGTTTTCTTGTTATTACGCTTGTAATCCTGGAAACTTATCCAGAGACAAATCAAATCCCACCACGTGACTGTTGGAGAATTTAATTTCAAGTAATCAGAATCAGTATTAGGTTTATTATCAATTGCATATGGCGTGAAATTCGTTGTTTCGCAACAGTAGTACCAGATCTCCAAGGCATAATAAGTACTACCAATTACAATATTATCATCACCATTATGTGTAGTGTCGTATGACATAGGGGATCATGGTCTCATGATCATGAATGCTCTTGGCAAAGTTTTCTACATAAGTGGTTTGCCTTTGCCTTCCTCTGGGCAGTGTCCTTACAAGACGGGGTGACCCCAGCCATTATCAATACTCTTCAGAGATTGTCTGCCTGGTGACAATTGTTGCCAAACCAGGACTTATGACCATCCACCTGCTCCCATGGCTTCACATTACCCTGATCAGAGGGCCAGCCATGGGCTACACCTTGCCCAAGGGTGAGGGAAGAAGTACCTTACACCTCCTATGGTAGAGAAGTATCTCCATCCTGCCATCCATACAGTATATATAGAGAGAGCAAAAATGGTAGTCTTCCTGGGTCCATGGACTATTCACTAATTTGATAGTGGAGGGGTAGAAACTGTTCCTAAAATGTTGATTGTGTGTTTTTAAAGACATACCAAATCTTCTTAAACTTAAGTAATGAAGTAAACCTGGAATTATCAGACGCAGTGTCCATGAAGTTGGAGTAATAACAACCAATTCACTGGAAGCAAGAATGTCTCCCATCCTTACCCAGTCTGGAATTTATATAACTTCTAACCTACAAAAATATATTTGATTCTCAACTTACAAAATAGCCCAAGATGCTTAGTCGAAGACCATGAGACCATAAGGCCATTAGCTATAGAAGAAAGATTAGGCCATTGGCCCTTCGAATCTGCTTTGCTATTTCATCATGGTTGATCCTTTTTTCCTATCAACTTCCTATCAACCCCAATCTCCTGCCTTTCCTCCATATCCCTCATTCCCTGACGATTCAAGAATCTATCAACCACTGCCTTATACATAAAGATTTGGTCTCCACAGCTGCCTGTGGCAACGAACTCCACAAATTCACTACTCCCTGGTTAAAGAAATTCCTCATTATCTCCATTCTAAAAGGACAGCCCACTATTCTGAGGCTGGGTCCTCTGGACAAAGACACTCCAAGAATAGGAAACATCCTTTCCAGCTCCACTCTACCAAAGCCTTTCACCATTCGCTAGGTTTCAATTAGGTCACCCCTCTTTCTTCTGAATTCTGGTGAATATAGGCACAGAGCTATCAAACAATCTTCATATTACAAGCTGTTTAATCCTAGAATCATTTTACTGAACATCCTTTGAACTTTCTGCAGCTTCGGCACATTGTTTCTAAGATAAGGGGTCCAAAGCTGCTCATAATATATAAAGTGAAGTCGCACCAGCGCTTTATAAAGTCTCAACATTACATCATTGCTTTTACATTCCAGTGCTCTTGGAAATGACTGCTTACATCGCATTCACCTTCCTCACCACAGACTCAACCTGCAAATTAACCTTTGATTTGTAACCTGTAATTTAATCCTGCATCCTTAATCACTTAGTGCCTCAGATTTTTGTACTTTCTCTCCATTCAGAAAATAGTCAACACTGTATTCCATCTTCCACTTCTTTGCCCACTCTCTTAATCTATCAAAATCCTTCTGTAGCCTTTCTGTTTCCTCAAAACTACCTGCCCCTATACTGTACCTATCTTTGTATCTTCTGCAAACTTTGCAACAAAGCCATCAATTCCATCATCCAAATCATTGACATATAATTTAAAAGGATTGGTCTCAACCTCCATAGAACACCACTAATCACTGGCAGCCAACCTGAAAAGGCTCCCTTTCTTCACGCTCTTTGCTTCCTGTCAACCAGCTACTACTTTATCCATGTTAGAACCTTTCCTATAATACCATGGGCTCATAGCTTGTTAAGCAGCCTCATGAGTGGCACCTTGTCAAAGGCCTTTTGAAAATCCAAGTACAAAACATCAACTGATTCTCTTGTCTCTCCTGCTTGTTATTTATTCAAGGAATTTCAACAGATTTATCAGACAAGATTTTCCCTTAATGAAACCATACTGACCTATTTTTCATGTGCCTCCAAGCACACCGAAACCACATCCTTAACAAACTTCTCAAGCACTGAGGTTAGACTAATTAGCCTGTAGTTTCTTTCCCTCTGCCTCTCTCACTTCTTGAAGAATGGAGTACTATTTGCAATTTTCCAGTCTTCAGGAACCATTCCAGAATCTAATGATTCTTGAAGGATCATTACTAATGCCTCCACAATCTCTTCAGCTACCTCTTTCAGAATTGTGGGGCATACACCAACTGGTCCAGGTGATTTATCTAACTTCAGGCCTTTCAGTTTCCCAAGAACCTTCTCTCTAGTTATGGTAACTTTCACACACTTCTTGATCCCTCACACCTGGAACTGCCATCACACTGGTAGTGTCTTCCACAATGAAGACTGATGTAAAATTCTTATTCAGTTAATCTGCTGTTTCTATGTCTCCCATTACTAACTCTCCAGTATGGCTTTCCAGCGGTCCAATATCCACTCTTGCCTCCCTTTTACACTTTATGCATCCAAAGAAGCTTTTGATATCTTCTTTAATATTATTGGCTAGCTTACTTTCATGTTTCATCTTTACCTGCTTAATAATTTTTTCAGTTGCCTTCTGTTGGTTTTTAAAAGCTTCCCAATTCTCGAACTTTCCATTAATTTTTGCTCTATTATGTGCGCTCTCTTTGGTTTTTTTTTGGCTTTGACTTTTCTTGTTAGCCATGCTTGTGTTATCTTGCCATTAGAATATTTCTTCCTCTTTGGGATGTATATATCCTATGCCTTCCGAATTGCTTCCAGAAACACCACCATTGTTGCTCTGCTGTCATCCCTGCCAGTGTTCTTTTCCAATCAATTCTGGCCTACTCCTCTCCCATGCCTCTGTAACTTCCTTTACTCTACTGTTATACCGATAGATTTTGTTTTTCATTTTGTTTGCCTTTTACTTTGCAACTCATCCTGTTGCAATATAACAGGCATTTTTGCCCTGTCATCAGACCATCCTTGCTAGGAGTCTCACTACATATAGCCTGTATTTGTAACCCAAAGACTTATCTTCAGCACTATCATTCAGGTCCCCATATCCCTGCCAATTTGGTTTAAACCCACCCAAACAACTCTGGCCAACCTGCCCAGAAAGACTTTGGACCCCCTCTGGTTCAGGTGTAACCCAACCATTTTTGTGTAGGTCACATCTTCCCCAAAAGAGATCCCAATGATCCATAAATCTGAACCCCTGCCCCCCTGCACCAGTTCCTCAGCCATGTATTCACCTGCCAATTCATCCTATTCTTACCCTCACTGGCACGCGGCACAAGCAGCAAGCCAGATTTTACTGCCTCGGAGGTCCTGTTTGTCAACTTTCTACCTAGCTCCCTAAACTCTCTCTTCAAGACCTCCTCACATTGTCTACCTATGCCATTGGTGCCAATGTGTACCAAGACTTCTGGCTGGTCATCCTCGTCTTTCAGAATGCCATGGACATGACCCGAGACACCCATGACCTTGGCACCAGTTAGGCAACATACCATCTGGATGTCTCTATCACTCCAACAGAACCTCATCCCTGTTCCTCTGACTAATGAATCTCCTATCAACTCTTCACCTCTCTGCTCTTCTGAGCCACATCACCAGACTCAGTGCCAGAGACCTGATCACTGTGGCTTCCACTGTTAGGCCGTCCCCTCTTTCTCCTGACAGTCACCCAGTTAGCCGTCTCCTGCAAACTAAGGTTGACTACCTCCCTGTAGCTCCTGTCTATCACCTCCTCATTCTTACGAATGGGATGAAGGTCATCGAGTTGCAGCTCCATTTTCTTAATATGTTCTCTCAGGACCTGTAGCTCAGTACACCTGGTGCAGATGTGTTTATCTGGGAGACTGGAGGTCTCCCAGACTTCCCACATACCACATGCAGTCCAAAATACTCCCCCTGGAGCCATTCTCACTAAACTATGCACTAACAGATGAGGAATGAATAAATAAGAATACAGAGAGAGTAACTTACGAGGCAATGTGACTCATCCGAGCCTGATCTCGTTTAAACCTGATGACCCAAAGCTACTCTTAAGACTGAGATTCTCCAAAAGAATGGCCTCTCTGCTTGCACCAGCGTTACTTGTATTCCCCCTTTCTAATGAATGCCTCTTGCTGATTTCTCACTCCTCAACTCATTTAAATTACCTCAAAACTCTGCCTTTGAAATCCTGATTGCCGCCCTGATTAAAAAGTAGCTCTTTTCATGCACCCTTGGTGTGGATTGTCCAACAAGGAAGCAATTAAGAAAGAATCGTAATTGCAGTCTTATTAATAATATTGACTACTCATTAAAGAATTTCTGGAAACAGTGTTCTGGAAATGGCTGAAAGAGGGGCAGCACAGTAGTGTACTGGTCAGCACAATGCTTTACAGTAAACCAGTGACCTGGGTTCAATTCCCACCGCTGCCCTTAAGGTGTTTGTACGTTCTCTCTGTGACCGCGTGTGTTTCCCCTGAGTGCTCTGGTTTCCAACCACAGTCCAAAGACGTAACATTTGATAGGCTAATTGATCATTGTAAATTGCCCCATCATTAGGCTAGGGTTAAATGGGGGGGGGGTTTGCTCAAGGTGGTATGGCTCGAACAGTTAGAAAGGCATATTCAGTGCAGTAAATGAATAACATAGGACAGTGATGAAAGGAATGGTGTTGCTCTGTTTTCAGTGTTGTGATAGAATGAGAATGAGAGGCTAATGATTAGTTTTGAGGTATATATAAAATGTATTAAATTTTCAAGTTATAAAGTCAGATATTATCAAAGCATATTATCAAGAACACAACCCAAACCCTTTTATTGTGCTCCATTTAACTTGTTCTATTATGAAGAAACTTGTTTGCACATTTGTGCTCTTGTGACCTGCTGCCACATAACATTAAGTGTTAGAAGTCTGTTGTGTCCAAAGACCAAATCCTATCAGTCAGCTTTCAAATCACTCTTCTGATTATTAACCAGCTTTCTATAAGAAGGATAGAGTAGTAAATTGTTACTCCTTGTCCTGCCTAATCTGTCCCTCACTAATATATTTCTGGGGTCACCCACCTGCCCTCTTAGTATGCAAAAAAATGAAGCTGTTGGAAAAAAAATGTTGTTTGTAATTAATAGTTGAGGTTTGCTACCTATGCCTTTATTAAGTAGCACTGAGTGGCCCTAACTGTGTGAAAGGTCATGGATTTTGTTAGCATGTGGGCTAATTTCTTCAACAATGATAGGAAACCTCAACAAGTTCATTAATAAATCTACTCAAAGCCAAAAAGGAAGGACACTGAATGAATTTTTGAATGAAGTTTTGACTGAATTTTGATCTCCATAAGCCTTTAGCTTCCTCTTAGTGAGTAGATTAAAAGAAGAATGGCAGCTGTAGTCGAAGCATTTTCTCAGTGTATGTGATCAATGTTCACAGGGAGGACAAAAGTAATTAGCAGGGGATTAGTAAGTGTGTCTTGTTAAATCTGTCTTTATAAACCTTCTAATCTCACTCCCACCCCAGCAACCCCTCCCCCATCAATTTTCCAAAAGACAAGAACCAGATTTGTTCAATTTGCAGAACTAAAAAACATCAGCAGACTGTTCATCCTCTGCTCTATTGCTCCTTCACCTTGGCTAATCGAACAAGCCCTGTAATCCTGAGATGCTGTATCGGTGAGAGAATTTATATTGAAAAACACTCCTAAAAAGGTCTCTCTATGGTTTATTTCATTGACAATGAGGGGAGAATTTAGGCTTCTCAACACTTGGTTATACCTATTACTAAGAAAGATTCTGCAGTGATTGTGCTCACAAGGTATGTCCTTACATCTACTTCTTTTTCTTTTTCAGACTATTGGAATCTAAATGCATTTTACCACATATAGTACGGAGAAAACCCAAGGCCAAAGAAAGGGACAGGTTGTACCTCTCATACCTTGAGATTCCTTAAGGTTCTTATAGCCGGGGTTGGTAATGGGATCAAGCTCCTACTACGTAGTAAATGCTCAGTGGCGTGCACCTCAAATAGCCCCTGACAACTAAGTTCAGCTCCTGGTCTTCACCTGTGGCTTAGCTACTAAGACCTGTGGAACCATTTTCACTGACAGGAGAAGAGGCAAAGGCAGATTACTGGCACCTTAAAACCATTTGCAGATGGGGGTCATCAGCTGTGCTTGGCTTCTCACCTAGGAGAAGGAAAACTCTGATCTTAAACTTCCGCTGCCTTGTGGCTATACCCATTCATAGGGAAGACTTGGGGAGGAAATCCCGAGGGAAAAGTCTGGAGCTGGAGCCCCTAAGGAAGTTCTACGCTGCTGGTACCAAACTGTTTTGGTCTCTGCCATTCCTGTGGGTTCATCAGATGTGTGGAGAGGGGGAGATTACTGCATGGGCAACAACTTGCTCTCCATATTGTACTGCCCTGTCTTGCATATCTAGACAGCTAGGGAGCAATATCCATGATCGACCCTGACCGAAGGAAGCCTCATACCCTTGAAGGTCATGTATTTGGATTAATACTAACCTCAGAATATACTGGTTAAAACTACAATGTAGAAAAAGCCAAACAACCAGCAAAATACAAATTGATAAGTGAAAACAGAACCTCGGAACTGGATGACAATCCTTCTGATTGCTGCAGTTTCCCTTTTTCATATACTGATATGGAATGTAATCATGTTCTCCACTCCTCAAAGTGCCAAGAAGGAGACCGAAGAAGGCTTTCCACAAAATTAGACAAATTTCACAACATATGCCAGTGAGAATATACCCAATTCTGATCTTATTCCTACCTGTGAGGACATTGGTTCAGTCGCAAGAATCAATAGATTCCAAGTAAGTCCATGCACAGCTCTCTGAGAAGGGTAAAAGATAATCTGTAAAATTTGCCTTCCATTGCCCTTTCTCTGCTATTTTAGAAAGAGCACTACGGCACAGAAAGAGGCCTTTCACCCAACTAATCTCTGCAAAGGGGGTGTGCATAGATAGGCACCTTGGCTGGCATGTTCCAGCTGAGCTGACAGGCCTGAAACCTCCCTGTAGTACACTATCAGTACATATTGTCATGGAGTCAGGATGCTACAGCACAGAACTAGGCCCTTTGGCTCATCTAGTCCATGTCAAACTGTTACCCAGCCTAGTTCCATCATAGGCACCCGGACCATAGTCTTCCGTAACCCTCCCATCCATGTACTTATCCAAACATCTCTCAAATCGAACCCACACCCACCACTTCTGCTGGTAGCTCATTTCACACTCTCACCACCCTCTGGGTGAAGATGTTCCCCTTAAATATTTCACCTTTCACCCATAACCTGTGACCTCTAGTTGTAGTCTCACTCAAACTCAGTAGAAAAAGCCTGTTTGCATTTACCCCATCTATAGTCCTAATTTTGCAGACTAATATGCATCACCTTTTACTTTCATCTGCATGACAACATGCCAATCCCTTTAGTGCTGTTTCAGAGAGAAAGAAAGATGTTGTTCAGGGTAATAACTTTTCTCTTTTTCTCCTGGAACTGAAAATATTTTCTCTATCTTTCAGACTTCCACCAGCTGAAGTATTTTTCTTCTGACTTCTGACTTTTGGAAGAAGAAATAATCAGGCAGATTATTATTTAGATGGGGAGAAAATTCAAAAATGCAAAGCGACTTGGGGGTCCTCGTGCAGGATACCCTAAAGGTTAACCACCAAGTTGGATTGGCAGTAAGGAAAGCTAATGATATGTTGGCTTTCATTTCAAGAGGAGTAGTGTATAAGAGTAAGGAGGTGTTGATGAGGCTCTATGGGGCACTGATGAGACCTCTTTTGGAATACTGTGTGCAGTTTTGGGCCCCCTGTCTTAGAAGGGATGTACTAATGTTGGACAGAGTTCAGAGAAGATTTGCGAGGTTGATTCCTGGAATGCAGGGGCTAACATATGAGGAGTGTTTGTTGGCTCTTGGACTGTATTCATTAGAGTATAGAAGAATGAGAGGGGATCTCATAGAAACACTTTGAATGTTGAAAGGGTAGGACAGGGTAGACGTGGAAAGGCTGTTTCCCTTGGTGGGTGAGTCCAGGACAAGAGGCCACAGTCTTAGAATTAGAGGGTACCCATTTAAAACAGAGATGAGGAGAAATTTTTTTAGCCAGAGGGTCGTGGATTTATGGGATTCGTTGCCACATACAGCTGTGGAGGCCCGATCATTGAGGGTGTTTAAGGAGGAGATTGATAAGTATCTAATTAGTTGGGGTATCAAGGGATATGGGGAAAAAGCTGGAAATTGGAACTAGATGGGAGAATAGTTTAGCTCATGGTGGAGTGGCAGAGCAGACTCGATGGGCTGATTGGCCTACTTCTGCTCCTTTGTCTTGTGATCTTGTGATCTAATTTTTGCAACGAGAGGTGAGAATCCACTTCCACTGATACTTTATTGGAGGGAAGGGATCAACAGTTCATATCGACCCTGACATTGATGAACAGCAGAACCAGGACCACTGCTGCACATTGTTTGTTCATTCATTGAGATACAGCGCAGAATAGGCCACACCGCCCAGCAATGCCTGATTTAACCCTTGCCTAATCACGGGACAATGCACTATGACCCATTAACCAGCCAACCTGTATGTCTTTCAGCTGTGGGAGGAAACCAGAGCACCCGGAGGAAACACACGCGAACACAGAGAAAATGTACAAACACCTTACAGCCAGCGATGGGAACTGGACCTGGATCACTGGTATTGTAAAGCATTGTGCTAACCACCATGCCACTGTTATGCCCGATTTGTCTCTGATCTCTGCATATTTTCTAAACATTCACTGTGTTCTCTCAAATTACTTTTGGACTGATCTTAAACCTTGACAGTCAGTTTTCTACTGAAGTACACTAAACTGGACTCTGACTATATGACCATCACTCCTTAGTCACTTAATATACAGCAGAAAGAGGTTATTCAGCCCACTGGGTCTACAGCAGAGCAAACTCATCACTTCTCTATAAAAAAAACTCTTCCTCAGTTCTCACAAGAGCCCCATGAGTGCTTGTGCAATGGGAGGGGAAGGCCGGGTCTTTGGAGCTATCATTCTATGAGGTTTCGTTGTTTCATGGATGTCTCGGAAGAGGACAAATTCAGGTCATATACATACTCAAACTGTTTGAACCTCAATCAGTGAACCTATAGAGATGCGTAAAATGATGAGGGTCAGAGAGAGAGTTAATGCACACAGGTTTGGGGAATCAAGAACCAGAGGGCACAGGTTTAAGGTGAGAGGGAAATATTTAATAGCAAGCTGAGCGGCCACTTTTTCACTCAGAGAATGGTCAGTATATGGAATGAGATGTCAGAAGAGACAGTTGAGGCAGGTACATTGGCAACATTTAAAAGGTACTTGGCAGATACAGTACTGTGCAAAAGTCTTAGGCACATATGTATATATATATAGCTAGGGTGCATAAGACTTTTGCACAGTACTGTAGTAGTTTTATATATTGCACGGTAATGCTGCCACAAAAAAAAAATCATGACATATGTGAGTGATGATAAACTTGATTCTGATATGGGTCTTTATTGTCGACTGAGATTGGAAGGAGGCAGGGAGAAGGGAATCATGGTTAGGAAAAGGGGAAGGGAGAGGGGATGGAGCTGGAAGGACCACCAGAGAGACATTCGATAATGATCAGTAAACCAGTTGCTTGGATTCCAATTACTTTGCCTTGTGTCTCAGGGCTGGGCGAATCTGTACCTGCGCCACCTCCAGCACCTGCACTCCTTCTCTGCCACCTGTCCCACACCCCTCCACCCTCGCCATTCCCAATATCGTTTGCTCCCTCTAGATTTACAAACTCACTCTCTGCTCCACGTTGACAAATACAGTACTGTGCTAAAGATGAGGCACTCTACCTATATAAAGTATATGGGTGCCTAAGACTTCTGCACAGTACTGTACATGGATAGGAAAGGCTTTGAGGGATATGGACCAAACCCAAACAAATGAGACTGGCTTAGATGTGTATCTTGGTGGTTAGCATAGGTCAGTTGGGCCAAAGGGCCTGTTTCTCTGCTGAATGACTCATTGAACTAAGAGGTTAACATTTCTCTTTACATAGAGAGCAACTATTTACAAATGCTGTCCTTCCAGCATGTCTTGTTTTGATTTCAGATTCCAGTATCTCCAGTTTTTTGATCCCTATTAGTTTTATTCCTCCCCTGTAACTCTGAAACTTACTTCTCCCTTTCATGCATTTTTGCCAACTGCGACACAAGGAATAATCTTAGAGCAGTCTATTAATCTACCAGCCTGTCTTTGAGAATTGTGAGGAAATTGGTGCCCAGCAGAAATCCACACTGTTACGTGGGGAATAGCTAACCTCCACTGAGCTCAAGTTCAGGCCTTTGATAGTATTGCTGGAGGCTATGACATCATCACACTTGTCTGCCTCATCGTGCTTGTCTGTAGGTCAAAGTACATAGAGGTCACCATATACTAACCTGAGATTCATTTTCTTGCAGGCATTCACAGTCAAACAAAGAAATAGAATAGAATCACACTCAAACATGGACAAACAAACAACTAATGTGCAAATAGTACAAATACAAATACCTATAAATAAATAAGTGAATACATAATACTGAGAACATGAATTGTAAAGCTTGAAAGTGAGCCCACTTAATAACTGTCCCTGAACCTGATGGTGTGGAACCTAAGGCTCCTGTACCTCCTTTCCAAAAGTAGCAGCAGGAAGAGAACATGGCCTGGATGGTGGGAATCCTTGAGGATAGACGCGGCTTTCTTGTGGCAGCACTCCTTGGAGATACGCTTAACGGTGGGGGGAGCTTTCCCTGTGATGGACTGGCCTGTCTCCATCACTTTTTGTAGGCTAGTACTCGTAGAGCCTCTGCCTCACAGTGCCAGAGACACGGACTCACGCCTGACTTTGGTAGTTTTTAATATGAAGTTTGCGTATTCTTCCTGTGACTAATATGGGTTCCGATTGGTTGCTCCAGTTTTCTCAGGCATCCTAAAGACCTGCATGTTAATTGGCCTCCATGGGCTTCCCCTTAGTGTGCCACTGAATGGTATAATGTCAAGAGTAAAAGTTGATGAGAAGATAAGGTTAGTGTAAACGAGAGGCTGTTGTTTGAACAGATTCGGTAGACTTAAGGGCCTTTTTCCATACAGTTTCCCTTTGAGTCCAGCTTAATGAGAATGCCTTCACTTAATTCAAGATTTAAGATTCAAGTCTATTTGTCTCATGTACATGATAACATACAGTGAAATGCATCATTTTGTATTAACAACCAATACTCAACAACATAACTATGAGAAAATACGCAGATGCTGGAAATGCAAAGCAACACACACAAAATACTGGAGGAACTTGGCAGGTTAGGCAGCATCTGTGGAAATCAACGTTTCGGGTCGAGTTCTTCGAGATTAAGAAGGAAGGGGGAAGATGCCAGAACAAAAAGGGGGGGGGGAGGTGAGGGGAAGGAGGAGAGCTAGAATGTGATAAGTGAAGCTAGGTGAGTGGGAAAGGTAAAGACAGGAGAGGATGAAACCTGACAGGAGAGGAGAGTGGACCATAGGACATAAGGAACAAGGGGGGGACCCAGGGGAAAGTTAAAAGTAAGTGAGGAGAGGTAAAAGATCAGAGAGGGGAATGGATGAGGTGGGGGGGGGGAGGTGTGGAATATAGTTACCGGAAGGAGAAATCAATATTCATGCCATCAGGTTGGAGGCTACTCAGGCAGAATATAAGGTGTTGTTCCTCCACCTTGAGGTGGTCTCAGCTTGGCCACAAGCGGAGGCCACAGACCGACTTGTCAGAATGGCAATGGGTATCGGAATTAAATTGTTTGGCCACCAGGATTTAACAATATTCCACTTTTCCCTGTCCGCTAATATCTACTGCCTTTCGAATGATGAAGAATTATTACATGTTGAATTGGACTGTAGAATTGTTATTTTTCTTGTAGTTTAACTTTTTTATGCATGATTGTATTTTATATAATCATCTACATATATACATGTAATTGTTAAGTGAGTTTTTTCTGTAGTAGCAGTTGCCTTGATATTGTTGGAAGCTACTTGGTTTCAGTGGTAGATGTCATATTTTTGAATCTGGCTATTTAATTAGTTCACCGTTATCTCTTGGAATTTCAATGGAGTTTACTGTTATCAGTGGTCTAGTATAAGAAGACCAGACCACCTTTGTTAGAGCTCTTTTTTCTTTAGGCTCTTTTCCTGCCTGCTCTTTCTTCATTATGTCTCCTCATGCTTCTTTTCCCTTTGTTTTCTTTGTTCTTGTAGCACTTAATATAACAATTATAAGTAACAAGTTTTATGCTTCATTCTTAACTGTTGTAGAGCCTTTGGATTACAATAGCATTGGGATTAAACATATCACCTTAAACACTGAAGATTTACCCTTTATTCATTCTTTTCTCTCTAATGCATGCTGCCATTTGGCGATCATCCAAGGAATTGAAGTCTCTCTCCATGTTGGTCACGAGGTACCATGGAAGGTGTTAGACAAAAGCAAGTCATCTTTATTAAACCAGTTGTATACTCCTTGGTCCCAGCCACACTTTGCTACCTCAGCTGGGATACTGTTCTGGATGTTAATATTCACCCCATTAATTGAGTTTTGGAGGGAATTCATAACAAGGAACTGCATGTGCTTGACACAACTCACTCTCTACAATGCAACACATTTCTATCTACCAATTCGTGCCATTCCCGCACCAGTCTGAGCATTCTGTAAGACTTTCTAACAACACACAAAATGCTGGAGGAACTCAGCAGGCCAGGCAGCATCATGGAAAAAAGTCCAGTCGACATTTTGGGCCGAGACCCTACTGCTTACCCTGCCATCATTGACACAGCCTTCACCAACCCATTCTATTCTTTACAATAGAGGGGCATTGATAGGATAGATTCTGAGAGGTTCTCTTCTCTGAGCAGAGCAAGGGAGCATGGGAAAACGGCTTGGCCATTTGTGACAAAAAAGTGAGGGACTTTTTGCTGATCATGAGGTTTCTGAATCTTTGGACTATTGTGTATTTAATATTTCAGTAATAATTGAATAATATTGTAAATGCGCTGTTTGATTAAGGATTCTTAGTTGTTTACAAAATGCTTTGCCAGTTTTCTGAAAAGGTACGTAAATGGCCTATGTTATCCCACCACCATGTAAAATGTGAGCACCTCGTTTAAAATAAACACAAAGCAAGACTCACATTTCTCAGGTCCCTTGTTTCCTTTCAATGAGTTTTTTTTATGTTTTGGAGTTATAGCATGGAAATCACAGACATAAGGAGTAGGTAACTTGAAAGATGTGAATGCACTTAGAAACTAGATAAGCAAGAGGAAGAAATAATGTATTGATGAAGAAGGCTGGAGGGAAACGTGTGCAGAGTAAACAGCAGCAGGAACTGAAAGAACAAGTGGCTTATTTCTGTTTTGTAAATGCCATTGCCTTGCAATTCTTCTCCGCTCTGGAAGACTGAGCATACTTCAATGTCTGCAATAAAAACAAATTTCAGAGATTAAATTGTGCTGCTGCTAACAGCATAGTTCATTTGACGTTCCTGACAGGAAATGGACACTTCTCTAGAACTCTTCGATACTTACTTGTAATTCTGGTTACACACATAAAAGTTGCTGGTGAACGCAGCAGGCCAGGCAGCATCTCTAGGAAGAGGTACAGTCGACGTTTCAGGCCAAGACCCTTCGTCAGGACTAACTGAAGGAAGAGTGAGTAAGGGATTTGAAAGTTGGAGGGGGAGAGGGAGATCCAAAATGATAGGAGAAGACAGGAGGGGGAGGGGGAGATCCAAAATGATGGGAGAAGACAGGAGGAGGAGGGATAGAGCCAAGAGCTGGACAGGTGATAGGCAAAAGGGGATACGAGAGGATCATGGGACAGGAGGTCCGGGAAGAAAGACAAGAGGGGGAACCCAGAGGATGGGCCAAGGGTAGAGTCAGAGGGACAGAGGGAGAAAAAGGAGAGTGAGAGAAAGAATGTGTGCATAAAAATAAGTAACAGATGGGGTACGAGGGGGAGGTAGGGCATTAGCGGAAGTTAGAGAAGTCGATGTTCATGCCATCAGGTTGGAGGCTACCCAGACGGAATATAAGGTGTTGTTCCTCCAACCTGAGTGTGGCTTCATCTTTACAGTAGAGGAGGCCGTGGATAGACATGTCAGTATGGGAATGGGATGTGGAATTAAAATGTGTGGCCACTGGGAGTTACTGCTTTCTCTGGCGGACAGAGCGTAGATGTTCAGCAAAGCGGCCTCCCAGTCTGCATCGGGTCTCGCCAATATATAAAAGGCCACATCAGAAGCACCGGACGCAGTATATCACCCCAGCCGACTCACAGGTGAAGTGTTGCCTCACCTGGAAGGACTGTTTGGGGCCCTGAATGGTGGTAAGGGAGGAAGTGTAAGGGCATGTGTAGCACTTGTTCCGCTTACACGGATAAGTGCCAGGAGGGAGATCAGTGGGGAGGGATGGGGGAGACGAATGGACAAAGGAGTTGCGTAGGGAGTGATCCCTGCGGAATGCAGAGAGAGGGGGGGAGGGAAAGATGTGCTTAGTGGTGGGATCCCGTTGGAGGTGGCGGAAGTTACGGAGAATAATATGTTGGACCCGGAGGCTGGTGGGGTGGTAGGTGAGGACCAGGGGAACCCTATTCCTAGTGGGGTGGCAGGAGGATGGAGTGAGAGCAGATGTACGTGAAATGGGGGAGATGCGTTTAAGAGCAGAGTTGATAGTGGAGGAAGGGAAGCCCCTTTCTTTAAAAAAGGAAGACATCTCCCTCGTCCTAGAATGAAAAGCCTCATCCTGAGAGCAGATGCGGCGGAGACGGAGGAATTGCGAGAAAGGGATGGCGTTTTTACAAGAGACAGGGTGAGAAGAGGAATAGTCCAGATAGCTGTGAGAGTCAGTAGGCTTATAGTAGACATCAGTGGATAAGCTGTCCCCAGAGACAGAGACAGAAAGATCTAGAAAGGGGAGGGAGGTGTCGGAAATGGACCAGGTAAACTTGAGGACAGGGTGAAAGTTGGAGGCGAAGTTAATAAAGTCAACGAGTTCTGCATGCATGCAGGAAGCAGCGCCAATGCAGTCGTTGATGTAGCGAAGGAAAAGTGGGGGACAGATACCAGAATAGGCACGGAACATAGATTGTTCCACAAAGCCAACAAAAAGGCAGGCATAGCTAGGACCCATACGGGTGCCCATAGCTACACCTTTAGTTTGGAGGAAGTGGGAGGAGCCAAAGGAGAAATTATTAAGAGTAAGGACTAATTCCGCTAGACAGAGCAGAGTGGTGGTAGAGGGGAACTGATTAGGTCTGGAATCCAAAAAGAAGCGTAGAGCTTTGAGACCTTCCTGATGGGGGATGGAAGTATATAGGGACTGGACATCCATGGTGAAAATAAAGCAGTGGGGGCCAGGGAACTTAAAATCATCGAAAAGTTTAAGAGCGTGAGAAGTGTCACGAACATAGGTCGGAAGGGATTGAACAAGTGGGGATAAAACCGTGTTGAGGTATGCAGAAACGAGTTCGGTGGGGCAGGAGCAAACTGAGACAATAGGTCTGCCAGGACAGGCAGGTTCAATAGCAACTTTTATGTGTGTTGCTTGAATTTCCAGCATCTGCAGAATTCCTGTTGTTTGCGTTGTAATTCTGGTTACTCTGTTTTATTGATGATTTTGAGTGGTTTGATCAATGTTCTGCCCTGCAGCCTGGAATGGGTTAGGGGCACAGCTCTGAACTGAACTCAGCTGAATACTATTGGACTACTGGTTTGATGTTTGATATCCTATGTGTTATCCACTTGCTTTTTGCCATTTCCATAATATGTTCTTCTCTTGGGCGTTGATTGCTTGACGTTTTCTTGATGGGTTCCATGGTATTTCTTTGTTCATGGCTGCCTGCGGGAGTTGTATTCCGTATACATACTTTGATAATAAATGTATTTTGGATCTTTAAGCATTAATTTTTGGCACAGTAGCATAGTAGTTAGTATAACACTTTACATCATCAGCTGTAAGATTGGAGTTCAATTATCACCACTGTGTGTTAGGAGTTTGCACATTCTCCCCGTGACTGCAAGGCTTTCCTTGGGTACTCCAGTTTTCCCTACATCCAAAAGACATACAAATTAGTGTTAGTAAATCGTGGAAATGCTATGCTGGAACTGGAAGCATGGTGACACTTATGGGCTGCCCCCAGCACATCTCGGACTGTGTTGGTTGTTGATGCAAACAATGCATTTCACTGTATGCTTTCATGTACAATAGACAAATAAAGCTAATCTTTTATCTTTCCTAAGCAACGCACACAAATTTCCAGCAGATTTCCAGCATTTACAGTCTTTCTCGTGTTTATGACTTGCATCTTTCCCTCTAGTTTAAATAATCCTTATTTGTGAAGTGTTTGGATTGTGTAAAGTTCCTTCGATCTGTAAAGTGAAATAAAGTCTACAGATGCTAGATAGTAGTTCATGTTCCTGGGCTTGTTTATAGCCAGGTCGAAAGTTAAACACCAAAGAAACCAGAAAACAGAGAATTTTTGTTTCTCGGCTATAACCTTGAGTACACAGCCAGAGTGGGTGGGCTAGTTGGAATCAAGAGCAACTTTCAAAAAGGAATTTGATGGTTGTAAAACTGTGGGATCCTTGGGGATAGATAAGAGAGCTGGATTAAAAGGTTCATATTTTTCAAACAGCTAGAAGAGACACAATGGGCTGAATGGATTCTGTCTGTAGTGCACCCTTCTACTCTAAACTTGAATTTCATTAAGCCTTCACAATAACCTTTAATAGTTCAAAACTAATAAGCTTCCACATTAACCTGTAATGGTTAGATTGGACCCAAAAGCTTCCAAAGTCTAATTTCCTACTTAATGATAATGACCATCTGGGCCAATTATGCATGGAAACTCCACATGACTGTGTATGATTGTGCTTGATATTTGTACATTAGCCGGTGCTATGTGCTGATATCAGCATACAGGTGTAAAAATATAAATATAACGTTTGCTGTGACAAACATCCCATGATGAGGAATTTACATCACAAAGAGTGAATCACTGTCATTCTTGAACTTTAAAAATAAAATTGGATTAGTTTTAATTTGCACAGGGAGTTGAATAATGCTAACAATAAGCACTGACCTGGGATAGGTATTAGGCCTTTGTGACGCTTCTAATATTGTACCATCTATGCATTTTAATATAGCAGAAAAGACATTTAAACATAAAGGGAATACTACAAAGAATTTTATTACATTTAATTATTGTTCATGCACAAAGACAAAAGAGAATGGAAATTGCCTTCACTTAATCAACATACCTCTGTGGCTAAATTAGAAATTAAGGACACTTACACCATTGAAGATGTCAGTTAAATTATGAATTGACCCTATGCTATCTGAGCAATCTTCTGAACCATATGTCCCTGCATGCACGTTACCCTTTTCTCAAAGCAGATTACTGCTCATTTCTTATTATCTATGTGCCATTGACCTCTGAAATGTTCTCCCTAAACTACTTTAGCTCCACAACACCCTCACTGCTTTGAACAGTCTGGAAAAAAAAAAATCCTAGTCTCTGATCTGGATTTCAACCTTGTGTAACAGCTCACCTTATTAACAGCAATAACTATCATTTATTTAGCATCTTTAATGAACTAAGTGGCCCAGGCTGCTTCGCAGGGCTGCCATCCAACAAGAATTAATACTATGCTGCACAAGGAGATTTTAGTGTGCGTAGCTAAATGTTATTTCCTCGGAAGGCTGTCCCCATTGACCCTCACCAGATGATATAGATGCACCACAGAAAGCATTCTCTCCGGATGCACGTTAGCTCAATATGACAAATGGCCTGCCCAAGACCACAAGGAACTCCAAAAAGTTGAGGGTACAGCTCAATCCAGCAAGAAAACCAGCCTTCCCTCCATGGACTCTGCCGAAACCTCCTGATGCCTTGGGAAAGTAGCGCAAGATAATCAAAGACCCCTGCTATCAGGTCATTCTCTATTCTCCTTCCTTCCTTCCATTAGTCAGAAGATATAAAAGCTTGTAAACATACACCAGAAGCTCAAGGATAGTATCTATCTCACTATTATGGGGCTTGAATGAACCTCTTGTACAATAAAGATGAAATCTTAACTTTACAATCTTGCACAGCATGACCCTCACATCATATTGTTGACCTGTATTGCACTTTCGTTATGGTTGTTATCTCTACTGACAAGGGGAGGGTTAAAGGCGGGTTACTGGTGCCTTAAACCCAGTTGCCTTGGGCAGATGGGGGCTTGTCGCCCGTGGTTGATAACTCACCTAGGAGAAGGGAAAGTCTGATCTCAAACCTCCTCGAGGATTGGCCCCAAATCCTCGGCTTTGCCTATTGCCTGTTGCCGGGGCCAGGGTCAAAGCGCTCGGCAGAGATGGTGCTCGGTGCTCAGTGTCGGAGGGCTGGTCGGAGGCTCGAAGTTTTCGAACGGACTCAGAGTTGGATTGTGGTCGGGTGCTTCCAGGATGCTGCATCGGCAAGTTTGCGGCGCTGGAGCCTCATGGCAGGGAAAGTTTCTCCCTTCAACCGTCTGTGTGAGATGATGGGACTTTCGAGAGACTTTGAGACTTTTTTGTTACTGTGCCCATGGTCTGTTCTTCATCAAATTACAGTATTGCTTTGCACTGTTGTAACTATATGTTATAATTATGTGGTTTTTGTCAGTTTTTTTTAGTCTTGGTTTGTCTTGTGTTTCTATGATATCATTCTGGAGGAAGAAATTGTAACATTTCTTAATGCATGCATTACTAAATGACAATAAAAGAGGACTGCGTGTCCTCATAATCTAATCTAATCTAATGGCTATACCCACTCATCAGGAAGGCTTAGGGAGTAAACCCAGAAGAAAAATCCGGAGATGGAGTCCCTAAAACAGTTCTACAATGAGCTCAAAGCTGATTGGCAACTCCTGCAATAGTGATGGTGCCAAACTGTTTTGGTCTCTGTCATTCCTTTGGATTCATCAGCTGTGTGGAGAGGGGGCGCTTGCTTCACGGGCACCAGCCTGCTCTCCTTATCACCCTGGCTTGCGTATCAACTGATCATAAACAGCTAGAATGCAACTTCCATGGTTGACCTCAATCAACGGAGGGCCTCAAATGCACTTTCTCTGTAACTGTAACACTATAGTCTGCACTTGCTCTTCCCTTTGTATTTCTTCAATTTGTGTCTTAAAACTAAATGTTTGAATGACTTGCAAAACAAACTTTTTGACTATATTTCAATAGATATGACAATTATAATAAATCAAAATGATGAAGGAAAGGTTTTAGACAGATTAGAGGATTAAGGAATGATGGAGAGGAAAGGAATTTTGAAGCTTGGCTGTCTATGGCAAAACTCAAAGAAGGTCACAAGGTCAGAATGGAGGAGGTATAATTTTGCTGGAGAGAATGAGAATCACATTTATTATCATGACATGTGTCATGAAATTTGTTATTTTGTGGCAGCAGTACAATGCGAGACAAAAAATTACAACGAAAATAAATAAGGAATGCAAAAGATAAAGAGAGAGGTCGTGTTCGTGAGTTCTTGGACCATTCAGAAACACGATGGATGAGGGGAAGAAGTTGCTTCTAAAAAGAAATTGTCTTTTTTTGCATGTCGGCTGTTTGTCAGACTTTGTTTATACAATTCAATTCAAGTTTAATTTTCATTCAACCATATGTGAATACCCATGAATACAGCCAAACAAGACAGCGTTACTGTGGGGCCAAGGTGTAACACACAGTTCCAACATTCACACACAGCATAAAGCAAACATAGCACATACAAAATAGCAAGCACATGTAAGACATCAATAAAATACAGCCACACAAATTAAAATAGTCCAGAATGCCGCAGAAATGTATAGTCGACCACAATACAGCTTGTCTTCTGCTGAGTGAAAACTGAGGCACAGCACTGTCTTCAGCCTAGATGTTGAGCCTCACTGCCCCCAGTGATACCAGTGTATGGTTTTTTCATAAATTCTATTGTATTTCCTTATGTTTCTATAAATGCCCATAAGAAAATGAATCTCAAGATAGTATATAGTAACATATATGTACTCTGATACTTAATTATTTTGAATTTAGTTTGAACCCTATCTCTACCTTGAAGGTAGTAATGAGAAGAGGGCAACTTCTGGATGGCAACGGTCCTAATGTTGGATGACACCTTCTTGAGCATTTTCTCAATGGTGGGGAGGGTGGTGTCCATGATAGAGCCTACATGGAAACTCCTTGGTAAATTTCACTCAAAGTTTTAATGTTATTCCACGCATTTATTCCACCATTATTATATCACCTGTACCCATGCCTGACCTAGAAATGGATCAAGATCTTGTGAAAACCGTGTGGTATTATTTGGTCACATGCAAGCAAACGGTATTGAGTTACAGGTGCAGTGTTACGAACAAGCATCACAAACGGGGATCTTCCATGGTTTAAGGAATGTTTAAGAGGAACATGAGGGGAAACCTTTTCACTCGTGAGGATAGTGAGAGTGTGGAATGAGCTGCCAGCACAAGTGGTGCATATAAGCTGATTTCAACATTTAAGAGAAGTTTGAATAGATACATGGATAATAGGGTTATGGAGGGCTATGGTCCTGGTGAAGGTCAATGGGACTAGGCAGTTTACATAGTTTGGCATGGACTAGATGGGCTGAAGGGTCTATTTCTGTGCTGTACTTTTCCATAACTCTATGACTCAATATGAAGTTTTGGGTAGTGCCAACAATGACAGACCTGACACTGCTCCATTGTCATACTTTGTGGATGCAGATAACAAAATACGAAGCCTGCTGAAAGGAACAAGAGTGGGGTGAAATCGAAGGAGAAATTCAGAATGAAAAGCAAAATCAAAATAAATATAAGAATGTTGTGGAAGTATAGAAAAGAGGAGGGAAAGAAAGAGGCTTTTAGGCTATTGTATGGGGGTAAAATAAATGGTCCTTAATGATAACATTGCTCATATCTATATTTCGACAACGGGAAACCATAGGATAATAGAGAGTTGTAGAATACAGTCAGCCAACCACACTCAGGCTACCCTTTTTGCCCATCTGCACTTGTCTGCATTTGGACGTATCTTTCTAGGCCTTATGGAAACTCAAAAGACTGCAGATGCTTGTAGAATTCAGTATTTCAGGAGAGCAACTATGGAGAGAAAGAGGCAGTCCATCTGACCTTAAAGAGAAAGTAGATAGACTGTGTAAAAAGCTGGATCTAAGGGGGAGCGTGACAGCTGCCAGGTAATAAGTCCCTTCAGGGAAGTAGAGGTTATAGGTGGATGCAATAGATTCATTAATGAAAATTTAAGGCACTCGAGACCATTTGCTCCCTTTTTTCATGCTGGCCTTAACAAAACAATTGAAACTAATGCCACTGAATGAAAAAGTGGGAGGAGACCAAAGATAATCAGAATCACAGAGTGGTTCCAGCACAGAAGAAGGCTATCTGGGCCATTAAGTTGCCCCTGAGCAAGAGGAATGCAACTTATCTCACTTCCCTTGTATTTTCACTACTACTGGCCTTAATAAAGATCCTTCATCTGGACTGAAAAGACAGAAGGGAGATACCCAGAATAAAAAAAGTGAAGAGAAAGTATGGGGCGGGAGTTACCAGTCAATTGGTGGATCCAGGTGAGGAGAGGTGACTTGCAGAGGACTTTTTTTTTAGAAACATAGAAAAACTACAGCACAATACAGGCCCTTTAACCCACAAAGCTGTGCTGAACATGTACTTACTTTAGAAATTACCTAGGGTTACCCTCTATTTTTCTAAGTTCCATGTACCTATCCAGGAGTCTCTTAAAAGACCCTATCGTATCCGCCTCCACTACCACCGCCGGCAGCCCATTCCACGTGCTCACCACACTCTGTGTAAAAAAACTTAACCCTGACATCTCTTCTGTACCTACTTCCAAGCACCTTAAAACTGTGCCCTCTAGTGTTAGCCATTCGAGCACTGGGAAAAAGCCTCTGACTATCCACACGATTAATGCCTCTCATCATCTTATACCCCTGTATCAGGTCACCTCTCATCTTCTGTCGCTAGAAGGAGAAAAGGCCAAGTTCACTTAACCTATTCTCATAAGGCATGCTCTCCAATCCAGGCAACATCCTTGTAAATCTCCTCTGTACCCTTTCTATAGCTTCCACATCCTTCCTGTAGTGAGGTGACCAGAACTGAGCACAGTACTCCAAGTGGGGTCTGCCCAGGGTCCTATGTAGCTGTAACATTAAGTCTTGCTCTTAAACTTGATCCCACGGTTGATGAAGGCCAATCCACTGTATGTCTTCTTAACTACAGAGTCAACCTGTGCAGCAGCTTTGAATATCCTATGGACACGGACCCCAAGATCTCTTTGATCCTCCACACTGCCAAGAGTCTTACCAATAATACTATGTTCTGCCATCATGTTTGACCTACTAAAATGAACCACCTCACACTTATCTGGATTGAATTCCATCTGGCATTTCTCAGCCCAGTTTTGCATCCTATTGATGTCCCGCTGTAACCTCTGACAGCCCTCCACACTATCCATAACACCCCCAACGTTTGTGTCATCAGCAAAGTTACTAACCCATCCCTCCACTACCACATCCAGGTCATTTACAAAAGTCACAAAGAGTAGGGGTCCCAGAACAGATCCCTGAGACACACCACTGGTCACCGATCTCCATGCAGAATCTGACCCGTCTACAACCACTCTTTGCCATCTGTGGGCAAGTCATTTCTGGATCCACAAAGCAAGGTCCCCTTAGATCCCATGTCTCCTTACCTTCTCAATAAGCCTTGCATGGTTTACCTTATCAAATGCCTTGCTGAAATCCATATATACTCTCATCTACTGCTCTACCTTCATCAACCTGTTTAGTCACATCCTCAAAAAATTCAATCAGGCTCGTAATGCATGACCTGCCTTTGACAAAGCCATACTGACTATTCCCAATTATGTTATGCCTCTCCAAATGTTCATAAATCCTGCCTCTCAGGATCTTCTCCATCAACATACCAACCACTGAAGTACTTTCCTGAGCTATCTCTACTCCCTTTCTTGAATAAGGGGACAACATCTGCAACCCTCCAATCCTCCAGAACCTCTCCTGTCCTCATTGATGATGCAAAGATTATTGCCAGAGCTCAGTAATCTCCTCCCTTGCCTCCCACAGTCGCTTGGTCCTGGTGACTTACCCAACTTGATGCTTTCCAAAAGCTCCAGCACATCCTCTTTCTTAGTGTCTACATGCTCGAACTTTTCAATCCATTGTAAGTCATCCCTACAATCACCAAGATCCTTTTCTGTAGTGAATACTGAAGCAAAGTATTCATTAAGTACCTCTGCTATTTCCTCTGGTTCCATGCACAGCTTTCTACTGCCACACTTGATTGGTCCTACCCTCTCACGTCTTATCCTCTTGCCCTTCACATACTTGTAGAATGCCTTGGGGTTTTCTTTAATCCTGCTCGCCAAGGCCTTCTCACGGTCCCTTCTGGCTCTCCTAATTTCATTCTTAAGCTCCTTCCTGCTAGCCTTATAATTTTCTTGATCTCCATCATTACCTAGTTCTTTGAACATTTCGTAAGATTTTCTTTTCTTCCTGACTAGATTTTCAACAGCCTTTGTACACCACAGTTCCTGTATCCTACCATCTTTTACTTGTCTTATTGGAACGTACCTATGCAGAACGCCACGAAATTATCCTCTGAACATATGCCACATTTCGGCCGTACATTTCCCTGAGAACATCTGTTACTAATTTATGCGTCCAAGTTCCTGCCTGATAGCTTCATATTTCCCCTTACTCCAATTAATCACTTTCCTAACTTATCTGTTCCTATCACTCTCCAATGCTATAGTAAAGGAGATAGAATTGTGATCACTATCTCCAAAATGCTCTCCCACTGAGAGACCTGACACCTGACCAGGATCACTTCCCAATACCAGATCAAGTGCAGCCTCTCCTTTTGTAGGCTTATCTACATATTGTGTCAAGAAACCTTCCTGAACACACCTAACACACCTAACCCCATCTAAACCCCTCAAGTACATAACTCTTAAATACCACAATTGAAGTTGGCTCCACTAGGCGTTATTGTGATGCTTTAACAGCACAGGGTGTCCGAGCTTGCAGTTCAATTCCACTGCCATCTGTAAGGAGTTTGCATTTTCTCTCCATGTGACCGTGTGGGTTTCCTCCCACTATCTAAAGATGCAATTGGTTAATTGGTCATTGTAAATTGTCCTGTGATTAGTCTAGGGTTAAATCAGTGGGTTGCTGGGCAGTGAGGCTCCTTGGGCTGAAACAACCTGTTCCATGTTGTATCTCTGAGTTCTCTAAATAAATAACTACATAAATAAATAATCACTCATGAAGGTTTGGACCACTCTTAGTTTTTATTGTAAATCATCTGCATGTCTTGATTGTAGTAGTCATCAAGAGTTAGCACTCCCTTACCTGTCTTGCAAAACACCACAAAGCCTTTCCTTTGGTAAGGTACAGTACTATGCAAAGGTCTTCCGCACCTTATTTTTTTCTCTGGTTTCAGATGGTATGGCCTCCACAGAGCTCTGATCTCAATGTCATCAAGTCTGTCTGAGATTACCAAACGAGGCAAACAAAGTCTACAGAAGAACTGTAGCAAGTTCTCCAAGATGCCTGGGATAATCTACCAGCTGATTCTTTTATAAAACTGCACAACAGTGTACCTAAGATAAATGAAGCAGTGTTAAAGGTGAAGCGTGATCACACCAAATACTGATTTTATTTAGTTTTTTAACGGTTTATTGCTCTTTATAGGTTTTTTTTGATATTTAGAAACGTACCATCTTGGCTTCGCAGAATGTTTTTACGTGTCCCTATGACTTTGCACAGCACTATACCTCACTACTGAGTCTATGGGCTGCTGATCAGTGTCACTGTCAGACTGACAACAGGAATTTGTGAAATGCTGCAAGTACAGAAAACTGGAATAACCCTGACCAGGCAGCAATGGGTCAGCAACAGGACTTGCATGAAAAGAAGACGTGCACCATTAACCATTAGCTCACATGCTCAACTCGGTGCTGGGTGTCCTGACCTGTAGCAGGAGTTGCTTCACAGATTTAACCAATTTTAATCTCTCCCCCTTCCCTTTTTTGAGATCAATTTTACTCTCTTTTGCAAGTCACAGGAGGGAAGAGATGGATTGTTTCAGGAGAGATAGTATAGACGAAGTTTGCTTTCCTTGAAGCAGAGAAAACAGAAATGGAACCTGAAGAAAGTGCACTAAATTAAGAGAACCATAGATCTGGTCTGCTTGCATTTACCCCTATCAATACCTCGTGTAATTTTGTGTACCTCTATCAAATCTCCCTCGTTCTCTTATGCTCCAGGGAATCAAATCTTAAACTATTCAACCTTTAACCACAGTCAAAGAACCAGCAGGCACAGGTTTAAGGTGAGAAAGGGACCTGAAGAAGAATTTCCAATTACTAATTTTTATTGATGCACCATTGAAGCCATGCTGTCTTGTTATGGCAACTGTTATCAGCACAAGAAACCACAGAGTGTGGACAAAACTCATCACATCACAGAAAGCAGCCTCTTCCCCATGGATTCTGTCTCTCATTCTCATTGCCTTGGTATAGCAGCCAGTATTATCAAAGTCCCAATCCACTCCAGACAGTCTCCCTTCTCCTCTCTTCCATTGGACAGAAGATACAAAAGCCTGAAAGCACATACCTCCAGGCTCAAGGGCAGCTTCTACCCTACTGTTATAAGACTAGTAAATAGTTCCCCAGTAAAAATAAATTGGACTCTTGACCTTACAATCTGTCTGGTTTTGATCTTGCTCCTTAATGTTTACCTGCGCTGCAATTTCTCTGAAGCTGTTGCACTTTATTCTGCATTCTGCTTCTTCTTGCCCATTAAACTGCTAGTGTTTGGGGCAGCAATGAAGGTCCCCCATCACTGGCAGCGTTCAGGTCTTCCTTCATCCTGTCAGTGGCATCCTCTTGGTTTTCACTACTGTCAGTTATGCAAGTCTTGGGTGGAGACTCAAGAATACTGTCACGCTTAAATGTAGAAGGATTCTTCATTGCTGTTTCTGCAACAGTTTTGTCTCACTAATCAGGGTTGTGAGCCTTGACCTGAAGCCCTGAATCTGCAGGACCGCTGGACCACTCTTAGTCTGGTCTCTACCTTTTGACCTGTTTGGTAAGGTTGATCCTACCAAGAGCCAAAACATAAAGTCCTGATTCCAGGCAGCACAGCAAGCCTCCAAACCATGAAAAGGTTGTGGTCCTCTTGCAGTTATTTTACTTTGTTATTATTTTACTTAGGGTGTATGGACTACCAGGGAGGGGTAGCACCTCTGATGAGGGGGCTTGTTATGTCCACTCTGGGGCAGCTCATTCACTTTTGGTCCCCACCAGACACTCAGCTCTCACCTGTGGCTCCAAGTAGTTTTTTGTATGTGACAGTGACCACATCCCAGTACATTGCTTTGACAAGCAGGCTAAACCAGGTGAGGGTAGCCAGCGGGCCTTGTACCCCAGAGAGATAGGGACATGCCTGTCCTAGCATGTGAAGTCATCTCTGGTGGACTAGGTGGGTGAGATCTACAGTGAGATCCAATGGCGAGAAAGGCAGAACTACAACACTCCGCAGAGAGCAAAGAGCATATCAAGGCACAAGAGACGTTATGGACACCACTGCAACCCAGTTTGTGACACTTGTTCGAACCACTGGACCCGGACTTCTGAGGTTATAAGAGTGCAACGTCTTTTCCACTTTAAAAACTCCCTCACCAGGAATTGTGTCATTGTCAGACATTATGGGCAAAAACCATCACCATCATCTCAATGCAATGTGTAAAAATGTGGTCTGTATGAACAGTAGGCAAGACAAAATTTTCACTGTATCTCAGTAATTGCGACAATAAAAAAAGCAATTCCAATTCCATGTCTGTTTTTTAACCCAGGGTGATTGAAATCTGGAACACATTGCCTGAGAAGTTGGTTGAAAGTGATATTCACACAGCATTTAAGAAGCATCAAGACAAACATTTGAGCAACACACATAAAAGTTGCTGGAGAACGCAGCAGGCCAGGCAAAATCTCTAGGAAGAGGTACAGTCGACGTTTCGGGCCGAGACCCTTCGTCAGGACTAACTGAAAGAAGAGCTAGTAAGAGATTTGAAAGTGGGAGGGGGAGGGGGAGATCCAAAATGATAGGAGAAGACAGGAGGGCGAGGGATGGAGCTAAGAGCTGGACAGTTGATTGGCAAAAGGGATACGAGGCTGGAGAAGGGAAAGGATCATGGGATAGAAACATAGAAACATAGAAAATAGGTGCAGGAGTAGGCCATTCGGCCCTTCGAGCCTGCACCGCCATTTATTATGATCATGGCTGATCATACAACTCAGAACCCTGCACCAGTCTTCCCTCCATACCCCCTGATCCCCATAGCCACAAGGGCCATATCTAACTCCCTCTTAAATATAGCCAATGAACTGGCCTCAACTGTTTCCTGTGGCAGAGAATTCCACAGATTCACCACTCTCTGTGTGAAGAAGTTTTTCCTAATCTCGGTCCTAAAAGGCTTCCCCTTTATCCTCAAACTGTGACCCCTCGTTCTGGACTTCCCCAACATCGGGAACAATCTTCCTGCATCTAACCTGTCCAATCCCTTTAGGATTTTATATGTTTCAATCAGATCCCCCCTCGATCTTCTAAATTCCAACGAGTACAAGCCCAGTTCATCCAGTCTTTCTTCATATGAAAGTCCTGCCATCCCAGGAATCAATCTGGTGAACCTTCTTTGTACTCCCTCTATGGCAAGGATGTCTTTCCTCAGATTAGGGGACCAAAATTGCACACAATACTTCAGGTGTGGTCTCACCAAGGCCTTGTACAACTGCAGTAGTACCTCCCTGCTCCTGTACTCGAATCCTCTCGCTATAAATGCCAGCATACCATTTGTCTTTTTCACCGCCTGCTGTACCTGCATGCCCACTTTCAATGACTGGTGTATAATGACACCCAGGTCTCGTTGCACCTCCCCTTTTCCTAATTGGCCACCATTCAGATAATAATCTGCTTTACTATTTTTGCCACCAAAGTGGATAACTTCACATTTATCCACATTAAATTGCATCTGCCATGAATTTGCCCACTCACCCAACCTATCCAAGTCACCCTGAATACTCTTAGCATCCTCCTCACAGCTAACACTGCCACCCAGCTTTGTGTCATCCGCAAACTTGGAGATGCTGCATTTAATTCCCTCATCCAAGTCATTAATATATATTGTAAACAACTGGGGTCCCAGCACTGAGCCTTGCGGTACCCCACTAGTCACTGCCTGCCATTTTGAAAAGGTCCCGTTTATTCCCACTCTTTGCTTCCTGTCTGCTAACCAATTCTCTACCCACATCAATACCTTACCCCCAATACCGTGTGCTTTAAGTTTGCACACTAATCTCCTGTGTGGGACCTTGTCAAAAGCCTTTTGAAAATCCAAATATACCACATCCACTGGTTCTCTCCTATCCACTCTACTAGTTACATCCTCAAAAAGTTCTATGAGATTCGTCAGACGTGATTTTCCTTTCACAAATCCATGCTGACTTTGTCCGATCATTTCACCGCTTTCCAAATGTGCTGTTATCACATCTTTGATAACTGACTCCAGCAGTTTCCCCACCACCGACATTAGGCTAACCGGTCTATAATTCCCCGGTTTCTCTCTCCCTCCTTTTTTAAAAAGTGGAGTTACATTAGCCACTCTCCAATCCTCAGGAACTAGTCCAGAATCGAACGAGTTTTGAAAAATTATCACTAATGCATCCACTATTTCTTGGGCTATTTGCTTAAGCACTCTGGGATGCAGACCATCTGGCCCTGGGGATTTATCTGCCTTTAATCCCTTCAATTTACTTAACACCACTTCCCTACTAACATGTATTTCGCTCAGTTGCTCCATCTCACTGGACTCTCTGTCCCCTACTATTTCTGGAAGATTATTTATGTCCTCCTTAGTGAAGACAGAACCAAAGCAATTATTCAATTGGTCTGCCATGTCCTTGCTCCCCATAATCAATTCACCTGTTTCTGTCTGTAGGGGACCTATATTTGTCTTTACCAGTCTTTTCCTTTTTACATATCTATAAAAGCTTTTACAGTCAGTTTTTATGTTCCCTGCCAGTTTTCTCTCATAATCTTTTTTCCCCTTCCTAATTAAGCCCTTTGTCCTCCTCTGCTGAACTCTGAATTTCTCCCAGTCCTTCAGGTGAGCCACTTTTTCTGGCTAATTTGTATGCTTCTTCTTTGGAATTGATACTATCCCTAATTTCTCTTGTCAGCCACGGGTGCACTACCTTCCTTGATTTATTCTTTTGCCAAACTGGGATGAACAATTGTTGTATTTCATCCATGCAACCTTTAAATGCTTGCCATTGCATATCCACCGTCAATCCTTTAAGTGTCATTTGCCAGTCTATCTTAGCTAATTCACGTCTCATACCTTCAAAGTTACCCCTCTTTAAGCTCAGAACCTTTGTTTCTGAATTAACTATGTCACTCTCCATTTTAATGAAGAATTCCACCATATTATGGTCACTCTTACCCAAGGGGCCTCTCACGACAAGATTGCTAATTAACCCTTCCTCATTGCTCAAAACCCAGTCCAGAATAGCCTGCTCTCTAGTTGGTTCCTCGACATGTTGGTTCAAAAAACCATCCCGCATACATTCCAAGAAATCCTCTTCCTCAGCACCTTTACCAATTTGGTTCACCCAATCTACATGTAGATTGAAGTCACCCATTATAACTGCTGTTCCTTTATTGCACACATTTCTAATTTCCTGTTTAATACCATCTCCGACCTCACTACTACTGTTAGGTGGCCTGTATACAACTCCCACCAGCGTCTTCTGCCCCTTAGTGTTACGCAGCTCTACCCATATCGATTCCACATCTTCCCGGCTTATGTCCTTCCTTTCTATTGCGTTAATCTCACCTTTAACCAGCAATGCCACCCCACCTCCTTTTCTTTCATGTCTATCCCTCCTGAATATTGAATATCCCTGAACATTGAGCTCCCATCCTTGGTCACCCTGGAGCCATGTTTCCGTGATCCTAACTATATCATAATCATTAATAACAATCTGCACTTTCAATTCATCCACCTTGTTATGAATGCTCCTTGCATTGACACACAAAGCCTTCAGGTGCTCTTTTACAACTCTCTTAGCCCTTATACAATTATGTTGAAAAGTGGCCCTTTTTGATGCTTGCCTTGGATTTGTCGGCCTGCCACTTTTACTTTTCTCCATAGTACTTTTTGCTTCTACCCTCACTTTACACCCCGCTGTCTCTCTGCACTGGTTCCCATCCTCCTGTTGTTAACTAACCTCCTCTCGCCTAGCCTCTTTAATTTGATTCCCACCCCCCAACCATTCTAGTTTAAAGATGGGAGGCCTAGGGAGAGAGAAAGGGGGAGGGGGTAAGCCCAGAGGATGGGCAAGGAGTACAACGAAAGACAAGCATTTGAATCACCAAGGCAGGGTAGGCAATGGACCAAGTGATAAATGGGATTAATATCGACAGGTACCTGATGGTCAGAAGGACGTAATGGGCTGAAGGGCCTGTTTCTGTGCTATTTGGGTCCATGTTTCTATCTGAAATTTAATAATGATCTGGTTGATGAACCTGGTCACCTACATACGGGAAAGCTAGCAATAAGACTGAAAGAGTACAGAGAAAATTTACAAAGACGTTGCCAGGACTGAAGGACCTGAGTTATAGGGAAAAGTTGAATAGGTTAGGACTTGATTCCCTGGATTAAGAGGAGATTTGATAGAGGTACACAAAAGTCTGAGGGGTATCATCAGGTAAATGCAAGCAGGCTTTTTTCCCGCTAAGGTTGAGTGAGACTAGAACTGGAGGTTATAAGTTAAGCGTGAAAGGTGAAAAGTTTAAGGGGAACCTGAGGGGGATGAACTTCACTCAGAGGGTGGTGAGAGTAAGGAACAAGCTGTCAGCTGAAGAAGTGGATTCAGGTTCAATTGCCATTTTTAAGAGAAGTTTGGTTAAATTTATGGATGGGGCGTGTATGGAGGGCTACAGCCCCGGGGCGGGTTGATAGGATTAGGCAGAACAACAGTTTGGCATGGACTAGACGAGCCGAAGAGTCAGTTTCTGTGCTGTGGTGTCCTATCATTCTATGACTCTAATTTTCCATTCAGCATTGACAAACTATCAATCGAGTTTATTCCACAGTGTGAGAATTTCTAACTTCCTATCCTGGCACTTTTAATTCTTTTTAAAACTTTCCTCAGTACCATTTACTGCTAGATCTGTGTAGTCTCGGCACCCATCCCAATCTGTATCTAGATACTTTGAAAGGAATGGTGGAATAGAGGTCATATTACCTGGCTGGAGTACATAAGAGACTATACTGGAGTCTGAAGTCTGGAGTCTAGACGACAGGGAGAACTAAGAGACTGCAGATCCTGGATTCTGGAGCAATAAATGAAACTCTGGTGGAACTTGTCATGGTCCGGTCTGCAGACTCCGGACTCCGGGTCTTCCGGCTGTCCCTTGTTTCGGATGGACTCAACCATAAGCACCTGATGTTCATCTAGAATATGCTACGTATTCTAGGCAAAAGTAAATGGTGGATGTAGTTAGTGTTTGGGTCTTTTTGTTGTTCAGTCTCTCTTTTCACATCTGCCACTTGTTCTCTGTGGCACAGCAGAGGTCATTCATATGTAGCACAGCTCCCTCTTGTACAGATTTCCTCCAGCTGTATCCATTGAGTACAGTGTTAAAGATGTAAAACAATTGGGATGGAAGGGGTGGAACAATCTTGCTATACTCTACAGTTTGATTTGCAGCAAAGAATTTCAGGTTTAGTAAGTTAAATATATTTGGAATGGAAAAAAGGAATTGCTAGTTCAGTAAAAACATTTGTCTGATTACTGATGCCCAACAGAGGAGGAAATCACTTGGTATCAACTATTCCACCTCACTTGGCTTTTGGATAAACAACATTTTCTAAAGGTCAGTCAAGCACAGTCATTAAAGACCAAACATACCAATAACATCCATGAATATTGAATGAATAATTAAAAAATATAAAGCATTCAGGTAGTTGACCAACTAAAGCAACACTTCAATATCCTGCTGAAAGTTGCAACAGTCCACAAAATGATTTATTGCTAAAGTTCGTATATCTCACCAGATAATAACTACATTCAAACATTACCTCTCAACCATCAAGCCCCTGAGCCAGACTCAACACCGAATTGATTCCACAACTTACGGACTTACTTTCAAGGACTCTACAATCATGATCTCAGTATTATTTATTTACTAATTTATTTATTTTCTTATAGTTGCACAGTTGTCTTCTTTAGCACATTGGTTGCTTTTCAGTCTTAGTATGTGTAGTTTTGCATTGACTTGATCGTAATTCTTTCATCTATTGTGAGTGCCTGCAAGAAAATGAATCTCGGGGTGGAATGTGGTGACATAGTCACAGAGAAGTACAACTCAGAAACAGGCCCTTCAGCCCATCTAATCCAAGCCAAACCATTTAAACAGCCTACTCCCATCGACCTGCACCGGGACCATAGCCCTCCATACCCCTATCATCCATGTATCTATCCAAACTATTCTTAAAAGTTGAAATCGAGCTTTCATGCACCACTTACACTGGCAACTCATTCCATACTCTCTCAAACCTCTGAGTGAAGAAGTTTCCTCTCATATTCCCCTTAAAATGTTCACCTTTCACCCTTAACCTATGAACTCTAGTTATTATCCCACCGGACTTCAGTGGAAAAAGCTTGCTCACCTTTACCCTGTCTATGTCCCTCATAATTTAGTATACCTCTACCAGTCTTCTACATTCCAAAGAAAAATGTCCTAACCTGTTCAATCTTTCCTTTTAACTAAAGACCTGGCAAAGTACTTGTAAATTTTCTTTGTACTCTTTCAACCTTAGTTACACCCTTCCTGTACTTTATGTAGGTACTTTCCTGTATTTCATATATGTGTTTTGATAATAAATTTATTCTGATTTTTAACCTTTTTTTAAACACTCCAACAGCCCCTTGCTCTTTCACAGCATCCCTTACCACAGGAAACAGACTCTGGCTTTCTATCCTTTCGAAGCCAACAGGTCTCAGATTTCCAACATCTGCAGTATTTCATTTCTATTATCATAATTTCTATTAATTGTCTTCTCAATATTCTCAGTAGAGGAGATTAGTTAGCTCAAATTTTTTATATGTCTATAAAACTGAAAAATCATTGCAAAATTGTCTTTCATGTTTTTCTGTTTTATAAGATGTGGTTGTTGCTGATAAGGTCATCAATTATAGTCCATCCTTAAAATTAATTGTGTGTCATTTCTGTCCTGTTCTGCACACTGTAAAATCAATAGAAATGTTAATAACACAAAATTGCTGAAAGACTCCAAGTGGTGGGTGCTGCTGCAACATTTCTTACTGGTGTTGTTAACTAAAAAAGCAAATCAGGATTCATAATTAAAAAGTGATCATTGTTTCCATGTTACCCCACAGTTATTATTTTTAAATCAATACCACTTGTCTGGACCTGGAAATCTCAGGTGCTGAACGGACTGGCGGCTCTCCATTTACTCCTTAACCCATTGATTGTATCCTCTGTCCATTCACCCAAACCTTGGTCTTGGTTATTGACAGGTGTCATTCACACTTGGGGACATCCTTAAAACAAATAACAGCCCAAGCAGCATTTTCCTTGAAGCAAAAGCAGCCCAAACAGCACTTTCAAAGTATCATTTGCTTGCAGCCACCCAACAAACCTGCAACATCACGAGGGATTAGTAGCAGTGCAGTCACGCAATGATATCCTAATGGGTTGTCTATTGGCGGAACCTCAGGAGGCTGTGGGAACTCCTCCAGGACTTTTTTTTATTATTGAGGTAGTGTGAAATAGGGCCTTCTGGCCTTTCAAACCACGCCTCCCAGCAAACCCCAATTTAACCATAACCTAATCATGAGACAATTCACAATGACCAATTAACCTACCAACCGGTATGTCTTTGGACTGTGGGAGGAAGCTGGAGCACCCAAAGGAAATGCACGCGGTCGCAAGGAAAACGTACAAACTTCTTGCAGACAGCCGCGGGCTGGTAGGATGGATTCCCTTAATGTGGAACGATTGTGTGTGACTTTGTCTAACGGGGGAACCTGATGCCTGGGCACCCACCAGATGGCCCTTGATAGATCAGAGTCAGAATCCAGTGGCATGGAATGCAAGATGAATGGGGACCCTTCACTGCTGCAGCCTTCCTTCACCTTTACTGCCATGTACAGCATCATCATCTCCCACCAGCTAAAGTGCTGTCTTGGTTAGATCGCTCTTTGGTAGATCCATCCCCGTGACATTACCGCAGTGGGTGACCCTACCAGTTGCTAAGCACCAGATGACTAAGTTGCAGGTAGTATCACTCTCAGGAACTCACAAGACTCTCCACCATGACAAGGTGAATATCCATCTATTTATCTATTTACTTATCTAGAGATACAATGCAGAAGAGGCCCTTCCTTCCCAATGAGCCATGCCAGCCAGCAACCCCGTCCCCCTGTTTAACACTAGCTTAATCACAGGACAATTTACATTGACTGATTAACCTACTAACCTGTATGTCTTTGGACTGTGGGAGGAAACCAGAGCACTGGGAGGAAATACATGTGGACATGGGCAGGGCATACAAATCTTTACCGACAGTGCCATAAGTGAACTCCAGACTCCAGTGTCCCAACTGTAAAAGCATAGCGCATCACGCTACACTACCATGGCGCCCGAGGATCCTCAGAGAAGATTACCTGGTAGACAATCGTAAAGACTTGATGAGGTTCTCAATGCTTCCAAAATGCAGTAACGTGCACAAAATGCTGGACGAACAATGCAGGTCAGGCAGAATCTACGAAGGGAAATGAACAGTCAATGTTTCAGGTCTAGACCCTTCATCAGGACTGGAAAGGAAGAGGGCTGAACACGGGAGAAAAAAGGTACGAGGAAGTGGGGAGGAGCCGGCTCAGGCAGGTGATAAGTGAATCCAGGTGAGGGGGCGAAGGGAGGGGGAGGAGGAGATGGGGTGTAAAATGGAATAATGTGAGAAGCTGGGAGGAGATAGGTTGGGAAACATCAGCTGTTCTTTTCCCTCCACAGATGCTGACTGAGCTGCGGAGTTCCTCCAGTGTCTGGTGCGTGTTGATCCACAGCTCCACCATCTGCAGTCTCTCATATGTCGGCTTTTGAGAAAATGCAGATTCAAAATCAGGTTCATTATCACTGGCATGTGTCATGAAATTTGTTAACTTACCAGCAGCAGTTCAATGCAACACATAATATAGAAGGTAGACAGATAGATAAGTAAATGGCGCAATTTGACAATGACGGCTGAAAGTGAAGAAAGAGGATTTGGACTAGCATTGAGAAATTTGAAACCACATTTGGCAAAGCACAAGAGCCCAGCCTAACTGGTGGAATTTGTACACAATCGCAAATTCCCTCCCTGCTCTTCCCATCAGAGACATGCTGCCCTGAATGTGGAAGGAACTGTGGTTCCAACATTGGACCGCATCAGTCACATTGGAACCCACAAAAATGGTGTGGAAGCAGGTCATCCTTGACCCTAAGGGACTGCCCAAGAAAGAGACTTTTAAAATGTAGTTACATTTGGAATGTGGGAAATGCAGTTGCATTGTGGTCAATCAACTGGAAGGGCATCTTTTGGTTGAACTATTGATATGGAGAGATGAGTTCAAATCCTGTCTCATTAGATGTAGAAATTAAAAGAACGAAATGACTTTGAATGACATTGTAACGTAATTCCAGATTTTTAACAAACCAGATGGTTCCTCATTATCTTTCATAAAACTTCTCATCATCTATGAATTACAACAGCCCACAGAACTTGCCAAGCAAGAATGTTAGTTTATTATTATTTTCTCAATCAAATGGTTTGAATGTTGTGAACAACATTGATATTTAATCTTCATCCTTTCGTGATACTGAGCTAAGGAGGTGAAGAAGCATCAATTGACATGATTGCTGTGTTTAAGAGGAGTTGAAGCAGATACCAATATTGGCACGGTGTGGAAATATATAGTTCTGATGCAGAAAACTGGATTAATGTGGTTAGGCAAAAAGGCTGGAATGGACATGGTGGACCAAAGGATCCGCAGAGATACTCCACAAATATTTGACACTCTGACAGAATGACATTGACCTTGAGTTGCACAAATGCCGGATCGGATAAGGATGGCAGATTCAGTAAAAAATCAGCAAAAACAAATGGCTGTAGTGGCTGTAACTGATTGTCCAATAGTTACCATTACTGAGATTCATTCACTCGTTATGTGCCATGTCATGTGAAGTGGGCATTCATGGTCTTTCGAAGACCATAATTTTTCTTAATTTTTATTTTTTCTGCAGAAGTGGCTTGCCATTTACAAGTATTTACAAGTCAGGTGACCCCAGCCATTATCAATACTCTTCAGAGATTTTCTGCCTGGTGTCAGTGGTCACATAACCAGGCCTTGTGATATGCACCAGCTGCTCATGCGACCATCCACCACCTGTTCCCATAGCTGCTCATGACCCTGAACTTGGGGCTAAGCAGGTGCTACACCTTGCCAAAGGGTGACCTGCAGGCTAATGGAGGGAAGAAGTGCCTTACTCCTCCTTTGGTAGAGACGCATGTCCACCCCACCACCCAAATCACTGAGAACAGTTTTGGATATTGATAGATTTATTTAATGGGTGAAGGCCTTGTCAGCATTACCATTGGGTACATGCCAAAGCAAAGCAGTGACTCCCCCACCATCTAGTCCATGCCTTCTCCTCGCTACTACCATTGGGCAGGAAGTACAGAATTCTTAGGTCTTGAAACCCTAGGAATTGTTACAGCAGCAGTCACACCACCAGGTTCAGAACCATTTATTACTGTACAACTATCAGGCTCCTGAACCAATGTGCATAACTTCATGGATCTCAATTCTGAACAGATTCTAAGCCCTACAGACTCACTTTCAAGGATTCTTTAAAACTGATGTTCTTTATCTTATCATTATTTGTACACTAGGTTTCTTTTTCACCTTGGTGTTTATCAGTCTTTGTTCATATACAGATTTCGTTCATAAAATTCTATTGTATTTATTTTTCCCGTAAGCGCCTGCAAGAAAATAAATCTCATGCTATTACATTGTAACACAGATACACTTTGACAATAAATGATGAGGAGTATAGATAGGGTGAATGCAAGCAGGCTTTTTCCACTGAGGTTGGGCGGGACTATAATCAGAGGTCACCGGTTAAGGGTGAAAGGTAAGAAGTTTAAAGGGAACATGAGGAGAAACTTCTTCACTCAGAGGGTCGTGACAGTATTGAATGAGCTGCCAGCACAAGGGATGCATGCAAACTCAATTTCAACGTTTAATAGAAGCTTGGATATGTATTTGGATGGTATGGGGGATAGAGGGCTGTGGTCCTGGTGCATGTCGGTGGGAGTAAGCAGCTTAAATGGTTTTGGCATGGACTAGATGGGCCTAAGGACCTGTTTCTGTGCTGTGCTTTCCTATGACTCTATGACTTGGAATTTACTTTGAACTTTTGAATGCTGATTTCACTTTAATGCATAAAGAAAAAAAAGTGATGGTGTGAAGATTGTGGTGACCCTAATCCAAGGACTTGTACACCAATGCAGTTAGAGAAAGCTAGATACTGTACTATTTTGCATCTTATTATTTGAGAACAACAAGAATTAACAGAAATAGTGTGTGTGTATTTTCTTTAAATCAATTAGATAAACACTTGACTGTGAAGCATTGAAACACTAAATTACAATTCGTCGTGTTTTCAGCATTTGGGGAAGAATATGTTCCTATAATTAAAACGGATGCTGCAATTATTGTCATGTTCAGTACGTCCCACTTCATTTTTGCTGAGAAGCTGTAGGGACAGAGCTCTGACAACTTAAGTATTGTGGTAGTAGTTGACGATCTCCAAAACCAACTTGTCATGGTTTTGAGGCTTATGTGCTTCAATGACCCTGAAAGCTATGTTGGTAGGAGTTAGGTCTTTATGCTTTGGCTCTTGGTAGGCTCACCCATACCAAACAGGTCAAATATTAGAGGCCTGATGAAGCACAGTCCACTGGTTCTCCAGGTTCAGCTTAGGCTAACAACCCTGACTGGTAAAGCAAAACTGTTATGGAAAGAACAATGAAGAATCCTTCTACATTTGATTGTGATGACATTCTTGAGTCTCTACCCAGGACTTGCATGGCTGGCTGTAGTGAAAACCAAGAAGAAGCTGCTGACATAATGAGAGAAGCCATGAATACCGTCAGAAATGGAGAATCATCGCTGCTGCCCTACATGCCAATGGCATAATGGGCAGTAAAAAAAAGTTTAAAAGTAGTTGACAAAAGTGTCAATCAACTCTCAGATGATCTTCACAACAACCAACAAGCTACTAATCTGCCATCAGCAGTTGACCTATTTGAATAAGTTAGAATAATACCTTCATTGAATGAATGTCCAAAAACAGAGGGGATTGGTTCAGGATGTCAGCACAGTAGCACAGCAGTTAGTGTAGTGCTTTACAGTGCTTGCAATCGAGGTTCAATTCCTGCCACTGCCTGCAAGGAGTTTGTACATTCTCCCCACGACCACGTGGGTTTCCTCCGAGTGCTCCAGTTTTCTCCACATTCCAAAGAGTTATTGGTTAGTGAGTAGTGTCCATGCCATCTTGGTGCCAGAAACATGATGATACATGGCATGTAGTGCAATGCTTAGCACAATGCTTTACAGTACTGGCAACCCAGGTTCAATTCCCACTGCTGCCTGTGAGGAGTTTGTACGTTCTCCCAGTGGCCCCATGGGTTTCCTCCAGGTGCTCCAGTTTCCTCCCACAGTCCAAAGATGCACCAGTTGGTAGGTTAATTGGTCATTGTAAACTGTCCTGTGATTAAGCTAGGGTTCAATCAGGGGTTACCGTGTTGGGGCGTCTCAAAGGGCCAGAGGGGCCTATTCCATGTTGTATTTCATTTAAAAAATTGTGGTCTGCCCTCAGCACATTCTCAGACTGTGCTGGTCATTGATGCAAAGGATGCATTTCACTACCTGTTTTGATGATTCAATGTATATGTGAGAAATAAAACCAATCTTTAGTCTTTGTGAGCGATGTAGGGGGGGATGTGCTGGAAACTTTCACTCAGATGTTGGTTAGAATTCTAAACGTTTTGCCCGAAGGGGTGGTGAAGGCAAGTGCTCTCACACTGTTTAAGAATGATCAAGATAAGCATTTGATCCCGGTTTAAGAATTTCTGTGATGCCCAGCACCTACTTACCGGCGGTAAAATACAAAACAAAGAAAATTACTAAACACCTAATTAACAACAATCACCGCTAACAATGGAGAGGCGTGCAGAGGCGAGGCTAGGCAAGCGGAGGCGGAGGCGGAGGCAAAGGCAAAGGTGAGGCACGGCAGAAGCGGGAGTGTAGAAAATCCGGACATCTGATCGATTTAAGTGCTAGGCCTAATTGGAAAGGCTCAGAACAGGCTGGACAGTGGCAGCAGGGTCCATGTCCCAGAGCTGTCCGAGAGCGAAGAACAACCCAATATTTGAGTGATCTACGTGCCGGGCCAGATTGAAAAGGTCGGGCTGTCGGGACTGGAGGCAAGGGACAGGACGGTTCTGCTCACTGCTCCATGGCATTTACTTGGCTCTGCATTGTACTGAGGCCATGGCCTCCTCCAGCTGTAGTGACACCTGGCTTAGTGTCTGTGGTCCTGTGACGTTTACTCGGCTCTGCATTGAACTGAGGCCGTGGTCTACTCCAGCTGTAGTGATGCCTGGCTTCATGTCTTCCATAAAACTTCAGTTCTGAATGCTATTTACTTACTTTTATTGCTTGCATGATAATCTTTACTCTCTGGGCATTGGGTGTTTGACAGTCATTGTTAATGGGTTTTTCTGTGGTCTCTTTGTTTTGTGGTTTCTTGTTAGGAGATGAATCTCAAGGTCATATTATACTTTGGTAATAAATGCACTTTGAATTGCAATACTTTAACCTCTGTAGACTAAGTGCTAGTAAATGGTAAGTGGGACAGGTATCAGACGTACATTGTGGTTTCCGTGGACATGATGGGGCTGAAAGGCCTTTCTCTTTTATACAACTCTCTGATTCTACAAAACACGCTCCACATACCCTTTTTGCAACAGATTTGAAGGAACAAATCATGTCTCATGTAAGTTCAGGGCCTTAAAACATGCTTTGTTGCAATATGTTAGCTAAAATAAAATATAAAGACACACTGAAGTGATGGGCAAACTCACAATTCTTACACAAGCTGACTTCAATGAAGCACTTGATTAATGTGACTGCACGGTTTCACATTGGGATACTGCGCAAAAGCTATACTTACTCTCTATTTTATTAATCATTTCCTTCCGACAGCCTTTCTTCCAGATGCAGAACAATTTTTCATGTTTCTTTTTGTCTGACATTGTGTTTGTAGCCAAACTCAAATTGCTTAATGCCATCCTAATGAACAGTGGAGAATAATATCATTAAAAGGTGCACTACATGGTTAGCATCATTTTTACTGCAAGCAGAGTGCACTGTGGACGTAAGAGCTGCATTAGAACCATGTTGCAATAGTTTCAAAGATTCAACGTATATCTATTATCAACGTATTCAGCATACAAGCCTGAAATTCATCTTCTCCACAGATAGCTACGAAACAAAAATCCATGCAACCACCCCATTCAAAGAAAAACATCAGACCCCTCCACCCACGCACAAAAGAAAAATCATGTAAACTTTATACTTTATTGTTGCCAAACAATTGATACTAGAACGTACAATCATCATAGCGATATTTGATTCTGCGCTTCCCGCTCTCTGGAATACAAATCGATAGTGAATATTAAAAATATAAATTATAAATCATGAATAGAAAAATGGAAAGTAAGGTAGTACAAAAAAACCGAGATGCAGGTCGGGATATTTGGAGGGCACGGTCCAGATCCAGGTCAGGATCCGTTCAACAGTCTTATCCCAGTTGGAAAGAAGCTGTTCCCAAATCCAGCCGCACGAGTCTTCAAGCTCCTGAGCCTTCTCCCAGAGGGAAGAGGGATGAAAAGTGCGTTGGCTGGGTTGGTCGTGTCCTTGATTATCCTGGCAGCACTGCTCCAACAGTGTGACTTCAACAAAAAAGAGCAAAAACACAGAATATAGAACACAAAATCAAAAGACAAATTTTGTTTCAGCTCAGTGCTCATTATCTGCAGGCCACCCCACTTCAAAAATTGCCCAAAAGTGGCAACAAGAAAAGAAGTTACAGGAACTGAATTAGAGTCCAAATCTACAAACCGCATTGATTAATTCTTGTCCTGCACCATCCTCCGACAACACCAAGGAGAGGGAGATCATTCGAATACAAACACCTTCCCTTGAGAGCAGTGAGCGAGAAGGAGAGAGAGTCTGCCACACGTGGACACCCTCCTCTGGCAGTAACGAGTGAGAGGCTGGTAGCGTGCGCTGACCACTCACTCGTCCTCCACACTTGCCTCGACGTTTTTTCAATCTTTCTTGACACTTTAATTGGAGAGATCCCCAAGAGATGGAGAAGATCATGGGCCCACGCCCCACAATTGTACATTTCAAACATATTCCATTGGCTCTAATGATTTCTGGAATATGCTGATGCCATTTGTGATACCTGATGGATAGAGTATTGTGGGATGAAATTCACTACTCCTCCTTTTAATTTACCATTTTTGAAGATACATGAATGAGAAAACTAAGAGATATTGAGGCTAAACATGCTCTGGAAAGTTCTTCTTAGTTACAAGAGGTCACAGAGTCTAAATATTTTATTTTAATCAATAAAGACCCTAAAACCATAAGATTGTAGGAGCAGGATTAGGCTATTTCGCCCATCAAGTCTGATCTGCCATTTCATCATGGCTGATCTATTTTCCTGTCAATCCCAATTTCCTGCCTTCTTCCATATCCTTTCATACCCTGACAAATCAAGAATCTATTGGCCTCAGCCTTAGATATAATCAATGACTTGGTCTCCACAGCCGCTCGTAGCAGTGAATTGCACAGATTCACCACTCTCTGGCTCAAGAAATTCCTCATCATCTCTGTTCTAAAGGGTGCCCCTCTATTATGAGGCTGTGTCCTCTGGTCCCTCACCATAGGAAACATCCTTTCTACATCCACTCTATCAAGACCTTTCTCTATTCTTCTATCATACCAGCCTATGATCATTCTATCATGATGAAATGGCGGAGCAGACTCAATGGGCTGAATGACCCAATTCTTCTCCTACGACTTATGGTCATCTGGTCACTCATAATAGAATGTAGAACCGTTCAGGCCCCATGATGTTGACCCGACCTCTTAACCTACTCTGAGATCAACCTAACCCTTGTGCTGATGCAAGATTTACTTAAATGTCCCTATCTCTATCACCACCTCTGGCATTGCATCTCATGTGCTTAACACTCACTAATCCAACCCACCATTTCAGGCATTTCTACCCCGAATCCTATCACTCATCCACACAAGGGGACATTTGCAGTGACCAATTAACCTTCCAACACACACATCATTGTGAAGGGCTCACGCGTTCACAGGGAAAATATGCAAACTTGACACAGGCAGTGCCAGCGGTCGGAATCGAACCTGGGTCACCGGCGCTGTGAGGCAGAAGTTCAACTAACAGCGCCACCGTGCTCTTGCAGTTTGCATGCTAAATTGATTATTTATCAAAGTGATTGATAGGTACATTAAATAAATTGTTTTGATGACTTGACAAAATAGTTGATAATTAAAGTTGTCAGTTAGTTTAAATCTACAGCCTTTCTGTTTCTGATTTGATAATCATTTTATTAAGATAATCCAGGTCCCTCATAATTTTACAGAACTCACTACCTCAAAAGTGATTGGATAATTAGATCGATTATATTCAACTATATACTGCATTCTGCCTTTTGTATAACCTTGATGTACTTATTTATAGAGCCATAAATTCATAGAAAAGTACAGCACAGAAGCAGGCAGTTTGGCCCATCGAGTGCTTGCCGAGCCATTTAAACTGCCTACTCCAGGACCAAAGCCCTTCATACCTCTACCTTCCATGTACCTATTCAAACTTCCCTTAAATGCTGAAATTGAGCTTGCAAACACCACCTACGCTAGCAATTTGTTCCACGCTCTCACAACCCTCAGAGTGAAGAAGTTTTCCCTCGTTTCTCCTTTTCACCTTTCACCCTTAACCGATGAGTGATAGTTGCAGTCTCACCCAATCTCAGTGGAAGAAACCTGCTTGCATTTACCTTATCTATACCCCTCATTGTTGATATTTTGTATATGAAATAATCTTAATATTCATAAACTTATATGAATTAATCTTAAACACAAGGGATTCTGAAGATGCTGGAAATCTAGAATAACGCACAGAAAATGCTGGAGGAACTCAGCAGGTCAGGCAGCATCTATGGAGAGGAATAAACAAGCATCATTTCAGGCCATCAGGACATATTCCCCCAGTATGTTATGGAATAATCTGCCTGGATAGCATGCAAAGTAAAGCTTTGCAATACATCTCGATACACTTGACAGTAACACACCATTTAACTATTAGCAGAGATCAATATATTTTAGCATCAAAGGAAATCACAGGATGTGGCAATATTGCAGGAATGTACAGTATACAAGGTCAGCCATAAGCTTATCTGCTGTGTACATACATCTATTGATGCTTCTGGACACATCTTCAGTGATGTTCCTGGAATCATCAAGTGTTTCGGGTCTTTCAACATCATACAACCTCCTCCAGGTGACCCAGCCAGGGCTGATCAGACCCCAGCTTGTGTCCAGATGGCTAGCTACTTATGACTCCATGGCTCCCCTCTTTTGAGCCACAGCCATCTTGAGTCCCTCTCTGCCGCATCGGTGGTCAAACACCTCGAAGGGCCTAGTGTGTATCTGAGTGGTAAAATGTGTGGTAAATTCAGCAGGCCAGGCAGCATCTATTCCTGATCAGGCCAGGAAGTGTTACAGCGTGAACCCATGCTTGGCTGGGGCATGACAGCTCCCATCAGTGCTGCCCTCCTGTGCTTGAGTGGTGGAATGACAAGCTGGATTGCATGTGTCTGCACAGAGCTGGGAGACTGTACAATCGATTGCCTGCCTTTGTCACTCAGGATCGTTGACTATATACATATCTTTGCTTGTTATTTTGAATTATGTTACTCACTATTTTGAATGTTACTCGCTATTTTGAATGTTTTGCACCTTGGCCCCAGAGGGACGCTGTCTCATTCAGCTGTATGGTTTGAATGATGATTAAACTTGATTTGATTTGATCTATGGAAAAGAGTAAACAGTTGATGTTTTGGGCGGAAATCCTTTATCAGAACTTCTACACTTTTCCATAGATGCTGCCTCACCAGCTGAGTTCCTCCTGCTTTTTGTGTGTGTTGCTTTGGACTTCCAGCATCTGCAGATTTTCTCGTGTTTTTGGTAAATTGTTGGGGATAAAATGGATTACAGGTGTTCGAAGGTTCAAAGGGACAAAGGGTCTTTTTCAATGCTGCATGACTTTATGAGTCTATGGGCTAGATCTTTAGAGTTCCTGGTCAGTGGAAGAATTTGATAGAGGTATACAAAATTGAGAGGTATATAGATGGGGTAAATCCAAGCAGGCCTTTTCCACTGAGGTTAGGTAAGGTTACAACTAGAGGTCATAGGTTATGGGTGAAAGGTGAACTATTCTTCACTCAGAGAGTGGTGCGAGTGTCAAATGGGCTGCCAGTGGAAGTGATGGACACAGATTGGATTGCAAAATTTAAGCGATGCTTGGGTAAGAATATGGATCGGAGGGGTATTCAGGGCTTCGGTCTAGGTGCAGGTGGGACTAGTCAGAATAACAGTTCAGCATGCACTGGATGGGCCAAATGGCCTATATCTGTGTTGTGCTGCTCTAGGTAGGTGATGGGGTGGAGATACTTTTCTACCAAAGAAGGTGTAAAGCACTCCTTCCCTCCACTAGCTTGCAGGTTACCCTTGGGCAAGGTGTAGCACCTGCTTAGCATTGTCTGCCCCCCAACGATCAGGGTCACATGAAACCATGGGGGCAGGTGGTAGATGGTTGTATAAGCAGCTGGTGCAGATCACAAGTCCTGGTAATGTGATCTTTGATGCCAGGCAGAAAATCTTCAAAGAGTATTGATAATGGCCCAGGTCACCCATCTTGTAAAGTCACTGCCCAGAAGAAGGCAATGGCAAACCACTTCTGGAGACAATTTGCCAAGACCAATCATGGTCATGGAAAGAAGCATGACCATTCATTCCATACAACACAACATGTAACGAACTAACAAGTGTTCTATAACTGTATGACTTAACTCCCAGAAAGTTAATGACTAGCCATTAACTATTACTGTCACAGGTTGGTGGGCTGCTGTCTGCTTCTCCTTGTCTATAGACAGAAGATTAGAAGATATAGTCAAGGCATTAAGAGATCCAAAGGAAAAATAGAAATGCAGAAAAATCTCAGCCAGTTAAGCAGCACTGCGGAAAGAGAATCTAGTCAACATTTTTTTGGGCCAGCGACCTTTCCGCAGAAGTTGGAAAGCTGAGTTTTCACTCCCCCCCTCTTGTTATCCCCTACACTCTCCCCCCACTTTTCTGTGGGAAGGTCACTGACCCAAATTGTTAACCAGTTTCTCTTTCCACAGTCGCTGCTTGACCTGTTGAGCTTTTCCAGCATTCCTGTTTTTGCTTCAGATTTGGTTCTATAAAACAGTATAGTAGTGGAACAGGTCCATTGGCCCAAAATGCTGTGCCAAGCTATTAATCTAATGAAGCTGTACTTCTGGATGATTGGAGCAAACCTGCAGCTGCAAACAACATTATGTACACTAACTCCATTCCACAGTCGGCTTGTTGCTAACCAGAGGGCGGTATCTAGTTAAATCTGAGGCCAATGCCAACGATATAATTCTTATTCTTACTGAGAGAAAATAAAACAGCTTCTGCCTCCTTCCTTTCCAGTTCTGATGAAGAGTCCCAGCCCAAAATATTGACTGTTTATTCTCTTCCATAGATGCTGCCTGACCTGCTGAGTTCCTCCAACCATTTGTGTGTGTTGCTTAAGATTTCCGGCATCTGCAGAATCTCTTACAATGGACCATGGACTTTTACAAATGATCAGTTTCATAACTAAAGCCAAAGGTCAAATAACAAGAAAATGATAAAATATTCTGAGTACTGGGTACTCAAGGGGTAATGGTTAGCTTTAAAGCTTCCAGTCAAGGCTTCCTTTATAGTGCCCTGGGGCACACCCTGTACTTTGTGCCTACAATGGTCAATGGTCTTTAATCTATTGGCTCTTTAATTTACTTGTTGGAGGATTATTGACCACTTACATCAATTAGAGAACTATAAAGAAAAATGTTCCCACTCAGGAATTGTCTTTAGACAAGCACATTTAGCACTTAGATTTTTAATTAGATTACTGAGAGATGCATGCTTGAAGATTTTTACATGAATTTTTCGCCCAGCCATGAAAATAATTTTTTCCTTTGGCCATCTCATGAAAAGAGCTCTGAACATCTTCAAACTATCTACTGACTTCCAGGTTTCCCCTCTAAAGTCCTTCAGTACATTGTCATTTCTGTTTAAATGACATCCAGTCAGGTTCCTCAGCCTGCCAAAATGTCCCTGGGAAACTCACAATCTTTCCATGAAGATCAATCCTCCTTGATTTGTCTGCAGCGATACAGAATCAGATTTATTATTGCTGACGTATGTCATGAACATATGGTTCATTTGTTGGTGGGGTGAGATATGCCTCCACCAAAGGAGGTGCAACTAGTGCACATCACAAGTCCTGGGGATCACTCGACTTGCAAAGACACTGCACAGGAGGAGGCAATGGCAAACCATTTCTGCCGAAAAATTTGCCAAGAACAATCACTGTCATGGAAAGACCATGATCGCTAACATCATATGACACAGCACATAACGAACAAACAATGTCATGAAATTTGTTTTGTGGCTACAGTACAGTACAAGGCATATAAGTTACTATAGTCTAGTTAATCTAGACAGATAGATAGATAGGTAGACTGACAGACAGATTGTGCAAGAAGTGGAGTAGTGAGGTAGTGTTCAAAGGTTCATGGATTGTTCAGAAATCTGATGGCAGAAGTAAAGAAGCTGTTCACAAAAACTTGAGTGTGGGTCTTCAGGCTCCTGTACCTCTTCTCTTCATTCCATACAAGTTCAAGAGCTGCGTACTGGGATTCGAGTTGATCAGTACTTGGTCAGGTTTCCCCAGGAATGCACAATGCTCGGTTCCCAAAGTCCTTCCTCCGGGTCCTGCTTTCATGATCCCAGCCCGAATGTTGAGGGGGGCGGTGCACAGGCATACTGCTCGGCCCCTCGATTTATTCCCCAGGTTTTAGCGTACTTTACCCGCCATCGTAGTTCTCCAATCTTGTTGTCAATTTCTAATCCTATTCCTAACACCAGTGCATTCAGTCCATGATAAGTAAGTTTGGTAAACTCAACAACCATATTTACTGTGATAAACATAAAACAGACTGGGCACTATGACCTGGGGAGAGAACCCACTCAGTCAAATACAGACGGGAGAGGTGACCATCTCACACTCCCCGTTACAGTCACAAATACACAAGCGAATAGTAGGAGTGGTATAACCCAAGCCAAAATCTAGCAATAAGTGATATTGGACTTCCCACTATAACCCGCGAAAACATTTTAATACAACAATAAACACCAATAGTAATTAGAAATTCAGGGGCAATCTATCGGCCATGCTCCCCTCAGAATGTCACAATACTCTTCGAAAACTGTCGGCCTGGCATCAGTGGTCACATAACCAGGACTTGTGATATGCACCAGCTGCTCATACGACCACCCACCATCTGCTCCCAGGACTTCATGAGACCCTAATTTGGGGACTAATCGGGTGCTGCACTCTGCCCAAGGGTGACCTGCATGCTAGAGAAGGGAAGGAGTGCCTTATACCTCCTTTGGTAGAGATGTATCTCCACCTTGCCGCCAAACCACAGCATATGTTTGTGTCTAATAATACAGTTCCTTACTCAATTTGCAATATGATATCAATAATAGTATAAACACATATGCCATAGGTTCTTGTGCAAGAATCAATAACTTCCATTTGCTTAACACTTGTGGATGTGCCAAACTTGACATCTGCTACTTGGTATTACTTACAGCTTATTGCAAGTAGATTGATCGCTTCCCAAGTGCACTAAAATCACCTACGCTACCTTCAGCCTTCTGAAGTGTTAGCAGTTCCATATCTTCACCACTTTTTTGTTATAGATGATTCTTCTTTCCAAGGTCCTCTCCATAAATGCTCCTCCTCTCTTTTCCTAGGTCGTCATTTCAGCTTGAACCAATTTACAGTCTTTCTCATTGTATCTCCTCCACTGTAATCCCTTCTGCGCTCTGAAACAGTACCCATGATCGCTCACATCTCTGCTCACTTGTCACTTCCATTTTATCACTGGGCTATTCTGGATCTCACTTAGAAGACCACTCTCTGTTATGTTGCAGTTCAAATGAAATGTTACTGTCTATTTTCTGTCCGCTACCAAGGTGATCCCACAGCTTCGAAAATAAAATTCTCTACTTATAGTACTGAGCAAAAGTATGAAGCACATATCTATTGATAGGGCGTCTGACTTTTGCACAGGACTGAATTAACATGGAGTGGAGGTCGAGTTTGTAAATCTGGCAGGAGCAAATGATGTTGGGAATGGTGAGGGTATAGCACCACAAGAGAGGTGTGGGACAGGTGGAGGAGGAGTGCCAAGGGCGTGGGGTGGCATGGGTGCAGACACACACAGCCCTGAGACACCAGGGAAAATCATGCTATCTCAAATAATTAATCATTACAGAATATCTCTCTGGTGCTTTCCACTTCCTTCCCACTCTTCTCCCCCTTTTCCTACCATGGCCCTTCATATTCTCAGTCCACAATAGAAACCCAAATCAGAATCAGTTTTATCATCACATATGTCATGAAACGGGTTTTATTTTGTGGGATTAGTACAGTGCAATACATAAAATTACTACAGTACTGTGCATCAGTCTATATATTTTACATGCCTATGTACATATCCATTCATGGCCTCACTTCCCTCTCATTTTCTGAAATCTTTCAGCCCTTGAACCTTCTGATGTGCCCTGACTGCAGTCTGGGTCGTTTGTCCATTCCCGACATTGATCACTCTATCACTATCAATCATACCTTCTGTTTCATTGACCCTGACTTTTGGAATTCCCTCCTTTACACCCTTCTCCTGCACACAACAACGTAATGGCATAGCCAGTAAGGCTGCTGTTTCGTACCTCCTGAAACCTCGGTTCAATCCACACCTCTGGTGGTTTCTGTGTGGAGTGTGAACACTCTTCTGTGACTACTTCAGGTGCTCAGTTTCCCCAGTGCCCCCACTAGATGTAGGTTAATTGGTCATGGCACAAGACCCCGAGTGTGTATGTGACTGATAGAATCTGGTAGGAATTGACAGGAATATGGGGACTCTGTCGTGGACACTAGCCTCCACGGTATTGAGGACATCTTCAAAAGGTAATGCCTCAAAAATCCCCATCATCCAGCACATGCCTTCTTCTCATAAGGGAGGAGGTACAGCAGCCCTTACGATGCACACTCAATGTTACATAGGACATAGAACATAGAAATCCACAGCACATTACAAGCCTTTCGGCCCACAATGTTGTGCTGACGGTGTAACCTACACTAGAAACTGCCTAGAATTTCCCTACCACATAGCCCTCTATTTTTCTAAGCTCCATGTACCCATCTAAGAGTCTCTTAAAAGACCCTATTGTATCCGCCTCCACCACCATCACTGGCAGTGCATTCCACACACCCACCACTCTGTGTGAAAAACTTACCCTGACATCCCCACTGTACCTCCTTCCAAGCACCTTAAATCTACGCCCCCTCATGTTAACTATTTCAACCCTGGGAAAAAGCCTCTGGCTATCCCCATGATCAATGCCTCTCATGATCTTATACACCTCTATCAGGTCACCTCTCATCCTCCATTGCTCCAAGGAGAAAAGGCCAAGTAAACTCAATCTATTCTCGTAAGGCATGCTCTCCAATCCAGACAACCTCCTTGTAAATGTTTTAGGAACAACTTCTTATCCTAGACCAGGGGTTCTCAGCCTGGGATCTGCAGATGCCTCTGTTAATGGTAAGGGTCCATAGGATAAAATAGGTCAGAAATCCCTGCCTTAGACCATCAGGTTTTTAAATGGACAATAAACCCATAATTAACTACCTCACTATTTTTGCTCTCTATTTTCTCCACTTATTTAATTTATTTTTTAATATGTGTTTCTTATTGTAATTTATAGATTGTTTTTATGCATTGCGTTGTATTGCTGCTGCACAACAACAAATTTCACGAGATATGCCAGTGATAATAAACCTGATTCTGGAAGAGTATAATGGGATTAGTGCAATGAGTGGTTGATGGTCAACACGGTATTTACTGTCCCTGTGCTCCATGAATCTATGCCTCAGTGACTCTAAATATCATCTCTTGTTAAAATGTTTTGGAAGTTAGTGCACTGTAAGTTAGTTTATAACAATGCAATCAAACCTTGGGAAGCCAACTCACCAGCACTGACCAAATACTGCTGAATAATTTCTAGAGCCACACATTATCCTCCACAACTTCCACTATCTCCAAAGGGACCGTATCATTAAACATATTTGTATCCCCAGAGCCCGCTTTCTGCAAAGATCAATCCCTTTGTGATTCCCTTGTCCATTTGTCCCTCCCTCCCTCCAGGCACTTATCCCTGCAAAAGGCCAAGGTGCTACATCTGCCAATTCACCTCCTCCTGCACCTCCATTCAACACCCAAACCGATCCTTCCAGGTGAGGGAACACTTCATGTGCAAATCTGTTGGGGTGTCTATTGTGTCCTGTGTTCCCAATCTGACCTTCTCTACATTGGTGAGACCCCCCCCCCATAAATTGGGGGACCGCTTTGTCAAACACCTCTGCACCATCCACCACAAAAGGGACTTCTTGGTGGCCAATCATTTTAATTGCAACTCCCATTCTCATTCTGACATGTCGACCCATGGCCTCCTCTTGTGCTAAGATGAGGCCACCCTCAGGGTGGAGGAGCAACACCTTATATTCCATCTGGGCACCCTCCAACCTGATGGTATGAATCACAAACACGAGAAAATCTGCAGATCCTGGAAATCCTTCTTACTCTGACTTCTTCTCTTCCTTTCCAGTCCTGAAGAAAGGTGTCACCCTGAAATGTCAACTGTTTACTTCTTTTCATAGATGCTCTCTGGCCTGCTGAGTTCCTCCAGCATTGTGTGTGTGTGTTACTGATGGTATGAATATTGATTTCTCTTTGCAGTGAACAATATTGACCCTCCTCTATTTCCCACTGTGACCTTTCACTTATTCTCACCTGCCGAATACTTCCCTCCTTCTCTTTCTCCTATTGTCCACTCTCTTATGAGAGTCTTTCTTCTCCAACCCTTGATCTTTCCGCCCACCTGGCTTCCAGCCAGCCTCCTTTCCCTCATCTACCTTTTTATTCTGGCGTCTTTCCCCTTCCTTCTCAGTCCTGAAGAAGGATCTTGGCCCGAAATATTGACTGCTTACTCTTTTTTTTTATACAGGTGCTGCCTGACCTGCTGAGTTCCTCCAGCATTTGTCTGTGTTGCTTGAAATCTACACCTGTCATCTACCATTTTCCAATGGGTACAGAGAAGGACTAGCCCCTGGGCCCAGGGAGCAATGAATAAATGCTGCAGACTGTAGCACAGCAGCTACTAAGGTTCATAGGATGGATCACTAAATGCAGAAGGGAGAGCAATCCCACGCATCCAAGGAGAGTAATATAATATCTTTGCTAACAAGTTTTTTAATTTACATTTTACACATTTGAACAATGCGTGCTAACTGTTCATTTTGTCAGTAATTAATGGCTTGAGCAGCAGCTTTAAAGTTCAACTGAAATCAAAGTAATTCTGGATACCTGCCAACTCCCCTCATTCTACAGTTAAGTCTTCACTGAATACCGCAACTTATTTCCTATCCACCGGAGACCTGTAATCTTCACCAAAAATAAAGCTTAAGTGATGCTGTCAACCAACCTGTATTAAATTAAAGTGGAAAAGCTCTCCGTAGGATTGATGCTTAATTGCAACTTAATTAGCATAATTATGCATACTAATAGCATCTCAAATGAATAGTACTTACCATGAGGTTTTAAACTTATTAACACAAGCAGATTAAAACATCATTTTTCATGTTTAAACATGCTGTAATTGTAACTTGAAAGTAATATTTCATTCTACAGTTTTTTTTGGTCAAGATTTTGTTAAAAGATTGGTGTTTTCATTCTAAAACAGTGATAGGTTTCTTCACTCTTTGAGTTCTATGGGCAACATTTGATAGCTAATTGATATGTTTGATACCTGTTAAAAGGCAATGGTCTTATAAGAGGCCAGAGATAGGGATCATTGGTTCATGAGTGTATCTGATGGTAGCACCTTCTTTTGTAAGTCCAATCCCTAATTCCTTTGATTTCCACAATGCACAGGAATCTGTTTGGACAACAACAAGGCATCTACTGTTCTCTGAGTTAGTAAATTCCAGAGAATCACAGCCAACTGTGGAAAGAGAATTCCTCACAATGTAGTTATAAACTGAGAGCTCCTTTGTCCAGGGACAATATCTCCCAAGAAGCTATGAAGCTGGATTGTCCATTGCCCAGATATTCCTCCTCAGTGCTTGCATGACTATTAGCTATACCTTAGTCTTCTGCCCACTCATAATCAAAGATGAGATAGAGATCTGGAACTGCCGTGCTCACGTGCTTTGCCCTTGATCTCAGGAGACCAACATCACAGCAGACCTGAAAAAATGGTTTGAATATCCAATCATCTGCTTTATACTAAAGGTGGACAACTGTTGACCCCATTCATAAATCCACTGTGGAAAGAGATAAGTTTAGGTAAGTATTAGACATATATTTTCTTGGTTTTCTTGTGTGTTAATAAGTTGGTGTGTCTTAATTACAATTATGTACAGTACTGTGCAAAAGTCTTAGGCACTGCAGATTTTTTTTAATATGGGTTTCAGCCTTTACAGAGCCCTGATCCCAACATCATTGAGACTGTCTGAGATTACCTGGAGAAACAGAAGCAAGCGGCAGTCGATGTCTGCAGAAGAGCTGTGGCAAGCTCTCCAGGATGCCTGAAACAACCTGCCAGCCAATTTTCTCATAAAACTGCATGAAGTGTACCTAAGAGAATTGATGGAGTTTTAAAGGTAAAAGGTGGTTACACCAAATATTGATTTTATTTAGTTTTTTTACAGTTTACTGCTCTTTATATTACATTTTCTGATATTAAGAAAATTCTCAATTCTTTTTGTTTTACAGATATTTTTACATATATCTAAGACTTTTGCACAGTACTGTGTATATTGTGTATATTTTTTTAAAAATTATTTAAGCTTAAGTGAATAGTTTTTAAATATATTTTACTAGAATGGTGTTTTAGAGTAGGACTCTCATTGCAAGACTGGCTGGGACACAGAGGATCTCACTGATCTCACATATCAAGTGCAGATACAGGGGATTCATCATCTGTACTTCAGAAATGAAATATGGACAGACACTGACTAAGGAATGAAAAGTTCAACAGTGGGCCTGATTTCTCCTACAATCCTAAATCATTAGTCCACTGCCTTCTTTGGTCCATTTTCACCAGAGTCGAGACTATTCACTTATGTCCAGGCTGAAGACAAATTTCCTAGCCCATATGGAGTTGAATTTTTAAAATTCTCCACCCAGCAGTCAGTGAGTAAAGTGCCATTGAACATATTGGATGCCAAGATCAGTATTTTCTTGTATATTGAAGGAATCAAAGGATTTAAGGATTAGGGAAGGAAGTGGACTTCTGATAGAGTTGAGCCTCTATCAGAAGTCACTCATGATTTTTGAACACTAAGGTTTAAAAGAAAACTTCATTATTATTCATTCCATCGACTTAGGGGGAACTGATTGTTTGGAAGGGAGTGTGTTAGGGGACCAAAGCTATAGCACCTTGTAGGAACTGTCACCAAATGCAATGTCCTACATCATACTCTCTCTTATCAGGTTGTGTCCAGTCATATATATGTGCAAAAGTTTTGGGCACCCTGGCCATATATATGTACCTAAGACTTTAGTACAGTACTGTTTGTCTTGTAATAAATTGTCCTCTGTGTTGTTACAACAATGCTTAGCACATGGAATGTTTTGGAGCTATTTGCCTTTGTGGAGAAAGCCACAGTAAGAAATGCTGTTCCAATAATGTCAAATATTCTTTTGATTAGTTAAGTACAGTTATTAGTTTGAATGATCAATAATTATCCTATAATTTTGAAAGAAACAGAGACAGAACTAATCTACTTCCTTTTTTTAAGTTTTTATTCACCCAGAATTTGGTACAGGATTGACCTGACAAGTGTTCTGATAGTATGCTTCCTCAAACCCTGAACATCCTGCTCAGCTAGAACAGAATTCAAATACATAATTAGATATACATTATGTGATTGATTTAATGTGTTAAGAGGAGACTTGATTGTAAACATTAGATGCTGATTTAAAACACAAGATATAGGAACAGATTTAGGCTATTTGGCCTATTGTGTTTAAGCCATTTGTTAATCAAGAATCTATCAGTCTCTGCCCTAAATACACCTGATGATTTGAGCTTGACGACCCTCTATAGCAACAAATTCCACAGACTTATCACCCTCTGGCTGAAGAAATTCCTCTTCATTCCCATAGTGAAGAAATGTCCCTTTATTCAGATCTCTGTCCTCGGATCCCAGACTCTTGTATTCATAGAAATATCCTCTCCACATTTGCTCTACCTGTTCATTTCAGTAAATTGGATCCTGATGCTTCTGAGATCCAAAGCTTCTTTAGAAGTCAAGAATGAGGCATAAAACTTGTTGCTTCTGGCTGGTTTATTGTTACAAGAACAAAGAAAAGATAAAGGAAAAAAAAACAGTTGTAACATCTCATACTCAGACTACAGATAACATTCTTGAAATAACAATTAACATACAAAAATAGCCAGATTAAAGTGGCATTAAACCTGCTATAGGAAACTAACAAGCTCCTAGGGATACACAGAAGTGTACTGTAATTGCTGGAAAACTCTACGTTAGTGTAACTCTTAGCGCAACACTATTTGAGCTTGAGGGTGTTCATTTTTGACGCCATTCTCTAAGGAGTTTCCGTACGTCCTCCAGTGGAATGTGTAGGTTTTCCCTGAGTGCTCCTGTTTCCTCCCACAGTCTGGTAGGTCAATTGTCCCATGATTAGGTTAGGGTTCAAAGTACATTTATCAAATTGTATATGCTATGAACAACCTTGAGATTTGTATCCTTATAGCCTGCAAAGAGATGAATCTGGGTTGTGGGGTTGCTGGGACAACATGGCTTGAAGGGGAGAAGGACCTATTCGGCACTGTATCACTATAAAATAAATAATTTCACTGAACAATTGCAAAGTATGCAGGCTATCTTACAAAAATGCAAGCAAACATAAGAAAATAAAACCACAATGAAAGTATATAAAATATTTAAGAAAACTTAACAATTCTCCACTCTAATCAAATAAGTATCTATATGTTTCAATGAGCTCTCCCATGCCCCATCCCTTCTGAACTCCATTGAGTATAAGGCCAGAGACTTCAAATGCTCCTTGTATGTTAAATGCAATACATTCTTCATTCTGGCAATCTAAAACAAGAAGTCTGACAGACATTCTTCAAATTAGAACCCTGGAATAATACAGCCTTTTGGCCCTTTGCTGGTATTTTGCAAGAAAATCCAAAAAAAAGGCTTTTACCAAGCTGAAGAGCCTATCAATTTATTTACTCAGGGTAAAGGGGTGGCTCTTTACAACTGAGATGAGAAGACATTCCCTGCCCATACAGGCTTGCAAATCTTTAGAAAACCTCTTTATCAAAGGACTGTAGATAGCCTTTGAGTATAGTCAAAGCTGAAATCAATAGGTTTTAGAACACTTTGATAGATAATGGGCCAAAATGGGAAAGTAGAACTGGTGTATAAGATCAGCCATGATATTGATTGGTAATGTTGGCTCAAAATGCTCTTCAGAACATCAGCAACATCTTGTATATCTATTACGCTTTAAGGTAGCAAAGTATCCCATGATATTTTGTCGTGGCTTCACTAATAAACAATTAATATTAATTTGAATTTGATCATGGCCCCACAACACTTGCTGCTAAAATCATTTGACGATATAACCATATAACAATTACAGCACGGAAACAGGCCATTTCAGCCCTTCTAGTCCATGCCGAACGCTTACTCTCACCTAGTCCCACCAACCTGCACTCAGCCCATTACCCTCCATTCCTTTCCTGTCCACATAGCTATCCAATTTTACTTTAAATGACAATATCAAACCTGCCTCTACTACCTCTGCTGGAAGCTCGTTCCACACAGCTACCACTCTCTGAGTAAAGAAGCTCTCCCTCATGTTACACCTAAACTTTTGCCCCCTAACTCTCAACTCATGTCCTCTTGTTTGAATCTCCCCTACTCTCAATGGAAAAAGCCTATCCACGTCAACTCAATGAATGAATGGATTAAATATAAAGATCAGCCAAATCCAAAAATGAAGTTCATTAAAGCATAGAGGTAGGGGAGTTGTGTGGTCATGAACAACAAAAGAGAATGCAACCAGAACAAGCTTTTCTTTTGGCCAACTATAATACAGGTTTTGGAGAAATGGCAGATAATAGCAAAATGATCTTTTCTGCAAATTGTACCAGAAGGAGTTGAGGGTGAAAGGTGGAATATTAAAAGGGAACCTGAAGGGGAACTACTTCACTCAGAGAGAGTGTGGAATGAGCTGCCTGCGGAAATGGTGGATGTGGGTTTAATTTCAAGAGGAGTTTGAGTAAGTGAATGTATAGGAGGGATATGGATGGCTATAGACTAAGTACAGGTTGAGAGAACTAGGCAGAATAATACTTTGGCACTGTCTAGATGGGCTGAAGGGCCTGATTCTGTGCTCTAATGCTCTAACACTTTGAGTCTATGACTAGTAGGACATTGTCTCAGAAGCAATAGGAGACACAACATTTCCAGAATTGATACATTGAATTGTTGTTGAAGAGTTACTTGGCTTTCTGATGTTCAAATATGACTGAGTGAAGTAATGCTTAAAAAATTAACCCTACTGGGAGGCATTAATATCATTATGCTCTCTCTTAAGCAACTTAGAAGCAATGAAAAATGTTCAAGCCTCTTTTTTTTTTCAGTCAGGCCTGTATTATCTCTGGACTTTTCCCTTACTGTCTCTGTCAGGCGGTTAGAGTCACAGAGAAGTATAGCACAGAAACATGCCCTTTGGCCTATCTAGTCCATGCCAAAAAACATTTAAACTGCCAACTCCCATCGACCTGCATTAGGATCATACCCCTCCATGCTCCTACTATCCCTGTTCCTATCCAAACTTCTCTTAAACATTGAAATTGAGCTTGCATTCACCACTTGTGCAGGAAGCTCATTCCATGACCCTCTGAGTAAAGAAGTTTCCCCTAAGTTCCCCTTAAACTTCTCACCTTTGACCCTTAATGGATGACATCCAGTTGTAGTCCCACTCAATCTCAGTGGAAAAAGCCTGCTTGCATTTACCCTATTTATACCCTTCATAAAGTTGAGGGGCTGAATCTAAATTTACATTTCTCAAAAGAAAGTGAATTATTCCCTTCATGCTTTAACCAAAGCCAATCATGGATGTTTGTGTGGTGGCCTGATACCTATTTCTTCTCCCTCTAATCAATAGCTTCCTTAAATGATTGGGAGAGATTAGAGAAGGAGTTGAAGACTCAGATCTGGTCACACCTCCCCCTCTCTCCCTGTACTTAATAAAGTGGCCACTAAGTGTATGTTCATGGTTTTCTGCCGTTGTAGTCTATCCACTTGAAAATTCAAGATGTTGTAAGGAGATATTATTCTGCACACCATGTTGTAACATGTACTTATCTGAGTTATTATTGCTTTCCTGTCAGCTTGAACCAGTCTGGCCTTTCTCCTCCGACCTCTCTCATTAACAAGGCCTTTTCACTCACAGAACTGCTGCTCACTGGATTTTTTTTTTGGTCACACCATTTTCTGTAAACTCCAGAGACTGTTGCGTGTCAAAGTCACCCCATCTGGCACCAACAATCATTCCAGGGTCAAAGTCACTGGGTTCACATTTCTTCCCCATTCTGGTGTTTGAAATGAACAGTTGAATCTCCTGACCAAATCTCCATGCTTTTATGCATTGAGCTGCTGCCACATGATTGGCTGATTAGATATTTGCATTAACAAGCACACGTAGCTCATAAAGTGACCACTGAGTATATATGAGTGTAGAGACTCAGGATGTGGTGATTTAAAGATGTGGAAGAATAATTTTAAAACATGTAGAATGATAGAGACAATTAAATAAATAAATGAGAATGAATGAAAATTATTTGAATTCCAGAAGAGTTTTCATAACCTTAGGATATCCCAGTGTTTTATAGGCAAACAGAGTCACAGCTGTAATGCAGGAAATGTGGCAGAGTGTGAGCTTCCACTATCAGCAATGTGGTAGTGGTTAGGTAAGTTGTTTTAATTTTGCTGAATATGATATAAGACCACAGGACATAGGAGGAGAATGTAGCCATTCAGCCCATCGAGTCTGCTCCCTGCGCCATTTTCTCATGGCTGAAAAGTAAAATACAAAAGAAAATGCTGGAAATACTCAGCAGGTCAAGCTGCATCTGTGGGAAGAGACCTTTCATTAGAACCAAGACTGAGTTGGCTACCATGATGGAAAGAACTAGGCCATAAGATACAGGAGCAGAATTAGGCTCATAATGTTGACTCCTCCATTCTATCATAGATGATTAGTCCTCTTGACTCTTTTTCTCCTGCCTTCTCCCCATAGTGTTTGACTCCCTTATGAGGGATAAGTATTAACAGGGGATTCTACTCTTTGTCAGGACTGGAGAAAAAAAGAAATAAGTCAGAATAAGAAGGTGGTGACTCCTCATCTTTTTTTCTTCAATCCCGATGAAGGGTCTCAGCCCGAAAAATTGACTGCACTCTTTTCCATAGATGCTGCCCGACCTGCTGAGTCTCTCCAGCATTTGGTGGGTGTATCTTGGATTTCCAGTGTCTGCACATTTTCTCTCGTTTGTGCTTACTTTTATAGTTTTGTATGATTTGTTTTTTTTTCTCTCTGTACATAGGGGGTTCATCTTTCTTTATGGGTTCAGTTGCTTTCTTTGTTTTGTGGCTGCCTGTAAGGAAACAAATCTCATGGTTTATAATGTATACATACTTTGATAATGTACTTTGAACTTTGAATCATACCTGGGTGACAAACGGGAGTGATTTTGTTTTCTTCATGGCTTTTATTTTACTTGTAACTAACATCATCAAACCAGTCATGAAGGACATGCAACTCTTTCCATTGGCTCCCCCTGCACGTTAATGGCACTAAGTATCCTTTAAGTAAAATCGTTCAAAAAATCCATTGTTTGTAACTGATTTTTGAAAAGTTTGCTGATGGTGGGACTCACCCATGAATTAATAAGGAGAGCTGATATTGCACAGCACACCATATACCACCAAGTCATTAATTACTCACTCAGATAAAACATTGTAAGCACAGCAGTTTTGTTCGGTTTCTGCTGTCAGTTACATCTGGGCTGTTCATCATCTACTTTGTGGAGAGAGAGTTTTCTTTTCTTAAATGAGCAATCCAAGGAAGAACACGAGACTGATGATGTTTTATATGCATGAAAGAAGTGGAACGTATAAAAATTAATACACCTCAAAGAATTATGTGTACTATGTGGTGTAATTTTTGATGCACTGTTGTTTGGGAGCACCCAAAGAACTGCTGATGCTGAATATTCAGAATGAGAATGTTGGGAATAGCCAGCAGGTTGGACAGTGTCTATGGAGAGAGAAACTATGGAATTGATGGACAGAAATGCATGGAATGTATGGTGACATACACTCAGTGGCCACTTAATTAGGTATACCTGTTCACCTGCCGTTTAATGCAAATTTCTAATCAGCCACTCAAAGCATAAACGCATGCAGACATAGTCAAGCGGTTCTGACCGAACATCAGAATGGGGGAGAAATGTGATCTAAGTGACTTCCATCGTGGAATGATTGTTGGTGCCATATGGGATTATTTGCGTATCTCAGAAGCTTTTGATCACCTAGGATTTTCATGAATAGAGTTTAGAACTTACAGAGTGGTGTAAACAAAAATCCAGTGAGTAGCATTTCTGGGCAGCTCTATGAGTAAAAATGCCCTGTAACTGAGATCAGAGAAGAATAGCCAGACTGGTTCAAGCTGGCGGGAAGGTGACAGTAACTCAATTAACCACGTGTTACAACAGTGGTGTGCAGAAGAACATCTCTGAACACCCAACACATCAAAACTTGAAATGGATCAGCTACAGCAGCAGACAACCTCGAACATACAGTCAATGGCCACTTTGTTAGGTACAGGAGGTAGCTAATAAAATAGCCACTGAGTTTGTATGTACTTTGATAATAAATTTACTTTGAATTTTAGGAAACAGAGTTAATATTGCAAATGGAAGACCCTTCATCAGAAATTATTACAACCAACACACATCAAAGTTGCTGGTGGACGCAGCAGGCCAGGCAGCATCTCTAGGAAGAGGTACAGTCGACGTTTCGGGCTGAGACCCTTCGTCAGGACTAACTGAAGGAAAAGCTAGTAAGAGATTTGAAAGTGGGAGGGGGAGGGAGAGATCCAAAATAATAGGAGAAGACAGGAGGGGGAGAGATGGAGCCAAGAGCTGGACAGGTGATTGGCAAAAAGGATATGAGAGGATCATGGGACAGGAGGCCCAGGGAGAAGGAAAAGGGGGAGGGGGAGGAAACCCAGAGGATGGGCAAGGGCTATAGTCAGAGGGACTGAGGGAGAAAAAGGACAGAGAGAGAAAGAATGTATATAAATAACGGATGAGGTACGAGGGGGAGGTGGGGCATTAGCAGAAGTTAGAGAAGTCAATGTTCATGCCATCAGGTTTGAGGCTATCCAGACGGAATATAAGGTGTTGTTCCTCCAACCTGAGTGTGGCTTCATCTTTACAGTAGTAGTACTTCTTCTGAGAAATGCTGCCTGGCCTGCTGCGTTCACCAGCAACTTTGATGTGTGTTGCTTGAATTTCCAGCATCTGCAGAACTCCTCGTGTTTGTGTGATCAGAAATTAATATCTTTTTTTCTGAGATGTGAAGTTTATTTCTCTTCCCACAGATGCTGTTTGGTCTGTTGGGATTTCCTTCAATTCTGCTACTTGTTTATTTTTACCAGGTGAGCTGAGGTACCGTGAAAAATTCTGTTTTGCATAGCATCCATTCAGATTATTCAACAAAAGTATATTTAGGTAAGATAAGGGAAGAGCAATTTCTCTCCAGTCCTGATGAAGAGTCTTGGCCTGAAACATTTCCATAGTTTCGGACTGACCTGCTGAGCTCCTCCTTTACTTTGTATGTTTTGCTCACAATTTCCAGCATCTTGTGTACAGAATCTCCTGTGTATAAAATATACAGTTACAAGAAAATGCAGTGCAGTTAAGCAATAAGGCACAAGGGCTCTGATGAGGTAAATTGCAAGGTCATCTTTAACATACAGTAGTCTGTTTGAGTGTCTTATAACAGTGGGAGAGAAGTTATTCTTGAGCCTGGTGGGCTTTCATCATTTGCTATGGTATGATCCATCTGGGTTGGAAGATTAGCTGACCGCTGCAAATTGCCTCTTATCTGTAAGTGAAAGGTGAACCCTGGGAATTAAGAGTGTGAAGCTAATAATATGATGGCTGGAATGACTGAAGGGCCTGTTTCAATGCTGGAAGAGTTGGCTGCCTTCCATAAAGGATATTTTGTGGATAGTTATATTCCCGTGATTTTCCTTAGTAAGCAACAATACAAAAAAGGCCTGGAGAGATACATTTGGAATGAGAGAGGAGCAGGTTGGTATGTGTGAAAGTAACAAGCAAGGGGATTGTCCAGAATTGGGATCAGGTTTACTATCACTGGTGTGAAATTTGTTGTTATGTGGCAGCAGTACATTGCAAATTACAGTAAAAAGTATATGTATTTTTAAAAATTTAAATTAAATAAGTAACACAAAAAGAGGGGAAAAAAAGGCGAGGTAATGTTCTTGGGTTCAATATCCATTCAGAAATCTTATGGCAGAATTAAAGAAGCTAATCATGAATCATTAAGCATGTGCCTTCAGGCTCCTGTACCTCCTCCCTATGGTAGCAATGAGAAGAGAGCATGTCCTGAGTGATGGGGGTTCTTAGAGTTGATGCTGTCTTTCTTAAGGTATTGCTCCTGAGGAGGCTAGTGTCCATGATGGAGATAACTGAATTTACAACTTTCTGCAGCTTATTTCAATTTTGTACAGTGCCATCCCCCACCCCCCATACCAGACAGTGACGCAGCCAGTTAGAATGTTTTTCACAGTACATCTGTAGAAATTTGTGAGTGGGCAGCCTGGATGGTGGGAAGTGGTCAAGGCCGGTATGTCAGTAAACTCATGAAAATTGAAAACTCTTAGCCAATTGAGCTTAGAGACTCAACAACTTTGATGAGTTCAGTAAAATATAGGAAGGTTTACCGTTAAGTAGGACATTTTGCATCCTTTCCACGATATCCCAAAGCACTCTGAAACTAGTGATGTGTCTGTGAAGGGTATTGTTGCTCCAGTTCTGTTGTGAGAAAATGAAAATCTAACAACACATAAATCTGAATGTCCTACAGACTGGTGAGCAGAGAGCTAAAACTGAGCAGCTCCAGGCTTGAGGTCCTGATCCTCACTCAGTTCATGTCCTCCTGATACCCTCTCAGCCTTCAGCCCCTTGTCATGTTGGTTTGCAAGATAGCATAATTCATTCACGGTGCTACGAATAACAGCAGCCAGTTACTTTTATGGGATTAATAAGGAGATCAATTTTGACCAGCACTGATTGCTCTTCTTCAAAAAATGGCCAAAGGTTCACTGATACCGTATGGGACTCAGTTGGCAAGACTTCGTGATAGACACCCCGGAACGTTCAAACCTTCAGTGCTGCATTAATTAATATCATCCTACCACATTGAAGCTACTAGCCAAGATTCCACTCAAAGAACGGTGTTTGAAGCCATGGTTCCCTGGCTTAAAGGGAATCATACTCCCTCTAAGCAAAGCTGACACTGAACTATTCGAGATCAGAAGAAGAGGGATCCTAAAAGACAACCTATTTTCTGCAGCCATTAACATTCTCCTCATATATTTATGAAAATATGTTATGTTCAAATACTTGAATCTCCGAAGTTTCAAATCAGTCCTTTAAATATTATTGAAAGTAACAGGTGCCTCAAAGTGCTTAATGACTGAAATGCCTGATGTCCCTATCTCACTCAAACATTATTTTTAGATTTTAACTTGGCCACCACCATAGTTACAGCTCCAACCTCTTTAATGGCATTAGGATATTCTTTGATGTATTAAAGGGTCAGCTCAATATTGGGAGTTCCAGCTACCTAATGAACAATCAATATTTCTGATCATCACAGACATTTATCTAGACAGCCTGAATACCTTATTCTTAATGTTGTTTGCTGCTTTATGACTGTTGAACCTCTGAGTATTTCATCTATGGGTAGGATGTTGGGTAACTGAATTTTGAAAAAGCAACTTCATGAAAACTTTCCACCACTTCCCCACCTGGGCCAGAGTGATTCCCAGCAATCAGCAGGAAAGTTCACTAACTGAAAACAGAGTGAAGGAGCTGTGGGAACAAGAGGCTGTTTGGGTTGGAGGGAATATTGTCATCAAAGTCAAAGGAAATGTATTAATGAAGTATGTGTACTGTATGCTAACATATACTACCTTGAGATTCAAAACTGAAAAGTTCAAAGTAATTTCATTATCAAAGAACATGTATGTCTCTATATACAACCTTGAGATTCATTTTCTTGTGGGCATACTCAATAGATCTATAGAATATTTACTGTAAAGGAATCAATGAAAGACTGCCCAACTGCATTCAACCAGAGTGCAGAAAACAATAAATGCAAAAAGAAGGAATAATAATAATGATAAATATATAATAAATCTAATCTAATCTAAAAAAAATCTAAATATTGAGAACATGAGAAGAAGAGTCCTTGAAATTGATTCCATTGGTTGTGGGAACATTTCAATGATGGGGCAAGTGAAGTTGAGTGAAGTTATCCCCTTTATTTCCAGAGCCTAATGGTTGAGGTGTAATAACTGTCCCTGAACCTGGTGACCTGCGTTCCAAGGCCTGAGATTCATTTTCTTGCAGGAATTACAGGAAAATAATACAATAGAATTTATGAAAAACTATATGTAAACAAAGACTGAGAAACAACCAATGTGCCAAAAGTGACAAATTGTGCAAATAAAAAAAAAATATAATACTGAGACCATAACTTGTAGAGTCCTTAAAAGTGAGCTCAATGCGGCTGGAGGGAAAAATCAGTGGTCTCTGGGCAAAGAGATTATTGTAACAGAGGAGACCAGAAATCACAGTGAGGTCCATAGCCACTGAACTTCCTTCCTGAAGACCATCTTTGGTCAACTTTGAGGAACTTACAAAATGCACTTTCCTTTAGCTGTTTGGTGCATGGTTGAAGGACTATGGAGTTCAAATCCCTGGTTCCCTAAAAGTTGAATCAAAGGCAGGCACATGGTGGTGAAAAAGGCTTTTTGCACATTGGCCTTTGACAGTCAATGTATTGAGTACAGAAGTTGGGATGTAATGCTCAGAATCAGAATCAGGTTTGCTATCACTGATGTAGGTTACATTAATTTTTTTTTTGTTTTATGGTAGCAGTATAGTGCAAAGGCATAAAACTACTATAAATTACAAAATAAATACTGCAAAAAAAGCAATAATATAGTCGTTCAGAAAACTGATGGAAAGGGGAAGAAATTCATAAATCACTGAGTGTGGGTTATTAGCCTCCTGTACTTCTTCCACAGTAGTAGTAACGAGAAGAGTGCAAGTTCCAGATGGGTGAGGATCCTTAGTGGAGGATACTACCTTCTTGTCACATTGTCTTTTGAAGATGTCCTTGATGATGCAGAGGGTCGCCACTGGAGATGATTAAGCCCACAATCATCTGCAGTGTCTTGCAACGCTACGCATTGGAGAGGCATGGATAAGGTAGCAATACACACAAAATGCTGGAGGAACTCAGCAGGCCAGGCAGCATCTCTGGAAAAGAGTACAGTCGATGTTTTTGGCCGAGGCCCTTCAGCAGGGATCGATTCAGGGTGGGAGATGAAAGATGTAAAAGGGACTTAAGGGGCAACTTTCTCACACCGAGGTTTATGAGTACATGGATTGGGTTGCTAGAAGTGGTTGAGGCAGGTGTAATAGTATGATTTAAGAAGTACTTGGATAGGTACATGGAGGGTAAGAAAGAGTGATATAGGCCAAATGCAGGAAATTGAGACTAGCTGGGTGGAGATCATGATCAGCAGGGACTGTTTGAGCCAAAAGGCCTGTATGGTGTTGTATTCCTCTGACTCCATGACTACAATGATTCCAAAACTTCAGGCAATATTCTATCTTATGGACTGGAGTTGATCTAGAGCAGTGATTCCCAGCAGAGACAGGTATGTGTCCTAAGGAGGCTTTAGGGAAATAGAAATCATCAGGGCAGTTCAAGATTCTTGGGGGTGGGGGGGTGGACAGTAAGCAGCACCCTAACTTGAGACACAAGAACTGACCAACAGTTAATAGAGCTCACACTTCCAAAAAAGAAGGAAGAGGCACCGGAACACAGGAAGAACCATAGCTCCTGCAGGCAGTGAGCACTTGGCATCACAACATATCTGAAGCTCAACAATCTCATCCGACCTTAGCAACCAGACCATACTGGGGATGCATAACTTAGCAACCAAGGTGCCCAACAGTTCTTCTTGACTTGTGGTATGGAACGAGTTCATACAATTTAACTGTTGGTAAGTCAAGTACACCCTCTCAACTTTCTCTACAGATCTATGGAAAACAGGTCATGCAACCATACAGCGCTGGCCTGAACCAGACAGTGAAATAAAGCCAATTAGTGAACCTGCCGACCCTAAGGATTCCTTGAGCTACTCAAAGCAACCTCAGCTTCATATGTGTGGTTAAGAACTATCTTTGGAGATTCTGAGACCTTATGTGATTGCTCAATCGTGCTACCTGGAATAGTATAAAAGAAGCTTTCTGAACATCAGCTCTATCCTAACTAACATTCAGTTTCTAATCTGAATCCTTGTCAAAGTAATTTTCGTTGTTGTAATCATTTTCATCTTTGCCTTGCTATTCCTTTGCATGCCACTACCATCGTTCCATCCACGTCAACTCGCTGTCATCATCAACATCCGATAGGCATTCCCAGTTTCTGTTAATTTTTTATTTTAATTTAGCCCCATTAATGATGGATAAATACATATGGCGTGATCTCTGAGTTTGAAGGCAGTGAAGATTTGAATTCTGATTCTGCTAAGAACCAAAAGCTACAGAAAGTGCATCAATAACAACGTTGCATACCTGGAGCATGGTTTTATTCCGTTCCTGTCAGATCAGCAACACCCCATGCATCTTATTTGTAATACTGTACTGTCTAATGAAGCCATGCAACCATAAAGATTGCAGGAACATTTCCATAAAAAACATCCTGAAACAGCTACTCATGGTATTACTCAGTTCCAGAAGATGAAAGAAACATTTGAAAGCATTGCACACTCAAGTCACTTGCCAAGAAAGCTGAAAATGACCTTGATAGTGGTCTCTTTGTTTCTTATAACATTTCTAAAATGATAGCTATGTGTCGAAAATTGGTGAAAGATTAATAATGCTTGCTGCATCAGAAGAGCTCACCACTATTCTCAAAATGGATACCAGTATTTTAAAATCAATTCCTCTGAGTAATAACTCTGTAGCTCATCGTATTGCTGAAGTGAGTGAAGAACTGAGAATCAACTATGAACAGAGCTACAAAAAACAGAATTTTAGATACAACTGGATGAGTCAACCGTGCATGACAGTGAGGCATTGCTAACGGCATATACACAATTGATTAAAAAAAAGAAAAAGTTTACTAAGAGATTCTCTTTTGTAAAATGTTAAAAATAAATATCAATGGAGAATTAACCTACGATGAGCTCAAAATGTATATTAAGGGTAAAAGTGCAATGATTAGGAATGTGATTGCTTGGGCAACAGATGGAACACCATATAGGGCAGGCCACCATTCTGGTTTAGTGACATTTATGAAAAAAGAAATTCCAAGTTTGTTTGTAATCCATTGTCAACATCCCGCAGCCAAAAACTTCAGCCAGTGATATTTTTCAAGCATGACTCTTGTAATATCCGCTATCAACAAAATTAAAGCTCATCCATTAAATAGCAAATATTTTGCCAGTTCTGCCAAGATAACGATCAACAGTTTGAATAGTTGCTTCTTCATACTGAACTGCATTGGCTGCCAAAAGGCGGCTGCTACTTAAAACATTTCTTTGATCTTTTTTGACAGCTGTAGTTGAATATTTCCTCAAAGTTGACAAGAACTTGGGAAACAAGACTGAACTTCTATGTGGAAATGTGGCATACCTTGCCGATCTGTGTGACAAAATGAACATTCTAAATATGAAAATGTAGGGTGAGAATTTCAGTTTAACCCAGGCAAAAAGAACAGAGTTCACTTTTATCGGAAAATTGGAAATATATAAGCAAAACATTGGGAGAAGAATGTTCCACAGTTCCTTTGTATGAAAACTCTCTGTCACAGATGGTGATTTGCAAGAGTACTGCTTACATCTGCAGTCACTGAAGAAGGATTTTCAGAATCGATTCAAGAATTTGAACAATTAGAAATTCCAGACTGGGTAATTAACCCATTTCTTTACAAGGTGGAAAAACAAGAAGAGAGCTTACAAGAAGAAATTATCAAAATTCATAATGATGAAAAAGCAAAAAATACTTTTCAAAAATATCAGCTTTTGTGGTATGTGACTACACTGTCATATGAAGTTACCTGGTCTTTGGAGAAGAGGTAAACTGCTCTTCATTGCATTTTCATCCTCCTACTTTGTTGAACGAGGCTCCAGTGCAGAGAACCACATTCTCACAAAAAAAGAGAAAACACTTGGACACTGTTATTCATGGAGAATTAAGGCATTTGCTGTCACAACTTGAACCACATATTTCAACTCTTGCTAGAAACCATTGAGCTCAAGGATGACATTGATATGAAAGTTGTTGAACAGCACACAGCTACTGTGTAAGCTAGATTTAAAGACAAATAAAAATTTATAGTAGTATAATTTTTCTCATGTTAATATATGGTAGACATGTTTTTACACAATGGGGGTGCTGGAAGGTATATTGAACCTAAGAAGGGTGTTGACATATATGAAAGTGCTTTAATGGGGACATTGGGCTAAAAAAGATTGGGATACACTGATGCAGATCATATCAATTGCAGAGGATGTTGCTACTTCACGTCAAATGCTTTCAAAGTTCCCAAAAATAAATAATGGTTTGAAACAGGATACAATCTGTGGAATCTTGTACATCATCACTCTATAATTGCCAAATTTATGTCAATCACTATGGATCATTCAAATTTCAAAACAAATCACTCTGCAGATTTGTGATCCTTGTGATGCCAAAGGCCACACTCCTCTCCTGTTCACTTTGCACCACCTACCCTGCCATCGTCCTACTGATATAGGTGCTGGGGACAGATGCCCACCCCTACATTGCTTGGTCATTTGCCGCTCCAATGTTTTCTACAAATTAGGAGAAAGGTCCAAGCATTATTTCTTCATCAGGGAGAGAAAGGCAGAATTTTTACATTCATTAGTCCTACGTGTCTCTAAAATTAGAGCAAATTATCTCTGAAACCCATTCACTGGCATGCCTCAATGGTTAATTCCTTCCACAATTCTCTTACCAATCGGGTGACAATTTCTATCTGACTTACCTCCACACTTCAAACTCACTCTTTGTTCACTGATGGTTTCTGATCTTTGAACCCTTACCCATAGTAAACCAATTGCTGGAACCCACTTTAATGAGTTTTATACTAACATAAGCAAGCTGACCTGGTTGGCAATGTTGTAAGATTAGCAATCTTCATTTCCTTCATTTGCGCCCGCCCTCCCCCACACCTTTTCACCTTTGACTTTAGTGGTCCCTATAAAGTCAACAGAATATAAAGTAGCATGGCAGTTCTCTATCCAAAGAGATAAAGTTTATTTGCAGGACAGCACCTTTAAAACTATTTACATACTGAAACTTTAAGTCTTCTGCTGCAGCTTGTTTGTAAGACATTCAGAGACAAAGTTAATTGTTTAAAAAAAGGCAGGCCACATAACCCAAATATCCAATCAGATAGGGACAATTAATACACTCAAAGCCACAGCGAAAACAGTTTGCTCCATACTTAAAGAAAAACTCCTGAATTTCTAATGACAGGGATAGTTTCATCCTGAAAATGGTCCAACTTCACACCAGCACTGGAGTTCGAGTATAAACATCAGCTAAATCCAGATATGGTTCCCATCTGAGATCAAAGGGAAACAGTCTGATTGATATTTTAAAGTTCAAGTAAAAAATTATTATCCTCTTTTGTGTGTAGTTATCCCTTTTTGTTCAAGAGCCTGATGGTTGAGGGATAGTAACTGTTCTTGAACCTAGAGGACATTGAGACATTTGTACCTTCTATCTGATGGCAGCAACGAGAAGAGAGCATGACCTGGCTGGTGGGGATCTTTGATGATGGATGCTCCTACGGCGCATTTCATGTAGATGTGCTCAATGGTTGAGAAGGCTTTACCGTGATTAACTGGGCCGAATTTTCCATTCAAATGCACTGGTGTTTCCATACCAGGCTGTGATGCAGCCAGTCAATATACTCTCCACTACATACCTGTAGGAGTTTGTCAAAGTTGTCGTGCAGAATCTCGGCAGACTCCTAAAGAAGCATTTGAAATCCAAATTGACACTGAGGCAAAAACAGAATACATTTTGTACACACAGCAGTTCAGGCAGCATTCGATGGAGAGCGAAAGTTAGTGATTCAGGTCAGTGACACTTCATCAGAATTCATTTCCAATTCTGAAGAAAAAGCACTGACTTGAAGCTTTAACTCTGTCATCTTCTCCTCAGCTCCTGTCAGACCAAACAAAGAAGAGATTAGCATTTTTTGTCAATACATTGAAACATCAACACATACAGTGAAATGTGTTGTTTGAGTCAATGACCAACACAGTCTGAGGTGGTCGGTGCAGGCCACAAGGGTCACCACACTTCCGGCATGTCCTTGGAGTGTGGGAAAGAAACCCACGTGGTCACCAGGAAAATAGTATAAACTTCCCACAGACAGCAGCGGGAATTGAATCCTGATTAGTGATTGCGAGTAATGTAAAGCGTTATGTTAACCGCTATTTTGCTGTACTGCCCTTCCAAAGCATTTGTAGAAGATAGAACAGTTCAGGCCCTTCAGCCCACAATGTTGTGCTGACCTTTCAACTTTCTCTAAAATCAATCTAGCTATTTCTGCCCACACAGCCCTCCATTTTTCTATATACCGTATGCCTATCTAAGAGTTTCTTAAATGCCCCTAATGTATCTAGTTTTCTGTTATTATTTCTGACTCCCAGCACTTTTTGAAGACATGACAGAATGCCTTGAATGCCAGAATGCTGGGCTATGGAGTAACACACAAAATGCTGTGGGAACTTAGAAGTTCAGACAGCATCTATGGATGGAAATGGACTGTCATCATTTTGGATTGAGACCCTTCATCTGGACTTATGCTGAAAGTCTCAACTCAAATTGTAGACTCTCAATTTGCCTCTGTAGATTCCCTCTAACTTGTTGATTTCCTTCTTCATGAAATGTTGGAGTTTTTATTTGTTGCTTTTCAACTAGCACTGAAACAGATCTACAGTTGTTCTGATATGGTTGACCATCTACACTCGGTCACATTATTTCTCCCATTGTCCTGTGGACAATCACCTTATGCGAACTCCACTCTCAGTTCAATGGAAAGATTGTTCCCAACATGCAGATGCACTTGTAGAATGGCCATTAAGGCCCCACCCTAGCAAATTCAATAGTTGTTAAGATTGCTATTGTTCCTGAACCTTGGTGACATCCACAGTCAAGCTGACTGCAGATCTGTTTAAAAAAAACATGTTAAATATTTCAAAAATATTGACAACTTTTTTTTAAAATCAGAAGATTAAGCAGAGGAGACCCATCATCAGAATTGGAGGGGAAGGCAGAAGACCATAAGACACAGGAGCAGAATTAGGGCATTTGGCCCATCGACATTGCTCTACCATTCCACCATCGGTGATAAATATCCCTCTGAACCCCATTCTCCTGTCTTCTCCACATAACCTTTGACACCCTTATTAGCAAGAAGCTTTCAGCCCTACTTTACCATGACTTACCCACCGTATCCATGGCAATGAATTCCACAGATCAACCACCCCCTGGCCAAAGAAATTGTACCTCTTCTCTGTTCCAAAGGGATGTCCATAAGACTGTAAGGCATAAGAGCAGAATTAAGCCATTCAGCCCATGAAGTCTGCTCTGCCGTTCTATCACGGCTGATTTATTAACCCTCTCAATGCTACTTTCCTGCCTCTCCCCATAATGCTTAAACACGTTTAAGCCAAATTATTTAATTCAAATAAAAATATCTTCTTCCATCTCTTCTAGCAGCCCAGTTCTCCCTTTCAGTTTGATGGCTCACCATACATCCCCTGAGTTAACTGGTTCAGCAGGCATCTTTCCTACCCAGACAGCTGGGGAACTAGTGGATGTTGGTATTACCCACTTGGAGTCACCACGCTCCAGGTGTTTCACAACTGGCACTCTGCCGAACTGAAGGTTCGGTTTCAGCAAGCCTTCAGGAATTGCCTGATTATAGGCTGATCTGCCATCAGTTCTGGGTGGATTACGGCATAAGATTTATCTCATTGTTTATACCTGCTGACAGAGAAAGTGGTTTAAGAGCTGCAGCCAGAATCACCATTGCCACCATCTGGATATCTTCACAAAAGTAACATTATCCTTAAAGTTCCAATATGCTACTCTCACCTCGGCTGAATTGCTGCTTGCTTAATGAAAACTTCTCTTCTCCTGTGTCTGTTGTATTAAGTTCAGACTTCTGTTTCTTCACATGGAAGTCATTAATTAAGAAGTCATTAACTTTAAGTGGTAAATGACAATCACAGCTCCATTCATGTCATGCCTCTAATGTGGTACTTCAGAATGCAATAACCACCAGAGTCTTAAAGGAAGTGACACACTGACAGTCACTGAAGCCTGGTTAAACGGATAAGTTTTAAAGAACACTTTGAAAGCGTAGAGAATGGCAAATAAGTTAATGGAAGGATTTCCAAATCTCTGCCATGAAATGGTCAATCTGAAAAAAAAATTGTTTTTGTTCTGTGGATAGTTTCCGTTGGAAGGGAAGTATTTTCTTTTACCTTGAATGGCTTCCGATGGAAGAATATATTTTTTTGTAAAATAGACTAATAACGGAATTGTGAATCTGCAGAATGTTTGAGCCTTGCTCTCATTGCTACCATCAGGAAGAAGGTACAGAAACCTGAAGGCACACACTCAACAATTCAGGAAGAGTTTCTTCTCCTCTGCCACCCGATTTCTGGATGGACATCAGACCCATTAACACAACCTCAATACATTTAAAAACATTTCTTTGGACTGCTTAGTTAATTTAACATGCAGCTTATGGCAAGGTCTGCACACTATCGTAGACTTTCCAACTTCGCTACCTCTCTCCCAGACGAGCTAAATCCTTTTTTACACTCAATTCGATGTGGTCAACACTGAGCCCCTGTGGGGACATACAGCTGATATGACCGGCAGCTTGGTCATCTCTGGGGCTGAAGTACGCAGGTGTTTCCAATGAGTGGACAGTCACAAGGCCACGGGACCGGACGGCATCCCAGGGCGGGTACTCAGGATGTGTGTGGCACAACTGGTAGGTGTGTTTACAGACATTTTTAATCTCTCCTTCTCCCAGTGTAGAGTGCCCTCCTGTTTCAAAATATCCACCATTGTTCTGGTACCTAAAAAGATCAAGGTAACATGTCTGAATAACTGGTGTCCTGTCGCACTCACCTCGATAATAACCAAATGTTTTGAGAGGCTGGTCAAGGACTACATCTGTAGCATTCTACCACCCACACTGGACCCCCTACAATTCACCTACCAACACAACCGATCGACAGATGACTCAATAGCCGCAGCTCCACACACCCTCCTTACACACCTGGAGAAGAGGGATGCTTATGTGGGAACGCTGTTCTTGGACTACAGTTCAGCATCCAATGCCATAATTCCCTCCATGCTTGACAAGAAACTCAGAGACCTCGGCCTTCACCTTGCCTTGTGTTCCTGGATCCTGGACTTCCTGTCAGATTGCCGGCAGGTGGTAAGTGTGGGCTCCCTCACCGCTGCCCTCCGACCCTCAACAAAGGTGCCCTCAGGGCTGTGTATTAAGCCTCCTCCTTTACTCTCTGTATACCCATGACTGTGTCGTCACCCACAGCTCCAATGTGCTAATTAAATTTGCTGACGACATGACACTGATTCGCTGAATCTAAAATAATAATGAGGCAGCCCACAGAAAAGTAGTCATCACCCTGACACAGGGGTGTCAAGAAAACAACCATTCCCTCAATGTCGCAAAAACAAAGAAGCTGGTTGTGGACTACAGAAGGAATGCAGTCAGGCTAACTCCTATTGACATCAATGGACCTGGGGTTGAGAGGGTGAACAGCTTTAAGTTCCTTGGCATAAACATCACCGAGGATCTCACGTGGCTTGTACATACTGGCTGTGTGATGAAAAAGGCACAACAGCACCTCTTTCACCTCAGACGGTTGAAGAAGTTTGGTATGGGCCCCCAGATCCTAAGAACTTTCTACAGGGGCACAATTGAGAGCATCCTGACTGGCTGCATCACTGCCTGGTATGGGAACTGTACCTCCCTTAATCGCAGGACTCTGCAGAGAGTGGTGAGGACAACCCAACGCATCTGTAGATGTGAACTTCCCACTCTGCAGGATATTTACAAAGACAGGTGTGTAAAAAGGGCCCGAAGGATCATTGGGAACTCGAGTCACCCCAACCACAAACTGTTCCAGCTGCTACCATCCGGGAAACGGTACAGCAGCATAAAAGCCAGGAAAGCTTTATTCCACCAGGCCATCAGACTGATTAATTCATGCTGACACAACTGTATTTCTATGTTATATTGACTATCCTGTTGTACATAATATTTATTATAAATTATTATAAATTACACATTGCACATTTAGACAGAGATGTAATGTAAAGATTTTTACTCATGTATATGAAGGATGTAAATAATAAAGTCAATTCAATTATATATTTAGAGTAATTCAATTTTGTTTCTATTATCACGTATTTCATTGTACTGTTGCCACAAAGACAACAAATTTTATGACATTTGCCGCTGATATTCAAACTGATTCTGATTGTGATTCTGATGGAGAGTAGGGGAGAGACCAATCAGTTTCACAGAGATGAAAGAGAGTGCAGATGCTGGAATCTGGAACAAAAAAAAAACTAGTTCCTGCAGAAACTCAATGCATTAGGCAACATCTGTGGAGGAAAATGGATAGTCGATGTTTTGAGTTGCGACTAAATTTCAGAGGGGAGATAGCCAGTAAAAAGAGTTGAGGGGAAGGAGGGGGGTCAGATAGTGTAAAAATGGAGGGAGGGTCAGTTTTCCGACATAGTTGGGGAACTGGGGCAGTGTTGGAGTATGGCTTGTCTGGCTTGAGGATCCTGAAAGGAAATCATTACTTCATTTCAAAAATATACTTTATACTTTATTGTCGCCAAACAATTGATACTAGAACGTACAATCATCACGGTGATATTTGATTCTGCGCTTCCCACTCCCTGGATTACAAATCGATAGTAAATATTAATAAATAATTTAAATTATAAATCATAAATAGAAAATAGAAAAATGGAAAACAAGGTAGTGCAAAAACACCGAGATGCAGGTTACACAATTTGTTACACAGGTAACAAATATACACAATTGGTCATATACAGTAAATAACCAGTGTTTATACATCTTTATGTATATTCATGGTGGCGTGAAATTCAGATTCATCTATTTATCACCTGTATGTCAAAACATAACTCTGCCGTGGATGTTCCCAAGCCTGTCAGCAAAAGGAGGAGGGTTGGATGTGAGGCTAGCAACCTTGTCCGTGAAAACCCAAAGCTACAGAATCTCTAAAGACCTTGTCCCTGGGAGAGGAAGGATCTCCAAAGATGGGTGCTACACTTAGGGACAATTTAGAAGATCGGCCTCAGACAGATCACTCTGGCAAGCTGCTGTCAGTGGCCTACCATCCAGTGGGGTGATGGGCTTAAGGAAGTAATATTGAAATATACTTCCTTAAGCAGTGATACGCATTGCTTGTACGAACAACCAACACAACCAATGGTGCTGGACTGTGTGGCAAGACGAGTGGTCTGCCCCCAGTGCCAACATAGCATGCCCAAGATGCCACAACAGCAACAAAACAAGCTCCTTTCCTGCCATCTACTCACTCACATACACACATTCGGGCCACCAACCCCAGAACACAGAAACATAGAAAACCTACAGCACAATACAGGCCCTTCAACCCACAAAGCTGTGCCAAACATGTCCTTACCTTAGAAATTACCCAGGGTTACCCATAGCCCTCTAATTTTCTGAGCTCTATGTACCTGTCCAGGAGTCTCTTAAAAGACCCTATCATATCTGCCTCCATCACCATTGTCGGCAGCCCATTCCACACACTCGCCACTCTCTGCATAAAAAAATTACCCCTGACATCTCCTCTGTACCTACTTCCAAGCACCTTAAAACTGTACCCTCTTCTGATAGCCATTTCAGCCCTGGGAAAAAGCCTCTGACACGATCAATGCCTCTCATCATCTTATACACCTCTATCAGGTCACTTCTCATCCTCTGTTGCTCCGAGGAGAAAAGGCCGAGTTCACTCAACCTATTCTCATAAGGCATGCTCCCAAATCCAGGCAACATCCTGGTAAATCTCCTCTGCACCCTTTCTATGGCTTCCGCATCCAGTAAGGGGAAAGATCAAAGATACCCTTACTGGTTTTTCACCTGGCACCTACCAGCCTTCTCCTTCCCACCCTCCCCCCACCTTCTTTATAGGGACCCTGCCCCCTCCCTCTTCAGACCTGACGAAGGTCCTTGGCCCGAAACGTTGACTGTTCATTTCCATGGATGCTGCCCGACCTGCTGAGTTCCTCCACTGCGTTGTGCGTGTTGCTTTGACCCCAGCATCTGCAGAGTATTTTGAGCTCAAGAAAGAAATTAGGAGAGCCAGAAGGGGCCATGAGAAGGCCTTGGCGAGCAGGATTAAGGAAACCCCCAAGGCATTCTACAAGTATGTGAAGAGCAAGAGGATAAGACGTAAGAGAATAGGACCAATCAAGTGTGACAGTGGAAAAGTGTGTTTGGAACCGGAGGAGATAGCAGAAGTACTTAAAGAATACTTTGCTTCAGTACTCACTACAGAAAAGGACATCAGTGATTGTGCTGTAGGTTTTCTATGTTTCTATTTAACTGTCATTTTTTCTTTGGGGGTACTCCAAATCAGTGCACATGCGCCGGTCGTGTATGCAGCCTGTTTCAGCCATTCCAACCAGTATTCTTACTTTTTTCTTCTTACTTTTTAACTTACATTATTTTTTGTATTTTTTTTTCTCGGTAACACATTGAAGCTGCACCCTCTCTAACATGCTGGTAGAGAGAGTTTTATCTGGGTTTTTAGCGCTGGAAATAGTTACATTCCGACACGTCTCATTACCGGGGCAGAAGCATGGTAGCATTGTGTATTCCAGGGACCAACTGATTGAGCTTATGCCGGCCGGTTTAGCGAGCAGAGCAGCCGACACCCCTGCTGAAATCTGGAGGGAAACACACAGAGGATGCAGAGGGGGATCACAAAGGCGAGGAAAGAGGACTGGGTCGAGACAACAGAGACGTATGGTTAAGAGGAGTTTGGTGGGTAATAAAATGGATGAGTTCACGGCGCTAGCCAGACGTCAGAGAACATTTCGGGAGTGCAGTGTTATGTGTTTTATTGGGGCTGCACGAGAACATACCCGATCAAAACTTTTCCATGGAGGGCTTCCAGACCGTACGGGCTGACCGGAAGTGCACTGAGAGCGATAAGCGTAAAGGAGTTGGGGGCTTACTGTTCTGGTTTACAATGGATGGTGCAATCCTGGTCATATTACGATTGAGGAACGTCTTTGTAGACTGGATATTGAACTTTTTGCTGTTGGATTCTGGCCACATTCCACCGAGATACAACACTGGGCGGCACGGGAGGTTGTTCCTGCCTGTGGCCATCGAACTTTGCAGCTCCTCCCGTGGAGGGTCAGACACCCTGAGCCAATAGGCTGGTCCTGGACTTATTTCCATCTGGCATAGTTTGCATTTTGTTGTTTGATTGTTTGTGGTTTTTGTATTGCTATATTTATGCTCTATCCTTGGTTGGTGCGGCTGTAACGAAACCCAATTTCCCTCGGGATTAATAAAGTATATCTATCAATCTATCCATCCTCTGTTTTCGTGGGTGTATGCGAAGAAAAAGCATTTCAGGATGTATATTGTACACAATTCTCTGACATTAAATGTATCTTGGAAACCTTTGAAACTTTGATATTCCTTAACCTGCTGCTTCATCTCTTAGTTCAAGTAATACGTAGCAGGTCAAGCAGCATCTGTGGAGAGGGAAAGAGAGTCAGTGTTTCAAATAAAATGCACAAAAGATAATAATTTTATAATTCCTTTGTTTGGTTTTCTTCAAATAATGACACCCTTCCAATGGTGGTCTACAAATAACAAACTACCGTAGACCTATTTAGAAAATATTACTACACTCAGATATTTTCCAGATGTGAGGACCTCTGCTATTCAGGGTCGACCACTGATGTTGCATCTGAGCTGTCTACGTGATATGCAAGCCAAGGCAGTACAATAGGAAGATCAATCTGTTACCCATGCAGCAAGCTCTCCCTCTTCATGTATCTCCTAAATCTAAAGGAAAGGCAGAGACTGACACAGTTCAACACCAGCGGCATTGCAGGACTTACCAGTCAGTGCTGAACACGACATTGAGCTGCCTAAGGAACTCCAGCTCTAGATTTTTCCCCGGTGTTACTCCCCGAGCCTTCCCCATGAGAGAGTATTGTGACAAGGCAGTGGAGGTTTAAAATAAGAGGTTTCCTTCTCCTAGATGAGCTGCCAACCATGGTTGATGAGCCCATCTGCCCAAGGTGACTGATTTCAAGTTGTCAGTAACCTGTCTTTGCCCCTTCTCCTGTCAGTAGAAACTGTTCCGCCGGGCTTAGTAGCTAAGCCATGTGAAGACCAGGAGCTGGCGCTGGTTGTCAGAGGCTATTGGAGACGCATGCCATTGGGAACATTTAATAGGTACTGGCAGCTTATCCCCACTACCATCCCTGGATATAACAACCTCAAGGAAGCTTCCAGATGTTAACACATACCAAAACTTTCTGTGTAAATCTCCTTTTTCTCCCAAGGACCTCATTGTAAATATTCGCTAACACTAGGGGATTCTTTGCAAATATTAACATTCTCCTAGGTCCTACAGTTTAAAATTTCAAACAGAAATCATTCAACATTTCTTAATTGTCTGAAATTCTTTTTGTGATGTCCAGACTAAATAAAAAGACATTAAAAATAAGAAAAGCTTTGCCTCTAAATGGTATCTTAAACAAAGTATCCCAATATGATTTACAAGTAATGAAATACTCTTTGAAATGTGATCCTTGTGTTTGTACAGGAAATACCGTTGCCAATTCTTGCACTGGAAACAATGTGATAAGGACAAAATAATTTCATTGTTCGAGTAAGGTTGTTCAGTAATTTCAACTGTCTCCGTCACTACGACTTCATTCTACCCAACCACCATTTACTCCTCTTTCTTCCTTCATCACTGTCTCACCACATCCTACATCTTACTCTCCTTTAGAGTCAAGGAGTATAGCGCTCTTTGGCCCATCTAAATTCAGCCTTGTCCCATCGACCCTCAGCATACCTCTCCATACACCTGCTATCCATCCACTTATCCAAATTTCTCTTAAGTATTACAACCTGCATCCACCAATTCCACTGGCAGACCATTCCACACTTGCACCAACTACCGACTGGAGAAGTTTCCCCTCAGGTTGTTATTCCTCTCCGTGCCCTGTGGTGTATCGGGCAGCAATCTTGCCGCTTCCTAAACATTTCTGTCTGTTTTTTGATGAGGCCGAGTTGCTAACTCAACGCTCAACGTAGTACAGAAGGAAAGCATGCAATGAGCTGGCCGGATTCGAAGCCGGGAGCACTCACCTCGAAAACCAGTGCGGATGCCACCATGCCTCAGGTTCCCCTTAAATATTTTGCCCTTCGCCCTTTCTTGGGCAGTAAATATTTACATCTTCACATCAGCAACTTTTTCCTTTCCTTCCCTTTTACCACTGTCCAGTCAGAATCAGAATTGTCATCGCTCCAGCCTCCCCTTTGCTTATATTGGTCAAGTCTCCATTATCTGGGTCCATCTAATGATAGTCAGTTGATAATTCCTAACCCCCTCAATGCAGTTGATGAATGAACTCCTGCATCTTGAACATTTTGGGGAAAATTGTGGCAACTCACTCATACCCTTGGCAAATTAGCTGGCCTGAAGCAGCAAGGATCATCAACTCTGAGGTTCAGATTGTTGTCCTCAAGACAAAGGCAGTGCACTTGTCTGGCGAGCCATGTGGGGAATGTGTAGTGTTCAGCCATTGACCACTGGAGGTGCCTAAGGACATGTCCTCCTCAAGCTGAATCACCAGACATCTGGACAGTTGTTGATGGGTGACCTCTGCTGCACTAATCAATAGGGAGTCCTGAACCTGACAAGTTTGTATTGAACTCTTCTGCTCATGTTAATGAGAATTGAATAAGTTTGTCACTCAAGTTTTCCCTTCAGCAAAGGAAGAATGATAAACTGCAGTCTGCACAGAAAGAAGACAGATGCAGTAACTTCTCCCTGCCTGAAGGGGGTGCTTCTGCTCTTCCTAGGAAACCTCGACGGCTCCCAGGAAGAATGTCGGCTCCCTGAAAAGAAATATGAAAATCATTATAGGGCAAGTGGATAGAAAAGTATCCGTAATAAAATAAATGAAATGAGAATTAAAAAGTTATTTATGTGATGCTGTAAATCTTTACTTCCCAAGAAAGGAGAATAATCCAAATAGATTGCTGAAATTTGTCTCAATATTCCATTTAGCCAATAGTCCTGTAAAATGATTATTGACCCATTTTTTTAACATAATTGTTCTTGTACAATGAAAAGGAGTAACGCAAAGTGGAACTGACATGCCAGCTGAGATTTGGTTTTTGTGTAATAGCTCTATTGATTGTTTGGAACATGCAGAGGTTGCCTTGTGTTTTCTGGGTGGATCTGGCCAGGACAGTACACAAAATATCATTCCCTTTTTTGTGAGAATGGACAAACAGGCTCTAATTAGAATGTGTGGGACTGCTCATTGCTGTGAATCTTTCGGTAATATTTGTGACAGAGAACTTTGAGTTTACATCACGCCTTTCAAGCCAGCACTCTGCTCATCAGGTGATTGCAAATATGGTCATATAAGTGGATAAACTTACTGGTCTATTGTCCAGAGATGTGGACTTATGATCTGGAAACATTTCCAATCTCAGCACACAAGCTGGGGAATCTTAAATCGGGTGATAAATCCGGTAATAAGTCTGCAATAGAAAAGTAAAGGTAATATTGGTAAAAAAATACTACAGGTTTGTCAGTGTGTAGAAAGATGTGTTTAAATTGGAAAGTGCAGAAAAGCTTTGTGAGGGTGTTGCTAGGATTAGAGGGCCTAGTGTCATCGAACATAGAAGGGAACACCACAGGAACAGGCTATTCGGCCCACAGTGTAGTGCCAAACCAGCTAAAAAGCAAATCAAAAACACCCAAACACTCATCCTTCCTGCCTACACCATGTCCATATCCCTCCGTCTTCCTCATATTCGTGTGCCTCTCCAAACATTTCTTAAAAGCCTCTGATATACTTAACCTCTACCGCCATGCCAGGCAGTGCATTCCAGGCATCCACCACTCTTCGAGTAAAAAACTTATCCCTCACGTCCCCCTTGAACCTAACCCCTCCCCTCTCATCTTCAATAGTCACTGGTAAAAGACATTTCTGAGGGAAAGGTTAGCCGGACTAGGTCTTTACTTTGGAGCATTGCAGAATGAGGAGTGGCCTTACTGAAGTCTTCAAAATTCTGAGAGGCATAGATAAGGTGGATAATAAGAGCCTTTTCCACAGGGTAAGGGAGTCCAAAGCTAGAGGACTTAGGTTTAAGTTAAGAGGGGAAAAATTTAAAGGGAACCTTGGGAGAGGCACTTCACCCAGAGGGTGGTGAGTATATGCAAAAAGATGCCCAGAGGAAATGGTTGAGGCAGGTACAATAGTTTCATTTAAGAACCATTTGATTAAGTACAGGGAAGGGTGGGGCTTAGAGAGACTGGAATGATTGCAGGAAATTGGGGCTTGCACTGTGGTCGGCATGGACTGTGGTTGGGCCGGAAGGCCTGTATCCACGCTGTATCACCCTATGACTTTATAAAAAAAACATTCAATAATCTTTGGGAGGGATATCTTTCATCCTTACTTAGTCTGGACTCTGTACAAATTCAGTTTGACATGTAAATGCCTTCTGCAATACTGAGCAAATGAAATCAAGGGCAGTTAGGGGTGGGTAATGTATGTAACATTCACCTCCCAAATGTTAATAAATATAAATAAAGTTATTTGAAGTTATTGATGTCCTACAGCCAAGTTTGCAATCATGTTTCCATATGGAAAAGGAAACCAAACAGCAGATGGGTATTGATTTAGTTGTGAACACAGAGGAATGGATATTGGCTTGGAAATGTGGGGAACTCCCCAAATATACCTGAAAATATAATTAAAGAAGGCAAGCATAACCAGAACTCAGTATAGCAGTCTATCTGAAAGAACGTGCCTACAGTGATACAGCATGTCTTCTGTATTGTACTGAGGTGTAAAACCTCGAGGTTTTTTAAAATTTTATTGAGATACAGCAAAGTGTAGGTCCTTCCAGCCCGTCGAGCCATACTGTCTGGAAAACCCCCAATTTAATCCTAGCCTAATCATAATTTACAATGACCGATTAGCCTGCCAACCAGTATGTGTTTGGACTGTGAGAGGAAACCGGAGCACCCGGAGGAAACCTATGCAGTCATGGGGAGAGCGTACAGACTCCTTACAGGCAGTGGCTGGAATTGAACCCAGTTCACGTGAGCTGCAAAGCGTTGTTCTAGCCACCACGCTACCATGCTGTGAGTATGTGGTGTGTGACCAAGCTGTTGATTCAAGGCCACTCTCTGACCCAGAGGCAGGGGAGATACTACAAGGTCAAGTACAGAACCCCAGTGAAAGGAACATGGATCCCAAACTTTTTTTAAAAAAATCAGTCAGTTGATCTTGAAATGAGACGAGTTGAAGAGGGGGAACAAAGGCAAAGAAATATAAGGGTTGAGAAATGCAGGACTTCAGGGGAGAGAGAAACTAAACCAACATCACGATTGGATGTCTTGCCCCATTCTGACTAAAAATGTCAGCAAGCTGAAGCTGTGCATTCAGTACCGAGTCTGGAAAGTTGGAACAAGATGTTGGTGAAGTCACATTTTGGGATATTATCTTCAGTTCTGGCTACCTTGCAATGCCATTAAACTGGAAAGAATGCAGAGAAGATCTACAGGGACGTTGCTGGGATTTGAGCATCTAAGTTACGGCGAGAGGCTAAGCAGTTTGTCACCAAAGACACTGGCAAATTTCTACAGATGTACCATGGAGAGCATTCTGACTGGTTGCATCACCATCTGATATGGAAGCCCCAAGTGTCAACATGAACGTGAAAAGCTGGCAGAGGGTTGTAACCTCAACCAGTTCCATCACATTACTGACCTCCACACCTCTGAGAACATCTTCAAACGGCAGTGCCTCAAGAAAGTGGCATTTATCCATGATTCTCATTACTACCATCAGGAAGCTGGTATAGGAGCCTGAAGATGGACACTCAATATTTTTGGAACAGCTTCTTCCCCTCGACCACCAGATTTCTGAGTGGTCCACGAACCCATGAACACTACCACACTATTTTGCTCTTTTTGTACAATTTATTTATTTTTAATACATTTCTTACTTTAACTTTTTATGTATTTTTAATTATGCATTTTATTTAATATACTGCACTGCACTGCTGCCACAAAACAACAAAATTCATGACATTTATCGGTGATGATAAACCTGATTCTGATTCTCACTGGAATGTACAAGAGTAAGGAGCGGTCTTATAGAAGTCCATAAATTCATGATGGGCATAGACAGGGTCGAAGCACGCAGTCTTTTCCAATGCCTAGTGAAACAAGAATAAGAGGGCATGAGCATGGTCAAAAGAGAGAGATTTAACAGGAATCTGAGGGGTACACTTTTCACCCAGATGGTGGCCTGTACACTCAGTGGCCACTTTATTAGGTACATCTGTACACCTGCTTATTAATGCATATATCTAATCAGCCAATCGCATGGCAGCAACTCAGTGCCTAAAAGCATATAGACATGGTCAAGAAGTTCAGTTATTGTTCAGAACAAGTATCTGAATGGGGAGGAAATGTGACTTAAGTGACTTTGACCATGGAATGGTTGTTGGTGTCAGACGGGGTGGTTTGAGTATCTCAGACTCTGCTGAACATCCTGGGATTTCCACACACAAAAAGCAGGCTCTAGATTTTACAGAGAAATATGCTAAAAAAACAAGTCCAGTGAGCAGCAATTCTGTGGGTGCCATAGCATTACACTAACTGCTAATCTACCACGTCGCCCCTGTTTTGTTTTGCTCACAGAGTTATGCCAGGTTGGAAAGATGTAACTGCAGAAATTATTTTACAGGAAGCTTACCCTGCTGAGCTAAACCAAATGAAAAACTGAGACTGGGTTGGATGGTGGCGATTGTCTGTTGTGTCCAACAATGTCAGGGAAATCCGTGTTGGAGAGTTTTATACATAGAGAAGCTATTGAATTGGGGGCAGTTCCACTCTCTTAACCTCAGAAGTCCAGGTCCAGTGGTACGAACAAGTGTCACAAACTGGAATCTTCTTTGGTTGCAGTGGATGACCATGATGTCTACTGTGCCTTGTCATGCCCTTTGCTCTGCATGGAGAGTTGCAGTTTCGCCTTCCAAGTTGTTGGATCTCACTGCTGATCTTATCTGCCCAGTCCACCAGAACTGACTTCACCTGCTGGGACAGGCATGTCCCTACCTGGGGTCATGCTGGGGTACAAGGCCGCCAGCTACCTTCGCCTGGTTTAACTCACCTGTTGAAGTGAGGTATTGGGGTGTAAGCATTGTCGCATGCAAACAACTACTTGGAGCCACAGGTGAGAGCTGAGTGTCCGGTGGGGACCAAAGGTGAGTGAGCTGCCCCAGTAGGGGCACAATAAACCCCTTCACTGAGGTACTACACGTCCCTGGACACCCCGTACACCCCAATAGGGTTAGGAAAAAATGAGGAAATCAGCTAGATTGCAGTAGCAGTCGTGGATTAGAGACTCAGTAACTAAGAGTACAGATCAAAGATAAGGATTCAGTACCGTAGATCCTGTATTCCGCCTATTTTCTGTCATCTTGGAAAACCATTTTGTGAGCTCAACTCTGCTGAATTTGTCCTTTAAACATTTCACAACAGAGCTAATGGGATGAATGTGTTCTTTCCAACAAAGCTTGAGCCCAGGCAATGTCATTGAGTTCCCAATGGGCAAAAAACACATTTTTGCTTCACGTTTAGACACTTTTATCATATCCCCCCTCCGAGAGCCATTCCAGTGGGAAGTGTGGAAAATGCAATGGAGCACTCGTGCGGTTACCTGGTGCTGCAGAGGTCAAAGTTGCAGAGCGTACTTCCTTGCATCCATTCTGTGCGTCGACTCCACACTGTGCCTGGGTAATGGCGTGACATTGGCAGGGAGAACATGATACCTCCTCACCAAGGCAGTTACGTTAGCAGCAGTGTCGGCATGCATCTCCCTGTCCCAAGCTAATATTTTCTTTTGTTGGGTATCTACCCACTTAAGAGACGGGTTAATACCAGTATTATTTATATTAAAGAACATGATAAAAAGGTGGAGAAAGTAAAAAAAAAAGGAAGAGGATGTAAGAATAGAGGAATCTGGAGACAGAGAATTAGATCAAAGAAGTCGAAGAGATAGAGTGAAAGAGAGCAAATCAGAACAATTAAAAAAGGTTAAAAAGAAAGATGAGAAGATAGAAAGACAAATTGGTTTTTGCCATTATATAAATGATCACTGACCTCAGCATATCCCAAAGCATTTGACAGCCAGTGAAGCACTTGTGGTGTTGGAATGGTGTGTCTACGTCGCTCGACAATTCGCGCACGTCACGCATGCGCACTCACCTGCCCACCCAAGGCTTCATGGTCATGGTAGTCTTGGGGTAAACAAGACGCGAGCGTCTTTTTTCATGCGAAATGTGTCCTCCATAATTTCGGAGGTCTGTAAAGCTTTATGGAAAGCATTGCAGCCAGAGTTCCTTCCCTGCCCTTCAGTCACCCAATGGCAAGCTATTGCAGCGTAGGATGACATGCGATGCTACCAAGCGGACCAATCACAGTTCTTACGGTCTGCGTTGCTGCGATGCGCGGTTACATTTTGGGAGAGGTGCACGTCGCAGCAACGCAAGCTCTTGCGTAGGGTTCCGCGTCGGCTCGGCGTAGGGTTTGCGGTGACGCAGACCTTACGGCGACACATTGACGCAGAAGTATAAACCAGGCTTCACATTGAACCAGCAATGGTTAAAAGCTCCCTTGCTGGAATGGTCAGTCCCTGGCACTTTAATGCAAAAATGTGACTTATGCCAAACATAAGTCAATGATAGAGTGCCTTCTGGGTCTTGCAGCAGCAGGTGCACATGGGCTCATTTGATGAATTGTATACCGTGCGATCATCTGCATATAGCTCTACTTCTGACCCAGTGTTGAAAGCAGCCAAAGAAGATTGGGCCTCAAACTGCAACCTTGGGGTGATGTGCTGGGCTGAGATGACTGACGTCCAGACACCACACCACTTTCCTTTGTGCAAAAGTTGACTCCAACACTAAGGTGTTACCCAGTTTGAGTCCTTTTGACCTCAAGGTTTACCGTAGCTCCCAGATGCCTCACTTGGTCGAATTTTGTCTTGTCAAATTGTCGAGTGCAATTGCTCTCAGGCCAGATGCTCCTGGTGAAACCCAAATGGACATTTGTGAGTAGGTTATGCCTTTCTGTATTATTTTACAGATAAAAGGACCGTCAAGCAACTACTGTTGTAGCATCTGCAGTCTCTTATGTTACCCTTGCATTGTTGCGCTATGAAATCTCTTTCTAGGTATTATCTGCACTAAACTTTCTCTCTAACTGTTACCTTTTATTCTACGTTGTTATTGTTTTACCTTGTTCTTCCTTAATGCGCTGTGTAAATATCTAATCTGTATAAACAGTATGTAAGAAAAGCTTCTAACTGTATTGCGTTACATATAACAACAGTAAACTAATTCCAATTCCAACTTTGAAGAAGGTTTTATTCTCTCTCTCTCTCTCTGGTCCTGAAGCAGACTTTGACCTGAAAGGTCAACAGCTGTTTTCCTCCCACCGTTGCTGATCGAGTTCTTCCAGAAGGTTGTTTGTTAGTCAAGTGGCTAGCGGCCTTCAATTTTATGCACCTAAGATGGCTGTCAAGCGTGTCTGAGACCTTCCATTGAGTCTGAGTCGTAAATGTCTGCTTCCCTATACTTTTAATAACTTGAAACTCCTTAATGAAAGGATTTAATTCAGGAGCATATCTGTGAGAGTGTTTGGAGAAGGTAATTAGATGAAGCAGTGAGGGGCTGGTAATGTAGATGAAAATAGATTTCATCTGTCGTGTTCATAATGGTCCAGTTCAGCTATTCATTGGGTACCATGCAAAGTTTCTCCAACAGAATTACCCATGGCAGAGATATACATACCTCAAAGGCCAAGAACAGTGGGGGGCGGGGGGAACAACTGCAAACATTGTTAGCTCAAATCACACACTATTCTGATTTGGACAAGCATTGCCTGGACAACACACCTAAGAGCATTAGAGGGTAGCACTTTGTTGGGGAAGAACCACACAGGATCCTGACCAGATCAAGAAAGCTTCCTCTCAACTTTTCGAGGATCACTAACGCTGCCCAGTTAAAACAGGTAGTGTCAGCATCAGTGATGTCCCAAGAAATATTTAAGTACATTAATACAGGCCTTGTGGTAACCAGTAGATAAATTAACTTCCTTCACAGGACATAAAATACTTAACAATAAAGCAAAGGAAAAGACCCTTTGGTCGAACGTATCTGTGTCAAATGCAACATCAAATTAAATCAAACCTATTTGCTTGTACGTCATCTATATCCCTTCATTCCTTGTTTGCTTATGTGCCTGACTAAATACCTCTTAAAAATCCCTGTCACATCTGCTTATAGTATCTTCCCTGACAACAAATTTCAGCTAGGTACCACTCTCTGTGTAAAACACATGCCTTGCATATCTCCTTTAAGCTTTGCTCCTCTCACTTTAAAACTATGTCGTCTAGTATTTGACATATCTACCCCGGGACAAAAGATTCTGACTGCCTACACCATCTAGGCTTCTCTCACTGTTATAAACCTCTATCAGGACTTCCTTCAGCTTTTGATGTTCCAGGGAAAACCATCCAATTTTGTCCAACCTCTCCTTGCAGCTTCTACTGTCCAATTCAGGGAGTGACAGGGAGGAGATACACAACCCCACCAAAGGAGCTGTAAGGTGCACATTCCCTCCTCTAGCCTGCAGGTCATCCTTGGGCAAGGTGTAGCATCTGTTTAGCCCCTCATTCAGCGTCACATGAAATGATGGGAGCAGGTGGCCGATATCACAAGTTCTAGTTATACGAACACTAATGCCAGTCAGACAATCTCTGAAGTGTATTGATAATGGTTGGGGTCACCCAATTTGTAAAGACAATGCCCAGAAGAAGGCAACAGCAAACTACTTTTGTAGAATAATTTGCTAAGAGCAATCATGGTCATACAGATGAAAGACCATGATCGCCCATGTCATACGACATGTTACATGATGATGATAATGTCTAATCCAGGCAGCTTCATGGTGAATATCTTATGCCCTCTCACCAAAATCTCCACATCCTTCCTGTTATAAGGTGACTAGAACAGCAGACTATACTCCAACACATTTTATACAGCTGCAGAATGAGTTCCTGGTTCATGAAATCAGTTCCCCACATGATGAAGGCAAACATTTCATACGGTGTTTTTACTTCCCCATCTACCTGCATTGCCGCTTTCAGGAAGTTATGGGTATCCACTCAACAGCAAAGCTTCCTGAATCATCAGGGAAGCACAATTCCTGAATTACTAGGTCTGCAGGAATGAAGACAGCATTCAGCCACCAGATAACCAGCAAACTTGTGTTTACCAACCCACAGACCATCTATGAGTCATCTACTGTCTATGGAAGAAATGACAGTTATAGTTTTCTCCATAATACTGTGATGTACTCTCACATTCCCAGCTACGAACAGCAAAATAACAATGGCTTTAAAAAAATTTAGCCATTTGCTGTTACATATTTAACAGCACCTTGGGCATGTATTTTTTTTTAGCAAAGACAGTTTCAAACCCTCTGTTGTGTAGCCTGGGGAGAAGTACACACTCAGGACAACAAAGACTTTTTTGGGTTTTAATTCCTTTATCGGTTTTTGATGTTTAAGTGCTAGAAGAGGGTCGCGAAACAAAACGAATGGATTTACAACCAGATCTTGCCGTTACAATCTCAGTTTAACTTTCGCTCCACACCCTTATGTATGGACAGAATCACGTAAGCAGTATAAAAATACCAGAACTAATACGGTACAAATACGGTAGTGGCAATTCTGGAGGAACACAATACAAACAACATTAGAATCCCACCCACCCTGCATCTTATACATAACAGCGGAAAATGTAAGCGAATACACCTCATCTAAGACGTACACACGTGCTGGACTTCCAAGCAGAGACTAAACATTCACGTTACGCGGTTACATGCACAATCAGTCCTGACACAATAAGGTTAGGCAACAGGTACACTTTGGCACAACTTTTACAAGGTATTGCCTGGTAGTTAAATTACAGGAAGACTGACCTACTTGGATGGTGAGGAGCTTTGTATAAGCCACTCAATCCAGCATTGATTTCTTCACTCGTGGAAATCTAAAGCATCCACATGTAAAGCATGTCAAGTTACCGAAATTCTTGATCCATCAACAAGCATAAGTGAATTCATATGGATATTGTCAATTAATGCTTACCTTTCCTCACCATGCCCAGCACACTCTGGGAGGAACCCGATTCCAACACCTTACCACGTCTTCAGCAGAAAGCAAAATGGTCTCCCCACTATCCTGCGCGTGCGTAATGACATCACCGTCTCCCCTTAAAGGCACAGACAACTATCCTAGCATTACCTGGATGGATGCCTAAGTACACTTTTAACGATACTGAATAAGATCCAACTGTCACTCGGTTACAGTTGTAAGACTATTGAATTTCTGCCTAGGATGGACTCTTAACCTCACAATCTACCTTGTTATGACCTAATTGTCTACCTACATTGCCCTTTCACTGTTGCTGCTACACTTTATTCTGCATTCTTTCATTGTCTTACCTTGTACTACCTCAATGTACTATGTAATGAATTGATCTGTATGAACAGTTTGCAAGACAAACTTTTCACTGTACATCAGTAAATTCTTATTCTTTGTAAATCCTTCACTCCAATTGGGTCATAGGCTGCCAACAGCAGCTCACCAGAGTCCCCTGTCCTGGGCCAAAGGTTGATTGGCCCTGTGACTTTCACTTCCACCCCAACACTTCATACATCTTCACCTAGAAGACTTTGGAGGTCTTTGGAGCTTCTGTTGGCATTTCAGTAGTTCTGCTTTTTTTACGGGTGGGGTATAGTTGCCCCATGCTAATCCTTCACCTTTCACAGCCTGGCCTAGGACTGTCCACGGCAGAGTTACATCAATAAGTATGATGATAAAAAAACTATTTCAATTGTGGGATAAATGGAAACGTCTGGAAATACTCAGCAGGCAGGGCAGCAGCTGTGGTGAGAAAAGGTCGGAACTTCAGCTTGATTACTGCCTGAACTGCTGAGCATGTTCTATTTTATTATCTCAGAATTGGCAGTATTTTATTTTTGGACTACTTTTTAATTGTGGGGTTCTCATCAAATACAGAATTAAAGTTGAGCCTGTTGGGAATTTGAGATTATTGTGAAGTTTTAGGTTCAGCTGTGGCCTCTGGCTGAAATTCTAATAACAAGGTTGTACTTCCATGTCCTTTTTAACTTGATCATATCCCTGTCAATGATTAATTCCCAATTCAATTTTAACCTTGACTGAATAATATTTTATCCATTCTTAAGTTCATTCATATTAACTGAATAAAAATAAGAAAATACTTGCTCCAAAACTTCTTCTCACTGCTATCATTAGAAAGGAGGTACAGGAGCTTTGGGTCCCACACCAATTATCAGGAACAATTATTACCCTTCAACCATCAGGCACCTGAAACAGTGTAGATAACTTCACTCACCTCAACACTAAAGTGATTCCACAACCTATGGATTCACGTTCAAGGGCTCTACAACTTATGTTCTCAGTATTATTTATTTACTTATTTCTTATTGTTTTTTTTTCTATATTTGCACAGTTTGTCTTCTATTGCACATTACTTGTCAGTCTTTGTGTGAAGTTTGTTTTCATTGATTCAATTATATTTGTTCTACTGTGAATGCTCAGGGTAACATATGGTGGCATATACATACCTTTTTAGTAAATTTACTTTGAACTTTGAACTCTGGAGCACATTAATTAAAGTACAAAATCACAGCCTTTGGTATTACTTTTGTTATTTCCACATATGGCATTAGGCAGCTTAAATATTTTGGAAAGGACTAGATGGGCCAAAGGGCCTGTTTCTGTGCTGTACTCTTCTTTGAGTCTATAACTCTATATCGGGTTGGGCGATACTTTTATGTGGTCGTGAAAACTGTTTCTGACACATATCTCAACTCGAAATGTTGACCATTCCCTTGACTGCACAGATGCTGCCTGATACACTGAGCTCTCCTGCAGTTGGGATTTTATCTCCGGATTCCAGCAACCAGTCTCCTTCCCTCTCCTTCCTAGCTAGGGGAACTATATAGCTGTAGTTAGTTAGAGGATCGGACAGCAGATCACCTGTTCACTAAAACACTGTAATTATTTGAAATTTGCTGTGCAGAAATTGTTTCCTACCTTACTATTGTACCCGTGCTTCAGAAGTACTTTTTCCAGCTGAGGAAAGAAGTGCAAAGAAGACTTAGGAGAATGTTGTCAGGACTTGAGGGCCTGAGTTATAAGGATTTTATTCTCTGGAATGTAGGAGATTGAATGGTGAGTATATGGAGGTGTATAAGAGCATGAGGAACTTAGAAAGAGTAAGTACAGAGAGTCTTTTTCCCAGGGAAAGGGAATAAGAATAAATAATAATAAAAATTTGAATTTAAAAAAACATAGGTTTAATATGAGGGAGAGCAAGTTTTAAAAGGGTCCTGAGGGACAACTTCTTCATGCAGACAAAAATGAATTTATGGAATCACCTGACTTTATCTAAGCTGCTGGACATCGAAGGGGTTAAACACAAAAATATGTTAGGGGCACTTTAGATTAACATAACTTGGAGGAATGTTCACTTCGTAGGCATGTGAAGGATTCTCAGCATTGAGATCCATGGCCCTTTATGCTATAACACAAAACCTTTTATTGTTTAACCAAATGACCATACAATCTAATAGGAAATGCAAGTGTGGACTTGGATTCTGGTGGGAGCTAATTACGATTGTCTACCTCCAAAACATTAAAAGATCCCTTATGATTGATATCAAAGACTTATACTGTGAAAGAGGTGATTGTTAGGTATTAATAACAGCGAGGCTAGAAGTAAGTAAGGGTGGGAGTTGTTTGCTGATGTTCAAGATCCATATTTGTATGTACTTCTGCTGAACAATCTTCCTGCGAATCAGAATTATCTTTTATACTTTCATGAATAAGCCTATTCAGCTATTGTATTAAGCAAACAAAAATCATCTGAATAATGCTGCAACAAAGAAGGAGGCTGTTTGTTCCACCAAGTTGATGGTAGCGTTTTATTTATTACAGCATTCTGGCATCTTCCTCCTTCCCTTCCAGTCCTGAAGAAGGGTCTTGGTCCAAAACGTCGACAATTTATTCCACTCTATAGATGATGCCTGACCTGGTGAATTCCTCCAGCATTTTGTGTGTGTTCCTTAGGATTACTTTGCCCTAGTACTTGAAAGACTGTGGAATTAGAGGCTATGGAGTTCTAGCTCCAAGCCCTAGGGAAGATTGACCTTAGGAATGGCAGGTCAGACTTGACAGACTACGCTACCTTCTTCTGCATCTACTTTCTTATGTTGTGTGATGATAAGCTTCTAGCATGATCAGAAACAGGTTTAATATCACTGTCATATATCATGAAATTTGTTGTCTTTGTTACAGCAGTACAATGCAATACATAATAATAGAAACAAATGTGAATTACAGGAAGTACATATATTAAAAGTTAAATTAAATAAGTTGTGCAAAAATGGAGATAAAAAAGTAGTGAGGTAGTGTCCATGGGTTCAACGTGAATGCAGAAATCAGATGGCAGAGGGGAAGAAGCTGCTCCTGAATCAGTGAGTCTGAGCCTTCAAGCTTCTGTACCTCCTTCCTAATGGTAGCAATGAGAAAAAAGCATGACTTGGTTGATGGGGGTCTTCAATGATGGAGCTCCACTCATCCAGGCAAGTGGAGAGTAGATTAGTAAACCTTCTGGATATCAGAATCAGAATTCTAATATTAGGAGTTATTTGCTGCAGTAATCCCTGGCTGTAAACTATTCTTTTATTCACAGTACTTACTCGGTTTGGGTAACAAAGCTTCGATTAATGGAGAACCCCAGGAAGTTGATGGTCCAGGATTGAATGACTGTAATAATACTGAATGTCAAGAGTGGGTTCTCTCCTCTTGGAAATGGTCTTTTCATGACACTTCTGTGATATGAATATTACCTGCAACTTTAATATATCTCAGTATTTCTGAAAATAAAAAAAATACAACTCCAATTCCAATTCAGCCCGTGACTGAATGCTGTCTGGGTCTAGTTGTGTGCAGGCATGGACTTACTCATTTGCTGAAGAGTTGAGGATGGAGTTGAAGATTGTGTAGTCATCGATGAGCAGCAACATTTTTGAGCTATGATGCAATCATTGATGAAGTAGCTGAAGATGGTTGGGTCTAGGACACAAGGGGAGGGGGATATGTGAATATGTTCTTGTTCTGTTTTGTGCAGAGGGAGGATTTGGGGGTTGACAATCAGGATGCTGTTCTTTCTCTCTGAATGACTTTCATGTTCGTACTTTGTTTCCTGGGTACCTGGGTAAGACAAATCTTAGAGCTGTATATGGATACAAACTTTGATAACAATAAATGAACCTATGAACCAATATAGCATATTAATGTAGGTCCACTCTCCTCTCCGGTCAGATTCTTTCTTCTCCAGCCCTTGATCTTTGCCACCTTCCTAGCCTGACTTATCACCTTCCAGCTGGCCTCTTTCCCCTCCCCACACCCTTTTATTCCAGCATTTTCTCCCTTCCTTCTCAGTCCTGTTTATTCAGTTCCATCGATGCTGCCTAACCTGCTGAGTTCCTCCAGCATTTTGAGAGTGTTGCTTTGGATTTCCAGCATCTGCAGAATGTCTGGTGTTTAGGTTCATTTGTACTGTCATGCACTCCGCTACTGCTGCAAAAAGACAAATTTGCATTTATACCTTGAGTTTGTATGCATGCCTATGACAGTATCCTTGAACTTGGACTTACAGAGCATTATCTCCTAGGATAGAACTTGAGGCTGTTACTGATGCCAAACAAGCCAGTGCTGATACCTGAGCAGAATCTAAACATAAGGGCCAGTTACAACCCTGAGTTGAAGCTTCAGAGCCCAGAGTCCATATTCTGTGCTATTGCTAAGGCAGAGAGTGGGTGGCCAGTTGATGGATTATCATTCAATCACTCAAGGTGTCACCCATAGTTATTATTAATAAATAACACTGAGATTATTTTGGTGAGAACTTAAAAATTTTAGCATCTGCTTGTCTAGACTTGAAAAAATATAATAGTGTTATCCTTTTAAAGGGTTAATTTAATCTCCCATTTATTAATATATTGGAATGTATCAGTATTCTGTTGTAAAACTGACAATTGCACAAAACAGGCAGAAAACTAATTTGAAATAAGGCAGAGATGACTAGACATCATATATCATTGAGTTAGTGTCCTTCTTACCTAGAAAGCCATGCACATTGCCTATGTCACTGCTGTCACACTGATAGATCATATCTACTTCGCCTGCTCACATAGTGCAGGCGCAGTGGGAGTGAGGTATCTGACTGCAGCACTGTCTTCCACGATAATAAAACACACACCAACTGGTTGTGGCACACTCTCCCTGGCTTTCTGGGATCAGGTGACCCACCTGAACAACGTCATCTAAACCCCTTGAGTGTCTTACAACCTTGCAACACATGCTAAGCCAGCTGTTACTCCATTTGTCATTGCAACATCTGCATAGGTGACTAAAAGCACTGCATCATTTCACACTTACTTTTCGAGCATCCATACTCCGTACCTATTGCACAGAGAAATGTATGTGCATTTACATTCACGGAACTGTTATGTATTTTCAAACCAGATATCCTCTTGTGAGGGGTGTGTAAACTGATGGGACAGAGGGAATTGATAAACAGCACCCTTTTATTTCAAGCTGCAATGGCTAATACAAGAAGGCATAATTTTAAACTGATTGGGGTAAGCTTAAGGGGATGTGAGAGGCAGGTTTTGTTTTGCACAGAGAGTGGTAAGTGCATCGAACCTGCCTCCGGGAGTGGTGGTAAATGCTGATACATTAGGGACTCTCAGACAGGCATGTGGATGAAAGAAAAGTGGAGGGTAATGCAGGAGGGAAGTCTTAGATTGATCTTGGAGTCAGTTAAAAGGTCAGCACAGCATTGTGTGGCGGGAGGGTCAGTACTCTGCTGTACTATTGTATGTTCTATCCATTTTGTGCTGCTTTCATCTTCCCAGTCAAACCTTGTAAAGGTGTATCATCTCAAAGGGCTGTGAATCTCTACACTTCATTAATTATCTTGGATAGCTGGGACTGAATTTTTCTCTTCAAATGGTGGAAGTCAATGGTGTAAGTGCCAAAGGCAGGAGGTCTTAATGAAAGATTCAGAATGTCGAACCAGTATAGGCTTAAAGGACTGCATGGTCTCCATCTGCACTGCTCGTGTAGATGCAGAGCTGTGTTCATTTGCAGTGAACTCAAAAGCTGCTGCAAAAATAAAGAGTTGGTCATTTCAAACTGAGCTGCATAGAAATTGCTTCTTTCAGATGGTAGTAAACCTCTGGAATTTTCAGCTCCTGGTGATGGTGGAGGCCAGATCATTGGGCAGCACAGTAGTGCAGTGGCTAGCGCGATGCTTTACAGTGCCAACGATCAATTCCCGCTACTGTCTGAAAGAAGTTTGTATGTTCCTCCTGTGACCACATAGGTTTCCTCTGAGTGCTCTGGTTTCCGACCACTTTCCAAAGAAATATAGGTTAGCAGATTAGTAAGACCATCAGACTGTATAACATAGGAGTAGAATTTGGCTATTTGGTCCAAGGAGTCTGCTCTGCCATTCCATCATGGCTAATTTGTTATCGCTCTCAATACATTCTCCTGCCTTCTGCCCATAAACTTTAATACCCAATGACTTGGCCTCTACAGCCATCTGTGACAATGAATTCCACAGATTCATCACCTTCTGGCTTAAGAAATTCCTCTTAACCTCTGCTTTAAATGGATGCCCATCTAATCTGAGGCTGTGCCCTTTGATTGGAGACTCCCACATTATAATATCGTATGTGTAACTCGGGGGCCGTGCACAATCTGGATTTGATGGAGACAGCCATGAGAAACTCAGAGGAACACCTGGAGTAACTTCTGAAATGCCTGCTTCACTGCCGCTGCTACTGTGCAATCGAGAATCTCTGGAGACGAAGGCCCCAAACCCTCGGCTTTGCCTATTGCCTGTTGCCGGGGCCAGGGTCGAGGCGCTCAGCAGAGATGATGTTCGGTGTCAGAGAGCTGGTCGGAGGCTCGGAGTTTTCGGACAGATTCGGAGTCAGACTGTAGTTGGATGCTTCCAGTATGCTGCATCGGCAAGTTGGTGGCGCTGGAGGCTTACTGTCTGCGTGAGATGATGGGACTTTTGAGAGACTTTGAGACTTTTACCGTGCCATGGTCTGTTCTTACACTGTTGTAACTATATGTTATAATTATGTGGTTTTTGTTAGTTTTTAAGTTCGTTTGCCATGTTTTTTTGTGATATCATTCTGGAAAAACATTGTATCATTTCTTAATGCATGCATTACTAAATGACAATAAAAGAGGACTGCGTGTCCTCATAATCTAATCTAATCTATAAGAAACATTTTTTTCACTTCCACTCTGTCTCAGTAAATTGTAAGCATGCTATGTTGGCACTGAAAGCATGGCAACACTTGCAGGCTACTCCTAGCACACCCTTGGACAGTGTTGGTCATTGACGCAAAAGACACATTTTGATTTTTTGAAGTACATGTTAGGGGAGCAGGCTGGAGATACATCTCTACCAAAGGAGATGTAAGGCTCTCCATCCTTCTGCTAGTCTGCAGGTCACCCTTGGGCAAGGTAGAACACCTGCTTAGACATCCTCCACCAACCCCCTTCGATCAGGGTCACATGAAGCCATGGGAGTTGTGGTGGATGGTCGTATGAGCAGCTCGTGCATATCACGAGTCCTGGTTATGTGACCACTGACGCCAAGCAGGCAATCTCTGAAGAGTATCGATAATGGCTAGGGTCAACTGTCTTATAAAGACACTGCCCAGAAGAAGACAATGTCAAACCAATTCTGTAGAAAACCTTGACAAGAACAGTCATGGTCAAGACCACGATGACCCACGTCATACGTCACAGCACATAATGATGATGCTGATGTGCATGTGACAAGTTAAGCTAACATGTAATAAAAATATTTACATAAATTGGAGATGGATAATTAGATTAGATTATGAAGACACGCAGTCCTCTTTTATTGTCGTTTAGTAATGCATGCATTAAGAAATGATACAATATTTCCTCCAGTGTGATATCACAAAACACAGGACACAGACCAAGGCTGAAAAAACTAACAAAACCACATAATTATAACACATAGTTACAACAGTGCAACAATACCATAACTTGATGAAGAACAGTCCATGAGCACAGTAAAAAGTTCAAAGTCTCTCAAATGTCCCACATCTCACGCAGACGGGAGAAGGAAAAAAACTCTCCCTGCCATGCCTGACCACAGTCTGACTCTGAGTTATTTGATAGTTATGGAGAACGGACACAGACAAGGAGTTGTGCGTGATAGACCAGCAGAATTATGGGTAGTACAGTAGCGTAGAAGCTAAAGTAACATTACCAGAGTGTCAGAGACCAGAGTTTAATTCCCACTACTGTCTGTAAGGAGTTGGTATTGTGACGATATCCTGAGTTATTCATTATGGCCTGTGCTTTTAAAAAGAGAGAGAGAGAACCTACAGCCGTACAGCACAAACAACATGTTATTGAGATAGAAAGGGGTGAAGACTGCTCACAGTTTGTTTGGGATTTCTGCAAGGACACTGCCAGCTTCTGAGTTCCTACAGAGAGAGAAAGGAGGAGCTGCTTGATGGACAGCTGGTGTTCAGCACTACAGTATTTAAACTAGCATAATCGCTTGTTTCGCAGGACATGCAAACGCACAACGGTGTGGTGAAGTTACCACTATTCTGTTCAGGTGCCCATGAGTGTGGGACTGAGGATCGATTGTGAGGGAACGATCTGTGATTATTAGTGTGTGAAAGAGCAACCTATGGAATCTACCAGTGTGTCTAACCTTTGCCTGGTTTGGTAGACTACCACTTAAGACGGCGCTCTTAAGTTGGCCAAGTTTGGCTAACTTGGAAGTTTCGGAGGACAACGGGAAGAATTGACTGCATCAGCTTACTCGGACAACCACACCTGTCTCTCTCCATCACTACTCAACTCAATACCATGAACTGAACTGAATTCATTTACCCGTCATCGTAAGACTGTATCCATTTACCCCCTAGGCTTGAAGAAACTTGATTTTTATATTTCCACACTTATATATGCATGAACTTTGCTAACCTGGTTGATATATCTGAAACAACAGGAATTCTGCAGATGCTGGAAATTCAAGCAACACACATCAAAGTTGCTGGTGAACGCAGCAGGCCAGGCAGCATCTCTAGGAAGAGGTACAGTCGACGTTTCAGGCCGAGACCCTTCCTGAAACGTCGACTGTACATCTTCCTAGAGATGCTGCCTGGCCTGCTGCGTTCTCCAACAACTTTGATGTGTGTTGCTTGATATGTCTGAATGTACTGTACTGTGTAGTTAGTAATAAAATAGCATTAGTTAATAGCAATACCAGATTCCAAGGTATTTTCCATTTCTGCTGGTTCTTTAACCCATTATGGGGTACATAACAGTATGTTTACCCCATATTTTACTCCAGGTGCTGTGGTTTCTTCCTAGATTTCAAAACATATGGGAATATGTTAATTGGCACATAGATATAATTGGGTAATTAGATCTGTTACAATGCTGTGTCAATGAATGAATGAATAAATAAATAAATAAATTCAACTTTGAATACATTAAATAGTGAGTAGGCTTGATAGATCTGGTGACCTACTCCTATTTTCTTCACTTTTATAGATGAAACAATAACATAATTTCAACCACGTCCACAATATATGATCCAGCACCCCAAGTCAGAGAGAATTCTTGCTCCTGATTTCTATCCAGTTATCTTGACTGGAAAATCCAGTTATAGTCAGTAATAAGACCAGAATGAGATGCTCAAGTATTTAATCACTGCTGAGAATCCTGCACAAGGAAAGATAACAAGGATGGCTTACGCTCAGGTAAACCCAACCACTCAGCAATGCAGGACGCTCCATGGAGCTTGAAGAAACCGCTTCCTTTTGATATATTAATTTTTCGTTCTTTGAACAACAGTTATCCCAAGTCCCAGCAGGAGAATGAGTTTCCTTTGCCATTTACCCTGCACAATTTCTGAGACATCACTGGGAACAAATTTGCTTCCAGTTTTCTTTGCATTACAACTGGGACCACATTTCCAAAAGAAAGGCTGACAAGGCCCTGGAGTTCCTCTAGTGATGAAAGGCATCAAATAAATGTAAGATCTTTCTCTTTTTAATTGTGGCTTGAGGGAGGTGGCCTTGAGTTCCCCCAGTCAGTCAACCTGAGGAAACTAAATTAACCTCTATGTAGTCATTAATGCAAGGTGCTGGCTGGGAGTTACCCAGCTAGGCAGATACTTGTCTTCACATTTCTTCCACCCCATGCAGACAGATTATTGAAATTCACAGTATGACCTTGGGTCCCCTGCCACAAGGGTTTAACTGGAAGGAAAATAAGACCTGAATGTTTCTTTATGCATATGAAATTAATTGAAGTGACAATTTTTTTTCAAATAAATGCTTTTAAACCCACTTTACTGAATGTTTCAAACTGCTTACAGTAGCTCACTCATACAAACATTAAAAGCACAGAGATTTTACCCTTGTCTAGAACATCTCAGTGCTTGAATTTCTTTTGGTTGTCCTTCTAATTTCCAAATATTAAGTCCAAATTTACATTATTGATGAGGTAACCATGTCAGCCAAAACGTGGATTCCTTAAAGAGGATAATTTTATGCAAATTATATATTGATGTTCTGATGACTAATTGGCTCATGGCCTGCATTAATATGCACCCGCCATAACATATTATACAAGTCTAATTATTTCCCTGATATTAACCTCTACAAACCAACGGTGGATGTTTCGTATGTTATGTAAATCACTTTATCATTTTCAAGAACATTTAATGATTTGGCAGCTCTTTGTCAATGAATATATTAATTAGGGACACTGTGTCCACATAATAAAACTTACCCTAACATCAGTTACCAGTAATATATGTGTCTATTTACAATTGTGAATTCCTTTCTTGTTTTTTTGTTGTTGACACATCATTTTGCGTAGTTATTTCAAAAATAAAGACCTCATATGAAAATTATAATTTGTTTTTTTTAAATTTTTACCTTCTATCAGATTTAATTCAATATTGTTTTGGTAATTGTTGCATCAATTGCGATTGCTTACCTATCAGACCATCCCAAATTTAATCGTTGAGCTCTGCAGATCTCTACTGGACTGGGAATACAAAAATGTCTCCTTGGTTTCTGTTTCCTGTGGCCAACTTGACTCAACATTGATGAGAACCAAAGGCACACTGATTTCTACCTTACAGAAGCCAGTGACAGCTTTTGGATACCTCCTCATCCCAATCCCTGAGCGATCATTCCAGCAATGGACAGGAGGCCACAAACTGTTAGAACTTCATCACACTCATCACATCAGATCTCCTCTCCACAGCTTCCAACCCCATAGTGTTCCAATCCTGCTCTTCACTCTGCTCTTACTCAAGACTCAATGAGCCGAATGGCCTAATTCTAAACAGGATTATCTGTCAGGAAATGTAGAGGAGGCTTGACCCAAATGTAGAGCAGCAGTAATGATATAGAGGTGAGCGATAAATTTAATAATAAACTGCTAAGTGACAAGCTATCAGGGGCCAATGAACAAGGTGGAACAGATACTTGGCATGACAAGGCAACAAGGTAACTGAAGGCTAGGTGCAACTGGTTGAGGCTAGCTGGTTTGAATGAGTGAACAAGGGTTCCAGTTGCGAGCTGGGTTTAAATAAACTGCAGGAGATGAGTTGGAAATGAGTGGCAGGTGACCATTAACTGGGTGGAGACTGGGAGGAACATGCATGTGCAGGCCTGACACTGTCTTGGTAGGCCTATTGTTTCTGCCTGCTCTTGCCCCACTGAACTTATCTCCTCTTGAATTTATTCCCCCTCCCCCCACCACTACATCCAGGACACTTTGTACCCCCTCCACCAATTTGGCAATGTACGATTCCCAGACCCTACTGCCTCATCTTCACAATGCACCTCCATCCCTCCCCAGGAAGGTCTTAAAACCCTCCATTTCTTTACATAAGAAAGATTCAACCAATTCCTCTCCACTGACACATTGTGTCACAGTAAACACAAAATACCCTGCATATGCTGGGGACAAAGCAACACGCACAACACGCTGGAGAAACTCAGCAGGTCGGGCAGCATCCGTGGAAACGATCAGTCAATGTTTCGGGCTGAGACCCTTCGTCAGGACTGAAGAGGGAGGGGGCAGGGGCCCTATAAAGAAGGTGGGGGAGGGTGGGAAGGAGAAGGCTGGTAGGTGCCAGATGAAAAACCAATAAGGGGAAAGATCAAAGGGTGGGCGAGGGGAATAGACCTCACCAGTTCCTCACCACCACCACCCTCCTCCGGTTGGCGGAACTGGTACTCACACTTAATAACTTCTGTTTTGGCTCTTCCCACTTTCTTCAGACCAAGGGTGTGGGTATGGGCACTCACATGGGCCCCATCTATGCCTGCCTCTTCATTTGTTATGTGGAACAGTCTATGCTCCAAACCTATACTGGTACTGCTCCCCAACTTTCCTTCGCTACATTGACAACTACATTAGTGCTGCTTCCTGCACCCATGCTGAGCTCGCCAATTTCATCGACTTTGCTTCTAACTTCCACCCAGCCTTCAAGTTCTCTTGGTCCATCTCGGACACTTCTCTCCCCTTTCTCGATCTCTCGGTCTACATCTCTGGAGACAGACTGTCCACTGACATCTTCTATAAGCCCACTGACTCTCATAACTACCTTGACTATACCTCTTCCCACCCTTCCACATGCAAAAATGTTATTCCATATTCCCAATTCCTCTGTCTCCGCCACATCTGCTCCCAGGATGAGGCTTTCTGTTCCAGCACATCTCAAATGTCCTCTTTCTTTAAGGATCATGGTATTCCTTTTGCTGTCATCAATGATGCCCTCACCCGCATCTCCTCCATTTCCCACACTTTGGCCCTCACCCCATTCTCCCATCACCACAATTGGGACAGAGTTTCCCTTGTCCTCACCTACCACCCACCAGTCTCTGGATCCAGCACATTATCCTCTGCAACTTCTGCCTCCTTCAATAGAACCCCACCACTAAGAACATCTTTCCCTCTCTACCCCTCTCCGCCTTCTACAGGGATCGTTCCCTCTGTGACTCCTTGGTCCACATATCCTTTCCCATGGATCTCTCACCCGGCACTTATCCCTGCAAGCGTAAGTGCTACACCTATCCCTACACCTCCTCTCTTGCCACAATTCAGGGACCCAAACAGTACTTCCAAGTGAAACCCGACGCAGATTGGGGGACCACTTCGTCGAGCGCCTCTACTCTGTCTGCCACAACAGACAGCATCTCCCGGTTGCCACCCACTTCAACTTTGCTTCCCATTCCCATTCGGATATGTCCATACATGGCCTCCTCTACTGCCATGATGAGGCCAAACTCAGCTTGGAGGAGCAACACCTTATATACCGTCTGGGTAGTCTCCAGCCCCTTGGCATGAACATTGAATTCTCCAACTTCCGGTAATTCCCTCCCCCTCCCTTCCCCCATTCCAGTTTCACTCTGCCCCCTCCTCCAGCTGCCTTTCACCTCCCTCATGGTTCTGCCTCCTTCTACTACCCATTGTGTTTTCCCCTATTCCTTCTTCACCTTTCCTGCCTATCACCTCCCTGCATCCCCTCCCCCACCCCTTGATCTTTCCCCTTACTGGTTTTTCACCTGGAACCCACCAGCCTTCTCCTTCCCACCCTCCCCCCACCTTCTTTATAGGGCCTCTGCCCCCTCCCTCTTCAGTCCTGACAAAGGGTCTCGTTGACTGATGGTTTCTATGGATGCTGCCCGACTTGCTGAGTTCCTCCAGCGTGTTGTTCTGTGTCACAGTGCCTGTCATCTCAGTCCTTCAGTTACCCGAGATTCCTGTCTTCTCTTTGTACTGGATGTCTCCCTTCTCCACTCTCAGTCCTGCTGCAGGGTCTCAACCTGAAATGTCAACAATTCCCTTTACTCCACGTACGCTGTTTGACCCACTGAGCTCCCCAGCAGTTGTTTGTTTCAATATCATGGGGTGTTATATACTTCCTGAAAGCCCACATTTAGGAAAGTCTCAGTTATGGTAGTTTCCTTTGCTAAATAGCCTAATGACCCTTACCCTCCATGCCCACCCACAATGCTTGACAGCTTTAGTGAAGAAAATTAGGATACAAGGAGTTCTGTTGTTGGAAAGTTACTACTGTAGGCATGTGTCACCTATTCAGACTGGTCTTTGTGGAGACTTTGGTAGAGGGTTACACGTACATGCCAACGCTCAAGCAAAGTGCCAGTATTATAAGGTAGTGGTCCCCAACCACCGGGCCGCGGACCGGTACTGGGCCGCAAAACATGTGCTACCGGGTCGCGAGGAAACTATATGATTTGGCGATATGAGTCAGCTGCACCTTTCCTCATTCCCTGTCACACACTGTTGAGCTTGAATGCACACAAAGTCATTACGCATGCGAGATCATTACCCGCGTGTCATCCATGTCAGTGCAGGAAATCCTCGAGCTTGTAAATGACGACGGGCTGAAAAGTATGTTTGACATAACATCTCTGCCGGCTTTCTGGATCAAAGTCAAGGCTGAATATCCTGAGATAGCCACGAAAGCACTGAAAACATTGCTTCCGTTTCCAACATATCTCTGCAACGAATGCAACAAAAACTAAATTACGGATTAGACTGGACATAAGGAACCCCGTTCGAGTATCGCTGTCTCCCATCACCCCTCGATAGGACCGTCTTATTACAGGGAAACAAGCCCAGGGCTCCCACTAATTCAGCGTTATTGGTGTGTTGCAGTGATTTTATATGTTCATACGGGGAAAATATGCGCTGTGTGTTTAATATCCAAACGTTACTTAAAATGTTATGATGCTATTGACTTATAAGTGACTTATATAACCATATAACAATTACAGCACCGAAACAGGCCACCTCTGCCCTTCTAGTCCGTGCCGAACGTTATTCTCACCTAGTCCCACCAACCTGCACTCAGCCCATAACCCTCCATTCCTTTCCTGTCCATATACCTATCCAATTTTTCTTTAAGTGATAATATCAAACCTGCTTCTACCACTTCTACTGGAAGTTCGTTCAACACTTACTTCAAGCTCTCCTGTCCTTCCCTGATAATTGACTTAACACTATATTCATGCCAGGAAAATATGCACTGTGTTTAATATTCAATTCGTTAGATAAACCCTTTTAGAAAAAAAATTGAGTGTATTAGCCACTTATCACCTATATTCTGGTCCTGATTAACACACCCCCCCGAACAGATCGCCAAAAACGATTTGTAGAAAAATATCGACTCGTACACGCATGCGCACACCTTGCACAGGTTTCATGGTCATGGTAGTCTTTCTCGGGGTAAACAATGTATTTGACTGCTACTCTTGTCCGTTGGCAACCCTACCCACCTCCCCCCCCTGCCCCCGGGTCGCCCAGTCCGCAAGAATATTGTCAATCATAAACCAGTCTGTGGTGCAAAAAAGGTTGGGGACCCCTGTTATAAGGGACCCTAAGGAGTGTGACCCCAGGAATTACAACACTGCTGGAGTTCCTTTGGGAGTGTTGGTATTTGCATTGGGACTCCATTCAGAGAACATGAAGTCAACTGTGTTAGAAACATTTCTGGATGTTCTCCATCATATCTTCAAGTGCTTTGATAGAGTAATGTAATTTAGAATTTGCTGATCCCAAGCTCATAGTTGCATCACATCCAACACCAAGTGCAAAGCTATTCTGAAATTCATCTTATCTGTTATGTTATTGAGCCATTACTTCGTACAAAGATAGAAAAATGAAAACAAACTGCTGGAAGAACTCAATGGATCTAGTAACATCAATGGAGGGAAATGGACAGTCAGTGTTTTGGGTTGAGACACTTCAATCATTCAGACATCATTGTTTGTTGCTCCAGATTCTAGTATCTGTAGTCTTTAGTGAATGGAGCTGTGAGGCCACCATCGATCAGGATCAACCATGCTTGTTGTGCCCCAGCTGTCTAAATATGCAAGACAGGGCAGAGCAATATGGAGGGCAAGCTGTTGCCCATGTAGCAGGCTCCCCTACTCTATGCAAAGGAACAGCAGAGCCGGAAACAATATGGCACCAGCAGTATCGCACGAGTTGCCAGTCAGCACTGAACAACTTAGGACCGCTTCAGGAACTTCAGTTCTGGACTTCTGCCTTGGGGTTTACTCCTGAAGCCTCCCCATGAGTGGGTATAGCTGCAAGGCAGTGGAGGCTTGAGATCAGAGTTTTCCTTCTTCTAGATGAGCTTCCAAACACAGCTACGAACCCCATCTGCACAAAGTGACTGGCATTAGGGCACTAATAATCTGCCTTTGCCTCTTCTTCTGTCAGTAGAAATGCTTCTACAGGGATTAGTAGCTAAGCCACACATGAAGGCCAGGACCTGGACTTGGTTGTCAGAGGCGACCTGAGACATATGCCATTGGGAGCATTTAATAGGTAGTGGGAGCTTGTCCTCATTACCACTCCAGGCTATAACAACCTTAAGGAACCAAGTAGTCTCCAGTGTTTCAAGAAAATTGACATTGCCAGCCTATTTCCCATAAAGGATTCCATGCACAAATCAGTAACTTTGAATTGAACCTCAGACACTCAGTCTTGCAGATATTGAACGTCTGATCTCAAGCCCTTGGCATGGACTCCCAACGTCAGCCTTTGGGCTTTCCACCTCCATACTCGCTGAGCTCTGGGCATCAACCTTTAGCTTTACCCTTGGAATTTAACTGACCTCAGGGTATCAACCCCAGGACTCACTGATCACAGATATGACTACTTCAAAAGAAATAATATATATCTTTTAAGTACTTTAAAACCCTTCAAGAAAAGACAACAAATGAAGAGAAGTGAGAGACCTCATGCATTCCTATATTCTGTCACAAATACAAAGGCTCATGGATACAGACCTGTGTACTGATTCCACAAGCAGATTCCCCACTGAATGTATTGTGGAATCTACTTGGCCAAGTTCCTGATTCATCCTGGGACACCAAACATCAATGGTTTGTTTCTCTCCATCGAAGCTGCCTGACCTGTTGAGCTCCTCCAGCACTTTTTGTGTGTTTCCCTCAAAATTTTTCAGCATCTGCAGAGCCTGAAATGTTGCTCCTGCAAAATAAAAATAAATAATTACATAGAGGTAGTAGAATCAATACAGAATGCAGAATATAGCAGCACACACAAAATGCTGGAAGAACTCAGAAGGTCAGGAAGCATCTATGGAAATGAATTCAGGCTGAGACCCTTCTTCAGGACTGAAAAGGAAGAGGAAGCTGCCAGAATAAAAAAAACTGGGGGGAGTGGAAGAGGCTAGCCGAAAAATGATAGGTGAAGCTAGGTGGATAGCAAAAGGAAAGGGCTGGAGAGGAAGGAATCTGATAGGAGAGGAGAGTGGACCAGAGGAGAAAAGGAAGGAGGAGAGGACCCAGGGGGAAGTAATAGGCAGATGTGAAGAAGTAAAAGGTCAGAGTGGGAAAGAGAGGAAGGCTGAAGGGGGAAATTTGTTTACTGGAAGGAGAAAATGATAGTCATGCCATCAGATTGGAGGGTACCCAGACAGAATATAAGATGTTGCTCCTCCACCCTGAGGGTGGCCTCATCTTGGCACACTATGCAGAATGTAGCTTTGCAGTTAAAAAGAGCAGTGCAGGGAGACAAATAAAGTGTAAGGATACAATGACGAGGCTAAGAGTACAAGAGTTCAGCTTTTACTGTATGAGAGGCCCATTCAAGATGTCGGTAGAATGGAGGGTGAGAAGGTCTAAACTACAAAACACTTCTCTAGGTTGATCCATACAGAATATCAAAGCCCAGTAAACTCTGGGCTGCTGCCATCATACCTGCAATTGCCCTTTAAGGCTCCCTGATGACTCTTCCAATTTGTAGCCTCTCTTGGGATTAAAGGGGCATAAATGGATAAGATTACACTAGTAACATTGCAAAGCTGTGCCAGGATGTGCCAGGTCATTCCACAACAATACATCACTATGCTCAGACACTTTTACTGTTGACATTGCACCCAGGACAGATATGAAAGTGAATGAAACTGTCATTTACATGATTATTTTAAACTCTTGCAGTCAATCAGCTGCTGACAGGATAGGTTAGCTTTTGCCAGTAAATGTCGGATATAAGTGAATCTGCTTCAGTAAAATCACAGTTGCCTCGTCCATGGACTACAGTAGTCGCCACAGGAACTCCATGCAACGTGAGACAAGTTAGATCCTTCCCAGATCTACTGATGGAGGTTTATGTGGTAGTTGGTTTCAAGACAAGGATCAAGGATCAAAGATCAAATTTATTCACCATATATATTTATAGGGTTTTTCTGTGGCGTGTAATGTTTCATGCAACAAAAAGAAAAACATTCAACAATTACAAAGAATAAAGAATGATATAAAAATAGAGGTTAAAGTATAAATAGGGAATAAAATGTGCATTAGTACATAAATACCAGCGTGTATTTACAGTAATGTAGTGGTTAGCACAACACTTTACAGTACCAGCACTGATTCCCACCGCTGCCCATAAGGAGTTTAAACATTCTCCCTGTGACCACATGGGTTTCATCCGGGTGCCTTGGGTTTCTCCTAAAGTACAAAGATGTACCAGTTGGTAGGTTTATTGTTCATTATAAATTGTCCCATGGCTAACATTAAATCGGGGCATTGCTGGGGAGTGCAGCTCAAAGGGCTGGAAAGGCCGATTCCACGTTTACTCCCAATAAATAAATAAAAAGTGTATACAATGCAGTGTAGTTGCTGACAGAGGGGGTTGGGAAGAGGCTAACAAGAATGGTTGATCAGATTAACTGCTTGAGGGATGAAACTTCTAAGATGGCGGGAGGATTTTGTTTTAATAGAAGTATCCTGCTTCCATGCTGGTTTGATCCGCTCCTTTCCAGGATGTACCAACCAGAGGCGCAGTGTGTTCATTGCAGCACATCTGGTTAAATATTGCACACATGCTTTGGACAGCTGCCCACGATATCTTTGTAATTCTGAATGTGGACCTTTGCCATTCTGAAGACTTGGTAATCATCAGCAGGGCTACATTCATACATAAGCAACGATCAACTGAAGGAAACAGGAGCAAGTCACCATTTTGCCTGAGGGATGGTGCAACAATAAATTAAATTTATTAGGCTCTTCTAAAGATTAAAAAAAAACCTAAGGGCTTCACTGGCGTGTTAATTGACATTGGACCACAATGAATGGTTACTAAAAGGAGGTTGTAAAGGCTGGTAGAGGTAGATTTTTGGGAGCAACTTTAAGGAAGAGGGAAAGGTGTTGTGAGTTTAGGTAAAGCATGTATAGATCATAAAGCCTAGGTCACTAAAGACCAGTGGTGGAGCAATCAAAATCAGAAATGTACACAAGTCCAGAATTGCAATGGCATGGACATTTGAGATAGTTACAATGCCGGAGAGCTTTATCAAGGACAAGGTGAGAGAAGAGTTTTATAAGAGAAACTTCCATTGATATACACAAAGCGCTGGAGGAATTCAACAAGTCAGGCAGCATCTATAGAGTGAAATAAATAATGTTTTGGGCTGAGACCTTTCATCAGGAGTGGATAGGAAGGGGCAGAAGCCAGAATAAGAAGGTAGGAGAAGTAAAAGAGTATTAGCTGGAAGGTTACAGGTGAGAGCAGGTGAGGTGGGTGGGTGGGAAGGGGGGATAAAGTAAAAAGTTGGGAGGTGGGAATAGGTGGAAGAGGTAAAAAAGATGATGAAGAAGGAATATGATAGGAGAGAATGGTAGACCATGGAAGAAAGAGGAGGCAAGTCAGTGTGAGGTGATGGACAAGTGAGAGTAGAGAAGGGGTAACCATAATGTGGAACAGAAAAAGAGAGAGGGGGAAGAAATTTCCAGAAGTTAGAGAAATTAATGGTCATGGCATCAGGTCAAAGAATCCCCAGAGAAAGTATGAGCTGTTGCTCCTTCAACCTGAGTTTGGGCTCGTCGTATAGTTCCTTTAATCTAGCAAGAAGTGAAATGTCTACCACAGGAGTGCTCAATAAAGTAAGGGATGGCAAGCCACACAAGGACTCAAAGCAGCTGTCAATCAGTCAGGGCTTGGTACATGGCAGATTTCTACTCAATGCACAGTCCAAAGTGATTTACAGGTCAATAGGCAGCACACCTGGCATCCAACAGTGGTTATACATCAGGGGAGGCTGCATGCAGGTGGTGGCTCCATGCATCTAAACACAGCAATAACTCCATGAGGAAAACAATTAATATCATGACCAACATTATTTTAATGTTGTTAGTTATATTATTTTATGATACTTTTTAGAATTTTCATACTTTTATCAACAATATCTATCTGAACTATTTTTAAAGATCTCTGAAAATCAAAGACATTTAGGAAATGATCTAAAGGCTTTTGACAGCCATTGTGTCATATGGGACACTTTTCAGAAATAAGTGATCAGCTCTACACACAATCTGCTGGAAGAACTCAGTGGGTCAAGTAGCATTGTTCTGAGCTACACATCCAGAAAAGGAAAGCGTTGAGTGTTGGGCAAGAGGTTAGATGCTATGGGCAGTGAGTCCAGGCTAAGTCCAACTCATGGGCAAGGTCTTGGTGATCTAGCCCATTTGGCCTGATGATTAAAGGTTTGGTCTAAAGGCCAGGATAGTGGAACATTTCAGAGAAAAGATTGAAAGGGATGAAATCAAATGACAATTGCCTTTGGAATTTGAAAGCATGATTGCCAAGAGTAGAGCAATTAAATTCAAAAATATTCAAGAGACAAGAATTAGAAGTCTGGATGTTGCAGGGCTGGAAAAGATTACAGAAATTTGAAAAGAAGAGATCGCGGATGCATCCGAACCAAGGAAGAGAATTTTAAAACTGAGGGATTGCTTATCTGAAAGATGGGTTAGATAGCATTGGGGTGATGATTAAGCAAGACTTCGAGAGAGAGATTGCAGAGATTTTGTTGACTTTGAAATTGTGGAGAAAAAAATAGGACAGCCTTGCTAGGAAATTAACGGAATGGTCAACCCTAAAGATGAATGATAAATAGATCTGTCTAATGTTACAGAGTCAAAATATTTAGTGTTATCAGTATTACTGATATAGTCTAGTGTTCACCTTGGACTCATATGGAATAGAATAATATTAGTTAAGGCATCATATAGCTTAGCAGTTAGCACAATGTTATTATAGTCTGGGCATCGGAGATCAGAGTACAATTCCAGTGTCATCTGTAAGAAGTCTATACATCCTTCCCATTGAACGCAAGAGTTTTCTCTGGGTTCTCTAATTTCCTCTCATAGTCCAAAGATGCACTGGTTAGTAGTTTAATTGGTCATTGGAAAAATTTCTGTGATCAGGCTGGGGTTAATTCAGGGCTTGCTGGGAAGCACAACTTGAAGGGCTTCAAGGGACTATTCCACACTACATCTCAATCAATCAATCAATCAATGAACAAATGGATAAATAAATAAAGAGAAGACAACAAAATAACAAAATGGAAATCTTTGAAAGCAGTCATTGTTGCCTTTTACTCTAGTTTTTGTAGCAGTTATCATGACACTTTACAGCATCAGGGAATAGAAGATCGGTGTTCATGTTCTGTCATTGTCTGTAAGGTGCTTGTACATCTCCCAGTGACCACATAGGTTTCCTCCCACATTTAAAAAGAAAGGTTAGTCATGGGCAGCTGAAGCATGGCACAACTTGCAAGCTGCCCTCAGCATAATCTTCGGACTGAGATGGTCATTGATGCAAAACTCTGTATGTTTTGATGCTTAAATCTACAATACATGTGACAAATAAAGCTAATCTCTACTTTTACCTATTTTCAAGCTCTAAGTATGCATATCTTATTCCTTCCCCATAAACGGAGACTGATAACAAATGTAACTTAGCAGACGCAACTACATCAGACTTTAGATTACTGCTGAATGCAGTGTGCATGTATCTTTAAATGAGGGACAGTCAACAGCAGTTTGCTTGTTCGATAGAAGAGACCGTTACTAGGCAATTAGTCAATAAAGAAATTAGGTAAAAGACAGTTGTCCAATATCATGAGCACTACTTTTAAAAAATTAACCACTTTCAAAGAATCAAGATTTACTCGCATATCCGTTTCTTGATTAATGCTTTACTTGGGTCTTTGGGGCCAATTTTCTCTGGTTTACTCTCTGATGGACATTGATTCATTCCAAAGGGCAGTTTAATGGATGATGGTCTCCTTCTGTTTCTTGACCCAGGTATATTTTCCTTACAAGCCAGCCTAGACCTTGAATACTATTCAACTACATGAGAAAATTAAATCTGAGGATGATTCCTTCCGTTGCATTTTGTGTAGCATTGGTCTGGACAATCCTTTCCCTTTATAGGCATCCGTCAGTCTCTTTTCTGTCTTTTTCAATCTTTTTATTAGTATCGTAATGATAGAAATAATCATAACATAGTGATCATATAAAGTTATTGGTATTACATTGTGTAATTATCATATATAAATATAAACCCAGTTAATACATGGATATTAAACCTTCCAATCTTATAGGATACAAATATTATATATAGACAATTTAACATGAGAAAGGAAAAAAGAAAAAAATATATACCCTCCCCCCACCAAAAAAAAACTAATCTAGCAAGATAGACCAACTAAACTACAGAAAGAAAAAGACATGGGCTGTTGTGAAACATGAAAAAAAAGAACTATTAGTGTCGTCGAATCCACTCCCCTCAACATATACTAAAAAGAAATAGAGTAGGTTTGGAAAAGGTCAATCCGTAAGTATCATGAGACCATGGATTTGTGCCTTGGAAAGGTTGTATGGAAGACAGGCAGTTGCCCATGCTGCAAGTCTCTCCTCTCCACGCCACCAATGTTGTCCAAGGGAAGGGTGTTAGGACCCATATAGCTTGGCACCAGTGTCATCACAGAGCAATGTGTGGTTAAGTGCCTTGCTCAAGAACACACATGCTGCCTCAGCCAAGGCTTGAACTTGCGACCTTCAAATCACTAGACAAACGCCTTAACCACTTGGCCACACCTTTAAACCTATAGAAATATATATGAAAACTTCCAGTCAGGTTTTATGAATAGAAATTATGAGGAGCCAGGGACACAAGAGATTACTGGAATCTGGTTTTGGATGCTTTAGCCTGAGCAAAAGACTATCACCAACCACCTGCTCCCTGCCTCTCATAATTTTAAGCACGTCGGTAAATTCACCTCATGTTCTCCTGTATTCCACGGAATAAAGAGCTAACTTGGCCAAGCTCTTTCTATAACTCAGGCCTTCTGGTCCTGGCAACAAAAAGAATCCTCTTAAGTCTTTTATGCACTCCTTCCAGTTTAACCACATCTTTCCTGTAACGGTGACCAAACCTGTATACAGTACTCCAAGTGCAACCTCTCTAATGACTTGTATAACTCAACATAGTGTCCCAACTCCAATGCTCAATGCCCTGATTGATGAAGGCCAGCGTGCTAAATGACTTTTTTTCACCGTTCATTTGTTATGTGCTGTGTCGTATGATGTGGGGATCAAGCTCTTTCCATGACCATGCTTGTTGTTCTTGACAAACTTTTATACTGAACTAGTTTGCCATTGCCCTCTTCTGGGCAGTGTTTTTACAAGAATGGTGACCCCAGCCATTATCAATGCTCTTCAGAGATTGTTTGCTTGGTATCAGTGGTCACCTAACCAGGACTTGTGATATGCACCAGCTTCTCATACGACCATGCACCACCTGACCCCATGGCTTCACATGACCCTCATCAGGGGTTGAGTAGGTGCTGCACCTTGCTCAAAGGTGATCTGAGGGCTAACGGAAGGAAGGAACGCCTTACACCTCCCTTGGTGGAGACATACCTCCACACCGCCACCCATGATGGATTCACCAACCCATGAATAAATTAAAAACCTAAAATAAAAACATAATAGAGGAACTCAGCAGGTTAGGCAGCATCAATGGAGATGAATAAGTGGTCGACGTTTCGGGTCACAACCCTTCTTCAGGACTGAGAAAGGAGGAGGACGATGCCAGAATAAAAAGGTGTGGGCAGGGAAGGAGGCTAGCTGGAAGATGGTAGGTGAAACCACATGGGTGGGAAAGGGAAAGGGCTGAAGAAGAAGGAATATGCCTGAAGCATAATGCAATGCCAAGAATACAGTTGGTTAAAAGTTTTTCCTAGTGAGTATCTGGATTAATCTTTATGAAATGAAGAATGCCGAAGGCTCAGACACTTACATTTATATTTCATTATATGAAGTTGAGATTACTTCTATTCTCCTCAGACCTGGACTCAATCCTTCTGGCTATACATTGAAACATTTTATTTGCCTTATTAATTGGTGTGCCACACTGTGGAGACGGTTTCAATGACTGGCCAACTATGACCTCCAAGTTCATTTTCTTGTTCCTCTCTTCACAAGCTTTGTCTGCCACTGCACAACTCCACTTGAGCCTCCTGGTTTCAATAACATATCAGCTTAGCTGAGTAATATTAAAGGCTGTTTTGATAATTGTCTGCCCAATCCTCTCCAGATCACTTTCAAACGTAACTGCCTGCTAGATACACTTTTGAATCCTACGTCACTTAGCATAGTATGTAAATTTATACAATGTACTTCAAATTCCTTTCTCAAGGTTGGTAGGAAAATGGGAGAAAAGAAAATATCGGAACAAAGACTCATCCCCCAAGTATCTCTATCCCCATAGTGGGAAATTCCCCTGAAAAACAATTCTCTCCGGTACCTAGATCAGTTTTCCATCCCTTTTAAATTCTGTCAGCTGTTCTAAAGTTCACCTTGTCAACCCTTGTTATTACTTTGCAAAGTAATAGTAGATAGGGATACAATAATTTAGGCACACAATCTTGCATGCTCATGTATTCAATACACAGATACATAAACACACACACACACACACACACACACACACACAGAGTTGGGAAACCCCCTGGTTTAGAAAGAGAAATCGGGAAAATATTGGATAAATGCTTCTGGTGTCTTCCTCCTTCCTTCCCAGTCCTAATGAAGGGTCCTGACCCAAAACGTCGACTGTTTATTCCCCTCACTGGATGATGCCTGACCTGCAGATTTCCTCCAAACTCTAGATTTCAAGCAACCGCATAATCTCTTGTGTTGGGTAAAGGATTGAAGTTCCTCTGAACCATTCACTTATTTGTGTGTAATTTTTCATTGATTAACTGATGTACTGTGAATGGCTGCAAGAAAATGAATCTGAGGGTAGTATATGGTGACATATACATATTTTGATAATAAGTGTATTTTGAAATTTGAACTATGTCCCAGACACTTCAATGCAACACTCGTGGCTGACACTCCACTGGAAGATTGCTCTGTACAAACACAAGAGGTTCTGCAGATGCTGGAAATCCAGAGCAAAATGCTGCAGGATCATCAACAGGTCAGACAGCATCTATGGAGGGGAATAAACATTTTAATCTTTCGACATTCCAAGTTTCAAAGTACATTTAATATCAGAATATGTATACAGTATACAACCTGAAATTTATCCTCTTCATGGACATCCATGAAACAAAGAAACCCCATAGAACAATAAAAGCACTGAAGCCTTAAAGCCCCCTCCTTTCACACGCAGCCGCAAAAGCATCGACCCTCCCACCCGTGCTAGCAGAAGCGCTGACCCCCCCCCACCCTCCCACCAACATGTGAGCAGCAGTAGAAGCGCCGAAGAATTAATTGATGCAGAGTCCATGAAACTACAATTCACGTACCAACACTTTGGTATCTTGGTCAGGCTCTCTCTCCCTCTCCAGCAAAGGAGAGAGAGGTCGCTCCCGCAATGAGAGTGGAGACCAGCAACCCCATGTTCTGATGTTACAATCTTCCTGTTAACTTTCCTAGATTTTGCCACTTGCCTACACACTAGAGGCAAGTTACAGCATCCGACTAACCTACCAACATGCAGCTATAGGGAAAAACCAGAGGACCGGCAGGAAAACTATGCAGAACTAAGGAGATTGTGCAAACTGCATACAGACAACACCAGAAAACAAAACCAGATATCTGGCGCTATGAGACAGTAGCTCTACTGAATGTATCATCTTGCCTCTTCATTTAAACTGACCATTGCTTAGGTCTCCAAGGTGGACACAAAAGATTCCAATAGTGTTATAATGAAGTCCCAAGGAGATGATTGTTCTTGGCATCCATGCGCACATGTTAATTGCCGCTGCTAGTTGTATTCTGCGCTGAAATTGGGCTTCATTTACATCAATGTTGACATAGTAGCATAGTGGGCAGTGTAGCAGTTGATACAAAGCTTTACAGCACCAGCAAAACATGATCAGGGTTCAATTCCCACCCCTGTCTGTAAGTAGTTTTCACGTTCTCCCTGTGTCCATGTTATTTTCCTCCAGGCACTTCGGTTTCCTCTCACAGTCCAAAAGCATGTGGGTTAGGGTTATGATTAGTAAGTTCTAGCGATTCCATATTTGCCAGAAACACGCAACACTTGAAAACTACTCCCAGCATATCCTCGGATGTGTTGGGTGTGGTCACGAGTGATGCATTTGACTGTATGCTTTGATGTTTTGATGTTACAATTAAAGCTAATTTCTCTTTAACCACATTTTGGCACTGGGCACAATGTCCAGCAACCAAATGATATGTACTTCTTCGTCTAGATAATTGTGTACACGTCTCGTCTCCTTTTCCATTCCAGATTATGGCTTCCCTCTTACTCCTTCTCTTCCGACCTGCCTATCACCTCCCTCTGGTGCCCCTCTTCCTTCTCTCCTCCTCTTTTTCCGATGGTCCGCTCTCTCTCCTATCATATTCCTTCTTCTTCAGCCATTTACCCCTTCCACCTATTACCTCCTACTCAATTCATCTCCCTCCGCCACCCACCTGCTTTCCCCCTCACCTGGTCACACCTATCACCTGTACTCCCTCCCCTCTCCCCACTTTCTTATTTTCACTTCCTGACCCATCCTTTCCTAAGCATGAAACGGCAACTCTTTATTCCTCTACATAGATACTAAACTGAGTTAGTATCTGAGTTCCTCCAATGTTTTGTGTGTAGTACTCTGGATTTCCGACATCTGCAGATTCCCTTGTGTTTGTGAGCAAATGTCTACCCCTTTAACTGGGTCTGATCGCCGTTCAAAGTGTGGGAGCTTACTGTGCCCAAATTGGCAGCACCACTTCCTACATGACAATAATGGGCACACCTCAGAGGCATTTGAGCATCTATAAAAGTCTTAGGCACATCCTAAAATAAATGTGAAGGGCACTGCAGAAATATAGGTCTTTCTTTCCAAAGCAGATGGAAGATGGGGACTAGCAGTGAAAGGTTAGGAAACTTCAAAGTAAGTTTATTATCGAGGTATATTTATGTAAACATATACTACCATGAGATTCATTTTCTTGCAGGCATTCACAAAACTGGAAAGATTCAGTTCGGTATTCAACAAATCATACGAGATAGTTCAATGCTTGATGCTGAGGTCCCCAGTCAGTAGATCTGACCACCATAATGCATAGGGGCAGAATTAGGCCATTTAGCCCATTGAGTATGGTCCACAAATCTATCATGGCTGATTTTTATCCCTCTCAACCCAATTCCTCTGCCTTCTCCCCATAACCTTTTTGACGCCCTGACTAATCAAGAAGCTATCAACCTCCACTTTAAATATACCCAATATCACCAACAGCTTTTGTCCAAATGAAGACTGACCTGCTGCGTTATTGCGAGTGTTTGTAATCTTTGATTTATGCTTTTAATTAGAAGAAAGGTGAGCTAGACATTGCAAGAGTCGACATTTATCATAACTGCATAACAGTGGATGATGCTTCGGCAAATCACTCTTCCACCCATAGTTCAGCTGTGCAGCCCCGGATCTGTCTCTGGATTGCTCACATTGTAATGCAAATCTGGTCCAAATTGCAGAGATTTCACTTCAGAACAGGCTTCTCACTTATAAGCAAGACTGCTTCCTTCTGTTTCTTAGAAGATGCACCATCTGTCTCTGGTAAAAGTATTATATTTATGATATTATTCAACAAGCTTTTTTTGTGTTCTTGAATTAAAATTGCAATATGTTACAGGGCACATTTTTAGCTTTTAACATGAGCAGTCTATTTTAGTTTTGCTTATATGAGATACAGTTAATGGCATCATAAATCATATGAAAACTGTACAACTTCAACACAATTTGGATTAATAGCTGAGCATTACTGAATTGCCAATCATCAATGTGGTCATTATTTTGGGACATTACTCACATGTTCAGATGCATCAGTCACATCAATAGTAATGTAAACTCCAGCCTTTCTTTTTAGCATCATTACACATGCCAACCACACCAGAGGAAGGCGTACTGTACATAACATATAGAAGAGGGAGAAAAGGCTATTAGCAAGATTAAGCTGCGGATGCAGATGGAGAGATATTTAACCATATCAACGTTTAACCATATTAACTTAATGTTTTAGGAGCAGCTTCTTTTCCTCAGCCATCAGATTTTTGAACAGTTCATGAACACCACCTCACACCTTGTTCTCTTTTAACACTTTTTAAAATATATTTTATAGTTCTTATTGTAACACTTAGTTATTTTTAATGTACTGCTTTGTACTGCAGCCGCAATACAAGAACTTTCATGACAAACATGATCCTTTCTGCTTTTGAACCTTATCTGGTACTGTAATTCTTAGTTAAAATCAAAGGACCCGAGAGTACAGCAAGGCAGTGGCTCTACCAATCATATGCTGCTGAGTTGTTCCCACCCACTGTCAATCTGAGTGTTTGAGCCAATCCTGAGGCAGAGCAGGGTGTGAGTAGTCAGTAGTGGATGACAAAATCTGAATCAGATTCAGAATCAGGTTTAATAGCACTGACATCCTGTACGCTGTGAAAATTTCTGTTTTGAGCCAGTGTTTGAGGGAGGGAATTAAGAGTCCCTCCTCCACCCTGGACAGCACTAATGGCTTTCTGACAGCCTATACGTATTTATTACTTTACTTTATTTATAGATACAGCACAGAACAGGCCCCTCTAGCCCAGTGATCTGCACTGTCCAGCAGCCCACCTGCTTTATCATCATTATGTGGACTGCGATGTGGGCGATCATGGTCTTTCCATGACCCTGATTGTTCTTGGCAATTTTCTTTTACAGAAGAAGTTTGTCATTGCCTTCTTCTGGGCAGTGTCTTTACAAGACTGGTGACCCCAGCCAATATCAATACTCTTCAGAGATTGTCTGCCTGCTGTCAGTGGTCGCATAATCAGGACTTGTGATATGCACCAGCCGCTCATACCACCTGCTTCCATGGCTTCACATGACCCTGATGGGGGGGGGGGTGTTGGTGGCAAAACAGATGCTACAGCTTGCCCGCCAATTTAATCCTAGCTTAATCAGAGTATAATTTACAATGACCAATTAACCTATTAACCAGTATGTCTTTGGACTGTGGGAGGAAACTCAAGCATCCAGAGGAAATCCATGTGCTCACAGGAAGAACATACAAGCTTTTCTTACAAAGGATGCAAGAATTGACCTCTGAACTCTGACACCCTGAGCTGTAATAGCATCATGCTAACTACCACGCTGCCTAGGCGCCCCAAAGGCATGTTACCAATGGCTTTTTTTTTAACTTAGTTTCTAAACATTGCTGATGTTTAGAAATTTAGTAGCAGAAATATATTCAAATACTTGAAAATACTAAATAAATGACTATAAACCAGGATATATATTTAAGATGGGAGGGAGACAGTTAAAAGGAGATGTGTAGGGCAATGAGAGTGATGGCTGCCTGGAAGACTCTGCCAGAGGTGGTAGTGGAAGCAAATAGGATTGTGACATTAAAGAGACTTTTAAACAGACACACAAATATGTGGGGAATGGAGGGATATGGATGATCAGTGGGCACGTGGCCAAGTGGTTAAGGCATTGGACTAGTGACCTGAAGGTTGTGAGTTCAGGCCCCAGCCGAGGCAACGTGTTGTGTCCTTGAGCAAGGCACCTAATCACACATTGCTCTGTGACGACACTGGTGCCAAGCCTAATGGGTCCTAACACCCTTCTCTTGGACAACATTGGTGTCGTGGAGAGGGGAGACTTGCAGCATGGGCAACTGCTGGTCTTCCAGATAACCTTGCCCAGGCCTGCGCCCTGGAGAATGAAGACTTTCCAGGCGCAGATCCATGGTTTTGCAAGACTAATGGATGCCTTTAACTGGAGAAAAGATATAATTTAATTTGGAATTGAGTTTGGCACAGATATTGTAGACCAAAGGGTCTGTTTCTGTGTTGTATGATGTTCTATATCCTCTGTCTGTTCCATTTTACTTATGCAAATTAGTTAAATTGTAATGTTAATTAAAACAATATGCAAAGAAAAAAACACACTACTCACCTCCTCTTAACATTTCAGAGAAGGTCAACTTCACTGTTCAGATGATTGAGATGGGTGAGGAATATCAACTACGGCTGGAGTAATTTGAGGGGCCTGGACAAAAGTACGTCAAGCCCTTGGGGCAGTGTAACCTCTCTGGACTGGGTCAGAGTTGTGGTATGAGTTCTTGGTGTGCCTGGATCTGACATTCAATATTTTCTGTGCTTCTGCTCACCGTAAGATCACAGGTTAAATATCAAACTGAGCCAAAATTTAGGGTTTTGTAATGTGGAGCTAATGCTATGTAGGGCAGAAATGGCATGTTTACAGAAGGGTGAAGTTAATGTTGTGTTTATTGTCACATGCACGTCCACAAGTACGTGTAGATTGTAAGACTGAAAGAGTGCAGAGAAAATTTGCATTCTAAGGAGTGTGATAGTTACACGGTGAGCGGTAGGGCACTACAGAGTGCGGTAGAACAGAGGCATCCAGAAATACAGACGCATTAATCTTTGAAAGTGGTATCACAGTTAGATAGGGGCATAAAGAGACTTGGCATATTAGCCTTCATATATCAAGATATTGAGCATAGGCATTGGGATGTTATGTTGAAGTTATATAAGCCATTGATGAGGCCTAATTTGGAGTATTATGTGGAATTCTGGTCACCTACCTACAAGAGAGATATTTATAATATTGAAGGAGTTTAGAGAAAGTTTGTAAGAATGTTACTAGGACTTGAGGACCAGATTTATAGGGAAAGGTTGAGTAGGTTCAGAGGGTGGAAGAATGAGTGGAAGTTTGATAGAGGCATACAAAATTATGAGAAGCCTAGACAGCAAGCAGCTTTTTCCACTGTGTTTGGGTGAAAGTAGAGCTAGAGGTCATAGGTTAAAAGTGAAAGGTAAAATGTAAATGTATATATTTATTTATTTATTTGGCGGTAAAGCACATAATAGGCCCTTCTGGCCCTTTGAGCCACACTGCGCAGCATCCCTCGACAACCCCGATTTAATCCTAACCTAATCACAGGGCAATTTTCAATGACAACTTAACCTACCTGGAATGTCATGTGGACTGCAGGAGAAAACTGAAGTACCTGGAGAAATTCCATGGGGAGGACGTACAAAGACTTGTTGTAGAGGATGCTGGAATTGAACTCTGAGCTCTGGACCACCTTCAGCTGTAATAGCATCGCACTAAGTGAGGCAAGAGGAACGTAAGGGGCAACGTCTTCACACAGAGGATGAGCTGCCAGTGGACGCCGTGGATGTAGGTTTGATTTCAACATTGAAGAGAAATTCGAATAGGTACATGGATGGGAGGGTTATGGAGGGCTATGGTCTTGGTGCAGGTCAATGGGACCAGGCAAAATAATAGTGTGGCAGGACTAGATGGGCCAAAGGGCCAGTGTCCATATTGTAGTGCTTTCTGAATCTGTAACTCTCTGTATGCAGAACTAAAATGAAAAACTTACTTGCAGCAGCATCACAGGTACATAGCGTTATAGACACAACATTCAGCAAAGCAACATAAAATAAACATAATCTTGTCCATCAAAAAGCACAGCGGAATAAAAACAAAGTTAATTGTAGTGCTAAGTGCCCATAAAGTTGATAAACTGAGGTGATGATTAAGATGATACAGGTTGGTTCAGGAACTGAACGGTAGCTGTTCTTGAACTCGCTGGTGTGTCACTTCAGGCATTTGTTGTTACTGCCTTTTTGCTGCAAAAAGAGGACAGGGATCCTTTATGATAGTTGTACTTCTTGAGGCTATGCCTCAAGTAGATACTTTCAAAGCTGGGGAGGGATGTGATACGTTGCGTTCTCTTCTGCTTCTCATGTTCCTGCTCATGGGCTTCTTCCAGGTGCTCTGATTTCCTCCCACGTTTACTTGTAAACGTTTCATCACCATGCAAGGAGACAGAGACATTGTTAGTGTGCTGTTGATTGTGGTGTGTCCTCTGAATGCTTGGCATTTATATATTTTCCAGTCAGTTGATTGGATACCATTTTGGAAACTCATTTGTGATGTGGGGAGGAAATCTCCTCACTGATCAGTTGTGTGGTGAAATTCTGCCTGCATTGGCTCATAAATAGGATGGAGATCTATGTACTCACTTACAAAATTGTTCACAGAAAATTACACTTCTAGGAATTCTCTTGCATGCATGTGTTCACTTGCGCCATCACTTTCATGAATGTCCAGTTGAATTTGTACCCTTCTCAACCTTCATGGGTAGAGACTAGGGGAAGTTGGTGATACTGATTTACAGTCAGTTGATGTTCATGGATCCTTGCGGATAGTTTTCTCCTAGTCATCTGGAGGGGACACACCACCAACAACAGCGCACTGACAATGTCTCCTCACATGGTGGCGAAACGTATGCATGTAAATCGCCGAGATCAGAGAGCAACTCAACACAATCACCAACCACCCAAGGTACACACCTTCTCATCCTCCGAATCTTATATGTCTAATATAGTTAAATTAAATAAGTAATGCAAAAGAGTAGTGAGGTTCAATGTCCGTTCAGAAATTGGATGGCAGAGGGAAAGAAGCTGTTTCTGAATCATTAAGTGTGTGTTCTCAGGCTCCTGTGCCTCCTCCCTAATGGCAACAATGAGAAAAGGCTGGCACAGTAGCGTAATGGTTAGCTCAACGTTTTACAGCCCGGATGACCCAGGTTCAAATCCGGACGCTACCTGTAAGGAGCTTGTACGTTCTCCCCGTGACTGCAGTTTCCTCCGGGCGCTCCAGTTTCCTCCCAGAGTCCAAAGACAAAGCAGTTGGTAGTTTAATTGGTAATTGTAAATTGTCCTGTGATTAGGCTGGCAATTAAATCGGTGGATTGCTGGGCAGTGTGGCTCGAAGAGCTGGAAAGGCCTACTCCACGCTGTATCTGAATAAACAAACAAACAAATAAATAAATGTATGTATGTATGTATGTCTTTAGTGATGGGGGTCCTTAATGATGGATGCCACCTTTTTGAAGCTCCGGTCCTTGAAGAGGTCCTGGACGCTTTGGAAGCAAGTACCCATGATGGAGCTGACTGAGTCCACAACTTTCTACAGTTTCGATCCTGTGTAGTAGCCACCCTGCATACCAGCTGGTGACGTAGCCAGTTAGAGTACTCTCCACAGTTGACGTGTTCTTGAAGCGCATCAGGTGGCAGCTAGAGTTTTGGTTTAATATCTTATATCAAAGACAGCTCCTCATCACTACACTAATGTGCAAGCTTGGATTCGCCGGTGCAGTATTTGTCGTTAAACTTCCAGCCATCCAAACTACAGACAAGGACCACATCTTGCAATTATGAAAGCATTGTTGGATGTTCAGCGAAAGGGGACATGTTCAGGTAATGATTAAAGCTTGAAAAAAAAACATTTCTTCAGTCTTCAATAAACCTTGACTTGATTTGTCTCCTTGCACTTTATTAATTCACACAAATGGACAATGGAAATTCAGCTCAGTTCTTTTTCTTCTATGAGAGATTCATTCGTTAGGTATGCGTCATATGATATGACACAGGCAATCATGGTCCTTCCATGATTATGATTATTCTTAGAAATTTTTTCTACAGAAGTGGTTTGTAGTTTCCTTCTTCTCCAGTGTCTTTACAAGGCAAGTGACCCCTGCCATTATCAATACTTGTCAGAGATTGTCTACCTGGCGTCGGTGGTTGCATAACTAGAACTTGTGATATGCACCAGTTGCTCATATGACCATCCACCACCTGTTCCCATGGCCTCACGGTGACCCTGATTGGGTTGTGGGGTGGGGGCAAGCAGGTGTTACACCTTGCTCAAGGGTGACCTGTAGGCTAGCAGAAGGAAGGAGCATCTTATACCTCCTTTGGTAGGAAAGTATCTCCACTGTACCATCCCAAGAAATTAGAGGGGTGGAATTTGTATCATTACACTATGGACATCTGAAAGAGGGGTTCAAATTATGAGGGGTTTTGAAAGAGTAAATATGGGAAAGTTATTTCCCATGGTGCGTAGCTCAATGAAAAGAAGGCACAGATTTAAGATAATTGGCAAACTTACCATGGGATGCAGATAAAGAGGCTTATTTTAATTCAACTAACATACAATCTGTAATGCATTAGAGTTGTAGACACAGACTTGATTGCAATATTTTGTGGGGAACTGTACTTAGATGAAAAGGAGAAGTAAACTGCAGTGCTAGAGGTAAAGGCCATAGAGTGTCGGGAGGAGGATATTATTGGAGAGTTATTTTTAATGGACACTCATTTAAGACTAAGCTAAAGAAGAATTTTTTCTCAGAGGGAGCTTCTGAAACTCCTTGTCACAGGATGCAGTAAGGGCAGATTTCTTGTGTAAATTTAAGACTGTGATAGATTTCTAATTAGTGGGGTAGTCCTGGGTTATGGGTACAAGGGAGCTGAGTGGAACCGAGGGATAATGGAGAGACTGGAATCTGAATCAAAAAAACATGCTGCTGGAGCAAGCCCTGAACTGCTTCTGACGCTTTGATATCCTACAATCTGACTCACCATCCCTCCAGATGGAGTCTTTGTTCTCCTGCAATCTGACCCATTGAGTCCCTCCAGATGGAGTAAATTCTGATCTCCTGTAATCTGACCCATTGAGTCCCTCCAGATGGAGTAAACCCTGATCTCCTGCAATCTGACTCACTGTCCCTCCAGATGGAGTCTTTCATCTCCTGTAATCTGACGCATTGAGTCCCTCCAGATGGAGTAAGCCCTGATCTCCTGCAATCTGACTCACTGAGTCCCTCCAGATGGAGTAAGCATTGAACTCCTGCTTCTGACCCATTGAGTCCCTCCAGCCATTCATTTCTGCTTGAGAAATGATGGATTGGCCTTGATGTCAGTTAATGGCAGAGCAGCATCAAGGAGCCTAATGGCATATTCCTGTTTCCATTTCTTACTGTCTTTTTAAAAGAACCAGCACAGACAAGGTGAACTGAATGGCTTCTTCTAGCACAAGGAGAAACAAACTAATTGAACCTAATCATGGCAAGGAGGCATATTGGTTAGTGCAATCCCTTAACAGTACCGATCACCAACTGAGGTCCGATTTCCACTGCTGTCTGTAAAGAGATTGTACATTCTCCCCGTGACTGAATCAGTTCCTCTGGGTACTCTAATTTCCTGCCACGTTCCAAAGGACGTGTGATTAGAGTTAGTGAGTTGCTGGCATGCCATGTTGGTGCTGGAAGTGTGGCAACCCTTGCGGGCTGCCCTCAAGCACAGTCCTTGCACTGTGTTGGTCACTGACACTGTAACGATGTGCTTCCCTGTATGTTTTGATGTTTTGATGTACATATGACAAATAAAGCTAACATTCATTTTTAGCAGTACCAGTGTGGGTTCCACACTATGGTATCAGTGTGGCTGTTCTTCCAAGCGGTTTGACTCAAACAAGCACTTATTTACTTAACAATACAGTGTAGAGAAGGCCCTTCCAGCCCTTTGAGCTATACTACCCCAGTAAACCAAAACAAATCCGATTAACCCTAACCCAACCACACGACAATTTTCAATGACCAATGGACCAGCCTGATACGCCTTTGGACTGTGGGAGGAAATCGAAGCACCCAGAGAAAAAAACACATATTTTTTTGGGGAGGAGATACAGGGACTCCTTACAGACAGCGCTGGATTTGAACACTAAACGCTGGAACGCCCCGAGCAGCAATAGCTTTGTACTGCCATGGCCCACTTTTGCCTCAAATTTTCAAAATCAGAATCAGAGTCAAATTTCCTATCACTAGCATATGGCAAAAAAAACTGTTGTTTTATTAAAATTTTTACTTTATCATTCAGAAATCATATCAGCCGTTCAAAGAAGTAAAAATTGCCTATTTCTTTCCTCAAAATTACATTGTGTCTATTTTCTCCAGCCTCCACTGCTAATTTATTTCAAAGCAGGATTCAAAAGGTCACTATGATTTACTCTAGGCTGCCGCAGGATACATGTCTTCGCATTGACTGCCTCCACAATGCTGAAGGGTTAAGCAGACCAGGCCCGGCTCAGCGCTGACAGAGATTGATGAAACCTCGTTCTCGCAGACAGTTTGAAGTGGCCAGATTTGGCCTTTTGATTCACAGATGGAGCATCTAAGGCAGCAGTTTAAATTTTAAATTGACTATGCTGTAAAGCAATCCTGTTCTGATGTACTCAATCATTAACTGGGTGCCTGTCCCAAGCAATCAAAAAAAACGGAATGAGCAGGGGTAGATTTCAAATGAATTAACACCTAGCCAATAAAAGCTTGTAATTATGCTGACTTTGATCATAGGGAAATTCGACTGACCTTAGCTCTTTCTCCTGGGTGTATTTTACTAAAGATTTAATACTGTTACTTTGGAAGGATACCACATCATTTTATTGTTCCGCATTTATTTAATACTATTCCAAACCATTTCTAATCTGAAAGCAAGGGTTTGCTGATGAATTGTTTGATGGTCAGCAATAAAATATGCCTAATTCTGTAACATTAATTCCCAACAATATTTGATCTTGTTGAATAAATTTGTGTAATTAATATGATATAGCTGCATCCATTAAACCAAATCCTTCATAGGAAAGGTTATGGCTTAATTATTATTTTCTCCCTGCCATACAACATATATAAGTGGATAACGTCTCACATCGGATGAAAGTTAAACTAAAAATATAGTAGTGCACAGGTGAAGTTAAGGTCAAATCTAATTTTAATAGATTTGAAATTATTTGAACTCTACTTTCAATGAAACATCAACCAGCTCAACTTCGGCACACCTCTCTCCTTTCAACCTTACTCCTTTTGAATGCACCGCGCCCCACTCTCTTTGCTCCAATCTGAACCTCACCATCAAACCCACAGACAAAGGGGATGCTGTTGCAGTGTGGCAGACTGACTTCTACTTCGCAGAGGCCAGGTTGCAACTCTCAGGCACCTCCTCATGCCTACCTCTTGAAGAAAACCCCACTTGGGAGCACCAGAAATGGTCTCCAACACCGTCACTGACCTCATCAACTCTGGAGAACTCCCAACCACTGCCACCAAACTCAGAGTGCCCTTACCCTGCACTACCCGCTTCGACCTCCTACCCAAGATGCATAAAGCTGACTGTCTGGGTAAGCCTATTGTTTCTGCCTGCCCCTGCCCCACTGAACTCATGTCCTCATATCCTGACTCCATTCTATCCACCTTGGTTCAGTCCCTTCCTACCTACATCTGCTACACTTCTCATGCTCTCCATCTCCTCACTAATTTTCTATTTCTTGGCCCTGACTGTCTGATTTTCACCATAGGTGTCCAGCCCCTATACACTTCTATCTCCCATCAAGAAGACCTTAAAACTTCCTGCTTCTTTCTCAATCAAAGAACCAACCGGTTCCACTCTACCACCACACTTCGCCATCTGGCAGAACTGATCCTCACCCTCATCAATTCTTCCTATGGTTCCTCCTTCTTTCTCCAGGCTTGAAGGGCCAAATAGGTCTGCCTTTTTGCCAGCTACTTAGAACAGTCCATGTTCCAAGCCTTCCTTGGTATGCTCCCCAACTCATCCTCTGTTACATTGATGAGGGCATTGCTGCAGCTTCATGCACCCACGCTGAGCTTGTCAATTTCATCAACTTTTCATCCAACTTCCACCCTGCCCATTTCTGACACTTCTCTCTCCTTTCTTAATCTCTCTGTCTCCAACTCTGCAGACAAGCTATCGGCTGACATCTTTTATAAACCTGGTATCTTGACTATACCCCTTCCCAACCCGCTTGCTGTAAAAATGCAGTTCCATTTACGTAGTTCCTTTGCCTCCACCACATCTGTTCCAAGGATGTAGCTTTCCCTTGAAGGACAGCAGAGGAGTCCTTCTTCAAAGAATGGGGTTTCTCTTCCTCTGCCATTGATGCTGCCCTCACCCACAGCTCCTCCATTTCCTGAACATCACTCCACCTTCCCTCCACCTTAACAGAGATTGAGCTCCTCTTGCCCTCATCTACCACCCTCATTAGCCTCTGCATCCAACACATCATTCTTTGCAACTTCTGCCGTCTTCAAAGCGATCCCAGCATCAAACATGTCTTTACCTCCTCCCACTCTCCACTTTATGCAAGGATAGGTCCATCCATGATTCTCTTGTCCTTTCATCTCTCCCCACTAATCTCTCTCCCAGTGACCTAAGTGCTACACCTCTGCTCATTCACTTCCTTCCTCATCTCCTTTCAGGGCCCCAAATACTTTTTCTAGGTGAGTCAACACTTCACCTATAAATCTCCTGGGGGTGCCTATTCTGTTCGGAGCTCATGATGTGGCCTCCCTTACATTGATGAAATTTGGGGATTGTTTTGTTGAGCATCTCCACTCCATCTTCCAAAAGCGAAACCTCCCGGCGGTACACCATTTCGATTTTGATTCCAATTCCCATTCCCGTTCCGAGATGTCAGTCCATGAGCTCCCCTTGTTCCAGGATGAGGCCACCCTCAGGGAGGAGGAGCAACATCTTATATTCTGTCTGGGTAGACTCCAACTTGATGGCATAAATATCAATTGCTCCTTGCAGTTAAAGTACCCTTCCCCTCCCCTCTTCTTCTATTCCCCATTCCAGCATCTTCCTTCTTTTTACCTGCCTATCACCTTTTTCAGGTGCTCTTCTCTCCTATCAGATTTCTTCCTCTCCAGCCCGTTATCTTTCCTACCCGCCTGGCTTCACTTATCATCTTCTAATTATCCTCCTTTCTCTCCTTTTTATTCTGGTATCTTCCCCTTCCCTTTCCAGTGCTGAAGAAGGGTCGTGAGCTGAAACATCAACTGTTTACTCTTTTCTGTAGATGTTGCCTGGCCTGCTGAGTTCCTCCAGTATTTTCTCTTTGTTGCTTTAGATTTCCAGCATCAGCAGTATTTTGTTGGGCTTCTAATTTCAAAAGGCTAGGTTTTACCTTCTACCTATGCCTAAATGATGCTTGTTTTGAATCCCACATCTAATAACATATCTATCCTAACAGCATGTTGAGCATTCTAAATGGCACATTTTGAATTTGTTCTAAACCGTAATTTTTGTCACATATTTACTAAGTATGTTTTCTTGAAAATCAGTGAGATGTTGAACATTTTTTTACGGGTGCATTTGATTCTATCTCAGAGTCACAAAGTAAAAGTCTTCTCGTGTGTTCCCAAAGTAAGACTTCTGAAATGGAAGGTCGTATACACTCAATAGTTTATTTCGTCCCTCCTTCACCTAATGAGGTGACCGCCGGGTGATGTTCATGGTATTCTGCTGCTGTAGCCCATCCACTTCAAAGTTCGATGCATTTGCATTCAGAGATGCTGCACTGTTGTAACACATGGTCATCTGAGATATTGTTACTTTCCTGTCAGTTTGAACCAGTCTGGTCATTCTCCTCTGACCTCTCTCACCAACGAGACATTTTTACCCACTAAACTGCCACTCATTGGATGTTTTGTGTTTTTGCATGACTCGCTGTAAACTCTGGTGATTGTTGCATGTGAAAATCACAGGAGATTAGTAGTTTCAGAGACATACAAACCACCCTGTCTGGCCCCAACAATCATTCCATGGTGTAAGTTACTTAGTTCACGTTTCTTCCCCATTCTGATGTTTGGTCTGAACAACTGAACCGCTTGACCATAGCTACCTGCTTTTATGCATTGAGGTACTGCCGCATGATTGGCTGATTAGATATTTAAAGCAGGTGTACCTAATAAAAGAGGGCACGTGGCCAAGTGGTTAGGGCATTCGACTAGTGATCTGAAGGTCGTGAGTTTGAGCCCCAGCCGAGGCAGCATGTTTTGTCCTTGAGCAAGGCACTTAACCACACATTGCTCTGTGACAACACTGGTGCCAAGCTGTATCAGCCCTTGCCCTTCCCTTGGACAACATCGGTGTCATGGAGAGGGGAGACTTGCAGCATGGGCAACTGCTGGTCCTCCATACAACCTTGCCCAGGCCTGCACCCTGGAGAGTGAAGACTTTCCAGGTGCAGATCCATGGTCTCGCAAGACTAACGGATGCCAAAGACCTAATAAAGTGGCCACAGTGTGCATATCTGAACCATTTTTGACTTGGAAATGTGACAACCAAATTGCACCTGTGACAACCAAAGGAGAGAGAGAGAGAGAGAGAGAGAGAGAGAGAGAGCGCTAGGATGCCTAGGACTTTGGCACAGTACTGCAGTAATTTTATGTATCACACTGTGCTGCTGCCGCAAAGAAAACAAATTTCATGACATATGTGAGTGATGATGAATTTGATTCTGATACAGGTCTCTGTTGTGGATTAAGAGTGGGAAGAGGGCAGGGAGAGTCATGGTTGGGAAAGGGGGAGAGGAGGGGGAGAGGGAAGGTAGTGGAAGCACAAGAAAGACATCTGTAAAGATAAATAAACCAATTGTTTGGACTCGAATGGCCCTTGCCTGGTGACTCAGTGCTGGGTGTGTCTGGACCCGTGCCACCCAGTGCCCGCGGCACTCCTTCTCTGCCAGCTGTCCCACATCCTTCCCACAACACTCCACTCTCACCATTCCCAGCATCCTTTGCTCCCGCTAGATTTACAGGCTCACTCTCTGCTCCACATTGACAAATACAGTACTGTGTAAAAGCCTTAAGCACCCTAGCTATATATATATATATATATATATATATATGTGCCCAAGACTTTTGTATGGTATTGTATTATTTGTTTTAATAGTATGATGCTTGTTGAAGGATAAATATTGGCCAGGAAATTGGAGAGAATTCCCCTGCAAAGTAATCTCATACAAATTATTAAGTACTATTATAAAACAGAAAATGCTGGAAATACTCAGCAGATCAATCTCATCTGTGGAAAGAGAAACATCTCTCCCCTTCTTTATTTTTCTTTTTTTTTATAATTTGCTCCCTTCTGTTTATAACTTCACAGAGTCTTTACAACATTACACAAATAAAAGAGTTTAGATGTCCCTTGAAAAGCAAAAAAAATCTATCCATGTTGGAGATTTGAAATAAAAGCATGAAATGGTGGAAATGCTCAGTTTCTGTGGGAAGAGCTCCTTAATTGCCATAGTATTTCATCATATCAGAGAGGTTCCATTTATTCCACGCACTGCATCCCCACCTGGATTCACCTGGTTTTCTTTTTCTCAGTTCTAATGAATTGCCTGTCGGATGTTGAAAGGACTAGATAGGGTGGATGTGGAGAGGATGTTTTCTATGGTGGGGGTATCCAGAACTAAAGGGCACAGCTTCAAAATTGAGGGGCAACCCTTAGGAACACATGTAAGGAGGATTTTTTTTTAGCCGGAGAGTAGTAATTATGTGGAGTGATCTGCCATAGGCTGCAGTGGAGGCCAAGTCAGTGAGTTTAGTTAAGGCAGAAGTTGATCGTTCCCTGATCGGTCAGAGCATCAAAGGATGTAGCGAGAAAGCAGGTATATGAGGGTTAATGAGTGGGATCCAGGATCAGCCATGATGAAATGGCAGAGCAGACTCAATGGGCTGAATGGCCTAATTCTGCTCCTATGTCTTATGGTCTTATGGTCTCTGTTCAAAAATAGCATTTCTGTCTTTTTCCTTTGATGCTCCCAGTCCTGTAGACTTTTTCCAACATGTTCAATTTTGATTTCAGAATCTGCAGGATTTTTTTTTCACGTATTTTCGCGTTTTTCTGTCCGCTTGAGAGAGAAGAGGGAATGTTAGTGTGATTTCTCTGATCATGCAGTGGCCTCTCATTGCTGTTGTGTTGGACTATTCTCAACTTTTCTGCTGTAAGTCCTTGGAAATCCACCTGAACACCATTAGCTAGTTCAACAACATTGCACCGGTATATTAAAGTTAAGGTAGCAAAGGATCCTTCCAGGAGCACTACCAAATGGAAGTTGCAAAGACACATGTAAGCTGTAAGGCTTAGGAGCAGAATTACCCATTTGGCCCATTGAATCTGCTCTGTCGTTCCATCATGGCTGATTTTTCACCCCTCTCAACCTCCTTCTCCTGCTTCTCCCTGTAAACTTTGACACCTTTACTAATCAAAACCCTATCAACCTCCATTTAAACCTCAGCACACCGCAGGTCTCCTCATACATCAGACCAGAGATCTGCTAGATGCTGCCTTGTTGTGCCAGGCAGCAGATGCTGGCTTGGTGATGCCCTGGATATTACCACTGAGCATTTTATGGTGTTGCTTGGCTCCACATTTGCCCAGTCCTTTGCCTGCTTTCCCCTTGCTACCTCACTTAGTCCACAGCTCAATAGGAACACATTGAGCCATTGACTAAATTCTTGGTTAACAAGAGAACTCTTCAGTAGTGGACAATAGAGAAGCAGGAGTTGTAGACTTCTAATTGAATACAGACATCGCAGAAAATCATGCCTCATTTGGTATCAATCAAATGTAAACAGTCCATAGAAATTCTAGCATGGAAAATTATAGAATGGCACGATTGCAACAAAAAAAAATTAACATTCAGTCTGAGACATAAGGTTGTAGCAGAACAGAGGGGGACTTGTTTAATATTAATTACATGATGGATGTAAAATTACAGGAAATTTTTTGATCCAATCTTTTGAATAATTTCATTCATCAATATTGCTTGCCTCTTCTTTATAAACACATTCTCAAAATGAACTAAAATATGTGATTGCTCCCATCTTAGAAAAAATCATCAATAGTCCTGGTGATTAATACCTGATGAGGAGTCTATGGCTAAAACATTGAGTGTTTATTCTTCTCCATAAATGCTGCCTGGTGGGTTTCTCCAGCCTGTTGTGTGTGTTCCTCTGGATTTCCAGAATCTACGGAATATCTTGTGTTTATGATTAGAAGTATAATTATCAACACAAGAAGTCTGACCAATATTTAGTGATAGAGCTTTGTAGCACAGAAAAGAGCCCTTCAGTCACCTGTATACTTTGTCACCAAACAATTGATACTAGAAAGCACAATCATCACAGTGATATTTGATTCTGTGATTCCCGCTCCCTGGATTACAAATATTAAATATTAAAAGTATTACAAATAGTAAAAATTAGTAAATATTAAAAAGTTAAATTATAAATCATAAATAGAAAATAGAAAAATGGAAAGTAAGGCAGTGCAAAAAAACCAAGAGGCCGGTCCGGATATTTGGAGGGTACGGCCCAGATCCGGATGTAATTGAATGCCATCATCGTACATCTATTTACACAGGTCCTATTTTATTCCATCCACATTGCCAACAACTGCCCTCAGAGCTTGCCATGCTACGGATGACATTCAGTAGCCAATTAACTGACCTACCTGACGGAAATACCTTGCAATATTATCCTATGGAATATCATAAGAAAAGCAGAGAGTGTTTACCACTTCGAACATATCTGAGCCCCAACTAGAACACACAGGGTAGATGCAGAGTTGACACACATATAGGAACCCAGTAGGTCAAGCAGCATCTATGGAGATGATTAAGCAGTCAACATTTTGGGCTGGGACTCTTCATCAGGACTGGAAAGGAAAGGGCAAACACTGGAATAAGAAGGTGAGGGGATTTACAAACAGGCAGGTGATTGGTCATAAACCAAGTGAGAGGGAAGATGTGTGTGGGTGAGGCGGGATGGAGTAAAAAGCTAGGAGGTGATAGGTGGAAGAGGTAAATGCAAGGAGGTTTTTTCCACTGAGGTTGGGTGAGACTAGAACAAAAGGTCATAGGTTAAGGGCAAAAAGTGAAATGTTTAAGGAGAACATGATGGAGAACTTCTTCACTCAAAAGCTGGTGAGAGTGTGGAATGGAAATGGTGAATGTGGAATCGATTTCAACATTTAAGAGAAATTTGGATAAGTACATGGATGGGAGTGGTATGTAGGACTATAGTCCAGCAAGCCAACGGGACTCAACAGAGTAATAGTTCAGCACATACTAGGTGGGCCAAATGGTCTGTTTCAATGCTGTAGAGTTTGATGAGCCTATGGCTCTACAGTAGTTTTGATGTGGTTGACTGAAATGATTCATTTGAGCTTGCAATAGGAGGCGCCAGACAGATTATCTTTAAGCCTTTAGTCATCTGTTCTGATGTGCATTGACATCAGCTTTTGTTTGATAACGCTCCCCTGTCACATCTTGGCAGCTTTCACTGCATTAAAGCCAAAACATAAATGGAAGTTGATGTAGTTCTCGCTCAAAACACAAGACCTCAATTAGACCTGATCTTATGGCCCTAAGCAATGACACTTCCTCCATCGAGACACTGACTGATAAATGATATAAAGCAAAAAGGACTATTGTTTTTGATTTTGATGCTAATATGAATGTTTAATCTTATAAACAAATTCAACATTCAGAGACAAATCAAAAGGCCCCATTCAGAAATTCCAGCAACAGAAACATGAGAGGTTCTACAGATGCTGGAAATCCAGAGCAACACATTGAAAATGTGGAAGAGCTCAGCAGATCAGGCTGACCTGCTAGGTTCTGCCAGGATTCCATATATGTTGCTCCAGAAATGGAAGTTCACATTCCCCTAAACCAGGGGTTTCCAACCCAGGGTCCATGGACGGCTTGCTTAATGGTATTGGGCCATGGCATAAAAAAGGTTGGGAACCCCTGTCGTAAACCAACCACCTTCCCCTCAGACATATCATCAGCAGAGCACTGGTCCAGGTGTGGAGAAGAATGAATTCAGAGCTTAGAAACTGAATTGTTTGGTGGACTTTCCCAGGTGCTTGAGGATTTAATGTGACAGTTAGTAATTGGACTGCTGTTTAATTAGGATAGTTTTTTTATCCAGAAGAAATTGCATAAAACACAAACAGTTAGAGTTTTCACGGGGGTATGCATTTAGAGCCTTGAACCTGGAATAGCAAGAAAAGATTGTTTTTTTTAAATTTAGAGATGCAGCACCATAACAGGTCCTTCTGCCCCAAATGAGCCCTCATTGCCCTATTGCACTAATGTGACCAATTAACCTAGCTATCTTTACACCTTGGGTAGTGGGGTGGAGATACATCTCTACCAAAGGAGGCATGAGGCACTCCTTCCCTCTGCTAGCCTGCAGGTCACCCTTGGGCAAGGTGTGGCACCTGCTGAGACCCACACCCCCACCTGATCAAGGTCACATAAAGCCATGGGAGCAGGTGGTGGATGGTCGTATGAGCAGCTGGTGCACAGCACAAGTCCTGGTTATGTAATTACTGACACCAGGCAGACAATTTCTGAAGAGTATTAATAATGGCTGGAGTCACCCGTCTTGTGAAGACACTGCCCAAAAAAGGCAACGACAAACCACTTCTGTAGAAAAATTTCCCAAGAACAATCATAGTCAAGGTTAGAGAAAACAATTTGAAGAGCTTCAGATTAAAGACAATAGACAATAGCCAATAGGTGCAGGAGCAGGCCATTCGGCTCTTCAAGCCAGAACCGCCATTCACTGTGATCATGGCTAATCATCCACAATCAGTACCCTGTTCCTGCCTTATCCCCATAACCTTTGATTCCGCTATCTTTAAGACCTCTATCTAACTCTTTCTTGAAAGAATCCAGAGAATTGGCCCCCACTGCCTTCTGAGGCAGAGCATTCCACAGATCTACAACCCTCTGTGTGAAAAAGTTTTTCCTCAACTCCGTTCTAAACGGTCCACCCCTGATTCTTTAAGTGTGGCCTCTGGTTCTGGACTCCCCCAACATCGGGAACATGTTTCCTGCCTCTAGTGTATCCAATCCCTTAATAATCTTATATGTTTCAATCAAATCCCTTCTCATCCTTCTAAATTCCAGTGTATACAAGCCCAGTCACTCCAACATATGACATTCCTGCCATCCCTGGAATTAACCCAGTGAACCTACGCTGCACTCCCTCCATAGCAAGAATGTACTTCCTCAAATTTGGAGACCAAAACTGCACACAATACTCCAGGTGAGGTCTCACCAGGGCCTTGTACAACGGCAGAAGGACATCTTTGCTCCTATACTCAACTCCTCTTGTTATGAAGGCCAACATGTCATTATCTTTCTTCACTGCCTGCTGTACCAGTATGCTTACTTTCAGTGACTGATGAACAAGGACACCCAGATCTCGTTGTACCTCCCCTTTCCCTAACTTGACACTATTCAGATAGTAATCTGGCTTCCTGTTCTTGCCACCAAAATGGATAACCTCACATCTATCCACATTAAACTGCATCTGCCATGCATATGCCCACTCACCCAACCTGTCCAAGTCATCCTGCATCCTCATAACATCCTCCTCACATTTCACACTGTCACCCAACTTTATGTCATCTGCAAATTTGCTAATGTTACTTTTAATCTCTTCATCTAAATCATTAATATGTATTGTAAATGGATGCGCTCCCAGCACTGAGTCTTGCGGTAACTCACTAGTCACTGCCTGCCATTCTGAAAAGGACCCATTAATCCCTACTCTTTGTTTCCTGTCTGCCAACCAATTTTCTATCCATGTCAGTACCCTACCCCACAATACTATGTGCTCTAATTTTGCCCACTAACCTCCTACGTGGGACCCTATCAAAGGCTTTCTGAAAGTCCAGGTACACTACATCCACTGGCTTTCCCATGTCCATTTTCATAATTACATCCTCAAAAAATTCCAGAAGATTAGTCAAGCATGATTTCCCCTTTGTAAATCCATGCTGACTTGGACCTATTCTGCTACTGCTATCCAAATATGCCGCTATTTCATCTTTTATAATTGACTCCAGCATCTTCCCCACCACTAATGTCAGACTAACTGGTCTATAATTACCTGTTTTCTCTCTTCCTCCTTTCTTAAAAAGTGGGATAACATTAGCTACCCTCCAATCCGCAGGAACTGATCCTGAATCCATAGAACTTTGGAAAATGATTACCAATGCATCCACGATTTCTAGAGTCACCTCCGAAAGTACCCTGGGATGCAGACCATCAGGCCCTGGGGATTTATCAGCCTTCATTCCCATCAGTTCACCTAACACCATTTTCTGCCAAATGCGAATTTCCTTCAGTTTCTCTGTTACCCTAGGTCCTCTGGCCACTATTACATCTGGGAGATTGTTTGTGTCTTCCCTAGTGAAGACAGATCCAAAGTACTTGTTCAGCTCATCTGCCATTTCCTTGTTCCCCATAATAATTTCACCCTTTTCTGTCTTCAAGGGCCTAACTTTGGTCTTAATTAATTTTTCTCTCTTCACATACCTAAAGAAGCTTTTACTATCTTCCTTTATATTCTTGGCTAGTTTACCTTTGTACCGCATCATTTCCCCTCATATTGCCTTTTTAGTTATCTTCTGTTGCTCCTTAAAAGTCTCCCAATCTTCTGGCTTCCTGCTCATCCTTGCTATGGTATACTTCTTCTCTTTTATTTTTATACTGTCTTTCACTTCCCTTGTCATCCACGGTCACCCCTTACTCCCCCTAGAATCTTTCTTCCTCTTTGGAATGAAATAACCCTGCACCTTCTGTATTAATCCCAGAAATACCTGCCATTGTTGTTCCACTGTCATCCCGGCTAGGGTATCTTTCCAGTTGACTTTGGCCAGCTCCTCCCTCATGGGTCCATATCCCCTTTGTTCACCTGTAATACTGACACTTCCAATTTTCCCTTCTCCCTTTCAAATTGTAGATTAAAACTTATCATATTATGGTCACTACCTCCTAATGGCTCCTTTACCTTGAGTTTCCTTATCAAATCTGGCTCATTACACAACACTAAATCCAGAATTGCCTTCTCCCTGGTAGGCTCTAATACAAGCTGCTCTAAGAATCCATCTCTGAGGCACTCCACAAATTCCCTTTCTTGGGGTCCAGTGCCAACCTGATTTTCCCAGTCTACCTGCATGTTGAAATCCCCCATAAAAACCTATGCGACATGCCAATTTTAACTCTTGATTTAACTTGCACCCTATACCCAGGCTACTGTTTGGGGGCCCATAGATAACTCCCATTAGGGTCCTTTTGCCCTTACAGTTTCTCAGTTCTATCCATACTGACTCTGCATCTCCTGATTCTATGTCACCCCTCGCAAGTGACTGAATTTCATTCCTCACCAACAAAGCCACCGCACCCCCTCTGCCAACCTGTCTGTCCTTTCGATAGGATGTATATTCCTGAATATTCATTTCCCGGCCCTGGTCATCTTGCAGCCATGTCTCTGTTATTCCCACAACATCATACTTGCCAATTTCCAACTGAGCCTCAAGCTCATCCACTTTATTTCTTATACTCCGTGCATTCATATATAATACTTTTAATCCATTTGAGGTAGTACTTTTACTCCCCTCACCTTTCACATCGAATCCTATTGCACTTGGCCATACTCTCCAATCCCTTCCCGAGCTTTCTGCTCCGTTAATTCTGTTGTCTTTCTTAACTTTTCTTATTCTCTTTTCCTTTAACTCCATTCTTATATTTCCAGTTTATCCCCTTTCCCCCACTACTTAGTTTAAACACATCCATGTAGCAGTGGCAAACCTGCCTGCCAGAATGCTGGTCCCCCACCTGTTAAGGTGCAACCCGTCCCTTCTGTACAATTCATCCTTACCCCAAAACAGATCCCAGTGGTCCAAGAATCTAAATCCCTGCTTCCCGCACCAGCTCCTCAGCCACACATTCAGATCCCCTATCTCCCTGTTCCTGCCCTCACCAGCACAAGGAACTGGAAGCAAACCGGAGATAACCACCCTGAAGGTCCTGCTTTTCAGCCTTCTTCCGAGTTCTCTGAAGTCACGCGCAGAATTTCTTTCCTCTTCCTCCCGACGTCATTTGTGCTGACATGCACCACCACTTTCGGATGTTCACCTTCACCCTTGAGGATGCCCTCCAATCAGTCTGTGACGTCCTGGATCCTGGCACCAGGGAGGCAACACACTATCCTTAAATCCCACCTGTTGCCACAGTAACCCCTTTCTGTACCTCTCACTATGGAGTTCCCTATTACCACAGCTCTGCCTGACGTCTGTCTCCTCAGCTTTGCCTCAGAGCCACTTGTTGACTCGCAGACCTGACCGCCTCTCAGGCTGGCAGTGTCTTCTGTCCTGACAGCTTCCAAGAGGGTGAACCTGTTTGCAAGAGGTACATCCCCCAGGGTCTCCTATATTTGAAGCATCCATCCCTTCCTCATCTTCGGTCCCCTTCTCTCTTCCGGTATCTTCGGTGTAACGATCTCGCTGTAGGTCCTGTCCAGAAAACTCTCGGTTTCCTGGGTGAACCTGAGGTTATCCAGTTGCTTCTCCAGTGCCTCAACATGGTCCTTCAGGAGCTGAACCTGGACACACTTTCCACATTTGTAGCAGCTAGAGGCACCATCAACGTCCCTGACCTCCCACATCATGCAAGCATCACACTGTATCAGTTGACCTGTCATTTCTTCACCACTTTTCACCCTCTCCAACTGTGGCGTTGTCTCCTCCCTCAGCCTCCTCACCAAAGACTCTTGAGACAAAGACTTGCACTTTTCTCACAAGGCACTTCCCTCGACAAGGCCACTCCCTGACAGGCCGATCCCCTAGAGCAAACCTTGATTATACTGGCTGATATTTTGACTAATTCATTTCACTTGTCGCACCTCAGCCGACTTCGAACATTTGTGTTGCAGGCTGGTCCCGACCGGGTTTTAAATCAACCGCTCCTTCTCAGCCAATCCCCCCACTCACTCCTTCACTTGTCGCACCTCGGCCAACCTCGAACGTTTGTCAGATGGAATTCCATGATTGCCTTATCATGCAACACAGCACTTAATGATGACGATGACAGTTACATCTTAGAAATGTGGGAGGAAATGGGAGCACCCAGCAGAAACTCACACAGTCGTGGGGAGAATGTACAAACTCCTTACAGAGAGTGGCAGAATTGCACCCAGTACGCTGGCATTGTAATAGCATTGTGCTAATCCCTCGCTGCTTTACCTTACCAACCCACCCACATTGCTACTGCGTTACCCCTTTTGATTTTTCTGGTTTGTGCCTTTCTGTTTAAAATGTCAATGAAGAAGTGAAGAAGAGACTCACACTGATGTTACCACAACTGGAGGGCTTGAGTTATGAGGAGAGGTTGGGGCTGTTTTCCATGGAATAAAGGATGCTAATAGGGTTTTACAAAATTATGAGTGGCACAGAAAGAGTTGAAAAGGTCTTTTTCTCAGAACTGGGAAGCATAAAACTAGTAGACATAGGTTTATGGTGAGAAGAGATCAATTTAAATTAGACCTGAGGGGCACAACAGCTTCCATGCAATTGACTCATCAATTTATAGAATTATACTGTACAGCATGAAAACAGGCCCCTCAGCCCAATTCATCTATGCTGGTTAAAATGCTGATCTACATTACTCACACAGAGAGTGGGTGTATGGAACAAACTGCCAGAGGGGATAGTGGAAGCATGAGCAATTACAAAATTTAAAAGGCATTTGAACTGGTACATGGATTGGAAAGGTGTAATCCCAGACACAGGCAAGTGAGAACAGTGTAGACAGGCATTTTGGATAACGTAGATGAGTTGGGCTATAGGGCCTGTTTACTTGCTCTAGGAATCCATTGCACTGAAGCCATCATGCACTGAATTGTGTAATGAGCTCTTTGGCCTATGTGGGATGCTGGAGAGCATTGGGCACCTGAATTGGTTAGTTGTTGTTTACTGACAGTTCTGATAATTTAGAGTTCCTTGTGTTTTTCTAGAGTGACTTACTCGTAGGAATGCGGTCTACTAGTGCTTTCTGCTTAAGCTTGTTAAATTCATTTTGTTAGGCTCTCGGATTCTGTATTACTTGTCTAATTTAAGTGGATGCCTGATTAGCAATAACTGCAGGGTCCTAGTTTTGAGAATGTTACTGCTCGCGGTGTCACTCAGCTGAGTCATCGATGTTCTTTTGGAATTATTATGAATAAACTCCTGTCGCCATCTCTACATCAGCGTCTGTTTTTTCCCCTGAGTTCCAGTATTGCCAGTACACACCATTATAGAACTGGATTTGCACTGAAGAAGTATTCCCCCTCACCTGTTGCTCAAGGGCAGAGAGCATAAAGTAAAATGGACAATTTTGCGTGCTCCTGTACCAAGTGTAGGGGACAACATGAAGTCTGGAGAGCACTCAGAGTAAGAGCTGCGTACTAGAAATCACTGATAATATAGGAGAAGACATGATCTAAACTTTTATACTTTCCAGCTGCCTGGACTCTATACCATTTTTACCCACAACCCATCAGGTTTGAAGGTGACATATTTCTATTAGCGTATATTACCTGTCAGTCACAAAATTAAAAGTGATTGGTTTGGAGATGACAGCTTCAAACCACTCACTCTCAATTCTACGACTGAAGGTAATATTCATGTATCATATGCTAATAGAAATATTTCGGTCACAAGTCAAATAGTGGTGTGAAGGTTAGCATACCACTATTACAGTACTAGTGATCCAGGTTTAATTCTGGAGATACTGAAAATCCAAAGCAATACACACAAACTGCTCAAGGATCTCAGTAGGTCAGGCAGCATCTATGGAAAGGAATAAACAGTCAATATTTCAGGCTGAGACCCTTCTTCAGAAGCAGAAAGGAAGGGGGAATATGGCAGAACCTATAAGGAGTTTGTACATTCTCTCCATGATGGCTTGGGTGTCCTTTTGGTGCTCCAGTTTCCTTCCACATTTCAAACATACTCACAGTTAGAGGTCACATTGGTGTAAATGGGTGGTGTGGGCTTAGAAACGTAGAAACATAAAAAGCCTACAGCACAAAACAGGCCATTCATCCCACAATGCTGCGCCAAACATGTACTTACCTTAGAAATTACCTGGGGTTACCCATAGCACTGTAGTTCTCTAAGCTCCATATACTTATCGAACAGTCTCTAAAAATAAACTATTGTATTTGCCTCCACTACTGTCGACAGCAGCCCATTCCATGTACTCACCACTCTCTGCATAAAAAACTTACCCCTGACACCTCCTCTGTACCTACTTCCAAGCATCTTAAAACTGCCCTCTCGTGATAGCCATTTCAGCCCTGGGAAAAAGCCTCTGACTATTCACACGATCAATGCCTCTCATCATCTTATACACCTCTATCAGATCACCTCTCATCCTCTGTCGATCCAAGGAGAAACGGCCAAGTTCACTCAACCTGTTCCCATAAGGCATGCTCTCCAATCCAGACAAAATCCTTGTAAATCTCCTCTGCACCCTTTCTATAGCTTCCACATCCTTCCTGTAGTGAGGTGACCAGAAATGAGCACAGTACTCCAAGGGGGGTCTGACCAGGGTCCTATATAGCTGTAAAATTACCTCTCAGCTCTTGAACTCAACCCCACAGTTGATGAAGACGAATACACTGTATGCTTTCTTAACCATACAGTCAACCTGGCTTTGTGTGTCCTATGGATTCAGACCCCAAGATCCCTCTGACCCTCCACACTGCCAAGAGTCTTACCATTAATACTATATTCTACCATCATATTTGACCTACTAAAATGAACCACCTCACACTTGGACCCCATGCACCCCTCATATAAACTCTTTTCCCTCCTGCCATCTGGAAAAAGGCACCAAAGTATTTGGGCTTTCACGACCAGACTATGTAACAGTTTCTTCCCCCAAGCCATCAGACTTCTCAATGCCCGGAGCCTGGCTTGACACCAACCTACTATGTTGTTGTTGTTGTTGTTGTTCGTCCATCGTACGTCGATGAGGACCTCGACACCATTATTGATGATGTCGAGACTAGCGCGTGACTTGGATTTAAGTGAGGGAGAGTTGCGCAGCGTCAGCCTCACTCTGTCTTCCCAATTCCCATCTGGATCCGGTGGCAAGACAGAGTCGAGACGGCTGGAGATGGGACTAGGCGCAGTGGATGACCAGGACGTCTTCTGTGTCTTGTCCTGCTCTACACGTTCCACGACGCTTGCAGAGACCGCCTTCTTGACCGTTGGACCTTCCATTGGTCTCGTCCGCTCAATCCGCCGGAGTCTGTCTTCACATGCTGGGATAGACAACTCCCTATCTCACCGAGGGTTTGAGACCCGTCGGCTACCCTCACCTGGTTTAGCCGGCTTGTCGAAGCCGTTGCCTGGGGTGAGGCTGCTGTCGCATGCAAACAGCTATGGGGAGCCACAGGTGAGAGCTGAGTGCCAGGTGGGGACCAAAGGTGGACTAACCACCCTGAAAAGGACGCGACATGTTCCCCCACCAGAGGTGCTACCCCTCCCTGACACCTACTATACCCTCTACTGTGCCTACTGTCTTGTTTATTATTTATTATTATTTATTGTAGTGCCTGCACTGTTTTGTGCACTTTATGCAGTCCTGGATAGGTCTGTAGTCTAGTGTAGTTTTTGTGTTTTTTTCTTACGTAGTTCAGTGTAATTTTTGTATTGTCTTGTGTAGCACCATGGTCCTGGAAAACGTTGTCTAATTTTTAATATGTTCCGTACCAGCAGTTATGGTTGAAATGACAATAAAAAGTGACTTGACTAGACTTGACTCAGCCCAGATTTGCATCCTATTGATGTCCTACTGTAACATCTGATAGCTCTCCACACTATCCACAGCACAGCCAACCTTTGTGTCATCAGCAAACTAACTAACCTATCCCTCCACTTCCTCATCCAGGTCATTTATAAAAATCATGAAGAGAAGGGGTCCCAGATCAGATCCCTGAGGCACACCACTGGTCACCAACCGCCATGCGAAATATGACCCATCTACAACCACTCCTTGCCTTCTGTGGGCAAGCCAATTCTGGATCCACAAAGCAAGGTCCCCTTGGATCCCATGCCTCCTTACTTTCTCAATAAGCCTTGCATGGGGTACCTTATCAAATGCCTTGCTGAAATCCATATAAACTACACCTATGGCTCTACCTTCATCAATGTGTTAATTCGCATCCTCAAAAAATTCAATCAGGCTCATAAGAAATGATCTGCCCTTGACAAAGCCATGCTGACTATTCCTAATCATATTATGCCTCTCCAAGTGTTCATAATTCCTGCCTCTCAGGATCTTCTCCATCAACTTACTAACAACTGAAGTAAGACTCACTGGTCTATAATTTCCTGGGCTATCTCTACTCCCTTTCTTGAATAAAAGAACAACATCTGCAACCCTTCAAGCCTCTGGAACCTCTCCCATCCTCATTGATGATGCAAAGATCATTACCAGAGGCTCAGCAATCTCCTCCCTTGTCTCCCACAGTCGTCTGGTCCTGATGACTTATCCAACTGGATACTTCCCAAAAGCTCCAGCACATCCTCTTTCTTAATGTCCATATGCTCAAGCTTTACAGTCCTCTTTAAGTCATCCCTGCAATCGCCAAGATCCTTTTCCGTGCTGAATACTGAAGCAAAGTGTTCATTAAGTACCTTTGCTTCCTATTCCAGTTCCATACACACTTTTCCACTGTCACACTTGATTGGTCCTATTTTCTCATGTCTTATCCTCTTTCTCTTCACATTGTCAAGGACATTTTCAACCTCTCACTGCTACAGGCAGAAGTTCCCACTTGCTTCAAAAAGGCAACAATTATACCAGTGCCTAAGAAGAACAATATGGGCTGCCTTAATGACTATCACCCGGTAGCACTCACATTGACAGTGATGAAATGCTTTGAGAGGTTGGTCATGACTAGACTGAACTCTTGCCACAGCAAGGACCTGGACTCACTGCAATTTGCCTATCGCAACAATAGGTCAATGGCAGATGCAATTTCAGCGGCTCTCCACATGGCTTTAGACCACCTGGACAACACAAAACACCTACATCAGGATGCTGTTCATCCAGTATAGCTCAGTGTTTAATACCATCGTTCCCACAATCCTGATTAAGAAGTCGCAGAACATGGGCCTCTGTACCTCCCTCTGCAATTGGATCCTCAACTTCCTAACTGGAAGACCACAATCCGTGCAGATTGGTGATAACATATCCTCCTCGCTGATGATCAACACTGACACACCTCAGGGGTGTGTGCTTAGCCCACTGCTCTACTCTCTATATACACATGACTGTGTGGCTAGGCATAGCTCAAATACCATCTATAAATTTGCTGACGATACCACCATTGTTGGTAGAATCTCAGGTGCTGATGAGAGGGCGTACAGGAGCGAGATATGCCAACTAGTGGAATGGTGCCACAGCAACAACCTGGCACTCAATGTCAGTAAGACAAAAGGGCTGATTGTGGACTTCAGGAAGGGAAAGATGAAAGAACACATACCAGTCCTCATTGAAGGATCAGAAGTGGAGAGTGTGAGCAGCTTCAAGTTCCTGGGTGTTAAAATCTTTGACGATCTAACCTGGTCCCAACATATCGATGTAGTTATAAAGAAGGCAAGACAGCAGCTACTCTTTATTAGGAGTTTGAAGAGATTTGACATGTCAACAAATACACTCAAAAACTTCTATAGTTGTACTGTGGGGAGCATTCTGACAGGCTGCATTAGCTTCTGGTATGGAGGGGCTACTGCACAGGACTGAAAGAAGCTGCAGAAAGTTTTAAAACTAGTCAGCTCCATCTTGGGTACTCGCCTACAAAGTACTCAGGATATCTTTCAGGAGCAGTGTCTCAGAAAGGCAGTGTCCATTATTAACGACCTCCAGCACCCAGGGCATGCCCTTTTCTCACTGTTACCATCAAGTAGAATGTATAGATACCTGAAGGCACACACTCAGCGATTCAGAAACAGCTTCTTCCCCTCTGCCATCTGATTCCTCAATGGACATTGAATCTTTGGACACTACCTCACTTTTTATTAAATATACAGTATTTTTGTTTTGCACATTTTTAAAAATCTATATATAATTAATTAACTTGTTTATTTATTATTATTATTATTTTTATTTTATTTATTTTTTTTCTCTCTGTTATGATTATGTATTGCATTGAACTGCTGCTGTTGCTGTTAATAAATTTCACGTCACATGCCAGTGATAATAAACCTGATTCTGATAGAATGCCTTGGGGGTTTTCCTTAATCCTGCTCTCCAAGCTTTCTCATGACCCCTTCTGGTTCTCCTAATTTCATTCTTAAACTCCTTCCTGCTAGCCTTATAATTTTCTAGATTTCTATCATTACCTAGTTTTTTGAACCTTTCGTAAGCTTTTCTTTTCTTCTTGACTTGATTTTCTACAACCTTTCTACACCATGGTTCCTGCATCCTTCCATCCTTTCCCTCTCATCGGAACATACCTATGCAGAAAGGCATGCAAACATCCCCTGAACGTTTGCTACATTTCTGCCGTGTATTTCCCTGAGAACATTTGCTCCCAATTTATGCTTCCAAGTTCTTGCCTGGTAGCTTCATATTTCCCCTTACTCCAATTAAGCATCTTCCTGACTTGTCTGTTCCTATCCCTCTTCAATGCTATGGTAAAGGAGATAGAATTGTGATCACTGTCTCCAAAATGCTCCTGCACTGAGAGACCTGACACCTGACCAGGTTCACTTTCCAATACTAGATCAAATACAGCCTCTCCTCTTGTAGGCTTATCCATATATTGTGTCAGAAAACCTTGCTGAACACACTTAACAAACTCCACCCCATCTAAACCCCTTGCTCTATGAAGATGCCAATCAATATTGGGGAAATTAAAATCTCCTATCATGACAACCCTGTCAGAATCTGTCTCTCTATCTGCTCCTCGATGTCCCTGTTACTATTGGGTGGTCTATAAAAAACACCCAGTATAGTTATTGACCCCTTCCTATTTCTAACTTCCACACACAGAGACTCAGTACACAATCCCTCCATGACCTCTTCCTTTTGTGCAGCCATGACACTATCTCTGATCAGCAGTGCCACGCTCCCGCCTCTTTTACCTCCTTCTCTCTTCTTTACGAAACATCTAAAGTCTGGCAGTCTAAGTAGCCATTACTGCCCCTGAGCCATCCGCATCTCTGTAATGGCCACAACATCATAGCTCCAAATACTGATTCACGCTCTGAGCTCATACACTTTGTTCCTGATACTCCTGAGTGTATCCCTGCTCTCTCACCCACCTATCGTCCCTGTCACACTGTCTACAAGCTTTCTCAATTTGTGAGCCAACAGCCCCTTTCTCCGTCTCTTCAGTTTGGTTCCCACCCCCTCGGAATTCTAGTTTAAATTCTCCCCAATAGCCTTAGCAAACCTCCCTGCCAGGATATTGGTCCCCCTCGGATTCATGAGCAACCCGTCCTTTTTGTATAGGTCGTACTTGCCCCAAAAGAGGTCCCAATGATCCAGAAATTGGAATCCCTGCCCCGTGCTCCAATCTCTCAGCCACTCATTTATCCTCCACCTCACTCTATTCCTATACTCACTGCCACCTAGCACGGGCAGTAATCCTGAGATTATTACCCTTGTGGTCTGCTCCTCAGCTTCTTTCCTAACTCCCTAACTCTCTCTTCCCTTTTCCTACCTATGTTGTTGGTACCAATATGTACCATGACCTTTGGCTGTTCACCTTCCCACTTCAGGATATCGTGGGCATGATCAGAAACATCCCGGACACTGATACCTGGGAAAACTACCATCTGAGTTTCTTTCCTGCGTCCACAGAATCGCCTGTCTGACCCCCTAACTATAGAGTTCTCTATCATTGCTGCCATCCTCTTCCTTTCCCTACCCTTCTGAGCTACATGCCCAGAGTCTGTGCCAAAGGCGTGGCCACTATTGTTTCCCCCAGGCAGGTCAAGCCCCCTAATAGTACTCAAACAGGAGTACATATTCTTAAGGGGGATAGCCACAGGGGTACTCTCTAGGATCTGACTCTTGCCCTTCTCTCTCCTGACTGTTACCTACTTGCCTGTCTTCCGAGGCCTCAATGTGACTACTTGTCTTTAGCTCCTTGTTATCACCTCCCTGACCAGACGAAGGTCATCGAGCTGCATTTCCAGTTCGCTTGTCGCACTCGGCGCAGATGTGGCTGTGCAGGAAGCTAGGAGTCTCCCGGATATCCCACATCCGACACCCAGTACAGAACACTGGCATTGCAGACATACTTCCTGTTCCTATTCTTCACAAGTAACTTACCTCGCCTTGACCAGTTGTCGTTGAAGCACCATTGAGCCAAAGCCATCCTACTCTGACTCCCTCTACTCTGATGCCCACTCTATAAAGTTGTCTTCTTTTTAAATTCTTAATTCTTCTCGCCAGTCTAACTTGCTGTTGTCCACTCACCTTTGCTGTCGTGCCTTGATCAAACCACTGAAGAAGAAATGATCTCCTTTTAAATTGTTCCCGCCGGTCTAACTCGTTGACATCCACAAGCCTGCGCAGTCTTGCCTCAATCTTCTTGGGCTGGAAGGGTCTGTTACCATGTTGCAAATCCAAATAAAATAGAAGTAAATAAATAAAATTCAAAGTATCAAACAGATCGAAGTACAATTATTATCGACGTATGTATGCAGTAAACAACCCTGAGATTTGTCTACCCCACTGACAGTTACGAAACAAAGAAGAACCGCGGAACCAACTCATTGAAAGAAAAACATCAAACATCAAACATGAAACCCTCCTCCTCCTGCTCGCAAAAGAATCATGCAAGTGGCGGCAAAAAAAAATGAGCAAGAACACTGAACATAAAACACAAAAGACATATTTCAGTACAATGTATTGAGAAGTTTCTCTGGTCCTCTATAAAAGAAATTAACACTAAAGAGTCTGTAAAATTCGACACAGTACAATTTCTGTTGAAGTAAGATTTTGCTATTGATAAAGGGTTTGTTTTTATCACAATATTTTCTGGGACATATTTCATTCAGTGAGATTTATATTAATTCCAAACATGAAATATGTCTTACACAAAGCAGAGATTGTTTGACAGACCCTTATCAAAAGCAGTTAATAGTCATAGTCATAGTCATACTTTACCGATCCCAGAGGGAAATTGGTTTTCGTTACAGTTGTACCATAGTAATAAATAGTAATAGAACCATAAATAGTTAAATAGTAATATGTAAATTATGCCAGTAAATTATGAAATAAGTCCAGGACCAGCCTATCAGCTCAGGGTGTCTGACCCTCCAAGGGAGGAGTTGTAAAGTTTGATGGCCACATGCAGGAATGACTTCCTATGACGCTCTGTGTTGCATCTCAGTGGAATGAGTCTCTGGCTGAATGTACTCCTGTACCCACCCAGTACATTATGTAGTGGATGGGAGATATTGACCAAGATGGCATGTAGATTCAGATAATGTAGATTCAGTTACGTTCTACACAAATCAAGTGAAATATCTGGATAATCAGGATAAAGATCTGGATCAGCAAAGAATGTCAGAATGTGCTGGAGGAACTCAAGAAAGGTTGAGCAGCATCTGGGGGTGGGAGAGGAATTGTCAATATATGGAGTCAAAATCCTACATCAGGATCTGGATAAATCCCTGACTGATGTTACGACAGAGAGCGGACTAACAGGAGTTGCTGGAATCTGGAGCTCAAAATAACCTGTGCAGGAACTCAGTGAGTTGAATAGCATCTGTAAGAGGAAAGGAATTGTCAACATTCTGGGATGTATGTGTGTGTATGTGTATGTGTTTGTAAGAGAAAGAGAGATTATGGGAACTTTCCTGTGCATGAATTAGCTGCTATGTTTGATATTGTTATATTTTGGTCACACTTACCAAGATACGGTGTAAAGCTTATCTTGCATACTATTCTTGCAGATCAAATCATAACGCAGTGCATTGAGGTACAACCCCAAAGGGTAAAACAGTAAGAGTGCAGATAAAAGTGTAAAAGCTGCAGAGGAAGTGCAGTGCAGGTAAATAATAAAGTGCAAGATGATAAAGAGGAAGATTATGAGATCAAGAGTCCATCTTATCATACAAGCGTCTGATAACAGCAGGATTGAAGCTGAATTACAACATTAAAAAAGCAACAATTCTACAGTCAGAGTTTATTGGCTATAAGGTGTTTTAGGGTGCCCTGAAACACAACATTTAAACATAAGTATTTTGTTTTACACAGATTGTCCAAAAAAAGTTAACTCTATTTTCTGGCTTGTTTAGAAATGTTGCACATTTACTTAGGCAAACAGCGCACCGTTGTTCAGCACCATTGTTCTACAGAGATGAAATGTTGGAAATCGAAGCAATATTGTGATTGGTGCTGACTGGACAGAAACTGTCTTGTTTGAATATCCCAGGGAAAGCTCCGACATCTGATAAAATTGACTATTCAAGTATTCTTGCAGTTATAGAAACAAGATCAAAAGTGATGTGTGGACACAAAGCTCCATCAACAGTGAGGCTGTCATCGAGATCTTGTGCAGGAGACGGTTTGGACTCCTGAGTGTAGAGACTCTGTCACTGTATTGTCAGTGATAGTGATAGAGACGGTGGTTTGCATGGCTGTCAGTAACCATCCAGTATTGAGATTTACGCATCAGACAGTGAGATGGTGACAGCTTTGATAAGACATCAAGAGAGGGGCAAAGATAGTGAAGGTTTCCCATTATATATCCTGGGAGGTAACGTCCTCTCCCAAACAATGAATATTATGTTTCGTGTCAACTCTGCTGTCACAAGGTAGAGAGAGATCTCAAACAGATAAACTCTTGGGGGATCGCAAATGTTCTTGAAGCCAATCTTTGTTGTTCACTTGATTGATAAATCCTTTGTGACAACTGAAAATAAAAATGTGCTTCAGTTTTGTACATATAAATAGGAAATTAGCTGGCAATGTTGTCAGAGATAATTAACTCCCTAACTCTTGGCAGAGCCTCCATTTGACATGCTAATATTACTTAGATATACACGTGTCACCTTTCTGACAGTCAACCACACTGACTAAGTAAATACTTTCAGAGACAGCAAAATGATATGGCCACTTAGGCATCTCTTAATCATATTCCTGCTGTACAGGAGGGTGAACAGCATGGAACAGAGCTATTGAGCTCAGAAATTTATTCTCTGTCTCTGCTGTGAGCCTGCTGAAGGAAGGGGGTGAAATATGCCTCACTTCCCATGATCTTGAAATGTTAGCTAGGATCTGTGCACCTGATTGCTTCCTGGTTCATAAAGGCAGGTGTATATTGGGACGGATGATACAATAATCCATTACTTTAAGGATGTTGGTGGTGTTAGACTATCAGATTTTTCAGATTATTGGCTGTTACTTCTGCTACTGCTCCAGCATACTTATAGAGTCAGAGTTATAGAACAATAAAGCACAGAAAAAGGTCCTTCAGCACATGAAGTCCATGTTGAACTATCATTCTGCCTTGTCCCATCAACATGCACCTGGACTATTGGCATCCATACCCCTCCTATCCATATATCTATCCAAATTTCACTGAAATATTGAAATTGAATCCACATCAGCACTCTACCACTTCTGCTAGCAGCTCATTCCATGCTCTCACCCACCCTCTGAGTGAAAGACTTCCCCCTCACGTCCCTCTTAAACATTTCACCTTTCACCCTTAAAGACCACTAGCTCTAGTCTCACCCAATCTCAGTGGAAAAGGCCTGCTTGCATTTAGCCTTTCCATACTCCTCATAATTCATCTTTTCACCTTCAACTTAGCTTTGCTTCAGATGTGTTATAACTAGATGAGTTTAAAGAAGATTCAGATTCAGGATTCAAGTTTATTTGTCACCTGTAGATCAGTGAAATATATCTTTTGTGTTAACAGCCAACACACAATAGGGTATGCTGAGGCAGACCGCAGGTGTCACCACACTGACAAATTCGGTTTATTGTCATATATTATCATGAGCCCTGTTAATTGTTAATTGTTGTTTTACCAAGAGTCGTTAAGCCCCTGTGCTTTATGTTTAACCTTGTCAAGTTTATTTTGACTGGTAGGATTTTATGCTTACTGCGATTCCCCATTAATGCTTATCATGGGGTGCTTGTGTTTTGAGAATGATTTGTCTCGTGGTGCCGCTTAGTTAAGCCACCGATGTTCAGGTAGAATTCCTAAAAATAAACTTTTGTTTCTCTCTCTACATGGGAGGCTGTCGCTCCTCTGCTCCTGGGCTCAGTCATTTGTTAACGCACACAAAGACATCTTGCATCAACATACAATGAAATTCCTTGCTTGCATGGAGCTCACAGAGTAAGCAGTACATATGGTAATAACAGATACAACAATAAGTACAGTGTTGAGTGCAAAAGAACAGAAAAGGCGCAAAGATTGTAGAAGTAAATGATAAATGATAATATTGAAATAAACAAGAGAAGTAGAATCAAGAGTCTGAGAGCATGGCAGCAGCGCCAGGAAATGCGAGAAACAAGGTGGCAGGAGTAAAGAGAGAACACTGGCAATGGGACCACGGTAAGCTCACAAAGAGCGTGAGAACAAGACCCCAGTAAGTATAAAGAGAATGTGTGAACAGGCCCCCCACGAATGTAAAAGGAGTATAGGAACGAGGCTTCACTGAGTTTAAAGGAAATAAGTTTGAAACCATGTGCATTAAGTCTTTCCTAAACACAAGAGATTCTGCAGATGCTGGAGATCCAAGGTAACATACAAAAAATGCTAGAGGAACTCAGCAGGTCAGACAGCATCTCTGGAGAGGAATAAACAGTCAATGTTTCTGGATGAGACCCTTCATCAGGAGTCTTAGAATTGGAGAGCATTCCTGATGAAAGATCTCTGCCTGAAAAGTTGATTGCTTATTCCTCTCCATAAGTGCAGCTTGCTGTGCGTCTTACATTGGTTTTTCCATACACTAGGAGAACAGAAGAATTATCATAGTCTTACTGCACACACTCTTTATCTGATCCTCATTCTTCAGCTTATCTCTGATTTCCAAACTCACATCTTGAGATGAGAAAATTGGAAACAGGATGTAGGTCAGATGACCCTTACTGAAGTTTAAATTGTTAAGAGCAGGAGATTTTCTACTATGTATTTAACCATTGAGGGTTGTATGGATACTTGGGTGGATATTAACAAGCATAGTCTAAAATTAATCAGATTACCAGTAAACATTTACACCCATTCCCAAATAATGAACAAGCACAATTTTACAGGCAACTTTGTCATAAAATATATAAAATAATTTAAAATTAGATCTGCACCTCCAGAGCATTGTAATGAACCTATGAGAAAGACCAGCTATTTAAAAGAGTGAGCACTAAACTAATTACACCTGGAACCTTTCGATGACTTTGTGAATTGGGGTTTTATATTATGTATTTTTTGCTCTTTTTTGCAGATGAGGTCCGTTGGGTGGGGATGGGGGTTGATATTTTTCTTTGAAATGGTTCCATGCTTTTCTTTGTTCAAAGTCAAAGTAAAATTTATTATCAGAGTGCATACACGTCACTACATACAAATGCGAGATTCTTTTTTCTGCAGGCATACTTAGCAAACCTATAGAACAGTAACTGTAAACGGGATCAATAGACAACAAATTGTGCAAATGCAGATATAAATAAACAGCAATAAATAACGAGCATGAAATGACAAGGTACAAGAGTCCTTAAATGAGTGTAGTTATCCCCTTTTTTTCAAGACCCTGTCTGTAGCAAGATGAATCTGAAGGCTATACATTGTATACATAATTTGATAATAAATGTATTTTGAATTTGAGAGAGCGAGAGAGAGCGGAAACTGGTTCTGCTGTTTATAGGGACGAACATATAGTACATCGAACTTCTGAATTTAATATTATGGGAGTTCCTTTGAATGTAGGACTATACAAATTCATAAATTCATAACCTGGGATAGATTATTTTTCTTTGGCAGAGCATCCTGTTATAATGACTTAGAAATATTTCAAAGTGACTTATCATACGTTTGTTAGAATCTTCAAAAACTGATGTAATTTCTGAGGTTTTTATCACAATATTATTTAGTTAATTCTTTCTTTTTGTATTTGCACAGTTTCTCATCTTTTGCCCACTGGTTGAACACCCAAGTTGCTGTAGTCTTTCAAGATTCAAGATTCAAGATTCAAAAAACTTTATTGTCATTCTAACCGCACATCAGCTCTGCAGGGCAGAATGAGACAGCATTTCTTAGGAGCAGTTCAATCATAACATAATAAACGCAACACTAAATAATAAACATAACAATAAGTAGTAAAACACAACAGCCACATGTCAGTTAAAATCAAGTTATAAGTGTCCAGTGCAAGTTAAAAGTGTCCAAAGCAGAGTCAGGTGGAGCAGCTATTTAGCAGTCTGACTGCCTGTGGGAGGAAGCTGTTTAGTAGCCTTGTGGTTTTAGTTTTGATGCTCCTGTAGTGTTTCCCTGATGGCAGAAGAACAAACAGTTCATGGAGAGGGTGTGAGTGGTCTTTAATGTTGTACCGTGTCTTCTGGAGGCATCGACTCTGAAAGAGGTCTTGGGCAGAAGGTAGGGAGACCCCAATAACCTTCTCTGCTCCCCTAACCACCCTCTGCAAGGCTTTTTTGTCCACAGCACTGCAGCTGGAGTACCAGGTTGTGATGCAAAAGGTCAGCACACTCTCAACCACGTCTCTGTAGAATGTAGTTAAGATGTTAGTGGGGAGTGATGCTTGTTAAAGCTTCCTCAGAAAGTGCAATCTCTGCTGGGCCCGTTTCATAATCCCAGTGGTGGTCCTGGACCGGGTGAGATTGTCCGAGATCTGCACCCCAAGGAACTTGATGGTTTCCACTCTCTCCACTGTGGAGCTGCTGATGCTGAGGGGTGTGGGCTCAGGCTGAGACCGTCTGAAATCGACGATCATCTCCTTGGTTTTGGTGACATTAAGCATCAAGTTGTTATCCCTGTACCAACTCTCTAGGTGTTTGACCTTCTCCCTGTACATTGTTTCATCATTTTTGCTGATGAGCCTCTCCACTGTGGTATCATCTGCAAATTTAATGATCAGGTTCTCCTTGAATCTGGCTGCACAGTCATGTGTTAGCAGTGTAAACAGCAATGGGCTAAGCACACGGCTTTGTGGGGATCCAGTGCTCAGTGTGATGGAGTCAGAGATGTTCCTGCCAACACGGACTGACTGTGGTCTCTCTGTCAAGAAATCCAGAATCCAATGACACATGGTAGTGCTTCACTGATTCTGTTATGGTTTTTATTCTATTATGGATTTACTGAGTACGCTTGCAGGAAAAAAAAGCTCAGGGGTGTAAGTGGTGACATATATGTACTTGGATAATAAATTTATCTTGAACTTTGAACTTTGAGGTATACACTCAGTGGCCACTTTATTAAATACACCTGCTTGTTAACACTAATATCTAATCAGCCAATCATGTGGCAGCAACTCATGCATAAAAGCATGCAGACATGGTCAAGAGGTTCAGTCATTGTTTAGCCCAAACATCAGAATGGGGAAGAAGTATGATCTAAGTGACTTGGACCATGGAATGATTATCAGTACCAGATGGGGTGGTTTGAGTATCTCAGAAAATGATTATCTCCTGGGATTTTCACACACAGCAGTCTCTAGAATTTACAGAGAATGGTGCAAAAAACAACAAAAATTCAATGAGTGGCATATCTGTGGCAAAGATGCCTTGTTAATGAGAGAGGTCAGAGAAGAATGGCCAGACTGGTTCAAGCTGACAAGAAGGTGACAGCAACTCAAGTAACCATATGTTACAACAGTGGTGTGCAGAAGAGCATCTCTGATGCACAACACATTGAACCTTGAGGAGGATGGGCTACAGCAGAGGAAGACCATGAACAAGGTACCTAGTAAAGTGGTCACTGAATGTATTTTGTTGACTTTTCATATTTCTGAGGAAATATCTTCTATTTCCAAGCTAGCTGGGAAGATTTTTCAGAAAGACATAACTGAATATCATAGCTTAGAGAAAAAGAAGTTCCATCTATCGAATTTTATAAATTGCTTAGAAATTTGGAGACTCAGAGCATAAAGTTATGGTAAATTTGCCAAACGCTTAGATAATATATCGCCGAGTGCTACCTTTAAGCGATTACTTGCCAACTTTACATTGGCTGAATGGAGATAATACTACTTGTTTTGTTATATTGGAACTGACTAGTTTTGATATGTGGCTCCCACAACCATCCAAGGTAATTAAAAATGTCTTTTTTTATTTAGAAAGACTTCATTGAAAACAAATGAACTATATTTTTACAATCTAATTATCTAATCTAACTTTGGGTACTTTTGAAATAACATTTAGGGACATCAGATCTCTAATAGGATCCCTTGAGGTTGGTGGTCAACTATACAAAGCCACTTGAAAGAAATTCTGATCAGTGATGGGGATGAAGTGAATTGAGAAGTACGTTTGTTTCCTATGTGAGTCTATTTATATATGACAATATAATTTATCTGTGCAGTCAGTACAAACAATACAAAACAATAATCTTTTGATTTTTTTTAAGGATTGTGTATGTGTGAAATGAATCACAATCAGAATCAAGTTTAATATCACTGGCATATGTCATAAAAGTTAACTTTGCAGCAGCAGTACAAGGGAATACAGAATAATGGAATAATAGAGAAATAAAACTGAATTACAGTAAATATATATGTATACACGCACACTTTTTTTGTGTGTGTCATACTCTAACCAGAGCCTTGGCAAACACTTTTTCAAGTGGTTGTCTTGGAGGAAAGATTCTGTGAGTGGTCCCCCACGTCCTTCTCACAGCACAGTTTTTTTTTACAAGGCTGAGTTGCAAGCTTGACGCTCAACCCGGCACGGATGGAAAGCGTGCCCGGGAGCAGCCTGGCTGGATTTGAACTCAGGAACCTTCGCTCCGGAGTCCGACGCTGATGTCACTGCGCCACCAGCCAACCGATATATACACACGCACACATTTTATACAGTATATATACATATAAATATACACACACACATTTTATATATATATATAAAAATAGTTAAACTAAATAATTATGCAAAATAGAAATAAATAAAAGTAGTGAGGTAGTGTTTATGGGTTCAATGTCTTTTCAGAAATTGGATGATGGAGGGGAAGAAGCTGCTCCTGGATTGTTAAGTGTGTGCCTTCAGGCTTCTGTACCTCCTACCTGTTGGTAGCAATGAGAACGGGGCATGATCTGGGTGACGGGGGTCCTTAATGATGATCGCTGCCTTTTGGAGGCATCGCTCCTTAAAGAGGAGCTGACTAAGTTTACATCTCTCTGCAGCTTACTTTGATCCTGTCCCCCTCTTCCCATTCCCATACCAGACAGTGAAGCAGTCAGTTAGAATGCCCCCCACAGTACACCTGTAGAAATTTGGGAGTGTTTTTGGTGTCACACAAATTGTGTTCGAAAAATAACTTCTGCCTCATGTGTTAGAGAACTCCATGCCCTTTCCTCTCACAGGGTCATACAACCTGTCATCAGTCCATTTGGCCCACTACATACATACTAACCAGTAGGTACCCATCCATTTGTATCTAATCGTATAACATTTAGCCTATGTCCTGATAATTTAAAAGCTGGAAGATGTGAATGTGCCTCCTATTAGTGACTTATTGAGATGTAGAGAGAATAAAATGGGAAAGACTAAAGGAGATAACAGTTAAAAAAATGGAATGATAGAAAAGTGTAACCGATTTGCATACTGAGTGCAAATGACAGTCAGCAGAAATTCTTCTTTCACAATGCACAAGCTCAAATTCTTATTACAACACAAAAGTACGAGGGGAGATTGATAAGTTCATGGCCTAAGGTAGAAGGAGTCAATTTTAGAACCTAGCACGCTTATTTTTCCTACATTTACACACTTAGTCCAGTGGTCGTGGAACATACGGATCCCTTCTTTGTAGAAGTTGGCATCTTAGACCTCCAGAAAGCAGTCCACAGCAGGGGTGACTGATAAGTTTGTGGCCTAAGGTAGAAGGAGATGAATTATTAACTTCAAACTTTCTGCATTTTCACTCAGAGTTGAACTGCACATGCATGTAACAAGAGCTGTATAACTCATCTCCTTCTACCTAAGGCCATGAACTTATCAATCACCTCTGCTGTGAACCACCTGGAGATACAAGACACTCTCGTTACATGCACGTGCAGTTCCACTCCTTGAGTGAAAATGCAGAAGGTTTGAAGTTAAAAACTCATCTCTTTCTACCTTAGGTCACAAACTTATCAATCACCCCTGCTGCAGACCACTTCTACAAAGAAGCGATCCGTATGCTCCACGACCGCTGGACTAAGTGTGTACATGTAGGAGGGGGCTATGTTGAAAAATAAATGTGGTAGGTTTTCTAAAATTGACTTCTTCTACCTTAGGCCAGGGACTTATCAATCACCTCTCGTATGATCAATACAGAGCTAATGCAAATGAATAGTTGATGGTTGCTTGGACCTGGTGGGTTAGAGAATCAGTGTCTGTATTTAATCAGAAACCAATCAGAATCAAGTTTATTAACACTGATATATGTTGTGAAACTTCTTGCACTGCAGCAGCAGCAGTACAGTGCAAAAAATAAAAATCACAATATATTCCAATAAACAGATAGATACTGTAGATAGGCAGTTGGACAGACAGACGGACCAATAGATAGACAGGAAAGCAGATAGACAGATAAACAGATGGACAGACCGATAGACAGACAGGCTGATGGGTAGATAGATAGAGAGACAAATAACTCAATAAATAGTGCAAAGCAGGATATTCAGGTAACATTCGTGAGTTCAGAAATCTGATGGCAAATGGGAAGAAGCTGTTTCTACAATGTTGAGTGTGGGTCTTCAGGCTCCTGTACCTCCTTCCTGATGGCAATGATGAGAAGAGGGCTTGTTCCAGATGGCTTAGCTCCTTAATGAATGCCACCTTTCTGAGGCACTACCTTTCGAAGATTACCTGGATAGCATCTTTTATGGCCTTATGATCCTCATTAATAGTATTCAGTAAATTGGTGAAATGATTTATTGTTGTCAAAGGTACCAAGGTACAGTGTAAAACTTCTGTTGCATACCATTTCTATACACAATGCATTGAGGCAGTACGAGGTATAACAATGATAGAGTGTAGAATAAAGTGTTGAATGGCAGTAGATAAACTGCCCAGAGGTCTGGATACCTCAAAGTCAAATTTATTATTTAAAAAATATATAAATATATATGTTACCATATGCTGTTGTACCTTGAGATTAATTTTCTGGCAGGAAAATAAAGAAAAATAATAAAATTTATGACAAACTATACATAAACAGAAAATGACAAACAGCCAATGTACAAAATAAGACAAATTGTTGAAATAAAGAATAAACAATACCTAGAACATGAGTTGTAGAGTCCTTAAGAGTGAGTCTGCAGATTGTAGAATCAGTTCAGTGTTGTGGCACGTGAAGTTATCTAGGCTGGTTCAAGAGCCAAGTGGTTGTAGGGTAATTATTATTCCTGAAACTGGTGGTGTGGGACCTAAGGCTCCAGTACCTCCTGCCCAATGTTAGTGACGAAAAGAGAGTATGACCTGGATGGTAGGAGATAGGATATGATGAGAAGAGAGCATGGCTTGATGGATTGCATAAAAAGGTTTGTCCCAAAGAGGCGCATTGAGATCTATAGATTTGGTATGTCACCAAAGAGTCCAGCAAATTTCTACAAGTGTACAGTGGACAGCATTCTGATTGGTTGCATCATTGTCTGGTATGGAGGATCCAATGTGCAAGATTGTAAAAGGCTGCAGAACGTCGTAGACAGCAACCACCAACACGGGTACCACTCTCCCCACGATCGAGGACATTTTCAAAAGGTGGCGCCACAAGAAAATAACAGCCACCATTAAAACCCCTCACCATTCAGGACATGTCCTCTTCATTTTACTAACATCAGGGAGGAGGTACAGGAGCCTGAAGACCCACACGTAATGTTTTAGGAACAGCTTCTTCCCATCTGCCATCAGATTGCTGAATTGTGTTTTGGAGAGACCTAGGGGGAGGGTGGTAAGGATCCAAGTGCTGGCGTACCCGAGACTAACATAGACACAATATGAAATTGAGATGAGGACAGGGTTCTAAACTCGATGCTAGACCAGAATCTAAAGTAGAGCTGACAATTAAGCACCGAACCTCAGTTCAGGTGCTCTTTAAATATTAAAATCCCTGCACCTAAACATGGCTCCCAGTTAATGGGGTGGGCCTGAATCTTTAAAGGGGCAGTGCCAGCTGTCCATGTGCTGGAGAATTAGAGCATCTAAATGCCAGAAGCTGGTGCAGTGGGATACATATTGTAACAAATGGTCCATGAGCCCATAAGCACTACCTCACTTTTTCTCTTTTGCACAATTTATTTATTTAGTTTTTGTAACTTATAGTAATTTTTTTATGTATTACCCTGTACTGCTGACACAAAACAACAAATTCCATGACATATGTTAGTGATAATCGACTTGGTTCTGATTCTGATTTTAAGCCATTAAATATTCATTTTACTACACATGCCTTAGTGCACGAAGTACAGCATTGGAAATGATAGGCTGCTTCCCCCTTGGAAGAGTCATGTACAAATAAGTCAATGTCAAGCAGTGGGCAGCGCACGAGCAGAGTCCAGTGTGAGGCATTCCAGGTGGTGGTTGTTCTGTTAATGAGAAGGTTCATTTAAAGGGAACATTTACTCAGGCACGGATTCAGTCCCCCTACGCACACTGCAGTGTTTGCTTGGAAAGGCAGTGTGGTGAACTGAGGTGCCTTTGCTCAGAGGTATACGCATTACTGTGTCCCACACCCAGGTGATTCAGCCCTCTAAGAGAGGAAGCCAGATTTGCAGGACATTAAAATAAATCTCAATTTCTTTTTAATTTTCCTCACATGCCATAGTAATTATCCACAATGCCAGGCTACATGCAAAAGGGCTTATTGCAAATATTAATGTTATATTCCGACTCAGTGCAAACGAAATAAATGCCCCACAACTGATCTCCCTGAAGACAACAAGATTATACATTTCCCTCTGCAGCCTGTGATTAACCTGATATTAAAAATGAACGTATTGCAAGTCATGAATGGGCATTTACTATTTCCCAATGTGTCTTCCTGACCTACATCAGGAGCAGAAACAGAAACACTCTGTCATTCAGTCCAGAATCAGAATTTAAAGGAACACTTCATTTCTTTAGCATTCCAATATTTTCTCATCCCTTACAATGTAGAAAAACACAACTCGGCACATTTCTACAGCTGTACCATGGAGTGTGTTCTAACTGGCTGCATCGCCATCGGGTATTGCTGGGGTGGGGAGGGGGCACTACACTAGATCAAAATAAGCTGCAGAAAGTTATAAACTCAGTCAGCTCCATCATGGGTACTAACTTCCCCAACATCCAGGAGATCTTCAAGGAGCATTGCCTCAAAAAGGTGGCATCCATCTTTAAGGACCTCTATCACCCAAGGCATGCCCTCTTCTCAATGTTACTATCAGGAGGGAGGTACAGGAGCCTGAAGGCACATGCTCAACAATTCAGGAACAAACATAGAAACATAGAAACATAGAAAATAGGTGCAGGAGTAGGCCATTTGGCCCTTCGAGCCTGCACCGCCATTCAGTATGATCATGGCTGATCATCCAACTCAGAACCCTGTACCTGCCTTCTCTCCATACCCCCGATCCCTTTAGCCACAAGGGCCATATCTAACTCCCTCTTAAGTATAGCCAATGAACTGGCCTCAACTGTTTCCTGTGGCAGAGAATTCCACAGATTCACCACTCCCTGCTTACCCTCTGCCATCAGATTTCTGAATTGACATTGAACCCAGGAATACTACCTCACTACATTTTTCGCACTATTATGCATAGTATATATGCACTTCTTACTATAATTCACAGATTTTAAAATTATCTATTGCAATATACTGCTACCACATAACAAAAAAATTTCACAACATATGCTAGTGATATTTAACCTGATTCTGATTTAGATTTTGATTCTGATTCTGAATCAATGCCATAGACAGAGCAATTCCATTCCTCCATGTCCTTCTCAGTAACCTATTCCCTCTTCTAAGTCCTCCGGTACTGGCATGATTGTCCCATGTCCTCATACATGAGGTATTTTACAGTGGCCAATTATCCGACCAACTGGCATGTCCTTATGGTGTGCAAGGAGACCAGAGCACATAGGGAGACTCAGAGAGTTACAAGGAGAATGTGTAAAGCCCAATTGACAGTACCCAAGGTCAGGAGAAACATGGAAGCTTGAGTTTTGAGCCACCTTAAACACAGGAGATTCTGCAGATGCTGGACATCTTAAGCAACACACACAAAGTGCTGGGGAACCTCAGTAGATCAGGCAGGGTTCAGGAGTGGAGAGCCTTATCAGGAGTGGAAAGGAAGGGTGTAGACCATTAGGCACAGGAGCAGAATTAGGCCATTTGGCCCATCGAGACTACTCTGTCATTCCATCATGGCTGATTTATTTTCCCTCTCAATTCCATTTTCCTGCTTTCTCCACATAGCCTTTTACTCCTTTATTAATCAAGAACCTTTCAAACTCCACATTAAAGATACCCAATGATTTGACCTCCATAGTCATCCATGGCAATAAATTCTACAGATTCATCACCCTCTGGCTAAAGAAATTCGTCATTATCTCCTCTTTTGAAGGGAGGTCCATAAAAGTCCATAATACCCTAACACCGTGAGACAGAGGAGCAGAATTAGACCATTCTGCTGATTGAGTGTGCTCTACTATTCTGTCATGGCTGATTTATTAACCCTCTTAACTTCATTCTCCTGTTAGACTCCCTATGATAGGAAACATCCTCTCCTCACTCACTCTGTCTAGGCCATTCGATATGTGTTAGGGTTCAGTGAGATTCCCCCTCATTCTTCTAAACTCCAGTAAGTGCAAGTGCAGAGCTATCAAACACTCCTCATATGGGAAGGTGAAGAAGAGGCTGGTAGAGAGGGAGGGAGTTGCTTCCTGACTTGCTGAGCTTCTCCAGTGCTTTGTGTGTGCTACTTGAGCCACTATGCTGTCCTGTAGCTATGTCACCACACTCCCCTGTTGTAGACCCATAAAGTTGAATCTGGGGGTGGACATCAAAGATCAAGCTCCTGGAATTTCCTGGTTAACCCTGCAGAAGGTGCTACCCAACAGCAATGTGTGAGCAAATTCACCACAAGGCAATTCAGGAAGACAGCTTCTCATTAACTTTAGAAGGACACATCTAAGGACAGACAATAAATGCTGGCTTTATTTAAAGAAGGAAGAGAAAAGAATCATTCAGCGAGCTAGAATTTGTAATGATGTAAAGTGAAGCAAGTATGCTTTAGGGAAATAGGCATGAAATGAATTAGAGTTTTCAAGATTTTGAAGGGGATTGATAAAGCAGATCAAGATAAATTCTGAAGATAATGAAGCATAAAAATACCAAGGGACATATGTGAAACATTAGGACATTTTTCATCCCAAAGACTTGAGGAATAGGTTGCCAAAGCAGGCGATAGAACTGAACAACATGTATTGGTTCTAGTAGCACTTAATATGTCACTGAAGTGACAAGCAACTGGGAATATGAAATGAAGAGAAAGACTGAAATGAGGTCAATCATTATGGGAGATTTATTATCCCTAATTGACTTTCCCCCAAAAGCTAAGTAGCCGATTTTCCATTCTGGTGGGGGACCAAAAAACTGGTAAAAGTGAGTCAGCCAGAATTCAATAATTTTCATTAATTTTAGAATGTGTTAATTTCACTTCCTCAGTAAAGTAGCCAGCGTAATTAAAGGCCCCACCCACCCCAAACATTCTCTCTTCTTCTCTCTTACATCAGGCAGAAAATGCAAGAGCCTGAAAGTACGTACCAGCAAGCTTAGGAACAGCTTCTACCCCCGTGATCAGACTCTTGAATGAACCTCTTTTACAGTAAGGTGGACTCTTGGCCTCACAATCCACCTCTTGCGCTGTATCGTTCACCTGCACTGAGATCTTCTGGTAGCTTTTGCACTTTACTCTGAATTTTTAATGTTTTAACTTAATCTATCTCAGTGTATAGTGTTATGATTTCATCTATAAGAACTGTATGTAAGTCAGACCTTTCACTGCATTTTGATACATGTGACAATATTACACCAAAACCAATACTAATTTTCAGTGAGTGATTCAGGTAAAAGTTAAGCTTGTTCCTTCAATAAGTAAAGAATAATGGTTGAACAGACATGGTTTCACACATCTATGATATTGCTTTGACAGCAGTTCTATTTTTGAGAAGTTTGAGCATGTGACCATTGAAAATTCCCCAGTAAAATGAAATAGAACTCCTTTAATGGAAATAGGTAGACAAGAGGAATCTGTCTCCTGCCACAACACCCTTAAAAATCTTTGTAATGTGAGTTGACATTGTTTTTGTAAAATTTAATATAAATGTCCCATGTTGATTATAAGAAATGACTTAGCATGGCTTCTAATTCTCAGACACGTAATTTTTCTTTCATGTTATATATTAATGGATAATGTGTGGTATTTTCCCTTCACAGTACGAGGTGCATTTCCTTTGCTCACTGGGGCCATAACTGGGGCCAAAAAAGAGCAAATGATATTATTAAATGCAGGAAAACAAGCAGGAATCGCCAGTCTGTGTTTACAAGAACGGGCCAACATGTGAACAGATCTAGTGCAACCAAAACAATGCAGAGCAGATTGGTATGGTGGCCCGGGAAATTTGAAATTACAGTTGCGCGGAAAATTTGAAATCAGTGCTGGGTTATCGAGGGAACCGGATTACAGGTAGGCGGATTAGTGAAGGTCGACCTGTATTTGTTTTTATTCATCAATATCCAGTATATACAATCCACCATCACTTGACAATGGTTCAGAACACGTGTCACTGTCTATAACTGCGAGCTATGGTAACTTCACATTTAAGGTTCCTATGCTTAGGTACAATAGCCTGTCTTGATGACCAGTCCACATCATGCTTTTAAACCCACCTCAATGTTCAATGCTCATACAGAACTTGCAAGTAGGACAAACATCTCCCCCACCACACAACACAACTGTCCGGCTGTACTTTATTAGAGTTGTATAGCATGGAAACAGGCCAAAAACCCAACTGATCTGTTGCAACCAAGGTGCCCACTTAAGTTGGAACAATTCCACAAATGGAGTATTCTGTTCAGACGTGGTTGCCTCATGGATGTGAAAGTTTTAGACAGGGTGCTGAGGAAACTTACCAGTATTCTGCCTGGACTGGAGGGCATGTCTTCCGAGGACAGGTTAAGCGAGCTTTAGCTTTTCTCTTCGGCGAGAAGGAGGAGAGGTGACTTGATAGAGATGTACAAGATGATAAGAAGCAGAGATAGAATAATTAGTCACAGATTTTTCCCCTCAAGGGGGAAATGGCTAATATGAGGGGGCGTAATTTTAAAATGATTGGAAGAAACGATAGGAGGGATGTCAGAGGTAAGACTTTTACATAGAGAGTGGGTGGTGGTAGAGATGGGTACATTAGGGACATTTAACAGATGCTCAGACAGGTACAGGGATGATAGAAAATAGAAGGTTATACAGGAGGGAAGGGTTAGATTGATCTCATCGTAGGTTCAAAGGCCAGCACAGCATTGAGGGCCGAAGGCAATATACATGCTGTAGTATTCTATGTCCTATGTCCTATTTGCCTGCATTCCCTCTAAACCTTTCTTATCTTTGTATCTGTGTAAATATCTTTCAAACATTGTGACTGTATTTGTCTCCACCACTTCCTGTGGTAGCTCCTTCTATACATCAAGCAACACACATCAAAATTGCTGGTGATCGCAGCAGGCCAGGCAGCATCTCTAGGAAGAGGTACAGTTGACGTTTCAGGCCGAGACCCCTCGTGTGTTCACCAGCAACTTTAATGTGTGTTGCTTGAATTTCCAGTATCTGCAGAACTCCTCATGTTTGCCTTCTATACATCAGCCAGCCTTTCTGTGCAAACTTTACCACTCAGGTTCACTTTAAATCTTTTCTGTTTCATCTTAAGGCCTATGCCCTCAGGTTTTAGACTCTCCTTCCTTGGGGAAAAGAAGCTGTGACCCTCCATCTCAGCTTTGCCCCTCATGATTTCATAAACCTCTTTAAGGTCATATTTATTCAAAGCCAAAGTTAAGTGCACAAGTACAGGTGTAATGAAAAGTGCTGCATATGAAAGAAAGATGCCAGTAGGCCTTACTTATGATTGCATCTATGTTCTGAGTAAAATCCTAGGGATTAAGATCTGCTAACTCTCCCCATAGGCACATAATCAACCTCTTTCCCTTCCAGACATCAACAATCAGCTCTTTATTTTCACTGACATTGAGCGGCATCACTCAACCAGGTGTCCTAACTTGCTCTGGTAAACTGACTCATTGCCATCTGGGATTCTTCCAACAGCAGTGGTGTTGTAGGCAAATCTGTGTGTGACACTGGAGTTGTGCTTGACCACACAGTCATGTATGTATTGAGAATAGAGCAGGGACCAAGCTAATATGGAACTGCACTTATTTCATTCACTGTACTGATCAAGCAACTACATTTGTTTATAATGCTTAAATAGTGTTAATATGCCATCAATATTTAATTCTGTAACATCCCATCACTAATATGTTTAAAAAGTTATTACCCAAGACCCAGACCATCAGTATCCTAGTGGGGTAAGTCCCAAATCTTTTCAGTTTTTCAGAAGAGATTAGGCTGCCCAGACTTTATCTTGTTTTTCTCACTAAAACCACTGTTCTTGTTTTATTCAGCTAGATACAGAAGTGACCAATATTGACAATTTTCCCATAGAAATAATGTGTTTTTTGATTATCATAACAGAGCACATTGCTTTAAGTCAGAAAAGTATTCTACTATTATGTTCTGAGCAGCATGCTAGCATGTCGGTTAGCGTGACACTATTACAGCTCGAGGCATCAGAGTTCAGAGTTCAATTGCGACATTATCTGTACGAGTCTGTAGATCCTCATTGTGGAATGCATGTGTTTCTTCCCACAGCCCAAAGACACACCAGTTAGTCGATTAACTGTTCATTGTAAATTGTCCTGTAAGTAAGCTAGAGATAAGATTGGGCGCGGTTTGAATAGCCAGAAGGGTTTATTCTGCGTTGTATTTTAATAAATATATAAATACATAAATAAATACGCCAATGCTTAATCTCCATAGAATGGTAAATGACACTCAGTGCCCACTTTATTAGGTATACCAGTACACCTGCTTGTTAATGCAAATATCTAATTATGTGGCAACAACTTAACGCATAAAAGCATGCAGACATGATTCAGTTGTTGTTCAGTCCAAACATCAGAGTGGGAAAGAAATGTGATCTGTGATTTTGACCATGGAATGACTGTTAGTGGACTTAGCTTCTCAGAAATTACTAATTTCCTGCAATTTTCTCTAGAGTTTACAAAGAATGGTGTGAAAAACAAAAAGAAATCCAGTAAACAGCAGATCCGTGAGTGAAAATGTCTTATTAATGAGAGGGGGAAGTCAGAAGAGAATGGCCAGATTGGTTCAAACTGACAGCAAGGTGAGAGTAACTCAAATAACCACGCGTTAACTACTGTGGTGTGCAGAAGAGCATCTCTGAACTTACAACATGGCGAACCTTGAAGTGGATGGGCTACAGCAGCAGAAGATCGCACTAGGTTCCACTTCTAAACCTAGTAAAGTCATCATCAAGTGTATATTAATGTGCAATTCTATTCTGTATAAAAATGCTAGTATTATTTGGAGAGTAAGTTAATAAACTACAAATTAAAGACATATTCCACCATTTTTTCATTACAGTATATTATTTCACACATATTTCTCCAGGCATCATCCCTGAAGAAGAATTTGTCATCGAAACATCACATTATCGATACTTGTATCCAGCTGGAAGCCACTGAAGAACTCATTCGAGGTATTTCACCACTTCATTTAAATAGTCATGTGTCTGCAGTGCTGTGGGAGGTGGCATTGTGCAGCTCAGATTTAAACTTGTCTGCTCCCCTTTAACAACACAAAAAACGTTAGAGCAAATGAACTTGGTTTTTGAACTAATTGCATATTTGCACCTGAAGAAAGTAAGATGTAAAAAAAAATTGCTGTGGAAGAACTATTAGTGTATTACTGTGTAGCTTACAGTATCCAGTGTGGCTTCTGGTTTCAGAGTTATGGTAAAATATATCTGAAACCAGAAGTTAAATTGGCTATAGCTAGCTGCATAGTAATTACTCCTAAGGAATACTTATTTTAAACTTTTTTTTCAGTCTTGTTTTTGTAAGCTTCAAATATACAGCTTAGTAAGAAAAGGAAGTTCATTTGCCTTAACAGTTTTTGTATCTCTAGAACAACTGAACCACCATACAGAAGAAGAATTTTCAGAGATACTGCTAATGGGTGGCGGGGTGGAGATCCTTCTCTACCAAATGAGGAGTAAGGTGCTCCTTCCCTCCACTAGCCTACAGGTCACCCTTGGGCAAGGTGTAGCACCTGCCTAGCTATCTCCCACCTTCCTAACTCCTCCCCCTCACCCAATCAGGGTCCCGTGAAGAGAAGGAAGCAGGTGGTGGGTGGTCAGTTGAGCAGCTGGTTCATATCATAATTCCTGGTTATGTGACTACTGATCTCTGAAGAGTATTGATAATGGCTGGGGTCATCCATCTTTTCACGACATGGCCCTGAAGAAGGCACTGGCAAACTACTTCTGTAGAAAAATTTGCCAAGGACAATCATGGTCATAGACCATGATCGCCCATGTCATATGACACGGCACATAATGATGATGTTGATATAAAATATATACCCAGGGTTAACATGACCCATATAACTGCAAAGACATGCTTTGAAATTCACTGACTTTCTGTTTCCAATTTGAGGCAGTGTGGGAAGACACAATGAAAGAGGAAGTACAGAGGAGGTTCATGAGAATTCAAGATTCAAGATTGTTCAATGTAACGTCCTGTACCCAGGTGTAAAGGAGAATGAAATGACTGTTACTCCAGATCTGATGCAGCATAAAATAAACACAAAAAAATAAAGAACATGGCATTTACTTACTTGCTTAGGCCCTTAGCTCCCAGTGAAGCATAGGTTGTCAATGGCTTCCCATCTCCATCGTCCTCTGAAGTTGTTGATATGGTTGGAGTTCAATAAAGCTTCTGCAACCCATTGTATCCACTATACAGGAGATTCCCTGTACAGCTTCACCAGAGTCCTGTTGGCTGCCCTTACCTGTTTTCACCCCTCACAATGGGGATGTAGGGTTGGACTCTGAGAGGCAAAATAACACAAAGATAATAATTAAAAAAGTAATAAAAATAAATAAAATAGCATATACATTTTTTGATTGTACATCCATAAGGTGACTGATGGGAAATAACAAAGCAGTGCTGAAGTTAGTGTGTAGAGCTGTTGAACAGACTTACTGCTTGGGAAATGTAATTGTTTGAGTCTGATGGTCCAGGCACAGATGCTATGTAACCTCTTCCCTGAAGGAAATGGAACAAACAGTCCATGAGCAGAGTGTGTGGGATTCTTCATGATACTGCTCCTTTTCTGGTACCTATCTCTATGTATGTCCTTAATGGTGGGGAGGCTGGTGCCAGTGGTGCATTGGGCTGATTTGACTACATGTTGTAGAGCCTTTCTGTCTGGTGCAGTGCAGTTTCTCTACAATGCAGTGATGCAGCTTGTTAGGATGCTCTCTACTGCGCATCTGTGGTATGACGTGAGTATGAGGTTGAGGTGTGAGGAGCATTTGATGGGCCTGTATTCACTGGAGTTAAAAGGAATGAGGGGGGATCTCATTGAAACCTATCAATTATTGAAAATCCTATAGAGTGGATGTGGAGAAGATGTCTCCTAGCACCAGAGAGGACAGAACATAGCACATAGAACATAGAAATTTATAGCACATTACAGGCCCCTTGGCCCACAATGTCATGTCAATCATGTAACCTACTCTAGAAACAGCCTAGAGTTACCCTACTGCATAGCTCTCTGTTTTTTTAAGGTCTATGCACCTAAGAGTCTCGTAAAAGACCCTATTGTATCTGACTCCACCACCATCCACACATACCCACAACTCTCTATGTGGATAAACTTACCCCTGACATCCCCTCTGCACCTACTTCCAAGCACCTTAAAACTATACCCCCTCATGTTAGCCATTTCATCTCTGGGGGAAAAAGCCTCTGGCTATCCACACGATCAATGCCTGAGTTTAGAGGACTGCCTCTTTAGAACAGCGATGAGCAGGAATTCCTTTAGCTAGCAGGTGGAAAATTTGTGGAATTCATTGCTACAGGCGGCTGTGGAGGCCAAGTTATTAGAGATACTTATAGTGGAGGTTGATAGGTTTTTGATTAGTAAGTATATTAAAGGTTACAAGGAGAAGGAAGGAGAGTGGGGTTGAGAGGGATAATAAATCAACCAAGATGGAATGGTGGAGCAGACCCAATGGGCTGAATGGCCAAGTTCTGCTCATATGTCTTATGGTCTTATCTATCGAATTACAAATTACCACTCATGAAATAAACACAATATTCATTCCATGTAATGCATAGTTTCACAGAATAGAAGAATACAGTGATACCAAAGCTAAGAAATGCATTTCCACCTAATGGTTTGAATTTTTAATGTCAATGCTAAAATTAGGAAAGATATCAGTATTTGAGAGCAGAGGTGAGAATAATTCTTCTTAAAGAAATGCCTGTCATTAGGAACAACAGCAGAGTATGATGTTCCCTCCTCCACCACACTATGGTTGCTCATAGCTGGTCTGCATCACACCTCCATTTGTCTGCTATTGCTCCTTGCCCAAAATATACAGTATCAACCTCAGATCTGAAATCTCCCATAACACCATCAGTTTGGGAGGGAGAATTCCACATTTCTTCTAATTTCTGTGTGAAAAATTGCTTCTAGATTTCACTCATAATTCGCAAATCTCTAATTCTAAGCCTTTGTTCTACATTGGCTTTCATTCCCTAAATAGCTGGCTTCTTTAGACATCCACCATACCAAAATTTGTTCCATATTTTTAGCCATGTGATTAGCTAATTGCCCAAATTTTCCACATTGATGAAAATACATAATATGAAATCTGTTTTCATATTGTAACACTTTAAGCCCTGGTGTTACTCATGAGAATTTGTGCTGCACTTTATCTAAAACCATCCTATTGTGTGTCAACCTAACCAAAACAATGGGAAAAGGTACCTGGGAGAGTTCCATAATTAGAGGAGTTTCAAGATGTTTGGGGACTTCATGTAATACAAAAGTAAAACTTTTTTTAATGTTGTGCTCATGAGGAGTTCAAAGTAAATTATTATCAAAGTACATATATGTCATCATATACAACCCTGGGAGTCATTGTCTTGTGGGCATACTCAATAAATCCATAGAATAATTTCCAATACAGAATCAATGAAAGACTGCACCGACTTGGGTATTCAACCAAAGTACAAAGACAACAAATTGTGCAAATGTAAAAGGAAAGAAATAACAATAAATAAATTAACAAACAAACAAACAAGCAAGCAATAAATGTCAAGAACATGAGATGAAGAGTCCTTGAAAGTGAATCTGCAGGTTATGGGAATATTACAATGATGGGGCAAGTGAAGTTGAGTGAAGTTACCCCCTTTGATTCAAGAGCCTGATGGTTGAGGGGTAATAACTGTTCCTGAAGCTGGTGGTATGAGTCCTGAGGCTTCTGTGCCTTCTTCCTGATGGCAGCAACAAGAAGAGTGCATGGCTTGGGTGGTGGAATAAGATAATAAGGTAGTGTTTAAGTTAACTGAACAGTCTCCTAGGATAACAAATTAATGCTAAAACAGTTGATATTTTAAAATTTAAATATGAATATTAGTTTCCTAATTCGTGTTTTGGGCTGTGGACATTGCTGGCATTTTCTGCCTAATACCTGATGTCCTTGAGAACATGAAGGTGATCATACTTAAGACACAAGAGACAGCAGCTGCTGGGAATTAGGAGACACTAACAATCTACTGGAGGGACCGAATGGACATAGGGTCGACCAGCATCTGTGGAAGGAATGGTTCAGGGTGTGGAGCGGAGAGGTGAAGCAACCATTAAAAATTGGTAAAGGGGAGTGGTGAAGCAGGAGTCTGAGGGTGAACTGCGGGGTGTAAGATGACAGGCAAGTAGTGAATGGTAGGGAAGGAGAGCAGGAGTGGAGTGGGGATGAGTGAACATCTTTGAATGAGTATTGTTGGAACCACATTCAATCAGACAAATGAAGAGCATTCTATCATGCTCCAGGCTTGTGCCTTAATGATGATAGAGAGGTCTAGGCATGCCAAGAGATGAATCACTCACTACAGAATCAGAATCAGGCTTATTATCATGCACATAAGTCATAACATTTGTTGTTTTGTGGCAGCGGTACAGTGCAATATATAAAAAAAATTACTCTGAGTTACAAAAACAAATTAAATAGTTTAAAAGACAAATAATAAAGTAGTGCTCATTGGTTCATGGACTATTCAAAAATCTGATGGTGAGGGGAAAGAATCAGTTCCTAAAACAATGAGTGTAGTTTTTCAGGCTCCTGCACCTCCTCCCCAATGGTAGTACTGTGAAGAGACAATAGTAAAGGTCTTTAATGGTGGATGCTGCCTACTTGAGGCAATGCCTCCTGGAGGTGTCCTTGATGGTAGGGAGGGTTGTTCCTGCGATGTTTCTGTCTGAGTTTATAACCCTCCACAGCCTCACTCAGTCCTGTGCATTAGATGCTTCATACCAGGCAGTAATGCAACAGTCGGATCGCTCTCCACTGTACAGCTGTAAAATTTTGCAAGAGTCACTCTCTGCCTACTCTCATAGCTAAAGGGTTGATTCAGTTAAATACCATGTCAACAATAACCATAGAGCCTGGGACTATTCAAAGTTCAAAGTGAAGTTTACTGTCAAAAAACATACAGTATGTGTCACCATATACAACCCTGAGATTCATTTTCCTGTGGGCATATTCAGCAAATCTATGGAATATTAACTGTAACAGGCTCAAAGGAAGATCAGCCAGAGTGCAGAAGACAACAAACTGTGAAAATGCAAATATAAATCAATAGTAATAAAGAACAGGAACATGGGGTAATGAGATAAACAGCTCTTAAAGTGAGATTATTGGTTGTAGGAACATTTCAATGATGGGGCAAGTGAGTGTTGTTATCCACTTTATTCAAAAGCCTGATGGTTGAGGGGCAGTAATTGTTCTTGAACTTGGTAGCGTGAGTCCTGAGGCTCTTGTACCTTCTACCTGATGACAGCAGTGAGAACAGAGCGAGAGAGTGAGAAGAGGGTGGTGGGGATCTTTGATGGTGGATGCTGCTTTCCTATGGCAGCGTTTGACATAGATGTGCCGAGTGGATTGGAAGGTTTTACCCGTGATGTACTGGACCAAATTCACTACTTTTATAGGATTTTCCATTCAAAGGCATTGGTGTTTCCATACAGGCCATGATGCAAGCAGTCAATATACGCCCCACTACATATCTATAGAAGTTTGTCAAGGTTTTATATACCATGCTTAATCTCCGCAGACTGCTAAGGATGCAAAGACACTGTTGTGCTTTCTTCACTATTGCACTTATGTGCTGGGTCCAGGGCAAGTCCTCTGAAATAGTAACACACAGAAATTTTAAAATTGCTAACCCTCTTCACCTCTGATCCTCCAATGCGGACTGGCTCATGGACCTCTAGTTTCCCTCTCCTGAAGTCTATAATAAGTTTCTTGGTCTTATTGACGTTGAGTGAGAGGTTGCTGTTGTGACAGCACTCATCCAAGTTTTCAGTCTCCCTCCTGTATGCTGATTCATCACCACCTTTGACTTGGCCCACAACAGTGATGTCAACGGTGACATCATCAGCAAACTTGAATATGGCATTGGAGCAGTGATTAGCCACACAGACATAGGTGTAAAGCCAGTGGAGCAAGGGGCTAAGCACAGAGCCTCGTCATGCTCCAGTGTTGATGGAAATCATGGAGAAGATTTTGTTGCCAATCTGAAGAGTTAAATAACATTTTGTGATCTCAGATTAAAACAAAGGCAAATAATTGTAGATGCTAGAAATCCAGGAGAAAAAAAAAATTCTCAGTGAATTTGCCAAGGTCAACAAAAAAAGATGGGTTAGCTAGTAAATTATGACTAAAGCTGATGTCTCACTTTTCTTTCAATGGATCCTGTTCAGTTTTCTAACACTTCAAGCACTGAGTGGCTTTTCTAGGATTTAAAAATGTACTCTGCATTACCATTCAACAAACACTACAATAAAAAAGGTGTACTTAGAATTTTAGGAAAAAGAAATTACACAATTTTGTTTAGGACCTCCTACCCCCTGCCACAAATGCTATTGATAATGAATTGGGTGAACTCATCTTTTCTTCAATAAATAGCTTAGTTTTCTAGGATAGTTATGATGCATATATTGTGAACACAATATGAGGCCACTCTTAGGTTAGAGGAGAAACACCTCCTATTCCATCTGGGTAGCCTCTAACCTAATGCTTGAACATAGGTTTCTTCAACTTCTGATAATTACTTTCTCCTCCACCTTCTCTCCCTCTCCATTCCACATTCTGGCTCTCCTCTTGCCCCTTCTCTTTGCCTCGCATGCTTATCAAATCCCAATGGTTCCCTCCTGCTCCCCTTTCTCCCATGGACCACTCTCCTCTCCTATCAGATTCCTCCTTCTTCTTCAGACTTTTACTTCTCCCACCTATCCCCCAGCTTCTCACTTCATTCCCCCTCTGCGCCACTCACTACCTCACCTGGCCTTGCCTATCATCTTCCAGCTTGTACTCTCCTTCCCCAGCCCCTCCTCCTTCTTATTCTATTTTAACTTCATCAGTCCACAGGACTTGTTTCCAAAATGCATCAGGTTTGTTTAGATGTTCCTTTGAACCTTCTGAATAGAACTTTTTGGCTGCAATGAGCAAAGTTATGTTTGGAGAAAAAAGGGTGCAGAATTTCATGAAAAGAACCCCTCTCCAGCTGTTAAGCACAGGGGTGGATCGATCATGTTTTGGGGTGTTGCAGCCAGTGGCACGGGGAACATTTACTGGTAGAGGGAAAAATGAATTCAATTAAATACCAGCAAATTCTGGAAGCAAACATCACACCGTCTGTAAAAAAGCCGAAGATGAAAAGAGGATGGCTTCTACAACAGGATAATGAACTTAAACACACCTCAAAATCCACAATGGACTACCTCAAGAGCTGCATGCTGAAGGTTTTGCCATGGCCCTTACAGTCCCTAACCGAAACATCATCGAGAATCTGTGGATAGACCTCAAAAGAGCAGTGTATGCAAGACGGCCCAAGAATCTCACGGAACTAGAAGCCTTTTGCCAGGAAGAATGGGCGAAAATCCCCCAAACAAGAATTGAAAGACTCTTAGGCTACGTCCACACTAGATCGGATAATTTTGAAAATGCCGGTTTCGCGTAAAAACAATAGGCGTCCAGACCAGGCGTTTTTGAAAATACCTCCGTCCACTTTAAAACGGGTATTTTGGCGAACCTCATTCTATTGGGCTTGCGCAGGACACATCTACAGAAAACAAGCAAAGAGGAAACGGTATACTTGGTGCATGTTTGTCCAGTTACAGACTAGAAAAACTTAAAAAGAAATTGCCAAACAAAACACTTGGTGCGCATTTGTCCAGTTACAGACTAGAAAAACTTAAAAGGAAATTGCCATACGACGGACAGCTGTTGGCTCTCACTGAGGAGGACTTAAAACTAAAAAATCAAAAACTGGAGCGTATGGAGGCAACCGACAGGGAGTTCAGGAACAGTATGACCCGGCTGATGACGAACATTGAAAAACTAACTAAGTCTGTTGTAAACAACAGGAATTCTGCAGATGCTGGAAATTCAAGCAACACACATGAAAGTTGCTGGTGAATGCAGCAGGCCAGGCAGCATCTCTAGGAAGAGGTGCAGTCAATGTTTCAGGCCGAGACCCTTCGTCAGGACTAACTGAAGGAAGAGTGAGTAAGGAATTTGAAAGTTGGAGGGGGAGGGGGAGATCCAAAATGATAGGAGAAGACAGGAGGGGGAGGGATGGAGCCAAGAGCTGGACAGGTGATAGGCAAAAGGGATACGAGAGGATCATGGGACAGGAGGTCCAGGAAGAAAGACGGGGGTGGGGGGGGTACCCAGAGGATGGGCAAGGGGTATATTCAGAGGGACAGAGGGAGAAAAAGGAGAGTGAGAGAAAGAATGTGTGTATAAAAATAAGTAACAGATGGGGTACGAGGGGTGGGTCCCCCCCCCCCCGTCTTTCTGCGTTCACCAGCAACTTTTATGTGTGTAACACTGTTGGAGAGGGACTTGCAATGATGAGGAATATGATGGCTCCCCCCCAGTACTTTTCACCGCCACAATACCAGCCTCACAGCCACTACAATAGTTTTATATATGGACACACAGACCCCTGGGTGGCCCCACCAACATCGTCCCCACTCCAACAGAGGGGTTACCCTGAAAACATTTCCTACAGCCATAGTCTCTTCACCAATGACAGGGACGACAGCTACAACTAACTGCAATAAGGCTTGTAACTGGGCAAAAGTGAAACTTGCTGTTACCTCATTTGTTTGCCTTGACTTTTGCTATGTCTTTCTGTATTATTTTGCTGTATTTAACATGTGCAATAAAATGAGTTACTGGGCAAAAGTGATTTTATTTTTACCTGAGTAAAAGTGAAACTTACAATTTTCCTTTATGGCCTGAACATTTTCACGTCTATACCAAACATAAGCTACTACTTAAAATGACATTTTGGAAGTAGTGACAATCGTATCTATTGAATGCTTGCACAAGCAGTACATTAATAAAGCACCTTGTTAAATGTATAAAACATGTCTGCATCAGTGTTACCTTGTATTTCCATACAATGTTACGTTAGGCTGTTAGATTTTTAAGATTAGATTTTAGATTATGAGGACACGCAATCCTCTTTTATTGTCATTCAGTAACGCATGCATTAAGAAATGATACAAGGTTCCTCCAGAATGATATCACAGAAACACAAGGCAAATCAAGACTGAAAAACTGACAAAAACCACATAATTATAGCATATAGTTCCAACAGTGCAAAGCAATACCGTAATTTGATAAAGAACAGACCATGGGCACAGTAAAAAAAAGTCTCAAAGTCTCTCAAAAGTCCCATCATCTCACGCAGACGGTAGAAGGAAGAAAAAAAACTCTCCCTGCCATGAACCTCCAGTGCCGCAAACTTGCCGATGCAGCACCCTGGAAGCACCCGACCACAGCCGACTCTTGAGTCTGTCCAAAAACTTTGAGCCTCCAACCAGCCCTCCGACACCGAGCACTGAGCACCATCTCTGCCAAGCACTTCGACCCCAGCCCCGGCAACAGGCAACAAGCAAAGCCGAGGATTTGGGGCCTTCCCCTCTGGAGATTCTCGATCGCACAGTAGCAGCGGCAGCAAAGAAGGCATTTCAAAAGTTTTTCCAGATGTTCCTCTGTGTTTCTCACGTCTGTCTCTGTCAAATCAGGATTGCGCACGGCCCCTACGTAACAAATACAATATAATTTCGGAGCGACCGCGCGCGCTGCATCGCGCTGCCATCTTCTCCTCCCCTCCTTTCGTGCCGATCCTTTTGTTACACATCTATTGTCAGTTATTGTTGTTGTGGTGCTGGAGGTTGCGTTCAAGGAAAAATTAAATGCCGTGCTGCCGCCACCACCTGTTCCGGCACATCATCACAGCATTTTTAAAAAGCTCCGGTTACCTCGTGCACACTACAATGCCCAACCGGCGTTTTCAGATTTAAACACTCTGGAGAGCGTTTTAGAAAATCTCCATTTTCGGGAGAGGAAAACGCCGTTTCAGTGTGGATTGAGGGTCAGAACGAAGAGAAAAAGCTTCGGTTACGGATTTATCCAGTCTAGTGTGGACATAGCCTTAGCTGGCTACCAAAAGCATTTACAAGCTTTGATACTTGCCAAAGGGGGTGTTCCTCAGTACTGCCATGCAGGGTGCCCAAACTTTTGTTCAGGCCCTTTTCCTTCTGTGCTATTTTGAAACTGTAAAAGATTGAAATAAAAAAGTTTTCTTGATTAAAATATTAAAGAAATGTGTTATCTTTAACTTTATGCCTTTTGGAAATCAGTTCATTTTTTACTCGCTTAGCTATTCACAGTAACAGAAATTTTGACCAGGGTGCCCAAACTTTTGCATGCCACTGTGTACCCAATGACTTGGCCTCAACACCCATCTTGGCAATGAATTCCACAGATTCACCACACTCTGGCTAAGAAATTCCTCCTTATCTCTGTTCTAATGCAGTTAAGCATATCTGCATGGGTTTCCTCGGGCTGTTCCAGTTCCTTGCCATATCCCAAAGACATGTAGACAATAGACAATAGATAATAGGTGCAGGAGTAGGCCATTTGGCCCTCCGAGCCAGCACCTCCATTCACTGTGATCATGGCTGATCATCCACAATCAGTACCCTGTTCCTGCCTTCTCCCCATATCCCTTGACTCTGCTATCTTTAAGAGCTCCATCTAACTCTTTCTTGAAAAAATCCAGAGAATTGGCCTCCACTGCCTTCTTAGGCAGAGCTTTCCACAGATCCACAACCCACTGTGTGAAAAAATTTCTCCTCAACTCTGTTCTAAATGGTCTTCCCCTTATTCTTAAACTGTGGCCTCAGGTTCTGGACTCCCCCAGCATCGGGAACATGTTTCCTGCCTCTAGCGTGTCCAATCCCTTAATAATATGGTTAGGGTTAATTTAGTTGTTGTCATGCTATGTTGGTGCTGGAAGCATGGCAGAACTTGCAAGCTACTTAGCAAAATCCTTGCTGAGCTCAAAGTTCAAATGAATTTATTATTAAAGTACATGTACATTACCATATAAAATGAATCTTTGAGAATCATTTTCATGTGAGCACACTCAATAAATCCAATAACCATAACAGAATCAATAAAAGACCACAAACAGGGTGGACAACTAGTGTGCAAAAGACAACAAACTGCAAATACAAAACAGAAATAATAATAATAATAATAACAATAATAATACATTTATTATCAAAGTACATACTCAAGACAATAAATGCAGAAAATGTAGAAACCAGAAACAATCTAACACATTAAAGGATCCTGAAGCAGTTTAACTCAATTTGATTACGTACACAGGTACAATCAAGTGGCAAACATCACTCACCAAAATCTTGCTTTGAAATACAAACTCATAAAAGACACCATACCTTATTATAAATACAAGCCTGATCCAGGTTTAGAGTCAGAATCCTACAAATCATATTATGACCAATCCAGTAATTATTATAGATAGAACAATCCATAGTTACCATCTGGATATAATGTTACAGAATAAATAAGCAGGCAAGAACAGTCTACTTTAATAGATATAGCCATTCCAAACGCATATTACATACAGAAATCAATAGGTGAAAAATGCCAGGAAACTGAACAACTATAGAATATGAACCAGGAATACATTGTCCCAGTTGTAATGTCTATAACTGGTATTATTCCAAATTCACTACACAACAGCATTAAGCAATTAGACTAATTATATGAACAGCAATATTTATATGAATCTTCAGAAATTCACAATACTAAACACCACTAGAATATTCCAAAAGTTCCTAGCAATTGAGAAATGTGTGTGCTTGGCTATGTCTGTACCTCAAGTTTTACCAGACTGAGCTCAGAATTTATTTTTAAAATAATAAATTAGTAAGTAATAAATAAAGAGAATATCAGATGAAGAATCCTTGAAAGTGCGTCAGTAGGTTGTGTGAACATTTCAGTGATGGGGTAAGTGAAGTTGAGTGAAGTTATCCCCTATGGTTAAAGAGCCTGAAGGTTGAGTGGTAGTAATTGTTCCTGAAGCTGGTGGTGTGAGCCCTGAGGCTCCTGTACCTCCTTCCTGATCATGGCAGTAGGAAGAGAACATGACCTATGTGGTGGGCATACCTGACAGTGAATGCTGCTTTCCTGTGATAATGCTCTGTGTAGATGTGCTCAGTAGTGGGGAGGGCTTTACCCTTGATGGTTTGGGCCTTATCCACTAATTTTTGCAGGGTTTTCCACTGAAGGGCACATTCTCTACCACACATCCATTGAAATTTATCAAAGTTTTAAATGTCATGCTGAATTTTTGCAAACCTCTGAGGAAGTAGAGGCATTGCCATGCTTTCTTTGTAATTGCACTTAGTTGGTGGGCTTATTTGCTGACCCTCTCCGCTTCTGGTCCCCCAACGAGAACTGGCTCATGGACCTCCTGTTTCCTCTTCCTGAAGTCAATAATCAGCTCTTTGGTCTTACTGGCATTGATTTAAGAAGTTTGATGCAAATGATGCATGTCACTGTGGGTTTTGATGTGCATATGACAAATAAAGCTAATCTTTAAAAATTCAAGGCATGAAGAATTTCCTTGCTTTATGTTATATCAAAAAATAGAATAAATTTTATAACAGATGTCCTACTCTTTACAATTCCAGATCGTATCTCTTCAATCAGCAAATGTTTATTTGATAGAGATTGTCATGAGCAAGGGTTAACTTCTATTCTTATTTCCAGACACTCTTTCCTTAATCATAGATCCAAAAAGTGAAAAAATAGTGTTATTTTATTTATTAAATAATATGCCAAACTGGAGGTAGACACTAGATTGATGTGAAATTAATGCTGATTAGTAAGGAATTGTCAGCATAGATTTGACGGGCCAAAGGGTGCTGTTTGACTTTATGAGTCTGTGTCTGTATGACCAGTCATGCACTTGCAACCCAGAACAGCTTGCCATTCATGGATAGTGTCTTTCTCTCATACAAACTTTCCCTGTCAATGGAATTATAAAAATGCCAACTCAACATTACAAGATGAACTGTATCCCAGATTAAACGGTAGCCTGTGGTATATGGTCATAGGGTCTTATTGCATGGAAACAGGCTTTTCAGCCTAGCTTGCCCATGCCAAATACTTTGCTCAGTGAGCTAGACCCAGCTGCCTGCTTTGGTCTATAGTTCATTAAACCTTTCCTGTCCAAATCCTTATCAAGATGGCTTTTACGAGGGCTGATTGATAAGTTTGTGGCCTAGGATAGAAGGAGTCAATTTTAGAAAACCTAGCACATTTATTTTTCAACATAGTCCCCTCCTACATTTATACACTTAATCCAGCGGTCGTGGAGCATACGGATCTTGGACCTCCAGAAAGTGTCCACAGCAGGGGTGATTGATAAGTTTGTGGCCTAAGGTAGATGGAGATGAGTTATACAGCTCTCGTTACATGTAGTTCAACTCTTTGAGTGATTATGCAGAAAGTTTGAAGTTAATAACTCATCAGGGGTGATTTATAAGTTTGTGGCCTAAGGTAGAAGGAGATGAGTTATTAACTTCTAGCTTTCCACATAATCACTCAATGAGTTGACCTTCACGTGCACTTAACGGGAGCTGTATAACTCATCTCCTTCTAACTTAGGCCGCAAACTTATCAATCACTCATCTGTGGACTCTTTCTGGAGGTCCAAGATCCGTTTGCTCCATGATCGCTGGACTAAGTGTGTAAATGCAGGAGGGGACTATGTTGAAAAATACATGTGCTAGGTTTTCTAAAATTGACTCCTTCTACCTTAGGCCACAAACCTATCAATCACCCCTCGTAAATGTTGTTAATATTTCTGCCTCATCTGCTATTTCAAGCTGCTCATTCTAAATATGCCAATTAAACCCATGAACAGCACCTCACTACTTTTTTTAATTTAACTGGTATATCTGTTTTATATATATATTTCACCATGAAGACAAAAGAACACTCCAAGCAGCTCTACGCAAAGGTTATTGAAAATCACAAATCAGGAGGTGGATACAAGAACATTTCCAAGTCATTGCATATCCCTTGGATTACAGTTAAGTCAATCATCAAGGAATGGAAAGAATAGTGCACTACTGTAATCTGCCCAGAGCAGTCCATCCTCAAAAACTGAGTGATCATGCAAGAAGGGGACTAGTGATGGAGAGCACCAAAAGACCCATGACAACTCTGGATCAGTTACAAGCTACAGTGGCTGAGATGGGAGAGACTGTGCATACAACTGTTGCCGGGTTCCTCACCAGTCAGTTTTATTGGGAGAGTGGCAAAGAGAAAGGCACTGTTGAAAAAAAAATTCACATGAAATCTCTAACAACAGGAATTCTGCAGATGCTGGAAATTCAAGCAACACACATAAAAGTTGCTGGTGAACGCAGCAGGCCAGGCAACATCTCAGGAAGAGGTGCAGTCGACGTTTCAGGCCGAGACCCTTCGTCAGGACTTCCTTCAGTTAGTCCTGACGAAGGGTCTATGCCTGAAACGTCAACTGCACCTCTTCCTAGAGATGCTACCTGGCCTGCTGCGTTCACCAGCAACTTTTATGTGTGTCACATGAAATCTCTGCTAAAGTTTGCCAGAAGGTACGTGGGAGACTCTAAAGTCAGCTGGAAGAAGGCTCTAGGGTCTGATGAAACCAAAGATTGAGCTTATTGGCATCAGACTAAATACTATGTTTGGCTTAAGCCAAACTCCGCACGTTACCAAAATTATACCATTCCTACTGTGAAGCATGGTAGTGGCTGCAACATACTGTGGGAATGCTTCACCACGGCAGACCCTATAAGGCTTGTGAAGTAAAGGGTAAAATGAATGCAGCAAAATACAGGGAAATCCTGGAGGACAACCTGATGCAGTCTGCAAGAGAACCGCGACTTGGGAGAAAATTTGTTTTCCAGCAAGACAGTGACCCCAAGCATAGAGACAATGTTACACAGGAATGGCTTAAAAACAACAAAGTTAATTTCCTGAAGTGGCCAAATCAGAGTCCTGATCTCAATCTAACCAAGAATTTGTGGATGGACTTGAAAAAGGCTGTTCACTCACAATACCCATGCAATCTGACAGAGCTTGAGAAGTTTTGAAAAGAAGAATGGGGGAAAAATTGCAGTGTCCAAATGTGCAATGCTGATACAGACCCATCCACACAGACTCAAAGCTGTAATTGCTGCCAAATGTGCATCTACTAAATACTGACTTGAAGGGGGTGAATCCTCTCGCAATTAATTATTTTGTGTTTTACATTTGTAATTAATTTAGATCACTTGTAGAAATCTGTTTTCACTTTTGACACGAAATAGCCTTTTTCTGTTGATCAGTGTCAAAAAAGCCAAATTAAATCCGTTGTGATTCAATGTTGTAAAACAATAAAACATGAAAACTTCCAAGGGAGGTGAATACTTTTTATAAGCACTGTAGATAGATAGATAGATAGATATACACACACATACACTTTACTGTAATTCACAATTGTCATTATCATCTCTTGTACAAAGCACCGAGCAACAAATTTCACAACATATGCCAGTGATATTAAACCTGATTCTCCTTTACGTGAAGATACTGCTACTGATGTCCCTTTTAATTCTTCACCTCCAATCGTAAACCTATGACTTTATGCCTTTAGAATCTCCTCCACTGAAAAAAAGGCTATGTGCTTTCATCCTGAAGATGCCCCCTCAGTCAGGTCACTGCTCGCTCTCTGACATTGCAGAGAATAAGTTCCTGGTCTACGCAACCTGTCCATGTAACGCAGGCTCCCAAGTGAAGGCAAAATTCTGGTAAATCGCTTCTGCACTCTTTCTAGTTTTAATAAAATCTTTCCTAGAACAATGAGACCAAATCTGAAGATATTACACCAAGTGAGACCTCACCAACGTCTTAAGTAACTGAGTCGTAACTTTTCCTCTCCCCTCCTCAATGGCCCAACCAATGAAAGGCAATGTGAAAAACTGCCTCTTCATCACCCTACTTATCTGCAATGCCACTACAATGAATAGTGTACATTGTATCCAACGATCAATTCACAAATAACCACTGTCATCTTTTTAACTGATGTTGATAAGGAGATTATCTTGTCTCTTTGTTGCTTGAGTTTCTGTTTCCTTAAGAAACACACCATCTTAAATTAAATAAACCCCAAAAAAATTCTGCGGGTGCTGGAAATCCTGAGCGACACACGCAAAATGTATACCCAGAAGCACAGAGATCCTCAAAAAGCTGTAGATACATAAAATTACCACTGTGTTGGAGGAATTCAGCATGTCAGGCAGCATCTATCAAGGAGAATAAGCAGCCAAGATGCTTTTATCAGGACTTGAATATATTACTGCATTCAAGCATGAATGCATTCAGAAATTGAATGCATTACCGTGTGTTTTCCATAGATTAGAGGAAAGGAAGATCCCAACTTCTTACAGCACTTGCAGGACACTAGAACATTTCCAAGTTACTTTTTGAAGTACAGGAACCATGGTAGTCAGATTGCACAAAGCAAGATCCCATTATAAGGAAAAATGATAATGAGAAAATAATGTTTCTTTTTTAGAAACGTCATATACAGGTTAAATGTCACTGAGAACATGATACTCAATTGCTCCACCACTGGTACACCTTTGGTGGTGGTGGTGTGCATAATCTGCAAAATGCACTTCTGGTTCCTGAGCCGGATAATCTGCAACCTCTCTCCAAGTTAAGAACTTCAATTATATGGGAATTCCATCTCCTGTAGGCTCCCCTCGAAATCACACCTCAATCTGACTATAACGAACATCTTTCTCGCTACTGTAAGGAGTTTATACGATCTCCATGTGATCGTGTGGGTTTCCTCAGGGTGTTTTGGCTTCCTCCCAAAGTTCAAAGACGTACAGTTGGTAGGTTATTTGATCATTGTTAATGGGCTGGGGTTAATTTGGGGGTTGCTGGGCAGCGCAGCTTAAAGTGCCGGAAGGGTCTGTTCCACGCCGTATCTCAATCAATCAATAAATAAATGGATGAATGAATAAATAAAAGATAGATTATATAAATAAATAAAGAGATAAACAAATCATTGCATTGTGTTTGGAACTTGGAACTCCCCAGTCAATCATATAGTGGAAGCACCTTCACCCCACTGACTGGGTTAGGTTGATGTTCTAAGGTGGCAACCCACCAGTAGTTTCTCAATCAGGTAATAAAGGATAGGCTAGAAAAAAATCTGTAGATACATAAAATTACACCCTGGGGAGAAATACAAGTATGATATAAATCCTAGTTTTTTGTAACAGAAAACATTAACTTCTTAGCTCGCAGCAACAGAAGTGGGGAAGATATGGTCGGCAGCCTGGTAAATGCCAAATACTCTAGCTGGCTTGTTCTGACCACCTGATAAGCTCTATGTGTGGCATAACAGAGTTTTTGAGCCACTCAAACTCCCATCAGCTCACTGGTCAGTTTGCCAGCTTCAATCTGTGACTACTGCTCTTTCTCTATTGACCTTCATTTTACTGATGTGCTGAAATGTTCCCTCATTTCTAACTGGGAACGTAAAACACAGAGCACTGAACATAGAACATAGAGTGTTACAACACAAGAGTAGGTGCTTCAGTCAATGAACACAGAACACAGAATATTACAGCGCAGAAACGGCCCCTTCAGCTTATGAACACAGAACACTGAACATAGAATATTGTGTGTTACAATGCAGAAGCAGACCCTTCATTCTACAAACACAGAATATTGAAGTGCAGAAATGGGCTCTTCAGCCCATGATGCTGTGCTGAACAAATTAAGCTCATGCTACCTAATTTCAGTCATCCCTTCTGCATGCACATGAATCATACCCTTCCATTCTCCACACTTTCAAGGGTCCACCTAAGAGCATTTTAAATGCCTCCATTGTATTTGCTTTCACTACAATGCCGAGCAGCATATTCCAGACACCCACCACTCTATGTTGGTGCCAAAAGCATAGCAACAGTTGTGTGCTGCCCCCAATACATCCTCAGAGTGTGTCGGTTGTTGACACAAACGTCATGCTTCAAGCTATGTTTCGATGTTTCAATACACAAATGACAAATTAAGCTAATCCAGTCTCTCTGTGTAAAAAACATGCCCCTGCAAATCTCTTCTCAACTTTTCCCCTCTCACTTTAAATGCATGCCCTCTAGGATTAGAGATTTCAACACTGGGAAAATGATATTGCTTGCCCACTCTGTCGAGGCTTCTCATTATTTTATAAACTTCTGACAGTTGTCTCCTCAGTCTCTACCTCTTCAAAGACTGTATGATAAAATCCATGTTGGCTTTACTGTGCATGTGTGTGTTTATGTGACTGCCTATGGTACATGTAGAGTTATCTATAAAAAAATTCATTTTTAAGTGAGGCAGTGCCTTTCCCATAACTTGTCTCCATTGAATAAAGCCCTAACTAACTTCTATTTCTCTGCTGTTTTCCTTAGTGTTTTCTAATTCCAAATATGAGAAAATATGTTCTTCCAATAAATAAAGGTCATTTTGAAGAATTTCATAGAGGGATTTTAATGCCAAGTTCAGAGTTTCACCATGAAAGATGATTTTATTTTAATGACACTCACAAAAACCAATGCAAGAATTGGCCACAGCGATATTTTACCTGCAATGAAAATCGTAAATTGCATAACACCAAACCACTGAATAAATAAAACAATACTACAAACAAAATTCATCAATGTTTCAATATAGCTTTATAAATATGCTGTTGTGATTTATTATTCAAACTGCGAAGGATGCTGTCTGAGTAATCTACATTGGTAGAGTATCTTCTTCAGTAGAATAGGGAAGTCTGTGAAGGATAATCAAAGTGGGAATTACAAAGACTTTAATTTTTGCCAGTTGGGTCTCAGAGCAAAGCACACTTTGTCTTTCACTGATTCTATTGTATTTCCTTGTATTTATTGAGTAGAGTATGCCCACAAGAAAATGGGTTGTTTATGCTGACTTTGGTAATAAGTTTACTTTGAACATTGAATTCTGAACTTTGAATATGTGGTGATTCAGTAGAATTAAATAAATATTTAAAAGTTAAGAATATAAAGGCATTGGAATTAGTTAGATGAAGCCAGTTCAGGAATTCTGAACCTGGGGTCCAAGGACCTCATGGTTAATCTAGGGGCCCATGACATATAAAAGGTTACAAACTCCAGATTTTTCCAGCTGGTCATTTATCAGATCATAGGCATAAATAAAAAAAACTTACTTTTCTTTCATGCCTGTCATAATCTCAGAGCAATTTACAGCCACAAACAGCATTTTGAGGATCAACATCATCTTCGTCATCATGTGCCATGTCGTTTTGACGTAGGTGATTATGGTTTTTCCATAATTATGATTGTTCTTGGCAATTTCTTCTACAGAAGTGATTTGCCGTTGTCTTTACAAGACGGGTGACCTCAGCCATATCAGGGATTGTCTCCCTGGTATCAGTGGTCTCATAACCAGGACTTGAGATATGCACCAGCTGCTCATACGACCATCCACCACTTACTCCCATGGCTTCACGTGACTCTGATTAGGGCACTAAACAGGTGCTACACTTTTCCAAAGGTGACTTGTAGGCTAATGGAAGAATGGAGGACCTTACACCTTCTTTAGTAGAGACATATCTCAAATAAGATCTGGCTAATCAAACTGAACCTGAGCTTAAATGTGTTGAGTTTGGATCTGGTTATGTACTAAATCCTGAGCTTGGCCAGACTGGACTTTATAAACAAATATGTAAAGTCTCAGCACTCTATCCTGGTTAAATCCAAGGTACCTAATCTCAATGGTTCTGGCTGTTTGTGCTAGGGTTGGGCCCGGTTGGATCAGGTAAGAAAGCATTTCTAAGTCCTTGGACTCAGTCTGCATTCACTCTGACCATGGTAGGGTTGGGTTTAGATCAGGTTGGAACAAGTCACAGTTGGGTTGGACTAAATCTTAGTGTGTGTTACCATTCAGGGTGAGGTCGAAGTCAGGTTCCAATGTTATACTTCACAAGAAGTTTTACAGCATACTTCCCCAAATGTTGGTGTGGCAACGATGGTATATTACAGAGACATGTGAGACTGCAGCTTCTGGAATCTGTAGCAACAAACAAGCACTGGATGAACTCAGTAGGTGAGGCAGCATCTGTGGTGGGAAATGGACAGTCAGTATTTCAGATATCATTCGTTCATCTGGATGTATATTCATTTATTTACTGCATTCAGAGATACAGCACAGAACAGACCATCTGGCCCAATGAGTCACGCTGCTCAGCAATCCACCTTTTTCACTATAGACTAACCACAGGACAACTTACAATGACCAATTAACCTACGAACTGGTATGCCTTCGCCTTCAGACTGTGGGAGGAAGTCGAAGCACCCAAAGGAAACCCACAACAGTATGTGGAGAACATACAGACTCCTTGCAGATAGTGTCAGAATTGAAATCCAGACTCTGATGTCCTGAGCTGTAATATCATTGTGCTAACTGCTACACCACCATGGTGCCCAGTCTGTGTAGTGTGAGGAATACGCATGGACACATGCAGGAATTTAGTTCTAGACACACACAGCATGCATATTAAATATATAATGTTCCCTAACATAATAATTATTGTGATTGAGGGTGCAATCATTATCTCTTCCTCTGTTTTTATGATTAGCCTGGACATTAGAGAGAGCCCCATTACTCCATGATGTCAGGGTGTGGGATCACCTACCCTCACACAAATGAGTGGATTAGGCCTTGGTATAACATCGCACTCATGTTTGCTTGTACCAGCGTATTGGAAGAGGCCATCATGACTAGCATCTCCAGCACGATAAAGCAACACTGATAGATAGGTCATGTCATCTGGATGCCTAACTCACATCTCCCCAGACAGATCCTTCACTCCCAGGAAGCACTTCAAAGATAACATCAAAATCAGACTGAAGAAATTCAACACGACTTTCGAAAAACTGGGAAGACATTGCTCTCAATAGGTACACCTGGAGGAAATCTGTTCAAGAAGGAGCTGTGTTACATGAGAATGACCTCCACTGGGCCACAGAGAATGTAGCAGTTGTGAAAGAATAAACTGAAGAACCAAAAGACCCAACCACTAACTGGAGCCACCACTTACTCGTACTCACACTGCACCCCAACATGTATGTTGCGGAACAAACTCTACAGCTACCTGAGGACCCTTAGATAAACCCTTAGGAGAACATCGTTCTTGACACCAGTAATCGCACTACTACTCCATTTAATATTGGCTGAGGAAATCTCTAAACATCATTGAAGGATATGGCATGGAAGGAGCCATTTGGTGCATCATTTTTGTTCCAGATCTTTTTGCTAAATTTATTCTGTGCTGTAATTTCTACAAGTGTCGAAGGGTTTTGTTTTGTTTTGTTTGATATGCCCAATCCTATATCCCAACCAATGGCTCCCGAAACTGGCCCCAACCATTTTCTTTAAGTAATCTTTTAGATGAGCTGACACTGCTCAAGTGGTTGTGATGAATTGTTCTTCCACATTTAGAGAGATTCCTTCCATTTTATTTGAAGGCCGCCATTGAAGGAACCAACTAGAGAGCAGGCTATTCTGGACTGGGTTTTGAGCAATGAGGAAGGGTTAATTAGCAATCTTGTCGTGAGAGGCCCCTTGGGTAAGAGTGACCATAATATGGTGGAATTCTTCATTAAGATGGAGAGTGACAGAGTTAATTCAGAAACAAAGGTTCTGATCTTAAAGAGGGGTAACTTTCAAGGTATGAGACGTGAATTAGCTAAGATAGACTGGCAAATGACACTTAAAGGATTGACGGTGGATATGCAATGGCAAGCATTTAAAGGTTGCATGGATGAACTACAACAATTGTTCATCCCAGTTTGGCAAAAGAATAAATCAAGGAAGGTAGTGCACCCGTGGCTGACAAGAGAAATTAGGGATAGTATCAATTCCAAAGAAGAAGCATACAAATTAGCCAGAGAAAGTGGCTCACCTGAGGACTGGGAGAAATTCAGAGTTCAGCAGAGGAGGACAAAGGGCTTAATTAGGAAGGGGAAAAAAGATTATGAGAGAAAACTGGCAGGAAACATAAAAACGGACTGTAAAAGCTTTTATAGATATGTAAAAAGGAAAAAACTGGTAAAGACAAATGTAGGTCCCCTGCAGACAGAAACAGGTGAATTGATTATGGGGAGCAAGGACATGGCAGACCAATTGAATAATTACTTTGGTTCTGTCTTCACTAAGGAGGACATAAATAATCTTCCAGAAATAGTAGGGGACAGAGGGTCCAGTGAGATGGAGGAACTGAGTGAAATACATGTTAGTAGGGAAGCGGTGTTAGGTAAATTGAAGGGATTGAAGGCAGATAAATCCCTAGGGCCAGATGGTCTGCATCCTAGAGTGCTTAAGGAAGTAGCCCAAGAAATAGTGGATGCATTAGTGATAATTTTTCAAAACTGGTTAGATTCTGGACTAGTTCCTGAGGATTGGAGGGTGGCTAATGTAACTCCACTTTTTAAAAAAGGAGGGAGAGAGAAACCGGGGAATTATAGACCAGTTAGCCTAATGTCGGTGGTGGGGAAACTGCTGGAGTCAGTTATCAAGGATGTGATAACAGCACATTTGGAAAGCGGTGAGATGATCGGACAAAGTCAGTATGGATTTGTGAAAGGAAAATCATGTCTGACGAATCTCATAGAATTTTTTGAGGATGTAACTAGTAGAGTGGATAGGGGAGAACCAGTGGATGTGGTATATTTGGATTTTCAAAAGGCTTTTGACAAGGTCCCACACAGGAGATTAGTGTGCAAACTTAAAGCACACGGTATTGGGGGTAAGGTATTGGTGTGGGTGGAGAATTGGTTAGCAGACAGGAAGCAAAGAGTAGGAATAAACGGAACCTTTTCAGAATGGCAGGTGGTGACTAGTGGGGTACCGCAAGGCTCAGTGCTGGGACCCCAGTTGTTTACAATATATATTAATGACTTGGATGAGGGAATTACATGCAGCATCTCCAAGTTTGCGGATGACACGAAGCTGGGTGGCAGTGTTAGCTGTGAGGAGGATGCTAAGAGGATGCAGGGTGACTTGGATAGGTTGGGTGAGTGGGCAAATTCATGGCAGATGCAATTTAATGTGGATAAATGTGAAGTTATCCACTTTGGTGGCAAAAATAGGAAAACAGATTATTATCTGAATGGTGGCCGATTAGGAAAAGAGGAGGTGCAACGAGACCTGGGTGTCATTATACACCAGTCATTGAAAGTGGGCATGCAGGTACAGCAGGCGATGAAAAAGGCGAATGGTATGCTGGCATTTATAGCGAGAGGATTTGAGTACAGGAGCAGGGAGGTACTACTGCAGTTGTACAAGGCCTTGGTGAGACCGCACCCGGAGTATTGTGTGCAGTTTTGGTCCCCTAATCTGATTACGCTACCGTCCTGTCCTATTAATTAGAATCTATTTAGAAACAAATGTTTATATTCTGGATTGCCATTCTAAATAGTTATATACTAATTTTGACTGTTAAATCTTTAGACAGAGAAGTAGAAGCTGCAAAATTGAGAAAATTGAGTACGATCTGAACTAGGGAACTGAAAACATATTTGTACAATTGGCAATTTATTCAATCAACTCATATGATTCATCCTAACAAAGGGTTGCAGAGGTGCCATTTTACAACTGGGAATTTGGAATGTGAAGGGACTCATGATTAGGTGTGGAAGAGCAGACGATGCCCTGTGGTGGTTTGTATGTTAGCGACTGTCTTCATTCCGGCTGGAGTAGTGAACACCACCATAATTGGGAGGCACAGTAGTATGGTGGTTAGTATAATGTTATTATTGACCATAGGTCAGCATTGAACACAATAGTTCCTGCAGTTCTGACCAAAAATCTCCAAAATCTGAGTCTCTGTACCACCCTCTGCAACTGGATCCTCGACCTCCTCAGCGGGAGACCACAGTCCATGGGAATTGGAAGTAACATCTCCACCTCATTGGCAATCAACATTGGTGCACCTCAGGGTGAGTGCTGACCCCGGTGCTCCACTCTGTCTACACCCATGACTGTATGGCTAGGCACAGCTTAAATGCCGTCTATAAATTTGCTGATGATACAACCATTGTTGCAGAATTTCAGATGTTGATGAGAGGGCGTACAGGAGCGAGATATGCCAGCTAGTTGAGTGGTGTCACAGCAACAGCATGCTGATGTAGCTACAAAGAAGGCACAACACACACAGCAGCTATATTTCATCAGGAGCTTGAGGAGATTTGGTGTGTAACCAAAGACATTCACAATTTTCTACAGATATTCCATGGAGCGCGTTCTGTTGGCTGTATCACCCATTGGCATGGAGGAGGAGCTACTGCATAGGATCAAAATAAGCTGCAGAGACTTGTAAACTTAATTAGCTCCATCATGGGCACTAGCCTACAAAGTATCCAGGACATCCATACTTGAGGCATGATAACTCAAGATGGTGCCATCCATCATAAGCCCAACACCCAGGACATGCCCTGTTCTCATTGCTACCATCAAGAAGCCTGAAGGCACAGAGTCATCAATTCAGCAACGGCTTCTTCCACTCTGCCATCTGATTTCTGAATGGACATTGAACCTATGAACACAACTTCACTACTTTAAAAAAATAAATTTGTACTGCTTATTTAAATTATATGTATATACTACTGTAATTTACCATTTTTTCTCTATTATTATGTATTGCATTGTACAGCTGCAAAATAAGACAACAAATTTCGTGGCACATGCCAGTGATATTAGACTTGATCCTGATTCTAATTACGGGGCCATGTTCCAGGTTCAATTCCACCATAGTCTGTAGGGAGTTTGTACATTCTCCCTGTGACCGTGTGGGTTTCCTCCAGGTGCTCTGGTTTCCTCCCACATTGTAAAGACTTAACAGGTTGGATTCAGAATCAGATTTATTGATCTCCTGTACACAAACATACAGTGAAAGGAGATGAGTTATACAGCTCTCATTACATGCATGTGCAGTTCAACTCTTTGAGAGATTATGCAGAAAGTCTGAAGTTAATAACTTATTTCCTTCTACCTTGGGCCATGATCTCATCAATCACCCCTGCTGTGGACCACTTTCTGGAGGTCCAAGACGCCAACTTCTACAAAGAAGGGATCTGTATGCTCCACGACCACTAGACTGAGTGTGTATATGTAGGAAGGGACTATGTTGATAAATAAATGTGCTAGGTGTTCTAAAATTGACGCCTTCTACCTTAGGCCATGAACTTATCAATCACCCCTCGTAAAACAGAATCAATGAAAAACTACACACAAACAAATGTTTGTCAGTTTTTATGTGTAGTTTTCACTAATTCTGTTGATTTTTTGTTCTACTGTGAATGCCTGGAAGAAAGTGAATTATAGCTAGTATATTGTGAAATATATATATACTGTGATAATAAATTTACTCTAACTTTGACTTGACTTTGAAAATGTCACCAATCTATGTGTCATCTGCAAACTTACTAACCCCCTCCCCCAATCCACATTTTCATCCAGCATTTTTATACCACAAAGAGTATGTGGGTAATTTACAAAGGCCAATTAACCTACCAACTTGCACATATTTAGGATGTAGAAAGAAACTCAACAGCAGGGGAAAACACAGTGAACACAGAGAAAACATGCAAACTCCACATAGACAGCACCAATGAACTGGAGTGAACACAGGTGCTCAAGCTGTGAGGCTGCAGCTCTACATTCCATACCATTGTGCTCCCTAGTACCTTCTAACTCCAACCTGTTCATCTGTTACATCTTGCTAACACACACCAATAACACTGCTTCTGTTAGCCCCCGATTCATCTTGCTACTGCATCACTTTGGCGCATAACCAATGAGGTGCTCATGAATAATCTATGAACTCAGTGCAGCCCCATGAAATATGTAACTAGCAATACCTCAAGAGACTGGCAAAAATTGAACTCCAAAGCAGCTGGAGCTTTAATCGGCAAATTTTGTTGATATTTACCTAATGTGTGCACCTGGGATAAATGTTAAAATGTTATGATTCAAAAGTTTTGGAAAGAAAAATTTGCTTTCACGAAGGGCATCTCTTGACTTTGTCACATCTCAGGCTATCAAGCTATACTTCTGAACCATAGAAATTGATCTCAATGGCTCTCCCGTGGCCTTGGGTCACCTGGACAATACACATACTTATGTGTATTGCTGTTTATTGACTATAGCTCAGAATTTAACACTATTTTTCCTACAGTCCTGATCAAAAAGTTACAGAACCTGGGCCTCTGTACCTCCCTCTGCAATTGGATCCTCGATTACCTAACTTGAAAACCACAATCTGTGTGGACTCGTAACAACACTTCCACCTCAATGACGATCAACACTGGCATACCTCAGGAATATGTGTATAGCCCACTGCTCTACTCTCTCTGTATCTGTGACTGTGTGACTAGGCATAGCTCAAATGCCATCCATAAATTTGCTGATAAGACAACCGTTGTTGCCAGAATCTCTGATGGTGATAAGAGGGTGCACAGGTGTGAGTTATACCAGCTAGCTGAGTGGTGTTGCAGCAACAGTCTTACACAAAAGTCAATAAGACCACAGGGAAGATTGTGGACTTCAAAATGAGCGGGATGACAGAACTCAAACCAGTCCTCATGGAGAGATCAAAAGTGGATTGAATGAGCAATTTCAAGTTCCTGGGTGTCATGATCTCTGAGGACCTAACCTGGTCCTAACATTGATGCAGCTATAAAGAAGGCAAGACAGCAGCTTTACTTCATTAGAAGATTGAGGAGATTTGATTTGTCACCTAAAACATTTTGATAATTTCTACAGGTACACTACAGAGAGCATTCTGACTGGCTGCATCACCGTCTGGTATGGAGGGAGGTATAGGCTACTGCACAGGTTCGATGTAAGCTTCACAGAGTTGTAAAGTTAGTCAGCTCTATCATGGATGCCTCTAGAATCCAAGACATCTTCAAGGAGCGGTGCCTCAAAAAGGCGACGTCCATCATTAAGGTACCCTACACCCAGGGCATGCCCTCTTCTCACCGTTACCACCAGGACAGAGGTACAGAAGCCTGAATTCACACACTCAACGATTCAGGAACAGCTTCTTTGCCTCTGCCATCCGATTTCAAAATGGACTTTTGCATTGTATTGCTGTCACATAGATGATAAATGTCACTCCATAGGTCGGTGATATTAAACCTAATTCTGATTCTGATGTAAGGGAGTAAGTACAGGAACTAATCTGTGTACGGTGAATTCCCATAAAGAGCAATGTGTCAATGATCATGTGGTTGCCGTTTCACATGGCATTCACACTTCTAATTGAAGCGTGGCCCAGGAGGGGCAGACGCGAGTCTGTCCATTCGGGAGGCAGAATTTGATCGATCTTCATCTGGCATCTCATCCACAGCCGTTCCAACATGGGTGGCCCTGAGCTGGCATCTCCTGATGGAGTCCTTGAAGCATGCAAGTGTGTTGATCCAGCTCGTAGAGGTGCCAATGACCATAATATCTGATAATGGCTAAAGATTATATTCCATTCAAGACACCACACAGAGCCACCAGCTTCAAAGTTCTAAGTTCAAGAGGAACCTTATTATCAAAATACATAGATGTCACCATATGCTACCCTTAGGTTCACTTTCTTGCTGGCATTCACAGTGATAAAAAAGAAATACACCACACAAAGATGGAGAAACAACCAATGTGCAAAAGAAGACAAATTGCTCGAGTACAAAAAGACAAATAATGTATAAATAATAATGAGACCATGAGTTGCAGAGTCCATAAGACCATAAGACAGAGGAGCAGATTAGCCCTTTGGGCCATCGAGTCTGCTCCACCATTTCATCATGGTTGATCCAGTTTTCAACTCAGCCCCAATATCCCACTTTCTCCATGTATCCCTTCATGCCCTGACCAATCAAGATTCTATTAACTTCTGCCTTAAATATACATAAAAACTTGGCCTCCATGACTGCCTGTGGCAATGAGTTCCACAGATCCACCACCATCTGGCTAAAGAAATTCCTCCCTATCTCCATTCTAAAAGGACTTATGGATATGACTGAGACACTTAAGAGGCTCTTAGCACATAAATGTGTAGAAATTGGAGGGACATGGGCAATGTGCAGGCCGCTGGCATTAGGTGCCATTAGCTCAGTTAGTGTGGTACAACATCGTAGACTGAAGGGCTTGTTTCTGTCGTGTACTGCTGTGTTCTGTTCTATATTCTACATTCTGCATTGGCCCTTATGTAAGGTCTATGAAACCTACAAATGCTGCATGACCCACAGAGTTCCTCCAGCAATTTACTTCTGCTTCAGATAACAGCATCTGCAGTCTCTTGTGTCCCACCTGAAGCTAATGTATTTTAAGAAGGTCAAGTCCTATATTGGTGTAAGAATGGTAGATTGCTTGCTTCCAGACATTAGTGGACCAGATGGGTTTGAAGAATATCCAGCAGATTTATCATCAGATTTATCACCAGCCTTTGATTATATAAATAATACAGGCTTATTTAATACTTTATGCTTTGAATTTAAGTTTCTCAGTTTCCACATTGGGATTCAAATGCACATCTCTAGGCTCCAAGCCTCTGTATAATTAGCCCTGAGCTGTTATTCCTGTCATTTGAGCTGCCCATCAACCTTCAACAGACAGCACCAAAGCCTATTGAATGAGATGAATTTACGGGAATCTTAAACACAAGAGATTCTGCAGGTGCTGGAAATCCAGAGCGACACACACAAGAAGCTGGAGAAACTCAGCAGGTCAGGCAGCATCTGTGGAAATGAGACCCAGGATGAAGGGTCTCAGCCTGAAATGTCGATTGTTTATTCATTTCCACAGATGCTGCCTGACCTGCTGAGTTCTACCAGCATTTTATGTGTGCTGCTGTTTTGCCGTGTACTGAATGGGTTGCAGGTTTACACAGGCACTCTTCCTAACTTCCAAAATGAATCAGATTCTGCAGTTATGAATGGTAATGTACATCTTCTTTCTCCGGCTGTTTACATCATCATTGAAAGATCCCAACATACTTCACACAATTAATTACTTATGCTCCGTGTTGACTTTTATGTAAGCTCTGTGAAAGTCGTACAAGTAAGAATTAGATCAATTGCATTCGCCCATTTTTAAGTAGCATTTGAATTAGATACACATACTTCGCCCTGACAGCCCAATTAAATAATTAGTCAGCTTGAAGAGCTCTGGTAATGCAGAGCTCTTAGGCACCATCACTGTAATGCAGACAAGACAGGAATGCCTCCTTACAGCAACCTAACTACTGGATTAACAAAAGTTAATTAGTTCCATTTTTTAACATAGGTAACATGTACTGCACAATTTTGGGCTTGTCTTGCACGCATGTCCTGGCGAAGTCCAGCCCGTGTTGAAACTTGGACTTCTTGTAATTCACCCCAAGCACCTATATCATCTCCCATCCTTGCACTTGTAATGGCACATAATATTTACTTAATATCAGAAACTGGATGAAAGGGTCAAAATTTACAGCCTACATAATTAGCACACTGTTCGACAAGGAGTACATTGTGCTGAAAGTAGTGAGACCAGCATGGTTTAAAACGTCCCCCCTGGGAAATCATTTTTTATCTGTTGAAAATCAGCCCCTGTAATTTTTATTCATGTAAAGCTGGTATCTGTATTTCCCAAAGCCCTTGATCTGTGACCAATTGCTGTCCCTGATGGCGGTGGCTAGAGAGCAGCTGATCGGGAAGAAACATTGGAGGGAGAACCATCTTCAACATTTTAGGTTGACAATCTTACATCAGAACCAGAAACAGAAGATAAAGATCAACATGACTGAGGGGAGGAAAGAGCACAAGGGAAAGATTATAACAGATAGAAGGCAAGTAAAATTATACAGAAAATTGATGATGATAAAAGGTGATGTAATGGAAGTAAAGAAATAATGAATGCAAATTATCCAGTTTTTCAGCACATGGTCCGTAGGATCACCCAAAACCATTCTCCAGGCACACATGCAGGTACTCTTTCAATGTCACTTCAGCCACCTCTCAGGTGGTGATGTCTGGACACCACCGAAGTAAATTTATTATCAAAATACATATACTTTACTTTATTGTCGCCAAACAATTGATAGTAGAGTGTACAATCATCACAGCAATATTTGATTCTGCTTCATGCTCCCTGGAGTACAAATCGATAGTAATTAGTAAAAATTTAAATTATAAATCATAAATAGAAAATAGAAAAGGGGAGGTAAGGTAGTGCAAAAAAAACCGAGAGGCAGGTCCGGATATTTGGAGGGTACGGCCCAGATCCGGGTCAGGATCCGTTCAGCAGTCTTATCACAGTTGGAAAGAAGCTGTTCCCAAATCTGGCCGTATGAGTCTTCAAGCTCCTGAGCCTTCTCCCGGAGGGAAGAGGGATGAAAAGTGTGTTGGCTGGGTGGGTCGTGTCCTTGATTATCCTGGCAGGACTGCTCCGACGGCGTGCCGTGTAAAGTGAGTCCAAGGATGGAAGATTGGTTTGTGTGATGTGCTGGGCTGTGTTCACATTCTTCTGCAGCTTCTTCCGGTCTTGGACAGGACAACTTCCATAGCAGGTTGTGATGCACTTTAGAAGAATACTTTCTACGGTGCATCTATAAAAATTAGTGAGGATTTTAGGGGACAGGCCAAATTTCTTTAGTTTTCTCAGGAGGTAAAGGCGCTGGTGGGCCTTCTTGGTAGTGGACTCTGCTTGGTTGGACCAAGTCAGGTCATTTGTGATATTGACCCCGAGGAACTTAAAGCTTTTGACCTGTTCCACTTGCGCACTACTGATGTAAGTGGGGTCATGCAGTCCGCTACTCCTTCTGAAGTCAACAACTAATTCCTTCGTCTTGCTGACGGTGAGGGATAGGTTATTGTCTTCGCACCATGCCACCAGGTTCTTAATTTCCTCTCTGTACTCAAACTCATTACCCGAGATACGGCCTACAATTGTGTGTCATCAGCAAACTTATATATTGAGTTCAATGGAAACTTGGCTATACAAGATTTACTACTTTGAGATTGATTTTCCTGCAGCATTTATAGGAAAATAAAGAAATACAATGGACTTTATGAAAAAACTGTACATAAGCAAAGGCTGGCAAACAACCAATGTGCAAAAGAAGACAAATTAAGCAAATTTAAAATAATAAATAATACATAGAACATGACATAGAGTTCTTAAAAGTATGTCAGTAGATTGTGGAAACAGTTCAGAGTTAAGGTGAGTGAAATTATCAACACCAGTTTAGGAGCCTGATAGTTGGAGGGTAATATCTGTTCCTGAAGTTGGTGGTGTGAGACATAAGCTTCTGTACTTCCTTCCTGATGGCAGCAGTGAGAAAAGAGCATCGCCTGGATAGTAGAAGTCCTCGATGGTAGAGGCTGCTTTCTTGTAAATGGGCTCAGTAGTGGAGAGGGTTTTGCCTGTGATGGACTAGGCTCTACCATCACTTTTCGCAGTCACTACAATGGGTGACATATTTTAGATCAGTAACCCTTGGTTGTTGTTGTTTCTACCCAGGAGAAAGGTTTCTTCTATTTATTTCCTATTCATATTTATAAGTTTATACCCATCAATTAAGTCTTCCCTTAGCCTTCTCTGTTGCAAAGAAGACAATTCTAGCTTATCCAATCATTCCCCATTGGTACGATAACCCAGTCTCTTCATAAATCTCTTCTGTGCGCTCTCTACTACAACAACAGCTTTAGTGTAACTATGACTGCATTCAGTACTTAACCTATGGTCTAAACAGTGTTGAATAGAGTTCCAGATATCCTCAATGGTCTCATCTTTACCTCAGCAAATAAAGAATGGAATCTCCTCAGCCTTTCCTACTAGCTTCACGACCTAATCTGCTACCTTTAATTTCCCTTTGTATGGACTCCAAGGTACTGTTATTCCTTTGTACTGCTCAATATCCTTTCATCCATTGTGAATTTTCATTGCTTGTTAAAAATCCCAAATGTATTACCTCACATTTCTCTGGACTAAATATAACTTGCCACTTTTCTGAACAACTGACAAGACAGTCTATACTTTACTGCCATCTAAAGCTATCCCCCACCCCGTAAAAAAAACACAGGGCTTTTTTATATCATCTGACTTCCCAAGACATTGGGTTCTAAACCAAAATGTGTGGAGAATGACATGATTTCATTCATAACAAACACAAGACTTTGCCTGGCCAAGGGTTGTGAGAGATAAGATCAAGACACAAAAATAAAGATGGTATGTTACCTTTGAAATAAAAATGGACAAGACAGCCCATTTTAGCACAACTTCTCAAAGCAGAATTTATGATAATGTACTGTATGTTCTCTGAGTCATTCTAAACACTGCTTCTGCAGCTAAGCATTTGTGAACCAGGGTCACCATGGTGGTGGTGTTATCCTTTCGCCACTGTTTTGATTTTGAGTCAAACCTCCTCTATATTTCCTGACAGAATGGGTGAATCAGCAATTATGCTTACTGAAAAGAAGTTGTCCATTAACATGAGCACACGGTCCAGAAGCAGCAGAAAAACATCTGCTCACCACTCTCAACCAACTTACAGCAACCTCACAACGGTCATCCCCCTCACTGTGAGCCTTGCATATTGCATCTCAACACTTCGACAGGTCTACCAAACCAATGCCACAACTCCCTGTACCAGTACATCTTAGACTTCAAGCTCCAGCCATCTCTGTATTCTATGGACCAAGCCAAGTTTGCCTTCGTCTCTTCCTTGGCTGGGTGAGCTCTGACCTGGGCTGACACAAAGTGAGACACTAAAACCACCATTTTCAATAAATATGAGGAGTTCACCACTGAGATGCCTTGGTTTTGCCACCACCTGGAAGTGGAAGGAGGGGTAGCGGATGGGATACTTCGCCAGCATCATACTTGGTGCTGGATTCAGGATCCTCGCGGAGGAGTGGAGCTGGAATGCTGAAGCACTGCTGTCCCATTACCACCATGGTCTCTTCAAGTGCTTGAATGACGAGCTGTCTACCTGGAAGATGTCCACTGACCTCGAAAGCCTCATCACTCTGGGCCTCCATATTGACAAGCGTCTTATGGAACAACCCTTCAGATCATAAGCCAGAACCCCAGTTGTGGTGATAAATGACCACAGGTATCGAGGGACCGATAGGGTCCGTGGGTTGGAGGTAGTGGACTGGGCACATTTAGGTCAGGCAGCGATGAAGTGGCGTACCTCTGCCCCTTCCAAAGGGGCCATATTGATCATGACAGTGGTGTACTGGTTCTCCAAGGTGGCCGATTTCATTGCCCTCTTCAACTGCTTAGAAGGTGGACCTGGTTCTCCAATATGTAGTTCACCCAAACAGATTCCCCCAGGACACTGTATCAGACTAGGGCCCACAATTTGTCTCTCACCTCTGGCAAACCTTCTTCTCCTCCCTCCGCATCTCAGTGAGCCTGTCCTCTGGCTATCATCCCCTGACCAATGCTCAGTCAGAAAGAGCCAAATAGCAAGTAGAGAATTTTCTGTGACGCTTTGCTGCCTCTAACCCTTCCACGTGGAAGAAATATCCATGTGAGCTCTGCTTTTCGGTCAAGCCTCCTCTACATTTCCTGACAGGATCTTAGAGTGCGGGTTGCAAGGGTTTGGTGTGGTGCATGCAAGCAAATTGCCTTTCCCATTCAGTCTGCTTGATGTTAAATGAAGCTTTGATGCAATGAAGTTTGCCATGGCAGATGTTGCTAAAATTGTTTAGGCTGTTCTGCAATTGGATCTGGAGAATATTGCCAAGATGGTGGTATCTCTCTGGGACTTGGATTGTGACTGCTCTCAGTCATCCAATACATCTAATTTGTAAAGGGCAAGGTTTGTTGCTGCTTGTTACATCATGAATCTTGAGCTTTGAAGAGCTGATCTTCAAACGCTCATTTTGTCCGATGGTCAAATTCATACTGATGATTTGAAGGAGTTGGAGAGCTTAAGCAGTGACACCTACCTTCAGATGACTCCTGAGATATTGGTCAGATTGCAATTAGAGTTTTATGAGCAGCTTTGGGCCTTATATGTGCTGGCATTAGAGAGGTTCCAGAGGAGGTTCACAAGAATGATTGTGGGATAAAAGGTTTAAAGTATGAAGATTATTTGATGTCTCTGGGCCTGTACGCACTGAGTTTAGAAGAATGAGAGTGGGAAACCTAGTGATTTTAAAATACAGATAGAGCAGATGTGGAGAGGATGTTTCTTATAGTGAGGGAGTCTAGGACCAGAGTGAAGAGTCTCAGAGTAGATGGAGTTTCCTTTAGAACACAAACAATGTGGAATTTCTTTAGCCAGCTGGTGGTGAAACTATGGAATTCATTACAACAGATGGATGTGGAGGCCAAGTCATTGGGTATATTTAAAGTTGAGGCTAATAGGTTCTTGGATGCTAAATCGGTTCTAGGGTGCTAAAAGTTACAGGGAGAAGGCAGGAATATGGTGTTGACAGGATTGATAAATCAGCCATATATAAATGGCAGAGCAGGACTGAAAGGCTGAATGACCTAATTCTGCTCCTGTGTCTTATGGCCTTATATGAGAAGTGGTCTGCATTTTCAAAGGTCTTGTCATCCACCTTTATTTTGGGGGTTGGAGAGGTTGATGTACACTGGGGAGAACTGGTAGACAGTGCCTTTATTTTGTGTATATTAGATGTAAAGCCCATTGCCTTTTATGCAACAGTGAGCAAATCACTGATTTGGAGCTTGGCCTCCAGATGTGAACATAAACAAGCATTGGCTGATCATTGAGAGAGGCTGGGGTGATCTGGAATGGAGCCAAGCTAAGATGAATTTGTCCTGTAGGTTAGCTCCAGTCCAACGTATCGGAAGTGAAAGACACTCTCTGAGAAAGACAGGGAGAAAAGTACAGGGTGATGATGCATTTTTACTTGACTCCTGCCTGCACTGAGAATGGATTTGATCTGTGGACCTGTTGAATACTTGTATGCCATCATGAACATAGATAACAGCTCTCGGGAGCATTTAATGATGGTAGTGGCACACTGGTTTCTCCCCCCCCCCCATCCTTCTATACCCTCCTTGGCTCTCCAGTCCCGGAAAATTGCCCAGGAAAAACTTTCTTGCCTACAATGATTCAAAACCTCTGATCATTTGGAAAAAAAAAATGGGGAAACCTGATTGCAGTTAAAATTCAGCTGATTAACTATTGTCTTTCAGGGAAGGAAACTGATCATCCTTAAGGGACCTAGTTTATGTGTGATTCCAGACCAACTTAATGGAGATGATTAATAACTGCATGAACAGTACAGCAAAGAAACTGGCCCTTTAGTCCATCTATTCTATGCCGAACTATTAATCTGCCTAGTCCCACTGATCTGGATTCAGACCATAGCGCTCCATACCCCTCCTATCCGTGTTAGCTATCCAAATTTCTCTTAAATTTTGAAATTGAATCTGCATGCACCACTTTTTCTGGCAGCTCATTCCACACTCTCACCCTTATCTGAGTGAAGAAGCTTCACCCAACCACCCCCACCTCCCGGGGTTCGCCGTATACATTTCACTTTTTACCCTTAACCTATGACCTCTGGCTCTAGTTTCACCCAACCTCAGTGGAAAAAGCCTATTTGCATTTGCTCTGTCTATACTCCTCAGAGGCCATTAGTGCCAGATAATAATTTCACAATGATTTCCACATCATATAAATGAATAAATAACAAAAGTTTGCAGAGATGCTTTAGATGCCATTGCTTTCCATGTTCCTAGTAATCTCTTGGTTCTACAGTTGGGAGAAATGATAATGGGTATATGCACCTATAGTCTATATTGCACCTTATGCTTTAGATTGTATGGAAATGAGGAGCTGAGTTTTACAACTGTGCCAACGGTGGTTTGAAGTCATTGGACGCTGCTGGTCGATGGCACTCCAAGGAATGTGTGAGGATTTCTGCAATTAAGTATATTTTCTTCTTAAATGTTCACAGGGAAGCTTTGTCGCTACTTTGTGGATTAAAAATTTAGACTGAGCAACACTATTAAATTAATTAAGATGCTATAGTGGGCAAAGTTCAAGGTATGTCAGTGTGTTCCTTTCCAGATCAGTTGATACAAATATCAGCACATTTATGTATTACAGCTCACCACATTACCTAATTAAGCTGCAAGAATTGTAAATGAATACCAGCATTAACTCTAGACTCAGAGGCAAGCACTGCAAATTATATTAGGCCAAACAATTTCTACGATTCAGTGATTAGAAATATGTCCCTGATGAACTGATGATAACTCTGAATTACTCCAAAGCAAAAACCTTTAAACTCTGATTAAATGTGGAGCACTATTAAAAGGTAGGTTCCTGCACTGGAATGCCCTATAATATTTTTAACGCAGTATGATTTCACTTCAGGACTTAATCTTGGTAATAAAAGAAAACCAAGTGGATGGCATTAAAGAAAAGATTATTTTTCTAACCATAACCATTATATACTGTAATTTGTATTTGGGTTGGGAGCAACACTGCCAGCAGCTTTTTGATATAACATATCCAGTAGTACAGTGAGGCTTGGTCTATTATTATGTACCACCTCTGTGTTGTCATGTAGATAGACCAGTTGAGGGCAGAAAGAACCTTCCCTTTCATGGACATCTATAGTGAACAAACAGCTTTCACAGAAAGAAATACTTGCATTTATAAAGTGTCTTTTTGGTCGCCATCATGATTACCTGAAGTATTTTAAACCTAATACTGTCTTGTCTCCCTTTCCCTTCACCATTTACACCTCGGACTTCAACTACTGCACAGAGTCTTGTCATCTTCAGAAGTTTTCTGATGACTTTGCCATAGTTGGATGCATCAGCAAGGGAGATGAGGCTGAGTGCAGGGCTATGGTAGGAAACTTTGTCACATGGTGTGAGCAGAATTATCTGCAACTTAATGTGAAAAAGACTAAGGAGCTGGTGGTAGACCTGAGGAGAGCTAAGGTACCGGCGACCCCTGTTTCCATCCAGGGGGTCAGTGTGGACATGGTGGAGGATTACAAATACCTGGGGATACGAATTGACAATAAACTGGACTGGTGAAAGAACATTGAGGCTGTCTACAAGAAGGGTCAGAGCCGTCTCTATTTCCCGAGGAGACTGAGGTCCTTTGACATCTGCCGGACGATGCTGAGGATGTTCTATGAGTCTGTGGTGGCCAGTGCTACCACGTTTGCTGTTGTGTGCTGGGGCAGCAGGCTGAGGGTAGCAGACACCAACAGAATCAACAAACTCATTCGTAAGGCCAGTGATGTTGTGGGGATGGAAATGGACTCTCTGATGGTGGTGTCTGAAAAGAGGATGCTGTCCAAGTTGCATGCCATCTTGGACAATGTCTCCCATCCACTACATAATGTACTGGGTGGGCACAGGAGTACATTCAGCCAGAGACTCATTCCACCAAGATGCAACACAGAGCGTCATAGGAAGTCATTCCTGCCTGTGGCCATCAAACTTTACAACTCCTCCCTTGGAGGGTCAGACACCCTGAGCCAATAGGCTGGTCCTGGACGTATTTCATAATTTACTGGCATAATTTACATATTATTATTTAACTATTTATGGTTTTATTACTATTTATTATTTATGGTGCAACTGTAACGAAAAACAATTTCCCCCGGGATCAATAAAGTATGACTATGACTATGACTATAATACCGTTCTGTTCTGGTTGTCTCAGTATAGGAAAGGTGTAGAAGCTTTCGGGTGAGTGCAGAGATTTACCAGGATGCTTCTTGTCTTATGAGGATAGATCGAGCGAGCTAGGGCTTTTCTCTGTAGAGCGAAGGAGGATGAAGGTCAGTTTGATGAAGGTGTACAAGATGCTGAGGCATAGATTGAGTGGACAGCAAGAGACTTTCCCCCCATTCTCCTGCCTTCTCCCTGTAACCTTTGACACCCTGACTAACCAAGAACATATCAACCTCTGCTTTAAATATACTCAGTGAATTGGCCTCCACAGCTATCGGTGGCAATGAATTCCGTGGATTTACCACCTCTGATTAAAGAAATTCCTTCTCATCTTGGTTCTAAGTGGACAGTGAGTACAGGCCCAGAGCCATCAAAAGCTCATCATACATTAACCGTTTCATTCCTGGAATTATTCTTGTGAATGTCCTCTAGACCCTCTCCAATGCCTGCACATCTTTTCTTAGAAAAGGGGCTCAGAAGTGCTCATTGTACTTCAAGTGTGGTTGGTCCAATGCCTTATAAAGCTTCAGCATCACATCCTTGCTCTTATATTCCAGTCGTCTTGAAAGGAATGCTAACATTGCATTTGCCTTTCCTTACAAAAACTCAGCTTGCTGGTTAATCTTTAGCAAATCCTGCATAAGGACTCGCAAGTCCCTTGTCAAATTGTCAAATCCTTCTTAATAGATAAATGCAACTGTGCTCTATTTATTTACAGAGATAGTGGAATGTTGCTCAGGTTCTCACAGGTCACCTGAACCCTTTCTTAAAAGTGCCACCTTGTTTTAAATCCCAGCTACCTATCGTTTTCCACACCACTAATATGAATAAATCCAAACTTTACTTCATCCTCAGATAATCTGTAGAATCTTAACATTAGGTATTGCAGTATACAGCTGTTTTGATGTATCCATTATCCCAAATATAAGCTTTCAGAAGCCCACAATTCATTTTTCTCAGTAGCACATTTTCTTTATTTGATACTCTCACCATCCGTTACACTTAGATTTGAATCAAATCACCCATTTCCAAATGCCTTCACTGTACACCCATGCGTTTCATTGGATTTTCATGTGGATTAACCCCTGAGGCAGTCATGGGTTTATAGCATAATGTAGTAGAGAGAAAGGGAATGGTATTACAGTGTCGGCTGTTACATTAAGATTATTGTAATCTCTTAACCTCAAGTAAAGGTATTACACCATATAATAAGGAATTCTGGACATTTGCTATTTACTTAAATCCTTGGCTAAGACTTCTGCAGAACCAATGTTAATTCAGGCCCTTTGCAAACATTAGTAAGCAATGAAAGACACCAGTTCTACACAGGGGAGATTACACTCTCAGTGACCAATTTATTAAGTACCTCTAGTACCCAGTAAGGTAGCCATTGAGTTTATGTTCATGGTCTTTTGCTGCTGTAGCCCATCCACTTGTGCACACCAGTGTTGTAACGTGTGGTTATTTGAGTTACTATCGTCTTCCTGAAAGTTTGAACTGGTCTGGCCATTCTCCTCTGACTTCTCTCATTAACAAGATATTTTTGCCCACAGAACTACCACTCACTGGATTTTTTTTTGTTTGTTTTGCACCACTCTCTATGGACTCTAGAGACTGTTGTTTGTGAAAATGCCAGGAGATCAGCAGCTTCTGAGATACTCGAACCACCCTGTCTGGCACCAACAATCAAAATCACTTTGATCACATTTCTTCCTCATTCTGATGTTTGTTCTGAATGACCACCCAACCTCTTGACTCTGTCTGCATGCTTTTATGCAATGAAATCCTGTTCCTTGATTGGCTCATTAGATATTTGCATTAACAAGCAGGAGTGCAGGTGTACTTAATAAAATGGCCACTGAGTGTAGCTGGGAAAGCTGCTGGTCTGAATGTGGCTCCTCATTGTTGCTCAAAGATCATAATCGATATTATTAAACCAAGCTTTCCCAATTCAGTACTACGCTTCTAGGGTAGCACAGAATTTCAACACATTCCAAATATACGAGGGGTGATTGATAAGTTTGTAGCCTAAGGTAGAAGGAATCAATTTTAGAAAACCTAGCACATTTAATTTTCAACATAGTCCCCTCCTACATGTACACACTTAGTCCAGCGGTCGAGGAGCATATGGATCCCTTCTTTGTAGAAGTGGTCAACAGCAGGGCGATTGATAAGTTTGTGGCCTAAGGTAGAAGGAGATGAGTTATTAACTTCAATCTTTCTGCATTTTCACCCAAAGAGTTGAACTGCACGTGCACTTAACGAGAACATCTTGGACCTCCAGGTGGTCCACAGCAGGTGTGATTGATAAGTTTGTGACCTAAGGTAGAAGGAGATGAGTTATACAGCTCTCGTTACATGCACGTGCAGTTCAACTCTTTGAGTGAAAATGCAGAAAGATTGAAGTTAATAACTCATCTCCTTCTACCTTAGACCACGAACTTATCAATCACCCCTGCTGTGGACCACTTCTGGAGGTCCAAGACACTGACTTCTACAAAGAAGGGATCCGTATGCTCCATGACCGCTGGACTAAGTGTGTAAATGTAGGAGGGGACATGTTGAAAAATAAATGTAAACACAATGAAATCTGCAGATGCTGGAATTTCAAGCAACGCACATAAAAGTTGTTGGTGAATGCAGCAGGCCAGGCAGCATCTCTAGGAAGAGGTACAGTCGACGTTCCGGGCCAAGATCCTTCGTCAGGACTAACTGAAAGAAGAGATAGTAAGAGATTTGGAAGTGGGAGAGGGAGGGCGAGATCCAAAATGATAGGAGGACAGGAGGGGAAGGGATGGAGCCAAGAGCTGAACAGGTGATTCGCAAAAGGGATATGAGAGGATCATGGGACAGGAGGCCCAAGGAGAACGAGAAGGGGGAGGGACAAGGGGTATAGTGAGAGGGATAGAGGGAGAAAAAGGAGAGAGAGAAAAAGAATGTGTGTATATAAATAAATAATGGATGGGGTATGAGGGGGAGGTGGGGCATTAGTGGAAGTTTGAGAAGTCAATGTTATAAGGTGCTAGGTTTTCTAAAATTGACTCCTTCTACCTTAGGCCACAAACTTATCAATCACCCCTCATATTGTGCTGATCTCATTCTGGGCCAGCCATCTTGCTGATCGTGGTCAGAATACTTTCCTGTTGTGAATGATGGTCAACAGTCCTGAGAAATGATGATTAACAGTTCCTGTATATCCTTCAGAGCATCTATCTCATTATCCTGCAAAGACCCCACTGAACTTATGTTTATTCAAAGCTCTATCAGGGAGAGATTGCAGCTGACAGAGGGGGAAAGTGACAGGAGAAGGAAGCTAATTGAAGCAATAAAATGGAAAGGGTTGTACACAAGTAATAAAGCAAAGTTAATTATTATTTCAACAGCATAATAATAGATTTATGACTACTGCAGCTCAATTAGAATGTCCTGCATTCATTAGTGTTTATTGTGCAACTATCATAATTTAAAGTATAGTTGTGAATTAACTATTCATGTTTTTATGATTGATGAATAATTTCCACCAAAGGATGTACTTTTTCTTTTTCTCTCAGAATACCCTATTAATTCTGAGCTTTGTTTGTAGCTCTAGGTCACAGAAATTACGCAGAAAACAACAGACAGTGGGTAATGCATTGGAAGTCTGCACTAACCTTGGCTTCAAAGCAGACTGGAACTCTTTCAGTGCCCTTCAACATTCTAACCTGGTTATTTTTTGGAGCAACTTTTGGGGCGAAGGGTGAAAGTTCATTAGTGCCGGAATTTCTTCACTAATTCTTAGTGATCGAGTTCTACAGTGCAGAAAAAGACCGTTTAGCCCAATAGGTCATGCTGACCAAGATTCTCATCTAAGCTAGTTCAATTTACACCTCATTCATGAGAGCATCAAATGTTACAAGGAGAAGTCAGAAGAAGGTGGTTGAGAGGGAAAATCAATCAATAATGATGGAATGGCTGAACAGACTCAATGGGCTGAATTTCCTAATTCTGCTCCGCAAGTTTGTCTAAAGGTCCTTTTACATGCAACACTCTGGGCATAGGGGGATTGAGATATCTGCCCAAAGACAATACTTGGAGCTCAGAAAAATAGAGGGCTATGGGTAACCCTAGGTAATTTATAAGGTAAAATAGACATGTTTGGCACAGCTTTGTGGGCCGAAGGGCCTGTATAGTGCTGCAGGTTTTCTATGTTTCTATGTTTGAGTGTGCCAGAGCAAGGGTAATACAATTGCCTGCACACCATGCCACTTGAATATGCCAAGGAAGAGGAACTTGTGCACATATTCAAAATTCAATGTAAAATTTATTATCAGAGTACATACACATCAGCACATACAACCCTGAGATTCTTTATTCTGCGGGCATACCTGGCAAATCTATAGAACAGTAAATCTATAAAACAGTAAACATCAGGAGCTGTTAACTGTAAACAAACTGGGCAAATGCAAATATAAATAAATAGCAATAAATAATGATCATGAAATAACAATATAACTGAGTCCTTAAATTAATGTAGCTGTCCCCTTTTGTTCTGGAGCCTGATGGTTGAAGGGTAGTTACTGTTCTTGAACTTGGTGGTGTGAGTCCTGAGGCTCCTACACATTCTACCCGATGGCAGCAGCAAGAAAAGAGCATTGGATTGACTTCATTACTTTTACATCCTTCACGTAAGTTAGGAGTAAAAATCTTTACATTACCTCTCTGTCTAACGTGCAATGTGCAACTTATAGCAATTTGTAATAACTTGTATGTACAACAGGACAGTCAATATAGCATAGAAATACAATTGTATCAGCGTGAATTAATCAGTCTGATGACCTGGTGAAAGAAGCTGTCCCAAATCCTGTTGGTCCTGCCTTTAATGCTGCGGTACGGTTTCCCAGATGGTAGCAGTTGGAACAGTTTGTGGTTGGGGTGACTTGGGTCCCCAATGATCCTTTGAACCCTTTTTACACACCTATCTCTGTAAATGTCCTGAATAGGTGGAAGTTCACATCTACAGATGTGCTGGGCTGTCCACAGCACTCTCTGCAGAGTCCTGTTACTGAGGGAAGTACAGTTCCCATACCAGGCAGTGATATAGCCAGTCAGGATGCTCGCAATTGTGCCCCTGTAGAAAGTCCTTAGGATTTAGAGACCCATACCAAACTTCTTCAACCGTCTGAAGTGAAAGAGGTGTTGTTGTATATGCCGAGGAACTTAAAGCTGTTCACCCTCTCAACCCCAGATCCATTAATGTCTATAAGGGTTAGCCTGTCTCCATCCCTCCTATAGTCCACAACCAGCTCCTTTGTTTTTGCGACATTGAGGGAAAAGTTGTTTATTTGATACCAGGGTGCTCAATGGTTGGGAGGGTTTTACCCATAATATACTAGGCTGAATAAACTATCTTTTTGTAGGAATTTCCATTCAAAGGCATTGGTGTTCCTATATATTGCAACCAGTCAGCACACTTTCCACCTCACACCTATAGAATTTTGCCAACGTTTTCAATGACATGCCGATCCTCCAGAGTCTTGAGAAAGCAGAGGTGCTGTTGTGTTTTCTTCACAATTATATTTATATGACGGGTCCAGGAAACATCTTCTGAGATAGCGACACCCAGGACTTTAAAGTTATTGACCCTCTCCACCTCTGATCCTTCAATGATTACTGCCTCATGGACCTCTGGTTTCCCTCTCCTGAAGTCTACAGTCAGTTCCTTGGTCTTGGTCATTTGTTGTTACTACACCTCTTAGCCAAGTTTTTAATCTCCCTCTTGTATGCTGATTCATCACCCCCTTTGATAGGGCCCTCAACAGTTGTGTCATCAGCAAACTTGTATATGGTGCTGGAGCTGTACTTAGCCGCACAGTCTAGGAGTAAAGTGAATAGAGCAGGAGGCTAGGTGCACACCCCTGCGGTTCTCCTGTGCTGACGGAGATTGCGGAGGAGGTACTTTTGCAAATCCCAACTGTCTGGGGGCTACGTAAGAAAATCCAGGATCCAATTGCACAAGGGCTTATTGAGGTCCAGGTCTCAAAGTTTACTGATTAGTTTTGAGGAATGATGGTGTTAAATGCAGAGTTATAATCAATAAAGAGCATTTTGGTTGGGGCATCTTTGCTGTCTAGATGTTTCAGGGTCGTGTGAAGAGCCAACGATAGCATTTACTGTGATCTTGTTCCTTTGGTAGGTGAACTGGAGTAGATCCAAGTCACCATACAGACAGGAGCTGATCTGCTTCAGCACCAGCGTCTCAAAACACTTCATCAGTGTGGATGTATATGCCACTGGGCGATAGTCAGTTAAACAGGCTACCACGTTCTTCGTGGGCACCAGTATGATTGAAGCCTGCTTGAAGCAGGTGGGTACCACACACTGCTGGAGGTTGAAGATATCTGTGAACATACCAGCCAGTTGGTCAGCACAGGTCATCAATACTCAGCCAGGTACTCTGACTGGACCGGATGCTTTCCTTGGATTCGCTCTCTGGAAGGCAGCCAGCACATCATCTTCAGATTCTGCTACCAAAGGATCACCAGGAGACATGGGGTTGTGCATGTTCCGTCTCTGTTCTGGAGATCAAAGTGAGCCTAGAAGGCATTGAGCTCATCTGGAAGTGATGATCTGATGTCCCCTGTGTCACAAGATTCAGAGTGGCTGCAAAGGACTAAATTCTTAGAAGTTTAGTGTTGGTCCTCAACAGTCAATCTGAATGTGTGTACATTTATCCTTTCCCTCAGAAGGTGATGAGAACTTCAATCATGTCTCCTGTTAACCTCCTCCACTCCAGCAAAACAGACCCAACCTCTCCAATTTCTCCTCATAACTGAAACACCTCATCGCGGCCAATGTCCTCTGCACCCTCTCCAACACTATCATATCCTCAGATTATCTGACAATTTCAGAAATTTACAGGGGCTCTGGAGTCTTAAGCACAACTGCTAAGCGACCATTTGTTGCTGATGTCTGGTGGTGAGTAGCTTTCTAGTGAAGGGGAGTCCTCAAACGGAGTTTGTTGAAGCAAAAAGAAGATTTCATTGGATACTGGGAAACAAATGAAAAATTTAGGAATTCAGGAGAAAGAATAGTATTCTAGAGAGGACCATTGAAGTGAAACAGAAAACCAGATGTATTTTTGGAGATGAAATGGGTAAATAATTATAGTGTGAAGGTGGATAAATGAGGCTGAATGACCTTTAAAAAATTCTCACTGCCAATGTTGTTTAATCTAGGATCATGAGATATTTTAAAACTATCAAAGGAACACAAGAATAAATGGCAGATGCTTCCTCACGCCCAGCATTGCACTAATGTTCATATCTAGCTGTTCGTCACAAAGGTATCACATTTTTCATCATAACATTGACACCCAGTCCCTATCCTCCAAAGTGGAGGAAGGTGATTGACTAATACTAAACAAAATAAACTTACTTGGAAAAAATGTGTGTTAGGTCACCAGTATTAAGAATTGTGCTGGAGTAGTGCCCCCAGCTGTAACCTCTTTGATGGTTTCATTCAAAGGAAATGAATGTATGTGTGCAACCACCATCCATTAAACATAGCACTTATTTAGATCTATCAAATGCAACAAACTTCTACACCCAGTGGCCACTTTATAAAGCACAAGTGATCCTAAATAAGCTGTGACAGAGTATATGGGTTGGTAGCCTTTTGCTGCTGTAGCCCATCCTCTTCAAGGTTCAACGTGCTGGGCATTCAGAGATGCTCTTCTGCACACCACTGTTGTAATGTGTTTATTTGAATTACTGGCACCTTCCTGTCAGCTTGAACCCAGTCTGATCATTTGCCTCTAAGCTCTTTAATTAACAGGGCATTTTAGTCCACAAAACTGCTGCTCACTGGATGTTGTTTGTTTTTATTTGCACAGTTCTCTGTAAACTCTAGAGAATGCTGTGTGTGAAAATCCCAGGAGATCAGCAATTTCTGAGATATTCAATCCATCCCATCTGGCACCAATAATCATTGCACGGTCAAAGCCACTTAGATCAAATTTGTTCCCTATTCTGATACTTGGTCTGAACAACAACTGAACCTTTTGACCATACCCGCATGTTTTTGTGCATTGAGTTGCTGCCACATGATTGGTTAATTAGATTTTTGCATTAACGAGCAGATGTACAGGTGTACCTAATAAAGTGGCCACTGAATATACATTACACTTTGTATCCTTGAGGACAATTCCTGGTCATCTGCTATTGAATTTGTTGGTGCAACATCTCATAAATTGGAGGAAGACCATTTAACTTGGTTTGGTGGCACTGTAATGTGAGGTTTCAACATAGACCAGAGCACTGGGAGAAATCTTAAATTATTTCTGGTGAAAGTGTGCATACTTTCTGTTCACCCTTGCACATTTCCCATGTTGTATTGCTCTCATGAAGCACCTCTGTTTGTAACCGGCTCCTCAGGCTCTCAATGGGTTGGTCTTCAATGTTTTGCTAAAGTTATGTCTTTTAGGTTCAGGTTGGAGGATTGTAATAAAAGATCATCAACCTGACTTGTTAGCTCTGTTCTATTTTACTCTCTCCATACATGCTGTCTGACCAGCAGTGTATTTCCAAAATTTTTTTTATTGTTATGTCTGGTATCCAGCTTCTGCAGTATTTTATTTTCAGGTTAGAGGGCCACTACTCTAGGGCAAAGTTTATAGTTTGTTTGCTGAGTCTATGTAGTGTTTAAAAGAAGTGTATATAGATTATTTCTTAGTAGCATCAGGAAAATATTGATAATTGATCTAGTTTCATACTTGGAATAAACAAAGTGTCAGGTTCAGAGTATTACTTGTCACATTATGCATTCCTAGGTTCTTGATTAATGAAGATGTTGTTTCTTTTTATCAGACCAGGTCAGAGAAACTAAAGAGTGACTTGGGTATATTTGGTGCTTAGAAAAAATAATTTTAGCCTGCTAAGCTCTCAGCTTGATATTAATATATATAAATAAAAATTGTGTCTTTACATTCAGGTATGGAGGGACAGGTGTGGGTTATTTGACCTGATCATATTCTGCTATTCAATGAAAATGAGGCTGATGTATGACCCAATTGCATGTGTGCCTCATATTCTTAATACCTTCTGTTATCCAGTATCTACAAAATTTTAAATCAGTGTTACACCTATCAACAATTGCCATAGTCACATGGATTTCCAAAATTCTGCCAACGTTTTTCTGTTGAAATTCATCTTAATTCCACACCAGAAAGTCATTGTCTGAAACTCAGACCATACCTTTCATTAATAGCTTTCACAGACAGAAGAAATAGGCCGTTCATGTTATATTCAGTACCAAAGCTGCTTCAGGCATTTAGAGCTTCTCAAATAACTTTTGGGCTAAGTATGTACATCTCCACTCCTCATAAACCTCATATACCTAGGCAATCTCCCATCCAAGTATGAACAAATCCTGAAATCAGTTAAACGTAGACTAAGAAACACCCATAAAATGCTGGAGGATCTCAGCAAGCTAGGCAGCATCTATGGAAAAGTGTACAGTCAATATTCCAGCTGGAACCCTTCCCAAAACATCGACCGTACTCTTTTCCATAGATGCTGCTTGGCCTACTGAGCTCCTCCCACATTTTATTTTGGTTGCTCGGTTTCCAGCATCTGCAGATTTTTTTTCTAGTTTATAATTGGAAGCTTAGACTAAAGCTAACAGATCTACCAACCAGTTCTCTTTAATATCTTGAAAACTTCAATCGATTCTTGTCCTAACATCCTAAAGTCTGGGGAATCTGTCCACAGTTTGTGTGTAAACCATTTACTGTGGGCATAATAGAATGTAAAATGAAATCCTTCTAAAACATCAGCTAAAATGGCAATTTGATGAACAATCTAATGATCCTTTTAGAACTTGAACTCTATTGGTTCAGCTTTATGACAAGCTGCTGAGAGTTATTTATAATTTTCTTTAATGGCAGAAGCTTTGAGAAGAACCTGGACATGTTAGGCTTTATGAAAAGGTTATCTGCATTATATTAAAGAACTTCTCTGACTTTGATAGGTGCTGCTTGGCAAACTTAACCCCCATAGGTTAAGACAAATGATTATAAATACTCATTAATAAAATCATTAATATAAATGATTATTATAATAATTATAAAATATGACTAATATCTAAAGAACTGTAAAAGTCAGATGCTGTCAAGATATATACATATATTAGATAATATCTAGTTTACATTGGCTACAGCTTGTAGATTGACCAGATTAATGACAATTTGATCCTTTATGCCTGTTCATTTCATTTTAAGGGTTGACTTGAGATCTTACTTCATACATTTGCCATTTCCTTCCATTCCTCAAAATCCTCTATTAACAAACGAAAATCTATCGGTCTCTGATTTTCATTGGCACTTGCAAGAATGATTCCCCTCTCTGAATAGAGACAAGTCCCCTCATCTTTCACCTAGAAGGACTGGCTCTATTTCAGCCTAATACAAAACAAGCATTTGTCTTTAGTGGATGTCGAATTCTTCTATATTTTTCACCTGGTTTAATTTTCATTTAATAGTTACAAAGACCATAGCAAATGACAAAACTATGCATGCTTGTCTGTAGATAACAAACATGAATGTGAGTGCTCTTTGTTTATGAGTCAATTACACTGAACTAGCTGAGAATAATTCTACCCTTATACTCAGTGTCAACTTGATTGGATACAGGAGTGGAACTCAGTGTGGTTTTCTACTGCTGAACCCCATCCACCTCAAGGTTTGATGTGGGTGTGGTGTGTTCGGAGATGATCTTTTACACACTGCTTGTTGTAACACATAGATACTGCTGCCTTCCGTCAGCTTAAGCAGCCTGGCCGTTCTCCTCTGACCTCTCTCATTAACAAGGCACTTTCGCCCACAGAATTGGTAATTTTTTTTTTGTTTTTAACACCATTCTCTGGAAACTCTAGAGCTTGTGTGTGAAATTGCTAGGAGATCAATAGTTTCTGAGATAGTCAAACCACCCTGTCTGGCACCAACAACTATCCCATGGTCAAAGTCACTTAGATCACATTTCTTCCCCATTCTGATGTCTGGTTTGAAGAAACACTCCTCACATGTTAACCCTTTCATTCCTGGGTCAATCTCAGAAACTTCCTCTGCAGCCTCTCTAATGCCAGCACATCACCTCCTTAGATATGGGGCCAAAAACTGCTCTCAGACTTCAAATGTGGTCTGATCAATGTCTTATAAAGTTGAGCATTAGCTCCTTATTTTTAGATTCTAGTCCTCTTGAAGTGAATGCTGACATTACATTTGCTTTCCTTACCACCAACTCAACTTGCAAGTTAACCTTTAGGGAATCCTGCATGAGCACTCAACAGTTCAAAGTAAATCCTGAGTCCCTTTGAACTTGATTTCTGAATTCACTCCCTGTTTAGAAAATAGACTATGCCTATATTCCGTGTACCAAGGTGTATGACCACTGCATTTCCTGCTAGGCGGAGTAGTCGGGATCAATAGAAGGGACACATTTAAATGGAAGCTTGATATGTTCATAAGGGGTAAGGAATAGAAGGGTTTGCTGAGATAATTTAGCTAGAAGCTGTTTACATGCAGAACAGTCCATGTGTGCCAAAATTAATTGTTATTCTGTTAATTTTGTATTGTGCATGTTCTACGCTTTGATATTCATCTAAGTGTATGATTGTCACAAGCATTCATTGTCTCTCCTTTAACAGCCTCTGAATGGAAGAGTTAGGTAAGAATCAGTTGTGTAGGTTAGTGTAACTATCTTACATCACCAGCTGTAATATCATAAATTAGTAAAAAGTGGCTATTCAACTCTGCCGTGTTGGTGACCAAGGGAGTTTCCTCTGTGTTGTTCCAGTTTCCTCCCATCTTCCAAAAGCACATAGATTGCCAGGTCAATTGATCATGTGTGTAATCGGGTGGCACAGGCTTGGTAGGCTGGAAAGCCCTATTACTGTGCTTTATCTCTAAATAAGATAGGTAGATAAAGGAGGAAAGGAGGAAAGGGGAAAAGAGGGAAAGGGGAGGGAGGGAGGAAGGAAGGGAGAGAGGAAGGGGGGAATGCACAAAGGGAGGATGGGAGAGAGGGAGGGCGGGAGGAAGGGAGGAAGGAAGGAAAAAAAAGAAGGGATGAGGGAATTAAGGAAGGAAGGAGAAAGAATGGTGTTGAGAGGGAAAACAAATCTGCCATGTTTGAATAGCGGAGCAGACTCAATGGGCCAAATGGCCTAATTCTGGTTGTATGCCTTCTGTTTTTTTGGGGTGCTAGAATCTGGATGGAGTTGATGGGACCGTAATGGGATTAGTGGAAAATTGATTTTAAAATGAGTGCTTGATGGTCCGTGCAGTCAGTGGGCCTGTTTCAGCTCTCTTTGACTAAGACAATGATCTCTGACTCGATGACTTTAAGGATCCAACTAAATATATGTAAGTGAGTACAACTGACAGTCAATACACGAGGATTAATGGCCAAATCCAACTCTGCCCCCACTCTGTCTCTTCTCATTGATTCTCTAACTTTCCAAACATTAGTTTGTGGATTCACATGGCACTCCAGAGCCCTGTTATCCCAGATTTCATGCGAGAGTTCTCTATCGTGAGATGTAGCATCCTAAAAATAAGCTTTAAATGAGATTCTGCTTTCCCTCTCAGAGGGGCATAGCATTTTCTCACGGCTTTATTTTGAAGTAAGGCATGTGGGTTCTCTTAGATGTCCAAGCCAATATATAATCCTAAACAAACGCATCATCAGATTGAATTATCTAATTGCTATCCAGTTGCATGGGTTCCTGTGCACAAATAGGTTGTTGCAATAATCGGAATCAAATTTATTATCGCTGACTTATGCAGTGAAATTGTTTTGTGCAGTAGTACAGTGCAACTCATAAAAATTATGGCAATTTATAAGATAAATAAATAGTACAAAAGAGCTAGTGTTTGTGGGTTCGTGAATCATTCAGAAATCTGATGGCAGAGGGGAAGAAGCTTTTCTTCAAATGATGAACGTGGGTCTTCAAGAAGGTGGGGGTCTTTAATGATGGATGGATGCACCACCTTCTGAAAATGTCCTGGATGCAGGGAAGTCTAATGCCCATGCTGGAGCTGGCTGAATTTACAACCTTCTGCAGCTTTTTTCTGATCTTGTGTAGTGGCCCTTCCATACTAGATGGTAATGTAACCAGTTAGAAAGCTGTCCACAGTACGTCTATAGAAGTTTGCTAGTCTTTAGTGGCATATCAAATCTCCTCAAGTTCCTAATGATACATAGTCACAGGTGTGCCTTCTTCATAACTGCGTCCATATGTTGGGCCCAGGATATTGACACCTAGGAATTTGAAACAGGACACCTTTTCCATTACAGACACCTCAAAGAGGACTGGTGTATGTGTGTGTGTGTGTGTGTGTGTGTGTGTGTGTGTGTGTGTGTGTGTGTGTGTGTGTGTGTGTGTATTTCTTGACTTCCCCTCCAGAAGTCCACAATCAATTTGTCTTACTGATGCTGAGTGCACAATTGATGTTGCGCTACCACTCAATCAGCTGATCTATCTCACTCCTGTACATCTTTGAGATTATGCTAACACTGTAGCTCATCAGTGAATTTATAGATGCTGTTTGTGCTAAGCCCAACCACACAATTATGGGTGTAGAAAGTGTAGAGCAGCGGGCTAAGCATGCATCCTTGAGGTGCACCTGTGTTGTTTGTCAGCAAGGAGGAGAAGTTACTTCCGATCCATTCTGACTGCAGTCTCCCAATAAGGAAGTCAAGGATCCAACTGCAGAGGGAGATACAGAGGTCCAGGTATTTACCAATGAGGACACCCTCCCACCTATGTCCTCCTCATCTCTCTCATTTTCTGCAACCATCTGCTTTCGTTCATCTCCCAGTGCATCATAAGCCTTATGCTCATCTGTAGCCAGTCAGCCCCTGTGCAGCCTACTTCTGCCTTGCACTGACTTCTGCAGCAAGCAAACCACAAAACTGTGGCACTGTTGCTGTCTCCCCTGTATTGCTTTACACGGGCTTCAGAATGCATTATGTTGACCAGAGCCAGGCAGCAGTGCAATCAATACTAGTATTTCACTTTGCATTACTCAGGCTGGGCTAAATTTTCAAGCCCAATTCATTATTAAATACACAAGTTATTTGAAGCTATTACTGAGTGGATAGATAGATGGACAGGAGCCACTTAGTATTGAGTCCTTTTAGGGCCTTATTTGAAAAGATGGCTTGTTGACCCTTGCGGTATGAGGAGGTATCCAGCTAGGTTTAAATTGCCTTGTAGTCCTGCCAAGAGCACCAGCTGAAACTGCTTTCTAGAAAATATCAGGCGGCACTTATAGAGATTACTCTCATAATCATGTTATCCAGCCTTTTCTCAAGTGTTAGGGTGACATGCCATCAAAGATCCATCTCTTTGAAAACTATTAAAAAGATAAGAAATATTGACGTGGCTGGTGTCATGCTTTGCTTTCATGGAGGCCCCTGTACTTGACAGTTTATCGAGCTGGTGGTTCAAACTCCTTCAGCAAAATGGGTTGCTGAGGAAGACTGTATATGGGCGGCAAGGTACCATGGCTGTGAGTGTAATGCTTTACAGCTCCGGCTGTAAGATCAGGGTTCGATTCCCATAGCTGCCTGTAAGGAGATTGTACGGTCTCACCGTGACCACGTGTTTCCTCCAGGTGCTCCAGTTTGCTCACACATTCCAAGGGTATATTGAGTTAGTGTTAGTGGGTTGTGATGGTTAGGGTTAGTGAGTTGTGGGTATGCTATGTTGGTGCCAGAAGCATTGTGAAACTTGCCCAGCGCAATTTGGGCTGATTTGAGTTGAAGCAAAACGATGTATTTCATTGTATGTTTTTGATATACATGTGACAAGTAAAGCTCATCTTTAAAAAGACCCAGCATTTCCAGCCTCTCCTTATAACTCACATCATCTAGGCCTGGTAGCTTTCTCATATATCTTTATGGTACCCTATACAGTTTAATGACATCCTTTAATAATCAATAAATGCACATTTTCTTCATAATACCTCCATGAATTTTTTCCTTTCCCTGCTCACCGAGGTGTGCAGGAGAGTAATTTCCACTTCCCAAAGAATAGATTTCATTCACCGAGTACAAAATCCAAAACTTCACAACTAAATATTGCGACCATTTCTGGTCATAGATCTCTTGGAGGATGTGATGACCCAGGAGAGAAAAGATCAACTAAAGTGGATCCAATAAAATTAGCACAATGCTTTACAGTACCAGCAACCTGGGTTCAATTCCTGCCACTGCCTGTAAGGAGTTTCTATGTTCTCTCTGAGACTACATGGGTTTCCTTTGGGTGCTTCCGTTTCCTCCTACAATCCAAAGACGTACTGGTTGATAGGTTAATTGGTCATTGTAAATTGTCCCGTGATTAGGCTAGGATTAAATTGAGGTATTGCTGGGCAGCACAGCTTGAAGGGCTGGAAGGCCTGCTCCATGCTGTACCTCAATAAATAAAGAAATAAATGAGGATAAACTGAAGAATTTGGGGCTGTTGTCTCCAGAATAGCGAAGGCTGAGAGGAGGTTTGCAAAAAGATTTACATTTTTATTGGTTTAAATTAGATCATTGCAAATTCTTCCCATTAGTGGCAGTATCGCAAACCAGAGCACATAGGTACAAAATGATTGGCAAAGATTCTGGAGAGTTGTAAAGAGAAATTCTAAGTATTTACAGTCTGGAAATCACTCCCTAAACATTTTGCTAATGCATGTTCAACTGTGGGAAAATAGTTGAGAATAGAGTGGGAAGTAATTTGCTAATCTCTGGAAAATAAAGAAACAGAGAAATGGGACTAATTCAATTCCTTGCCTAAGATCTGGCACAACTTCATTGGTCTGAATAGGCCCCTTCCATGCAGTGACCAATCTGTGATCTTACACCAATGCATACTTGAAAGTTGTCAACGTCATCAACAGTACTGCATTGGATGGTGACACTTAGTTTTCCCTGCTGGGTAGAGCTACCAGTCTATCTACAAGATGCCATTGAACCAATGTCTCATGTTCACTATCTTAAGACCATCTTAAGACCACAGGAAATTTATAGATCTTTTTGCAAATTTTATGATGAGATGATCTTTCATTTTCATATTGTAACTTGCAATTATAATGGGACGTTGGCACTATGAAAAGGTCAAAGAAATATAATACATCAGGTGCCTTGTTACATTGAATTTATGTTTCCAACTAATGAGGTAAATAGAGACAGGGTAGAAACCTTTTTCTGAAAAGGAGAGACTGAACAGGAGTATATTTGCAGGTAATGGCGTGGCTTTAGGAAAACAGATAGGAGGGATTGTTGGATATGGAGAGTTGATGGGAAAGTGAAGCTAAAGTAAAGGATCATCCAGGAACAGACTGTATGGGGGTGAAAACTTAAGGAGCTTTTTAGTCTTCTGTGGCCTCTCTTAATTTTGTTCTGTTGAAAGAGATGGAAAGATGACAGGAACTCACCTTCCCACTGTGAACTCTGTCTATACTTCTTGCTTCCTCAGTAAAGCAATCAGCATAATCAAAGATCCCACATACTCTGAATGATCTCTCTTCTCCCCTCTCCCATCGGACAAAAGATACAAAAACCTGAAAGCACGTACCACCAGCTTCTGCCCCGCTGTTTCAAACTCTTGAATGATAAAATGGATTCTTGGTTTTATGATCTACCATATTATGATCTTGCACTTTGTCATTTACCTGCACTGCATGTTTTTGTAGCTTTTACACTTTATTCTGTATTGTTATTGTTTTACCTTATTCTAGCTCAGTGCACTATGTAATAGTTTGGTCTGTATAACAGTACGCAAGACAAGCTTTTCACTGTATCTTTGTACATTTAACAACAATAAATCAATATCAATACGAATATCAATACAGGCTCCATAATATGTTTATGTTATAGTAAGAAAAGGAGGGCAGGACTTCACTGGCAATAAACTTAATGTCATGGTCCGGTCCGTGAAGTCTGCATTCCGGTTCACAGTCCGGTCCATTGACCCTTGCTCCAGGTTTTCCTGTCTACCCTGTTTCTGTTCCTGTTGAGCTCTAATTGAGGCAGCTGATTCTCGTTGGGGCTGGCTGCATAAGTACCTCCAGAGACCAGGGTGTGGCTGCTGGATTGTTCTTGTCCTTACTCCTTGTATCCCTTCCCCTGCCTTCTGTTTTCTTGCCTGGAACCTAGCCTTGTCTTGCCGGTAACTCTCACCTCGCCTGAAGTTCTTGTCTTGTCTTGTCTTGTCTTGCCTTGTCTTGCTGGTAACTCTCGCCTCATTTCACCTGAAGTCTTGTCTTAGTGCCACCCTGTACCTCGCTCCCTTCCTGAATCTTGCCTCCGTCAGGTAAGTCAGGCCAGATTGCTGTTACCCTGCAGTGGGTCCTGTCCCTTCCTGTCCCTTGCCTCTGTCAGGTAAGTCAGGCCAGATTGCCATTACCCTGGGGTGGGTCCTGTCCCTTCCTGTCCCTTGCCTCTGTCGGGTGGAGATCCACACCCTGCTCAGGTGATCTGCGCCCTGCCCAGGAGTATCGCGTCCTGCCCAGGAGGAACTTCTAGACCCCAAACCTCAAGTCTGTGGTCCCCAGCCTCGCCTCAAGCATGAAAACTCCAGCCTTGTCCTGCCTGCCAGCCAAGTTATGTTCTTGCCTAGTTCTGGGGGTCCAAACCAGTGGCAAGACCCAGGTTCTGGGTCCTTGTCCAGTCTCTGGCTTGGAGTCCAAGCCCTGGCTCCTAGCTCTCTTGTCCAGTCCTGTTCCGGGTTCCCGGTTTTTGTGTCCATGTCCTAGCCCTCACCCTGTATCCTAGTCCTGTCCCTAGTACTTCAGTGTCTGCGTCTTGCACTTGGGTCCGTTCCTAGTGCCCCCCTTATGACTCTTAAGGCAGCTCACAAGTCTACCTTGCAGGGGAGACATCACTTAAGTGGGTGTGGGATACCCTTGGGTTGTGAAAAGTGCTTTAGAAATTCAAGTCCTTTACTGTTTTTAGCTGAACTGAACCTTATTCTTCAAAAGTGAAAATATTTCATATTATTTATGACTGGCAGCTTGAGAAGAAGCTTCACTTTGCAACTAAGTCGTGTTGCAGTTTAAAAGTGGGTAACCAGGAGCTATAAATGAAGATGCCAATGATGCATATTTATTTATCCCCTAGAGTCAAACGTGGTGGCGGGGTGGAGATATATGTGTACCAAAGGAGGTGTAAGGCGCTCCTTCCCTTTGCTAGCCTGCAGATCACCCTTGAGCAAGGGGTATCAAAGGTGCTTAGCCCCCCAATTCAGGTCATGTAAAGTCATGAGAGCAGGTGGTGGATGGTTGTATGAGCAGCTGGTGCACATCACAAGTCCTGGTCATGGGATCACTGACTCCAGGCAGACAATCAGTTTAGAGTATTGATAACGGCTGGGGTCACCCGTCTTGTGAAAACACTGTCCAGAAGAAGGCAATAGTGAACCACTTCTTCAGAAAAATTTTCCAAAAGCTATCATGATATGGATAGGGAAAAGAGTAAGAACAACAGCATGAAGGGGATCTTCCCTACAGTCACACTAAAGACAGATGGAAATGATCGCCCATGTCAGATGACACGGCATATAATGATGAATGACGATGAGGGTCAAAAAATGCAACATCTAAACATTCAATTCATAGCCAGCGTTGAGGATTTATTTTGATACTTCATTCATTTGGAACCTAGCAATCTAAAACTATCAATTACATTACTGGATTACAATGGACAGCATTTGGGCATGTTCTCAGCCAGCACTGAGCAGTCATTCTGAATGTACAGATGTTCTCAAAAATCTCAATTACATTTTGCATAATGTAAATTGAAGTCAATGTATTTTAATCTTTGTAGACGTTTAGCGTATTTTGAACAAACTCTTCTCGTGCTTCTGGCGGGGTACAGGTATCAATTTTAACCAATGTTTCAATGACAAACTCTGCCATCTTCATCAGGGATGATATCCAAGCACGTCTAGTCCAGTGGTATTTATACCCCTGTCATCCGTCCTTCCTGATTGGTCACTCCTCATCCAATCCGATTTCCACTGTCCCACCTTGTTTACTATTGAATTCCAGTTCTTATTTAGAGCGAGACTTTGTTAAAATTCTTTTCCTCTAGTCTTAATTCAGTGGCTTGCTTCACCAGGCAGCCTCAAAAGCCACTGGCGAGGCAGTGTAGGTTGGTACCGCTGAAGTCAATCCTATGGCCATTGCAAATGCAATGTTCTGCTATCACCAATTTCTCCAGGTAACCCAAACAGATACACCTTCCATGCTCCTTGACCCATAAGAAAGTTCAGATCACTGCTTATGTGTGTCAAAGATAACATGGAACACAGGACGGCTGGCGTTTACAGGACTCCCTGTGAATGTGGAGCAGTGTATATCGGCCAGATGGGATGCACGGTGGAAACCTACATCAGGGAGCACAGGAGATGTATTTCTTCATCCAGACGTGATGGATCTGTGGAATTTGTTGTCACAGAGGGTTGTGAAGACCAAGTCATTGAGTATATTGTACTCCTTCCCTCCACTCCCCACCACTTTTTTCTGGCTTCTTCACCCTTCCTTCCAGTCCTGATGAAGTCCTAAAATATCAACTGTTCATTCCTCTCCCTAGATGGAGCCTGACCGGCTGATTTCCTTCAGCATTTTGTGTGTGTTGCTCTGGATTTTCAGCATCTGCAGATTATCTTGCCTTTAAAGCAAAGATTAATCAGTTCCTGATTTGTAAGTGGGGGAGGGGGGGAGTCAGGGGTAACAAGGAGAAGGCAGAACAATAAGGTTTAAAAAAAGGCAACCGTGACTGAGTGGCTGAATGGCCTAATTCTGCTTCTATATCTTATAGTCTTATGGGCTAATTGTCTAAGGTGATACTTTATATCGATCTGGAATAAAGAAAGAGACGTACAGAAATTTAGAGAGGTAATTTTACATCTTTACGTAGCTGAAAGCACAGTTTGTCAGTGAGAAGAAAACACATTTGTTAGCTGTGAAGCCATAAACTAAAACTTACATTCAGTACCTCCTGTACCTAATAAGGTGGCCACTGAGGTATGTTCATAGACTTCTGTTGCTGTAGTCCATCCACTTCAAAGTTCGACATGTGCGTTCAGAGATACTCTTCTGCACAATACTGTCGTAATGCGTGGTTATTTGAGTTACTAGCACCTTCCTGTCAGCTTGAACCAGTCTGGCCATTCTCCTCTGACCTCTCTGATTAACAAGGCATTTTTTGCCTACAGAATTGCCACTCATTGGATGTTTTGAATTGAATTAACTTTATTTCTTACATCCTTCACATACATGAGGGATAAAAATCATTAGGTTACGTCTCCATCTAAAAATGCAATGTGCAATTTATAGTAATTTATAATAAATAGTATGCCCAACAGGACTCTCAATATAGCATAAAAATACAATGGTATCAGCATGAATTAATTAGTCTGATGGCCTGGTGGAAGAAGCTGTCTCGGAGCCTGTTGGTCCTGGTTTTTATGCTGCGGTACCATTTCCCAGATGGTAGCAGCTGGAACAGTTTGTGGTTAGGGTGACTTGGGTCCCCAATGATCCTTCAGGCCCTTTTTATGCAGCTTTCTCTGTAAGTGTCTTGAATAGTGGGAAGTTCACATCTACAGATGCGCTGGGCTGTCCGTACCGCTCTATGCAGAGTCCTGTGATTGAGGGAAGTACAGTTCCCATACCAGGCAGTGATGCAGCCTGGTATGTGTTTGTGTATTTCGCACCATCTTCTGTAAACTCTAGAGACTTCCATGTGTGAAAATCCCAGGAGATCAGCAGTTTCTGAAATATTCCAACCAGCCCATTGACCACCAATAATCATTCCACAGTCAAAGTTACTTAAATCACATTTCTTGATATTCTGATATTTGTTCTGAACAATAACTGATCTTCTTGACCCTGTCTCCATGCCTTTATGTATTGAGCTACTACCACGTGATTGGCTGATTAGATATTTGCACTAACAAGTGGATTTACAGGTGTACCTAATAAAGTGGCTATTGAGTATACAAAGGTCTATTCCAGTTCTATGGAATACCTTTCTAAAGAGGAATCCAATGCATTTGACTGTCCAATGCACATGTCCCAGTGAAGATTATGGAGTTCAACTGCACTTTGTACATAGTGTTCAACTGAGCTTTCGTTTTTAAATATATCTCCAGAGAAATTTCCTTAATGTCCTGAATGTCTTTACTGAAGCCAAGATTAGATTTTATATTTTAACCTTCAGTGCTTTGTGTTTGGGTCAAACTACATCACTGTGAGTCACTGTAATCTAGAGCAGCTCAATGCCATGGTGGTATCTGATTCAAATCACCCATTTAATTGTGTGCGGAGCAGGACACTACTGAAATAGACCTGATTTATGTGCCCAATTGAGCTCAGTACATCAAGCCATCTTGGAGCAAGGCTACAATGAACAATGGTCTTTGTTTTACTGTGTGTCTAATTAAGTTGCTGTATTTAACTCAACTGTATCTCATTCATAAACTTAGCTTGCGGCTTGACATTTAATGAGTTGGTCTCAAGGCTAAATCTCCTTTAGCAGTCCTTGACTGTACATGTACCATTTGTTCCAATGGAATACTGACATGAATTTTGCAATGAGGCCTCAGTCACTAGGTGATGTCAGTACATTATACAAATAACTGCGTGCCTATCAGCAAAACTTAACCCCTCTCTAAATGCAGACCACCTTCAGATGAGTCTGCTTGAAGATAAGCCATTGCATGGAGCTGCTGATATCCAAATCTACAAGGACAGGAATGTGTAAAAGTGCTCAACTACCATAACTCCACGCAAAATTGCATACATAGTTTTCGCAGTTTGCAATGGTAGCATGGTAGCATAGTGGTTAGCACAACGCTTTACAATACAGAAGACCCAGGTTTAATTCCCACTGCTACCTGTAAAGAGTTTGTACGTTCTCCCCCATGACCACATGGGTTTCCTCCGGTACTCCACTTTCCTCCCACATTCCAAAGATGTACCGTTTGGTAGGTTAATTGGTCATTGGAAATTGTCCTGTGCATAGGGATCGCTTTGCAGAATGACTTCAAGGGCTAGAAGGGCCAGTTCCACGCTGTATTTCAATAAATAATACTTTTCTGTTTCATAAATAAGGCAATGGTGACTAGACTGAAAAAATCTGTTAAGCTTAGCTTTATTTGCCAAATGGACTTCAGGGCATGCAGTGAACTGCTTCATTGTGTCGAATCAAGGTTTGACTAGGGCTATGTGGATCAGCCTGCAAGTGTCGTCGCACATCCGTCGCTGACAGAGCAGGCCCACAAATCACTGACTTTGATTTGCAATTAAGCAGTCGCCAAAATGGGAAAGGCTGGATAGTGCTTGGCAGGTTAACAGGTTTCTCAGAAGATGTTGTTTGTGATTGACTGTTTTAATAAGGGGCTACAAACCCAAAATGTCGACTGTTCCTCTTTCCACTGAGGGTGTCCAAGCAGCTGGATTACTGACCCTTTTGCTACTGGTATTGGTGTTGGCTTATTATTGTCACACCTACTGAAATACTGTCAGAATCTTAGTTTCATAAGCCATCCATTCAGATCATTTTGAAATATAAATACTTTGACAAAGTACAAAAGGATAGCAATAGTGGTTAGTATGACACTCTTACTGCTCAGAGCTATCCAGAGTTGGGAATTTAACTCTGGTGCTGTTCTGTAAGGAGTCACTGTACCTCCTTCCTGTGGAATGCATGGACATTCTGTGGGTCCTCTGGTTTCCTCCCACAGTCCAACAATGTATAGAGTAGGTAACTTGGTTGTTGTAAATTGTCCCGTGATTAGGTTAGGTTTAATCGTGTATATTGGCGTTTGCGAGGGTGGCATGGCTCAAAGGCTCAAACTAAAGTAAAAAAATAAATAAATAACTGAATACTGTGTACATACATCTACTTATGCTTCTGGACACATCTTCAGTGATGTTCCTGGAATCATCGGGTGTTTCGGGTTTTTCAACATCATACAGCCTCCTCCAGGTGACCCAGCCGGGGCTGATCAGACCCCAGCTTGTGTCCAGATGGCTAGCTACTTATGACTCCATGGCTCCCCTCTTTTGAGCCACAGCCATCTTGAGGCCCTCTCTGCCGCATCGGTCGTCAACATGCACACTGCTTCCTCATCGTCGTTTGTTCATTGCCTGGGTCTAATGCCATTATGTCCATCTGACTGGGGTGCTCTTCCTACCTCCCCCCCTCTCGGGCACCCCTGGAGGTATCTTTCTCTTAGATTCATCGTAGCTTTTGTGGGGTCCTCCTCTCAGAGGACACAGATTGGGTTGCTAACCCGTTCTGCCCCGGTTGCTGTCTCTCCAGGCTGTCACTGACTCTCCAGTCGTCACCACTCTTTTCGTGGCTGTCACCCAGTCTTTCCTGGTTGTCACTGATGAACTCAGGGTGTAAGCTGTGTACATACATCTACTGATGCTTCTGGACATATCTTCAGTGATGTTCCTGGAATCACACAACATATATAAGAGAAAATATGCAGATGCTGAAATCTAAGCAGCACAAACAAATTGCTCAGCAGGCCAGGCAGCATCTATGGAAAAGAGTATGGTCGACATTTTGGACAAAGACCCTTTAGCAGGAATACGATATATCGTGTTACAGATACAGAAATAGGGTGGTGCAAATAGACAAAAAGGTGCAGGGGTCATGAGGTCATGATGAGGTAGATTGGTGCTGTGGTCAATACTGAGGGATAGTGCAGATCGCACCAAGGTGCCAGCCTTGCTGGATACTCAGCTGGACCTTATTGACAATGTTGCTGCATAGGAATAACACTATTAACAATCACTACAATTGTGAACTTATAAATACAAGAGCTCCATTATAACAATGGGATAGGTTCTGATTTCTAACATTTGCGTTTTTCCTTTTATTTTCCAGCTATAAGTAACAGTGGATTCGTAAAGATCCTAATGTACTGACTAAGCAGATGAACTCGTCCAATATGTGAATTCCCAATATCTATTGTCTTGCAATTTCCAGGAATTAGGGTTTGACCTTGCAACATATGAAGAAGCAAAATTTGATGCAATTTTTAAAAAATTCTGCCTATTTAAATTAAAATATTTGTTAATTGATTCTAAGGAGTCTATTAACAAATGAATGTGAAAGGACAGTTTTGCAAATGCTGATTTTCATTTTGTTAGGTAATGTAGATTCTAACCATCTGACGGTGGTTGGGTGTTGGTTGAATATGTGACAAATAGTATTGAAAGTCATACAGCATGGAATTGGGCTATTTGGCCCAACTTCTCTATGCCAACCCAGTTAAGCAAATCCCATTTCCCCCGGTTTGTCCCATATCCCTCCAAACCTTTTCCACCCATGCACTTGCCAAAGGGCCATCTAAATGTTGTTCATGTACCTGCCGCTTCTTTGGGAAGCTCATTTCATATACTGAGCAACCTCAAGGTGGGAAAGTTGCCCCATAAGTTCTTCTTCTCTGTCAATTTAAACCAATGTCCTCTGGTTCTAGATTCCCCAGCCCTGGCAAAAAAGACTATGTACATTCATGCCATCTACTCCCCTCATGAATTCATACTCCTACTATGAGGCTGTTATGTGCAAATGAAGGGAAAAGGAAGATCATGTGACGACTCCTCCAGGAATACCTCAACATATAGTCATACAGCATGATAACAGGCGCTTCAACCCAATTGGTCCATGCTAACTCTAATCTTGTCCCATTTGACCCAAATCCTCTTGGATGGGGAAGGAGGACTGGATAGGAACATTCAGGAAGACACTGTGCAACTTGATGGGATAGTATCAAAGTCAACCACAAATACCACAACATCCTGATCTATCTATCCATGAATCTCATTAAGTACCTTCTGAGACAGAGTATGGGTTTCCTTCCTTAAAGTGCACAGAACTGGAGGGGAAGTAAATCACTACAACACAGTACAGGTCCTCCAGCCCACGTTGTTGTGCTGTTCTTATAACCTACTCTTAAGATCAATCTAAACTTTCCGTCCTACATAACTTTCCATTTCTCTATCATCTATATGCTTATCTAGGACTGTATAGTCATCAAAGATCTCACAGTTAAAGGAGTGGATGTCGTCATCGGATTTCGATGGACAACCGAAGAAGAGTTCCTTAAAAGTCCTTAACGTGTCTGCCTCTACCGCCAGCCTCTGGCAGCATTCACCATTCTCTGCACAAAAACAAACTTGCCTCTGACATTGTCCCTATACCGTCCTCCAATTATCTTCAAATTATGCCCTCTCGTATTAGCCATTTCCACTCTGGAAAGAAAGTCCATGGCTATCCACTCAGTCGATACCTCTTATCAAGTTGTACTGCTCTATTAACTCAACTGTCCTCCTCCTTCACTCCAGAGAGGAAAGCCCTAGCTCAATTGTTCTATCCACATAAAACATGCTCTCTAACCCTAGCAGTATCCTGTTAAATCTCCTCCGCACTCTGCTTAAAACTTCCACGTCCCTCCTTCTGTATAAGGTGACCAGAACTCAGCATACTTTCCAAGTGTGGTCAAATCAGAGTTCTACAGAGTTGCAACGTTACCTTGCGGGGTGTGGGGAAGGGGTGGGGGAAGGTGGAGCAAACATCAACTCTAAGGGACTGTCTAAGGAGAAGAAGTCAGCAACCTGAGAGTCAAGCTCTTAACCAGATGTCAAGCCCACAGGGAGACACCTCCCAGTCTCCACCAGACTAATGGAGTCACCAGCCACTCATTTTTAACTCATCCCCTGCAGCCTATCTAAACCCAGCTCTTTTCCACAGTCCTTGTTTATCCGTCAAACCAGCCACCCACAATCAGTTGCTCCTAGCCTTCAGTTACCTTGTTGCCTTGTCATGTTAAGTATCTGTTCTCTCTAGTTTGTGACTCCTTGTGGCTTGTTATTTTGCAGTTAATTAGTACAATCATAAACATGAAAACGTCTGCAGATGATGAAAATCCAAAGCAACACACACAACTTGCTGGAGGAACTCAGCAGATCAGGTGCCATCTATGGAAATGAATAAACAGTTGACGTCTTGGGCTGAGACCCTTCATCAGGAGTGGGAAGGGAGTGGGGGAGCCCTTCTATTAATACACTGTTTACTGCTGAATTGCCTCTGCTGCTCTGTTTTAGGATCAATACTCCTCTACACTTCCTGACACCACATTGTTTCTTGCTTGAGTATTCCTAATGCAGAAGAGTCACTTGTACAAGGCACACTTCCAATGAGGCTACGACAAGCTTTGTGACCATTGTTAGCCTGGGCTCTATCCCTATGCAAGTTGAAGTATCTGTGGGAGGTGGGATGGCCTCCACTAACCTGCTCAGGAAGCAAAGTTGGATGAACACACTCTAAGAGGTAAGAAATCACCATATCTCATTACCAGCCTGCACTAGTTTATTACCGAAGAGATAAGGGCAACAATGACCTTCCACTCAATGATAAATGACTCACAGCTGCATTACTTCTGCTCCCTTATATGTTGTCCTCTTTATTGAATTTTGCCTCTGTTAAATAAATGATCTGCCAGACAATCACTTACTTCCCATTCAGTCGCGCTTGTTTTAAGCTTCAACAGATAAAGTATTTAGAGCTTTCAGCAGAGATGAGCATGGCATTTGTTTCTGGCAAGGACCTGTGGTGCCTTATCCATTTCATTTCAGAGATTAGTGGCCCTAGGGCGCTTCGGAGAGAACGAGTGCTACGCAGCGACAACGCAGCCCTCCTTGAACTCCAATCCATTTTTCTGATGAAATGGTACATTCCAACTGCAGCACTGAGGCTCTGCAAGATGTACAGTTAGTTTTAGCATTCTGCATCGATCAGCAGGCAGTATTGATTGTTCTAGTTTCCTCATACCACTCCCACTTAACTTATACAGGAATGTCTTCTCTGCACCGGGGCTAAGAAACAAAGAGACTGTAGGTCATCCTGCAGTGGATGCTTTTATCTGTCATTTCCATCATGGAAGGGATTAGGAGGAACCTGCTGATGAATGACACCTACGTTGATATAATCATTTCCCAAGTCCCACTTCAGTTAAACATGTGTTTCTGAGTTGGTTGATTTTCTTCAGAGAAGATAAAGTGCTTAATGTTGTAAGCTTTGAGACGTACACTCAGTGGCCACTTTATTAGGTACGCCTATACACCTGCTTGTTAATGCAAACATCTAATCAGCCAATCATGTGGCAGCAACTCAATGCATTTGTTGTTCAGACCAAACTTCAGAATGGGGAAGAAATGTGATCTAAGTGATTTTCACCATGGAATAGTTGTTGGGGCCAGATGTGACGGCTTGAATATCTCAGATACTGCTGATCTCCTGGGATTTTCATGCACAACAGTCATAGTCATACTTTATTGATCCCAGGGGAAATTGGTTTTCGTTAGGGTTAACAGTCTCTAGAGAATAGTGTGATAAACAAAAATCAACCCGCGAGCGGCTCTTCTGTGGGCAAAAATGCCTTGCAAATGAGAAAGGTCAGAGGAGAATGGCCAGACTAGTTCAAGCTGACAGGACTGCATAAGTAAGACAAATAACCACACACTATAACAGTCGTGTGCAAAAGAGCATCTCTGAACCTACTGTACAACATGTTCAAAGGTTCATTTATTATGCATCCATGTACAACTCTGAAATTTGTATTTCTCTAGATAGCCATGAAATAAAGAAAGAACACGAAAGTCATTCAGAGAGAAACATCTAACCCAACCCCCCAAACAAAAAAGAACGGCATCCTTATTCATCAACCCCCTCCCCCAAAGCCGCTGCACAAAACAGAACAGGAACATCAACTCCCAGAAACCCCCACCTCGCACAACAAAACAGAAAAGGAACAGGCGATTAAAAAAACACAGGATATAAAAACCATAAATCTGAAGAAGTCCACAGTCCATGATCGCAATAGTCCAATCTATAAATGCAGAACCACAATACCATCCCACGATATCACTGACATTCATCGAAAGGGAGGGAATACCACATGAGGTAGAGAGCCTTTGCCACGTGACACGCAAGCCACACATGGATAGGCCGCTCAAAGACTTCTTTTCCACAGCAATCAAAAGGCAGGTAATCAGCGCTAAACTCTTGCTTGCCTTCCACATTCACCTTGATGTCTCAATCTGCCTCTTTGCTTTAATCAATGATTAATGGATGCTTTAAATGGTGAAATTGATTCAAACATCGGCTCGCGCCCTGTCTCACGGTTTCTTTGCATCGAGACAGTTCGAGTATGCATTCACTTCCTGGAATTTTCTCGGAACCAGCAAAGTGGTGGGTGACTCAAACAATCTCCAACTTGTAAAGCGTAGGCTTTAACAGTCCCAGAAACACATTTAAGGAGCAAAACAGATGTAAATGAAGTGAATTCTCTGGAAGATGATGACCAAGGGAGCATTTGAAAGCTGGTGCCATCTTGTTGAAGCTTCAAGCAAATGGGTGACAACAGCAGAAGACCACAAACAGAAGTACCTAACAATGAGTCCACTGAGTGTATAAGGAATAAGAGTCGGCCATCCCATCCCTGAATCCTGCTCTGATATTCAGTGAGATCCTGGATGATCTGATTTTTGGCCTCAGCTCTGTTGTCCCATAATGCCTCATTCCCCATGGAGTTTGACAATCTGTCAAACTAAATTCTGAATGTATTCAAAGACACAGCCTCCAAAACACATCGGTCGGAGAATTTGAGTTTCACATTCATCTGCTTTCCATCATCTTTACTTTGAGTGACTGATCTACTGTCCTGAGACTATTCCCTTTCAGTCTCGATTCACCATCAAAGAAATAACCTCACTGTGTCTACCTATCAGAACCTTACATAGAGTTATAGAGTCATTGGAAAGTGCAGCACAGTAACAGGCCTTTTGGCTAATCAAATCTAAGCCAAGCCATTTAAACTGCCTGCTCCCATTGATCTGCCCTCATTGTGATCTGTCTTCTGTTTTCACTAAAGGCTCCTGTGGAACTAGAGGGAAGACTCTGGGGTATGCCAAAGCAACCCGGCTACCGATGGATTCTCAGAAGTCCAAGGGGCAGGAGTATTCTCGAAGCTGGACTTGCATAGTGCATAAAACCTAATTCACATAAAGCAGGGTGATGAGTGGAAGACGGCATTAAACATACTAACAGGGCACTGTGAGTACCTAGTCATACCCTTTGGCATCGTGAATGCTCCAGCACTTTTCCAGGCCTTTATTAATGATGTACTTCGTGATGCTCTCTGTAAATATGCCTTTGTCTACTTGGATGACATCCTAATTTTCTCGAAGTCCATGGAGGAGCATGTTTCTCATGTCAGAGATATCCTGAAGAGGCTTCTCGATCATGGAAGTTACATCAAGCCGGAGAAGTCCGAATTTCTTTTTTGGGATTCAATTTATCCACTGGCAATCTTGAGATGGACCATAGTAAGACACAGGCAGTTGGAGACGGGCCACCACCATCCAGTGTGAAGCAGGTCCAATGATTCCTGAGATTTGCCAACTTTTATCGAAGGTTTATCAGAAACTTCAGCTCCGTGTTGGCTCCGCTGACGGCGCTAACCAGGAGATTCACCGGCCCTTTTGTTTGGACTACCAAGGCAGAGGCTGCTTTTGGAAAGCTCAAGCAGCGGTTCACTATTTTGCCCTAAGTCAAGGTGGCAGCTGCAATTCAATGGAGAATCAATGCTCTTGTTCGCAGGGCCTAAGGTCAAGGGCAGATTCCTAAGAATGGTCTTCCGGGTTGGTTGTTTGTCCCAAGTTCATCTGCTCCCAGGTGTTCCAATGGGGACATTCATTGAGAATGACTGCTCACCCGGGAATTGCCAAGGCCCTTAAGTTTATCACAAAAAGGAATTGATGGGCTGGAATGACAATGGAAGTTCGGCTGTACATACAAGCACGCGAGGTGTGCGCCCGGAACAAGGAGCCCCGTGCTCAACCTCAAGGGCTTTTCTACCCCCTAACTGTTCCAGACAGACCATGGGCACACATCTCCATGCAGTTTGTCACGGGTCTTCTTCCTTTCAAGGGGAAGACCTTTATCATGGTAATTGTGTATTGTTTTTCAAAGGCCTGCAAATTCATCTCCTTGGGCAGACTACCATCTGCAGCGAAGACAGTAGAAATTGTCCTGCAAGTCACCCCCCCTCAATAGCATCCGAAACGAGATAACAATTACTGAGGGGATGGCCACAGGGGTGGTCTCTCCTATCTGAGCTCTTCCCCTCCCTTTCCTGACTGTTACCTACTGATCTAACTTCTGCAGCCTCAGGGTGACTAACTCTTTGTAGGTCCTATCTATCTCCTGCTCACTTTCCCTAATAAGCTGTAGGTCATCAAGCCGCAGCTCCAGATCCCTAACACGGTCTCTTAGAAGCTGCATCTCGGTACACCTTGGCACAGATGTAGCCATCTGGGTGACTGGAAGAATCCTAGGATTTCCACATCTGACACCCAGAGCAAAGTACTGACCCTACAGACATGTTCTCTATTCCTCTGGAAAAAAAAGCAAGGGAAAAACAAACAACGTCTACCTACCCACCTACCTCGCCAAAGCCCTACTACTCAGCCTCAGACCAGTCCATCGATGACCACTCCTTTGATGACTGCTCACAGTTACAGAGAAAGTGCAGTGCAGGTAGACAATAAGTTGCAAGGACTTCATGAGGTAGAATGTGGATCAAAAGTCCATCTTATGGTACTAGGGGATTGTTCAATAGTCCTATAACGGTGTAATAGATGCTGTCCTTGAGCCAGATGGTACATCCTTTCAGGCGTTTGTTTATTCTGCTCAGTGGGGGAGGGCAGACTGCCCAGTTGTTCCACACAACCTTGGAGAGAATTCCAGGTGCCTCCAAGCTCTGTAGTTCCGCATCCACTTTAGCATGTAGTGTGTAAGGCGCTGGACTCGCTTTATGGAATTTTGTTGTTGCTGTTTCATCCAGTTCAATTCTGTCCTTCTTGCCTTTGAGTTTTCCAAACCCCTTATCAAACAACTTCTCATGAGCATTTAGCAGCTGTGCTAGAATCTGGTTAGTGCTAACATTTGGCATGCCATTGTCCGTTGATTTCACACTGAGAGCTTTGATTGAGTGCCAGTCTAGTTGGAGTTTTCTCAACCATTCACATCTGCAAAGTGTTGATCCTGCATCTTTCAATACATATTGTGTTTGGCCTCCATACGTAACATTTACTTTCAGTTTGCCTTTGGGAGAACTTTTTCACCTGTGTAAGTCTTTAGCATCACTGAGGGTTTCTCTAATGATATCTTAGAAAACAGTCTGTAGTAGTCAGCCTCTGGAAATATGGACAAAGCTAATCCTGTATCCAGCTTCAATTTCAGTTTTATTCCAGTCACATCTATTTTGGTCCAGATGATTTTGTGACCTGCTTCATTTATACTATGCAGTTCACGGCATGACAATTCGCCTTTGTCAGACTCTATATTGTCTGATTCTGTTTCACGTTCAGTAACTATATGCATTTGCTTAGTTTTGTGTTTGAGATGTTTCACTTGGCTGTGCTTTTTGTCTATCTATGTGACCTGGTCTGTGACACTTCTACAGACATTTTCTTGGAATCAATAGTCATTTGCATCATGTACCATATCGATAATATTTTTGGCTTTTTGCACCATTCAGGGACATTTTGTGCATTTCATATTCTAACCTCCTCCTTTTTTGTAGTTCTGCTGCATCCTTGGCTGCTGTCCCTAACAATATTACAATGGTCAATGACCATTCTAAAGATAGATCTCTTTCAGACAGTAGGCTCTTTTGAGTGTTTTGACTATGCCTGTCAAATACAAGCCATAATGCAACAGAAAGTCCATCTCTAAAGTCACGGTACTAGGAATAAAGTCACGGGAATGGTACCGGAGGATTGGAGGGAGGCGAATGTCGTCCCCTTGTTCAAAAAAGCTAGCAGGGATAGTCCGGTTAATTATAGACCAGTGAACCTTACATCTGTGGTGGGAAAGCTGTTGGAAAAGATTCTTAGAGATAGGATCTATGGGCATTCAGAGAATTATGGTCTGATCAGGGACAGTTGGCATGGCTTTGTGAAGGGAAGATTGTGTCTAACAAGCCTGATAGAGTTCTTTGAGGAGGTGACCAGGCATATAGATGAGGGCAGTGCAGTGGATGTGATCTACATGGATTTTAGTAAAGCATTTGACAAGGTTCCACACGGTAAGCTTAGAGTCAGAAGGCATGGGATCCAGGGAAGTTTGGTCAGGTGGATTCAGAATTGGCTTGCCTGAAGAAAGCAGAGGGTCGTGGTGGAGGGAGTACATTTGGATTGGAGGATTGTGACTAGTGATGTCCCACAAGGATTGGTTCGGGGACGTCTACTTTTTGTGATTTTTATTATCGACCTGGATGTGGGGGTAGAAGGGTGAGTTGGCAAGTTTATAGACGACACAAAGGTTGGTGGTGTTGTGGATAGTGTAGAGGATTGTCAAAGATTGCAGAGAGACATGGATAGGATGCAGAAGTGGGCTGAGAAGTGGCAGATGGAGTTCAACCCGGAGAAGTGTGAGGTGGTACGCTTTGGAAAGGCAAACTCCAAGGCAGAGTACAAAGTAAATGGCAGGATACTTGGTAGTGTGGAGGAGCAGAGGGATCTGGGGGTACACGTCCACAGATCCCTGAAAGTTGCCTCACAGGTAGATAAGGTAGTTAAGAAAGGTTATGAGGTGTTAGCTTTCATAAGTCGAGAGATCGAGTTTAAGAGTTGCAAGGTAATGCTGCAGCTCTATAGAACTCTGGTTAGGCCACACTTGGAGTACTGTGTCCAGTTCTGGTCGCCTCACTATAGGAAGGATGTGGAAGCATTGGAAAGGGTACAGAGGAGATTTACCAGGATGCTGCCTGGTTTAGAGAGTATGCATTATGATCAGAGATTAAGGGAGCTAGGGCTTTACTCTTTGGAGAGAAGGAGAATGAGAGGAGGCATGATAGAGGTATACAAGATATTAAGAGGAATAGATAGAGTGGACAGCCAGCACCTCTTCCCCAGGGCACCACTGCTCAATACAAGAGGACATGTCTTTAAAGTAAGTGGTGGGAAGTTCAAGGGGGATATTAGAGGAAGGTTTTTTACTCAGAGAGTGGTTGGTGCGTGGAATGCACTGCCTGAGTCAGTGGTGGAGGCAGATACACTAGTGAAATTTAAGAGACTACTGGACAGGTTATGGAGGAATTTAAGGTGCGGGGTTATATGGGAGTCAGGGTTTAAGGGTCAGCACAACATTTTGGGCTGAAGGGCCTGTACTGTGCTGTACTATTCTATGTTCTATGTTGTATATGAGTTGGCGCAGTTCTGCAAAGTATTCAGAAGTACTTTCATTTTTTGACTGCTGTCACAGTTACACCAGTTAAAGCCATCCCATCCTCATCGCCAATTTGTTGTGTCTGTGCTCAACTATATATCAATTAAATAAAAACATGCACACTGGAGACGGCTTTATCTGGTGTATTAGCACTGCAGTGAGAGAGAGAGAGAAAACAATGTGCATGCACAGACAACAGATCAATGTGTCGTACTAAGTGGGGGGAGGGAGGGAGGTCATTGCTCTAAAATAAATAGTTCCATACATTACAATATTAAACCTAATTTTGATTCTGATTCCTTGAAAGTGAGTGGAATAGTTCAGAGTTGAGGTGAGTGAAATTATCCAAACTGATTCAGGAGACTGATGGTTGAAGGGTAATGATTGTTCCTAAACCTGGTGTTGTGGGACTTCAGGCCCCTGTTCCTCCTTCTCATTATACTGATAGAAGCCACAGTGGCGGTTACCTTGACCAATTGTTTCAAGTGTGGACACGAGGAAATCTGGAGATGCTAGAAGTTCAAGTAACACACCCAAAAAATGCTGGTGAACACAGCAGGCCAGGCAACATCTATAGGAAGAGGTACAGTCGACCCTTCGTCAGGACTAGCTGAAAGAACAGATAGTATGAGATTTCAAAGTGGGAGGGGGAGGGAGAGATCCGAAACGATAGAAGAAGACAGGAGGGGGAGGGATGGAGCTAAAAGCTGGAAAGTTGATTGGCAAAAGGGATACAAGGCTGGAGAAGGGAGAGGATGTGGGACGGGAGGCCTAGGGAGAAAGGAAGGGTGGGGGAATCCCAGACGATGGGCCAAACAGCTATAGTGAGAGGGACAGAGGGAGAAAAAAGAGAGAGCAAGCAATAAATAAATAAATAAATAACAGATGGGGTACGAAGTGGAGGTGGGGCATTAACAGAAGTTAGAGAAGTCAATGTTCATGCCATCAGGTTGGAGGCTACCCAGACGGAATATCAGGTGTTGTTCCTCCAACCTGAGTGTGGCTTCATCTTGACAGTAGAGGAGGCCGTGGATAGACATATCAGAATGGGAATGGGATGTGGAATTAAAACGTGTGGCCACTGGGAGATCCAGCTTTCTCTGGCAGACAGAGCGTAGATGTTCAGCAAAGCGGTCTCCCAGTCTGCGTCGGGTCTCGCCAATATATAGAAGGCTGCATCGGGAGCACCGGATGCAGTCTATCACCCCAGCCGACTCACAGGTGAAGTATCGCCTCACCTGGAAGGACTGTCTGGGGCCCTGAATAGCGATGAGGGAGGAAGTGTAAGGGCATGTGTAGCAGTTGTTCGGTTTACAAGGATAAATGCCGGGAGGGAGATCGGTGGGAAGGGATGAGGGGGACGAATGGACAAAGGAGTCGCATAGGGAGAGATCCCTGCGGAATGCAGAAAGTTGGGAGGATGGAAAGATGTGCTTAGTGGTGGGATCCCGTTGGAGGTGGCGGAAGTTACGGAGAATTATATATTGGACCCGGAGGCTGGTGGAGTGGTAGGTGAGGACAAGGGGAACCTCATTCCTAGTGCGATGGCGGGAGGATGGGGTGAGAGCAGATGTGCGTGAAATGGGAGAGATGCGTTTGAGAGCAGAGTTGATGGTGGAGGAAGGGAAGGCCCTTTCTTTAATATCTCTTTTTTCTGTTAGCCCTGATAAAGGGTCTCAGCCCAAAATATCGACTGGACCTCTTCCTATAGATGCTGTCTGGCCTGCTGTGTTCACCAGCAATTTTTTGTGTGTGTTGTTTCAAGTGTGGAGTAGTTATTCATTGACTTTATTTTGTGGTTTCCCAGGCTTTCTAATCATGTACTTTCAATCACTTACCCTCCCTTTACTTTCTCCTTACATCCACTTCATCGGCTTTCTCCATTTAGTTCCAGATCTTGGATCATACCTCTCCTTTAATATGAATGTTTTTCACTGCCTCAACTTCTCATGAACACAAAGACGATGCCCCCTTGTGTGTTTGTCACAGTGCTTTACAGAATCCGGTATCACTGTGAGTTTCTTTGGTTTACATAATTTACAATGGCTATCACATTGAGTATTGGCAACTCAGTGGTTGCTCAGCCATTATGTCTAGATGTTGATCAGAGATTCAATGGTTCAAAGGTCCATTTTATTATCAAAGTATATATGCAGAATACAACTCCGAGATGAGTCTTCTTCAGATAGCTATGAAATAATAGAAGCCATGGAAGTCATTAAAAGACATCAACCACCCCTCCACTCGAAAAAGAGAAAAGAAACAAGTCTTGCCCTCCCAACCCCTCCCTCTCATAAAAACTGGAAGTTCACCCACATAGACATGGCCACTAAAACATCAATCCCCTAACCTCCAGCCCCTCCCATGCAAAAAAACAGTGACAAGAACATCAAACCCCCAAACCCTCTTTCACACACAAAAACCTAACAGATTGCTCACATAGAAAACCACCAATCCAAAACCTCTCCCTCACCCAAAAAAAGTAATACATTGCTCTCCTGCCAATTGGCAATAAGAAAGAAAACACAGAAAACCTGAAGGAGACGAATATAAACTACAGTCCACACCAATAATCAAATCTGTCTCAAAGTTTCAAAAACATCTTCCATCAGCATTGAGGAGAGCGACAGCTCGAACTCAGTCGTCCTATGGGGCCTTCATCCACCAAGACGCAGCCTCCCAACCTCCTGCTCAATGTGACCTCCTGACTTCCTCTCAACTAGTATCTCTTTTATATCAAAGGCTAAATTTTTGCTGATCTCTTCGACATTATCAAAGATGATGTTGCCTTACTTTATGGGATCTGCTAGTGAATTTCCTGTAATGTTATAAATAACTTAATGGGAACATAGAAACATAGAAAATAGGTGCAGGAGTAGGCCATTCGGCCCTTCGAGCCTGCACCGCCATTCAGTATGATCATGGCTGATCATCCAACTCAGAACCCTGTACCTGCCTTCTCTCCATACCCACTGATCCCTTTAGCCACATGGGCCATATCTAACTCCCTCTTAAATATAGCCAATGAACTGGCCTCAACTGTTTCCTGTGGCAGAGAATTCCACAGATTCACCACTCTCTGTGTGAAGAAGTTTTTCCTCATCTCATGAAGAGGAACTTCTTCAATCAGAGGGTGGTGAGGGTGTGCAGTGAGCCAGTGGAAGCAGTGGATGCAAGTTTAATTTCAACATTTAAGTAAAAATTGAATAGGTACATGAATGGAATGGGTATGGAGGGCCAGGTCAGTCGATGGGACGAGGTAGCATAATAGTTTGGCATGAACCAGTTGGGCTGAAGGGCCTGTTTCTGTGCTATAGTGATCTGTTACTCTGTGGCTCTATACTTTATTTTCAATCTTATCCAATTCAAAAGCACAGTAAATTGCAGATATTTTTCAAGGTTACTAAAGATGGCAAGTCTCCTCTAAAATAATCAGCACATTGCTCAACTACCTTGCACTTATAATCCCAGAAGAGCTTGAACTTCCTTTGAAGCAGACAAATGTGATTTTGGCTCCATGCATTATTTGAAGGTACACCAATACAGCACACCCTCTATTTAGAAAAAAACTTCAAAAACTTCGGTGTGTTGGTATAATGGATTTTTTGGAGAATTGAGAAATATCAGTCCTGCATGTTGATAAAATTCTACAAATACAGCACACATAGAAAACACTTTTCCACTGTTATCTGTAAAGAATTTGTAAGTTCTCCCCATGACTGTGGGTTTCCTCTGGGTGCTCTGGTTTCCTCCTACATTCCAAAAATGTACTGGTTTATTGAGCACATGGACGTAATGGGTGGAGCGGGCTCATTGGGCCAGAAAAGCCTGTTACCGTGCTGCCTCTCTAAATAAAATAATTTTAAAAATAAATAAAATTGTATATACTGGAAGCCTAAGCAGTTTACTCTCCACAACATCATCAGACTCATTTGTAAGTATTATTTAAACCAGGGCAGATCTCTGAAGGTCAAAGTTTTTTGTATTGATATTTTGTTTCACATTACTTAATAAACTAGACTAGCTTACTACTACATTGTTGGTGGATTATGACAAGAGTACTGATTTCATACATTGTCATGCAGAAGACGACTCCTCACAATAACTGTCTCAAAGAGATTCTAATAAATAACTTCATTTTCTTCTTAGGCTTGACTGGGGCTTTATGGTTGTGGACTCACTTTCATGGACTTTAGTTCTGAATGTTACTTGCTGACCTTTAATCAACACACATAAAAGTTGCTGGTGTAACTTGTATGTGTGTTGCTTGAAATTCCAGCATCTGCAGATTTCCTCGTGTTTGCGTGCTTAGCTCTAATGTTTGCATGATTTATTTTTTCTGCACATGGGTTGCTTGACAGCTTTCTTTTTCTTTACTTGATTCCATTGTGCTTCTTTGTTTTCTGGCTGCCTGTAAGGAGATGAATCTCAAGATTGTATTTAGTATATATACTTTGAGCTTTGGTCTTTGAACTTTGGGATCATAAGCAGAATCAAGTTTAATATCACTGACATATGCTGTGAATGTTGTTACGTGGCAGCAGTACATTGCAATACATAACCAAAACTGTAAATTACAGGAAGTATATATACATACATTTAAAAAGTTAAATTAAATAAATAATACAAAAAGAGTAGTGGGGTAGTGTTCATGGGTTCAATGTCCATTTGGAAATCTGATGGCAGGGAGGAAGAAGCTATTCCCGAACCATTGAGTGTGTGCAACAATTCTTACTTCTGCTCTGGTTTTAAGGTTCTAATTTGACTGATGAAGCCAAAGATGAAAATTCTTCTACAAATTACAGGATAGGCAGGTTTTTAAGATGACCCACTCCTTCTGCTATTTAGTGCACAGGCCCAATATTCTCATCTTGTATGACCTTTCTCAACCTTGAGTGGTCACACAGTTGAGACCCCAACAGTCAGTTGGGATGTCGACTTTTCCAAGGAGAATGAACACATCCCGGAATCTTAACCTTCGTCTGTTGTAATTTCTTTCTGTGACAAAGCTGGGGAGAGGAGACTGATTTCTTCGTCCTTCCAGTGAATTAGGAAGATTTTGCAAGGACAACATTGGTAATGCCTTTCCAATACCCTGGGGTGCCGAATGTCCATTTTCCAAGTCTCACAACCATTTCAGAGGCCACTGATTGGTGCTACCCAGTAGACCATGAGTATTGTACCATTTATGGTCTTGATCTTCATTCCTCTTTTTCTTCAATTGACCAAAGTCTCTGATGCTACTTTGAAGAAATGGTGAAGGTTGCAATTGGTGTTTGCCTCGGCATTGGGTGGGTGCCACCCAGAGCTGTGTGCTAAGCCCATTGCTGTACACTCTGCTCACTCACGACTGAATGACCATACACTTCAGCAATCACATCAGCATGTACGCTGATGACACGACAGTGGTGGGGCTTATAACGAACAATGATGAAAGCCTACGGAGATGAGATGGAAGACCATGAGGCCTGATGCCAGGCAAAAAAAAAAATCTCTTCCTTAACGTCAACAAGACAAAGGAGGTAGTTGTCAACTTCGGAAGAACTTGCATCACACACACATTGCTGGCAAGGCAGTGGCAACTGCAAGCAGTTTCAAACTCCCAGGAATCCTCATTACACACCATTTCTCATGGTCCCAGAACACATCCTACATCACCAAGAAAGCTCACCAACAACTTTGCTTTCTGAGGAGCATGAAGAGTGCTGGACTTTGCACATTCATACTCATGTCATTCTACAGACATGCAGTAGAGAGCTTCCTAACAAGCTGCATTGCTGCTTGGTACAGAAACTACACTGTGGCAGACAGGAAGACTCTACAATGGGCAGTCAAAACTGCCCAACATATCTGTAGTGTTCTTGTGCAGTGTGTTGAAACTCTGACTAAACACGAAGTTAAACTGGAGCCAATGAAGACAGAGTCATAGTAAGGTTAACCGTAAACTGTTCACTCTTCCACATTATCATCGTATGGTGAAAACTTTTGATAAGATAATACAAAACATATTCAGTGTCTGTTTCATTCTCGATACCACATTTGCATTATAAATACTTGTAAATAAAACCTCATCAACCGTTGTTTCTTTTAACAGAATCAGTGTTAATATATTTACTTCAACATACCTACTGTCATATGAACTTACGGCATTGCTTCTATAATGTTTCTTTGTGGATAGGAATGGAGTCTTTCACAATCATGCTACACGTGTGAGTCTTGCTTCCGTTGTTTTCTACGAACCGGAGGCTATCGACAAGATACAACGAAACCGGAAGTGACATCATCACATGCTGCAATATACCATAGGCAATAAAATTTTACCTTTTGTTAAACTATATTGTAGTTATCAACCTTTGACTTTAACTAGAAAATAGTTACAAACTAATTATTTAAAGTGGAAATTTAATAAAGTTAAATAAATGCCTTAAGGGCAACACAATATCACTGGCATCAACCTAGCCGCTATCAAGGACATATATACAGAAAAGTGCCACAAAAGGGGTAGTAATATGAAGAAGGATCCCATCCACCCTGCTCATGTCCCACTCCCATCATGGACGAGGCTAAGTAGCATGCATGACAGGACACTAGACTCAAAAACAGTTACTTTCCCCAAGCAGTAAGGCTGATCAACACCTCCACAGACTAACTCTAACATTGCTTTATTATTTTCATTCAGTCACTTTATGTACAGCACAGACTCACTTTATGGACATACAAATAATCTATGTATATAAGCCATCTTATGTATTTATATTTAGTGTAGATTTATTGTAGCTTTATTATTTATATTATTAGGATTATTGTGCTCTTTATCTAATGTGGGTTTTTTTGTGCTGCTTGGATGTGGAGCAACCTTTTCCAATATTTTTATTATTAATTTTACATATTAGAATACAAAGTACAAGAAAAAATATGTATCGACACATTATACTAAATCGCATATGAAGACTCCTTACCCTATATTCATACAGATTAATTAATTTGTAACATTGAAATACAGTAATTTTATTATTTAAAAAATCTAACCCATTACCAAGACTGAAGCTGATTAGTAAAGAAAACAAGGAAAAAAATTATTAGTCATCATCTGTGCTTTAACAGCAAATCAAAGGTTTTGAAAATAATTTAAAAAAGGTCCCCACAATTTTTGAAAGTCTTGGCTAGATTCAGAGATTGAACATCGAATCTTCTCTAAATTTAAACATGACATCACATCATGTAACCATTGAGGGTGAATAGGAGGGGCCACAGCTTTCCTAAGCAAGAATGTCTTTCTGGCCATAAGAGACATAAAAGCCAAAATGTGCGAGTCAGATGACTCTAAAATAATATCCTTTCCTCCAACAATACCAAATAAAATGGTCAAAGGATTAGGCTTAAAGCTAACTTTGAAAAAATATTGAAAAAGTTTGAAATACTTCTTTCCAATATTTTGCAAGACTTGAGCATGTCCAAAACATTTGAATGAGTGTTCTCCATTATTACATTTATCACAATACGGAGATATATCTAAATAAAGACAAGACAACCTATCCTTGGTCATCGGATGTGGAGTAACAATTATTTTGTTCTCCTTACACTTGTGTACAGGCAATGACATGAAACAGTCTTGAATCTTGAATCTTTCCCCAAGAAGTAGCTCCCAGGATAGGGGAAGTGGTCCACATTTTCCAGTTGTGGGCAGTATTGTGCATGTTTGACCTGCGGATGTTGAGTGGAAGATGCAATTTTTTTATTATCATTATTAACTTTATTCATCAGATGAGTATTAAAACAGTGAAACATGCAGTGGTATTCATCATTTGCATCAAATCAAATTAGTGAGGACGGCTATAGCTTGCCACACATGCAGTGCCAATGTAGCATGCCCACAACTCACTAACTCTAACTTGTACACCTTTGGAATATGAGAGGAAATCAAAGCACCAGGAGGAAACCCATGTGGTTACAGGGGGAATGTATAAACTCCTTACTAGCAGTTATGTTACAGAAACTACACCGAGTCAGTCAGGAGGGCTCTATGAGGGCATTGAAATTGCACTCCAGTGGACAGGAGGGCTCCATAATAGGTAATTAAAACCGCCCAATGTATCACAGGCACCGGCCTACTCGCCATACAGAAAGATGGCAGAAAAAGGCCAGCAATATCATAAAGGATCCCACCCCACCCTGCAAATGGACTGTTTGTCCCACTCCCATCAAGGAGGAAGGAGGCATCAAAGCACTCATGCCAGGTCCACTGGACAGAAAAACAATTACTTTTCTCAAGCAACAATGCTGATCAGCACCTGCACTGACTAATACACCACACCACCACTACTCTATCATTTCCTGTCAAAGTCACCTGATGTACAGATACTCCTGCATCTAGCATCATATTAGGTACGTTCAATTTGTGCATATAAGCTAATCTTATGTATTTATATTTACTTTATTTTCTTATTGTGTTCTTGAGGCTTATTGTGTACTTTTTAAATGCTTCATCAGATCCTGAGTAACAATCATTTCATTTTCCTTTACACTCGTGACTGAAGAATGACAATAAACCATCTTGAAATGGACTTTGGCAAATCCAGAGCCAAATTTATTCATAGCCGACCTGCCTCTAAAGCGCAATGGGCAATAGACACATAACGAAAACTAAAGAATAGACGTAGTAGATTTGCAGGAATTAAACTGAATGTAAATTTAGTGGAGAGGCAATGCGGATTGAGAGAGAGTGAGAGAGAAGAGAATGACTGTCAAGTATTTCCAATTTATTTTTATTGCCGTGTAAATGTATTTTTTGTAGAGTGGAATTAATATTAAGGTAATAAAGCTTCTCCTGCCATTGGAGCATTTTATTGCTGTAATATTAGTGTTGCTTTTGATTGAGCTGAATATATGAAAAAAAGATCATCCCAAAGAGATTGGAACTCAGCCCTATAACAGTCTATGGGTCAATGGATCAGAATGGTGTCTGTTTTTTTTTAAAAAAGTAAATGTTGAAAACGAACATTGAAATAGCTTTGCTTTTTTTAATAAAAAAGAACAAGGTTACCTTTTAATACCCACCCCAGAGGCAGTCAGCAAAGGAGACCTCTAATGAAAAGGATTTCAAAACCCTGTTATAATCATTGGAGCAATTAAATTGATTTTAATTTTACGGATGTGTCAGTGTGACCATAAGCTACAACAGCAATTCTCTGAAACTTACCCATACCCAAGGGCTTGCAGATCTTGTGCATTGTGTTCAGAATAATAGATACTGCAATGATGTAATTTACTTTTTAAAGTGCTCTGTGGGTAACCTGCCTCTTCATATTGCCACAAGTTTCCGAGAGGAGAATGAATAAGGTTTCAAAACCTAGTTATTATCACTGAAGCAATTAAATTGATTTTAATTTTACAGATATGTCAGTGTGACCATAAGCTATAACTGCATTCTCCGCAACCTATCCACATCCCAGGGCACGAGATCTTGTATAGCATATTCAGAATAATAGATATTGCAATGGCATAAATTATTCTTTTAAACTAGTCTCTGAGTAACCTGACTCCATATTTGCTACTAGTTTCTTCTAAGTAATTTTTTTCTCTCCCTTTGTGCTTATAAAAGTTCCCTACCATCAGAAAATCTCTACCCACTTTACCATTGATGATCAAGACCCAAAATTCAGCAAGTACTGAACATTATAGAACATAAAACAAAGAACAGTACAGCACTGTACAGGCCATTCAGCCTATGATGTTGTGTCAATCCTTTAGTCTACATTAACTTTTCCCTCCCACATAGACCTCCAATTTTCTCTTGAATATTCCTAACGTATCTGCCGCTACCACCTCCCCTGTCAGGGTGTTCCACACACCTACCACTCATTGTGTAAAAAAAAAATTACCTCTGACAACATACCTATACTTCCTTCCAGTAACCAGGGAGTCGGTGTTGGGACCGATTCTTTTTATGTTATATATTAATAATTTGGATGATGGAATTGATGGCTTTGTGGCCAGGTTTGTGAATGATACAAAGATAGGTGGAGGGGCAAGTAGTGTTGAGGAAGCAGGGAGGCTGTAGAAGGACTTAGCCAGATTAGGAGAATGAGCAAAGTAGTGGCAAACAGAATTCTGTGTTGGGAAGTGTATGGTCATGCACTTTGGTAAAGGAAACAAATACGTAGACTAATTTCTAACTGTGCAGAAAATGAGGAGGGATCTCATTGAAATCTATTGATTGATGAAAGGCCTAGATAGAGGGAATGTGGAGAGGATGTTTCCTATAGTGGAAGAGTCTAGGACCAGAGGGACTTACATTTAGGTTGGAGACAAGGAAGGATTTCTTCAGCCAGATCATGGTAAATCTGTGGAATTCATTGCCACAGCTGGCTGTGGAGGCCAGGTCTTTGGGAGTAATTAAGGCAGAGTTTGATAGGTTCTTGATTAGTCAGGGTGTGAAAGGCTACGGGTAGAAGGCAGAGGATTGGGGTTGAGAGGGAAAAGTGGATCAGCAATGATGAAATGGCAAAGCAGTCTCGATGGGATGAATAGACTATTTCTGCTCCTACTTCTTATGGTCTTATGGATCACTGGCACTGTGAATAAAGGTTATGGGATAGGCACTGGCGTTATGACCATCTGGGATCCTGTGCCAAGTAAGTACTGGTATAGGATCTTGAAAGAGAATTTCCCATATTACACTAAGGAATTTCAGTAGTACTGGCCTCCAACACAAGACCGTTTAGGAAGCAGGCTAACAGATTTTGCCTTCTAACTCTGCCTCAGCATCCAAGACACCCGAGTTCAGCATTTATTTACTTAGCGATATGTCGTGGAGAAGGCCTTTTGAGCCATGCCACTCCAGCAACCCCTGAGAAACCTGACTAACCCTAGCCCAATCACAGGAAAATTTACAAAGACTAATTAACCTACCTGGTAGCAGGAGAGAAACCGGAGGACCCAGAGAAAACAAACACATTCCATGGGAAGGACGTACAGAGACTCCTTTCAGAACAGCACTGGAATTGAACTCCTAGCTCCAGAATGCCCTAAGCTGTAATAGCATTGTGCTAGCTCTCTCCATTTCAATCCCAATTAGGAATTCCCAACAAGGTTGATTAGCTGATGAACAAGACCATTTAATATTAGTGTGCAAACTTCAGAGCTACAGAGCAAGGAGCATCTGTTTCAATCACACTTGTTCTGTCTTACAGTTACAGTTCATAACTCATCCATCTTGGATTTCTTCCAGTCAGCCTTGGTTCCATATCCCTCAGTATCCAATGTAAATCTGTTGCATTTTGGATCTTCCAGTCTGCATAGACATTGGGACAGTGATTCCTTAATTTGTAACAACCTATGTGTGAAGTTCCTGATTTTGATAGCATTCCTTAACTCTAGATTTGGTAAGCACCCTTCTCGTAGACATCCCAATTTCAAAACTTGTTTCAGTCCTCCTTCTAGATATAATAATTTCATCACCTTCAAATAATGTCACACACTAATCTGCAGGGAATATGTGCCTTTTCTTGCATATGGTATTCATATATAACAATGGTTATACAGTTTTCCATTATCCATCCTACCTTCCAGGACAATACGCTTCTCCTGTTACGTGTTATATTTCAGGGGAACACTTGCCTTATAGTTACACTTTTATCCTCGTACTTAGAGATTTGGAGTGTAATTCAGGAATATTGATTTAATTCCCACCACAGAAGCTAAGAAAATAAATAAATTCAAAGTTAAAACCTTGTTAAAATTCGTTAAAGTGACGACAAAATGTTTTGTGAAATATCTCTAAAATTCTTTAGATACCTGCCATGGCCTGTGTGTGGCTCTAGATCCATTGCTTGGAATGACAAATTTTCTCCTCAGTGCCTATCCCATTACCTTTATTTATTTGCTTCCCTTTGCACTTTGTTTGGCACATCGAGTGGCAACCTTGCTGTTTCTTCAGCATTTTTTAATGGGGTCGAGTTGCCAGTCCAATGCTTAACCCAGCATGGATGGAAAGCGTGCAGGGAGCCGGCCAGGTTCGAAACTGGGTCTGCACGCCTCAAAGTCCAGTGTGGATGCAGCTACACCACTGGCTTCCCATTACTTTTAGGGACTTCCAAATACCTGCTTCCATTACCTCTCTTTGTCAGTGAGGTCAATACTGCAAGAATGAAAAAAAGGTAAGATCAAATTTTGTAATCATGAAGATCACAGCAAAGAGAGATCTCTGAGCTCACTCCACTTACCGCTGCCTCAGTTGCTTTAATGCTTTACGTGTGTGCTGGGACCTTACCTGGTGCCAATAAGAGGGATGGAATAGGTTACTCGTCTAATGATGTATTTAATGAAAATATAAATAATTGGAATTGATTTTTTTGTAGCATGTGCCAAATACAGTGAAAAGCTTATCTTGCATACTGTTCATACAGGTCAATTCATTACACAGTGCATTGAGGTAGAACAAGATAAAACAATAACAGAATGCAGAATGAAGTGCAATGACTACAGAGAAAGTGCAGTGCAGGTAAGCATTAAGGTGCAAGTTCATAACAAGGTAGATTGTGAGGCCAAGAGTCCATCTGATCGTACTAAGAAACTATCCACTATTCTGGGGAAATGGCTGTACCGAGTCTGGTGGTAGGTAGTTCTAGGCTTTTATATCTCTGACCAATGGAAGAGGGGAAAAGAGACTGGGTGGGGTCTATTAGTGATGTTGGCTGCTTTACTGAGATAATGAGAAGTATGGACTGAGTCCATGGAATGAGGTTGGTTTCTGTGATGTGCTGAGCTGTGTCCTTAACTCCTTGTGGTTTATTGTGGTCACATGCAGAGACATCGCCATATCAAAAGAACTTGGAAGATGATGCTGCTAAGTTTAAAAAGGGGCAGGGAAAAGCTTATGTAGAGCATGGACTACTTAGAATCAAATAGCCATTACCTCCTGTACATTCTGCGTCATACAATTGTAACAGGGCCAACAAAAATAAATAAGTGAACAATATGCTTGACCAATCTCTCAGCAATTACTTACTTTAGAAAGGAGAGTTGAAAAATCTAATTACCAACACTCTACAGGAACACCAGCCAAGGATTGTCAAACGTCCGGAAAATGTACTGTTTATGAACCTTTAAAATAGAACAATTCTCTGGAGATAAAGTGACTGTGAAGACGTCTGTTCTCTCCACGGTTTTCATATACTATCTAAAATCACAGCAGTGTAATATCCGTGGATGTCTCCCTGCTGAAGAAAGAAGGAACAATTTATGTTCTCATAAAGAGCTGCAGGTATGGGTATGAGCCCTGGAACTGTTTCCAAGATAAGATTTAGACTGAGAGTAGGTAAGGCCATCTAAATGAAATACAAGACCACGATGTAACTGTGGAGAGCATTCTCACCCATTGCGCCACTGTCTTGTATGGAGGCACTAATGCACAGGATCGGAAAAAAACTGCAGAGGATTATAAACTCAGCCTGCTCCTTCATGGACACAAGCCTTCCCACCATCGAGGACAGCTTCAAAAGGTGATGGCTTGCGAAGACAGCATCCAGCAGTAAGGACCAGCACCCATCCAGGACGTGTCTTTTTCTCATCACTTTCATCAGGGAGGAGGTACAGGAACCTGAAGTCATACATTCTGCCAATAGATTTCCAAATATACTATGAATATTACTTTGCCTTTTGCATTAATTTTTTTTGTGTATTTCTTATTGTAATCTATAATAATTTTTAATGTATCGGACTGTACTACCGCCACAAAGCATCAGATTTCCTGACATCCGTCAGTGTTAAAAAAAATCCTGATTTTGATTCTGATCCATCCTGTGATCTCCACAATGGATCCTTGTGCAGTGCGTCTGGGAGGCTGCAGATCCTGGAAGGGCCAGGGTATTGTCTCTGGTGAAGAGTGTACTCTGCATTGTGGCATCATGGGCTGAGGCGGCTGCACTGATTAATCCTGACTGCTTCAACACTCTTCGGAGTTCTGCAGGAACTTGTTCCTCATTGGAACTGACAGCCCAGATTACGCGTGTAATCACCAAGTAGGTTTGGGGATTTCAACGACAGTCCTTTTTCTTAAAAAAAAAGGTTTGACTGACCTTTGCAAACTATAATTCTATGATTAATTTTTTATACTGCCTTGAGTTTATTGCCATTTATAATATTTATTGCGGGTGAGTCCCAGTTGGATGGGAAATGTTTTAACGCAGCCTTGGCAGAAGTGCAAATGAGATGTTTTTTCCCTGTGTTTCCCTTCAACACTGAACTCTTTTACTTTGCAAACAAAATGCTGAGAGAAAAAGCTTCACAAAAAGAAATGAAGAACAGTGATGCTGTTTGAAATTCCAGGTCTCTCCATCATATCGCGATGAATTACATTAATCACAACACAGTCAATTTTCGTATTATATTCTGTTGAAAGTAAGTTGGTCTGGCATTAGGTTCACACACTATACTTTACACCTCAGAGACCTGGCTTGGAAGTCAGCCCACATTGATGGGATGAAGTCTCCATGCTCTGCCAAACTCAATGCTTGAAACAAGGTAAGTGAGGAGATGCACAGTCTCATTCTACTGAATCTGCACCCAGTGAATGAAATAGCCAAGGTGTTCTGGCATTATTTGGCTGCCAGAGGAACAATGTCACTAAGAGGCTTTGAAAGCTGGTAAATGTTTAGTGATAGAATTACTTTAAATGCTAGTGTTAACATTTAACAATGACCTTAAGAATAGAACGATATCATCAGATCTGTAAGCTGTCTATCTTGTTGTGCAGTCTTTCAGATTCAGATTTATTTAGCACATGTATTCAAACATGCAATGAAATGCATTGTTTTCAATAATAACAAGCATAAGGATGCGCTGGGGGCAGCTCGCAAGTGTTGCTACACATTCTGGTGCCAACATAGCATGCCCACTCTGTTTGCTGAACACAACAGCAATAGAACAGCCACAAATTAATAACAGCAAAGCAAACCCTTTATCTTCTTGCCATCCATGCATCCATTCCCACATACACACAGTCCTCTAACCCCAGAACAGGGCTTCTCCAGGCCTCTAGCCTCCAGTAGACTCAGGCATGCAACTCAAGGATAATCAGGCAAATCCTAGATACATTTCATTTTGATGCTGTGATTAAAGTTCAAAGTAAAACCAGTAGCAAAGTACATATATGTCACCATATACAACCCTGAGATTAATTTCCTTGTAGACATACTCAATAAATCTATAGAATAGTAACCATAACAGAATCAAATAAAGACCTTCAGTGAATCAGTGATGAAGCCCTTCAAGTTAGGCCCAGCATCTCATGGAAGTAAAGATAAAGATGAAAGATTTAACTTTGTTTGACATATGTACGTCAAAACATACATGATTTGCATTAAATCAAATCACCGTTGATTTTCCTCTGCAAGCATTGCCATGCTTCTGGGGCTGGCATTCCCGCTGCTGTCTGTAATGAGTTTGTGCGCTCTCCCCGTGACCGTGTGAGTTTCCTCTGGGTGCTCTGGTTTCTTCTCACAGTCCAAAGTTGCTGGGTGGTGCGGCACAAACAAATCATCTCAGTAAAGAACGTAAAGAAAATAAATGAAAAGTAAATCGCATCATCACAACTCATTGACCCTAACCTGTACATCTTTGGGATGTGGGATGAAGCTGGAGCACCCAAAGGGAGGCCATACATCACTGGAAGAATGTACAACTCCTTACAGGCCACAGTGGAATGGAAAATGGATTGCTGGCGCTATAAAGCATGCAGCTAACGGCTGTGTTACTGTTGTGCCCCCTAGTGGCAGTGTCCTCAGCTCTGCAAATGGTAAGATACCATAGATCAAGTCCCAGCTGGTGTTTCCGCTATCCTGGTCCTTGTAGCTGCCAGTCAGAATCCATGGTGGTTGGTGAGCAAACCAACAATGGGAATTAAAAACTATTTGACATCCTCCTCACCAGTCTACTCATTACAGAGACATTTTTTTTAAAGATACAGGCAGAATAGCCCCTTCTGGCCTAATGAGCGGTACCGCCCAGCAACCCATCTACTCAACCTTAGCCTAATCACAGGGCAATTTATAATGACCAATTAACCTGCTAACCGATATGTTCTTGGAATGCGGGAGAAAACCAAAGCACCCAGAGCAAACCCACACGGTCGTGGGGAGATGGGGAGAATGACATTGGTCCATGATGGAATTGATACAAGTGTTATTAACTGAACTGTTATTAAAGTATGGATCTGAGCCATTACTATTATAATATCATATAGTAAGTTATTTTTCTATTTTCTTCTTTTTTTTTTTTACCAACCAGCTCATTTTGGTAGTCGGGGCAGATTTTTTAAATAAAATAAAATTATTTTATTTAAATGTAATGTAATTCGTATTATTTACTTGTATCCTTATGAATTTTGTATTTGTACTCATGCAAGTTATAATATCAATAAAAATATTGAAAGAGATACAAGTGATACGTGGGCCTTGACCAAAGCCTAAGCATGCTGGGAAATACTCAGGAATCAGAATCAGATTTGTTACCATAAAGATATGCCATGAAACTTGCTGTTTTACAGCAGCAGTACAGTGTAGTACGTAAAATTTACCTTATACTTTATTGTCGCCAAACAATTGATACTAGAGTGTACAATCATCACAGCGATATTTGATTCTGCTCTTCGTGCTCCCTGGAGTACAAATCAATAGTAAATATTAAAAATTTAAATTACAGTCATAAATAGAAAATAGAAAAGGGAAAGTAAGGTAGTGCAAAAAAACCAAGAGGCAGGTTTGGAAAGTTGGAGGGTACAGCCCAGATCCAGGTCAGGATCCGTTCAGCAGTCTTATCACAGTTGGAAAGAAGCTGTTCCCAAATCTGGCCGTATGAGTCTTCAGGCTCCTGAGCCTTCTCCCAGAGGGAAGAGGGATGAAAAGTGTGTTGGCTGGGTGGATGGTGTCCTTGATTATCCTGGCAGCACTCTCCGACAGCGTGCGGTGTAAAGTGAGTCCAAGGATGGAAGATTGGTTTGTGTGATGTACTGGTCTGTGTTCATGATCTTCTGCAGCTTCTTCCGGTCTTGGATGGGACAACTTCCATACCAGGTTGTGATGCACCCCAGAAGGATGCTTTCTATGGTACATCTATAAAAATTAGTGAGGGTTTTAGGGGACAGGCCAAATTTCTTTAGCTTCCTCAGGAAGTAAAGGCGCTGGTGGGCCCTCTTGGCAGTGGACTCTGCTTGGTTGGACCAAGTCAGGTCATTTGTGATATTGTAAATTTACTGTAAAATTTACAAAACAGTATGTAGTGTATAAGACGGATAACATTAGAATAAGTTGCAGGTCTATAAAACTCTGGTCTGATCACAGTTGGATTATTGTGTTCAGTTCCTGTTGACTTATTATGAGAAAGATATGGAGACTTTAGAGAGAGTGCAGAGGAGATTTCCGAGGATGATCCCTGGATTAGAGAACACGTCTTACGAAGATAGGTTGAATGATTTTCCTGTCTGGAGTGAAAGAGGGCGAGATGTGATTTGACGAGATGATAAGAGGCCTGGATAGGATGGAGAGTCATTGCCTTTTTCACAGTGTGGCAATACCCAACATGAGAGAGCATAATTTTAGGACCTTTGGAGGAACATATAGGTGTAATGTCAGTGGTAGCTTTATTTACACACAGAGAGGTGGGTGTGTGGAACACACTGCCAGGGCTGGTAGTAGAGGCAGATACATTAGGGACATTTAAGAGACTCTGAGACAGGCAGATGGATGAAAGAAAAATGAAGGGCTATGTGAGAGGGAAGGGTTAGATTGACCTTACAATGGGTTGAAATGTCAGCACAGCATCATGGTTGCAAATGCCTGTACTGGGCTGTAATGTTCTATGTATGTTCTGTTCACAGAAATCAAGCCAGATCTAATCTGACTAATTACTGCATAATCAATAAACCCTTAATCATCAGCAAAATCATCAGATGTAAAGTGCTTTTTACAATGCCGTCAAGTGACAATTACTCACCTGTAACCAGCTCAGTTTTATCCATAACACAAGAAGTTCTGCAGATGATGGAAATCCAAAGTAACACACACAAAATGCTGGAGGAACTGAGTCCTGAAGAAGGATCTCAGCCGGAAACGTCAATAGTTTATTCATTTCCATAGATGCTGTCTGACCTGCTGAGTTTCTCCAGCATTTTGTGTGTGTTATTTGTACCCAGTTTGACTTTTGAGAGGACTTCTTGAGTCCAGCTCTTATCACAGCCATAACCCAAATGTGAAGCAAGCAATGAATTCTGAAGTTGCAGCAAGATGACTGCTTTTAACATCAAGACAACATTTGACCAAGTGTGGCATCAAGGTAACTGCGAAGAATAAAAACAGCAGGTTTATAGGCACCTGGAAATTGAGTCATATCAAGTCAATTCTCTTGAAGTGGAGAAATACTTCATTTCAGAACAATGACAACAGGTTCAGGATTTCCATGCTAAACTACACATAAGCAAAGTCTCAAAGATACTGGGCTTCCTGGAGTAAACACAGAGAATAATGATAGTTATCACTACAAGATCACATACATGGGCTGTAATGATTTGATGCAAGACCCAAATGTGGCTTCAATGAGGAATCATTTTCTGCTAATGTGAAACATTTTCAGAAGTTCAGCAACACTAGAGAATGCTTGCTTCACTGTTGTGCCATAAATTTGTAGAAAGTTCAGGAACCTATGCATCCTTACAATAGCAGTAGCAAGGCAGGAAGGCTTCCTGTCTATTGGGTTTTACTTCTCAGTTTTGCTGACACTATGTATGCATATCATAAAAATAAAATAGTAAGATATCCTAATGTGATTGCCAGCTGAATTATTGAATGCAATTTGACAAGATGACACCAAGGAAGTTTTGAAACAGCCGATTAAATGTTTGAAGAGATAAGAGTTTCAACAAGTATCTGAGGTCTGTCTCTTTCTTCCAATCAACTGGAGGAGCAGAAAAGATCAAAGATGAGCAAGAGACCAAACCAGGATGTATGCCAGGATCTTGGAAAGCTCAGGCATTGGATGATGCAACACTATCAAGACAGGGTTAGATCTATTGGAGGATTGGAATACGTGGTTGAAAATGGAACCATTGTTAGTACAAATGTATCCAGGCAATTTGGCCAGGTGTTGGTTATTGTATGGATGACACAGATAGGATAGGTTCAATGTTTACGGAAGGTACAAAGTGGGTGGCCAACTAATAGTCCATTGCCTTGAGAGAGATTAGTGATCACTATTCTGTGGGAAAAGGCGACGAATGAAAGGAAATGAACACACTACATGGAGATCAAGGTAACAGACTGGAGACCAGTAGAAGCAGAGACATTTTCTTCTTTGTGTCTGAGATGAATTGCAGTTCACAATGTGCTTACAAGAGTGGAGTAGATAAGGCTATTTACCCACACAGAATATTTGAAACACAAGAATAATCAATGCATTTTTAAGCAGCTCAGCCAGTAGCAAGTGGCTTGGAGATGTGAATTTCTGGAGATGTGAATTTGAATCCATCACAACAATTGAGAAGATTTAAATTCAATGATTCACACAGAATTAAAACAATAAGGCTTGAAAAAAAATTAATTTAGTTTCTGTGCTGACTACTGGGAAGTTAATTTAGTAAAGAAGAAATGTGGGGTTATGGGCTATGTAGGAGAAAAGGGTTAGATTAATCATAGGAGCAAGTTAGAAGAATGGCACAATATTATAGATCAAAAAGTCAGTACTGTGCTGTACTGTTCTACATTCTATGTTCTATGTTCTAAATGTGTAGTCTATGCATAAATGCCTCATTGCCCAGATTAAGGCACACCAGGCCATCTAGTAAAATGCTGCCTAGCGGGAAATCGGAACAGAAACTTCCAGTCTGATGTTTGCCAATGTGCTTTGAGTTTTTACAGTACCAAGCACCCATCTAATTGCATCATCCAGTGCACATCGCCTTTTATAGCAATTACAGCACATTATGCTGCCAGTGCTTAGGGCAGCAATGAAAGTCCTCTATCTCTGTCTGTCATTGGCCATCTTCTCTATTGTGCCCCATGTGTGGTTCAGGGTTCTCACTCCCACACAGATATAGAAGGATTTTTCATTAATTTTTCCTTAACAATTTTTCTTTGCCTGTCAGTGTCGTTAGCCCTGAGCTGAACCCCTGAACCTGGAGGACCGGTGGAGCACTCTTAGTCTGGCCTCTACCCTTTGACCTGTTTGGCATGAAGTCTGAAGTCGAGTCAAGTCTCAAGTCACTTTTTATTGTCATTTTGACCATAACTGCTGGTACAGTACACAGTAAAAAGGAGACAAAGTTTTTGAGGACCATGGTGCTCCAGGAAACGATACAAAAACTACACTGAACTACGTAAAACAACACAAAAACTACACTAGACTACACAGCACTGCATAAAGTACACAGAACAGTGCAGGCATTACAATAAATAATAAACAAGACAATAGGCACGGCAGAGGGCAGTAGGCTGGTAGTCCAATAGCTTGGGGGGAAAACTGTTACATAATTAAAAAGCTGAGTCTGGGATTCTGTCCGTTTCTGTACTCCCGCTGAGTATTTTTTTGGAGTCGGATACAGTTCAATTTAATGTCCATTGGGGAGCAAAATGGATGGAGGAGCTGGCCGGCTAGGGCTTGTTCTTTTCCTGGCACGGACTCCTGCTCACTCGCCTCGCTTCCGCTTCCTCGCACACCGCCTACGACGTCCCCACCTCCGGCCACCAGCATCAGGCGACTCCAAGGACTGCAGGCCCGATCCCCTCAGCAAGCCGAGGTCGTGCAATTTAATCAGCAGATCTTCATGAAGGTTTGTCTTTGGGCAATCTCTGTATTGTAGCAGTACCTGGTGATGGTAGGTAGTCGCTCTGTTAGCCATTGCCCTAAACCCTAATTGTACCTTAAAATTAAATTAAAAAACTAAATTAAAGTAGCACCAGATTTGAAAGGCCACTGCTGCCGTGCCATGCCACCTGCTGGATGAGAGACCTTACCAAGAGCCAAAGCACAAGGCCCTGAGTCTAACCAACGTAACCCTCCAGGTCATAGGGGCAGGCAAACCTCCAAACCTTATAGCAAGGTTGCAGTCGTCTTGGATGAATTACAGATAAATGTGGACATTAAGAGTGTAACCCATGACCTGCATTTCTCATTCATAATAAAACAAGGAAAAAGCCCCATAGCAGTTTAGCAAATACATTCAGATTAAAGTTTTTCTCTGGGATATTGAGCCTCTGTCAGGTTCATTTTCTACTTTTATCCACAAGAATCAAAAGCAAAGGTCACAAGATCTCCATGAAATGTTCCTTCATGCATGATGTAACAGTTACTGGCCCTTTCATGTGTCTGTACCTCGCTGTGGCATGGGAAAGTGGCCAATGGGAATCTTCCTTCTGCAAGCAGTGGATTTCACATTCATTGTTTCCGCCATCACCTTTAAAGCTACTGCATATAACTGCCTTTGAAAATGCTTTTTTAAGATCCAACTCACTTCCCAGTTGTCAGTATGGAAATGAGATGGTAGCAGCAGCAGTTGGAAAAACTCAGCTAGTTAAATTCAAATTCAAGTTCCATTTCCAGTTCAGTTTATTGTCATTCAACTGTACACACGTATACTGCCAAACGAAAAAATATTCCTCTAGAGCAAGGTACACAACACAGTACATGTAACTCACAAATAATACTTAAAGTAATACTACCATTAGTAAATTAACAGATAATAAGTTGCATTTATGACACATATTTTGTGTTTTATTCAGGATGGAAACCACCCTTATGATTATTCATTTGCCTTTTTGTCAATTTCCAAATCTTTTTCAGGGCATCCAATTCAAGGATTAACAAAGTGACATTTACTGAAAAAAAGGGTAAATACTAATTTCTAGGAACCAGTATCAGTAATTTGGGTAGCGGAGTGGAGATACGCCTCAACCAAAGGAGGTGAAAGGTGCTTGTTCCCTTTGATAGCCTGCAGGTTGCCCTTGAGCAAGGTGTAGCACCTGGTTAGCCCTTCACCCCCCCAAATCAGTGTCATGAAGTGGGTGGTGGATGGTCGTCTGAGCAGTTGATGCATATCACAAGTCCTGGTTAATGCGACCACTGACGCCGGGCAGACAATCTCTGAAGAGGGTTGAGTGACGGCTGGGGTCACCCATCTTGAAAAGACACTGTCTTGAGAAGGCTGTAGAAAAATTTTTCCAAGAACAATCATGGTCATAGAAAGACCATGATCACCCGTGTCATACGACACGCCGTGTAACGAGTGAAAGTAGTATCAGTAACGGTAATTGCAATATCTTGAATGTGGATTTTAAAAGATTTTATAAATTAATAGCTCAATTGTTCATCGATTTAAGAATTAAAAGGTCAGATGACAACACTGAAAGAAATAAAATGGTTTTGCACAGAGGTTGCACACATTATAATTGCTGAAATGTAAACTCATATACTTGCATACACAGAACTGTGATATTCTGCTTCCAGCAGAAGTGGTTGAGGCAGGTTCGATGTTGTCATTTAAAGTTAAATTGGATAGATATATGGACAAGAAAGGAATGGAGGGTTATGGGCTGAGCGCAGGTCGATGGGACTAGGTGAGAGTAAGAGTTCAGCATGGACTAGAAGGGCCAAGATAGCCTGTTTCCGTGCTGTAATTGTTATATGGTTATATCAAGATAGTTGGTGACAATAATAAGAGAACAAGCCAGGTGAATATAGTTATGTTTTGTGAGCCTTCTGTGGGATTTTGCAGTATATTTTCCTCTGAACAGTATAATACAGTGTAGTTGATTAAGACTGAATTGGATTTCACTTATTCTTTTCAGTACTTGCCTTGGTTGTCTCATGACATTGCATGACTCAAGATGATCAGAATCAATACTTTAGATTCTTCAATGTTTTAGTTGAATTGTGAATTCCCTATGTTGAAATATGAGGCTTTTTGTTGTAAAGGCATCTCAACAGGGAAAAGAATGTCTATTTCGCTAACAGCTTCTTTCCCTCCACCATCAGAATCCTGAATAGTCCATAAACCGATCATTATTCCTCTTCTGCCCTAGAAATTTATTTATTATCACTTATAGAAATTTTTATGTCTTGCACTGTCCAGCTGCTGCAAGACAACACATTTCACAACACATGTCAAAGATAATAAAGCTGATTCTGATTCAGAAGGCATGCACGTTGATTAAAATATTTTTAAGATAACTCCAGGGAAACTAAGTGAGAAGACAAGAGGAGATAGTTAACTCGTTAGTGAAAATTTTTAAAAAAACACAGATGTTGGAAACCCGATATACTGTAAAAGCAAAAAAGGCCGGAAATACACAGTGGGTCAGGTCACATCTGTGGGAAGGGAAAAAGGTCAGAAGTCTCTCATTAGTTGCAGAATCTGATGAAAGGTCTTTAACCTCTTTCGAGCTCTGTTTCCCCTTCCAGAGAGGTGGCTTGAAATGCTGTGCATCTCCAGCAGTTTCTGTTTTTGTTAATTAATTGATCAACATGCATGCCTCTCCCCCCCACACCCCAGTCTCATAATTGAAATTCAAACATACAAGTTTGGCATTCAGATCAGATAAACTGTGCTGCTGAACAACAGTGCAATGCTATAAGTGTGCATAAGTTGCAAGATTGTACAGATTTGTTGATTCAAGATGTGCATATTCATTTCTAAATGAAAAGGTCATGATTTGCAAGTGGGCATTTGATGTAGCCCAGACAATGATCAGTAGCCACAGAGTTATCCAGCACAGCATGGAAACGTCCTAACTCATCCACATTGACCAAGATACCAATCTCAGCTAGTCCCATTTGCCTGCATATGACACATATCCCTTTAAACCTTTCCTGTCCATGTGTTTGTCCAAGTATCTTTTAAAAGATTTTTTTTTAATTTTACTAGCCTCAAGCACTTCCTCTGGCCACTTGTTCTATATACATACCACCCCTGCATGAAGAAGTTCAAGTTTATTGTCATCTGACTGTACACATATACAACCATACATACCATCATTCCTCTGGACCATGGCGCACACACAAAACATTTATCACACACAGCAGGTAAAACCAAATATTACCACAATGAAGTTAATAAAATGTCATTGTATGTATTGTGCAGCACAGGTGAATGGTAAACAGGAAACAGCTTGCTGTCCTCGTGATGAGACCTCAGTGGTGGCAGGGTATTCAAAGGGAAGAACCTGTTACTCAGTCTGGCAGTCCTAGTCCTGATGCTTCTGTACCTCTTTCCTGATGGTAGTGTGACAAACAAATTATGGGATGAGTGGTAGGCATCCTCAACAATACTTTGGTTCCTTCATATATAATGGCCTGGTAAATGCCACTATTGTGTATTTAATATAACAGTAATACTTGAGTAATATTGTAAATATATTGTTTGATTAAACATTCTTTGTTATTTAAATAATTCATTATGATTATACTGTGACAAGAATACACATAGATTAAGATGTAGCTGGCCTGGGCTGGCGCCAGTGGAATCAGCAGTTGGTCTGCCACCTGTCTTCAGGAGTGAGAGAGATAAGGAAAACAATGGAGCAGCATTTGGAGATGTTAATGAAGGAAGGAGAGCTGACAAGAGCGGCTCCCCCTTTGAACCCCGAACTGTTTGAAGTGATGGACAGGTGATACCCCAGCAGGGGGATAAAAAGGAACAGGTTCGTTAAGGCAGGACACACACACAACACCCGAGGTAACAAGACCCTGGAAGCGGTGCGTCTCTCACAAGTCGGTGGGAAGTACCGGGCCATAAACGCACAGGGTGGAAAGGCACGATCGGCGGGAACCTGGTGTGTGTCCACCCTTGCCTGGGTGCCAGGTTCACCGCAGGGAAACGATCGCATCTGGAAATGGAGGGGTCACGGTCGGTGACCTCAGATGACATCACAAAGGACGCGCCCGAAAGCTGACTGCGAAGGTCTGTGTGGAAGCTGTTTTGAATATTCATTCGTTTTGCTCTCTCTCTCCTCCTCCCCCCGCCCCCCCACTGTCCATCGCCACGGCAGCGATTACTGCAAACTGAACTGAACTAAATTGAACTGAACTTTGCGTCACTTTGAAACTGGTCATTTACCCCTAGACAACGATAGAGCTTGATTGATCCTGTTATCTGAATTCTGTGTACATGTATGTTTATCATTGCTGAACTGTTGCATTCATTATCCTTTTGATTAGAGTACTGTGTTGCTTGTTTCTTTAATAAAACTTTCTTAGTTCTAGTAATCCAGACTCCAACTGAGTGATCCATTTCTGCTGGTTTGGCAACCCAGTTACGGGGTACGTAACATAAGTGGGTGCTCGTCTGGGATTTTGAACGCTAAATTTGGGACGGAGTAAATTGATTGGGTCAAAATTCCTGAAAGAAAGAAAAGACAAACAGCAAAAATGGAGGCTGAAGAAATTATAAAGGCACCAACCTTGGAGGCATTAGAGGATGCCAGGAAATCAGAATTGGTAGCTGTGGCCAAACGGTTGAATCTTGCTAAGGGGAAGTTGACAATGAGGAGAGAGGAGATACACAGAGCTATCGTAGAGCACTATGTATCTAAAAGTGTGTTCCCCCAAGGCAAGCTGGAGGTGGTGTCTATTGAAAAACCTGCTGGAGACGCGGTACAGGTGCAGCTTGAAATACTGAGACTCGAGCACGAGTTCCGGGTACGGCAGTTAGAACACGAAGAGAAGCAATTAGAAAGGCAGGAGAGAGAGAGAGAGAGAGACAGTTGGAGTGAGAGGAGAAACAGAGGGAAAGGGAATTCGAGCTGGAGAAGTTAAAGATAAGGGCAGAGCAGGGGCCCGTGCCGAACCAAGGTGGAGGGTTCCGGGTGACCCAGGAGGTTAGGCTGGTTTCCCCATTTGACGATACCGACGTGGATCGGTACTTTCTCCATTTCGAAAAAGTTGCTACAAGTCAGGACTGGCCGAGGGATAAGTGGGCTGTTTTGCTTCAGAGTGTACTGAAAGGGAAAGCCCAAGAAGCTTACTCAGCTTTGTCCACGGAAGATGCCCAGAGGTATGAGGTGGTGAAAGAGGCCATCCTCAGGAATTATGAGTTGGTCCCGGAGGCATACAGGCAGAGGTTCCGGAATGCGAGGAAGCAGTGGGACCGCACGTATTTAGAGTTTGCCCGTGAGATGCAGACATATTGTGAGCGTTGGTGTGCCTCGAAGGGGGTAAAGGGGGATTATGACAGACTGCTACAGCTGATCCTGATTGAGCAGTTTAAAGGCTGTGTCCCTGAGGGTATGAGACCCTACCTAGATGAGAAAGAGGCAGCCACGTTAGCCGCAACTGCTAAGTTAGCGGATGAGTATGCGTTGACGCATAAAATGAAGTTTGCCCAGAGTAAAGGCTACCAGAAAGGTAGTCAGGACGGCGGGGAGAGTCCGCCAGAAAAGTCAGAAAGTAAGCCGGGGACTAACGAGAAGGATAAGGTAGACCGGGAGCAGTCTGGTAGGAAGTCTCCTGGGGTCGTCTGTTATAATTGTGGGAAAGTCGGACACTTTGCGTCCAGGTGCTTTGCCCCAAAGAAGGAGACGGGAAAAGGAAAACGGCGATTTTGACTGGCTGTATCGAGCTGGTAAACGAACCGCTAGGGAAGGACAGGTCTGCCAAAGTTAAGGAAGGACGCGAGAAGTTTATCTCGGCCGGATTGGTGTCAGTGAAGGAGGGGTTAAAACCAGTTCCAGTGCGGATCTGGAGAGACACGGGAGTGTGTCAGTCACTAATACTGAAGAGTGTATTAGAGTTTAGCTCAGAGACCCAGACTTGGGAGGTCAAGGTGAAAGGTATTGGGGAAGGGACAGAGACAGTCCCTTTGCACCAGATACACTTACAAAGCAACCTGGTCGCTGGACTAGTCACGATCGGGGTGAGGTCCGAATTACCGATGAAAGGCGTGGAAGTCTTGCTCGGTAATGACCTCGCCGGGGGAATCGTGTTCGAAGCAGTGAAATTGACAGGTCAGCCTGCCAGCATTGAGGCCCCACTCATGGACTCACAGGTTCATCACGGGACCGCGGCAGTAAATTTAGCTGAGACGTTTCTGCCAGCCTTGTACGAGAAGGGGGTAAAAAGTGAAAAGAAGGAGTGTAGTGAGGCAACAGGTAGTGAGGGAGCTGGGACAGACGTAGCATTAGCCAGGAAAGAATTTGTGCAGGCGCAGGAGCGAGACGAGGGGCTGATGGTTTTGGCGGAGACAGCTCTCTCTGACACAGACTTAACAAGGGAACTAGTAGGCTATTGTGTGGAGGAGGAAGTGCTAAGGAAGAAAGGGAAACCAAGTACCATACCCGCAGATGAGGAATGGGGGGTGGTGCAAAAGAGTTATGGGGATGAGGTTTTTAACCTGGCCCACAAGGTACCCCCCGATGGACATTTTGCGGTACTGGAGGGAACAGTTGGTGGAATCATGAAAGAGGTTTACCGGCTGCACCGGAGGAAGGATGTTATTGATTATGGCCGACGCGAACTGAGACAGTCACAGGCTTTTGATGTGCTAACAAACCTAGTCGGTGTTAGCACGGAAATCAATGAAGCTAGGGTCCCCCCCGATAAGAGAAAAAAAACATTTTGAAGAGATGAGTATGGTATCGACCAGATGGGAGAAGGCTATTGTTTTGGCCAGGTCTGCTGATAAGGTCTCTCCCTTAATCCCCGAACAAAGCGACTCTTTAGGAGAAGTAATTAAACGACTCGCACCCGTGTGTTTGATTGTCCCGAGGCGATGCAAAGAGCTGGGACATTGGGTGGTGTCAGCCTAGCAAGCAATATTCCTATAGAATGAGTAATTCAGTGACTAAAGGGCTGACGAACACAGAGGTGTGTATTGGCAATGTAATACGGCTGTCTGAAGCCAGCTTGATAGTGAACCTTGAAAAAAATGAGTTCCGCCATGCGAAGGTCACTTACCTGGGAATTGGGGTGACACAGGGGTAGCTGGCAGCAATGCAAGCTAAAGTGCGGGCTATCTCTGACATTCCAACCCCGACAGACAAGAGGGCCCTCAGAAGGCTCTTGGAGATGGTGGGGTACTATAGGAAGTTTTGCAATAACTCTGCGGTTACTACCCCTCCCCCTCCTACTAAGCTCTTGCGAGAGAAAACTAAGTCGGAATGGGACGACCCTTGTTATTGTGGTCAGGGACAAAGCCCAATGAGAGGTTACATTGATCACAATTCATCAGTGTTTTTGGCCACTATGAAGTTTGCTAAGTTGGAGCCTGGTCTAAGGGATTATTAATAACACATATAAAAGGAACAGAAAATGTGATGGCTGACTGTCTGCCAGGTGTTGACAACTTCAAATTCGCTGTATTAGCCAAATAGCTGATAAAGATGTATATTTGTGTGTGTATCAAATAATGCATTCATGTTTGTAATTTTTACCCCCCGGTAAAAATCCTTAAAAGGGGTAAGTGTGACAAGAATACACATAGATTAAGATGTAGCTGGCCTGGGCTGGCACCAGTGGAATCAGCAGTTGGTCTGCCACCTGTTTTCAGGAGTGAGAGAGATAAGGAAAACAATGGAGCAGCATTTGGAGATGTTAATGAAGGAAGGAGAGCTGGCAAGAGCGGCTCCCCCTTTGAACCCCGAACTGTTTGAAGTGATGGACAGGTGATACCCCAGCAGGGGGATAAAAAGGAACAGGTTCGCTAAGGCAGGACACACACACGACACCCGAGGTAACAAGACCCTGGAAGCGGTGCGTCTCTCACAAGTCAGTGGGAAGTACCGGGCCATAAACGCACAGGGTGGAAAGGCACGATCGGCAGGAACCTGGTGTGTGTCCACCCTTGCCTGGGTGCCAGGTTCACCGCAGGAAACGATCGCATCTGGAAACAGAGGGGTCACGGTCGGTAACCTCAGATGACATCACAAAGGACTTGCCTGAAAGCTGACTGCGAAGGTCTGTGTGGAAGCTGTTTTGAATATTCATTCGTTTTGCTCTCTCTCTCCTCCCCCCGCCCCCCCACTGTCCATCGCCACGGCAGCGATTACTGCGAACTGAACTGAACTAAATTGAACTGAACTTTGCGTCACTTTGAAACTGGTCATTTACCCCTAGACAACGATAGAGCTTGATTGATCCTGTTATCTGAATTCTGTGTACATGTATGTTTATCATTGCTGAACTGTTGCATTCATTATCCTTTTGATTAGAGTACTGTGTTGCTTGTTTCTTTAATAAAACTTTCTTAGTTCTAGTAATCCAGACTCCAACTGAGTGATCCATTTCTGCTGGTTTGGCAACCCAGTTACGGGGTACATAACAATACCTACAAAGTACACAAAAGGGATACGTCAGGTTACTGAATCTACAAGGGAATGTGCTATTCGGATCTGGTCCTGTGTAACGAGACAGGTAAAATAAGCAATCTTGTAGTTAGGGATCCTCTTGGAAAGAGTGATCTCAGTATGATTTAGTTTCTCATACAAATGGAGGGTGCAATAGTTCGAATCTAAAACCAGTGTATTATGCCTAAACAAGGGAGACTACAACAGGAAGATGGAAGATTTGGATAGGGTAAACTAGGAACACAGGCTCACAACACGCTGGAGGAACTCAGCAGGTCGGGCAGCATCCGTGGAAATGATGAGTCGACATTTTGGGCCGGAACCCTTCATCAGGACTGAAGAGGGAAGGGGCAGAAGCCCTATAAAGAAGGTGGGGGAGGGTTGGAAGTAGAAGGCTGGTAGGTTCAGTTGAAAAACCAAATGCTTTGATCCCAGCAGCTGCAGATTATTTTGTGTTTAGGAACACAGGCTATATGGTGGGATGGTTGAAGAATAGTAGGAGACTTTCAAAGAGATTTTTCACAGTGATCAACAGAAGTATATTCCAGTTAAAAGCAAGGATAGTAAGGGTGAGGGTGGGGAGAGTCAGTGATGGAAAACTAAAGAAATAAAGGAAGGCATCAAACTAAAAGCTCATGTGTACAAAATTGACAAGAGTTGTGAGAAGCTGGAAAATTGGGAAAATGTTAAAAAGCAGCAAAGAAACACTAAGCAAGCAATAAAGAAAGGGAAGATGGATTATGAAAATAAACAATATATAAAAATGAATAGTAAATTTTTTATAATTATATAAAGCAGAAAAGGGTGGCTAAAGTGAGCGTAGGTCCTTTGGAGGATGAGAAGGGGGAATTGATATTGTGTAAGAAGGAAATAGCGGACGCTTTGAATGACAGTTTTGTGTCAGTCTTCACCATGGGGAACACATTTTACATGCCAAAGAGAGATGTTATGGATGTGATGGGAGGTGAGGACCTCAATACAATAGCTGCACACACACAACACGCTGGAGGAACTCAGCAGGTCGGGCAGCATCCGTGGAAACGAACAGTCAACATTTCCACGGATGCTGCCCGACCTGCTGAGCTCCTCCAGCGTGTTGTGCGTGTTGCTTTGACCCCAGCATCTGCAGAATATTTTGTGTTTTCGATACAATAACTATCACTAAAGAGGTAGTACTGAGCAAACTTGTGGCCCTAAAGATAGAAAAGTTCCCTAGTCCTAATGGAATGCAACCCAACGTGCTGAAAGAAATGGCAGAAGTTATAGTAGAAGCTTTGGTGATGATTTACCAAAGTTCTCCGGACTCTGGGCAGGTCCCGGCAGATTGGAAGAAGGCGAATGTCATGCCACTGTTCAAAAAAGGATGTAGACAAAAGCAGGTAACTATAGACCAATTAGTTTAACATCTGTAGTTGAGAAAATGCTTGTAGCTATCATTAAAGAAGAAACAGCAAGGCATCTGGAAAGAAATGGATCCATCAAGCAAGTGGAGCATGGATTCAGCAAAGGCAGGTCCACTTTAACAGACTTATTGGAGTTCTTTGAGGATATAATGAGCGCAATGGATAGAGGGGAACAGTTGGACGTTATTTACTTGGGTTTCCAGAAGGCGTTCAATAGGGTGCCACATAAAAGGCTTATCCATAAGATAAGGATGCATAGAGTTGGGGATGATGTATTAGCATGGACAGAGGATTGGTTAGCTAATAGAAAGCAGAGAGTTGGAATTGATGGGTGTTTCTCAGTTGGCAATCAGTGGTGAGCAGTGTGCTGCAGGGATCAGTGCTGGGCCTACTACTGTTCACAACATACATTAACGATCTGGAAGAGGGGACTGAGTTTAATGTATTTAAGTTTGCTGATGACATTAAATTGAGTGGAAAAGCAAATTGTGCAGAGGATACAGATAGACTGCAGAGAGATATCAATAGGTTAAGTGAGTGGGCACAGTTCTGGCAGATGCAGTACAATGTTGGTAAATGCAAAGTTATCCACTTTAGAAGGAAAAATAAAAGATCAGATTATTATTTAAATGGTAAAAAAATGCGATGCTGCTGTGCAGAAGGACTTGGGAGGGCTTGTGCATGAATCACAAAAGGTTGGTTTGCAGATGCAGCAGGCTATCAAGAAGGCAAATGGAAGGTCGGCCTTCATTTCTAGAAAGACGAATTTAAGAGCAGGGTGGTTGTGCTGCAAACTCTACAGGGTACTGGTGAAGCTACACTTGGAGTACCGTGTACAGTTCTGGTCTACTTAATTGATGGATATACTGGCTTTGGAGGAGGTGCAGAGGAGGTTCACCAGGTTGATTCCAGAGATGAGGGGGTTACACTATGAGGGGAGAATGAGTTGCCTGGGACGGTACTCATTGGAATTCAGAAAATTGAGAGTAGATTTTATAGAAACATATACAATTATGAAAGGGATAGATAAGATAGAGGCAGGAAAGTTGTTGCCACTGGTAGGTGAGACTAGAACCAGGGGACATAGCCTCAAAATTTGGGGCGTTAATTTTGGATGGAGATGAAGAGGAACTGCTCTTCCCAGAGAGTGGTGAATCTGTGGGATTCCCTGCCCAAAGAAGCAGTGGAGGCTACCTCAGTAAATAGATTTAAGACAAGGTTGAATAGTAGGGGAATTAAGGGTTAAGCTAGGTGGAGATGAGTCCATGGTCAGATCAGCCATGATCTTGTTGAATGTTGGAGCAGGCTCAATGGGCCAGATGGCCTACTCCTGCTCCTATTTCTTATGTTCTTTTGTTATGTTATTATGTCACTGTGTCATATACGCACACCTCACTTAAAGTAAAAATGAGGGTACACAAGTGATCTCCTGGCTCCCTTGTTTTTCTTTCAATTAGTTTTCATGTCTTGGAGCAACACAACATAACACTGGTGACAAGGAAGTTTTAAATTAACATGAAGTGACTACCCACCTGTTGAAGCGCAATGAAATGTTTGAGTTTAAAAAAAGGCAGAAAATGAACAAATTCACGGGTTCAAGAACAGTGAGGACCAGGTGATAATCACCATAAATTTAAAAAACAGCTGAAATGGCTGGTTACAGCAGAAAGATTGACATGTAAGATTGCACAAGTGATAGACTGGATTTTATATACTGAATAGATTGAGCTATACTTTGAAGCAAATGACATAGCAAATACAAAGTGAGTGGCAGTTTTGTTGAGTGTATTGGGTTTAAAGGCATACAGTTTGCTTAGAAGTTTAACTGCTCCAACTGAACCAGACAAAATAAGCTTTGCTGATATCGTGAAAGTAATGTAGGGACATTTATAACCTAAACCATTGTTGAATGTAGAATGCTTTAGGTTTCAGAAGTGGAATCAAAAGGAAGGGGAGTCCATTTCACTGAATTGAAGAAGCTGTCTGAGCATTGTCAGTTCAGTGATGAACTTAATGATGCATTAAGGAATAGTTACGTTTGTGGAATCTTACAAAGAAAGCATTCAAAGAATGGATCATAACTGAACCACAAGATAAAAAGTCAAATTACTGTTTAAAAATATACACTAAACTGTATGCTGCTTATGAAAAAATCTGATGATGATGACAGTTGTACTGTATGGTCTACAGGAAACTAAGGGGCTACTTTATGTTATAGTAACACGTCGCTGAATGCGCTACTAGGCACATATTGCGCATACGTTATTAGGCGTGTATTGATCTGTACGTTCGGTTTATGCCAGTAAAGAACCATGAACCTTAGCTCCCGTCTCCAGCGTTTTTCTTAAGAACATTGTTGTGTAACCAGGCCACATACACAACAAATTGGCGACGAGGTTACTGAACCTACATCGTATCGGGACGCTGTGTTTTAATTGATAATGACACTCAGAAGAAGAGCGCAAGGAACGAGCCAAAGAGCAGGAGAAGGAGGCAGAGAGTCGGAAAAGAAGCGGGAGCACAGCTGGGGTTGGGAATTTCCGGAGACCAAGAGACACAGTCAGAGCCGCAGCATGTTCAGCCGAGACCACAGCCAGCGCTGACCCCCAGGGACTGAGGGTCTGCCTGCCCCAGAAAGGAGATAAAAAGGAGCGACACACACATCTAGATGAAGTGCGCTCGTGGCGCTAGCAAAAAGGGGAGAACAGGGTTTAATTAACATAACAAAGATGGCGATGATTGGAAACATTACAGCATTTGATAGTGGCATTGAAGACTGGGCAACTTACATTGAAAGAGTGGAGTTATATTGTGAGGTTACGGATGAAAAGAAAGCCAGCGTCTTACTCAGTATTATGGGAGCAAAAACATACGGCCTGCTACGGGGCTTGGTAACCCCTGAAAAGTCAGCTGACAAAATATTCAAGCAAATAGTAGACACTCTCCAACAGCATTTAAACCCCAAACCACTGGTCATTGCTGAAATATTTAAATTTCACAGTCGGAATCAGTGCAAAAATGAAAGCATTTCTGAATATTGTGCTGTATTGCGCAAATTATCAGAACATTGTCAATTTGGAACTGGTCTATCAGATGCATTGAGGGACAAGTTAGTGTGTGGAATGCACTGTGAAACCACACAGAAGAAGTTTCTGTGTGAAAGAGACCTTACATTTGAGAAAGCGCTAAACATTGCAATATCAATGGAAACAGCGGCACGGGGTTCTTCTGAGATACAACAAAAATCTCTGGAATATGCTACAAATAAAATGTCACTGAACAGAAATGAAGGAAAGAAATGTTACCATTGTGGGAACAGGTCACGTGACCCGAATTACTATTGATTTAAAGACAAAGAATGCAGAAACTGTGGTAAACAGGGGCACATTGGCAGAGTATGCAAAGCTAGTCAACAGCAGAAAAAGGGCAAAATACAGAGAAAAAAGAAACCCCAGAAAGGAAACTACAACAAGGTACACAAAATGAAAGAAGGCAGTTCTGATGAAAATGACTCAGATGAAAATGAATTATCTTGTCTGCAATTTCACAGCATTAGACATAGGCTCAGCTTTAACAGTGATCTCTGTACATGACTACAAATGACTGTTTTCTCACATAACCTCTGAAACGAACTAAATTACTGCTAAAGACTTATACAGGACAGAAAGTGCATCCCAAAGGTAAAATTAAAGTGACAGTGACCTACAGAGACAAAACACAGCAGCTGAACCTCTATGTACTGAAAAATGGAGGACCACCTTTGCTGGGACGTGAATGGCTCAGGAAAATCCAGTTGGATTGGCACTCCATTAAGGCACTAGATCAGTCAACAAAGGAGGGCAGCTCAGCGAGGAAGGTGTCCGCAGCTCTTCTCTCACCCATTGTAAACTATTACAACGATGAGGACGAACGCAGTATCTGTAGCCGCGACTCGGATGAAGATACAGAGGATGCAAGAGAGACAGATATTGCCAATAAGCAGGATGATGAAGACTACCTGGAAGTAAAAGAGCAGATGTACCAGGAGAAATTGACATCTCTCAAAAGACAGCTACGGCAGTTACAGGAAGGCACTTTGCAGGAGTATCAGAAAAGGATGACGAAACTAGATCAATAATACAAGGAAAGAATACGAAATACAGAGCTTTTTCTGCAACTGGAGACGGAACAAGTGGAAAGGAATTATATTAAAGAGAAGAAAGCAGCAGTGAAGGAATTTGAAGATAAGAAGATTGAGTTAGAAGAAAAGAAAAAGATGATTGAGAATGAGAGGCTAATAATGGAACTCACAGGAGATTCTATGGAGGTAAAGCCAATAATGACTAGGGAACTAAGGAGGAGACCTAACGACCCTGTTCCAATTACAGACAAAAGATGACAACCTGCAGCTGCGCAGTTAAATTACTTGTTAACAGATGAACAGATAGTGGAAGATCTGTGAACTCTCAATAAGCTTAAATCTCCGAAAAGACCAGCATCTCCGTCTTCTCCTGAGCATCTTCCCAGCACTCCTGCTGAATCATCAGCACAAAGATATGAAGCACAAATAGAAGGTGGAAAGTTATATTACAAAAAGAGATGGTGTCATAAAGGTCAGGCTATCTATTTGGAATCGAAGGAGAATACAAAGGTTAGCTGTGTAATTAGCTCAGTTGGAATAAATGAGATATGGGTAAGGAAGACAAGTGATAGCACAACGATGTGTATATATCTAGGGCAGCTGCACAGAGGAGTCTTCATTATACGGAGGTGATCTGTTGCCTAGAACTCTTAGCAAGTTGGAGGTGCACATCTTCTTAGCTCCCTATGCTCAGAGGTCAACTGTTCATGACTTTTATATGGATATCTGTATTAAAACAAACAAGTTTATTGACAGACTGAAGAACACACTATTTGAAGACACTTGCCAATGCCTTCTTAGTTTTGATGATGGTATGTATTTTTAAGAATAACATTCACCTTTTCATAGAACATAGAATAGTATAGCACATTAGAGACCCTTCGGCCCACAATGTTGTGCTGACCCTCAAACCCTGCCTCCCATATAAGCCCCCACTTTAAATTCCTTCATATACCTGTCTAGTAGTCTCTTAAACTTCACTAATGTATCTGCCTCCACCACTGACTCAGGCAGTGCATTCCACGCACCAACCACTCTCTGAGTAAAAAACCTTACTCTAATATCCCCCTTGAACTTCCCACCACTTACCTTAAAGCCATGTCCTCTTGTATTGGGCAGTGGTGCCCTGGGGAAGAGGCACTGGCTATCCACTTTATCTATTCCTCTTATTATCTTGTACACCTCTATCATGTCTCCTCTCATCCTCCTTCTCTCAAAAGAGTAAAGCACTAGCTCCCTTAATCTCTGATCATAATGTATACTCTCTAAACCAGGTAGCATCCTGGTAAATCTCCTCTGTACTCTTTCCAATGCTTTGACATCCTTCCTATAGTGAGGCGACCAGAACTGGACACAAAAATCCAAGTGTGGCCTAACCAGAGTCTTATAGAGCTGCATCATTACATCGCGACTTTTAAACCTTGTACCTCCACATCCAGGTCGTTAATGAAAATCATGAAAAGTAGAGGTCCCAGAGCAGATCCTTGTGGGACACCACTAGTCACAATCCTCCAATCTGAATGTACTCCCTCCACCACGACCCTCTGCCATCTGCAAGCAAGCCAATTCTGAATCCTCCTGGCCAAACGTCCCTGGATCCTATGCCTTCTGACTTTCTGAATAAGCCTACCATGTGGAAACTTGTCAAATGTCTTACTAAAATCCATATAGATCACATCCACTGCACTACCCTCATTATATGCCCAGTCACCTCCTCAAAGAACTCTATCAGGCATGTTAGACATGATCTGCCCTTCACAAAGCCATGCTGACTCTCCCTGATCAGACCATGATTCTCTAAATACCCAGAGATCCTATCTCTAAGAATCTTTTCCAACAGACGTAATGCTCACCGGTCTATAATTACCCCGACTATCCCTACTACCTTTTTTGAACAAGGGGACAACATTTGCCTTCCTCCAATCCTCCGGTACCATTCCTGTGGACAACGAGAACATAAAGATCCTCGCCAGAGGCTCAGCAATCTCTTCCCTCACCTCGTGGAGCAGCCTGGGGAATATTCCATCAGACCCCGGGGACTTACCCGTCCTAATGTATTTTAACAACTCCAACACCTCCTCTCCCTTAATATCAACATGCTCCAGAACATCAACCACACTCATATTGTCCTCACCATCATCAAGTTCCCTCTTATTGGTGAATACTGAAGAAAAGTATTCATTGAGGACCTCGCTCGCTTCCACAGCCTCCAGGCACATCTTCCCACCTTTATCTCTAATCAGTTCTACCTTCACTCCTGGCATCCTTTTTTTCTTCACATAATTGAAGAATTCCTTGGGGTTTTCCTGTACCCTACTCACCAAGGCCTTCTCATGCCCTCTTCTTGCTCTTCTCAGCCCCTTCTTAAGCTCCTTTCTTGCTTCCCTATATTCCTCAATAGACCCATCTGATCCTTGCTTCCTAAACCTCATGTATGCTGCCTTCTTCCACCTGACTAGATTTTCCACCACAATTGTCACCCTACCATTCTTTATCTTCCTCACTGGGATAAATATATCCCTAACATCCTGCAAGAGATCTCTAAACATCGACCACATGTCCATAGTACATTTCCCTGCAAAAACATCATCTCAATTCACACCCGCAAGTTCTAGCTTTATAGCCTCATAATTTGCCCTCCCTCAATTAAAAATTTTCCTGTCCTCTCTGATTCTATCCTTTTCCATGATAATACTAAAGCCCAGGGAGCGCTTGTCACTGTCCCCCAGATGCTCACCCACTGAGAGATCTGTGACCTGACCCGGTTCATTAACTAGTACTAGATCTAGTATGGCATTCCCCTTAGTTGGCCTGTCCACATACTGTGACAGGAATCCGTCCTGGACACACTCAACAAACTCTGCCCCATCTAAACCCTTGGAACTAATCAGGTGCCAATCAATATTAGGGAAGTTAAAGTCACCCATGATAACAACCCTGTTATTTTTGCACCTTTCCAAAATCTGCCTCCCAATCTGCTCCTCGGTATCTGTGCTGCTACCAGGGGGCCTATAGAATACCCCCAATAGAATAACTGCTCCCTTCCTGTTCCTGACTTCCACCCATACTGACTCAAAAGAGGATCCTGCTACATTACCCACCCTTTCTGTAGCTATAATAGTATCTCTGACCAGTAATGTCACCCCCTCCTCCCCTCCCCCCCCCCATTACTTTTAAAACACTGAAATCAGGGAATATTGAGAAAACATTCCTGCCCTGGTGCCAGCCAAGGCTCTGTAATGGCCACTACATCATAATTCCATGTATGTATCCAAGCTCTCAGTTCATCACCTTTGTTCCTGATGCCCCTTGCATTGAGGTACACACACTTCAGCCCTTCTACCTTACTACCTTTACACCATTTATTCTGCTGCTCTTTCCTCAAAGCCTCTCTATATGTTAGATCTGGCTTTACTCCATGCACTTCTTTCACTGCTCTATCGCTCTATGTCCCATCCCCCTTGCAAATTAGTTTAAACCCTCCCCAACCATGCTAGCAAACCTACCTGCAAGGATATTGCTCCCCCTCGAGTTTAGGTGCAACCCATCCAATCTGTACAGGTCCCAACTTCCCCAGAAGAGATCCCAATGATCCAAAAATCTAAAACCCTGCTCCCTGCACCAACTCCTCAGCCACGCATTCAACTGCCATCTCCTCCAATTCTTACCATCACTGTCATGTAGCATTGGCAGCAATCCTGAGAACACCACCCTTGAGGTCCTGTTCTTCAGCCTTCTGCCTAGTTCCCGAAACTCACACTTCAGGACCTCATCCCTCTTCCTGCCTATGTCGTTGGTACCAACATGTATCACGACTTCTGGTTGCTTTCCCTCTTGTACTAGGATGTTGTGCACCCAGTCAGAGGCATCCCGGAACCTGGCACCCGGGAGGCAACAAATCATGTGGATGTCCTTCTGACGGACTTTCACGGATTTCACTCTGCTTTCGTCATCTTTACAAGATGAAGGTGACTACTCTTTATGGCTGGAACCTGCCAATTTGCGGATTGTTTAATTTATTCCAGAAAATAGAGTGAAGACCCATTCGCTTCAGTGTCAGACAAACCAGAGAAGACTGCCCCCTCCCCAGACACTTGAGTTATAAATGGGTCTTAGGCCAAAAGTAAAAAAAAAGCTTGTTATAATTTGATATTATTATGTTACTTCATTATAATTTGATAATATTAAGTTGTTAAGTAAACAAATGGTAGGCGTTTGTATGTTAAGGGTAAACATATTTGTTTAGTGTAATACCCCAGTAAAAAAAACAGTGGATACACTATTAAAATAAAAGGGGAGGAGTGTACCATGTTACAAACCCACAGGTATCATTTACTGTGGACTGTTGCTTTAAGTGCCTGAGTAAGAGGGGACTATGACGTCAGTCACAGGCTGCTGCGAACTTAAACTCATATACACAGAGGGCGACCTTCAGTCGAAAGAGAGAGAGAGAGAGAGAGACTGGAGAAACCGGTAGCTTCAGCTTGTTGCAGCTGAGACTTTGAACTCTCCTATGCCCACAAGGGTGGGTTATACATCGGCACACGGTGCACAACGAATGTGTGACTGTCACTTCATATAATCCATAGGAGTGGATTTTGAAGTATCCATGGGACCACTTATGTGTTAACCCTTGCCTGGGTATGTTGTGTGGTAACTTCTGGAAGACGATATTCCTGTGACAGGTCACTTTCGGTGATAACTCGTATGTGGATTTGAAACGTCACGATGGACAAGATCTTCGTACTTACCTTCCCTCTCCATTACAACATGGATTACAAATATCTCTCTCCCATCATTTATTTCATGGATTACTGAACTTTCTTACTTTATCATCTCAAGACTTTCAGCCTTTTTTCCCCAAGCTCAATAGTTTGGGACTTATATTTACACTCATATATACACAAAACACTGTTAACTTTTGTTTATCTCATTAAGTTACTATGTTATAAGTAGATACTAATAAAGATAGTGATTTTAACATGAAAATCTGACTCAGTGTGAAATCGCTTGCTGCTGGTTTGTTTCTAAAACATTACAATTCGTAACAAATTGGGGGCTCATCCAGGATATGAACAAAATTGGAGCTTATTGATTAATTAATTATTGATCTGATTGGGGAAAAGGGAAATACCCAATTCATTTTGTTTGACTTGTGTGTGGAAATCAGCAGCAATGGATATGGGGACATTTCTGGAAGCACCAACCTCTGAGGCATTGTAGAAAGCCAAAAAGGATGAATTGTTGGCCATTGCTAGTGAGCTGAACCTTACTGAGATAAAACGGGCTATGAAAAAGCCAGAGATTTAGAGGAAAATAGTTGAGCGCTATATATCTATGAAGCAGTTTGATGAGGAGGTGTTAAAGAGGTTTCCTGTGAGTAAAGAGGAGATCCAGTTACGACTGCAACAAATTAAATATGATTTATTTAAATTAGAGGCTGAGGATAAAGAAAGACAAAGGCAATTTGATGCTAGAGAAGCAGACAAACAGAGGGAAGAAGCAGACAAATAGAGGCGGTTTGAAATGGATAAGTTAAGGCTCGAGAAAGAAGTTGCTGGCTCTAGGAAACTGGTTGTACATGTTTATTGCCAGCCAGGAAGTTAAACTGGTCCCTCCATTTGATGAGGCTGAGGTTGATAAATACTTCCAGCATTTGAGGAAGTTGCTCAGAGTTTACAGTGTCCAAAAAAGAGTTGGCCTCTTCTCTTACAAAGTGTAATTAAAGGAAAAGCTCAACAGCCTTATTCTGCTTTATCAATTGAAAATGCAGCTAAATATGAGGCTGTTAAACAGGCTGTGCTTAAAGTCTATGAACTGGTTCCAGAAGCCTATAGGCAAAGGTTTAGCAATGTGGGGAAATCTGTGAACCAGACTTATGTGGAATTTGCTTATGAGAAGTTTGTATGTTTTGACCGCTGGTGCACATCTAAAGATGTGAATGATGATTTTAACAGCTTGAAAGAGTTGGTTTTAATTGAAGAATTTAAGAGGTGTGTCCCTAATGACATAAAGGTATAGTTAGATGAAAAGGATGCTGCCACTATGCAGGAGTCTGCTAGATTAGCAGATGAGTTTGCTTTAACCCACAAGGTTAAGTTTACCCCGAGTAAGTGCTTCCTAAAGTGTAGCATGGAGAGTCAGGGTAAACCAAAAATTAAATTTGGGTCTAGTGACAATGGTAAGGATGAAGGGAAGCAAGTGAAAGAGAAATATTTTGGTCTTACTTGTCACTATTGTAGGAAAGCTGGTCATGTTATGGCTAACTGTTTCCTTCTGAAGAAGAAGAAGATGGAAAAGGAGTCAGTCCCAGATGCCTGTATTCAAAACATTGAAACATCCATGAACCCACAGGGTTCCGGACATTCTGATGAAGCTTTGTCAGGGGCTGAGAGGTTGGACCGAGTTAGGAAGGGATTTGATTATTTTGTGTCAGATGGGTTTGTGTCAGTGAAGGAAGGGTCAACCCCGGTACCAGTGAAAATTCTTCGGGATATTGGGGTTTCTCAGTCACTCTTGTTGGACAGTGTTTTAAAGTTTAGTGATGAGACCGAGATTGGTGAAGTAAATTTTATCAAGGGTATTGGAGGCAACGCTGTTTCTGTACCTCTGCATAAGGTGATTTTGAAGTCGAGGTTAGCTTCAGGACTTGTTAAGATAGGACTACGACCTAGTTTACTGGTGGAAGGTGTTTCATTGTTGTTATGGAATGACGTAGCAGGCGGTAAACTTGTTCCTGCAGTGCAGCTGACAACGAAGCCAAACATTGATGACCCACAGATGGATTCTACCATTTATCCCTCCTGCTCAGTAACTCGAAGTATGGCTAAGAAGTCAGCCAATGCAGATAGCTCTGTACAGCATGATACTGCTACCCATGATAGTCAAAATCAGGATTCAGGTATTGATGACTTGTCAGGGACTTTTCTGCCTTCATTGTTTCACGAGGATCCAGGTATTAAATCTGACGAGAAAGATTTATCTCTGTCAAGGAAGGAGTTTGTAGCAGAACAGAACCTAAACCCTGAGATTGAAGCTTTAAAAGAAAAAGCTTTCTCAGATGATGTGACTAAGAAAGGGCCAGCTGGGTATTATATCAAGAATGGAGTGTTAATGAGGAAGCGGAGACCATCTGATATTCCTGCAAGTGAGGAGTGGGCAATTGTTCACTAAGTTGTAGTTCCTAAAGTCTATAGGAACGAGATTTTAACTTTGGCCCATAGTATGCCCTTAGGTGGCCATCTTGGTGTAAATAAAACTGTGAGCAAGATTTCAAAACAATTTTTCTGGCCTAGCCTGTAGAAAGATGTGGTAACATTTTGCCAGACTTGTTACACTTGTCAAGTTGTGGGTAAACCTAATCAAGTCACACCAGTGGCCCCACTGCAGCCTATCCCTGCATTTGGTGAACCCTTTTCCAAAGTTATTGTGGATTGTGTTGGCCCATTGCCAAAGACTAAAGCTGGCCATCAGTATTTGCTAACTATTATGTGCACAGCATCTAGATTTCCTGAAGCAATACCTCTCAGGAATATAAAGGCTCTTATAAAGTTTTTTACTTTATTTGGTTTGCCTAAAGAAATCCAGTCTGATCAAGGAAGTATTTTTATGTCAGGATTATTTCAGCAAGTAGTTTATATACTAGGAGTCAAACAAATTATGTACCAATCCAGAATCACAAGGGGCTTTAGAAAGATTCCCTTCTACCCTCAAAACAATGATTAAGACATTCTGTGTTGAAAATGAGAAGGATTGGGATGAAGGAGTTCATTTGCTTTTATTTGCAGTAAGATGATCAATACAGGAATCACTAGGCTTTAGCCATTTGAACTTATATTTGGTCATAGGGTTCAAGGACCTTTGACCCTGTTAAAGGAACAGTGGATTAATGAGGACATGCATATCAATTTGTCAGATTATGTTTTGAAATTCAAAGACAGATTACACAAAGCCTGTACCTAGCAAGACAAAACTTAAAGGTTTCTCAGGACAAAATGAAGTGTTGGTATGATAAACAGGCTCGTGAGAGGAAATTCCAGGTGAGAGATAAGGTACTGGTGTTATTTCCAATGCTGACAAATGCACTTCAAGCGAAATTCCAAGGACCGTATGAAATAATGTCAAAAATAAATGATGTAAATTTTGTAGTCAAAGCACCCAATCAACAAAAGTCAAGACAGGTGGTACATGTAAATATGTTTAAATCATATTTTGAAGTGCAGATCTGTGAGTGTTGTTGACAATACGAATGAGTCTGGCCATCCCTGGGAATGAATTAATTGATTCATCTGAGGTTTATTTTAAATCAAACATTGTCCCAGTAAGGCTAACAAACTCGACGGTTCTAGAAAACATTGTTTACAAGTTGGCCCATTTGCAGCCACAGCAACAAAAACAAATGAAGGAATTACTTTTGAAGTTTAAAGACTTATTTCCTGATGTTCCAAGGAGAACGACAGTGGCATCACATGATGTCGATGTCGGGGATGCTAAGCCCATGAAACAACACCCATATCGTATGAACATAGAAAAATGTAAACTGGCTGAACAAGAAGTTGAGTATATGTTAGAAAATGTTATTATTAGGCCTTTAACTTCAGGGTGGATCTCATCTTGTGTTATGCTACCTAAACCAGATGGTAATATTAGGTTTTGTGCTGACTGTAAGAAAGGTGAATGCTGTAATGAAAATAGATGCTTATCCCATCTCTAGGGTAGATGATTGCATAGATATGGTTGGAAAAGCTAAGTTTCTTACAAAGATTGATCTGTTGAAAGGGTATTGGTGTGTTCCTTTGACGGAGACGGGTAGAGAATTTGTGACACCTTCTGGATTGTATGAGTACAATGTTTTGCCATTTGGGATGAAGGATGCTCCAGGAACATTACAGAGAATAATTAATCCTGTAATTCAAAGGTTAAAACACACAGATACTTATATTGATGATTTAGTCACAGGAAATGACATGTGGGAAGCCCATATCTCTGCAGTAGAAAAGCTGTTTTGACAAGCTTTCCAAGGCCAACCTTACAGTTAATTTAGCCAAAAGTGAATTTGACCATGCCACTGTGACCTATCTTGGTTATGTGGTAGGTCAAAGTGAGTTAGCTCCTGTCCAGGCAATTTCTGATGTTCCCATTCCAACTGAGAAAAAGGCTCTCAGAAGATTTCTGGGAATGGTCGGATATTATTGTAAGTTCTGTAAGAACTTTGCTGATATTGCTCTTCCTTTAACTAATCTCCTGAGGAAGGGTGAAGAGTATGTTTGGACAGAATCTTGTCAGGAGGCCTGTGATCAATTAAAAGCCATTTTGTGTCATCAACCTGTGCTCCGGGAACCTGGTTTTACAAAGCCATTCTCTATAGCTGTAGATTCCAGTGATGAAGCTGCAGAAGCAGAGTTGTTAGAAAAGGATGAATGTGATGGGGTTGAACATCCTGTAGTTTACTTTTCAAGGAAATATAATGAGCGTCAAATAAATTATTCCACCATAGAGAAAGAGTCATTGTCACTCATCTTGGCTTCGCAGCATTTTGAGGTTTATTTTGTCCAGCTCAGAAACCACTTGTGGCTTATACAGATCATAATCCATTGGTGTTTTTGAGTAAGATAAAGGATAAAAACAGAAAGTTGTTAAACTGGAGTCTGATTTTGCAAGAATATGATCTTATGATAACTCACATTAAAGGCAAAGATATTATAATTGCTGACTGCCTTTGCATGAGTTAAGATTGCAATGTAGTTTTAATAGTGGAGTAGAATCTGGTATTTGTATACACTTCAGCAATATGTTATATAGTAATTGCAAATGTATTGTTTTATATATTGTAGCTTGCAGTCAAAATTTTGCTATTGCAGATCAAAATTTTCCTTTTTGGGGGGAAGTGTTATGAACCCACTGGTTTCATTTCAGCGTCTGAGTGAGGCCAGACTATGACGTCAGTCACAGGCTGCTGCGAACTTAAACTCATATACAGAGAGGGCAACCTTCAGTCGAAAGAGAAGGCGAGAGAGAGAGAGAGAGACTGACTGACTGACTGACTGAGGAAGCCAGTAGCTTCAGCTTGTCACAGCTGAGACTTCGAACTCTCCTATGCCCGCAAGGGTGGGTTGAACATCGGCACACGGTGCACAACGAATGTGTGACTGTCACTTCGTATAATCCATAGGAGTGGATTTTGGAATATTTGTGGGACCACTTATGTGTTAACCCTTGCCTGGGTATGTTGTGTGGTAACCTCTGGAAGATGATATTCTTGTGACAGGCCACTTTCGGTGATAATTCGTATGTGGATTTGAAACGTCATGCTGGACAAGATCTTCGTACTTACCTTCCCTCTCCATTACAACATGGATTACAAATATCTCTCTCCCATCATTTATTTTGTGGATTACTAAACTTTCCTACTTTACCATCTCAAGACTTTAAGCCTTGTTCCCCCAAGCTTAATAGTTTGGGAGTTATATTTACACACTTATATACACATAACGCTGTTAACTTTTGTTTATCTTGTTAAATTACTATATTATAAGTAGATACTAATGAAGATAGTGGTTTTAACATGAAAATCTGACTCTGTGAAATCTCTTGCTGCTGGTTTGTTTCTAAAACATTCCAATTCGTAACAACCATAGACTACAGTATAACAAGGGACTACTTTATGTTTTAGTAACACGTCGTTGAATGCACTAATAGGTGCATATTGAGCATGCGCTATTAGGTGCATATTGATCTGTACGTGTGTGCCGAGTTCGGTTTATGCCAGTAAAGAACTATGAACTCCCGTAAAGTAAAGTTCCCATCTCCAGCGTTTTTATTAATAACATTGTTGTGTAATCAGGCCACATACACAACAAGTGTGTTAGAGGATTGGGTAGTCTTAAGATTTACAGTGGGAAAACTAAGAAATATAGCTTACACCAGAAGTGAATGGTAAATTAAGTAAAATGGAATTGGATACTGGTTCGGCTGTTTCTGTCATTCCAGAAAATGAGATTGAACAGTATTTCAAAGATACTGAACTGAAGCATACAGTTATCAAACTCAGAACACCCACTGGAGAAAAGATAACTCCTGCTGGAATGACATTCGGAACACTGATTTACAACAAGAAGCAAGCCACATTGGTATGTGGTAAAAACAGGAGGGTCAGTATTGTGAAGGCTTGGGTGGCCGAGACGATTATAACTTAATTGGAGATCCACCCACTATTGGCATGTAAAAGAGTAAATTGAAAGTGAATTAAGAAAACAACTGGAAGATGCCAGAACAGTTTCTATGCTGTACAACATAGGGCAAACAGGTTTTAGTGCCAACATCTTTGCCTTTGGTTGGAAAGTACCAAGGAAGGACCATGCTGCTCAGAGGAATCATAAAAGCGGCAAGAGTAGTGGTCCAACTAGAAAAGTTTTTGCTGGCAACTTATCTGAAAAAGCTTCTGATATGTTAGCCAGGCAGTTACTTTGGAAATATGGCTTGGTATTAAACTGGAAGAGAGTTCAAAGGGCTTCAGAAAAGTTGCAAGCATTTGGCTTTTGTAAGTATAAAGAACTAGATGCAGATCTGCGTGCATTAAGGTTACTGCACAAGTGGGAGGCAAAAAGCTGCTTGTAAAAGTAGATGCACAGATCAAAGTCCAGCTGGATGGGTGGAATGCCTAAAAGAAAGCAGTCAATGAAGATACCAAAACAGATGGTTTGTCAGATGAAGAAACCAAGAGGACAGATCAGATCATAAAGGGAGCAAAAGAAGGTTTAATAAGAGAATATTCCAGTGAACTAAATGCACTTTCCCAAGATCAAGATGCACAAACTGGAAAGAAGCAAAAGGAAAAGAAAGAGGAGGATGACGTAAGTGGTATGGAAATGGAAAAGGATAAACCAAACCTAATTTCCCAAGAAATTAGCAAATTCAGAAGTACTCACAAGACACTAGAAGAAGAAAAAGGAAGGCGAGAAAGAGAAAGACAAGAGGTTGAAAAGGAGAGAAGATATAGAGAGAAAGAACATGAGCATGAAAGAGAGAGGAATGTGAGAAAGAAAAGAGCAGGAATAAGAGTAAAGTGAATCAGCTTGTAAATCTGGTGGGAGCAAAGGATGTTGGGAAGCAGGATTGTGACTGAGAAAAGACATTTTTTATGTTGCCTCAGAAATAGTTTATCTTGATAACAAGTTAGAGACCGCAGAACCCTGGGTAGGGGGAATGCTTTGAAGAGCACCTTCATTCTGTCCACCACAGAAGGCAGGATCTCCCAATGGATACCCATGTAATTCAACTTCCCATTCCCACATGTTTGTCCATGGCCTTCTCTACTGCCATGATGAGGCCAAGCTCAGTTTGGGGGAGAATCATCTCATATTCCTTCTGGCATGAAAATCTATTTCTCTATCTTCCAGTGATGCTTCCCCTTCCCTTTCACTAATTTTTCATTCCCCATTCTGGTTACCCTCTTATGCATCTCTTCTTCCTACCTCCCCAACATCTCTCTCTAGTTTCCTTCTTCCTTCCCTTTCTTCCATGGTCCACTGTCCTCTTCTGTTAAATTCCTCCTCCTTCTGCACCTAACCTTGTTCACTTATTATCTCCCAACATCTTATTTTATCCCCCCTCCCCCACCCCCACTCCGACCCATCTCTCTACCATTCCCCTCAATATATTACCTGCCAGTTTATATTCCTTCCCCTCACCCACCTTCTTAATCTGGCTTCTGTTCTCTTCTCTTCTCGTCCTTAAGATTGGTCTCGGGATGAAAAGTTGACTGTTCATTCCCCTCCATAGATGCTGCCTGACCTGCTGAGATCCTCTGCCATTTTGTGTGTGTTGCTCTGGATTTCCAGCATCTGCAGAATCTCTTGTGTAGTTGACAAGTTTACAGTATATGAAGCACCAACTTAAGTCAACTTGAAAGAGTTAGAACCTACTTAGAACCTCATAGCACTATGAAAGCTTATGACCATCCTTAAGCCAGGTATCAGGACTTCCCTAAGAGCTTTTAAATCGCAACAGGAGAAAATATGAAAACAAGAGGTTCTGCAGACACCAGAAATCCAGAGGAACAAACACAAAATCTGGATGAACAGCATGTCAAGTTGCATCTAAAGAAAGGAATGAACGGTTGATGTTACCTGTCAAGAACCTTCATCTGGACTGAAAAAGAAGGAGGAAGAAGCCAGAATAAGAAGGTTGGGGGCGGGGGGAGGTGGGAGGAGGTATAATGCAAGTGATAGGTGAAAGCAGCTGAGAGGAAAGGTAGGTAGGTGAGGGAAGGAGGATGAAGTAAGAAACTGGGAGGTGATAGGTGGAAAAGGCAAAGGGCTAATGAAGAAGGAATCTGATAGGAGAGGAGAGTGGACTTATGGAGAAAGAGAAGGAGAGGAGGCACAACCAAGAGGTGACAGTTGGGTGAGGACAAGAGCAGGGCTAAAAGGGAACAAGAACAAGAAGCCATCTTGTTCTTGCTTCCTCTTGTTGGAAACAAGAAACCACTTCCCAAAAGTCAAAGAAGGTGCTGCTAAATTCCTCGCTTCTTGTGAAGCAGTGAAGTTCTTGCTGCTGTGTTGGGAAGTGTTTCCTTATGGTGCTATTATCATGATGAATGGAGAGTGAATATGGCCAGTCGGTTGTAAAAATATGTTTAGATTGAATAGGTAGGAGAAGGGGTAAATGAGACATTGTTTCCATATTTTGGGAAGGTATACAAGGTCAGTATTCAGCATTTCATTGCAGATCCAAAGCTCTTGCTCTACTTCAAAGGGCAGCTTTTCTGAAGCAATTATATTAACGACACCTCGGTGCTTCTCACATACAAACTAACTAGCCAAAGGTTTTGGAGACACAGGAGACTGCAAACGTCAGAACCTGGAACAAAAAAAAGAAACTGCTGGTGGAACTCAGAAGGTTGAGCCAGATTCGGTACCCAGAGGGTTAACTAAATAAAAGCTTTACCTGGGTTAAGCAGTCATTGACTAATGAAGCAAAAAGGGATGTAAAAGATGCACAATTATCGCAGACTTCAGCACACTGGGGATTCTGTCCCTGTATCTGAAACTGAACAAAAGACACACAGACAAATACATTATTTTTCTTTCATAATTTATCGTCTGTGCTGTTGTCATTCATGAGATTTTATAACTGTAGTTTAGTAGCAAGAGTCAAAGAAATTTGTTTGTGTTAGGAATTCTCCCAATTTTCATTCAATTACAAGGTATTTTGTTAATTTATAAACAAATGTGGCTTCTATAATCACTTCCAGCAAAAAGATAATTAGTTTAAATGAGCCACCAATCATCAGCTGGAAACCATAGCTCTTTTTAATGATGGGAAGCAGGCAATTATGAAGAGTAATGCAGAACAAGCTGGAGGAATTAAGATTTGAGGGAAATGAACAGTTGATATTTTGGGTTAAGACCCTTCATCCAGGCTGAAAGGTTGATTAAAAGGATGGAGGGAAGGAATGGAACAATATTCTCAACTGGATCCACCTACCATCTGCACATAAAAGGTCTAGGGCTTGAAATACTAACTGTTATTCTTTCTACAGATGCCACTTGAACTATTAAAACTAAACAAAAATGTTGAAGAAATTCAGCAAGTCAGGCAGAATCTACGGAGGGAAATAAAGAGTTAACTTTTCAGACCGAGACCCTTCAGCAAGGCTGGAAAGGAAGAGGGAAAGAAGCCTAAATGAATTGGTGGGAGGAGAGGAAGGAGTACAAGCTAAAAAGTGGTAAGTGAAACCAGGTGAGGATTTTGTGTGTGCTACTCTGCATTTCAAGCAGAAATCTGTAGAATCTCTTGCATTTATGATTATAGGGTCATAGATAATTATAGCACAAAAACAGACCTTTTGACCCATCTAGTCATTCCTGACTTATTTAAACTGCCTGGTCCCATTTATCTACACCTGGGCAATTGTTCTCCATGCCCCTCCCATTCATGTACTTGTCCAAACTTTTCATAACCATCAAAATCACATCCACCACTTGCGCTGGTAGCTTATTCCACACTCTCACCACCCTCTGAGTAAAGAAGTTTTCCCTTAAACATTTCACTTTTCACCTTTAACTCATAACCTCTAGGTGAAATCCCACCCAACCTCAGTGGAAAAAGCCTGCTTGCATTTAGACTATTCATACCCCTAATAATTTTGTGTACCTCTAACAAATCTCCTCTTAATCTTCTATGTTCCAAGGAATAAAGTCCTAACCTATTCAAACTTTCCTTATAAGTCAGGTTCTCCAGTCCAGCAACATCCTTGTAAATTTTCTCTGTACTCTTTCAAACTTATTAAACATCAGATTTGATCTGATAAGCATTTTCTGGTTTTATTTCAGATTTGCAACATCTGCAGTTCTTCCTTTTACAAGTATGGGAGACATCTCTCTGCTCTTGGATTCAGTTAATCCTTTTGCTGTTAATCTTACTTTGTAAACTGGGCAACTGTTCCACACCCATTTCGTGGGTTACTCTCCCACACATTCACAAATACGTCTTTGACGTTAATGTTGACTTCGTTTACAAATACGTCTCACTTTGAGTCTTGAAGACCTGCCTTGTCACTGAACAGTGGGCTTACAGGAACATATTAAATGGTAGGGTTTGTGTGTGTGGGAGGACTTTTCCCCTTGGCATCATGGAGTTGTGAAGATGAGGGCTATAATGAATCCAGAGGATAAATATTGAATGCCCATTCATTGAACTGAACCACAGTTACTATTCCAAGAGTTTTGTTTGTTTTAATTGAAATCATGTTTAGAGTATAGTTAAATCCCAGTTTTATTCCAGATGTGTTTAACTTGGATTAGAATGACTATGTGGGCACGAAGTGGACAATTAACAAAATCTTTGAACTGAACCCACAGTGTTTGTTCAACAAAAAGTGGAGATTCTGTAAAATGTGCTGCTGTTTTTAATAACGTTCAGATGTGGGATGACTTCATTGAATCCATCGGGTTTTGAAAACCATCTTTCAATCACCAGGCTTTTTTTGTATGGATTGATTTAACGCAAGGGGTTATTGCAGAGGCACCACACAGTCTCTGACCTCCAAGTGTTGGAAGATGTAAGAAAAATAGCTGGTATTCTTATTTTTAATATACACCCAGGGGCCACTTTATTAGGTACACGTTACATTTTTTAATGCAAATAAGTAATCAGTCAATCACGTGGCCCCAAATCAATGCATTAAAGAATGCAGACAAAGTCAAGATTCAGTTGTTTTTCAGACCAAACATCAGAATGGGGAAGAAATATGATCAAAGTAACTTTGACTGTGGAATGATTGTTGGTGTTAAACAGGGTGGTTTGAATATCTCAAACTCAGTGGGATCTCCTGAGGTTTTCACACAACAGCCCCTAGAGTTTTCAGAGAATAGTACAAAAAGCATCCAATAAGATCAGTGGCTGAAAACACCTTCTTAATGAGAGAAGTCAGAGGAGAACTATCAGACTGGTTCAAGCCCACAGGAAGGCAACAGTAACTCAAATAACCACGTGTTATAACAGTAGTGCGCAGAAAAGCATCTCTGAATACACAACACACCAAACCTTGAAGTGGATGGGTTTCAGCAGCAGAAGACAACACAGGGTTTCACTTCTGCACCTATTAAAATGGCAACTGAGAGTATTCCCAATAAATACTGCTGGAAAATGGAAGCCTTTCAGCCATTTTCTCCTATCCCACTATTCCATGCAATCTCAAGTGAGCTGTACCTCAACCCTCTACTTATCTTTATTTAATGCTCAATGTCCTTAAACAGCAAGGTCAGATTGAAAATTCCAAGTGACCTCCAACATCCTCTACGTCCTACACCCTCTACCTTCCATAAAACTTGCAGATTTCTGCCACACTTTGTGTATGAAGGAATTTTGTGATTTTATTCCATAGAATCCAGCTCCATTTATAAGAGATACAGCACCTTTCTCCTCATCAGAGGAAATGTGTGTTTTTTTTAAATAAAAGTTCTGATGTTTAACATCTCCAAAGATCAGAATTCACAGTGAACACCCACTCTGTGGAAACTGATTTCATAATTTATTCCTGATGAAGGATCTCATCCTGAAACGTTGACTATCTATTCATTTTCATGGATGCTGCCTGACCTGCTGAGTTCCTTCAGCGCTTTGTGTGTGTGTTGCTTTGGATTTCCAGCAGATTTTCTCATCTTCATAACATAATCTGCTGAAATACAGTGGGGTATTTGCATTTACTCCTATCGATGATCCTTTCGTATATTTCAGATCTCAAAACTGACTGCAAAACTCCAAAATGGGTCTGAACCAACCTCAATACAATTTGGTCTCAGGAAAAGCATCTCATCTGAATGGTCTTGAGTTTAATACTAATATTCTTTTCATTTATATACCTGTGAGCTAGGTTTCAAGGATTTGTGTACAGGGGCCAACTAACCCCCTTTGCACAGAGACTCAAATGAGGAGAGAACCACACTCGGGTTCATGGAGTAATACAACATGGAAACAAGCCCTTCAGCCCAACTGGTCCATCTTCCCTGCTGATCCCCGTTGCCCACATTTGGCCCATAACACTCCAAAGCAACACACACAAAATGTTGGAAGAACTCAGTAGGTCAGACAGCATCTATGGAAACCAATAAACAGTCAACATTTTGGACAGAGGCCCTTCATCAGGACTGAAAAGAAAGGTGGAAGATGAAGGGAAGGAGGCTAGCTAGATGGGTAGGAAAGGTAAAGGGCTGGAGAAGAAGGAATCTGATAGGAAAGGAGAGTGGAGCATAGGATAAAGAGAATAAGGAAGGCCCCAGGGAGAAGTGATGGGCAGTCAAGAAGAGGTAATTGAAGAAGAGGAGAGAGGGTGGGAAAAAATACCGAAAGGAGAAATTGATATTCATGCCATCAGATTGGAGGCTACCCAGATGGAATTAAGGCGTTGCTCCAGCACCCTGAGGGTGGCCTCATCTTCGCACAAGAGAGGCTGTGGACCACCATCTTGGAACAGGAATGGGACTTAAAATATTGGGCCATCAGGATTGTCTGCTTTTGGAGGATGGAGCAGAGGCTCCAAGCTCCTCAACTCAATGTACCACTCCGAATAGTGTTGTGGATAGTGTGGAGGACTCTCAGAGGTTACGATGGGATATTGATAGGGTGCAAAACTGGGCTGGGAAGTGGCAGAAGGAGTTCAACCTAGATAAGTGTGAGGTGGTTCATTTTGGTAGGTCAAGTATGATGACAGAATATAGTATTAATGGTGAGACTCTTGGCAGTGTGGAGGATCAGAGGGATCTTGGAGTCCGAGTCCATAGGACACAAAGCTGCTGAGCAAGTTGACTCTGTAGTTAAGAAAGCATACGGTGCACTGGCCTTCATCAATTGTGGGACTGAGTTTAGGAGCCGAGAGGTAATACTGCAGCTATATAAGGCCCTCTTCAGACCCTACTTGGAGTACTGTGCTTAGTTCTGGTCGTCTCACAATAGGAAGGATGTGGAAACCATAGAAAGGGTGCAGAGGAGATTTACAAGGATGTTGTCTGGATTAGGGAGCATGCCTTATGAGAATAGGTTAAGTGAACTCTGCCTTTTTTTCCTTGGAGCGATGAAGGATGAGAGGTGACCTGATAGAGGTGTATAAGTTGATGAGAGGCATTAATTGTGTGGATAGTCAGAGGCTTTTTCCCAGGGCCAAAATGAGGGGACATAGTTTTAAGGTGCTTGGAAGTAGGTACAGAGGAGATATCGGGTAAGTTTTACACAGAGTGGTGAGTGCATGGAATGGGCTGCTGGCAATGGTGGTGGAGGAGGATACGGTAGAACCTTTTAAGAGACTCCTGGACAGGTATATGGAGCGCAGAAAAATAAGGGGCTATGGGTAACTCTAGGTAATTTCTCAGATAAGGACATGTTCGGCACAGCTTTGTAGGCCAAAGGTGTTGTATTGTCCTGTGGGTTTTCTATGTTTCTATGAGCATCTCTGAAATGTTGCAATCGTTCCTACCCTGACCACTTCCTCTGGCAGCTCATTTCAGGTTCTAAATATCCTCTGTGTCAGAAAGTGATCTCTTGGGTCTGTTTTAAATCTCTCCCCACTTTTCTTGTATCTCTGCCCTCTAGTTTTGGACTCCCTTGTCCTGAAAAAAAATTATGTTCATCATCCTTATTCATATCCCTTATGATTTTATGAACTTCTCTGGTCAGCCCCCTCATTCTCCTATGCCCCAAGAGGGAGCCTTCCAGTTTCCCAGAAATCATTAGCTGATCAGCACAATGCAGACAAGACAAGTGGATATTCGATTGGATGGTGGTAGCTTGTTGTACCCAGTTTTCAGATATTATAAGCACCAAGGGAAGGTGGGGAAGGGTAGGGAATCATGAAAAGTCTTAAGTTCAGAAGCATTTGACCAGTAAATATTAGTTTGTGTACAAAGAGATGTAGTATTTGGTCAGTTCTTTGGGCATGGCATTAATACTAAGCCAAAGATAACGCACTGATTCCAGTTATTGCTTGAGTAAAAAGCAAGACTAGCTGTAATTTTTCTGACGAAATCTGCGTCAGGATCGCTTATTTATTACCAGGACTCCCAAATTTTATTTTGTAATTATCTGCCTTTACATAACACAAAGCTGGTGTTTTGCAGTTCGTCAAGTGGCACTGGGATTTGACCTTAAAACCATGAATGAGGCTCTTTACTGTTTGCTGCAAAGCAGATGCAAGGAAGCCTCAAGGTGAATGATCCACAGGAGGAAGTGATTTAAGAGTCTTTAAACGAGTTGTCCAAACACAAACATTGTCCCTTGCCCTAATTCATGTGCAACCATTTCCATCTCCGGATGACACCAGAAACCTTTGGAATTAAATGATGGTCAGTGTGCATCACTCCATCGGAGCTTGGCGCTCATGCCTTGATAATTGGTGTCCTCAGGATTATTTAGATTAACACTGCAAAAAATGCAAAATGAATGCTTATATCTAAACTTCTTCACTTGAGTCATAATGTGTATATTATCCTCAGTGTTACATTAATAACAAGAAGTCATAGGATTATAGAACTGTTTTGATACAGAAGGACGTTCAGCCTATAGAATCTATGCTTTCTGCTACTTAAATGTTCTTATTATTCACACTGCCTGTCTCATTGACTATAGCCTGGCAAATTATAATCCCTCTTTCCTATTACAAACAAGAGAAAATCTGCAGGTGCTAGAAATCCAAGCAACACAAACGAAATTCTGGAGGAACTCAGCAGGCCAGACAGCAGCTTTGGAAAAGATTACAGTTGACGTTTCAGGTCGAGACCCTTCAGCAGGAAGGTCTTGATTGACTTTGTTTCTGTTCTCTCAAAGGCTTTGAGTTCCAGATCATAACTATTTCTTTAGTAAGAAATGCTTTTTTGCATCTGTATTGTATCTTTAAGCTAAATTTTGAAGGCTGTGTACACTCATCTTTGAAACATTACATAATGTATCTAAAACATACAACATAGAACAGTACAGTACAGCACAGTACACGCCCTTTGGCTCACAATGTTGTGCTGATCTTTTAACCTACTCTAAAATGAATTTAACACTTCCCTCCTACATAGTCCTCAATTTTTCTATCATCCATGTGCCTAAGATTTTCTTTAATGTCTGTAATTTATCTGCCTCTACCACAACTCTACACAACAATGTATTCCACTCTCTTACTACTTTCTGTGCAAAAAAAAAATAACTCTGACACCCTGCCTCTATATTTTTCAACAATCACCTTAAAAGTATGCCCCTGGTATTAGCCATTTCTGCTCTGGGGAAAAATATCTCTGGCTTTCTAATTGATCTATGCCTTTTATCATCTTGTATGCCTCTATCAAGGCGCCTCTCCTCCTCCTCATCCTCTGAGCCAGACTTAAAACTGAGCAGTAATACCCCAAAGTTGGTTAGAATAAATTCTGTTCTCACACCCACAGATTGAGGTAAATGCGGTTCTATGGATGTGTAGGAGATTAATGGGGGAGGGATGTGTGGTGGGTCCCTGGTCTTGTTCTGCATTTCCAACCACTTGAATTGATTTCTCTAGCACTCTGCCAACATACAGTCACCTCACACTTGGCTGCTCTCAAATTATCCAAGAATAAGCTCTGACTTATTTACTCAGCATACTGGGAAAGGAGAGGCTCAAGTCACTTGTGAGTTAGCGACAAACGACTTGTGTGGAAACAAATTCACTCAAATAACCACCCGTTACCACAATGATGTGCAGAAGAACATCTCTGAATGCACAACACCTCAAACCATGAAGTGGATGGGCTACAGCAGCAGAAGATCACAAACATATACTCAGTGGCCACTTTATTAGCACAGGATGTACCTAATAAAATGGCCAAAGTATAAATATCAGTCATTCCTTTCTTTAGAAAATAAACTGTAAGCCAGTCTGTGAACCAGATAACTTTATAAAAGTGGTAACCAAATAGTCACTTGAAGATGTTGTAGAAAATTTCTTATGAAAAGTCAGCTCAGAATTTTAAAGGAAATATTATTCCTAAAAACTTTGAATTTGCCAAAGAAAAGGCAAGTGTTTGCTTAGACAATGCAGTAGAACTGATTGTGCCAGGGATCCATCAAGTAGAGAAGGAGGCCATTCAGCCTGTCAAGTTTATTCCCAATCACATTGTTTTATCAGTTTAGAGGTCTTTTCCACTTTAAGCATTTAGCATAACCCTCTTGAAAGCTGTTATTAATATTAAGGGCAGCTATTTTGGTATCTGGCATTTACCGTTATACTTGTATCAAGGCGTGTTGACAAAAGAGATAACTAGAAAAAACTAGTTGTGTTGAAAGCAGCTACACTTAACATTCAGTAAGTAGTTGATGAGATATTCTAGCTGATTGTAAAATGGACAGCCATTGCAAATTGATTATACACTCAGTGGCTACTTTCAGTGGGACCTCCTGTACCTAATAAAATGATCATTAAGTATATGTTCATGGCCTTCTGCTGCTGTAGCCCATCCACTTTAAGGTTCAATGTGTTGTGCGTTCAGAGAGTGTCTTCAGCACGTCACTGTGGTAACACATGGTTACTGAGGAAAACTATAAGACATAGGAGCAGAAAGAGGCCATTTAACCCATGCAGTCTGCTCTGTTACTTAATCAAGGCTGATCCTTTTTTTCTCCCCTCTCCTCAGCTCCACTCCCTAGCCTTCTCCCCATAACCTTTGATGCCATGGCCAATCAAGAACCTATCAATCTCCGTCTTAAATACACCCAATGATCTGGCCTCCACAGCTGGCCGTGGTAACAAATTCCACATATTCACTACCCTCTGGGTAAAGAAATTTCTCCGCATCTTTGTTTTAAATGGACACTCCTCTATCCTGAGGCAGTGCCCTCTTGTCCTAGACTCCCCCACCATGGAAAACATCCCTTCCACATCTATTCTGTCCAGGCCTTTCAACATTTGAAAGGTTTCAATGAGATCCCCCTTTCATCCTTCTAACTTAAAGTGAATATAGGCCCACAGCTATTAAATGTTCCTTTATGATAACCTTCTCAATCCCAAATCATCCTTTTGAAGCTTCTCTGAACCCTCTCCAATGCCAACACATCTTTTCTTGGATAAAGAGCCCAAAACTGATATAATAATCAAGTGAGACCTCACCAGTTAAAGCCTCAGTATCACAACCGTTCTCTGTATTCTAGACCTCTTGAAATGAATGCTAACATTGCATTTGTAATCCTCACCATTGACTCAATATGCAAGTTAACCTTTAAGGTGATCTGCATAAGGACTCCCAATTCCTTTTGCATCTTAGATTTTTGGATTTTCTCCCTGTTTAGAAAAAAGTCTGCACATTTATTTCTTCTACTAAAGTGCATGACCATGCATTTTCCATCATTGTGTTTTATCTGCCACTTCTTCTGCTGCCTTCCCATTTCTTCAGTACTACCTATCCCACCAATCTTCATATCATCTGAAAAATTGGCAACAAAGCCATCTATTCCATTAATATACAGCCAACCAGGGAAGGATCCTTGTATTCCCACTCACTGCCTCCAACCAGTCAGCCAATGCTCTAACCATGTTAGTAATTTCCTGTAATACCATGGTCTCTTAACTTGGTAAGCAGCCTCACCTGTGCACCAAATGCAAAGGCCTTCTGAAAATCCAAATATGCAACATCCACAGCATCCCCTTTATCTATACTACTTGTAATTTTCTTTAAAAATTCCAACAGGTGTGTCAGGCAAGATTTTCTCTTCAGGAAACCATACTGACTTTGTCCTATCTTGTCCTGTGTCACCAAATATTCCGTAACCTCTTCCTTCATTATTGACTCCAACATCTTCCCAGCCACAGAATCTGTAGTCCACATTCCAGCTACTGTTGGGAGACTTGCATACACTTGCAGTTTTCACAACCCACAAGGATTCAACATCTTCGGATCCTATGTCACATCTTTCTCATGATTTGATGTCATTCTTTATTAGCATAGCCATGTTACCCCATCTGCCTACTTTCCTATCCCTCCAATACAATGTGTAGCCTTGTACATCCCAACTACAACCATCCTTCAGCCATGATTCTGCGATGGCCGCGACATCATACTCGACCATCTGTAAAAGTGCAACAAGATCATCCTCCTTATTTCTTATATCTTAATACATGGAGCATAACACTTTGAGTACTATACTTGCTATGCATTTTGATTTTGCATCCTAATGCATGGGCACTCACCCTGCTGGCTGCAATTTTGTCCTATCATCTGCCAGCTTTTCCTAACAGTTTGACTGCACACAATCTTTGCTTTTTTACTATCCATCCTATTCTGAGACACTTTGCTTCAGTTCCCACCCCCTGCCAAATTAGATTAACCCTCCCCAACAGTTCTAACAAACCGGCCTATGAGAATATTGGCCCCCTTGGGCTCAGGGGCAATCTGTCTGTTTTTGTACAGCTCATACCTCCCTCAGAAGAGATCCCAATGATCCAAGAACCTGAAACCCTGCCCTTGCACCAGCTTATCAGATGCATTTAGCTGCCAAATCGTCCTATTTCTGCCATCAAAGGCGTGTAGCACAGGTAGCAATCCAAAAATTACTTCTCTGGAGGTCCTGCTTCTCAGTTTTCTGCCTTGCTCTCTAAGTTCTCCTCTTCAGGACCTCATTGTTTTTCCTTCCTATGTATTTGGCACCAATATGTATCAAGACATCTAGCTGCCCTCACTCCCTCTCCAAAATGCTATGGGCACGATCTGAGGCATCCCCAACCTGGGCACCTGGAAGATAACATACCATCCGGGTGTTCTGTTCATGACCACAGAATCTCCTGTCTGTTCCTCTGATTATTGAGTCCCCTTTCACTGCCGCCGCCCCCCCATTCTCCCTTTTTCCTATCCTGATCAGTAAAGCAGTCAAAGGTTACGTAGAGAAGGCAGAAGAATGAGGTTGAGAGGGATAATAAATCAGCCATGATGGAATAGCAGAGCAGACTCAATGGGCCAAATGGCCCAATTCCACTCCTATGTCTTATGGTGTTATGGTCTAAATTACCATTGTGAAGATCTGTGTCTCCTCTGGGGAGGAGAAGTTGACGGTGTGACGCAGCACGCGCGGCCGCTCCGGAATGATATTGTATTTGTTAAGTAGGTACCATGCACAATCCTGATTTGATGGAGACAGACGTGAGAAGCACGGAGGAAAATCTGGAGAAACTTCTGAAATGCCTGCTTCGCTGCCGTTGCTACTGTGAGATTGAGAATCTCCGGAGGGAAAGGCCCAAAATCCTTGGCTTTGCCTATTGCCTGTTGCCAGGGCTGGGGTCGAAGCGCTCAGCAAAGATGTTGCTTGGTGTCAGGGGGCTGGTCAGAGGCTCAAAGTTTTCAGATGGACTCAAGAGTCGGCTGTGGTCGGGTGCTTCCAGGATGCTGCATCAGCAAGTTTGCGGCACTGGAGGTTCATGGCAGGGGGAGGTTCTCTTCCTTCTACTGTCTGCGTGAGATGATGGGACTTTCGAGAGTCTTTGAGACTTTTTTTTACCGTGCCCATGGTCTGTCCCTTATCAAATTACAGTATTGCTTTGCACTGTTGTAACTATATGTTATAATTATGTGGCTTTTATCAGCTTTTTTAGTCTTGGTTTGTCTTGTGTTTCTGTGATATCATTCTGGAGGAACATTGTATCATTTCTTAATACATGCATTACTAAATGACAATAAAAGAGGACTGTGTGTCCTTATAATCTAATCTAATCTTATTTTTTGCACAATGTACAGTTAAAGATAACTTCAAGCTGTATTCCTGGCCAAGGTTACAACTGCATAAACATATCGAAGATTGTTACTTATACAATTCTGGAGCATCACTAGCGGAGTACAAGGAATAGTTTTCTGAATCAGATACAGATATTGCAATAAGCTGGCAGTCTGACATCCAGATTCTCCCTACCTTCTGAATGATTAGAAAAAAAAAGTTTGATTGAAAGAAAACCATTACTTTAACAATTCCTTTAACTAAAACTCTTAACTTGGTTAACATCCTAGAAAGATATAGATATAGATTTTCACTGTGACCATGTAGGTTTCCTTCAACAAAGACCAATAAACAACACATTTCACTATATGTGTTGATGTATGTGGAGCATATAAAGAAAATCTACACTCACAACACGCTGGAGGAACTCAGCAGGTCCGGCAGCATCCGTGGAAAAGATCGGTCAACGTTTCGGGCTGGAACCCTTCGTCAGGACTGGAGTGGGAAGGGGCAGAGGCCCTATAAAGAAGGTGGGGGGAGGGTGGGAAGGAGAAGGCTGGTAGGTTCCAGGTGAAAAACCAGTAAGAGGAAAGATAAAGGGGTGAGGGAAGGGAAGCAGGGAGGTGATAGGCAGGAAAGGTGAAGAAAGAATAGGGGAAAATACAATGAGTAGTAGAAGGAGGCGGAGCCAAGAGGGAGGTGGTAGGCAGCTGGGGGGAGGGGCAGAGTGACATAGGGTTAGGGGAAGGGAGGGGGAGGAAATTACCGGAAGTTAGAGAATTCTACGTTCATACCAAGGGGCTGGAGACTACCTAGACAGTATATGAGGTGTTGCTCCTCCAACCTGAGTTTAGACTACCTAGACGGTATATGAGGTGTTGCTCCTCCAACCTGAGTTTAGCCTCATCATGGCAGTAGAGGCCTTCTTCATGGGGAATGGAGGTGTATAGGGTTTGGACATCCATAGTGAAAATGAAGCGGTTGGGATCAGGGAACTGGAAGTTATTGAAGAGGTGAGGGCATGAACAGGACCCCACCAAAAAACATCAAACCATTGTCTCCCGTACCATCACCGCCCTTATCAACTCCGGAGACCTTCCATCCTCAGCCACTAAACTCATAATTCCCACACCCCGTACCGCTCGGTTTTACCTCCTCCCCAAGATCCACAAGCCTGACTGTCCCAGCAGACCCATCGTTTCTGCCTGCTCCTGTCCCTCCAAACTTGTATCTGCCTACCTGGACTCCATTTTATCACCCATAGTTCAGTCTCTCCCCACCTTCATCCGGGATACATCCCATGCCCTCCACCTCTTCAATAATTTCCAGTTCCCCGGTCCCAACCGCTTCATTTTCACTATGGATGTCCAATCCCTATACACCTCCATTCCCCATGAAGAAGGCCTCAAAGTCCTCCACTACTTTCTGGATAATAGACCTCACCAGTTCCCCACCACCACTACCCTCCTCCGGTTGGCGGAACTGGTTCTCACACTCAATAACTTCTCTTTTGGCTCTTCCCACTTTCTTCAGACCAAGGGTGTAGCTATGGGAACTCGCATGGGCCCTAACTATGCCTGCCTCTTCGTTGGTTATGTGGAACAGTCTGTGATCCAAACCTATTCTGGTACTGCTCCCCAACTTTTCCTTCGTTACATTGACGACTACATTGGTGCTGCTTCCTGCACCCATGCTGAACTCGTCAATTTTATCAACTTTACTTCTAACTTCCACCCAGCCCTCAAATTCACTTGGTCTATCTCGGACACTTCTCTCCCCTTCCTCAATCTCTCGGTCTCCATCTCTGGAGACAGACTGTCCACTGACATCTTCTACAAGCCCACTGACTCTCATAACTACCTCAACTATACCTCTTCCTACCCCGCCACATGAAAAAATGCCATTCCCTATTCCCAGTTCCTCCGTCTCTGCCGCATCTGCTCCGAGGATGAGGTTTTCCGTTCCAGGACATCTCAAATGTCCTCTTTCTTTAAGGATTGTGGTTTCCCTTCTACCGTCATCAATGATGCCCTCACCCACATCTCCTCCATTTCCCACACTTCGGCCCTCACCCCATCCTCCCGCAAACACAACAGGGACAGAGTTCCACTTGTCCCCTTGTCCTCACCTACCACCCCACCAGCCTCCGGATCCAGCACATTATCCTCCGCAACTTCCGCCACCTTCAACAGGACCCCACCCTAAGCACATCTTTCCATCTCCACCCCTCTCCGCCTTCCACAGAGATCGGTCCCTCCACAACTCCCTGGTCAACACGTCCCTCCCCACGGATCTCCCACCTGGCACTTATCCCTGTAAGCGCAAGTACTACACCTGTCCCTACACCTCCTCTCTTGCCACCATTCAGGGACCCAAACAATACTTCCAAGTGAGGCAATACTTCACTTTGTGAGTCTGTTGGGGTCATCTATTGCATCTGGTGCTCCCGGTGCGGCCTCCTCTACATCGGTGAAACTCGACGCAGATTGGGGGACTGCTTCGTCGAGCACCTCCGCTCCGTCCGCCAAAACAGACAGGATCTCCCAGTAGCCACCCACTTCAACTCTGCTTCCCACTCCCATTCAGATATGTCCATATATGGCCTCCTCTACTACCATGATGAGGCTAAACTCAGGTTGGAGGAGCAACACCTCATGTACCGTCTAGGTATTCTTCAGCCCCTTGGTAAGAACATAGAATTCTCCAACTTCAGGTAATTCCCTCCCCCTTCCTTCCCCTATCCCTATATCACTCTGCCCCCTCCCCCAGCTGCCTATCACCTCCCTCTTGGTTCCGCCTCCTTCTACTACCCATTGTGTTTTCCCCTATTCCTTCTTCATCTTTCCTGCCTATCCCCTCCCTGCTTCCCCTCCCCCACCCCTTTATCTTTCCCCTTACTGGTTTTTCACCTGGAACCTACCAGCCTTCTCCTTCCCACCCTCCCCCCACCTTCTTTATAGGGCCTCTGCCCCTTCCCTCTACAGTCCTGATGAAGGGTTCCGGCCCGAAACATCGACCAATCTTTTCCACGATCGCTGCCCCACCTGCTGAGTTCCTCCAGCGTCCTGTGAGTGTTGCTTTGACCCCAGCATCTGCAGATTATTTTGTGTTAAAGAAAATCTAAATTTCTCTTCGAAGCTCCTCCATCAGTGAACCTTTCCAACTCGAGAGTCAGACAGTTAACCTATGAACTCTAACTCCTAACTACCTGTGAAAAAGGGCAATTATAATTTAAATAAGATTAAATACACAGATATGGAATTTGAGAGTCAAGAATTCAATGCATTCACTTTGTTATTTCCATATAGATTAAAAAAGGAAAGGAATGCTTTATTTGGCTTTTACTTGCTGTGAATCATATTTTGTATATATTTTATTCATACAGTGTACAGATTCTTCTCTCCTTTCCCACAACCATCACATATAAACACTACCACAACTTGGCAGTGATGTGAATAAACGGGTTGGAATTTTTACATAAACAGTCAGTCGAAGGGTCATGTGTCCAAGTCCTGTTTGGATACTCAGTTGACATCATTAATACAATTTTATGCTCACAGTTGACCAGTTGGAAATGGGCCATATTCTGGACTTCATCCTGAATCTGAATTTCATGAAATAAAACATCTTCATGAGTGGGATAACAAGATGATTTTTATGGCTTGGCAAAACAAAAATATTAAGCAGAAAAGAGAAGAAAATATTTGATTGGGAGGAGAGAAAATATGCTGAACCCTTGGTTAAAAGTTGAGAAATATTTTTCTGTTGTTGTTCGGAATGTAATGGATTCCTTTGCTGCAAAACAACAAGTTTCATGATGTACGTCAATGATAACAAACCTGATTCTGATTTAAATTTTGCTCCTTCCAAGTCAAGCACTAAGAGGAGTGTGTTTCAATGTTGGAGCCAAACAGACAGGAATGTTCCAGCTTTGGATGTGTTCTCTGTAAGTAGCTGTTTACCAGGCAGGTGAGCAATGAGGGTGCTACATTTGACTCCAACATTAGGTGGTAAAAGCAAAGAAATAAAAAGATGGATGCTGGGATCTGAAACAAATATGGAAAAGCTGGAGGAGCTCAGCCAGTCAAGGAGCATCTGTGAAAAGGTTTCTTTTTTAAAAGAAAAATCCTAACATTTTGGAACAGCAAAATGTTCCAAGTTCTATCAGGGCGTGCTGCACGTTAACCATCTGCAATATTAACAAGCCTTTTTTCCCTCTACAGACACTATTTGATGTACTTCCTTCTTTTAGTTTCTGATTTCAGGTTTCATCAAGGGCTCATGTTTGCTCTTCATGGCTTTAACATGCCCCTCTGTTTGCTTTCTCTGTCCACTTGTCCTCTTTAATTTCTTACCTGGCTGAACACTTTGGAAGGGATCCTGACCTTATCTAATTAGGGAAATTTTTTTCATTCTACTCTTCTACACATCCACTCCCCCGATCCTCACTATAACTTAAAACCAATTTGTCTTTTCCACTTTCCCAGTTCTGATGAAAGGTCCTTGACCTGAAACGTGTATTTTCTTTGCCTATCCACAGATACTGTCTGATCTGCTGAGTGTCTCCAATATCTTCCATTATTACTTATATAAGATGCACATTGCTCTTGATGGGGTCCTATTGTATGCATTCCTGTTACAATAGTAATAATGTAATATATACATAAAAAAACTTTATTAACTGCATAGTGCTTTGGAACATCCCAAAATTGATGTGAAAGACACAGTAAAAACATATGTCTTCTTATTAAATTAAAACAAAACATAGGCTCTGTAACAGGGATTCCTAACCTGGGGTCCATGGGCCGCTGAGTTAGTGGTATAAAAAAAGGCTGGGAACCATTGCTCTATAATCATTACAGGGTTTGTATTATTTGATATTAATCCTTTTTTAATTCCACAAAATTGTGTTTTTAGATATTATTTTTACACATTATTTTGCAACTGACTCGTAAACAAGTTTTTTTTATGTGATGCAATGAAATTCTAAATGGCTGCACTCCGCTTAGCTGGGGCTGTTAGTAATTTAGTTGCCTAGCCTAAATGCTAAAACAAATGATTTAAAATGTTATGTTAATGGATGAGATTAAAAAAAGGCATTATAAATTATCAATTGGATTGGGTGGTATGTGGGGGGGTGGAATTTAACTTGCTAACTAAATCATTCTTCAGGAAATTAAACTTCGTGTATAGATGGGGTCCAAACAGGTCAGGCTAAGAAATTTCCCCACCCCCCACAACCCCCTGGGTCTATTAGAATGAGTGAAAACAACCTTTCCTCAGTTGTGTTCACGTTGTAACCCTGTACAGCTGGAGACTCAAACAGAAAACTGAAATCTCTTTGGCAATAGAGGTTGAAGGGTAAAAGTAAAGCAACATTAAAGCATCACCACCAAAGTCTTCTGATCCTTTTGCAAATTAACTCTTTCAGGAGCAAACTGTTGTTTCTCTTGTAACTGAGAATAAAAAGTATGAGCAGATTAAAGGTGTGTCCCCAGATGAATTAACTGTTCAGCAGCTCCTCATACAACTCTTTACTTTGGCTCTGCATCTTGAAAAGTTGTCAAATTTATTTTCCTATTTTGAAAGAGGCAAAATATAGAGGTTTTAATGGAATTTGTACGTGATTTGGAAGTTCAAGGCAGATGCTGTAACTAATAATGTCACATTGACAGTCTGCCTCTGTCACAAGCAAATAACAATTAAAAACAATATTGGATTATATCTCTTCTTTTATAAAATTATATTCCTTCAAAGTCAAAAAAAAACACCAATCAATAGATTTTTATTTTAGAAGTTAAGGGGTTCATAGGAAATAAGGGGTGGTGCAGAAATGTGGAACTGTGCTAGAAGACTGACTGTGACCTGGTTAAGTAGGAAAATGGAGCTAAAAGCCTTAACCCTTCTATTTCTTTGTTTTTGTGATGACCTATGACAAATGAAAAGAGCCAAAGAAAAGTATTATTTCAGGAGCTGCTGAACTATTAATGCATCGTTTTTAGTCGATGAAGTCACAGAATACCACAACAAAGAGACAGGAGCTTTGACCCATCTCGTCCATGTCAAACTGGTCTTCTGCCTCGTCCCATCTACCTGCATCTGAACCATATATACTTACTGAGATACAGAGCGGAATAGGCGTTTCTGGCACTTTGTGCCACGCTTCCCAGAATTCCCTCAATTTAATCCGAGCTGAATTACGAATCAATTTTACAATGACCAACTAACCTATCACTTGGTACGGCTTTGGACTATGGGAGTAAACTGGAGCACCCGGAGGAAACCCACGCGGTCACATGGAGAACATACTAATTCTTTACAGGCAGCAGCGGGAATTGAACCCGGGTCGCTGGTAAAGCATTGTGCTAACTACTACATTACCATGCCACCCCATCCAATTGAATCAACATCTACCACTTCTGCTGGTAGATCATTCCACACTTGCAATATCCTCAAAGTGAAGAAAATCTCCCTCAGATCCCCCTTAAATAATTAAGTAATTCCACTGTTTCCATTTCTGTTGGGAGGAAGACTTGTAGAATGACACTTACTGTATGCCTGTGGAGGCTATAGGGGAGTGTGGTGTAAAAGGGGCACCATCCTACTCCCATCTGATGGTAAGCACTAGGCTGAATAATTGGAACCGATGAACACTGCACCATGACAAACTATCATAAGTGGTTGCATGGCAACACGCCAGCTTCTCCTAATTCATTGGCAGGAAAATAATTGCAATTTATTGATACATTGTTTTAGCAGTCATTATTCAGTTTGAGGGCCCATCCTGAAATTCTGCTCTCAAGCCATGGGCTTTCAACATCTTGAATGTCTATGGTGTGAAAAAAAAACAATAAACAGAATGGAACGATTTAAAGAAAAAACTTTGCCGTGGGTCAAGCCCAGTTGCGAAAGGAAGAGGGTTAGGCAATTAAAACACTCAAAAACTTCTACAGGTGTTCCGTGGAGAGCATTCTGACTGGCTGCATCACTGTCTGGTATGGGGGGTGGGGGGGGCTACTGCACAAGATCGAAATAAGTCACAGAAACTAGTAAATTTAGTCAGCTTTATCATGGGTGCCAGCCTCTGTAGTGTCCGAAGGAAGGCAGCATCCATCATTAAGGTTCCCCCACCATCCAGGACATGTCCTCTTCATACTGTTACCATTGGGAAGGATATACAGGAGCCTAAAGACACACACTCAGTGATTCAAGAACAGTTTCTTCCCCTCTGCCATCTGATATCTAAATGGACATTGAACCCATGAACAATACCTCTCTACTTTTTCATTTCTGTTATTTTGAACTCCTTACTTTAACTTAACTATTTAATTAAAATATATATATAACCATATAACCCTTTTTTGTTTTCTTTATATCTATTTATCATGTATTTCATTGTACTGCTGCCATGAAGTTAACAGATTTCACGACATATGCTAGTGATATTAAATCTGATTCTGATCCCGTAAAAACCCAGGGCTGCAGAAGTGCTACAGAAGCTCCAGTTAGTTCATTGATGGGAGAAGGAGACCAAGAAGATGAACTACCCCTGGGGACAAATTGAAAGAGTGGCATAGGATAGTGGACTCCAGCGAGCTGCTGCTGATGGCTTATGCCTCAGTGGGGGTAACGGGCTCAAAAATAAGAACAATTACAAAGCCTCATCTCATTAGCTTCAGATCGCATTCACAAAGTACCCAAACTTATCATTTTTCTCTGTGTCCACCAATCTATTAATAAACCAGCTGCAAGAAATTTTACCCTGCTCCCTACTCCTAGTGTAGATTAGTCCACTCTGGCAGTTAATGTTAAAGATGAATATTCTAGGTTAATTCTTTGATGTAATTAGCTTTCAACATTTAATTTGCTTAAATGTTAAGATCCTATCAGTAATTTACTCCTGGATATGCATTATTCTACCCAAGCAATAGCCCAACTCCTCTGAGTTAATCCTGTTAACTCTCAGGTATAATTGATTAGACATTATATTTATTTATTAATCACATGTACATCAAAACATAGAGTGAAATGTGTTGTTTACTTTAACAACCAACACAATCTGAGAATGCATTTCAGCTCATGTTCCTCTGTGTTAATTGGATACCCCCTTCAACTTCCTAGCTAATCCCTTCCAATCCATTCTATACCTATTCTGTATTCTCTTGAATGCTTTTTCTAGAAGCAAGCTTCTTCTTGGCAGTAGAGTTGAAACCCAATTTTTGGACTTTAAGGTCTTTAACTCATCCAACTGGTTCTTTACTTTTTTTCATCAAGCAAGAGGCTCGTACCTTTCTCTAAAATCCTAAAGCTCATTGCCTTGGCATCAGGACCACCCCTGGAATAGAAGAATACCAATTTCACTGAACAACCACCTCAGCAACATAGCATGCCCATAATATTTAGCAGAACAGCAAACAACAACAACAAATTAAACCCATTTCTCCACAAACAGATGGGCCTTTGACTCTAGGACAGGCCATCTCCAGGGCTCTGACCTCCAAACCGTGACTCTAGACTCACAGGCCTCAGACTTTCAGACTCATTGACTTAAGGGCATCAACCTTCGGGCTTTGATCTCTGAACACGCCAGCCCTGGGCTTTGACCTCCATACTCACTAACCTCGGGCTTTGATCTTGGACTTGCTGGCCTTGGAACTTCCAACTCTGGGCTTCAACCTCAAGACTTGCTGACCCCTATGCTTTGACCCCAAGACTCGCCAATCTTAGGCCTCCGACCTTTGGATTAGCCAAGCGACCTTGGGCTTCCAGTCCCAGGATTCACTATATTAAGACCCCAATTGAGTTGCAACATTGCAGAAGTCGTAGATTATGCATAATCAGACCCTGCATATAATGGGTTGGGTAAGCTGATCCCACTTCTGGGATCACTGGCCAAAACTTCAGCTGCTCCCAGGGACTGCCAGACTTGGGGCCTCTACGCACCTAGTTCTGCAGCTGAAACAATCACATCCCTGAAATGGAGCAATGAGCTGCAGTGCACCAAGGAATAGGTATTCAAAATATCATGCACCAGGACTCTCCGTGGATAAAGCATACTGGCATGATTGAAATGTTTTTATAAGGTATATATTAGTTGTTTGTGTAGTTAAGATGCTTCCTCCTACAAGAAACAAATGTGCAGATATGATAGAGGGATTTAAAAGGCTATTTGATAGATACATGGATATGCAGAGAAAGGAAGGGTATAGATATTGTGCAGGTAGAAGGGTTTAGTTCAATTGGGCATTAATAGCTTCGTTAGCACAATATTGTAGACTGAAGGAGCTCTTTCTATACTGTTCTGTGTTATATGTTCTTAGCTTACTGAATTTTTCAAATAAAAAAAATACTTTTCAAATTTGGTTAGACTTATCCACAATATTTTGAAATTCATTTCACAACTTAGGGAGGATCTTATTATGTATATTATGTACATAATGTCTTATAAGGCAGTACTTATATACATTATGCAGCAGTGTTCTCAACCTTCACCCTCACAATCCCTTCTGTATCCATCTTCCTCCCTTCCTTTTGTCTGCCTCCATCCGTCACATCTGCCTAATCCATCCCTTCCCGTCCTGGCTCAACCTGCCTGTCGGCCTTCAACACTTCCTCTGCCCTGTTCCTCGGTCCCCTGTCTTGTCATTCCCCATCCCCCACTTTATACTGAGCATCTCCCCTCTCCACACTTAGTCTTGATTCAGAGACTGAACACAAAATGTCAGTGAATCCTTGCCCATCCCTCCCACCAACAGTGCTCAATCCACTGAGTTCCTCCCGCACAATAAACGCAAAATGCTGGAGGAACTCAGCAGGTTAGGGAGCATCTGTGGAATGAATTTGATGTTTCAGGTGGATACCCTTCTTCAGGACTTGAAAGGAAGGGGGGAAATGCCAGAAGAAGGGTCTCGGCCTGAAAATCTGATTTTATTTTCCCCATGGATACGGCCTGGCCTGCAGAGTTCCTTCAGCATTTTATGTGTGTTACTCTGGATTGCCAACATTTGCAGAATCTCTTGTGCTTATGAATTCCTCTGGCAGATTGCTTGTTGCTTCAGATTCCAGCATCTGAATTCTCCTGTGTTTCTCTTGTACTTTATCTCATTGTCTTGATTAATCAGAATCAGGTTTAATAACACAGGCATACGTTGTGAAATTTTCTGTTTTGCGGCTGCAGTACTTTGACTTTCTTCAACCAATAGGAGACCCTCCGTTGGTCGTGGTCTACCATGGACGTTGCATCCCAGCTGTGTACCGGATATGCAAGCAAGGGAGGTATGACATGGGGAGCAAGCTGTTGCCCATGTAATAGGCTCCCCCTCTCCACACAGTTGATTAATACAAAGCAACAGCAGAGACCAATACAGTTTGGCACCAGCAGCATCGTAGGAGTTTCTAGTCAGCATTGAACTCAACGTAAGACTGCCTCAGGGACTTCAGCTACTTACTTACTCGGTGTACAGCTGAAAGGCAGTGGAGGTTTTAGATGAGAGTTTTTCTTTGCCTAGATAAGTTTCCAGCCATGGCTGACAAGCCCAATCTGCCCAAAGTGACTGGTTTTAAGGTGCCTGTAACCCATCTTTACCCCTTCTCCTGTCAGTAGGAAATAGTTCCGCTAGGCTTAGTAGTTAAGACCATAAGACCATAGACCATAAGACATAGGAGCAGAATTAGGCCATCTGGCCCATTGAGTCTGCTTCATCATTCAATCATGGCTGATTCTTTTTTTCCATCTCCTCCTCAACCCCAGTTCCTGGCCTTCTCCCCATAACCTTTGATGCCATGTCCAAACAAGAACCTATCAATGTCTGCCTTAAATACACAGAATGACCTGGCCTCCACAGTTGCATGTGGCAACAAATTCCACAAATTCAGCACCCTTTGGCTAAAGAAATTTCTTTGCATCTCTGTTTTGAAAGGGCACCCCTCTATCCTGAGGCTGTGCCCTCTTGTCCTAAACTCTCCCACCATGAGACACATCCTTTCCACATCTACTCTGTCTAGGCCTTACAACATTCAAAAGGTTTCAATGAGATCCCCCCTCAGCTTTCTGAATTCCAGCAAGTACAGACCCAGAGCCATCAAACATTCCTGGTATGATAACCCTTTAATTCCTGGAATCATCATTGTGAACCTCCTCTGGACCCTTTCCAATGCCAGCACATCTTTTCTAAGATGAGGGGCCCAAAACTGTTCACAATACTCAAGGTGAGGCCTTGACAGTGCCTTATAAATCCTTGCTCTTGCATTCTAGACCTCTTGAAATGAGTGCTAACATGGCATTTGCCTGCCTCACTACTGACTCAACCTGCAGTTAAGGCACTTGTGAAGGCCAGGAGCTGGATTTGCTTGTCAGATGCTATTTGAGAAGCACACTATTGTGAACATTTACTCCGTAGTGGGAAATTATCCCCATTAAGACTCTCCCTTAAGGAGGAACCTTGAGGAACCAATCCCTCAACCAACGTCTCAAAAACAATGATCAGCTATGTGAGTATGTTTACTGGAAGTAGTTCAAGCTCACTACTGCCTTCTTAAGGGCTCCTAGGGATGGGCAATAAATATTCATTTTCATGTGCCACATACAATCCAGAAGTTAATTTTAAAATATTTGATCATTAGCACGGCTCCTTGCATAAGCTGACAGCCACATTTCCATCCATTTGAAGAATGACCGTGTCATAAAGTGTTTTGGACAAACCTAGTTTGTGAAAGGTATCACATCAAACAGAATCTTCTCTTCATTTGTTTGCAACTCCAATATCTGCAATAGATTACAAATTGGAATTTGTTCAAGTTCAGGTTCAGCTTCAGATCTGACTTTACATTTATACAACTAATTGAAACAATTTTCCTCTGAACCACGCTGCACTCACAATACATATGTCACACACAGCATATAAAACATATTATTACCAAAAATAAGTTAAAGTATAATTCAAAATGCATGTGAAGTGCACAGCACAAGTAAACTTTAAATCACTTGCTGTCTTAGTCATGAGACCTTGGCAGTGGCAGGGTATTTTTTTCGTCTCACATCCTAAGGGAAGAAGCTGTTATCTGGTCTGGCAATCCTAGTATTGATGCTCCTGTGCCTCCTTCTTGTCAGTAGTGGGTCAAAGAGATTGTGGAATGGGTGGTAGGGATCCTCAATAATGCTTTGGGCCCTTCATATACAAACCCCTTCGTTCCCAAGGTGCATTGTTCTGCATAGATATCATGCAGCTCCTCGATTAGATTACTACTGAGTAACTATTGAAATTCGTGCCTTCATTGTTTATCTCCTAAATTTCTTTTGATGATGGGCATTTTCTTAACGATGTCTTAAACTCCTTACATTTCGTGCTTGCATGCACTGTTGCATTTGAACTACCAGCAACATACGAAAGTCCTGAAGGGGAAAGAAAATCCCAATTATTCACTAAACTACATGCATCAGCTCTTTTGGGTAAACTGTGCTTTCTCAGGCAATATTCCATGAAAATAATTTATTTTTTTAATCAATTTGTATTAAGTAGCTAGCTCCCAATACTCCACGTACTATCGAGGGGTGCAATACAGTCAGGGTTAGTCCTGTGTCTCCTGGCTTTCCATAGTCATAGGATGCCTAAAAAGAAACACAATAGTATTAAGTTTTGAAAAAAAAAGTAATCTCCTCAAGCCTTTGCATAATGAACAACTGCTTCATAAAGATGAATGCGTTTTGTCTGGCCAAATCAAATGCAGATTTAAAGCAAATTGAGTTAATGTTCAAGGATACAAGTTGGAATGGATTGCAAACGGTTTTATTTTGCATTGTAATAACCATATACACCTAAATCAATAGCTTAGGAAGAAAGCAATAATATCACATCAGTGGAGGAATGAAATATAGTGTATGGGGGGATGGAGGGGAAGGGCAGCTGTGAAATGAAAGGATTTGTACAGGAATAGTGACATTTCATTAGGGAGTTATGGGAGACTATTGAATATAAATCCATTACACTAAACTCTATCTGATCTAATCACACTTGAGACCAGTTAAAGCTGCAGTATATTATAGTAAAGCATTATAAGATGTTCAGTCCCAGTTTGTGGTGCTTTATATCATAATATTCAGACGGCAGTCTACATGGATATTCAGCTTTCTTTGAAATTAAGTAATATTGCAGAAAATAATGGTCTTTGGTTAATGCCATTGGGCTCTGCCTGTATTCTGTTAGGTTCCAGAAAACACATCCATCAGGGTGTATTTGTCCTGTGTGTTTCAAAGTGCTGACTCTTTTTAATTTCTTCTCAGTTCTGTATATTTGGAACAATTGCAGGTTGATTTATGCAGTGCAATTATTGTCTTCTTTGCTGAATTTATCTGTTTCGAGAATTAAAGTACTCCACTATTTGCTGAATGTCGACATTTCTCTGACAATATTTACAATGTCCAGATAGAGTGAACGTTGTTACACATTGGGACAGATCCCTCTGCAAACAGTGCCAAGATATACAGATCTCTGACCATTGGCTTTGTATCGCTCTCCCTCAGAACACATCAGATCCAAAGCAATAGGAGCAGATTTTCCTGATTTTATAACCGTTTTAGTGCTGTGATTAACAATGTGTTTCTTCCTTACGCAACACACACAAAGAGCTGGAAGTATTCAGCAAGTCAGGCACCAACTTGAAACCTTGACGGTTTTTCTCCTCCACAGATGCTGCCCGACTTGTCAAGTTCCTTTAGTACTTTGTGTGCATTGCTCAAGATTTCTAGCACCTACAGAATCCTTTCTGTTTATACTTCCATATCATAGCCTCTTGAGGGTAGTTGTAAGATTCTTCTCTCAGATTGTTGTCCCTTCTGTTAATAATTGTGCTTAGATCTAGTGTTTATTTATACCATGGTAAGGTCTTAATGACAAGTCTATAAACACCTTAGATCCATCACTGATTCCATCATGAGCAATGTGTTGAAACCTTAGGATCTATCACTAGTTACAAAACCTCGGGTAGATTCCCATTTTCTCTGCTTCAGGGTTCACCTGTCTTTTGCCAAATTGCTTGATTCTGTTTCCCCGTATTAAAATGCATGTGGCATTTCTCTACCCCTGATTCAGTATGTGAATTTATTTGAAGACGATACACTGACAGAACTGCTCAGTACTGGAAATATCTGACAAGAGTCTGAAACTTCTCCTCGCCAGCCGTCATCAATTAAAATAAAGTGGAATGCCGAGTTGCTTTCATCAATAATTGAATGATTGTTTCTGTGACTGTTGTGATCTCTCTATTGCCACCTTTTCTCTGACGTAAGCATCAGTTTCTTTGTCTTTCTGTTTTGCTGTATTTCCATTTCATCTTTCTTCTTCCTCTCCTTTCCCTTTAATGCTTCTCACTTTTTTGTATGTTTTAAAGATTGAAGACGTGCTTTACTTGCAACATGTGCACTGAAACATAGAGTGAAATGAGTATTTGCATCAATGACTAAATCAGTCTGAACATGTGCTGGCGACAGCTCTCAAGTTTAAATACTCCCGGCATGCCTACAACTTACTAACCCTAACCCATACCTCTTTGGAATGTGGGAGGAAACTGGGGCACCCAGATGAAACCTGTGTGGTCACAGCAATGGGAACTGAATCCCAATCAATAGCTGCTGGTGCTGTAAGGCATAATGTTAAACTGCTATACTACCATGCCATGCCTTTTCCCCTCCTCACCTCTCTCTCTCCCCCTTTCACCCTTCTTTCATCTCTCTCCTTGTTTCCCTCCCTGTCTCCTTCTCTTTTTCTCCCTCTACAATCTCTCATCATCATAAATGTATGCTGTGTCATATGACGTGGGTGATCATTGTCAACAACGATGGTTGTTCTTGGCAAATTCTTCTAAAGAAAGGGTTTGCCATTGCCTTCTGCTGGGCAGAGTCTTTACAAGACAGGTGACCCCAGCCATTATCAATACTCTTCACAGATTGTCTGCCTGGGGTCAGTGGTCACATAACCAGGACTTGTGATATCCACAACCTGCTCCCATGGCTTCACCTGACCCAGATAGGGGGACTAATCTGGTGCTACACCTTGCCCAATGGTGACCTGCAGGCTAGTGGAGGGACAGAGTGCCTTTGGTGGAGATGTATCTCCAACCTGCTGACCAAAGCAATCTCTATTCTAGTCATCCAATCATTCCCATTACACGGAACAACAATTTTTTCAAAATAGTTTTTCATTGTGATAGACATATTGAAGCTAAACACAAATATAATTTCAGACTGCTTGTATCATGTAGGAATGTGGAGAAACAGGAAGTTAGCTTTTATTGAATATAACCTGTATAATTGCATAATGGTGCTTATGCTTCGCAATAGTTAAACTAAGCTAAAAACGTTTTGTTGATGATTTTGTACTCAGTATCTGAGGCTTTTCATTTAAATGCCCAGCAATAATCAGCCAGCATTGAAGGATTTCAGTTGCCCTGATATATTTTCTCCATGATCACAATGTCCTGGTGGAACTTTTCACCATGCTTGTCATTGACAGTGCCAAGATTTGCAGGGAAGACGTCTAAATAGAAATACAGAAAATGAATCTTCAGTGACATGTTTCACTTCATGATCTTGTATGCTTGAAGCATATCGTCAACCAGCTGCACATAGTTTGGTGCTCTGTAGTTGCCGAAACAACTTTCAACAATATCCTTCAATGCCTTCGATGCGATTTTCTCCGGACCCACTGAAAGTTCTTTGAATTGCCTATTTGATTTGGGGACCAACAAAAATGCCTTCCTTAATGTTGGCATCAATTCCTGCATTCTGGAGAACAATTGTTTCAAATATTGAAACCCTTCACGGAAATTTTTGTGCCTGGTAACAGCAGATTCCTTCCTTGCATCTCAAACCGAATAATTCCGCTTTTGCCTTTGACTAACCCAAGTCTCTGACCAATTATCTAAACATAATATTCTTGCAGATGCTGAAAATCTGGAATTGGAACAAAGATGTTTAGCAGATGCATTAGCCTCTGTGGAGAGAAAGGCAAGTAATAAGCCTTTCAGTTTATCGCTGGCTTGCTATCAAAACTTTGTGTGTCGTTCTGGTTACTACAATATGGTCATCATCCCTACAAGAAGGATGTGAGCATGCAGAATGGATTCACCAGGATGTAATAAAAAAGTAGAGTTTAAATAGGCTGACTTTATTCTCACTGAGTTATAGAAAGTTGAAGTGTGAAAAGATGTTTCTAAAATTATGAGTCACTTAGAAAGTTTAGTTAGAATCTTTTCCTGGGTCATGGGAGTCTAGAGCACAGGCTTAAGGTGAGGGGGAGAAATTTGGAGGAGAAGTGAAGGGTAAATTTTTCACACAGAAAGAGGTAAATATTTGGAATAAGTTGTTGGGGAAGATACTTGAGGCTGACTCAGTAACAACAATTGAAGTGTGGTACGACAGTTTGGATGTGAATGGCACAGGGGTATATGGGCTGAATGCAGGCAAATGGGATTAGCCTAGATATCACAGTGAGCAGAGGGCATGTGAGGGGTGGTACAGAATGTTTCTATGTTGTACTGTATGTTTAAATGAATCTATAATCCCACAGATATTTCCGCCATTTCTGTTTTTACGTCAACCTCTCCTCAATTGACTGTGTAACCGATTCTGTCTGTGGCTCAATGTAAGTTTTTAATGAACTGGTCAGTAAAGACTGCAGGGCCAGACAGACTGGAGAAGAGGAGGGTATTTCCCCTGGCTGGGTCACTGTTGCAGCATATGTCTTATGGTATTCAGGACTGACGAGGAGAAATACTTTAACTCAAGTGGTGGTGAACCTGTGGAATTCTCTACCATGGGAGGTATGGGAGACAAGTCATTGAATATACTTCAGAAGGAGACAGATTTAAAATAGGGAACATTGATCAGCATGGCCCAGCAGTAGGCTCTTCAGCCCAATGGTTTAAGATGGCATTACCAAAGACATGTGACTACTTACTGGTAGTTCAAAAGCAAAGGGATTTGATTAGAATCATTACCAATAACACTTTTTTTGAAGTAAATTGTGGTAAACTATCATTGCACACAACGAAGAACCGAGCGAAGGCAAAGTGAATTTGTGGCATGTGCCCTGCTGGTGCGCTGCAAAATTGATGCACTTGGTGTCGGAGCCGTGCTGGTCGGAGTGAATGATTCGGAGAGGAGAAGATGGGACAGAGGAATTCCAATGCCTGTCCAACTAACCCGGGTATGAGGGTGGATTACTCTAAGTGCTGAGCCGAATTGGAGAAGTCAAGGACGGCTTCTTCAGCAGCAAAATCGAGGTCCAAAGCGAATCGATAGGTGAGGTGTTCAAGGAAGGGAGCGATTTGCCATGGCGAAGCCCAGGTCTAAATGCGAGGTACAGTTCACAGTTTGGACGATCTAACTGCCAACCCGTACAGACTGGAAGAGTAGGGTGTCATGAGTTAGGCGAGGCTGGATCACTGTGGGCACCGAGCTGATTTGGAGAGGTCGAGAATGGCTCATTTGTCAATGAAATCTAGATCTGAAGTGAAACGCTGGATGACATATCTAAGCCCGAAGCGATTAGCTGGCAGCGGAACCCAGGTCCTGGTGCGAGGTTTAGACAATTTAAATGCCGGCCAGATAGTCTAGGGGTCTCTCTCTCCATGATGCTAAGGCTGTAAGACTGCCCTCGGCTGCTGTGTTTCAGATCTGCAAACTTGGCAGTGATTTGCCCTGCTGATATGATGAACTGATGAAAGTAGGCTTTGGGCCTACTCCAGACTGCTCTGTGGATTTGGATCAAAGGACTCTATTCGGTTCAGAATGCTATTGTTGTTGCTTGCTTCTATTGTTTATATGATTTGTTTTGCTTTTTTTCTCCCTTCCTCTGTGGGCACTGGGGGGTTCTCTTGGGTTCCTTGCTTTGCAACTTCCTGAAAGCAAATAAGTCTCAAAGTTGTATAATTTATACATTCTGTGATAATAAATGCACTTTGAAACTTGAAACTTTGATCTCTGTGCTGAACATAAGACAGAGGAGTAGAATTAAGCCATTTGGCCCATCAGGTCTGCTATACCCCATTCAATCAGTTTCCTTCTCAATCCCGATCTTCTGCCTTCTCTACATAACCTTTGACACCTATAATAACTGAGAACCTATCAACCACTGCTATAACTATACCTAGTGACTTGGCCTCCACAGCCCTCTGTGGCAAAGAATTCCACAAATTCACCGACTTCTTGCTAAAGAAATATAACATGGTATTAACTTAAACTAAATTAAATCTCTTCTGCCTGAACGTGATCCACATCCCTTTATTCCCTGGTTATCTACGTGGCTGTCTAAACCCTCTTAAATGTCACTGTCATTTCTGCTTCCACCATCACCCCTAAAAACTCATTCCAGGCGACGTGTACTGGCAATATCAGCACCCAATTGTGGAGGAAAGGCAAACTCCGATGTAGAGATGGTGATGAGAGTTTATTCATAGTAATTCCAATAGAATATTGGTGGCTCAGCTGAGCGACACCGAGAGGAGTAACATTCTCAAAACTAGGACCCCGCGATTAGCGCTAATCAGGCGTCTGCTTATATAATACAAGTAGCACAGAATCCCAGAGCCGATCAAAATAAACTTAACAAGTTTAAACAGAAGGACCAGGATCCTCATTACTAATAGCGAGATGCTCGAGAAATACACAGGGAACTCTAAACAATTAATGACTTTCATCAAACAATTAACCAATTCAGGTGCTCTATAAAAACCTTGTAGCCCAACACTCTCTGGTGACCCACACAGGGCTGAGGAGCTTATTACATCCACCATTTTCCAGGTAAAAGAATTTACCTGGCACACCTCCTTTGAATTGTCTCCCTTCTCTCCTTAAGTGCAATTCCTCTAGTATTTGACATTTCCATTCTGGGAAAAAGTGTTCTCAACCCAAAAGTATCAAGGGGTTAGGGGAAAGAGCAGGAATATAGGATTGAGGCAGATGTTCAGCATTCAGGGTACTGAATTGTGGAGCAGGTTTGAAAGATCGAAGGCTGAATGGCCTTCTCCTGCTCTTACTTATCTATGTTTCTGTTCTGCTTCTGAAGCGAAAGACTGTGGATGCACATCCCACTCAATGGAGATGAAGATAAAATACCTAGGCTGATATTGTGCTTTAGCAGAATGCTGGAAGTGCTGCTATTTAAACTAAAGTCCATTCTGATGTGACAGAAAGGGATAACAGGATGCTGTTTTGGTGCAGGAGCATGCTAATCAATTTGACCTTCAATCAACATCATTTAAACTGATCATCCGGCCATTAAACACATTATTGTTGGTCAAATCTTGCAGCTGCATTTACGACAACAGTGACCACCCTTCAAAACTATTTCTCCGTTGTAAACGAATGTTGGCACTTAGAAATGTCCTGAGGTGATAAAAGGGGAATGATGAAGAGACAACTATCTTTCTTCATATCTGTAAATCCACCTTTCCTTTGGGCTCTACTTGCTTAACTGCATTGCCCTGGGAGCTTGTGGTGCCCAAGAACAGTGCTGGAAGACAGCAGGAAGATCCTGAGTAAAGATCTTGAGCAGCCAAATAGAGTGATATAGTGATGCAGGTGGAACCACTGCTGATCACAGATCTATCAGCCCTGGTTCAACCCTAACCTCTGAGGCTGCCTTTGTCAGGGTCACATCCTCCCTGCAATTTTTCCTAGGTTCATCAATTTCTTCCCACAATCCAGAGGCATGCTGGTAGATTAATTGGTTACTCTGAATTACCTTTAATGTGAGTCAAATCAGAGAGGCATTAATGGACATGCAGAAAAGACTAGGTTAAAGGAAAGTGAACGGGAAGCGGAATTGATTCCACTTTAGGCACAAATTTATTTATAACACATATGTGAAAACACGCACTGAAATGCATCATTTGCGTTAACAACCAACACATCTAAGGATGTTGATGGGGGCAGCCCACAAGTGTCGTCACATATTCCAGTGCCAACATAGCTCACCCACAATGCTTGGTGGAACAACACAGATGATAACGCACTGAGAGCCAGCACAGACTTAATGGGTGGAATGGTCTCCTATTGCAACAGCAAAATATGAATCAAGTGAACACAAGGAGAAAGACGCCAGAGAAAGCAGGATTTCCCAGTGGCCACACATTTTAAATCCACATCCCATTCCCATTCTGATATGTCTATCCATGGCCTCCTCTACTGTAAAGACGAAGCCACACTCAGGTTGTAGGAACAACACCTTATATTCCGTCTGGGTAGCCTCCAACCTGATGGCATGAACATTGACTTCTCTAACTTCTGCTAATGCCCCACCTCCCCCTCGTACCCCATCCGTTATTTATTTATATACACACATTCTTTCTTTCTCTCTCCTTTTTCTCCCTCTGTCCCTCTGACTATACCCCTTGCCCATCCTCTGGGTTCCCCCCCCTCCCCCTTTTCCTTCTCCCTGGACCTCCTGACCCATGATCCTCTCATATCCCTTTTGCCAATCACCTGTCCAGCTCTTGGCTCCATCCCTCCCCCTCCTGTCTTCTCCTATCATTTCAGATCTCCCCCTCCCCCTCCCACTTTCAAAACTCTTACTAGCTCTTCCTTCAGTTAGTCCTGACGAAGGGTCTCGGCCCGAAGCGTCGACTGTACCTCTTCCTAGAGACGCTGCCTGGCCTGCTGCGTTCACCAGCAACTTTGATGTGTATTGCTATGAATCAGGTGATTTGGCGCACGCGTGTATCATGGCTGACAATTTCGGGTCATGCCAAGTTTAGTTATGCTTGTTCCATAGCATCTCAGAGCAACAACCGTGGCAGCAATGCCCTCGGTAACACAAAGTGACATGAATTCCACTTGAATAATCCAGTAAAAACCCATACAGCCCACTGAGGTCCTATAAAAAGGAAATCAGTCATTTTGCACTACCAGTGTGATTTCCACCCTCTCCTGAGTTCAAGGACAATTAAGGACAGGAAATAAATGCTGTCAACAGTAAAAAATAAATCAAATAATCCTGGCAAACTCTAAATGGCAGTTTAGTAAGGGCCTGCTATGGTGTTGTATCTTTCAATAAATAAATAGAGAGGGGGAAAGAAAGATAAATAAATAAATGGATACACAGATAAACAAATAAATAAATGCATAAGGAATTCCATTATCTAGATCCAGTATTGTTGAAGAACCAATGTAACTATTTACAAGTTAGGATGATGTGCATCTTAAGAAGATTTGAGTTTCATGGAAAGGAAAATAAACATCAGCACTCTAGTCACTTGGGTTGTTTATCAACACGAAGTTGGCCTAGCTCGCAAAGCATATTTGGCACCACTGATAAGGAGCTCAGGCTCCATGGTGACATATTTTCTGTGATCCAATATTTTTAACTGAGGAGAAAAATCATCACATCTACCTATTGGAACGTCTATGTTTCCTAAATTTTATGAATTTACAGTCCATCGGGAATTCTGTTTCATTAGTAAATCTCTGAAATTATATCTCAGGGTGGTGGGAGTGCTCAGCAGGCCAGGCAGCAGCTATGGAGAAAGACCATGCTAACATTTAAGGTCAGTAATCTTCTATTAGAGAAGATAAATAATCTGAAATTTTAAGTCTGTTTCTTCTCTATAGACACTGCTGCCCTGCTGAATACTTGAAGTATTCTCTGTTTTTATTTGCCACAGTCATAAGCTCATTCAGAAACATGGATTTCCAACTGTCCAGGATGCCTACTGTGAACAACGAACAAGATGCTGGAAGAACACAGTGGGTCAGGCAGCATCTGAGGGGGGAAAAGGATAGTCACCTTTTTTGGTCAAGACCCTTCATCTGGACTGGAAAATGTTCATGTATAGTATCTTCTCTGTCTGACACATGAATAGGTAACGGGACAAACTGTAGTTTGTCAAAACACAATTCAAGGTGCTGGAAATCTGAAAGAAAAAGCAGAAAACACTGGAAGAAATCTCAGCAGATCAGGCAGTATCAATGGAAGGAAAATAGTCAATATTTTTGTTTTGTCACTGTACATCAGAATTGCTCTAGCCATGGTTCACTAAACCAAAACATTGTCTGTTTCTCTATCCACAGATGCTGCCTGACCTGCTGAGCTTTTCCAGCAATTATTTTTAACTTTACAATGATTCATGATAGAGCACAGATTGGCCAAATAAGCCAACATTCATTTATATTTTAATTTCAACAGCTCCATGACAAGACAGAGTCATGCTCGTTACTATTCAGAAAGAAACATCCCCTCTTCAGTGACAGGAGCTATGATAAGAGACTTTTCAGCCGATATATTTGCTTATTTCTCCTCACCTTCTCTTTACCCGAAGCCCTGAAGGTACTTTGTTCACATAAATCTGTTTAATAGTCAGAGTTATCCCATTTACAATTAAAGTAGGCCAAATGCTGAGGTGGTTTTATTGATTCTAATGTATTTCTTTGTTCTACAGTAAATGCCTGCTAGAAAATGAATCTCAGGTTAATATATATGGTGACATGTATATACTTTAATAATAAATTTACTTTGAAGTGAACAAAATTCAAGTGGATAAGTTCATAATTCTGATGAAAATTATTCAACTTGCTGCTTTGATATACCAAATACACCAGTTAGTTGAGTGATGTCGCAGCCACAGCCTTGTACTCAATGTCAGCAAGACCACAGAGCTGATTCTGGACTTCAGAAAGGGTAAGACGAGGGAACACAAACCAATCCTCATAGAGGGAACGAAGTGCAGAGAGTGATCAGTCTCCAGTTCTTGGATGTCAGTATCTCTGAGGACCTAACGTGGACACAACATATCGCTGCAGTAATAAATAAGGCAAGACAGTAGCTATATTTCATTAGAAGTTTGAGGAGATTTGGTTTGTCAAGTAAAACACTCGAAGATTTATACAAATGTAGTGTGGAGAGCATCCTGACTGGCCGCATCAGCGCCTGATGGGAGAGGTTACTGTACAAGATCGAAGCAAATCGCAGAAAATTAGTCAGCTCCATCATGGGTACTAGCCTCCATAGTATCCAAGACACCTTCAAGGAGTGGTGCCTTAGGAAGGTGGCATCCATCATTAACGATGCCCACAACCCAGGACATGCTCTCTTCTCGTTGTTACTTTTGGAAAAGAGGTACAGAAGCCTGAAGGCACACACTCAGTTATTCAGGAACAGCTTCTGCCTCACTGCCATCTGATTTCTAAACAGACATTGAACCCATGAACGCTACCTCACTACCCTTTATTTCTGTTTTTTTGCACTATTTATTGAACTTAACCATTTAGTAGTCATATATGTCCTTAATGTACCTCAGGTTTTTTTTCCTCTATATCTATTTATCATGTATTACAGAGTACTGCTGTTCCTAAGTTAACAAATTTCACAACATATGCCGGCGATATTAAACCAATTCTGATTGTGCTTCTCTTTCCAGTTGAGCTGCTGAATTTTTTCCAGCATTTTCTGTTTTATTTTATACCTCTATCATGTGCTGTTTTTTGGTTTTCATGAGATTACGTCAGTAAACAGAAGCATTCATTCAGGGGTGTGGAGGTTGAATCACCCTGAGTCTGATAGCAATTGAAATTCAAAACTATTATGTTTAAACTGTGATATAGTTTATTAGGAATCTTCTAGATCGATTCAAAAAGCCACCAATATGCTGCTTTGGAGACGCAAGATGTGAGAGGTGCCAAATATGGAACAACAAGAAAATTGCTGTAGGAACACAAAGGGTTTCATTATTTATTATTTAGAGAAGCAGAGTGGTAAAAGACCTTTCCAGATAACGAGCCCATACCACCCAACTGATACCCATGTGACCAATTAACCTACTTACCCATACAGATTTGGAATGTGGGAGGAACTGTTGCACCAGGAGGAAAGCCACGTAATTATAAGGAGAACGTAGAAAATTACAGTCCTTACAGACTGCGGGTCGCTGGCACTGTAATAGCATTACGCTAACAGCATCTGTTGGGGAGGAGGAATGTTGACCACTTGGCCTGATTTGCTGTTGATCTTTGTACCTCCCTTCAGTTCCCCAATCACCTCTGACCCCTGTCACAGCCCTCCCCTTCTTTTGTTTGTAGCAGTTACCTCTCTCTCCATTTTTCATCCTGATGTAGGGTTTCAAACCAAATCATCAACAATTCAGTTCCTCCCACTGTTGTTGCTCAATCTGCTGATATCCTCCAGCACATTTTTCCTTGCTGTAGCCTGACTACTTCATCAGAGAAAGCAGGATCTCCCAGTGGCCACACATTTTAATTCTACATCCGATTCCCATTCTGATATGTCTATCCACGGCCTCCTCTACTATAAAGATGAAGCCACACTCAGGTTGGAGGAACACCTTACATTCCGTCTGGGTAGCCTCCAACCTGATGGCATGAACATTGATTTCTCTAACTTCTGCTAATGCCCCACCTCCCCCTCGTACCCCATCTGTTATTTATTTATATACACACATTCTTTCTCTCTCTCTCCTTTTTCTCCCTCTGTCCCTCTCACTATACCCCTTGCCCATCCTCTGGGGTTTTCCCCCCTCCCCCTTTTCCTTCTCCCTGGGCCTCCTGTCCCATGATCCTCTCATATCCCTTTTGCCAATCAACTGTCCAGCTCTTGGCTCCATCCCTCCCCCTCCTGTCTTCTCCTATCATTTCAGATCTCCCCCTCCCCCTCCCCCTCCCCCTCCCCCTCCCCCTCCCCCTTTCAAATCTCTTACTAAATGTTCCTTCAGTTAGTCCTGACGAAGAGTTTCGGCCCAAAACGGCGACTGTGCCTCTTCCTAGAGGTGCTGCCTGGCTGCTGCGTTCGCCAGCAACTTTGATGTGTGTTGCTTGAATTTCCAGCATCTGCAGAAATCCTCGTGTTTGCGTTTTTAAATTCTACTTCATCATCACCCAGGCTGACCCGACCCTAATTGTAGACTCACAAATGTGACTGAATCCGAACTAGTCTCTGAAATGATCTGCTGAACTTCTAAATTTGGGGCTAAAAGGGGATGATTTAGGACTAATAAATACAGGTTCTGCTGGAAATGCTTCTAAATTGTAAATAAATAAAAGAAGTGATCTTGGCGTACACCCTTTCAATCTAAAATTTGAAATTACTATGTCTCATTGCAAGAAAGGTTGTTTCACTTCAGATTGCTGGGGAAATTTGCAGCTTTGTTTGATTGGCATATCAATTAACTTGTTGGAAGATAATGTAGAACCTATGTTTTTGAACAAAAAAGGGACAGACTGACACAGGTGTTTTTTTTTAAGAGCTGGTAGGAAAGAAAGACCTGGAGGCAGTGGTAAAAAGTGGAAGCTGTCTTAATTGTAAAAATGCACTCAGTGGCCACTTTATTAGGTACACCTGTACACCTGCTCATTAATTCCAATATCTAATCAGCCAATCATGTGGCAGCGACTCAATGCATAAAGGCATGCAGGCAAAGTCAAGAGGTTCAGTTATTGTTTGGAACAAACATCAAGTGGGAAAGAACTGTGATTGAATGATTTTTGGTACTATATGAGGGGGTTTGAATATTTCAGAAACTACTGATCACCTGGAATTTTCATAAACCACAGTCTCCAGAGTTTATAGAGGATGGTGCGAAAAATTAAGAACATCCAGTGACTGGCAGTTCTCTGGGCAAAAACACCTTGTTAATGAGCGTTCAGAGGAAGATGTCCAGACACAGTAACTCAAATAACGATGTGTTATAGGTATGAGCACCAAGGTTTGCAGAACTAACAGGGGTATTAAGCTAACAGAAACAAATCACAATTAGATTTAATATCACCGGCATATGTCATAAAATTTGTTGTCTGTGCGGCAGCGTGTTGTGTCCTTGAGCAAGGCACTTAACCACACATTGCTCTGCGACGACACCGGTGCCAAGCTGTATCGGCCCTAGTGCCCTTCCCTTGGACAACATCCATAGCGTGGAGAGGGGAGACTTGCAGCATGGGCAACTGCCGGTCTTCCATACAGCCTTGCCCAGGCCTGCGTCCTGGAAACCTTCCAAGGCACAAATCCATAGTCTCACAAGACTAATGGATGCCTATTTTTATGTGTATATGTATATATATATCAACAGAAAAAAAACTAGTGAATTACTGTAAGTATATCCATTAAATTAACTAAGTAGTGCAAAAATAGAAATAAAGAAGTAGTGAGGTAGTGTTCATGGGTTCAATGTCCATTCAGAAACTGGATGACAGAGGGGAAGAAGCTGTTCCTGAATCGCTGAGTGTGTGCCTTCAGGCTTCTGTACCTCCTTCCTGATGGCAGTAATGAGAACAATGCATGACCTGGGAAATGGGGGTTATTAATGATGGACGCCGCCTTTCTGAAAGGTTGTTCTTGAAGATGTCCTGTGTACTATGGAGGCTAGAGCTCTTCATGGAGCTGAGTAAGTTTAGAGCTCTCTGCAGCTTATTTCAATCCCGTGCAGAAGCACTTCCCCCAACCCACAAAACCAGACAGCGATGCAGCCAGTTAGAATGCTCTTCACGGCACATCTGTAGAAATTTAAGAGTGGTTTTGGTGACATACCAAATCTCCTCAAACTCCTAATGAAATATAGCCACTGTCATGCATTATTAGCTGCATTGTGATGTTGGGTCAAGGTTAGATCCTCTGAAATATTGACACCCAAGAAGCAGTCTAGAAGATCTATATGGTTATGCTGTTGGAATGATATAACAAGGACCGGTCCTTTTTCAGAAAGCAGATATAATTCTAATGGTATTGTCTTGAGCAAGTTTGGAGGAAACTAATAATTAGTCACTGAATGTATATTGAAATATTGTATTTAATTGTAAGACGTCCAAACAAATGAAAGGCTATAATTAAGCATGTGTTTTTAATCGTCAATACATTGAACTGAACCATGGACGTTTATAACAACAACAGGTATTTGAGGGAATGACATTCTCAGATATCTTGTTTTTTTTTCAGTGAGGAAATTGATCTTGGCATCTGGATGATCCAGTTCCTCCCAGGCCAAGGAAGATTCACTAGAGAAGACATTTTCTCTCTGATTTCTCTCTCATCTTATTTCATCATTATAAATAGTCCAGTTGTCATGGAAGCTCTTTAGAATGGCAGTTCCTCATTTACTCTTCCACAATAGGATGTGGTTAAGCTAAAGAGGGTGGCGGAATGATAGCATAGTGGTTAGCATAATGCTATTACAACGCCAGCGACCCGGTTTCAATTCTGCCAATATCTGTAAGGAGTTTGTACTTCCTCCACGTGGGTTCCTCTGCATGGAACCCTTTATCAGGACTGAAGAGGGAAGGGGCAGAGGCCCTACAAAGAAGGTGGGGGGAGGGTGGGAACCGGCCTGAAACGCTGACTGATCGTTTCCACGGATGCTGTTCCTCCAGCGTGTTGTGAGTCATGCTCTATTCTCACTACGACCATCAGGTAGAAGGTACAAAGCCTCAGGACTCATGTCACCAGGTTCAAAAACAGTTACTACCTCTCAACCATCAAGCTCCTGAACAAAAGGGGACAACTACGCTCACTTGCCAATGCATTGAGATGTTCCCACAACCAATCAGCTCACTTTAAGGAAATTTTATCTCATTATCTTGTTATTGCTATTTATTTATATTTTCACTTGCACAGTTTGCTTCTTCTGCACTCTGGTTAATCTTTCATTGATCCTGTTGTAGTTACTATTCTATAGATTTGCTGAGTATGCCCACAGGAAAACGAATCTCAAGGTTGTATGTGGTGACATATATGTACTTTGAAAATAAAATTTACCTTGTATTTTGAACTTTAAAATTATGAGGGATATAGACATGGCTGATATTTTCAGTCCTTTCTCCAGCAATGCGAGTGTAAAACCGGACAACACTGATTTAAGGTGAGGCAGGAAAGATTTAATGGGGATGTGAAGGTTGAATTTTTTTCACAAGGAGCATGATGCACGTATGGAACAAATTGCCAGAGGAAGTGATAGAGGTGAGTATAATTACAACATTGAAAAGACATTTGGAAAGGTACATGGATAGGAAAGATTTAGAGGAGAATGGGCCAAGTGCAGGTAAATGTTATTAGCATAGATAAGCATCTTGATCGAAGGACCTGTTTCCGTGCAGTGTAGTTCTATGAATCTATGAATAAAATTATACAAAATGTTCCTCTTGGTGTCTATTGGAAACACAGGGTTCAATTACCTCAGAGTACTTATACCTGTATTTTTTCCCTGCTTTGTTTCATGTGTTTCAGAGGTACCAAACTCATAATGAGGTCCTTAGGGACGAGGAGCCAAGAAAACCCACTGCGCTCTGTGGAAGATTATTTAAAATTATATGTTGTCATATTTTATTCATGCAGCAAGTGATCATATCTGAGCAAACTTTAACAAGAAAGTTCTGCCTTCACTTTGGTTAGACAGATTGCTTCCTGGACCAGACTTATAGAGTAGCCTTGCTGCATGGTTTGATTGTGTCATGCTTATGTTACCATCCCTGTCATCAAGAGGCCTGAACTGATGGGCAGGGATGTATGAATATAAATCCCACATTCGCAGCAAGTGGGAATGTAAGTGTAATTAATTAAATGTGGGAGAATTAATAATGGTGGCTATGATACTCCTGGCCATTCAGCCCAGCCGGATTCCATGAATAATCAGCATATCATTGATCTCTGTCTCCCAGATAAAAAAGTTTGAAGTTCTACGTGAAGTTATCACCAAAGTACATATATGTTACCAAATACAGCCCTGAGATTCACTTTCTTGCAGGCAAACACAATCATAATTGAATCAATGAAAGACTGCACCAACTTGGGCATTCAACCAATGCGCAAAAGACAACAGACTGTGCAAATATAAAAAGAAAGAATGAATTATAAATAAATAAGCAATTAATATCAAGAACATGAGATGAAGTGAATCTATAACATGCCTACAATGCTGAGCCGAACAACGACAGCAAAACAGGCTCCTTTCCTCCCTCCCATCTACCCACCACCCACACACACCAAACCAAGGACAGGCCATATCTAGGCCTCTAGCCCCTGTTGAACTCATCTTGCAGACATCCACCTTCCCCAGTGGTCTCGCAGACTCATAAACCCAGGGCTTCGGCCATCAGGCCTCGACTTTTGGACTTCTGATCAACCTTCGCGCATCAATTGTCAGTATCAACCCCAGGATTCATTGGTGACAGAGTTCCCGACTTCAAACTCTGGGCTAGGATCCCGAATGGTCACTCAGACCTGGTCCACTGTTTAATCAGGTCATAACTGATCTAGATATTGCTTATCTCCATATGCTACCCCCCAATATTAAATCTAAACTTCTCTCTTTGGCCACAATTCTGTTTTGTTTATTTTGTAGCCTGGGGAGAAATAGACATGTAGGACAACAAGCATTTATTTGGGTCTTAATTCCTGTATCTGTTTAAGATGTTTTATTGCAGAAAGAGGGCATCAAAATAAATACGACAAAATAAGTTAAAAAAACAGTTCCCGCTGTTACAATCTCAGCTTAACTTTGGACCACACTCTTCTTTTGTATGTAGTATGAAAATAACTAAAACAAAATATACAAAACCAATATGGTAATGGCAATTATCTGGCACACACGTGCTGAACTTCCAAACACATATAGGCTAGACCTCGAAATGAGTTCTCCTCGCTCACGTGGGCCAATAAGGAACATCACCCAATGATGCAATCCAGCGCTAATCAATTTACTTGCGAAAATCTTTCCTCACCAAACCTGGGAAAAGCATTCGAACGTTGTCCTTTCTAGAACATGGCAACTCTTCATTCTACTCTACCCATGCGAAATGACAACATCTTTTTCCCTTAAAGGCACAGGCAGCTATTTTAGCATTACCAAGGTGAATACGTAAGTGCAACTTAACAATTAAAAAAAGGCGTTCAATGGTCACCTGCTTACAGTTAAGAACTCAGATCAGCTTGTTTTGAATTATGTATTTTCTCTGGAAGACACAAGGGACTTCCAATGTTGGAATCTGAAGCAAGAAATAATCTACTGGCATAATTTAGTGGATCAAGCAGCATCTGTTGGGGGGAAGTGAGAAAGAAGTTGTTGACATTCTCAGTCTCTCAGTTTACTTCAGACTCTGAAGGCCTTGACCATCATTAGTGATGTCTACCTTTGCTGAGAGGTGGGCTCCCAAGCAGTGGGTAATGGCTTTGACTTCCCAGAATCTTGGTGTGAAATCTTGTTGTTGATGTGATATCTTGCAGCAGGAACAAATTGGTAAAGCATTTTTATTTTGCAGAGATCTAGTGTCAGGCAGGGTGGAGATATGTCTCTACCAAAGGAGATGTAAGGCACTGCTTCTCTCCGCTAGTCTGCAGGTCACCCTTGGGCCAGGTGTAGCACCTGTGTAGCCCCCCTTGATCAGGATCACATGAAGCCATGGGAGCAGGTGGTGGATGGTCGTGTGAGCAGCTGGTGCAGTTATGCGACCGCTGACACCAGGCAACAGTCTCTGAGAGTATTGATAATGGCTGGTAAAGATGCTGCCCAGAAGAAAGCAATGGCAAACTACTTCTGTTGAAAAGAACTGTCATGTCCACAGAAAGACCATGATCACTTACGAACGAATAAATGAGTGTAAGACCCATTCTCTTGTAGTACCCAGTAAACAATTTGATAGTGACTTAAGTTCAACCTCTAACTGCAGACATAGAACATAAAACATTACAGCTCATGAACAGGCCTTTTGATCCTCAGTGTTTCACTGAATAAAACAAAGCGTTTTCTCTGACTACATGATCGATATCCCACAATTCCATGCAATTAACATCCTTCATATGGTTACATATAAGTACTTCGATAATACAAACGTGTTTGTAAATTCAATTTGAACTTTGAACATATCTAAGGTGACCACATCTAGCTTCTGACCAGCCTGCTGAGTTCTCCCCAGTAGCTGTTAACTGTTCCATGTAAATCCTAGTTGTCCCTCTAAATCAGGGGTTCCCAACCATTTTTATGCTGTGGACCAATACTATTAAGTGAGAGGTCTGTGGACGCCAGCTTGGGAACCCCTGCTCTGAAACCATCTTATTTGAAATCAAGTTATACTACATGAAGCTGACAAACATAATCAATAAGCTATGACATCACACTTGGTCAATGAATTCCTCTCTAATATTGCTTAATATTTAGGTCTGATTTAAAAAAAAGGTAGAGAGAGAAATGGAAGGGTTTAGAGGGGCAATTCTAGATCTTAGGACTTGATAGTTTGAAGTGTACTGTCAGTAGAAGAGTAAAGAATTTCAGGAGTAAAGGGGTGGTATGATAGAACATAGAACATAGAACAGTGCAGCACATTACAGGCCCATCAGCCCACAATGTTGTGCCGACCCTCAAACCCTGCCTCCCATATAACCCCCTACCTTAAATTCCTCCATGTACCTGTCTAGTAGTCTCTTAAACTTCACTAGTGTATCTGCCTCCATCACTGACTCAGGCAGTGCATTCCACACACCAACCACTCTCTGAGTAAAAAACCTTCCTCTAATATCCCCCTTGAACTTCCCACCCCTTACCTTAAAGCCATGTCCTCTTGTATTGAGCAGTGGTGCCCTGGGGAAGAGGTGCTGGCTATCCACTCTATCTATTCCTCTTATTATCTTGTGCACCTCTGTCATGTCTCCTCTCATCCTCCTTCTCTCCAAAGAGTAAAGCCCTAGCTCCCTTAATCTCTGATCATAATGCATACTGTCTAAACCAGGCAGCATCCTGGTAAATCTCCTCTGTACCCTTTCCAATGCTTCCACATCCTTCCTATAGTGTGGCAACCACTTCTTCCTCTTTCCAAAGGAGCAGGTGGCATTTGGCATCCCATCCTTGAGAATTCCTTCCTCCTTCCTAAATTGCAATATTCTCACCGATCTTAACCTGACAATGTCAACACTTTTGGGAGGAGCAACTCCTCTGTTTGCATCTTTGGAAACAGCTCTATTTCCATCTTTAATACACCTATTTTTCCATTTCAGGTTCCTTTGGAAGACCCTGACCTGGAGATACACACGGACTACGGTTCTTTGTGGGAAATGAACCCACTCTTGCGGTTTCACGAATGGCCATTGTTCGGCACACCAAGAGCTCGGCCTAAGATCTTCACTTGCCTTTGGAGGACCGAGATTTCGTGTCTCTGGAAATGGGGGGATTGAAGGTCGGTGCCTCTGCAGGGGATCGGCGTGTCATTGGAGACGGAAGATCTCTGGCTGTGTGCCCAGAGACCTGAGATCTTTGGGCACAGAGCTTGGAAAAAGCGACGCAACGGACTTTTAACATTATAAAGCAGCAAGTTGTTTATTATGTCTTCCCTCTCGCTGTGAAACGGGAGACACCTCTTTCTCCCTTATTAGGGAGAGAGAGAGAGAGAGCCTCTGGTATGTCAAATACCAGTTGAACAAATAGTCTCTGGGGTACTTCAAGTCTGTGTCTTTGCTGTTGCTTTGCTCATGCTTGAGTGTTCGGTGGTGGGTGCCAATGCTTTTTTTTGCTGATGAGATTGGGGGAGGGGGGATTGTTGCTTGCTGCCACTTACTCACGGGAGGGAGGGGAGCTGGGGGGGACTCTGGCATTCTAACATTTAACTGTCATTCATTCTTTGGGGGCACTCCTCTGTTTTTGTGGATGGTTGCAAAGAAAAAGCATTTCATAATGTATATTGTATACATTTCTCTGACATTAAATGTACCTTTGAAACCTTTGAAACTTCTAAATAGGAAGCTCCATTCAAGGCAAGAGAGGTTTTAACTGGAAAATGTAATAAAGGTTTTAAGAAACACACTCAAAATGCTGGACGAACTCAGCAATTCAGGCAGCATCTATGGAAATGAATAAGCAGTCGATGTTTCGGAGCAGAGAAGACAAACTTCTTCAGGGTAAGCATCCCTCGAAGAGATCCCTCAAAGAGCTCTTGAATCAGCTGAAGTTCTTAAAACACTTTAATTTCTAATGTCCTGAAGAAGAGTCTTGGCCCGAAACATCAATTATCTATTTCCATAGATCCTGCCTGACCTGCTGAGTTCCTTCAGCATTTTGTGTGTGTGTGTGTGTTGCTTTGGATTTCCAGCTTCTGCAGACTTTCTCATGGTTATTTATTTCTAATAATTAGATATATTCCTCTTTTCATTTCTTGCTGTAGTTTTCTTCTATAACGTCCCCACTGTTCGGGGCAGTAACTGCAAGTGTTTGTTCTCCTTCAAAAGTTCCCTCTCTAAACCTCTGCAGCTCTCTATCAGTTTGGTTCAGTACCTTCTTTTCACCCTTTTAATTACTTCCTAATGCTTTTAACATAGAATCATAGTTACAGAACCATACATCTTAGATACAGGCTTATTAGCTCAACTAGTCCATGCTGAACACAGTGCCCACCGAATGTCCCAATTTCCCGCACTCAGTCCATATCCCTGCAAGCTCTGCCCCGCCACATACCCGTCCAAGTGCCTAAGTATTTACATGATGCTATTCTACCTGCCTCAACCACTTCCCCTTGCAGTTTATTATATAAACTGGAAATATTCACATAGCTAGAAATATCCTATAGTGCTCCAAATAACAGCCAGATAATCAGAATCAAAATCAAGATTAGGTTTAACATCCCCAGCATATATCATGAAATTTGTTAACTTTGCAGAAGCAGCACAATGCAATATATAATAATAGAGAACCATAACTGATTTATAGAAAAAAAATATATATAATAGCTTAATTAAATAAGTAGTGGAAATATACAAATGGGCAGCTTTCATGCGTTTAATGTCCATTCAGAAATCGGATGGCAGCAAAGAAGAAGTTGTTCCTGAATTGTTGAGTGTGTGTCTTTATGCTTCTGCACCTCTTTCCTGATGGTAACGATGAGAACAGGGCATGACCTGAGTGATGACGGTCCTTTTTGAGGCATCGCTCCTCGAAGATGACCTGGATACTATGTAGGCTAGTGCTCATGATGGAACTGACTAGCTTCACGACTCTCTGCAGCTTACTTCCATCCTGTGCAGTCGTGGCCCCGTACTAGAGAGTAATGCAGTCAATTAGAATGCTCTCCACGGTACATCTGTAGAAATTTTCAACTGTTTTTGGAGACATATCATACCACATCTTTTCAGACTCCTTATGAAATACAGCTGCTGTTGTTTTTTTGTAGCAGCAGCATCGACACATTGGGTCCAGATTAGATCCTTAGAGATATTGACACCCAGGAATTTGAAATTGCACACTCTTTCCATTTCTGATCCCTCTATGAGGACTGGAGTGTGTTTCCTTGTCTTACCCTTTCTAAAGTTCACGATCAGTTCTTTGGTCTTACTGATGTTGAGTGCAAGGTTGTTGCTATGACACCACTTAACTAGTTGATATAGTTTCACTACTGTATGTCCTCTCATCGCCATCTGAAATTCTGCCAACAATGAAATTGAACAACCATCAACAATTGAAATTGTGTCACATACAATATTAGTATAAAGGCAAAGGCTGTGTTAAACAGGTAAGTTTTATGTAAATGGAAACATTTTGTTTTGCAGTAGCGGAGAGACTTTTGAGATGCTTCTCATACAAAATGTCCTCCAAGATTTCTGATCATCTATTTCACCTCAATCCCTCCTGTTTCTTTTTCTTGCTTTAGATATGCTTTCGTGCCTACAAATTTTTAGACAGTATTTGTCTCTGGCACAAAATTATTTTATATGGTTTCCATCTGAAATCTCGCTGTTGGGTGCAACGGTTTGTGATTCTTGTGTGATGTTTGTCCACATATGCAGAGCAGTTGGAAAGTGTGGAATTAAAAAGGTACACATGTTTTAGCAGTTCTCTTTATGGCAGCTTCAGCAGTCTCCTCGTGATTCATTACGTTCTTGGCACTACGTGCGATTAGGATATGAAACCGCACATACATTCCACCTGCCCTTCAAATTTAGAATCCACCTTGGTTACAGATATTTCCAAGATATTCAGCATTTCTTGGACCCATAGGAAGCTTGCACAATGGGACACCAAGTCGAAATAAATTATTCCATGTGAATTAATACTTCAGCAAATTCTAAAGCAGTTTTGTCTTGATTGAAAAAATTTGTTATAAGCAAAGGTTGTCTGAGTGGGGTTATCTTATTTGGAACAAGGGGAGTTGTGGGGTATTTAATGGAGGGGTATAAGATTATGAAATACCCAGAGTGGGCAAAGAAGAAAAAACAATTTTCCCTAATTAATGAAAATAGCTAGGTGGTCATGCATGTTGTTAGATATGTAGGTTATGGCAAAAGGGAAAATGGCTGGAGTCAGTTAGCATTTTGGCGCAAAGGAGTTTATTAGGTGCTTCAAAAATCAAACTTACAGAAATAGCAAAAATTGTGAAGAGAAAATAGCCAATAGTTACAAAAGATGTCTACAAGCAAACACAATAATAGCTCCGTACTTATTCTGGTCCAGTGTGAACCCTTGGCAGCCCCTATCTCTTTCTCACTGAGGGCAATGAGCTCCTTTTCATTTAGCACTAGAACGTACGATCTTTAATTACCAACAAAGTTCACTACACATGAATTAGAATATGATACACTCGACATGTAGTTGCAATCATATTATAAAATAAACAGAGTATCGACCTTAAGTACAGTATATAAACAACATACACACATTTACACATTCCCATCACTAACAAATGGAATATTCTGCCGTGTATGGCGGGAAAGGCACCATGAAGCCAACCTGAGCACATCAGCTCAGTTCAGGCAGGACTCATTATGAGAGTATACCGGGGTAGACACAGAAGTGTATATGCAATGTAACAGCAGCAGAATGACAAGGCAATGTTTGAGTGTGTGATTGAATGCATGCGTGTAAGGAGTGCGTTTACCGGGGGCTCTCTGTCACACGTATATGATATTAAGCTCTAAAATAGTTCTCCAGATAAAAAAGAAATCCTCACCCAAGCTATATTGAGCATTCAAAACTCACTATGGGAAAGGCAGGAACTACATGCACGTTTAAAACTGTGCCAAAAAATGAATACTTGATCTTTCATATTGTACAGGGCAACCGATCAAGCAGTGAAATGGATCTGGTTTGAACATTTTTTTTCTCAATCAACATGGACATGATTGGCCTCTTTCCCTACTACACATTTTAGTTTTTCTATGTAAAAGGAAATCTTTGTGAAATGAAAGTATCTGAGCATCTGCTGTTATTTTTGAACGCTATAGTGAAGCTCAGTTGGAGGGAAGCTGGACGGAAGTCATACTTGAAATATTGCGCATGTCCAGGACTGAAGGCTGGGATATCAAGTGAGGAGGGAAGGGTAATGACCTGGAATGGGTGGCAACACTTGTGGGCTGCCCCCCACACACCCTCAGGTATGTTGATTGTAAAAGTCACATCTTATTGCATGTTTCGAAACACACATGACAAATAAATTTGGATCTTGAATCTTGATCTTGAGGGTGCATATTTCCTGCCAATGAGCTTTCAGAGTGGATCTTTCAACATGTTATCTATGTTTTTCTTGCCCTGGAGATTGCCAGGTCTGTGGAGTTTGCCAAGAATTTTCTGATTTTATTTCAGACTTACAGCCAGTTCAGATTTTTTTCTCTTCAAAATTATTGGCATAAAAGCTTACAGTTCTGTTGGGGAAGACATTAGTAACACAGTATCTTAGAAACAGACAGAAACATCAACACATCACAAAATGAATACCCATTGCTGATGAGATTACTTGCTTGACTGTCACTCTGAGAAAGTAGGAGATATTAAATTGATGAGAAAGGAAGAATACAATTTTGTAAAGAGGTTACTAAACCAAAATGAAATTTTTCTTGTTTTTATTCCTAAATAAATGAAATCTTTCATTCTGAGTTAGTATTGTCATTAAGAGTAAGGATTTGATTTTCTGAACATTTCTGAATTGAATGGGAATAAAAAAAACAACATTCCACAATTGTAAAGAATAAGTGGATGGTGATAGCAAACCGGAACAATGTGACGGACCGGACGGAATCAGAAGACTATGTCCTGATTGAAGATTGCCTTCCTCCTCTGCAGCACTCTCCAGCAAAGCGCACGTCACCTGAAAAACACGAGCAATCCTACATCAATCAAGCAATCCGTAACTCTGATCTCATTCCCAAAGCAAATAAAGTTAGAGGTTAAAGTTTTGATATGGATTGAAATGTTAATGGAGTCATAGAGTCAGCGAGAAGTACAGCACAGAGAAGGGCCCTTTGGTTGACCTGGTCCATGCCAAAACCATTTAAGCTGCCTCCACCATTGACCTGCACAGGAAACATTGCCCTCCATATTTACTCATCTAACTTCTCTTAAAAGTTGAAATCAAGCTTGCGTGCACCACTTGTGCTGGCAGCTCATTTCACACTCTCACCACCCTCTGGATGAAGAGGTTACCCCTCATGGTCCCTTTAAACTTCTTACCTCTCACCCTTAAGACATGACCTCTAGTTGTAACCTCAGAGGAAAAAGCCTGCTTGCATTTATCCTATCTTTACCCCTCACAACTTTGTGCACTTCTATCAAATCTCCTCGCAATCTTCTATGCTCTAAAGAATACAATCCTAACTGATTCAATCTTTCCTTATAACTCAGGCCCTACAGACCTGGCAACATCCTTGTAAAATTTTCTCTGTACTCTTCCGACCTTGCTTAAAACTTTCCAGTAGGTATGTGACCAAAACTGCATACAACACTCTCCAACATCTTATACAACTTCAACATAATGTCCCATCTCCTGTACCCAATACATTGATTTATGAAGGCTAATGCGCCAAAAGCTTTCTTCATGACCCTATCTACCTGTGATGCCACTTTTAATGAATTATGGGTCTGTATTCCCTGTTCCCTTGGTTCTAACACACTCCTCAGTGCTCTACTGTTCACTGTGTAAGACCTACCCTGGTTGGTCCTACAGAAGTGCAAAACCTCACACTTGTCTGCATTAAATTCCATCTGCCATTTTCAGCTCATTTTTCCAGCTGATGCAAATCCTTCTGCAAGCCATGATAGCGCTCCTCACTGTCCACTACATCACCAATCTTGGTGTTATCCACAAAGGAAGGGAGGAGAAGATGGCAGCGTGATGTAGCTGTCAAGAGTCGGCTGTGGTCGGGTGCTTCCAGGGTGCTGCATCGGCAAGTTTGCAGTGCTGGAAGCTCATGGCAGGGAGAGGTTTTCTTCCTTCTACCATCTGTGTGAGATGATGGGACTTCCGAGAGACTTTGGGACTTTTTTTTACCGTGCCCATGGTCTGTTCTTTATCAAATTACGGTATTGTTTTGCACTGTTGTAACTATATGTTATAATTATGTGGTTTTTCAGTCTTGGTTTGTCTTGTGTTTCTGTGATATCATTCTGGAGGAACATTGTATCATTTCTTAATGCATGCATTACTAAATGACAATAAGAGAGGACTGCGTGTCCTCATAATCTAAAAAAAAATCTAATCTAAAAAATTTGCTGATCCAGTTAACCACATTATCATCCAAATCATTGATATAGATGTCAAACAACAAAGGACCCAGCAAAGAATCCTGCAGTGCACCACTAGTCACAGGTCTCCAGTCAGAGAGGCAACCCTCTACTACCACTCTCTGGCTTCTCCCACAAATACAATGAATGAATGCATGAAAACAGAAAATGTGTTTATGGTGCAATGCAGTTACTGAGATAATAAATAGAGGTTGGTAGGTATGGCTAACTGGAATGTTTGATCAGATTAACTGCCTGGGAGAAGAAACTTCTAAGGTGATGAAAAGGTTTTGTTTTAATACTCAGTACTTTCCAGAAGAGTGCTTTTGGTTGAAGGTTGATGAAGTAAGAAGCTTGGAGGTGATAGGCGGAGGACATTGAAGAAGGAGGATTCTGATAGGAGAGGATTCTGGACCATGGAGAAAGGGAAGAAGGAGGAGCATCAGACAGAGGTGATGGGTGGGTGAGGAGAAGAGAAGGGGTAAGTCCTGACAACTTTTTCTCAAAATTTCAATCCCAGATCATTGGCAGCACCTCTCAAGTCAGCTGTCATTAAAACTAGTGCTCAGCAGCTAAGGATAAATCCTGAGAGCCACTGGTAGATCTTGTGTGGTTCTACTCTGGACCTTTTACACACCGAGTTCCAATGATAGGGCTTGAGTCCGTTGATGGAGATCAGATACACATAACTATCATTAGACTGACATTCAGCTCCATGAGTCCTTCCAGGAGTCTCTTAAAAGGCCCTATTGCTTCGGCCTCCACCACCGCCTCTTGAAGCCCATTCCACGCATTCACCACTCTCTACATAAAAAACTTACCCCTGACATTTCCTCTGTACCTACTTCCAAGCACCTTAAAACTATGCCCTCTCGTGCCAACCATTTCAGCCCTGGGAAAAAGCCTCTGACTATCCAAATGATCAATGCCTCTCATTATCATGTACACCTCTATCAGATCACCTCTCATCCTCCGTCGCTCCAAGGAGAAAAGGCCGAGTTCACTCAACCCAATCTCATAAGGCCTGCTCCCCAATCCAGGCAACATCCTTGTAATTCTCCACTGCACCCTTTCTATGGTTTCCACATCCTTCCTGTAGTGAGGCAACTTGTAATAAGCCTTCTATGGGGTACCTTATCAAATGCCTTGCTAAAATCCATATACACTACATCTACGGCTCTACCTTCATCAATGTTTTAGTCACATCCTCAAAAAATTCAATCAGGCTCGTAAGGCACGACTTGCCTTTGGCAAAGCCATGCTGACTATTTCTAATCATATTATGCCTCTCCAAATATTCATAAATCCTGCCTCTCAGGATCTACTCCATCAACTTATCAACCACTGAAGTAAGACTCACTGGCCTATAATTTCCTGGGCTAACCCTACTTCCTTCCTTGAATAAGGGAACAGCATCCTCAACCCTCCAATCCTCCGGGACTGCTTCCGTTCTCATTCATGATGCAGAGATCATTGCCAGAGGCTCAGCAATCTCCTCCCTCACTTCCCACAGTAGCCTGGGGTACATCCTGTATGGTCCCAGTGACTTATCCAACTTGATGCTTTCCAAAAGCTCCAGCACATCCTCTTCCTTAATATCTACATGCTCAAGCTTTTCAGTCTGCTGCAAGTCATCCCTACAATCGCCAAGTTCCTTTTCTGTAGTGAATACTGAAGCAAAGTATTTATTAAGTACCTCTGCTATCTCATCTGGTTCCATACACACTTTTCCACTGTCACACTTGAGTGGTCCTATTCTCTCATGTCTTATCCTCTTGCTCTTCACGTACTTGTAGAATGCCTTGGGGTTTTCCTTAATCCTGTCCGCCAAGGCCTTCTCATGGCCCCTTCTGGCTCTCCAAATTTCATTCTTAAGCTACTTCCTGCTAGCCTTATAAGCTTCTAGATCTCTATCATTACCTAGTTTTTTGAACCTTCCGTAAGCTCTTCTTTTCTTCTTGACTAGATTTACAACAACCTTTGTACACTATGGTTCCTGTACCCTACCATCCTTTCCCTGTCTCATTGACTTCCTCCTACCTTTTCGCCTGGAGTATGATTTCACAGATGTAAAGCGTCAGGTACCTGAGCAATGGTTGTTACAATGTGTCAAATTATTGGTCTACCTTATGCAATAGGAATCACAGCTGGGTTAATTCTCCTGTACTTCCAAGTTAGTAAATGGCGAATCAAGTAATTATTTGGCAACCTAGATTTTAATGAAAGGTTTCCTCAGGTTAGCAGAAAATGTGGAAGATAATTCCTCAACTAAATCACTGCAATGGATTGCCTCTTTTTTTTTTGTTTGTGGAACCCTGTTGTGTACAACTTAACTGCCAGTTTTCCCTGAATACTGACACAACTTCAAAGCTCTATACAGGCTGTAGAACAAATTTGGACATCCTGACAAGATGAACAATGTGCAAAAGATCCAAGATCTTTATTTCCTGAGTAACAAAGACAAAATGTCAGAGGAACTCAGCAGATCAGACAGCATCTGCTGTGCAAGAGTCAGTATTTCAGACCGAGACCCTTCATCAGGACTGGAAAGGAAGGGGGAAGAAGCCACATTACTGAGGTGGAGGAGAAGATGGAGTACAAGCTGGCAGGTGATGGGTGAAGCTAGTTAAGGGGGAAGGTGAGTGGATGTGGGAGGGGGAATGAAGTAAGAAGCTGGAAGGTGATAGGTGGCAGAGGTAAAGGGCTGAAGAAGGAATCCAACAGGAGAGGAGAGTGAATAATGGAGAAATGGAATGGAGGGGAAGGTGATGGACAGGTGAGGAGAAGAGAAGAGGTAAGAGGGATTGCCAGAATGCAGAATGGAAAAAGAGATGTGTTCTTTCCGGGAAACGTGATTTTAATTGCAGAGCATTTGAAGGAGCAGTGCTGTGTATTACTTTACCCCATTCTGTGAAGGAAACCTGGCAGGGAAGGGTTAAACATATTTCTCAAAGCTGAGTTGGCAGCAGTCCATTTGTACATTTTTTTCTTGTACTAAATACACATCGGCACAAAGCCGTGTTTTACACAGGAGTGAGATGTGGTGTTATCCTTCACAAATACTGGTTCAATGGACTTAATTAAAATATACTCCGCTCTTTGTTCAGTTTATGTGGGCCAGTCAATGGGATTAAGTGATTACAAGCTAAGACTTCATTTGTGGTACTCCCTTCACCAACACAGCTTGGCTGCCTCGTTATAAGTTTTGATTGTTATTCCCCCTGCATTACTACGAAGTGAATGAATGAAGTGATACACTCTTACGGATGAAGCCAGTGCAAATCTTGCCTCCAGCATAGCTTCTTGGGGCCTCCTCACATTCTGCTGAATACAACACAGTGAGCTGGCATAGCATATTGCCTTCAAAGCAATAACATGGAAGAACGGTCATTAGACTTTTGCATAATTGTTTCAAATCGAAAGTGGGCTAATATTTTTACACAACAGCAGGACTAATTAGTAAGTTAGACTGGAAGTAGTATTCAAATCAAGTTTATTGTCATTCAACTAAATACATTATACCGTCAAATGAGACAATGTTTCTCCGAACTAGGGTGTACAGAACAGTAGTACACATAATGCACATATAACACACATTGATTTAGGTAAGTAAGGATAAAATCTACAGATGAAATTATGCATAAATAAACAAACTAAACAACATAAATTAAATATTGTCAGGTACAGAACAGATTAATCGGTGACACTTCAAATGCAATGTGCCTGGGAGCTCAGAAGCCTAATGACATGAGGGAAGAAACTGTTTCCCATCCTGGCCATTCTTGTTTTTATGCATTGGAGTCTCCTGTGTGATGGTAGAAAGTCAAAGAGGATGCTGGAAGGATGAGTGGGATCCTTGATAATACTAAGGGCCCTGCATATGCAGATTTCCCGATAAATGTCCCCGACGGATAGTACGGAGACCCTGATAATCCTCTCGGCCGTTCTCACAGTCCTTTGTAGGGACTTCCAGTCCAATGCTCGTCTGCTCCCATACCAGATGGAGATGCAGCTTGTCAGGATGCTCTCAATGGTGCTTCTGTAAAACTCAGTTAAGATGGGTGGGAGGTGGGAGTCTCGCTTGCCTCAATCTTCATTGGAAATAGAGGTACTGCTGTATCTTCTTGTTCAGGGCGGTGATGTTGAGGGACCAGGTGAGGAACTGATGTACTTACGTACTTGCTGTGGAAACAGATATTCTTATGCACATTTATTCCACATCTTTACTTTAAAAGCTAACTTTATATTTTATATAAATTTATATTCTTAATAATTGTTACTGATTTTTGCTGTGGGGGGGGAGAGGTTGAGGATTTGTTGCTATTGTTGCTGTTTTTCTCTGCAAGTGAGGGGGTCGAGGATTGTTATTGTCGCAGTTTATCGTTCTGCAGGAGAGGGGTGGGGGATTTTTGGTTTTGCAAGTTTTGTTTCTTTTTCTTTTTTGTGCCGGTGGAATGGGGGGAGGGGGGAGTTGATATTTTTTCATTCAATAACTCCCATGGTCTTTCTGTATTTCATGGCTATCTGGAGAAGACAAATATCAGAGTTGTATTGTACATACATACTTTGACAACAAAATGAACCACTGAAGTTTTTGAACCATTTTAATTGTTGAATGTTGTTTTCATGTTGCATGTCACGCCAACACCCCACAGCAAGTTTCTAATACTTGTAAATGTATATGATGAATAATGGTGATCCTTCACATTTGGTCTTTACTAAAATAAGTTTGTCTCAATGTATATTAGACAGTCTAGACTTTATGGTTTAAACCTGAATTGATTTTTTGAAGAGTAGGTACAGGAGAACTGCAGGGATTGTACAAGAAAGTTTCTTGGCCATGGAATTGGATGACTGTTAGCTTGTTTTGTATTTGCAGGTTTGTGATACATAATTGGTTTATGTTTTCTCTCTTATGAGGTTAGATAGATGTGCCAACATCTGTTTTCAATATCTGGTCATGTTACTAGTTGTATTGTGGAGCAATGTTTATCCTACTTCAATGTCACGATGTTTCATTGTTCTGATAACATTCATCCCTGTGGCCTCTTTGAGTGAAAGTCCGAAGGTGCTAAGTATCTATACTAAGTTTTAGATAGTATTTGTGCTAAAGGAGCAGGCAAATGGGATCTCCCAAAGTGGCCTAGTTCCTTTGGCTCAAACTCGTGCAACTGGCAGAAGGAAGATATTTTCAGTACTGCATTGATTTGTTTTTGCATTCCTGACCAAAGGTGAAAAGCTGGATAGATTAAAGGCTGATTTATACTTCTGTGTCAAATGGACGCCGTAACCTACGCAAGAAGGCTACGCGCGTTGTGAGTATTTATACTTGTGCATTGGTGTGTCTGCGTTGCTCTGCAATTTGGGCACATTGCGCATGCGCACACATCTGCCCATGCAAGGCTTCATGGTCATGGTAGTCTTTCTCGGGGTAAACAAGTTTAAAGCAAGCGTCTTTTTTCGTAAAACCGAAATGTGTCCTCCATAATTTTGGAGGTCTGTAAAGCTTTATGGAAAGCATTGCAGCCAGAGTTCCTTCCCTGCCCTTCAGTCGCCCAATGGGAAGATATTGCAGTGTAGGAGGAAATGCGATGCTACCAAGCGGACCAATCACAGTTGTTGTGGTTTGCGTTGCCGCGACACGTAATTACATTTTGGGAGAGGTGCACGTCAGGCTATGGTGTAGGGATCCGAGTAGGCTCTGTGTAGGGTTCGCGGTGACGCCGTACATATGGCATCGATTTGACGCAGAAGTATAAATCAGCCTTAACTGATTGTCACAATCCATTTTTCTTTATGGTAATTTTTGTCAAATGCATAACAGAATTCATGCTATATCCTGGTGCCTACAGGCAAATGTTCACTGTAACACACACACACACACACACACACACACACACACACACAGTGCTGGAGGAACTCAGCAAGACAAGCAGCATCTATGGAGCAGAATAAAGAGCTAGTATTTCAGGCTGAGAACAAGAAAGGAAGGGGGAAGAAGACAGAATAAGAATGTGGGTGGAGGGAAAGGAATACAAGCTGTCAGGTGATAGGTGAGATGAGGTGAGGGGAAAGTGGGTGGATTGGGGAGTAGTGGGAATAACTTTTATCATAGACTAAGACTATTCAACAGAAATTAATCATCTGTTCCCTTGAATGTCACCTTTCCCTCCTGTCAAGTCAAAAGTAATGAAGCTCAGCTTATCCCCCTCCCTCTGAATGGAGATGGTCAGTGTATAAGCCAGAAGATGATAGCTCAAGCTAGGTGAGAAGGATGTGGCAGGGGCAGATGAACTGCAAAGCTGGGAGGTGATAGGTGGAAACGATAAAGAATCCAGGGAGAAGTGGAGAGTGGACCATGGGAGAAAGGGAAGGAGAAGGGGCACCAGAAGGAGAAGAGAAAGGGAAAGAGGGTGAAGCTAGAATGGGGAATAGAGAAAAGAGAATAGAAATTATTGGAAGGTAGAGAAATCGATGTTCATGTCATCAGATTGGAGACAACTGATAGAGCGAATTATGGATTTAGCACATTTATATTTAGCAAATGAATTCAGCCAGCAGTCTTCAAATCTGACTGTAAATTGTGGATTTAATTTAAACTTCAGTTCTGAACAATAGATTCCTAAAAGCCGTGAATCATGGACCAGTCCACGCTAATTAAAATTCATTTAGGTGTCTGTGGTGTGGGTGCAAATTGGGAGGTGTGAAGTTTATGTGTTGTTTCAAAAAAGCATTGTAAATACATTGTAAATATGGCATTGTTTAGCACATAAAATATCGAGCCCCACCTTGGGCCAGCCAGACCTTTCCACTGAAAGCATCTCCATGTGATGCCTGTTGTATCTTGTTTTGTCAAATAAAGGAGCTGCTTCATATCTACCAGTACTTTTTTCCGGTGACTTCATTCACGCAACAACATTTACCAGATGGAATATGAGGTGTTACACTTCCATCCTAAATGTGGCATTATTGTGGTATATTCACTGAGCAGTTTAAAAACTCACCTCCATATTACAACGCTGTATTAATCCATAATATCAGCTAGCCCTATGAACTTCCAAGATCTCTACACCCCTCTAATTCTAGGCTCTTCCATAGGTCCAGTTTTAATTATTTATCCATTGGGTTTGTGGCAGGGTAGATTGGCCTTGACTGTGCACTGGAATGTTGCCAGCATAAATTAGCAGAATTTGAGACAAATTGGCAAACATTTGAATTTTTTTTTCAATAGACCTCTACTCGAGGAGAGGGCTCATCCATAACATCACAAAGGTGTAATGTGGTCCAGTACAGACACAAGCCTGTTGTGGTTATTGTCAAGCAAACCAAAACCACTCAGACGGGGCGGTGGGGAGTGGGAGTATGTTGGCACAAGTTCTCCACAAATAATGAAGTTCTAAGTCGATGAAAGTTTGATCCTTTGCTGAGAAACCAGCAAAGATGAATGAACTTGTAACGATAAGACCAATGGAATTAAGACGACGGATATATTAAAATAAACAGTCTAACCATATTCAAGTGTACCTACTGTATGTTAAGCATTCTTAAACATTTTAAAATTACAAATGAAGTGGGCAGCAAAAAATATCATCCCCAGCTGTCTCTAACTCTAACCAGACTAAAAACTGAACTCAAGACATACCATGAATATGTAACTGTACTCTACCATGCCCCAACCCATGTGATGAATTACCCACAATAAATACACAACACAAAAATACAACAGAGACAGACACAAAATAGATACATGGCTCCTTCAAGGCCATTTAGTTCATTATGGCCATACCAATCCTTTTTGCCATTCAGTATAAATTCTATTTTCATGTATTAAAAGAAAGTCAACTTTACTATCACAAGTACATGTATAGACCAAAACTCATTTGCAACAGCATCTCAGGGATGTAACATCATGGAAATAATTTCCTCCCCACATCACAATTGAACTACCGAAATGATGACCAATCAGCTGATTGGCAAGTATATAAAGGCCAACAGTCATTACCCAGTCAAAGCCACTTCGATCACATTTCTTTACCATTTCCTTACCTCATGATCACGTCTGCATGCTTCAATGCACTGAGCTGCTGCCACATGATTGGCTGATTAGATAATTGCATGAAAAAGCAGGTGTACAGGTGTACCTAAGAAAGTGGCCACGGAGTGAAAGTGTCCGTCTAAATGCCTCTTAAATGTAGGCATCCATTTGAAACATTTTCTTCTTAACTCTTCCACAATAGAGTCATAGGGGAGTACAACACCGAAACAGGCTCTTTGGCCCATCTAGTCAATGCTGAAACAATTTAAGCAGCCTACTCCTATTGATCTGCAACGGGAAAATAGCCCTCCATACCCATACTATTCATTAACAATCTAAACTTCTCTTAAATGTTGAGATTAGACTCGCAATATACCACTTTTGCCGACAGCTCATTCCACACTCTCATGACCCACTGAGTGAAGAAGTTTCCACTTACAATCCCCTTAAACTTCTCACCTTTCACCCTTAACCTTCTCACCTTTCGCCCTTAACCCATGACATCTGGTTGTAGTCCATCCAACCTCAGTGGAAAAAGCCTGCTTGCATTTACTTTATCAATACCCCTCATAATTTTGTATCCCTCAGAAAAACTCCTCTTGATCTTCGACATTCTAAAGAATACAGTCCTAACCTATTCAATCTTTCCTTATAACTCATGTCCTCCAGATCTAGTAACATCCTTGTAAATTTTCTCTGTACTCTTTCAACCTTGTTTACACCTTTCCTGTGGGTAGGTGACCAAAACTACATGCAATGCTCCAAATTGTTACCATCCTTCCAGCTGCAGTGGATGGTGTAGGAATGCAGCTGAAAACTGCAATGTGGAATGTGTGCACAAAGGAGTCAAATCTCCTTTAGTAATATAACGATACATTCTTGGAGAGCGACCAACACAGGAACAGATGTTGAGATCAGTAAGTAAGCCAGATAGATATGGGTCATGTGTTTTTAATTTGTATTGATTTTTTTTGTACGAAATAAAAATTAGCACAGTGCATGACAAAGGTCAATTTCCATTCCCACTTTATGGGTAGTCACATATAGATTGAAACAGATCTGACAGATAAGCACTACAAAAAATTAAATTAGTTTATGAGATAATTAGAACATTAATACAGTAGGATAACTTATCAATGTAATCTAGCAGGTTGTAACAAATAGTTTTAAATATTAATTCTGGCTATAATTCACATTCGGCACAGAGGCAGCATGAACAATTATTTCCAGCAAAGGCAAAAGGCAGCACAGTCTGTGGCATGAATCTGAGTTTCTACCCATGCTATTTCTACTTTTCTTCTTTCAATGAACAGTGGTAAACATGGAAAATGGAACAGAAAAAGACCCTTCAACCTGCAATATCTCTGTCCACACATAATCCATATCCCATCATTCCCTGCATATTTGTGTGTCTATGTAAAGTCTCTTAAACGCCGCAATCGCATTTGCTCCCACTACCACCCTGACAGCGTGTTAAGGTACCTACCATTTTTTGTGTAAATAATATTTGCTCTCCATATCTCATACAAACTTACCCTCTCACCTTATTCAACATTTCTACCTGGGAAAAAAATTCTAGCTGACTCATAATTTTATAAAATTCTATCAGGAATCCACTCAGCCTCCAATGTTCCAGAGGAATTCAAAGTTCAAAGTAAATTTATTATCAAAGTACATATATGTCATTATATACAACCCTGAGATTCATTTTTGTGAACATACTCAATAAATCTACAGAAAAATAACAATAACAGAATCAATGAAAGATTGTCCAGCTAGGGCTTTCAACCAGAGTGTGACAAAAAATCATGCGAGTACAAAAAGAATAAATAATAATGACAAATAAATAAGCAATAAATATTGAGAACATGAGATGAAGATTCCTTGAAAGTGAATCCATTGGTATTGGGAACATTTCAATGATGGGGCAAGTGAAGTTGAGTGAATAATTCATGTTTGTCCAAACTCTCCATAGAACTAATGCCTTCTAATCTAGGCAGCATCCTGGTAAACCTTTTCTAAACCATCTCCAAATCCTCCACATCCTTCCTGGAGTGGGGCAAGCAGCGCAGAACACTATGATCAAAATGCAACCTAACCAAGGGTAAAATGACTTCCTGATTCAGACTCTGTGCCCCAATGCTAAAGGCAAGTTTGCCCACTGCTTTCTTTACCACTCCATCTACTTGTATTGCCTCTTTCAGGGTGCTATGGACTTAGATCCCAAGATCCCTTTATGCATCATCACAGTCTCCTGCCACCAAATGTACATTTTGACAAAATTTATTGTCTTTATCATATATAACAAGCCTCAACACAGTCTTATTAAATTAGACTGCTTGCAAACTTGGTATCCTCTTTGGTCTTGGCATCTTTGCTACACTTAAAACAACCATTGCTTACCTTGACCTCTGCCTTAGTCTTTGTCTGTCTGAGCCCTTACTGACAGATCCACTGATTTCCCCATCAGTCCTCCAACAATCGAAAGCTTAGCATTCTAGTAGTCCTAGAAGACCCATTGGTCCATTCTTCCTCATCTCAGAGGCCAATTTCAGTGCTCGAGTCTCAAGTCTTAAGTCAAGTTTACTGTCATTTCACTATATACATGTATATAATCATATAATATATACAGAAATGAAACATTTCTCTGACCCAGGGTGTAAAGCACAGTAGTACATATAACACACAATAACTTATGAAGGTAAGGATAAAATCTATACACACAAAAAAAACAAACTAAAGTGTATAGATTAAATATTGTTGGGTACGGAATGGATTAACCAGTGACACTTTGAATATGATACTGAATTCAGAAGCCTGATGGCCTGGAGGAAGAAACTGTTTCCCATTCTGTCCATTCTTGTTTTTATGCATCAGAGTCTCCTGCCTGATGGTAGAAAGCCAAAGAGGAGGGTGGGTGGATGGGTGGGAACCTTAACAATACTGAGGGCCCTTGGTACATGGCGCTCCTGACAAGTGTCCCCAGTGGATGATAGGGAGACCCCTATGATCCTCTCTGCTGTTCTCACAGAGCTTTTTAGGGATTTCCACTCCAATGCATTGTTGCTCCCAAACCAGATCGAAAAGCAGCTTGTCAGGACGCTCTCTAATGGTGCCTCTGTGAAATGGAGATAAGATGTGGGACCCTTGGTTGCCTTAATCTCCTTCGGGAGTTTTTGTTTTCATGCCATCTACAGCACTGTGCAAAAGTCTTAGGCACATATATAAATTATCTATATATCTATCTACATCTAGGGTACCTAAGATAATTGCATAGTACTATATTTATCAGCTCAGAGCAGAGATTGAGTTTGCAAATCTGGTGGGAGCAAAGGATGCTGGGAATTGCATGGGTGGGTGCTGTGGGTGAGATATGGGACTGATGGTAGAGAAAGAGTGCCAGGTTTGGTGGGGGAGGGGTGTTGAGGGATTGGCTTGGGTGCTGTCACACCCAGCCCAGAGACAACAGACAAGATCATTTGATTCCAAACAATTGGTTTATTGATAATTACTGAATGTCTCTCTGGTGCTTCCCACTCCTTCCCCTCTCCTCTCTTTTTTTCCCAACCATGATTCCCCTCTCTATGCCCCTTCAATTCACAATAGAGACCCATATAAGAATCAATTTTTTTGTTTTACATCACTCACGTATGTCATGAAATTTGAGTCTTATCTATGGCAACAGTACAGTCAATGCTTAAATTTACTACAGTATTGTGTAAAAGTTTAAGCACCCTAGCTAAGTATATGTGCCCAGAACTTTTGCACAGTACTATTTACAAATCATACCGAACATAATTCTATCAATGCAGTGAAAAGAGAAACATAATGCAAAATATGGTGTTGCAGTTACCAAGAAAGTGCAGAGCAAGTAGACAATTGAGGTGCAAGGGTCATGGTGAGGAAGGCTGGGAGACCAAGAGTTCACCTTTTATTGTTTGAGAGATCTGTTCGAGAGCCTGATTACAGTGGGATCAAAACTGTCCTTCAACCTGGTGGTACGTGCATTCAAGCTTTGTTATCGTCTGCCTGACAGGAGAGGGTATGACCAGGGTGGAAGGGCTCTTTGATTAAATTGGCTACTTTTAGGAGACATTGGGAAATGGAGACAGTGGCAGTGGAGGGGAGGTTTGTCTGTCTCTCATCTAGAACCTTCCTCCAGGCCCTTGTTCAGAACGCCCTTGTCTAATATCTCCTTTTTTCATTTATTATTTAGTTCTGTCTCCAAGAAATCACTTTTAATATCTTATGAGAAAAGGTTGACCAAACTAGGACTTTTCTCTTTGGAGCAAACCAGGATGAGAAGTGATTTGATAAGAGGTGCTTAAGACAATAAGAGGCATAGATCAAATGTACAGCCAGCGCCTTTTACCCTTGGCAGAATAATACAGGAGGGCATAATTTTAAGGTGATTAAGATGTTAGCACTCTTCCTTCTGAGCTGCATGAGTGCACGGCCACACTGTAGCTGAAAATGCTCCCATGATGCCATGCAGCTGAAATTTTATTTTATATAATGTTAATATAATTTTGAAATTACACTAATATAATTCTGAAATCTATGTTAATAAAATTGTGCAATACCCTGTAATTAATTATGTGTTAATGAAAATAATCCACAAATTTACAAAATAATCAGAATCAGGTTTATTATCACCGGCAGGTATCGTGAAATTTTTGTTAACTTAGCAGCAGCAGTTCAATGCAATACATAATATAGAAGAAAAAAAGGAAAAAAACAGAATAATAACAAATAAATAAATAAATCAGTTTACAGTATACATATATAGATAGACTAAAACCGCAAAAAACAGAAATAAGTCAAGTTTATTGTCATTTCAACCATAAGCTGCTGGTACAGTACACAGTAAAAACAAAACAGCGTTCCTCCGGTAAAAAGTGAAGTAGTGTTCACGTGTTCAATGGCTATTTAGGAAACGGGTGGCAGAGTAGAAGAAGCTGTTCCTATATAAACATACCACAGCCTTTACTTTGAAACACCTTAGAGCTTCAATGTATTTATGGTGTCAGTGTTTCAAGTTACAATACAGTTATAAATTGAAGCAAGAAACAGAATGGGTCGGTAGTTCGTTGTTAATAAACCGCTGGCCTGCTGAATGCCAATGCCATCTAGTCAAGCAACACACATCAAAGTTGCTGGTGAACGCAGCCGGCCAGGCAGCACCTCTAGGAAGAGGTGCAGTCGATGTTTCAGGCCGAGACCCTTCGTCAGGACGACTGCACCTCTTCCTAGAGATGCTGCCTGGCCTGCTGCATTCACCAGCAACTTTGATGTGTGTTGCTTGAATTTCCAGCATCTGCAGAATTCCTGTTGTTTGGAATCTAGTCAAGGTATTTTAATTTTGCCTTTGTACTTGTCAGTTGTTTTGATTGCCTGACACTATTTACTTGCGCTGTGAATTGTGGTTTCTGTTTTTTTTGATGTGTGTATTGCAAACAAAATTAAAGTACTGCATAGTTTTTAGACAGTGCAAAAATTTCCTACTCAGAGCAATGTTTAAAAGTTAGAGGAAACGCTGGATGTTAGAGGTAGTTTTTCACACGGAGCATTATGAGTGCATGGAACACACTGCCAGGGTGGTGGTAGAGTTGGATACATTAGGGAGAGTTAAGAGACTCTTAGATAGGTACATGGATGAAAGAAAAATAGATGGTTAAATAGGAAGGAAGCATTAGACTGATCTCAGAATCAAAAACAGGAACAGAATCAGGTTTAATATCACTGACATCCAATATGTCATGAAATTTGTTGCTTTGCAAAAGCAGTACAGTGCAATACATAAAAAATTGTAAGTTATGATTAGAAATATTCATTAAAATTTTAAAACTAAGCAGGCAGTGCAAAACAAGAGCAGACATAGTGAGGTAGTGTTCATTTTCCATTCAGAAATCTGATGGTGAAGGAGTAAACTGTTGCTATAATGTTGAGCTTGTGTCTTCCAGCTCCTGTACTTCATCTCTGTTGGTAGTAATAGGAAGAGAACACGTACCTGGGTGATGGCTGCCCTTAATGATGGATGCTGCTGTTTTGAGGCATCACCTTTTGAATAGGTCCCCAATGCTGGGAAAGTAAGTATCAGCTTTTTCTCATATTTGTAGTGGTCTCTCCATACCAGCCAGAGATGCTTATCGTAGTGCATCTGTTGTAAGTTAAAAAGTTGCCACAACGTTGTGGGCTGAAGAGGTTCTAATCACATTAAGGCAAGTTTTCATTACCTGCCACCATTTATTTTATATTACTTAACAATGAAACTTGTTTTCAAAAGCAAACCTTAAGACAGCAGGGATTGTCATATGACTGGTAAATGGCACTTCCCCAGCTGCTCTTGTTCGTCCCTCTTCTCAAGCTGACAATCATGTCACTCTTGCTTTCTGCGGCAGTCACTCAGGGTCAGATGTAGTGAGAAATGCGGAGATGGTATCAATCCTAACAGTGCGCAATTTCAGGCAAATGGGAATTGTCTTCAGGGAGTGGCAGTGTGCCTCAGTGTACAGGGCCACCAACTTCTCTGTTTTGTGAAAGGAGCAGTTTATAATGCTAGATTTCATGTGTTCTTTTTCACTCTGCAAAGTTGCTTATCTTAAAAATTATTGGATTTGGAAGGTGAGAGAAAAGTTTAATTCTTCATAATCAGCATGTTGTAAAGAGACTTTACAGGGATAGGTTCATGATTAGTGGCTGGATCTGAATGAAGTTGTCAACATTAATTTAAAGACTTACATGAAGCTAAATGGTTTGGTTTCTTTTTCTATTTTCTTGTTTCTTTTTGAATTTATTTGAATTAATCAGTTTGCAAGAAGCAACAGTATTATAAACACATTTATTATTTTATAATGTTATAACTCACATAAATTTTAAATATCTCTAATCATCAGGGACTGTGAGAGACTGTAGACAGGGCTAATGTTAGCACAGTCTGTAAGAAGGTCTTCAGAGCAGCTCAGGAGTAGAACAACCTGAGTCCTCCTCAGAGACCATTGACCACTCTGCTTTGTCGACTCCTCCTGAATACTGGGGGTCATGGTGTCTGCCAAGATTCCGTGGAAGGTGAATGCAAGGTCTGGACTAGATCACGAATGGTGCAGCCAATTAATGCAGGGGATGCCTAGTCTGTCTAATTAAGATGTACACATCAGCATTAACGTGCACACCCCTAATGCAAGTTAATCTGATTAACAAATACACCAATTAAATTTATAGATTTGATGAGCCATAATTAAGGACATAATTTAAAGACTTATAATTAATATTTGACTCAACTTCCCAGTTTATCCCAGGAGAGATCAGTGTGAGCCACAGTGTGCTTTAGATATCCAAAGGTATCATGATATGAACAAAGATCACATCATTGTTATCATTACGTGAATTGTTCTCACCTTACTCTGAATTAATAATTTATTATATTTTTGGGACCTCGTATCATGATACTGCCGAAGAATAAAGGTAACTGATACAAAACTACCTGGATGGTGCAGTATAACTTATGACTTGGGTCTATTGCGAAAGAAACTCTTACATTTCTTCAAGACTTTATAGAACTTTGGCATGTTACAAAGAACTTTAAGTTCAACAAAGCACACTTGCAATGTAGTCCAAGTGGAAACAAGGCAGTTGGCATTTGCACAGGAGGTTCCAATAAACTGCCTATTTTTGGCCTCTTAACAGTAATCCTTATTTTGTTACTGACAGAACACTTGACGACATTGGACAGTGGTCAAGAAGGTTTATTTGCATGGCATTCAAAATGAGGTCATAAATTGGACTTGACATTGGCTTTGTGGGAGAAGCCAGAGAGTGTTAGTAGATGGTTGTCTCTCTATGACCAGTGATGTGCCAGAGGGATTGGTGATGAGTCCATTGTTGTTTGTCATGTATATCAAAGATCTTGATGATAATTTAGTAAACTGGATCAACAAATTTTTGGATGACACCGAGATTAGGGACATAGTGGACAGTGAGGAAGGCCATCAAAGGCCGCAGTGGGATCTGGACCAGCTGGAAAAGTGGGCTGAGAAATGGCAGATGGAATTTAATGCAGAGAAGTGTGAGGCGTTGCATTTTGGCAGGACAAACAAGGATAGAACTTATATGATGAGTGGTAGGGCGCTGAGGAGTATGAGAGAACAGAAGGGTCTGAAAATACAGATCTATAATTCCTTGAAAGTGCTGTCACAGGTAGGTAAGAATGTAAAGAAAGCTTTTGGCACATTGGCTTTCATAAATCAAAGTACTGAGTACAGGTGTTGAGGTGTTATGTTGAAGTTGTATAAGATGTTGGCAAGGCCTAATTTGAAATATTGTGTGTAGTTCTGATCACCTATCTACAGGAGGGATATCAATAAGATTGAAAGAATACAGCCATGTAGTCAGCACTTGAGGACTTGAGTTATAGGAAAAGGTTGAATAGCGTAGGACTTTACTCCCTGGAGCATAGGAGTACAAAAGGAGATTTGATAGAGATAAATATAAGCAGGCTTTTTTCACTATGGTTGGGTGAGACCAGAACTAGAGGTCATGGGTTAAGGGTGAAAAGTGAAATGTTGAAAGGGAAAATGAGGAGAGACCTCTTCACTCAGAGAGTGTGGAATGAGCTGCCAGTGTAAGTGGTGGATGTGGGTTTAATTTCAATACTTAAGAGAAATTTGGAAAAGTACATGGATGGGAGGGGTGTGGAGGGTTATGGTCTAGGTGCAGGTCAATGGGACTGGCAGAATAAATGTTCTTAATAGATTAATAGAAACAGTGAAGGGCCTTTTTGTAACGCTGTTAGTGTTCTAGGACTGTATGACTATTGTTTCTTACCCCCAATTTAGAGAATGTCATTGGTATTGGATGTTTAAGATCATACTTGGGTTCAGTACACGTCAGATTGCTGGAGTCAGGAGACTACACATTAGTGTGAGTATGCACTTTGTGGTGGAAGAAGGAAATGAAGGCATAGCACAACTTTCTTCCAAAGAATGTTGGCATCTGATTAAGAGGATGCTGGCTCTCCGTTGCCATTCATGAAACGAGCTAGTGGTGCACTCTGCCCCAGTTTAGGGTCTGTCAAACAGAAGGTAAGTGATTCAGCCAGCATGATCTTTGTCATACATGAGTTGTTGGAGGAACTCAGTGAGATAGATGGGAAATGGGCAATACAAAAATTGGAGGGAAGGGTGGAGCAAGAGTTGGTAGGTGATAGATAGATCCAGCTGATCTGGAGTCACAGGATTTGATAGGCAAATTTGAAGGTGGAGAATGAGGATGGTGCCAGAAGCTGTGAAGTGACAGGTGGAAATAGCAAAGAGCAGAAGATGATGCATTCTGATGTTTGATTTTGTGGTGTTCACCAAGCTTGGCAATTAGCTTGCAGATGTTCCATCACCAGCCAAGGTGACATCCTCAGTGCGCAGTTGTAGGTGTTTCTGTCTGGGGGGGGGCGGGGGGTGCTCGCTTTTATATAGGCTCCTGTTCACTTCCCTTGGTCCTGATTGGCTACCCTTTCAATTGATCTTTGAATTCTATTGGCTCATATTTTATTGGTTCTTCGGGGGTCATAGATGGCATCTACTTTGATATGTTCATTGATCTCGCTGATCTCAGTACATGAAAACTGAGAAGGACTCTACTTTAACTGGGACACCTCGGAGGTTCTGGCTCAGGCAAACACAAAGCAGGTACGAGAAATTTTAGAAGGGTGGTTCTCTTCTGTCAATTCCAAAAACAAACATGGAAATAGACAACATCTACGAACCCCTAAGAGCCAAAGAAGTAAGAGTCAGTAGAGTTCAAAAGTCAACTGTAGTGGTAGCCAATCAGGACAATGGCAAGTGAATGAGGGCCTGTATAAATGCCAGTACTCCCAGAGGGAAAGACAACCAACTGTGTGCTGACAATGTCACCTTGATTGGCGATGAAACGCTTACAAGCTAATTGCCAAGCTCAGTGAACACCACAACATCGAACGCCTCAACCTGAGCTAACAGTATTCACCACCATGGTGTAATCTGATAGGACTGGCAGCTGGGGCATGGAATAATGGAAAGGCAGAGGGGAACAGTGAGGGAGGGAAACCAGTGGAAGGAGTGTCTGAGTGATGGGTGGAAAGAAATGGTGTTGTTGAGGAAAGAGGTGGGAGCCAGATGGATCAAGAGGGGGGGAAGAAAGGGACAGGGAGGGGTCAGGGAGGGGGCAGTTATTGGAATTTGGAAATTTTAGTGTTCATGCTGCTAGGTTGTAGACTGCCCAGGGAGAACACTAAGTGTTTTTATCTCTTCTGTGAACATTATCAATGTAATCTCTTGGCCTAACTGGTGATATTGGAAATATTCAGTTTATTTTCATATTGTTGCCCTGGGATTTTTCATGATGGTTTGCCTGCCCCAGGAGAACAGAAGTCCATTCATGCCCAGTCATAGTGCTCAGTGCATGATGGGTACAGGATTGGGTTGACAGTAAAGCTTGTCTTTTCATGCCTAACAGTCTCCTCAGTTCCTCAGTAAAACAAGAGATTACTGAGGCAGGTTTGAGTCTTGACATTTTTGTGGTAACTGCACCACAAGAAATACTTAAGCTGCTGTGTGGTACAAGGCAGAAGTAATGTAATAGCTTATACTCTGATGTCCAGTAAGCATGAGCGACCAATGACAAATATCCTCCCCACCGTTATTTCAACTGCACCCATCTCTTCAGCTGCCTTCTCATGCATTTGTTTTGTCTAAACATTACTCTTAACTGCAGCAACAATAACCACCAAATGAAATGTGTCGTTAATCTTGGGTTTGTCTAGTAAATAGCCTTCAAGTCTGTAAAATAACGCAGCACAGGGAATTACCTCACCTCACTCTCATTTCAAAGTATATTGAAGAGTAATTAAAAGTGCCTACCAATAGACAATTTAATGCCTAATTTTATAATCACAAATATTTTAACACTAATGATTACAATCTGTCACTGTCATCCCATGATAATAAAAACATGCATAATATCCCATTAAATGTGACAGACATCGCTGGTCACAGATTTAATATTCAGTGGCGGGGTGAATTTTGTAATGTACTGTATACCCTGTGCTGCTGAGTGCTGGTGGAATCACTGCTGTAGTGCCCAAGTTGTGAGTGTGTTACTGTAATCCACTGCCTTCTAACACAAGAAAAATGACTACCATCATACTGACTTGGAAATATTGTATATTTTGCTGTTTTTTCCTCATCTATATCTCAACTCATATATGGTTGGGAGGGCTCTGGAGGACTTTGATCCAAGTGCAAGATGGGACAAGGCAGAATAATAGTTCATCATGGATTAGATGGGCCAAAGGGCCTGTTTCTGTGTTGTAGTACTCAATGACTATGAACACAGATCAAAATCGGATTAATGATGGAGCTAAACGGCAACTCCTTTGCTTGCAGCTTTATTTCCATCTTTAATATCTTTATTTTTCCCTTTCAAGGTTCTTCTGGAGTTACACACTGACTTCGGTTCTTTGCGGGCATGGGACCCGCTCTCGGGGTTTCATTCCCAGCCTTTGTTGTTCAGCACACCAAGAGCTCGACCTAAGAGTCCAGCTCCGATTTGGAAGCCTAGGATCTCGGGGCTGTGGAGATGGGTGGACTGAGGGTCGGTGTCACGGCAGGAGACCCGTGTGTCTTCGGGGGAGTCAGTATATCTACAGCTGTGTGCCCAGAGACCCGAGATCTTTGAAATCTTTGGGCACAGAGCTCGAAAAGAGTGACGTAACAGACTTTTAACATCATAAACCAGTGAGTTGTTTGTTACATCTCCCCGCTTGCTGGGAAAACAGAGACACCTATGTCTCCCTTATTAGGGAGAGAGAGAGAGGGTGTGGTATGTCCTATACCGGGTGAAACGCGAAGTCTTTGGGGTAACTGCAAGTCTGTGTCTTTGCTGTTGCTTTGCTCACATTTGAGTGCTCGGTGGAGGGTGGCGGGTGTCAATGCTTTTTTTTGCCGGTGGGAGAGGGGGATTGTTGTTTGCTGCTGCTTACGCGTGGGAGGGAGGGGAGCTGGGGGGGAATTTGGGGTTCTAACATTTAACTGTCGTTCATTCTTTGGGACACTCCTGTGTTTTCGTGAATGGCTGTGAAGAAAAAGCATTTCAGGATGTATATGGTGTACATTTCTCTGACATTAAATTGGATATTTAAACCTTTGAACCTTTGAAATCCTGGAACCCTCCCACCCACCAACACGGTATAACTACTTTAATACATAGACAATGTATATTCCAGAGGATGGCTAGCCATTATATGTTTGAGGACAGTTAGGAATTGGCAGTAAAGGTTGGCTATATCAATGAAAGAATGAAAAGTATTCATTGTCTTGATGTTTATACAGATGTATGGAACTCAGGACAAGTGAACCTTGCTTCTTATAAATCCTACCATGTATTCTTTTTTTTTCCATGCCTTGCAGACATATGCATATTGAGATACATAGTATCAAAGGAAAATAAGAAGGGAATACAGAATATAGCATTACAGTTCAGAGAAGATGCAGTGCAAGTAGACAATTAAAGTTCAAAGTAAATTTGTTAACGAAGTACATATATGTCACCATATGCAACCATGAGATTTTGTTTTCTTGTGGGCATACTCAATAAATCCAATCAATGAAAGACTGCACCAACTTGGGCATTCAACTAGTGTGCAAAAGACAACAAACTGTACAAATACAAAAAAAAGAAGTAATAATAATAATAAATAAATACGCAATAAATATTGAGAACATGGGATAAAGAGTCCCTGAACCTGAATCCATTGGTTGTGGGAACACTTCAATGATGGGGCAAATGAAGTTATCCCTTTTGGTTCAACAGTCTGGTAGTTGAGGGTTGGTAAATGTTCCTGAATCTGATGATGTGAGTCCTGAAGCTCCTGTACCTTCTTGCTGATGTCAGCAATGAGAAGAAAGCGTGACCTGGATGGTGGGATTCCTGTGCTCAATGGTGGGGAGGGCTTTACCTGTGACGGACTGGTCTGTATGCATTAATTTTTGTAGGATTTTCCATTCAAGGCCATAGGTATTTCCATACCAGGCTGTGATGTAGCCTGTCAATATACTCTCCACCACACATCTATAGAAGTTTGTCAAACAGGTATCATGCCAAATTGTCACAAAATTCTAAGGAAGTAGAAGTACTGCTGTGCTTCCTTTGTAATTGCACTTACATGCTGAGCCCAGGACAGGTCCGACAAAATTAAAACACTGAGGAACTTAAAGTTGCTGAACCTCTCTACTGGCTGATGGACCTCTACTTTCCTCCTCCTGAATTTAATAACCAGCTCATTGGTTTTGCCGACATTGAATAAGCAAGAAAGTGCAGGCCATGAGGAGACAGACTGAAAAATTAAGAAAATTCCTAAACACAAAAGGTTCTGCAGATGCTGGACGTCTTAAGGAATGCACACAAAATGTAGGAGGAACTCAGCAAGTTAGGCAGCATCCAAGTCAATGTTTTAGGCTGAGACACTTCATCGGGACTGGAAATGAAGAGGACAGAAGCCAGAATAAGAATCTGGGGATATGGGAAGGAATACATATAGGTGATAGTTGAAACAGGTGAGGGGGAAGGTAGGTGGGTGGGTGAGGGGTGGGGATTACTTTTATCATAGATTAGGACCGCTCAAGAGACATTAAGCCTCCGTTGCCTGGAGTGTCACCTTTCGCTCCCTTCAAGTCCTGACTAATGAAGCTCACCTTCTCCCTCGGAATGGAGATGGCCGGTGTATAATTTTACCTTTAACCTCATTATATTTAACCTCTGATGAGGTGCTCTCCTTATATCTACAGAAATATTCAGTTGTGCTAGATCATGTGATTCATTGTACTGCATTGTGATATGGATTTAAAATATGCTCACAATGTGACATAATCAACTTAAATTGAATGATTTTCAATTGGAAACAATTTGATGTGCATTTGAAAATAGAATGAATACCAGGTGTTCTGGTTCTCTATGAATAAACATCAAAAGGTGGCATAAATGCAAAAACAAAACACAATTGGTCACCCATTCCCAATAAATGACTTTGGCACAGATGGTAAAATAAATACATGTTCTTACATGCCAAGCACAAGCACCCCAAGGGAGAATTTGGGAGAGCTTAAAGTCACTAATAGTGCCCCAGGTAACAGGGAAACTAATGGCTGAAAATAAGATCAGTGGCTAATAAAAAGGCAGTTTGACTCCCCATATTCCCGGTTGGCCAGAGGTGGGAGGAGTAAGACCTGCTTCACATTATCCTAATGCACAAATCAGAGACAGATGTTGTATTTTTGTGATGGATATTGTGTTTGTTATATCTTTATCTTGTTATTTCTCCTTTTTTATGTCCTCATAGGAAACTCTTGGCTCTGTAAAGCTTCAGTCAAGCAGGGAGTCCTTGAGTTTATCCATAATATCTTCTTAAAGTTATATTAACAATTGTGACTTGCCACACGTTTGGGACCTTTCTGTTAAAACCCGGCCAAGAGCTTGTCATAGGACTCCGAAATCAGTCATTGCTTTTCCTTCTATCTCCTTTCTCTCTTTTTTTTCCTTTTGTTCATTTCCTTGATGTCATTTTCTTTGTCACGCAATTGGTGGTGGACACCTGGAATGAGCTGCCGGAGGAGGTGATAGTTACAAGCACAACTAGAGTGTGTAAAACAAATACCTTCATTGGGATTTTACATCTTTCTGAGAAAGAAGATGAGACCTTAATATAATATTTTATATAACCAGTGGCCACACATTTTAATTCTACATCCCATTCCCATTCTGACATGTCTATCCACGGCCTCCTCTACTGTCAAGATGAAGCCAGGTTGGAGGAACAACACCTTATATTCCGTCTGGGTAGCCTCCAACCTGATGGCATGAACATTGACTTCTCTAACTTCCGTTCATGCCCCACCTCCCCCTCGTATTTATTTATTTTTTTTCTTTTTCTTTTTTTTCTCTCTTTTTTCTCCCTCTGTCCCTCTCACTTTAGCTCTGTCACAATGGGGGGCGCTGATGGCAGACCCAAATGCAAGACACAAACACCTCTTGTGAGGTTGACTTAAATTAAGTTTATTGCTCGTTACAAGGAGAGAAAAGCAGAAGCAGGAATAGCGTACTGGACAGGACTCAGGCCTTGGACTAGGCTGGGACTAAGAGTCTGGGCTAGGACTTGGAATCACGAGCCGCTGGGGCCAGGACTTGGTACCTGGAGCTGCCGGGGCCAGGACTTGGTACATGGAGCCGCCGGGGCCAGGACTTGGTACGTGGAGCCGCCAGGGCCAGGACTTGGTACGTGGAGCCGCCGGGGCCAGGACTTGGTACGTGGAGACGCCGGGGCCAGGACTTGGTACCTGGAGCCGCCGGGGCCAGGACTTGGTACCTGGAGCCGCCGGGGCCAGGACTTGGTACCTGGATCTGCCGGGGCCAGGATTTCTTCTTATTCACGGGACAGACTCAGACACAGGACATAAAACATAGAGCCGGGAATCCTCCTTAGACACAGGATGGAGTTGGGACTCTTCTTATTCATTGGACAGACTTAGACACAGTACATGAAACACTGAGCCAGGAATCCTCCTTAAACACAGGACGGAGTCGGGACTCTTCTTGACACAGGGTCAGGACACTTCCAGGGTACAGGGCCAGGACCCCTCTTAGACGCACGACATGGATACGGAGACCACACAACGATGGACAGAACTATAACTGGGCTCAAGTACGCTCCAAGCTGCGGTGAGCTCTTGACTCACCACAGCGGGTTAACTTTGACTGACCCGTACTGACAAGGGAAAGCAACTTGCTGACACTTGCTCCGGGAGGAGACTAGGCTTGCTCCGGCCAGATCACATGAACTCACAGTACCTTCGGTGACTGTGTTAACGCTCTGGCGCTGAATGGCTGAAAGCCAGAGACTATAAACTGCCGGTTCAGCCAAGAGTAAATTGCATCCGATCGCCAAGCCCAAGGGACACGGGAAAACAGGGAACCAAAGGGAAACAGGGAGAAAATGGTCTGATTTGTAACATAAAAAAAAGTAAATTTAAAGGGACCCCTATTCAGACCATGACAAACTCCTTGCCCATCCTCTGGGCTTCTCCCCACCGCCCCCCCCCACATTTTCTTTCTCCCTAGGCCTCCCGTCCAATGATGCTATCCCTTCTCCAGCCTTGTATCCCTTTTGCCAATCAACTTTCCAGCTCTCAGCTCCATCCCTCCCACTCCTGTCTTTCCTATCATTTTGGATCTCCCCCTCCCCCTCCCACTTTCAAACCTCCTACTATCTCTTCTTTCAGTTTGTCCTGACGAAGGGTCTCGACCCGAAACGTCGACGCACTTCTTCCTATAGATGCTGCCTGGCCTGCTGCGTTCACCAGCATTTTGTGTGTGTTGCTATAATATTTTCTGCACAGTTCTAGTCAACAGACTGCAGAAGACGTGTGGTAGCAATAAAGAGAATGCAGAGAAGATTCACCAGGATATTGCCGACAATGAAGGGCTGCAGTCAGATGAAAACATTGGATGGGCATGGTTTATTGTGTCTCCCACTCCACTTTCCTCCTCTTCCCAATCAATCTCATTCCTCATTGTCCACTGCCTCTCTAAGCCCACTTCTTTGAAGTGGTATTTTACAGCGTCCTCTCTCTTTTATGGAGACAAAATTCTCCTACATCTCCTCAAGAGCACTGTTATATAGAACATAGAACATAGAATAGTACAGCACAGTACAGGCCCTTCAGCCCACAATGTTGTGCTGACCCTCAAACCCTGCCTCCCATATAACACCCCCCCCCACCTTAAATTCCTCCATATACCTTTCTAGTAACCAGAATCTCCGGAACAGAAGGCCACAAATCCTCGGCTTTGCTTGTTTCAGCGGCCGGGGCTAGGTTGAAGACGCTTGGCAGAGGATGGCGCTCGGGAGGCTGTATCGGAGGGGCTGGTCGGAGCTCGAAGTTTTCGGACAGATGGATTCAGTGTAGGCTGGGGTCAGCTGCTTCCAAGGCATCGGCAAGTTGACGGTGCCTGGAGGTTTATGGCAGGGAGTTTCTCCCTTTTGCCGCCTGTTATCAAGGACTCGGGAGTTGATCGACCCGGGAACTTTGAAGCTATTTTTTACCATGTCCATGGTTTGTTCTTCATCAAATTATTGTATTGCTTTGCACTGCTGTAACTATATTTTATAATTATGTGGTTCTGTCAAGTGTTAGTCTTGGTTTGTCCTGTTTTCTGTGATATCACTCCACAGAAACATTGTATCATTTCTTAATGCGTGTATGCATTTCTAAATGACAATAAGAGGACTGACTGTTTTCATAATCTAGTAGTCTCTTAAATTTCACCAGTGTATCTGCCTCCACCACTGACTATGGTAGTGCATTCCATGCACCAACCACTCTCTGAGTCAAAAACCTTCCTCTAATATCCCCCTTGAACTTCCCACCCCTTACCTTAAAGCCATGTCCACTTGTATTGAGCAGTGGTGCCCAGGGGAAGAGGCGCTTGCTATCTAATCTATCTATTCCTCTTATTATCTTGTACACCTCTGTCATGTCTCCTCTCATCCTCCTTCTCTCCAAAGAGTAAAGCCCTAGCTCCCTTAATCTCTGATCATAATCCATACTCTCTAAACCAGGCAGCATCCTGGTAAATCTCCTCTGTACCCTTTCCAATGCTTCCACATCCTTCCTATAGTGAGGTGACCAGAACTGGACACAGTACTCCAAGTGTGAGCCAACCAGAGTTTTATAAAGCTGCATCATTACCTTGCGACTCTTAAACTCTATCCCACAACTTATGAAAGCTAACATCCCATAAGCTTTCATATCTACCCTATCTACCTGTGACGCAACTTTCAGGAATCTGTGGACGTGTACCCCCAGATCCCTCTGCTCCTCCACACTACCAAGAATCCTGCCATTTACTTTGTACTCTGCCTTGGAGTTTGTCCTTCCAAAGTGTACCACCTCACACTTCTCTGGGTTGAACTCCATCTGCCACTTCTCAGCCCACTTCTGCATCCTATCAATGTCTCTCTGCAATCTTCGACAATCCTCTACACTATCTGCAACACCACCAACCTTTGTGTCGTCTGCAAACTTGTCAACCCACCCTTCTACCCCCACATCTAGGTCGTTAATAAAAATCACGAAAAGTAGGGGCCCCACAACCGATCCTTGTGGGACACCACTAGTCACAACCCTCCAATCCAAATGTACTCCCTCTACCACCACCCTCTGCCTTCTGCAGGCAAGCCAATTCTGATCTACCTGAATCTGAAACTTCTTTGGATCCCATGCCTTCTGACTTTCTGAATAAGCCTACCGTGTGGAACCTTGTCAAATGCATTAGTAAAATCTATATAGATCTCATCCACTGCACTACCCTCATCTATATGCCTGGTCACCTCCTCAAAGAACTCTATCAGGCTTGTTAGACATGATCTGCCCTTCACAAAGCCATGCTGACTGTCCCTGATCAGACCATGATTCTCTAAATGCCCATAGATCCTATCTCTAAGAATCTTTTCCAACAGCTTTGCCACCACAGACGTAAGGCTCACTGGTCTATAATTACCAGGACTATCCCTACTACCTTTTCTGAACATGGGGATAACATTCACCTCCCTCCAATCCTCCAGTACCATTCCCGTGGACAACGAGGACATAAAGGTCCTAGCCAGAGGCTCAGCAATCTCTTCGCTCGCCTCGTGGAGCAGCTTGGGGAATATTCCATCAGGCCCCAGGGACTTATCCATCCTAATGTATTTTAACAACTCCAACACCTCCTCTCCCTTAATATCAACATGTTCCAGAACATCAACCTCACTCATATTGTCCTCACCGTCATCAAGTTCCCTCTCATTGGTGAATACCGAAGAGAATTATTCATTGAGGACCTCGCTCACTTCCACAGCCTCCAGGCACATCTTCCCACCTTTATCTCTAATCGGTCCTACCTTCACTCCTGTCATCCTTTGTTCTTTACATAATTGAAGAATGCCTTGGGGCTTTCTTTTACCCTACTCACCAAGGCCTTCTCATGCCCCCTTCTTGCTCTTCTCAGCCCCTTCTTAAGCTCCTTTCTTGCTACCCTATATTACTCAATAGATCCATCTGATCCATTCTTCCTAAACCTCATGTACGCTGCTTTCTTCCACCTGACTAGATTTTCCACCTCACTTGTCACCCAGGGTTCCTTCACCCTACCATTCTTTATCTTCCTCACCTGTCCCATCTAGTGCATGAAAAAAAAATCACACACAAAAAAATCCCAGTCTCTTCACAACATTCACAAACCAGCAGATGTCAGTCAACCACAATGTGGATTAAGAATTCACCCATCTTGTATTGCCTAATCCAGAGGGACTGAAACCAGAAGTCACCCCTTTACTCCTCGTCTTGATTAAGTGACCTAATGTTGCACAGATTAGTCAGTGAAGCTGGTTTGTTAGGCCAATGTTAACTAAACTGTGAGAGCACAAGACCAAGAGTGCAAATGCTGGCTGTGGCTCAGGGTGGAGCAATGCTCATTCAAAGTGACTCGTGTCCTCAGTTCATGTCCTGCTCACCAGACTAATCTCTGGCAGTACGAAGTGAGATTGTGTGTTAGATGTACTGTCCTTTGGCAGGAGATCACAGAATCATGGAATCACAGCACAGAAATGGGGTTTTTCAGCCTACCTCGTCTATGTTAACATGCACGCTAAAGTCATTTCATACACATTTGGTGCATATTTAGCAGTCATTTCAAGAGAACTAAAATATAAAAGCAAAATGTAACATTGAGACTTTAAAAAACACTAAAAAAAACCTTGGAGTATTGTGAGTAGTTTTGGACTCCTTCTCTTAGAAAGATTGTGCTAAAACTGGAGAGGGTTCAAAGGAAGTTCACAAAAATGATTCCGTGATTGAATGGCTTGTCGTATGAAGAGCATTTGATTGATCTAGATCTGTATTCACCAGAATTCAGAAGAATGAAGGGAAACTTCATTGAAACCTATTGAATGGTGAAAGGCCTTGATAGAGTGGATGTGGAGAGGATGTTTCCTATGGTGAGAGAGTCTAAAGCCAGAAGACGCGGCCTCAGAATAGAGGAGCTTCCTTTTAGAACGGAGATGACGAACAATTTCTTCAGCCAGAAGGTGGTGAAACTGTGGAATTCTTTGCCACAGGCAGCTGTGGAGGACAAATCTTTATGTATGTTTAAGGAAGAAGGTGATAGATTCTTGATTGGTCAGGGCATGAAGGAATATAGGGAGAAGGCAGGAAATTAGGGCTGAGAGGAATATTAGATCAGCCATGATGAAATAGTGGAGCAGAGATTATAGACCCAATGGCCTAATTCGGCTCCTAGACATTATTTTCTATCCAAGTTCCTGTACCCACTAAGGAACACCAAGCCATCATCTCCCTCACCTTCACCAATCTTATTGACTCTGGGGATCGCCCATCCACTGCCACCAACCTCATAGTTCCTGCACCCCACATCTCCCATTTCTGCCTCCTGCCCAAGATCCACAAACCCGCTTATCCAAGTAGACTCCTTTTTTCACCTTGTTCCTGTCCCACTGAACCCATATCAGCTTACCTGGACTCTGTTTTATACCCACCCCCCACCCCAGTTCAGTCCTTTTCTACCTACATCTGTGACACCTCACATGCTCTGGAGCTTTTCAATGATTTCTAGTTCCCTGGCCCCCATCATCTCATTTTTACTATGGACGTCCAGTCCCTATACACCTCCATCCCCCACCAGGAAGGCCTCAAAGCTCTCCTTTTTTGTCTGGACACCAGACTTAATCAGTTGCCCTCCAGCACCACTTTCCTCCACCAAGTGGAATCCGTTCTCATTCTCAGTAATTTCTCCTTTGGCCCCTCCCACTTTCTTCAAACAAAGGGGATAGCCATGGGCACTCACAAAAGCCCCAGCTGTGCCGCTGTTTTGTTGGCTATGTGGAACAGTCTATGTTCCAAGCCTACACTTGGTGACCATCCCGCATTTTTCCTACGCTACATTGATGACTGCATTGGTGCTGCTTTCTGCACCCGTGCTGAACTCATCAAATTCATCCACTTTGTCTCCAACTTCCATCCTGCCCTCAAACTCACCTGGTCCATTTCCATCACCTCCCTTCCCTTTCTCGATCTCGCTGCCTCTATTTCCAAAGACAGCTTATCCATCAATGTCTGTTACAAACCCACAGACTCTCACAGCTACCTAGACTACACCTCATCCCACCCTACTTCTTGTAAAAATGCCATCACTTTTCTCAATTCTTCCACCTCCGCTGCATCTGCTCTCAGGATGAGGCTTTTCATTCTAGAATGAAGGAAATGTCTCCCTTTTTCAAAGAAATTGTGTAAGACGTTTGTGAGGCCGAATTTGGAGTATTGTGAGCTGTTTTGGTTACATACTTGTAGGAAAGATGTAAACAAGGTTGAAAGAGTGCAGAGAACATTTACAAGGATGTTGCCTGTTCTGGTGGACTTGAATTATAAGGCAAGATTGAATAGGTTAGGACTGTGTTCTTTAGAATGTAGATGACTGAGAGGACTATTGACAAAGCTATACAGAATTATGAGGGGTATAGACAGGGTAAATACAAGCAACCTTTTTCCACTGAAGTTGGGCAGGACTACAACCAGAGGTAATGACTTAAGGGTGAAAGATGAGAAGTTTAAGGGGAACATGAGGGGAGTCTTCTTCATTCAGAGGATTGAGAGAGTGTGGAATGATCTGCCAGCACAAGTGGTATATGAGAGCTCAATTTCAATGTCTAAGAGAAGTTTAGATAGTTATATGGGTAGTAGGGATATGGAGGGCTTGGCCCTGGTGCAGTCAATAGGAGTAGGCAGTTTAAATGGTTTCAGCATGGCTTAGATGGGCTGAAGGGCTTAGTTCTGTCCTGTACTTCTCTATGACTCTACAGTGAAATGTGTTGTTTAGATCAACAGCTATTAGAGTCCAAGGATGTGCTGGATGCAGCCTGCAAGTGTTACCATGCTTCTAGCACTAACAGAGCATGCCCACAACTTACTAACCCTAACATTAACCTGTGCATATTGGAAACGTGGGAGGAAAGCTGAACACTTGGAAGAAACCCACACAGTCACTGGGAGAACATACAAACTCCTAGGAGACAGCAATGGAAACTGAACCCTGATCGCTAATCACTAGCACTGTAAAGCATTGAACTAAATGCTCAGTTCATCCCATCCTAAGCAATATCCCAGTGAATCTTTTCTGCACTCTCTCCACCATTACCACATCCTTTCTGTAGTGTGGTGACCAAAATCATAAGCAAGGTATTAACTTGATGTCTAATCTCCCTTCTGAGATATATGTAGCTCTCAATTAAGTGTTTTGAAAATCAAGGGAGTTATCTTAGGAATCCTGGCCAATGCTTAGCCAACCTAACAACATTAAAAACAGATTACATCTTCATTGTCACATTACTGTTTATGGGATAATGCTGTCTCAAGATTGGCTGAAGTATTTCCTAATTTCATTTGACATTAATCTGTCTATAAAATTTATTGGACACTCCAGAATGGACTTTACGATATTCAATGTAAGTGCTATTATGATGGCACAACTAAATGGATAATCATTAGATGGATAGCACTCAGTCAGTTATACACTGACCTCTAAGGGTCTCAGCCCAAAACGTCGACTGTTTGTTAATTCCATAGGTGCTGCTCGACATGCTGAGTTCCTCCAGCATTTTCAGTGTGTTGCTTTGGATTTCCAGCATCCCCAGAATTTCTCATGTTTAGAAGGTTTTTGTTGAAGACCAATATTAGAGACATCACAAAAAGTCAGAAGTCAGTTTTATTGTCTTAGGCACAAAGACATCTCTGCATAGGTGCAATGAAAAACTGGCTTGCAGTGGCAACACAGGCACGTAGTATTAGAGGCACAACATTCACAGGAAAAACATAAATTAATTTATACAAAATTATACACGAGAAAACACAGTTAAAACAAACAAAAAGAAATAAGGTCCATTGTAGTGTAGAGTTGCCTGTGTTGTTAAACAGAGGTAGTGATTAGGGTTGTATGGTTTGTTTCAAGAATCTAATGGTTGAGGGGAAGTAGATGTTCCCTGGGGGTGCGGGGCTTCCGTTCAATGGAGGCTACAAGAAACTGGCTTGGCCTGGAAGGTTGTGAATTTTGATGATGTTGCCATCTGGAGGCAGCACATTATTGTAGCTACTTCCAATAAAAGGGAGGGATGTGCCCATGATGTATTGGGCTGTATCTTCTATTCTCTGAAGCTTCTTTCAAATTGTCCTGCATCCAATAGATTTTGTGACATGCCAAACCTCCTTAACCTTCTAAGAAAGAAACGATGTTAGTATCCCTTCTTTGTGATTTCACCGATGTGCTAAACCCAGGACAGGTCATTTGAAATGTTAACACCTGGGAATTTAAAGCTGCTGACCCTCTATCATGACAAGGAAATGGATCAGCCATGATGAAATGGCAGAGAAGACTCGGTGAGACAAATGGCCAAATTCTGCTCCTATATCTTATGGTCTTATGGTCTAAGCCACTAATCTAGGTTCCTCTAGACAGTTTGCGTTCCTTTGTCTTCCCGAAGTCAACCATCAATCTTTAGCTTTACTGATGTTTAGTGAGAAGTTATTGTTGTGGCCCAATAAAACCAGATGCCCTACTCGCTCCTGTGATACATGAGATCTTGAATGGATCTCTTCTAAAATAAGGATGAACTCTCGGTCTCTCAGTCCACCCCGTCATGGCCACTCCACTGTACTTCTATGCATACACTGGACTCTCCGTATCTGTAGCACCATTTTCTACATTCTCTTCTATTTTCCATTTCTACTGCCTTGATGTACTTATTATTGTAAAGGTGTGTCTGGGTGGCTGCAAGCAAAAACTTTTCATCGTATCTCGGTACACGTGACAATAATAAAGCAATTACCAGTCAAAGTAGTTCCTCCAATATTCTCATTAATATTTGTCCCTCAACCACTGATGCTGATCTGGTGATTCATAGAAACATGGAATGAATTTGGCACAGATGGAAGTCATTCAGCCCATTAAATCTATGCCAGCTCCTAGCAGAGCAATCCCATTAAAACCACTCCCCATCTCCTTCCACATACAGCAGCTGAATGAATCTCGCGATATCTGCTCCACTACTGCTTTTGGAACCGTACTGATAATAATTTACCTTCTTTGATTGCTATTATTGTAACATTGACTAATGAAAGATAGTTAAAATGACTAATGAAAGACACTTTGGGGAATTTGATATGAAGCAAGTTAATTGTTAGCTTTTCATTGACTGTCAGCTCGGAACTCTTGTTAAGAAATAGCGCAGGCTCCTTAAAAGATTCTCTCAAGTGTGTAGCTGTCAAATTAAGGACATGTACAACATGGAGTGTGGGGGCCATGCTGGGAACATGAACCCCCAGTAATCATCATATGGTGTCTATTATAGAGTCATAGAGTCATAGAAAACTGCAGCCACAGAGGCAGGATCTTTGGCCCGTCTAGTCCATGATGAACTGTTTAAACTGCCGAGTCCCATTGACCCGCACCCGGATCACTGTCCTTCATGCCCATACAAGCTCGACAAAGGATGTTTCATAGATGTTGAAACTCTGTGAACTAATGGGCCTACTTCTGTGCTGTACCCCTTTTATGACTCTGCCTTTAGTACAGATACGTGGGTGCACATTCTCCTCATACTTTATAGATAAATATGTGCACCTTTATAAAAGTGGGGAAATTTAGATCACGGCTTGCATTCAACATTCGGATATATTAATGTTGGTAAACTTTACTGTAAATTTTCATACTGTCTGAAAGTACAGTGGCTTTTCATAAACACAGATTCTGCAGATGCTGGAAATCCAGAGTAACACACATAAAATGCTGGGGGATCTCAGCAGATCTGGCCGCATCTATGGAAACGAATAAAGAATCAAAGTTTTAGGCCGTGACCGTTCACCAGGACAGTGCCTTTTCCTGCCAGTTTCCTGGACTGATTTTTCAGCCTGGTACATTGGTCTGGTGGTTTTTCTGGCAAGCAAGCCAACACCCCTGATACATGGTCTATTTATGTGATCCATAAGGTAAATGCTTCACTGAATAATACAGCCTCCTGCAGGATATTAATTTCTATTTATATCCGGCACCGCTGTCCTCTTTCTCCAAAGCTATTAATACAACTCACCATCCAACACAATCAATGAGCATACACACATACCCAAACAAGTAGCAAATTTGTGTAGCATTTTATTATTAAAAATCAAACAACTGTCAAAAAATAAACAGGGAGATGAATGCTAGGGTTTAAATAATAAATAATATAAAGGCATCCGTTAGTCTTGCGAGACCATGGATCTGCGCCTGGAAAGTCTTCACTCTCCAGGGCGCAGGCCTGGGCAGGGTTGTATGGAAGACCAGCAGTTGCCCATGCTGCAAGTCTCCCCTCTCCACGACACCAATGTTGTCTAAGGGAAGGGCATTAGGACCCATACAGCTTGGCACCAGTGTCATCACAGAGCAATGTGTGATTAAGTGCCTTGCTCAAGGACACAACACATCCCCTCGACTGGGGCTTGAACTCACGACCTTCAGGTCGCTGGTCCAATGCCTTAACCATTTGGCCACGTGCCCACACTCGGGTTTATAAGGAGGTATAATAAGTCTATTTCATGAAATTCTGCAACAACCCACTCACATATAAGGTTAACTTGCAGATAAAGTTGGTGGTGAGGAAGTTAAGTGCAATGTTAGCATTCATTTCCAGAGGACTAGAATGTGAAGGCAAGGATGTAATACTAAGGCTTTATGAGACTTTGGTCAGACCACACTCGGTGTATTGTGTGCAGATTTGGGCCCCTTATCTAAGAAAGGATCAGAGGGTCCAGAAGAGTTCATCAGAATGAAAGGTTAATATATGAGGAGCACTTGATGACTCTGGGGCTGTACTCGCTGAATTTAGAAGAATGAGAGGGGTTTTTAATGAAACCAAGCGAATATTATAAGGGCTAAATAGAGTGGACGTGGAGAGGATGTTTCTTATACTAGAGCCAAAGGGCATAGGCTCAGAATAGGATCACAAACAAGAGAAAATCTGCAGATGCTGGAAATCCAAACAACAAACAAAATGCTGGAGGAACTCAGCAGGCCAGGCAGCATCTATGGAAAAGAGTACAGTCAAAGTTTCAGGCTGAGACCCTTCGGCAGGACTGGAGAAAAAAAGCTGAGGGGTAGATTTTAAAGGTTGAGGGAGGGAAGAGAGAAACACGGCGATAGGTGAAAGCATCCACTGTCGCAATAAGGTCACACTCAGGTTGGAGGAACAACACCTTATATTCTGTCTGGATAGAACATAGAACAAAGAATAGTACAGCACATTACAGGCCCTTTGGCCCACAATGTTGTGCCGACCCTCAAACCCTGCCTCCCATATACCCCCCCCCTTAAGTTCCTCCATATACGTGTCTAATAGTCTCTTAAACTTCACTAGTGTATCTGCCTCCACCACTGACTCAGGCAGTACATTCCATGCACCAACCACTCTCTGAGTAAAAAACCTTCCTCTAATTTCCCCCTTAGCCTCCAACTTGGTAGCCTGAACATTGATTTCTCAAACTTACAATAATGCTCCCCCTTCACCATTCTCCATCCCTTTTTCCCTCTCTCATCTCATCTCCTTGCCCACCCATTGCCTCCCTCTGGTGCTCCTCCCCCCTTTTTTTTTCTTCCATGGCCTTCTGTCCTCTTCGATCAGATTTCCCCTTCTCCAGCCCTGTATCTCTTTCACCAATCAAATTCCCACTTCTTTACTTCATCCCTACCACTTCAGGATTCACCCATCACCTTGTGTTCCTCTCTCCCTTCCCCACCTGTTAAATCTACTCCTCAGCTTTTTTTCTCCCTTCCTTCCGAAGGGTCTTGGCCTGAAACTTCGACTGTGTTCTTTTCCATAGTTGCTGCCTGGCCTGCTGAGTTCCTCCAGCATTTTGTGTGTGTGGCTCTGAATAGGATACCCCTTCTGAACAGAGATGAGGAGGAACTTATTTAGCCAGAAGGTAGTGAATCAGTGGAATTCATTGCCATGGACGGCTGTACAGGCAAAGCCACTGGGTATACTTAAAGTGGAGGTTGATAGGTTCTTGACTAGTAAGGGCATCAAAGGTTGCTGTCAGAAGGCAGGGGAAGTGGTTAAGAGGGATAATAACTCAGTCGTGATAGTGTCATGGTTCCGTTTGGCTGTTCCCCTTTAACACTCCTTTCTCCCTGATTATGCCCTGATTTCAGTCATTAGCTTTCCAATTGCCACTAGTTTACTTAATGACAGTACGCCTGGTTTTCATCAGGGACTGTGAAATGAGTACAATGGCGTCACTAGCACAGGTCGCCAGTTTGTTGGTCTATTCTCATGTAATACTTCATTCTTTTGTCTGATTAGAACCGTTAGTTCTAAGTTTAGTTCCAAGTTCGGCTCTAGTTTCAAGACAGTCCCTGTAAATTCTATGTCCTTGTCAAGATTCCTCCGGTTTGCTGTTCTACGTTCACGTCTACGCCAGCATCCCCAACTCAGTCGATGCGCCGGTGTCCTGTACTTGGGTTCTCCTCAGTTACCCTGTGCAACAGATGGAACATAAAAAAATAGAAATCCACAGCAAATTGCAGGCCCTTCAGCCCACAATGTTGTGCTGACCATGTAACCTATTCTAGAAACTGCCTAGAATTTCCCTACTGCATAGCCCTCTATGTTTCTAAACCATGTACTTATCTAAGAGTCTCTTAAAAGAGCCTATTGTATTTGCCTCTACCACCAAGGCTGGCAGTTCATTCCACACACCCACCACTCTCTGTGTGGAAAAACTTAACCTCTGACATCCCCCTTGTACCTACTTCCAAGGACCTTAAAACTATGTCCCCTCATGTTAGCCATTTCAGCCCTGGGGAAAAAAGCCTCTGGCTATCCACATGATCAATGACTCTAATCATCTTAAACACTTCTATCAGGTCACCTCTCATCCTTCGTCGCTCCAAGGAGAAAAGGCCAAGTTCACTCAACCTATTCTCATAAGCTATGTTTTCCAATCTTCCAATGATGAAATGGCAGGGCAGACTCAATGGGTCAAGTGAACTAAATCTGCTTTTATGTCTTATGATCTTATAAAAGTTATCAGATAGTCAGTAGAAACTTTTCAACGTATGTAGCTTCCAGATTTTTAGTGGTCAAGTTACAAGACTCTGGGAACACATTCCTTTCTCTGCATAGCTGTCATATTTTTGTAGATACTTGGCAGTTCCACAGCCATTTTTAAGTCTAAAGCATCTCAACATATCTGTGAATAAACTTCCATTCAAGTGGTAAACAACACAGTAGCATAGGAGATAGGAAGGCAAAATTACAGCTCGGGGCATTGGAGTTCAGAGTTCGATTCCAATGTCATCTGTAAGGAGTCTGTACACTCTGCCTGTGGAATGTTCGAGTTTTCTCCGGGTGCTCCGGTTTCCTCCCACAGTCTACAGGTAGGTTAATTTGTCATTGTATATCGTCCCATGATTAGACTAGGGTTATAATCAGGGATTGCTGCACGGCACGGCTGGAAGGGCCTAATATACTCTGTATTTTAATAAATAAATAAATAGCTTCTCTAAGTTCTGGCTATGCAGAAGCAGATGTTAAAGCTCCTGCTGAAGGATCTTAGCCTGAAACATCGACTGATACTTGTTTCCATAGAGGCTGCCTGGCCTGCTGAGCTCCACCAGCATTCTGTGTGTGTTGGTTAAAGCTAATTTTTAGGTTTCCATCCTTTGAATACAATTTGGTTTAGGGATGAATGAAACACAAAACATAGGTCATAGTTCATTATAGCACAGTATTGGCCATTCAGCCCACATTGTTGTACTGACCTTTTAACCAACACTAAGATCAGTCTAACCCTTGATCGTCCCTAACGTATCTGTTTCTACTACCAACCATGGCAGCACATTTCACACACCTACCAGTCTCTATGTAAAAAAAACCTAGCTCTGACATTCTCCCTGTACTTTCTTCCAAACACTTTAAACGTGAGCACCAGACGCAATACATCACCCCAGCCAAGTCACAGGTGAAGTGTCGCCTCAGCTGGAAGGACTGTCTGGGGCCCTGAATGGTGGTGAGGGAGGAAGTGTAAGGGCATGTGTAGCACTTATTCCGCTTACAAGGATAAGTGCCGGGAGGGAGATCGGTGGTAAGAGATGGAGAGGACGAATGGACAAGGGAGTCGCGTAGGGAGCGATCCCTGCAGAAAGCAGAGACGGGGGGGGGAGGGAAAGATGTGCTTGGTGGTGGAATTCCGTTGGAGGTGGCGGAAGTTATGGGGAATTATATGTTGGACGCAGAGGCTGGTGGGGTGGTGGGTCAGGACAAGGGGAACCCTATTCCCAGTGGGGTGGCGGGAGGATGGGGTGAGAGCAAATGTGCGTGAAATGGGCCTGGTATCCCTTTTGCCAATCAACTTTCCAGCTCTTAGATCTACTCCACCCCTCCCCTCCTGTCTTCTCCTATCATTTTGGATCTCGCCCTCCCTCTCCCACTTCCAAATCTCTTACTATCTCTTCTTTCAGTTAGTCTTGACGAAGGGTCTCGGCCCAAAACGTCGACTGTACCTCTTCCTAGAGATGCTGCCTGGCCTGCTGCGTTCACCAGCAACTTTGATGTGTGTTGCTTGGAGGGGAAGTGGGTTTCTGAGGTGTGCTGAGCTGTGCCCACAACTCTGAACTTTCTTCCAGTCACGAGCAAAGCAGCTGCCCAACCAAATCATGATGTGTCCAGATGGTGTTTCTATGGCACATCAGTACGAATGTCTAAGTGTCACTGGGGTCATGCCAAATTCCCTTAGGCTCCTGAGGAATTACAGGCATTGGTGAGATTTCTTGGCTGTGGCGTCTATGTTGTTGGACCAGGACAGGCTGGGGTACTGTTCATTCCTAGGAATCTGAAGCTCTCAACAATTTAAAAAGGCAACAATTTGCTTTTTAGGGTTTAGATTACTCCAGCTTCCATTCAGTAACAGAATGAGTCTGTGTCTGTTTATTCTCACCAAGTGTTTACATTCATCTTACTGCTTGAAAACCTCATGAGATTTGCCAGGATGTTCTGTTCTTAATTATTGATCTTTTTCCAGTTTGCTCTATGCGCTTTCTATTCTTCAGTGCTTAACTGTCCAAGGCAGTATCATTTCAACAGCAACACGTAAGAATGTATTACCCATTCGTGGCACATTCTGAGAATGGTCTTTAAGTGAAGCAGCAGCTGGAATTTTGAAACAATGAACAAAATGCCGGAGGAACGTGGCAGGTCAGGCAGCACCTGAGGAGGGAAATGAAGAGTTGAAGTTTCGGGTCGAGGTCCTTTATCAGGACTGGGTGGAACTCTGATCCTTCCCACAAAGTTATTGAGTGGCATAATTGGGAATATTGATGTCCCCAGCATTGAGCCTTGAATTACACTCAACCAGTTTCAATAGGCAGGTCTCACCATTCATCAGCCTGACGTAGGATTTCCAAAAGAATTCCAAGCTGCATCATAGGTAGAGGGTACCTTGAGGCAATGGAGAAAATACTCCAAGGATATCTTTAAAGTGTCCTTGGATAAAATGTAACCTCCTCATTGAGTAATGGGAATCCTACCCTGCATCCACTCAAAAAGGAGAAGGCCCATTTAGGAAGACAAGAAAATTTCAAAGTCCCTCCTCAGGACTGTAGGGAGATCCATTGTAAATGATGGAAAAATTAAACAGCGTACCCACCCAACTAAAGAAACACCTACTAACCCTACCTATGGCTGAGTCTATGGCTTCCCACATGGGCCGCCTCAACCACTGAACTGAACTGAGAGGAAGTTATCCTCAAACTAAGAGACTGAATAAGGAAGAAGAAAAGAAGAAAAAGAAAGAGAACAACAAAAAGAACAAGAGCAACAAGGTCTTTGAATTACTTTTCAGAAACTAATGTACTTTGACATGAAATTATATGATCCTGCTTCATTACTAGATTGATCCGTTAAGATTGTTATAGCCAGTAGTGACAGTGGGGACATGCCCCCACTACCTATTAAATGTTTCCAATGGCATACACCACAAATAGGCTCTGACAACCAAGTCCAACTCCTGGCCTTCATGTGTGGCTTAGCTACTAAGCCTAGTGGAACCATTTCTACAGACGGGAGAAGAGGCAAAAGGCGGGTCACTGGTGCCTTAAAACTAGTCACTTCAGGCAGATGGAGCTCGACAGCTGTGGTTGGCAGCTCATCTAGGAAAAGGAAAACTCTGATCTCAAACCCACTCGGCTATACACACTCATGGGGAAGGCGTCAGAGGTACATCCTGAGGGAATAATTCGGAGTCCTTAAGGCAGTCTTACATTGAGTTCAATACTGACCAGCAACTCCTGCAATGCGGCTGGTACCAAACTGTGTCAGTGTCTGCCATTCCTTTGGGTTTATCAGATGTGTGGAGAGTGAGAGCCTGCTGCATGGGCCACACCTCGCTCTCCATGTCATACTGCCCAGGCATGCATATCCAGACAGCTAGGACACGACATCCATGTTCAAACCTGACAAGAAGGCCTCACTCATTCATTTATTAGCTTGATATCCTGGAATGCCTATCCAATTGCTTTCTGGGAGAGCTACCCTCAGAAAAGTGACAGTATACCTTTGTCCGTAATGGATGGGCAGTAAAAGGTAACCTTGCCGTGACAGACAAATCCTGTAAAAGGAATAAATGAAAGAACGTACATGTACACAAATCCACAAGTACATGATCTCTCATTGCCAAACCAATAAACAGAAAAATGATCTTAACAATGAGGAGATGAAGTAATTTGTAAGTCTCTCTCTGTATTCCTCGCTAGTGTAATAAATTCCAAGCTTGTATCACTAACCATGTAAAATATGATATTTATTTTAGTCTGGGCTGTTGTAAATGTTCTGAACCTTTATGTGAGAAGGCTTCCACTTTCCCCCAGAGTATTTGTCTATGATCTCAAAAACCTCGTCAGTGGGATTAAAGCTAGAAATTATAGCCAGTCCTGGTCCCAACAGCTATATATTTCAAGGACTTATCACAGAGATGCTGTAATTTTCTAACAGATTTTTTGCCAGTCTAAATATTGAAAATGATTATAAGTAAACATCACCAACCCTGTCTGCATGCACCAATGGACACTGCTGCGATGAAGCCATATCTTAAGCCCAGAAGACATTGGAGCAGAATTAGGCCATTCAGCCCATTGAGACTGTTCTGCCATTCTATTAATTTGTTAACCTTTTCAGCCCCATTCTTCTGCCTTCTTCCCATAACCTTTGAAGCCCTTTCTAATTAAGAAACTGTCAACCTCCATCTTAAATATACCTACTGATTTGGCTTCCACAGCTGTCTGTGGCAATGAATTCCACAGATTTACCACCCTCTGGCTAAAGAACTTACTCCTCATCTCTGTTCTAAAGGAATGTCCCTCGATTTGAGGCTGTGCCCTCAACTCCTAGACTTCTCTGCTATAGAAAGCGTCCTCTCCACATCCACTCTAACTAGTCCTTCAATATTTGATAGGTTTCAATGAGATTTCCCTCCCCATCATTCTTCTAAACTCCAGTAGGTAAAAGCCAAGAGACACCAAATGCTCCTCAAACGTTAACCCTGTCATTCCTGGGATCATTCTCCAAAACTACCACTTGAGCATCTCCACTATAATCATCAACTGTTTTCTCAACTGCCACAGAGGGTCGCAAAGATAGAAATACATAGAGGGCAGGCAGGTATGTAATTAAGACATACAAGGTACCATTATAAGCATAAGCATAGCAAGGTCATGCTGTAAACATTAAAAGCTGGTCATCTCCTTACAGGATGGTTGTGCCATTACAGAGGTGTTTGTAGAGATTTACAAGTAAATTGATGGAGAAATTCATTTTGAGGGAGTGTTCAGAATGAGAATCAAGTTTATTATTGAACATACATTGTGAAATTTGATGTTTTGTGGCAGCAGGACAGTTCAAGATATTGAATTTACTATAAGTTACAAAAGTAAATAATGCGAAAGATGAATAACGATGGGTTCATGGACCATTCAGAAATCTGCTGGTAGAGGGAAATACCTTAAACATTGAGTGTGGGTCTTCAGGCTCCAACACCTCCTCCCTGAAGGTACTAATGTAAAGAGGGCATGTTCTGGATGGTAAGCATCTTTAATGATTAATATGATGACATTGTTTCCTATAGAACAAAAGAGGCTGAGGAGAGATTTAATCAATTTGTCTTAGACTAAATAAGGTAAATTGATTTCCCTTAGCAAAGTAGTCAATAAATAGACAGCATAAATTTAAGATAATAGGTAAAAAGATTAAAGAGGAGTTCAGGAAACAAAAATCACCCAAAGGCTGATGTGGATCTCGAACTCAATGCAGCGTAGGGCTGAGGATGAAGAAAGTCGCAGCACGTTTAAAATCTAGCTCTTTGACACTTTGATTCATGACTTTCTAGGCTGCTGAGCAAGAGCTGGAAAGTGAGATTAGCTGGAAGAGTTATGGTCAAAGGTTCAAAAGTTTACTTTAATATCAGAGAATGTATACAGTATACAACCTGAAACATTTACTCATCACAGATATCCACAAAACATGAGCCCCATAGAATGAATGATAGAAACATCAGAACAACCCTCCTCCTCCCTTCGCACAAGCAGCAGTAAAAGCATCAATCCCCCCTCCAACTCGCGCCAGCTGAAACATCAATCCCACCTCCCCAAACCCCCCAAACCTTCCACCATGCAAGGAACAGCAGAAATTTGGCAGCCATGTTTAGGCAAATATATGGTTGATAGGCTGATAGCATCTTGCATGCTTCAGTGCATTCTTGTCACAAATTAAAACAATCATCTGTTTTAAAATTGAATGAGGTGCTGTTAGTTGCCAAAACAGAACATCAATTTTGCATAAAATTAAATAACTTGTGTTACTCAGCTTCCCAGCTGCCAACTCAAGAGATTTTTTTTTAAGCTTTTCCTTCTGGTTTGTCCTGACAACACTGTGATGCAACATTCTGGATTATTTCAGAACTCATTCAGTTACTCATACACGATATTACAATAACAATTCATATGTTGGAGAAAATGACAGCCAAGTCTAAATCTGTCCTTATCCCAAAACAAACTTATTTTCCAGTAACCTGTTGGCTCATTAATTAGAATCAGGAGACAAAACCACCAGCTCTTTCAGTGATAATGCAGCAGATATCTCAGGATCTGTTTATAGACCAGATTAACCTTTACCAGTACATCTGGAAACTGAGTTTGCAGGTAATATTTACCTTTAAAATGCAGTGATGTATTAGAGATCATGTGCTGCCATAGTAGAAAGCTGGCACGGACAAAATGGTTTCTTCTGAACTGTGCATAAAATTCTGGAGGAATGCAGCAGGTAAGGCAGCATCTAAAGAGGAAAGTGAACAGTCGATGTTTCAGGCTGTGACCCTTCATCTGGACGCATGAAGGGGTTTGGCCTAAAACATCAACTGTTCATTTTCCTCCAGACCTGCTGAGTTTGTCCAGCATTTTGTGTGTATTTTAAGCACAAAGAAGTCTGCAGATGCTGGAAATCCAAAGCAACACATATAAAATGCTGAGGAATTCTGCAGGTTAGGCAGCATCTAGAGAAATGAATATACAGTTGATGTTTTAGGCTGAGCCTATTCTTCAGGACTGAAAAGCAAGTGGGAAGATGCCAGAATAAAAAGGTGGGGGGAGCAGAAAGAGGCTAGCTGGAAAGTGATAGGTGAAGTCAGATGGGTGGGAAAGATCAAGGGCTGGAGAAGAAAGATTCTGATGAGAGGTTAGTGACCATAGAAGAAAGGGAAGGAAGAGAGGACCCAGGGGAAGTCATAGAGAGGTGAGAAGATGTAAAATGTCAGAGTGGGGAATAAAGGAAGGGAGGGTGGGTGGAATTTGATTACTGGAAAGAGAAATTGATGTTCATGCCATCAGGTTGGAGGCTACTCAGATGGAATACAAGCTGTTGCTCCTCCACCCTGAGGGTGGCCTCACCTTGGCATGAGAGGAGGCCATGGACCAACACATCAGAATAGGAATGGGAATTGGAATTAAAACATCTGGCCAACAGGAAGTCCTGCTTGCGGTGGATGTGTTAATACAGATTTCCAACATCTTGTGTTTTCTGCACTGAAGCCATTCTATGATTCTATGATAGATGTTCCTTTAAGATATATGCTCATGACAAAGCTACTTATATGCTCAGTTACACCGACCTAACCACACTGATGTGGTGAGATGGAGAATGCGGAAGAACTTAGATGCCATGGCTCCAAGACCGAGGTTAGGGGCTTGGTATCCTGTGATGACTGATTCACCTCCTGACACAACAAGGCCTATCCACCATCTAGAAGGTGCATCAGGAATGTAATGGAACACTCTCCACTCACCTGGATGGGTGGAGCACCAACAGCAATCAGCAAATTTAGCAGACCAACACACACAAAGTGCTGGTGAAACTCAACAGGTCAGTCAGCATCCACAGAGGAGATTAAGCAAGCAACATTTCAGGTCGAGACCTTTCAGAAGACTGAGTGCATTCACCCTATCTATGGCCATCATGATCTTATACACCTCCATAAAGTCACCTCTCAGTCTCATAGGCTCCAACGTTCTAAAAGAAAGCATGAGGTTGCTGCGGTATACAAGATGAAGAAAAATCCCAAGGACTTCAGCAGATATATTAAGAGAAAAGGGGCTGCAGACGAAGGTCTATCATGTTGTGCATTCAGAGATTCTCTCCTGTGTACCACTGTTGTAATGCATGGTTATTTGAGTTAGTTTTCTCAGTGTTAATCTGTCTGGCCATTATCCTCTGACCTCTCTCATGAACAAAGTGTTTGTGTTCACAGAACTGCTTCTCACTGCATGTTTTAAGATCATAAGATAAGACCATTATGATATAGGAGCAGAGTAAGGCCATTTGGCCCATTGCGTCTGCTCCGCCATTTCGTCATGGCTGATCCACTTGTCTTCTCAGTCCCACTCTCCTGCCTTCTCCCACATCCCTTCAGGAACTGTTTTGTTTTGTTTCTTGCACCATTCTCTATAAACTCTAAAGACTGTTGTGTGTGATAATCCTGGGAGATCACCAGTTCCTGAGATGCTCTAACCACCCCATGTGGCACTAGTAATCATTCCACGGTCAAGGTCACTTAGATCACATTTCTTCCCCATTCTGTTGTTTGGTCTGAATAACATCTGAACCTCTTGATCATGTCTGCATGCTGTTATACAATGAGTTGCTACCACATGGTATTTACATTAATGAGGTGTACCTAATAAAGTGACCACTGAGTGTAAATACAAGATGTCCCTGATAGCAGGAAGCCCCAGGGCAGGAGGCGATGGAGACCATAGGGCATATATGGCTCTTCAAGTACTCAACCAACTGTTTTTGAACAGATGAGGGTCTCTGCCTCCACTATCCTTTCAGACAGCAAGTTCCAAACCACCACTTCTTGTTTGCTGATTGAGATCCCTTATTGTAGAGGACTCATAAAAGGCAGGAACAACACAAGGGACTAAGCCGATTTTCTAAAGAGAATGTGCTTTACCTTTTCTCTTTTAGATGACCCGTGGTTCTTTTTCTCTTTATGCTTATATCAGATTTCAGGCATTTTATTTTCTTTCCGTCTCCCATCTGGCAAAGGAATATGTGCTGATGCAATCCAGATGGTTGGTATGCAGGTGAGTCGAAGGTCTAACTGTTGATGTTAGGCACTCGGCTGTGATAGATGGTACATTTATTTGGTCTTTAAGGATGATCTGAAACACAGCTGGACTAACTTTGGAAGCATTCTGCTATACATCATGCTATCAATGTTCAGATGCTGTGATTTGATTCTAGACATGAATTCTCCTTCAGAAATGAACACACCCCTTGTATGTGGGGATGGACATTAAACAGTCAACCAGAGGCAAGCAAATAAACTCCACAAAGTTTCCAAAATATGTTCCAGACAGAAGATTTCAGAGAAATATTTTTGGATTTACAAACCAAAACCACAATCTTACTATGTGACTCTCTGATTTGAATCGTCTCCAAGTACTTCAGAATGAATTATATTTCAAATGTGTTGAACTATCTGCAAAAAAAAAGTAGCAATGAGAAGAATTGTCCATTTATTTTATCCTTGATGGTGTTGGTTGATAAAATATCAGAGGATATACGAGCAGAATATGGCCATTCAAGTTATCATGTCAGTTCCACCATTCTGATTTTATTAGACCCTATTCTCCCACCTTATCCCTGTAACCCTTGAGCCCCTTATCAATCAAGAACCAATCAATGACTTGGTACACCCAATGACCTGGCCTCAACAACCCTCCGTGGAAGTGAATTCTACAGATTCACCACCGTCTGGATGAAGAAACTCAACTCTTCAAAACTCCCTCATATGTATTTTGTATTTTCTTTCGAGATTCCACAAGGAAACAGCCCCTTCTGGCCCAGTAAGTACATGCTGCCCAATTACACCCATTTGACCAATTAACCCTACTAACCTGCACAGCTTTGGAACGTGGGAGGAAATTGGAGCATCTGCAGGAAACCCATGTGGTCAGAGGAAGAATGTAAGAGCTTGCGGACAGCGATGGAATTGAACCCCGGTTGCTGGCACTGTAAGAGCATTGCACTAACCACTGCAATACTGTACCAATAAGATTAACTCAGAACCAGTTCCATCTGTGATGTCTCACATGGTGGAATATTTTACCAACACTGAATATCAAGACTGTGATGTGAATGAGCTTAACAAAGACATAGTTCGGCAGTTCCTGTCATGTGCATGAAGACCATCAAATGTCTGAATATTTTTATTGGATCGTAACCCAACATTTCACTGGGAAAACACTGCCCCCAGTGCTGTAATTCTCACTCAAAACTACACTAAAGATTAGGGATCACAGGGACACAAATGGCTGGAGGAGCTCAGCAGGTCAAAAACAAGATTCCTTACTCCTTTCCACAGATGCTTCCTGACCTACTAAGATCCTCCAGCATTGTGTGCATGTTACCCTGAAGTTTACCAGCCACGGTAAACTCTTTTCCAGACACCCAACTAGCATCTGACCAATGGCAGGAGAGAAGACATCTGAGTGAAAATGAGAAGGTGGAGTGAGAGGTCAAGGAATTCAGTGATTTGACTAAAGGAATATTTAATCAAAATATCCTACGCTGTTTAATAAGGAGGCATGGTAGCAAAGTGGTTAGCACAATGCTTTACAGTACAAATGACCCAGGTTCAATTCCCGCTGCTGCCTGTAAGGAGATTGTACGTTCTCCCCATGACTCTGTGGGTTTCCTCCGAGTGCTCCAGTTTCCTCCCACAGTCCAAAGATGTACCAGTTGTACAATTTTAACATTTTTCCATAATTAGACTAGGATTAAACTGGGGAATTGCTGGGTGGCACAGCTGAACGGGCCTATTCTGTGCTGTATGTCAATAAATAAATATATTAAAAAATGCTGAGCACTTAGTGGGGATGAGAGTTATCAAATTTAGTAGAACAATACCTTTGTCTGCATTCCCAGACAAGGGACATTGTCTCAAGGATTACTTTAGTCTCCTATACAAAAGGAGCAAGAGATCAATTTACTAATTACTGAAAAGAAAGCATGTTATAAATAGTTTTTCATCAACACTGCTATTAACCACTGCTAAAATATCTCCATAAATTTAGCCATGTAAATATTCTGCTTCAGCAGTTGATTGTGCTATCTTTGCAAATAGTAATCTAACTTGGTTAAATATGGGGGAGATATTAGATTCTCCCCATAGTTGAGTTTCAGCCAGTTTAAATAGTCATTGAATGATAGATATTCATAACAGAGAAGAGGCTGTTTACACCTGTCATGTGCCTGCAATTAAATATGGCTTCATCCCATACTCCACCCCTTGGAACTTAGCCCTGCAGGACACAATTTGTCAAATGCTCATCCAGGTACAAGTTCCATATCATTTCATGCAGTGATGTTCAGACCCCAATATTTGAGTAAAATAATTGCTACTAATTAAATCAATCCCCCACAGTTACTAATCTTTCTGCTGAGGGAATTAGGGCTGTTTTCTGTAACCCAATCAGGCCTCTCATAATTTAATACTCTTTGGTTAAATCTTCACTAAGTATTCTCAGTTCCAAAGAAAACAACTACAACCTTGCCAACATTATATATCTTCGTTGAAGGCAACATCCTTATAAATCTCCTCTGTACCTTATTTGACCCTTTCAAGTCCTTCCTTATGGAATGCAGAATCATACACACAGTATTCAAGCTGTTGTCTGCCTAATATTTTAGGATATGTAAGCGAACTCTGTGGGTCAGGCAACATCTGTGGAGGGGTATGGACATGAAGGCTATCAACCTCAAGCATCTCCTGTCCATTTCTCTCCGCAGATACTACCGGACCCACTAAGTTCCTCCATCATTTTTTCTGTTGGTAAAAAATGAAATCAAATCCTTAGAAAGAGATGACATAGGACTGGAAGATGTAGTGTTCTTGTGAGTAGAGTTAAGAGACTGCAAGGGTTAATGGACCCTAAGGAGAGCTACATAGTCTTCTGAACAGTAGCCAGGATATAGGCTACAAATTACAATGGGAGATAGAAAAGGTGTGAAAAAAAGGCATTGTTGCTATACTCATAAGGAATTTCAAACTGCAAAGGGACTGGGAAAATCCAATTGGTGCTGGATCCCAAGAAAGGGAATTTGTAGAATGACAATGAATGGCCTTTTAGAGTAGCTTGTGTTTGAGCCTACCAGAGGAATGGCAATGCTGGATCGGTTGTTGTGCAATGGTCTAGATTTGAATAGGGAGCTTAGCGTGAACGAACCATAAGGAGACAGTGATCATAATATGTTACAATTCACCCTGCAATTGGAGAGGGAGAAGATAAAATCAGATGTATCAGCATTACACTGAAGTAAAGGAAATTACAGAGGCATGAAAGAGGAGCTGGACAAAGTTGATTGGAAGGGGACGCTAGTAGGGATGATGGCAGTACAGCAATGGCTGATATTTCTGGGGTAAATCTGGAATGCACTGGAAAGATACATCCTAAATATGTATAAGTATCCTAAAGGGAGGATGAGGCAACCAGAGCTGACAAGGGAAGTGAAAGCGAGCTTAAAGGCCAAAGAGAGGGCAGATAATATTGCAAAAATTAGTGGGAAGGTCGAGAATTCAGAAGCTTTTAGAAATCAACAGAAGACAACCAAAAAGGCCATAAAGAGAGAAAAGATGAAATGTGAAGGTAAGCTAGTCAATAGCATAAAAAAGGACACAAAAAGTTTTTTTCAGATATATAAAGAGCAAAGGGGAGACGAGAGTATCACTGGAAAATGATGTTGGAGAGATTGTAATGGGAGACAAAGAAATGGCAGACAAACCCGACAAGTATTTTGTGACAATCTTTACTATGGAAAACACCAGCAGAATTCCAGAAGTGCAAGAGTGTCAGGAGTCAGAACTCAGTTTTGTTGCTATTACTAAAGTGAAGATGCTTGGGAAACTGAAAAGGCTGAAGGTAGTTAAGTTAGCTGGACCAGATGGACTTCACCCAGGGTTCTGAAGGAGGTAGCTGAAGAGATTGTGGAGGCATTAGTAGTGATCTTTAAGAATCACTACTTTCTGGAATGGTTCCGGAATAATGGAAAACTGCAAATATCACTACACTTCAGCATTCATTTCAAGAGGACTAGAAAATAAAATCTAAGTTGTAGTTCAGAGGATTTATAAGGCAGTGGTCCATATGTACTTGGAATGTTGTGAGCAATTTTGTGCCCTTTATCTAAGAAAAGATGTGCTGGCATTGGAGAAGGTCCAGAGGAGGTTCACGAGAATGATCCCAGGAATTAGATTTTAGATGGAAATGAGGAGGAACTGCTTTTCCCAGAGAGTGGTGTATCTGTGAAATTCTCTGCCCAATGAAGCAGTGGAGGCTACCTCAACAAATATATCTATTACAATGTTAGATAGATTAGACCATAAGACCATAAGACAAAGGAGCAGAAGTAGGCTATTCGGCCCATCGAGTCTGCTCCGCCATTTTATCATGAGCTGATCCATTTTCTCCTATTTAGTCCCACTGCCCCGCCTTCTCACCATAACCTTTGATGCCCTGGCTACTCAGATACCTATCAATCTCTGCCTTAAATACACCCAATGACTTGGCCTCCACTGCTGCCCATGGCAACAAATTCCATAGATTCACCACCTTCTGACTAAAAAAATTTCTTCACATTTCTGTTCTGAAAGGGCGCCCTTCAATCCTTAAGTCATGCCCTCTCGTACTAGACTCCCCCAGCATGGGAAACAACTTTGCCACATCCACTCTGTCCATGCCTTTTAACATTTGAAATGTTTCTATGAGGTCTCCCCTCATTCTTCTAAGCTCCAAGGAATACAGTCCAAGAGCGGACAAACGTTCCTCATATGTTAACCCTCTCATTCCTGGAATCATTCTAGTGAATCTTCTCTGTACCCTCTCTAATGTCAGCACATCCAATTTCTTGCATGGTAGGGGAATTAAGGGTTATGGGGAAAAGGCAGGTAGGTGGAGATGAATCCATGTCCAGATCAGCCATGATCTTATTGAATGGCGGAGCAGGCTCGATGGGCTAGAAGGCCTACTCCTGCTCCTATTTCCTATTATGGGCTTACATACAGTATGAGGAGCACTTGATGGCTCTGGGCCTATACTCACTGGGGTTTAGAATGAGGGAAATCTCATTGAAACCTATTGAAAATTGGAAGACTTAGATAGAGTGGATGTAGAGAGGATGTATCCTATGGTGGGGAAGTCTAGGATCACAGTATGAGCCTCAGAATAGAGGGACATCCATTTAGAACAGAAATGAGGAAAATCTTTTTTAGCCAAAAGGTGGTATATCTATAGAATTCATTGCCACAGGTGGCTGTGTCGTCCAAGTCATTGGATATATTTAAAGCAGAGGTTGATATATGCTTGATTAATCAGAGTGCCCAAGGTTAAAGGGAGAAGGCAAAAGAATAGGGTTGAGATGGATAATAAATCAGCCATGGTGGAATGGCGGTGCAGACTCGATGGTCCAAATGGACTAATTCTGCTCCAGTGTCCTATGGTCTTATCTGCCGTCTATTGTGTCTCTGGCTAATGTATTATACAGCTTCAGCATGACCTCCTAGCTTCTGTATTCCATACATCAGCCTATAAAAGCAAGTACCTGACATTTATAACACTTTGTCTAACTGTGCTGCTACCTGCATGGATTTATGGAGACAAACTCCAAGATTGGAATTGGAATTGGAAATGATTTAACATTGTCACATGTAGCGATGTAGTGAAAAGCTTGTCTTGCATACAGTTCTCACAGATCAAATCATTACACAATGCAATCAGGGAATACAAGGTAAAACAATAACAGAATTGAGAATGAAGTGTAGCATCTACAAAGAAAGAGCAATGCAGAAAGACAATATAATGACGAGGAAATTTTTCAGGGCAGTGTCAATCTATAAAACTGGGGAACCATTCAATAGTCTTATAACAGCAGGACAGAAGCTGACCTTAAGCCTGGTGGTCTGTCATTTCAGGCTTTTGATTCTTATGGCTGATTGGAGATGGGACAAGAGAGAACATCCGGAATGGGTGGGGTGGGGTATTTTATTATGCTGGCTCTTTTCCTGAGGCAGCAAGAAGTGTAGACAGAGTCCATCAAAGGGAGGCCAGTTTCCATGATGTGCTGAGCTGTGTCCATAACTCTGCATTTTCTGTACTCACGGACAGAAGAGTTGCCATATCAAGCTGTGATCTACAGCGCTTATAAAAAGTATTCACCCTGCTTGGAAGTTTTTTCTCTCTCTCTTTTTTCTCCCTCTGTCCTTCTCATTATACTCCTTGCCCATCCTCTGGGCTTCCCCCCTCCCCCTTTCTTTCTCCCTGGGCCTTCCATCCAATGATCCTCTCATATCCCTTTTGCCAATCAACTGTCCAGCTCTTGGCTCCATCTCTCCCCCTCCTGTCTTCTCCTATCATTTTGGATCTCCCCCTCCCCCTCCCACTTTCAAATCTCTTACTAGCTCTTCCTTCAGTTAGTCCTGACGAAGGGTCTCGGCCCGAAACGTCGGCTGTACCTCTTTCTAGAGATGCTGCCTGGCCTGCTGCGTTCACCAGCAACTTTTACATGGTCATGGAAAGACCATGATCACCCGTGTCATATGACATGGCGCATAATGAACCATAGTGAAAGAGGAAGTACTGTATTGAAGGAATTATCATAATGGAAAATGGGCAAGTTACCAGGGCTAGATGAAAGGTCCCTCAGACAGGTGAGCAAAGCAAGGTAAAACATTGTAGAGGGATTTTTCCGTCTCCTCTTCCTACTGGATCCCGCTTGGTGGCGCAATAATATCAGTGCCGAACTCCGGAGTGAACGCTCCCGAGTTTGAATCTAAGTCGGATTGAGCGTTGAGCTAGTAACTCAGCCTCGTAAAAACAAGAATAACTTGCTACGGAAACACCGTCATGATGATGCCCCGATAACTCCACTGCCGAGTTAAGGGCTATTCTTCTTATTCTTCTTCCTACTGGAGAAGGTGTAGAGTAGACCTTTTGCTGGGTCTGGAAGATCATAATGAGGAAAGTTCACAGTAGGGTTGTTCCTTTATAACAGAGAAGATTGTGGAGAGGCAATTGAGGGATCGAGACTTATGAGGAGCTCAGGCTGGATATCTAGGAAGGACCTACATTCTTTGGTTGAGGATCTGAAGTAATTTGTAGAAAGGTTAGAGAGAAGACGAGGGAAAAATACATAGCAGGTAGAAGTGGTTTGGAACACCAAGACGTGTTGGTGGAGATGGAAGTTCACATCACACTTGAATGCGTCACTAGGGAGTCATAGCTTGCAGAGTTACAATCAAGTCCTAGGTTACTGAGTGGACCAACATGTCTCCGATCATACGTGCAGAATCAAGGGCAGTTTTAACAGAAGTTTTCAAGTACATTTATTATCAAAAATGGAAACGTTATACCACCTTGAGATTTCTCTCCTAACAGGCAACCACGAACAAAGAAACCCACTAGAAACATAAAAAAGAAGAACTTCAAGCACCCAATGTGCAAAGAAAAAAAAAAACAAATCATGCAAACAGTAAATGCAAGCAAATAGTGTTCTGAACTGTTGTCCGCAGAGAGTCCGTCCACAGAACCTTCGTTCAGCACAGATTGGAGCAACAAGCTGAACTGGCCTGCCCCTCACCTTGGGACCCGACTCTCTGAGCTTTTTAACCTGGCAGGGCACCTAAATCATCATCCAAACATCAAGTTCAGTTGCTTTGGTCATATAGAGTAGTAAAGTAGGCATACACAGTAGATCCAAGAAACACATAGAATCAATGAAAGATCACTCCCAATGGGGTGGACAAACAATTAGTGTGCAAATGAAAAGGAAACTGTGCAAATACAAAAGAAAGAATAATAATAATAATAATAATACTAGTAGGAGCAAAATAAATAAATAAATAAGCAATAAATGTCGAGAACATGAGATAAAGAGTCCTTGAAAGTTATGGGAATAGTTTAGTGACAGGGTGAGTGACATTGAGTGGAATGTAGAGAGGAACCCTTTGGTTCAGGAGCCTGTTGGTTAAGGGGTAATAACTGTTCCTGAACCTGACGGTGTGGGTCCTGAGGCTCCAGTACTCCATTCCTGATGGCAGCAGCGAGAAGAAACCGGTGTTTGGTGAAAATGCTCATGTTCTGGAGTAGCCAGGTTGGAAAGCAGGGCTGACTTGTGGTCTTGGTGGTATCCAGAGAACAATTGTGTAGCTCTGATATTTTGCAGGATGCACTTCCTCTGATGTAGACACTTTGTATCTATGATTCAACATAATTGGAGGTATGGGCTGGAGCAGAACAGGCAAGGCTGTAAATTCTACAAATGGTTCAGCTGATAGTTCAGCCTGTACAAGATGGTATGTCAGATGAGATGTTTTGGAGTTATCCTTGGAGGCTGTGCTAAAGGGAGACGCAATCAATAATCTTAGCAAGTTTACAGCACAGAAAGGACAAACAAAGTAAAGAAATTAAAGCAGTAGACTGTTCAACCCTTCATTCCTACACAATCATGAGAGCAGAGAGAGTACAGCAGTGGGCTAAGCACAGATTATTGAGCTGTGCCTATGTTGATAGTGAGTAGGAAATGTTATCACCAGTCTGTACTAACTGTGGTCTCCCCATGAGAAAGCTAAGGGGCAGAGGAAAGAAGGTACAGAGGATTTGGTTTTAAAGCATGTTGGTTAGTAGTGAAAGTGTTGAATGCCAGTCTGACGTATAAGTCGCTGGTACAGTATCTAAGTACTTCAAAACGGAGTGAAGAGTCACTGAGACCTGTTATGTGCTAGGTGAATGGCAGCTCTGTGCTATTAACTCAGCACTGGCACCATAGAGTCACAGAAAAGTGCAGCATGGAAACAGGCCCTTGGCCCATCCAGTCTGCACCAAACCATTTAAGCTGCCTACTCCCATCAACCTGCTCCGGGACCACAGCCCTCCATACCCCTACCACCCATGTACCCATCCAAATTTCTCTTAAATGTTGAAATAAAGCTGGCATGTACCACTTGTGCTGGCAGCTCATTCTACACAATCACGACCCTCATACTGAAGAAGTTTCCCCTCATGTTCCCTTAAATTGTTCACCTTTCACCATTAACCCATGACCTCTAGTTGTAGTCCCATCCAACCTCAGAGGAAAAAGCATGCTTGCATTTACCCTATCTATACCTCTCATAATTTTGTATACCACTATCAAATTTCCTCTCAATCTCTAGGTTCCAAGGAATAAAGTCCTAACCTGTTCAAGCTTTCCTTATAACTCAACTCCTCCAGTCCCAGTAACATCCTGTAAATTTTCTCTGTCCTTTTTCAACCTTATTTACACCTTTCCCATTGGTAGGTGACCAAAACTTTACACAATACTCTAAATTAGGCCTCACCAATGCCTTATACAATGTAACATAACGTTCCATCTCCTGTACTCAATACTTTGATTTACATATGAAGGCCAACGTGCCACCTCAAAAGTAACCTGTGTTAAGGACAAAAAGACTGGGACAGAATTTAAAATAAGAGAAAAAGATTAACTTTGAAATTTAAAATGCAAAAGCAAGAGTACAACTGTACGCATCATTTTTTATCTCCATGTCTACTTTCAGTAGTTCTCCTCGCTTGAACTATTTATTCATGGTAACAACTCCACATCTAATTTGCGGCACAAAATCATTAATTGAACGGGAGACTTCACACTGAAAGCCAGGCACAGACTGTGGTCTGTTGGTTGACTTTAATTCATGTAACAGCAGGTTACTGCAAGAGGGAAAAAAAATCAAGGCTGTCAAATTATCTATGGGAGCCTAAATTATTTAAATACTGTAAATTCTCACAGGAAAAAGTAAACTCCCAAGTCCATAATTAATTCTTGCCTCCCCTCCTCTCAAAACATCTCACCAGTAACACTGTCATTTAACACTGCCAGATTGCTATAACCTATTAAGAGCTGGAATTTTATAATGCCCACTCTGAAAATTGATTACATTTCAGTCCCCTTCAAATGCTTTATAAAATTTACAGGAGAATGAAACTTTTACTATTTGTTTTCTCTGCATAGAATATTTCAGCTCTAATTAATAATTTGTGTTTCTTCTATCTCTGAGCCAGGTCCTTTATCCCACGGCTCATAAATAATGACATCATAAACATTTATTGCGTCTTTTAAATTGCTTACAATTTTTTTCCACTCAGACTGGTTCCAACAGACATTATGTGCACATTGCTTTAATATCCCTTGTGCTTAATGATAGCTCCTTGGAAAAAATGTTGTTGGTTTCTCAGTCTCTTCCATTATTTTTCCAGATTCATTTACTTGTGAGGATGATGGGAGAACTAATCCATCTCTTGAAATTTTGATAGGGATTAAGTTTTTGGTTTTAACTGATCAAACAATAAGCACACTGACCTGAGAAATCTAAACGGAAAGTTGGTTGCAAAAGTTATAAACACTTGAGTGGAATATACCTATCCTTTCTACACTCAGTGACCACTTCATTAAGTACCTCCGGTTCCTAATAAAGTGGCGACTGAATGTATTTCTGTTTGCGGTCTTCTGCTGCTGTAGCCAATCCAGTTCAAGGTTCAATATGTTGTGCATTCAGAGACGCTCTTCTGCATACCACTGTTGGTTATTTCTATCACTTTTCTGTCAGTTTGAACCAATCTGCTACTTTCCTCTGCTGTCTCTCATTAACAAGGTATTTTCATCCACAGAACTGACACTCACTGAATGTTGTTTCCTGTTTCTCACACCCTACTTTGTAAACTCTAGGGACTATTGAAAGTGAAAATCCCAGGGGATAAGCAGTTTCTGAGATACCCAAACCACCCCATCTGGCACCAAAGATCATTCCACAATCAAAGTGCCGAGCAAAGTCAAGATGGCGCTAAACGGTGACTCCTTTGTTTGCATCTTCAGAAACAGCTCTATTTCTATCTTTGATATCTCGTTTTTTTCCTTTTCAAGGTTCTTCTGAAGACCCTGACTTGGGGTTGCACTCTGATTTCAGTTCTTTGCGGGAATGGGACCTGCTCTCAGGGCCTCACGACCAGCTGCTTTTTGATATCCCAAGGACGCGGCCTGGAAGACTAGCATGCTTTCAGAGTGCTGGATTTTCGTAGCTCTGGAGACCGGCTGATTGAAGACCGATGCTCCTGACTGAAGCGTCATGGAAGAACATGGAACGTAGGGAGCAACGGGTTAGCTGTTGGTTGTGTGTCCAGAGACCTGAGCCTTTCTGGGACTGATTCTCTGGCACAGAGCTTAGAAAAAGCAATACAACAGACTTTTAACATCATAAATCAGCGAGTGTTTTATTCTGTCTCCCCTCTCGCTGTGAAATGGGAATAACTCTTTTCCCCTTATTAGGGAGAGAGAGAGAGAGAGAGAGCCTGTGGTACGTCTAATTACCAGGCGAATGAGTAGTCTTTGGGGTACCGCAAGTCTGTATCTTTATTGATGCTTTGCTGCTTGCTTGAGTGATTAGTGGAGGACGCCACTGCTTTTTTGCTGGTGGGGGAGAGGGGACATTGCCTTGCTGCTGCTTGTATGTGGGACGAGGGAGCTTGTGGGGGAGCTTTGGTGTTCTAATGTTTAACTGTCATTCATTCTTTGGGGCACTCCTCTGTTTTCGTGGATGTTTGCAAAGAAAAAGAGTTTCAGGATGATTGTTGTATACATTTCTCTGACATTAAATGTACCTGTTGAACCTATTGAACCTATTGAAGTCATTTAGGTTACATTTCTTCTTTATTCTGATGTTTAGTCTGAACAACAACTGAACTTCTTGACCACGTTGGTGTTGTTTTGTGCATTGAATTACTGCCACATGATTGGCTGATTAGATTGATGAGCATGTGTACAGGTGTACCAAATAAAATGTTTCTGTGCATTGCAGAGAGTTTTATTTCCATTTCATAGCTGTCAGTAATTTTTTTAACACTACTCGTTCATTGACATCATGGGTACTTGCTTCTGCTGAAGTGCTTATAAAAATTCCTCTTCAGCATGAGAGATGACTCAATAGAGGCTTGTCTGTATGATCTGTGGTATGGTATACAATGAGTATGGCCAAGCTTACCTCACTGAGAAAAGACTGCAACAAGAATAATGTCAGCCAGATAACAATCTCTAATGTGTTGTTCCTTAAATACATTCTTAAGGCAAGAATTTCCAGGAGAAATGAGGGTGTGCCAGGTGTGTGGGAGGAAGTCAGGGGAAAAGTGAGAGCAGGAAGTGAGTGGGGAAGTAAAAGAGGGGGAAGTGAGGAGTGAACTCCTTACAGGCAGCAAAGGGAATTGAACCTCATTTGTTGAAAGCTGGCACTGTAAAGTGATGCTCTAACCATTATACTACTGTGTCACCCTCAGCATGGTAACTCCGTCCCCTTGTTTGTGACTCTCTAATGAGTGAAAACAGACAGCAGTTCAAAGAGTACCAGCTAAGATATATGCTTTAGTAAAATGCTTGAGTTCAATTCTAAACACAGGAGGTGGGAGGAGAAGATGGCGGCACTCCTGCGTGTGCGCAGCCCTCCGGTGAAAAATGACATTGTATCTGTTAAATAGGGGCCATGGAAAATTCTGATTTGATGGAGAATGGACGTGAAAGCATAGAGGAAGATCTGGAGAAATTTCTGAAACGTCCGTTCGCTGCTGTCGTTACTGTGTGGTCAGGAATCTTTCGGAGGATAGGCCTCAAAATCCCCAGCCTTGCCTGCTTTTGGCGACCGAGAAGGAGGTCGAACCATTTGGACAGAGATGGCACTCAGTACTCGGTGTCAGAGAGCTGATTCAGAGGCTCAAAATTTTCGGATGTCTCAGAGTCGGATTGTGGTCGGCATGGCAGGGAGAGTTTTTCTTCCTTCTCCCATCTGTGTGAGATGTGGGACATTTGAGAAACTTTGAACTTTACTGTGCTCATGGACTTCTTCATCAAGTTATGGTATTGTTGCACTGTTTGTAAATATATGTTATAATTATGTGGTTTTGTCAGTTTCTTCAGTCTTAGTCTGTCCTGTGTTTTGTGATATCACACCAGAGGAAATAATGTATCATTTCTTAATGCATGCATTACTAAATGACAATAAAAGAGGACTACGTGTCTTCATAGTCTAAAAATAGAAACAAGAAGAGCTGGAAATCTTTAGCAAGATAGTGGAGGAAAACAACTAGTGGTTCAGGTCAGTTTAAAATTGATGAAATGTGATTGATTTGTGCTGTGCACTACATGCACTGTGAATTATATTTTATTAACTTATTAGTGGTAATATTTTGTTTTACACGCTATGTGTGTGATATGTTGTGAGGGAGCACCGTGATCCAGAGGAATATTGTTTCGTTTGGTTGTATATATGTACAGTCAGATGACAAAAGACTTGGACTTGAACCTGAGACATTAACCGTTCTGTATAGATGATATAAAGAGCCTATAGAATCACTTTCAAGGACTCTTCATCTCATGTTCTTGATATTTATTGGTTAATTATTTATTATTATTGATTCTTTCTTTTTGAATTTCAACAGTTTGTTGTCCTTTGCATACTGGTTGAACGCCCAAGTTGGCCTGCTCTTTCATTGACTCTGTTATGGTTATTATTCCTTTATGGATTTATTAAGTTTGCCCACGAGAAAACTAATCTCAGTGTTGTATATGGTGACATAAGTGTAGTTTGATAATAAATTTACTTTGAACTTTGAACTTCTTTCTCTCTTCACAGATGCTGCCCAGTCTACTGAGTTTTTCCAGCACTTTCAATTTTTATCAAATCTCCCATGTGTGTAACATATTCTTCTTTGACTACTTTTACTCCCCAAGAGTGTTGAGAAAATGGAATTCAGCATGACAGGGAGCAATTGGAGTGAAGATCAGAGATACATTTAAGGGGAAACTAGACAAGCAGACGATGAAGAAGAGAATAAAGAGTCACACAATCTATTTTATTGGGAAAGGATGGGAAGAGACTCAAGAGCAGATTAATACTAGCAGGAACATTTTGGGGCAAATGGCCTGATTCTGTGCCCATTATTCTGTGTAATCCAACAATCTGGAGTTCAAGGCATGGTGTTCAGTGATCAGTGTGCCAAGGATCAAGGCCCGAAGACAACAAGGAAGGCAGGAAGTCAAGGCCTGCAAGCCAAAAGTGAATCTGCACATCTCTGCACTTCCACTGGGGAGTTTGAAGCCTGGCGTTTGCAGGCCCGAGTCTGTATCCGCTGGAGGCCTGTCTGTGGTTAAAGGACTGTGTATGTACACAGGTGGGAGGGAAGGACATGACTTGCTTTTGCTGCTGTTGTTTGTTACATATTGTGTTCTGTGGTGTTCTGCTGAAGGTTGTGGGCATGATACGTTTGCACCAGAATGTGTGGCAATAATTGCGGACTGGTCCCAGCATACCTTCGAATATGTTGCTTGTTAACACAAATGATGCATTGTAGAGGGCATGAGAGGGTGGGCTGCACAAACTTGGCTTGTTTTCTTTGGAGCAGCAGGGGCTGATTGATTGATGCTTATAAGTTTATGAGAGGCATAGACAGAGAAGACAGGAAATGTCTTTTTCCCCAGGATAGAAATGCCTAATACCAGAAAGCATGCATTGAAGGTGAGAGGCGGTAGGTTCAAAGGTGACGTGAGGGCTAAGTTTTTTATGCAGAGAGTGGTGGATGCCTGGAAAGTTCTGCCTGGTATGGTAGTAGAGGCAAATACATTAGAGGCTATTAAGAGATGCTAAGATAGGCACATGAATGAGAGGAAGATGAAGGGATATACACATCGTGTAGGTAAGAGAGATTATTTCCGGGGAGGGTTTGATTTACTTTTTAGCTGGTTTGGCACGACATTGTAGGTTGAAAAGCCTGTCCCTGTGCTGTAGTGTCTATGAGCTATGCTCTGTTTTACTGTATGTTTCGATATACACGTGTCAACAAAACTTGACTCTTGAATCTCAATTATATTAGTGAAAGTGTAATAGCTGATGATTCACTGATTGTTGGATTTGTTTACATTTATGTAAACACTGTTCTCTACCATTGCTTGTAAAATTTGGCTATCTTACCCGTTCAACACCATTACTCAGTTATTGGTTAATTAGACCAATTTGAAGTTTTGTTTTAGGACAAATGACCCTTCACCTCTGACAGATTAATCTCCACAGGATCGCTGCCCTGGAATTTTTAAAATGATTGCAATTTACTTTCTTACACAAATGATTCCTCTGGGCTTTAATGGTTTCAGAAGAAAGTCACATTTTCAAAATGAGCAAGGGTTGAAAATTCTTCTCTGGCATAATAAAACTTTTGCAAAGCGATACATATAAGACCTCCTTTATTTCAAGCCAGTCCAGGGGTTCTTTTATTAAATTTAATTGCTTCAAACATTAAGCTTGGAAGAGGAGAAGTCAATTTATTCCATCAGACCCACTCATCCATCAGTCCACACAGCACCACATCCATCAAGAGCTCTGTAATAGTTCATGGTCTATTTGAACAACACTCTCAGATGACTGTCTCTTGCATATCAAGGTATCATATTCCCTTCCTGAGCTTCTGGAGCATGACTTTCCTCAGTGGGTGGGTTTCGCCATTGATGGGTGTTAGTGGACAAGAACAAGCACAGACTTGATCTCATAAATCTGGATTCTTACCAAAGAAAGTGCCTTGAGAACCACGTCCATGTATTGAGCAAGGGCCATGGAAGAGGGATTGGTTCAGATTCAGATTAAAATTGATTTATTTATCACATGTACATTGAAACATAAAGTGAAATGTATCATTTGTGTTAACAATCAACTCACCCTAACAATGCGATGGGACCCAAGCATTAACTCCCCTCTTTGTCCTCAAACCCATCTCGATGAATCTAAAAAACAGCTAAAAAACCACACACACGCACACACACTAAATGCTGGAGGAATTTAGCAGTCAATTCAGCATTGATGGAAATGAATGAACAGTCACTGTTTCAGGCTGAAACCCTTCATCAGAACAATAAAAAACACCTCAATGAAGACCGCAACTCAGTACCATCTTGACCAGACAATGTTGGATGTGGTAATTGGATTAGCTGCACATTGCCACCTTGAGGAACATTAACTAGGCTGAATGCTGGTGTTAAGTGAACAATCCTGGACCAAGTACCACCTTCATCCATATCGATTCAGTCACCCACAGTCCAGGTACTCTCAGTTCTAAAATTTGTTTTGTTCATCTTACCTCCATTCACTTTTAAGGTTAACACCAGGCATATTTACTTCTAGATTGGATTTAGATTTAGGTTCAGATTTATCTATCACATTTGTTTTCAATGCCTTCAGTAATCTCAGCATTCCCTATCTCTACAATCCTTTCAAACGTGTATTCTTCCAAAATACTTGTAGTCCTCTACATCCAGTATTTTGGTCATCACTCAGTGGAATAAAGGCAACACGGCAGACTGTAACACCGTAATCAGCGAGCTCTTTAGTTGGTCTCTCCTCTCGCTGTGGAAGAGGGGTGACACCTCCCTTTGTTGGACTGTACATCATGGTCTCTCTTTGGGAGCTTTGCTGTTGCTTGCTTTGAGGGCGGTGGGTGCTGATGCTTCCTGCTGAAATAAGTGGGGGAGGAGGAGGAGAGTGCTGATGTTTGCTGCCTCTTATGCATGGGAAGAGGGAGAAGGTATTCAAGGGTTCTAATGTTTTACTGTCATTCGTTCTTTAGGGTTCTCATAATCCCAAGGTCTTATTCAGTACCATAAGTTCTGTCATTTGTCCTGCCCCCAGTATTAGTTTAGATGTGTCCCCTGCTAAGTGTGAAGAATTTTTAAAATTCTTCATTAGCAAAGTTGAAGACATTAGAATGAACATTCCCCCGCCCCCCACCCATGACCTAATCTCTCACTAGCCTGTTCCTCTAAACTGGACTGTTTCCAACCCATCATGCTACTCTCCCTTACAAAGATTGTTTCCACCATGAAACCTGCAACCTGCCCCCTTGACATTGTCCCCACTGCTCTCCTGAAGGATGTCTTTGACATAGCTGTTCCAACATCCTCTCTATTATCAACAGCTCCCTGGCCACTGGTACCGTTCCAACCTGCTTCAAGTGTGCCGTGGTCCAGCCCCTCCTGAAAAAAACCCAACTTAGACCCTACCTTACCTAGTAACTACAGACCTATTTCTAAACTTCCATTCCTGTCAAAGGTTCTTGAAAACGTTATTCTTAGTCAATTGCTGCCCTACCTATACCAAAACAACAGCTTGGAAAGATTTCAGTCAGGTTTTAAGGCTTATCGTGGCACAGAGTCTGCCCTGTTGAAAGTGTACAATGATCTCCTCCTCTCTACCGACTCAGGTGACTCTGCCATCCTAATTCTTCTTGACCTCAGCGCAGCATTCGATACTGTGGATCACGCCATTTTAATAGACCGTCTCCAGTAGGGGGTTGGTGTTGATGGCTCTGCCTTGAACTGGTTCACATCCTACCTCAAAAATAGAAGCTTCTCTGTCAACACAGGCAAATTTTCCTCTTCTCCAGCTAGGTTCTCCTGTCGGGTCCCACAAGGTTCCATCCTAGGTCCGATTCTTTTCTCCATATACATGCTTCCCCTCGGTCAAAACATTCAAGAACACGACATTTCCTTCCATTGCTATGCTGACGACACACAGCTTTATCTCCCCTTGAAACCAAACAACCAGTCAAATCTAGTCAGCCTCATGAACTGCCTTGAGGACATGAAATGTTGGATGGCACAAAACTTCCTGCAGCTGAATGAAGGCAAGTCTGAAGTTGTCCTAGTTGGCCCTCCTGACTCCATCAAAGTGATTACCAACAGTCTTGGTAACCTGTCCACCCTTGTCAAACCTCATGTCAAAAACCTTGGAGTGATATTTGATTCCACCTTTAAGTTTGACAAGCAAGTTAATGCTGTAGTAAAAGTCAGTTTTTTTCCAGCTTTGTACGACTTGATTGCCAAAATCAAGTTGTTTCTCTCTTTCAAAGATGTTGGGAAAATCATCCACGTCCTTATATCCTTCCATTTGGACTACTCCAACTTCCTGTATACTGGGATTAGTCAGTCGTCCCTGTCCCACCTGCAACTTGTCCAGAACGTCACAGCCAGGCTCCTGACAGGTGCCCAGAAAAGGGACCATATTACTTCTATCCTGGCCTCTCTCCACTGGCTACCAGTACGGTTTAGAATTGATTTTAAGTTTCGTAAACACAAAATAATCTGCAGATGTTGGGATCAAGGCAACACTCACAACACGCTGGAGGAACTCAGCAAGTGGGGCAGCATCATGGAAACGATGAGTCGACGTTTCAGGCTGGAACCCTTCGTCCGTTTGTTTGTAAAGCCCTAAATGGGCTGGTCTCCTCCTATATCGCAGACCTTCTAACCCCTTATTCTACTTTCAGGTCCCTCAGGCCGGCCGACTTGGGGCTTCTGAATGTCCTGCAATCTAAACTTAAGTTCAGGCGTGACCACACCTTTGCCGTTGTAGCCCCTAGACTGTGGAACAGCATTCCCCTCCCTGTCAGATCTGCCCCCTCCATCGACTCTTTTAAGTCCAGGCTCAAAACTTACCTTTATTCACTAGCATTTGACTCTTCTTGATGTGGCTGATTTTCGGCTTGTGCCTGGGCTCATGTGTTGTTTCTTTTGTGCCTTGTTGTTTATATCTGTGTTTCTTGTATTTGTGATTTTAGCTACCTGTTGTGGTTTGTACAGCACTTGGGTCAACATGGGTTGTTTTTAAATGTGCTTTATAAATTGATTTGACTTGACTTGACTCTTCTGTTTTCGTGGATGTCTGTGAAGAACAAGAATTTCAGGTTGTATACTGTATACATTCTCTGATTTTAAATTCAGTCAATGAACCAATGAAATCACTCTGCCACTGATGGTATTTATTAAATTATTATTTAGAGATGTAGCACTGTAATAATCCCATGTGACTAATTAACATACTAACCCATACGGCTTTAGAATCTGAGAGGAAACTAGAGAACCTGGAGGAAACACACACGATCGCGGGGAGAATGTACAAACTCCTTTGAGAAATCAGCAAGAATTGAACTTGTTTCGTTGGGACTGTAAGGCATTGTGCTAAGCGCTACACTACTATCCCTTTGCACAGCTTACTAAACCTGATGAACATGAAGTGCTTCATACGCCTGCATTTCGCAGTGGTGAGTCTTCAAACTCTTCAGTGGCCTGGCATGTTGAGGAGGTCAATATGTTTCAATGGTCATCACTCAGTCTTAAATCACTTTTTCAGACAACTTTTCCAAGTGTTTTTTTTAAATACTATGCTTTCCGGTTGAGGATATATTGGCCTACATCTATCTTGGCAGAGTATAAGAGAATCAAACAACCCATAGTCTCTGGAGAAAACTCAAGCTGTATTTTATTGGCTCTGTTCATATTTGCCACAGACTCAGAAAGTTATGAATTCAAGGCATGCTCCAGGGTGTTGCAGTGTATAACCTAGGGTTGTCATGGTGCATTTGTAGAGGTGCTAACAATTAGTAAATTGGTTTGTTATTATCATATGTACCAAAGTACAGTGAAGATCTTGTCTTGCATACTGCCCATATAGATTTATTCATTACAATACGGTGTTGAGGTAGCTTGGTGGCAGAGTGGAGATACATCCCTACCAAAGGAGGTGTAGGAGTTCCTTTCCTCCACTAGCCTACAGGCCACCCTTGGGCGAGGTGTAGCACCTGTTTAGCCCCCAATCAGATGAAGTCATGGGAGCAGGTGAATGATCTTACCAGCAGCCTTTGCATATCGCAAGTCCTGGTTATGCGACCACTGCGCCAGGCAAGCAATCTCTGAAGAGTATTGATAATGGTTGAGGTCACCCATCTTGTAAAGACACTGCCCAGATGAAGGCAACAGCAAACCACTTCTGCAGAAAATTTGCCAAGAACAATCATGGCCTTGAGACCATGATTGCCCACGTCATACAACACAGCACATAATGATGATGATGATGATTGATGTAGTACAAGGTTAAAAACCACAACAGAAAAAGTACACGGCAGGTAGACATTAAGGTGCAAGTCCATAACACGCTAGATTTTGAAGTCAAGTGTCTATTTTAATAGTGCTAGGTGACTGTTCAGTAGACTTACAACAGTGGGAAAGGATTTATCTGTGAGCCATCTGTGGTGCATGCTTTCAGACTTTTGTATCTTCCACAAGTTTTAGGGGGAAGAAGAGGGAATATCGGAGAAGGGTGGGGTCTTTGATTATGTTGGCTGTTTTACCAAGGCAGTGAGAAATAGATACAGAACCTGTGGAAGGTTTCCGGAATGTGATGAACCTCATCCACAGCTCAGTATTCTTGTCACGGGCAGAGTAGTTGCCATATCAAGCCGTGATGCATAAAGATAACACTCATTCAATGGTATATCAACATGATGCTATCCTCTTCATAAAAGAAGATAGAAAGAAGGAGAAGAAGCAGCAGCAGCAGCAGCAACAACAACAACAAGCCACCAAGCCGATTGAGCCTGCTCCACAATTCAATAAGATCATGGCGGATCTGAACTTGGACTCAGCTCCACCTACCTAACCTTCCCACAGAACCTTTAATTTCCCTGCCATGCAAGAATCTATCTAACGGTGTCTTAAGTGTATTTAATGAGTTGGCCTCTATTGCTGCCCTGGGCAGAGAGTTCCACAAATTCACTACTCACTGAGAAAAGCAGTTTCTCCACATCTCCAACCTAAATCTATTCACTCAAATCTTGAGGCTATATCCAATAGTTCTTGTCTCACCGACCAGTAGAAACAACTTTTATTTATTTATTAAAATGCAGCATGGAATAGGCCATTCTGGCCCTTCGAGCTGCACCGCCCAGCAATCCCCCGATGTAATCTTAACTTACGATGACTAATTAAACTATCAACTGGTACATCTTTGGACCATGGGAAGAAACTTGAGCTCCTGGAGGAAACCCATGCGGTCATGGGGAGAATATACAAATGCTTTGCAGGCAGCGGCAAGATTTGAACTCAAGTTGCCTCTAATGCAATGTGTTGTGCTAACCACTGCACTACCGTGCCTCTCGCAACCCCCCTTCCTCCATCTTATCTATCTCTTTCACAATTTAATATGTTTCAATAAGATCCCTCTCATTCTTCTGAATTCCACAGAGTGTGGTCTCATGTAAGTCAATCTCTGCTCCTAGGCTAACCCCCTCATCTCTGAAAGAAACGTGGAGAACCACTTCTGCACCATGTCCAAAGCCAATCGCTCTTCCTTCGAGTGAAAAGGCCAAAACTGCACACAGTACTCCAGGTGCAGCCTCACCAGTACCCTGTACAGTTGCATCATTACCTCCCTGCTCTCAAATTCAATCCGCCTAGCAATGAAGGACAACAATCCATTTGCCTTCTTGGTAACCTGTAGGTGAGAGGTGTAGGCTTGGGTAGAATCAATGAGCCTACAAAGGGATTCTTGCAAGTCCATCACCAAAAGTTACCTTACCTCACCATCTCCCAACTTGGATTAACAGGAAATTTATCTTTTTGCTGCAGGTTGGGACTGACATTATCCACACATAACGCACTTCAAGATCAATAAATTGTCTTTTAAGTACTTTGGGATGTTTCGAGGATGTAAAAAGGTGCCACATAAGCACCTTTCTTTCTTTCCAATGAATATAACCTTCAATCCCCTTTTTTGATGTTATTGATCCAGCTCCTTTTAAAAGGTATCAATTAACGTAGAATTAACTTGTCTTTGCATTCTGTTCTGCAGAGGAGAAAAAAAAAGTCTTTTAATCTCCAATCCTACTCAAAGCTTATGAATTTTGTAACTGTGTCCTTGAGTTCTTTGTTCGTGGTCCAAGTTAAATGGCCTTCTTTATTTTCATTAATCTCAGACTTGTAATTTTGTCTCCACTCTGTCTTGTTTCCAGTGTAGATTAATGCAAGTTAGAATGTTACATTGATTTCCTGGAGGTCATCTTTTGGGATCAGGAAGAATTTCCCTTCTTTAGTTATTTTCCTCCCATTTATTCTCTCGGTATTACTGTTAGACACAAATGGGGTAAAGTCCCTTGTTTGATCTGTTATTTATATTTATTAGGGTTTTAGCAAATTAAGACCACCAAAAAGTGTTTCTCAAATAGTTAGCATTGCATGTTCCCCTCAGGGCAGCATAGTGGTTAGTGCAATCATTTCACATTCCCACTGCTGTCTGTAAAGTGTATGTACACTCCCGCCCCCCCCCCCCCCCGTGTCTACATGGGTTTCCCCCCGGGTGCTCCATTTTCCTCCCACATTCCAAAGATGTATGGGTTGGTGTTAGACATACTATGTTGGTGCCAGAAGCATGGCGATGCTTCCAGGCTGCCTCCAGGACAATCCTCGCTGACTTGGTTTGATGCAAAAAAATGCATTTCACTGTATGTTTTGGTGTATATGTGACAAATAAAGATAATCTTAATCTTTTTATCTTTGTGCACACAAAGAAGCCTAAAGACCTTTCCAAAGCTTTACTTAACTTTGCTTTTCATTAACTCTGTGGGAGAAGCTGCCTGTGTCACACTAACCTAACTGGGGTCACCATCATTGTTACATGCCGTGTTGATTGACGTGGGTCATCGTTGTCTTTGGCCGTGATTGTTCTTGGCAACTTTTTCTACAGAACTGGCTTGATATTGCCTTCTTCTGGGCAGTGTCTTTACCAGGTGGGTGACCCTATCGTTATCATTGCTCTTCAGAGATTGCCTGCCTGGCGCCTGTGGTTATATAACCAGGACTTGTGATATACACCATCCGCTCATACGACCATCCACACCTGCTCCCATGGTTTCACATCACCCTGATCAGGGGGCTGAGCAGGAGCTACACCTTACCCAAGGGTGAGCTGCAGGCTAGCAGAAGGAAGGAGTGCCTTACTCCTCCTTCGCTAGGGACATGATTCCACCCTGCCAACCACTAAAAAGGGTAGATAATCTTTTGACCAGGGTGGAAATGTCAAACACTAGAGAACATGTGAAAGGCATAAACACACACCACATATTAATAATCAGGAGACCTCATGGGCCAAAGAGCCTGTCCTGTGCTACACTGTTTGATATTCAATGTTCTAAATCTCTTCTGGATCAATCACACATATACTGTGGCTACAAGTACAGATGAAAGCCTGCCAAAAGTGACTCACCATCTGATAACTCATAGTCTTTCTACGTGATGGAATGCTCTCCACCTGCCTGGATAAGTACAATACCAACCAAAACAAAATAACTCAATTGATTTGTAGCGTTGAACACAAAAGCTAGCGAGATGAGAGATAAGGATCTCAACCATGTCCTCTCTGAGAGGAGGAGTGCAAGAAATTTGACTGATATGGTTAAGAATTCTGCCAATTTAGTTGGAGGAACAGCTACATTTGAGGAAGGAAAGCTTTCGTACATACTAATGTGTAAAGTGTTCTCATCTAAAGAGCTAGTAAAACTGGGAGACAAAACAGAGTCCTTCCAGGAAGCAGGTTGGCAGGAGATGTGATCAAAACGCTGCGGGGTCCGTAGGGTGGTGATGGAAGTTTTTGTTAATCTACTCCTGTGATGGAGAAGGTGGGGGGGGGAGGGTTCAAGAAAGGTATGAAAGGAGTCAGCGATAGAGACAGGAATGAGAACACAGTAAAAAGTATCAGCAAATGTGGAAAATCTTTGAAGCGATTGCCTCCTTGTCTGGTATATTGACAACTAAATTGGAGTTATTTCATACTCAGATGTTTCATCATCTTAGCTATCAATGTATTTGATTTGCAAAGTTGTAAACAGTCATCTCAACATTTCATCCCCCTTCCTTCAACCTGGTCAGACAGATTAATGATTAAAGTGGGTTTGATTGATCTGCTATTGCTTTTCCGTTTGATCAAAGCAATAGAATATTACCATGATATTAATTTATATCTTCTCCTCCCCTTGGCAAACTGAGCACTGAGTATTTAACCCATTTTACATATTTTCACAAAGCATGAGAAGAGAACATTTGATCCATCAAGTCTATTCCAACCCTTAGAGCGATCCCATCAACTACATCCCATGTTTATTTTCATGTAACCAATTCTCCTCCTCTTCCCCAGATATGGTGTACAGGGTTTATAGATTACAGGTAACACCACTATTACAGCAGTCTAGATCACAGAAATTTATCCTTTACAAATCACTGTCAAGAACATTGATTTCTTGAACTTATGGTAATTGCCTCCCCCCTTCACCATTCCCATTCCTGCTGCCCTTTCTCACCTCATCTCCTTACTTGCCCACCTCCTTCCTCTAGTGCTCCTCCCCCTTCCCTTCCTTCCATGCTCTTCTGTCCTCTCCAATCAGATTCCCCCTTCCCCAGCTCTTTATCTCTTTCACCTATCAGCTTCCCAGCTCTTTACATCATCCCTGCCTGGTTTCACCTTTCACCTGCCACCTGCTACTTCTTCTTCCCCTCCTCCCACCTTCTTACTCTGACTGCTCCTCTTTTTTTCCAGTCCTGATGAAGGGTCTCAGGCCAAAACATTGACTGATTACTCTTTTCCATAGATGCTGTCTAACCTGCTGAGTTCCTCCATTATTTTGTGTGTGTGTTATCTTGGATATCCAGTGTCTGCAGACTTTCTCGTGTTCCTAATATATGCAGAAAAATGTTGGTCCTTAGATCTTTAGATGCTTATATGAAACAATTAAATAACTAAACACAATTTTTTTCAGCTTATGTTTCTTGATGCATGTCCTTGAAAATGTCACTTGATGATATGGAAAACCGGGATATGAATGCAACCTTCCAGTAACGTGAGAATCTAACGTATTGTTGGCAAGGAAGTGGGCTGGGTGCGACCCCACAATCTAACACTGCCCAGGGGCAATCAGGTATGAAATCTTTTCTTCTAGTGGTGACAGTCGTATGAGCAGCTGGTGCACATCACAAATCCTGATTATGCAGCCACTGACACCAGGCAGACAGTCTCTGAAGTGCATTAATAATGGCTGGGGTCAACCATCCTTGGAAAGACACTGCCCAGAAGAAGGCAACTGCAAATCATTTCAGTAGAAAAATTTGCAAGACCAGTCATGGTCATAAGACCATGATCGTCTATGTCATACAATTATGCATATAATGATGACGATGGCTTCTGCCTCTTTGTTTATGGTTGTTCAATACTGACGATTCATTAAAATGTCAAGAAATGCTTAAAAATTCATTCCATTTTAATCCTTATTACCGTAAATAATGACATGTGATGAAAATTCTTCCAGGCTGTGTTGTGAAAGAATGGGAAGGGGGTGGGGTTTGGGTTTTAGATTGCCCAATTTTCACTTTGGGCTTTGTAGTTTTGCCTCAATTTTTCTCTTTATTTTGTAGAGTACAAGCAGGACAGTGACAGTGGATTACAACCTGTCTGAGAACTCGCATCAAGGATATTGGATAGTTTTTTATTACCCACTCTGCGTGCAATACATTGCAAATCATTTTCTAAAACATGCCACATGTACTTCCTATACAGCTTCCTTGCGTGTGGTAAAGTTCTTACTGCAGGTCTTTACCGAAACAGCTTAGGAAGAGATCCATCCTTTTGACTGACAGTGGCCCTCCACTGAACAGGTTCTCATTAGAAGACTGGATTATTTAATGCTTAATTTTAATGCTGATGCTTTTAAGATGAAGTACATAAGGATCCAAAATCCAACAGATGTTTTTTTTCAGAAACTACAAAAATAAAAGCTCTGCAGTGTTTAATGACTAATTCAGTATTTCCCTCAACCTTTGTTTTGGGCAATTATTATTTTCTTTCACGCAATCCTGAGCAGATTTTCTCTTCTGTGAAATTTCCACTGTGCTTTTTCTCCTCCAGTTATTCTCTTGACTGCAACCACCAGACAGTCAACTGACCAGAGAGGAAGAGGATTGTTCGGTCATCCATGTTAACACTTTGAATGCTTCACGCAGCACTCTGTAAAGAAAATGCAGATAGTTCCCACCTGTTTCCGGCACAGCTTTATCAGTAAAGAAAGATGTTTCTTACAATTTCTTTTCTTATCCATTCCAGGGATATGGGTTATGCAGGCTGAGCCAGCATTTAATTCCAGATCCCTAATTGCCCTTGAGAAGATGGTGGTGAGTTACCTTCTTGAACTAGTGCAGTCCTTGAGGAGTGAGTAGATGTACAACATTATTAGTTCCAGGATTTTGACTCCACTACAGTGAAGGAACAGTTATATCCCTGGATATCCCCATTCAGTGATGTGATGGCAAAGTGGTTTAGTTTGAAAAAATTCAAAGTTCAAAGTAAATTTATTATCTAAGTAAATATATGTCACCATATACCACACTGAGATTCATTTTGCTCCGGGAATACTCAATAAATCTATAGAATAATAACCATAACAGAGTCAATGGCATTCGTTAGTCTTGTGAGACCATGGATCTGTGCCTGGAAAGTCTTCACTCTCCAGGGCGCAGGCCTGGGCAAGGTTGTATGGAAGACCAGCAGTTGCCCATGCTGCAAGTCTCCCCTCTCCACGACACCAATGTTGTCCAAGGGAAGGGCATTAGAACATAGAACATAGAATAGTACAGCACAGTACAGGCCCTTCGGCCCACAATGTTGTGCCAACCCTCAAACCTTGCCTCCCATATAAGCCCCCACCTTAAATTCCTCCATATACCTATCTAGTAGTCTCTTAAACTTCACTAGTGTATCTGCCTCCACCACTGACTCAGGCAGTGCATTCCACGCACCAACCACTCTCTGAGTAAAAAACCTTCCTCTAATATCCCCCTTGAACTTCCCACCCCTTACCTTAAAGCCATGTCCTCTTGTATTGAGCAGTGGTGCCCTGGGGAAGAGGCGCTGGCTATCCACTCTATCTATTCCTCATATTATCTTGTACACCTCTATCATGTCTCTTCTCATCCTCCTTCTCTCCAAAGAGTAAAGCCCTAGCTCCCTTAATCTCTGATCATAATGCATACTCTCTAAACCAGGCAGCATCCTGGTAAATCTCCTCTGTACCCTTTCCAATGCTTTCACATCCTTCCTATAGTGAGGCGACCAGAACTGGACACAGTGCTCCAAGTGTGGCCTAACCAGAGTTTTATAGAGCTGCGTCATTACATCGCGACTCTTAAACTCTATCCCTCGACTTATGAAAGCCTACACCACATAAGCTTTCTTAACTACCCTATCCACCTGTGAGGCAACTTTCAGGGATCTGTGGACATGTACCCGCAGATCCCTCTGCTCCTCCACACTACCAAGTATCCTGCCATTTACTTTGTACTCTGCCTTGAAGTTTGTCCTTCCAAAGTGTACCACCTCACACTTCTCCGGGTTGAACTCCATCTGCCACTTCTCAGCCCACTTCTGCACCCTATCAATGTCTCTCTGCAATCTTTGACAATCCTCTACACTATCTACAACACCACCAAACTTTGTGTCATCTGCAAACTTGCCACCCCACCCTTCTACCCCCACATCCAGGTCATTAATAAAAATCACGAAAAGTAGAGGTCCCAGAACAGATCCTTGTGGGACACCACTCGTCACAATCCTCCAATCTGAATGTACTCCCTCCAGCACCACCCTCTGCCTTCTGCAGGCAAGCCAATTCTGATTCCACCTGGCCAAACTTCCCTGGATCCCATGCCCTCTGACTTTCTGAATAAGCCTACCATGTGGAACCTTGTCAAATGCCTTACTAAAATCCATATAGATCACATCCACTGCACTACCCTCATCTATATGCCTGGTTACCTCCTCAAAGAACTCTATCAGGCTTGTTAGACACGATCTGCCCTTCACAAAACCATGCTGACTGTACCTGATCAGACCATGATTCTCTAAATGCCCAGAGATCCTATCACTAAGAATCTTTTCCAACAGCTTTCCCACCACAGACGTAAGGCTCACTGGTCTATAATTACCAGGATTATTGCTACTACCTTTTTTGAACAAAGGGACAACATTCGCCTCCCTCCAATCCTCCAGTACCATTCCCATGTACAACAAGGACATAAAGATCCTAGCCAGAGGCTCAGCAATCTCTTCCCTCGCCTCGTGGAGTAGCCTGGGGAATATTCTGTCAGGTCCTGGGGACTTATCCGTCCTAATGTATTTTAACAACTCCAGCACCTCCTCTCCCTTAATATCAGCATGCTCCAGAACATCAACCACACTCATATTGTCCTCACCTTCATCAAGTTCCCTCTCATTGTTGAATACCAAAGAGGAGTATTCATTGAGGACCTCGCTCACTTCAACAGCCTCCAGGCACATCTTCCCACCTTTATCTCTAATCGGTCCTACCTTCACTCCTGTCATCCTTTTGTTCTTCACATAATTGAAGAATGCCTTGGGGTTTTCCTTTACTCTACTCACCAAGGCCTTCTCATGCCCCCTTCTTGCTCTTCTCAGCCCCTTCTTAAGCTCCTTTCTTGCTTTCCTATATTCCTCAATAGACCCATCTGATCCCTACTTCCTAAACCTCATGTATGCTGCCTTCTTCCACCTGACTCGATTTTCCACCTCACTTGTCACCCATGGTTCCTTCACCCTACCATTCTTTATCTTCCTCACCGGGACAAATTTATCCCTAACATCCTGCAAGAGATCTCTAAACATCGGCCACATGTCCATAGTACATTTCCCTGCAAAAACATCATCCCAATTCACACCCGCAAGTTCTAGCCTTATAGCCTCATAATTTGCCCTTCCCCAATTAAAAATTTTCCTGTCCTCTCTGATTGTATCCTTTTCCATGATAATGCTAAAGGCCAGGGAGCAGTGGTCACTGTCCCCCAGATGCTCGCCCACTGAGAGATCTGTGACCTGATCCGGTTCATTACCTATTACTAGATCTAGTATAGCATTCCTCCTAGTCGGCCTGTCCACATACTGTGACAGGAATCCGTCCTGGACACACTCAACAAACTCTGCCCCATCTAAACCCTTGGAACTAATCAGGTGCCAATCAATATTAGGGAAGTTAAAGTCACCCATGATAACAACCCTGTTATTTTTGCGCCTTTCCGAAATCTGCCTCCCAATCTGCTCCTCTGTATCTCTGCTGCTACCAGGGGGCCAATAGAATACTCCCAATAGAGTAACTGCTCCCTTTCTGTTCCTGACTTCCACCCATACTGACTCAAAAGAGGATCCTGCTACATTACCCACCCTTTCTGTAGCTGTAATAGTATCCCTGACCAATAATGCCACCCCTCCTCTCCTTTTCCCGCCCTCTCTATCCCTTTTAAAGCACTGGAATCCAGGAATATTAAGAATCCATTCCTGCCCTGGTGCCAGCCAAGTCTCTGTAATGGCCACTACACCATAATTCCATGTATGTATCCAAGCTGTCAGTTCATCACCTTTGTTCCTGATGCTTCTTGCATTGAGGTACACACACTTCAGCCCTTCTACCTTACTGTCTTTGCACAGTTTATTCTGCTTCTCTTTCCTCAAAGCCTCTCTATATGTTAGATCTGGCTTTACTCCATGCACTTCTTTCACTGCTCTATTGCTCAGGGTCCCATCCCCCTTGCAAATTAGTTTAAACCCTCCCCAACCATGCCAGCGAACCTACCGGCAAGGATATTGCTCCCCCTCGAGCTCAGGTGCAACCCATCCAATCTGTACAGGTCCCACCTTCCCCAGAAAAGATCCTAATTATCTAAAAATCCAAAACCCTGCTCCCTGCACCAACTCCTCAGCCACACATTCAACTGCCACCTCCTCCAATTCTTACCATCACTGTTATGTAGCACTGGCAGCAATCCTGAGAACGCCACCCTTGAGGACATGTTCTTCAGCCTTCTGCCTAGTTCCCAAAACTCACACTTCAGGACCTCATCCCTCTTCCTGCCTATGTCATTGGTTCCAATATGTATCACGACTTCTGGTTGCTTTCCCTCTCGTATCAGGATGTCGTGCACCCGGTCAGAGACATCCCGGAACCTGGCACCCGGGAGGCAACAAACCATGCGGGTGTCCTTCTCACATCCACAAAATCTCCTGTCTGCTCCCCTGACCATAGAGTCTCCAATGACGACAGCTCTCCTCTTCTCTGTCCCACCCTTCTGCACCACAGGGTCAGATTCAGTGCCGTAGGCCCTGCCACCATGGCTCACACCTGGTCGGTCGTCCCCGCCAACAGTATCCAGGACGGTAAACTTATTATTCAGGGGAATGGCTACAGGGGTGCTCTGCTCTACCTGTCTGCTCACCTTCGCTTTCCCCCCTCTGACTGTCACCCAACAACCTGCTTCCAACAGCCTAGGTGTGACTACCTCCCTGTAGCTCTCATCTATGACTGCCTCATTCTCCCTTATGAGTCGAAGGTCATCCAGCTGCTGCTCCAGATTCCTTACACAGTCTTCCAGATCGCCCAGCCGTATGCACTTCTGGCAGATGTGACTCTGCGGGAGAGGGGCGTTCCCCCAAGAGTGCCACATTTCACATCAGAGGCACATCACCATCTCAGGAGACATTGTAAAGACTAACTGCGAGCAAGCTCATCCTCTGCCTCTTCTCATTGAAACCTCTCGAGTCAAAGCCTCAAAGCTCCATTCCTTCACTGGCCCACTCACTCACTGGCCGCTTTCCAGTAGGACCCATACCGCTTGGCACCAGTGTCGTTGCAAAGTAATGTGTGATTAACTGCCTTGCTCAAGGACACAACACATTCCCTCAGCTGGGGCTCAAACTCACGACCTTCTGGTCGCTAGTCCAATGCCTTAACCATTTGGCCACGTGCCCACACTAGAGTCAATGAAGGACCACCAAAACTCGGTATTCAACCAGAGTACAATAGGTGAAATAAGCAGAGGCCTGATGTTTCGATTAGGAATCGGAATCAGAACTAGGTTTAACATCACTGGCCTATGTCATAAAAGAGGGGAGCCATGGAGTCATAAGTAGCTAGCCAATTGGACACAAGCTGGGGTCTGATCAGCCCCGGCTGGGTCACCTGGAGGAGGTTGTATGATGTTGAAAGACCCAAAACACCCGATGATTCCAGGAACATCACTGAAGATGTGTCCAGAAGCATCAATAGATGTATGTACACAGCAGCAGTAGTATATTGCAATACATAACAATAAAACTGAATTACAGTAAGAAGAAGGTAATTCGGTCATCCATATATTAACAAGTTACACTAAATAAGTGGTGCAAAAAAGTAGTGAGATAGTGATCATAGGTTCAATGTCCACTCAGAAATCTGATGGCAGAGGGGAAGAAGCTGTTCCTGCATCATTGAATATGAGCCTTCAGGCTCCTGTACCTCCTCCCTGATGCTAGCAATGAGAAGAGGGCATGTCCTGAGTGACGGGGGTTCTTAATGATGGATACTACCTTTTTGAGGCATGACTTGTTGAAAGTGTCCCGTATGCTAAGGAAGCTAGTGCCGCTGATGGAAATGGCTGAGTTCACAACTTTCTGCAGCTTCTTCCAGCCTTGTGCAGTAGACGCCCCCCCCCCCACAACAGACGGTGATGCAGCCAGCTAGAATGCTCTCCATGGTACATCAGATATCGCCCCAGCAGATTATTGTGAATGTTCTTCAACTGTGATTACATCACATTCAAAGACAAGTGGCTGTCTGAGTGAACCACTTTTCAGCATACCATTTTGAGTCTATTATTTCTAGGATCTGGAATGTGCTCTTGAGATGAGGGTGGAGGCTGATTCCATGTAAAGTTTCCAGTGAGAACTGGGTAACATTTGAAAACAAAAGAGAGGGATTGTGGGATTTCCGGATATCTCCCTCAAAGAGCCAACGCAACTATTATGTTTTAAGGATTAAATTGTAAAGATTAGCTTTATTTAATACATATACATCAAAACATGCAGTGCAATGCATTGTTAGTGTCAGCAATTAACACAGTCCAAGTTTACATGAATGACATGTGATTGCACTTGTAGAACAGTCAGAATGGTCTGCCAGGAGGAAAAATGGAAGTTATTGTTCTTAGGTAGCACCTTTGAAACCCGTGACCTTCTCTAGAAGGACAAAGATGGTAAAAGCACCAGAACACCTACCACCTGGAAATTGCTCTCAAAGCCACACACCATGGTGCCTTGGAAGTATATCACTGTTCCTTTACCGTGGCTGAATTGAGATCCTGGAACTCCCTCTCTCGCAGTTGTGTCGACATAACCAACACTTCAAAGGCTGCAGTGGCTCAAGAAGGCAGCTCTCCACCATCTTCTGAGGGACAGCTAAGGATAGGTAATTAAATGCTAGCTCAGCCTGCAAAGTCTACATCTCTTGAATGAATATATACAGTATTTAAAAATTATATGTGGATATAGTACATTTCCCATTTTCTTAGATCGCCTGATCAAAACTTCTGGCCTCTGCCTATTTCGCCTGGGGGGGCACGCAAATATTGCCATACTTACAGTGCCAACATAGTATGCCCACAGCTTACTAACCCTAAACCATAGGTCTTCGGACTGTGGGAGGAAACCGTAGCACGCAGAGGAAACTTGTGAGATCATAGGGAGAGCGCATAAACACCTCAAAGAGGCAGCAAACCAACCCCAATCGCCGATCACTGATGCTGTAACGCGTTCTGTTAACCACTGCTCTACCGTGCTGCTCTACACAGTATCACCAAACAGTAATCAGCACGTAGCAGCGGATAGCTCTACACAATATCAACAATGTCACGTACCAGCAATGTCACTTTGAAAGCTGGTCAAACCCAGATTGATTGGGGCACCAAGTTCTTAAGTGGTCCACAGCCTTGAGTGTGAGACTCTTCACCCCCTTCAGTGAGGCACCAGGAATTTACTGAAATTCTATGAAGCTTCAATGCCATTAAGGTCATTTATCAAAAAGGATGCATAAAAAGCAAAAGTAGATAAATATATGTTCTGCACACCAGCAGCTTCAGCCATAAGAACCACAAACAAGAGAAAATCTGCAGATGCTGGAAATCCGAGTAACACACACAAATGCTGGGGGAGCTCAGCTGGCCAGGCAGCATCTGTGTGGAAAAAGTACAGTCGACGTTCTTTTCCATAGATGCTGCCTGGCCGGCTGAGTTCTTCCAGTATTTTGCATGTGTTACTCAGCCATAGGAATCCCTGGATTAGCCTCAATTCTTTAGAATAGGGGTTTCTAACCTGGAGTCCACAGACCCCTTGGTTAATGGTAGGAGCCCGTGGCATAAAAAAAGGTTGAGAAGGAATGAACCTATATATTATCGGGTGTTTAATGAAAGGGGAGGTGTATTTTACTGAGGTTAAACAAGTGGGACTTTCGCTCAGAATGCAGGCAATCACTGATTGAACTGATAGGGACAAATACGCATTAATTCAAATGAAAGTCTGTATGTGCTGACTCGTGTTATATGTTTGGGTCTTAGATGGTTAAGTATAATTGGTTGGTAGAGTCCGGTCCATGTACATGTGTGTGGGCAATAATATGCCAGAACTGCAGTCTGGGAATTTCATAAAGCACATTCTCAGGAGTAGGAGGACACAGATGGCAAAATCAGCCTCTCACAGCCAACACAAACAAATTTTTATATGTTTTGCACCTCAGTAGTGTGACTTCCATTATCGTGGCACGGGCCCATGTGTGGTTCATGCCGGATTATATTTTATTATAATGCAATCAGCAGAACTTTCTCAAGTGTGCCATTGCTTTAATAGAGAACACGTGCAGCAGATATACCTTGGCAAAGTCTTACACTGAAACATGTTTGAAAAATAAAGTCTATTTCCATCAGAATACTTTTACCATAACCTCACAGCATTCACTGAACAATGGCAGCCTGAAAAAGAATTCTTCCAAGATGGAAGTGGATTTATTATTGCAAGATTTAATTTGCATTTTATGTTAGCTTTAGATACATTAGCAATCTTTAAACACTTACTTTTAGTGCTCATTAGTTTCACTCACATATTGATCAGGATTATTTATTTATCTATCTATTTATCTATCCATCAGTTTGTCTATCTATCTATCCATCTATCCATCTATCTGTCTATAAGGCTATAAGACCTTAAGATAAAGGAGCAGAATTAGGCCATTCAGCCCATCAAGTCTGCTCTGCCATTCTATCATGGCTGATCCCAAATCCCATTCAATCTCATACACCTGCCATCTTGCCATATCCTTTGATGCCCTGATCAATCAGGAAACAATCAACTTCCATCTCAGATATATGCATGGACTTGGCCTCCACCGCAGCCTGTGGCAGAGCATCCCACAGATTTACTACACTCTGGCTAAAAAAACATTCTCCTTACCTCTGTTCTAAAGGGTCACCCCTCAATTTTGAGGCTGTGCCCTCTAGTTCTGGATACCTCCCTCCATAGGAAACATCCTCTTCACATCCACCCTCTCTAGTCCTTTCAAATTTGGTAGGTAAATCTGTCTATCTGTCTATCTATCTATCCGTCTATCTATCTATCCATCTATCCATCTGTCTGTCTATCTATCTATCTGTCTATCTATCTATCTATCCATCTATCCATCTATCTGTCTATCTATCTATCTGTCTATCTGTCTGTCTGTCTATCCATGGATGCATCCATCCATCTGTCAGTCTATCTGTCTATCCGTCTATCCATCTATCTGTCTGTCTATCTAGCTCTCTTTCTACCTATCTATCTGCCTACCTACTCATTTATTTATTAGTTATTCATTCATTTATTTGTTACTTACATATTTACACATCACATCCCGGCAGCTCCTGCAGCTAAGCTGATGCCGAATGTACTGCTTCGCATTCCTTTGGACCACACCCGCGAGACCGAGATGGGGATCTTGATGTCTGGGCAGCCCAGGATCTCCATATTTATTGCCCAGGTCTGCGCCCCGGAACGGGCGCATCCATTGTCTACCTAGACAGACGGAGTCATGATGATGATGATGACATATTTATTTATATATTTGTTTGTTTGATTGTTTGCACTGTTTTTCATCTTTTGGTTGTCTGTCAGTCTTTGTTTAAGTGTCATTTTTTATTGATTCCATTGTACTTCTTTGTATCTACTGTGAATGCTGGCAAGAATATGAATCTCAGGGTAGTATATAGTGGCATATATGTACTTCGATAATAAATGTATTCTGAACTTTGAAAATATCCTTTTCAGGTGAAACAGCATTCAAACTTGCATCTGTCATAATACATGTTTTTGACCCAAACTATTGAACAATTCTCCCTGCTTCCCCACCCCGCACAGATGCTGCCTGACCCACCAAGTTCCTCCAGTGTATTATTTGTTCTTTCAGATTCCAGCATTTCAAGTTCAAGGTAAATTCATTATCAAAGTAGCGCATGTCACAAGAACTATCCTGAAATTCATTTTCTTGCAGGCATTCACAGGAAAACACAGAAATACAATAGAATCTATGAAAAACCACACACAAAGAAAATCTGACAACCAACCAATATGTAGAAGAAAACAAACTGCAAATAAAAATAAAGAAAGAAAGAATACGGAGAACCTGAGTCGTAGAATCTTTCAAAGTGAGTTAGTTCAGTGTTGAGGTGAGTGAAGTTATGCACGCTGGTTCGGGAGCCTGATGATTGAATGAAGCGAGAAGAGGATGGTGGAGTCCTTGACGATGGATCTACAGTCTCTTGAGTTTCCTTGTCATTTGCACTTCTTCTAATCTGATCATGACATTTACTCTCCTCATCATTGGTGAAACCAGTCTCAGTTTGAATAGCCTCCATTCATCTCGCAAGAGGCCTCTTCATCACTCCTGCTCCAACTCTGACCCCTCTGATTTGGGATTCTCACTTTAAAGATCAAAGTTCAAAGTACATTTATTATCAAAGTATGCATACTATATACAACCTTGAGATTAGTCTCCTTACAGGCAGCCACAAAGAAAAAGAAACCCAAAAGAAGAAAACCGTCAAACTCCCAATGTGCAACACAAAAGAACAAATCATGCTAACAATAAAAAGTAAGCAAATAACATTCGAAGCTAAAGATCACAGAAATGAGTTCACAACCACAAAGCCAGTTCATCACTGCAGCCAGTCCAGGAGACTTTTACATAAGAACTTAAGAATATAAGAAATAGGAGCAGGAGTAGGCCATCTGGCCCGTCAAGCCTGCCCCGCCATTCAGTAAGATCATGGCTGATCTGTCTGTAAACTCAGCTCCATCTACCTACCTTTTCCCCATAATCCTTAATTCCCTTACTATGTAAAAACCTATCTAACTGTTTCTTAAATATATTTAGTGAGGAAGCCTCAACTGCTTCCCTGGGCAGAGAATTCCACAGATTCGCCACTCTCTAGGAAAAACAGTTTCTCCTCGTCTCCGTCCTAAATCTTATCCCCTGAATCTTGAGGCAATGTCCCCTAGTTCTAGTCTCACCTACCAATGGAAACAACTTTCCTACTTCTATGTTATCTATCCCTTTCAAAATTTTGTATGTTTCTATAAGATCCCCTCTCATTCTTCTGAAAAGTTCAGGACACAGCCTCAGTTGTTAGAATGCCCAATATAAGTCTTCATCTTTCATCAGGACATAGTGAAGCACCTAGAACGTAATACTGAACTTAACAATATTGAGTTACTTCTGCTTTTGATTTCTCTCGCCATGGGTATGTCTGTTGTTTATTATTTCAGGCAGTTTTGTATCTCTTTTTTGTTACTAACGCCATTCTTTACAAGTATGTGTTGATAGCTTTGGTCTGCATGCTTACTGGTCCTCTCCCCACTGCCCCCTTCTCTGCAACTTAATTTGTTCTCTCACTTTTCCAGTTCTGACAAAGGGTCCCTGAAATGTTGACTCTGTTTCACTCCATGTGGATGCTGCCTGACCTCAAGTGTTTAGTTTTGTTTTTTCCTTCTTTCTAATTGCAATTTCCTCTCTTATTGGGCAGCAATTGTAGACAACAAAGAGCAGTGGATTGAGGATATGATTCAATACCAGAGCTGGTCCAGCAGTGAAGAGCTGCCCAGGCCGAGTAAAGTACCAGCTTTCTACAACTTGCATGTAAAAGGAAGTTTAGGGGCTACAAGAAGTCTCAGGTGTAGTATAAACAGCTCAGGACCAGGGTACCATGCTCATCATAGTTTACATTCCAATTTAATAGAAGTGACGAGTGTGATCACATTTATACATAAATAACAATCTGCTGATGGAGTTGTAGTATTTGTAAAAATATGTGTTCTATTGGCAGGTAGTTTAACATAGAACGTAGAATACTACAGCACAGTACTATACTATCTGCCTATGATGTTTTGCTGATCTTTTAACCTACTGTAAGATCAATCTAACACTTCCCTCCTACATAACCACCCGCTTTTTATTATCCACGTGCTTATCTAAACTCTTAAATGCCACTAATATACCTGCCTCTACTGCCACTCCTGGCAGGGTATTCCAAGCACTGTAGGTTTATTGTAGAAAAAATATTAAGAAACACAAGGCCAGATAAGTAAATGCACTCTCCCACTGGAATGTTTACAAGCTATGTTTTACACAAGGGGAAGAATGCAATCATTATGAAGCCTTTGGTTGGTTTCAACAATGATGTTGCGTCCCAGCTGTCTCTGTAGTAAACAAGACAGGGCAGTACTATATGGAGAGCAAGCTGTTGCCCACGCAGCAGACTCCTCCTATTCATGTAGCTGATGAATCTAACTGAACGGTAAAGACCTATACAGATCGACACCAGCATTGTCACAGCAGTTGCCAGTCAGTGTTGAAGTCAAAATGCGACTGCCTTAGGGAGTCCACTTTCAGATTTTTCCTTAGGGTCGACTCCCAAAGCTTTCCCCATGAATGGGTACAGATGCAAGGCAGTGGGGGTTTGAGATCAGAGTTGTCCTTCTCCTAGATGTGCTACCATCCACAGCTGACGAACGCCTTCTGTTCAAAGTGACTGGTATTAAGGTGCCGTAACCTGCCAATAACCTTCTCCTGTCAGTAGAAATGGTTCTGCCAGGCTTACTAGCTATTTGCAGGCCAGGAGTTGGACGTGGTTCTCAGAGGCTATTTGAGGCACATGCTATTAGGAGCATTTGATAGGTAGTGGGAGCTAATCCCCACTACAACCCCTGGTTGTAACAACCTAAATCATTGAGAAGCTGGTGATTGTACTTCCAGTTTCTGCAGTTTCTTGCTCCACACACTCATTCCTTGGAAGCAGGAAGCCATGAGTTCAAGTCTCATTGACTTTCCCTGCTCTTCAACCATCATGCGGGATGTTCAGTGAGGGTTCTTGCATGCATGAATGCATGGGATATTCTAGACCACTCCATTGTGTTGTCTGAGCCCTGATAGGAAAACTAAACTGGGTTAAAACATGTGACCTACTGCCTGAGATTGGCAGATCCATGTGCACTTGTTTTAGAACAAGTTAGGAAGAGTCCCTGCACAGTTTTTAATTCACAATAGGCCTGAAACTTTTGATCTTCCTAAAGAGCTTCAGGGCAGTGAATAGAGAACATTGGGACAAGGTTTAGTAGTCTACTATAAGCCTATGGACTCTCACAGCTACCTGGACTATTTCTCTTCCCACCTTGTCTCTTGCAAAAATGCCATCCCCTTCTCGCAATTCCTCCGTCTCCGCTGCATCTGCTCTCAGGATGAGGCTTTTCATTCCAGGACGAAGGAGATGTCTTCCTTTTTTAAATAAAGGGGCTTCTCTTCCTCCACCATCAACTCTGCTCTCAAACACATCTCTCCCATTTCTTACACATCTGCTCTCATCCCATCCTCCCGCCACCCCACTAGGAATAGGGTTCCCCTTGTCCTAACCTACCACGCCTCCTACCTCCGGGTCCAACATGTAATTCTCCATAACTTCCACCACCTCCAACGGGATCCCACCACCAAGCACATCTTTCCCTCCCCCCCCCCCCACTTTCTGCTTACCGCAGGGATTGCTCCCTACGCGACTCTCTTGTCCATTCATCCCCCCCATCCCTTCCTACCGTTCTCCCTCCCGGCACTTATCCTTGTAAGCAGAACAAGTGCTACACGTGCCCTTACACTTCCTCCCTCACCACCGTTCAGGGCCCCAGACAGTCCTTCCAGGTGAGGCGACACTTCACCTGTGATTTGGCTGGGGTGATATACTGCACCGGGTGCTCCCGATGCGGCCTTCTATATATTGACGAGACGCAACACAGGCTGGGAGACCATTTTGCTGAACACCTACGCTCTGTCCGCCCGAGAAAGCAGGATCTCCCAGTGGCCACACATTTTAATTCCACGTCCTATTCCCATTCCGACATGTTTATCCACGGCCTCCTCTACTGTCAAGATGAAGCCACACTCAGGTTGGAGGAACAACACCTTATATTCCATCTAGGTAGCCTCCAACCTGATGGCATGAATACTGACTTCTCTAACTTCCGTTAAAGCCCCACCTCCCCTTCACACCCCATCCCTTATTTACGTTTGTATTTATTTAATATATTTTTTATATATTTTTTAATTTTCCCCCCTTTATTTTCTCTCTCTCTTTTTTCTCCCTCTGTCCCTCTCACTATAACTGCTTGCCTGCTCTCCACCCTCCAGGCTCCCCTCCCCCCTTCTCTTTCTCCCCAGGCTTCCCGTCCCATGATCCTCTCCCTTCTCCAGCTTGTAGATCCACCCCTCCCCTCCTGTCTTCTCCTATCATTTCAGATCTCCCCTTCCCCCTCCCACTTTCAGATCTCTTACTAGCTCTTCTTTCAGTTAGTCCTGACAAAGGATCTCGGCCCAAAATGTCGACTGTACCTCTCCCTATAAACACTGCCTGGCCTGCTGCGGTCACCAGCATTTTTTGTGTGTGTTGCTTGAATTTCTAGCATCTGCAGATTTCCTCGTGTCTGCGTTCTTAATTACCACATGGATTATGATGGAATTTAAAGGGAGAGAATGTTTCCACAGGAAGGTAAAGAGGGGAGAAGTAAAGATAAACAGGAAAGTCCGGAAGTTTGAAATCACAAAAGGTGAAAGACTGAAGTTGGAGAGACTGGGAAATAGAGGCCCAATTGTCAAGTCTGTGAGACTAGGCCAGGAACTGGAGGTTGGAGGCCTGATGTCTGCAATGACAGTGGGGCCCAGAGGTGGCCTGTCCTGAGTTTGGAAGCCTGCCTAAGTATGTGAAGGGTTGTTTGGGGGAGATAGCGGGAAGGAGATTGTTTTGCTGTCGTTGTCATACCTTGCATTCATCATCAGAGACCCCCACTATCAGGGACATGCTCTCTTCTCACTGTTGCCATCAGGAAGAAGGTATAGGAGCCTCAGGACTCACACCACCAAGTTCAGGAAAAGATATTACCCCTCAACCATCAAGCTCTTGAACCAGAGGGGATAATTTCACTCAACTTCACTTGATCCATCATTGAAATGTTCCCATAACCAATGAACTCGCTCTCAAGGACTCCTTATCTTATGTTCTCATTATTTATTGCTTTTTATTTATTAATATTATTTCTTACTTTTTGCATTTGCACAGCTTGCTGTCTTTTGCACACTGACTGAACGCCCAAGCTCGTGCGGTCTTTCGTTCATTGTGTTGTGGATAACATTCAATGGATTTATTGAGTATGCCCACAAGAAAATGAATCTCAGTGGTGACATATAGGTTCTTTGACAATAAATTTAATTCGAACTTTTTCTGTCATTGTTGTTGCTTGTGTTGTTCTGCTGAATATTGTGGGTATGCTATGCTGGTGCTGGAATGTGTGGCTACATTTGCGGGCTGCCCCCAACATTTCCTTAGGTTGTTAATGTAAATGACATATTTCACTGTAAGCTTCAAAGTACAGTGATAAAACAAATCTGAATCTGAACTTGAAGGTGAGGAATATTTATTTTTTAGTGTGTTGCTATAGTGTGAGACGTATGAGGGAAAGAAGCAGACTGACATCACATTTCTGTGGGTAACGTGGAGTCCCTCCAATTCACAGGGCATGCAGACAGAAATACAACCAGCAAGAAACTCAGATTAAGGTGTGCCCTCTTCATTCAGGGGCTCCCCATGGGCAGCCTCTTCAGAACATTCTACGAAGCATCAACACAGACCAGAGAGGGAGGCCAAGATCTTTCAGAATTACGTTTAATATCACTGGCAAAATTTGTTGATTTGATACAGCAATACAATACAATACTTAAAAATATATATTACAAAATACAATAAGAAATATAAATACATATACAGTTTAAAGGTAAAGGGTGGTCACGCCAAACACTGCAGTAACTTGCCCCAGTAATACGATGAACTGAATACCAGTTTTTGGGCCTACTCCAGGCTGCTCCAGTGCTTTGGATCTAAGGACTCAGTCTGGTTCAGAATGTGCTGTTGTTGTTCACTTCGATAGCTTATATGATTTATTTTGTGTTTTTTTTTCTCTTTCTCTGTGAGCACTGGGGGCGGGGGTTGGTCTTATTTTTTTTAATTGGGTTCCTTGCTTTGCGACTGCCTGTGAAGCAGTAAAATTCCAAGGCTGTATAATTTATACATTCATTGATATTAAATGCACTTTGAATCTTTGAATATTGATTTGATTTAGTATTTTACTGCCTACTGCTCTTTGTAGTAATTAAGTAGTGCAAAAAGAGAGCAAAGATAGTGAGGTAGTGTTCATATGTTGGTTCCTTGTCCGTTCAGAAATCCGATGGCGGAGGGGAAGAAGCTGCTTCTTGTTGGAGTAGCTGCTTTAAGGCTACAATATTACATTTTTAAAAGGAAATTAGATAAATACTTGGAAGACAAAAAAAGACAATCAAGGACATTGAGGAAACAAACCAGTGAGAACTCTTTCAACGAGCCTTCATAGATCTGATGGCCTCCTGTGGTGTTATATGATTGGTTGAGTGAATGTCCTTAACTTATAGCAGACAGGCAAAATTGCACAAACAATTTTTGTTAGATTTTCCCGGAATATACCCCGTGAGAATATTTTTAACCAGCTAGGAGGATCGTCGGAGATCTAATATAGTTATTTCAGCTGAATGGATTAAAATCTGTCAAATTTTCCTTCTTAGTTGCTTGAATATTGTGCCTTGCTATTCATGGTGTTATAAATAAAGTATGCTTAGAAGTGCATTGAAGGCTGTATTTAGCTCTTGGGGGTCCAGCTGATTGAACAAAGCATGCTTATTTTCCTTATGGGTTTTCATTATATAGATCAGAATGCAGGGTGGAGAGGTTGAAATCTCCCCTGAGCATTCATGTGGATTAAATTCTATACACTGTGTTCGTTTCCAATTTGCCCTTAAGGGAATTTTTGTAGGCTGGACATACTATGCATCGTGGCATGACAATCTCGGCCGGAGATTGAATATTTAGACCAGAACACTTTGCCTTACACTAGACTTCAATCCATTCCACCTGAAACCTCTCCTGCAGTTCTCACAAACAGGAGAGAAGCTGCAGATGCTGGAAATCCAAGCAACACACACAAAATGCTGGAGGAGCTCAGCAGGCCCCACCTTTTAACTTTACTCCTCGTCTGTTTTTCTCTAATACTGCCGAAGGGCTTCGGCCCAAAACGTCGGGGTACTTTTTTCCATAGATGCTGCCTGGCCTGCTGAGTTCCTCCAGCACTTTGTGTGTGTTGCTGAAGTTCTCACCCTTCATCACTACATCCCACTGGCCACTCTTATAACGTTCAAAGTAAATTTATTATCAAAGTACAGATATCTCACGATGTACAGCACTGAGATTCATTTTTTAATGGACATACTCAATAGATCAGAATCAGGTTTACTATCACCGCCACGTGTTGTGAAATTTGTCAACTTAGCAGCAGCAGTACAATGCAATACATGGTAATATAGAAAGAAAAAAGTAAATCAATTACTGTAAGTATATAAATGTACATTGAATAGGTTAAAAATAACACAAAACAGAAATAATATATATTTAAAGAAAGTGAGGTATGTTCATGGGTTCAAAATCCATTTAAGAATAGGGAAGAAGCTGTTCCTGAATCACTGACTGTGTGCCTTCAGGCTTCTATACCTCCTTCCCGATGATAACGCTGAGACAAGGGCATATCCTGAGTGATGTGGATCCTTAATAATGGACGCCACCTTTCTGAGGCACTGCTCCTTGAAGATGTCTTGGATAAGATGTAGGCTACTAACCAAGATGAAGCTGACTAACTTTATAACTCTCCTGTGCAGTAGCTCCCCACCCCACATACCAGTCAGTGATGCAATCTGTCAGAACGCTCCCCATGGTACATCTATGGAAGTTTTTGAGTGTTTTAGTTGACAAACCAAATCTCTTCAAACTTCTAATGAAATATAGCTGCTGTCTTGCCTTCTCTATAGCTACATTGATAAGTTGGGACCAGGTTACCTCAGAGATCTTGACAACCAGGAACATGAAATTGCTCCCACCCTCCAATTCTGATCCCTCTATGAGGATTGGTTTTGAAATACATTTATTATCAGTGTACTTATATAGTATACAACCTGAAATTTGTCCTCTTCACAGACATTCACGAAAACAAAGAAACCCCATAAAACATCAAAGTTGCTGGTGAACGCAGCAGGACAGGCAGCATCTCTTGGAAGAGGTACGGTCGACATTTCAGGCCGAGACCCTTCGTCAGGACTAACTGAAGGAAGAGCTAGTAAGAGATTTGAAAGTGGGAGGGGGAGGGGAGATCCAAAATGATAGGAGAAGACAGGAGGGGGAGGGATGGAGCCAAGAGCTGGACAGGCGATTGGCAAAGGGGATATGAGAGGATCATGGGACAGGAGGTCCGGGGAGGAAGACGGGGGGGGGGGGGTGAACCAGAGGATGGGCAAGGGGTATAGTCAGAGGGACAGAGGGAGAAAAAGGAGAGTGAGAGAAAGAATGTGTGTATAAAAATAAATAACGGATGGGGTACGAGGGGGAGGTGGGGCATTAGTGGAAGTTAGAGAAGTCAATGTTCATGCCATCAGGTTGGAGGCTACCCAGACAGAATATAAGGTGTTGTTCCTCCAACCTGAGTGTGGCTTCATCTTTACAGTAGAGGAGGCTGTGGATAGACATGTCAGAATGGGAATGGAATGTGGAATTAAAATGTGTGGCCACTGGGAGATCCCGCTTTCTCTGGCGGACAGAGCGTAGGTGTTCAGCAAAGTGGTCTCCCAGTCTGCGTCAGGTCTCGCCAATATATAGAAGGCCACATCGGGAGCACCGGACGCAGTATATCACCCCAGCCGACTCACAGGTGAAGTGTTGCCTCACCTGGAAGGACTGTCTGGGGCCCTGAATGGTGGTAAGGGAAGAAGTGTAAGGGCATGTGTAGCACTTGTTCCGCTTACAAGGATTGTTCCACAAAGCCAGACCTAATCAGTTCCCTTCTACCACCACTCTGCTCCGTCTAGCGGAATTAGTCCTTACTCTTAATAATTTCTCCTTTGGAGAACTTCCTCCAAACTAAAGGTGTAACTAAGGGCACCCATATGGGTCCTAGCTATGCCTGCCTTTTTGTTGGCTTTGTGGAACAATCTATGTTCTGTGCCTATTCTGGTATCTGTCCCCCACTTTTCCTTTGCTACATCGACAACTGCATTGGTGCTGCTTCCTGCACGCATGCTGAGCTCATTGACTTTATTAACTTTGCCTCCAACTTTCACCCTGCCCTCAAGTTTACCTGGTCCATTTCAGACACGGCCCTCCCTTTTCTAGATCTTTCTGTCTCTGTCTCTGGAGACAGCTTATCCACTGTTGTCTACTATAAGCCTACTGACTCTCACAGCTATCTGGACTATTCCTCTTCTCACCCTGTCTCTTGCAAAAATGCCATCCCCTTCTCGCAATTCCTCTGTCTCTGCCGCATCTACTCTCAGGATGAGGCTTTTCATTCCAGGACGAGGGAGATGTCCTCCTTTTTTAAAGAAAGGGGCTTCCCTTCCTCCACTATCAACTCTACTCTCAAACGCATCTCCCCCATTTCACGCACATCTGCTCTCACTCCATCCTCCCGCCACCCCACAAGGAATAGGGTTCCCCTGATTCTCACCTACCACCTCACCAGCCTCGGGGTCCAACATATTATTCTCCGTAACTTCTGCCACCTCCAACGGGATCCCACCACTAAGCACATCTTTCCCTCCCCCCCCCCCGCTTTCCGCAGGGATCACTCCCTACGCGACTCCCTTGTCCATTCGTACCCCCCATCCCTCCCCACTGATCTCCCTCCTGGCACTTATCCTTGTAAGCGGAGCAAGTCCTACACATGCCCTTACTCTTCCTCCCTTACCACCATTCAGGGCCCCAGACAGTCCTTCCAGGTGAGGTGACACTTCACCTGTGAGTCGGCTGGGGTGATATACTGCGTCTGGTGCTCCCGATGTGGCCTTCTATATATTGGTGAGACCCAACGCAGACTGGGAGACCACTTTGCTGAACACCTACGCTCTGTCTGCCAGAGGAAGCAGGACCTCCCAGTGGCCACACATTTTAATCCCACATCCCATTCCCATTCTGATATGTCTATCCACGGCTTCCTCTACTGTAAAGATGAAGCCACACTCAGGTTGGAGGAGCAACACCTTATATTCCGTCTGGGTAGCCTCCAACTTGATGGCATGAACATTGACTTCTCTAACTTCCGCTAATGCCCCACCTCTCCCTCGTACCCCATCTGTTATTTATTTTTATACACACATTCTTTCTCTCACTCTCCTTTTTCTCCCTCTGTCCCTCTGACTATACCCCTTGCCCATCCTCTGGTTCCCCCCCCCCTTGTCTTTCTCCCTGTCCCATGATCCTCTCATATCCCCTTTGCCAATCACCTGTCCAGCTCTTGGCTCCATCCCCCCCCCCCGTCTTCTCCTATCATTTTGGATCTCTCCCTCCCCCTCCCACTTTCAAATCTCTTACTAACTCTCCCTTCAGTTAGTCCTGACGAAGGGTCTCGGCCTGAAACGTCAACTGTACCTCTTCCTAGAGATGCTGCCTGTCCTGCTGCGTTCACCAGCAACTTTGATGTGTGTTGCTTGAATTTCCAGCATCTGCAGTATTCCTGTTGTTTGCGTTTTTAAAACCCCATAAAAACCACCTCCCCTCTCTTCACACAAGTAGCTAAAGCATTAACACTCTGCTCCATCCCCACCAGCAGCAGAAACACTGACGCCCCCACCCCCCACCCCCCTCCCACCATGTGAGCAGCAGCAGAAGCACGAAAGAGTCCATTGATCCAGAGTCCAACAAACTACGGCTCACAAACCAGCACCTCAGAATCTCAGACAAGATCTTTCTCCCCAGCGGGATCACTCGTGCAACAAGAGTGGAGCCCGGCAGCTCACTGTTCCGTTGTTACGATCTTCCACGTCACTTCTCCAAGACTCCCATCTTGAGGACGGACAGGCTCTCTCCATCAAAAGAGAGAGAGAGAGAGATATTGCTCAAGTACAGGAGCCTTCATCTGACTGCAGCTGGTAGTTAGCAAGCACACTGCCTGCTGTCTCAGTGTTCCAGTCTTGATGTTTCAGTCAGCAAAGTCGGTGAGGAACTATGTCACCCATGGGGCTCCTTGACCTACGACCTCCCAGCCCCAAGGAGGCACATCTTCCAGGTTGTTCCTGGAGACAGCGAAGCGCCTGGCAGTATAGCTTGCGAAGAACCGTAAATGAACGGTAGGTCACGGACTCTGACACAACCATAACAACCTTGAAATGAAAAGAAAAAACAAAAGAGAAGAGAAATAATCTGTTTCGTGGATGAACTGGAAGAAGTTGCCTGGGTCTGCAGAATCCGCTGGCACCATTTGCACCTCTGAATTTTGAACTTCCTCCCCATTTAGAAAATAGTTCATTCCTTTATTGTTTCTGCCAAAGCGCATGGCCATGCACTTCCCTACACTATTTTCCATCCACCCATTTTCCCAAACTGTCCGAGTGTTTCTGCAGACACTTGCTTCCTCAACACTACCTGACCCTCCACCGGTTTTTGTATTGTCAGCAAACCTGGCCACAAAGTCATCAATTCCTTCATCCAAATGATTGACATATAAGTAAAAAGAAGCAGTCCCAACACTGACACCTATGGAACAGCATTCGTCACCGGCTGCAAACTGGTCTATAATTTCCTATCTTCTGCCTCCCTCCCTTCTGAAAGAGTGGAGTGACATTTGCAATTTTCCAGTCCTCCAACACCATTGCAGCAAGAACCTTGCACTCATTGTCAGTAAGACCAAAGAGTTGATTATGGACTTCAGAAAGAGTAGAATGAGGGAACACGAAACCATCCTCATAGAGGAATCAGAAGTGGAGAGAATTAACAATTTCAAATTCCTGGGTGTCAGCATCTCTGAGGATCTGACCTGATCCTAGCAGATTGATGCAGCTATAAGGAAGGCATGACTGCAAGTAGTTTGAAGAGATTTGGTTTGTCAACTAAAACACTTGAAAATTTCTGTAGATGTACTATGGGAAACATTCTGACAGGCTGCATCACAGTCTGGTATGGTGGGGGGAGGTGCTACGGCACAGGGGTCAAATGAAGCTACAGAAAGCTGTGAAACTAGTTAGCTCCATCTTGGGTATTGACCGCTATAGAATCCAAGACATCTTCAAGGAGCAGTGCCTCAGAAAGGAAGCATCCATTATTAAGGACCCCCATCACCCAGGACATGTTCTTTTCTCATTTTTATCACCAGGAAGAAGATACAGAAGCCTAAAGGCACACAATCTGCAATTCAGGAACCTCTTCCTCCCCTTTGCCATCTGATTTCTAAATGAACATTGAATCCATGAACACTACCTCACTTTGTTATTATTCCTGCTTTTGCACTATTTTAAACAACTGTTTAATATATATATACTGTAATTGATTTTTTTCCCTTATTATCATGTACTGTATTGTACTGCTGCTGCTAAATTAACAAATTTCATATGCTTACAATATTAAACCTGATTCTGATTCTGAACATTCTAGTATCTGGCGATTCTTGAAAGTTTGTTACTAATGTCTTGGCAGTCTCTACCTATTTCAGAACTCTGGGGCATAGAAGAGATCCCGATGATTCTGAAATCATTTCTGACCCTGCACCAATTCTTCTGCCACACATTCATCTGCCAAATCATGTGGCACAGGCATTAATCCAAAGATTACTACCCAGGAGGTCCTTCTTTTAAGCTTTCTACTTAACTTCAGACAGTCTGTCTTCAGCACCTCCTCCCTTTTCCTATGTATATCATTGGTACTAATATGTATCATGACTTCCAACTGTTCCTCCTCCCGCTTTAGAATTCTGTGGACCCCATTCAAGACATCCCTAACCCTACCACCTGGGAGGCAACATACCATCTGGGTGTCTCTTTTACATCCACAGAATCTGCAGTCTGCTCGTCTAATTATGAAATCCTTTATCATGACTACATTCCTCTTCTCTTCCTTTCCCTTCTGAGCCACAGAGACAGACTCTGTGAGAGAGATCAGGTCACTGCAGCTTCCTCTGCTAGATTGTCCTCCCCACAGCAACAGTATCCAAAGTGGTACACTGATTATTGAGGGGAACAGCCACAGAGTTCTCTGCACTGGCTGCCTATTCACTTTTCCAAGGTACCTGCCTCCTGCAACTTTGGGGTGACCATCTCCCTGTAGCTGCTACCAATCAACTTATTTTCCTGTATTAGCCAAAGGTTATCCAGCTCCATCTCCTTAACATGGTCTCTAAGGAGCTGCTGCTCAGTGCACTTTGCGCAGATGTAGTATTCCGGGAGACTTGAAGTTTCCCAAAGTTCCTATATCTCACACAACGAACATATCACTAAATCTGGACCCATTCACAGTGTACTAGAAATGTACTAACAGAGTAAAAACTTACTAGATACTTACTTAGAACCTCTGCCTAGGCTTGTCCAGGCCTGTTCTTGCCTAAGCCTGTTGAGGCAAAGCCTGAACACTCTAACACTCTCCACTCATGCAATGGTTACTCCACTTACATCTTGGTTCTTTTTATTGGTCCCAACTGAGTGCTTCATAGATTGTTAAGATTGCAGACCTCTGTAAAGTCCCAAAAGCACCTGAGATCTTTTAAAATCTCATGCTGTGTCACCATCGTTATTGAGGCCGTTCCCCTCAATAATAAGTATACCGTTTGGGATACTGTTGCTATGGAGAGAGAACGACCTACCGGAGGAAGCTGCAGTGCATCACGTGACCTCTCATGTTGATTGCAGCCCACCGAAACTTTCCAAAAGGCTGCGAATTATTTTTATACCTCGTGCTGCCTCACCAATTAATGACCTCTCTCCCAGGTTATAGCTTGTTGAAAGCAGACTTTCATGATCACTCACAAGCGCAATTAAGTCCCCTGTTTTGTATACCATTCAGAAGAGAGAACCTCCAACTGTGGATCTCTCCCTCAAGACATTGCCTCAGAACAATATCTTGGGAAAAAATATTCAGGAACATCATCAAGATTATTAGACAGTGCTTATCTCAAACCTTTGCATGAGAACTGATAATCACCCACTCAACTCTGTCCAAATGCAGGATCTTAAAGGTTAAAAATTCTTGAGATCAAAGATCAACTTTATTCACCATATACATATATGTATGTATTAGGAATTAGCTTTGGTGTGTGGTGCAACATGTAGCAAAGCATTCAGCAATAAAGAAAAATAAAGAATTGTACAAAAAATAAAGTTAAAGGTTAAAGTACAGATATGGAATAAAAAGTTCATAGATACCAATTTAAAAAGCATTACAAAAAGTGGTTTAAAGTGCTTACAGTGCTGTGCAGTGATAAGGGTTATAGATAGAGGGGGGGAAGAGGATAACCAGAATGGTGGATGGGCGCAGTGATAGTGTAGTAGTCAGCAGGATGCGTTCCAGAGTTAGGAGATCAATGCCAGAATGATTGATGGGCTCCACAGTAGCGTAGTTGTTCCCGCGACACTATTACAGCTTGGGCCATTCCAGAGTTAGGAGTTCATGTCCAACACCCTTCTGGACGGAGTTTCAGTATGTCCTCCCTGTGGAATGCATGGGTTTCTTTCCTGGGGTGCTCCGGTTTCCTCCCACAGTCCAAAGACATACCAAGTAGGTTGATTGGCCATTGTTAAGTTGTCCCATAAAAGCGGGGTCGTGGGGTTACTTGAGCGGCATGGTTCAAAGGGCCAGAAGAGCATACTCGCACCGTATCACTCAACACATAACCAAAAGGGATGACTTCACTCAAATTCACTTGCCCATCATTGAAATGTTCCCACAACCTATAGACTCACTTTCAAGGACACTTCATCTCATGTTCTCAATATTTGTTTATTTATTTATTATTATTTATTTCTTTTTGTATTTGCACAGTTTATTATCTTTTGCACACTAGTTGAATGTCCACGTTGGTGAAGTATTTCATTGACTCTATTCTGGTTATTATTCTATTATGGAGTTTTTGAGTATGCCCACAAGAAAGCAAATGTCAGGGTTGTACATGGTGACATATATGTACCTTGATAATAAATTTACTTTGAACTTTAAATAAAGTTGGATTAACTGCCTAGGTAAGAAACTTTTAATTTGAAGTTTTTGACCTGAAACTTTAACAATTCCTTTCCCCCCACAGATGCTGCTGAACACAGTGAGTTCCTCCGCCAGTCGAATTTTTTTCACACCAGATTCGAGTAACCGCAATCCCTGTGTCTCTCTGCTGTGTTTCAGATGAGGCAATGAGTAACATGACCATCTGCTCCGTCAGCTGGCTGCTGAACAATCCACAGTGCAAATTCAGTACTGAGTTAGAAACATAGAAACATAGAAAATAGGTGCAGGAATAGGCCGTTCGGCCCTTCGAGCCTGCACCGCCATTTATTATGATCATGGCTGATCATCCAACTCAGAACCCCGCCCCAGCCTTCCCCCCACACCCCCTGACCCCCATAGCCACAAGGGCCATATCTAACTCCCTCTTAAATATAGCCAATGAACTGGCCTCAACTGTTTCCTGTGGCAGAGAATTCCACAGATTCACCACTCTCTGTGTGAAGAAGTTTTTCCTAATCTCTGTCCTAAAAGGCTTCCTCTCTATCCTCAAACTGTGGCCCCTCGTTCTGGACTTCCCCAACATTGGGAACAATCTTCCTGCATCTAGCCTGTCCAATCCCTTTAGGATCTTATACGTTTCAATCAGATCCCCCCTCAATCTTCTAAATTCCAACGAGTACAAGCCCAGTTCATCCAGTCTTTCTTCATATGAAAATCCTGCCATCCCAGGAATCAATCTGGTGAACCTTCTTTGTACTCCCTCTATGGCAAGGATGTCTTTCCTCAGATTAGGGGACCAAAACTGCACACAATACTCCAGGTGTGGTCTCACCAAGGCCTTGTACAACTGCAGTAGTACCTCCCTGCTCCTGTACTCGAATCCTCTCGCTATAAATGCCAGCATACCATTCGCCTTTTTCACCGCCTGCTGTACCTGCATGCCCACTTTCAATGACTGGTGTATAATGACACCCAGGTCTCGTTGCACCTCCCCTTTTCCTAATCGGCCACCATTCAGATAATAATCTGTTTTCCTATTTTTGCCACCAAAGTGGATAACTTCACATTTATCCACATTAAATTGCATCTGCCATAAATTTGCCCACTCACCCAACCTATCCAAGTCACCCTGCATCCTCTTAGCATCCTCCTCACAGCTAACACTGCCACCCAGCTTCGTGTCATCCGCAAACTTGGAGATGCTGCATTTAATTCCCTCATCCAAGTCATTAATATATATTGTAAACAACTGGGGTCCCAGCACTGAGCCTTGCGGTACCCCACTAATCACCACCTGCCATTCTGAAAAGGTCCCGTTTATTCCCACTCTTTGCTTCCTGTCTGCTAACCAACTCTCCACCCACACCAATACCTTACCCCCAATACCGTGTGCTTTAAGTTTGCACACTAATCTCCTGTGTGGGACCTTGTCAAAAGCCTTCTGAAAATCCAAATATACCACATCCACTGGTTCTCCCCTATCCACTCTACTAGTTACATCCTCAAAAAATTCTATGAGATTCGTCAGACATGATTTTCCTTTCACAAATCCATGCTGACTTTGTCCGATCATTTCACCGTTTTCCAAATGTGCTGTTAACTCGGATCGCTGGATTCAGAGTCCAGAGTGCTAACCATTACAGTCCCTTTAGGCAGTCCCTTTCCAGAATTCAGGCGAATACTTTCTCTCAACAAACATTACCGAATTGATTGCCTGATGAATAAACTTTTCTCGGGCTTCTGTCATGCTCTGTAGTCAAACAGTAGCAGTCTCAGAGGTCAGGTCAGCAGACACTGAGGGACCAGTGGTCTCAAGGTTGACAGGTCTGTGCAGGCAGTGAGAGCTGGGTATGGGTGGGAGGCACGAGGACTGGTGAATCCACAGCTTGCCGGGGTCAAATGCCTATGCAAGTTCAGAAATCGGTGCCCAAAGGTAAAACTTGTAATCTGTAAGTCCTGGGGTCGTTAACCAGGTGGAGGAAAACCTGAAGGTCGAAGTCCAGAGCACGGCTAGTCCTGAAGTAGAAGACTAAAGGTTGAAGATCCAAGTTGGTGAGCCCGGAGGTAAAAGTAATAGATATGCACAGGAGAGGCATGTCCCTGTCTCACTGGGGTATGAGGCTGCTGGCTACCCTCACCTGGTTTAGCCTTCTTGTTGAAGCAGTGTACCGGGCTGTGGCCACTGTTGCATGCATACAGCTACTTGGAGGCACTGGTGAGAACTGAGTGCCCAGCGAGGATTAAAGGTGAGTGAGTTGCCCCATAATGGAAGTGATAAAGCCTTTCACCAGATGTGCTGCCCCTCCGTGTTCACCCCATACATCCCTTATGAGGGGTTTAGATAAGGTAGACTGCAGTAAGCTTTTGTCCTTATCAGAAGTTGATATAATAACAAAAAGTAAATTTACGTTAAAAGGTAAGAGATTTAGACACAATCTGAGGGACACCTCTTTCATAACCTTCCCCATCTCCCTAATCCCCTCTGGTCCCTACACTCCTCCCTGCCTCTGTGACTAACTAGCTTCATGTATTCCTAATTTCTTATGAATATGTTTATGGATATAGAATCCAAGCTCCAGCTGCTTTATTGAGCAGCATATCCATTCATACAATTGAGTAAGAATAAAACTGAGAAAAGATATGAAAAGAAATAAAACTGAGAAAAGAACTAAAAAATACCATTAGTATTTAATGCAGCAAACATGATAACTAAGTCACAGATTCATAAGTTAGAAATATATGAAGCTAGACATGTAAAATATCCAAAATTTATACACAAAATGAGTGAAGTTTTAAAATATGAGAGATGTTAAATATCATGTAAGCATTCCTTAAATTATCAAGGCTGGTCAAACACTATACCAATAACCAAGAATAAACTTTGACATAATATTAATACAAAATATTGCTCAGATAGGCTTCTTCTGTATGAACTAAAGCAACACGTAATGATAATGATTTTGATGGCACAAACAAAAGAAAGACAACACTGGATTCTGCAAATGTGCTTCAATCTGACTGAAAATCTCCACCAAAACAAAATGCTGCCCTCTTCACGGGATCCAACTGAATTTCAAATTTAAAGGCAGCAGTGCTATCAGAATTAAAGTCAGCAGGGCTATATTTCAAAATAAAATCCTGAACAACCATCACATGATCAAGTACGTCATAAGATCATAAGACCATAAAACACAGGAGCAGAATTAGGCCATTCAGCCCATCGAGTCCACTCCACCATTTCATTATGGATGATCCTGCATACCATTCAACCCCATATGCCTGCCCTCGCACTGAATCCCTTGTTGCTCTGACCAATCAGGAAAATATCAACTTCTGCTTTGGATATACCCACAGACTTAGCTCCCATCACAATCTGTGGCAGAGCATTCCAGAGATTCACCACTCTTTGACTAAAAAGTTTCCTCCTTACCTATGTCCTGAAAGGTATCCACTCAATTTTGAGGCAGTGCCCTGTAGTTCTGGGTACCCCCACCCATAGGAAACATCCTCTTCACATCCACCTTATCTTGTCCTTTTAACATTCAGTAGGTTTCAATGAGATCGCCCTGCATTCTTCTAATTCCAGTGAGAATAGGCCCAAAGCTGCCATACAGTCACCCCTGACTTGCGCATTACTCCTCTTTCTCCAAATTGAAGAACATTGACTATTAGTCATAGTCATACTTTATTGATCCCGAGGGAAATTGGTTTTCATTACAGTTGCACCATAAATAATTAAATAGTAATAAAACCATAAATAATTAAATAGTAAGATGTAAATTACGCCAGGAAATAAGTCCAGGACCAGCTTATTGGCTCAGGGTGTCTGACCCTCCAAGGGAGGAGTTGTAAAGTTTGATGGCCACAGGCAGGAATGACTTCCTATGACACTCTGTGTTGCATCTCGATGGAATGAGTCTCTGGCTGAATGTACTCCTGTGCCCAACCACTCCATTATGTAGTGGATGGGAGACATTGTCCAAGATGGCATGCAACTTGGACAGCATTAATTTGACATTATTAATCTGATTCACCTTGGTTTACGATTGTTGTTTTTTTTTGTTGCTGCTGTTGTGCCTATGTTATTCTGCTGAACGCTGTGAACATGTCCCCAGCACATCTTTAGGTTGTGTTGGCTGTTAAAACCAGCTGCATTTCTCGATGTGATGAATCTCTCTGCCTCTCTTGATGGTGAGTGAGATTCGGCTGGTTCTTGAGTCGGGGAACTCGGACAAGAGACGGAGCAGATGATAACATTGGGAACAGCGAGCTGTTGGTCTCTCTTCTCACTGTTGCAGGAGCGATACCTCTCTCTCCCTCACTAGTGAGAGAAAGAGCCTGCCTGAGATGTTGAAATGTTGGGATGGATAGTATTTTTTGGTAGAGTCATGGTCTTTGGGGCTTTGATATTGCTTGCATGGTAGGTAGTGGAGGGTTGATGCTTTTACTGGAGCAAGTGGAGGGAGGGGGAGGGGGGAAGGGTTGATTCTTTTGCTGCTGCTTGTGCGTGGGAGGGGGGCCTTTGGAGTCTTTATGTTTTCTGTCATTCATTCTTTGGGTTTTTCCATTTTGTGGATGTCTGTGAAGATTAAGAATTTCATGTTGTATACTGTATTCATTGCCTGATATTAAATGGAACCATTGAACCATTGAGGGGGCATGCAGCTGGGAGTGGTTCTGTTGGCTGAAGCACTGGGTCATATTGTGGTCTCACAGGCCACTTCCACATGGTGCACTCCTTGGCAGTGATATATAGGTGCAATTACAAAGAAGACAAGTCAACGATGTTACCTATCTCATGACTATGATGTAATTGTCTTATGCTATTGGAATGATGTAATGGTCCTGTGCCATTGGAATGATGTAATTGTCTTGTGATAGTGAGGTGATGTGCCGTCACGTGATGGCATGTTCCAACTGGTATATAAGGGGAAACCGCAGTTGTTGTGTGGTCCGTTTTGTTGGGAATCCACCGTTGGTAGTTACGCCATCGGAGAAGAAGAAAGAGTGAGAGTGAAGAATTCCCAGCTCCGAACAAACCCCGAAAGGATTAGGGTTAACCAGCGGCATTCAGCGCATTACGGGTGTGACTTACGTTTGGAACTGTCTGTATGTGGTACGCACGTTTTGTTAACCCTGAACGATTTGGATATTGTGTGATGATCACTTTGCCGAAAGGTCAGTTACTTTGAGAAATCGTATTCTGTGTCATAACTTCGGATAAGGCATTTTGGTTGGGAGCTACGTCAGCAGTGACATCTTTACTTCGGGGGCTGTTCCAAAGCTGGTTTGGGAAGTCTCTCCTCTCAAATATTTCAGGAATCATTTGGACTTAATTAAATTACCACCTTAAGACTGTACTTAAATAAGATCTGTTAAGAAATGTCTTTAAGTTCAACTGTTTGATAACTATAGCCACATAACACTGTTAACATCCATTTAAGTTAATCATTCATTTACTGTTCCATGCTTTTTTGAGTAGAGGTTAATAAATGTCATTGTTTATTTTATAAAAACTTGACTCAAACTCATCTCTTTTGCTGCTGGTTCATAACAATGACTATACATCATTAGAAGTTTGAAGAGATTTTGTATGCCACAAAAGACTAACAAATATCTGCAGATGTACTATGGAGAGTATTCTAGTTGGTTGTGTCACCATCTGGTGTGGAGGGGCCACTTCACAGTATCAAAATACTCAGTTATATGAGTTTGATGAGTTTGAGTACAGGGAGGAAATTAAGAACCTGGTGGCATTGTGCGAAGATAATTGCCTATCCCTCAACGTTAGCAAGACGAAGGAATTGGTTGTTGACTTCAGAAGGAGTAGTGGACCGCACAACCCCATTTGCATCGGTAGTGCGCAAGTGGAACAGGTCAAAAACTTTAAGTTCCTCAAGGTCAATATCACAAATAACCTGACTTGGTCCAACCAAGCAGAGTCCACTGCCAAGAAGGCCCACCAGCGCCTTTACTTCCTGAAAAAGCTAAAGAAGTTTGGCCTGTTCCCTAAAACCCTCACTAATTTTTATAGGTGCACCGTAGAAAGCATTCTTCTAAGGTGCATCACAACCTGATATGGAAGTTGTCCTGTCCAAGACCGGAAGAAGCTGCAGAAGATCGTGAACGCAGGCCAGTACATCACACAAACCAATCTTCCGTCCTTGGACTCACTTTACACCGCACGCTGTCGGAGCAGTGCTGCCAAGATATTCAAGGACACGACCCACCCAGCCAACACACTTTTCGTCCCTCTTCCCTCCGGGGGAAGGCTCAGGAGCTTGAAGACTGGTACGACCAGATTTGGGAACAGCTTCTTTCCAACTGTGATAAGACTGTAGAACGGATCCTGACCTGGATCTGGGCCGTACCCTCCAAATATCCGGACCTGCCTCTTGTTTTTTTTTTTGCACTACCTTACTTTCCCTTTTCTATTTTCTATTTATGATTTATAATGTAAATTTTTAATATTTACTATAGATTTGTACTCCAGGGAGCGCGAAGCGCAGAATCAAATATTGCTGTGATGATTGTACGCTCTACTATCAGTTGTTTGGCGACAATAAAGTATAAAGTATAGACTCAGTCAGCTCCACCATGGACACTAGCCTCCCCACCATCAAGGATATCTTCAAAAGGCAATGCCTCAAGAAGGCAGCATCCATCATTAAAAAACCTCACCATCCATGACATATCCTCTTCTCATTACTATGGTCAGGGAGGGGGTACAGGAGCCTGACACATTCAATACTTTAGGACAATTTCTTACCCTCCACCATTAGATTTCTGAACAGTTCATGAATCATGAACACTACCTCAAATATTTTATTCTCTTTTTGCACTATTTATTTAATTTCTCTTTCTTTTTTTTCAAATCTTTTTATTGTTATATTACACAGAAAAAATAACATAAGTACATTGAAGTAACAACACTTACAATGTCTCAAAAAAGACATTATCTTAAAGATTGAAAAAAAATTTTGTGATAACAAAGAAAAACCTACTAAGCAGAAAAGTGAGAAAAATAAGAACCCATTAGGTATACAACCCTGGAGTCATGCATCGTACAAAAAGCTTCTAAAAATAAACATCAAACCGCCAGCAAGAAAAGAAAATATACTAAAAAATTTACAATTAGATCGTGGAAAAATTATATCAATTAGCTCAAATGATAACGAGCAAATGAGCCCCATCTTTTTTCAAAATCAATTAAAGGTTTAAAGGTTTGACTTCTAATTTTCTCCAAACTAAGACATAGCATCACTTGAGAGAACCATTGTGACAAAGTAGGAGCAGATGTATCCTTCCACTTCAACAAAATGGCCCTCCTAGCTATCAATGTAACAAATGCAATAACATGTTGGTCAGACACAGAAATACCACGAATATTTTGAGGAATTATTCCAAAAAGCACAGTTAATTTATTAGGTTGTAAATTAATTTTAAGTGGTTTAGAAATTGTTGAAAAAAACGACGTCCAGAACTGTTCCAGTATAGAACAAGAATTTATTTAATTTCTATACATTCTTAATGTAACATAGTAATTTTTTAAAGTACTGCACTGTATTGCTGCCATAAAAGAACAGTAAATCTCATGACATTTGTTGGTGACAATAAAACTGATTCTGATCTACAGACTATGCACCCTACTGTCTAACTCTTCCAGGCCCTTGTCATGATCTACTGTGTTTACTGTTTGCCCAATCCTGCAAGTGAAACTCCATAATTCTGATCAGTAGTCCTTTGTGAATAACAACTCTGTAGTCCCAACTGAAGCAGGCTTGATTTGTGGCATTCTGCTTGGTATTCAATATCATAACCTTATTAAAATAAAGTAGGACAGCATACTTTTGCATTCGTGACATTACTGCTGCAGGAATAATGAACTCAGGTCCAAGAATGACTAACAAAGGTTTGTGGTCAGTAACCAGACTTACTGGCTTGACTAACAAATAGTGGTGGAGCATTATGATCCAAATATGATTGTAATGTCTCCCCCTTTGTCTCGACTTAGATCTTCTTTATTGGAAAAGCAAATGAATTTTCCATGGACCCTGTCCACAATGTGCTGTGCAACCACCCCATCACCATAACTGGAGCTTCAGTACCTGGCTGATTTCACAGGGACCCAGGATGGATTCAGCTTCTCCTGATTTTCCTATCCTCACTGGCTTAATATCATAAAACCAGAAGGCACAGCAACAGAATTAGGCCATTCAGCCCATCGAGTCTGCTCTGTGATTCCATTATAGCTGATTCATTATCCCTCTTAATCCTATTTTCCTGCCTTCTCCCCATAACCTATGATGCCCCTACTAATCAAGATCCTATCACCCTCTGCTTTAGATATACTCAGTGACTTGCCATCCACAGCCATCTGTGACAATGAATTCCACAGATTCACCACTCTCTGACTAAAGAAATTCCTCCTCATCTCTGTTCTGAGATTGTGCTCTTTGGTCCGGGACACACACGACATAGAAAACATCCTCTCCACATCCACTTTGGCTATGCCTTTCAATATTCAATAGTTTTCATTGAGAATCCCTTAATTCTTCTAAACTTCAGCAAGTACAGGCCAGAGCGAACAAGCGCTTCTCCTGCATTACCCCTTTCATTCCTGGGATAAATCTCGGAAACTTCCTCTGGACCATGTCCAATGACAACACATAATTTCTTATATAAGGGGCCCAAAGCCATTTACAATAATCCAAGTGTGGTCTGACCAATGCTTCATAAAGCCTTAGCATTATACATCCTTCATTCACAACTTTTTCTTTAACCATTTGTGTCCAAACTCAAGTCCAAACAATGTGTTTCTTTCTCTGTAGAGATGTATTTTTGTTGCAGAACAATATTCCCCATTCTGGTTACCCTCTCATCCCTCCTCTTCTCCTTACATGCCCATAATTAGACCTCCTCAGATCCTCAAGGTCGGAGGAGGCGAGGCAGGTGAAGGAGCGAGTGGGGGGATTGGCTGAGAAGGAGCAGCTGATTTGAAAGGCCGGTTGTAGGCAGCGAGCTAACCAGACCTTCGAGGTCGGAGAAGGCGAGGCAGGTGAAGCTAATTACGGAAATTATCAGCTATATAAGCAAGGCTCGCTCTAGGGGAAGGCTCAGGTGTCTTCGGCGAGGAGGCTGAGGGAAGAGACTACACCACAGTTGGTGAGGGTGAGAAGTGGAGAAGAGATGACCGCTGTGCTGATTCAGTGTGCTGCGTGCATGACGTGGGAAGTCAGGGACACTGATGGTGCCTCTGGATCCTACACCTGCGGAAAATGTGTCCAGATTCAGCTTCTGAAGGACCGTGTTGCAGCACTGGAGAGGAAACTGGATGACGTTAGGTTCATCCGGGAGAACGAGACTTTTCTGGACAGGACCTACAGTGAGGTCGTTACACCCAGGATACAGGAAGAGAGTAGGAGGACGACAATGAGCGAGGAAAGGATGCTTGAAGTACAGGAGACCCCAGGAGATGTGCCTCTCGTAAACAGGTTCACTCTCTTGGAAGCTGTCGGGACAGAAGACAGTGCCAGTCTGAGAGGCGGACAGGTCTGCGAGTCAACAATTGGCGCTGAGGCAAAGCTGAGGAGACAGACGTCAGGCAGAGCCGTGGTAGTAGGGAACTCCATAGTGAGAGGTACAGAAAGGGGTTTCTGTGGCAACAGGCAAGATCTAAGAATGGTGTGTTGCCTCCCTGGTGCCGGGATCCAGGATGTCATGGACTGATTGCAGGGAATCCTCAAGAGTGAAGGTGAACATCCGGAAGTGGTGGTGTATGTCGGCACAAATGACATGGGGAAGAAGAGGAAAGACATTCTACAGTGCGACTTCAGAGAACTCGGAAGAAGGCTGAAAAGCAGGACTTCCAGGGTGGTTATCTCAGGTTTGCTTCCAGTTCCCCATGCTGGAGTGGTCAAGAACAGGGAGATAATGGACCTGAATGTGTGGCTGAGGAACTGGTGCAGGAATCAAGGATTTACATTCTTGGACCACTGGGGTACGTTTCGGGGTAAGGATGAATTGTACAAAAGGGATGGGTTTCACCTTAATAAGTGGGGCACCAGCATTCTGGCAGCCAGGTTGCCTCTGCAATGCGGGTGTGTTTGAACTAAGTAGTTGGGGGGAGGGGACGAACTGGAAATATAAGGATCGAGATAACGGGAAAGTGAGAATAAGAAAAGTTAAGAATGACAGCAGAATCAACAGAGCAGAAAGCTCAAGAAGGGATCGTACAGTATGGCCAAGTGATATAAGAACTGATATGGGAGGTCAGGGGAGTAATGAATTAAAAGTATTGTATATGAATGCACGGAGTATAAGAAATAAAGTGGATGAGCTTGAGGTACAGTTGGAAATTGGTAAGTATGATGTTGTGGGAATAACAGAGACATGGCTTCAAATGGACAGGGCCTGGGAAATGAATATTCAAGGGTATATGTCCTATCGAAAGGACAGACTGATGGGCAGAGGGGGTGGGGTGGCGCTGTTGGTGAGGAATGATATTCAGTCCCTTGCGAGGGTGGACATAGAATCAGGAGACGTAGAGTCAGTATGGATAGAACTGAGAAATTCTAAGGGTAGAAAGACCCTAATGGGAGTTATCTACAGGCCCCCAAACAGTAGTCTGGATGTAGGGTGTAAGTTGAATCAAGAGTTAAAATTGGCATGTCGCAAAGGTAATGCTACAGTTGTTATGGGGGATTTCAACATGCAGGTAGACTGGAGGAATCAAGTTGGTGCTGGACCCCAAGAAAGGGAGTTTGTGGAGTCCCTCTGAGATGGATTCTTAGAACAGCTTGTACTGGAGCCTACCAGAGAGAATGCAATTCTAGATTTAGTGTTGTGCAATGAACCGGATTTGATCAGGGACCTCGAGGTAAAGGAGACATTAGGATGTAGTGACCATAATATGATAAATTTTAATCTACAATTTGAGAGGGAGAAGGGAAACTCAGAAGTGTCAGTATTACAGTTGAACAAAGGGAACTATGGTGCTATGAGGGAGGAGCTGGCCAAAGTTCAATGGAACAATTCCCTAGCAGGGATGACAGTGGAACAGCAATGGCAAGTGTTTCTGGGAATAATGCGGAAGGTACAGGATCAGTTCATTCCAAAGAGGAAGAAAGATACTAAGGGGAGTAAGGGGAGGCCGTGGCTGACAAGGGAAGTAATGGACAGCATAAAAATAAAAGAGAAGAAGTATAACATAGCAAAGACGAGTGGGAAGACGGAGGTTTGGGAAACTTTTAAAGAGCAACAGAAGGTAACTAAAAAGGCAATACGTGGAGAAAAAATGAGGTACGAAGGTAAACTAGCCAAGAATATAAAGGAGGATAGTAAAAGCTTCTTTAGGTATGTGAAAAGGAAAAAAATAGTTAAGACCAATATTGGGCCCTTGAAGACAGAAGCGGGTGAATTTATTATGGAGAACAAGGAAATGGCAGATGAGTTGAACAGGTACTTTAGATCTGTCTTCACTAGGGAAGACACAAACAATCTCCCAGATGTAATAGTGGCCAAAAGACCTAGGGTAATGGATGAATTTAAGGAAATTTATATTAGGCAGAAAATGGTGTTGGATAGGCTGTTGGGTCTGAAGGCTGATAAGTCCCTGGGACCTGATGGTCTGCATCCCAGGGTACTTAAAGAGGTGGCTTTAGAAATCGTGGACGCATTGGTAATCATTTTCCAATGTTCTATAGATTTGGGATCAGTTCCTGTGGATTGGAGGGTGGCTAATGTTGTCCCTCTCTTCAAGAAGGGAGGAAGAGAGAAAACAGGGAATTATAGACCGGTTAGCCTGACGTTGGTGGTGGGAAAGATGCTGGAGTCAATTATAAAAGATGAAATTACGACACATCTGTATAGTAGTAACAGGATTGGTCCGAGTCAGCATGGTTTTACCAAGGGGAAATCGTGCTTGACTAATCTTCTGGAATTTTTTGAGGATGTAACTATGAAAATGGACAAGGGAGAGCCAGTGGATGTAGTGTACCTGGACTTTCAGAAAGCCTTTGATAAAGTCCCACATAGGAGATTAGTGGGCAAAATTAGGGCACATGGTATTGAGGGCAGAGTACTGACATGGATTGAAAATTGGCTGGCTGACAGAAAACAAAGAGTAGCGATTAACAGGTCCCTGTCGGAATGGCAGGCGGTGACCAGTGGGGTACCGCAGGGTTCAGTGCTCGGTCCGCAGCTGTTTACAATATATATTAATGATTTAGATGAGGGAGTTAAAAGTAACATTAGCAAATTTGCCAATGGCACAAAGCTGGGAGGCAGTGTGAAATGTGAGGAGGATGTTATGAGAATGCAGGGTGACTTGGACAGGCTGGGTGAGTGGGCAGATGCAGTTTAATGTGGATAAATGTGAGGTTATCCACTTTGGTGGTAAGAACGGGAAGGCAGATTATTATCTAAATGGAGTCAAGTTAGGAAAAGCGGGAGCACAACGAGATTTAGGTGTTCTTGTACATCAGTCACTGAAAGCAAGCATGCAAGTACAGAAGGTAGGGAAAAAAGCTAATGGCATGCTGGCCTTCATAACATGGGGAATTGAGTATAAGAGCAAAGAGGTCCTTCTGCAGCTGTACAGGGCCCTGATGAGAGCACACCTGGAGAACTGTGTGCAGTTTTGGTCTCCAAATTTGAGGAAGGATATTCTTGCTATTGAGGGAGTGCAGCATAGGTTCACAAGGTTAATTCCCGGGATGGCAGGACTGTCATATCTTGAAAGATTGGAGCGACTGGGCTTGGATACCCTGTAATTTAGAAGGCTGAGAGGGGATCTTATTGAAACATATAAGATTATTAAGGGATTGGACACACTACAGGCAGGAAGCATGTTCCCGCTGATGGGTGAGACCAGAACCAGAGGCCACAGTTTAAGAATAAGGGGTAGGCCATTTAGAATGGAGTTGAGGAAAAACTTTTTCACCCAGAGAGTGGTGGATATATGGAATGCTCTGCCCCAGAAGGCTGTGGAGGCCAAGTCTCTGGATGCTTTCAAAAACGAGATGGATAGAGCTTTTAAAGATAGCGGAATCAAAGGTTATGGGGTAAGGCAGGAACTGGATACTGATAGTGGATGATCAGCCATGATCACAGTGAATGGCAGTGCTGGCTCGAAGGGCCGAATGGCCTACTCCTGCACCTATTGTCTATTGTCTATAACCTCCCACTGGTTCCCCTTCTCCTTCCCTTTCTCTATGGTCCACTGTCCTCTCCTATTAGATTCCTTCTTTAGTCCTTTATCTCTTCCACCTATCCCTTCTCAACTCCTTACTTCATCTCCTCTCCCCTGCCCATCCACCTCAGCTGATTTCAACTATCCTTCCCTTCCCCCAAACTTCTTATTCTGGCTACAGCCCCTTTCCTTTCCGGTCCTGAAGGAGGGTACCAGCCTGAAATGCTGGCTGTATATTCCGCTCTGTCGATGCTACCTGACCTATGGAGTTCCTCCAGCATTGTGTGTGTTGAGCACTGGATCTCCAGCATCTGCAGAATCGCTTGTGTTTATACTGCTTCATCCACTGACTTCCTCCAGCAGATTGCTTTGCAGCTCCAGATTCCAGCATCTGTTTCCCTTTTGTGTCTCGATTATGTTCATGAGGCCTCTTCCATACCCATTCAAGAATATGGAGATTCTCCTTTGTGGATAGAATGTTCAAAATGTAACCCTGATTGGTCAGAGAGAGATGGCCCATCTTCAACATCTTGTCCATGGCTGCCTAGTGCAGGGGGAGGAGAAGATGGCGGCGTGATGCAGCGCACGCGGCTGCTCCAAAATGATATCGTATTTGTTAAGTAGAGGCCGTGCACAATCCTGATTTGATGGAGACAGACGTGAAAAGCACGGAGGAACATCTGGAGAAACTTCTGAAATGCCTGCTTCGCTGCCGCTGCTACTGTGCGATCGAGAGTCTCTGGAGGGGAAGGCCCCAAATCCACGACTTTGCCTATTGCCTGTTGCCAGGGCCGGGGTTGAAGTGCTCGGCAGAGATGGTGCTCAATGCTCGGTGTTGGAGAGCTGGTCGGTGGCTCGAAGTTTTCAGACGGACTCAAGAGTCGGCTGTGGTCGGGTGCTTCCAGGATGCTGCATCGGCAAGTTTGCAGCGCTGGAGGTTCATGGCAGGGAGAGTTTCTTTTTCTTCCTTCTACTGTCTGCGTTAGATGATGGGACTTTCGAGTGACTTTGAGAGTTTTTTTTTACCATGCCCATGGTCTGTTCTTTATCTAATTACAGTATTGCTTTGCACTGTTGTGACTACATGTTATAATTATGTGGTTTTTGCCAGTTTTTCAGTCAGTTTGTCTTGCGTTTCTGTGATATTGTTCTGGAGGAACATCGTATCATTCCTAAATGACAATAAAAGAGGACTGTGTGTCCTCATAATCTAAAACAAAATCTAATGCAAGTCAGCGTAGTATCTGAGCATTTCCTTTATATGTGTTATATGTTAGAGAGTGTTGGCTTCCTCTGTAAACATTTAATTGTGCATCTGTCCAGTTTAGGGCATAGCTCAAACCTTCCAATACAGCTTCCTTGTTCTGACGTGCAGACAATAGGCACTAATCTTCATTTCTGGCTTGGCTGAGGGCTATATTACAATTCCAGCATCATCAGACAGATTTGGTCAACACAAAATGTTAGTTTAGCTCATTTAAATACTCTTCACCTTGAGTTTTTGGATATGATACCAGTGTGGTTCTGAAATAAATTGTCTTAACACTTTGTTTAATGTGTACGCAGGACTTGTTTAGGTCATTGTCATTATGTGCTGTGTTGCATGACATGGGAGATCATGGTCTCGACCATGACTGTTCTTGGCAATTTTTTCTGCTGAAGTGTTTTACTATTACCTACTTCTGGGCAGTGTCTTTATGAGAAGGGGTACCCCAGCCATTATCTATACTCTCCTCTTCAGAGATTGTCTGGCTGGTTTCTGTGGTCACATATCCAGGAATTGTGATATGCACCACCTGCTCATATGACCATCTACCACCTGCCCCCAAGGCTTCACGTGACCCTGATCAAGGGGGCTAAGCAGGTGCTTCACCTTGTCAAAGGGTGACCTGAAGGCTCGCAGAGGGAGGGAGTGCTTTACAACTTCTTTGGTAGAAACATATCTCCACCCTGCTACCCTGTGTATTTGTGTACTTATTTAGAGATACAGGGCAGAACAGGCCCTTTTGCCCAATGAGTCACACCACCCAGCAACCACCTATCTAACACTAGCTTAATCACAAGGAAGTTTACAATGACAAAGTAAGCTACTAACTGGTATACCTTGGACTGTGGGAAGAAACCAGAGAACCCAGAAGAAATCCATGAGGTCACAGGGAAAACGTACAAACTCCTTACCGCAATTGAACTCTGAACTCTGGGACATCTCAAGCTGTAATAGCTTTGCGCTAACCACTATGCTACCGTGGCACAGCGGTGGTGCCCCATTCGTGCTCCTGTGTGCTTTGTTAATGCTCCATGCATGCCCGCTAATATGATGAATTGATAAGTGAGGCTTTGTGCCTACTGTGGGCTGCTCTGAGGTTCAAATCTGAGGACTCAATTTTTTTTGTTCGGAATGCTGTTGTTCACTTCACGATTTGTATGTTTTTCTTTCTCTTGCGCATCAAGTATTGATCTTTTATTTCTATTCGTTTTTTTTCTTTAATTGGTTTCTTTTGGATTTCTTTTTTTGTGACTACCTGTGAGCAAACAAATGTCAAGGTTGTATAGTTTATACATTCTTTGATTATAAGTATACTTTGATTTGATTTGATTTTGATTTGATTTGATTATTTCTCTGCATTCCTCCAGAAGATTAACCAGATGTGGTTACAAAGAGCATACACAAAACACACCCAGATCTAGTTATCAAATGTACATCGAAACATACAATAAAATGGGCCCTTTGGGTTAACAACCAACACACCCAAGAATGTGCTGGGGGCAGCCCACAACTGTTGCCAAACATTCCAATGCCAACATAGCATGCCCCAGTGTTCAGCGAACAACAATAGCAAAAAAAAATGTTTAAACTGTAAAACAAGTTCAAAGTTCAGGAAATAAAGTTAGGATGATGGTATTGAATGCTGATCTGTAGTTGATAAAGAGCATCCTGAGTTATGCATCTTTGTTGTCCGGGTATTCCAGGGTTGAGAGAAGAGCCAATGAGATAGCATCTGCTGTGGACTTGTTATGCCAGTAGGCAAATTGGACTAGATCTGATTCGCTTCTCAGGCAGGAGTCGATATGTTTCACCACCAACCTCTCAAAGCACTTCATTACAGTAGCTCAAAGTTGCTGGTGAACGCAGCAGGCCAGGCAGCATCTCTAGGAAGAGGTACAGTCGACGTTTCAGGCCGAGACCCTTCGTCAGGACTAACTGAAGGAAGAGTGAGTAAGAGATTTGAAAGTGGGACGGGGAGGGGGAGATCCAAAATGATAGGAGAAGACAGGAGGGGGAGGGATGGAGCCAAGAGCTGGACAGGTGATTGGCAAAAGGGATACAAGAGGATCATGGGACAGGAGGTCCGGGAAGAAAGACAAGGAGGTGGGGAGAACCCAGAGGATGGGCAAGGGGTATAATCAGAGGGACAGGGGGAGAAAAAGGAGAGTGAGAGAAAGAATGTGTGTATAAAAATAAGTAACAGATGGGGTATGAGGGGGAGGTGGGGCATTAGCGGAAGTTAGAGAAGTCGATGTTCATGCCATCAGGTTGGAGGCTACCCAGACGGAATAGAAGGTGTTGTTCCTCCAACCTGAGTGTGGCTTCATCTTTACAGTAGAGGAGGCTGTGGATAGACATGACGGAATGGGAATAGAAACATAGAGACATAGAAAATAGGTGCAGGAGTAGGCCATTCGGCCCTTCGAGCCTGCACCGCCATTTATTATGATCATGGCTGATCATCCAACTCAGAACCCCGCCCCAGCCTTCCCTCCATACCCCCTGATCCCCGTAGCCACAAGGGCCATATCTAACTCCCTCTTAAATATAGCCAATGAACTGGCCTCAACTGTTTCCTGTGGCAGAGAATTCCACAGATTCACCACTCTCTGCGTGAAGAAATTTTTCCTAATCTCGGTCCTAAAAGGCTTCCCCTTTATCCTCAAACTGTGGCCCCTTGTTCTAGACTTCCCCAACATCGGGAACAATCTTCCTGCATCTAGCCTGTCCAATCCCTTTAGGATTTTATACGTTTCAATCAGATCCCCCCTCAATCTTCTAAATTCCAACGAGTACAAGCCCAGTTCATCCAGTCTTTCTTCATATGAAAGTCCTGCCATCCCAGGAATCAATCTGGTGAACCTTCTTTGTACTCCCTCTATGGCAAGGATGTCTTTCCTCAGATTAGGAGACCAAAACTGCACACAATACTCCAGGTGTGGTCTCACCAAGGCCTTGTACAACTGCAGTAGTACCTCCCTGCTCCTGTACTCGAATCCTCTCGCTATAAATGCCAGCATACCATTCGCCTTTTTCACCGCCTGCTGTACCTACATGCCCATTTTCAATGACTGGTGTATAATGACACCCAGGTCTCGTTGCACCTCCCCTTTTCCTAATCGGCCACCATTCAGATAATAATCTGTTTTCCTATTTTTGCCACCAAAGTGGATAACTTCACATTTATCCACATTAAATTGCATCTGCCATGAATTTGCCCACTCACCCAACCTATCCAAGTCACTCTGCATCCTCTTAGCATCCTCCTCACAGTTAACACTGCCACCCAGCTTCGTGTCATCCGCAAGCTTGGAGATGCTGCATTTAATTCCCTCATCCAAGTCATTAATATATATTGTAAACAACTGGGGTCCCAGCACTGAGCCTTGCGGTACCCCACTAGTCACTGCCTGCCATTCTGAAAAGGTCCCGTTTATTCCCACTCTTTGCTTCCTGTCTGCTAACCAATTCTCCATCCATATCAATACCTTACCCCCAATACCATGTGCTTTAAGTTTGCACACTAATCTCCTGTGTGGGACCTTGTCAAAAGCCTTTTGAAAATCCAAATATACCACATCCACTGGTTCTCCCCTATCCACTCTACTAGTTACATCCTCAAAAAATTCTATGAGACTCCTCAGACATGATCTTCCTTTCACAAATCCATGCTGACTTTGTCCGATGATTTCACCGCTTTCCAAATGTGCTGTTATCACATCTTTGATAACTGACTCCAGCAGTTTCCCCACCACCGACGTTAGGCTCACTGGTCTATAATTCCCCGGTTTCTCTCTCCCTCCTTTTTTAAAAAAAGGAGTGTGGCCACTGGGAGATCCTGCTTTCTCTAAACATACACACATTTTAATTCCACATCCCATTCCCATTCTGACATCCCCCCACCTCCTTGTCTTTCTTCCCGGACCTCCTGTCCCATGATCCTCTCATATCCCTTTTGCCAATCACCTGTCCAGCTCTTGGCTCTATCCCTCCCCCTCCTGTCTTCTTCTATCATTTTGGATCTCCCCCTCCCTCTCCAACTTTCAAATCTCTTACTCACTCTTCCTTCAGTTAGTCCTGGCGAAGGGTCTCGGCCTGAAACGTCGACTGCACCTCTTCCTAGAGATGTTGCCTGGCCTGCTGCGTTCACCAGCAACTCTGATGTGTGTTGCTTGAATTTCCAGCAGCTGCAGAATTCCTGTTGTTTGCGTTCATTACAGTAGATGTAAGTGCTACTGGAATATAGTCAACGAGGCAGTTTACCCTGTTCTTCTTAGACACTGGTATAACTGATGCTTGCTTCAAGAAGATGGGTATCTCAGACTGCTGAAACAAGAGGTTAAAGATATCGATGAACACTCCAGTCAGTTGAACAACACAGATCTTCAGTACATCGGGCAGCATCCGTACAGCCAGGTACCCCGACGGGGCCGGATGCTCTCACCTCGGCCTCAGAGACTTAAATCACATGGTCATTGGGGCCTGTGGGAGTTTGTGAAGGTTTTGATGCTCAAAGTAACCATAAAGTGCATTGAGCTCATCTGGGAGCGAAGCCTTGTTGTCATCGATGTTCACCTTGTAAGAGGTAATAGCATTCAAGCCCTGGTCCGGATGCTCGACAGCTGTAGCAGGGCTGTTCTGGAACTGCCGCTTCACACCTGAGATACCTTTCTGGAAATCATACGTGGACTTCTTGTATCTTGCTTGGCATTAGACGTGGGTGCCACTGAACTGCACCTCAGCAGTCTACAGATCTCATGGTTCATCCAAGTCCCTTTCACACCTTCCATCTGCCCACCCAGCCTCTCCCTCTCTCTCTCTCTCACACACACACACACACACACACACACACACACACAACCACCCCCTTCCACACACACACTCACACATACACACATATACACACACACAACCCCCCCCACACACACACACCCACACACACTCCCCCACACACACACCACGCACACACACCCACACACCCACACACACACACACCAACACCCCCCAACATACACCCCCACCCACACACACACCCCCCACACCCCCACGCATACAACCCCCCCACACACATACACACACCACCCACACACACCCTCACACACACACACACCCACACTCCACCACACACATACCCCCACATACAACCCCCACACACACACACCCACATACACCCCCCCACACACCCTACACACACACCACACACACACACACACCCCAACACCCCCACACCCACACACACATCCCCTACACACACACCCCCACGCATACAAACCCCACACACACACCCGCACATACACCCCACACACACACACCACACACACACCCACACCCCCTCACACACACACCACACACACACCCACACCCCCTCACACACACACCGCACACACACACACCCCCACATTCCACCACACACATAGCCCCACATACAACCCCCACACACACACCCACACATATACCCCCACATACACCCCCCCACACACCCACACACCCTACACACACCACACACACACACACACCAACAACCCCCCACCCACACACACATCCCCTACACACACACACCCACGCATACAACCCCCACACACACACCCGCACATACACCCCACACACACACACACACACCCATACCCCCACATACACAGACCCACGCATACAACACACACACACACACCCCGGGTCCCGGGACAGGCCATCTCTGGGCCTCCAGTCCTGGGACCTGAACCTTCAGACTCACAGGCATTAGGCCTCCAACCTCCAGTCCCTGGCCTGAACTCACAAAGATTGGGCCACTGACTTCAGGACAAGCCAACCCAGGGACTTCGACCAATAAGCATCTCCCTCGAATTGCACCTACTTTGGATTCAACCTTCGGGCATCTACCTCGGGACTTGGCAAGCTCTGAAATTTGACCTTTGGCTTTGCCCTCCAGACCTGACTGACCTCTGGGTATCGATCCAAAGCTCTCCAGGTTTGACCTGCAGGCCTTGACCCCTGCACTCACTGATCATGAGTTTAAATTTCGGGCTTCGATCCCAGGGCTTGCATGAACCCCCATCCCCAGTGAACTGGGGTCTCACCAGTCCCCATGACTCCTGTCTGCAAGGACCTTTGAGCTGGGACTTGGGATCCAATATACAATCTTTCTCACAATATAGAAATGTCAAATACCAGAGGTCATGCATTTAATATGAGAGAAGGAAAATTTAAAAGAGATGTGAGGGACAGATTTTTTACACAGAGGGTAAATTGGAATGGGCTGCCAGGGGTAGAAGTGGAAGCAAATACAATAGGGGCGTTTAAAAGGCTTTTATACTGACACATGAATATGCAGGTAATGGATGGATGTGGATCACGTTCAGGCAGAAGAGATTTAGTTTAACCTGGCAATGTTTGGACACAGACATCATGAGCTATAGGGCCTGTTCCTGTACTGTACTGTGCTATTTTCTATGCTCAATCAATTAGTTCTTTCAGTCTTTTCTTAACAAAGTCAGTCAGGCTTCAATTCTCCCAGTGCCTAAGAAACACATGGCTAACCTGCCTCAATGAGTATTGTCCAGTAGCAGTTACCTCAATAGTGACGAAATGCTTTGTGAGATTGGTGATGAAACATATCACCTCCTTCACTTCCTGACCTTCGTTAGAAACTATCCTTAGCTGACCAAGGGTTTTTGGTTTCATACCAGAGCATGCCCTCAAATTCCTTTTTAAGCCAACTTCGAACTTACTGATGTACCTACCTCTGTCTGCTCTTGCACTCTCAGCAACTTTACTGATGTTCGTGAGAAGAAAGCAATCTCGAATGTTCACTTTAATTTTTAAACTGATGCATTTTCCAATATTGTTTCCAGTGAGTGGATTCAGATTTAGATTTATTTATCACATATATGTAGAAACATAAACATACAGTGAAGTGCATTGCAACACACACTAAGTGCTGGAGGAACTCAGCACCCATTTCAAAACACAAGCACAACAAGGAAGTACATAGGGAAAAGCAACAAGAGGTTATAGAATATGGTGTTACAATTGCAGAGATAGTGCTGTGCAGTTGGACAAGAAGGAAAAAGAGCACTGATAAAGTACATTGTGAAGTCAACAGTTCATCTTTATTATACAGGCAATCTGTTCAAGAGTCTTACAACAACTAGATAGGAGCTCTTGGGCTCGGTGGGGGTGTGTTTTCAAGCTTTTGTATCTTCCACCCAATAAGTGGGGGTGGGGGGGAAGAAGAGAGAATATCTAGGGTGGGAGGAGTCTTTGAACAGTCTGGCTGCATTTCCACAGCAATGGGAAGAGGAGCGGAAGCTGTTTTTTGTATTGGAGAGGGTCCTGATAAATGAATGCATGCAAACACACACACACACACACACAAGCGCGCGCACACACACGCATGCGCGTGCGCACGCACTCAGTGCACAACACACAGGTGATACATGCACATACTCTTTCATTTCTTAAGAGCCCTGGTCCACCAAGTAAACCGGATGGACTGAAAGTACTAGAAACCTACCAGATTAGATTACACAAGAAGTTTGCTTGCTCTGACTGAGAGGTCAGGACTTGGATAATGAATGGAGGAGAAAATAAGTCAGCATTGTGGCAATGTTCTCCTTTGATATTATGGCAGTCAGATCTGGCAAAGCAAACTAAAGCTAGCCAGACAGATTGCAAACTGAGAAAAATAACTTGTACTCCTTTTGGACTACAAAATCCTGAAAAAAAAAACATAGCCAATGGAATACTGATGTCTTGGAGACAAAAGCTGTGCACAAAACGATCCCAGAAACAACAAAGACCAAATGAATTATTTAATGCTTTTGGTAGTGGTATAAATATTGGAACGCAAACACAAGGAAATCTGCAGATGCTGGGAATCCAAGCAACACACACAAAATGTTGGTGGAACACAGCAGGCCAGGCAGCAGCTATTAGAAGAGGTATAGTCAACGTTTCAGGCCGAGACCCTTCGTCAGACCGTGAGTCCTGACGAAGGGTCTCGGCCCAAAACGTTGACAGTACCTCTTCCAATAGATGCTGCCTGGCCTGCTGCGTTCACCAGCAACTTTGATGTGTGTTGTATAAATATTGGACCTCAGTTTGGGGAGAACTCTTCTTTAGAAAATTGCCATGGGATTATATTGTCCTTCTCAGAGAGCAGACTCTGGAGATCCTTGATTTAATAACTTACACATGAGATAACACAGTTCGTTCTCTGTTTTGCACTGAACTATCAGATCAAGTACTCGGTGGCCACTTTATGAGGTACACCTATTTATTAATACAAGTATCTATTCAGCCATTCATGTGGCAGCACCTCAATGCATACGAGCATGCAGACATGGTCAACTGGTTCATTATTTGTTCAGACCAAACATCAGAATGGGGGGAAAATGTGATCTATGTGACTTCGACTGTGGAATGCTTGTTGGTGCCAGACGGGTCGTCTGAGTATCTCAGAAACTGCTGTTCTCCTGAGATTTTCATGCACAACAGTCTCTAGAGTTTACAGAGAATGGTGTGAAAAAAAAATCCATCTAGCGACAGTTCTGTGGGCAAAAACATTTTGTTAGTGAGAGAGGTCAGAAGAGGATGGCCAGACTATTTCAAGATGGCACGAAGGTGACAGTAACTCAAATTACCATGTGTTAGCAGAGTGGTATGCAGAAGAGCATCTCTGAATGAACAAAATGTCAAACCTTGAAGTGGATGGGCTACAGCAGCAAAAAGCTACAAGCATACACTCAGTAGCCGCTCTTTTAGTACAGGAGTATCAATTTTGGATGGTAACTTAAGTAAAACACACAAAATGCCTGAGGGACTCAGCAGGCCAGGCAGTGTCTATGTAAATGTATAACTAGTCGATGTTTCAGGCCAAGACCTTGATGAAGGGTCTGAGCCCGAAACGTTGACTGTTTATTCACTTCCTCAGGCTTTTTGTGTTTGTTGCTCTGAATTTCCAGCATCTGGCAGAATTTCTCATGTTTGCAGAACTCTCCTACTCTTCTTTGGACAAGTACCATGGGATGATACAAATATATTTCCTTCAGACAGATCCCTGGTTTAATAACTCACCCATGAGGTAACACAGCTCTTCCTCCATGTTGCACTGAAGTAAGTATCAGCCTGTATCTCGTGCTCAAGTCTTTGCCGTGGGACTTGAGCCAAAGACTTCTGACCCTGAGGTGAGATTGCTGACCACTGACCCGTGGATGACACGTCAGACTGCGTTTAAGGACGTTGTTTGATGTGAGCTCCAGGTTTCTTCACAGTTCACAAGCAAAAAATTGTTTTTCCAGGCTCCTGTCAGATCTGATTATCAGCTCAGGTTATCTACTTGTGACTCCATCAAACTGTAACTCAGATTTAGATCAGTCAATCATTAACAACTGAACATGAAAGCAGGGGCTAAGTCTGATAATTGCTCTCTTTACGGGCTCTTTACAACTGCTCCAGAACAGCTCTCTATCTGGAAAGATGTTCTGCATGACCAGCCACGACATATCTGTTTATTGCCTGTTTGAAAACTAGACTCAAAGCAGTGTAAGGAAAACAGCTCCCTCTTCACTCATTAACAGGGTGGGGAGCCTTAAGTACAAGGTCTACTATGGGCACGCATCAAGATTTTCATGGTGGGTTTTCTGAGGAGCATTTAATTCTGAGATGTTTTTTTCTTCTTTAAAGTATTTAACTGCTTAGCCAACAATTTTCACATGCATATCAGGGAGTTTTGTTTTAACTTCCCAAGGAGTGTGTTGCGGGAGTGCGGGTAATGAATACTCCTGCAATTTTAGCAATTATTCAATACTCAGAACAATTTATTTTAACAAGCTGCAGCAGCAGTCAAATTGATATAAAGATTTTGAGTCATCTTTCATGGGTTTATGATTGGAGTCATTGGTTAGTAATGCTCTATGTTATGAGTGCAACAATTATTCTTTTTAAACCTGAATTGTGCTTGATTTAATTACAATATTAGATTAAATGGTTCCAACGCTATAACCTGCACATTAATGATTTTCTTTTATACTTTCCAGAAGACAAATCTGTCTTTTCCCACTTATTAGTTGTGGCAGTGATACCAGCATCATTAAGATTCGAAGCCCTTCATTCCCAGGAGGATCTACCTCTCTGTATGTTTGCTTCACTTCAACGATCTGAGTTACCTTCCCAGACCTCGTCAGATGCAACAGCGATCTGACTATAAGCTACACGCTCATAACAAAGGGACCTAGGCCAGTCACAAACACAAGAAAATCTGCAGATGCTGGAAAGCCAAAGCCACACACAGAAAATGCTGGAGGAATTCAGCAGGCCAGGCAGCATCCCAAGACTCTTCATCAGTTCTGATGAAGGGTCTCATTGAATTGAATCTCCATCCACTAAACTCATCTCACACATTCCGCTCATTCTATATCACAGACCTTACTTCCAAGTATTCTCAAATCCTACCTGCGAAGCATATGCCAACAGTACCATCAGATTTCCACTAAACAAGGAGCCGTAGTCATACACCTGTTTTAATTGTAAATCTTTTTTCCACGCATTTCTGAAGATAAAATGAACTCGCTGTCTTATTTTCTATTGAACAAGCTTTTATAGTTTAATCATTACTCACATGAAAAATTGAAAATCTTGACTGACACAAGGGATCTTAAATTAAAGGTACCCATAGCAACATTTGAGAAATTCTCATCCACTGCACAATCAGTATTCCACCAGGCAAGGAGAATTATTTGTAAGCAGTGGTAATGGAGTAAAATTCCCTGGTCACTCTTTGCCTGCTTGAGAAGGGAAAATGACCTCCAGCTTACATAGATAGGAAATCAGCAGTTTAATGCTCTTTGTACAGTCTCAGTTGTGGCAAAATATCACCAACCTGTAATGTTGACCCCTTTCCTCTCTCCACAGATGCTGCCTGACCTGAAGCCATTCTCAGCACATTCTAATTGTTTCAGACTGACAACATCTGCAATATTTTATTTTGGGTGTCCATTGTTATATTTTGTAACTGCATAGCATAAAACTAATTTAAGGCAGAAACACAAAGTAGGGAATAATGTTCTAACTTTTTTTTACTTTAGCGAGGTGCATATGGCATGGTGGTGTAATGATGTATGCAATTCACTTACTTTTACATAACCCACAAGGAATTATTTAAACAAACAAAAATACTTAATCAAGCAATACATTTACAATGTTACTCAAATGCCACGAAAATAATAAACAAACAACCATTAGAACTACCAAGTCTAAAAAAGTAGGTTTTAAATCAATGGTTGTATTGTTGTCGCTCACTTTCAATGAAACTAAAGGTTGTATTTATTTATTTTATTTATTGAAATATAGAACGAAGTAGGCCCCTCTGGCCCTTCAAAACGTGCCACATAGCAATTCACCAATTTAGTACTAGCCTAATCATGGGACAATTTACAAGGACCAATTGACCTGCCATTATTATGTCTTTGGACTGTGGGAGGAAATCAGAGCACCCAGAGGAAACCCACGCGATCACTTTGGGAAGGTACAAGCTCCTTACGGGTAGAGTCAGGAATTGAACCTGCACTGTCTGAACCATAAAGCATTGTGCTAGCCACTACACGACTGTGCCTCCCCTAACTATGTATTAGCATACATACTTTGATAATAAATGCACTTTGAAGTTTGCCTTGTTAAATCAAAATGCTCCCAGTTATTTTCCAAGTGCACAATCAACAATATAATCAGACCATAATTACTGATCAATTCCCTCTAGTGTTGATAGAGCTCATTAGAAAGCTGCATTCCATATAGCTTTTTCATGATAACATGGCTCTATTTCCTTCAGTCTGTTACTAGAGATATTAAATCAAGGCATGGAATAATTATCAACTCTATGGTGTTGCAACATCAACTAGATTGTGGTAGACTTTTGGAATGAAAGTTCATATGGAGACTGAATCATGCCTTCATTAAGCATTCTGCAGTCAAGTTAAATCAAATCCATGTTCCTGCACTTATTTTAGTAGCAAGTTCATCTGTTTTTGATCTGGCCCAATGTGTCAGGTGATGCTTCAACTCATGGCAATGTGCAGAGTGCTGTATTAGTATGCAATGTGTTGCGTGGGAGACCAACACTTCCAGAGTCCAAAACAGGAAGAAAGAGAAAAAAACGATCAACCACGATTTTAATGCCAAGGATATAAAAAAGAATCGTGTTACAACATTGATGTTATTGTAATCACTTATGCAAAAGAATTTACACTTGGATAGGCCTTTTCCATTGAGAGTGGGGGAGATTCAAACAAGAGGACATGAGTTGAGAGTTAAAGGGCAAAAGCTTAGGGGTAACATGAGGGGGAACTTCTTTACTCAGAGAGTGGTGCCTGTGTGGAATGAGCTTCCAGCAGAAGTGGTGGAGGCAGGTTCGATGTTGTCGTTTAAAGTTAAGGTGGACAGCTATATGGACAGGAGAGGAATGGAGGGTTATGGGCTGAGTGCAGGTCGGTGGGACTAGGTGAGAGTAAGAGTTCAATACGGACTAGAAGGGCCAAGATGGCCAGTTTCCGTGCTGTAATTGTTATATGTTTATATGATTAAATCCACTTAGAAACAAGTTATCGAGTGGAACATGGAAGTGGGCAGGATAAATAGATGGGAAGTTTTGTTGGAAAACAAAATAAGAAGTAGGTCTTCATCGGAGAATTTTGAAACAAGGAATAGTTTGTGCTTTTGCCAACACAATTAAGTTTAGGCTTTGGCCTAACTGCAACTTGTAGCACATGGTTTGATGCAGCTGTTTCCCTTCGATTGTGAGTTCGCACCATAAAATCTGAAGGGCATTTGCTCTTAAACACAAGCCTGTTGCTAAATGCTTTGCCGTGCAATAAATTGCAAACATCTCCTGATAGGAATGCTGGAACACTGAACAGATTCTTCTCTCAACTCAAAATCAGAATCAGGTTTATTACCACTGTCGTGCAGTAGATGATGCAAAATTTGTTGTTTTGTGGCAACAGTACAGTACAGCTGTTGTGCAGAGGGACTTGGGAGTGCTTGTTCACAAATCGCAAAAAGTTGGCTTGCAGGTACAACAGGTTATTAAGAAGGCAAATGGAATGTTGGCCTTCATTGCTAGAGGGATTGAATTCAAAAGCTGGGAGGTCTTGCTGCAACTCTACAGGGTACTTGTGAGGCCGTACCTGGAGGACTGTGTGCAGTTCTGGCCTCCATACTTGAGGAAGGATATACTGGCTTTGGAGGCAGTGCAGAAGAGGTTCACCAGGTTGATTCCAGGGATGAAGGGGTTAACCTATGAGGAGAGATTGAGTTGCCTGGGACTATACTCTCTGGAATTCAGAAGAATGAGAGGGGATCTTGTAGAAACATACAACATTTTGAAAGGAATAGATAAGATAGAAATAGGAAAGTTGTTTGCATTGGTAGGTGAGAATAGAACTTGGGTACATTGCCTACATTGTACATTGCCTGAGGATTCAGGGAAGATGATTAAGAATGGAGATGAGGAGAAACTGTTTTTCCCCGAGAGTGGTGAATCTGTGGAATTCTCTGCCCAGGGAAGCAGTTGAGGCTTCTTCACTAAATATATTTAAGAAACAATTAGATAGGTTTTTACACAGTAAGGGGAAAAAGGGTTATGGAGAAAAGGCAGGTAGATGGAAACAACAGGAATTCTGCAGATGCTGGAGATTCAAGCAACACACATCAAAGTTGCTGGTGAACGCAGCAGGCCAAGCAGCATCTGTAGGAAGAGGTACAGTTGACGTTTCAGGCCGAGACCATTCGTCAGGACTAACTGAAGGAAGAGTGAGTAAGGGATTTGAAAGTTGGAGGGGGAGGGAGAGATCCAAAATAATAGAAGACAGGAGGGGGAGGGATGGAGCCAAGAGCTGGACAGGTGATAGGCAAAAGGGGATACGAGAGGATCATGGGACAGGAGGTCCGGGAAGAAAGACAAGGGAGGGGGGTACCCAGAGGATGGGCAAGAGATATATTCAGAGGGACAGAGGGAGAAAAAAGAGAGTGAGAGAAAGAATGTGTGCATAAAAATGAGTAACAGATGGGGTACGAGGGGGAGGTGTGGCCTTAGCAGAAGTTAGAGAAGTCGATGTTCATGCCATCAGGTTGGAGGCTACCCAGACGGAATATAAGGTGTTGTTCCTCCAACCTGAGTGTGGCTTCATCTTTACAGTAGAGGAGGCCGTGGATAGACATGTCAGAATGGGAATGGGATGTGGAATTAAAATGTGTAACTTTAGTCCTTACTCTTAATAATTTCTCCTTTGGCTCCTCCCACTTCCTCCAAACTAATGGTGTAGCTATTGGCACCCGTATGGGTCCTAGCTATGCCTGCCTTTTTGTTGGGTTTGTGGAACAATCTATGTTCCGTGCCTATTCTGGTATCTGTCCCCCACTTTTCCTTCGCTACATCGACGAATGCATTGGCGCTGCTTCCTGCACGCATGCAGAACTCGTTGACTTTATTAACTTTGCCTCCAACTTTCACCCTGCCCTCAAGTTACCTGGTCCATTTCCGACACCTCCCTCCCCTTTCTAGATCTTTCTGTCTCTGTCTCTGGAGACAGCTTACCCACTGATGTCTACTATAAGCCTACTGACTCTCACAGCTATCTGGACTATTCCTCTTCTCACCCTGTCTCTTGCAAAAACGCCATCCCCTTCTCGCAATTCCTCCGTCTCCGCCACATCTGCTCTCAGGATGAGGCTTTTCATTCTAGGACGAGGGAGATGTCTTCCTTTTTTAAAGAAAGGGGCTTCCCTTCCTCCACTATCAACTCTGCTCTTAAATGCATCTCCCCCATTTCACGTACATCTGCTCTCACTCCATCCTCCCGCCACCCCACTAGGAATAGGGTTCCCCTGGTCCTCACCTACCACCCCAACAGCCTCCAGGTCCAACATATTATTCTCCGTAACTTCCGCCACCTCCAACGGGATCCCACCACTAAGCACATCTTTCCCTCCCCGCCTCTCTCTGCATTCCGCAGAGATCGCTCCCTACACAACTCCCTTGTCCATTCGTCACCCCCATCCCTCCCCACTGATCTCTCTCCTGGCACTTATCCGTGTAAGCGGAACAAGTGCTACACATGCCCTTACACTTCCTCCCTTACCACCATTCAGGGCCCCAAACAGTCCTTCCAGGTGAGGCAACACTTCACCTGTGAGTCAACTGGGGTGATATACTGCATCCGGTGCTCCCGATGTGGTCTTTTATATATTGGCGAGACCCGACGCAGACTGGGAGACCGCTTTGCTGAACATCTACACTCTGTCCTCCAGAGAAAGCAGGATCTCCCAGTGGCCACACATTTTAATTCCACGTCCCATTCCCATTCTGACATGTCTATCCACAGCCTCCTCTACTGTAAAGATGAAGCCACACTCAGGTTGGAGGAACAACACCTTATATTCCGTCTGGGTAGCCTCCAACCTGATGGCATGAACATCGACTTCTCTAACTTCCGCTAAGGCCCCACCTCCCCCTCGTACCCCATCTGTTACTCATTTTTATGCACACATTCTTTCTCTCACTCTCCTTTTTCTCCCACTGTCCCTCTGTATATACCTCTTGCCCATCCTCTGGGTCCCCCCCCCCCTTTGTCTTTCTTCCCGGACCTCCTGTCCCATGATCCTCTCGTATCCCCTTTTGCCTATCACCTGTCCAGCTCTTGGCTCTATCCCTCCCCCTCCTGTCTTCTCCTATCATTTTGGATCTCCCCCTCCCCCTCCGACTTTCAAATCCCTTACTCACTCTTCCTTCAGTTAGTCCTGACGAAGGGTCTCGGCCTGAAACGTCGACTGCACCTCTTCCTACAGATGCTCTTGGCCTGCTGCGTTCACCAGCAACTTTGATGTGTGTTGCAGGTAGATGGAGCTGAGTTTACGGACAGATCAGCCATGATCTTATTGAATGGCGGGGCAGGCTCGATGGGCCAGATGGCCTACTCATGCTCCTATTTCTTATGTTCTTATGTTCTTACAAAGAGAAAGAATCACTATAAATTACAAAGCGAAGCAAAGGAATAATGGGTTCGTGGGCCATTCAGAAATCTGATGGTGGAGATGCTTCCTGTTGCCGTCCGTAAGGAGTTTGTACGTTCTCCCTGTGACTGTGTGGGTTTCCTACAAGTGCTCTGGTTTCCTCCCACAGTCCAAAGACCTACCGGTTGGAGGGTTAATCAGTCATTGTAAATCATCCCATGATTAGGCTCAGGTTATAAAGGGGGTTGCTGTGGTTCGAAGGGTCAGAAGGGCCTATTCCCACACTATAACTCAACTCAATAAATAAATTAGTAAATAAATGAATAAATTAATAAACAAATACATAGATGGATAGACAGACAGATAGATAAATAAATAAGTTAGCTTTTCTGAATCACTGTATGGGTTTTCATGCTCCTGTACCCTCTCATTGCTAATAATTATAAGACGAAGGCATCTCCTGGATAGTGAGGGCTCTTTGTGATGGATGCCTCATTCTTGAGGTACTACCTCTTGAAGCTGTCCTCAATGGTCAGTGGAGCTGACCATGATGAAACTGGCTGAGAGTACAACCCTCTACAGCAACTTGTGATCTAATGTACTGGGAATTCCGTACTAGGCTGTGGTGCAAACAGTCAGAACACTCTCCACCATACATCTATAGAAATTTGCATAAGTCTTTGGTGATATACCATATCTTCTCAGGCTCCAGAAACAAAAACATTTTTATTGCAACACTTACAAAACAGAAGCAAATTTGCATGACCATTTTCATGAATCCTAACTACCCCATTCCTTGAGGTATTTAAGAATTATGATCCCTGTTGTAACGTAAAGGAGCGTAGCAGCCAATTAGTACACAGCAAGTCACCATTATCAGTTGAAATGCAAATGACCGAAAATTATTTCATTTGATATTTACCTCGCAGTCCTGGCAACCCATGTTCAATCCTGATTTAAGGGGCTGTCTGTGTGGGATTTGTAAGTTCTCCCTGTGTCTGTTTGACTTTCCTCTGATACTCTGGTTTCCTCCCACATTTCAAAACTATAGAACTTGATGGCCACTTTAAATTGTCTCCAGCGCACAAATAGGTGAAGGAGTCTGGGGAAGAACAACTGGGGATACAGCGAGAGTAGAATGGGCTAGGACAGGATTAATGTAATAATGGGTGTTTGGTGATCAGTGAGTGAATGGGCCTGATTGAATATAGTATCTCTCTGTATTCATGAAAGGAATGTTGGCAGAAACTTCGGGGAAGTTCATCAGGAAAGTGAGATCTCTTGCATACACCTGCAAGATGGACTGGACCCTAGATTAAGGCTTAATTCAAGGGAAGACATCTACAACATTGCGGCACTCTCCTGATGCCACCACAGTTCTGGTATTTGTATTGGTTTATTATTGTTACACGTACCAAGCTACACATGGTGTGAACGTCTTGTCTTGCATACTATTCATGCAGATCAAAATCATTACACAGACCAAAGTGCATATATGTCCCCATATACAACCCTGAGATTCATTTTCTTGTGGGTATTCTCAATAAATCCAATAACTATAAGAGAATCAATGAAAAACTGCACCGACAGGGCATACCACCAATGTGCAAAAGACAATATACTATGCAAATATAAAAGGAAAGAAGTAATAATAATAATGATAATAGTAATAAATATATAAGCAATAAACATGGAGATTATTAGAGGAAGAGCCCTTGAAAATAAGTCCATAGTTCATTGGAACATTTCAATGATGGGGTAAGTAAAGTTGAACGAAATTATCACTTTTACATCAGCAGATTGATGGTTGAGGGGTATTAGCTGTTCCTGAACCTGGTGGTGTGAGTCCTGAGGCTCCTGTATTGACTAGCTGCATGACGCCTGGTATGGGAACACCAATGCCTTTGAGCAGAACATCCTGCAAAAGGTATCGGATTCGGCCCAGTACATCATGGGTAAAATCCTCCCAACCATTGAACACCTCCACAGGAAACGCTGCCATAGGAAAGCAGCATCCATCAGCAGAGATCCTCACCACCCAGGCCATGCTCTTTTCTTATTGGTGCCATCAGGTAGAAGGTATAAGTGCTTCAGGACTTGCACCATCAGGTTCAAGAACAGTTACTACCCCTCATCGATCATGCTCTTTGGACAAAAGAGGATAATTACACTTACCTATTGAGATGTTCTCACAACCAATGATCTCCACTTTAAGGACTCTTTATCTTGATATTTCATGCTCTCATTATTTATTGCTATTTATTTATATTTGCATTTGCACAGTTTGTTGTCTTCTATGCTCTTGCTCTTTCATTGATCCTGTTATTGTTACTCTAATATAGATTTGCTGAGTATGCCCACAGGAAAAAGAATCTCAGGGTTGTAAGTGGTGACATGTATGTACTCTGATAATAAAATTTACTTTGAACTCCAGACTTTATCCTTGGGCTAGGGTTATATGCTTTCAGGCTTTTGTATTTGCTGCTTGATGAGAAAGAAAGGAGTGAAGAAAAGAAAAGGTCCAAGGCTGGCTGCTTTACAGAAGCAGCAAGAAATATAGACAGACGTCAGTGCTGTGCCAATGACCTGAATCAAGTGCCGAAATCTCAGCAATGGAATGCAAATTCATACGCTGATTACAAGAAGGAACCTCCACTCGCAACTTCATCGTAAGGATCGTCATCGTAGCAAAGAATATTTATTCATTTTAGATTGACATGAATATTCCGAGAATGGTAAGATCAAGTGCAGGGAAAAAGGTTAGCTTACTTTGGCATACTGACAATCCACACCTAACAATTCAGAGACAACTCCTTTCCCTACACCATCATATTTCGGAACAGCTCACAAATCTATGAATACCTCATTTTTCCATTCTTTTGCACTATTCATTTTGTTATTTGTAGTCATCTTATTGCTGTGCACAGACATTGTGGGCCAAATGGCCTGTTCCTATTCTGCACTGTTCTACGTTAACATAAAAGGAGAGAGGATTACACATAAATGGCAATTACTCCCTTACAATGATGTCTGTAATTACAAAGTAGCCGTAGGCAGCCGTCAATCCCGGGGATCATGGCCTCTGGTGGACTGTGTCCTTTCCAGGGCACAAACCTGGGCGGGAAGATTTGAAGAACCGGCTGTTGCCCATGCAGCGGGCTCCCCCTCTTCACATCACTGACGTAGTCCAAGGGAAGGGCAAGCGCCGATACAGCTTGGCACCAGTGTCGTCGCAGAGGCTGCAAGAGTGAAGGTGTAAGCAACATCAAACTGCCTTAGGGACCCCAGCTCCGGATTTCTTCCTCGGGACTAACTCTCAAAGTCTTTCCCATGGGTGGGTATGACCACAAGACAGCGGAGGTTTAAAATCAGAGTTTTCCTTCCCCTAGGCGGCTCCCGTCCAAGGCTGAGGAGTCCCATCTGCCCAGAGCAACTGGTTTGAGGTGCCAGTGGTCCGCCTTTGCCACTTCTCTTGTCAGTAGAAACAGTTTCACACGTGAAGGCCAAGAGTTGGACATGGTTGTCAGAGGCTGTTAGAGTCACACACCATTTCGAGCACTTTATAGGTAGTCGGAGTTTATCCCCACTACCTCCCTGACTATGACAACCTTAGGGTCCAGTAATTACAAATCATTCCTGATTAATAATGGAGCAACAATGCTCTCACGGTTGATGGATGTCTCAGCATCAGGGCATAGCATAGTAGGGCAGCAAGGTAGCATAGTGGTTAGCACAATGCTTTACCATACCATTGACCCAGGTTCAATTCCCACCGCTGCCTGTAACGATTTTGTATGTTCTCCCCATGACCGCGTGGATTTCCTCCAGGTGCTCCAGTTTCCACCCACAGTCCAAAGACATACCTGTTGGTAGGTTAATTGGACATTGTAAATTGTCCTGTGATTAGGCTTGGATTAAATCAGGGGATTGCTGGGCGGCGTGGTTCAAAGGGCTGGAAGGGCCTATTCTGCGCTGTACCTCAATCAATCAAAAAATACATTTAAAAATCTGCCCGTGCAAAGGAATGGGGAAAACAGCTGGACTCTCCCAGTCTGACATAAGCATCCGTGCTGACTTGCAGATAATTAGCACAGGTCACATTATTGCTAAAAAAAGAGGGCTCAGCTCAATAATTGGTCTTTTAACATCGCCACCGTAATAACACCAAGCAGCCTGCAATCTGATCATATAGATAGGTCACAGCTGCCAGCATTTAGAGGGAAGCAGTCGATTGATCGATCAATCAATCAAGCCTTTCCCCAAAGACCCTACTGAAAAAAGCCCTCGGAAATCATGCCTCACTAGGCCGCTCTTAATTTAAAGCCACTTAATTCAAGTTGGTAACTCGATTACTTTTATTAGTACTAAATTAACACTTGTTATTTATGTTACTTAATTTAAATTATTGGATATTTCAATATTTATTTCAAGAAAGTGACCTTCAATGATTGGAATAGACTTCATTTGCATTATTTGATATTTGATCCAACTCCCAGCTCATTTCCTTCACCCTCTTAATATTAATTACACTCAGTGGCCACTTTATTAGACACAAGAGGTATCTAATAAAGTGTCCACTGAGTTTATGTTCACGATCTTCTGCTGCTGTAGCTCATCCGCTTCATGGTTTGACGTTTTGTGCATTCAGAGATATTTCCTTTACACCACTGTTGTAACACATGGTTAATTGAGTTACTGTTGTCTTCCTGTCAGCTTGAACTAGGCTGGCCATTCTCCCCTGATCCCTCTCATTCACAAGGCGTTTTCACCTACAGAACTACCACTCACTGAATGCTTTTGGTTTTTCACACTTTCTCTGTAAACTCTAGTGACAGTTGTGTGTGAAAATCCCGGGAGATCAGCAGTCTCTGAGATACTCAAACCACCCCGTCTGGCACCAACAATCATCCAATGTTCAAAGTCACTTAGATCACACTTTTCCATAACTTTGATGTTTGGTCTGATCAACAACTGAATCTCTTGACCATGTCTGCATGCTTTTATGCATTGAGTTGTCTCATGATTGGCTGCTTAGATATTTGCACTAATGAGTAGGTGTACAGACGTACCTAATAAAGTGTCCAATGACTGTTTGCTTCTACTATTACATTAACTTCCTTACAGCCTCTTTGGTGATGATCCAAGTGGAGATTTGAGTTTACCAGAAATATCAACAATTACCAAACAAAGCATTATATTCATTACTGTCAGGAAAAATATCTTGGCATTAATTGGACATTGTGCAGAATGTTGCCAGGATATAGCTAAATTATTAAGGCAGAGTACAAGGTTATGAGTTATAAAGACTATGGAACAACTAGATTAGATGTTTAATGTGATGAAAGGCTTTGACAGGAAAGATAAAGGAAACTTACTCTAATTCTGAGGAGTGAGACAGATTGTTCCTCTTCCTATATTGCTACTAATGTAGTAAATTTTTCAAATCATCCGATGGAGTGCAAAGGGATGAAAAATAGCAACTCTGTGGTCTGTAACTGACTGTGTGGAAGGTCGATCTTCAATCACTAGCTCTATGAGACAAACTTACACAAAGTGATGGATATGTGATCTGCTGCTTCTCTAGAAACATGACATTCCAATGGAGAACACGAGAGATTCTGCAGATGCTGGAAATCTTGAGCAACACACACAAAATGCTGGAGGAACTCAGCAAGTCAGGAAGAATCCATGGATGAAAATAAAGAGTCATTGTTTCAGACTAAGACCCTTCATCAGGACTGAACTTGGCCTGAGACCCTTCATCAGGATGGAACCAATGAAGGGTCTCGGCCCAAAACATTGACTGTGTATCCCCCACCATAGATGCCGACTGACTTGCTGAACTTCCAATAGCTCAAAGTTTAAGTTCAAAAGTTTAATGTATAGTACATTTATTATCAGAATATGTATACATTGTACAACTTTGAGATTTGTCTCCTTATAGGCAGCCACAAAACAAGAAACCCAAAAGAACCCATTAAAAAAAGACTGGCAAACCCCCAACGTGCAGAGACAGAGATAAAAAAAACAAATTGTGTACAAGATAAAAGTAATTTTGAACAAAAGTGAATCCTCAGACTTGAAGCCCAGAGCAGTCAAAGGAGCCCCACAGCTTCAGCCTCGGTTCAGAACATAGTGGAGTAAACATCATGGACCAGCAGACACGAAGCCTGGAGCAGCTGGAGCAAGCTTCCAGTGTAAGGTAGCACTGCTGAGGCTGAGCAACAGTTCCCAAAACAAGAATTACAACTAAGTACTTTATTGATAACACTTTTTCCATAAGTTACAGTAAACGATCATCACAATAGAGAGAAAATGTTGTGAAGTCTAAACTAACTAAAAGTTAGGATGACAGAAATGCTGCTTATGATATGAAGTCTTGCCAGGAAACCCTTGCTCTCCCAGTATTAAGGATTTTGTTATTAATTATACTATTATATATACTAGATCGGTAGCATAGTGGTTAGCCCGATGCTTTACAGTTCAGGCCACCCAAGGTCCAATTCCGGCCACAGCCTGTAAGGAGTTTGTACATTCTCCCCATAACCGCTTGGGTTTCTATCGGGTGCTCCAGTTTCCTCCCACAGTACAAAGACCTACTGGTTGGTAGGTTAATTGGGCATTGTAAATTGTCCCATGATTAGGCTAGTGTTAAATTGGGAGTTGCTGGGCGGCATGGACCGAGGGGCTGAAGGGCCTACTCCACGCCGTATCTCAATGAATTAAACAAACAAATAAAGAAACACTCAGAATCTTTAGCTCACTGATACATTACACAAAATGGAAAATCAGATCTTATTTTCAAAATCTATCTTTGTATCACCCAACAAAGTGAAAAAAAGGGCAGACTTATCAAAATCCAACTGTCCAATTGAAAATCAAGCAGACATCAACCTTGCTAGAGTCCAGATTGTCACTGGCAAAAGCCACTGGTTGTCCTGTTTGGTAGTGTGGTGCCAATAGTTTGGACATGATGAATGCAGATTTACTGCTGCGTCAGACTAACTGTGCCTCTGGGAATATTCTCCAGGGTCGGAAGAGCAGTGGTGTATGCAGTGCCTGCATACAATGGAATTATGCAAAGTAGGCGGATCATGACACCAGTCTGTGTGCATTGCTGATTTAGTGCCAGCTTGGCCAAATTGGAACTGAACAATGTAGCTGAAGCCATTTGTTTTAACTCAGACAGGTAGGTATCTGAATATTTAGCTGCAGGAAGGTCTCTTCCCCCTCCTCCCACCCACCAACCATTCCAGTTAAAAGGATCATCAACTACTGGAAAAAACAATTACAGAGAGTGAAGTGCCTGTGATGTTGCATTGCAGGAAACATGGCCTCTCATTTGTGCAGGACAATTTTCACAAACAGCAATGTGATAATCACCACTTTGTTCATTTTGTAAGTATTCAGAGGTAAGTAGCTAACTGGATATATTTCTCTTTTTCAGTATTGTATCCAGATATTTTACATCCACAAACTGAGTAGATGAAGTTTTGGTTTAAGAACTTATCCAGACAAGAGTTTATCACTCTCTCAGTACTGTACTCACAGGAGCTTTAAAGAATGAGGGAGGAACCTCATTGAAGCCTATCAAATATTAAAAAGAGTCTAGATAGAGTGGTCGTGGAGAGTATGTTTCCTACAGCGGGGGAGCCTCGGACCGGGTGATCAGCCCCAGAATAGAGGGACGTCCATTTAGAACGGAGATGAGGAGGAATTTCTTTTGCCAGATTGTGGTGAATCAGTGGAATTTATTGCCCAAGACGGCTGTGGAGGCCAAGTCATTAGGCATAATTAAAGCAGAGGTTGACAGGTCCTTGATTAGTAGGGGACATCAAAAGTTACAGGGAGAAAGCAGAAGAATGGGGTTGAGAGGGATAATAAAGCAGTCATGCTTGACTGGAGGAGCAGACTCAATGGACCGAATAGCCTAATTCTGCTCTTATGCCTTATGATCTTATGGAGTGTTAAACAATTAGCTACAATTGAATGGTATCTAGAGCCATCAGTTTGGAGTCATCACTTAATGGAATATAATGTTAGAATTATAGAATTATACAGCTGGGGAACAGGCCCTTCAGCCCAACTCAACCATGTCAGCCAAAGTGTCTATCGAGGTAATCCCATTTGAGAACTCTCCATCATTCTTCTAAGCTCCAACAAGTACAAGCGCAGAGATAAATGCTCCTCATACGTTAAACTTTTCATTCCCAGAATCACACCTGTGAACCATCTCTGGGCCCTCTACAATGCCAGCACATTTTTTCTTAAATAAGGAACCTAGAACTGATCTCAATACTCCAAGCAAACACATCTCACTGATGGTGCTCAGAAGTAAGATTCTCACGACATATTTAGGGGTATTAACAAAATGTATATGCACTGGCACAGGAAGGGAAGGACCTGCCAGATCAGATCAGGTCGGGACAAAGCTGTGAGGAATGACAATTGATCACAGTGCACCGCAAGACAGAGGCAACACTGAGAAGCGAAAGCAGCAGAGAATGGAAATTGTCCTCCAATGACAAGCAAAACAGGCCTAATCCAGAAATACTGAGAATACTCTAATCCCACATTGGATCTGGTGATATTGATCCGGAGGCACTTTATAAGTCAAGAATGAGACATTCTGGTTACTGTTGCATTATTAAGTGTTACAACAGCAAAGAACAAAGAAAGAAGACAAAGAAAAACGGAGCAACTTTGATGTGTGTTGCCTGAAGTTCCAGCATCTGCAGAATTCCTCGTGTTTGCGAAAGAAAAACGGAGGTAACTTTATATTCAGATTAGAGATAACAACATTCCAGTGATAACAATTAATCTATTAAATTTTCAGATTCAAATGGTGTAACACCTACTGCAGAAGTGTTGAGAAGTTTCTATAAAAATACAGAATCAATTCTCCTACCATTACTGGAAAACCTATTGAGTAATTGCATGTATGCAAATGATTATATAAAAATTATAAGCAAGCATAGGAAAGTTAAACTACAAGGAATAGAACAACTCTACACCTGAGTCCAACGCCATGGTTGGATGGTTCAAGGATTTTGAAGATCACATCACCCTTGACCCCGCTAGCTGTTTGCTGATGCAAAGTGAAATGAAGCCAACTCGACAACAATCATGCTAAATCATTACCCAAGCTGTTGCGAGGACAAGCAGAGCATACGCAGGAGCTCAGCTGAAGTTACCAATAATGATGTTACCCCAATGTCACACATCATTGGAATGGAGCTGAGCCAGCAGATGTGTTGGAACGGAATCCAAATCCAGACGACATCAAGTACATCAGCAATAATGCTAGCAACATCAAGTGTACTTCCACTGTTACCAGAGATCCAGGCACTGTAGCGACACAAATCACACCCTCTCGTGAGATTGAAGCCCCTTTCATCAGAACTGACCAATGACCTCAGACCTGAAACACTTGTTCTCTTCCTCTTTCCATGATCCCTGACCTAAAAGTCTCCAGTATTTTCTGTTCTAATCTCAGATTTACGGCATCTGCATTGTTGGTTTTGATTTTGTTCAACTCCATTCAAGATTATCTCATTGCAAGAATGAAGTCATCTATATATTATTAGAGGCACAAGTGTACTATTTGGAATCACTGTTGCTCGTCACTCAGCAGTGCAACTTATTCTGTATGTTTAGTTTTCTGTTAGTACATGGTCTAAAATTTAAATAGCCACAGATTTGAGTTTTAAAATGTAATTAGGAAACAGGGCTAGGGAAATAAGATGAAACAAAGATGGGAGCAGGCAGTTTAAATGGTTTGGCATGGACTAGATGGGCAAAAGGGCCTGTTTCTGTGCTGTACTTTTCTATGACTCTCTGATCTGATCTCAGCCTTAACACCTCTTTTCTGCCTAAGTCTTTTCTGGAACTAATTTCCAACCCAAGGACTCTATCTGTTCAAAAAGATAAAATGTAAATTCAGTTATAACATTAAAGAGTAGTTTGGATAGGTAGGAGGATGAGAGAGGTATGGAGGGCAATGGTTTGGGCCGATGGGGCAGGCCGACACAGACTATATCAGCCAAAGGGCCTGTTCCTTTGTTGTCGTGCTCTATGGCTGTGTTCCCCTATAGAATATTTTATTTATTTATTGAGATACAGCACAGAATATGTCCTTCTGGCCCTTTGAGCCATGCTGACCTAATCACAGGACAAATTGCAATGGTTAACTAATCTTCCAACTAGTAAGTTTTTGGACTGTGGGAGGAAACTGGAGCACCTGGAGGAAATCCATGTGGTCGCGGGAAGAACATATCCTTCGAGGCAGCGGTGAGAATTGAACCTGAGTCACCTGTACTGTAAAGTGTTGTGGTACCCACTACACTACAGAGCTGCCCAGTTTCTCCAGTGCTGCTGAATGCTGTATAAGTTGATGTGTGTGTGTGTGTGTGTGTGTGTGTGTGTGTGTGTGTGCGTGTGTGTGTATATATGTCTGTGAGTGTGTGTGTGTGTGTGTCTTTGGAGGTCAGGGTGGGGTTAGAAACAGAGCTGATTCCCCAACGGTACTAAATCAAGAAGCTAACCAGGGAATGCTTCGGTGACAAGACGAGTATTTATTCACTGCAGGTACTGATGGTTAGAGGAAGGTTATTGTAAGCTACCATGCTGACAGCTGAGTGGTATTCATTCATCAAAGGGCAAATAAAGAGTCCACCAACACACAACTAGTCTGGAATTGCAAATCAGCCAGCCAGATCAATTAAGGATGGCAAATTTCTTTCTAATATAAGACATATTTCACAACAGGAAAATCAAAAATGCAGATGCTAGAAAAGTGAAAAGAAGCCGGAAATGCAGGTCATACAGTGTCGGTGGAAGGAGAAATTATGTATATTTTGGGTCAAGGACCCCTTGTCGGAACTGGGAGCTGGTAATGATTGTCAGCAGGAGACTGGAAAAGAGTGAGCCGCTTAAGTTGGAGAATTTGCTATTAAGTCCTCAGAAAGGATCTACTCTAAATGCATATTGGCTTAGTATGGCAACTGCTCTGACTAAAACTACAAAGTTGTGGACACAGCTCAGCACATCACAGAAGCCGGTCTCCCCTCCATAGACTCTGTCTATACTTCTCTCTGCCTCAGTCTTTGATTATGTTGACTGTCACATAATCAAAGTCCCCACCCACCCCAAATATTCCTCTTCTCCCCTTGCCCATTGGGCTGAAAATTCAGAACCCTGAAAGGATATACGACTGGGCTCAATGGCAGCTTGGTATAGGTGTTGGTTTATTATAGTCATATGTACTGAGATACAGTAAAAAGCTTCTCTAGCATACTGTTCTTACAGATCAGATCATTACACAGTGCATTGGGCACCACAATAGGGGAGGGGTTAGCGAGACAATATTACAGAGTCAAAATCAGGTTTATTGTCACCAGCATGTGTCCTGAAATTTGTTAACCTAGCAGCAGCAGTTCAATGCAATACATGATAATATAGAGAGGGAAAATTATGTAAATCAATTACCATGTATATATCAATGTATATTGAATAGATAAAAATAGTGCAAAAATATAAATAATATATAAAAAAGTGAGGTGGTGTTCATGGGTTCAATGCCTATTTAGGAATCGTATGGCAGAGGGGAAGAAGCTGTTCCTGAATTGCTGAGTGTCTGCCTTCAGGCTTCTGTACCTCCTTCCTGATGGTAAGAATAAGAAGGGGGATGATCTGGATTATAGGGATCCTTAATAATGGATGCCGCCTTTCTGAGGCACTGGTCCTTGAAGATCTGCTGGATATTACGGAGGCTAATATCCAAGATGGAGCTGACTAATTCTGCAGGTCTCTGTAGCTTCATTTGACCCTGTGCAGTAGACCCTCACCCCGCCCCTGTACCAGATAGTGATGCAGCCTGTCAGAATGTTCTCCACAGTACACCTATAGAAGTTTTTGAGTGTTTTAGTTGACAAACCAAATGGCTTCAAACTCCTAATGAAATATAGCCACTGTCTTGCCTTCTTTATAACTGCGTCGATATGTTGGGAACAGGTTAGATCCTCAGTGATCTTGACACCCAGAAATTTGAAGCTGCTCACTCTCTCCACTTCTGATCCCTCTATGAGGATTGGTTCGTGTTCCCTCATCTTACCCTTCCTAAAGTCCACAATCATCTCTTTCATCTTACTGACGTTGAGTGCCTGGTCGTTGTTGTGGCATCACACAACCTGCTGGAATTACTTGCACCTATACATCCTCTCATCTTCATCTGAGGTTCCACCAACAATGGTTGTATCATTAGCAAATTAACAGATAGAATTTGAGCTACGTATACCTAGCCACAAAGTCATAGGGAGTAGAGCAGTGGGCTAAGCACACACCCCTGAGGTGCACCAGTATTGATCATCGGCGAGGAGATGTTATCACCAATCTGCACAGATTGTACAGCTCAGGGCACTCAGAGTTAGATGTTCAATTTTGTCAGGAATTTGTACATTTCCCCACAACCCTGTGGGTTCCCTTCAGGTAATCCGGTTTCCCATCGTGGTCCAAAGACATACCAGTTATGGGTTAATTGGTCATTGCAAATTGTCCTGTAATCAGGCTATGTAGATGGGTTGCTAGTAGACAGCTTGTTAGTCTGGAACAGCATGTTCCATACTGTATCTCTGAATAAATTAATTAAACATTAAAATAACAATAACAGTCTAGAATAAAATGTAACAGCTACTGAGAAAGTGCAGTTTAGGTAATAAAGTGCAAGGCCATAGCGTGGTATATTGTAAGGTCAAGAGTCCATGTTATTTTACCAGAAAACCATTTAGTAATGTTATTCCAGTGGGTTAGAAGCTGTCCTTGTAACTGCTTCTATCTAGTATGACAGCAGATGGTTCTCTGGTACAATAAATTGGATTCGTGACCTCACAGTCTACCTCCTTATGACCTTGCACCTTATTGTTTAACTCAGAATCAGAATCAGGATTAATATCATCGGCTTACGTCATGAAGTTTTTTGTTATGCAGCAGCAATGCAATGCAATACATTATCATAAAAACTATAAATTACAGTAAGATGTATTTAAATATATATTTAAATTAAATAAGTAGTGCGAAAAGGGAGGTAAAAGAAGTAGTGAGGTCGTGTTCACAGGTTCAATGTCTATTCAGAAATCGATCGGAAGAGGGGAAGAAGTTGTTCCTGAGCTGCTGAGTGTGTGCCTTCAGGTTTCTGTACCTCCTCCCTGATGGTAATAATGAGAAGAGAGCATGACCTGATGATATCCTGGATGCTGCGGAGCCCATGATGAATCCAAGTGGTTAAAAACTTTATGCAGTCTACTTTGATCCTGTGCCTTATCCCTACCCCCCCCCCCACAATACCAGATGGCGATGCAGCCAGTTAGAATGGTCTCCACAGTGACTTTGGTGACATACCAAATCTCTTCAAAATCCTATCGTGCCTTCTTTGTAACAGCAGTAATACATTGGGCCCAGGAAAAATCCTCAAAATTGTTGACACCCAGGGACTTGAAATTCCTCACCCTTTCCATCTCAGATACCTCGATGAGGACTGGTGTGTCTTCCCTCAACTTAACCTTTCTGATGTCCTCAAACAGTTCTTTGGTCTTACTGACGTTGAGTGCAAGGTTATTGCTGCAATACCACTCAACCAGCTGATCCATCTCACTCATGTGCACCTTCTCATCAAATTTCTAAAATTCTGCCATAATAGTTGTGTAATTGGCAAATTTATAGATGACATTTGGGCTGTGCCTCGTCACGCAGTCAGGGGTATTGAGAAAATAGAGCAGTGGGCTAAGCACACATCCTTGAAGTGTACCAGTGTTGATTATCAGCGAGGTGGAGGTGTTATTTCCAATCTGCACAGACTGTGGTCTCCCAGTGAGAAGGTCAAGGATCCAGTTACAGAGCCCAGTTTCTGCAGCTTTTTGGTCAGAACTATAGAAATGATTGTGCTAAACGCTGAGCTGCAGTCAATAAACAGCAGCCTGATGTAAGTGTTAGTATTGTCCTGATGATCCAAGGCCTAGTGAAGGGCTAATGAGATCATATCCATTGCAGGCTCGTTTGGTAATAGGCAAATTGCAGCGGGTCCAGTCCTTACCTAGGCAGGAGTTGATTCTAGCCATAAACGACTAATCTAAGCACTACTTCGCCATAGAAATGAGTGTTACTAGACAATAGTTATTAAAGCAGCTCACCCTGCTGTTCTTGGGTCTGGTTGATACACTACAGTAATTGCAAGGTCATGGTAAAGTTAAAGTCAAGTTTATCGTCCTATGCACATGTAACTATTTGCACAGGTACAATGAAAAAAGTGACTTGCATTAGCATAGCAGACACATAACATTATATAAGCAACATTCACAAAGAAAACCCACCCTTCTACCCCCACATCCAGGTCGTTAATAAAAATCATGAAAAGTAGAGGTCCCAGAACCGATCTTTGTGGGACACCACCAGTCACATCCCTCCAATCCGAATATACTCCCTCCACTACGACCCCCTGCTTTCTGCAGGTGAGCCAGTTTGGAATCCACCTGGCCAAACTTCCCTGGATCCCATGCCTTCTGACTTTCTGAATAAGCCTACTATGTGGAACCTTGTCAAATGCCTTACTAAAATCCATGAAGATCTCATCTATATGCCTGGTCACCTCCTCAACGAACCCTATCAGGCTTGTTAGATATGATCTGCCCTTCACAAAGCCATGCTGACTGTCCCTGATCAGACCATGATTCTCTAAATGCCCATAGATCCTATCTTTAAGAATCTTTTCCAACAGCTTTCCCACCACAGACGTAAGGCTCACTGGTCTATAATTACCCGGACTATCTCTACTACTTTTTTTGAAGGGTCAACATTTGCCTCCCTCCAATCCTCCGGTACCATTCCCGTGGACAACAAGGACATAAAGATCCTAGCCAGAGGCTCAGCAATCTCTTCCCTCACCCCATGGAGCAGCCTGGGGAATATTCCATCAGGCCCCAGGGACTTATCTGTCATAATGTATTTTAACAACTCCAGCACCTCCTCTCCCTTAATATCAACATGCTCCAGAACATCAACCTCACTCATATTGTCCTCACCTTCATCAAGTTCCCTCTCATTGGTGAATACCAAAGAGAAGTATTCACTGAGGACTTCGCTCACTTCCACAGCCTCCAGGCACATCTTCCCAACTTGATCTCTAATCGGTCCTACCTTCACTTCTGTCATCATTTTGTTCTTCACATAATTGAAGAATGCCTCAGGGATTTCCTTTAACCTACTTGCCAAGGCCTTCTCATGCCCCCTTCTTGCTCTCTTCAGCCCCCTCTTAAGCTCATTTCTCGCTACCCTATATTCCTCAATAGACCCATCTGATCCCTGATTCCTAAACCTCATGTATGCTGCCTTCTTCCACTTGACTAGATTTTCCACCTCACTAATTACCCATGGTTTCTTCACCCTACCATTCTTTATCTTCCTCACTGGGACAAATTTATCCCTAACATCCAGCGAGAGAGCCCTAAACATCAACCATATGTCCATAGTACATTTCCCTGCAAAAACATCATCCCAATTCACACCCACAAGTTCTAGCCTTATAGCCTCATAATTTGCCTTTTCCCAATTAAAAATTTTCCTGCCCTATCTGATTCTCTCCTTTTCCATGATAATGTTAAAGGCCAGGGAGCGGTGGTCACTGTCCCCCAGATATTCACCCACTGAGATATCTGTGATCTGACCGAGTTTGTTACCTAATACTAGATCTAGTATGGCATTCCCCCTAGTCGGCCTGTCAACATATTGTGACAGGAATCCGTCCTGGACATGCTTAACAAACTCTGCCCCATCTAGACCATTGGAACTAATCAGGTGCCAATCAATATTAGGGAAGTTAAACTCACCCATGATAACAACCCTGTTATTTTTTCACCTTTCCAAAAACTACCTCCCAATCTGCTCCTCTGTATCTCTGCTGCCACCAGGGGGCCTTTAGAATACTCCCAATAGAGTAACTGCTCCCTTCCTGTTCCTGACTTCTAACCATACTGACTCAAAAGAGGATCCTGCTACGTTACCCACCCTTTCTGTAGCTGTAATAGTATCCCTGACCAGTAATGCCACCCCTGCTCCCCTTTTCTCCCCTCTCTATCCCTTTTAAAGCACTGAAATCCAGGAATATTGAGAATCTATTCCTGCCCTGGTTCCAGCCAAGTCTCTGTAATGGCCACTACATCATAATTCCATGTATGTATCCAAGCTCTCAGTTCATCACCTTTGTTCCTGATGCTTCTTGCATTGAAGTACACGCACTTTAGCCCTTCTACCTTACTACCTTTACACCCTTTATTCTGCTTCTCTTTCCTCCATGCCTCTTTATATGTTAGACCTGGCTTTACTCCATGCACTGTACTTGCAGTTCTCGCATGACTTTTATCCTCTTCCACCTCACTATCTGCTCTAACACTCTGGTTCCCCTGACCCTGCAAATGTAGTTTAAACCCCGCCGGAGCAGCACTGGCAAACCTTCCCGCAAAGATGTTAGTCCCCCTCCAGTTCAGGTGCAACCCATCCCATCGGAACAGGTCCCACCTTCCCTGGAACAAGGCTCAATTGTCCAGAAACATGAAGCCCTCCCTCCTGCACTAACTCCTTAACCACATATTTAGCTGCATTATCTTCCTATTTCTAGCTTCACTAGCACATGACACGGGTAGCAATCCTGAGACTGCAACCCTGGAGGTCCTATCCTTCAACTTTGCACCTAACTCCCTAAACTCTCTTTGCAGGACCTCCTCCTTCTTCCTAAACACATCATTGGTCCCTACATGGACCACGACCTCCGGCTGCTCACCCTCCTTCCTGAGAATACCAAGAACTCGATCCGAGATTTCGTGGACCCTGGCACCAGGGAGGCAACAGACCATCCGGGATTTTCGATCTCTCCCACAGAACCTCCTATCTGTCACTCTATCAAATCCCCTATCACTACTGCTCTCCTCTTTTCCCTCCTTCCCTTCTGAGCTGAGGATCCAGTCTTGGTGCCAGAGACGCGATCACTGCAACTTGTCCCTGGTAGGTCATCCCCACCCACAGTATCCAAAACGGTATACATTGTGGATAGGAACTTCCACAGGGGTGCTCTACTCATTTGTCTATTCCCCTTCCCTCTCCTGACAGTCACTCAGCTACCCGTCTCCTGACTTTTAGGGGTGACTATCTCCTTGAAACTCCTGTTTATTTCTGTCTCTGCCTCCCGAATGAACTGAAGTTCAACCAACTCCAGCTCCAGTTCCCTAACTCAGTTTGTCAGGAGCTGCAGCTGGATACACCCTTTACAGGTGTAGTCATCAGGGATGATTGTGCTCGCCCTGACTTCCCACATACTGCAAACAGAGCACTCATCTGTTCTAACTGCTGCCTCCACTACCTACTCCTAAGTTAATTAGAACATCCGGGGCGTTCTTGTAGACACAATACGGAATACCGTTAGGGCCTGGAGCTAATTCCGATCTTGCCTTCTTCACTGCCTCTTTCACCTCACTCAGCTTGGGGGGGCTGATGTTAAATTGATGTTGTGGGGGTGAGATTGGTGGGATGTCCGCTGGGAGAAGTATCCCTTCATCTTTTCGCTTATCAGTGTGGATGATTCTAAGATGTCTTTCAACCTCCTCTTTTGATACTTTCAAGTATCCGCTTTTCTGTTTTGTGAAAATGCCTTTCACATATTTAAAGGGATCTTTATAGAAGTCTGTTCTTGCTTTCCTTAAAGTCTCTGCTCTGCGCAGCTTCGAGAGCCTCTGTTTTAGGTCCTCTTGAAGGAGGTTGATGCCCTCCTTTTCTTCTGCTGTTGCTTTTTTCCACAACTTCCTCAGGCCTCTTCTTTCTTTAACAAGTCATTGGATTTCCTGGAGACGACAGGATTTGGGGGGAGGAGGCATACCTTTCCTGCTGACTTGTTCCTTCACTCCAAATTTCTCCTTTCCGTAGCTGTAGATCAGGTCACCCCTTCTCTCCAACTTCTTTTCTGCTGATCCCTTGATGTCACTTAAGATCAGGCTCACATCTGCATTGATGGTTTCCCACTCCCTGCTGTTAGACTTTGGCCATTTCACCAACGGCTTACGCCCTTGCATGTTCTCCACTTTACGATGTTCCTGGCTGTGTCTTGGACTGCTGATTGTGTCTGAAACTTCTTCCACATCCGGTAGGGTGCTGATACTCTGTGGACTGTGGGTTTCTCCCTGCCGCTGAGTTTCATCTGACTGACTTGACCTCCCTCTTAACAGAATCTGGTCAATGCGGGGCCCTGGGTTGGAGATTTTCAAGCATTTCTTCCGTCCTTGTTGAATTTTTAGAACACGAGTTGATGTTACTTTAGTCCAGCCACACCTACAGTTCTGAAGAACATGTCCAGCTGCTGGTTTCTCAAGAGTATTGCCACTTTCTTGATTCATTGGCGTGACCATGCCAAGGTTCGTTACCGGGAGGTCAGTCAGAGAATCTTCTTGCGCCCCCGCTCTCACAGACTCTGGGGGTATACTTCTTTTTAAAATTTCTGTAGCCACGTGAGGGTGGCTCTTGTGCCCTGACAAGGTGACAGAGCCTGCAGTCACTGGTTTTCTCCCAGAAGATGAGTAGAGCTACTAGGACTTGATGTTTCAATCCCTATGGTAAGTCGGCACTCTCATTGTTGGCAGTGGATTTGGAGTGGTGACAAGGAAGGTAGGGTAGGTACGTCATCGGGGTCATCAGGTGGGCACCCTCCTTCTTTGACATTTCGTTGATAAGCCCACGACGTCTCCAGAGGGCTCAACGGTGCTACCTGGAGTCCCAGATACACCCCCTCAGTTCCATACCCTCCTGTCTTCATCTTGCAGCCCAGTTGTTGTCTTTCCTTTTAATCCAAATCCAATTGCTGCTTTCTTCTGCTGCATTTGACAAGGACTTGATTGCTTGTTGCAGGAAGTGACCCCTCACCCCCATCTTCTTCGATAGACTGGTCGTAGATGTAGCAACGAATCCCCTGCATCCCACTTCTACAGGGAAAACCTTGATCTTCCAGCCACTCTGGGCAGCTTCAGTTGCCAGTTCAGAGCACTAGGTCTTTATTTATTTATTTCAAGTTAAATATACAAGGTGCCAGAATTAGCTTTGATCTTGTGGCCCTGACATCCAACAACTTCAGCGGCATGATTCCACTCCTTCTCCATCATGGAGACCTTTATAACAATCCCAGTACCCCAGCAAGAACAAAACCATTTAATGATGTGAAGGCCATGCACTGGAAACAAGGCCATGGAAAAGGAAGGGAGCACTGAGGGAGCTCAAGTCTGAACGGTGAATTGGTGCATTGTCGTACCTCATGACAACTTAAAATGCTGCTTTCACAAATAAATACGGCTAATAACAATAGCAGACTTTGAACACCTGTGATCTGAAGTGATCTTGTAAGCTGTTGACTGTAATTGAGTTGTGAGTTATTCATTTACATTGTTTCTTGATACAGAGTGGACAAAATGCCAACTTGCAGAAGACAGATTTATGCAACTCACCGCTAGCCACGTCCTGGTCTGTGTATTGAAATTCCATTACTAAATTATAATGGTTACAAAGTAGATTTAATTACAGTGTGTGAACAAAAATTACAGGCCTGTCTGTTCCCCAGTTTCTCAGTGTCATTATTCATGATTTTTTTGGCAGCCAACAGGTGTTGTGAATATACAAGGTCTGTGGGAGTATGTCAGCTGCCTCAGTGGAGCTCGCGGTCTTCACTGGACATATATCCAGGGCTCAACTGGGTCTTCTATTTGTAAAAAGTCACCTGTCAGCCTTTCCTTAGAGTGTTTGCCATGTATCCATGTTTAAGAAGCTTCTGAAAAGACATATAACAAGCAAGGCGTAAAAGGACACAGTTTTAATGCGGGCAAATGGGATTGGTGTAGATGGGCTAAAAGGCTGGCATGGATGTGACAGGCCAATGACCCTATATCTATGCTGTAAGACGTTATGACACTCTAGAGGGAGACTTTTGGCCCATGAGGTTTTGGATAGTTTTCAGAGAAAGACCATTCTATTACCAATTTCCCCGTGATCTCCACACAAGATGCAGGAAACCTTGAACAACACACACAAAATGCTGGAGGAACTCAGCAGGTCAGGCAGCGTCGATGAAGGGGAATAAACGTTCAACGTTTCAGGCTGAGACCCTTCATCAAGAATGGAAGGGGACCGAGCAGAAGCCCTCTGGTTTGTTCTCCACAAACCCATCCATACTCCCATTTCTAACTTCTACAATTTATCTATGCACTTGAGTGCATGGAGTGAAACTATCCACACCTATACTCATGACCTTCTACAGATACACGGCAGAGAGCATCCTAACACGCTGCATCACTGCATAGTATGAAAGCAGTACCACGGCAGATAGGAAGACTCTACAATGGGTAGTCAAAAAGCTTCCCAATGCATCGCTCGCTCCAGCCTGTCCGTCATCATGGACATATATACAGAAGAGGGCCAGTAACGTCATGAAGGATCCTATCCGCCCTGCTCATAGGCCGTTTGTCCCAATTGCATCAGGGAGGAGGCTACAAAACAACGAAGCTAGGATCACTAGATTCAAAAACAGTTACTTTCTCCAAGTAGTAAGGCTGATCATCACCTCTATTTACTAACCCACCTCACCACACCCTATTTCCTGTCAGAATCACCTTGTCACCTTATTTACAGACACTCTGTGCCTTGCAACACTTGATGGACATACAGTCAATCTAATGTATGTTATTTATTTATATTTGATGTTTTTTTTATTATTGTGTTCTTTATCTTATTGTTTATTAGATTATGAGGACACGCAGTCCTCTTTTATTGTCATTTAGTAATGCATGCATTAAGAAATGATACAACGTTCCTCCAGTGTGATATCACAGAAACACAAGACAGGCCAAGACTGAGAACTGACAAAAACCACATAATTATAATATATAGTTACAAAAGTGCAAGCAATACCGTAATTTGATGAAGAACAGACCATAGACACGGTAAAAAAACGGTCTCAAAGTCTCTCGAAAGTCCCATCATCTCACGCAGATGGTAGAAGGAAGAAAACTCACCCTGCCATGAGCTTCCAGCGCCGCAAACTTGCCGATGCAGCATCCTGGAAGCACCCGACCACAGTCCGACTCTGAGTCCGTCCGAAAACTTTGAGCCTCCGACACAGAGCACCATCTCTGCCGAGCACTTCGACCCCAGCCCCGGCTGCCAGCAACAGGCAAAGCCGAGGATTTGGGGCCTTCCCCTCCGGAGATTCTTGATTGCAGAGTAGCAGCGGCAGCGAAGCAGGTACTTCAGAAGTTTCTGAAGATGCTCCTCCGTGCTTCTCATGTCTGTCTCCATCAAATCAGAATTGTGCACGGCATTCTACTTACAAATACGATATCATTCACCGGAGAGGCCGCACGTGCTGCGTCGCGCCGCCATCTTCTCCTCCCTCTCCCTCTATTTTTTGAGCTGCATTGGATCTGGAGAAACAATTATTTTGTTCTCCTTACACTTGTGTACTGGAAATGACATTAAACAATCTTGATTAACAGTGACCAATTAACCCTCCAACCTGCATGACTATAGGACGTGGGATGAAGCTGGAGCAACCAGAGGAAAGTCTTTTGGTCATCAGGAGATCATGCAAACTCCACACAGGCAGCACCAGAGGTTAAGATTGAACCTGGGTCACTCGATCTGTGAAGTACTGTCTGTATCATTCTACCATCAATAGAGCCATCTGAGTACAGTATGATTAGATGCATTCTACGAGATGTTGGTGAGGCCACATTTGAAATATTGTGCTCAGTTTCAGTCATTCAGTAATAGGAAAGGTGCCATTATGCTGGAAAGAGTGCAGAGATCTACGAGGATGTTACTGTGACTCAAGGGACCTGGAACATGAAAAGAGGCTGAGCAAGTCAGAATCTGAATCAGAATTGGAATCAGGTTTAATATCAATGGCATCTGTTGTGAAATTTTCTGACTTTGAGGCTGCAGTACAATGTCACACATAATAATAGAGAAAAACTGTGAATTACAGTACATATAATAGTTAAATTAAATATGTAGTGTTCATCGGCTCAATGTCCATTTAGAAATTGGACAGCAGAGGGAGGAAGCTGTTCCTGAATCGTTGAGTGTGTGTCTTCCGGCTCCTGCACCTCCTTCCTGATGATAGCAATGAGAACTAGGCATAACCTGGGTGGTGGGGGTCCTTAATCATGGACACTGCCTTTTTGAGACATCTTTCCTTGAAGATGTCCTGAATACTACAGAGGATGTATCATGATGGAGAGGATGCATCAGCCCCATGGTGGAGCTGACTAACTTTAAATTCTCTGCAACTGCAGGTTAAGACCTTTCTCTTGGACTGCACGAGAATGAAGGTAATCTTGTAAACATTTCTAAAATCTTGAGGGGCATAGGCAATCCTTTTACCAAGCTTTTGGAATCAAAGACAAGATTTTAAAAGATTAACTCTATTTGTCATATATACATCAAAACATTCAATGAAATGCATTGTTTGCATCGGCGACCAACACAGTCCGAGGATATGATATAGCAGCCTGCAAATCTCACCATGTTTCCAGTGACAATACAGCGTGCCCACATTTACTAACTTTAACACTTTTTGGACCATGGGAGGAAACCAGAGCACTTAAAGGACACCCACATGATCACAGGGAAAACTTACAATCTCCTTACAGTCAGTGGCAAGAATTGAATCCTAATCATGGTCGCTGGCCCTGTTAAATGTTACGCTAACTGCTTCACTACCATATGGCCCTCAAGAATGAGGGGGCATAGTTTGAGCCGAAAGGGGAGAGGTTTATTGGGAACCTGAGGGGTAACTTTTTCATTCAGTGGATGGTCAGCATATGGAACAAGCTGCCAGACAGAGTGGTTGAGTCTGGTAAACGAAGAATATTTTAAAACTACTTGGACAGGAATGTACCTTGGAAAGTTGTAGAACAGGGGTTCCCAACCTGGGGTTCACAGACCCCTCAGTTAATGGTAGGGATCCATGGCACAAAAAAGTTTAGGGACCTCTGGTTTCAAGAGAAATGGGACAAATGAGGGAAATGGGAACAGCTTTGAAGGAATTCCTGAACGACATGGGACTAGTTAGGCTGAAGGGTCTGTTCCCATGCTGTATGACTCTATGACTGAGAAGCTTAGTTTGCAATATCTGTTATATCACACGTTATTTCTTAAAATATTGCTCAATGAACCTTTTGATAAGTAGATACACAAGATAAAAGCCAACAACTGGCAAGACTCAGAGACATCTTCTGTGGTCACCAGCGTTTACGCATTTTGGAGTATTGACTGCCAGTTTGTTCTCACCTCGGCATTTCTGTTTCAGCTTGGACTTCTCTGTGTGGTATTGAGTACAGACAGTGCCTGATGCTCTTACAGTTGTTTAGCCCTAATGGTCTATATTCCCTCCCTTGTCTCTTTCACCACATAGAGTAAAGCAGGGGAAAAGAGGAACAGCAGTGAGGAAATCAGCAAGCAGCTAAGGTATTTACTCCTGTCAACTATACTCCTAAACGGTAAAACTCAATACCGAAAGCAAAACAAAATGCAGATTCAGTTGACACTTTTAAATGAACTCAAAACCTATTTATTTAACCTTGCTTTTAACTAAAATCTTTTTTATCTTTTGTTTTCAAGTTTGCACTTTATCCCATAGTAAAACACTTAGAACTATGTTGTTTGTATGAAAAGTGCTGAATAAATGTTGTTATTATTATTATATTTCACTGGGTTAAAGAAGTTGGCTCTAAACCAGTAAAGTCTGAAGCTAGACTATGTACTCCATATCTGTACTTTAACCCCTAGCTTTATTCTTTATGATTTTTGAATGTTGTTTTTTGTTGCATGTCACACTCTGACACAGCAAATTCCTAATACATGTAAATGTATGTATTGCTGAATAAAGTTGATCCTTGATTCTTGATGAATACTATCATTGCATTTGTCTTCCTTACCTTGTAGAAGTAACTAATGTGAGAATTGAGTAATTAGTTACACTAGCAGGGAATCTGGACTGTGTCTCACTGAAGGATGACTGGATGGAAGCATACTACAGTACTGTGCAAAAGTCTTAGGCACATATATATATATATTTATATATATATATATAACTAGGATGCCTAAGACTTTTGCACAGTACTCTAACTTCAATTTACTGCTTGCAATTTACAATTTACATTGGGAACTGAAGACTAGTTTCTGCTTGAATTACTACCTGCTATTTTTGCATAACTCCAGAACATTCCCTAACAGTGAGCATAAAAGGCACTGAGCTCATCAGGGAGTGAACCTCATTGCTATTTACAGTACCGTACAAAAATCTTAGGCTCTCTAGCTATATATATGTACCGAAGACTTTTGCACAGGACTGCACAAAGAGGACAATAGTTTATAGTTTCTCCAACACTTGACAGGTCAATATTGCAACTTGTGCATGAAAAGGCTGGTTAACAACAAAAGAACAAGTTCTTTGAAATCCTTGTCCACAAGATTCATCTGGTAACATGCAGAGTTTTTCCCCACTTATGCTACATCTGACTGTCTGTTTAATTTTATTTTTTTACTGAGCAGCACCCAGACACAGCTTTGGCAGACTTTTAGAGTAACACTGAAATCACATGGTTCTTAATTAACACCCTCAAGCAATTCCTAACTTTCAATTCCCATCACCTGCACCACACAGTTTGAGGACTTTTTTTAAATCTAGCCCCATTGCATATTAGGTTAAAAGTATCAGAGGACCATCAACTCTCCATAAATCTAATGGCTTCTCAGTCAAATGGATCTGTGATCAATCTCTGCTCCACGTACCTGAGCGAATAATTTTAGATACACTCTCCAATGGTTACCAATGAAGGCTGCTCTGTTGGAATTGTGATCTATCGGATGTGGGTACTCTGAACTGACTTTGGCAAAGATGAAGGTTCAAAAATCAGAAGGGATTTATCTTTGCTACCTCAATCAACAGAGTTTGGAGAGTTATTGATGAAGACTTCGCAAATTTGTGTAATCCGATTTTCAGATAGTACTGCCCGTAGCCTTGGTGCATAGGTGATAATGGGTTTATTATTGTCACATACACTAAGATAGAGTGAAAATCTTTGTTTTGCATGCCATCCATTCAGATAATTTTAAAATGTAAGTACATTGAGGTAGTACAAATGGAATAATTAGAACAGAATGCAAAATACACCTGTTTACCTGCTCATTAATGCAAATATCTAATCAGCCAATCAAGTGGCAGCAACTCAATGCATAAGAGCATGCAGACATGGTCAAGAGGTTCATATGTTGTTCAGACCAAACATCATAATGGGGAAGAAATGTGATCTAAGTAACTTTGACCATGGAATAATTGTTGCTTGTTGATGAGATGGTTAGAGTAATTCAAAAATTGTTGATCTCCTGATATTTCACACACAACATTCTCTAGACTTTACAGAGGACGGTGCAAAAAAGAAAAAAAATGTGCAGTGAGTGGCAGTTTTATTGGTGAAAATGTCTTGTTACTGAGAGAGGTCAGAGGAAAACGGCCAGACTGGTTCAAGCGGACAGGAAGCTGACAGTAACTCAAATTATCACACATTGCAACAGTGGTGTGCAGAAAAACATCTCTGAACACACAACTTGTTGAATCTTGAAGTGGATGGCTGCAGCAGTGGAAGACCACAAACATATACTCAGTGGGACTTGATTAGGAGGAGGTACCTAATAATGTGGCTACTAAGTACATAGTGTTATCTGTAGAGCTGCAGAGAACATGCAGTGCAGGTAGCAAGGTCCAAGGATCATGAAAAGATAGACAGGGAGATTAAAAATTCATCTTCATCATACAAGAAATCTGCTGAAGAATCTCATAACCCTAGGATAGAAGTTGTCCTTGAGCTGCTGGTGCATATTTTCAAGCTGCCTGATGGAAGAAAGGGAAAAGAGAATGGATGGGGTGGGGTGGATCTTTGATTATGTTTACTGCCTTCCCAAGGCCGTGGATAGTATAGACAGAGTCCATGCAGGGTGGATGGTTTGTGTGATGGACTGGGTGGTATCAACAGCTTCTTGCAATTTCTTGTGACCTTGGGCAGAGAGGTGGTCATACCAATTTGTGATGTGTCTGGATAGGATGCTATTTTTTGATACACGGATTAAAATTAGTTGGGGGTGGTCAATGGTGGACACTTAAGATGATGAAGGGAATGTTAGCTATGTGCATTCCTTTATCCTGGAAAGTGTTAATCTTCCTGAATGTTTTGTAACCTACAATCAACCAATCAGGTCAATGGAAAATGTCCTACACCACTCCAAGGACTGCAGAATGTCACTTGCCCACTGACTCATTTGGAACCTAAGGAGTCAGTGGCTAAGTGACTTTCCCCTCTTTGACAGTGACCTATTTGACAGCTCCAGTAGTTAGAGTGGGGTGGTGAGGTGGGGACTCGTCTCTACCAAAGGAAGTGTAAGGGGTTCCTTCCCTCCACTAGCCTGTAGGTCACCCATGGGCAAGGTGTAGCATTTGCTTAGCCCTCTGACCAGGGTCACATGAAGCCATGGGAGTAAGTGGTGGATGGTCATATGAGCAGCTGGTGCATATTCCAAGTCCTGGTTACGCGACCACTGACATCAGGCAGACAATATCTGAAGAGTATTGATAATAGCTAGAGTCACCCTTCTTGTAAAGACACGGCCCAGAAGAAGGCAATGGCAAGCCATGTCTGTGGAAAAAATTGCCAAGTACAGTCATGATCAAGGAAAGGCCATGATCACCCATGTTATACTGCACAGCACATAATGAACGAATGAAGAACACTTAGAGAACGAGTCCACATATTCCCTTCAAGAAGCTTAAAATTATGGCTGCAGAGGATTGCATCCTGACAATCTTTTGTCCTTTGCATATTGCAATTAATATTAGGAAGAGCATTGAGATTTCAATGGAAGGATTTGCAGAGAAGCTGAATAGGAAATTCTATAGGCAATGCACTGAGGACTTTCCTTCTCCACTCATTGATTCAATGTCCTTTAGGAGGTTCAGCTCAGTTGCAGGCATTATTATGTTAATGTTAGTCATTCCATTGATTTTGAAAAGGTTTATGGCTCTCCATCGCAATGTGACCTGTCGGCCTGTGCGTGTCGAGGAGTTCGCCTAGTTCATTCACCTGACACTCTCAGCGTCTCCCCCAAGAGAAAAGGCTTTGACCTTCTGTAACCTGGCTGCAATTATACAGAACTCCAACAGGGGAAAGCATATTTAATACACTGTACCCCTGTCATTAATTGGTGACCAATTTTGCTGCCACAATGCCGCAATAACATAATAATCTCGGTACTTTCTATCTCACTTATCAGAAGTTAATAGATAATGACAAGGACTCAATACAAATTCATAACTGAAATTGGAATCCCTGCTGTAATCACAAAGACAATATCTACTTCTATTAATTTTTCACAGTTTTATTACAGGTAATAATTAAGAGAATATTTTTCACTACCTTGCTAATCTCTGAAGCAGTAATAGATTAATGTTTTAACAGGCTGCTATGTAGTTTATTTATCATGGCATTTTGTTGCTAAACGTGGTCCAAGCTATTGACCCATTGACAGAAATTATTGTTATCAATGCACTTAGGCCTCAAGCTACACTGATTAATCATAACTTTGTCTCAAGGTAAAAATGTACTGATATTTGCCCCTAATTTCTCTATCAATGCATAGTTTGAAGCTAACGGTCAGTGAGATTGAATGGAATATTACACACAAATTTCCTTTCCTGATTTCCCCCCGTCCTTTGAAGATTAGCTTTGTTTGTCATATGTATGTTGAAATGTATACAAGAACAATCATGGTCATGGAAAGACAATGATCACCTACATCATGTGGCATGGCACATAACAAAGAAACATTGAAACACTAAAAGGTACAATGGAACGCATTTTTTATATCTATAACCAATGCGGTCCAGGGCACAAGTGTCACCATGCTTCCAGTGCTAACATAACATGCCCACAACTTATGAACCTTAACCTGAACATCTTTGCAATGTGGGAGGAAACCGGAGCACCTGGAAGAACTCCTTACAGACAGCAGCAGAAATAAAACTTAATCGCTATCATTCTAAACATAACACTTTATTCATGCTTTAGCACAGTTGCATCACACTCAGCCCAATAAGGTGGTCGAGGAGTAGTACTCTCATTCCTGGGAATGCTTTTCAAACAGAAGTTAGTTCTTTCAGATGAGATGATCCTTCTGAGGTAGGTGTCATGATATTAAGAAGGAGTATGGAACTTCTCCAAAGGAAGAATATTTATCCTGAGAACCAATGCCAATAAAAGACATTAACATTGAAAGTTATCCCAAATCATATGTTCAGAATGCTCAACACAGTAGGGTGAGCAATATTCAGTTCCAGTGAAGTCCTCGGCAGATATTGTGTATAAATGAACATTAGGCTAAGAATATAGTACAGTATTGAGAAAGTACTGCACTATCTTCAAATAAAACACTAAATCGAGACCCAATCTACTCTCTCACCGGGTAAAGAATTCCATCAGTTTCAAAGAGGTTATGTACGCCCTGGCTAAAATTTATACTTTCATCAACAATCAACATCTGTTGCACATAGTTCCTTAGAAGTGGCAGCAGTGGGAGACCATGTGGTAGAGAAGGCATTTTGCAAGCTAGATTCATCAGCTTGCTGAATATGGCAGCTGGGATGTTATGTTACTGTAGGAGTCATAGAAAAGTACAGCACAGAAACAGGCCCTTCAGCCCATCCAGTAGGTGTTGAACCGTCTACTGCCGTCAACCTGCACCCAGATCATTGCCCTCGACACCCCGACCATCTATGAACCTATCCAACCTTCTCCTAAACATTGAAATTGAGGTTGCATGCACCACTTGTGCTGGTTTCATACTCTCATGACCCTCTGAGTGAAGAAGTTTCCTCTCATGTTCCCCTTAAAGTTTTCACCTTTCACACTTAAACCATGACCTCCAGTTGTAGTCTCATCTGACCTCAGTGGAAAAAGCCTTCTTGTATTTACCCTATCAATACCCCTCATAACCTCCCCTCAATCTTCTACATTCTAAGGAATAAAGTGCTAACCTATTCAATCTTTCCTTATAACTCAAGTCCTCCAATCCCTGCAACATCCTTGTAAATTTTCTCTGTACTCTTCCAATCTTATTTATATCCTTCCTGTAGCTAGGTGACCAAAACTGCACACAATCCTCAAAAGTGGGCCTCACCATCTTATCAACTTCAACATAATATTCCATCTCCCGTTCTCAATACTTTGAAGGCCAAAGAGCCAAAAGCTTTCTTTGCGACCCTATTTACCTGTGCCTCCACTTTCAATGAATTATGGACCTGTACTTCCAGATCGCTTTGTTCTACCACACTCTTCAGTGCACGACTATTCACTGTGTAAGACTTCAAACAACAGGAATTCTGCAGATGCTGGAAATTCAAGCAACACACATCAAAGTTGCTGGTGAACGCAGCAGGCCAGGCAGCATCTCTATGAAGAGATACAGTCGACGTTTCAGGCCGAGACCCTTCGTCAGGACTAACTGAAGGAAGAGCTAGTAAGAGATTTGGAAGTGGGAGGGGGAGGGGAGATCCAAAATGATAGAAGAAGACAGGAGGGGGAGGGATGGAGCCAAGAGCTGGACAGGTGATTGGCAAAGGGGATATGAGAGGATCATGGGACAGGAGGCCCAGGGAGAAAGACAAGGGTGAGGGGGGAACAGAGGATGGGCAAGGGGTATAGTCAGAGGGACAGAGGGAGAAAAAGGAGAGTGAGAGAAAGAATGTGTGTATAAAAATAAATAACAGATGGGGTACGAGGGGGAGGTGGGGCATTAGCGGAAGTTAGAGAAGTCAATGTTCATGCCATCAGGTTGGAGGCTACCCAGACAGTATATAAGGTGTTGTTCCTCCAACCTGAGTGTGGCTTCATCTTTACAGTAGAGGAGGCCGTGGATAGACATGTCAGAATGGGAATGGGATGTGGAATTAAAATGTGTAACTCTGCTCTCAAACGCATCTCCCCCATTTCACGTACATCTGCTCTCACTCCATCCTCCCACCACCCCACTAGGAATAGGGTTCCCCTGGTCCTCACCTACCACTCCACCAGCCTCCGGGTCCAACATATTATTCTCCGTAACTTCTGCCACCTCCAACAGGATCCCACCACCAAGCACATCTTTCCCTCCCCGCCTCTCTCTACTTTCCACAGGGATCGCTCCCTACGCGACTCCCTTGTCCATTCGTACCCCCCATCCCTCCCCACTGATCTCCCTCCTGGCACTTATCCTTGTAAGCGGAACAAGTGCTACACATGCCCTTACACTTCCTCCCTTACCACCATTCAGGGCCCCAAACCGTCCTTCCAGGTGAGGCGACACTTCACCTGTGAGTCAGCAGGGGTGATATACTGCGTCCGGTGCTCCCGATGTGGCCTTCTATATATTGGCGAGACCCGACGCAGACTGGGAGACCGCTTTGCTGAACACCTACGCTCTGTCGCCAGAGAAAGCAGTATCTCCCAGTGGCCACACATTTTAATTCCACATCCCATTCCCATTCTGACATGTCTATCCACGGCCTCCTCTACTGTAAAGATGAAGCCACACTCAGGTTGGAGGAACAACACCTTATATTCCGTCTGGGGAGCCTCCAACCTGTTGGCATGAACATCGATTTCTCTAACTTCCGCTAATGCTCCACCTACACCTCGTACCCCATCTGTTATTTATTTTTATACACACATTCTTTCTCTCACTCTCCTTTTTCTCCCTCTGTCCCTCTGACTATACCCCTTGCCCATCCTCTGGGTCCCTCCCCCCATCCCATGATCCTCTCGTATCCCCTTGGCCAATCACCTGTCCAGCTCTTGGCTCCATCCCTCCCCCTCCTGTCTTCTCCTATCATTTTGGATCTCCCCCTCTCCCTCCCACTTTCATATCTCTAACTCACTCTTCCTTCAGTTAGTCCTGACGAAGGGTCTCAGCCTGAAACGTTGACTGTACCTCTTCCTAGAGATGCTGCCTGGCCTGCTGCGTTCACCAGCAACTTTGATGTGTGTTACTGTGTAAGACTTACCCTGTTTGTACAGGCATTGGAGAGGCTGCATTTGGAGTATTGTCTTCGGTTTTGGTTACCCTCTTATAAGGAAAGCATCATTATGCTGGAAGGAGTGCAAAGAAGATTTATGCGACTGTTGCCAGGTATCGAGTACCTGAGTTATAGGAAGAGGTTGGGTAGGCCGAGGCGGCGCGGTAACGTTGTGGCTTGCGCAACACTTCAGAGCACCAGTGATCACGAACCTGGGTTCAATTCCTGCTAAAGCATGAATAGAGGCATAGAAGCATAGCGGTTAGCATAGCACGTTTACAGTGCGACTGGATCTCAATTCCCGCCATTGTTGGTAAGTTCTCACCAAAACTTCTTCGATTTCCTCTGAGTGCACCTGCTTCCTCCCACATTCCAAAGCTATATGGTTAGGGTTAGAGGGCATGCTAAATTGGTGCCAGAAGTATGGTGACACTTGTGAGCTACTCAGTACAATCCTCACTGATCCGATTTTGATGTACATGTGACAACTCAGGTTAATCTTTCTTTCAGCCTTACTTTATTCATTTGAGCCTATGAGACTGAAGGCTGAACTTTTAGAGATGCATAAAACAATGAGGGGCACTGATAGGATGAATGCACCATCTATATCCCAGGGAAAGGACATCAAAAGCAAAAGTTAGCAGGTTTATTCTGAATGGTGGATTACTTAAAAGGGACCTCTTCTGGCAAAAGTTAATGTGTATGTGGGATGAGTTGCTAAAGGAAGTGATTGAGGTTGGTACCATACCAATATTTAAAAGACACAGGCATGTACATGGGTAGGAATAGTTTAGAACAGGGGTTCCCAACCTGAGGTCCATGGACCTCTTGCTTAATGGTATTGGTCTATTGGTTGAGAGGGATATGGGCCAAACACTGGAAAATGGGTCTAACTTAGATGGGCATCTTTAATGGTTTAGATGAGTTGGGCCAAAGTGCCTAGTTCCATGTTGTATTGTTCGATGACTCTATAACTCTAAGGTTAATCAACCTATTGAGCCAATAGTTGGCTTAAGATTTGTTGACAATATTGGCAAGCATGTAGGTGGTGAATTTTCAAGTGCTTGTCCACAGATAATTTCACCTACATCCACAATCAAAGGTCATGCTTTTTCTGCTGAGGGAGGTTGGTGCTTCGTGATCACCCGTTGAAACTTTAATTATTTCATCCACCTCCAATAAATCTCCCCTTCCACAGAAAACAAATCTGTGAGTAATTTTCATAACTAAACCTTCATACTTGCCAGCATCCTTGTTCTCCTCAATGCCATTGCATTCTTTCTGAAATGTGGTGGCCAGAACTGTGTACAATACTTCAGAGATGGACCTAGCTCTGCCTTGTTCTAACTGTTCTTGTATTCTATTATGTTGACCAATAAGAGAGAAAGAAAGCATAAGAACATAAGAAATAGGAACAGGAGTCAGCCACCTGCCCTGTCAAGCCTGCTATGCTGTTCAAAAAGATCATTGTCGATTTGGCTGCGGACTCAGTACCACCTACAGTGCCTGCCTTTTCCATGTAAATTTTAATTCCCCTGCTATGCAAAAAAGTATCTAATATATATTTAATTGGGTAGCCTCTACTGCTACTCTACTGCCCCCCTCTTCTGCTTTCCGCAGGGATCACTCCCTATGCAACTTGCTTCCCCATTCGTCCCCCAATCCCTTCCCACCAATCTCCCTCCCGGCACTTATCCTTGTAAGTGGAACAAGTGCTACATCTGCCCTTACATTTCCTCCTTCACCACCATTCAGGGCCCCAGACAGTCCTTCCATGTGAGGCGACACCTCACCTGTGAGTCGGCTGGGGTGATATACTGCGTCCAGTGCTCCCGGTGTGGCCTTTTATATATTGGCGAGACCCGACACAGACTGGGAGACCGCTTTGCTGAACACCTATGCTCTGTCCGCCAGAGAAAGTAGGATCTCCCAGTGGCCACACATTTTAACTCCACATCCCATTCCCATTCTGACATGTCTATCCACGGCCTCCTCTACTGTAAAGATGAAGCCACACTCAGGTTGGAGGAACAACTCCTTATATTCCGTCTGGGTAGCCTGCAACCTGATGGCATGAACATTGATTTCTCTAACTTCTGTTAATGCCCCTCCTCCCTTCTTACCCAATCCCTTATTTATTTATCTATCTATCTCTCTCCCCCCCCCCTTTTTCTCTCTCTATCCCTCTCACAATCACTCCTTACTTGCTCTCCATCTTCCTCTGGGCTCCCCTCCCCTCCCCCTATCTCTCCTTAGGCATCTCGTCCCATAATTCTCTCTCTTCTTCAGCTCTGCATCCCTTTTGCCAATCAACTTTCCAGCTCTTAGCTTCATCCCTCCCCCTCCTGTCTTCTCCTATCATTTCGGATCTCCTACACCCCTTCCTACTTTCAAATCTCTTACTATCTCTTCTTTCAGTTAGTCCTGACAAAGGGTCTCGACCCAAATCTTCAACTGTACTTCTTCCTACAGATGCTGCCTGGCCTACTGCGTTCCACCAGCATTTTGTGTGTGTTGCTTGAATTTCCAGCATCTGCAGATTTTCTCGTGTTTGAGCCTCTACTGCTCCTCTGGTTAGAAACTTCCACAGTTTCACTTCTCTCTGGGTAAACCAGTCTCTGCTCATTTGTGCCCTAAATATATTCCCTTAATCTTGAGGCTATATACCCTAGTTCTAGTCTCAGTTATCAATAGAAACAACCTTCATGACTCTATCTTATATGTATTCTGAATTCCAGTGAAAATAACCCCATGTGACTTCATCTCCCGTTATAGCAGAGGTTCCGAACCTTTTATATACCATGGACCAATACCATTAAGCAAGGGAACCCCTGCCTTATAAACTAACCTCCTCACCTCTGGACTGAACCTGGTGAGCCTCCTCTACACTGCCTCCGAAGTAAGTTGCTGGGTTACCTGGCTGCCAATGTAATGATCAGCACTGGAGAAGCATAGGTTTTCCTTTGTACGAAATCTGCCAATCCCCTAATTATTTGTAATATTTCACTCTAATAACTAGAGTAACTAGAACATCAGAAACCAAATTTATTGAAGACATTTATGCTGGATTAAAGGTGGGATGGATCACATGATTTGCATCACACTCTAAAGCAACTTTTCCCAGTAGTAGTAGAGTCATTTCTCTAGAAACATGCAGTGTGTGTTGGATAGAGACATAAAAGGACATGTTATATGAAGGTACGTTGAGTGAGCTAGTGCTTTTCTCTTTGGAGCGAAGGAGGATAAGAGGTGACCTGATAGAGGTGTACAAGATGTTGAGGAATAGACTGAGTGGACAGCTAGAGATATTTTCTCAGGGCAAAAATGGCTAATATGAGGGGGCATACTTTTAAGGTGATTTGCGCAATCACCTCCAATCACCCTGCTCTGCTCATTTTATACTTATGTCTGTGAGGCTAAGTATAGATCCAATATTCTACTTAAGTTTGCGGATAACATCGCTGTTGTTGGCCAAATCAAAGGTGGCGACAAATTGGCATAGAGCAGGAAGATTGAAAATGGTGCCACAATAATAATCTCTCACTCAATGTCAGCAAAGCCGAAGAGCTGATTATTGACTACAGGAGGAAGAAACTGGAGGTGCATGCACCAGTCCTGTTGAGGGGATCGGAGGTGGAAAGGGTCAGTAACTTCAAATCCTTGGCGTTATCAGTTCAGAGGATCTACTGTATAACAAAACCAACAAGTGATTGCCGTTACAAAGAAGGAATAGCAGCACCTCTACTTTCTTAGAAGCTTGTGCAGCTTTGGCATGTCATCTAAAACTTTGACTAACTTCTACCGTTGCACAGTGGATTGGTTGCATTATCAATGCCCTTGAAAGGAAAACCCCACAAAAAGTAATAAATGCAGTCCAATCCATCTCAGGAAAGCCCTCTCTGCCATTGAGCACATCTGCAAGAAGTGCTACCATTGGAAAGCAGTATCTATCATCAAGGACTCTCACGATCCAGGCTACGCTCTCTACTCAGTTATTACCCTTCAACCATCAGGTTCCTGAATCTGCATGGATAACTTTACTCACTTTAACTCTGTACGAAGTCAGTGGCCAATGGATTCACTTTCAATGTCTCTACAAATCATGTTCTCAGTATTATTTAGGTTATTATTATTATTTTTTTGTATTTGCACAGATTGTCTTCTTTTGCACATTGGTTGTTTATCAGTCTTTTGTTTGTGTATAGTATTTCATTGATTCTATTGTATTTCTTTGTTCTACTGTGTTGTCTACATGAAAATAAATTCTGGGAGGCAGGTCTAAGGTAAGTTGTTTTTTTTTTTTTTATACACAGAGTTGTGTGTTGTGAAATGCCCTGCCAGAGTGATTAGGGGTAGTTAAGAGACTCTTAGATGGGTGTATGGACAATAGAAAACAGGAGGAAAGAAGAGATAGATTGATCTTAGTGTAGTTTACAAACTGGCACAACATCATGGGCCAAAGGGCCAATACTGTGCTAGAGTGTTATACTGTATGTTCTATGCTCTATAACTTTAAAAATATAAAAGTGAGCAGGCCACATTTCATGGTTGATAACAAGAAAATGACTCAGTTGCCTCCACACCAGCTGACAACAGAGATGTCACAATGCTCTCTGTGCATTACAGTTTTAATCACTGGAAAGTAATTGGCTGTTGCTGTGAACAAACTCTACAGAGGCTTGACAGAAATGCAGGCAAGGAGAGAGAGGGGACAAAAGAGAGTGAAAAGGACAGAGAGAAAAGAAGAGAGAGAAGAAAAGGAGAATAGAGCAGAGGAGAGGAGAGACAAGAGGAGGGGGAGGAGAGGGGAGAGGGAGGAGAGAAGAATAGAGAGAAAGGAGAGAGAGGGGAGAGGAGAGAGAGGGGAGAGGAGAGAGAGGGGAGAGGAGAGAGAGGGGAGAGGAGAGAGAGGGGAGAGGAGAGAGATAGAGAGAAAAAGAGAAAGAAAGATAGAGAGAGGGAGATAGAGAGAAATTCATTCAAGATGCCAACACAGAGTGTAGACAACTTGTTTAAATACTAGACACCTAAGTAAGCATATTCAAGCGATGGCTCGGTATCATTGTTGTTAATGTAACACCATTACAGCATCAGTGACTGGGGTTCAATATCACACTGTCTGTAGGAAATCTGTACATTCCTCCCATGACTTTGTAGGCTTCTTCTGGGTGCTCGAACACATATGGATTAATTGGTCTCTTGGGTGTAATTGGTTGCCACAGTCTCGATGGGTTGGAAGGGCCTGTTACCATGCTCTATCTCTATATCTAAGTCTCAGCTAAATCCAATGAAGCAAAAATTACAATGCAGTAGTACCTTTTATGAATTTGGTATGTTCCAAAATTAGGAGATGCAAGCCAATAAAGTCCTTTTGACTTGTAACCACTGCGTACTAGAGGGAGTGTGGCAAGCAATTTGCATACAGTAAGGTCATGCCAAGCAGAAAAGCAATAATAGCCATATAATTTGTTCTGTACACAGTATTTGTACTCTTATTTCACAGTGTTCTGCAACATTTCACAGGGCTTCAGCATTCACGATAAATGTCCTGCCCTGACTTCTCTCCCTAAAGGGCAAAGTTGCTTTTATCTGGACTGCAAATTCCCATTCCTCAGCCCGCTTACCAAGTTAATCAAAGTCCCCTTGTAAATTTTGATAACCTTCTTCCTGTTAATGATACCACCTTGATTTTTGTGCCATATGTCCTTATTCTGTGTCATTAGCTTTTACACTTTTTATATATTTCTAATCATAATTAATAGGTTTTTATGTGTATTTTTATAGCTTATAGTTTTTTTAATGCATTGCTCTGTACTGCTGTCATTAAAAGGCAGATTTCACAGCATATGCCAGTGCAACTCGAGATTTGGACAACTTAGGCGCCAGGACAGATTGAAAAGATCAGGGTGTCGGGGGTGGAGGCAAAGGACGTGCCGGTTCAGCTTGCTGCTCCACGAGGTTTACTTGTCTCTGCGCTGAACTCCTGGGCTATTGGATCAGCTGCAGTGATGACTGGCTTTGCGGCTGTGGACTCACTTTCATGAACTTCAGTTTGCTTGCTTTCGTTGTTTTGCACTTTTTCTTTATTTCTGCATGCTGGGTGTTTGACAGTCCTCTTTGTTTAAAAAGGCTCTTTTGGATTTCTTTGTTTTGTAGCTGCCTATAAGGAAATGAATCTCAAGGTTGTGCATAATATACATACTCTGATAACAAGTGCACTTTGAACTTTGATAATACATGTACTTTGAGCTTGAACTTTGATCTTAACCCTGATTCTGACTTTCCTGCTGTCAATTTTTCACTATTTTGAAGTACTTGTAAAGAATGAAATCAGTTTCTTCTTGTATTGAACATCATCCGTCCTCAAAAATTACTATTCCAAAACATTGATGGGAACCTTCAGCCAGAAATGTTAACTCTGTTCTAATGTGGCACGGAGACAGAGCAAGAAGATTCACTACCTCACAGTTCAATCCGACCTTCACTGCGTGGAACTAGCACATTCTCCCTATTACTGCGTGGGGTCCTTCTGGTCGTTTAGGCTTTCTCCTGCATCCCAATGACATATAGGCTGGGAGGTTAATTGGCCACGGTAAATTATCCCCAGTGTATAGATGAGTTTTAGAATCTGACGGTAGTTGAAAATGTGAAGAGACTAACAGAAAATGGGATTTATGTAGCATTAGTGTAAATGAGTGGTTGACGATTGGCCAGAGAGTGTTTTTATGCTGTCAAACATGCATACTTTGATAATAAATGTACTTTGAACATTGTATATAAGTTTCTCCTCCACGATTTTATTAGAGGTTTCAGAGCCATTAAGGGAGTCTGATATTCAGAACACCCCCCCCCCAAACCAGCCCTGATTACACAGTCCTGATGCAGAGTCTCGATCTGAAATGTCAATCAGCCCCTTGCCTCCTCAGATGCCATTAACCTGCTGAGTTCCTCCAGAACTTTATCAATTTTCTCCAAATTCCAGCATCTGAAGTCTCTTGCATCTCCAGATTACTTTGTGATCTCAATGGATGGAACGTGTCCCAGATTACAAAGAGAAGAAAGAGATGACATTGTGGAGGTGTAATCTTCCACACTGTGGCTGTGTATGTTTGGTTAGAAAATTTCCTTGTGGCTTTAAGGGTGCATTTTGTGCAGTTGTGTCATTGACCATCTTCGGGGCTGTAACAGTTGTAGGTTGAGGTCTGCAAAGCAAGTTTGGTTCCAGCCCCTTGGAATAGTTGGGAACTGGTTTATTCTTGTTACGTACACTGAGAAAAGATGAAAAGTTTTTGCTTGCATGCCTTCAAGACAGATTATTCTATACACAAGTACAATAAGTACACAAGGGAAACAATAGCAAATTGAGGAATATAAATTCAAAGTAAATTTATCATCAAAATAACTATATGTCACCATATACAATCCTGAGATTCATTTTCTTGCAGGCATACTCAATAAATCTAATAACCATAATAGAATCAATGAAGGACTGCACCCAACAGGGTGGACAACCAGTGTGCAAAAGACAACAAATTGTGCAAATGCAACAATAATAATAAATAAGCAATAAATTGAGACATGAGATGAAGAGGTCTTGAAAGTGAATCCATAGGTTGTGGGAACATTTCAGTGAAGTTGAGTGAAGTTATCTTTCTGGTTCAAGAGCCTGATGGTTGATGGGTAATAACTGTTCCTCAACCTGGTGGTGTGATTCCAGAGGCTTCTTAGTGTTACAGGCATATAGTAGGTGCAGTGCAAATACACAATAAAATGCATGATGGGGGAGGTAGTGAGATCAGGAGTTCATCCATCATATAAGCACTCATTCAATATCTGTAGTTTGAGTTTTGTTCTTCGCAACAATAAACCCTGATTGTACTCCATCAATAAGCATGCAAGGTTTCAGAACCAAAGTGAGGCATGATGGGTGAGAATATCGTGGCCAATTGTGGCAATTCCAAAAATGTGCAAGGAAGAGCTCGAGTGAAATAATGTGAACTGACAGGTGAAGCACAAGCTCTGTGTATCAAGAGACTCAGTATGATTGGATGCTTTCAGCACCTACGTGAAGTATAATTCTCTGCCAATAGTACTGCAAAGATAAGCAGAGATAGTAATTTTCATCACAAAGCCATCATGGAGCAAAGGAAGGCCTTTGTTCCAATGGAAACAGGTCCATACATTTATCCATATTTATATTATTTATTAATGTAATATAGAGAATCTGGCATATTTTCTATGAGTCAACCATGTTAGTGGTCCTATTGTTACATCTCTAGAGCATTTTGGGTAAAGATGACAGACTTCCTTCCTAGAATGATATTAGTGTACCAGAAGGATTTACATGATTGCCCGTGGTTTTGTGGTCAGTATTCCTGAAACTAGCTTTACATTTCTGATTCCAGATTTGTTTAATTATGTGTTTAAATTTGCCAGCTGACAAAGTGGGATTCAAACTGAATCAATGGTCTGGAACTCAGGCTGCAATCCAGTAAATGACCAGTATTCTTGCCTTAGCTCAAAGCCACGTTGATATCCAGATGAATGACAGCTTTGGAGTACGGGGAAGACATTTTAACCCAGTGTCTTCTGAAATATTTGAAAGTTATAAATTGAGAGCTCACAACCTAAAGTCCAAAGGACAGTGATTGAATTCATGGAGTTTAAAAAATGCTGCGCACCGTAACTTCAACATGGTTTTAGACCAGGACCTATTTTCAGATTCAAATTTAGGTAACACGTACATCAAAAACACTCAGTGCAACGTGCCATTTTCTGAACAGCCAGCTCACCCAAGAATGTGCTAGAGGCAGCCCGCAGATATTGTAATTCATTGCCACAGATGGCTGTGAAGGCCAAATCATTGAATATATTTAAAGCAGAGGTTCATAGTTTGTTGATTAGTCAGGGCGTCAAAGTTTACAGGGAGAAGGCAAGTGAATGGGGTTGAGGGTGATGATAAATCAGCCATGATGGAATGGCAGGGCAGACTCAATCGCCTGAATGACCTAATTCCGTTCCTATGTCTTATGGCCTTTTTGTCACATTTTCAGGTGCCAGCATTGCGTACCTATGGTCAATACTAAGCAATACAAGCATCAAAACAACAACTCAAAACAAAACAACCCTCTTTCCCTTCTTGAAAACTGAGGAACTGAAGGAGGCATTGATGGCTTCATATCCGTTAATTTAGACCCAATAAAAAATGTGGTTGTGTATGAATACGGCATTGATGAAAGGTGACAAACCAGAACAGTGGTCACTCTCAAACATTATCCCAGTCCCCAAGTCTGGATCTCTCACAAAGACAGATAACTAACGCGGTATCAGCTTGACCTGCATCTTAGCAAAAATACAATCGGATGATCTTGAACAGGATTCGCACCGCTATTGACCCTAAGCTAAGGTTCAATCAGAATGGTTTTCGGCAGAAGCGCACAACAGTAATGCAAATACTTGCTCTCCATAGGATCATCGAGGAAGTCAAGAAGAGCAACCTACCAGCCATGCTTACTTACATCAATTTTCACAAAGCTTTTGACTCCATTCACCGAGGTAAAATGCTGAAGATCCTGAAAGCTTACGGAGTGCCAGACCATCTACTGAGAGCAATAGAGTCCAGCTATACCAAAACCATGGCGAAAGTTGTATCACCAGACGGAGAAACAGCAGTGTTCGAGCTCCTAGCTGGTGTGCTGCAAGGAGACACTCTGGCACCCTACATCTTTATAATCGTCCTTGATTACGCTCTGCGTCAAGCTACCAAAGATCATGACAAGCTTGGTTTTACCATAAACCATGGCAAACCAAAAGGGTCAGACCAGTTACACTCACAGATCTCGATTTTGCAGATGACATCGTCCTGCTCTCTGACCAGATGGAGGAAGCACAGCAGCTACTGACAAAAGTGGAAATTGAATGCAATAAAGTTGGACTTCACCTAATCGCTAAAAAGACAGTACATAGCATTTAACTGCGATGAAGGTACTCTCAAGACTGTAGAGAATGATACCATTAAGAAAGTCTTTGACTACAAGTACTTCAGGTCAAGAATGATGAGTTCAGAGAAGGACATAAAGATAGGGAAGGCACTGGCGTGGAGGGCTATGAACGACATGGAGGAAATCTGGAAGTCAATCCTGACCAGAGGGCTTAAAAAGAGGTTTTTCATAGCAGTCATGGAGTCCATTCTCACGTATGGACGTGAGACGGGGACACTCACCAAGATGATGCGGAAGTCTCTAGATAGTTGCTATACACGAATGTTCCAGTTGGCTCTTGACGTGAGCTGGCAACAGCACATGCCGTACGTTGAGCTCTATAACAACCTACCAATGCTCTCCACTAAAATCGAGGTGAGAAGACTGCAACCAGCAGGGCACTGTCTACGCCACCACGAGCTACCTGCCAGCCTAGTCATCATATGGGAGCCCAAGCACGGGAGGATGAACCCTGGGGGGCCCCCCCAAATCTATGGTCAACACGCTCCTAGAAGACAATGGCACGGCTAATGTCGATGAACTGAACACACTGATGAGGGAGAGGGAGAAGTGGAGTCCATCATCGTGCCCGACACCGGCCCCCTAGGCCTGAGTCGACATAGTAGCAGTGTGTGAATTTGGTGGCCACTTTATTAGATGCTTATTAAAGCAAATATTTAATCAGCCAATCATGTGGCAGCAACTCAATGCATAAAAAACAAGCAGATATGGTCAAGAGATTCAGTTGTTTTTCAGACCAGACAGATGGTGGTGGGGGGGGCGTGAAGAAATGTGATTGAACTGCCTTTGACCGTGGAATGATTTTTGATGCCAAATGGGGTGGTTTGAATATCTCAAACTGCTGATCTCCTGGATTTTCATTCACAACCATCTCTAGTATGTGTGAAAAGCAAACATTAAGTAATTCAGTGTGTGGCATTTCTGTGGGTAAAGATGCTTTGTTAATGAGAGAGTTCAGGGGAGAGTGGTCAGACTGGTCCGAGCTAATAGAAAGACAATAGTCACTCAAGTAACTACACATTACAACAGTGGTGTGCAGAAGAACATCTCTGAATGCATAACACTTCAAGTGGATGGGCTACAGCAGCAGAAAATCACAGCAGGTTCCATTCCTGTGGTGATTTTATTGGGTACGCTAACTGAAAAGGCAATCTGAACAAATTATTGGAGAATATGATCAAACTTGAAGTTTTCAGAAATGCACATATTCAGGAATCAGAAATAAAGATACTCCAAAACAGGGTTTGGCAAGAGCAATCCATACCAAATAACAGGAGAGTTTCAAAGAAAATTGTGACAATAATATCAGAATTCCTAAAAGCATGAACATTGATCTCTCCAGCTTTCTCCCTCTTCCCCCTTTTTCCCCCCCCATTCCAAGTTCTAGTTATCCTCACACCAACTATTCTCCTCAATTACCCATTACCTCCTTCCCTTTCATCTATGGTCCATTGTCCTATTAGATTTCTTCTTCAGGCCTTTACCTCTTCTACCTATCCTCTCCCTGACCCACCCACATTCCCCCTCACCTGGTCTCACCTATTTTTTTTTTTTTTAAAGCTATATAAAGAGTAAAAGAGAGTTGAAGGTAGATATAGGACCAATAGAAAATGACACTGGGAGATATTGTAATGAGAGAGGCAGAGATGGCAGAGGAACTTAATGCGTATTTTACATCGGTCTTCACATTGGAAGATGTCTGCAGTATACTGGACATTCAAGAGTGTCAGGGAAGTGAAGTATGTGCAGTGGAAATTACAACAGAGCAGGTGCTCAGGAAGCTTAATGGTCTGAGCATGGATAAATCTCCTGGACCTGATGGAATGCACTCTTGGGTTCTGAAGGAAGTAGCTGGAGAGATTGCAGAGGCACTAACAATGATTCTTTCAAGAAGCAATAGATTCTGACATTGTACCAGATGACTGGAAAATTGCAGCTATTACTGTGCTGTTTAAGGGTAGGAGGCAGCAGAAAGGAAACTGTAGACCTGTTAACCTGACATCAGTGGTTGGGAAATTGTTGGAATCAATTGTAAGGGATGAGATTATGGAGGACCTGGAGGCACATGACAAGATAGGCCAAAGATAGGAGAATCTCACCTGGTCCCTCAACATCAGCTCCATAACAAAGAAAGCCCAGCAGCGTCTCTACTTTCTGCGAAGACTGAGAAAAGTCCATCTCCCCCCCCACCCCCCCATCCTCACCACATTCTACAAAGGTAGTATTGAGAGCATCCTGAGCAGCTGCATCACTGCCTGGTTCATTTACATCATACGCTGCATCTGTAAAGCAAACAGCATTACAAAGGACCCCACACACCCCTCATACAAACTCTTCTCCCTCCTCCTGCCATCTGGCAAAAGGCACTGAAGTACTCGGGCTCTCACGACCAGACTATGTAAGTTTCTTCCCTCAAACCATCAGACTCCTCAAAACCCAGAGCCTGGACTGACACCAACTTACTGCCCTCTACTGTGCCTATTGTCTTGTTTATTATTTATTGTAATGTCTTCAGTGTTTTGTGCACTTTATGCAGTCCTGGGTAGGTCTGTAGTCTAGTGTAGTTTTGTGCTATTTAACGTAGTTCAGTAGTTTTTGTATTGTTCATGGAGCACCATGGTCTTGAAAAACATTGTCTCATTTTTACCGTGTACTGTACCAGCAGTTATAGTCGAAATGACAATTAAATGTGACTTGACAAAGACAGCATGGTCTCTTGAAAGGAAAGTCCTGCCTGACTAACCTACTGCAATTTTTTGAGGAAATTACAAGCACGGTAGACAAAGGATATGCAGTAGATGTGGTGTACTTGGATTTTCAGAAGGCCTTTGACAAGGTGCCGCACATGAGGCTGCTTAGCAACACAAGATCCCATGGAACTACAGGGGAGTTACTAGCATGTGTGGAGCATTGGCTGATCGGCAGAAAACAGAGTGGGAATAAAGGGATCCTATTCTGGCTGGCTGCTGGTTACCAGTGGAGTTCCACAGGGGTTGGTGTTGGGACCACTGCTTTTTACGATGTATGGCAATGATTTGGACTCTGGGATTAATGGATTTGTGGCTAAATTTGCCAATGATACAAATATAGGTGGAGGAGCAGATAGTATTGAGGAAACAGAGCTTGCAGAGAGACAGATAGTTTAGGGGAATGGGTGAAGAAGTGGCAAATGAAATACAATGTTGGAAAGTATATGGTCATGCACTTTGGTGGAAGAAATAAGCAGCCAGACTATTATATTGATGGGGAGAGAATTCAAAAATGCAGAGATGCAAAGGGACTTGGGAGTCCTTGTGCAGGATACCCTAGAGGTTAACCTCCAGGTTAAGTAGGTGGTGAAGAAGGTGAATGCAGTGTTGGCATTCATTTCTAGAGGTATAGGATATAAGATCAGGGATGTGATGTTGAGGTTCTATAAAGCACTCATGAGACCACACTTGGAGTATTGTGCGCAATTTTGGGCTCCTTATTTTAGAAGGGATATACTGACATTGCAGAGAGTTCAGAGAAGATTCATGAGAATGATTCCAGGAACGAAAGGGTCACGGTATGAGGAATGTCTGGCAGTTCTTGGGCTGTATTCCATGGAGTTCAGGAAGATGAGGGGGGGATCTCATAGAAACATTCCAAATGTTAAAAGGCCTGAAAAGAATAGATATGGCAAAGTTATTTCCCATGGTAGGGGAGTCTAGGACAAGAGGTCACAACTTCAGGATTGAAGGACATACATTTAGAACAGATGCAGAGAAATTATTTAGTCGAGGGTGGTAAATCTGTGGAATTTGCTGCCATGAGCAGCTGTGGAGGCCAAGTTATTGGGTGCATTTCAGGAAGAGATAGACAGGCCCTTGAATAGCCAGAACATCAAAGGTTATGGGGAGAAGGCAAGAGAGTGGGGATGACTGGAAGAATTGGATCAGCCCATGATTGAATGGCAGAGCATACCCAATGGGCCAAATGGCCTATTTCTGCTCCTATATCTTATGGTCTTACTAGCTTGTATTCCTTCCCCTCCCTGCACCTTCATATTCTGGCCTCTGCCCTCCCTTTCTTTTCCAATCCTGATGAAGGGTCTCAGCCTGATATGTCAACTGTTTATTCCCCTCCACAGATGCTGCCTGATTTGTTGAGTTCCTGCAGTATTTTGTGTGTGTGTGTGTGTGTGTGTGTGTGTGTGTGTGTGTGTGTCTCTCCTGTCATTTTTGATGATTTAACAAGATCAACCAATGAATATTCTGAATTTGAAAGCAAAGACACTACAGAAACTGTACCAGAGCACTGTTGTCAATGGTCAGTCCAGTACAGTCAATTCCATTGACTGAAACTATCCAAAATAGCACTGAAATAGTACAATTCCATTAAGCACACACAAAATGCTGGAGAAACTCAGTTAGCCAGGCAACATCTATGAAAAAGAATACAGTCGACATTTCAGCCCGAGACCATTCAGTGAGTTCCTCCAGCATTTTGTGTGTGATGCTTGGATTTCCAGCATCGGCAGATTTTCTCTTGTTTGTGATTATAATTCCATTAATTCTGCATTAAACAATCTACCACATTCTCAGAAATATTTCTTCAGGATATTCTTGAATGGGTATTGTAGATCGAAGTATCAAGGAGAATAAACAAAAAAAAATATTTGCAATTGTTCCATATCAATCTATTGAGCCACTCAGACTCTCAGCCATGCTTCAGTAATACCTAGATAAAGGCAATTATTTAAAAGAAAGAAGGAAAAGCAGGAGAAAGGTGGTTCAGTCACAATATCAAGAATTTCAAGTGAGATTCAAAAAGCTTTGTTGGAGGTACTATGAGGCAACCCATGAGAAATTCTGAGCTACTTTGTCACCACACATATTTAAGTAAAGTATTTCTGTCTCATTTCTAAAATAGGAGCCATATGATGTACCTACTTGCCAAACCAGTCTGGAGAACCCAACAGGAATGAGCGATCGTGCAGTGCCTGCAGCGCTTCAGGTTGTGGGTCTATTTGGTTCCTTATTCACGTGGTGATGTAAAGAACCCAGAGTATATACAGTATACACATCCATCAATGTGGTGTTGACGGCTGTGGGTTGCAGAATTGCCTGTTTGTAAGAGGGTATGCAGCTAAACAATCTGTAACTTATGACCATTACATTCACCTTGGTGGTGGGGAAACTTCTAAAAGCAGTTATCTGTAACAGAGTCAACAGTCAGTTAGATAAATATAAATTGAACAGGCAAAACCACTTGTTTAAGGGAAACCATGTTAAATGAGTCCCATAGATTTCTGATGATCTTAACAGAAGCAATTGATTTGGGAAATAAAGTGAATATGATGTATTTGGACTAAGGTGTTTAATGAAATGCCCACAATAAGGTTATCAACAAGTCTGAAGAACATACAATAAAATTGCCACCGACTGAAGCCAATTCTCGAGACAGAGAACTCAAAAAGAAGCCACGCGACAGACTTTACATCGTAAATCAGCGAGTTGTTTTGTTATGCCTCCCCTCTCACTGTGAAAGGGGGACATCTCTCTTTCCCTTTATTAGTGGTATGATTATTTTCCGCTTTACTGCAGATCATGATCTTTCTCAAGGGCTTCGCTATTGCTTTCTTGGTGAATGGAGGGTGCTGATGGTATTTTTGTGGAAGTGGGTGGGAATGTGGGAGGATCATTGCTTTGCTGCTGCTTATGCATGGGAGGGGGAAGTAAAGGGGCTTTGTCATTCTAACACTTTTACTGTCACTCATTTTTTGGGACAATTTTGTTTTCATGGATGTCTGTGAAAAACAATTTCAGGATATGTATATTGCATACATCTGATATTAAATGGAACTATAGAATAATTGAACTAAAACATAATATCATACTTAGTGACTGTTTAATGGATTGGAGGGAAGGGAACAGTGAAGTTCCTTGTGAGTTGATATAAATATTATGATCTTTTTTCTTTCATGTTAATGGCTTCAATTTAGATTCAAAGGACATAGTTTCCAAATTGGTAGATAAAGTTCAAAAGTCAGAGTAAATTGTATTATCAAAGTACATTTATGTCACCATATACAACCCTGAGATTCATTTTATTGTGGGCATACTCAGCATATCCATAGAATAGTAGCTATAACAGGATCAATGAAAGATCAACCAGAGTTCAGAAGACAACAAACTGTGGAAATGCAAATATAAATCAATAGCAATAAATAATGAGATCATGAGGTAATCAGATCAAAAAACCCTTACTCGTAAATCTATCTTTACAAGACATGTTCTCTAATCAGGGAGCATCCGTCCTCTGCAGACTCTAAACTTCCACAACCTACCTAAAGAAGGTTGTCAAAGGGTCTAAAAGAGATACTTTATAATCACAGTAAGTCCAGGGTAGATCAAGAACAATTGTTTCTATTAACAATGAAGAGAAGAACTAAAGTGCAGAGAACAAAAATAATTGGCATGAACACAAAACTGACATGAGGTAAAACGTTAATTTTAAATAAAATATTTAGGATGTGGAGTGCATTGCCAAAGGATGTAATGGAGGCAGATTTAATTTTTCCATTCCAATGGAAGTTGGAAAAGTTTCTGAACTGAAGGAATTTGAAACGGAAAAGCTGCATGATTTTGCAGAGAACCATCACCGATTTCATGGGCCAAATGGCCTCTTTCCATGTTGGTACTTTTCTGGAAATCACTGTTTCATGTCACAATACAATTCTTAGGGAAAAACTTTGTAGTTCTAACCTTTGCTTTGGGCACAAGAAAAAACATCTGTTAAAAAATTTGACATTTTAGGTTACGGTGGGACATGGATATTGGGAACAGCCCTACAAGATGATTTTTAAATTGAAATAAGGTGTAACGTTTAAATATTTCTCAAAGGGCTTAAAGATGTGGAAGGAAACAAGGGAGATTTATAGCAGTTATAAACGTATAAAGTGCAGAAACAGTGCAGTGAAGCTGATCAGAAGATAATTCTTATTTATGTTTAGAAAGGAGTCTTTTGGCCCATCAGACCCATATAAGCTCCCATCAAAAATAAAGCCTCTAAAATCTGTTTATCTCTTGTTTTCCTGTGGTCAATTACCTTCCCATGTACTTCTGGGGTCAGGCCAGAAACCAGAACACCAAGTGAGGGGTGGAGAAGAGGGAGACCACAAAATCACAGAGGAGAAAGAGCAAACTCCATACTGACAGAACCCCGAGGTCAGGATCAAACCAAGTTCCCTAGAACTGCGAGGGAGTAACATTAACTGCTCATGTTTTCATTCCTGACCAGGTGCTTTCATTTCAGAACAAGTCCAGAAAGATTTACTGAATGACCCTAAAGGAGATTTTATCATCGTCGTCATTATTTGCAGCTTCATATAACATGGGCAATTATGATGGTCTCATGACCATGACTGTTCTTGGCAAAACTTTCTACCAAAGTGGTTTGCCATTGCCTTTTGCCTTACAAGATGAGTGACCCCAGCCATTATCAATACTCTTTAGAGATTGTCTGGCTGGCGTTAGTTGTCCCATAACCAGGACTTGCGATATGCACCAGCTCCTAACAGGGAGTTAGATATGGCCCTTGTGGCTAAAGGGATCGGGGGTATGAAAAGAAGGCAGGTACAGGGTTCTGAGTTTGATGATCAGCCATGATCATACTGAATGGTGGTGCAGGCTCAAAGGTCCAAATGGCCTACTCCTGCACCTATTTTCTATGTTTCTACTCATATGACCATCTTACAGTCCGCTCCCTTGGCTTCACATAACCCTGATTGGAGGGTTAATCAGGTGCTACACCTTGCCCAAAGGTGACCTGCAGGCTAGTGGAGGGAAGGAGTGCCTTACCCCTTCTTTGGTAGGGACATATCTCCACCCCTGACACCCAGGTTACATGGAACTTGCAGGTTCAGGTTCAGATTCAGATATACTTATCCATCACATGTACATTGGAACATACAGCGAAATGCATCATTTACTCTGACAACCAACAGAACCTAGGGATGTGCTGAGGGCAGCCCACAAGTGCCACCACACATTACAGCGCCATCATAGAATGCTCTCTGATCCACACTATTCCCCCTCCCACAGGCGACACATGACTGAATACAGATGCTAGAACCTAAAGCAACAAGGAAACAAGTGGGTTGTGAAGCATCTGTGGAAGGAAAGAGTTGGTGATGTCTGAGCTCAAAACCCAGTATGGATGCAAGGTTTTCACCTGGAACATTAGTGATTCCTCTTCTACCACAGCTGTTTGATCTGCTGATTTCCTCTGGTAGACAGTTCATTGGTCTACCCTCCCCTCACTTGCTTCATCTGTTTAAGAACATATCCTTCCCTTTATTTTTGCACTCTGCTTTGTTTTGAATTAATCCATCTACAGAACTATGCATTGTTTAGAGTAATGATATTTGACATCTGTCAGCAACGCATGCATCAAACTGAGGTTTTTCACTTGGCAATATCATTGTTTTTTTAAGTGTTGAATCCTGTTTCCATTTAGTCGTTAGCTTTGCTTGGACAGAGTGGGAATAGCAGATTTTCCTTCCTGCTGTTTCTCTATCTTTGGAATGAATTTTGTTCATATTGCTTTGGAGACATATTTGAGGCAATTCTTTTAGCAGCACTTTTTGTGTGGTGACCTCATGGTTGCTACCTTTGAATTATCTGTGGATGTTCAAGTGTTTTAGCTGTGTGATTGACAGTGGAGAATGCAGCCAGTTGCTGCGGAGTTACAATTTGGCTAGGCCTACTGCTCAGGCTTTCCAACTGTGATCTAAAACACAGAACAGACTACTACAGCACTGCATAAGCAAAAGAGATTCTGTAGATGTTGAGAATCCAGAGCAACACTCACACAATGCTGGAGGAACTCAGTAGGTCCTACTGCATCCCTGCAAATGAATAAACAATTGATATTTGGGCCAAGACCCTTCATCAGGATTGAAAAGCCAATTGATCTCCACAGATACTGTCCACCCTGCTATATTCATCCAGTATTTTATGTGTGATACTACAGCACAGTATAAGCCCTTCTGCCCATGATGTTGAGCCAGTTAAGATCAATTTAACCCTTCCTTCCAACACAGTACTCAATTTTTCTATCATCCATGTGCCCATCTAAGAATTTCTCAAATACCTCTATTGTATCTGCCACCACCACCCCTGGCAGGGTGTTCCACACACCCATCATTCTGTTTAAAAAAATTTCCTCTGACGTCCTCCCCTATATTTTTCTCCAAACACCTCAAAGTTATGCCACCTGTTATTTTTTTTTTTTTTTTTAAAACGCAAACAGGAATTCTGCAGATGCTGGAAATTCAAGCAACACACAAAGTTGCTGGTACAGTCGTACCTCTTCCTGGAGATGCTGCCTGGCCTGCGGCGTTCTCCAGCAACTTTGATGTGTGTTGCCTCCTGTTATTAACCATTTTCGTTCTGGGAAAAGGTCTCCACTTGATCCATACCTCTTATCATCTGTAGACCTCCATCAAGCCACTACTCAACCTCCTTTCTTCCAAAAAGAGAAGTCATAGCTCATTCAACTCATTTTCTTAAGACATGTTCTCAAATCCAGGCAGCATCCTGGGAAATCTCCTTTGCACCCTCTCTAAAGCTTCCAAATTTTTCCTATAATGGGGCGACCAGAACTGAACACTGAACTGAACACAATATTTCAAGTGTGGCCAAACCAGGGTTTTATAGAACTGCAACATTACCTCATGAACCAAACTCTCTGCCCTTTCACTTTACACAGACAGTAGTGCCACATCCTTACTTCGCCAGAGACAGGATCTCAATCCCTGCCTCAAATGTTGGAGTGCAGTCGATACTGTGGAGTTTGCACGTTCTCCCTGCAACTCCCACATAGCAAAGACTTAAACTATTAAGTTAATTGGCACTGTAAATTGGCCAATAAATGATAGAATATTAGGAAAGTTGAAGAGAATGTGGAGAGAATATAAAAGAAAGGAAATAATGTTTAAGTGGTAAGGTTTGTCTCAGACTCTATGCCACTGAGCCTCCCTAACGTGTTGTATGCAGTTTCAAATGTTTTAACATTTTTCTTTCATTCAAGCATTTAAAAACATTTGTAATTAAAAGCACTTAAATAGATTCAATATATTTAAAATTGCACTCAGTGGCCACTTTACACTTGTCCGCTCATTCATGCAAATACCTAATCAGCAGGTCATGTGGTAACAACTCAATGCATAAAAGCATGTAGACGTGGTCAAGAGGTTCAGTTGTTGTTCAGATCAAACGTCAAAATGGGGAAGAAATGTCATTTAAGTGACTTAGACCGTGGTATGCCAGGCAGCATCTCCAGGAAGAGGTACAGTCGACGTTTCGAGCCGAGACCCTTCGTCAGGACTAACTGAAAGAAGAGCTAGTAAGAGATCTGAGATCTGAAAGTGGGAGAAATCTCTCACTAACTCTTCTTTCAGTTAGTCCTGACGAAGGGTCTCAGCCCAAAACGTTGACTGTCCCTCTTCCTAGAGATGCTGCTTGGCCTGCTGCATTTATCAGCAACTTTTATGTGTGTCGCTGGAAATTCCAGCATCTGCAGGTTTCCTCATGCAGACTGTGATATGATTGTTTGTGCCAGATGGGATGATTTGAGTATCTCAGAAACTGTTGATCTACACACAATAGTCTCGAGTCTACAGAGAATGATAAAAAAACATCCAGTGAGCGGCAGTTCTGTGGGCAAAAATACCTTGTTAATGAGAGAGGTCAGAGGAGAATGGCTAGACTTGTTCGAGCTCACAGGAAGATGACAGTAACTAAAGTAGCTAAACATTACAATAGTAATGTGCAGAACAGCATCTCTGAATGCACAACACATCGAAACTTGAAGTCCATGGGCTACAGCAGCAGAAGGTAGCTAATCAAGTGGCCACTGAATCTATATTCGGTTTTTGTTTTTTCCTTGTACTACCTTAAAGTTCTTATGCTTTGAAATAAGCTGTATGAATAAAACCAATGTCAATTTGTGGATTGGGGGGTGGTGTGGCAGTGGGGGGAGATGCTGGTAACCACGAGCACTGTCCATCACTTTCTATCAAAGGAAAGGCTTGAAATACATGGGGGTGGGAGGGGGTTTGCAGAGCCAGGCCTGAGGAAGAAGTTAACATGGACTCAGGCAGCACATGCACCATTATTTTAGCCTGAAACAATGGAATTAAAAAATTCCCTCCCCTCTCCTCCTCTTCTATTACCCATTCTGGCCTCTTACCTCTTCTTATCTGTCTACCTCAAACACCCCTTCCAGGGTCCCCTCCTCCTGTGGTCCACTGTCCTCTCCTATCAGATTCCTTCCTCTCTGGTGCTTTAGCTTCCCTACACACCTAGTTTCACCTATCATCTTCAAGCTATCATCCTTCCCCTCACTCCACCTGCTTGTTCTGGCAACTTCCCCCTTCCGTTCCAATCCTGAAGAAGGGTCACGGCCCAAAACCTCCACTGAGTTCCTCCAGAATTTTGTGTGTCCAGAAGTGCAGCTATGCTTCTGGTGCCAACATAGCATGCCCACAATTTTCTACTCCTAACCCATACATCTTTGGAATGGGGAAGGAAACCAAGCACAAGAAGGAAACCCATTCAGTCATGGGGAGAATGTACAAACTCCACACAGAGCAGTGGGAATTGAACCCCGATGGCTAGCTGCTACAACATTGTGCCATGGGAGAAGAAAATGGACAGTACTGCAGCAGAAAACAGGAGTGAAATAGATTTTAAAAATACAGTGTAAAGTGCGGGCAGACTGAGGCCATTTATTCTGAGCAGCTTAATGAATCTCTTCTGCAGTACACTGAGAGCAAAATGCTTCTGTGATCAGTTAATAGCAACAGTTTTAATGGTCTCATACTCTGAGCATGTAGCCACATTTTGTGATAAGCTTTGGTGTAAACTTTAGTGATTGCAATGATGACACTGCAGAGGAGATTTACAAGAAGGTTGCCTGGATTGGAGAGCACACCTCATGAGAATAGGTTGAGTGAACTTGGTCTTTTCTCCTTGGAGCAACAGAGGTTGAGAGGTGATCTGATGGAGTTGTACAAGATGAGAGACATTGATCTTGTGGATAGTCAGAGGCTTTTTCCCAGGGCTGAAATGGCTAACATGAGGGGACATAGTTTTAAGGTGCTTGGAAGTAGGTACAAGGGAGATGTCTGAAGTAAGTTTTTCCACTCAGAGCGGTGGGTGCATGGAATGCACTGCCAGTGAAGGTAGTAGAGGCAGATACAATAGGGTCTTTTAAGAGACTCAGATAGGTACATGGAGCTTAGAAAAATAGAGGGCTATGCAGAAGGGAAATTCTAGGCAGCTTCCAGATTAGGTTACATGGTCAGCATAACATTGTGGGCTGAAGGGCCTGTAACATACTGTAGATTTTCTATGTTTCTATATGCCTTTCTTTAGTTGCTATTAATCCTCAGTCAACATTATCATGTGACATGAGTGATTATGGTGACCATGATTGTTCTTGACAAATGTTTCTACAGAAGTGATTTACCATTTCCTTCCTCTAGGCTGCGTCTTTACAAGACCAGTGACCCCAGCCATTATCAGTACTCTTCAGAGACTGACTGGCTGCTTCAGTGGTCATGTCACCAGGAATTATGATGAGCACCAGCTGCTTGCCCACCCACTCCCATCACTTCACGTGACATTGATCGAGAGATGTATGCTGAGCAGGCACTACACCGTGCCCAAAGATGACGTGCAACCTGCAGGCTAGCAGCTGGAAGGAGCGCCATACATCTTTGATAGAAATGTGTCTACATTCCATCACCCACAGCCAACATTAACATTACCAAAAGAGACTGTCCAACCCAAGGGGTTGCCTCTATGTCATCAGTATTTACACTGCACACTTGTTGAAATGTCAAACAAGCCAACAGCACTTGAAATGTCTTCAAATATGTGGATTGGTGGCACATTGCCTGACTACTGAGCAGAATCTCAAGGACCTACAACAAAATGTTGACATAACAAGTATTTATATGCAGGAAACTACAGAAAGAATTCAGACCTCTCATAGATTGTATTAATTGCAGTTTAGCAGAATAAAAGATAAACTCAGTGAAATATACAACTTTGAGAGGAAGTTTCCTCTGATAGATGAACCTAGAACAAGGAGGCACAGTTTCAAAATAAGGGGCTCCCCACTGAAGATTGTGTTGGAAGGAAATATTTCTCATGATATAACAGGGTTGTACAGCACAGAAAGGGGCCTTTTGGCCCATCACTTCCCTGCAAAACTATCTCCATATACACCAATTCCAATCGCCTGCATTAGGACCAGTGCCTTACATATTCAAGTGCCTACCTAAATCTCAAACATGGCATTTGTATCAGATTCTCCACACCTGTCAGCAAATTCCAGATGCTAATCACCCTCCATGTAAATTAACTTTCCCCTTAAATCCTCTTTAAAACTTCTTTGTTTCACCTTAAACCTATACTTTGTTTTTGATATCCCTCCCATGGAAAAAATACTATCTACTCTATCTATCCTAACTTGGCCTCGTAGAATTTTGCTTGTAATCTCTCAGATGTTTAGGAATCCACTCTTCCTGAAGGTTCATGAATTAGCTAGGGAGAGCAGCATTGACTGGGGATCAGGAAGTAAACTGGAGCTGAGGCAAATTCTCAGATTTGTCCTGATCTCCATTGAAGAGCTGAATAGGTTTGAAGGAGCCATATGGCCTTATCCTCATCCTGATTGGAAAGTGGATTATGATATATACATTAAATTTATTGCCCTTCTCTTCTGTCCAATCTCTCCTTGGCATCATGTCTTCTTTTACTTGTAAATGCCACAAAATGTGTTACTCCAATTCCTACCACCATCACTCCACCCTCAAGGAATTGCCTTTGACTGCTTGGGTCCCAAGAGCTGGAATTATACACACCTGCACAAACCTAACTTATTCCCTGTTCTTCCTCATTTAAGACCTATTTAAAACTTACCATACTGATGTTAGTCAACCACTCAAATATCTGATGAGGGGAAAAGGACCTGGGACAAGTTTTTCCACACAGAGGGTGGTGGGTATGTGGAGTGAGCATTCAGAGGTAGCTGTAGCAATGGGTACAATAACATTTAAAAGGCACTTACATTTTTTTTTAAATTTATTTTATTGATATAAAGTATAGAATAGGCCTTTCCAGCCCTTCATAGTCATACTTTATTGATCCCAGGGGAAATTGGTTTTTGTTATAGTTGCATCATAAATAATAAATAGTAATAGAACCATAAATAGTTAAATAGTAATATGTAAATTATGCCAGTAAATTATGAAGTCAGTCCAGGACCAGCCTATTGGCTCAGGGTGTCTGACCCTCCAAGGGAGGAGTTGTAAGGTTTGATGGCCACAGGCAGGAATGACTTCCTATGACGCTCTGTGCTGCTTCTCAATGGAATGAGTCCCTGGCTGAATGTACTCCTGTGCCCAGCCAGTACACTATGTAGTGGAAGGGAAATATTGACCAAGATGGCATGCAACTTAGACAGCATCCTCTTTTCAGACACCACCGTGAGAGAGTCCAGTTCCATCCCCACAACATCACTGGCCTTACAGATGAGTTTGTTGATTCTGTTGATGTCTGCTATCCTCAGCCTGCTGCCCCAGCACACAACAGCAAACATGATAGCACTGGCCATCAACTCCCAGTTAACTAGCCTAATCATGGGACAAATTACAATGACCAATTAACCTACCAACCAGTACATCTTTGGTCTGTGGGTGGAAACTGGGGCACCCAGAGAAAGCCCATGCAGTCAGAGGGAGAAAGTACAAACTCCTTACAGGTAGCAATGAGAATTGAACCTGGAGTTGATGGTACAGTAAAGCATTGTGCTAACCATTACACTACTGTTCTGCCCCTTAAATAGATACCTGGATGGGAAAGGTTTGGATCAGAGGTTCCCAACCTCAGGTCCATGGACCCTTTGGTTAATGGTGGAGGTCCATGGCATTAAAAAGGTTGGAATCCCCTGGTTTAGATGGATATGGGCCTAATGCAGGCAAATGGGATTAGTTCAGGTAGATACTTAGACAAGTTGGGCCAGATTCCTTGCTGTATGGCTCTGCCTCCTATAACTTTCAGTGAGCTGTTAAATATGGCCTGTATGTATACAAGCAGGGCATCCTTGGGTACCTCAGATGGCAGATTTATTCTGAGGTTATCATTTGACACAGTGCCTTAATCTATTTTAATAAAGTAGCTAGATTACAACTGAAAGGCCAGCTTGGCCATTTCTGCCCCTTTCCTGTGGGTAATTTGATCTTGTGCATCTGGTTTGAATGTGGGGCACGGGGTTACCAGTTCAGTGGCTTAACCCCTGCTACACCACAACAATCATCACCCTTTCAAGCACTAACTTCCACATCCCCACCCTCCCTGGGCAAGTCTTTTGACTTACTTTTTTTTGAATCAATGTGCCCCACTAGTTGACCACTCCTTCAGTAGCATCGGTCCTTCCTATCCACCCTGTTTGGAGAGCTCATATTTCATGGGCCTCACTTAAATCTATCCTCATGGGACATAGAATAGTATTGCACAGTAACAGACACTATGGCCCAAATGTTGTGCCAAACCAATTAAACTAGTAATTAAACAAAATTAAACTAATTCCTTTTGCCTACACAAGGTCCATGTTCTTCCATTCTCTGAATACTCATGTGCTTGTTATGTGCCTCTGAAACACTTCTATTGTATCTGTCTCTACTACTATCCCTGCCAGTGCATTCCAGACACCCACCACTCTAAAATTTGCCCTGCACATCTCCTTTGAGCTTTTCCCCCTCAACTTAAATAGTTTAATACTTCCACTTAGTTTCAGAGAAATGTAGGCAATATACAGCCTGAAATTCTTGTTCTTCGCAGACATCCACAAAAACAGAAGAGCACCCCAAGGAATGAGTGAGAGACAGAGTTAAAATACTAGAACCCCAACACCTCCACTTCCCCTCCCTTGCACTGCAACAGTAAAGCAACAACCCACCCACCAAGCATACACTAACAAAGCTGTCAAAAAAGATTATGATCTGCTGTACAATAAAAAACTAATCATTCCCCCAACAATTCAACATGGGCTCAGACACCAGAACTAGGCAAGGACATTACATGACTACAGGACAGGACATGGCATTGGTCCTCCAGGCTCAAAGCTCAGATACCAGCTGGGGTCCTGGGTCTTCAGATGAAGAGGCTGATAACTCAGAGGCTGGAACTCAGACGGACTGGGAACTGTACATCAACATAGAGCCAGGACTTATCCTTTGAAAAACTAGGACTCATTTTTAACATGATACTAACATGAGACTGGACAGTGCATAGACAGAGCCAAGACTTATCCTTAGACAAGCTAGGACTCAACTTTATCTCCTCACCAAGAAAGGACAGGTCCATCCATCAGGTAACAGCAGAACAGACAGACTTACCCAACAGAGGCAAGGACAAGAGGAGACATACATCAAAGAACAACAGATAGTTCCATCTCTGCATCAGGGTTGCTCCAAGTCACAGTTCAGCCAGCAATCTCCACTGGCTACAGAAACAGCCAGATCCCTACCTAGCTCGGAGTGGCTAGCAGCCACTCAGCTGGCCCAGGAAACAGCCAAATCTGTACCACAAAGACAGCTTCAACTGCCAACAGCAAGGCTCCATGAAGCAGTGGTTCTGCAACATGGTCTAAATGGCAAGTGGCCACTCCAGCCTTCCACCAGCAGGTTGTACCCAAGGGATCTTGACAAGACAAACCAGCAGCTTACACTTAACCCCAAGGCCACTTATATTCCAAGCCACAAGATGGGAATCAGGTGCCTATGATTAATTCAAACAAAACAAGGGACAGCTGGAAGACCCGGAATCCTGAGTCCACAGACTGGACCGTGAACCGGAATGCGGACTTCACGAACCGGACTATGGCACTGTCTTAGAATCAGCCCATCCACAGGTCTGCAAAACCTCAGATCCCTGAAGGTGTGCTCATCTTCCAGGCTGCACCCTTGGAATATCAAAATGAAGCCGGCCGTGTGCCCCCGGCAGTAGGTCCCACCACCACAAAGAACCGAAGTCTGAGTGTAACCTATAGACCAAACCTATCTTTTTGCATATTTACTTTAAAAACAATTGCATTGTGGTCACGAGATGCAAAGTATTCCCCTACACAAACTTTTGTCACCAGCCTGTCTCATTCCCTAATAGCAGATCTAGTACTGCACCCTCTCTCATTGGGACTTCTGTGTTCTGATGAAGGAAACTTTCTTGAACACATTTGACAAACTCTATCCCATCCAGTCCTTTTACAGTATGGGATTCCCAGTCAATATGTGTAAAGTTAAAAACACCAACTATATGAATCTTATGTTTCTTTCAACAATCTGTGATGCCTCTGCAAATTTATTCCTCTGAATCCCTCGGACTGTTGGGTGGTCTGTAATACAACCCCATTAAAGTAGACTTATGCCTTTCTTATTTTCAGTTCCACCCACAACACCTCATTAGGTGAGTTCTCCTGTCTGTCCTGACTGAGCACTGCCGTGACGTTCTCCCTGACTAGTAACATCACCCCTCCCCTTTTAATCCCTTCTATTCTGTCACATCTAAAACAATGCAATCCCAGTATATAGAGCTGCCAGCCCATCCTGCAACCAAGTTTCACTCTTGGCTCCAATGTCGTAATTCCAGTTGTTGATCCATGACCTGAACTCATCCACCTTTCCTACGATACTCCTTGCATTGAAATATACACTGCTCGTGACACTAGTTGCACCATGCTTAACCTTTAGATTCATGATTTTGTCTGAGGTCTTACCACCATCTGCCTCCAAAACCGCTCCACTAAATGTTCTGGCACTCTGGTTACTATCCCCCTGTAACCTTAGTTTAAACCCCACCGTGCAGCATTAACAAATCTTCCTTCTAAGGCATTTGTCCCCCTTCAGTTCAGGTGCAAATTGTCTCTTCTGTACAGATCCCACCTTCACTGGAAGAAAGCCCAATGGTCCAAAAATCATATGCCCTCCATCCTACACCAACTCCTTAGCCATGTGTTAAACTGTATAATCTTCCTTGTTCTGGCCTCACTAGAACATAGCATGGGTAGCAGCCTTGAGATCACAACCAGAGGTTGTGCCCTTTTACTTAACACCTAACTCCCTGAGCTCCTGAATTTGTGGAAAACACAAATGTTCCCTCTGTATACCTCACCCAGCCCTGCATCATATTCGTATAATTGAGGCCTATCAGGTTTGAAAAAGGAAACTTAACTTTACAGTCTACACCTTTCTGCATTCACTCCTCTTTGTAAAAATTCCTCGTAAACTTCTCTGCAAAGTGGAGAGCCCATAGTTTGTCCAACATCTCAAATCCACGACCCTGTTGGATTCCATGACCTCTTTTCTGCACCCTATCTAAGATCTTGCTGTTCTTCCTCATGTCGAATGCCCAGAATTAAAAACAATGGCCTAGGCAAGGGCTGCCATTTATGTGTATTTCCTTGTTTGTTTTCTCCACGTCTCTGTTCATACGGCAATATTTTCATATACTTTTCAATGGCCTTCATTTGTCTTTCCAGCTTTGGTGAATTGATGGCATAAAGTCACAATCTTCTTTGTCCCTGCATCATCTTAAATTATTAAGCCTAGATTAGTTCATTTATTCAGCGATACAGCATATAATAGGCCCTTCTAGCTCTTCGAACCACACCATCCAGCAACCCCGACAACCCCAATTTTTCCCTAACTTAATCGCTGGACAATTTACAATAACCAATTAACCTACCCAGTACATCTTTGGACCATGGTAGAAAACCAGAGGACCTGGAGAAAACTCATGCATTCCTTGGGGAGCACATCCAGAGACTACTTACAGAGGATTCCAAAATTAATCTCCAAACTCCAAACAATGCCCTGATCTATAATAGTGTGGCATTAACTGATATGCCATCATGAATTTATATTGCTTCTCTTTATTCATCCAATAATTCCTTACAAACAGGAAGTCAGTTGTGTATTCCCTGCAGTAAATCCAACCAGTTTCAACACAATAAGTTCCCAGAAATCTTAATGTGACACTGTCCAAAAATATTCATTCATTTTTTCAATAGACCAGAGTAAATATTGACCAAGACACAATATGAAATTTTGCCATGCAATATTGTACTTCAACATAAGAAAGTGGGAGAGGCTTTGGCTTAATGGCTTATCTTAGTGGTAATTCAAGAGGTGCTCCTTAAAAGCAGAATTTTGCTTTAGTTTTCTGAGAAGAACTTCAAGCTTTGGAATTGGCGGTGACTGGTGTAACCAACTGAGCCAACAGTCCCAACTTCAGTCACAAATCCAATTTTGACAATCTCTTTCAAAATGGTGACAGAAAAAAATGCAGATAACAGTATTTGAAGCTCTTGAATAAATTGAAGGAATGTTCTGTGCTATGAAAAAGGATTTAGTGAAGATTTTTTTGAAATGTATTCTTTCCTTACAGTTATAGACATCACAGGCCTTATTCCCCAATCCCTCATTGTCTTGTACTGAGTGGATAGTTAAGAGTCAACCACATAAATGTGTCCAGAATCTCATATGAATCAGTATAGAGCATGGCAGCCTGACAGGATGTTAATCAGACATAATTTTACTATTCTTTTTTCTTAACAAATTCAATTAGCATGTTTACTAATTCCAGATTTATCAAATTACTTGAATATAAATTCCACAGATGCTGTGTGAGATTTGAACTTATTTTCCTCGAACAGTGCTTCAGGCCTTTGGAATTTAGTCCAGTATCTAACCCATATGGAAAAAAAAAGTTCCGATTTTCAGAAAAGTGTTTTAAACACAGATTTAAATTAAGTTAATGATAAGCGATAAACAATTTTCGTAAGTTGCTGTAATTCTGAATACTTCAATGAAAGTATTTTTTTAAATAACTTCTTAAAGATAAATATAAGGAAGCTGCTATGCCCCTCAAGTCAGCTCCATCATTCAATGAGAACATGGAAGAACAGTTAAATGTGTCTTTTCTCCATTCCCTAAAAACCTCTGTCCATGTGGGGCAGTATGGTGCTGTATTAGATGGAACAAGTTCAATTCTACCTTGCGTCCAACACATTATTCAATCACAAAGAAGGCACACCAGTGGCTATATTTCATTAAGAGTATAGTATTCAGCAAAGACTCTAGCAAATTTCTACATCTGTACTGAGTGGTTGCATCACCAACTGTCCTCTCCCATCAGATCTTTGAATGGCCCATGAACCCATGAACACCACCGCACTATTTTGATTTTTTTTTAGATTTCTTGTAAATTCTAGTAATTCTTTATGTATTGCACTGTAATGCTGCAGCAAAACAACATATTTCTCAACATGTATCCGCAATAATAAACTTGATTCTGATTCTAATCTGTTGTTCTCGGACCAATAGGGGCTTTTCCTTTTGATTAGTTTCTCGTATTGGCCAAGAAAACTTTTATTACATCACCCCTTGGATTTCCTAATTCCAAGGAATGTATAATTGTTGCTTAAACTGAATAATTTTACAACTTGTGTTCTCGATATTTATTTGCACAACTTGCCTTACTTTGCATAGTGGTTAATTGTCTTTCTGTTTATGAATAGATTTTTTTTGTAAATTCCATTGTATTTCTTTATTTTCCTGTAATTGCCTGCAAGAAAATGAACCTCAAGGTAGTATATTCTAAGATATACATACTTTGATAATATAGTTTACTTTGATTTTGACTAATTGCTTGAAGGGGAAGCAAGCACAGGGAGATTGGAAGGAAGTGGGGGATGGGACTAATTGGACAGGAGTAACTAAATAACACCCACAAAATGCTGGAAAATTGCAGCAGGTAGGGCAGTATCTCTTGTGCCTCCTCATCACTTGCACTTCTTCTAATCTGATCATATATTTTCAGAAGGCCTTTGACAAGGTGCCACACATGAGACAGCTAAACAAGAGCCCATGGAATTACGGGAAAGTTACATACGTGGATAGAGCGTTGGCTGATTGGCAGGAAACAGAGAGTGGGAATAAAGGGATCCCATTCTGGTTGGCTGTCGGTTTCCAGTGGTGTTCCATTGTGGTCCGTGTTGGGGCCGCTTCTTTTTACTTTGTACATCAACGATTTGGATTATGGAATAGATGGCTTTATGGCTAAGTTTGCTGATGATACAAAGATAGGTGGAGAGGCCAGTAGTACTGAGGAAACAGAGGGTCTGCAGAGAGATTTGGATAGATTGGGAGAATGGGCAAAGAAGTGGCAAATGAAATACAATGTTGGGAAGTGTATGGTTATGCACTTTGGTAGAAGAAATAAATGGGCAGACTATTATTTAAATGGGGAAAGAACTCAAAGTTCCGAGATGCAACGGGACTTGGGAATCCTCGTGCAAGATACCCTTAAGGTTAACCTCCAGGTTGAGTCGGTGGTGAAGAAGGCGAATGCAATGTTGGCATTCTTTTCTAGAGGAATAGAGTATAGGAGCAGGGATGTGATGTTGAGGCTCTATAAGGCACTGGTAAGACCTCACTTGGAGTACTGTGGACAGTTTTGGGCTCCTTATTTAAGAAAGGATATGCTGACGTTGGAGAGGGTTCAGAGAAGATTCACGGGAATGATTCCAGGAATGAAAGGGTTAACATATGAGGAAAGCTTGACCACTCTTGGACTGTATTCCTTGGAGCTCAGAAGAATGAGGGGGAACCTCATAGAAACATTTCGAATGTTGAAAGGCATGGACAGAGAGGATGGGGCAAAGTTGTTTTTCATGGTGGGAGAGTCTAGTACGAGAGGGCATGACTTAAGGATTGAAGGGCGCCCATTCAGAACAGAGATGCAAAGAAATTTTTTCAGCTGGAGGGTGGTGAATCTATGGAATTTGTTGCCACGGGCGGCAGTGGAGGTCAAGTCATTGGGTGTATTTAAGGCAGAGATTGATAGGTATCTGAGTAGCCAGGGCACCAAAGGTTATGGTGAGAAGGCAGGGGAGTGGGACTAAATGGGAGATTGGATCAGCTCATGATAGAGTGGTGGAGCAGATTCCATAGACCAAATGGCCGACTTCTGCTTCTTTGGCTTATGGTCTTATAGTCTTATACTTACTATGACCCTGATGAAGGCTCTTGGCCCAAAATGTCAACTCATTGCTCCTCTCCATAGAAGCTACCTGACCTACTGAGTTCCTCCAGTACTTTTACTCGGGATTTCCAGCGACTGCAGCGTCTCTTGTGTTAACAATAATTGAATAGCCAGTATGAGGGCAATGAATAGAATTCACTCAAAAGTTCCAGGTTCAAAGTACAAAGTACTTTGATTATTAAAGTATGTATACATTATCCAAGTTTGAAATTTGGCTCCTAAAAGGCAGCCACAAAACAAGAAACCCAAAACATCCTATTGAAAAAAAAGAATTCAGACAAGCACCCAATGTGCACAGAGAAAAACAAAACCAAGTTGTGCAAAAAATAAAAGTAAGTTAATAGCATTTAGAACAAGAGTGGCTCCTCAGACATGAAGCCAGGAGCAGTTGATGCAGGCCAATTGTCTCAGCCTCCATTCAGCACACAGTGCAGTAGGTGTCATGGAGCCCACAGTCACAAAGCCTGGAGCAGTCGGAGCAAGCCCACAGCCTCATACTCAGTGCAGAGAAGAGCAGTGAGCAGAACCAGCCCGACTCTCACCTCTGGTCCCAACACCCTGCCTTTTCCACCCATCTGGCCTGGCGTTTAAATCATCCAGAGGTTGTTCTGTGGTCTGTAGATCATACTGCACTCCTTCTGTGCAGGATGATCTACAGATGGAAATAGATGTTGCTCTTGTATGATGAAGAACCTACTAAATACTTAAGCCACGGAGAGTACATACGCAGACCCGCATGGTGACTGTAGAACTATCTTCCAGTATAGTTTTCCAGGCAAGAGTTCATGGACTAGGAAGAGGGGCGAGTAGGAGAAACTAACCTGATGTTCTGCATGTAGAGTTTTCTCAAGGGGTTGTTTTTGATTATTGAGCCTGAGGTTCGGAGGTCACAACAGTTAAAACTCATTGCACTTTGAGGGCATGGAGTACGAGGACAATTATCATCAGACACGTCTGCCATTGCTGCATTGAACAGAGCAAAGAAACAGAGCAGAAGTGCATATCAAATTAGAAAGGAATGTATCATAAATATTAAAAGATAGCAGCAACTCATATAGCAATCGCAAAACTGTAATCTAATCTCAGGGCCAGTATCGCAGCTCTAAAGCACTCGAACTCTGCTCCTTATGATATCACCTCCAACCTCTTGATTAAATTATAGTCTGGGTTTCATTCCAGGTTGCCACTGTTATTTACTTCTGTAGCTGAATACAAGTTCCTGTATAACTGAGTCCTAGATATCTATTCTTTTCATAAACTTTCTTGCCTCTCAAGTACCTGATAGCTCTTGAACTCGGCCAGAACTGATCTGCCTGCCGCTGTTTGCCAGGCAGCATAGGCATCAGAACTGACCCAGCTTACAAAGTCACTTTCCTAACTAACTCAGAAGCTTACAAGTAGAGTTACGCAGAGCTGCTCCTGCAAATGCCATTTGATGACACAAATGACACAATGCAAGAGTCACAGAGATTACAGCACAGAAACAGGCCCTTCGGCCCATACGGTCTGTGCTGAACCATTATCCTGACTAGTCCCACTGACCAGCATTCAGGCCATAGCTCTCCATTCCCCTACCGTCCATGTGTTTCTCCAAATTTCTCTTAAATGTTGAAATTGAACCCGCATCCATCGCTTCCTCTGGCAGCTCGTTCCACGCTTTCACTACCCTCTGAGTGAAGCTGTTCCCTCTCATGTTCCCCTTAAACATTTCACCTTTCACCCTTACCCTATGACCTCTAGTTCTAGTCTTACCCAACCTCACGGAAAAAAGGCCTGCTTGCATTAACCCTATCTATATCCCTCCTAGTGGGATCTAACCAATTAGCTGCTACAATTTTTTATAACACAACAAGCTGCACTCTCTCTTAACAACAAACAAGAAAAAATCTGCAGATGCTGGAAATCCGAGCAACATACTCTCCTAATTAAACTAGTTTTCAATTCAGACCATGAGTGACTCTCCTCTCAGTTTAATCATCTCCATCCTCCAACCCAACCATATCTTTTCCATTACTCGCCCCCTAACCAGCGCTATCAGCAGAAGATTAATTGGCTGGGTAACCCAAAATTATTTTTTCTGGGATCTCATTTTGTGAAAAAGCATCTGGTTCAGAGCAGTCACATTTTCAAAACGATTTGTAGAACTTATGTTCATGAATTTTTCTTGGAAAAGATTTAAAGGATTGAAAAAGATTTAAAGATACCTTTATTTGTCACAAGTACATTAACACATCAAAACATACAGTGAAATGCTTCATTTGCGTTAACAGCCAACCCACCCAAGGATGTGTTGGGGACAACCCCCAGGGGTCGCCATGCTTCTGGTGCCAACATAGCATGCCCATAACTGCTGCAGGTAAGTTTTTCATCGCACTGGTGCATATGACAATAAATTTAACTTCGAGTCAACTTTGAAACAGTAACAACTTAATCAGCAACTAACCAGCATACTTAAAATTGTAGAAGGAAAGCATCTGCATTTGTACGGCATCTCTCATTTTCACCCAAAGTTCACAAATGCTCTACACCTCCCTTCACAAATCAGGGTATTTCAGAAACTTTGTAATGAAATAACATCAGAGACACAAAGCAGAGTAAGAATATGTGTGTTGTGATGGTCATCTTAGATTTACAGGGACAAAATACCTGTCTGTCATGTTCCTCTCTATAACTCGTTGAGCTAGCCCACCAAAATGACATTGTGCTAAACATGCCAGGGAGCTTCATGAGGGAAAATCTGAGTAAAATTACAACAAAGTACACGCTATATATTACCCTGTGCCATCAGATTTCTGAGCAGTTCTTGACCACATAAACACTGCCTCAATACTTTGCACTATTTATTTATTTGCTCATTTGGTTGATGTAGCTTAGTCATAGAGTGCTACAGCACAGAAACAGGCCCTTTGGCCCATCTAGTCTGTGCCTGGTCCCATTGTCCTGCACCAGGACCGTAGCCCTCCATACCCCTCCCATCCACGTACTTATTCAAGCTTCTCTTAAGTGTTGAAATCAAACCATGTCCACTTCTTCTGCTGGCAGCTTGTTCCACACTCACACCACTCTCTGAATGAATATGCTCCCCCTCATGTTTTGTTTAAATATTTCACTTTTCACCCTTAATCCATAACCTCTAGTTCTAAGACCATATAACCATAAGTCGAAAGAGCAAAATTAGGCCATTCGACCCAATGAGTCTGCTCGGCCATTTCATCATGGCTGACCCATTTCTCTCTCGACCCCATTCTCCCTTCTCCCTGTAACCTCTCACGCCCTGACTAATCAAGAACATATCAACCCCTGGCCTTGAATACACTCAATGACCTGGCCTCCACAGCCGCCTGTAACAATGAATTTCACAGATTCATCACCCTCTGGTTAAAGAAATTCCTCCTCATCTCAGTTCTAAAGTGGCATCTCTCTATTCTGAGGCCATGCCCTCTGGTCTCACCCAAACTCAATGAAGAAAGATTACTTGCATTTTCCCTATGCATACTCTATCATAGTCATTTTTAAAAATCTCTTGCACTGGACTGTTGCAGCAAAACAGCAAACTTCACATGTATCACTGATGCTAAATCTGATCCAGATTCTAACTGAGGTCTTCCAGCAACTCATATCTTGGTCACCATCATTAAACTGCTGTTTTGATCCAGGTACGAGCTGCGGGAGGACCTCAAGAGAAGACGGAGATGTGGGGGCTTCGGGAAGGAATACCAGAACTTAGGTTCTAAACTCTGGAAGGATGAAAGTGGCACCACAGGGCTTTCAAACCAGAACAATGTGATGTAAAGTAAAAAGAGGTCGGTGCCCTCAGTGGGCCAAGTAGGTTCATTGAAGGGATTGACGAACTACTTGGTTTCTATTTCCCTTTAACAGTTCAGCAGCTTGTGGATTAAACCAGAACATCCTCATTAATTTCTTTTAGTCTCTCCCTTAGCTCATATGGCCTCAGCTAATCCTCCTTGCCTTTAGAAACTTGTGCAACAAGCATGTCAATAGACCATGTCTAAATACTGAAATAAATTCACTAAACTGTAACAGGGTAAGTCAGCGCACTGTAGATATAAAAAACTTTACAGGATTAACTATTCCCCAGAGAGCTGTTAAAAACTAACATGCAGATGAGCCAACTGCAGTAAATTGCAATGTAAATATTAACCTTATCCAGCAAATCTTTCTCTACCTGTCCACATGCTCTTTCTGGTCTCTTTATCACAAGCGATTACATGGTTGGAAGGGTGAGTTGGCAGTGACACGGGTTCAGGGAGGTAATTGTGGAATAAAATGTTTAGCCATAAAGGACTACCAGGAGAGGTATGGGGCAGGTTTGATGGATATGTTGGCCTGTTAATTTTATGTGATCATGTTGGATGATATCAAGGAATTTTAGGATTTCTACAGATAAATTAGTTCAGCATAGTACCATGATGGAAAGGCAGAGCACTCTTTGGGCCAAATGGCCTAATCCTGCTCCTATGTTTTATGGTTTTATGTCTTATAGTAGTGTAGGCTGTCTTATAATAGTAGGGCATCACAGTGGTGAGGAAATTGATGTATTGTGCCAGGGAACTGGGTTCAATCTCACCGCTGTTTGTAAGGAGTTCTCCCCATGGCCACATGGTTTTCCTCTGTATGTTCTGGTTTCCTCCTACATTCCAAAGACATCCAGGTTAATTGGCTAATTGATCACATGGAGTGTCATTGGATGGGGTGGCATTGGGTCGGAAGGTCCCACTACCATGCTGTAGCACTAAATAAATAAAATAAATAAATAAAAATATTTCTCCCGAACTCAAGAGTAGCTTTTGATTGGAGGTAAATGTAAAACCCACACATGTTGACTCCACCAGTCTTTCAATGTTACTTTGGTGAAGCTTTCTCTCCAAGTTCAAGAAATAATCTCAGCCAGTGTTCACATTCCTTACAAACTGCTGTATTTTCTATTACATTTGCAGCAGTTGATCAGGCAACTCTTGTGGAAATTCAGTCTTAGCACTTGTCTCATGACTCATCTTCTCTGAACAGTTCACCAAAAAGAGAAAGCCACTTAAATGTCAATAACTTTTTATTCAGCTGCTTTTATTTGCCACAATAGAAATGAATCTCAAATCAGTAAAAATATAATTTGACTCTATTTTATAGCGTTCTGATGACAGAACATTGGTCTGTCATTTTATAGCCACTCTTTCCCCAGATGCATAAGACATTGGTGAGGCCTAATTTGGAATATTGTGCGCAGTTTTGGTCACCTATCTTCGAGGAAAGATGTAAATAAGGCTGACAGAGTGACAAGGATGCTGTCAGGCCTGGAGGATATGAGTGATAAGGAAAGATTGAATAGGTTAGGACTTTATTCCTAGGACCTTTGAAGGCTGGGAGGAGATTTGATGGAGGTATACAAACCTATGAGGGGTAAATGCTAGTTGGATGAGACTACAACCAGAGGTCCTGGGCTAAGGGTGAAAGGTGAAAAGTTTAAGTGGAACATGAGGGGAAACTTCTTCACTCAGAGGGCTGTGAGAATATGGAATGAGCTGCCAGCACAAGTGGTGCATGAAAGCTCAATTTCAACGTTTAAGAGAAGTTTGGTCAGGTACACAGATGGTAGGGGTATAGAGAGCTACAATCCCAATGCAGGTCAATGAGAGTAGGTAGTTTAAATGGTTCAGCATAGACTAGATGGGCTGAGGGGCCCGGTTCTGTGCTGTACTTTTCTATAACTCTATGACTGCATGCAGCGTGACAAGCAGAATATTTTAAATATATATTTTTTTGTTTAAATTTCAGATTTCTAGTTTCTGCAGAAATAACATAGAACATAGGACAGCACAGCACAGTACAGGCCTTTTGGCCCATGATGTTCTGCTGACCTTTTAACCCACTTCAAGGTCAACCTAACCTTTCCCTCCCACATAATTCTCCATTCTTCTTTCATCCATGTACCTATCTAATACTCTCTTAAATGTCCCTAATTTATCTGCCTCTACCATCACCCCTGGCAGTGTGTTCCACATTCTTTTTATAAAAAACCTACCTCTGATATCTCCCTATACTTTTCTCCAAATACCCTAAAATTATTCCCTCTTGTATTAACTATTGCCGCCCTGGGAAAAAGGCAATGGCCGTCCATTCTATCTTCTCATCTTATGCACCTCCACCAAATCACCTCTCATCCATGTAACATTAAAAATAAGTTTATTTATACCACTACCTGCTTTTTCCTGCCTCCACCACTGTCTCAATCGATCATTCTACACATTGCAGTCTTTCAGACATCTATTGTTCTAAAGAAAGGTCATTGTCAGATTATGATATTGGCATTTTGGCTACATGCTCCACACACAATGAAACATAGAGACATAGAAATCTACAGCACATTACAGGTCCTTCAGCCCACAATATTGTGCTGACTGTGTAACCTACTCTAGAAACTGCCTAGAATTTCCCTACCACATAGCCCTCCATTTTTCTAAGCTCCATGTACCTATCTAGAGTCTCTTAAAAGACCCTACTGTATTCCCCTCTACCACCCTCTCTGGCAGTGCAATCCACGCACCCATCATTCTCTGCGTGAAAAAGTTAACCACCATGGTAAATTCACTGGAAGATGTTTAGATAACTAATTGTGCGATATCAACACAAAATTATTAATGATGTAGTATTATTCTGCATTAGGTAGGAATGTGACATCTGGTTATCAATGATGACACCACTACAAACTTTGAAATAAAATGATACATGATATGCATAATAGGCTTTATTTTATTTAGAGAGACAACGTGGAACAGACCGTTCCATCCCTTCGAGCCACGCACCCATCAACCCACCGATTTAACCCTAGCCTAATCACGGGACAGTTTACAATAACAAATTAACCTACTAACCGGTACATTTTTGGACGGTGGGAGGAAACTGGAGCACCTGGAGGAAACCCACACTCACGTGGGAAGGAACATACAAACTTGCTTACAGAGGCTGCTGGAATGGAACTCCAAACTCCAAAGACCCAAGCTGTGAAATCCACACAACAGTGTGTTGGCAGAGCTCATGCAGTATTGTGGTGCTCTTGCTTGTAAGATTGCAGAGTTCATCTCTGATAAACCTTAGCTGACCTTTCAGTGCAATCCTGAGGGATTACAGCACTATAGGGGTGTCAATGTTTGGACTGAATATTAACATAAAACCTTACAGCCCTCCAAGTTGGTCTTAAAAGATAATATAACATTGTTAGGAAAAAGTTTAGAAAACTTTCTCAATCCAGCAATCAGTATCATAAAAGCATATTGTATGAATGCCGTTTTCTTAAGTTTATTGTGTACAGAATAGTTGTCCATCACCATTATTGCAACAATAGCTCCAACTAAAAAGTTCTATAGAGGGCGGAATGTGCCTTAGGAGATCCAGAAATTATAAAACATGTTTTCAGAAATGCAAATCGTTCTTTCTCTCTCTCCAAAATTGTGCATCTAACAATTCCACTTCATCTAGGCTTGGAAATAAATCCTATATGAAACTCTCCTAACATGAGGCGCCACGGTAGCATAGTGGTTAACACAACGCTATCACAGCTCGGCACGTTCTGGAGATCAGAGTTCAATTCTGATGCCATTCTCTCAGGAGTCTCTGCACATCCTCCCCTTGGAACATATGGGTTTTCCCTGGGTCCTTGTGTTACTTCCCACAGTAAGTGCTGGGTAGGTTAACTGGGCATTGTAAATTGTCCCAGGCTTAGATCAGGTTTAATCTGGTTTGTGGGGTCACTAGGGCGGTGTGGCTCAAAAGGCCAGCAGGGCCAGCTCTGCACTATATCACTAAATAAATAAATGACTCTTAGCAATATTTTTCATGAAAGATCTTCTTGTTGCATAGGAGGAGCCTTTTGTGCACATTCCTAGACACCCAATCAGACATTTAGCTTTAGGTCATACATGCATGGGGAACACTTACAGGACTTCTGGCACAGTGTGAAATGAGTGATGACAGATCAGCCATCTGCTTATTGCTTCTCCTGGTCTGTAGTTTCCCTTGTTTGAAGGGATTAACAGATGGACTCAGAATCTAACTTCAATTCTTTTGTTGATTCCCTTCTTCATCGCTAAGTTTAAATCTTGGAACTCCCTAATGGTGGAAAGTAGTCATAGAAATGGCAACAAATGGCTAACATAAAATTCAGTATTTCTGCCTTCATGGAGGTGGGAGGAGGAGATGGCGGGAGGAGAAGATGGCAGCAGGAGGAGAAGATGGCGGCGCGCCTGCGTGTGCACGGCCCTCCAGTGAAAAATGATATCGTATCTGTTAAATAGGGGCCATGGACAATTCTGATTTGATGGAGAATGGACGTGAAAGCACAGAGGAACATCTGAAACGCCCGTTCGCTGCTGTCGTTACTGTGTAGTCCGGAATCTTTCAGAGGGTAGGCCTCAAGCTCCCCGGCCTTGCCTGCTTTTGGTGACCGAGAAGGAGGTCGAATCGTTCAGACAGAGGTGGTGCTCAGTACTCGGTGTCGGAGAGCTGATCAGAGCTCGGAGTTTTCGGATGACTCAGAGTCGGATTGTGGTCAGCATGGCAGGGAGAGTTTTTCTTCCTTCTCCTATCTGCATGAGATGTGGGATATTTGAGAAACTTTGAACTTTACTGTGCTCATGGACTTCTTCATCAAGTTATGGTATTGTGCACTGTTGTAATTATATGTTATAATTATGTGGTTTTGTCAGTTTTTTCAGTCTTGGTCTGTCCTGTGTTTTGTGATATCACACCGGAGGAAATAATGTATCATTTCTTAATGCATGCATTACTAAATGACAACAAAAGAGGACTACGTGTCTTCATAATCTAATGTATTAACTTCACCATGGATGGTCCCAAGCTCGACTGCAAAAAGAGGAGGGTTTGCCATGGGGCTAGTAGCCCCATCCCGTAAAAACCCAGAGCTACAGAAATGCCAACAGAAGCTCCAAATACTTCACCTCTGAGAGAGAAAGGATCTTTGTCTAAAAGATATATCATGTGGTGATGTAGGAAGCCAATCGACCTTTGGCAAGCTGCTGTTGGTGTTCTGTGCCCCAGTAGTGGTGATGGGCTTAGCTAACCGCTATAACTACTCTGTCTTCATGTACTCTTTCCAAAGGAGTCATAAGTCTACTGGAAATACCCCACAAAATCCAACCCAGAGTGTTTCAGAGCAATGTCCAAGGCTGCATACCGAAATTTAAGTCTGCCTAGGAGCACGCTATAGTGAAGGAGGATGTGAGGTGACCTGATAGAAGTGTACAAGATGATAAGAGTGGACACTCTGAGATATTTTCTCAGAACAGAAATGACTGATACGAGGGGGCATAATTTTAAAGTGATTGGAGAAAGTATAAGGGGATGTCAGAGGTAAGTCAGAGTGTGGGTTGTGGAAAACCTTCCTGGGGTGGTGATACAGGCATTAGGGGCATTTATGAAACTCTTAGATAGGCACATGAATGATAGAAAAATGGACGGCTATGTAGGAGAGAATGGTTATATTGATCTTAGAGTAGGATAAAAGATTGGCATATCATGGTAGAAGGGCCTGTACCGTGCTGTAATGTGTTACTTTTATATTCTTAACTCTCCTCTTCCTAAAGATAAATTGCTGCTTAGAATGTCAGAACATTCCTAAGGAAGTTTTCCAGATGCCGAACCTGGGAATTCTCTCTCGAAACATCTGATTTCTCTCTTTCCCTGAGATGTTCCTTGAAATCTACAGCTTTGGTTAAATCGTTAGTTAACAATCCTGATACAGTGCTTAATGTACAATGTAGTTTGAATGCACTTGGGATAAAAGCACTATTAAAATACACATTGCTACTTAACGGGCAAATAAACAAAATGTAAACTGATCAAGATGCAAATTTAAAAGTATTTCTATGGTATAAGTGTCAACATCATTTACATGGGGCATTAGTCAAACTCATGACTGTACTTTAAGGTGGACATATGCAGTATGATCCTAAGGCACCCAGAGAAATATTGAGCAATAGAGAGTGTGGAACAAGCTGCCAGAGTAAGTGGAGGGTGTGGATTCAATTTCAATAATTAAGGGAAATTTGGATAGGTATATGGATGACAGGTGTGTGGAGGGGTGCAGGTTGATGGAACTATGCAGATTAATAGTTAAACTGGACTAGATGGGCTGAAGGACATGCATCTGTGATGTAGTTTTCTATGATTCTGTAACTCTAGTCTAGTGTCTTGGTGTCTCAACTAATATTTATCCCACAGCTAAAAATTCGAAAACAAATGATCTGGTCTTTATGACATTACTGTATGCGTTGCCATGTAGTTTCCAAACCATCCACTACAGTTCACATATTTCCATGGGGACTACACAAAATTCTTCAGTGGAAACGTGGTTTTTTGAAACATCCTGAAATCAAAAAAAGTTAACAACGTTTTCATTTACCATTAGGTTAGAGCAGAGAGAGACAAAGTGAATTTAATTCAAGTTCAGGCATTTTTGATACTCTTCAAATGTTCAGTCTTTACTCTGGTAAATTCAAAGGGAGCACTAGGATTCTAAATGGACATGGGCTGCAACTTGGAAGACAGTAAAAAAAGAAATTACTCACATCATTAGTGGAACCAAAAGAAATCTGGCCTTGAGCTCTTCAGCAGTTAAGTCTGGTCTGTTCTAAACAGCACATAGGTCAAAGGTTGTCTCCTGCACTGCTCATTACCCCTGACAAGTTTGACTCCTATTTTTGATTAACAAGATTCTGCTCAAAAGTTTTATATTTGGATTAACTTTACTTCAAATAGACAGATTAAAATAGGAGAAACTCTTCTCCTGAGAGCCCATTTGCTGTTGACCCTTTGGCACCTTGAATGATGAGGGCTGGGAGGACACATCATGCACTGCTTTGCAAAGCTCTTCCCCTGTCATTTCACATACGGGCACCAAATTAACCCAGCACTATACCATTGCACAAAGACATTTTGGCGATCCACTGAACACCAGTTAAAATCCGGACACTAGAACCTGCAGATGTAGGAATCTGGAGCAACAGTTGCCTGGAAGAACCAAGAAGCAGTTGTGGGAAGAAAGGAATGTCAATGTTTTCAACCCAGTCGAGATGCAATGTTTCAACCAGCCAGATTTTTTGTTGCTCCAAGTAAAATCAAGTGTGTGACAGTATAGCTAATTAAAAAGAAAAGCTTGTATTTTCTTAGCATCTTTCTTAATGCACTACTATTGAAATACAACAACCAATTTGCACACAACAAGCTCCTGCAATCTGTATAAACATTTTGCAAGACAATATTTTCACTGTAACTTGGTACATGTGACAATAATAAATCAATACCAATACCCACATGTGGTCAGGCAATAGTGAGTACTACATATAGGCCAGAAGGCCTGGTATCTTCCAATCTTCACTGAATTGTTGAATGATTATATGTTACTTCTAAAATTTGCCAAGAACAAGCGTAGTCATGTAAAGACCATGATCACCTATGTCATACAACTCAGCACATAATGAACAAAAGAATATGAGAAAACAGACAGAAACCCAATCTAATCTTCCACACTAACATCAGAACCTCCAACGTACAGTACTATAAGATCCATGTGGAATCTAAATTAAATCTGGAACATTTCTGACTTAGAAACCATAACTCTCACAACAGGGCTACAGATCAAACAGTCTACATTCTCCTTATGGAGCACACATGTACATTCTGCAATATCTACCCTGACTGTATGTTTGTGGTCTTCTGCTGCTGTAGCCCATCTGTTTCAAGATTCAACATATGTGTTCAGAGATGCTCTTCTGCCCAACACTATTGTAATGCATGGTTATTTGAGTTACTGTCACCTTCCCGTCAGCTTCAACCAGTCTGGGCATTCTCCTCTGATCTCTCTCAATAATTAGGCATTTTCACCCACAAAACTGCCACTTACTGGATGTTTTTGTCTTTTGCACCATTCTCTGAAATCCGTAGAAAATGTTGTGGGTGAAAATCCCAGAAGATCAGCAGTTTCTGAAATTCACAAATCACCCCATCTGGCACTAACAATCAATTCCATGGTCAAAGTCACTTAAATCACATTTCTTCCCCATTCTGATATTTGGTCTGAACAACAGCTAAACCTCTAGACCATGTCTGCGTGCTTTTATGCATTGAGTTGCTGCTAGATGATTGGATGAATAGATATTTGCATTAAAGAGCAGTTGTACAGGTTTATCTAATAAAGTGGTCACTGAGCGTTTGTATCTGTTATCAACAATCATAAGAACATAAGAAATAGGAGCAGGAGTAGGCCATCCGGCCCATCAAGCCTGCCCCATCATTCAATAAGATCATGGCTGATCTCTCCGTAAACTCAGCTCCTTTTCCTTTTCCCCATAACCCTTAATTCCTTTACTATGTAAAAATCTATCTAACTGTTCCTTAAATATATTTAGTGAAGAAGCATCAACTGCTTCCCTGGGCAGAGAATTCCACAGATTCACTACTCTCTGGGAAAAACAGTTTCTCCTCATCTCCAAACTAAATCTTCTTCCCTGAATCTTGAGGCGATGTCCCCTAGTTCTGTCTCACCTACCAACGGAAACAACTTTCCTACTTCTATCTTATCTATCCCTTTCAAAATTTTGTATGTTTCTCTAAGATCCCCTCTCATCCTTCTGAACTGCAGAAAATATAGTCCCAGGCAACTCAATCTCTCCTCATAGGTTAACCCCTTCATCCCTGGAATCAACCTGGTGAACCTCCTCTGCACTGCCTTCAAAGCCAGTATATCCTTCCTCAAGTATGGAGACCAGAACTGCACACAGTATTCCAGGTGCAGCCTCACCTGTAGAGCTGCAGCATGACCTCCCTGCTCTTGAATTCAATCCCTCTAGCAACGAAGGCCAACATTCCGTTTGCCTTCTTAATAACCTGTTGTACCTGCAAGCCAACTTTTTGCGATTCGTGAGCAAGCACTCCCAAGTCCCTCTGCACAACAGCATGCTGCAAACTTTCACCATTTAAATAGTAATCAATTCACTGTCCTGTCAGCAGGAGATACAATAAAACCATTCTGTACAATGTATAACTGTTTTCATCTTCTACTGTTCCTACTCTGATTCCAGAATGAACTTCCATATTAATTAATGGTAATATCGGGAAAATGTGAGTTCAAAAGTATAATTTCAAAACTATGTGTACTCTCATTAAATGTGACTAATAAGAGAATGTTTAACCACTGTCCAATGACAAGGGCATTACTGAAATCTCTGAATTTCATCATATTGGCTCATCACTGTTCACCAGTAATGTAACTAAACCAAGCTCAGACATACCGTGGTTACTAGATCAAGTCATGGTCTCCATGTTTGGTGGCAGATGGCTCACATCTTGGCTTCCTCAGAACTTTTCCACAAGTCAACGGTATGAAGGAATTACAATCCTCTTCTTGACGTCAGCAGCTCCAGCAGCATTTAGGAAACTTGACCAGATGCGGAACAAGGATGTCAGTTTGGCTGATATGTATCCATGTTGAACGTGTTAAACATACTGCCTTGTTGGAAATAAACAGAGACACAATGCAGCACAGTGGTTCTGAAGGATAAAGAGGAGAAACATCTCTTCAAAGTATTCACATGAAAAGGATACCCATGGAACTTCATATGAAGATGCGTACGAGGTTGACAACACGCTAACCAGGAAGTGGCTATATGAGTTGTCCTATCATATATTTGAAAAATCTCATTACTCATGGCCTGACTGCTCCAAGAACATAGATCTTCAGTTACCCGTTAGCCAACAGCAACATTGAGGAGAGTACATTGCAGACCAACAGAACAAGCCAAGCTATTAGACAAGACCAATGTGGACTACAAAATCCAATGCGAGGATTGCAGCAAATATTACATTGGCCAAACTGGGACAAAACTATCCACAAGGATCCATGAACATCAACTGGCTGTAAAGCGGCATGACCAATTCTCCCTGGTCTCTACTCGCAAAGATCAAAAGGGGCACAAATTCACCTCGGCATCAGTAAAAGTCATGGCACAAGCAACACGTGACATGCAAGAGAATTCCGAGAAATGCTGTTTTCCTCAAAAACTCTGTAAACAAACACGTAGACCTCAATCTTACTTATGAGCCGACGCGGGCAAAATTCCAGACCACAACATAAAAAGTTCATCACACAACCAAGCAGCAAATGAGATTTCCTCCCCGTGTCACAACTGAGTTTCCGAACTGATGATTAATCATCCGATTGATAAGTATATAAAGGCCAAGCATTCAGAGGACACACCGCAATCAACAACGAACTGATGTCTCCTTATATGGTGAAGGAACGTTTGCAAGTAAGTTGCCAAGACCGGAGAACTCAAACCAAGCATACTGCCTGTGTTGCAAAGTGTACTATCAATATGAAGCATTGCAGAAACACAACAAATTCTTCTCTGTTGTCCTCAATATCTCATAACCTTAATCTCCTCGAAGGACAAAAACATAAAAAGCACTGAGGCAGGGTGGTAAATTTGTGGAATTTGTTACCACAGGCAGTTGTGGAGGCCAGGTCATTGGGTGTAATTAAGGTGGAGATTGATAGGTTCTTGATTGGCCATGGTATCAAAGGTTATGGGGAAAAGGCCGGGAAGTGGGGATGAGGAGGAGAAAAAAGGATCAGCCATGATTAAACGGTACAGCAGACTCGATGGGTCCAACGTCTTATGGTCTTATAAAACACACTGAGGCAGGAAAATGATGATGCTCTTCTGATTGGAAGTCTGAGACTAGTGGTGTACCACAGGGTTTGCTGCTAAGACCCTTGATGTTTGTATTATACATTATTGACACACATGTGAATACACAAGGCAAGATTAGTAAATTTGCAGGCGATGTCGATAGTGAGGAATATTAGCTGCAATGTTAGGCAGAGCAATGGCAGATGGAATTTAATCCCAACGACTGCAGTTTAGAATGTCTAATAGGGATAGACATACACAGTAAATTGAAGGGGCCTAAAGAGTATTGGTGAAGAGAGGGACATTTAGGTACAAGTCTAAAGATCCCTGAAATAGCCAGCATGAGAAGATTGGGGACTGAGTAAAGCATACAGTTTGCCTGGCTTCATTAAACATGACACAGACTATACGAGCAGGGACATCATAGTAAGGTCATTGTAAGAGCAGGACATCATAATTACAGACATCATCGGTCATTGTAAGAGCAGGGGCATCATTGTTATGGACATCATCAGTCATTGTAAGAGCAAGGACATCATAATTACGGTCATCATAGGTCATTGTATGAGCAGAGACATCATCATTATAACCTATAATACATGGGTTAGGTCAACCCGGAGAACTGTATGCATTTCTCATTGTAACACATCGGGAAAGATGTAGTTGTGCTGGAAATGATATAGAGGAGTTTTAGTTATTAACAGAAATCAAATATGCTAGGTTTATTGGAAAAGTGTAGCTAGGGCAGATAGTAACAATATTTTCCCCTGTATGATTAAAGCAAAATGACATACGACAATAAGACCATAAGGCATAAGAACAGAATTAGGCCATTCAGCCCATCAACTTGCTTCTCCATTCCATCACAGCTAATTTATTATCACTCTCAACCCAATTCTCCTGCCTTCTCCGTGTAACCTTTGGCACCCTTACTAATAAGGAATCTATCAACCTCTGCTTTAAATGTACCCAGTGACTTGGCCTCCACAGCCATCCATGCAATGAATTCCACAGACTCATCACCCTAGTGCTAAAGAAATTCCTCTACATCTCTGTTCTAAAGGGACAATCATAATTTCTGAGGCTGTGCCCTTTGGTCCTAGACTCATTGCTGCAGGAAACATCCTCTCCACATCAACCATATCTCTGCCTTTCTATTCACTAAGTTTCAATGAGCCCACCACTCATTCTTCTAAACTCCAGTGAGTACAGGCCGAGAGTCATCAACTGCTCCTCATACATTAAGCCTTTCATTCACAGAATCATTCTCTTAAAACTTTTATGGACCCTCTCCAATGCCAGCACGTCCTTTTTTCACTAAGAAGCCCAAAACTGCTCACAATACTGCATGCATGGTCTGACCAATGCTTTATAAAGCTTCAATGTTAGACCCTTTATATTGTTTAAGGTGAGAAACGGAAATTTTCGAGAGGACACAAATGGGATTTTATTTTCCACACAGAGTGATTGGAATCTGGAACATGCTGCTTGAGGAGGTAATGGAGGCAAGTAAGATCATGAAGGATCTCGTACAAACACACACACTGCTCATGGACTGTTTACCCCACTCCCATCAGGGAGTAGGCCTAGATCATTGGGATACCTTCCATGGAAGGTCGTGCTCTTCCATTAATTAACTTCTCCTTCAATAGTGAGAATGGCCTCATTTCCTTCTGGGTTGTGCTCTCATTTAAGTTTAGTGATGTATACTTATCGGAATGGCATATGCTTGCATGGACTGCTGATTCCTGTTTTCGTTGATGGAAGTATATCCTTAGAAATTTTATCTGACTCATTATTTTATTCTTTTACTCAGCTGAGATACTCTGTCATTCTGTGCATAATTTTTCTCTACAGCGGTAAGGGAATTAAGGGGCGTTCACTTCCATCACTCATAACATGTCACTTGATTGCACCTATACCATAAGTTGAGGTGTCATAGGCAAGCTTCAGGGGATGATGTGAGTACAGTGTCTGTTGTCACCATTTCTTTTACTTTTTTCTAAGCCACCTCACATTGCTTTGTACATTGCCATTTTTCCCAATCTGTAGTAATGAGTTCAAGGGGTGGAGCACAGTAGCCATGTTCGGCAGGAACCTGTTATAGTAGTTGACAGATCCTAAAAAGGACCACAACTGTGACACTTCCTTTGGCTTTGGGGCATCCACCACTGCTTGAATTTTTTCAGCATACCTGTGTAACAGTGCGACCACAGTAAGTGATGCTTCGTTTAAATAACTCACACTTGTCGCATTATGCTCTGAGCCCACAATCTTCTAATATTTTCAATAATGTCTTGAGATTTTGGAGATGTTCCTTATCATCCCTACTGGTAACAACGATGTTATCCAGTTAACACTGAGTGCCTGGGCAGCCCTGCAGCACTTGGTCCATAGATTTCTGCCAGAGTGCAGGTGCAGATGCTAATCCAAAAACAAACCTATTATAGTGATAATACCCATTGTAAGTGTTTATGGTGAGAAACACTTTGACTCTTCTTCCATCTCCTTCTGTAGGTCGGCCTCACCTAATTCCACTTTGTTGAAGAGTATCCTCCAGAAAGGTTTGCAAAGATATCTTCTATCTTGGACAGAGGGTATTGATCTACTTTTGGTACTGGGTTGATGGTGACCTTAAAAGCACCACAGATCCTGACAGACCCATTCTTCTTGGCTACTGAGATCACTGCATTGCCCACGGGCTCCACTCAACCTCAGAAAGAATTCCTTCAGCCTCCAAGTGATCTGGCTCACTGGTTACATTATCGCGGATGGGATAAGGAACTGTACGGGCTTTGTAAAACTTGAGTTTGGCATTTTCATGTAACACTACTTTACCCTTGATATGTTTGAGCTTTCTAGTGCCAATTCTTGAACACTGTTGTGGCATCATCCAGTGCCTTTCTTAATTCGCTTTCAGTTGACTCTGTTGCAGGAGATGTGACAAGCAAATGGTGCATGAATCCCCGATCAAGTTGTAGCTGTCTCAACCACTCACATCCCCACAATGCTGACCCTCCTGTTTTTATCACATGTAAGCCCATTGTGGCTTGCTGGTTGTTGTATTTCACTGTTACAAGTTTTATTTTCACAGGAGTTATCTTTTCCCACTTTCAGTTCGTAGTTGGCTATCTGCAGGCTTTAGTTCAGTATCTTTGAAATGCTATTCAAACTCATTTTGCCTATGCCTAAATGCCGCAATTTTGTTTATGCTCACTTTCCCTCTTGACTGCTGCTCAATTGTATCTCTGTATGCCTTTTTGAAATACAGCAATCTGAACTGCTGACTTAAATGTGAGTTGTGCTTCAGTTAGGAACTGCTTTTGAATGCATTCTTGTATTATTCCACAAACTAAATTATTTCTCAGTGCAACGTTAAACTCATCACTGAACTGACGGCGCTCAGATAATTCTTTTCAATTCAGCCTCATACGCTGAAATGGACATCCCTTCCTTTTGATTCCACTTATGAAATCTAAAGCATTCTGCTGTCAACAATGGTTTCAGTTCTAAATATTCCTGCATTACATTCACAATATCAGCAAAGCTCATTTGAAGAAGTTAAAACTCTAAGCAAACTGTATGTTTTCCAGCCAATGCGCTGAGCAAAACTGGCACTCGCCAGTTCCATTTGCTTTAAAATACCACTCAATTTGCTCAGTATACACCAACCAGTTATCCTTGTACAATTGAATGTGTTTATCATGCCAACGTAGCCAGCCAGTTCTGCTTTTTTAATCTATGATTATTATTACCTGGTACTCACGATTATGAATCCATGAATTCGTCCAACTTCGGCCTTTTTTAACTTGACAGTCTCTGTTCCTTCCCAAAGAAGCATGTCACTGCTTTTTCCACAACTGTTTCTCATTGAACACAAAATAATCTGCAGATGCTGGGATCAAAGCAACACTTCCAGTACGCTGGAGGAACTCAGCAGGTCAGGCAGCATCAGTGGAAACGATGAGCCGACGTTTCGGGCCGGAACCCTTCATCAAGACTGAAGAATGATGGAGGGGGGAGGATTTGAAGATTGCTTGTAGATTCGGTTGAAAGACCAGTAATTTGAAAGACAAAGGGGTGGGGGAGGGGAAGCATCGACCGCTTTGTCGAGCACCTCCACTCCATCCGCCACAACAGACAGGATCTCCCGGTAGCCAACCACTTCAACTCTGCTTCCCATTCCCATTCAGATATGTCCATACATGGCCTCCTCTACTGCCATGATGAGGCTAAACTCAGGTTGGAGGAGCAACACCTCATATACCGTCTAGGTAGTCTCCAGCCCCTTGGTATGAACATAGAATTCTCCAACTTCCGGTAATTCCCTCCCCCTCCCTTCCTCTATCCCTATTTCACTCTGCCCCCTCCCCCAGCTGCCTATAACCTACCTCATGGTTTCACCTCCTTCTTCTACTACCCATTGTTTTCCTGCCTATGACGTCAATGCTTCCCCTCCCCCACCCCTTTGTCTTTCAAATTACTGGTCTTTCAACTGAACCTACAAACATTCTTCAAATCCTTCCCCCTCCTTCCTTCTTCAGTCCTGACAAAGGGTTCCGGCCCGAAACGTCGACTCATCGTTTCCACTGATGCTGCCCAGCCTGCTGAGTTCCTCAAGCGTACTGATTCTCACTGAGGTCTTTTTAACTCTAATGTCTTGCTACACTTCAACATTTAGGTGGTCATCTCGAATTTGTTTAAAACTTCCTTGTCACAACTGTTATACTTTGTTACTCCAAAACATAAAACTAATTGAAAGAAAACATGGAGCTGGGAATAATGTGTACTCTAGTTTCATTTTTACTTTAGTGAGGTATGTCGTTCATGTCATTCATGTTCTTTTGCATATAACCTGAAATGAATTACTTAAGCAAACAATGAATGCCTAATTAAACAATATATTTACAATGTTACTCAAATATTGCTGAAATATTAAATACACAACACTGATGTGTCATCATCTTCCGTCAGCTCCATCATTGTGGTCTTGGATTGATCACTCATTGTTCAGAACCTTCCACTTTGACATTACCACGATGGGTGACCCTAACATGAGTAAAGCGCCAGATGCTGAAACTCCAAACAGCATCACTCTTGGTATCTCAGTGTAACGCCCTGGGAAATGTTTCACTGCTAATGTAATGGTTTCTCTGTAAGGTTGCACTGCTAATGTAATGATTTCTCTGTAGCTGCAGTGTTTGGGTTATGACTAGAGATAACGGGGGCTTTGGAATGTGTTCCGTCGAATGACGGGAGTGTTGTTTCTTTCTTATGTGTCTGAGAGGAGGTAGTCGTGGTCTTTTGTCAGCAAGAGATGAAGGGAAAAGACACGAGAGGAGCAAGCTGGTAGACCGCAGGATGAAGTGGACTGGAAGTGCAGGTCCGGGAGTCGACGACGCTCAGAGGAAATCAATGGGGAATTCAAGGACATCCACATTGAGGGCTGGCGCAGGAAAGCAACACCCATCATCAAGGACCCCCACCATCCAGGCCATGCTCTCTTCTCCCTGCTGAAGGTACAGGAGCCTCAGGATCCACATCACCAGGTTCAGGAACAATTATTACCCCTCAACTATCAGACTTTTGAACCTGATGCAATAACTTCACTCAACTTCACTCACCCTATTACTAAACTGTTCCCACTGAGCTGGACTCAATTTCAAGGATTCTTTATTTCAAGTTCTCAAAATTTATTACTTATTTATTTTTTTTTCTCTTTCTTTTTGTATTTGAAAAGTTGGTTGTTTTCGTTTGCCCAGTTGGTTGCAGTCCTTCATTAATTTTATTGTGCTTCTTGTAATTACTGTGATTGACCGGAAGAAAATGAATCTCAAAGTTGTATATGGTGACATATATGTACTTCGATAATAAATTTACTTTGAACTTACTTTGAAATAAAATGAGCTTCTCTTTTCTTGAATATGCTATAGATTATTAAGATATGTCCGAAAGGATTTATCCTTGGTCCTTTTTTGTTCTTCAGCTATCTTAATACTGTGCCAGTTTACCACACCCAGCACAGTGCACCACCTCTCTTAGCTTGCTACTACCTCCAAAGTCCACACTGTATTTCTTAGATTGCACACTGGCGGAAGTGAAAATTCTGGCGGCTGAATACTGGAAATGTTGAATCGAATGCTTCCACCACAGGTTTCCCCTGCAAGTGTCTGAACCAGGCTGTTCGCCACTGACCTTGGCCTGAGCTTTTAACCACATATTCATGCTTTCATTAAAACCACCTCCTTCCTCCTCTGTTGCACAACCTAAGACCTTCCACATGTCAGCTCAGACGTCTTCAAAACCATCTTCCTCTAGACCTGATTACTCAAGTGCGCAATCAGACATCCTCCCTTATTCTACTCTCCATTAACTTGAAGTTATGAAAAATCCCGCTGTGTGTGTTCTAATTCATTACAAGTTCTGTTCTCCATCATCCAAGAGTCATAGAAAAGTACAGCATAGAAACAGGCCCTTTGGCCCTTCTAGTCCATGCTGAAACAATTTAAACAGCCTACTCCCATCGATCTGCACTGGAACCATAGCCCTCCATATCCCTACCAATGTACCAATCCAAACTTCTCTTAAATGTTGAAATTGAGCTTACATGCACCGCTTGTTCTAGCAGCTCATTCAACACTCTCATGACACTCTGAGGGAAGAGGTTTCCCCTCATGAGCCCTTAAACATCTCAACTTTCACCCTTAAACCACGACCTCTGATTGTAGTCTCACCCAACTACAGTGGAAAATGCTTGCTTGCATTTACCCTATCTAAACCCCACATAATTTTCTATACTTCAGCCAAATTTCCTCTCAATCTTCTATGTTCTATATTTTCAATATTTCCTTATTCAATAACCTTTTCAATATTTCCTTATAACTTAGGTCCTCCAATTCGGGTAATATCCTTTTAAAGCCGGGACTAGGGAGCTAGGGCTTTACTCTTTGGAGAGAAGGAGGATGAGAGAAGACATGATAGAGGTGTACAAGATATTAAGAGGAATAGATAGAGTGGATAGCCAGCGCCTCTTCCCCAGGGCACCACTGCTCAGTACAAGAGGACATGGCTTGGGAAGTTCAAGGGGGATATTAGAGGAAGGTTTTTTACTCAGAGAGTGATTGGTGTGTGGAATGCACAGCCTGAGTCAGTGGTGGAGGCAGATACACAAGTGAAATTTAAGTGACTACTAGACAGGTATATGGAGGAATTTAAGGTGGGGTCTTATATGGGAGGCAGGGTTTGAGGGTCGGCACAACATTGTGGGCCGAAGGACCTGTACTGTGCTGTACTTTTCTATGTTCTATGTTCTATGTTCTAAATTTTCTCTGCACACTTTCAGCCTTATTTACTTCTTTCCTGAAGGTAGGTGACCAAACCTGCACACAATACTCCAAATTAGGCCTCACCAAAGTCCTATACAACTTCAACATAACATCCCATCTGCTGTACACAATGCATTGATTTATGCAGGCCATGTTATTGCTAAAAGAAATAAACTGCTAGGTAAACAATGCTCTAAATTATCACCCTTATTTTCAAATCCATCCCAGGTCTTTCACTTCCCCTGTAATCACTTAGGCCTGAAACTCCCCAGTATATTCTCTGACACTTCTCCACTTCTATATTGGTCATCCTGAAATTTAAGGACTCCTCCACTGACTAAATTAACACTGAACTATTTTCTCCTCTTTGTCAGAATAAGATCATAAGATATAGGAGCAGAATGAACCCATTCTGCTCATTGAGTCTACTCTGCCATTCAATCATGACTGTTCTTTTTTAATCCAATTCTCCCACCTTCTCCCAATAAACATTACCAATCAAAAGCGTATCAATCTCTGCCCTAAGTGTACTGAATGACTTGGTTTCTGCAGCCATCTATGGCAATAAGTTCCACAGATTTATCATCCCCTGTCTGAAGAAGTTCTTCCTCATCTCAGTTTTAAGAGGGCATTCCTTTATTCTCAATCCGTACCATGGATCCTAGACTCTCCTCCTAGTGGAAGCATCCTCCCCATGTCCACTCTATCCAAGTATTCAGTATCCAGTAGGTTTCAATGGGATCCACCCACATGTTCTGAACTCAATCAAGTATAGGCCCAGAGGCATCAAATGTTCCTCAGATGCTAAGCCTTTCATCGCTAGGGTCATCCCTTTGAATCTCCTCTGGGCCTTCTCTTTGCATGTCAGGATATTCCTTAAGGTATATACCTATTGTCCATGTGTTTGATCACCTGCCCATACATCCATATGAACAACCTACATGTAATCCCTGAAAAGGGTTATCTGTGACCTTCCAGGATAAAATTGAAAACTAGAATGACAAAGGGTTGAAATGTGTTCATTCACAGGTGATACCATTGGTGGAAGCCTTCATTGGTTAATGGAAGCCAAAGATCCCCACTGTCTTTGCATTGCTCCAATTGGGCAGAGGGTATAAAAACCTGAAACGCCACATCCTCAGGCTCAAGAACAGCTGTTTTTCTTCAACCATCACTTGGTTGAGGAATCAACCTGCACAATTGTAAGCCTACCTCAGCCACAGCAGAACAGAACAGAAAGCATCTTTGTTTGTGTGGAGTTTTTCATGGAATCGATTGTGTTTATTTGTATTTGCTGTGAATGCTCATAAGAAAATGAAATTCAGGGTAGTAAATACTGACATATATGTGCCTTGATAATAAAGTTGCTTTGAACTTTGAACATTAAGGACAACCTCTTACACCACCATGGATTTTTCTCTGACTGAGATTTTTGCATTAATGTCTTGATTTACACATTTTTTCACTGTCGTCTGTACTTTATGTTTAATTTACTGTATGTTTTATGTGTTTGCAATGCTGCTACAGTGAGTTTCTCACTGTAACTGTACCTCACCATACTTCTGCACATGACGATAGACTTCACTTGGTTTGACCTGACATTGCTCACAATAGCTGCCCACAGTCACGTGCCATCTCAGTCTTCCAAGACGTAATCGTCTGGGCAATCTCCATGTGATGATCTGCACTAATCAAGGGCCCTGTGAAGGCAGTTTGGAACACAGGCGTAATATGAACAAAAGGCTGTTAAATCATATAAATGATTTGGATGCAAATGTACAAGGCTGGGTTAGTAAGTTTGCAGGTGATACTAAAATAGCCAGTGTTGTAAACAGTAGATGAGGTTATGAAAAATTACAGGGGCAACTAGATCAGCTGGAACTGTGAACAGTTGTATCTGTACTCGGCGCAATGACAATAAAGTTGAATCTAATCTAATTTAATCTAATTGGCAATGGGTTTCAAACTCATTGAACCCATTAGGACATGTACAGTAAATGGTAGTGTGGTAGCTTCTACTTTGAAAAAGGCACACTCGACAACTTCATGCCCAAAGAAACAACTTTATCTCAAATGTCAAAACCATTATGTATATACAGAGGCTTTCACAACCCGTACACTATATACAGAGCACACCGGAAGTAAAAAGAACAGAAGTAAACCCCCCCCCCCATTATCTTAATCAATATTAACTTATTTTAAATAATGCTCACATTACGACGCTTCTCCCCCTTTAAAATCCAACATTTCCCAAATGTAAAAAACTAGGAAATAAAAACAGTGGTGTTATTAACTTGTGTACCCCTGAAAACTTATACTAGCATCTCAGCAACAGTTTATCAATACAAAACATCTGGAAAACATGTCAGATTCAACATTCAATCTAACAACAACAAAAAAGAACTGTTCCGTCAAAGATTCAGTCTGTCAGGAGGTTTACGAGTGCACCGTGATCTGCGCACTACCCCCAGTGAACCTTCAGGCACCGCTGGTGAGGGTTTTTTGGGTGGGTCTGGTGTTGGGGGCATGAGAGGGGTCTGTGTGTCTATGTGAGAATGTCCATTCTCTTCAGGAGACCCCGACCCCTCTGCCAGCGTCTCACCCTCTGGCAAAGTCACTGGTGGACATGCTTCCACCGTAGTCTGTCTCACAAATGGAAACTCCATGGAACTGTCTGCCTCTGAGCCGGTATCATGATGCAGGCACACATAGTCCTGATGTCTGTGGAAAACACGCCCATCAGTCAGCTTAACAACATAGGAGACGGGACCACTCTACTTAAGAATAACCCCAGGCAGCCATTGCTGATTGTTTCTCACATAGGCATTGTCATTCGGTTTTAACTGTCCCTCTCGCGCATGTTGATCATGTCCCTCCTTCTGCTTTTCCTGCTTTCTCTCCACTTTCCCCTTCATATCCAGGCACAGCAGGTCCAATCTTGACTTGGTCCTACGCCCCATCAGCATCTCCGCTGGAGTGCGGGCAGTCATAGTCTGTGGCGTGAGGCAGTATTTAAACAGGAAACGTAAAAGCCAAATGCTAAGAGAGTCCCCTGTCATCCACTTCAGGCCTTCCTCCACTGTCTGAACAACCCGCTCAGCCAAACCATTGGAGGCTGGGTGGAAAGGGGCTGTCCGAATGTGATGAATGCCATTCTGCTGCACGAACTCACTGAACATCTCACTGGTGAACGTCGGGCCATTATCAGTGACCAGAGTGTCAGGCAACCCGTGGACTGCAAACACTTGCCTGAGTTTGTCTATGGTTGAAGGGCCTGTGATGTTGCTCATGATGTGAGCTTCGATCCATTTAGAATGCACATCTACCATTACAAGATTCATCTACCCCATAAAAGGGCCAGCAAAGTCCAAATGTAGCCCAGACCAGGGGTGGTCTGGACACTCCCATGGGTGCAAAGGTGGTGGTGGCATATTCTGATTAGTCTGTCATTGTGTGCATGATTTTACCTTGTTCTCCAGATCCCGATCCATTCTTGGCCACCAAACGTAGGATCCTGCAAGGCTTTTCATTCGAGACACCCCTGGATGAGTCTCACGAATTTCCTCCACAATCTGAGAACGGCCAGGGGGAGGCACGATGACCCTCACCCCCCCCCCCAGAAAATGCAGCCATCCTGCAGACTGAGTCCTGTCTTGCGTTTGGCCTAAGGCCTCAGTTCCTCTCCTTCCACAACTCTGGGCCAACCTTGTAAAAGAAAAGTCTTGACTTGGGACAGGACTGGGTCCCTATCTGTCCACTGCTTGACCTGGGTCGCCTTTACAGGTGTCTCTGACAGCCTCTCCAATGAAAACATAGTCTCTGGAGGCACATATGTAGTAACAGGTGCCTTAGGTAAAGGTAGTCAGCTCAGTGCATCAGCATTTGCATTATTCCCACCCACTCTGTACACTATAGTGTACCAGTAGGCTGACAACGTAAGAGCCCAACGCTGTATCCTGCTGAGGCTAGCAGTGAGATGCATCTAGTCTCACTGAACAGGCTCATCAGTGGTTTATGGTCCATATAAATTGTAAATACGTGTCTATAAAGGTACTGATGAAAGCGTTTGTCTGCAAAAACAATGGCCAGACCTTCTCAGCAGCTGTCAGGGTACGTGAAGCAAAACCAATAGGCCTCTCTAAGCGATCCTCCATTACATGTGAGAGAACTGCCCCGACTCCATAGGGCGAGGCATCGCATGCAAGGGTGATCTTCTTGTCTGGGTCATAGTGAATAAGCAGCTTTGTTGAGTGGAAGAGTTCTTTCACTTCCTTGAAAGCTTTCTCCTACCCTTCACCCCACTGCTACTTAGTGTCATTGTGAAGCAGCTTATACAGTGGGGTCAAAACCCTTGAGGGGTCAGGAAGAAACTTTATACTTTATACTTTATACTTTATTGTCGCCAAACAATTGATACTAGAACGTACAATCATCACAGCGATATTTGATTCTGTGCTTCCCACTCCCTGGATATTTAATATTAAAAATAGTAAAAATTAGTAAGTATTAAAAATTTAAATTATAAATCATAAATAGAAAATAGGAAAATGGAAAGTAAGGTAGTGCAAAAAAAACCGAGAGGCAGGTCCGGATATTTGGAGGGTACGGCCCAGGTCCGGGTCAGGATCCGTTCAGCAGTCTTATCACAGTTGGAAAGAAGCTGTTCCCAAATCTGGCCGTACGAGTCTTCAAGCTCCTGAGTCTTCTCCTGGAGGGAAGAGGGACGAAAAGTGTATTGGCTGGGTGGATCATGTCCTTGATTATCCTGCCAGCACCGCTCCGACAGCGTGCGGTGTAAAGTGAGTCCAAGGATGGAAGATTCTTGCCATAATAATTCACCGTGCCCAAAAATGATCTGAGTTCCGCGACAATCTTAGGGCTTGGGGCCTCCTTAATAGCTCTCACTTTGTCCTCCACAGGGCAAAGCCCCTCAGCTGTGATTGTGTGTCCCAAGTAAGCCACACTCGATGCCAGGAACATACATTTTCTGCATTTCAACCGCAGCCCTGCGTCTGAGAGCCTCTTCAGCACCCGTTCTAACTTAGCCAGATGCTCCACCTCCGTAGCCCCCGTGATCAAAATATCATCCAGGTACACTGCTACGTGCGGAATCCCCTGCAGCAAAGTGTCCAGTGTCCTTTGAAAAATGGCAGGGCTAGATGTCGCTCCAAACACCAGGCGATTATACTTGAATAATCCCTTGTGCGTATTAATTGTGATGTACTCCTTTGAACCCTCGTTGAGTAGCAGCTGTTGGTAGGCATGGCTCATGTCCAGCTTTGCGAACAGCATACCCCCTGACAGGGTCGCAAACAGGTCATCCACCTGTGGCAATGGGTACTCCTCCAGCTTAGAGACCTGATCCACCTCACCGTTTTTTCTGCCTTCAAAACTGGAACAATGGGAGCCGCCCACCTTGAAAGCTGGACGGGCTCAATAATGCCCAGCCTCTGTAAACATTCCAGCTCCTCCTCACCTTTGCCTTTCATGGCATAGGGCACCGACCTGGGCTTAAAAAAACGAAGTGTAGCCTCAGGGTCAACATGGAGTTTCACTGTCACACCCTTCAGTGTTCCTGGCTCGTCCCTGAAAACGTCACTGTACCGCTGCAGAATGTCCTCCGTCGTGTGTGCATACGTAATTTCATGCCAGTTTAACTGGATTTTGTGAAGCCAATTGCAACCCAAAAGACTGGGCCCCCTGCCCTTAGCTATCACTAGCCTGGCTTCAGCCTTCTGACCCCCAGCTGAAATGTCCACATATAACACCCGTAAATGAGGTATGAGTTGCCCCGTATAGGTCCTAAGTTTGAGCTTTGACGGTCTGATGGGAGACAGGTCGGACCCCCATGTCCTCCTGTAGGTCTCCTCACTAATGACCGATGCAGTAGCCCCTGAATCAATCTCAAACTTAACGTCCTTTCCCCTGACAGTGAGTGTGGCATAATATGATTCAGGTGGTTCCTCATCTGTTTCCACTCCAAACATGTTGTAGGCACACGCTGCCTCTTCATCTGCTTTTTCTAGATGGTGTGTGGCTGCCTGAGCCTGTTGAGCTTTCCCCTGCCCAGGCTTAATCTTACCCTTTGAACTTCTGCACTTTTTAGCTAAATGTCCCTTTTTGCTACAAGCGTGGCAGACGGTGTCTTTGAATTTGCAGTTATTTGCATAGTGCGTCCCTCCACACCGGAAACATTCCACCCGCTTTACCTGTTTACCAGTCTCCCTCCTGACTTGGTGCACTGCTGCCGACTGCGACCCCCCGTGTCCTTTCTGGATATCCTTGACATTATTAGCAGCCATCTCCATGCCTTGGGCAATCTCTAAGGCTTTCCTGAAAGTCAACGGCGGGGTTTCCCCTAACAGACGGCATTGTATGTCGTCATTATTAATGCCACATACCAATCTGTCATGGAACATGTCTTCCAACACCGCTCTGAAATCACAATACTCCGACAGCTGCTGAAGCTCGGCCACAAAATTGGCCACAGACTGACCTGGCTTCCTGAAACGGCTGTGAAACTTACACTGTTGGACTATCACAGATGGTTTGGGATTGTAGTGGTTCCCCATGAGCTTGACCAGTTCGTCATATGGAATGTCCCCCGGTTTCCGCGGTGCGGTTAAATTCCTTATTAGCTTGTAAGTCTTTGCCCCACACACACTCAGGAGAATAGAGCGCTCCTTAGCCTCCTCAGTAATTCCATTAGCACAGAAAAAGTGTCCCAACCTTTCCTCATACTTTGGCCAGTCCTCCGTTACTTCCATAAATTCAACGATAGTCCCAAATGTAGACATCTGAATGTGAGGCCCTTATCGGCTGCTGCTCCCGCTCGAAACGTGCCGACAGTTTACCTCGTTGCCAAAAATATGTGGTAACTTCTACTTTGAAAAAGGCACACTCGACAACTTCATGCCCAAAGAAACAACTTTATCTCGAACGTCAAAACCGTTATGTATATACAGAGGCTTTCACAACCCGTACAGCATGGCAAGACCACTATATACAAAACACCTGAAGTAAAAAGAATGAAAGTAAATCCCCCCCATTATCCTAATTAGTATTAACTTACCTTTAATAATGCTCACATTACAACAGGTAGGGCCCTGCAAGGTGTTATGGAACAGAGAGGCCTAGGAGTGCAAGTGCATTATTGAGAGCAGAGTCTCACGGAGAGACGGTGATGAAGAAGAGTTTGGCACATTGGCCTTCATCAGTCAGAGAACTGAATATAAGAGCTGGGAAGCCATGTTGCACTTACAGTGCCTATAAAATGTATTCACCCCGCTTGGAAGTTTTCATGTTTTATTGTTTTATGACATTGAATCACAGTGGATTTAATTTGTGTTTTTTTTGGACACTCATCAACATAAAAAGACTCTTTCATGTCAAAGTGGAAACAGATCTCTACAAAGTGATCTAAATTAATTACAAATATAAGACACAAAATAAATGATTGCATCGGTATTACTCTCCTTTAACATAACACACCAAATCATCACTGGTGCAGCCAATTGGATTTAGAAGTCACACAATTAGTTAAATGGAGATCATTGTGTGCAGTCAAGGCGTTCCAACTGATTGTAGTAACAATACACCTGTATCTGTATGGTCCAACTGCTGGTGAGAAAGTATCCTGGCAAAAACTACACCATAAAGACAAAAGAACACTCCAAACAACTCCCCAAAAAGGTTATTGAAAAGCACAAGTCAGGAGATAGACACAAGAAAATTTCCAAATCATATCTCTTAGAGTACTGTTAGGTTAATCGTCAAGAAATGGAAAGAATGTGGCACAGCTGTAAATCTGCAAAGAGCAGGCTGTCCTCAAAAAATGAGTGACTGTGTAAAAAGGGGACTAGTGAGGGAGGCCACGAAGAAACCTGTGACAACTCTGGAGGAGTTACCAGCTTCAGCAGCTGAGATGGGAGAGACTGCGTACACAACAACTGTTGTCTGGGTGCTTCACCAGTCACAGCTTTATGGGAGAGTGGCAAAGAGAAAGTCATTGTTGAGAAAAAAAAATCTCACATGAAATCTCAGCTAGAGTTTGACAGAAGGCCTGTGGGAGACTCTGATGTCTGCAGGAAGAAGGTTCTGTGGCCTGATGAAACCAAAATGGAGCTTTTTGGTCATCAGAATGAATGCTAAGTTTGGGGTAATCTAAACTCTGCACATAATTAAACACACCATCCCTACCATGAAGCATGGTGGTGGCTGCATCATGCTGTGGAGATGCTTCACTGCAGCAGGCTCTGGAAGGCTTCTGAAGGTAGCGGGTAAAATGAATACTGTAAAATACAGGGAAATCCCGGATGATAACCTGATGCAGTCTACAAGAGAACTGCAACTTGGGAGAAGATTTGTTTTCCAGCAAGACAATGACTCCAAGCATAAAGCCAAAGCTGCACAGGAATGGTTTTAAAACAATCATGTTATATATTTAAAAAAATATATCAAATAGTACAAAAAGAGAGCGAAAATAGTGATGCAGTGCTCATGGTTCACTGTCCATTCAGGAATCTAAAGGCGGAGATGCAGAAGCTGCTCCTAAAATGTTGAGTCACAAACAAGAGAAAATCTGCAGTTGCTGGAAATCCAGGTGACATACACAGAATGCTGGAGGAACTCAGCAGGCGAGGCAGCATCTATGGAAAGGAGAAAACAGTTGATGTTTCGGGCTGAGACCCTTCATCAGGACTGGAGAAAACAGGTGAGGTCAGAGTATGAAGGTGGGGAAGAGTGGAGGAAGAAATACAAGGTAGTAGGTGATAGGTGAAAGCAGGGGAGGGGTGACGTAATGAGCTGACAAGTTGATTGGTGAAAGAGCTAAAGGGCTGGGGAAAGGGGAATCTGATAAGAAAGGACAGAAGGCTGTGGAAGAAAGGGAAGGGAAGGGAAGGGGAGGAGCACCAGAAGGAATGTGATGGGCAAGTAAGGAGATCTACACCGACAACTGGATTGGTGCTGCTTCCTGCACCCATACAGTGCTCGTCGACTTCAACTTTGCCTCCTACTTCCACCCTGTCCTCAAATTTACCTGGTCCATTTCTGATACCTCCCTCCGTTTTCTTGATCTCACTGTCTCTATCTCTGGAGACAGCTTATTTTTATTTATTTTTATAAACCCACTGATTCTCACAACTACCTGGACTATAGCTCTTCCCACCCTGTTGCTTGTAAAAATCCCATCCCCTTCTCTCAATTCCTGTCTCCACCATACCTGCTCTCAGGATGAGGCTTTCCATTCCAGAACTAAGGAGATGTTGTTCCCCTTCTTCAAAGAAAGGATTCCCTTCCTCTGCCATGAACACTGCCCTCACCTGCATCTCTCCCATTTTGCGCACATTTGCTCTCACCCCATCCTCCTGCAACCCCACCAGGGATAAGGTTCCTCTTGTACTCACCTACCACCCCACCAGCCTCCGCACCCAGCACATAATTCTCTGTAACTTCCATGAACGGGATCCCACCACCAAGCACATCTTTCCCTCCCCCCGCTTTCTGCTTTCCACAGGGATCGCTCCCTACGCGGCTCCCTTGTCCATTCGTCCCTCCCCACTCATCTCCCTCCTGGCACTTCCTTGCAAGTGGAACACATGCTACTTCTGTCCCTACACCTCCTCCCTCACTACCATTCAGGGCCCCAAGCTGTCCTTCCAAGTAAGGCAACACTTCTCCTGTGAGTCTGTTGGCGTCATCTATTGCATCCATTGCCCCCAGTGTGGCCTCCTTTATATCGATGAGACCCGAAGTAGATTGGAAGACTGTTTCGTCGAGCACCAGAAAAAGCCGGGATTTCCCAGTGGCCACCCATTTTAATTCTACTTCCCTTTCCCATTCCAACATGTCAGTCCATGACCTCCTCTACTGCCGCGATAAGCCCACACTCAGGTTGGAGGAGCAACACCTTATATTCTATCTGGGTAGCCTCCAACTTAGTGGAAGGAACATTGATTTCTGGAGCTTCTAGTAATGCATCCCCCCCCCCCATCATTCCCCATCCCCATTTCTCTCTCATCTCATCTCCTAACCTGCCCAACACCTCCTTCTGCTGCTCCTCCCCCTTCCTTTTCTTCCATGGCCTCCTGTCCGCTCCTATCAGATTTCCCCCTTCCCCAGCCCTGTATCTCTTTCACCAATCAACTTTCCAGCTCTTTACTTCACCCCTACCCCTCTCCCAGATTCACGTATCACCTACCATCTTGCATTTCTTCCTTCCCACTCCCAACCTTACTCTGACTTCTCATCTTTTTGCTCCGGACCCGATGAAGTGTCCCGGCCCGAAACACCGACTTTTTACTCGTTTCTATAGATGCTGCCTGGCCTGCTTAGTTCCGCAAGCATTTTGTGTCTCCTAAAATGTTCAAAGTTTGGCTTCAGGCTCTTCTCTAATAGTGATAAGAAGAGGGCATGTCCTAGGGTTCTTAATGATGGATGCCACGTTTTTGAGGGCTCACCTCTTAAAGATGTGCTCATTGCTGGAGAGGACAGTGCCCCAATGGAGCTGACTGAGCTTTCAACCTTCTGCAGCTTTTCCCGATCCTGTGGCAGTAGTCCAACCATAATGACGTGATGCAACCAGTTAAAAGGCTCTCAAATTCTTGGAAGGATGCAATGAGAGAGATAGGTTGGACACCAGAGGTGACAGAAAATTCTGCTTACCACTGACAGGTTTTTTTGTTTTCTTTTGACTTTGGTATATTTTTATTGTAACAGATCGAGGTGACAGGACAGGATAAGTTTAACCAATAAACCACCAGGTGACGTGTGAGCCCATCGAGCCTGTGGTTTGTATTTGAGCGTCTCTGGCTCTTGTCATGTATGTAGTTATTGGTTCTGCTAAAACTTGAGAAAACCACATCGAAAGAATTTGCATTTCCGGCAGATGCAGTATCTGCCACCGCTAACATTGCATGTACCACAGCTGGGCTTTTGAAACAGCTGTTCTGGGAACTAAGGCTGGTTGAAAAACTCCCCAGCCAACACTGTTCCAAACCCCTTTGCGGGCATGAATACCCTGACTGTAATTCAGTCCTCAACAGCCCCATATTCCTCAGAATCTCACCTCCTTAACTGTATGTGCAGGTTACATTGAAATCTCAATGTGGTTGCTATCCTATTTACGGGCAGTGATTATATCAGAATGAAATGAATTTTTTTAACTTTGCTGTGGAATGTCCCAAGCCCGGCTGTGAAATGAGGGGGGCTAGCACACCTATCCTGTAAGAAAACTCAAAGCTACAGAAATGCCAATAGAAGCTCCAAAGACCTCATTCCTGGGAGTAAAAGGATCTTCGCCTAGATCCTGGGATTCCTCCCTTCCCTTCATATTCATGAAACTCCACCAAACTGCCTGCTTCCACTCATTGTCATCATCATTATGAACCTTATCGTATGATGTGGGCAATCATGGTCTATGACTCTGATTGTTCTTGGCAATTTTTTCTACAGAAGTGGTTTTCCATTGCCGCCTTCTTGGCAGTATCTATAAATCCGGTGATCCCAGCCATTATCAATACTGTTCAGAGATTGTCTTCCGGGTGTCAGTGGTTGTATGACCAGGACTTGTGATCTGCACCAGCTGCTCATATGATCATCCCCCACCTACTCCTATGACTTCCCATGACCCTGATCAGTGGTGGGGTGGGAAGGAGGCTAAGGAGGTGCTACACCTTGCCCAAGGGTGACCTGCAGGCTAACAGAGACAAATCCTTTGGTGGAGACAATTCTCTACCCTGCTCACACCACTTCCACTACTCCCTGTATAAACTCATTCCGAGCACCTATCATTCTCTACATGGGGGGAGGAAAAAAACGTTGCCCTCAGTATCGCCTTTAAACTTCTCCTATCTAACTTTACAAGCAAGTCCTCTAACGTTACATATTGCTACTCTGCAAAAAAGATTCTGACTATCCATACCTCTCATAGTTTTATAAAACTCCATTAGATCTACCCTCAGCCTCCGATACTCCAGGGAGAATAACCCAAGTTTGTCCAACCTTTCGTTATTGCTCATTTACTCTAAGTCAAGCAGCATCCTGGTAAACCTCTTCAGCTTCCTTTCCACGGTCTCCTTTCCCTTCTTATAATGGGGAGACCAGTACAGTGCACAGTACTCGAAGTATAGTCTGACTGAAGTTTTAAATACTCAATGTCTATTCTGTTAGGTACAGGAGTGGAACCCATTGTGGTCTTCTGCTGCGGTAGCCTATCCACTTCAAGGCTCAACGTGTTGCGTGTTCAGAGAGGCTCTGCTGCACATAATTGTTGCAATGTGTGGTAACTTCAGTTAATGTTGCCTTCCCGTCAGCTTGAAATAGTCTGGCCATTGTCCTCTGACCTCTCATTAACAAGTCACTTTCACCCACAGACCAGCTGTTCGCTGAATACTTTTGATTATCACGCCATTCTCTGCAAAGTTTAGTGACTGCTGGGCATGAAAATGCCAGATCAGCAGTTTCTGAGATCCTCAAACCATCCCTTCTGGCACCGATAATCATTCCATGATTAAAGTAATTTAGATCACATTTCTTCCCCATTCTGATGTTTGGTCTGAACAATTGAATCTCTTGATCACATCTGCATGCTTTTTTAATGCATTGAGTTGCTGCCACTTGATTGGCTGATTTAGATATCTGCATTAACGAGCAGATATATGGATATAACTAATAAAGTGGCCACCGAGTGTACAGCTGCAGGATAATCCCCTTTGTACTTAAATTGTTTTTGTAAATCTATCAAAAAAAACTGGAAGCAATCCATTGTCATATCGATGTTACATGAAGAATGGAGTTTCTGTCATTTTAAATGACTACACAATGGGCGGTTAATATACTTGATCTACTGCCTGGAGACAGTAATGGTATCAGAGTAAAAATCAAAATAAAAGCACTGCAGATACGGGAATTTTGAAATAAAACTGTAACCAGCATTGGGGGCTGGTTTTCAACCTTCTTCCTCCCGTCCTCCCTCCTCACTTTTATCTGCCTCCTCATTATTAAGGCAGAAACAAAGCACAGTGGTTGTTGACAATATGAAATGAAAGTCTTTTATTGTTCCAAACCTTTATGAACTTCCCTCTCTAAACTCTTCTCAGCTGAGGTCTCAGCTTGTGTCTCTACTTCAGTGAATTTCATTATGGTTTCCAGCTCTCCTCCTGCCAGCTTGTCAAAGAGTCTTCAACACGCATGGTGGACTTTTTACTCCTTTCTGCAGAAATGCTGCCCAGTCTGCTGAGCCTTTCCAGCATTATGTATTTGTGTTTCTGTACTTTAAAATTTACTTAATATTGTTCATGAAATCTGTCTACCCCTCTCAGAGCCTTGGAGAAGCAGCCAGCCTAATCAAAGACTCTTCCCACACCAGACATTCTCTCTTCTCTCACCACACCTTCCAACAGGGAGACATTATTAGAGATTGGGAGCATGGTCCACCATGCTCAATCACACTGGCTCTCAAACGGCCTACTTGTCCGATAAGATAGACTCTTGACCTCATGATCTACCTCGTTATGATCTTGCACTTTATTGTTTACCTACCTTACCCTGGCCTTGTACCTTATTGTCTGCCTGCACTCTACTTTCTCTGTAACTGTAACTCTGCATTCTGTTATTGTTTTCTCCTTGCACAACCTCAATGCACTGATCTGATGAAATGATTTGTACAGAAGACAAATTTTTCACTGTATCACAGTACATGTGACAATAATAAACTAATTTACCAATTTAATTTATTGTTATCACTGTGCATATAATATACTTAACTCTATGGAATTTTAAGCCAAGAAATAAACATTTTAATCAGCTCAATGCCTGTGAAAAATTTTAAAAGCATATATCTTTATAAGTTGCGACTAGCAATTATTAACTTTTTTTGGCATACAGTCAATAGATGAAGTCAGTTAGAAAAATTACTATCAATGGCTGTTAAGCAGTAGTTCTTCACTCACATCTAACGATTTACCAACCCATGTACTAGCTGTTATTTAAAGGCTGAAATGCTCACCAGAATTAGAATCAGGCTTGTAAGAATTGACTTGTGTTGTGTGATTTGTTGTCTTGTAGCAGCAGTACAGGGTAAAACATTAAAAAAATTACTTTGTTGTAAAAATAAATAAATAGCCCAAAAGAAAGATAACGAGGGAGTATTCATAGGTTTATGGACTGTTTAGAAATCTGATGGTGGAAGGGAAGAAATTGTTTTCAAGGCACTAAGTATGGGTCTTCGGGCTCCTTCACCTCCTCCCTGATGGTAGTAATGAGAAGAGGCTCCTTAATGATGGATTCCACCTTTTTGAGGAGATACCTCCTGAAGATGTCCTCAGTGGAGGGGAGGGTTGTGCCCGTGATGGAGCTGGTTGAGTCTACAAACCCGTGCAGCCTCATACGATCCTGGGCATTGGAGCATCCCTGCCAGGCTGTGCTGCAGTCGGTCAGGATGCTCTCCGCCGTACAGCAATAGAAATGTGCAACTTAGCCTGTATTCTTTGCCATTGCTGTGGTACGTGAATTCTTAGGATTTTAAATAGAGGTTCGCGTGTACATTGACTGATTTCTCACGGAGACCGGGGACACTGCATCCCAGTCTGAGGGTCTTTGCAGTCCACCGCTGATGTTCCCCATCTCAGAGCCTTCTGCCCATTGCTACTCTGCCAGGGCCAATTCAACTCCATAATTAAGGAGAGGGGGTATTTTCTTCTTTCCCTTCTGCCCACACGAGGAAGTAAAGTGGATCCAGGCACAAGAGCAGTTTTTAGACTCGCTGTCTCACAACTGTCATCGCATGGGCTTGATCCTGATCTCCGGTGCTGACTGTGTGGAGTTTGTATATTCTCCATGTGACAACACAGGTTTCCTCTGGTCAGTCTGGCTTCCTTTCGCGATACAAAGTCGTGCAGGTTGATGGGTTATTTGGCAGCTGTACATTGCATCTTGTGTGTGGATGAGGGTAGAATCTGGGTAGTGTTAGAAATAGAATAGTACAGCCCCTTCAGTCGACAATGTTGAGCTGACCTTTTCACCTGTCTGCCCCTTTCCTTCCCCCATAGTGCTCTATTTTGCTTCCATCCATGCACCTTAAAAGTGTCTTAAATGTTCCTCTGGCAGTGCGCTCCACACACCTACCACTCACCACTCTCTGTGTAAAAACAAACAAACAAACAAACCTGCCTCTGACTTACCCCCTATTCTTTCCTCCCAAAATCTAAAAGTTTTGCCCCCTCATATTAGCCATTTCCTTCCCGAGAAAAAGACTCTGACTGTCCACTTGATCTCTGCCTCATCATCTTTTACATCTTTATTAAGTCACCTCTCTTCCTCCTTCTCTCCAAAGAGAAAAGCTCTAGTCCATTCAACCTGTTCTTATAGATAGTTTAGGCATCATCCTGGTCAACCTCCTCTGCATCATCTGTAAAGCTTCAACATCCTTCCTATAATGAGGCAACAAGAAATGAACACAATTCTCTGCGTGTCACTTAACCAGGGTTTTATAGAGTTTTATAGAGTTGGCGCGTAGCCAAGTGGTTACGGCATTAGTCTAGTGATCTGAAGGTCGTGAGTTCGAGCCTCAGCTGAGGTAGCATGTTGTGTCCTTGAGCAAGGCAGTTAACCACACATTGCTCTGCGACGACACCGCTGCCAAGCTTTATTGGCCCTAGTGCCCTTCCCTTGGACCACATCAGTGGCCTGGAGAGGGGAGACTTGCAGCATGGGCAACTACCGGTCTTCCATACAACCTTGCCCAGCCCTGCACCCTGGATGCCTAAATATAGAGTTGCAGCATTACTGTGCGGCTTTTGAACTCAGTCCTCAGACTAATAAAGGTCAACGCACCATATACCTTTATAGAGTCAGAGAGTCATAAGATCACTACAGTACAGAAATAGAGCTTTCAGCCTTTCTACTCTGTGGCAGACTTATTCTGTCTAGTTCCATCAAATGCACCCAAAACATAGCCCTCCATACACCTCTCATCCATGTACCTATTCAAACTGTACCCCATGTGTACCCCACATCCTCCACTTCAACTGGCAGCTTGCTCCACACTCTCACCACCCTACGAGTAGAGAGCTTCCCCTCATGTTCCCTTTAAGCGTGTCACCTTTTGTCCTTAACCCATGACCTCTAGTTCTAGTCTCAATATTTTGATGGAAAGATAGAGAGATCAGGCTACATTGCAAATTGATGGGAGAATGGATTTGCTCTGTGAGCTGGCAGAGATCTGAGGGGCTGAGCAGACCTTTTTTCCATTGGTGGAGTTTTTCAATGGATACAGCAGGCTATAGATCAGGTTCTGTTATGGCCTGAACAATGAGGATCATTGTTTAATCTGGGCATGGGTGAGGAATAGCACTTTGGCAGATTAAAAATAATGTGAAAGTACACAGTTAATGGCAGGACCCTTCAAGGCACTGATATAGAGAGGGGACTTGGGGTCTAAGCCCACAGCTCCCCAACAGTGGCAACACAAGTAGATAAGGGTAGTAAAGAAGATGCATGGCATACTTGCTTTTCAGTCAGGACTTTGAGTATAAGAGTCATAAATTATCTGCAGCTGTATAAAACTTTGGAGTACTTTTGCACTTGTCGTCACCCCATTACAGGAAGGATGTGGAGGATTAGCCAATTTAATCCTCACCTAATTATGGGACAATTTACAATGACCAAATAACCCACCAACTGGTACATCTTTGGACTATGGGAGGAAACCAGAGCATCCATAGAAAACCTATATAGTCACAGAGAGAATGTGCAAACTTCTTATAGGCAGCGGCGGGAATCGAACCCTGGTCCCTTGTACAATAAAGCGTTGTGCTAACCACTACGCTACCCTGCAGACTTGTTAGAAGTTTACAAAATTCTGGTTGTTTACCTTAGCATATGCAAGAGTTATGATTCGTGTCCTGACGGATAAAGGCAAGCCTGACCAATGGCTTCTTCACCACCTCTCTACTTGTGTTGCTTCGTTGATCGTGACATCAATGTTGTTGGACCAGCATGGTATATGGCAGGTGATGTTTACAGCTAGGAACGTGAAGCTCTCAACCTCAACACTGTTGATGTAGACAGGAGCATGTACGTCTGCCCCCTTCCCTTTCTGAAGTAGGGCCAAAAATGAAGGGACAAGGAAGTCGTAGAAGGTTGTAGGACTGAAGGACCTCATGGAATAATGGTGGAAAGAAAATAATTCAAAAACTAGAAGCTATTGTTTTAAAGTGAGAAGGGAAAGGTTTAAAATAGGCCTGAGAGGTTTCATCACCTAGGGGGTAGAATATATATAGAGTAAGCTTTCTGAAAAAGCTCTAGGGACAGCTACAAAAGCAACACCTAAAAGACACTTGGGAGAAATAAATAATTTGGAACAGTTTAGAAAGGATATGGGTTAAACGGAGCAAAATGGGACTCGCTTTGATGGACACCTTGGCTGTCATGGTTGAGTTGGGCCACGGGCCTTGCTTCTGTGGTATAGTACTGTATGGTTCTAATTTTAAAACTGAGGTGGTGTTTCATTATGTTTGAATTACATGGTTGGGAGCATGTGTATGTTTCCTATTCCTTGATCTCCATATATCAGCCCACCAAAGATTTCAGGTATTTATGAAGGGCTTCATAAGGTAAAGGCAAGCAGGCTTTTTCCACTGAGATTGAGTGAGACTAGAACAAGAGGTCATAGATTATGGATGAAAGGTGAAATATTGAAGAGTAACAGGAGAGGTAACTTCTTACAGAATGTGGTGAGAATGTGGAATGAACTGCCAAAGGAAGTGATGGGTTCAATTTCAAAACCTAAGAGAAATTTGGATAGGTACATAGATGGGAAGTGTATAAGGGCTATGGTCTGGGTGCAGGTAAATGGGACGAGGCAGATTAATAGTTTGGCAGGGACTAGATAAACCAGAAAGCCTCTTTCTGTGCTATGGCTCTCTACAACTCTATTGGGAGACTTGGATGATTATTGTTTACTAATTCCAAGATAAGAAAGAGGGATTCTTGGAGTCACCTGACTCAATCACAATTAGGGTCACTACTTCAGCTTTTACCAACCAAGTCAATGAGGGAAATTTATTATCTGTTTTACCAAATAGGTCAAGGGGTATTCTTTTGTCTCAGAAGTGTGCAGCTAGAAAGAGGTGGAAGATTGCTAGCCACTTGACAGTGTTTGGAGTTGGATGTAATGTGATCTCTCAGCTTGCTGATAATGTACTGTAAAATGTGAACTTGGTGAACCTGCTTGAACCTTCATTGAAAGCACTCGAGTTTGCTATCAATTGACCCAATTGTTAAACTTAAATCAAACAGAAGTTGAAGGTAAAACCTTTGTGCTGAATTATCAGATTAGCTTAATCAGTACATGCAAAGTGATAAGGACATTTAAATTTATCTCTCAATCTCACCTTCTCATTGGGTTTTAATGAGTTTTACAGGGCTGAACAACTATTTGGAAAAAAAAACACAGAAGACTGCATATGCTGGAAATCCAGAGGAGCCAAGTGCAGAATATTTGAGGAAATCAACAGGTCAGGCAGCATCTATGGAGAAGAATGAAGAGTCGAAGTTTCAAGCTGAAACCCTTCATCAGGAGTCATGAAGGGACCTGGTGAAGTGTTATGGCCCAAAAAGTTGTCTCTTCATTCCTCGCCATAGATGCTACCTATCCTCCTGGGTTCCTTCAGCACTTTGTGTTATTTGAAAAGAAACTTCATTCAGTTAATTGAGACAGAAACAGAATTATGCCACTGATATATGTTGGGAAATTTGTGGAGGTAAGACTAGAACTCAAATACAACAGTAAAGCTAAGCCAGCAAAATGGAGAGTGAGTTATTGTAAAAATAGATTTTGAATATCCTATTAGATTAATCAGGTCTTTTTACTAAATGAATGGAATTGGAATATTACACAGGACCTTTGAAAGGACAGGTTCAGAGGGATGGGCCATATGCAGGTAAGTGAGTCTGTGGTGAGGAAGGTAAATGCAATGTAAGAATTTATTTCAAGAGGGCTATAATATAAAAGTAAGGATATAATGTTGAGACTTTATAAAGCACTGGTGAGTCCTCACTTGGAGAATTGTCAGCAGCTTTGGGCCCTTATCTAAATGATGTGCTGACATTGAGATGGTTGAAAGGAGGTTCACAAAAATTATTCTGAGATTGAAAGGCTTGTCATATGAGAAACGTTTGATGGCTCTGGGCCTGTATTCACTAGAATTCAGAAGAATGAGAGTGACCTCATTGAAACCTATTGAATGATGAAAGGCTTTGATTGAGTGGATATGGAGAGGATGTTTCCTATGATGGTAGAGTATAAGACCAGAGGACACAGCCTCATAATAGAGGGGCATCCTTTTAGAATGGAGATGAGGAGGAATTTCTTTAACCAGAGAGTGGTGAATCTGTGGAATTCTTTGCCTCAGGCAGCTGTGGAGGCCAAGTCTTTATGTATATTTAAGTCAGAGTTTAATAGATTCTTGATTGGTCAGGGTATGAAGGGATATGGGGAAAAGGCAGGCGATTGGGGCTGAGAGGATCAGCCATGATGAACTGATGTAGCAAACTCGATGAGCCTAATGGCCTAATTCTGCTTCTATATCTTATGGTTTTCTGTTCTTATAAGCTCATTTAGGCAACAACTGGCATGGACAAGTTAGTTCAAAGGACCTGATTTTGTATTGCATGGCACTATGACTTTATGACTCTATAACCATCAGACAGACAAGTTTATCCCAAATGCCAAGACTCACAGCTAATGCAAATTGAAAATGTGGCAATACTCAGCCTGGCAGCATCTGTGGAAAAACAAACCGAGTCAACATTTCACATCAATGTTGAGATGTTCTGCTGAGTTCTGGTGAAAGTCCACTGACCTTTTACATTTCTATCACTAACTTCCATCCTGCGCTCAAGAACAGTCTATCCTGCCGGGTACCGAAATTCTAAACAAGTCGGTACCTTCCACAAAGCCGATTTAACCTCTGGTGTGTGTGAAAATTAACTCTTTGGAATTGCACATAACAAGTCCTGGAGGAGCTCAGCAGGTCAGGCAGCTTCATCAGCAAGGGCTTCAGCCCAAAAAAAATGGAATTAATGAGTGACTCTTTCGTGAGTGACTCTGCATATTTCATACAGTGAAACCTGATTCATAGCATTGAACAGGAGCAGCTCAAACCATTTAGCACTGCCAGTCTGGTCCAATGTAGAGAGGAGAAGTTAAATGTCCGAAGAATCGGCAAACTTCTCATGGACCCTGGTAGATACTGTACAATTCCAAGAGACATCAAATAACTCTTCCAGTCATGGGTTTGATTTTTCAGCTGTGCCATCATCCTTGGGTTTTAGGCACAACTGTGAAACAAATATTCGTACTAGATATGTGATTGGGGTGGATTGTTAGTTGAGGAGTAAAGGAGATGTTCTTTGGAAAGATCACAGCCTTTGCTAGGTGAAATAGTAATCTGCAAATGTAATCAGCTTTGGGGAAGCAATTTAAAAAAATGCTGAAGGAATTCAGCAAGTTAGGCAGCATCTATAGATGGAAACAAACAGTTGATGTTTGGGCCAAGACCTGCCATCAGCAAAGTGTGTTGCTCGAGGTTTCCAGCATCTGCAGTCCCTCTTCTGTCTATAATTTCCTGCTTCACTGCAAACTGTCTTTGAGATTGGGCTATCCTGAAGAAGTTTAAATCCTCTCTTCAACTGTTTATTTCCCTCCATAGATGCTGCTTGACCTGCTGACTTTGTCCAGCATGTTGTGTGTGCTGCTGAAGATTTCCAGCACCTGTAGTTTCTCTTGTGTCTATGTTGGAGATCATCATCATCGGTACGTGCCGTGTCATATGACAATCATGGTCTTTGACTATAATTGTTCTTGGCAAATTTTTCTGCAGAAGTGGTTTGCCATTGCCTTCTTCTGGGCAGTGTCTTTATAAGATGTGTGACCCCAGCCATTATCAAAACTCTTCAGAGATCGTCTGCTTGGCGTCAGTGGTCGCATAACCAGGACTTGTGATATGCACCTACTGTACATATAACCATAGACTACCTGGTCCCTTGGTTTCACAAAACCCTGATCGAAGGGGCTGAGCAAGTGCTACGCTTTGCCCAAGGGTGACTTGCAGGCTAGTAGAGAGAAGGAGCACCTTACACCTCCTTGGGTAGAGACGCATCTCCACTCCACAACTTGAAGTTGGAGAAGCAACTGCATGAATGGGAGGTGTGTTGGTGGTTGGGATCAGGTATGGAAGGATCAGAGAGATGGGTGGAAATCTACAGAGTATTGGATACTCAGAGTCTCAGGCGACCAGAGGTAGAGTCAGTGTAGGTTTGAGGGAAGGAAGTGGGTGTTTAAAGGTAAGTGAGAGACTCATCTTAGAACTGTTCCAATCCAATTGTGCATTATTAAAGTAAAGTCAACCTGGGAGCGCTCAATATGTATCACTCCCGGGCTAATTGCATGCCTGACGGTATTACAGTGCACAGATGACTCACACCCTGGTCAATTGCCTGTTCAATTTCCAGAATGTCACAAAACTGGCTGTGATTCCCTTTGGATCAAGTGTACCTTCACTCTGAAAAATAATAGTGCAGTTGAATTTCTTGGTGTATATATCTCTCATTGTGTTGAATACCTTCTTCATTCTGTCAATGAGGAATTGCATTTATCTGGACAATAACAAACACAATTTTGAGATAGATCAGCTTTATTTGTCACATGTAGATTGAAAGATACAATGGAAGTCCTCATTAGCGTCAAATCAAATCAGTGAGGATTGTGCTGGGTGAGTGTCTCCATGCTCACGTGCCCACAACTCAGTAACAGTAACTCTTAGAGCACATCTTTGGAACGTGGGTGGAAACTGGACCACACAGGGGAAAGCGGCATGGTCACAGAGAGAATGTACAAATTCCTTACAGAGGCATGAATTGAACCCTGATCTTACAGTGGTTCTGTGAAGTGGTGCACTAACTGCTACACTGCCCACCCAGACCCGCTACCACAGCCACATATCCTTCCTGGGAGTTTGGCTGCACCGCCATCTTGTTCCGCCTGGCTTCCAGATCTGTTTTCAGGTCACTCAGTTTGGACCCACTGAGGATCCTAGGTACCTGTGTTCAGTCGGCTGCTTCTCCTACTGCTTCAAGATGAGGGCACCCTCAAGGTGGAGGAGTCACACCCTATGTTCCACCTAGGTAGGCTCTATCCTGATGGCATGTATATTGTTTACGCCTTCTAGTATAAAAATTCTCCACCCTCCCTCCTTTTCCTTCATTGTCCACTCTGATCTTTTTACCTCCTATCACTCCTCCCACCCAGGTCCCCTTCTCTTTCCCTTTCTCCTGTGGTCCACTCTCCTCTCCTATCAGATTCCTCCTCTCCAATCCTTGACCTTTCCCACCAACCTGATGTCACCTATCACCTTCCAGCTATCTTCATTCCCCTCCCCCCCACCCACCCACCCACCTTTTTATTCTGCAGTCTTCTTCTTTCCTTCTCAGTCCTGAAGAAGGGCCTCAGCCTGAAATGTTAACTGTTTATTCATTTCATAGATGCTGCCTGACCTGTTGAGTTTCTCCTGCATTTTGTGTGTGTTTCCTTGGATGAAACCTGCTTTTATAGTTTCTTCAGTGTCATAAGAGGAAAAGAGGATTGTAGGAAGAACTTGGGCATAGAATTGGAGATCATTGGGGCAACACAAAATTGAGAAAATAAAGGATTTGGACCATTGCATTTTGAACTATGTGATGTGGCAAAGCTTTGATCCAAGCCTGGTGTTGTTCTGTTTTTTCAAAAGAAATGTTTGACAGTGAAGTCTGTTTTCAATATGTCAGTCATTTCTCAATCATCTTCATAAACCAGTTGAGAAAAATCACAGCCGTTTGGATAATAGTCATCAATTTGTTGAGTGCATTTGCAACATCTAAAGAGTTGACTTCACTTAGCTTCAAAGTGACTCATTCTGGAGTTCCCCTTTGTGGAGAACACTAAAGGAAGCCACAGATAAGAATATATGGGGTCAAGTACGAATTCTTGCAAACCTATTATATCTTACCTTCCACAAATTATACAATACATCAGACATAAGACTGTCATTAAAAGGTTAGTTTTATTTGTCATGTGTGTAGCAAAATATTAGTGAAATAAGTCTGCAGGATTGAGAGTCCAGGGCCAAGAATGGGAGGCCCAGAGATGGCTTATCTTTTCGTTGGAGGCCTGTGTGTATGTGAGGGGATGGGAAGCTGGGCAAGGGGCCTGTATTGCTGTTAATGCTGCTTTTTGCTTTGCTGTACACTGTAAGCATACGATGTCCACAACACAGAATGTGTGGCAACACTTGCAGGCACTTGTGCTGCTCTGGATCTCCAGTGACTGTAGAATCCCCTATGTTACAATGTCCCATATTCTACTATTGATTGTTTCTAGTCCTATCTTGATGTATTCATGTATAGAATAATGCCTGTAGAAACAAAAGCTCTTCACAGCATCTCAGAACATGTGACAATCATAAACTAAATGCCAATCACAAACAAGAGAAAATCTGCAGATGCTGGAAATCCAAACAACACACACAAATTGCTGGAGGGACTTAGCAGACCAGGCAGCATCTACAGAAAAGAGCAAACAGTTGAAGTTTCGGGCCAAGACCCTTCATCAGACCTCCAGCATTTTATGTGTTTTACTAATCACATTACTAACAACTATCCCTGGATATGCTTATGACTAATATAAGTAAGACACATGTACCACATAAAAAAAAGAAGGTTGTGTTGTTCCAATTTATCTTTGTTTATTTAATTTCATTGTCTCGAGAACTTCCTGCCGCCCTACGAATGTCAAAGGAATGACTTGAGATTTGAGAGCCAAAATCCAATCAAATAGAAGGAGTAAACTCGTCAAGTATGTGAGAAAGAAGCTGTCTAGTGTAATGATCCTAGAGTAAAATACACTTGGAAGTAATTTCTCAATGCCGAAGTTTTATTCAAATGCACAATCGGAAGTGTATGGTTACACTCACTATAGACAGAAGGTAAGCATCAAAGTATATCAATGAAATTGAAAGAGTACAGAGAAGAATTCCAAGGATTTTGCCTAGACTTGAGAATCTGAGTTATAGGGGAAGGGTAAATAGGTAAGTACTTCATTCCCTGCAGCATGGGAGATTGAGGAGAGATTAGATAAGGGTATACAGAATTGTAAGGACAATAGATAGGTAAAAAAAGATCTAGTGCTTTCCCGCAGTATATGATGAATAAACTCTTCTCGGGCTACCAGCCGGGTACAGGTATCAATTTTAGCCAACATTTCGTTGACTAATCCTGCCATCTTCATCACAAATGATGCCCAGGCACATCTAGTCTGGTGGTATATATGCCCCCTTCATCCATCCCTCCTGATTGGTTAGTCCTCAACCAATCAGATTTCCACTGTCCTAACTTGTTTACAATCAAATTCCAGTTCTTACTTAGAGCAAGACCTTCACCTTTGTTAAGATTCTTTTTGTCTAGTTTTATTTCAATAGCTTCCTTCACAAGGCAGTCCTAAAAGCCACTGGTGTGGCACAGTAGTTTTGTGCCATCAGTTAATCCTATCTCCATTGCGAATGCAATGTTTTGCTAGCCCCAGTTTCCCCAGGTAACCCAAACGGATATACCTCCAGTACTCCTTGATGCGGGTTCCCACAGTTCACTCCCTGGCCCGCGTGCTGATCCACATTTACAGGGAATCCTGTAAACACCAGTCATCCTGAGTCCCAGGTCATCTTTTTCCCTGCATCCGCTGAGATTTGAGTGTCGTGGGTTTGTGGATGGTATTAATCCAGTATCTCTTGAGGATCCTGGCAATCTTTCGTTAATGGTCAGTTTTATTGTGCTATCCCTGTTCACAAGAGTTCCCATTAAGGACAGCTTGGTCCTCCTCAGGGTTTGATAAGGGTACCATTGATCTTTTTGAATACATCCTTACATCAACTTCCTCTATAAGGGGAACTTCTATGAACAAACAGACAGAGTGGCCATGGGATCGCCCTTGTCACTGGCTATTGCTATGTGGAGGACCATGAGAAGAGGGCGCTGAGCACATTGCCCTTACACCCCAAATGCTTCTTCAGGTACATCGATGACACCTTTGGAGAGTAGACTCATCGACTCCAGGACTCCAACGTTTCCATGACCTTCTGAACAGCCTAATTCTAAATATTCAATTTACGATGGAGATGGAGAAGAATGGTTGCCTCCTGCTCCCGGACATTCTAATACAACAGAAACTGGAAGGTAGCCTCGGGCATGGCGTTTATCAGAAACCTACACACAGGGACTTGTACCTCAGTAAAAAGAGTCACCATCACACTCCCAATGTAGAACGGTCTTTTTTTATTTTGATTATCCATTCTAAACTACTTCAGAACCGCAGAGTCTCCATGAGGAAATAAATGCTTGATGTTCCTACGGAATGGCTACAAGGCAAAGGAAATCAGTCGGGTCCTTAAAAGGACCGGCAGGAAAACCAGGAAACCTAACAATGAGGAGAAACCAGTCATCAGCACCTGTCAACATACACAAAATGCTGGAGGAGCTCAGCAGGCCAGGCAGCATCTATGGAAAAGAGTAAACAGTCAACATTTCGAGCCAAAACTCTTCATCAGGAGTGATGAAGGCCTCAGCCCGAAATGTCAACTGTTTACTCTTTTCCATAGATGCTGTCTGGCCTGCCGAGTTCCTCCAGTATTCTGTGTGTGCTGCTTGGATTTTCAACTTCTGCAGATTTTCTCTTGTTTGTGATTTGGCTACTGCCTGTCTTCCTTATATTTCCACTGTTTCTGGAAGGATTGTCAGGGTCTTCAAGAAGCACAGGATTAATACCATCCACAAACCCCTAAGGAAGTTCAAATCACAGCTTATGTGGGTCAAAGATGATCTGGGACTCAGGATGGCTGGCGTCAACAGGAATCTCTGTGAATGCGGATCAGTGTATATCGACTAGATGGAGTGCCCTGTGGAAACATACATCAAGCAGCATAAACAGTGTATCCGTTTGGCTTACCCAGAGAAATTGGTGATAACAGGACATTGCATTCGCAATGGCCGTAGGATTGACTTCGACGGCACAACACCAATAGCTTTGAGATCGCCTGGTGAAGGAAGCCATTGAAATAAAACTGTAGAAAAAGAGTTTTAACAAAGGTGAAGGACTCACTCTAAATAAGAACTGGAATTTGATTGTAAACAAGGTGGGGCAGTGGAAACCGGATTGGTTGAGGGCTAACCGATCAGGAGGGACAAACAACTGGACCAGATGTGCCTAAGCATCATCCCTGATGAAGATGGCAGTTTGTCATCAAAACGACAACTAAAATTGATACCTGGACTAGGCAGAATCACATTTTGGCACAGACTAGATGGGCTGAAGGGCTTGTTTCTGTTCTACGGTGCTCTATGACTCTATGAGTGACCTTATCGAATATGTAAGAAAGAAACAATCTGACTTAATAATTACAGAGTTGAACACATTTGGAAATAATTTCTCAATGCAGAAATTTTACTCAAATGCATGATTGGAAGTGTATGATTGTGCTCACCATGGACACAAAGTCAACAATAAAATATATCAATGTATGTAGTTAACGGATTTTAAACATCAATGAATCCATTGGGCCTGCCACCTTCACCATAATAGTTAAAACCCCTTGACAAGACTACGTTTCTTCCCCTACCATCATCCCCTCCTTCAAAAACTCCACCATAACGTCCATCAGCTGAGTAATATCCAGGGAAAATTAAAAAGGAAATGGGAAAGTACCAGAGATATGAAACGGAGGCAGGAGATTATCCTGAAGAATTTCCCTCCAAACTCCTGAAACAATACCCAATATGTATCTGTGAGGTCTTCCCTTCCACACTGCAGAACCTTGGCCCAAACTAGAGAAAGTCACACTGATCAAAGTTTTTGATCTTTGACAACAGAATGCCAACACTATGAAGAAATCTATATCACTATTTTTTTTTGCACTGTTTGCATCAAGGTCTCCTAAGTCATAAATTTCATGAAGTCACCACAAAATAAATTATCCTTTACTATCAATGTGAAAGGAACATCAGAGTGAATCTCTTTATTTGCCACTTCATGCACAAATCATTATTGTACTCAAAGTAAAGGGAGTGCTCTGTTGATTTAACAGCACCAGACAGAGTGTCACACATGAGAGATGCAGAATGTCTTCATCTTTCTGAACAGCAATGTCACAACCACTCAAAGAAAGACTTGCTTAAGCTTTAATGTCAGAAGCAAGTCTTGTCGATTAAAGGAGTTCTCATGGATTAGACACCACAATGTCTTCTACTGATCTGTTTCCTTTACAGTTTTTCAAAAAGAATGCTTGCATATTAAAGACAATTTGTTTTTATAAAACTTATTATTGTAGGGAACTGAGGCTTAAATATAAGTCAGCTTGCATTGATTAGATAGGGCAAAGGGCCTGTTTCTGTGCTGTGGTGCTCTGTGACTATGGAAGTAAGGAATTTAAAGTAATTAAAATTGGTACATATAAATTATTGAACTGAAAGCCAACAATTTCCAAGTGCCTTAATGTCTCTGTCTCAGGTTTTAAAGCAGGAATCTGGAGTTCCAGGGGATGCAGGAAATAAATTGCTGGAGGACCTCAGCAGATCGAGTAGCATGTGAGGGTAGGGGGAGGAGAGGAGTGGGAATGGAATAATCAACAGTTTGGGTTGAGACCCTGCATTGAAAATAAGGGTGAAGAAGGAAAGATAGTTACAGAACTCAACAAGGACGAGGCCAGAAGACGGATGGATGTTCAGAGCCATCAGCCTGAGTTTGAACAGTCACCCTCTCCCTCGCATTAGCTGCTGTCGGAGACAAGTGTAGGAATCCTGGGATCCACGTTGCAAGGAATAATTAGAGAGGCTGTGGACACATTTGAGGGGACTTTGAGGTTCAAGTTGCATGTGTTCCTGGATTTTGGTTACTCTTTCTTTTGCTGTTTTTGAGCAGTTTGATCGGCGTGATTATGCAGGCTGGGGTGCCTCAACTAAGTTCTGTGGCCTGCAGTGTGCTAGCAGTGCACTGCTGAATGAAATACTACTGGACTCCTGGTTTGATGTTAGATATTCTATGTGTTGTTCACTTGTTGTTTGTCATTTGTACAATTTGTTCTTTTCTCGTGCATTGGGTGTCTGATGTTTCCTTGATCAGGTCCCATGGTGCTTCAGTGTTTTGTTGTTTCCTCTCTGCATGCAGGAGGACAAATCTCAGAGTTGTGTTCTGTATACATCTCTCTCTTTCTCTTCGGTTGTCCATCGAAATCGGATGAGGACGTCCAGTCCTTTAACGGTGAGATCTTTGATGACTATATAGTCCTATCCTGGACCCATAAGCTCTATTGCAGGTGGGACGTGTATATGTGGTAGTGGTGGCAACCATGGCTGCATTTCTCCTGGTTCTCTTCTGCTGTTTTCTGGTTGTTCTTTCCATCTCCAGAATACGAACCCCGTTCCTACACAGCTGTCATCAAGTGATACGGTCAGCAGCAACCTCCTCCAGATCCTCAGGTCTGATCTTGCATTTCCTTAAAGCATCCTTCATCTGATCCTTATAGCACTTCTTCGGCCTTCCAGCTGAGCGTCAAGCATGATGTAGCCGATCGTATAACACTCTGCGGGGCAGCCGACATGGGGGCATCCTTATCGCGTGCCCCAGCCACTGCAGCCGACACTGGGTGATCATGGCCTCAATACTCCTGCAGTTGGTCTTTACGCGTATTTCAGCGTGAGGCACCCGCTCACGCCAGGTAATTCCCAGGATGCGCTGGGAGCAGCTTATGTGGAAGTGCTCCGAGGACTTGATGTGACAGCTGTAGGTTACCCAAGCTTCACAGCTATAAAGGAGGGTGGTGACACAGACCGCTTGGTATACAGCGACCTTTGTGGAGGGATGAAGGCTCCTGTTCTGAAAGACCCGACACCGAAGTCTCCCAAAGGCAGCTGATGCCTGTTTAATGCGGCTCTGGATGTCGTTGTCAATGCCGCTATCCTCAGACAGAATGCTCCCCAGATATTTGAAAGATGGCACTACTGACAGCTTTTCATCACCAACAGTGAAGGCAGGTAGAGTGGGTGGGATACTGGTACTCCATTGGCAAACCACTTCTGTCTTGGTGGTATTGACAGTCAGCCCCATCCTGCTGTATGCTCTCACCGCCACAGCAAGGACAGTCTGAAGATCCTCCAGAGTATGGGCCACAAGAGCAGTGAGAGAGAGATACGTACCTTGCTAATAAATGTACAAATGTACTTCCAATCTTATGAGTCTTTATAACAAGGAGAAGGGAAGGGAAGAGATAGGTGCCAGTAGATGCTAGGTGGACCAAAGGGATGAGGATGAGTACCAGATGACGGGGAAGGGAACCTGTTGGCGAGGGTAATGTTGGATTTGGGAGACAGGCACAACATGGCAGATGGAAGCTGACAAAGGAAAGACAAGGCTGATGAACCCCAGCAGAAGGACGAGAGGGTAATCAGGAAGGGATACAAAGGCCACCAGTGTTGGAATCTGATATATAAGGAAGGCAACAACCATTAATTGAGTGATAGATTAAAGGGCAGATGGAACCAAATGGGGAGCTGAAGGCATCCAATAGATCACAGGGGATGCATTGGTTTTTATCTTCCATAATTCCTAGATTTTTGCTGTATTAAGGAATGGGAAGGAAGAAAACATTCAACGAATGGAGAGACAAAATGAGGCAGACCAGCTACTTTGACAACAGAGATGGCTAAAATGCAAGATAGCATAGTTGAAAGTGTGGTAGAGGGCATTGTAGAATCACAACATGATTAAGCAGACCTAAAACGTTTTTAAGAAAAGAAAATCATTAAGGTTCTATTAAGGATTTCAGAGTGTGTAGGATAACAAAGGATCAAGGAGATGTAGCCTATTAATTCAGATAGAGGATTATCTAATGGACATGAGATAGAGAGAGGAAATGAATCAGTCATTAGCAAGCAAGGAGGATGTAACTGTTGTGTTGTCATGAAGATCAGTGCTAAAGCATCAGCCTCTTACTATCTCTAACACAAATGTGAGCAAATCTGCAGATACTGGAAATCCAAAGCAACCCATACAAAATGCTAGAGGAACTCAGCAGGTCAGGCAGCATCCATGGAAATGAGTAGGTAGTCAATGTTTCAGGCTGAGCCCCTTCTTCAGGACAGAGAAGGAAGAGGGAAGATGCCAGAATAAAAAGGTGGAGGTGGGGGAAGGAAGCTAGCTGGAAGGTGATCGGTGAAGCCAATAGGTGGGAAAGGTCAAGGGCTGGAGAAGAAGGAATCTGATAGGAGAGGAGAGTGGACTATAGGAGAAAAAGAAGGAGGAAGGGGCCCAAGGGGAAGTCACAGGCATATAAGAAGTGGAAAAATGTTCAGAGAGAAATCAATATTCATGCCATCAGGTTGGAGGCAAGGTAGACAGAATATAAGGTGTTGATCCTCTACTCTGAGCCTGGCCTCATCTTGGCACAAGAGGAGGTCATAAACCAGCATGTCAGAAGAGGAATGGGAATTAAAATATTTGGGCACCGGGAAGTCCCATTTGTTGTAGATGGTGTGGAGGTGCGCTACAAAGTGGTCCCCAATTTACGTCGGGTCTCACCAGACACACCAGATGACCCCAGCAAATTATTACTATGCTATCTCTATAAGTTTTGATGTAACCGATGAAAAGGCTGAGTGGGATATGCTCATGTTCATTGAAGATTCAATGTCAGGTGTGAAAACAAACTGCCAGGAAAGGCAAAGAGACAGATGCCAGGAAATTCACCAGTGATAGGTCATGATGAACGCAATTGTGTGCTGACAGTATTTTCTAATAATTTCCTGAATTTTGGGCCACTGAAGTCAACAAACCTGTGTTTCAGAAAGGCAGCAGAACACACAGCCACTTCTATATGACATGTCTGGGGATGAATTTCAAGGAAACAAACTAATTCATTGAGTGGGCGAGATGGTGATGCATCAAATATGTGAGGAAGTGTTAAATAATTCAATGTTGTAAAAAATATGTAGTGCTGAACACCTTTGAAAGATGAAGGCAGAGGAAATCACATGTCCTTGCATGCAAATCAAGGACAGTCAGCTTGCTTGTTCAGCAAGAAACTAAAAAGACAAATGGTATTTTTGCGCGGATGCTCTAAGAATAAGGAAGTCTATGTACAAAATGCAGGGCTTTACAAGTGCACACCTACAGTGTAAACCTTTGCTCTTACTTGCCCTTGGAGGTGTGCAATAAAGATTCAGTGGATTAATCCTGGAATTAGTAGGCTCATCTGATCAGAAATTTGAATAGAATATACCTTTATTCTCTGGACTTTGGAAAAGCGTATGTAATCCAGTTGTCTGCTGGACACCGTAAAGCCATTTACATAGCCTGATGGGTCGAACACCAAGGAGTTTTCTAAGGACAAGGGGTCTGCCTTAGGGGAATGAGATGAAAAATTGCTTCCTCCAAAAGGTTGTCAGTCTTTGGAAATCTCTACCCTCAGCACACTGTTGAATCACCGAGTATATTCAAAATTCAGATTATGTATTTACAAACATCACAGGAATGAAGTGAAAAGGGGATCAGATAAGAGAATGGAAATGTTGTAAATTTGGACATGATCCTACAAAATGTTCACTCAAACAAGATTTCACCATATGATTGCCTTAACAAGTAAATTTGTCTGTGATTAAACCTATCATCTGTAACACAAGATGCAGCAGAGCACCATCTAATGCAATAAAATACTTGTTAGAGTCACTCCAGCAATACTTTGCCACCCTAAACGATGGATGAAGCAACACTATAAGTTCAGGCCAGAAATGGATGAAAACATTTTCTTGGAAAACATTGGAAAGTCTGTTCTGTGGCGGTGAGGAACAGAGAGGAAGGAAGGAGATGTTTGAGTTCATCAAGATATTAAGGGAGGGGTTCACTGTGGCTTGGAAAGTTCAGGGGCCATTGGAAATATGTAAGATTAAAGTCTCACACTTCAGTTCTCTTGACAAAGTATGACAGTAAGGAACATAACAGAACAACACCACCACCACCTCCCCACAGCCTCAAATCCACAGCTGCAGTATTCAACCAAATCTAGGTCAAAATGTGAAATAGCAATTTTCTAAATTATCCTGTCAGTCTACGATTTTTGAATGCTCAAAGTTTAAATTTCAATGGCAAATGAACTTAATATGTATTTTGCATTAGTCTTCACCAACAGTATGACAGAAATGCGGCAGTGTCAGGAGGCAGAAGTGAGTGTAGTTGCTATTACTAAATAAATGGTGCTTGGGAAGCTGAAAGGTCTGAAGGGACTGTAAATAAGTCAACTAGGCCAGATGGAATGCACCCCAAGGATCTAAAAGAGGAGCTGAAGAGATTATGGAGGTATTAGTAATCATATTTCAAGCATCTCTAAATTCTAGAATGTTTCCAGGGGACTGGAAAATTGCAAATGTCACTCCACTCTTTTAGAAGAGAGGGAGGCAGAAGAATGGAACTTATAGGCCAGTTCAGCTGACCTCAGTGACTGGGAGGATGTTGGAGCCCATTATTAAGGATGAGGTTTCAGAGTATTTTGATAAAGTAGGCCCAAGTTAACATGGTTTCCTTAACAGAAAATCTTGCCTGACAAATCTGTTGGAATTTGTTTAGCAAATAACAGGCAGGATAGACAAAGGAGAGTTAAGGAGTATTGATTATTTGAATTTTCAGAAGGCTTTTGACAGTGTACCACACATGTGGTTACTAAACAAAGTAAGAGCCAATAGTATGAAAGGAAAGATACCAGAATGCACAAAGAGTGGGAGTAAAGGAGGCATATTTTGGCTAGCTGCTGGTGACTAGTGGTGTTCCGCAAGGGTTGGTTTTAGGACGCTTCTTTTCACATTATATGTCAGCAATTTAGATGACAAAATTGATGGCTTTGTGGCCCAGTTTGCAGATAATATAAACCCTAGTGGAGGGGTTGGTGGTATTGAGAATGCAGAGAGTGTGCAGAAGGACTTGGACAGATTAGGAGAATGGGCAAAGGAGTGGCAGATGGGATATACTCTGGCGAAGATATGGTCATGCACTTTGGTAGAAGAAATAAAGGTCTATACTTTTCCTCCATAAACAGGGAAAAAATTCAAAAATCAGAAATATATCAAGCTTATTAATCATTTACTAACCCATTTATCTTTGGAAGGCGGGAGGAAACTGGAGCACACAGAAGAAGCCCACACTGTTACAAGGAGAGCATACAAGCTCCTTACAGACACAGACAGGAATTGCTGCCACTGCAAAGCATTATGCCAGCCATTATACTACTGTACCAAACAATGCTGCAAGGTTTATCTCACAGACTGATAGTGAGAAAGCTAGTCATAATTGTCACTGTAGTGGGAACTATAGTCAGAATTTTAGAAAGGGTGTGATTCCACTGAAGAAAATGTTGAGGAGATTCTCTGAGATGGTTCAGTTATGAGGGAGACTAGAACGTTGGTGAAAGCCAAAGATGACAAGACAGGGAAACTAGGTTAGTAAAAAAGGAAAATTTGCCAAGGATAAGCAATTGGGATTGAAGGAGCCTCATGGGAAAATTAAAGAATGTAGGAAATTACATAAGAAAGAAACTTGAAGAACAAAAAAGAGGCTATAAAGCATCTTTGGCATGTCATAGAATTCCAGAACTTCCTTTATATATTAGAAGCATGAGGGTGCCTAGTAAAAGAGTGATTCCCTGATGGAGCAAAGTGTAATCTCTCTGTAGAGTTATGAGTAAAGAACTAGGCCGTGGGACTAAATTAATTAATTAATTGATTAATTAATTAATTTATCTATCTATCTATCTATCTATCTATCTATCTATCTATCTATTTATTTATTTATTTAGAGATACAGCATGGAACAGGCACTTCCAGCCCAGCAAGCCATACCACCCAGCAGCCCACCTATTGATCCACCCAGAGCCTAATCATGGGACAAGAAGACCACAACCTCATTGTAATTTGGAGGTTTGCATGCCTCAATGATACCCAGAGCTATGTTGGCTGGAGTCTGTGCTTTATGCTTTGGGTCTTGATAGGGTCATCCATGCCAAACAGGTCAAAGGGTAGAGGACAGACTGAGAGCGGTTTACTGGTCCTCCAAGTTCATGGGTTCATCTCAAGGCTAACAACCCTGACTGATAAATCAAAGCTGTTGCAGAAACAGCAATGAAGAAGGACATCTGAGTGCGATGGTTTTCCCAAGTCTCAATGTGGAATTTGCACGATGGGGAATCAAGAAAACCAGGCTACTGACACAATGAAGGAAGCCCTGAATGCGGTCAGAGGTGGAGGACATTCATTGCTGCCTTAAACTCCAGTGATGTCATGGGCAGTAGGGAATCACGGAACAAATTACAATGACCAATTAACCGACTAACCAGTACATCTTTGGTTTGTGGGAGGAAACCAGGGCACGTGCTCACGAGAAGGACATACAAACTTCTTACAGAGGGTGTCAGACTAGAACTCTGAACTCTGAGGGCCGGAGCTGTAATAGTGTCACGCTAGCTGTTACACTACAATGACACCCCCAAGTAATAATGCTATCAAAGAGCAGGTGTAGGCAAGTTCAGCTAAATGGCCTTAATCTCTGCTGTTGAGAAGAAAGCCAAAAGATATGATTAGATAGAGATCAGTTACAAAATTGAGTGTAGAAATGGCAGATGGAGTTTAATCTGGCCAGATGTTTCATTTTGCGATATCAACTGTAAAGGAACAGTATGACCATAAGACCATAAGACAAAAGAGCAGAACTAGGCCATTCGGCCCATCAACTTTTCTCCACCACTCCATCATGGCTGGTATATTATCTCTCGCAACCTCATTCTCCTGCCTTCTCTCCATAATCTATAATCTGGTGACTATCAACCTTTGCTTTAAATATACTAAGTGACTTGACCTCCACAGCAATCCATGCCAATGAATTCCACAGATTTATCACCCTGTGACCTCTGGTCCTATACTCATCCACTATCTTCTCCACATCCACTCACTTTGGGCTTTTCAATATTTGATGGGTTTCAATGAGATCCCCCCCTCATTCTTCTAAACTCCAAAGAGTACGGGCACAGAGCCATCAAACCCTCCTCATACGTTAACCCTTTCATTCCTGGAGTCATTCTCATGCACTTCCTCTGGAGCTAGTCCAACAGCTTTTAACAGTACTGTTAAAGGCCTCTATTACTGTGGCTCCAAGTCATAGGTTCCTGAAAGTGAATACACAGGTTGATGAGGTGTCAAAGAAGACGCATGACATTCTTGCCTTTATTAGTTGAGATATTTACTACAAGAGCCAGGTTATGTTGAGCTTCATAAAACTCTAGGCTGCATTTGGCATATTGCATTCAGTTCTGCTCACCTATTATAAGAAGAATGTACAGGTTTAGGACAGGCCGCAGAAGAGGTCTATCAGGATGTTGCCTGGACTAGCGGACAAGTGCTGTAAGGAGAAGTCGGACGAACTTTGGTTGTTTTGTCTGGAGACAGGAGACCTGATAGACGTTTATGAGACAATAAGAGGTGAAGCAAATGTGGTGTGTGCCTGGAATGTGGTGCCAGGGATGGTGGTGGAGGCAAATACAAAGAGGCTCTTCGACAGATATAATGACTGTGCAGGGAATGGAGGGATAAGGACCTTGTGTAGCCAGAAAAGATTAGTTTAGCTCAGTATTTCATTTATGGTTTAAATAGTTCGGCACGATATTGTAGGTCAAAGGAGCTATTCTTGTGCTGTACTGTTCTATGTTATTTTCTACATCTTTTAATCATTCATATATAGATATACAATAATCACACGAGAACACAAAATGTCACAAGCCCTCAATGATCCATGTATTCTTCAAATACTTACCAAAGGGGATTTTTTGGCACTCTTGCCCCTGAGTTTATTAAGTTGTGAGTTCAAATCCCACTCCAGTGATTTGATTTTAAAGTCTAAGCTGACATTCTAGTAGAATAGTGAAGAAGTGCTGTATTGATGAAGTTGATACATTTTTAAATGAGACATTATGTAAGGTTTCCCGTCTGCTCTCTCTAGTAGATTGTAAAAAAAATCTGCAACAATATTTCAAGGAAAGGAAGGATGTTTTCCTTCTTTAAGCCCTCACTCAACCACAGTAAAATGAATAAGTCACTATCAAAGCATAACTTGAAATTGTACACGTAGTCCACCATACTTCCGACAGTACATTGGCTACACGTCCAAAAGAATATCAATAGTTGTAATAATCTTTGTGATGTCCTGGAAGGGATGTGAAACATGCCACATAAATGCATCTCTTTGTTTCCTGAATAATAATGAACATCAGTAATTGTGATATAAATGATTTGTCCCTTTCTTTACAGGGGCACTGAGGGTATTCACGACTGTCTGCAAAGGTAAGGCCTATTTTAAAAGAACAAACTTTGTGATGGCCTTTTGAGTGGTGAGCTTCACTCATCTCTACACTGAACTGATTGCACAACCTATAAGCTCACTTTCAAGAACTCCACAATTCAAGTTCACAGTATCATTTATTTACCATTTTAAGTATTTACACAGTTTCTCTACTTTTGCACATTGATTGTTCGTCAGTCTTTCTGCGTAGTTTTTCATTGATTCTGTTGTATTTCTTTGTTCTACTGCGAATATTTGCAAAAAAAAAAGGAATACTATAGTGACACATATAGTATTGTGCAAAAGTCTTAGGCACATATATCTATCTAGGATGCCTAAAACTTTTGCACAGTACTGTAGTACTTTTATGTATTGCACTATACTGATGCCACAAAAAAAAAACAAATTTCATGACATATGGGAGTGATGATTGACCTGATTCTAATATGGGTCTCCATTGTGGACTGAGAGTGGGAAGGGGCTGGAGAGGGGAATCATAGTGGGGAAAAGGGGAAGGAAGAGAGGAGGGAGCAGGAAGCACTACAGAAACATTCTTTAATGATCAATAAACCGGTTGTTCGGAATCAAATGACCTTGCCTGGCGTTTCAGAGCTGGTTGTGTCTTCACCTGCACCAACCCCCCCCCGCCCCTGACACTCCTTCTCTGCCAGCTGTCCCACACCCCTCCCATGGGGCTCCACCAACACCATTCCCAACAGCCTTTTTTTTCCCGCCAGAATTACAAATTCACTCTCCACTCCACTTCGATAAGTACCGTAGTGTTCAAAGATCTTAGGCACAATACTGTATGTACTTTCACAATAAATTTACTTTGAATTTTGAACTTTTTGAAATCTTCAAAACAGTAAATCGATATGGTTGGAATATTTCCACTCAGAAGGAACCCAAAAGGATACTTATTGATATACCGCGCGGGAGAAATGAGGAGAAAAGTGAATGTCTTGAAGAAAGAATTTGTTTTTTGGGAAGTGTTAAAGTAGATGAATGGATGAAAGAAAAGAGAGCAGAAAGAAATGATGAAAATTTGAGGTGAGACTTACAACGTGAATGAATATTAGCTGTAGGCTGTGTGTTGTGATCTATGTATTTTATGTAAATGTCTGCATACAACCAGACTGCAGTAACTACATTCAGTAGCCACTTTATTAGGTACACCTGTATTCCTGCTCATCAATGCAAATATCTAATCAGCCAATAGTGTGGCAGCAACTTAATGCATAAAAGCATGCGGACATGGTCAAGAGGTTCAATTGTTGTTCAGATCAAGCATCAGAATGGGGAAGAAATGTGATCTAAGAGACTTTGACTTTGATTGTTGTTGCCAGACTGTTGACCTCCTGAGATTTTCATGAACAGCTATCTTTAGAGATTACAGAGATTGCCGCGGAACACACAAAACATCCAGTGAGCGGCAGTTCTGTGGGTGAAAATGCCTTGTTAATGAGGGCTGTCGGAGGAGAATGGCCAGACTGGTTTGAGCGAACAGTAACTTAAATAACCATGTGTTACAACAGTGCTGTACAGAAAAGCATCTTTGAATTCACAACATGTCGAAACTTTAAGCTGATGGGCTACGGCTGAAGAAGACCACAAACATTCACTCAGTGGCCACTTTAAGGACAGGAGATACCTAATAAAGTGGCCACTCGGTATACTGTGGTGCAGATTTGAGACTAATCCAGAATTTTAATGGTATGTACAATTAATGCCAAACTCAGCTGTAGAAGAATTTCCTTCCGCCCTTCTTTTCTTTGTTGATTAGGATCTGATGAAAAGAATAATGATTACCAGCAAGACACATCTGTATTCAGGACTGACGCCAAGATGTGGATGAGATTAATATTTCCATGTCTCAAAATGATTATGAGGTGCGGATCAACCAATAACCAACAATCTCTGCTGATGGCTTCACATATAGTCAACTTTTCCAGAGATGCCCTATCAGTGAGTGAACCTCAATCCTCTGTCAGGCTGTCCTTTGTATTGCTGAGACAATAACAAGAAACGAATGGAACTCATACAGAGAAGAATGGTCTTGATGAAAAAAAAAACATCATTTATATACAATTTCTGGTTTTGTTTGTTTTTAGTCAGGGTAGGAGTGTGTCTGCCACAGTGTTGGATTGTTTAATTTTATTGAAATATTTGGCACTGTGTAGGCAATTGGAAGGCTTCAGAAACATAATGAATTCCATTCCTCTTCTCCCCTGGGTGAGCTGAAAATGAATTTCAGCCTCTCTAGCATCAATGCAATCTGCCAACAGGGTGCTGTCTGTTGTAAATTCAAAATAGCCAACTAGAAATCAGGTGCTCTTGTCCAGGACAATGTGATATCTGGCAGCCATTCTTCAAACAGCGCCATGGAAGATTAAGTATCTGCATCAACAATAACTTGCATTTATATAGCACCATTAGTGCAGTAAAACATCAGAAGCACTTCACAGGAGAGTTATCAGGCAAAGTGTGACACCAAGCCACATGATGGAACATGAGGGCAGATGTGAGAGAGGCAGGTTTAACAAAGGGCCTTAAAGAAGGAAAGAGCGCTAAAGAGGTGTAAAGAAGAAATTCCAGATCTTAGGGTATCAATGATTGATGACATTATTCCAAACAAGCAGATGTGGCCTTGGTCTAATAATTCACATTGGAGGATGGCTTGTTGAATACTGCAGCACAAGAATGATTGTGCAGGTTACACACAGAAACCCCTGATTCACAGCTGAAGAACACAATAAAGTAACTTTATTTTGTCACTCCTATTGCAGTTTTGTTTTGGCCAGTAAGCAATTTGGAGACAAAGACATTACAGAGGACATTGTTATATCAGAATATTAATGATCTAATTTTTTAAAAACTTCTTCATATTGTAAACATAAGAAAGACGAATAGTACGTGGCCTCTCCACATGTAAACACTGCTGCTTTTTGATGCTATTTTCGATGATGGTGAAGTATTTGCTATAGAAAGTACAGGATCTTGGGACCTCTGCGTGGTATGCCAACTGCTCTGCTGTGACAAACACACCTTCAGAGAGTAATATACAGCACCTAGTCAATCAGAATCAGAACCAGGTTTATTATCACCGGCATTTGACGTGAGATTTGTTAACTTGGCAGCAGCAGTTCAATGCAACACATAATCTAGCAGAGAGAGAAAATAATAATAATAATAATAAATAAAATAAAACATAATAAATAAGATAAATCAATTACATATACTGAATAGATTATTAAAAATGTGCAAAAACAGAAATACTGTATATTAAAAAAAAGTGAGGCAGTGTCCAAAGCTTCAATATCCATTTAGGAATCGAATGGCAGAGGGGAAGAAGCTGTTCCTGAATCGCTGAGTGTGTGCTTTCAGGCTTCTGTACCTCCTACCTGATAGTAACAGTGAGAAAAGGGCATGCCCTGGGTGCTGAAGGTCTTTAATAATGGACGCTGCCTTTCTGAGACACCATTCCCTAAAGATGTCCTGGGTACTTTGGAGGATAGTGGCCAAGATGGAGCTGACCAGATTTACAACCTTCTGCAGCTTCTTTCGGTCCTGTGCAGTAACCCCTCCACACCAGACAGTGATGCGGCCTGTCAGAATGCTCTCTACAGTACAACTACAGAAGTTTTTGAGTGTATTTGTTGACATGCCAAGTAGCTTCAAACTCCTAATAAAGTATAGCCACTGTCTTGCCTTCTTTATGACTACATGAATATGTTGGAACTAGGTTAGATCCTCAGAGATTTTGACACCCAGGAACTTGAAGCTGCTCACTCTCTCTACTTCTGATCCCTAATGATCACAGATTCATTACTTCCTTCCATCCAGCCCACTGAAGAAATAAAGGCATAAACTACTTTCTAAACAGAGAGAAATTTCAAAGCTCAGAAATGTAAAGGGACTTGGGAGTCCTTGTGCAGGATTCCCTAAAGGTTAACTTGCAGGTTGAGTCGGTGGTAAGGAAGGTAAATGGGATGTTAGCACTCATTTCAAGAGAACTAGAATATAAGAACAAGGATGTGATGCTGAGGCTTTAAAAGGCATTGGTCAGACCACACCTGGAGTATTTTGAGCAGATTTGGATCCCTTATCTAAGAAAATATGAGCTGGCATTGGAGAGGTTACAGAGGAGGTTCACAAGAATGATTCTTGGAATGAAAGGGTTAACATATGAGGACCATTTCATGTCTCTGGGTTTGTACTCGCTGGAGTTTAGAAGAATGTAAGGGAATATCATTGAAACCTATCTAACATTGATAGGTCTAGACAGAGTGGATATTGAGAGGATGTTTCCTGTAATTGGGGACTCTAGGACCAGAGGGCACAGCCTCAGAACAGAGGGGCATCCATTTAGAACAGAGGTGAGAAGGAATTTCTTTAGCCAGATGGTGTTGAATCTGCGGAATTTATTGCCATGGACGACTGCACAGGCCAGGTCTTTTAGTATATTTAAAGCAGAGATTGATGGATAGTCAGGACACCGCAGGTTATGGGACGGAGGCAGGAGAATTGAGTTGAGAGGGATAATGAATCAGTCATGTTGGAGTGGTGGAGCAGACCCGATGGGCCGAATAGCCTAATTCTGCTCCTATGTCTTATGTTCTTATCTTCATGGTGCATACTTCAAGAAGGCTAATAATTCACTTCAGATCACCTCATTATAGGAAGGATGTGGAAGCTCTAGAGAGGAGGCCGAGGAATTTTGCCAGGATGATGCCCAGATTAGAAAGCATTCCTTATGAAGATAGGTTGGTGGATCTAGGACACTTTTCCTTGGAGAGACAGAGGATCAGAGGTGACTTGGTAAAAGCGTACAAGATGATAAGGGGCAAAAATTGAGTGGATAGCCAGAGACTTTTTCCCCAGAGTAGAAATGGTCTAGTACAAGGGGGCATAATTTTAAGGTGATTGAAGGAACATACAGAAAAGGTGGAACGTCAGAGGTAAGTTCTTTACATTGAGAGTAATGGGCATGTGGAATGCTTACCATGTGTGGTAGTAGAAGCTGATAATTTAGGGGCACTTAAGAAACTCTTACATAGGCACATGGATGATGGAAAAATGGAGGTCTATGTAGGGGGAAGGGCTAGGCTGATTTTAGAGTAGGAAAAAGGTCGGCCTAACATCGTGGGCTGAAGGGCCTGCACTGTGCTGAACTGTTCTGTGTTGTATAACATTGTCAAGGATGCCTGCCACTCTGACCATTCCCCATTAAGAAGGCCTCAAAGCCCTCCGCTACTTTCTGGACAATAGACCTCACAGGTTCCCCACCACCACTACCCTCCTCCGGTTGGCGGAACTGGTTCTCACACTTAATAACTTCTCTTTTGGCTCTTCCCACTTTCTTCAGACCAAGGGTGTAGCTATGGGAACTCGCATGGGCCCCAGCTATGGTTGCCTCCTTGTTGCTTATGTGGAACAGTCTGTGCTCCAAACCTATTCTGGTACTGCTCCCCAACTTTTCCTTTGCTACATTGATGATTACATTGGTGCTGCTTCCTGCACCCATGCTGAGCTCTTTCATCGACTTTACTTCAAACTTCTACCCAGCCCTCAAATTCACTTGGTCTATCTTGGACACTTCTCTCCCCTTTCTCGATCTCTCGGTCTCCATCTCTGGAGATAGACTGCCCACTGACATCTTCTATAAGCCCACTGACTCTCACAACTACCTTGACTATACCTCTTCCCACCCTGCCATAAGCAAAGTGCCATTCCCTATTCCCAGTTCCTCCGTCTCCGCCGCGTCTGCTCCCAGGATGAGGCATTCCATTCCAGGATATCTCAAATGTCCTCTTTCTTTAAGGATCGTGGCTTCCTTTCTGCCGTCATCAATGATGCCCTCACCCGCATCTCCTCCATTTCCCGCACTTCGGCCCTCACTGTATCCTCCCACCACCACAACAGTGACAGAGTTCCCCTTGTCCTCACCTACCACCCCACCAGCCTCCAGATCCAGCACATTATCCTCCGCAACTTCCGCCACCTTCAACAGGACCCCACCACTAAGCACATCTTTCCCTCTCCACCCCTCTCCGCTTTCCACAGGGATCGGTCCCTCCGCGACTCCCTGGTCCACACATCCCTCCCCATGGATCTCCCACCCGGCACTTATCCCTGTAAGCGTAAGCGCTACACCTGTCCCTACACCTCCTCTCTTGCCACCATTCAGGGCCCCAAACAGTCCTTCCAGAGGAGGCAACACTTTACTTGTGAGTCTGTTGGGGTCATCTATTGCATCCGGTGCTCCCAGTGCGGCCTCCTCTACATCGGTGAAACACCCGACGCAGATTGGGGGACCGCTTCGTCAAGCACCTCTGCTCCGTCCGCCACAACAGACAGGATTTCCCGGTAGCCACCCACTTCAACTCAGCTTCTCATTCCCATTCAGATATGTCCATACATGGCCTCCTCTACTGCCATGATGAGGCTAAACTCATATACCCTCTAGGTAGTCTCCAGCCCCTTGGTATGAACATTGAATTCTCCAACTTCCGGTAATTCCCTCCCCCTCCCTTCCCCTATCTCTATTGCACTCTGCCCCCCCCCAGCTGCCTACTACCTCCCTCATGGTTCTGCCTCCTTCTACTACCCATTGCGTTTCCCCCTATTCCTTCTTCACCTTTCCTGCCTATCACCTCCCTGCATCCCCTCCCCCACCCCTTTATCTTTCCCCTTACTGGTTTTTCACCTGGAACCTACCAGCCTCCTCCTTCCCACCCTCCCCCCACCTTCTTTATAGGGTCTCTGCCCCTTCCCTCTACAGTCCTGACGAAGGGTTCCAGCCCGAAACGTCAACCGATCTTTTCCACGGATGCTGTCCGACCTGCTGAGATCCTCCAGCGTGTTGTGAGTTTTGCTTTGACCCCAGCATCTGCAGAGTATTTTGTGTTTACTGACCATTCTCTTCTCTTTTTTTCTATATTGTGGGAGAAGATACAGAAGCACGTAAGCCCAGATGTCCAGACTTAAGATCAGCTTCTTTCCCACTATCATCAAACTTTTGAACCAATCATTATTTTAACATCCCCTTCCTGGGTCTACTGCCACTTCTTAGACTCGTAATTCTACCTCTTCTCTTTAATGGTCTCTTTAACATTTCTTTATGAATGACTTCACTATATCTACTGGATACATTCTCTCTTCACTCTCAGTCCTGATGCAAAGTCACAACCCCAAACTTTGCTTTGCCCGAAGCACAACTGCTATCCAAGATGCTGATTTCCTCCAGCAGACTGCAAAATGCTCCTTATATGTATGGGTGGCGGGGTGGAGATAAGTCTCTACCACAGGAGGTGTAAAATCTTCCTTCCCACCACTAGCCGGAAGGTCACCCTCGGGCAAGGTGTAACATCTGGTCAGCACCCCCCCACCCCGCCAACCAGGGTCACATGAAGCCATGGGAGCAGCTGTTGCTTATCACACCCTGGTTACACGATCACTGATGCCAGGCAATCTCTGAGGAGTATTGATAATGACTGGGACGTCTATCTTGTAAAGGCACTGCCCCCAGAAAAAGGCAAAGGCAAATGACTTCTGTAGAAAACTTTGCCAAGTACGATCATGGCCATGGAAAGACCACGATCACCTATGTCATACAATACAGCACATAATGAAAAAACCAGCTGTGTGTAACTCCTCACCTGATCACATGCTTTGTCTTAAAAAATAACAGGGGTTACCTTTTAAAAACTGAACATACACTGCTGCAAGTATCGTTAAGTTTTAAATAAACTCAGAAATGCCTGAGAGTTCTGATGGAAGTTTCTGTGGCCAACTTTCATTGTGAGGACTTTGAAGGTTATATGATAGCAGCTCTGAAAGTTATTTTCTGGTCTAAATCAGTATGATTACCAGAGTAGAGCAATACCAAATCTGTTGAGAGTAACTTCCTAGCATTGTAGCTCATCTATGGCATTTATGATTTAGGAAGGAATGTGAAAACAGAAAGAAGAGTTATGGTGTTGCCAGCATAGAGGAAATCTATATAACAGTGAGAAAAATATTGGATTGGAAAAGGATAAAGTGGAAACTGTATGAGTGTATCTTAGAAATCGCAGTGAGTTAGTCTATAAGCCCCCAGGGTGTAGACATGACGTAGAAATAGAATTTGCGGGAAATCTAAGATGCATGCAAGAAGCCAACTCCATTCATCATCTCTTTAATCTACATGCAGATTGATCAAACCAAATTAGCTGAAAGACTGACAAAGACCAAAGATCAAGTTGAAAGTGCAGTTCGAGCCTTGTGGGTTTTGACCTTTGAAGGTTAGACAATCTGGGGATGGGGTTATCCCAGGGCAAAGGCATTTTGCCCTCCTCACCAATAAGTACATCTACAAAGAGCACCATCACAAGAAAGCAGCCTCCATCATCAAAGACCCTCACCATACAGGCTATGCTCTCTTTCCGCTGCTACCATTGAGAAGGAGATACAGGGGTTTTAGGTCCCACATCAGTTATTACCTTAAACCATCAGACTCCTGAACATGTGTGAATAACTCCACTCACCTCAAACTGAGCTGATTTGTTTATAAGATTCTTACTAATTTCTATAGATGTACACACAGCAGAGAGCATTCTGATTGGTTGCATCACTGTGTTGTATGAAGGCTCCAATGCACAGAATCACAAGAGCCACAGAGGGTTGTGGACTCAGACAGTTCCATTACAACCACAGCCTTGCCCACCATCAAATATGGAGCTTCTGGAAGGTGGAATTCATTACTAAGGATCTTCACCATCTGGGACATGAATTCTTCTCATTTTGACCATCAGGGAGAAAGGTACAGGAGCCTAAGGACCTACTCTCAATGATTCAGAAGCACCTTCTTTCCCACTCCCTATGAACCCACAAACACCACTTCATTCTCCCGTTTTTTTTTACACTGTTTATTTATTTTTACAATTAGCAGTAATCTTAGGAGCTGCTTCTTCCCCTCTGCCATCCAGTTTCTAAATGGTCATTAAACCCATGAATACGACCTCACTATTCTTTTCTTAATTTCTGTTTTTGCACTACGTAATTTTAATTTAACCATTTAATTATACATATATACTTATTATAATCCAGTTCTTTTCTGTATTTATCATGGATTGCATTGTACTGCTGCCACAAAGTTAATAAATTTCATAACACATGCTGATGATATTAAATCTGATGCTGACTCTAATTTTATGCCTTTGCACTGTACTGTATGGGTGGTGGGGTGGAGATACGTCTCTACCAAAGGAGGTGTAAGGCGTTCCTTCCCTCTACTAGCCAACAGGGCCAGGTGAAGCACCCGATTAGCAACCCCGCCCCCCCACCAATCAGTGTCATGTGAAGCCATATGACATGGCACATAACGAGGGATTCTACTACTGCCACAAAACACCAGTTTCATGTCAGTGATGATAAATCTGACTCCATTGGTCACAGGAACAGAGAATTGAAAAAGCTTGCAAAAGAAACCCTGGATGGAGATGTCATTAGATGTATATGCCAAATTGTGGAACCAGTCAAAACCTCACCATCAGAAGGAAATACATGCATCAAAGAACAAAACAATAGGGAATAGACGTCTATAGTAGGATAGATGTTGCAAATGTTGTGGGAGGAAAATTGGCATCTGAACTAGTGAGCTCTGTGCGTGATGAAAAGCTTGAGCATGAAAAAAATCACTTGTAAAAAAATAATTCTTAAAAGTGGTTCAAAATGAAAAGTCCATGGAATGCATGTGATGAGTTAAAATGAGCCATGATAAGATAGATATTAGGTCAAACATGTAGTACCTGTTGAACACAATGTACCTGGAGCAAAACAAGCTTATTTCTTTGGAAGGAATCCTCATATACTCCAAAATTTTGGTGCAAAACCAATCAGTGATATTTCAGTAAGACGCAAGAGCAATGTGTAATGCCCTTCCAAACAAGGTATCATTTTCAAGGCAGTGCAATTGATGCCAACAGGTCAAGTGTTATCCATGTACAACACGGCTATGCTGCAGACGTTCTCTGCAGGTGGTGAATCCAAAAAATCAAGGAGCACTGATGCAAGTGTAGAGTAATGTGATATCTAGACTTGGAAGTGGGATTGATGAAATCACACCGGATCCTGGAAGCGGCCAGGAGAGGCTGGGCAAACTAATACAACAGGGATGCCAAAGAGCTGTCACCAATAAGATCCAGAGACACAATGAGAAGGAAACATTGGAAACAAGGTAGTTTGTGTTTGCTTTGGACATTTGTTTTTTTTAAACTTTTGTCTTTCACGATTAGAGAAGGGAGGTAACATAATCATAATCAGAATCGGGTTTATTATCACTGAGGTATGTCGTGAAATTGGATTCCGATTCCGATTTTAAAAGGGACGGAACATACTGCGTACTGTACGTGTTAAGTGGTGTTAAGTGTGGTCCCCTCAAGGACTGCAGCACGGCTAGCTGCTCTGCATTCGTTTACAACAATATTTTGAGGGGAAGTTCACAAAGTCTTTCTCTGTAAAACTGTCTGTGTGTTAAAGTCACACAATAGAGAGATGATGCATGTCTCTATGTAAGGTCCTTTGACATTGTGTAGGCAAAAGGGATCAGTTTAGTTAGACATTTGTTTACTAGCTTTATTAGTTTACCACAAGATTGAGGGTTGAAGGGCCTGTTCCTCTTCCCTACTGTTCTATGTCCTAATTCAGGATTTTGACTTGAAATGACAACAATTCCTCTTACCACAGATGCTCCTCATCCTGCTGAGTTCTTCCAGAAGACTGATTGTTGCTTCAGGTTCCAGTATCTGCAGTCTTTTTAGTCTCTCTATATAAGTTCATCTGTTGAATAATACACATTATTGCTTTAACTCATCAATTACGTTCTAGTACCTTAGAGCCTTGTGTAGGTATAGTTTCAGACATGGGCAGGGTGAACTGGAGCTGGGTCATGGCCAGACATGTGAGTGTGAACAGTTGTGAAGGAAGTGGGAAAAACCCACATTAGATAATTTCTTTCTCAGAATTTGACAGAAATGTCAAATTTTGAATCCTTTAGTGATGGCCCTGGTTTGGTGTGGCCCCTTTAATTAATGCTGAAGGAAGCCCATCTCCCTTATTCATAATTACTTCGGTGTGAGTGACTTGCACAATTTTTGCAGAAATGACATCAAGATATGCCGGACAACCTATTTGAAAATACTGGCCATCTAAGGCACCTTCACTGTGTGCGAGTTTGACCTGAACATGGAGGAAGACGGAACTATTTTGGAAACAGCAATTGTCCAATTGTATTTAGTGAGTGGGTTTTAAATTAAAATGCTGTGATGTGCAAAAGAATTTCAGCTCCTTGAATTATACAATCTGATCTGGAAGTGAAGATTTAATGTGAAACTTGACAATGGCTGAAAAGATGCCGACTGATTTGGAACTTTTAAAAAAATACTTGCCCATAAGATCAAAAATTTATTCATTAAATTTAGTAGATGTTAATGGAAAGAAAGTATGCACATGATTTTAAATTGCCTTTTAAAGGCCAATGTTTTGCAAAACAAGATGTTTTGCCATAGAATAGTGAGTAATAATATAAAAAGCACAGCAAATCTGTTATCAGAAACTACCTCAATTTGGTTCTTATTACTTTTAATTCCTAATCATAGTCAAATCTAAGATAAGGGTCAAGTAGATAGCGTCATACAGAGAGCTTTTGCAACATTGTCTTTAATAAGTCAAAGTATTAAGTACAGGAGTTGGGATGTGATATTGAAGTTGTTTCAGATGTTGGTAAGGCCTGAATTGAAATATTGTGTCCAGCTCTGGTGATCTACCTATAGGAAATACATCAATAAGATTGAAAGAGTGCAGAGAAAATTTACAAGAACATTGCCAGGACTTGATGACTTGAGTTATAGGAAAAGGTTGAATAGGTTAGGACTTTATTCACTAGAGTATTGGAGAATAAGGGGAGATATGATAGAGGCATACAAAATTATGAGGAGTATAGACAGGGTAGATACAAGCACTGAGTTTTCACTGAGTTTGTGTGAGACTAGAACTAGAGGTTATGGTTTAAGGGTGAAAGGTAAAATGTTTAAGGGGAACAAGAGGGGGATCTTCTTCACTCAGAGGATGGTGAAAGTGTGGAACGAGCTGTCAGTGGAATGATGGATGTAGGTTCAATTTCAACATTGAAGAGAAGTTTGGATAGGTACATGGATGGGGAAGGGTGTAATGGAGAGCTAAGGTCCTGGTGCAGGTAGGTGGGACTAGGCAGAATAATAATTCAGCATGATATAGATGAGCTGAAAGGCCATTTTCTGTGCCATAATGTTCTATGACTCTATATGTGTTCAGCTATATTCCAGGAATTGTCCTTGGTCTGGACACCCCAATCATTCCTTCAAACGAAACTTTCACAAATGTTAAATGTAACTGAACCTAAGTTTTTTCTGGTCACCTTGTGCAGCGCTGCAGAGTAGTGAGTGGAGCTGCTACTCCATGGATCAAATGACTTGGGTTCACCCAGGTACCAGTTGTTTTACCACTTTTCCCTGTTTCCCACTGACGCTCCAGTTCTGTCCACATCCCTAAAACATACACATCCGCAGGTTAATTGGCTTCTAATATGTAAATTGCTTATAACGCGTAGGCCAGTGGTTGAATCTAGGAAGAGTTGAGAGAAGTCTGGGGAGAATAAGACAGGATTACTTTTGGATTAATGTGGGTGGGTGGATAATGGTCAGCATGTTTAGTGGGCTGAAAGGCATCTGATTCTCACAGTTTTATGTTTTATTTTCTATTTTATTCATTGAGATACAACAGGGAATGGGTCCTCCCAGTTGTTTGACCTGTGCTGCTGAGCAATCCCCAATATCACCCTTGGTTTTTTTTTAAGTGTGTTATACCAGACATTCAGCCCTTCTTGGCTGGCACGTGGTGTCAGGATTAACCTGGTCACGTTATGAACGTTCCTGACTCGACCCTTGTATTTTTTTTACGGGACCGAGTGGCTAGCTCGACACTCAACCCGGCATGGATAGAAAGCCTGCACGGGGGTGGCCCGACCTGGATTCAAACTCGGGAACCTTCGCTCCGGAGTCCGGCACTGATTTCACTGCGCCACCAGCCGGCCACATCACCCATGGTGACAATTTATAATAACCAATTACCTACTTTGGACTGGGAGAGGAAGCTGGAGCACCCAGAGCAAATGATCACGGGGTGAACGTACAAACTCCTTACAGGCAGTGGCAGGAATTGATCCCAGGTCGCTGGTACTGTAAGCTGTTGTGCTAACCACTACGCTACCATAGCGGCTGTTGCTACCAGACTTCTGAGTCAATCTACCTACTTTTAAAGGCGCTGGTGCATTTTTGAAAAGTAACTTTACCTCTCTCAGTTTCTCCATTATTGGTAATGGAATTGGTTTATTCGTGTCACATGTTCAATGAAAAGCTTGACTTGTGTACTGTTCATACAGATCAATTCAGTACACAGTGCATTGAAGTAGAACAAGATAAAACAACAACAGAATGCAGAATATATCTAGCAGCCACAGAGGAAGTGCAGTGAAGGTAGACATTAAGATCATAACGAGGTAGATTATGAGGTCAAGAGTCCTACCTATCATACTAGGAAACCATTCAATAGTCTTAGCCTTCACTCATTGCAGTTTGAAATGGATATTTTAGTGCATAGGATAATCCGTTTACGTCTTGATGAAGGGACTCAGCCGGAGATGTCAACTCTTTATTCCCCTCCAGAGATTCTGTCTAAGTTACTGAGTTCCTCCAGCCTTTTATGTACATTGCTCAACACTCCCAGCATCTGCAGAATCTCTTGTGTTTATTGTTTATTGTTTACTTCTTAGTTTTCTCTGTAACCCATTCTTTCCATATACCCATCAAGTCCCCCCAGATTATAGCGCTTATCCACACAGCAGGGGTAATTTACATTGGCCAATAAAGCAGCACAACACAGTGTTACAATGCATTCTGTTTCCTACTTACTATTTTGATAGCATCTTCTGTCGGGTGGCGTGCAAACAAAAAAAAATTGCATCTTGATATGGTGACAAGGAAAAAATTATCTATTTATGTAGCGATACAGCACAGAGTTGGTCCTTCCAGCACTTCGAGGCATGCTGCCCCAGCAACTCCACAACCCCAATTAACCCTAACCTAATCAATAACCAATTAACCTACCTACCACGATGTCTTTGAATGGTGGGAGGAAACTAGAACACCTGGGGAAAGCCCACGCATTCCACAGGAAGGATGTACAGAGACTCCATACGGAATGGCACTGGAATGGAACTCTGACCTCCGGAATGCCCCGAGCTGCAATAGCATCGTGCTAACCACTGCGCTACAGTGGCGCCCCAATACACCTATTCCTATACCAAGCAACGCAATCTGGATGTATGAGAAACTAGGATATCCACAGTTGCAGGACTATGTGCAATTTCTGCACTGACGGCAGGAGAGACCGGGACTGAATCCGGGTTTCGGATGCCGTGAGGCTGCAGCTCTGCTTGCTGTGCCAACGTACTACGCTGTAGTGATGTGGGATGCCATTCATTTAAAATCGGGCTCACAGTGGAATCTCATTACAACGGAAATTGTCATGACAATGAAGATTTTAAGATATAGGCATCAGTGTCAAGACGAGAAAATCTGCTGATGCTGGAAATCCAAGCAACACACATAAACTGCAGGAGAAACACAGCAGGCCAGACAACATCTATGGAAAAGAGTAAACAGGAGTAGGTTAGTGGTCTCGGCCCGAAACATCGACTGTTTACTCCTTTCCATAGATGCTGCTTGGCCTGCTGAGTTCCTCCAGCACTTCGTTGTGTTGCCTAAGCATCAGCCTTATTTGTCACATGTACATCAAATGTGTCATTTGTGTCAAATCAAATCAGCAAGGGTCGTGCTGAGGCTGCCCATAAGGGTCACATGCTACCAGCACCAAACTGCAACTCACTAACTCTAATCTGTACATCTTTGGAATGGGAGAGGAAACTGGAGCATCTGGAGGAAACTGGGGAAAATGTACAAACACCTTACAGGCAGTGGCGGGAATTGAACCCTGATCACTGATTGCTGGCATTGTAAAACAATTGAACTAACTGCTATGCTACCATGCCACCTTTAGAATAAGGTCTAGGTTCTGGGGTTACAAGAAGTAGCAACGTAAATATGATGCAGTGAACTGTATATCCACTTCTTTCCACCACAAGTTCCCTGTTCCTCGTGGCTGTTATATGTAGGGAGTTAGGAGAGGAGGGAATTTCACTATGTCATTTATCAAAACATTTATCTCATGAAAAGAGATGAAGTATTACAGACATTTGATGCAATGAAGATTATTTGAAAAAATAATCTAATGTAACATGTGGAAGTGAGATCGCGTTGCCACCCTTTTCCTCTGCCATCACTGCCATGATTGAAGATGGATCAGCAGGCAGAGGAGATAGCATCATTCTTAATCACAGATAGCAATCTTAAATGCCTCAAATAGTCTGGATGTCAACAATCAAGCAGAATCATTTTTTCATCCATGCTGCAATCTTAACAGAAGCCACATATTTATTATCCTCCATGTCAGGAGATACAGTCATTATTATGAATTACCAGCAGTGTCCAGGACCAGTTGCACCGGCACGCAAGTTGGTGGACAACCAGTCCACTGACATGAGTAATGAAGGGTTCCAGTCTTAGGAGTGGTGATTTACACTCTGACTGACCCTTGTTTCTGGATATGAATATAAAAAAAGAACTGGATTACAAAAGTCAGTGCTATTGGGACTCAGTTTTATTGACCATGGGGTCCGGTGCTAGAACCAGTTAGGATACCCAAAACCAGGGGTTCCCAACCTGGGGTCCATGGACCTCTTGGTTAATGGTAAGTGTCCATGACATTAAAAAGGTTGCGAACCCCTTGCCTCATATATTAGCAGGACAGATTATACATAAATTTGCAATAAACATCTCATTCATCCATTCTGCATTACAAAAATTTCTATAACAAGACATTTTTGTGATACACATCCCTTTTCTAACTTTAGGAATGTCTGTGTATGAAATGGACGAGGAGTTGTTATTCGCTGTAGTGGAGAGATCAACTTGTTAGCAGTTGCAATGAAGCAATCTAATCATGAGGACAAGATGGGTTCATTCAGGTTAATCATGAGCTAAAGTCTAAATCCAGAGCATTCACATTCTTCTGCTGTTTTTCCAGGCTCATTATTATAGAGTTGGTGGCGTGATTTGATTCCAGTTTGGCTTCTTAATCATTGCCAATTGAGTGTGCATCATGCTGGACACCAATGGGGTGGATGTGTAATGATGCTTACAGTGAGGGATTAATGATTGTAAACCAACCATTGCAAATTTATCAAGTGATAATCAATAACTTATTAAGGTGAAATATTGCAGCATAATGTACAACAAATTAACAATCAGTAAATGGTGTGTTTAACAGAAGAGAAAGCACAGATGCTTGATTTGGAGGCAGCAACCATGAAGTAAAGTGATCAATTGAAGATATCCATATATCTGTGAAGTGAGGAAAATCTATCCTTCAATACAGTTCAAAGGTTGACTATTCGGAGTGACTCCAAATCTTTGTCTCCTCAATCTTCCTAATTTGCCTATCTCAAATAGATTAGGCACATAGTGAATCTAATCCTTTCGTAAATATGTGCAAAAACTCAAATGAATCACCTAAAGCATTGTGTTTCATTGGAATAGCAGTCATCGATATGATTTCCTTTTCAACATTAATGTAACTAGAGCAAAACTGGGACTATTTTCTTTAAAGAAGAGAAGGGAGATATGATAGGATTACATTCAATAAAAAGGGAACTGGACAGAATAGATGGTGGGAGGTTGTTCTCTTTCCTGGAGGGTTCAAGATTAAAGGTCACTACTATAATTAAAGGAGGAGAAGGTAATCAAAAGTGATACGTATCTCAATGCTGAACTGATCCCGCAACCTATAGACTCATTTTTAAGGATTCAACAACTCATGTTCTCAGCGTTATTTATTTACCATTTTATTATTACTTTTTGTGTGATGTCTCCTATGGTGGGAGAGTCTAAGGCCCGAGGACACAGCCTCAGAATAGAGGGGCATACTTTTAAAATGGAGATGAGGAGGAATTTCTTTAGCCAGTGAGTGGTGAATCTGTAGAATTCTTTGCAACTGGCAGCTGTGGAGGCCAGGTCTTTATGTATATTTAAGACAGAGGTTGATAGATTCTTGATTGTTCAGGGCATGGAGGGATATAGAGAGATGGCAGGAGATTGGGACTGAGAAGAAAATTGGATCAGCCATGATGAAATGGTGGAGTAGACTTGAAGGGTCAAATGGCCTAATTCTGCTCCCGTATCTTACGGTCTTCCCGGCCAATTACCTTTCCTACCCACCTGGGTCCACCTATCACCTTCCAGTAGTCCTCCTTCCCTTCCCCCGCCTTTATGTTCTGGTGTCTGCGCCCTTCTTTTCCAGACTTGAAGAAGGGTCTCGACCTGAAACATCAACTGTTTATTCATTTCTATTGATGCTGCCTGACCAGCTAACCTCTTTCTATCTCTTTTTTAAATATAATTTGAAAGTTCTATGCCTTTCCTGTTTGTTAATACCAGACAATTAAAAGACAGTGGGTAATACTGATGAAAAAGTCTTTTTTTGAAAATTCCATTTTCAGTGATATGAATCAAATTGTGGTTGTTACCAATTTTAAGCATATTAGGGAATGTGTTTTAAAGTTTATCATTTTTTTAATAAGTTACCTGTCAGAGCATTGCCAACTTGCATTGACTTATAGCAAGTTTCACACTTTGCGATGAAGGATTCAATTTGAATGGAAATTTAAACGTAGTGCAGGAATCTTGGTTCCATGCCACCAGGTTAAAGAGCAGTTGTTGCCCTGCAACTCCTCAACCAGCTTTACTTGCCTTAGTGCTGAACTGGCTCTGTAGTTGTGGACCCACTTTTGGCAATTATGCAGTGCACATTCTGTGAATTATTTAATAACTGTTTTTTATTGTTTGCACGATTTGCTTTCACACAAATGGGGGTTTGTCTTTGTTGTGTGGGGTTTGTCATGAATACTACTGTGCTTCTTTGTTTTGTGGCTGCTTGCAAGAAGGTGAATCCCAAGACTGCATGTGGTATACATACTTAGATATTAAATTTACTTTGAACTTTGAAATTGTGGCAGAGACAATTTTCAGACCTCGCTAATTTGGATGATTGATGTCACCTGACAAAGATACAAATTCTGAATGCTCTCTGAGTCTGTGATGACATGGAGACGTCACAACAAAGTAAGAATCAATCTGTTGCCTTTCATCTGGGTTATTTTCACGGTAACAAAATAGGATTCAGTATCTTAAAAAAAGAACTAACCAAGTCCTCACAACGAAAACATTGCCACACTATTGGAAGGACATGTTGCACTGGTAACAGCACAGAGGAAGTTCAGCAGGAGTGTTTCAGTCATGAGAAGAGCCTGAGGAAAGACCAGATAAATGTATCGGAAATACTGAAGGGAGATATGAGATAGGGTAGACATGAAGAAACTTTACCCAGTAAGACATAGGAGCAGAATTAAGCCATTCAGCTCATAGACCTCTCTGCCATTCGATCAAGGCTGATGTATTATCTCTCTCAAACCCATCCTCCTGCCTTTCCTCTGCAAGCTTTCATCTCCTTATTAATCAAGAACCTATCAACCTCTGTTTTAAATATACCCAATTGCTTGGACTCCACAACCATCTGTGGTAATGAACTCCAGAGATTCACCACCCTCTGGCTAAAGAAATTCCTCCTCATCTCTGTTCTAAAAGGATGTCCTTCTGTTCTGAAGCTGTGCCCTCTGATCCTAGATTCTCCCAGTCTCATACCAGAGGTGTCTAAAACTTCTGAGCGTGTAGTTAAAGAGTAAGAACTTTAGAGGGAACCTGAGGCAGGACTTTTCCATCCAGGGCATGCCCTCTTCTCACTACCACTGCCAGGCTGGAGGCACAGAAGTCTGACCTCACACACCACCAGGTTCAGGAACAGTTACTTTTCCACAAGTGTCAGTTTTTTGCGCCAACCTGTACAACCCTAATTCTACATCTGCACAGAAACTATGGACCAACTCTTACTCTACCCTGGTCTTGGCTCTGTGTCTTTTTTGTGCTAATGTCTTGTTTTTGCTGTCTGTTTTCCTTTTTCTTCATTAGCTTGCATGATTTTTGAATAAATCATCCATCATAAAAGACCCCCATCACCCAGGAATTGCTCTCTTCTCATTACTACTATCAGAGGGGCAGTACAGGAGCCTGAAGACTCACACTCAGCATTTTAGGAACAGCTTCTTCCCCTACACCAACAGATTTCTGAATGGACAATGAACTAATCCATGATCACAACTTCACTCTTTTTTGCTATATTTTTGCATTATTTATTTAATTTACTTTTTAAATACATATATTTCTTATTGTAATTTATAGCTTTATGCAAAGTAACAAATTCACAACCTATGTCAGTGATATTAAACCTGATTCTGATTTTGACTGGACTATGAGTCAGTGGACCATACAAGCAGCAGAATAGGAGCGAAGGATATAGTATCCAAGGCATCTTCAGTGCGGTGCCTCAGAAAGGGGGTGTCCATTATTAAGGACCCCTATCATCTAGGACATGCTCTCTTCTCACTGTTACCATCAGGAAGGAGTTACAGGAGCCTAAAGGTCACACAGTCTGTGCTTCAGGAACAGCTTCTTCCCCATTGCCATTTGATTTCTGAATGGACATTGAACCCATGAACACTACCTCACTTTTTAAGAATTATTTTTGTTTTTGCACTATTTTTAATCTATTTATTATACAAAGATATCATTACTATAATTCATTTATTTAATTTTTCCTACACTGCATTGTACTGCTGCCATTAAATTAACAAACTTCTTGACATATTCCAGTGATATTAAACCTGATTCTGATTCCGAATTGGGCTATTCAGCCAATCGAGACTGCTCCTGGCTAATCTATTTCCCTCTCAACCCCACTCTCCTGCCTTCTCACCATAACATTTCGTGCCCTGACTTATCAAGAATTTATCAACGTCTGCTTTAATATACCCAATGACAAGGTCTCCACAGCTGCCTGTAGCAATGAATTCCATAGATTCATCATACTCTGGCTGAAGAAATTTCTCCTCATCTCCATTTCTAAATGGATGTCCCTTTATTGATGTAACTATGAAAATGGACGAGGGAGAGCCAGTGGATGTAGTGTACCTGGACTTTCAGAAAGCCTTTGATAAAGTCCCACATAAGAGATTAGTGGGCAAAATTAGGGCACATGGTATTGGGGGCGGAGTACTGACATGGATTGAAAATTGGCTGGCTGACAGAAAACAAAGAGTAGCGATTAACGGGTCCCTTTCGGAATGGCAGGCGGTGACCAGTGGGGTACCGCAAGGTTCAGTGCTGGGACCGCAGCTGTTTACAATATATATTAATGATTTAGATGAGGGAATTAAAAGTAACATTAGCAAATTTGCCGATGACACAAAGCTGGGAGGCAGTGTGAAATGTGAGGAGGATGTTATGAGAATGCAGGGTGACTTGGACAGGCTGGGTGAGTGGGCAGATGCATGGCAAATGCAGTTTAATGTGGATAAATGTGAGGTTATCCACTTTGGTGGTAAGAACGGGAAGGCGGATTATTATCTAAATGGAGTCAAGTTAGGAAAAGGGGAAGCACAACGAGATCTAGGTGTTCTTGTACATCAGTCACTGAAAGCAAGCATGCAAGTACAGCAGGCAGTGAAGAAAGATAATGGCATGTTGGCCTTCATAACAAGGGGAGTTGAGTATAAGAGCAAAGAGGTCCTTCTGCAGCTGTACAGGGCCCTGGTGAGACCACACCTGGAGTACTGTGTGCAGTTTTGGTCTCCAAATTTAAGGAAGGACATTCTTGCTATTGAGGGAGTGCAGCGTAGGTTCACAAGGTTAATTCCCAGGATGGCTGGACTGTCATATGTCGAAAGATTGGAGCGACTGGGCTTGTATACTCTTGAATTTAGAAGGCTGAGAGGGGATCTTATTGAAACATATAACATTATTAAGGGATTGGACACGCTGCAGGCAGGAAGCATGTTCCCGCTGATGGGTGAGTCCAGAACCAAAGGCCACAGTTTAAGAATTAGGCGTAGGCCATTTAGAACGGAGTTGAGGAAAAACTTTTTCACCCAGAGAGTGGTGGATATATGGAATGCTCTGCCCCAGAAGGCTGTGGAGGCCAAGTTTCTGGATGCTTTCAAGAAAAAGTTGGATAGAGCTCTTAAAGATAGCGGAATCAAAGGTTATGGGGTAAGGCAGGAACTGGATACTGATAGTGGATGATCAGCCATGATCACAGTGAATGGCGGCGCTGGCTCAAAGGGCCGAATGGCCTACTCCTGCACCGATTGTCTATTGTCTATTGTCTATTATTCTAAGGCTGTATCCTCTGGCCCTAGACTCTCCAGCACTATAGGAAACATCCTCTCCACATCCACTCTATCAAGCCTTTCAACATTTGATAGATTTCAAAGAGATTTACCCCCTCATTCTTCTAAATTCCAGTGCGTAAAGGCCTATAGCCATCAAATGCTCCTCATATGATAACCTTTTCATTGCTGGAATCATTTTCATGAACCTTCTTCAAAACACGTCCATTGTCAGTACATCCTTTCTTAGATAAGGGACCCAAAACTGCTCACTCCAAGTGAGGTCAAGTGAGGTACTGGCCTTCCTCACCACTGACTCAACCTGCAACTTAACCAGCACAGGGACTCCCATGTCCCTTTGCACTTAGGAATCTGAAATCGGACGCTGTGTTCTATCTGCCACTTCTTTGACCATTCTCCTAATCCGTCTAAATCCTTCTGAGCTTCCCTGCTTCCTCAACACTATCTTCCCCTCCACCTATCTTTGTATCATCCATAAACTTGACCCCAAAGCCATCAATTCTGTCATCCAAACACAAGGAAATCTGCAGATGCTGGAATTTCAAGCAACACACATAAAAGTTGCTGGTGAACGCAGCAGGCCAGGCAGCATCTCTAGGAAGCGGTACAGTCGACGTTTTGGGCCAAGACCTGAAATTTATTTATTTATATACACACATTCCTGTTCTCTCTCTCCTTTTTCTCCCTTTGTCGCTCTCACTATACCCCTTGCCCATCCTCTGGGCTTCCCCCACCTTTTCTTTCTCCCTGGGCCTCCTGTCCCATGATCCTCTCATATCCCTTTTGCCAATCAACTGTCCAGCTCTTGGCTCCATCCCTCCTCCTCCTGTCTTCTCCTATCATTTCGGATCTCCCCCTCCCCCTCCCACTTTTAAGTCTCTCACTAGCTCTTCTTTCAGTTAGTCCTGACGAAGGGTCTCAGCCCGAAACGGCGACTGTACCTCTTTCTAGAGATGCTGCCTGGCCTGCTGTGTTCACCAGCAACTTTAATTCTGTCATCCAAATCATTAACATACAATGGAAAAAGAAGAGGTCCCAGCACCACCCCCTGCGAAACACCACTAGTCACCGGCAGCTGTTCTGAAAAGGCCCCTTTATTCCTAGTCTTTGCCTTCTGCCAATCAGCCAATGCTCTATCCACGCTAGCATCTTTCCTGTAATACTATGGGCTCTTATCTTGCTAAGCAGCCTCATGTGCAGCACCTCTTCAAAGGCCTTCTGAAATACAAGTGCACAAACATTCACCAATTCTCCTTTGTCTTTCCTGTTTGTTATTTTCCCAAAGAATTCCAACAGTTTTGCCAGGCAAGCAGGTTTTTCCTTGTCCCTGTACCTCAATAAACTTCAGAATCAGAATCAGGTTTATTATCACCAGCATGTGTTGTGAAATTTGTTAACTCAGCAGCAGCAGTTCAAGGCAATACATGATAACATAGAAAGAATAATTAAATAAATAAATAACAAGAGGTATATATGTGTTTGTACTTGACTTGAACTTTGACTATTCAATGATCAATGTAGCCATGGTGGGCTGAAAGGTTTCTCTACTGCATGACTGTCTCTGTAACATTAGGATGCATTTTGTTCTACTGAAGATCCATTGGCTCATTAAGATGGCAGCTGCCATTTGATGAAACTACATGGTCTATGAACAGTCAGGTAAAACAGGCTACACTCTGAGAAATGCAAGACATTCTACAGGTTCTGGAAACCCAGAGTAACACATACAAAATGCTGGAAGAACACAGCAGATCAGGCAGCACCTATGGAAAGGAATAAACAGATAACATTTCGGGCCGAGACCCTTTAATAGGACAACATTGGTGAGATCTGATGTAGATTGGGAGACTGCTTTTTTGAGCACCTTTGCTCCATCTGCAACGAGCAGGATTTACCAATGGTCAACCATTTCAACCTCTGCAGCCTGTTCATATTCCATACCTTCACTGTATGGTCCAGGTCAATTTTGACCCAGCCCAAGAACCCCCCTCATAACAAGTGTCTGTACCAAAGTTTGAACCACAGATCTACTTCGAATATATAAATAGCCTATCTTGCATTAATAAATGGGTGATTAATCCTTAGTTAATGTTCCAGAGATCTAAAATCCATTTCAATAGATATGGGTCAAATTTGACCCAGAACAACCTCAATGTACAAAAATTTGTAGCACTTGTACAAAAGTATAAAATTTTTAAATATTTTCATTTTTGTGCATTTTGGGTCACTTTAGGAAAAGTCATCAAATTTTGGCTAAAAAAATGGAATTTAGTGTGTTTTTACTGCTGTGAAATGTCAAAACGGGTCAAATTTGACCCGAACAGTATGTGAGGGTTAATTCCAATCCCCACTCCCTTTCCAACATGTCAGTTCTTGGCCTCCAAGAAGACCAGCTGATCCCACCTAATACAGTTTCCCTCTAGTAATCTGATAGTCCAGCATCCCTTTTTGATCCAAATTATGAAATCGAGAGTGCCAAAAATATAAACTACAGTAATCAAGACAAGTGAGCCATACGACACTGCAGGTGCTGGAATCTGGGGCAGGAAGCAAACATGTTAGAGGAACTATGAAGGAAAATGTAGAATCAATGTTTTGTGTGTAGACAAGGATGAAAGATTGTGACCCAAGACATCAGCTGACATGTCTTTTCACAGTTGCTGCCTTACCTACTGAGTTCCTCTGGCAGTTTGCTTTTTAGCAGTGAAAGCAACTTAATTCCTGCAGTACTCTCTTAAGCAATGCAAGCAATATAAGTTTGAAGCCTGGTGCCAGATAAATAACCTCTTCCTCGATGTCAGCAAGACAAAGGAGATGGTTATCGAATTCAGGAGAACATGCACCACTCATACCTCCCTTTATATCGACGGCACAACAGTGGAAACTGTGAGTGGTTTCAAACCTGGAAGTGCAGATCACACACAATCTCTCCAGGTCCCAGAGGCGGAAGAGAGCTGGACTTTGCACATCCACACGCACGTCATTTTACAGATGCACAGAAGGGAACATCCTGACAAGCTGTACTACTCCATGGAAAACGAACTGCATTGGACAGGAAGGCTCTACAACAGGTAGTAAAAAATGCCAACACATCACCGGCACCAGCTTACGCGCCATCGAGCACAAATATACAGAAAGGCGCCAGAAAGGGTGAGTAATATCATAAGAAATCCTACCCACCCTTAACATGGACTGCATGGACCCACTGCTATCAGGGAGGAGGCTACGTAGTATCCACACCAGGACCACCAGACTCAAAAGAAGTTACTTTACCCAAGCCCGTAAGGCTGATCAATAACTCCACCCACTACTTTCTGATATTTTGTCAGTCATCATATATACAGTCTCGTGTCACTTTATGCATGTACAAACAATATACAAGCTGTCTTATGTATTTATATTTATTATGATTTTTTTTATTATTGTGTTCAAGTCGTCATTTTTTATTGTCATTTTGACCATAACTGCTGGTACAGAACATAGTAAAAATGAGACAACGTTTTCCAGGACCATGGTGTTACATGAAACAATACAATAACTACACTGAACTACATAAGGAAAAAAAAACACAAAAATCTGCACTAGACTGCAGACCTATCCAGGACTGCATAAAGTGCACAAAACAGTGCAGGCACTACAATAAATAATAATAAATAATAAACAAGACAGTAGGCACAGTAGAGGGTATAGTAGGTTGGTGTCAAGCCAAGCTCTGGGTATGGAAGAGTCTGATGGCTTGGGGGAAGAAACTGTTACATAGTCTGGTCGTGAAAGCCCAAATACTTTGTTGCCTTTTTCCAGATGGCAGGAGGGAGAATAGTTTATATGAGGGGTGCGTGGGGTCCTTCATAATGCTGTTTGCTTTACGGATGCAGCGTGTGGTGTAGACGTCTGAGATGGCGGGAAGAGAGACCCCGATGATCTTCTCAGCTGACCTCACTATCCACTGCAGGGTCTTGCGATCCGAGATGGTACAATTTCTGAACCAGGCCATGATGCAGCTGCTCAGGATGCTCTCGATACAACCTCTGTAGAATGTGGTGAGGATGGGGGGTGGGAGATGAACTTTCCTCTTTCTTCTCTACCCTTAGTGGTTTTTGTGCTGCATCAGATCCAGAGCAACAATTATTTTGTTCTCCTTTGCACTTACGCACAGGAACTGACATTAAATAACCTTGAATCTTAATGGCTCGTAATTTGTGCGATTAGCTGGGAAATTGGTTGAACTTGCTACATGTAGTGGAGATAGTAAGGGTGGTCTACTCCTTGCGGGAAGCAGGTTATGGTTGTCAGAGGCCCACTTCATGCTTGACCCCTGCCCCCAGCTCTCAGCGTCTTTCTTCACAGCTATCAAGGAAAGGTGGTATCTGACATTATTCCTCCTGTTGATAGATAAGATTTAATATTTTACAGCAGAACTGCTTTACACTCTTGTCCCTTGTCTGAAAGAGTCACATATTGCTTGATAACCAAGTGTTTGCAGTTAAAGAATAAAATTTCAGGCATCTTGTGATCAATGGGACACTTAAGAGAAAGAATCTGTTCACACTATGATATTCTTAGCCCTTCTATTTTTTTAGCTATTTAGCTAAAGTTCACACCATCCATTAAATAAAACAGACTCTTTTAAATTCTCCACATGGATCCCAATCTTCACAGGAAAAAAATTGTATTAATTTCCAGCAATTTGCTAATGTGACATTTGAAGAATTGAAACTCTAACTGCCTTTAATACTGATAAAAATTACTCTTTTATAAAGGAAGTCATCTACCAATTAAAACCGCCCATGCATGAAACAACTCATTTTGTTTCGTTGTATGTTTGAGTGCATGTGGTCTGTGACTGGTCTTTGTGAGAAATTCGATATCAGCAATTAGTCACACCATTTCATTTTCCTCTCCTCGTGTTATTATTGGTTGCAAGAAGCCGCAGGCAATATCATACCAGTTCTTTGGGTGAGTGAAGTCTGTAATCTTCAGCTTTCAGTGGGTAACTTCAACCATCCCAAATCTTTTTTTAGGAAGGGTTATGGACTTGAATCGGTAGCATTGTCTCTTACTCTTTCTACAGATGCTGCCTAACCCATTGAGTATTCATGGTCACAAACATGAGAAAACCTGCAGATGCTGGAAATCAAAAATAACACTCACAAAATGCTGGAGGAACTCAGCAGGCCAGACAACATCTATGGATAAGAGTAAACGGTCGATGTTTCAGACTGTTCATCAGTCCTGTGAAGGATCTTGGCCCAAAAAACAACTTGTTTATTTCTTTCTGCTGCCTGGCCTGTTGAGTTCCTCCACCATTTTGTATGAGTACTTATTTTGCTTGAGAAATTGTCTATAAATGGTTGAATAAATGTCATCAATTAACTTGTTACTGGTATTGGTTTGTTGTTGTCATCTGTAATTGAAATGCTTTTGTTTCTTTGCAATCCAGGCATATAATGCCAGTTGTCCTAGAATCATAGAACACTACAGCACAGAAGAAAACTCTTCAGCCCATCTAGTCTGTGCCAAAACATTAACCTGCCTAGTCTCATCAACATGGACCACAGCCTCCATACCCCTCTCATCCATGTACCTATTCAATTGCTTTAAACTTCTGATTTAAGATGGCACAGGTGAATCTCAGCAACTTCTGGGTGGTGGTTAATGAAACAAGGAAAGCAACTAAATACTCTGCCAACCACACTTTGACTGGCAAACGATCCTCGCAAGTAATAGTCTGTAACTTTCCCTTGGACTTGGAGGCAATTCTATGCGGCAGAACTGAGGCAGGATGAGGCGGGGGCCCGTCACCAAGAGTGTGAAAGGTCGAGCACAGGCTGAATTGAAGCCGCAGGCTCCTGCCTCCAGAGCATATTGATGCGACTGAACATGATGCTCAGACGGAGATTTACAGATTGAATCGAGGCTGCAAAGTTCGATGTACCCAAAAGGCAGGACCCACTGTTCAGGCGGAGATTTAAGCATCAGGCCGGTTTGAAAAGATCAGGGAGGTGAGGCCTGAGGCGTTCTATGGGCCAGTTCAGATCGCAGCTCCACGAGACATTTACTCGGCTCCGCACTGAACTATGGGACATTCTTTGCAGACTTCAGCTCAAAAATGCTATTGCTTATGGGTGTTGTTTGCATGATGGTTTTCTTCTCATTGCACTTTCTGTGTTTGATGGTCTTTTTTTATGAGTTCATTTATTCTTTACGGGCATGTTGTGCTTTTTATTCTCTGCACAATAGGTGTTTTTTAAACAATGGAATGGCATTAGCTATCCACCAGTCCTCTGGCACCTCACCCATAGCTAAGGATGTTTTAAATATGTCTGCTATGGCCCCTGTTATTTCTGTACTAACATCCCACAGAATCCGAGGGAACATAATGTCAGGCCTTGGGAACTTATCCACCCTAATTTCCCTCAAGACAGCAAACGTCTCCTCCTCTGTAATCTGTATAGGATCCATGACCTCACTTCTGCATTGCCTCACATCTGTAGACTCCTGAAAAAATACAGATTTAAAAAATATATCCATTTAAGACCTCCCCCATCTCTTTTGGCTTCACACATAGATTACCACACTGATCTTCCAGAGGACCAATTTTGTCTTTTGCTATCCTTTTGCTCTTAATATATCTGTAAAAGCCCTTCACTTTGTCTGTTAGAGCAACCTCTTGTCTTCTTTAAGCCATCCTGATTTCCTCCTTAAGTGTTCTCTTGCATTTCTTATACAATATTTATTATTATATATGACAATAGTTACATTACTTATAGTAAAAAGTAGGGCAGGATACAGAGCATAGTGGTGCAGCTACGGAGAAAGTGGAGGGCAGATAAACAAACAACATGAAAGTTCACCATGAGATAGACTGGGAGATCAAGAATTCATCTTTAGTGTTTGAGAGGTACATTTAAGAGTCTAACAACAGTGGGATAAAAGCTACTCTTGAGACTGATGGGCAAAATAAAAAGGACAAATTAAATCCAAGTTATTGTCCCAGAAGTGAAATTACTGCAACATAATCTTATTTAGTTCACTGATATCCTTTGTCAAGAAAGTCTGTTGTCCTTACATGGGTGGCACAGAGGCATAATGGGTTAGAGTTGCTGCCTCAAAGGTCCAATGACCTGAGAACTTGCTTGACTGCCACTCCTGCCCATGTGGAGATTTCACATCCTGCAGTGAAATGAGTGGTAAAATCTGGTGAAAATCGATGGGAATGTCGGGGAAACAGAATGTGGTTAATGTAGGTTTAATGTAAATGGGTGCTTCGTGGTTGGCATTGGTTTGTTTGGATGAAGGGCCTGTTTCCACGATGCATAACTATGACTCTAGTATGTGACTATAGACCCAACACAGTATGGCTAACTCAACATTCTCTGATAAGACCAAACAAGCTATCTAGTTATATCCAATTCTCCTGTGGTTCAAGAATTGCTAATCGGTTTAATATTTCCACAAGGGCCGACCAGATAGCATAGAGGTTAGCACAACGCTTTACAGCACTAGTAACCTGGGTTCAATTCCCACCACTGTTTGTAAGTACCTTCTATGTTCTCACCATGACCGCATGGGTTTCCTCCGGGTGCTCCGGTTTCCTCCCACAGTCCAAAGACGTACCGGTTGGTAGGTCAACTGGTCATTGTAAATTGTCCTGAGATTAGGCTAGGGTTAAATTGAGGTTTGCTGGGCAGTGTGGCTCAAAGGGATAGAAGGGTGAGCTCTGCACTGTATCTCAATAAATAAACAAACATGTACTGATATACCGGGAAAGGCACTGCTTGTATGCCATCTAAACAGAAAAATCTATGCATAACTACAAGGTATTTAGGAGGAAAACAATAATCAAATACAGAATATAAGGTGACTGCAACTTAGAAAATTCAGTACAGGCAAACAATTAAGCTGCAAGGTCTATGGTGAGGTATATTGATAGATCAGGAGTTCATCTCTTTTGAGTAGGAGTTCCATTCCAGAGACTTAAAATAGCACACTAGAAGCTGTCCTAACGCCTTTCCTTCATCCTCTTAAATGGACTAAGTTAAAAGTTCTAAGTTCAAAGTACACTTATTCTCAAAGTATGTATAGTTTATACAACCCTGAGATTTAATAGAACCCATTAAAAGAAAAGACAGTCGAACACCCAACATGCAGAGAAAATAAATGACAAATCATGCAAACAATAAAAATAAGCAATAGCATTCTGAACTGAACAGAAAGGGGTGAACATTAAGTGTTGACTCTACCAGCAACATCTACACTTCAGTTAGTAATGAAAGGGCATGCTTAAAAGAGTAAGTAAAACGAATCTGCATTTACTTCATGTCTTTTGTCAGGTCGCACTGTTTCATAGCCAATAATTATTTATAACCATATAACCATATAACAGTTTGTTGCGATTATTGCAATTCCAAGAAATTAGGAGGGTGACCAGCACATAGCAAGTTCTTGCAACAGAGAAAAGAAAATGATAAGGTCACTTGTCACAATGGTATTCACTGAGTGATACGTGCTGGTCTGGAAAACATGAAGGAGGTCCATGGGAACTACTGGGCAGGGGCAGATTGGACTGTGACCTAATGTCAAATCTGATGGTCCAGCACCCTCTAGGAATTCATCAGCTGGGACTTTGATTTTAGAACCAGGCAATCCCTGCAACATTCAGACCTAGATGTGAGCATCCCGCGAATGGATTGATCTGTTGAGAACATTATTCTTGCAAGAACAAGGGACAGATTCAGGTTTAACATGCATTCACTGCCAGGAAATGTCACAATAGGAAAGGGGGAGGAGATAACAGGAAACCTGAAACAGCTACACAAAGAAATATCACAGGTTTCATAAAAGCAATGCAGCATTTTTGTATGTAGGAGCACATCAGAGGTAGCATATTAATTGCTGAATAGCAACTTCTTTATCCCACAGCAGAGATCTAGACATAAGACACAGAACCAAATATTGCTGAAAGCTTGAAATGCTTGAAGTACTCAGCAAATCAGGCATCACTGTGGAGGGAGAAAGAGTCAGGTATTTCCCACTGATTCAAACTGATGTGATGATACTCACTGTTCTGAAACAGTACCTCTGTAATCCTCTCAGTTGATTCTGCCTAAACTGAAAAATACTTCAAATACTGCCAGTATTTTGTTCTATTTGTAAAAAAGGAAAAAGTAAACAATAAACCATTGACATAAAAATAGATTTTCGTTCAGATTTCCTAAATTATTTTGGCTTATGATAAAACAAGGTACTGCAGGTGTTAAGATCTAGCGTGAAGAAAGATGCAGGGCTTTGACACAAAACATTAACAGTCACTTTGATTCAACTGACGCTGACTGACGCTGACTGACGCTGACTGACGCATTGAGTTTTTCCAGCTCTTTGCTGATTGGCTTATGCACCTTTTCCCCTTAATTTCTTTCAGATAAACTTGTGGGAGTGGTGATTCCTAAAGACAGATATTGAAAGGATAACATTATGAGTTTTTCATTCACAAAACATCACACAAATATCTGACAGTGTGACACAGATCCACATTCAGCACAATGTAAGTTCAGGGGTATCCATTGAAAAATCAGATTATGCTCAGAAGGTACTTAAGAACTTTGAAATCAAATTATTCTACTTCCATCTAACATTGGTATATTTACAGTACATTACTTAGTTAAGACATGTCGGTAGTCTCCTCTAAAAGTTCTGGCCTCAATTTCAAATTTTACAAAGAGAGTAAGAGAGATTAGATTTATTTGTCACATGTGCATCGAAACATACAATGAAACGGTCAAATCAAATCAGTGAGGATCGTACTGGACAGCCTGCAAGTGTCACCGCACTTCTGTTGCCAACGTAGCATGGCGCGGTAGTGTAGCAATTAGTGCAATGCCTTACAGTGCCAGCTGTAAGAATAGGGTTCAATTCCCACTGCTGTTTGTATCATCCCCCGTGACTGGGTGGGTTTAGGCCTGGTGCTTCAGTTTCCCTTCACATTCCAAAGACGTACTGTTGTCTCTGAGTTTCTTCGATGATGTAAAACAGGTCAGCTGGTTATCTTCTACTGTTTCATTTGAAGGGTGGACCTGTCTTCCGAGGGCACAATTGGTTAATGCCTCAAAAAGTGGTGAATTAGCTGAACCCACCGCAGTGCTTAAAAGAGGGATTTGAAGGGGCACTGAACATGGTAACAGGATAAGACTGCAGTGCCACAGGGTTAAACAGCAAGGAAACAGACCTCCAGTCCATGCCAACCCACAAGCACCTTTTTACATTCAGCCAACACTAACTAGTGTTGGTGCGTGGCCAAGTGGTTAAGGCGTCGGTCTAGTGACCTGAAGGTCGCTATTTCGAGCCTCAGCTGAGGCAGCGTGTTGTGTCCTTGAGCAAGGCACTTAACCACACATTGCTCTGTGACGACACCGATGCCAAGCTGTATCGGCCCTAGTGCCCTTCCCTTGGACAACATTGGTGTCGTGGAGAGGGGAGACTTGCAGCATGGGCAACTGCCAGTCTTCCATACAACCTTGCCCAGGCCTGCGCCCTGGAAACCTTCCAAGGCGCAAACCTATAGTCTCACGAGACTAACGGATGCCTTTATAACACTAACACCATTTTGTACTCACCGTGCTTCCATCTACTACATCAATTTTACAACTCAGCTTAGGACAATTTAATGACCAGATCGCCTATATACCTGCACATTTTTGGGATGTGATAGAAACCAGGGCATCGTGGGAGAAGCCCGTATGGCTACAGGAAGAGTGTGCAAACTCTACATAGGCATCCCAGAGATCAGCTTGAACCCAAGTCACTGGATCTGTGAGGCAGCAGCTCTACCAGTGACTCCATTGTCCCATCCCAGGCATTGCATCACATTACCTCATTGTCATATACGTATTCTGGGATACAATGAAATTTGTGTGAAGCTCACAGGGCATACAGAGTAATGATAAACAAAGCCATAAATAATATGATGAGTGTAAAACAGCAGTGATAAAATGGATTCTTGGTCTCACAATCCACCTGGTTACGATCTTGCGCTTTATTGTACTTTCTCTTTTGCTTTTACATTTTATTCTGCGTTGCTATAGTTGCATTTTGATCTATCTCAATGTAATGACTTGATCTGCATGGAAGACAAGCTTTTCACTGTACCTCTGTACGTGTGACAATAATAAAACAATTCCAATTCCAACTCCCACATTGACAATTCCCTGACCTTCAACATCTCCCTAAGCAGTGCCGTTGTTCCAACGTGCTTCAAGGCCGCCACCATCGTCCCCGTTCTGAAGAAGTCTTCAGTGTCCTGCCTCAACGCCTACCGTCCTGTTACACTCACATCCATCATCATGAAGTGTTTCCAGAGGCTCAACACGAGGCACATCAAGACTCTGCTGCCCCCCTCACTGGACCCCCCTGCGGTTCATGTACCGTCCCAACTGCTCAACAGACAATGCCATCGCCACCACCCTCCACCTGGCCCTCACCCACCTGGACAAAAAAGACACGAACATTCAAATGCTGTTCATAGACTTCAGTTCAGTATTCAACACAATCATTCCTCAGCACTTGATTGGAAAGCTGAGCCTACTGGGCCTGAACACCTCCCTTTGCGACTGGATCCTAGACTTCCTGACTGGGAGACCTCACTCAGTCCAGATCGGGAGCAGCATCTCCAACACCATCACACTGAGCACAGGGGCCCCCCCAGGGCTGTGTGCTCAGTCCACTGTTGTTCACTCTGCTGACCCACAACTGTGCCAATGACATGACCGTGGTGGATCTCATCAGCAAGAGCGATGAGTCAGCATGCAGAGAAGAGGTGCAGTGGCTAACAGACTGGTGCAGAGCCAACAACCTGTCTCTGAATGTGAACAAAACAAAAGAGATGGTTGTTGACTTCAGGAGGACACGAAACGACTACTCTCCGCTGAACATTGACGACACCTCCGTTGAGATCGTTAAGATCACCAAATTTCTTGGTGTTCACCTGGCGGAGAATCTCACCTGGTCCCTCAGCACCAGCTCCATAGCAAAGAAAGCCCAGCAGCGCCTCTACTTTCTGTGAAGGCTGAGAAAAGTCCATCTCCCACACCCCATCCTCACCACATTCTACAGAGGTTGTATTGAGAGCATCCTGAGCAGCTGCATCACTGCCTGGTTCCGGAATTGCACCGTCTCAGATCGCAAGACCCTGCAGTGGATAGTAAGGTCAGCTGAGAAGATCATCGGGGTCTCTCTTCCTGCCATCAGACATTTACACCAAACACTGCACCGGTAAAGCAAACAGCATTATGAAGGACCCCACACACCCCTCATACAAACTCTTCTCCCTCCTGCCATCTGGCAAAACGTACCGAAGCATTCGGGCTGTCACGACCAGACTATGTAACAGTTTCTTCCCCCAAGCCATCAGACCCCTTAATACCCAGAATCTAAACTGACATCTACATCATTTAATTTGTAATTTGTCCTCTACTGTGCCTATTGTCTTGTTTATTATTTATTGTACTGCCTTGCACTGTTTTGTGCACTTTATGTAGTCCTGTGTAGGTCTGTAATCTAGTGTAGTTTCTGTGTTGTTTTACGTAGTCTAGTGTAGTCTTGTGTTGTCTCATTTAGTGTAGTGTAGATTTGTGTTGCTTCATGTAGCACCATGGTTCTGGAGGAAGGTTGTTTCATTTTTACTGTGTAATGTACCAGCAGTTTATGGTCAAAATGACAATAAAAAGCAACTTGACTTGACAAATTTACTGATTTTATTTATTCTTTAATAGGATATAAACATTGCTGGTAGGGCTGCCACTTGTTGCCCATCATTAATTGCTCCTGATCTAAGGAGGCAAGTACAATTCAACCAGTTTACACTCAAGGATCAAGTTTATTCACCATATATGTTTCCATGTATTAGGACTTTGCTCTGGTGTGCTGGCATGCTATGCAATAAAAAAAACATTCAGCAGAGGTACGTGAATGGCAGGGGTATGGAGGGCTATGTGGGTGCAGGCCGATGGGAGTAGGCAGTTTAAATGGTTCAGCATAGGCTAGATAGGCTAAAGGGCCTGTTGCTATATTGTACTTTTCTATGACTCTAAGAATTATAAAGAATAAAGAATATCAAAATACAATTAGAGATTAAAGTATGGTTAAGAAATAAAATTTACATAATTAGCACCTTTATTTACAATATAAGCAGAATTATAAAAAATGCTTTATAGTATTTACAGTGCAGTTCAGTGATGTGGGTGTACAGGGTGTAACTAAGTTGATTGATCAGATTAACTGCTGGGGAAGATACTTTTAAGATGGCATGAAGTTTTTGTTTTAATAGCCCTATAGTGCTTTCCAGGAAGAAGCTGTCTGAAAAGACAGCCTGCAGGGTGGGTAGTGTCTGCAATGAATTTTCCTTCCCACTACTTTGTCCTGGACACATACAAGTCCTGCAGAGATAGTAGACTTTTCACTTCTTACCGAGTAACAATTTCAGTGGAATGTGTTGTTAAAACATGATCAGATTACTACTGTCCCCTCACTCCACAATTGCTTCTTGTTGCCGCAGTCCAATCATCACACAAACATAAGCCCTTCAGCCGATCATGTCTATGCCAAACATTAAGTACCAATATCTACTGATCCCACTTACCTCCATTTGGTACATAGCCTTCTATGATTATACATGTGTTTGTCCAGAGGCTTCAGAGGACTGACACTAACCCTACACCACCCTCTCTGGCAATGCAGTTAAGATCCCAACCACCCTCTGGAGTGAAAGCATTCTTCCTCAAAAAACAACTCATCCCCTACCTCTTATCATAACCATTACTCTTCTGGCCTTAAGCATTTCTGACATGCAGCAAATTCTTTATAATCTGCACTGTTTAAGTCCCTCATCATCTGCTATTCTGGGGTAAAGATACATCTCCACCAAAGGAGGTGAAAGATGGTCCCTTCCCTCTGCAAGCCTGCAGGTCACCCTTGCACAAGATGGAAGACCTGCTTAGCCACGCCCCTCCCTGCGCCTGATCAGGGTCACGTGAAGCCATGGGCGAAGGTGAAGTATGGTCATCTTAGCAGCTGGGGCAGATCACCAAGTCCTGGCTATGTGACCATTGACGCCAGACAGACAATCTCTGAAGAGGATTGATAATGGCTAGGGCCATCAGTCTTGTAAAGCCACTCCCAGAAGAAAACATGGCCAGCCATTTATGCAGAGAAAACTTGCTAAGAACAATCATGATCATGTGGCTAAGGTTGCTCACACCCCTTTATGACACAGCGTATAATGATGATGGTGTTGAATCTGCTATATTTCGTTTTCCTACCCCTGCTTCACCTGCACTATTTCATATTGATTTTGAGTCTTTTGGTTTGAGGGTATGCTGCTTTTTTATGGGCCCAGCTAAGTCTATATACTTTTGCAGAAATCATGGAGGAGCGAGTGTGGTGTATATGCTCCTTTTTGTATCAAATGTGTTGAGATCAGGAGGGTTAGGAGCTTCACGTTCCGAGGAGTGAACATCACCCGCAGCCTATCCTGCCCGCGTCATGGGCAAGAAAGTGAACCGGTGTTTCTACTTCCCCAGGAGGCTAAAGAAATTTGGCATGTTTTCTTTCACCTTCAACAATTTTCATAGATCCATCATAAAAAGCATCTTACGTAGGTGCATCACAGTTTGATACAGCAACCTCTCTGCCCGAAACTGCAAAGAACTACAGAGAGCCCAGCCTAGAGCATCACAAAACCAGCCTCCCCTCCATGTACTCTGTCTGCCCTACTGGCTGCATTAGTAAAACAGCCAGCAGAATCAAAGACCTCTCCTTGGGTATTGTGTTTTCTACCCCCATCACCAACACCCATTGGGGAAAAGTTACAAGAACGTGAAAGCATATACAACAGGACATAAGGACAGCTTCTATCTTGTTGATATGAGACTATTGAACAATCCCCTAGTACAATAAGTTGTTTCTTGCCTTTACAATCTCATTATGGCCATGCACTGCACTTGCTCTGTAACTGTAATTGCTTTCCCTTGGGCTCCCTCAATACACCAACATGATGAAACGATCTATATAGATGGTATGCAAAATGTTTGTCACTGTACCTCAGTGCATGTCACAATAGTAAATTAGATTACTGATGTATTCTAAGACTAGAGGACACAGCATCAGAATAGAAGGGTGTCCTTTCAGGAAGGAGATGAGGAGATATTCCTTAAGCCAGAGAGTGGTGAATCAGCAGAATTCTTTGCAACAGGCAGCTGTGGAGGCCATCATTACGTATATTTAAGGCAGAGGTTCAGAGATTCTTGATTGGTCAGGGCGTGAGGAGACACGGGGAGAAGGCGGGAGACGGGCTGAGGCGATAATTGGATCCGCCATGATGAAATAGTGCAGCAGGCTCAATGGGCCAAATGGCCTAATTCTGCTCCTGTATCTTATGGTCTTATGGTTTCAGCTGATCTCTTAACTGACCGTTCTGCACAAGTGGGATATTATGGCTGTTTCCTTGTAGGTGAACATGTACATTAAGTGGCCACTAAATTAGGTACACCGGTTGATCTTCAGCTGCTGTAGCCTATCTACTTCAAGGTTTGATGTGTTTTGCATTCAGAGATGCTCTTCCGCACACCACTATTGTAACATGTTGTTGTTTCACTTTCCTTTCAGGTTGAACTACTCTGGCCATTCTCCTCTGACAAGGCATTTCTCTCATTAACAAGGCATTTTCACCCACACAACTGCCGCTCACTGGATTTTTTTTTGTTTCCCGCACCATTTTCTGTAAAATCTAGAGACTGTTGCCTATGAAAACCCAAGGAGATCAACAGTTTCTGAGGATCTCAAACCACAGCACCTGGCACCAACAATCATTCCACGATCAAAATTATTTAAATCTCATTTCTTCTCCATTTTTTTATGTTTGGTCTCAATATAAAAAAAAACTGAACCTCTTGACCAGACCTACATGTTTTTCTGCATTGAGTTACTTCCACATGATTGGCTGATCGGATATTTGCATTAATGAGCAGGTGTACAGGTGTATCTGATAAAGTGGTCACTGAGTGTATGCTTGGCTAGTGTACAGTTATACAAGCGATACCTTAGTAATGACCAGATAATCTTTTACAGAAATATTAATTAAGGGTTCAATACAACACACATACAACATACAGAAAATGCTGGAAGGACATCATAGGTCAGCCAGCATCTGTGGAAGGAAATGAACAGTCGACATCTTGGACTGAAACCCTTTATCAGTACACCACTTGAAGGTTCGAGGTTCTCTTAAACACGAGAACAGTCATACATATCTTCATGTCCTCCTTCCAAGGCAGACAGGGCTTAGCTTAGTGCCTCAGAACAAAGACACCAATTCCAACAGAGCACGGCATGAATGCAGCTTCCTTCTTAGCTATGTTCAAAGCTCAAGGTAAATTTATTACTAAGTTACATTTATATCACCATATACTACCTGGAGATTCATTATCTTGTAGACATTCACAATAGAACAAGGAAACACAATAGAATCAATGAAAAACTACACACAAAGACAGACAAATAACCAATATGCAAAAGAAGACAAACTGTGCAAATACAAAGAAAACAAACAATTATAAATAATAAATAATACTGAGAATATGAGTTGAACGTGTAGATTTCATAGTGAGGGAGCCCATAGGTTGTGGAATCATTTCAGTGTTGAAGTAAGTGAAGTTATCCACCCTGGTTCAGGAGTCTGATGGTTGTAGGATAGCCGCTGTTCCTGAACCTGGTGGTATGGGACCTAAGGCTCCTGTACCTCCTGCCTGATGGCAGCAGCAAGAAGAGAGCATGGTGATGGGGGTGCTCGTATCCAACAGAAATTGAATTGAAATACTCTTGATTTTATTTCACTGTGGAAAAATGCTGGCACACAGCTGAGTCTTCAATCCCATAAATCAGCTATAGAGTCCAACTGGTGGCCACAGAGCACTAACCGCACCACCCACGGTAAGTAATGAATGAGTATTGTTTTAGCTTGCTCATATCTCTGTGTGTTTCTGAAGGTTGATAGCATCTGATAATGCTAAGTCTCACTGGCAGAACCTGATGAATTGATAAATGAATGCAGATACTAACAAAAGATGACCTTATTTCAGGGAAGTGTGACTAAAATCTTACTTAGATAAATGGTATAAAATTTAATTGTAGAACCAGGGCAAAAGTAACTTTCGAAAAGAAATTACAAGTAAATGACTTTCTTCAAGTTCAAGATCTAGTTCCAGTTTATTGTCATTCAGCCATACATGTAGATAAAGCTAAACGATACATTGTTTCTTTGGGGCCAAGATGCAAAACACAGTCACACGCAGCACATATAGTTACGATAAAGTACAACATAGTCACATAATAATATTTGTACAAGTCCCTGAGTGACATGGCCTGAAGATTGGTGGTATGTGGAATGTTGTCCTGGAGCCATGTTTCTGTAAGAAAAGCATGCAACAGTTCCTCATCTCTCACTGGGTCAGTTGCAGATGAAGGTAATCCAGTTTGTTTTCCAGGGAGCGAGCAGTATCGACAGGAGAATCAACCAGCAGGCTAGTACGGACTGCAGCGCGCTCTGACACTGCTTCTTCAAATACTTCAAATACATAATTCCTCAAATACTTTGAATTGCAATCTCAATTTCAAATTCAAGTTCAAGTTTATTGTCGTTTAACCATATGCATATGGATCACTAAATGAAACACCAAGCTGGACCATAGTGCACAACACAGTACATATAACTCACACACAACACAAAGGCAATAGTACTAATTTTCAAAACAATAAGGTGCCTTTGCGACAGAAGTCAAAATGCAAAGAAAATAAGGCTACTGGCACTGTTACATGATGAGACCTAGGTGGTGGCAGGGAGTTCAGTAGTATCACAGCTTGAGGGAAGAAGCTGTTTTCCCATCTGACAGTGCTTGTCTAATGCTACAGTGCCTCCTGCCTGATGGTAGGGGGTCAAAGAGATTGCCGGACAGATGGGAGGATCATTAGCAATGATAGGTACTTTGCATATACAGTGCTTCTGATAAATATCTCGGATGGGTGTAAGAGAGACCCCAGTGATCTTCTCAGCGATCCTTTGTAACCTTCATAATCTGTGACTAGCTCATTTTGTCAACAATTATTTTGCTTAAATGCTGACTGGTGGTGGTTGAGATCACTAATAAAGAACAAACCAATATTAACCTCAGCCACAAGAGATTCTGTAGGTGCTAAAAATCCAGAGCAACACACACATACAATGTTGGATCAGCAGCATCTGTGGAGAGAAATAAACAGATGCTTATTTGGGCCAAGACCTTACATCAGGACTGGAAAGGAAGTGGGAAGAAGCCAGAATAAGGTGGTGGGGGGAGAAGAGGAGTATGAGCTGGCAACTGATGGTGAAGCCAAGTGAGGGGCAAAGTAGGTTGGTGGGTAGAGGAGGGAGAATAAAGTGAGAAGTTCCCCAAAACACCAGAATTAGCTGTAGAAAATTTGAGTCCTGTTTTACAGTATATCCATTAAATTTTTGATATTACCAAAGGACAAATTAATGCAACTAAAACCATTCTTCTCAAAACAGAGCACAATAGAAAAGGAGTCATGGCCTGAAAGTGTGACTGCATATTCCTCTCCCTAAGTTCTGCCTGGACTGCTGAGTACCTGCTGAGTATTTTATGTGACTTGCGCTGGATTTCCAGCATTTACAAAATCGCTTGAGTTTAAAGAATGCAGCTGCTGGAAACCCGGAGTAAAATTAGAATACTTCAGAAATGCTCAACAAGTCAAGGGAGCAGGAAATAGTGTTGATGTTGTAGATCGATGACATTTAGTCGGAAATATGTTGAAGAAAGGTCATTGAGATTAAACATAGACTCTCCTTCCTCTTTCCACAGATACTGCTTGGCCTGTCGAGCATTTCTAGTCTTCGCTGGTTTTCTTTCCTTACCCATTATTGCCATGACGCCTTTGAACGCAATTGTTTCTATTGGTCAGGTTACTGCAACGAATTAGGGCTTGCATTTAAGAAAGAAGGACCTTGAAATAATAATTGTCCTTATTTCCACAGATGGTGCCTGACCTGCTGTATATTTCCAGAACTTTCTGGTTTTATTGCATTTACAGTCTGGGATATCCTAAAATATTTCAGAGCTACTCATATACTTTGAAATATGCATTTCAGAAAATGTAATATGATTATGATTATGAGGACACGCAGTCCCCTTTTATTGTCATTTAGTAATACATGCATTAAGAAATGATACAATGTTTTTCCAGAATGATATCAGGAAAACACATGACAAACTGACTTAAAAACTAACAAAAAACACATAATTATAACATATAGTTACAACAGTGCAAAGCAATACCATAATTTGATAAGAACAGACCATGGCACAGTAGAAGTCTCAAAGTCTCTTGAAAGTCCCATCAATTCACGCAGGCGGTAAACCTCCAGCGCCGCCAACTTGCCGATGCAGCATACTGGAAGCATCTGACCACAGTCCAACTCCAAGTCTGTCCGAAAACTCCAAGCTTCCGACCACCTCTTCGACACCGAGCACCATCTCTGCTGAGTGTTTCGACCCCGGCTCCGGCAACAGACGATACGCAAAGCCGAGGATTTGGGGCCTTCATCTCCGGAGATTCTCGATTGCACAGTAGCAGCGGCAGTGAAGCAGGCATTTCAGAAGTTACCCCAGATGTTCCTCTGCGCTTCTCACAGCTGTCTCCATCAAATCAGGATTGTGCAAGGCCCCTAGTTACATATCATCGATATTCATTCGGAACGGGCGCGCACGCTGCATCGCGCCGCCATCTTCTCCTCCCTAAATAGGCAAGCTTACAGGCAGCAAGGTTATAACAGCATTAATTAAATGGGCAATCAGATAATAACTTGTCCAGGATCCAAAGAAGGTTCACAAGAATGATCCTGGGAATGAAAGGGTGTACATATGATGACAATATGATGGCTCTGGGCCTGTACTCACTGAAGTGTAGGAGAAAGGGGAATCTAATTGAAACATACTGAATATTTAAAAGGCTTAAATAGAGTGGATGTGGAGAGGATGTTTCTATTGTGAGGGAGTCTGGGACCTGAGGGGACAGCCTCAGAATAAAGGACATCCCTTTAAAACAATGATGAGGAGGAATTTCTTAAGCCAGTGGAATCAATTGCCTCATATGGCTGTGGAGGCCAAATCATTGGGTATATTTAAAACAGAGGTTATTGATTAGTATGAGTGTCAAAAGCTATGGAGAGAAGGCAGCTATGGAATGGTGGAGCAGAGTTGATGGGCCAAATGGCCTAATTATAGTCCTATGTGTTATGCTCCTATTGCAGAACTGTTCTGATCTTGAGAATTATAGACAATAGACAATAGGTGCAGGAGTAGGCCATTCGGCCCTTCGAGCCAGCACCACCAATCACTGTGATCATGGCTGATCATCCACAATCAGTATCCAGTTCCTGCCTTATCCCCATAACTTTTGATTCTGCTATCTTTAAGAGCTCTATCCATCTCTTTCTTGAAAGAAGCATCCAGAGACTTGGGCTCCACAGCCTTCTGGGGCAGAGCATTCCATACATCCACCACTCTCTGGGTGAAAAAGTTTTTCCTCAGCTCCATTCTAAATGGCCTACCCCTAATTCTTAAACTGTGGCCTTTGGTTCTGGACTCACCCATCAGCGGGAACATGCTTCCTGCCTCCAGTGTGTCCAATCCCTTAATAATCTTATATGTTTCAATAAGATCCCCTCTCAGCCTTCTAAATTCAAGAGTATACAAGCCCAGTCACCCCAATCTTTCGACATATGACAGTCCCATCATCCCGGGAATTACCCTTGTGAACCTACGCTGCACTCCCTCGATAGCAAGAATGTCCTTCCTCAAATTTGGAGACCAAAACTGCACACAGTACTCCAGGTGTGGTCTCACCAGGGCCCTGTACAGCTGCAGAAGGACCTCTTTGCTCTTATACTCAATTCCCCTTGTTATGAAGGCCAACATGCCATTAGCTTTCTTCACAGCCTGCTGTACTTGCATGCTTGCTTTCAGTGACTGATGTACAAGAACACCTAGATCTCGTTGTACTTCCCCTTTTCCTAACTTGACTCCGTTTAGATAATAACCTGCCTTCCTGATCTTACCACCAAAGTGGATAACCTCACAGTTATCCACATTAAACTGCAACTGCCATGCATCTGCTCACTCACCCAGCCTGTCCAAGTCACCCTGCATCCTCATAACATCCTCCTTACATTACATGTTCAGTATTTATCTGGGGGAAAAATACAGCTTCAATATAATATGCCATCAGAAATGGAAAGAAAAGATGGAGGGCCCTGTGGGAGGGAAGAGTTAGATTGATCTTGGAGATGGTTGTTTTTATGTTCTATGAAAGTCTATGCTACACTAATCCTGCTCTGTCCACAATAGGTTAACTGTCTGGAAAGGGTTTTGAATCATAATAATCAAATTCAGAGACAAAACTGTTAGTCACTGCCCACATCTAAGGCCTCATCCAGACCTGGAAGGAATCCATTTTTCTAACTTTCCTCAGCTGCAAAATGTGATCATTGCTCCCTCCCACTCTTTACTGGTTGTTGCAAATGCCACCCACTCTGATTAGTGCCCACTTGAAACTACCACTCGTGGGAAGGCACTCTCACCTTTGAGTCAAAAGCCTGTGGATTCAAGTTGTACTGCCAAGATTTGAGTACAGAAATCCAAGATAACACTCTAATGTTGCATTGTTGGCAGTGCTGCTTTCAATTGACAGACTAAAATAAGGTCCTATCTTCTCACTGAAGCTGCTTAAAAGTTCCATTGGGACAAAGACATTGAAAATGAGAAAGCAGGTTCTCCCTGCTGCTCTGGCCAATATCTATCTCTCAATCAACATTGCTAAAGAACAGGTTATATACTCAATATCTTATTGCTGTTGAGAGGACCTGTTACGTCTACATTGTGTGCCTTGTTAGCTCTATTAAAGCATGGGCCAAAGGTCCTCATTTGCAGGGAAGTATTTTGCATATTTCGTATGCATGATATCAATGGAAGCTTTTATTGAAAAAACTATTGGTGCCCAAAGATTTGAGGTTGAAAGTATCGCACAGCACACTTTGACACTCTAAGAGATAAACAGGGTAGTTCTTTCTCGTCCACATCAGTATTTATTCCACAGACAACATCATTAGTCATTATCACTTTTGTTTGTAAGGTTCCTGCTGTGCGCAAACTAGTTTTCAAAATCGCAGAAGTAGCTACATTTCAATGACTCGTCCGTTAACTATAAAGTGTTTGGGATGTTGTGGAAGTTTCAATATGAATACATTTGAAATAGAAAATGCAATATACGTTGGACTGGCCAGACAGTATCAGTGGATTCCAAGTCAAAGTAAATTTAGCATTAAAGTATGTTTATGTCACTATATACTAATTTGGGATTCATACTCTTACAGCCATTTACAGAAAAAAAAAGAAATACAATAGAATTTATGAAAATCTACACATAACGACTGACAAAGAACCAGTGTGCAAAAGAAGAAACATTGTAGAAATAAATAAGTAAATAAATAATGCTGAGAACATGGGTTCTAGAGTCCTTAAAGTGAGTCCACAGGCTGTGGAATTAGTACAGAGTTGATGTGAGTGAAGTTACCTCTGCGGGTTCAGCCCCCAGAGGGTTGCATTGTTCCTGAATCTGGTGTGAGACTGGAGGCTCATGTACCTCCTGCTGGATGGTAATAGTGCAAAGAGAGCATGACCTGGATGGTGGGATCCAGAATGATGGATGCTGCTTTCCAGTGATGTGTTTGATGGTGGGGAAGGCTTTCCCATGGACTGTGATGGATGGAAAGAAATGTTTTGTGAAGATGTCAAATCAAAGTCAAAACATTCACTTTTTTTTCTTTCCACTAATGCTGAGTATTTCCAGAATTAACTATTTTATTTCGATTCCTACATCTGAAGTTCTTTTTGAACCTCATTTGCTTTCCTTATTTTCTGAAAAATACGTTTTTTTGTAATTGTAATCTCTCCGCATCCAATTAGTTTCCCCTTGTTTTTATTAGCACCTTGCATCCCAATACACTACAGAGTGCTGAAGAAACCAGAATTCAACATCTTCGGAGGCTGTAGACATTAATCAAAAGACCCAGATGAACCTTAGTACAGATCTCAGGAGTCTGTTTTCCTAATTATGCGTGTGTGCATTTATGCATGGGTGTGTCTACGGGTGTGTCTGTGCATGCACGCTGTTTTCTGTGTCTGTGGTGTCTATGTGTATCACTTAGATGTGGTGCTTGTGTGCTGCTTGAGGGGAGTCAAAGGTTACAGAGAGAAGACAGGAGAAAGGGGTTGAAAGGAATAATAAGTCAGCCATGATGCAGCAAACTCGAGTGGCCAAATGGCCTAATTCTCATAGACTTATAGTCTTATGGACTCAGTTCGATGAACTTTAGCTGTGGAAACAACAATTGAACAGCCTCCAGTGCCTCAGAGAAAACAGCCCAAGTTTTTCCAACCTCTGCTTACAGCTCATACCCTCTAATCCAGCAGCATCCTGGTAAACCCCTTCTGCACACTTTTCAAAGCTTCCACATCCTCCTGTAAAGGGGTGACCAAAACTGAACACAATGTTCCAACAGCACAATGTTCACAGCCTGGTATGGAACCACCAAATCCCAAGAATGGATACAAGGAAAGCCTTCCCCAGCACTGAGCACATTTACGAGGAGCGCTGCCACAAGAAAGCAGCATCTGTCATCAAGCATCTGTAATTTAGGGACTAGAGTTATATTATTTTTTTCTTCGTGACTTCATGCTATGCACAGTGTGGTGTGTGCTGTTGGTAATATGTTTCGCACCTTGGCCCTGGAGAAATGTTGTTTCATTTGGCTATATTCACGTATGGTTGAATGATAATTAAATTAGAACTTGAAATTGAATGACCCCAGTCATTCAGGTCATGCTCTATTAGATAATAAATTTACTTTGAACTTTGAACTTCATTTCCTACATACTCTATCAGAGATGATAGAAAGGACATAACCACAGCCGGTGGGATGACTTACAGGGCAGTAGAGGTGTGGTGCAGATAAAACAGAAAGCAACAAATACTGGACTGCAAACAACAGGAATTCTGTAGATGCTGGAAATTCAAGCAACACACATCAAAGTTGCTGGTGAACGCAGCAGGCCAGGCAGCATCTGTAGGAAGAGGTGCAGTCGACGTTTCAGGCCGAGACCTTTCGTCAGGACTAACTGAAGGAAGAGTGAGTAAGGGATTTGAAAGTTGGAGGGGGAGGGGGAGATCCAAAATGATAGGAGAAGACAGGAGGGGGAGGGATGGAGCCAAGAGCTGTACAGGTGATTGGCAAAAGGGGATATGAGAGAATCATGGGACAGGAGGTCCGGGAAGAAAGATAAGGGGGGGGGGGGACCCAGAGGATGGGCAAGAGGTATATTCAGAGGGACAGAGGGAGAAAAAGGAGAGTGAGAGAAAGAATGTGTGCATAAAAATAAGTAACAGATGGGGTACGAGGGGGAGGTGGGGCCTTAGCGGAAGTTAGAGAAGTCGATGTTCATGCCATCAGGTTGAAGGCTACCCAGACGGAATATAAGGTGTTGTTCCTCCAATCTGAGTGTGGCTTCATCTTTACAGTAGTGGAGGCTGTGGATAGACATGTCAGAATGGGAATGGGATGTGGAATTAAAATGTGTGGCCACTGGGGGATCCTGCTTTCTCTGGCAGACAGAGCGTAGATGTTCAGCAAAGCGGTCTCCCAGTCTGCGTCGGGTCTTGCCAATATATAAAAGGCCACATCGGGAGCACCGGACTGAAAGTGTTGTATTTGAATGCACGCAGCATAAGAAATAAAATAGTAAATCTTGAAATTCAGCTACAGATTGGCAAGTATGACATTGCGGCCATCTCGGAAGCTTGGCTAAAGGATGGCTGTCATTGGGAGATGAACAGCCAAGGATATAGGGTGTATCAGAAAGATGGGTTAGTACACCTAATAAATTAACTGTGTTTTTTGGAATAATTCCTCAAAATATTCGTGGTATTTCTGTGTCTGACCAACATGTTATTGCATTTGCTATATTGATAGCTAGGAGGGCCATTTTGTTGAAGTGGAAGGATACATCAGCTCCCACTTTGTCACAATGGTTCTCTCAAGTGATGCTATGTCTTAGTTTGGAGAAAATTAGAAGTCGAACCTTTGAACTTTTATTTGATTTTGAGAAAAGATGGGGCTCATTTGCTTGTTATTATCAATTGAGCTAATTGTTATAATTTTTCCACGATCTAATTGTAAATTTTTTAGTATACTTTCTTTTCTTGCTGGTGGTTTGATGTTTATTTTTAGAAGCTTTTTATGTGACGCGTGACTCTGGGGTTGTACACCTAATGGGTTCTTATTTTTCTCACTTTTCTGCTTAGTAGGTTTTTCTTTGTTATCACAAATTTTTTTTCAATCTTTAAGATAATGTCTTTTTTGAGACATTGTAAGTGTTGTTACTTCAATGTACTCGTTATTTTTTTCTGTATAATATAACAATAAAAAGATTTGAAAAGGTTAGTAGGCAGAGGTGGTAGTGTGGCCCTGTGTATAAGAATTAATATTAAATCATTAGAAAGGGATGACATAGGATCGGAGGTGTAGAGATTCTATGGGTTGAATTAAGAAATGGCAAAGGCAAAAGGGCTCTAATGGCAGTTGTATACAGGCCTCCAAACAGCAGCTGGAGTGTGGATTACAAATTACAGCAGGAAATAAAAAAGGCATGTCAGAAGGGCAATGTCATGATAATCGTTGGGGATTATAACATGAAAGTGGATTGGGAAAACCAGGCCAGTACTAGACCTCAAGCGAGAGAATTTGTAGAATGTCTAAGAGATGGCTTCTTAGAACGGCTTGTTGTTGAGCTCACTGAGGGATCGGCTGTACTGGATTCGGTGTTGTGCAATGATCCAGAGGTGATAAGAGAGCTTAAGGTTAAGGAACCCTTAGCGAACAGTGATCACAATATCGCCGAGTTCACTTTGAAATTTGAGAAGGAGAAACTAAATTCCAATGTGTCGGTACTTCAATAGAATAAAGGAAATTACAATAGCATGACGGGGGAACTGGCTAAGGTTGGCTGGTAAGCGGCACTAGCAGGAAGGACAGCAAAGCAGCAATGGCTGGAGTTTCTGCGAAAAATGATGGAAGTGCAAGAGAGATATATTCCAGACAAGAAGAAATTTTCGAATGGAAGAAGGATGCTACCATGGCTGACTAGTGAAGTCAGAGCCAAGGTAAAAGCAAAAGAGAAGGCATACAAGGAAGCCAAAGCTAGTGGGAAGATAGAGCAAACAACAGGAATTCTGCAGATGCTGGAAATTCAAGCAACACACATAAAAGTTGCTGGTGAACACAGCAGGCCAGGCAGCATCTCTAGGAAGCGGTGCAGTCGACGTTTCAGGCCGGGACCCTTCGTCAGGACTAACTGAAGGAAGAGTGAGTAAGGGATTTCCTAGAGATGCTGCCTGGCCTGTTGTGTTCACCAGCAACTTTTATGTGTGTTGGGAAGATAGAGGATTGGGAAGCTTTTAAAAACTTGCAGAAGGAAACTAAGGTCATTAGGAAGTTGGCGACCAATATCAAAGAAGATACTAAAAGCTTTTTTATGTATATAAAGGGTAAAAGGGAGTTGAGGGTAGATATAGGACCAATAGAAAATGACGCTAGAAATATTGTAATGAGAGTTGCAGAGATGGCTGAGGAACTGAATGTATATTTTGTATCAGTCTTCACAGTGGAAGACATCTGTAGTATACCGGACAATCAAGAGTGTCAGGGAAGTGAAGCATATGCAGTGTAAATTACGACTGAGAAGGTGCTCAGGAAGCTTAATGATCTGAGGGTGGATAAATCTCTTGGACCTGATGGAATGCAACCTCAGTTTCTGAAGGAAGTAGCTGGAGAGATTGCAGAGACATTAACAATGATCTTTCAAGAATCGATAGATTCTGGCATTGTACCTGATGACTGGAAAATTGCAAATGTTACTCCGCTATTTAAGAAAGGTGGGAGGCAACAGAAAGGAAATTATAGATCTGTTAGCCTGAAATCAGTGGCTGGGAAATTGTCAGAATCCATTGTTAGGGATGAGATTACGGAATACCTGGAGACACATGACCAGGTAGGCCAAAGCCAGCATGGTTTCCTGAAAGAAAAATTCTGCCTGACTAACCTACTGCAATTTTTTGAGGAAATTACAAGCAGGGCAGACAAAGGAGATGCAGTAGATGTGGTGTACTTGGATTTTCAGAAGGCCTTTGACAAGGTGCCGCACATGAGGCTGCTTAGCAAGATAAGATCCCATGGAATTACAGGGGAGTTACTAGCGTGGGTGAAGCATTGGCTAATCAGCAGAAAACAAAGAGTGGGAAGAAAGGGATCCTATTCTGGCTGGCTGCTGGTTACTAGTGGAGTTCCACAGGGGTCAGTGTTGGGACCGCTGCTTTTTACGATGCAGGTCAATGATTTGGACTATGGGATTAATGGATTTGTGGCTAAATTTGCTGATGATATAAAGATTGGTGGAGGAGTGGGTAGTGTTGGGGAAACAGAGACCCTGCAGAGAGACTTAGGTAGTTTAGGTGAACGGACAAAGAAGTGGCAAATGAAATACAATGTTGGAAAGTTTATGGTCATGCACTTTGGTGGAAGAAATAAACGGGCAGACTATTATTTAGATGGGGAGAGAATTCAAAATGCAAAGATGTAAAGGGACTTGGGAGTCCTTGTGCAGGATCCCCTAAAGGTTAACCTCCAGGTTGAGTCGGTGGTACAAAAGGCGAATACAATGTTGGCATTCATTTCTAGAGGTATCGAATATAAGAGCAGAGATGTGATGTTGAAGCTCTAAAAGGCACTCGTGAGACCACACTTGAAGTATTGTTTGCAGTTTTGGGTTCCTTACTTTAGAAAGGATATACTGACATTGGAGAGGGTTCAGAGAAGATTCACGAGAATGATTCCAGGAATTAAAGGGTTACCTAATGAGGAACATCTGGCAGCTCTTGGGCTGTATTCCGTAGAGTTCAGGAGAATGAGGGGGGATCTTATGGAAACATTCCAAATGTTAAAAGGCCTGAACAGATTAGATATGGCAAAGTTATTTCCGATGGTAGGGGAGTCTAGGACAAGGGTGCACAACTTCAGGATGGAAATGCACCCATTTAGAACAGAGATGCGGATAAATTACTTTTGTCAGAGGGTGGTAGATCTACGAAATTTGTTGGCACTAGCGGCTGTGGAGGCCATGTCATTGGGTGCATTTAAGGCAGAGATAGATAGGTTCTTGATTAGCCAGGGCATCAAAGGGTATGAGGAGAAGGCAGGGGAGTGGGGATGACTGGAAGAATTGGATCAGCCCATGATTGAATGGCAGAGAAGGCTCAAGGGACCAAATAGCCTACTTCTACTCCTACATCTTATGGTCTTATGGTCTTATATTCATGTTTCTATCCAACAGCCTCTAAAATGCCACTTTTGTATCCATTTCCTTTGGGTGTTGTGCTTCTGTGCTGACTGAAGGCCAAACTCAGTGACCTTCGCCTATGACAACAACACTGACTTAATTTGAATAACCATATCAGCTAGGCATCTTGTTGTACTGGTGTGCTGCAGACCGACTCTGCTTCAAGCAATCCAGACATCAACTATGAGTCAGTGTATCTTGCCTGCTGAATAATATGGCTTTATCTATGTCTTGTGAAGCTACACATAATGAAATGCATATTGAAATAATGTATGTGATTGGCTAAAGTTTTGGGCTGTGGATGTTGCTTTTATGCAAGAAACTTCATACTGGAAACACTCAGCAGGTCGGGCAGTGTGTGGATAGAGAAACTGAGCTAACAGTTCAGACCTGAGAGCCCTTCTCAAGACTAGAAAGGGAGGTATAAGGACAGAGAAGGAGGAACAGAGGGATCCTGGGGTCCATGTCCATAGACTCCTCAAAGATGTTGCACAAGTTGATAGGGTGGTTCAGAAAGCATATGATGTGCTGGCCTTCATTAATCAGTGAACTGAGTTCAAGAGATACGAATCAATGTTGCAACTGTATAAAAATCTGGTTAGACCAGTCTTGGCATAGTGTGTTCTGGTCAAAGTTCAAAGTACATTTATTATCAAAGTATCTATGCAATATACAACCCTGAGATTCATCTTCTCCACAGACAGCCACAAAACGAAGAAAAACCATGGAACATGTTCAAAGAAAACATCAAACACCCAGCATGCAAAAAAAGAGAGCAAATCATGCAAATGACAAAAAAAATGAGTACATAACACATAGAACATAAGCATCAAACTGCAGGGTCCTTGAATCAGTCTAGGTGTGTAGAGTTTACCTCAGTTCAGTTCAATTTATTTTAATGCTGTTTTGTTTATTGACTCTAGGCTGTAGAGCCAGTCCACCCTGATCAAAATTGTGTAAAATAGAAATAAAAAAGGAGTAACCAGAAACACATGTCACATGAACTGCTGTGTCCTCTAAAAATGAGTTCAATCCACAAACTCTGCCAATCAAACCTTATCCAAGACCCCAGACTTCATCACCTTCATCCAGTAGCACTGAGCGGAGGGTCAGGGAGACCTCATTATAGGAAGGATGTGGAATCTTTACAGAGAGTGCAGAGGGGATATAGCAGGATACTGCCTAGACTAGAGAGCATATCTTATGAGGAAAGGTTGAGCGAGTTAGGACTTGTTTTTCCCTTTGGAGCAAAGGAGGGTGAGAGGAGATGAGAGAAGATTTATAAGATGATGAATGTGAACAGCCTTTTCCCCAGGGCAAAAAATGGCTAATATAAGCAGGCACAATTTTTAAAGTGATTGGAGCAAAGTATAGGGGAAGATGTCAGAGGTCGTGTTTTTTCAAAGTGAGTGGTGGGTGGTGGTAGAGGCTAATAGATTAGGGAGATTTAAGAGACTCTGAGGCACATGGATGGAAGAAAAATAGAGTTTATTTGGAAGGGAGGAGTTAGGTTGATCTTGGAGTAGATTAAAAGACTGGCACGACATCATGGGCCAAGGGGCTTGTATTGTGCTATACTGTTCTATATTCTCTGTTCTAGAAGGTAGCAGGAGAGATGGTCCTGGCAAAGGGATTATCTGTGATACAGTGAGCTCAAGGATAAAGTGGGGAATGAGTCATCCAGTCAAATGCATTGATAGGGCGGTTAGATGATGAGTACACTTTGTGTTGTGTGTTACTTTTAGCAGGGCTGTGAGACAAGCCCAGCATGTTAGTGTGTACTAATAGAGAGAGAAAAAAGTGGGCTAGTATTACAAATGAATGATTTACAGTAGCCAGTTCTGCTACACACAAATAAAGTTATTTTGTTCATGCAAACTGCAATGATCCTGGCTCTGAATTTTCTAAGAAACTTCCACTCCATTTCCCAGAGGTGTGTGGGAAACACTGGAGCTTTCCTGATCTCTGTCCTGCCCACCCTTCATTATCTCTAAACTCATCATCACTCCCAACCTTGATCCTCCCAATCCTCCTTACCTCTGGTTTCCCAATCCTCCTGTGTTCTGGGCTCCACAGGTCTACCAACCTCAACATTTCTAGCCCCCCCCCCCCCAGTCTCGGTGGGACTTATGCCTTCTTGCCCTTCTCAGTTCTCTTGGTCACTCTCCCAATCTCACTATCACTTCTACCTCCCCATGCATTCTGATCTCTACCCTCGCCCTAACCAGCTGTAGTGTAACTTTACGCTGGCAAGAACTTTACATTCTCAATAATGTGCAGGTTTGCATTCATGGGAAGATCTGACCCAAAGATGTACTGAAAGCAGCCCCTACCCAAGCAACAGTGCCCTCGGAATGACAAACATCTCCAGAAAGGAAGGGTGCAGAGATTGGTGATACTAATGCATTTTCATTAAGCCTGTTGTGTTCATAATGGATGATACCCTGAAGGAGGTCAGATGAACATGGAGCCTTCTATTTCCATGAAGAACTGCAACAAATAAAACAGACAGTTAATCACCACCTCCCAAGAGTAAATAGGAATAAATGCAGGCCTTCCCACTGACACTTGGATTCTGAAAAAGAACAAGCAAAAACTGAAAGAAGGCAAAGTAAGTCAAACAGCATGAATTACTTCACTCACCTCAGCTCTGAAATGATTCAACAGTCTACGGTTTCACTTTTAAGAACTGTTTTTAATTGTATAATTTGTCTTATTTTGCACATCGGCTGTTCGTCAGTCTTTATAGCTTTTCATAAATTCTATTGTATTTCTAAGTTTTACTGGTAATGGCTGCAAGAAAATTAATCTTAAGGTAGTATAGGGTGACATATGCATGCTTCGTTAATAAATTTACTTTCACTTTGAAACTTATCTGTAGCCTTTAGTATTTTCAAATTTCACTTTGATTTAATTTTACATGCAGTGCTGTGCAAAAGTGTTAGGCACATATACATGGCTAGGGTGCCTGGGTCAACGTGGAGCAGAGAGCATGTTTGTAAATTGGGCAAGAGAATAGGAAGTTGGAAGTGGTGAGGGTGGAGTGCTGCGGGAGAGGATGTGGGGCAAGTGGCAGAGAATGAGTGCCAGAGTGGGGCGGAAGGTGGCATGGGTGCAGACACACCCAGCCCTGAGGAACCAGGCAAGGTTATTTGATTCCAAACAATTGGTTTATTGATCACTACAAGTATGTCCCTCTGGTGCTTCCCGCTCCCTCCCCTCTCCCTTCTACTTTTCCAACCATGACTCCCCTCTCCCTGGCCTCTTCCCACTCTCAGTCTCAAAAGAGACGCAGATTAGAATCAGGTTTATCATCACTCACAGCTCTCATGAAATTTGTTTTATTGCAGCAGCAGCAGTACAGTGCAATACATAAAATTACTACAGTACCATGCAAAGTCTTAAATACTGCCTAAGACTTTTGCACAGTACTGTAGGCTTAAATTATCTCGCTTTATCTCTTAATCGGAACTCAGCAGGTCGAGTAGCATCTGTGGGGGGAAAGGAATTGTCAATGTTCTGGGTTTGAACTCACCATCAGGATCTGAACGTGGGCAATTCCTTATGCTCCGCAGAAGCTTCTCAATCCACTGAGTCTTCCAGCAGATTGTTTCTTGCTCCAGTTCCAGTACCTGCAGTCTCTTTGGGCACATATTGGGCATGGACAACATCCACACTCATTTCAACAAATAAATCTCTAATTAACCGCAGTGCCTTTAGTACAGCTTTCTTCATGGGGATTTAATCCCAGCCTGGGATGGAGGCAGAGATTGATGCTCCCTATATATGAAGATAAAGGGGGTCATTTTAAATTTAAGCTGAGCCGTGGATTCAATCAGGTCGAGATGTATTAGCTGAAGCGACAGATATGGCTGCAGAGAATAAAGAAATAAACGCTAAAATGAAGTGACATTTAAACTAGCTCACAGGTTCCAAGGGAGTGTCAAAGTGACTGGTGCTGCTGGGAGCACCCTACGGTACTGTTTTAGATGTCAGAGGAGTCACAATATATCTCATTAAATTGCATATCAGGTTGTTTAATGGCCCTCTCATTGAGAGTGAAATAAATGAAGCCATTTATCTGAGAGGACATTCTTGCTGAATAAACAGCGCAACAGGGTAGTCAGGAGTAGACAGGAGATCATGGCAGTCCTGTAGGTTGCTTCTACACTGTCCTTGAATATTGCAATTTATTTATTTATTTATTTATTGAGATACAGAACAGAATAGGCCCTTTTGGCCCTTTGAGCTGCACCACTCAGCAATCCCACAATTTAACCCTAGCCTAATCACAGGACAATTTATAAAGACCAATGAAATATTAACCCATACATATCTGGGCTCTGGGAGAAAACCAGAGCACCCAGAGGAAACCCACGCAGTCAAGGGGAGAATGTACTAACTCCTTACAGGCAGCGATGGGAATTGAAGCCGGGTCGCAGGTACTGTAAAGCATTTTGCTAACCACAACGCTACGGTGCCACTCTAAATTCTCTCCTCTCTTCCCCAGCAGGTTCCAATTCACACTGATCTCTGATGTTGGGAGGCCCCTGACACTTGCGTCTGCAAGTGAATGGTGGTGGATAATTGGTTTCCGTTGGCCTGCAGTATGATTTAGCCTCATCAAGAAACAGGAACAGATATTTTGATTAATTTGCTCCAGAGCCTAAAGGTGGTGAGAACAGTAAAAAGATCCTGCAACTGTGAGCTGGGTCCTGTCACTTCAGGGAGGACCAGGTATGTGGTATCTTTTCTGTTCTGTTTCCCAGGATGAGATATACACTTACGCAATAGTGTCTAGGCTGTTAAAAGCTTTTAGATGCTTGTCATTCTTTATATTTCTCTATGCTAGAGAAAGTGGCCATTTGGTCCATCAAGATAATACTGGGTCTCAGAGGATTCACAACAGACCAAACATATTTTCCTTCACTCAAAATAATTTGTCTCTCCATAAACCCTCCCCTTCACCCCACCACTTCAAAATCTCTTGCCAACTGCTGTTGGATTGGATTATAGAAGTCTTACTTTTCTTGGGCTTCCCTTGTTTAATTTTTCCATACTTGTTTGTATTTTTATGTAATTATCTATATACATGTACCTGTTTGGTGAATTTTTTCAATAATGGTGGGGCAGTTGCCTCTGAGTTTTTCTGGAAACTTCGTAGCTTCAGCAGCAGGTGTCACATTACTTGAATCTAGCTATCTTATTGGTTCGTCCAGGAGGACCACAACGTTGTTGTGGTTTAGAAGCTTCTGTACTCAATGACCCAGGGAACTACATTGGCTGGAGTCAGGGCTTTAAGCTTTGGGTCTTGGTCCGGTCACCCATGCCAAACAGATCAAAGGGTAGAGGACAGACTAAGAGTGGTCCACTGGTCCTCCAGGTTCAGGGGTTCAGCTCAGGGCTAACAACCCTGACTGGTAAAACAAAATTATTATGGGAACAGCAACGAAGAATCTTCTGCATCTGAGTGTGACGGTATTCCTGATCCTCCACCTGGGATTTGCATGACTGACAGTAGTGAAAACAGAGAAGAAAACTGACATGATGAAGGAAGCCTTGAACACCAAGATAGTTGGCGAACCTCCATTGTTGCCCTAAATGTCAACTGTGTAACAGGCTGTAGGTAAGTATCTTATTGGTTAACTGCTATCAGTGGATTTTTGTTTATGTCTAGTCCGGTATAAGAAAACCATAACTACTTTTTAGTCTGTTCAACCTTGTTTTCACAATGCTTCCCCTTCTTATTTACTCTCGTAACACAGTCCTAACCAACAAGTTTCATGCCTCATTCTTAACTTCTGAAGAAACTTTGGATCTCAAAAGTATCAGGGTTCAACACTACTCACATGAAGGGGTAATTTACAATGGTTAATTACCGGTACGCGTTTGGGATATGGGATGTGGGAAGAAAGAGAGGGAGCCAGTAGTCACCTGGAGAATGTGCAAACTCCACAGAGACAGCACTAAAGGTTAGGATAGATCCCAGCTCTATGAAGCTGTGAGGCACCAACATCTGCTGTGCCATTGTAGACTGTATCTGTGCACTTGGATAGGAAACATAATTCCTGAACACTGCCCCCACTTCTACTTTTCCTCCGCAACTTCCTACCAGCCCCACCATAACTTATGTCACCAATCCTGCTGTCAATCAATTGAAATACAAGAAAAGTCTGAAAATCTGCAGAGCATCAGCCATTAAAAAAAGCATAACAGGACTGATTATAATCAACTGAGCATGAAATCCTGCCAGATTTAATGGACAAGAAATATATTTTCTTTCTTAAGTCAAATTTAGATTCTCTTACAATCGTGATCATGTTTCAAGCAATTATATTTTACCTTGCACTTATACAATTGGGGTCTTTCTAGTTAATCTTCTCTGGAGTGTCTGCCTTCCAAAGTCTCTACCCTCCTGATCTCTCTATATCCCAGATTTTCATTCCTCTAACTTTGGTGATTTGTCCTTCAATTCTCTGGATGCTGAACTCCTCAATTCCCTCCTTACGTTTAAGCTCTCTCGCCTTAAACATAAGAAAATCTACAGATTCTGGATATTCGAAGTAACACACACAAAGCTCAGCAGGTCAGGCAGCATCTAAGGAAATGAATAAACGGTCAGTGTTTTGTGCCGAGACACTTCCTCAGGACTAGAAAGGAAGGGGAAAGACACCAAAATAAATAGGTGGTGGGAGGGGAAGGAGATAGCTAAATGGTAATAGGTGAAGCCAGGTTGATGGGAAAGATGGGCTGAAGAGGAAGGAATCTGATAGGAGAGGAGAGTGGCCCATAGGAGAAAGGTGAGGAGAAGGTGACCCAGGGGGCAGCGATAGGCAGGTGAGAAGCAGGTGAGAAGAGGTAAGATGCCAGAATGGGGAACAGAAGAGGGGACAGGAAGAGATTTTTTTTTACTGGAGGAGAAATCAATATTCATGCCATCAGGTTGGAGGCTACCCACATAGAATATAAGGTGTTGCTTCTCCACCCTGAGGGTGTCCTCACCTTGGCAAAAGAGGAGGCCATGGACCAACATGTTCGAAAGGGAATAGGAATTGCATTTAGAATATTTGGCCACAGGAAGTTCTGGTTTTGGCAGATAGAATGGGGGTGCTCAACAAGGCCGTCCTCTTTCTTTTTGTGGTACAGTGTCACGTGCGACTGTGAAGGGACTTGGGTTGATTGCTTACATAAGTGCAAGTTATTGTTGTCAATCCAACGTGGGATCAGGTTTAGCTAGATGATATAATCATGACACCAATGCAGCTCATACTTTCAATTCATGGATTTACTCAACATGCTCTGAAACAGCAGCTGATCCAGCAAGTTCCTTGTCACCTGCATGAATTGCTTCCAAACATCTCACCATCCCCTCCCCATCTGGTTCCTTCACACACTCCTTTTCCACCCTTAAGAAACCAGAGGCCGAGGAGCCAGACCTCATTAGTCAATTGGAGTGGATAGAGTCAGTATCTTTAAATTCCTTGGCGCTATAATTTTGAGGATCTGTCCTAGGACAAGCACTTAGGTGTCAATACAAATAAGGCATGGCAGCCCCTATACTTCTTTAGATGTTTGTGCAGATTCAGCATGTCATTTAAAACCTGGGCAAATGTCTATAGATGCACAGTGGAGAGCATCCTGACTGATTGCATCATTGGCTTGTATGGAAAAACAAATGCCCAAGAATGGAAAAGCCTACAAAAAGCAGTGGATACAGCCCAGTCCATCGCAGGTAAACCCCCCCTCAACCACTGAGCACATCTACGAGGAAGCAGCATCCATCATTAAGGATCCCCTCCCTCCAGGCCATGCTTGCTTCTTGCTGCTACAATCAGGAAGGAGGTACAGAAGCCTTAGGTTCCACATCACCAGGTTCAGGAACAGTTATTACCCTTCAACAATGAGGCTTCTGAACCAGTGTGGATCGCTTCACTCACCCCAGCACTGAAATGAATCCACAACCAATGGATTCACTTTCAAAGACGCTTCAACTCATGTTGTCAGTATTAACTACTTATTGTGTGTGTGTGTCTGCACATGTGTCAACCTGTGTGTCTGCACACGCCTGTGCACGTACGCGTGGGTACACAGGTACTTATTTATATGGGTGTCCCTGCCCTTTACCTCCGCTCATCTTGGACCCTCTTGCCAATGGATTAAGACCTCACTCTGTCAAGCCTGCATGGTAATTGGTGTTCCTCAGCCATCCCATTTTAAAAGAAGTAACGCAGAGGCAGCTTCATCTGCTCGATGTCAAGTTCAAAGTGTTGAAGGGAAGAATTACGGTGAATAGCCCCAACAAAGCACAGCCCGAGCGCTGCCCTATTCTCATCAGTCAGCAACCCAGACATTCTGGGTCTGGCCTCATTGCCTTTAGTGCAACCAAGCAAGTGAGGCTGGTGCAGAAGTGTAGTGGATTGTGTAACACTATTATATCACCAGTGATCAGCGATTAGGATTTAATCCCCACTGCTGTTTGTAAGGATTTGTATGTTCCTTACATAACTGTGCGGGGGCCTTCCAATTTTCTTCCACATTGCAAAGGCATACGGTTAGGTTTAGTAAGTTGATGGCATACTATGCTGGCGTAGGAAGTGTGGCACACACACACTTTACTGTAGATTTCGATGTACGTGTGATAACTAGACCTAATCTTTATCTTTCTTTTTCTTCACATGTGGGATATGGCCAAGTCACAGAACAAAGCATTAGTGCACTTTTTGTTGGAAAAGCAAACTTTCAAAAGCAAATTTGCTGAGCTGGGTTTTGCTATCCAGAATCATCTCAATATCTCTCACTGTCTTTGTGTACATCTAGTCACTCTGTCACTCCCTCCAACCCAGATTCAGCACAGTCAGGAGCATGTGCACTTCATTGCCAAAACTCCTGATGATGTCACAGGCTGCACTGCCCTTGAAAGACTCCAACCCAATCCTTAGAAGGAGGTAAACCAATCTTCTACGGGGGAGTTTGATGTCAGGATTGAAAAGTATGTCCTCCTCTGGAAAGCTGTGATGGGCAAGGAAGAAGCAGGAAAAGTAAACTCCAGAAGACTCCTCCTCTTGACAAAGAGCTTGGACTAAACCCTTCCATGATTAACTACACATTTTGTGAGAGATGGACAAGTACAAGGCCTCATGGCAAATGTTTCCTGATCCTGTCAATGCCATAGTTAAGTCATCTTCCAAGCAAGGGACTGCATGTACATTTGAATTACCAATTTAATGACAGACAGTGAAAACTGTTGAACTGTTTGGCTGTGTGGAATGCACTGTCAGAGACGGTGGTAGAGGGGGATACAATAGGGTCTTTTAAGAGACTCTTAGATAAGTACTGTACATGGAGCTTAGAAAACTAGAGGGCTATGTGGTAGGGCTAGGCAGTTTGTAGAGTAGGTTACATGGTTGGCACAACATTGTGAGCCAAAGGGCCTGTAATGTGCTGTAGATTTCTATGTCTTATGTTCTATGTTTAATCTGTTCTGTTATCTCCATCAGCTTGGCTCTGATCAATGATTACAGTGGAAACTTTGTTCCAAGAAATTCCATGCGTCAGGTACACTGAAAAAATACTTCTTCTCAGACACTACATCAGAACAATCTTCACCTAACAAGAGTTAGAGTATATACAGTATTTTGACTCTCCAGAAAAGATTAAAGCTTTTTAAAGATTGACTTTATTTGTCACATGTACATCGAATCATCAAAACCTACAGTGAAATGTATTGTTTTGTGTCAATGACCAACTTGGTCTGAAGATGCACAAGTGTCACCATGCCTCCTGTGCCAAAATAGCATGTCCACAACATGCTAACCCAAACTTGTACATCTTTGGAACGTGAGGAAATCAGAGAAACTGGTTCTAGGGTAGCACATACCAAATTCCTTATTGACAGTGGTGAGATTTGAGCCCTAATCGTTGGCACTAGAAAGCATTGTGCTAGCTGCTGCAATATCATGCCACACTGCACACTATGATTGGCATCTTTGGCTTTTTAACCTGAAAACATTAGACCATAAGACCATAAGACCATAAGACAAAGGAGCAGAAGTCAGCCATTTGGTCCATCGAATCTGCTCCGCCATTTTAACATGAACTGATCCATTCTCCCATTTAGTCCCACGCCTCCACCTTCTCACCATAACCTTTGATGCCCTGGCTACTCAGATACCTATCAATCTCTGCCTTAAATACACCCAATGACTTGGCCTCCACTGCTGCCCGTGGCAACAAATTCCATAGATTCACCACCCTCTGACTAAAAAAATTTCTTCGCATTTCTGTTCTGAATGGGCGCCCTTCAATCCTTAAGTCATGCCCTCTCGTACTAGACTCCCCCATCATGGGAAATAACTTTGCCACATCCACTCTGTCCATGCCTTTTAACATTTGAAATGTTTCTATGAGGTCTCCCCTCATTCTTCTAAACTCCAAGGAGTACAGTCCAAGAGCGGACAAACGTTCCTCATATGTTAACCCATTCATTCCCGGAATCACTCTAGTGAATCTTCTCTGTACCCTCTCCAACATCAGCACATCCTTGCTTAAATAAGGAGACCAAAACTGCCCACAGTACTCCAAGTGAGGTCTCACCAGCGCCTTATAGAGCTTCAACATCACATCCCTGCTCCTATATTGTATTCCTCTAGAAATGAATGCCAACATTGCATTCGCCTTCTTCACCACCGACTCAACCTGGAGGTTAACCTTAAGGGTATCCTGTACGAGGACTCCCAAGTCCCGTTGCATCTCAGAACTTTGAATTCTTTCCCCATTTAAGTAATAGTCTGCCCGTTTATTTCTTCTGCCAAAGTACATAACCATACACTTTCCAACATTGTATTTCATTTGCCACTTCTTTGCCCATTCTTCCAATCTATCCAAGTCTCTCTGCAGACTTTCCATTTCCTCAGCACTACAGGCCCCTCCACTTATCATTGTATCATCAGCAAACTTAGCCACAAAGCCATCTATTGCATAATCCAAATCGTTGATGTACAATGTAGAAAGAAGCGGCCCCAACACAGACCCCTGTGGAACACCACTGGTATCTGGCAGCCAACATATATTAGGACTGATTTGATGAGAATGACCAGGAGATCCAAAATCTAACAACCTGGAAATTCAAGGCACTCTGGGAATGGAAATCTCACCACAGACTCAAGTGGAAGAAATCGGCTCTACATGCACCAGACTACAGAACCTGAGACCTAATGAACAGATGGGTGTTGGGAAAAGCACAGGGGTCCAGTAACTCACTGACATGTGCAAAGATTTCAGCACATGCTACGTGATCTACAGATCAAATACTCAGTGGCCCACCTTGCTGAGAGGCAAGAGCAGATGTTAGCTTATCAGGGACAGAAAAGCAGTCAGAGCGACCGGAAGGAACACATGGAAAAAATCCTTGATCCTAACTTTGTCCTTGACACAACTGTCCTTGACGTAAAAATCAACTGGCAGGATAAACATTTCTCCTAAGCTGACGTCAACAGCATTGATCCTCCAATTGCTCAGTTGACTTCAGTGGGTATAGCACCATGTGAACAGAGGGATCAGTTCAAGGGTATTCTCTTTTAAGTAGACCTCCATCAATTCACCAGAAACTTTAGCCCACAGCCAGTCAAAATAAAGAAGTAGCAATCAGAATGGCATTCAGAACCTTGCCTTCCACAGCAACTTGGTGGGAACAACAAGCAGAGAGCACCAATGCACATACCTCCCACTCATTAAACACCCTCCTGCCTCTCCTGTAACAGAGACAGCAGGACCCATATTGACCTCATCAGCCACTTCAACTAGAATAGAAGCAATTTTTCCTCAAAAGTAGGGACCTGACTGAGAAGAAGAAGAAGAAGAAGAAGGAGGCAGTGAGCTGGGTCCCCTGCTTATGTATTGAACCAAAGCAAATGCTCTGTTGTATCCAGATTTTTTTGTGGGACAACATAGCCATTCACATGAGTCAGTGTAGAGCCTGCAGTACGTGGTGGCTTTATCGCCCATTACATCACTAATATAAAGTCTACTGGATATGCACAATCTCTATTGAATACCATTTATGGATATCTTGTCCCTTCATCATTTTCAGTTCGTATTTGTGCAAACCTGTGATGTTTCGTTTCCATTGAATTGTAGAATCAACATTTTTGGTGCAAAGTGATACAAGTGGTCATAATGCTGCTAATACATAGTGATTAGGGTTTTATTGATTAGTTCAAGATTGAATGATTGAAGGTAAATAGCTGTTCTTGAACCTGGTGGTACAGAACATAGAACTTCAGGTTTCTTCATCTCCTGCCTGATGGTAGCTGTGAAAAGGTGGCATGATCCAAATATTGGAGGTCCTGGATGATAGATGTTGTCTTCATGAGGTAGCACCACCTGTAGATATTACCAGTGGTGGGGAGGGATGTGCCTGTGATGGATTGGACACAGCCCACTAAACTAATTGCCAGTTTAAAGGTCTGTCTAAATGTGAAATGATGTAAATTAGGTGAAATGGTGTCATCAGATACCAATAGAGGGGTTTCATTTCCTGGAATAGTATAGACAAAGCCTGGTATACTGTATGTGAGAGCAACACACACAAAGTGCTGGAGGAACTCAGCAGGTCAGGCGGCATCAGTAGAGGGGCATAAACAGTCAAACTTCAGGCTAACACCCTTCATCAGGACTTGATGAAGGGTCTTGGTCTGAAGCGTCAACTGTTTATTCCCCTCGTACATGCTGCCTGACCTGCTGAGTTCCTCCAGCATTTTCTGTGCTGTAATCTCTGGATTTCTAGCATCTGCAGAATCTCTTGTATTCAGCCATATATATGTCATATACAGTATGCCGAATTAAATTGAGACATTGCCACAATTGACAGGCTTGCACTGGGGGCTGAACAAATTGATCACAGGGCTATTTTCATTAAAATCAACATTTCCTTGGGTGTAGTGTAATTGTGGTGTTGGTTCCGAATTAAAGCAAGAAATTCAAAAATGCTGGAGTGTTGGGACTGGCTAACATTACATTCCTTAATTAAATTTAATTTTGTTGAGTATATTGGAATGTTTCATTTAATCTGTATGGGCTGTTGAAGAAAAATAATCAGCTAATACAGAATAGGGATTAATTGGTGTTGCCTTAAACTAGTGTAAGCTTGGACTTCAAAATGAATAGTCACACACACAGGAATTGGGATAAGTTCCTCTTTGATATATTACGGATGTTTATTTTCCCCTGGACACTTGTCTCATTGTTTAAGGTTCACCTCTTCTTCTGAAACTTCTTTTACTGCTCGGAAATTATTGCTTTGTCCTTTGAAAGGAAACAAACTGGAATCATAGAGTTATAGAAAATAAAAGGAGCCATGCAACACATCATATCTGTTCCAGCTGTAAAAGATCGACCCAGCTTAATCCCACCTGCCAGCACTTGATCTGAAGCCCTGAATGCCACAGCTCATCAACTATGTGTCCAAACAGCAGTTTAAATGCCGTGAGGATTCTGTTTCAAATGCCCTTTCAAGTAATGTGTTACCGACCCCTGAGCCTTCCTGTGTGAAAACATTTCCCCTCCTGTCCCTCTAAAGCTTCCATTAATTACATTAAATCAATGTTCTCTGCTTCTTGATACCACAGCTAGTCAAGACTGTTCCTTCCTTCTTACTGTATCTGCTATCCGCATAGTATGATCCTGCTCGGACAGTGGTAAACACTGCCCAGTCCATCACAAACTTATCATTTCCTTCCAGGCCATTTCACATAGAAATAGAACATAGAACAGTACAACAGAAAATACTCCCTTCAGACAATGATGTTGTCCCAACCTTTCAACCTACTACAAGATCAATCTAACCCTTCTCTCCCGTATAGCTCTCCATTTTGGCTTCATCCATGTGCCTATCCAAGGTTGCTTTCAATGTCCCTGATGTCTCTGCCTCTACCACCAGTCCTGGCAGTGGACGTCACACGCCCACCCTTCTCCGTGTAAAAATCTGACATCCCTCCCCCCTTTTACTTTCCTCCATTCACCAAAAAATTATAAACACAAGAAAACCTGCAGTTGAGTGTAGGAATAGAGTGAGGTGGAGCATAAATGCGTGGCTAAGCGATTGGAGCGGGGGCAGGGATTCAGATTTCTGGATCATTTGGACCTCCTTTGGGGCAGGAGTGACCTGTACAAAAAGGACGGGTTGCACTTGAATCCCAAGGGGACCAATATCCTGGTGGGGAGGTTTGCTAAGGTTATTTTTTGCAAGTGATTGTCTTGGAGGAAAGATTCTGTGAGTGGTCCCCCACGTTCTTCTCACAGCGCAGTTTTTTTTTATGAGGCCGAGTTGTGAGCTTGACCCTCAACCTGGCACGGATGGAAAGTGTGCCTGGGAGCGGCCCGACTGGATTCGAACTCGGGAACCGCTGCTCCGGAGTCCGGCGCTGATGTCACTGCGCCACCAGCCGGATGCTAAGGCTATTGGGGTGAGTTTAAACTAGGATTGCTGGGGGGTGGGAACCAAATTGAAGAGACGGAGGAAGAGATGGTTGGCTCACAAATAGAGAAAGCCTGGAGACAGTGCAAGAGGGAGGAAAGACAGGTGATGGAGAAGGGATGCACTCAGACCGATGGTTTGAGATGTGTCTATTTTAATGCAAGGAGTATTATAAACAAAGCAGATGAGCTTAGAGCATGAATCAGTACTTGGAGCCTTGATGTTGCGGCCATTACAGAGACTTGGATGGCTCAGGGGCAGGAATGGTTACTTCGAGTGTCAGGCTTTAGATGTTTCAGAAGGGACAGGGAGGGAGGCAAAAGAGGTCAGGGCATGGCACTGTTGATCAGAGATAGTGTTATGGCTGCAGAAAAGGAGGAAGACATAGATGGATTGTCTATGAAGTATCTGTGGGTAGAAGTTAGGAACAGGAAGGGGTCAATAACTCTGCTGACTGTTTTTTATAGACCATCCAATAGTAACAGGGACATCAAGGAGCAGATTCTGGAAAGGTGTAATAATAACAGGGTTGTCATGGTGGAAGATTTTAATTCCCCAAATATCGATTGGCATGTCCCTAGAGCAAGGGGTTTAGATGGGGTGGAGTTTGTGAGATGTGTTCAGGAAGGCTTCTTGACACAATATGTAGATAACCCTAGAAAAAGGGAGGCTGTACTTGATCAGGTATTGGAAAATGAACCTGTTCAGGTGTCATATCTCTCAGTGGGAGAGCATTTTGGAGATAGTGATCACAATTCTATCTCCTTTACTATAGTATTGGAGAGGGATAGGAACAGACAAGTTAGGGAAACATTTAATTGGAGTAAGGGGAAATATGAAGCTATCAAGCAAGAACTTGGAAACTAAAAGTTGGGAACAGATGTTCTCAGGGAAATGTATGGAAGAAATGTGGCAAGTGTTCAGGGGATGTTTGCATGGAGTTCTGCATAGGTACTTGGCGGTGAGACAGGGAAAGAATGTTAGGGTAAAGGAACCGTGGTGTACAAAGGCTGTTGTAAATCTAGTCGAGAAGTAGAGAAGAGCTTATGAAAGATTCAAGAAACTAGGTAACGATAGAGATCTAGAAGATTATAAGGCTAGCAGGAAAGAGCTTAAGAATGAAATTAGGAGAGCCAGAAGGGGCCATGAGAAGGCCTTGGCGGACAGGATTAAGGAAAACCCCAAGGCATTCTACAAGTATGTGAAGAGCAAGAGGATAAGATGTGAGAGAATAGGACCAATCAAATGTGACAGTGGAAAAGTGTATATGGAACTGGAGGAGATAGCAAAGGTATTTAATGAGTACTTTGCTTCAGTATTCACTACAATAAAGGATCTTAGTGATTGTAGGGAAGACTTACAGTGGAGTGAAAAGATTGACCATATAGATATTAAGAAAGAAAATCTGCTGGAGCTTTTGAAAAGCATCAAGATGGATAAATCACCAGGACCAGACAAGATGTACCACAGGCTACTGTGGGAGGCGAGGGAGGAGATTGCTGAGCCTCTGGCGATGATCTTTGCATCATCAATGGGGATGGGAGAGGTTCCAGAGGATTGAAGGGTTGCAGATGTTGTTCCATTATTCAAGAAAGAGAGTAGAGATAGCCCAGGAAATTATAGAGCAGTGAGTCTTACTTCAGTGGTTGGTAAGCTGATGGAGAAGATCCTGAGAGGCAGGACTTATGAATATTTAGAGAGGCATAATATGACTAGGAATAGTCAGCATGGCTTTGTGATAGGCAGGTTGTGCCTTACAAGCCTGATTGAATTTTTTGAGGAAGTGACTAAAAACATTGATGAAGGTAGAGCAGTAGATGTAGTGTATATGGATTTCAGAAAGACATTTGACAAGGTACCCCATTCAAGGATTATTGAGAAAGTAAGGAGGCATGGGATTCAAGGGGATATTGCTTTGTGGATCCAGAACTGGCTTGCCCACAGAAGGCAAAGAGTGGTTGTAGTGGGGTTGTATTCTGCATGGAGGTCAGTGGCCAGTGGTGTACCTCAGTGATCTGTTCTGGGACTTTTACTCTTTGTGAAATTTGCTGATGACACAAAGGTTGGAGGTGTTGTGGATAGTATAGAGGGCTGTTAGCGGTTACAGCGGGACAATAATAGGATGCAAAACTGGGCTGAGAAGTGGCAGATGGAGTTCAACCCAGATAAGTGTGAGGTGGTTCATTTTGGTCGGTCAAATATGATGACAGAATATAGTATTAATGGTAAGGCTTGTGGCAGTGTGGAGGATCAGAGGGATCTTGGGGTCCAAGTCCATAAGACATTCAAAGCTGCTGTGCAGGTTGACTCTGTGGTTGAGAAAGTATACAGTGCATTGGCCTTCATCAATTGTGGGATTGAGTTTAGGAGCCAAGAGGTAATGTTGCAGTTATGTAGGACCCTGGTCAGACCCCACTTGGAGTACTGTGCTCAGTTCTGGTCGTAGAAACCATTGAGTGGGTGCAGAGGAGATTTACCAGAATGTTGCCTGAATTGGGGAGCATGCCTTATGAGAATAGGTTGAGTGATCTTGGCCTTTTTCGCTTGGAGCAACAGAGGATGAGAGGTGGCCTGATAGAGGTGTATAAGATGATGAGAGGCATTGATTGTGTGGATAGTCAGAGGCTTTTTCCCAGGGCTGAAGTGGCTAGCACAAGAGGGCACAGTTTTAAGATGCTTGGAAGTAGGTACAGAGGAGATGTCAGGGGTAAGTGTTTTATGCAAAGAGTGGTGAGTGCATGGAATGGGCTGCCAGCAACGGTGGTGGAGGTGGATATGATAGGGTCTTTTGAGAGACTCCAGGATAGCTACATGGAGCTTAGAAAAATAGAGGGCTATGGGTAACCCTAGGTAATTTCTCAGGTAAGGACATGTTCAGTACAGCTTTGTGGGCTAAAGGGCCTGTATTGTGCTGTAGGTTTTCTATGTTTCTATAAATGAAAGCCAAATCAACGCACACAGACAAAATGCTGAAGGAACTCAGCAGGTCAGGCAGCATCTTTGGAAAAGAATAAACATTGACCCGAGACCTGAAACTCGGTCCTGAAGAAGTGTTGACTGTTTACTCTTTTCTATAAACACTGCCTGACCTGCTGAGTTCCTCCATCATTTTAAGTATATTATCATAAAGTTATGTCCTCTGAACTTAGTCATTTACGCAGGAAAAGACACTGACTGCCCACTCTATCTACACCACTAACTGTATTGTCTTATACACTTCTATCAAGCTACCTGTCATCCTCCATTGCTCCAAAAAGAAAAGCTCAATCTTGCTCAACCTTTCCTCATGATACGTGCTCTCTAATCCAAGCAGCATCCTGTCAGATCTCTGCTGCACCCTCTCTAAAGTTTCCACCTCCTTCCAATAATGAGGTGACCAGAACTGAGCACAATATTTTACAAATGTGGGTTTAATGGTGTGTTGTTTCAGAAAGGTTAATACTATTGTTAAGGATATCCACCACCCTGGCCATTCCATTCTCTCTCTTTTAACTTCAGGGAGAAGGTTCAGGGGAATAAAAACCCAGACAAACCAAACTCAAGAACATTTCTTTACCACAGCTGTCATCCTTTTCTAATCTCCTTCCCTGTGATGCTGCGTCATTCTCAGACTCTTGATTCAATGTCCCTTGGTTATTCGTTCTGCTTACTATTTGCACGATTCTGTTGTTTTGCGGTTGTTGCTGTTTCTATTATTGTGGTTACTATTACCATGTATACTGTTTACACTGTGGGCTTCACACAAGCAATAAATTTCATTGCACAGTGAATTACAGTACTGTGCAAAAGTCTTTGGTCTATATATAGCTAGTGTGCCTAAGAACATAGCACAGTATTATAATAATTTTGTGGATTGCACTGCACTGCTGTCACAAAAAAAATGTGTGTTGGGCACGTGGCCAAGTGGTTAAGGCGTTCGTCTAGTGATCTGAAGGTCGCTAGTTCGAGTCTCAGCTGTGGCAGCATGTTTGTGTCCTTGAGTAAGGCACTTAAGCACACATTGTTCTAGTGTCTGTGCGAGGAATGGCGCCCCACACAGACTTCCAATCTGCACCTTGTAACACATGAAAATGCCCGACGCAGACCTCTCATGGTCTGAGTCGACATTCCCTCCCCCCAAAGTCACTTAGATCACATTTCTTCCCCATTCTGATGTTTAATCTGAACAACAACTGAACCTCTTGACCATGTCTGTATGTTTTTATGCATTGAGTTGCTGCCATATAATTGGCTGATTAGATATTTGCATTAATGAGCAGGTGTATAGGTGTACCTAATAGAACGGCCTCTGAGTGTAAATCTTTTCAACTAAGGAAGAAGGTTCTACCCCAAAGGAATGTGCATTTGAGGTTCTAGCTGGCTCAAAATTGATAAAAATAGAGGTATTGAAACATCGGCCCAGATAGACTGGAAAGGCAGGCTGTTGGGACCAGAGGTGAGGGTCAGGTTGATTTTGCTTGCTCTCCTCTGGAGTTAGCTCCTATTTCCACAGCACTGAGGCTATGAGTCTACTTCCCACTGCTCTGTGCTTCATGTCTGCAAGCTTCGCAGTGTCCTGCCCCACTATATGACGAACTTGAGACCAAGGCTTTGGGCCTACTTCTGGTGCTCCAAGGAAATTGGGTCTGTGGACTCAACTTGGTTCAGAATGCTGTTGCTTGCTTCTATCATTTGCACGATTTGTGTTTTTTTTTCTCTTTCGCTGCATTTGGTCCTTTGTAATTTTTTAATTGGGTTCTTCTGGGTTTTTTGCTTTGTGGCTGCCTGTAAGCTGACAAATCTCAAGGGTGTATAATTTATACCTACTTTGCTAATAAATGTACTTCGATAATAAATGCATTTAAAAGGCTAGGTGGAGAATGAATTGCTTGTCCTAAATGGAGTACTTCCAAGGTTGCTAAAAAAGAACTCAGGGGAAAATTGCAGAACACTTGCCTAGGCGTTCCTAGGTATCAGTAGTGATGGCTCAGGACTGGAAAATTGCAAGCAGAATTTCACACACTTGTTCCATGAAAGAGTGCTGGGATAAACTCAGCAGCGCAATGTGGCTACAAGAGCAGGTCTGGGGAATCACGTGGTGAATAACTCACCTTCAAGCTGCCCAACAGCTGCCCACCATCTACAAGGCTCAAGTCAGGCCTGTGATGGCATACTCTCCACTTCCCCAGATGCGTGCTGCCCCAGCAATACTCCCAAAGCTCAATGCCAGACAGGAAATTCCACCCCACTATAGACAGATGCCAAATAGATATCCAGTTCCTCACCCGATGCATGCCACCATATCTACAGAATGCTCTGCAGCAACTCACCGGGACATCTCAGACTGCACCTTCCTAACCCACCATCTCTACCAGCTAGAAGGACAAAGACAGCAAAAGGATTGGAAACAGCAGCTTGGAACTTGTCCTCCAAGCCACACACTCCTTGATTTGAAAATATATTACCGTTCCTTCACAAGTCAGTCGTTGATGCACAAAACACAGATTACTGTTCATTTCAAAGGACGCACATATGAAAATAAAGCTAATCTTTATCGAAGCCATACAGTACTGCCGAAGGGTTTCTGCCCGAAACATCGACTTACTCTTTTCCTAGATGCTGCCTGGCCTGCTGAGTTCCTCCAGCATTTTGTGGGTGCTGCTCAGATTTTCAGCATCTGCAGATTTTCTCTTGTTTCTGATCTTTATCGGTTTTCTTTACCTTTAACCGTATTTAATTGTCGCTCCAGATACAAGGGCAATGAGCGGTTGTTCACTCCTCACTTTTACTTCCAAAAACACAATATATCTGTTTGATCTTCAGGAGTTCTCTGACCAACAGTTGACCTTGAAAGTAGAGCATTGATTTCTGTTCTTAAATTGTGAACGGGATTCATTAGTGAGCCATCCTGTAGGAGGTGTGGTAGGGAGTAGTTCTCGAATATTCCAATACAGTGCTCCCTGCCTCTGGTGATGGATCACCTTCCTGGATCCCATCAATCCTTACCTGGCCAATGTAAAGAATGTGACACTTGTATGAAATTAATCATCACCTTTGGTATTAACCAATCAAAACTGTACAGCGAGGGGACTACTCATAATGCTAACAGAGTTCTGCACTGGCAAGCTTCAGTTTTCTCCAACGAGCATTCATCCTAACCCAAAGCAGCAGTGCTTACAATACTATTTGATAATAGAATTCTTAAGGCAGTCAATTGTGATGTAGTTTACTACCTCTAAATAAAGATAACATTTTGTTTATAGAATCAACCATGACTCATTTACCAGTGGGTCAGTGGGTCCACATCTCATACTGGGGAGTGAAACAAATTCCAGGGCCGAGGGAGCAAAGTATTGTTGGAGGTATTGTTTATTGGGTGTGAAGTTCAATGGCTTTATCTAGCCTCTCATATGGGTATAAAATATTCCACAGTCCTAGTTCAAAAGTGAAGAGACAGGGTGTCCTCTCTGGAGACCCATTGAAAATCATAGAATTATAGAACACCACAGCACAGAAACAGGCTCTTTGTTCCATATAGTCATCTCAAACTATTAATCTGTCTTGTCCCATTGACCTGTACCCAGAACATAGCCCTCCATACCCCTCCAATCCAAGTACCTGTCGAAATTTCTCTTAAATGTTGAAATCGAACCTACATCCCTTCATTCTACACCCTCACCACACTCTGAGTGAAGAAGTTTCCCCTCATGTTCCCCTTAAACATTTCACCTTTCACCCTTAGCCCATGACCTCTAGTTCTCGACTCACCCAACCTCAGTGGAAAAAGCCTGCTTGCATTTACCCTATCCATACCCCTCATAATTCAGTATACCTCTGTCAAATATCTCCTCAAGGGAATAAAGTCCAAACTTATTCAAGCACGAGGGAATAAAGTCCTAACTTATTCAATCTTGCTCTATAACTCAGGTCTTCAAGTATTGGTAACAGACTTGTAAATTTTCTCTGCCCTCTTTCAATACATTGATGTTGTCCTTGTACAACTTTGTAGGTAGTTTACCAGAATTGCACACAATAATCATCACCAACATCTTATACAACTCCAACATGACATCCAACTCCCGTACTCAATACTTTGATTTACGTAGGCCAATATGCCAAAAGTTCTCTTTAAGACCCTATCTACCTGGGAAAAGAAGGGTTTTTTTTTAATTGTAGTCCAACTATTCCATCAAGTAGGTGGACCATTTGGATTATGCTGGCACTGAGTCAATTAGATACATAAACATAAAATTCAAGCATTCTGAGGATAGAATTGATGCAATGCTGGGTTGAGATACTTTGTTGAATTTCCAGGAAATATCACGTCCATAGATTTCTGATGCAGTACAGCTTCACTGTTTTCTCCCTCATTCACCTAACGGGGTTGATACCGTATATATGCTCAGATAAGTTCTAACATGCAGTGAGCTCAATCCACATCTAAGATCAGTGACAAGTAGGAAAGTGCAGTTACATTTGACAAGGCTTTGAAAGGAACATAGGACAGGGAAGCTTAGGAACAGGCACTTCAGCCTACAGTGTCGTGCCATCTCATTAACCTAGTAATTAAAAGCCTAACTAAACTAGTCCCTTCTGCCTACACAATATCAATCTCCCTCCGTTTTATGTATATTCATGTAAGAGTCTCCTAAATGACTATTGTCTTTGTCTCCACCACCACACCTGACAGGCACCCACCACTCTCTGTGTTAAAAATTTGCCCCACGTATCTGCTTTAAACTTATTCCCTCACGTGTGAAATTCATGCCCTCTGGTATTAGACAGTTCAATCTTAGAGAAAATATACCAGCTACAGACTTGATCTCATCAGCCCCATTATGTGCCGTGTCGTATGACGTGGGCAATCACGGTCTATCCGTGGCCATGACTGTTCTTGGCAAGTTCTTCTACAGAAGTGGTTTGCCATTGCCTTCCTCTGGGCAGTGTCTTTACAAGACGGGTGACCCCAACCATTATCAACACTCTTCAGAGATTTTCTGCCTGGCATTCAGTGGTCACATAACCAGTGACATCCACCAGCTGTTCATATAACTTTCCACCATCTGCTCCCATGCCTTCACATGACCCCAGTTGTGGGGGTGGGGACTCGTACTGAGTCCTACACCTTACTCAATGGTGACCTGATGGATAATGGGATAATGGAGGGAAAAAGCACCTTACACCTCCTTTGGTAAAGACGTATCTCCACACCGCCACCCACTGATTCTATCTCTGCTTCTGTCCGGCCTCCCCTCAGCCTCTGCTCCTCCTGAGAAAACAGCCCTACTTTGTCCAGCCTCTCCTTGTTTCATCTGCCCTTTAATCCAGGTAGCATCCTGGCAAACCTCTTCTTCACCTTCTCCAAAGCCACCACAGCCTTCCCATAATGGGGTGACCAGAACTGCATACAATAATCCAGATTCAAGCACATTTATTATCAAAGAATGCATAAATTATGCACGAGATTTGTTTGCTTTGAGGCATCCACAAAGCAAGAAATCCGAAGGACCCACTTTTAGAAAAAGACCATAAAAGACGGGAAAAGCAACACAAACATCAAGCAAACAATAAAAGCAAATGACAGCGTTCCAAAGCAGATGGAATCCTCAGAACCACTTCCCAGAGAAGCCGGAGTAGGCCCAAGTCTGCTTCTCATATTAGCCATCTCAGTTCATCATATTAGCGGGGCAAAAATGCTGCGAAACCCGCAGAGCTGACAGCTGAGGGAGAGAGGGATGAACATCGCGGGAGAGCAAAATCAGCCCGACACTCGGACTATCCAGTCTATTTGGTCCGGCGATTACACTGTCTAAGTGCCAAGTAGTGCCTTTGCTCTAGGATTTGGTACTTGGAACGATCCAACCTCTCACCTGAGACAGGTGGATGGGCATCAAAACCCTTCAACATCATCTCCTCTCCAAATCGTTCACACCAACAGCAACATTGATAAGATCTCCATCTGTGCCTTGAGCATATTGCCCCTCGATTTTGTGATGCACCTGCACAACCTATCCTTGGAACCAGCTTTGCTTCCGCTTGCTTCGTTATTGTTTGAGGTGATAGTTGACCACAATTTACTTCAGAAAAGGTGTTATTAGGAATATTTTAGCCGTAATTCTTCCCATCTGAACTACCAGCAAGCTGTTGCACACCTTCAGTATCGCCATCTTAAACCAGAAGGTTTAAGACACAGCCTAACCAGAGTTTTTTAAAGCTACATCATGAATTCCTGACTCTTAAACTAAATGTCTTGATTCCTAAAAGTAAGCATGCCATATGCCTTCTTTGCCATCGCATCAGATAGTCACTTCCAGGAAGCCATGAAACTACAATGAATGCATTAGCAGCACTAAAAAGCGATCTGGTTAAGAGAAGAGTTTTATAGGGCTATGGACAGAGTATGGGCAAATGGGACTCACTCGCTGGGCAACAGAGCCAGCATGGATGATTTGGACCGAAGGGCCTGTTTCATGCTGTATGACTGTAAGGATTAAGACTCTGAATTTGAGCTTACTCACAACGTGATAGCAAAGCAATTAGCTCAATTGCTTTTTGGCACCAGTGATCAGGGTTCGATTCACACCGCTGTCTGAAGGAGTTTCTACGTTCTCCCACAATCACATAGTTTTCCTCTGGGTGTTCCGGCTTCTGTCCAAGACACACAATTAGGGCTAGACAGTTGTGGGCACAATCTGTTGGCACCGGAAGCATAGCGACACTTGCAGACCGTCCAGCACAATCCTTGGACTGCGTTGATCGTTGACTCAAAACAATGCATTTCAACGTATGTTTTAAAATAAAGCTCGTTTATAAAAATGTTTGGAGAAGGGGAAGGACAGAGGAGGAGGATAAATCTAGGATTAGGAAAGAGAGAGGAAAGAAGGTGAAAAAAGAAAGAAGGACACTCCTACAAAGCACCTTCCAGAGTCGCAGAGCATCTTGAGATGTTTGATAACTGATAAATCCTTGGGCTCATGGTCTTTCAAAAAAGGCTAGCTTTATTGTTACATGTCCATCGAAGCATACAGTGAAATACATTGTTTGCGTCAAAACAAAGCAGCGAAGATTGTCCTGAGTATGCCACAAGTATCACCATGCTTTCCGACGCCATCATAAAACACCCACGACTTCCTAACCCTAACTCGTACATCTGTGGAATGTGGAAGGAAGCCAGATCACCCAGAAGAAACCTACACGGTCAAGCAGATCGTACAAACTCCTTATTGACAGCGCGGGAATCCAACTTTGATCTTACCGCTGGCGCTGAAAAATGTTGCTTTAACCGCTGAGCTATTGTGCCACCATGGTTATAACTTGGGAAGCGCGTCTATGCACAGCACGATCCCACAAATGGCAATGTGCTTAAGATGGAGATAACCTTATAGGGAGAAAGAGAAGAAGGAAAAGAGAGCAGGAACATCAGCAGGGAAGAAGAGAGGAACTTGGTGAAAATTACTTTTAACCCAGCAGAAGTCACAAGGCAGCCAGGCTGCTCTTCATACAGCAACACACTGAGCCTTTTTTATTAGAGAATTTAATTGCTGTATTCCTTCAGAGCTCCATAGATCAATTTCCCTGGTATAGACTGGAGATATTTCAATGGAGTGCCTTCCCATTAATCTATTCACTGGTCAGATAGCGATTTTTGTGTTAAAAATAGTCCAACTCTTAAAATAAATCTTGCCATAAATAAATAAAAATAACTCTATCAACGGATATGGCCTGAGCTATTTTATCTGGATTGTATGAAATTCAAGTTCATTCTTGACAGATGTATCTTTTTACCAAAATGTGGGTAGGTAGGGTCAGGGAAACCAGATATTAATGTTGTCTGGCTGCATAATGGAACATTTTGCTATAACGAGATGCTTTGCTTCCCTTTCTTTCCCTTTTACTCCCGAACATGTGTCTGAACCGCAACATCATCCTACAAAGATTGAGGATGAGAGAAGTATGCACAGTGGGAAAATAAATCAATTTAAGGATTGTGATTCATGCAATTTGATTCTTCCAACCCCATAATAAAAAAAGAAGCTTTTGCTGTCTATTTCTGGATTTTTTAAATTGAAATTCTCTGGTTAAAACTAACATGTTAAAATGCTATAAAAAGCCTGATAGCAATCTGCAATCTTAGGTGTAGATTGTCTGATGCATTTTAACGCTCCTGCCTCTCAACGGATCTGCCTGCGCGATAACATTCGCACCTTTGATTTTCTCCAAACAAAACATGAAGTGGCTCTGTCAATCTTGCACTTGTCTACATTTGGAGTCAGCCCTGTGTCTTTGTCTGGTAATATCTCAGTCCTTTGAAGATCTCTAAGAGTTTGGTCTTTTCTGTGTCCACGTCCCTCTCAGACCCACAAACTTCCAAGGTGTCTGTGTCTCACCTCCTGTGTCTTGGGTGAAACTAGAATTAGATATCATAGGCTAAGAGTGAAAAGCAAAATATTTAAGGGGAATCTTTAAGGTCGATGGGACTAAGCAGAGTAACAGTTTGGCGCAGACTAAATGGGCTGAAGGGCCTGTTTCGGCACTGTAGTGCTTTAAGCGACTGTAAGTACCTCCCTGATTTTTGCTGTTCCGTTATCAGTTGTGGCTTCAGCTGCCTTGGCCGTAAGCTGCAGAATTTCCTCCCAAACGTCTTCACCTTCCTCACTGAAAAAGCTTAGGAAAACATAAACTACAAGCATGCTTCTGGCCATCTGTACTTAAACAACCTCACCCCACCCCCATGTAATTCAGTGCTGAATTATATATAGTAATTCTTCTGTGAAACTTCATGATACATTTAATTATTTTTAAATTGCTGTAGAAATATACATTTTTGTTAAAGTGTCATGGATTTTTATGGCAGAACGTTCTCACCACCATGCCTATGTCAACTATCAAGTACTGTCTATACTAATCCATTTTAACAGCTCTTAGCAATGGGGTATAATGACTTAGCAGCTCATTTATCGAGATCTCTCTTCCTCCCTCCATTATCTTCTCGGGGAGTATGTTCCAGATTTCAACTACCCTCTGTGTGAAACATTTCTTCCACAGATACCTTCTAAACCTCTTATTCTTCACCTTAAGCTTATGCCCTCCAGCCTAAATACCTCTGCCACAGGGAAAATATTTTACTATTGGCCCTTTCTGTATCACTTCTAATAATGCATGCCTCCGTCAGTTTCCCCAGCCACTCCCCCCCCCCGCACCATACGAGCCTCCTACGCTCCAAAGTGAACAAACCGAACCACACGGCATGGTATCTTAATGGCTAACATAATGATTTACAGTGCCAGCAGTCCAGGTTCAATTTCTGGAAGGAATTTGTACATTTTCTTTGTGACCAGGTGGGATTCCTCCAGGTGCTCTGGTTTCCTCGCGCTTTCTAAAGACGTACGGGCTATTAAGTTGTGGGCATGCACAGTTAACGCCAGAAGCTTGCTGACACTTGCAAGCTGCACCCCCCCTCACCCAACATGTCTTCAGACTGTGTTGATTGTTGAAGCAAATGACATATTTCACTCTATGTTTTCATGTTTCAATGTACATGTGATAAATAAAGTTAATCTAATCTGATCTGCCTCGTTTCTCCTCAAACATTTCACGCCAGGCAAAGCTCTTGTGAATCTCCTCTATAACTTCCCCAGTTCAATCACATTCTGTCAATAGGTTAGTGATCAGAGATGCACATGACAGTCCACCAGTGACATAGCTACATTATAAAGTAGGCCAACATCTCCCAGTTGAAATGTCCCAGCTAATGAAGGCAAGCACCCAGCCCAACATTGTCCACCTGCTGTTACTGTCTGGAATCTGTGGCCTTATAGTATAACTTCTTGGTTGTCTTCATTCTATACCATCTGTAGATGCTAGATAGCTAATTTATGACCCAGAAGCCCATGTGTGACCTTACATCTCTCCAGCTCTAGGCCTTGCTGGATTGTAAACCTTAAATGAGAAACACCATGTGGCCATTCTGGAAGTATACCCATTGTTGTTTGAACATTGAGAACTATGATACATGGAAAGGAAGGACTTGGACAGTTATGGGCTGAATGTGGCCAGCTGGAACTAGCAGAGAGGATGTTCTGTTCAGCATGGAACAGTAGGACTAAAAGGCCTGTTTCTATGCTGTATGACTCTATTACTCTACGAGTCTATGCATTCCCTTGATTCTACCTCTCACATTGAATACACAGGCTATTTATTTTTAAAATGGAATAGGCTTTGCCCATATTAAATCTTATTTCACTTAAAATCTCATTTCACTTATTTCCAAGGAGCAGGTCCAGTAGACTGAAGACACATACTCAGTGTTTTAAGAACAGCTTCTTCCCCATCACCATCAGGTTTCTGAATGAACAATGAACCCATGTACACAACCTCACTGTTTTTTCTCTTTTTTGTTGTTCCCTTTTTGCACTACTTATTTATTTTATTTTTATATATTCTGCTCTACGTAAAGTGGATTCTGGTTAATTGGGACACATTGGGATCAGAACATTTTCCCTCATTTAAGCAGCTGCCCCAATTAGGCGAAGTTTCATTGAAATAGTTGAAGACAAACTACCATTTAACTGAGTAACAAATTATTCATTTAAATAAAATACAGAACAAATTAGAATGTTACCAATATTACTATAGCACTACAAAACTGTGTAATCATTCCTGACATTTATTGGCAGAGAAATTCATCCAGTGTACGCTGCTGTGTTCTTTTGATTGACTGTAACTGAACAAAATCAGCACAGGCACCTAGTGCGGGTAATGGACTGCTTGCATTGCTTTCCTGCATGAAGTAGTGTCAAAAATCACTGCTTTTTAATTCTGCATCAGTCAACTCAAAATGAATAACATAACACAAGCGCACACAATTGATGCTATTTAAAAGCTGTTTGCTCTAAGCATGGTGTCGTGTCTAGCGGCCACACAAGTGTACGCGATCGACGCTAGTTAGAAACTGCTCGGCAACAGTCTCCTGTCCCAATTAACCAACATAGTGTCTCAAATAAATGAGGGGAAACCCAGCTACAATCTCAATTAGTTTTCGTTTCCAAATAAGTGGCTGCAATGATTAACCAATGGCCCAATTAATCAGAATCCACAGTAATTTTTATTGTCATTTATAGTATTTTTATTATGTATGCAACGTACTGACGCCTCAGAACAATGTATTTCATATGCCAGCGATATTTAGCCTGATTCTGATTCTGATTCTCCTCACCGCCCAGGCACAAATTACGGTTACTGTTACAGATCCCGCAACCCACCTTGGTTGTAGGGTTCTGTGCATGTCAGCGCTGCACCTTCATCTCCCACAGCTGTGGGTGAGTGCCTGGGTTGTGACAAAGCTCTCTCTGGTCCACACTGCAATGCTGTTTGCCCATTTCTTCCTCTGTCCACCCCTTTCTTCTTATCCCCTGAAGAAAGATCTTTGAGAGTCCACTTGATTTTGTTAAGTGACCATACCATCTCAGTTTCCCCTTCTGTACTGTGGACAGTAAATGTTCATAGTGTCTTATGTGCTGGGTGATGGTTCCTTGTACTTCATCATTTGAGACATGGTCTGTGTAGGAAATGGCGAGGAGCTTTCTGAAGCGTCTCATTTCTACTGCCTGGATCTTGTTTTGCGGCCCTGCTGTCAAAATCCATGATTCACATGCATATAAGAAGATGGGGAGCACAAGCGTATACAGGAGTTTCAACTTGGATCTGAGAGTGATGCTATTGTCTCTCCAGATTGGTTTTAGTTTAGCCAGTGTCACTGTTGTTTGGACTGTCCCTGCAAGGACTTCAGGCTTTTATCCTCCTTGGATACTTGGATACTTGAACCATTTGACTGTCTTTAGTTCTTGTCCACTGACAGCGATTTTTGTCGTGAATGGCTCCTCCTCACTGATTCCCATCAGCTTGGTTTTCTCTGCGCTGATCTGATCTCCATGCCATATCTGGTAGAAGTGTCGTCCAGTCGGTTCACAAGGCAGGCCAGTTCACCCTCACTTCCTGCCAGCCCATCAGTTTCATTGGCCAACCTGAGGTTGGTTATGATCTGTCCTCCGAAGCTGATTGCATTGATATGGTCTTCCAGGGCATCTGTCGTTACTTGCTCCAGGAAAATACTGAACAGCATGGGTGAAAGGAGGCGGCCTTGTCAGACTCCAACTGATGTGTGGAACCACACTCTGACTGTGCCTTGAATAAGTACCGCACTGATAGCTTTGATGTAGAGTGCTTGATGGCTTGGAGCAGCTTCTGGCTCGTGTTGTATCTCTTCATTGTGGCCCAGAGTGCGTCAGGACACACCCTATTGAATGCCTTCTTGACGTTTATGAAGACATGGAAGATGTCCTTTTGATGTTGGTTGTATTTCTCACACAGTACTCGGAAGCTGAATATCTGTTCTGTTGTACTTCTTCATCTTCTGAATCCAGCCTGCTCTTCAGCGATTATTTCTTCTACCTGTTCAAGGTGACTTTCAATATCACTTTGCTTACATGGCTGATAAGACTTATGGTTCTCTGATTCTGGCACTGCTGCAAGTTGCCTTTCTTGGGGAGGGTGATAATGAGTGATTTTGTCTAGGGTGTTGGTCATTCCCTGGTCTGCCAGGCTTGTTGCAGATATTGGTGAGGATGTCTATCACTGTCTGTCTTCCATATTTTATCAGCTCAGCCGGGATGTTGTCTATTCCTGCAGCTTTCCTATTCTTTAGCGATCTTATGGCAAATTAGTGCTGTCCAAATTTGCGTTCTTTTTATATCATCTAATTCATGTGAAGGTAATTTAAAATAGAATAATTTCAATTAACATTTTTGCTTGTTGAAGATTTATTTTGGGTGTCATAGCACACCACTCACCAGGGTATATAATTTGATTGTACCCCACGAAGAAAGAATGGTTATTATATTACTAAACGTTCAGCTCTATGAGTGCACACAGCAAGTGTTTTGATGGATGCTGCTGGATAAAATTATATTATATGACAAAATATTATCCAACATCAATACTAGTACTGGAGCTGTTCCTCCCTGTCCCACTGCTAGTGTGAATCTCCTATATTCTGGCACCTTTGCCTCAACCCCTACTCTCCAAACTTGTCTCAGCCAACTGAGTGTTTGCTTTCTGTGAGGCAGCGGAGACTAAACCTGGGAGAGTAAGTTAAACCTGCTTATAAAAGCCCTGTCACTCAGCCTTAAAATAAATAGTATTTGGCCCGTCGTTTGCTATATTTTTATTCTGTTGCCAGCTTCAAAATGACCACAGCTCCTTCATATAGAGACACTGAGCTGGAACCCATGTGTGATGTGGAGAAGAGAATACTTAAAATCTTCTCCATGTAATGCATTATATAGGATTATGTTTCTAAGACTGGTGTTTGTGACCCCAGATCATATTGGGTAAGTGTTTAAAATTCCATATTTCCCCTTGTTCACATGGTGTCAACATCATTTTCAGTCGATCCAGATTCACGCCTGGAACTGAGTAGCCCATTATACTATTTCAGACAACTAAAAGCACCATGTTGCTCTGCTCTGGAATCAAACATAAGACCATAAAACCATAAGACATGCAGCAAAATTAGACCATTCAGCTCAGCAAGTCTGTTCCATGTGCTCCGTAATGGAATCATCATGATTAATTTATTATCCCTCTCTACCCCATTCTCTTGCCATCTCGCTATAATTTTTGACACCCTTACTAATCAAAAACCTAACAACCTCTGCCTTAAAGATACAGTGTGATGTGGCCTCCACAGTCATCTGAGCCAATGGATTCCACAGATTCACCATCACCTGGCTAATGAAATTTCTCTTCATCTCTCTTCTAAAAGGATGTCCTTGTATTCTGAGCAGTGCCTTCTGGCCCTAGACTCACCCACCATAGGAAACATCTTCTCCACATCCACTCCATCTAGGTCTTTCAACATTCAACACACATCAAAGTTGCTGGTGAACGCAGCAGGCCAGGCAGCACCTCTTGGAAGAGGTACAGTTGACGTTTCGGGCCGAGACCCTTCGTCAGAACTAACTGAAAGAAGAGCTAGTAAGAGATTTGAAAGTGGGAGGGGGAGGGGGAGATCCAAAATGATAGGAGAAGACAGGAGGGGGAGGGATGGAGCCAAGAGCTGGACAGGTGATTGGCAAAGGGGATATGAGAGGATCATGGGACAGGAGGCCTAGGGAGAAAGAAAAGTGGGAGGGTGGGAAAACTAGAGGATGGGCAGGGGGTATAGTGAGAGAGACAGAGGGAGAAAAAGGAGAGAGAGAAAAAGAAAAAGAATGTGTGTATATAAATAAATAATGGATGGGGTACGAGGGGGAGGTGGGGCATTAGCGGAAGTTTGAGAAGTCAGTGTTCATGCCATCAGGTTGGAGGCTACCCAGACGGAATATAAGGTGTTGTTCCTCCAACCTGAGTGTGGCTTCATCTTTACAGTAGAGGAGGCCGTGGATAGACATGTCAGAATGGGAATGGGACATGGAATTAAAATGTGTGGCCACTCTTTCAACATTCAATAGGTTTCAATGAGATTCTCCCTCATTCTTCTAAACTCCAGTATGTCCAGACTCAGAGCCATCAAATACTCCTCATACGTTCGCCCTTTCATTCCCATGATCATTACACAGATTATCTATATATTTCTTGCTCCCCAGCTGTAGAAAGGATGTCATTCAGCTGGAAAAGGTGCAGAAAAGACTCTCAGGGATGTTTCCAGGGCTGGAGGGCTGAAGTTACAAGGAAAGGCTCAATAGATTGGTATATTTTTCCTCCCTGGATTGTGGGAGGTGGAGGGGTAATCTTATTGTGAGAGGTCTGCAAAACCATGGGGGACATAGATAAAGTGAGTAGTCACACTTTTTCTCAGCAAAGAGGAGACTAAATTTAGAGGGCATAGGTTTAACTTAAGAGTGGAGAAACTTAAAAGGGACCTGAGGGACAACCATTTCACATAGAGGGTGATGGGTTTGTATATATGTGGAATGTGGTAAACGTAGGTGTTACATTTTGTAATTTTGAATCATTAAATTAATTCAAATGAAGTCATGAGTCTGAAAATACAGGTGTAACTTCATCTTTACTTTAAGCAAGGTGAGCTCGTATCGTGTGGTAGTGTGATGACACATGCAATTAATGTATTTTTACATATCACCTGTAATTAGTGATTTAAACAAGCTTAATCTACTAAGATAAATACAAGATTACTAAAGTACTGTTGAAATATTAAATACTGAATAGTAGGTACAATTATCTATGTTAAAGAAACATTTGGACAGATATATTTTAAAAAGGCCTATATCAAGGGTTCCTAACCTTTTTTATGCCATGGCCCAATACCATTATGCAAGGGGTCTGTGGACCCCAGGTTTGAAATCCTTGGCCTGGAGGGATATAGCCAAATGCAGGGAAGTGGGACCAGGTCAGAGAGACATCTTGGTCAGCATGGATGAGTTGGGTGGAAGGACCTGTTTCCATGCTCTAGGACTCAATGACATTGTGGCTGAGAAATGATACCAGATTTCCTTCCACAAAGGACAGTCGTGAACTATTTTCTTCCAGCAGAGACAGAACCACTCTTCCGTATTCACGTGGCTGACCCATTGTTACATTGAACAACTTCATTTTCGACTCCACTTTCTTTTTCCTGCTCAAAAGTACAGTGAGTGAATCTCAGATAGGCCTGAACTTCATCTTTTTCTTCATTGGATATCTGAAAACTTCTTATTTCAGTCCCACTCAATCCTTTCACCTCCATCTCAGCTGTTTTTTTCTGTTTCACCTGTGACAATATAGGTACTGCTTCCTGGTCTCATATGAAATACTCTCACTTCCACACAGGGTCCATATCTGATTCTTCCCCTCCTTTTCTTAGTATCACCATCTCGGGGGTTAGGTTATCAACCAATATGCATTATTATTTCACAGACTCCCACAGTTATATTTGATGTTTATTATGTGGTCACCCCGCACACACTGCTGATATCAAACGTAGATTGGGTGTCTGCTTTGAAGAGCAACCTCACTGAGTTAGCAAACAAAAGATTGAGCTTTCAGTCCTGCCTTTTTAATTGGCTCTCTCATTCCCATTCTAACTTCTCTGGTTGCAGGGAGTAGTGGAGGCCACCATCTCCATTGTGGGCCTCTCCATGGCTGACAGCATCTACAGGAGGTGCTGCTGGAAGAAGGCAGCATCTATTATGAAGGATTGTCACCATCCAGGTAATGCCCTCTTCTCACTGTTAACGTCAGGCAGAAAATTCAGGAGCCTGAAGCCCCACACCACCAGGTTCAGGAACAGCTAGTTTCCTACAACCATCTAGTTCTTGAATCAACCTACCACTCCTAACCCTACCTCAGCAATAGAACATCACAGACCATCTCCTGCACTACAATGGAGTTGTCCCTGTTTCTTCTTTTTGCACTTTCGTGTGTGTGTGTGTGTGTGTGTGTGTGTGTGTGTGTGTTTGTGTGCATTTTCTTTTTGCAGTCATTTTCTCTCTCACTCATCATTGTTCTGTATACATAATGTATTCAGTGTGATGTCTGTACCTATGTGCCTATGATGCTGTTGCAAGCAAGTTGTTCATTGTACTTAATCCTTGCCATACTTGTGATCCTTATCTCAGAAGCAATCTGTTGTCATTGGAGAGGGTCCAGAGAAGTTCACAAGGATGAAAGGGTTAACATATAAGGCGTAGTCGGCAGCTTTGGGCCTGTACTCAATGGAACTTAGAAGAATGCATGGGGATCTCATTGAAACCTACCGAATGTTGAAAGGACTAGGTAAGCTGGATGTGGAAAGCATGTTTCCTCTGGTGGTGGTATCCAGAACTAAAGGGCACAGCCTCAAAACTGAGGGACAACCTTTTAGAATGGAGGTAAGGAGGAAATTTTTTTAGCCAGGGAGTAGTAAATCTGTGGAATGCTCTGCCAAAGACTGTGGCAGAGTTCAAGTTCATGGGTATAATTAAGATGGAAGTTGATAGTTTCCTGATCAGTCAGAGCACCAAAGGATATGGTGAGAAGCCAGGTGTATGGGGTTGAGTGGGATCCGGGATCAGCCATGATGGAACCATGGAGCAAACTCAATGGGCTGAAAGGCCAAATTCTGCTCCTATGTCTCATGGTCTTATGGTCTATCATGACATTAACGTTTTTCCTACCATAGATATTATTGGGTACTTCAAAGTTCAAAGTAAATTTTATTATCAAAATAAGTACATATATCCCTCCATATACAACCTTGAGATTCATTTTCTTGTCTGCATACTCAGCAAATCTATAGAATAGTATCCATAACGTGATCAATGGAAGATCAACCAGAGTGCTGAAGACAGCAAACCTTGCAAATGCAAGTATACATAAATTGTTAAAAATAACAAGAACATGAGAAAACAAGTCAAAGGGTCCTTCAAGTGAGAACACTCGTTGTAGGAACATTTCAATGGTGGGGCAAGTGAGTGTATTTATCCCCTTTTATTTAAGAGCCAAATGCTTGAGGGGTAGTAACTGTTCTTGAACCTGGTGCTGTGAGTCCTGAGGCTCTTGTACCATCTACCTGATGGCGGCAGTGAGAAGAGAGGACGCCCTGGGTGGTGCGGATCTCTGACGAATGATGCTGATTTCCTATGACAGTGTTCCATTTAGATGAGATCAATGGTTGGTCTCAACGTAAATTAAAATCATGTAAATATTTTTATAACCCTGCAGGGAATACATACCATGTCAAGCAGTATCTGTGGAGAGAGAAACTGTCAACATTTGGAGTTTTATTTTATTTTACTTAGCATAGTTAGTTAGTGCAATGCTATTACAACTCAGGGCATCGGAGTTTGGATATCAATTCCAGCTGTCTGTTAGAGTCTCTGTACATCCTCCCCATGGAAAGCATGAAGTTTCAAAGTTCAAAGTAAAATCTACTTTGATTGTGAAAAATGTCCTGCTTGACTCCTCAATTTCCATTTGCAGACAGGCTTGTGACAAGTCAATCTTTGAAAACCTCTTCCTGCCTGCCAAAGATGCAAATATGTCTTCTATTCATGGCAGGGGCTACTGCACAGTACGCAGCACCGGGCTGATGCTCACTTTCAAGTCCCCACATATGCGAGCAGCTCCAGCCTTCCCTTTCTTGATCACCGGGACAGTGGGCGTGGCCCAATCGCTCCACTCAACTTTAGAGAGAATGTCAGATGCCTCCAAGCTCTGAAATTCAGCATCCACTTTAGGTTGTAGTGCGTAATGCACTAAACACGCTTTATGTAATCCTGATGTTGCTGCTTTGTCCATTTCAATTCTGGCCTTCATGCCTTTGTGTTTATCAATATCCTTCTCAAACACCTTCTCATTAGCATTGAACAGCTGTGGCAGTCTCTGGTTAGTGCTACTGTTTGGGCTGCCATTGCCTATTGATGACACATTGAGAACTTTGATTGTGTGCCAGTCTAGTTGGATTTTTCTCAACTATTCACATTGCAACAGTGCTGGCCCTCAGCTTTTCAATACGTAAAGCCCCGGGTGCTCCAGTCTCCTTCCACATTCCAAAGAAGTACCGGGTCCACACCTTGTCCAAGGGTGATCTGCAGGCCAGCGAAGGGAAGGAGAGCCGGTTCTCAGTCGCGGTAGATAATGTAACGTTCCCATCTACTGTTGCCCACCCAAGTGACATTTTTCAATTTCCTTTTTCCTCACCGAAGAAGTACTGTCAGAAAAAAGGGACATAGCAAAAAATAAGGTGCCTGCCATTTAAAACTGAGGTGCAGGGAAATTACTTCTCTCAGATAGTGGTGAAGCTCTAGAATTCTCTGCCCCCTGAGAATTGTGGAGGACAGATTATTAAAGAAAGATAAATATTTCAAAGATTGGGGAATTGAGGTTTGTGGGGCAATGGCATGGGCATTGAGGCCAGCATAGTACATCCATGAGCATATTTAAGGGAGGTAAACATTTGATAGATTGAGAAATTGGAAGTTATGAGGAACTGGCACAAAAACCAAGGCAAGTATAGGTCAGTCATGATCATCTTGAATGATTGGGTGGCCTTGAGGGTCCGAATGGCCTACTCTTGCTGATATATTCTTCTGTTCTTATGATCATTAAACTGAAGCATTAGCTCTATTTCACCCCTTCAGATGCTGCCTCGCGTCTGAGCATTTCCGTCATTCACTGGTTTGTTTTAAATACTCAACGTAGCTGCTACAACAGCCTTGCAGACAAAAATGACAGGAATCCAGCGTGTTCCTGACTATGCAGCCGTCTGCCTCTGCATGATGGAGGAGCTGCAACTTCACAATATGAACTCCATAATGACATTCTCACAGATGGTAAAGGCAAGCTGAGCACACAGATATTCATCCAAGGTCAGGCATCAGTAAATCAAAACACCAATGCACATTCAATAATTTACTCCATTCCTTCCCTTTAATAATGGATGAAGCCTTTTTTTCCTATCTTCATTCATTACTGATAAAGGAGCACCTGAAAATATTTACTCCAATGCCGCAGAAAATCAATGCAAGGTCACAGAGTTCAGTTGCCAACCAGTTGGCAGGTTAGTTCAACATGGGACATGCTATGACTCAAATGCGGACTCTCTTCTGCAATGCAGGGGACAGGTCGCCTCTGGACCTCCAGTCCTTCACCCTGGACCCTCAGGCCTCCAACCTCCAGGCATGCCAACACAGAGGCTTTGACCCTTGTGCCTCAACCCCTAACCTTACTGGCTTCAGTTTTCAAACTAGTCTGTTAACTGTACTGCTTAAGATGTTAAGACATAACAATGCATCATGAATAGTATGATAAGCTAATGACTGATTGTTTTTCCTTATCTTATAAGCACTTCAACACTGTTATTTTGTTTCCTATATGTATTTCATCTCCCAAACTTTATGACATCAGCCCTAACACTGACTGGAGTTAAAGTGGAAGCAAATCATTTTCAATAGAATGGGGGATTGACGTCTTTAGGAAATGGCACAGAAGGTTGTTTGAAGCGATGGTAGTTCATCTAAGATTATATTGAAGGATGGGGCAAGCAGAGGTGGCCAGATGACCTACAGCTGCTCTCATTTACTTGTGTACCTGTTTCTACATGTAACGGTAGAAAGGGAAGGAAATGCGGAACCAGAGGGTAGTGATGGGAAGTCATGTCTTCACATTTTAAGCAATACAATGAACAGGCTGAAGGTTGACACCCGAAGTTCAAAGACTGAAGTTGGCGAGTCCAGAGATTGGGGCCCGCTGTGTTGATGTGTCTGCAGGTCAAAGGCCTGATGCCTATGAGTCTGGAGCAGGGACTGGAGGATGGCTGTCAAATGTCTGCGGGGCTGAGAATCCGGGGAGAATGATGGGTGGCCCAGAAGCGACCTGTCGTTGGATTGGAAGCCGGTCTGTGTGTGTGTGTGAGAGGGCGGGTGGGTGGAAAAGGGGCTTATTTTGCTGTTGTTTTGATTTATTGCTGTTGCTGTCACTGCTCGTGTTGTTCAGCCGAACACCGAGGGCATTCTACATTGGTGACATTTGCGGGCTGCACCCTGCACACTTCTAGGATGCCTTGGTTCTAAATGCAAATGACATAGTTCATGTATGTTTTGATGTACATGTGATAGTTAAATAAATCTATCTATCTTTCTATCTAATAGGCCACAATGCAATTGATGGTGTTGGAACACCAGCTCAAACAGAGCAGGAACATTTTAATTTCTCAAAAGACTTTTGGATAAGTAGTTGGATTAAGAGGATTTAGAAGATATGGGCCAAACACAGGCAAATGGGACTAGCTTGGTTGGTATCCTGATTGACATGGAGGAGTTGGGCTGAATGACCTGCTTCCTTGCTCTAGAACTATAGCTCTGAACCTGGTCAGGATGGCAGCAGCGTGAAGAAAGCATGACCTGGGTGGTGGGGTGCCCTGATAATGGATGCTGCTTTCCTGCGACAACACTCCACGTAGATATGCTCAGTGTGATGGACTGTGATTACCAGTGATGGACTGGGCTATATCCATGACTTTTTCTAGGACGTTCCGTTCGAGGGCAGTGGTGTTTCCATACCAAGCTGTGGTGCAGCCACAGAGATGTACTCTCCACCACACATCTATAGAAGTTTGTCAGAGTATTAGATTTCATGCCAAATCATTTCAAAATTCTAAGGAAGTAAAGGTGCTGCTTTGCTTTCTTCACAATTGACTTTGCCTGCTGGGCCCAGATCAGATCTCCTAAAATGATAACACCAAGGAATTTTAAGTTGCTGACCCTCATCCCCTCTGATCCTCTGATTGGCCTGTCTCATGAACATCTGGTTTCCTCCGCTTGAAGTTAATAATTAGCTACTTGGTCTTGCTGGCATTGAGTAAGACGTTTTTGTTGTGGCACCACTCGGCCAGATTTTCAATCTGCTTCCTATCTGCTGATTCATCACCTTTGATTCAGCCTACGATTGTGCTGTCATCAGAAACCTGAATATGGCACTGGAGCTGTGCTTAGGCTTAGTTGATTAATAATAATTTTATTATTATTAATTTGTTAATGAACTGTAGCTCCTTAGTAATTTCTATTGGCTCATTGAGTCATAAGAACCTGACAAGATCCCTCGCCTCCTTGAGGCTGTTCTAAGCAGTCAATGTTCCATCAACATCTTAATCCCTTCAATTTTCCAATCCAAATCAGATAAGCTTCTTTGTGTTTTTTTAATGTTCATTCAAGGGATGTAAGATTCACAGGCTGAGCCAGCGCTTAATTTTGGTAGTTGTAAGGCTGTGGAATATACCCATCAGATTAAAGTGTACAATAAAAAAGATAAAGACAAACATTCCCTTCGCTGCCATTTTAGGTCAACTAGCTTCTCTCAATCAACAAAATTCCTTTGGTCCAGTCATCCCCCTTTTCCACTTTCTCTGCTACATTTTTCATATTTCTCTATTTCCCATTTCTGATTAAAGGTTTTAGATCGGAAAAATTATCTGTGTCTCTTTCTCAAAGATGCTGCCAGACCTGCTCTAGGTTTCCAAACTTTTCTAGTTTTATTTCAGGTTTCAAGTCCCTATATTTGATTTTCAGCTACCCTCTGCATTTCTATACTATCCTTTTAATATCTTGAAATATAGCAACAGGTCTTAAAGAGCCTGCACTACCTGATTACACAGTGACCAATTAGCCTACTAACTCACATCTTTGGAGTGTAGGAAGAAACCAGAGCACGCAGAGGAAACCCATGCAGTCAAGGTGAGAGCATACGAAATCCTTATAGACAACAGCGCAATGGAATCTGGGTCACTGGCACTACAAAGCATTACAATAACCTCTATGATACCCTGCCACCCACTATACTGTAGTATAAATGTCCCCATGTCCTTCACCAGTATGATATCAAGTAATATATCTGTTGTCAAGCCAGGGGTTTACAGAGAGAATCCTGGAGCATAAGGACCTTAGAGACCAAAACGAGAAAGTAAAGAGAAGATACTTGGAGAACTGTAGCAATAATAGCACATACAGAAGTAGGGAGGGGAGAGATTGGAAAACAATGATTTTAGTGCAGATCCACAAAGACTGTGAAAATGTGCCATTTTTTTTTAGAGATACAGCACACTAACAAGCTGTTCTAGCCCAATGAGCTTGCCCCACCCAGTTGCACTCATGCAACCAATTAATCTACTAACCCATATGTCTTTGGAATGTCAGAAGAAGCTGGAGAACCTGGAGGAAACTCACAAAGTCACACAGAAAAATGGACACACTCCTTATAGATAGCAAAGGAATTGAACCTGGGTCTTGGTGCTGTGGTTGCGGTACCATGCTGCCCCATTATGAATGACAAGAGCAAAGTAATTTATAAACATCAAATATCAAGAAACTAGACCTTGCAGTTGATATTATGTATAATATAGATGTAGGCTTGTAGTAATGATTCCATTGGGTAAACTGCATTTGTTTGCCTATGATTCACAGTTCTAAGTACAGTACAGATTTATTCCATTCTATTCCAATCTCTGTCATGGGAAGAGAACACCAAGATGGCAAAGGAAAAGGTATGTTGATGAGAGTCGCTAGTCCATTGGCACGGTGGCATAGCGGTTAGCACAACATTTTACAGTGCCAGCAACCCGGGTTCAAATCCTGCCGCTTCCTGTAAGGAGTTTGTATGTTCTCTCCGGGACCACCTGGGTTTCCTCCGAGTGCTCTGGTTTCCTCCCACAGTCCAAGTATGTACCGGTTGAGAGGGTAGGTGGTCATTGTTAATTGTCCTGTGATTGGGCTTGGGTTAGATCAAGTTTGCTGGGCAGAATGGCTCGAAAGTCTGAAAGGGTCTATTCCGCCCCGTACCTCAATAAAGAAATAAAACGGAGAATGAGTATTCAGGGTGGCAAAGAGGACATCAAGACCATGGTTTAGAAGCACTGAAGCCCTGGATAAACATTAGAAGAGGAGGACCACCCCAGAAACTACCACCCACCCATCCCATCAGGTATATCTAGCTAAGGCAGTCTGCGGGCTCTACTCTGCTCTCGTCAGTTACCTCAGAATCTGCCCAAATGGACTGGAAACAAACCATTTTTTAATCGTGATAGACAACTGAAAAAGAAGAAGAATGTACAGACAGGGCTCGGGGTGCAATTACATGAGTTATGGACAGTCCATACATCTGAACAAATACTCCGCTAAATTCAGAGTATGACATGTGTTGTTGAATGACAAAGCTAATTTCCCTTCTCCCACCACTTTTAATAATTCTTCTTTCTGGTTCACTGTGTATTCTTTGATGCCATTCATTTCAAAACCATGTTGGTTTTCTTACCTGGTATAGGGGATAACCACATGGTTACTAAGTTGAGTTATTTTGTGTATTTTTTGACTTACAGACAAAATTGACTTATGGACGTCTGTAAAAATGGAAGCCATTTGTTACACAGGAGCAGCCTGTAATTAATTCATCTCTGCAATTTCTCTGCAGCTACAGAGTTACTCTTACAGCACCTTCCTGCTTCCCAAAATCTGATTATGCTGCAGAAGGTTCTAGAAAAGTCTTCCGCTACGACATGATGGAATGGAAGGTTCTTGCGCTCACCCTATCACTTTTCTTTGATCCATTCATGGTCTCTCCAACTCTTTTCAACCTAGTACCTCAACCTTAGATTTTGAATTAATAAATGCTCTGTTGGCAGCTATTGACATAAATTTGTTTAGTCCATTTCAAAAATATCCATCACTTTTTAGTTTTATCATAAGGTGGACAGAAGATGACATTCTATAATCTTATAGTCCAGTGAGCTGTGAAAATTCAGACTTTTTGTCATTGTGTTGATTTTAAGAAGGATCAAAGGCCAGGAGGCAAATGTGAAGCAATTGTCACAGAATTATAGTGGTGATCTTTTTTATTACCCCTGTTGTTAGTGGTCTGAGACAAAGATGATAGCCAAAAAAATGCCTCAACTCATTGGCACATCATAAACACAGGAGTTTCTGCAGATTCTAAAGATTCTGAAGTCCTGATGAAGGGTCTCGGCCCAGGAAGTCAACTACTTGTTTTCCTCCTTAAGTGCAGTCAGATCTGTTAAATTCCTCCAGCATTTTGTATGTTTTACTCACCACATTAGCTGTGTAGTTGAAGAGTCACCACCTACAGAGTCTGCAAACCAGTGCTGGAAGATGGAGTTGATTTTTTGATTGAAGCAGACATGCTGGGCTGAATGGCCTTTTCTGTACCATAATTCCCTATGATTTCTTTCACTGAAGCAGATCATTCAGACCAATATGGCAATATTTACATTACAGAAAAGACCTTTCTCAGTCTTCTCCAGTTGCAAACCTTTCTATTAATCCTTGACTTCTGTGATCTTGGAAATGGTTAGATTTCCCCAACCTTCCCCATGAACCCAATTCCATTGGCAACACCTAACATGATGGTGGATATGGGTTTGATTTCAAAATTTAAGAGAAGTTTCAATAGGTACATAGATGGGAGGGGTATGGAGGTCTTTGGTCTAAGTGAAGGCTGATGGGACCAGCCAGAATAATAGTACAGCATGGACTAGATGGGCCAAAGGTCTTGTTTGTGTGCTTCAGTGCTCTATGACTCAATGTGATACTGACTTTCTTAACATTTCACTGTTCCTACTGGTGCCAAGATAGCAGAATAATAAGCACAAATATGCTGTTTATTTTTTTAATCACATAAAAATTACTATCAGTATGCTGCCATATCTCTTAGTGGTTGGTTGATGTTCCGGGATTACCCAGAATAATGCCACTTCTTAGAGATACTGTGAAGATATAATAAGCCATTCCGGCATATCCACTAATACACTCTTCCAGCGTTATTCGTAACCTTACTCATCTGTTTTCAATTTTAATCATGTTTTACACGAGTAATGCAACTCTCAGTCCTATAACACACTCAGCAGTTTGTTCTGTAACATAAAAGATACTTTCTTTTCCTAGCAGTAAAGGACCAGTTTGATGGAGAACACAAGAAAATCTCCACAGGGTTTTTCTGAGACCAGATACTTGCTTTAGAGGTGAAGGAAGATTGGACTAATTCCTGGGCTGAGCAGTTTTATTCATGAGGAAAGATTAGACAGAGAAGACCTGTACTGAAGAATGAAATGTGATTTTTTTTTTTGAAACGTGATATTTGTAATGTGTTTGTTGGGGAAGATATTTTGTGACTGTCTTCCCTGTTCAGGGATAATCGTATGAGGAGCATTAGATGGCTCTGGGTCTGTTCTTGCTGGCATTCAGAAGAATGATGGCAGGTGTGGAAGCCAGGTCATTGGGTGTATTTAAGGCAGAGGCTGACAGGTTTTTGATTAGTCAAAGCATGAAAGATTATGTGGAGAAAGGAGTTGAAAGGGAAAATGGATCAGCCATGATGAAATGGAGGAGCAACCTTGATGTGCTGAATGGCCTAAATCAGCTCCTTTCTCTGACTAGGAGGAATAGTGGCGAGAAGCTGCAGGAGCTGAGCTGCTCAGGCAGTATCTGTGGAGGGAAATGGACAGCCAATATCTTGGCCAAGTGTCTACATCTGGGTTGAAAGACAAAGGGGAGATAATCAGAATATGGTGGGGTTCTAGAGCAAAAACCAGCAGCTTATAGGTAGATCCAGGTAAGGAGGGATGATAGGGATATATTAGAGGAGAAAGTGGAAATAGCAACTCAATTCAGGAGGTGATAGGTGGAGATGATGGAATCTGATTTGTCAAGAAGGTGGAGCATGGAATCAATCAAGGTAGGTGAGACGGGCAAATGGAAAAAGTTGATGGAAGGGACCCAGCAGGATCCGTGTGTGGGTGGTGGACAAATAAGGCCATAAGATATTGGGGTAGAATTAGGCCATTCAGCCAATCAAATCAGCTCTGTCATTTGATCATGGCTGATTTATTATTGCTCTCAACTCCATTCTTCTGACTTCTCCCCATAACCTTTGATGTGCATATTAATCAAGAATTTATCAAACTCCGTTTTAAATATACCCAATGACTTGGCCTCCCCAGCTGTCTGTGGCAATTAATTCCACAGATTCATCATCCTCTAGCTAAAGAAATTCCTCCTGATCTTTGTTCTAAATGAATACCCTTGTATTCTGAGGCTGTATCCTCTGTTCCTAGACTCTCCCACTGTTGGAAACATCCTCTCCATATAAACTCTATCTAGGCCTTTCAATAATTGGACAACTTTGTTGATTAGTGTGGGCTGAATCACCTGCAGCTCAACATCACTAAGACAAAGGAGTTAGTGGTGGACTTGACGAAGGTAAAAATACCCTTCATTCCTATCTCCATCAAGGGAATGGATGTGGAAGTCTACAAATACCTGGAAACTCACCTGGACAATAAATTGGACTGAACTAAAAATATAGGGGTCCTGTGCGTGAATGGACAGAGTAGACTGTATTTCCAGAGAAGTGTCCAGTCATTCAATGACTGCAGTACAATGCTGCAGATGTTCTTTGACACAGTGATGGCCAGCATTCTACACTGTAGTCCGCTGAGGCAGCAGGGTGACAGCAGCAGACACCAAGAAGATTGATAAGCTCGTCAGGAAGGCCGGTTCTGTTCTGGAAGGCGAACTGGATTCCTTTGGTGGTTGTGTCTGAGAGGAGGATGCTGCAGAAGCTACGGAGCATTACAGACAATCCTCCTTACCCCCGCCATGACATACTGGACAAACAGAGGAGCGTCTTTGGGAATAGACTGATTCCACCGAGTTGTACCACCGAACGCCACAGGAGATCCTTTCTCCCTGTGACGATAAGACTCTACAACTCCTCCTCGTTAAGTATGTAAGTATATGGTTTCATGGCACATCTGTAATTTGCACTATTACTTAATGCACATTTTTTGTACCTCAATGCTTACATTTTGTATTTTAAAGGATATATCTCTGACTGAGCAATCTTGCAACAATAATTTCCTTCAGGATAAATAAACTTTTATTGTACCTTATTTCATAGGTTTGAATGAGATACTAAATGAGATGGTGTAGATAGAAAAGGGGAAAGAGACAATAAGTGTTTAAATTCCAAAGAAGTCATCTTATTCAAACTTCTCCAATTAAAAAAATATTTCTACTAATTCTTTTTCATTTATTACAATGAAAGTTTGATGTCTCTGGGCCTTTACTCACTGAAGAATGAGAAGGGACTCTCATTGGAACCTAATGAATCTTGATAGAGTGGACATGGAAAGGATGTTTCAAATAGTAAGAGAGCCTGGGATCAGAGACCAGAGTGTAGAGGGATAAAGGAGAAGGGAGATGTCATGACCAGTAAATCTGTATAGGTGGACAGACAGGAAGAAAAAGACAATATACTGTACATGATGGAAATGAAAGGCTTAAGTGTGCTTATTTTAATGCTAAAAGTGTTAAGGGTAAGGGAGATTAACTTAGAACAGGGATCAAAACATGGAACTATGATCTTGTGGCCATCATAAAGATTTGGTGAAGAGAGGGGCAGGGCAGCCTGCTAAACGTTCCAGAGTTTCAAAAGACAGAGAAGAGATAAAAGAGAGAGAGTTGGATGACTAATCAGGAAAAATGTCACAGCTGTACTCAGAGGGGACATAATGGAAGGCTCATCTGCTGGGAGAATCATATCGGCAGTCAGAATAGAGAAAAATACAAAAATATCTGGGATGTCATAATAGCTGACTTCAACTTCCCAATGCAGACAGAGAAGTTTAGATGGGAAGAATTTGTTACATGCATTCAAGACAGTTAAAATAAACATTACATAGATAGTCATACGAGGTACATACTGGACCTCGTATAGGGAATTGAACCTGACCAGATGACTGACATTTCGGTGGAGAACTTGGGCAACAATAATCACAACAGTTAAATTTTAAGATAATTGTGAATAAGGAGAAATATGGACCTCTCGTGAAAGCTTTGTATTTGGGGAGGAAAATTTATGAGAGTATTAGGTGGGGTGAGTTGATTGGGAGCAGCTGTGTTTGTGCATATCTATTTCCAACAGGTCTAGACTGTTAAAAATGATCTGTACAGAACGCAGGACCGCTATGTTTCAGAAAGATGGAAGGACAAGGATGGTGAGGTAAAGGAAGCTTGGATGATGAGAGAGATTATGTGTTTAATGAAGAAGAAAAAGGAAGCATATGCAAGTTATAGGAGGCCAATTTAAAACAAGGTCTTAAGGAATATAAAGAAAGCGGAAAATAACTCAAGAAGTATTTAAGAGAGCCAGGACAAACCACAAAAAGTCTTTTGACAAGTATAACTAAGACAATCTCAAAGTATTTTATGCAGAACAAAAGAATCAAGAGGGAGAGGATTAGACCTGTCAAGGTTAGAGGAGAGAACATACATTTGAAGGCAAAGGATGTGGTTGAGATTTTAAATGAGTACTTTGTATTGATAATCGCCAAGTAGATTGGTAGGTGGGAAGCCTTCAAAGGGGAAATTTTGAGAGTGCAGAGTTTGTATGTTCCTGTCAGGATTAAAGGCAAATTGAATAGGAATAAGGAACCTTGGTTCTCAAGGGATATTGCAACTCTGATAAAGAAGAGGGAGTTGTATGAAATGTATAGGAAACAGGGGGTAAATCAGCTGCTTGAGGAGTATAAGAAGTGCAAGAAAATACTTAAGAAAGAAATCAGGAGGCGAAAAGAAGACATGAGGTTGCCTTGGCAGTCAAAGTGAAGGATAATCCAAAGAGCTTTTACAAGTATATTAAGAGCAAAAGGATTGTAAGGGATAAAATTGGTCCTCTTGAAGATCAGAGTGGTCGGCTTTGTGTGGAACCAAAGGAAATGGGGGAGATCTTAAATAGGTTTTCTGCGTCTGTATTTACTAAGGAAGCTGGCATGAAATCTATGGGATTGAGGGAATCAAGTAGTGAGACCATGGCAACTGTACAGATTGAAAAGGAGGAGGTGCTTGCTGTCTTGAGGAAAATTAAAGTGGATAAATCCCCGGGACCTGACAGGGTGTTCCCTCGGACCTTGAAGGAGACTAGTGTTGAAATTGCGGGGGCCCTGGCAGAAATATTTAAAATGTCGCTGTCTACGGGTAAAGTGCCGGAGGATTGGAGAGTGGCTCATGTTGTTCCGTTGTTTAAAGAAGGATCGAAAAGTAATCCGGGAAATTATAGGCCGGTGAGTTTAACGTCAATAGTAGGTAAGTTATTGGAGGGAGTACTAAGAGACAGAATCTACAAGCATTTGGATAGACAGGGGGTTATTAGGGAGAGTCAACATGGCTTTGTGCGTGGTAGGTCATGTTTGACCAATCTGTTGGAGTTTTACGAGGAGGTTACCAGGAAAGTGGATGAAGGGAAGGCAGTGGATATTGTCTACTTGGACTTCAGTAAGGCCTTTGACAAGGTCCCGCATGGGAGGTTAGTTAGGAAAATTCAGTCGCTCGGTATACATGGAGAGGTGGTAAATTGGATTGGACATTGGCTCGATGGAAGAAGCCAGAGAGTGGTGGTAGAAAATAGCTTCTCTGAGTGGAGGCCTGTGACTAGTGGTGTGCCACAGGGATCAGTGCTGGGTCCATTGTTATTTGTCATCTATATCAATGACCTGGATGATAATGTGGTAAATTGGATCAGCAAGTTTGCTGATGATACAAAGATTGGAGGTGTAGTAGACAGTGAGGAAGGTTTTCAGAGCCTGCAGAGGGACTTGGACCAGCTGGAAAAATGGGCTGAAAAATGGCAGATGGAGTTTAATACTGACAAGTGTGAGGTATTGCACGTTGGAAGGACAAACCAACGTAGAACATACAGGGTTAATGGTAAGGCACTGAGGAGTGCAGTGGAACAGAGGGATCTGGGAATACAGATACAAAATTCCCTAAAAGTGTCGTCACAGGTAGATAGGGTCGTAAAGAGAGCTTTTGGTACATTGGCCTTTATTAATCGAAGTATTGAGTATAAGAGCTGGAATGTTATGATGAGGTTGTATAAGGCATTGGTGAGGCCAAATCTGGAGTATTGTGTTCAGTTTTGGTCACCAAATTACAGGAAGGATATAAATAAGGTTGAAAGAGTGAAGAGAAGGTTTACAAGGATGTTGCCGGGACTTGAGAAACTCAGTTACAGAGAAAGGTTGAATAGGTTAGGACTTTATTCCCTGTAGCGTAGAAGGATGAGGGGAGATTTGATAGAGGTATATAAAATTATGATGGGTATAGATAGAGTGAATGCAAGCAGGCTTTTTCCACTGAGGCAAGGGGAGAAAAAAAACAGAGGACATGGGTTAAGGGTGAGGGGGGAAAAGTTTAAAGGGAACATTAGGGGGGGCTTCTTCACACAGAGAGTGGTGGGAGTATGGAATGAGCTGCCAGACGAGGTGGTAAATGCGGGTTCTTTTTTAACATTTAAGAATAACTTGGACAGATACATGGATGGGAGGTGTATGGAGGGATATGGTCCGTGTGCAGGTCAGTGGGACTAGGCAGAAAATGGTTCGGCACAGCCAAGAAGGACCAAAGGGCCTGTTTCTGTGCTGTAGTTTCTATGGTTTCTATGGTAGATAGATATAGAGGACAGTGAGATCAGTGTGTAGCATGGTAATATAATGGGATATTTTGAGATAAAGAAAGTGGTAGTGTTGGTGTCATGAAGAATATTGAGATGTTTAAATCTCCAGGGCCTAATGGGATAGAACCAAATTATTGAAAGAGGCAAGCATTGAGATTTCTGGGAGCTTAAAGAATATTTCTGTCTCTCTAGTCAAAGGCAAGGTACTGGAAGATTGACAAGTAGTTAATTTTGTTTTTTTCTGTTCAACAAGAGAAATAGGGATAATTTTGAGAATTATAGACCAGTGAGAGTTATATCAGTGGTAGGAAAGCTATTGAAATTAATTCCTAGGGGTTAGGATTTGTGAGCATTGGGAAAATCATGGCCTAATTAAGGACTGTCAGCATGACTTTGTGCAGAGCAGATTATGTCTTATTAACTTGATCAAGTTTTTCAAGATGGTGACCAAGGTGATCAGTAAAGGCAAAGCAGTTGATATTGCCTGCATTGATTTTAGGTAATAAGACATTCAGCTAAGTTCCACATGGCAAACTCATCCAGAAAATTGAGATGTACACAATTGATGCTGATTTGACTATTTGAGTTCACATTTGGTTTGCCCATACAAATCAGAGAATAGTGGCTAGTGGGTCTTATTCTGGTTGGATGTCCATGATTAGTGGAGCTTCACAGATATCCAGTCTGGAACTTCTTCTGTTTGTGACTTATATAAATGAGTTGGATGAAAATGTGGACAGGTGGGTGAATGCATTCACAGATGACATAAAGACTGGTGACACTGCAGATAGTGTAAAAATTGTCAAAGGGTAGCGTGAGATACAAATCAATTACAGTGATGGGCAAAGAAATGGCAGATAGAGTTTAATCTGGGCAAATAAGAGGTGTTATTCTTTGGTGCATCAAATGTAAAGAATAAGTTAATGGCAAGATCCTTTACATATTGAAAAGGGATCTTGAAGTCCAAGTCCATAGCTTCCTGAAAGCAATCACACAAGTTGATAGAGTGGTAAAGGAATATGGAATGATTGCCTTTATTAGATGAGACTTGGGTTCCACAATCAGGAAATTATATTGCAGCTTTATAAAGCTCCGTCGTGGTCTTCTCTGGAGTGTTGCATTCTGTTCTGGTCACCCTACTACAGCAAGAATGTGGAGGATTTGGAGAGAGTGCAACACATTTTCACTAGGATGTTGCCAGGATTAGAGCACATGATCTATGAGGACAATTTGGAGTTGTTTATTTTGACTGGTATGGCAGACCTGATAGAAGCTTATATAATTATGAGAGCCATAGAGTAGATGACCAATATATTGGTTCCTTGTCCCATTCGTATTCTGGTATGTCAGACAAAATCAAAAAGAGTGAATACAGGACTGAAGATGTTACATTTGAATGTGCACAGTAGACAGAATAAGGTAGATGAACTTGCAGCACTTTTGTAGATTGGCATGTATAATGTTGTAGGCGTCACAGAATAGTGGTTGAAACAAGATTATAGCTGGGATCTTAATAGCCTAGGATGCACATTGCATTGAAAGGACAGGCAGGACAATAGAAGCAGCAGCGTTGCTCCATTGATAAAAAATAAAATCTAATCATTAGAATTAAGTGATATAGGGTCAGAAGATGTTGAATAATTGTGGATAGAGCTAAGGAACTGCAAGGGTAAAAAGACTCTGATGGGAGTTGCATACCGACCACCAAGCAGTAGTAAGAATGTGGTCTACTATTTACAATGGGAGTTAGGAAATGCATGCCAATGTTACAATAGTCATGAGAGATCTCAATATACAGCTACATTGGAAAAATCAGGTTGGTGCTGAATTGCAAGAGGGGGAATTTCCAGAATGCGTACGAGATGTATTTTTAGAGCAGCTCATGGTTGAGCCCACTAGGGGATCAGCTATTCTGGAGTGGGTGTTATGCAATGAAACAGAATTGATTAAAGAATTTATGGTAAAAGAAGCCTTTTGGGAAAGTGATCATAGTATGATTGGATTCACCCTGAAATTTGAGGAGAAGCTAAGGTCAGATGTATCAGTATTAATGTAGTGTAAAGGAAATTACAGAGGTATGAGAGAGGAGTTGGCCAGAATTGATTGGAAAAGAACACTAGCAGGGATGAAGGCAAAGCAGCAATAGCTGGAATTTCTGGAAACAATTCAGAATGCACAGAACATATACATCACAAAGAGGAAGAAGTAGTTTTCGAAAGGCAAGATGACATAACCATGGCTAACAAGAGAAGTCAACGTCAACATAAAAGCCAAAGGGGGGGCATATAATAGAGCAAAGATTTGTGGGAAGTTAGAGGACTGGGAAGCTTCTAAAAACAACAGAAGGCAAATAAAAATGTCATTAAGGTAAAGATGGAATACGAAAGTAAGCCAGCCAATAATATTAAAGAGGATACCAAAAGTTTCTCCAGATACATAAAGTGTAAAAGCGGGGTGCGAGTGGATATTGGACTGCTGGAGAGGTAGTAATTGGGAACAAGGAAATGGCGAATAAACTGAATAATTATTTTTCATCAGTCTTCACTGTGAAAGACACTAGCAGTGTGATGGAAGTTCCAGGTGCCAGAGATAATGAAAGTTCTTGAGAAACTGAAAGGTCTGAAAGTAGATAAGTCACCTGGTCCAGATGGAGTACACCCCAGGGTTCTGAAAAAGGTGTCTGAAGAGACTATGGAGGCATTAGTAATGATCTTTCAAGAATCACTAGATTCTGGAATGGTTCCTGAAGACAGGATAATAACAAATGTCATTCCACTCTTCAAGAAGGGAGGGAGGCAGAAGAAATGAAACTATAGGCCAGTTAGCATGAACTCAGTGGCTGCGAAGATGTTGGAGTCGATCATTCTGGATGAGGTCTCAGGGTACTTGGAGGCACATGATAAAATAGACTATAGTCAGCATGGTTTCCTCCAGGGAAAATCTTGCCTGACAAATCTTTTGGAATTCTTTGAAGAAATAACAAGCAAGATATACAATGCATAATCGGTTGATGTTGCGTACTTGGACTTTCAGAAGGCCTTTGACAAGGTGCCACACATGAAACTGCTTAACAAGCTGTGAGCCCATGGTATTACAGGGAATATCCTAGCATGGAGAAAGCAGTGACTGACTGGCAGGAGGCAAAGAGTGGGAATAAAGGGAGTTTTTTCTGGTTGGCTGCCGGTTATGAGTGGTGTTAAAATCAATTCTTTTTATGTTCCATGTCAACAATTTGGATGATGGAATTGATAGTTTTATTGCAAAGTTTGCAGACAATATGAAAGTAGGTGGAGGGGCAGGTAGTTTTGAGTGGATACAGAAGGACTTAGATAGATTAGGAGAATGGGCACAGAAATGGCAGATGGAACACAGTGTCAAGAAGAGTATGGTCATGCACTTTGCAGACTCAATGGACCAAATGGTCTAATTCTGCTCCTACACCTTATGGTCTTATAGTTCCTATCCCCATTCTCATTTGATCCACGGCCTCCACTTCTGCCATGATGAGGGCACTCTCAGTTTGGAGGAGTAACTTCTGATATTCAATCTAAGTAGCTTCCAACCTGATGGCATAGTCAAAAATTTCCCCAGCTTCTGGAAATTTTCCCCCTCCTCTTCCCTCTTATTCAATTTCCCACTTTGGCATCTTACCTCATCTCCTCACCCGCTGATTACCTCCCCTGGTGCCCCCAACCTGCCCTTCCTCTCATGGTCCCACTCCTACCAGATTCCTCAGCCCTTTACTTTTACCACTTATCATTTTCCAGCTTCTTACTTCATTCCCCCTTCCCAAGTTCCTGGAATCATCTTCTAGGTTGCTCTCCTTTCCCTCGCCCCACTTTCTTACTCAGCCATCTTCCCCTTTCTTGATCTTGGCCTGAAGCATCAGCTATTCATTCACTCCCATGGATGCTGCCTGACTTACCGAGTTCCTCCATCATTCTGTACGTGTCTCTCTGGATTTTCAGCACCTGCAGAATCTCTTGTATTTACGACCAGAATCTTTCTCACACGGCTAGAAAGTCTAATATTAGAAGATTAGCTGGAGGGTGAGAGGGCAAAAGTTTAAAGGAGATGTGCAGCGCAAGTATTTTACACAGAGAAGGGTGGGTGAGTTGCCAGAGGTGATGGAGGCAGGTGTAATAGAGAGGTTTAAGAGGCTGTCATACAGGCAAATGAATATCAAGAGAATGACGGGATGTGAAACTATGGGGAGACAATAGGGATTGGTTTAATTAAGCATCATAAGCTGAATTTAGTTTGCGCAACATCATGAGCTGAAGGTCCTGCTCCTTTGCTGTCCCGTTCCATGTTCTACACTTGGTGGCCACATTATTAGGTTCACTGAGATAGGTGACAAGTATGTACTCTGATAATAAGTTGTACTTAGAACTTTGAACTTTGAACCTGTGCATGTGCTCGTTAATGCAGCTATCTAATCAGCCAATCATGTGGCAACACTCAGTGCATAAAAGCGTGCAGACAAGATCAAGAGGTTCAGTTGTTATTCAAACCAAACATCAGAATGGGGACGAAATGTGATCTAAGTGACGTTGACTGTGGAATGATTGTTGGTGCCAGACAGTGAGGGTTGAGTATCTCAGAAACTGCCTATCTCCTGAGATTATCATTCACAGCTGTGTCCGGAGTTTGCAAAGGATGGTGCGAGAAACAAAAAAACATCCAGTGAGCGTCAGTTCTGTGGGTGAAAATGCCTTGTTAATGAGAGAGGTCAGCAGAGAATGGCCAGGCTGGTTCAAACTGACAGGAAGGCAACAGTAACTCAAATAACTACACATTACAATAGTGGTGTACTGAAGAGCATCCCTGAACACTCAACGCATTGAACCTGGGCTACAGCAGTGGGAGATCAGAAACATAAACTCAGGGAACAGAAAATCTGCAGATGCTGGAAATCCAAGCAACACACACAAAATGCTGGAGGAACTAGGCAGGTTAAGCAGCATCTATGGAAAAGAGTAAACAGTGGACATTTCAGGCTAAGACCTTTTATCGGGACTGGGGAAAAAAAGGTGAGAAGTTAATCTCTGATGCAATTTCTCATCTTTTTCCAGTCCTGATGAAGGGTCTCGGCCCAAAATATCAGCTGTTTACACTTTTCTATAGATGCTGCTTGGCCTGCTGAGTTCCTCCAGCATTTTGTGTGTGTAACATAAACTCAAAGGCCATTTTGTTAGCTCCGGGGAGTATCTAATAAAGTGGCCACAGTGTGCATGTTCTAACTAAGACAGCATTAGAAAGTGGCCATTGCTTCTCATATCGTGTGCCAGGCAGCACCTGTGAAAGATCAAGCCAGGCAAAATTCAGTAGGAAATGTTGAGCAGATAATTATGAGGCAAAGTATTTGTTTTTATTATTAGTTTGTTTTGGCTTGATGTTTCTAATTAGGAATCAGCAGAAATAACAGAGGTATGGCACGGTGTGCTCTCTGGAATCTGTGCTAGCTTGGGACTGGCTCCAGCAAGCCGGCTTTCCCATCGGTGCTGCTCTCTTGCATTCACTTTCTGGAAGAAAATTGGATTACCTTCATCTGCAGCTGACCCATTGTGAGATGAGCAACTGCTGCGTGATTGGTCTTGCAGAAACATGGCTCCAGGACAACACCCCGACATCAGTCTTCAGACTGTGCCACTCAGGGACTTGTGCCAATATTATTTTGTGACTATATGTGCTATCATAACTTTGTGTGCTGTATGTTGTACGTGACCATATGTCCTGTGTTTTGCACCTTGGTCTATGAGAAATGCTGTTCCATTTAGTTGTATACATGTATCTGGTTGAACGACAATTAAGCTAGAATTTTAACTTGAACTTGAACGCTGCCTATACATCACGGGCGCAAACCTCACAACTATTGGTAATATCTGTAAGAGACACTGCTTCAGGAAGGCTGCATTACTCATTTACGGGATATGGGTGTCGCCAGCTAAGCCAGCATTTATTGCCCATCTCTAGTTGCCCTTTAGAAGGTGGTGATGAGTTGCCTTCTTGAACTGCTGCAGTCCCTGAGGTGTAGGGATGCCCATGGTGCTGTTAAGGAGGAAATTCCATGATTTTGACCCAATGACAATGAAAGAACAGTGATATGTTTCCAAATCAGGATGGTGAGTGACTTGGAGGGGGATTTCCAAGTGGTGGTGTTCCCAGGTATCTGCTTTTCTCGTCCTTCTAGATGGTAGTGGTCGTGGTTCTGGAAGGTGCTGGCTTAGGAACTTCGGTGTGCTTTTGCAGTGCATCTTGTAGATAGTTCACACTGTTGTAACTGTTTCATCAATGGTGGAGGGATTGGATGCTTGTGGAAGGGGTACCAATCAAGTGAACTGCCTTGTACTGGATGGTGTCAAGTTTCCTGAGTGTTGATGGAGCTGCACTCATCCAGGTGAGTGGTGAGTATTCCATTACACTCCTGACCTGAGCCTTGTAGATGGTGGATAGGCTTTGGAGAGTCAGGAGGTGAGTTACACACCACAGGGTTCCTAGTCCTTGACCTGTACTGGTAGCCTCAGTGTTTACATAGCTAGAGCAGTTTAGTTTCCTGTCAATGGTAACCCCCAGGATGTTGATAGTAGGGGATTCAGTGATGGTGATGTCACTGAATGTCAAGGGACAATGGTTAGAGTCTCTCTTGTTGGAGATGATCATTGCCTGGCATTTGCATGGCTAAAATATTTCTTGCCATGCGTCAGCCCAAGCCTGGATATTGTCCAGTTCCTGATGCATTTGGGTATGAACTGCTTCACTATCTGAGGAGTCACGAATGGTGCAAACATCCCCACTTCTGAGCTAATGATGGAAGGAAGGTCATCGATGAAGCAGTTGAAGATGGTTGGTCCTAGGACACTTCCCTGAGGAACTCCTGCAGTGATGTCCTGAGGATAAGATGATTGACCTCCAACCATCACAGACATCTTCCTTTGTGTCAGGTATGATTCCAACCAATGAAGGGTTTTCCTTCTAATTCCCATTAACTCCACTTTAGCTAGGGCACGTTAATGCCATACTCTGCCTTGATGTTGAGGGCTGTCACCTCACCTCACCTCTGCTATTTAGCTCTTTGGTCCATGGTTGGACCAAGGAGGTGATGAGGTCAGGAGCTCAGTGGCTTTGACGGAACACAAACTGGGCATCCGTAAGCAGGTTTTTGATGAGTAGGTGCTGCATGATAGCACTGCTGATGACCCCTTCAATTACTTTGCTGATAGAGCAGTAAATGGCTGGGTTGGACTTGTCCTGTTCCGCTATCTTTCTCATTGTCGGGTAGACGCCGGTGTTGTAGCTGTACTGGAACAGCTTGGCTAATGGCATGGCAAGTTCTGGAGCACAAGTCTTCAGGACTACTGCCCGGATTTTGTCTAGGCCCATAGCCTTCGCAGTATCCAGTGCTTTCAGCCATTTCTTGATATCACGTGGAGTGAATCGGATTGTCTGCATACTAACATCTGGATTATAGGGACTTCTGGAGGAGGCTGAGCTGGATCATCTACTCAGCACTTCTGACTGAAGATTATTGCATATACTGTACTTCAGCCTTCTCTTTAGCACAGGTGTTCTGGGCTCCTCTATCACTGAGGTTGGGAATAATTGTGGAGCCTCCTCCTCCAGTGGGTTGTTTGACTGTCCACCAGCATTCATGGCTGGATGTGGAAGGACCACAGAATTAGATCCGATCTGTTGGTCCTTTGGCTACATCTATCAACAAAGTTCCCCACCATCTGAGCCATGCCATTTTTTTACAGCGACTATTGGGCAGGAGGTACACACGTGTGAAGTCGCACACTACCAGGTTCATGAAGAATTACTTCTCTTCTGTCACTTGCTTTTTGAACCAATGGGCAAAACTTAATACAGTTTAATAACACTATGGCTATTTTCCACTGTAATGGACATCATTTTTTACTCTAATTGTGGTTTTTTGTAGAAATTGCATATAATTTATCTCTAATAAATATTTTTTGTGAATATTGCTTGATGATGCCATGGTCCTGTGATGCTGCTGCAAGTTATCATTGCATCTGTGCATACCTGTGTCTGCGAACATAGCAATAACCTCAACTTTGGCTTTGCTCTTCAGTATGCACGACTAGAATGGGGTACAAAGGACCCCCCCATCCTGAAGGAGGGCAGACTGAAATCTCAGGCTGGAGGACCTGTACAATGCAACCTGGCCCAATATTGCCATTGTGTGCCATGGAGAATATGTGGCATTATGTTCCATTGTGTCTACACTGTGTGTGTACCAATATTGATTAAATCTAGAAATTACCACTGGTCACCCTTCTAAAGCCTTTTACTGCATTCAAGTGATTGTCCAGAACTTTGGCAGAGACAGAAAATGATGTAAAAATTTGCACTGGTAGATACAAAATTGTCAAATAAACCCAGTAAGAATTCACCCCTGAGAACCACCAAGAGTAATTTCTCGCTCTACTTACCACAGGTTTGTAGAGTGAAATTATACAATAGATTACCAGAAACTAAGGCATTTGATGGAAAGCTCAAGAAGCACCTTAAGCACAATGTGTCGAAACAGCTGATGGAAAGCACCAACACGCAAACCACAAACAAACGTGAAACTAGGTCATCATTCAGGGTTAAACATCCCTTCAGCCGCCATGGTGAGACAGGAGGATCTGACAAACGTTGACATGCAGAAAAACTAGGACATTGACAATTTGGGAAGCAGAAAACACTTCCACAGAAATGAATGTAGAATTGCTTGGTGTAAAATTGCCCCTTATATTACAAAAATTTAAAATGTACAGCCATCTAAAATGTATCCCCGAGAAAGAAGGTTCCTCATTGAATATCCCAGAAATTTGTGTGATGTTTGATGATTTGGCAGAAAGTGGAAATGAGGAAAAACCTGAGCAGAAAATGCTAGAGGTGAGTTTATATGACCATAAACTAGACAACATAAGAGCAGAATTAGGCCACTCCACCCATCGAGTCCATCATGGCTGATTTACTTTCCTTTCAACCTCATTCGCCTGCTTTCTCACATAACCTTTCACGTACTTACTAGTTAAGAACATATCAATCTCTGCTTTAAGTGTACCCAATGAATTGGCCTCCACAGCCATCTGTGGTAATAATTCCACAGATTCAGTGCTCTCTGACTAAAGAAATTCCTCCTCATCTCTGTTCTAAAGGGACATCCTTGTATTCTGAGGAAGAGACCATTTGTCCTAGCCTGGCCTCACTATTGAAATCATCCTCTCAAAGTCCACTCTGACTTCTGAGGCCTCCATTGGTCAAGGTCATTGTCTACTTGTAAGCCAGGGCAGGACCATATGGAGAGCAGCCGATGAATCAAAAGGAATGGCAGAAACCAATATATTCTGGCATCAGAGCATTGCAGCAGTTTCCTGTCAGCATTGAACTCAATGTAGGTCAACCTTAGGCATTTAATCTCTGGATTTTTCCTCAAATTTACTCGAAGCCTTCCTCGTGAGTGGATATAGCCACAAGGCAGCAGAGTTTTCCTTTTCCTAGATGTGCTGTCTACCCGAAGCAACTAGTTTTAAAATGCCAGTAACCTACACCTTTACCTCTTCTCCTGCCGGTGGAAATGGTTCCACCAGGTTAAGCAGCTAAGCCACATGTGAAAGCCAAGAGCTGGACATGGTTGTCAGAGGATATTTGAGATGCACACCACTGGGAGCATTTAATAGTTAACAGGAGCTTATCCCAACTACCACCCCTGGCTGCAATAACCTTGATCATTAAGAAACAGTGATTCTATTTCCAACATCTGCAGATTCTTCCTCTAAGCACTCATGTATTGGAAGTAGGAAGTTTCACTGGATTCAATTCTCATTGACTTTTCGTGTTCTTCAGCCAACATGTGGGATGTCCAGTGAGAGATCTTGCATGCAGGAATGGATGGGATATTCTAGACTGCTCCAGTGTGATGTCTGAGCCCAAGTAGGATGAAACTGAACTGAGTTAAATTGAGGGGCCTCTTCTGGACCCTCTCCAATGCTGGTACGCCCGTTCTTAGATAAGAGATCCAAACCTGTTCACGACCAATGACTTGCAAAGCCTCAGCATTACATCCTTACTCTTATATTCCAGTCCTCTCAAAATGAATGCTAAAGTTGCCTTTCTTACCACCAACTCCGCCTGCTAGTTAACCTAGAAAGAATCCTGCACCAGGTCTCCAGAGTACCATTGCTCCTCCAATTCTGAATTTGCTCCCCATTTAGAAAATCATCCACATGTCTATTCCTTTGTGGTGTGGTTGGAATCATTGGAAAATAAATTAAGATCATTTACCTGTAGGCCAGAAAGGGAATGGGGAACTGACATTTAGAATTTACTTTCCGTGAACTTTGTCCACACTTCTTATCACCATGGTAAAATAGCCAGCATAATCAAAAGTCCCATCCACCCCCTACCTTCTCTCTTCTCCCCCTCACATTGGGCAGAAGATTAAAAAAACCTGAAAGCACACACCATCATGCTCAAGGACATCTTCCATCCCACTGTTATAAGACTACTGAATGGGCCCCTTGTACGACAAGATAGACTCTTCCGCCAGAGAAAGCAGGATCTCCCAGTAGCCACACATTTTAATTCCACATCCCATTCCCATTCTGATATGTCTATCCACGGCCTCCTCTACTGTCAAGATGAATCCACACTCAGGTTGGAGGAACAACACCTTATATTCCATCTGGGTAGCCTCCAACCTGATGGCATGAACATTGACTTCTCAAACTTCTGTTAATGAACTACCTCCCCTTCGTACCCCATCCCTTATTTATTTTTTTATTATTATTATATATATTCTTTTCTCTCTCTCCTTTTTCTCCCTCTGTTCCTCTCACTATACCCCTTGCCCATCCTCTGGGCTTTCCCCCTCCCCCTTTCTTTCTCCCTGGGCCTCCCATCCCATGATCCTCTCATATCCTTTTTGCCAATCACCTGTCCAGCTCTTGGCTCCATCCCTCCCCCTCCTGTCTTCTCCTATCATTTCGGATCTCCCCCTCCCCCTCCCACTTTCAAATCTCTTAATAGCTCTTCTTTCAGTTAGTTCTGACAAAGGGTCTCGGCCCGAAACGTCAACTGTACCTCGTCCTAGAGATGCTGCCTGGCCTGCTGAGTTCATCAGCAACATTTATGTGTGTTTCTTGCTCTCACAATATAACTTGATATGGTCTTACACCTTGTTGTCTACCTACACTGAACTTTCTCTGAAACTGAAACACATTATTCAGTATACTATTATTATTTTTCTCTTGTGCTACATCATTGCACTAATATTTTGAAATAATCTGTATGAATAGCATGCAGAACAACTTTTTTTCATTGTACTTCAGTACATGTGACAATAATGAACCAACTTACCAAATACACAAGAGATTCTGCAGATGCTGGAAATCCAGATCAACACATGCCAAATGCCAGAGGATCTCAGCAGGTCGGGAGCAACTAGAGGCATAAACAGTTGTTATTTCGGGCTGAGACCCTTCATCAGGACTGAAAGGAAGGGAGAAGAGGCCAGAATAAGAAGGTGGGGGAGGGGAAGGGGTACAAGCTGGCAGATGATAGGTGAAACCAGATGAAAGGGTAGGTGGGTGGGGGAAACAAAGTGAGAATCGGGGAGGTGATAGTTGGAAGAGCAAAAGAGCAGAAGAAGAAAGAATCTGATAGGAGAGTAGAGTGAACCTTGGGAGAAAGGAAAGGAGGAGAGGCACCAGAGGGAGGTGATAGGCAGGTGAGGAGGAGAGAAAGGGTAAGATGGCAACCAGAATAGGGAATGGAAAATGAGAGAAAGGAGAGGGAGAGAAATTATTGGAAGTTAGAAAGATCAATTTACCTATTTACCAGTCTTAGTTGATCCAAGCCAACTTTCCAAGAAATCCCCAAAGTTCCAAGAAGCCCCTTACCTCCACCCACAAACATTCTGCTCTAGCCTAATCATCACCTCCTAAGCCAGCAGAGGCATAGTCTTTATCAGCCGAACAACAGTCATCTGCACCTCTCCAACCCACCCTCCATCTCCTGAGCCCCCAGACATGCCTTGATCCAAAGCAGAAAACAGTAGCGTCATTTCAGCAGTTTCAGGGGCACTAGAAACTTCAACATAGATCTTAAGTCACACAGGCTGTAAAATCTAGCAATGATGTAGTCCAACCATTAGAACAAGAGAATATTCATTTACATTCATGAAAGATAACCATTGATTTTAGAAAAGATGCGCGCTTGATTTTGTGTTAAACGCTTAAATTGATCTACTGTATGGCTGATCAAGAAAATCAGTGGAGCTCAAGCTGTCAGTGCTACAGAGGTGAAATATCAGAACATGAAAATCATTCGATTAAATTGTCATTTTGATTTTCTTGTAACTTTCTGCCAAAGGTTTGTAAAACCCTTGAAGGAAACTGAAAATATTATTGATTTGTCACCATTCATTGTGCTTATATCACAATATTATCAACTCATGATTCAACATTACGGTAGCGTATTTGTTAGCACAACGGTTTACCTGGGTACAGGTGACCTGGGTTCAATTCCTACTGCTCCCTATACGGATTTTGGGCATTCTCCCCATGACCGCATGGGTTTCCTCCGGGTACTCTGGTTTCCTCCCACAGTCCAAAGGTGTTCTAATTAGTAGGTTAATTGAACATTGTAAATTGTCCCGTGATTAGGCTAGCGTTAAATTGGTGGGTTGTTGTATGGTATGGCTCAAAGGGCTGGAAAGGCCTACTCCATTCAGTTTCTCAATAAATAAATAAAATATTCTTAATTATATCCAACTATTGCACACAATATTACATTACTTACAAATTTATATATACTCACCACTGATTGCCCACAACATTACATGAATTATTGGGCGGCACAGTAACACAGCAGTCAGCATAACAATTTACAGCGCCAGTGACCCGGGTTCAATTCCTGCCGTTGTCTGTAAGGAGTTTCTGTGTTCTCCCTGTGACCGCGTGGGTTTACTCCGGATGCTCCAGTTTCCTCCCAAAGGCATATGGTTGGTAGGTTAATTAGTCACATGGGTGTAATTGGGCAGTACAGGCTTGTTGGGCCAGAAGGGCCCGTTACCAAGCTGTGTCTCTAAATAATTGTATTAATAAGTATACCTTAATTCTCACCAACCACCCATTGCTAACAACATTGCATTAATTATATCTTCATATTTACCCACCACCCATTGGCCACAGTGCCAGAAATAACTCCTAATCAATGTTATTTCTGTTCCTCATGCTTTAAATATTATTTTGATGTCATTACTGTGGCAGTATGCCCTAAAATGTCCAGTTGGCAAGGCTGCACCTCCAAAGATAAAAATAGTGCTGTTACTTAAAACTCCTCTGTCCACACTTGATTTGAAGTTCAACTTTCCTCCTTTGTGGGTGAAAGCCAAATCATAAAGCAACTAATAGATCCACCAATATGAGCCCAACACATGATGGTCTTCACTGTAAAAGGACCTGAAAGATGCAAAATCACCCTCAGCAACAGAGTTATATCGAACTGCGATAATAATGGCATTTCAGAATCAGAATCAGAATCAGGTTTATTATCACTGACATGTGTTATTAAATTTGTTGTTTCATTTATTTTCATTTTTATTTTGAGGTATGTCACAGAATAGGCCCTTGCAGCCCTTTGAGCCGCATTGCCCAGAAACATGACTTAATCACGACACAATTTACAATGATAATTAACCTATTAACCAGTACATCTTGGTGCTGTGGGAGGAAACCGGAGCACCCACACAAAACCCACACATTCCACAGGGAGGACATAAAGACTCCTTACAGATGTCATTGGGATTATACTCAAACTCCAACACCCCAAGCTGTATTAGCACCATGCTAACCGCTATCCTTCTGCAGTGCCAACAATGGCAGCAGCACAGTGAATATACTCTAAATTACAATAAGAGATATAAATTTTAAAATGTAGTGTAAAAAAGAGAGAATAAATTGTGTGGTAGTTGGAAATAATTCAATCAACAGCCCACTGATAGATCCCCTTGCATGGAGACAGAACACCTTCAAGTAAACTGATCAGAGAACAGCTCAGCCCAACCATAGTGTTCATGGGTTCATAGATAGTTCAGAAATCTGATGGCAGAAGGTAGGAAGCCTTAACATTGAATTGTACTTATAGTGAGAAGAGAATATATAACTACAGTATTAATATACTGTTATCCATTGCTCTATAGGCTTTTGATTTGTGTATCTTGTTTTGATGAAAACTCTTCTGCTTCATAAATGAGAATGTTAAAGGGCATAAGAAGAGCAGAACTCCTGACTAAAACAAAAGAAAGTACATATATGCAATACCATTCGCAATCTCAGGACATCCCAACACCCTTAATAGCCAATGAAGTGTTAGTTGTAAAGTAGTAAACTGAACAGCCAGTTTGCACATTGCAAGCTCCCATAGCCAACCATAAGACACCATTTTGAATGACTGATGATAAACCTTGAGCAGAGTATTAGGCAGCAGGTATTTTACGTCTGCTTGAGGGAGGAATCATCTGGATCAGACAGGAGGTACAAAGGTCTAAAGTCTCACACCACAAGGTTCACAAATGGCTACTTTACTATAATATTAGGTTCTTGAACTGACCTGCCTCCCTTACCCTACCTCATCAATTGACTCTATAGACCACCTCTTGCACTACCATGGAATTGTCCCTAAGTTACACCAATACCATGTTTTTGGACAGTCTTTTTCTTTCCCTCTCTCTTCACAGTCTTGTATAATTTATATATAATCATATAACTGTCTTGTATATTTTATATTCTCTGTGTTGTCTTTGTCTACATGCCCATGACGTTGCCACAAGCAAGTTTTTAATTTACCTGTACCTCACCATACTTGTGCACATGACAAAAATCTTGATGACTTGTGATATCAGTCCTCACATTAAATTCTGCTCCAAAAGATAGCATTTTCAAAAATACGGTGCTGAAGTGAAGTGTCAGTCTGAATTATGTTAACTAATCTCTGCTCAATGTCTTGAAACCAATTCAAAGAGTTTTAATTCAAGTTTGAGGAGGTGAAGAAATTTCAGCACTCTATACCACACACAAAATGCTGCAGGTAATGGACTGAAGAAGAGAGTATCTAACAGGAATGTACAGTAGGCTATGGAAGAAAGGGAAGGAGGAAGGGAACCAGAGAGAGGTGAGGATAAGTGAGGAGAAGAGAAGAGTTGAGCAGGTGAACAATATGTATAATGAAAGAGAGGAGTGATATGGGGGTGGGGAATTCAAACTTCAAAATTTAAAATAAATTTTATTATCAAAGTTCAGATATGTCACCATATACAACACCAAAATTCATTTTCTTGTAAGCGTACTCAGCAAATCTATAGAATTGTAACTGTAACAGGATCAATGAAAGATCACGCAGAGTGCAGAAGACAACAAACTGTGCAAATGCAAATGCAAATAAATAGCAATAAATAATGAGAACATGAGACAATGAGATAAAGAGTCCTTGAAAGTGAGATTATTGGCTGTGGGAACATTTCAATGATGGGTCAAGTGAAGTTGAGTGTGGTTATCTCCTTTTATTCAACAGCCTGATGACTGAGGGGTTGTACTTTTCTTGAACCTGGTGATGGAGTGCTGAGGCTTTTGCAACTTCTGACGGCAGTGGTGAGAAGAGAGCATGACCTGCATGGTGGGAAACTCCAACAGTGGATGCTGCTTTCCCATGGCAACGTTACTGGAAGGTAGACAAATCAATGTTCATATCATCAAGACAAAAAATGAGGTGTTGTTTCACAAACCTGAATCTGGCTATCATGGCAGTAGAGGAGGCCATGGACAGGCAGGTTGGAATGGGAATGGGAAGTCAAATGAAAATGGCTTGCCACAGAGATTCTGCCTTTTGTGGCAGACAGAGCAAAGGTGCTTGACAAAGCAGTCTCCCAATTTGCGTTTGGTCTCACTAGTGCAGGGGAAGCCACACTGAGATCTCTGGATACAATAGATAGCTCCAACAAACTCACAGATGAAGCATTGTCTCACCTGGAAGGATTGGTTGTGGTCCTGATTGGTGGTGTAGTAGGAGGAGGATGGGAAGATATAGCACTTGTCATGATTGCCAGGAAGGTGATTAGTGGGGAGGGGTGAGTGGACAAGAGGGTTATGTAGAGACTCCTTCTTCTTCAGCCCTTTACCTGTTTCCGCAGCATCTGATTCTGGCTTCTGTCTCCTTCCTTTTCAGTCCTGAGGAAGGGAATATACACTAGCTGTTTATTCTCCTCCATAGATGCTGCCTGACTTGCTGAGTTCCTCCAGTATTTTGTGCATGTTTTGCTCAAGATTATTTGTCTTGTATTCTGGGTCTGCTTATGTACTGGCTTACAAGTAGCTTCTCTCACTGTGATGAATCCACATTCACTGCTTGAGAAGAAATGAGAAAAAAGGAAATTTATTATGCTTTTGTAATTTCTTTGGACTAAGAAAAATATCTTATCCATGTGGACAGCAATATTTCACCTTGCGAATCATCTTTTAAATAGCGCAGTGCAAATGTTGAAAAGAATACACTTGCTCTGAAGAAGAATGTCAGGGTGGTTTAGAACACTGAAGTAATATTGAGGTGGAAGTTGTTCTGGGATTAAGTGCTCTGTGAGACAGTTGGATTGCCCATCTCCCTTTTAGATGTATTTTACTATCATTAGCTGCTATCTTGAATTGACAGTCAAGTAATTTGAACCCTGGTTCCCAAGGGCCTACTCCTTTACTTCCTGCTCCAGGAATAAGCTGTGTATTGATTAGATATCAGGCTGTAATTGGGCCCCAATCTCCTTGCTTGGAGATATATGATGGGGCTGACAGGAAATAGAGGCTATGTTGCTACATGTAAACAGTGTAGACGAATCCAGTCCTGCTTTCCTTAATATTGTTCAACACTGAAGAAACCAATACGCAACCCCCCCAAAAAAAATCTCAATTTTGGAAGGAGAAAAGCTTGTAACCATGGACTAATAAAGGTTGAGTGTTGTGGGCTGAAGGGAAGAAATATGATGCCTTGGTAACTACTTCGAGGAAAGAAGCTATGTGGCAGGATATCCATTTACAAGGCTGATTAATGCATTTAAAAATTCCTCCGTACTGTAAGAATCTTCTTCCAAACCACAGCTGATGCATATCTCATTTCTTCTGCCATTAACACCATCATTTAAATAGGCAAGAAAAAAATGCCAAGCAAAAAGTTTCTTTAATCTTGGGTCCTTTATGTCGTACCGCAGCAGCTTTTTTTTGAAGAGTTGCGCTACTTTGGTTTTCTTAGAATGAATGCTTGGTATGAGATACATAGTAAACGCTCACATAATCTTCTGCTCCCGTTTAGGTTATTGACATCCTGTGTTACAGATAGTGCAAGTCACAGAACAGTGTACGGAAAAGATTTGCTGTAACATTCAGTGTTCAACAGCATCACTTCTTTCAAACTGTGTGATGAGTCACAGAGGTTTGGGATTCAGTGCAGAATAAAAGAACGTAGGAACAGGTGGAGTCTGTTTGGCCACTCCACAAGATCAGAACTGATTTAAGTCCATGAACCCAGGGACGTACTGGCATATTGGGGATGGCAGACGACTACCAATTCAGACCCCTGGGTTAGTAAGTGAAGTGATTCCCACTCTGTCAGCTTGGAAATTAGAATTCATTTGAATAAGTCACTCTGGAGTTTTAAAACATTCAAAGTCCATACCTGTCTTAGAGCAATTCTATGAATCCCATTCCTGAGTAAACTGTACCCTGTAACCTATTTTGTCTCATGTCACCAGCAATTTCTTCTGCCCAAAGACTCATCTTCAGAAGAAGAGAAAAGGAGAGGTTTCTGTTCCTATTAACTGTTTCTGATAAGGGGTCTTCAAACTGAAAGGTTAACTGATTCTCTCTCCACAGATGCTGACTAACCTGCTAAGTGTTTCCAGCATTTTTGTTATTTCAGATTTCCAGCATCAAGAGTTTTTTTTCTATTTTTTTTTATGAACAGACTCATTCATTTGTCTGTGTTTTATGACATGGGTGATCACAGTCTTTCCATGACCGTAATTGCACTTAGCAAATTTTTCTGCAGAAGTGGTTTGTCATTGCCTTCTTCTGGACAGTGTCTGTACAAGATGGGTGACCCCAGCCATTATCATTACTCTCTAGAAATTGTCTGCCTGGCATCAGTGGTCACATAACCAGGACTTGTGATATGCACCAGCCATTCATTTGACCATCCACTATATCCACCCTGCCGCCCAATGAACAAATTAGTCCTTAAATAGTCTTAACATTGATAATCTTATTTTTGCTTGGCAAACAAAACTGAAACAGGTCAGGAATCCAGAATGTGAGGCTCTGCCATTGGTGGGCCAGAGTTTCAACACCAACGATCAAAGACGAGGAGGGAGGAGAAGATGGCAGTGCGACGCAGCACACACCGCCATTCCGAATGAATATCGTATGTGTTAACTGGGGAGCCGTGCACAATCTGGATTTGATGGAGACAGCCGTGAGAAACACGGAGGAACACCTGAAGTAACTTCTGAAATGCCCACTTCGCTGCCGCTGCTACTGTGCAATCGAGAATCTCCGGAGGGGAAGGCCCCAAATCCTCAGCTTTGCCTATTGCCTGTGGCCGGGGCTGGGGTCAAAGTGCTCGGCAGAGATGGCACTCGGTGGTCGGTGTCGGAGAGCTGGTCGGAGGCTCAGAGTTTTCGGACGGACTCGGAGTCGGACTGTGATCGGATGCTTCCAGGGTGCTGCATCGACAAGTTCACCGTCTGCGTGAGATGATAGGACCTTGGAGAGACTTTGAGACTTTTACCGTGCCCCTGGTCTGTTCTTATCAAATTATGGTATTACTTTGCATTGTTGTAAACTATATGTTATAATTATGTGGTTTTTGTTAGTTTTTAAGTCGGTTTGTCATGTGTTTCTGTGATATCATTCTGGAAAAACATTGTATCACTTCTTAATGCATGCATTACTAAATGACAATAAAAGAGGACTGCATGTCCTCATAATCTAAAAGGTTAATCAAAAGTCAAACCCTGACGGCCGAGGCATGCTCATTGCAGGCTGAATGCCTGTTTAGGAGGTGGAAGGTTATCCCTGCGTGAGAGTGGGTGGGAGGAAGGGTGGAAAGGAGCTTGCATCACTGGTTTTTTCTGCCAAAGGGTTTTGACCCAAAACATTGACTGGACTTTTTTCGATAGATGCTGCCTGGCCTGCTGAGTTCCTCTGGCATTTTGTGTGTATTGCTTGGATTTCCAACATCTGCAGATTTTCTCTGTTTTTTTTCTTCCTTGCTGTTTTCTGTTAATTGTGGACATGCTGTGTTGGAACTGGAATGTGTAGTGATACTTGGAGGCTGCCCCCAGCATATTCATAGGTGTGTTGATTGTTAACAGAAACAATACATTTCACTATATGTTTCAGTGTACATATGATAAATAAATCGGAATCTAAATCTGAGATTGTATTGACACAGATCAGCTATGATCTCATCATATACCAGAACAACTCAGAGTTGGAACAGCCACACCTACACTCAGTGGCCTCTTTATTGGGTACACCTGCACATCTACTTATTAATGCAAATATCTAATCAGCCAATCATGTGGCAGCAACTCAATGCACAAAAGTATGCAGACATGGTCAAAAGGTCCAGTTTTTTGTCTAGACGAAACATCAGAGTGGGGAAGAAATGTGATCTAAGTGACTGCGATTGTGGATTGACTGCTGGTGCCAGATGGGGTGGTTTGAATATATCAGAACTTGCTGATCCCCTAGGATTTTCACACACAACAGCCTCTAGAGCTTACAGAAAATGTGGCGAAAAGCAAAAAACAACCTGTCAATGACAGTTCTGTGGGCAAAACTGCCTTGTTGATGAAAAAGGTCAGGGGAGAATGACCAGATGGTTCAAGTTGCCAGGAAAATGACAGAAACTCAAATAAACAGGCATTACAACAGTGGAAGAGCACCTCTGAACACACAACATGTTGAACCTTGAAGTGAATGGGCAACAGAAACAGAAGCCCATCAACTTACACTCAGTAACCACTTTATTGGGTACAGGAGGTACCTCATAAAGTGGACACTGAGTTTATAATCTTTTCTATAGAGGTTTTCAAGTCACTTGAAAAACAACAGATGGATTAAGGCCTCCCAGACAGTAATTCAGACTGAAAGGAGGGTACTCTGCTGTTGTCATTGGTCATATATCCTTTAAGAGCCTGTGAAAAATAAAGAGAGACAGACTCAGCCCTTTGTTTGCATCTACAGCTCAAAGCTGCCTGAAAGCAGCATAAACTGGAGGTGACAAGCAGAATATTACAGCTTGGGGCTTTGGAGTTTGGAGTTCAATTCTGACGCCGTCTGGAAGGAGTTTGTACATCCTTCCCATGAGCACACGGGTTTCCGTCGGGTGCCGCGGTCTCCTCCCACATTCCAGAGACGTACTGGTTAGTAGGAGAATTGGTCATTGTAAATTGTCCTGTGATTACGCTAGGGTTAAGTATGTAGATGGGTTGCTGAGCAGTGAGCAAGGGCCTGTTACCACGCTACCTGCCAGTGCAGACAGAATACGAAGACACCTGCTGCTGTGTTGACAAGAGAGAAACTATTAGTGCGTTAGATTTCTTTGCCATGCTGTGTGCTCCTCAACTTGGAGATCATTTCCATCTTACTGTGGAACTGAGATATTCTAAATGTTCCACAGGCTCCCATGCCAGATGTTAAACCAGTTTGGCTTCATCAGATTTAAACTTAGGATCACTTTTCTAGGAACACCCCTTCACTCTGGACAGACTTAGTTCCAGACCAATTATGGATTGCAGTCTTCAGGAGCCTAACATGCCACAGCAGTAGCAATCAGTCTATACAAAATGTTATTGCTTTACTTATGATCCCTGCAACAAGGCAATAAAACAGTGACTTCCAAGTTTAAAGTTTAAAATAAATGTACTATCGAAGTATGTTTATGTTGCCATATACTAACCTGAGATTCATTTTCCTGTAGGCATTCACAATCGAACAAAGAAATACTAGGGAAAAACTACACACAAAAACTGACAAACAACCAATGTGCAAAGGAAGGCAAACTGCAAATACAAATTAATAAATAATACTGAAAACATGAATTGTAGAGTCCATGAAAGTGAGTCCATTGATTGTGGAATCAATTCAATGTTGAAGAGAGTGAGGTTATCCACGCTGGTTCAGGAGCCTGCTGTTTATAGGGTAATAAATCTTCCTGAACCTGGTGGTGTGGGACCTAAAACTCCTGGGCCTTCATTCCAATGGAAGCAGCAAGAAGAGAGCATAGCCTGGGTGGTAGGGGTCCTTAATGATAGACACTGCTTATGACACTCTTATAATTAGGGAGTTATTAGTTGTTCCAAAAGTTATCTCTGAGCTGTAATTAAACTCAGAGCAGCCTTGTTCCTGAACACTCGGAAAGGGAGAGGTGAAGATGGCGCCAGTGAACAATGCGACCAAAGGCAGTGTCTTTCAGACAGTTCACAAACTATTTCTTCTTCTTCCAAGTATGATTCTGCTACTGTTGTAACCTGTAACTTACATTTTTATGGTCTGTTTTTGGCCCGATTGAGCGACCTGGCGCTTTGCTGTCTCCGAGGGAGTTTGGCGAGGTTCCGAGTGGAATGTACGGCCTAGGGGCCAAGAAGCCTGGAGACGGGGCACGAGCCCATGTTTCATTCTGTTTCTCACTAATCCCACTGATTAGAGTGCCGAGCAAGATTGAAATCAACAAGGACGATAGTGGAAGGTGAGCTAGTATTCAGCACTGTTTGCTTGCATTTGACTGGTCTCTCATTCCCTCTCGCTCCATGGTGCCAGAGTATTGGGTCTTGGGCAAGGATTAATCTATGCAGTTTGTGGATTGGACTCTGTAGTTCATGTTATTAATGTGTTTCTGATTTCTGCTTACTCCTTATTTTTATTGCTATTTTGTGCGATTTTGATCTGGACGGACTGATTCTGCAGCTTGCAGTCAATAAATAACACAGTGCTGAAGTGAACTGAACCGAACTAAACTGAACATTCCTAGGCTGTTCCAATGGCTCTGTGGTTTGATGTTTTACTTTCTGTATTTTTCGCTTGTTTTTTGCTGTTAACATGATTTATCTTTTTTAGCACGTTGGGTTCTTGATGATTTTTTTGGAATGGGCTCCATGGCATTTCTTTGCTTCGTGGCTGCCTGGGGGAAGACAAATGTCAGGATTGTATACCGCATACATCGATAATGAATGTACTTTGAACCTTTGAACTTGAACTTTGATATTTGGTGGGGTAGGTGGGAATGATTGAAGGTGTTTTTTTGAGGGAGACTGTCATTTGATTATTTCTTGATCTCATAGTATCAGTCATAAATGCAGCAGTATTGTTTTTGCCACAGCAGCATCTAGCTTGACAAGTCTGCAAGACAGGACACAAGTGCTAAAGAGCACTGTGGCTCCAAAATGGACCTTATAACATACAGTGTGTCATGTCACAGTCTGCTGGTGTGTAACAAGAACAACCTGAGGTGAGCCAGATACAGCAGTCTTTTGGACTCTCTGCTATTTTCCCAGTAAGGTAATTATTTTTCCAGAAAATAGCAGACATCCTTCACACATCTGCTGGTGGTATTTCATAAAAGAGCTTGATTTTCCATTGTAGGAAATACTGTTCTGAGTGGCAGCTCAAAAGGGCGGTACACGGAACACACACAAAATGCTGGGGGAGCTCAGCAGGCCAGAAGGGACCCAACGAGTTTCGGCCTGAAGCATCAACTGTACATTTTTCCATAGACACTGCCTGGCCTGCTGAGTTCCTCCAGCATTTTGTGTGTGTTGCTCGGATTTCCAGCATCTGCAGATTTTCTCTTGTACAGGGTGATAAGAGGCATAGATCAAGCAGACAGCCAGAGACTTTTTCTCAGGGCAGAAATGGCTTTAATGATTTTAAGGTGATTGGAGGGAAATATAGGGGGAAGACAGCGCATGGAATGCCCTACCACGGGTGGTGGTAGAGGCAGCTTCATTATGGGCATTCACTTAGATAGGCACGTGGATGCTATATAAGAATGGAGGGTTATGTAGGAGGAGAGGATCTTCTAGTAAGCTAAAAGGTTGGCACAACCTATTCTGTGCTGCAGTGTTAAATATTCTTTGTTTTATATTCTGAGTCAGAGTGTAGAAATCCCCGTCCAAAATAAGAGCACATGATCCTAGTTAACTCTCCAGTGTAATACTGAGTGAGTGTTGGTCATACTATATTCTTGGAGTAGGTGTTAAACCAAGGCCACACTTCCCGTGAACAGGAAAAATCCCACAATGCTATTTAGCACAATGAACATTCAAACACATCACAACATAATGCACGACAACTGCAATGGATACCATCTACAAAATGCAAAGTGATTGTTCCCGCAAAGCAAAGGCATCCGTTAGTCTTGGGAGACCATGGATCTGCGCCAGGAAAGTCTTCACTCTCCAGGGCGCAGGCCTGGGCAAGGTTGTTAGTCTTGCAGTTGCCCATGCTACAAGTCTCCCCTCTCCAGGACACCAATGTTGTCCAAGGGGAAGGCATTAGGACCCATACAGCTTGGCACCAGTGTCGTCGCAGAGCAATGAGTGATTAAGTGCCTTGATCAAGGACACAACGTGTTCCCTTGGCTGGGGCTCGAACTCACAACCTTCAGGTAGCTAGTTCAATGCTAGTCCTTGGCCACGTGCCCGCAAACTACTTCAAATGTACCTTCTAAACCTACGGTATCAACCTCTGTCTATAGCTCTGAAAAGCAGCCGGCATAATCAAAGACACAACTCACCTGGACAATCATTCTTCCATCGGGCCGAAGATACAAAATCCCGAAAGCACATACCAGCAGGCTCACGGTTAGCTCTATCCTGCTGTTATGAGGCTATTGAATAGTCCCCTAGTATAACATGACCTCACAATCTACCTAGCTGTGACCTTGCACCTTATTACTTACCTGCATTGGACTTTTTTCTGTAACAGTTTACTTTACTTTACTTTATTGTCGCCAAACAATTGATACTAGAGCGTACAATCATCACAGTGATATTTGATTCTGCGCTTCGTGCTCCCTGGAGTACAAATCGATAGTAAATATTAAAATTTAAATTATAAATCATAAATAGAAGATAGAAAAGGGAAAGTAAGGTAGTGCAAAAAATCCAAGAGGCAGGTCCGGATATTTGGAGGGTACGGCCCAGATCCGGGTCAGGATCCGTTCAGCAGTCTTATCACAGTTGGAAAGAAGCTGTTCCCAAATCTGGCCATACGAGTCTTCAAGCTCCTGAGCCTTCTCCTGGAGGGAAGAGAGACAAAAAGTGTGTTGGCTGGGTGGGTTGTGTCCTTGATTATCCTGGCAGCACTGCTCTGACAGCGTGCGGTGTAAAGTGAGTTTGGATTGTTAATGTTTCACCTTGTTCTACCTCAATGCACTATATCACGATCTGAACTGTATGAACAGTATGCAACAGAAGCTTTTCATTGTATATTGATCAATTGACAATAATAAATCAATTCCAATTCCAATTTCACCAGTAAGATCAAAGGCAGTGGGAGCTTTAAAAATAACTATACCTCTATGTTCCTGTACAAATATCATACCATCCTAACTTGGACATCACTTGGTGTCCGTCACTCCTGGAACATAATCCTGGAGTTTCCCTACTGAACAGTACTGTGGGATTATTTTTACAGGAAAAAGTCCTTAGAGGTTCAAGGAGATGGCTCACCACCAACTTCTCAAGACCAATTAGGGATGGGCATTAAATAGCAGACTTGTCAGAGGTGCCCAGTTCATATCCTGAAAATTAATCTTACAATTTACAAGGCCAGATAAATTTCCAATGGGGAAGGCTCAAGAGGAAAGTAGATGGGGTTTTCTACGCTGTAAGTTCAAGACTATAAAAGAAGGGCAAATTCACATTTGATGACCATCATTACATGTGTGTTTGTAACATAGAAAACAGGAGCAGAAATAGACCATTCAGGTCAGTGAGCCAGTTCTGCCGCTAAATTTGAACACAACCCTGTCTCAGAACCATATTATCACTGTCTTCTCAGATTCTCTGATACCTTTAGTACCTAGGAATTCAGCTACATCGTTTTTTCAAGCATCAAGAATCAACTTTTTTTGCCATAATCACATGTATTAGGAACTTGTCTCAGTGTCTTGGTGTGATATCCAACAAAAAATAACATTCAACAATTATAAAGAATAAAAAATGATTTAAAACATAAAGTTAAAGATAAAACTGCAGATATGGAATGAAATGCGCATAAACGCTTAAATACCGGCATGTAAACAGCATTATAAAAAGTGGTTTAAAGTGTTTACGGTGCAGTGACTCGGGTAATACCTAGAGGGGTGCTAACAAGAATGGATTGGCTAAATGTCTGCTGGTGGTTAAATATGACTGCACCTCTACAACTTCCTATGGTAGGAAATTCCACTAGTTCACCACCCTCTGAATAAAGAAAGTTCTTACTACGTCAGTCCGAAATGTCTTAAATTTTATCTTGGGAGTGTATCCTATCAGTCTGGACTCTCAGATAGGTGAATTATCGTCTCCATATCCTGTCTACCTAATCTTGTAACATGTTGTGTTTACAAAAATATCCCCTCTCTTTCTTTAAAACTCTAGGACATGGAAGTCCTCGTGCAGGATTCCCTAAAGCATAATTTGCAGGTTGAGTTGGTGGTGAGGAAAGCAAATGCAATGTTAGCATTTCTTTCAAGAGGATTAGAATATAAAAACAAGGATGTAATGTTGAGGCTTTATAAAGCACTGGTGAAGCCTCATTTGGAGTATTGTGAGCAGTTTTAGGCCCCTAGTTAAAGAATGTGGTGACATTGAGAAGGTTGAAAGGAGGTTCACAAAAATGATTCTGGATTGAAAAGCTTGTCGTATGAGGAATGCTTGAAGGTTCTGGGCCTGTACTCACTGGAATTCAGAAGAATAAGGGGTGACATCATTGAAAGCTATCGAATGCTGAAAGACCGTGATAGAGTGGATGTGGAGAGGATGTTTCCTATGGTGGGGAAGTCTAAAACCAAAGGACACAGCCTCAAAATGGAGAGGTGTCCTTTTAATTGGAGATGAGGAGGAATTTCTTTAGCCAGAAAATGGTGAGTCTTTAGAATTTGTTGCCACAGACAGCTGTGGGGGTCAGGTCATTGGGTATATTTATGGCAGAGGTTAATAGATTCCTGATTAGTCAGGGCATGAAGCAATATGGGGGAGAAGGCAAAAGATTGAAGCAGAGAGAAAAAATGAATCAGCCATGATGAAATAGCAGAGAAGACTCAATAGGCCAAGTGTCCTAATTGTCCTCCTGTATCTTATGGTCATATGGTCTTGTGTAATGCAACCTTTGCAGACTCTGCCTCTCCACATGAACAGTTTTACCATCTCAGGGAATGGTTTCGGTGAACCTTTGCTGCATTTTCTTTGACGGCAAGTACATCCTATTTTAGATGAGGAGACTGAAACAGCACACAAGAATCCAGTTCTGTTCTTACCATGGGTGAGCTGGGCCAAAGGGCCTGTTTCTGTGATGTACTATTCCATGGTTCTAGAACAACTATCAGCTCCCTACCAAAAAAAAATTGATTTACTCCTACTCTATGTTTCCAATCTGACACGAAAATTTCAACCCATGGCTGCATATTATCCCTGATCCTTTAATTTTACATATGACCCTCTTATTCCAGACATTATCATAAACCTTCTGAAAATCCAAATACACGATACCACACAATTTTGATGTGTGTGTGTGTGTGTGTGTGTGTGCCTTTGCATACTATCTACTGTAAGTGTGAACCTGTCTGTCTGAATGTGTACCTGTCTCTGCATCAGACTGTACGCATGTGCTTTTGTACACATGTGTTCTCATGTATTAGTGTGTGCAAGACAATTCATGTGAACGTGTTGTTTGGAATCTGTGAGCTTGTGCCTGAATCTCGTTGCTTGTCAGGGTGAACATTGTCATGATAGGAATAGAAAATATCCATTTTTTGTGTATGCTCTTGAATTAAGGAACAGCAAATGGCACCGTGAGTTCACAACAATTCAGCTCTGGGGCTCTGCTGATGTTCGTAAGCCAGCTGAGCTTCAGCATTGTGTTTCAGGGTATAATCAGCACTGGTTAATTCCAGGGCTTGTAACTCACTGCAGCCATCTGCTGTCTTGCACCTTCTGTGATTCATACAGATAATATCAACAGAAGCTTACAACTTTTGCCTCATTGTGTGTAATTTATTTGGATAGCTTTTGATACTATTTTACAATTACGTTATAATAACACTTTCGTAGTGCCTCTAGCATAGAAAAATGTCTCATATAACAGATATCAGACAAAAACCTGACAGCTGGATTTATTAGTGAATATCAGAACCGATGACCACAGTGATTGTCAATGGAGTGGCTTATAAGGAGTGCTTAAAAGAACAAGGAAATGCTGACCGTGCTCTTCAATCCACTGCCATTAAGACACAAGAGATTCTGCAGATGCTGGAGGAACACAGAAAATGCTGGAGAATCTTGGCAGGTCAGACAACATCTATGGAGGGGAATAAATGGCCGACCCATCTTCAGGAAGGCTTGCTATGAGTCCTGATAAAAGATTTTGGCCCGAAATGTCAACTGTTCATTCCTCTCCATAGATGCTGCCTGATCTGCTGAGTTCCTCCTGCATTTTATGTGTGTTACTCTGGATTACCAGCAGCTGTACAATTGCATGTGCTTATAAAATGCTGGAGGAACTCAACAGGTCAGGCAGCATCTAATAGAGATGTGGAATGTTGTAATTCTACTACTGTTGATATTGCAGAGCTATGCCTGGGATTTTACCGTGACTCCTTCTAACTTTTCTTCCCTGTATGGTTTTCATTACTGGAACAAAACCTCAAGTGGAAACTAGGCTGCCTGGAGAAAATGTGTCTTCAGCCCACTGGCTGTTGACTCTATGGGGTTTCCCATCTTAATCAAGACCCCAGCAAGCATTAGCAAACCTTAACATGGTTGGGTTTGCTCAGGATGCAAGAAATGAAAAAAGATCACATTCAACAGTTGGGAATTAAAACAGGGTTCTCCAAAATCACTCATTCTGCTGGAAATTATATTTCAATTTTGCAATGGAGTTTATATTTCATAATGTCTTGTACAGTATAAGTTTCAGGCACTTGTCTTTCTTTCCTTTTTTCGTACTCTCTTTCCTGTCTTTCATTTACTTTGTGTCTTTTTTGCATTCTAACCTCTTTCTTTTTTTTCTTATTATTTCATTCTTGTCCTCATTTTCCCTTTCCTTCTTTTCCTCTCTTCTCTCCCTTTAAATCTGTTTCCCTATTTTTTCCATTTCTTTTCCTCTCTCTCTCTTCCTTTCTCCTTGCCTCTTGCTCCTTCGCTCTTTATTCCCTTTTCCTTTTGCTCTCTCTCTCTCTTCCAATGTCTAACTTTCCCTCTCCTTTATTCCCTCTCTCTCTTTTTCTCTCCGTTTATCTATCCCCCTTTATCACTTTTCCATTTTTTCTCTCCTTCTCTTTCCTTATCTTTTTACCTCTTCCTTCTTCTGATATTTTCCCTCTCTTTTTTTCTTTCCCCTTCCTGGATTTATTTTCTTTCTTTCACTCTATTTTCCCCCTTCTTTCTGTTTTTCCTTGTCTCTCACTCTTTCCCTTTCACTTCCTATTTAGTTCCTTCTCTCTTTCCCTCACATATTCATCCCCTCCCTTTATATCCTTCCTTTCCTTTTCTTTCCCCATGCCTCGCTCATAGATTCACTGAATCATACATCCAGCAAACAGGCCCTTTAACTCCCAGTCTCTAAATGAGCTATCAAGCCCCTACTGTCAAATTCCATTACTCAGCCTGTAGACTTTAAAGCCATTGGTCATCTAAGTACTTCTTAGATATAATGAGAATACCCAGCCCCACCATCCTACCCTCTCTTTCTGTCCTTATTTTCTTTCTTTTCAATCTTTTTTTTTACCTTTGACCTTCTTGGATTTCAAAGGCAAGAACAGTAAGATACTGCTGATGTGATCTTAGTGCTAATATGCACTGAGGAATTTGTGTATATTGGGGCCACAGTAAGCTGATGTTGTTGGTTGCTGTTGGTTATGATAGAGAATTGTGTCTTGTAGCAGGGGTACAGATAAAGTGAGCATATTGTATTCTAGATAGTGCTGAACTACATGAGTGACAGACCCTACAATATGAATTATTTATTTCTTTTTAATTTAAAGATACAGTGTAGAACAGACCCTTCCAGCCTAATGAGCTGTACCCCCACCCCCAGCAACCTACCCATTCAACCTAGCCCAATCACAGGACAAATTACAATGACCAATTAACCCACTAACCGGTACATCTTTGGACTGTGGGAGGAAACCAGAGCACCTGGAGGAAACCCACATGCAGTGTACAAAGTACGGTATATGTCACCATATACAATCCTGAGATACCATTTTCTTGTGGGCATACTCAATAAATTTATAGAATAATAACCATAACAGAATGAATGAAAGACCGCCCAACTTGGATGTTTAAGCAGAATGTAGAAGACAGCAAACTATACAAATACAGAAAGAAGAAATAAAAATATTAAATAAATAATCAACATGAGATGAAGAGTCCTTGAAAGGGAGTCCTTTAGTTGTGGGAACATTTCAATGATGGAGCAAGTGAAGTTGAGTATATTTATCCCTTTGGTTCAAGAGCCTGATGGTTGAGGGGCAGTAACTGTTCCTGAATCTGGTGATGTGTGTCCTAGGGCTCTTGTATGGGGAGAACATGCAGACTCCTTACAGACAGCACTGGGAATTGAACCTGGGTCACTAGTGCTGTAAAGTGTTACACTAATTGCGACGCTACCATCCCACCCCAATCTGTATCAGAGAGAATAGAGAATCTGTCTCCCTAAGGAATGCTTGCACAGGACAATATGGCAAGGTTTGGGGTGGAGTGTGAAGAGAGCGGGAGCTCCCATAAATATCGCTACTGTATGCTGAGAATAAACACAACAAGAAAACAAATATCACAGACATTTATTCTTCTGTTGAAATATGCGGGAAACTTAAAATCTGTAATACAAATAGAAAACATGACAGACAATCAATACTTTTTGAAAAATAAACCACTCAATCAATTCTTTTTATTTATACACAGTATCCTAGCTACATGATCTGTGTTAGAGGTCATGGGAAGATGGGAACTTGCTTCTTGGGACCACTTATGTTGGAGTACAAGAACAGAATAAATATAAGAGTCGGAGTGAAAAACACAGGTATATTACTGGTTTTGCTTTTTTTATTTTATTCAGTACAGAACAGGCCCTTCCGGCCCTTCAAGCCGTGCTGGCCAGCAACCCCCGATTTAATCCTAGCCTAATCACAGGACAATTTACAATGACCAATTAACCTACTAATCTGTACGTCTTTGGACTGTGGGAGGAAATCGGAGCACCCGGATGAAACCCACACAATTACAGGGAGAATGTACAAACTCATTACAGGTAGCAGCGGGAATTGAACCTGGGTCGCTGGAATTGTAAAGCGTTGAGTTATCCACTGCACTACCTTTAATTTTGTATTTACAATCGATGGTTCATGACAGAGTCTCACTTCATTGCAACATCCCAAAAGAGTCGTAGAGACCTACAGAAGGAAACAGACCCTTTGGACCATCTGGTCCACGCCAACAAAGATCACTATTGGGTTAGTTACTACCTGTTAGGCGACTGGCATTTAGGACAGCATTGAAGGTTCTCCATCTCTGTCTGTCCTTGGCCATCTTCACTTTTGTACCCAGGTGTGGTTCAGAGTCCTCAATCCTGCCTCTATGATATAGCACCAAGTTGCCTTTAGTCTCTTGCATTTCCTCTGCCCTTCAGGGGTCCAGTGAACTGCTGTCTTGATGATAGATTTGGCCTCTCTTCTCGTCACATGCCCAACCCATCTCCGAAGATTCCTCATGATGCTTGTGGCTATGTCCTCTTGGTGACATTGAAGGAGTAAGACATGGGTGAAGTTCTTTCTTGGCCAGAAGATACAGAGGATCTTCCGAAGGCTCATGGTGTGGAATGATGATAACATAGAAAGGTCGTTCTCTGCCATGAGCAAACATTCTCATCCATACAAGAATTACAATCTAAGCTCACTTTAACTGCACTTATTTGGCCTGTAACCCTTTAAACCAAGGGCTCCCAACCTTTTCTATGCCATGGAGCCTTACCACTAACCGAAGAGTCTGTAAACCCCAGGTTGGAAACCTCTTCACCTGACCCTTCCTATCCAGGTACTTTGAGATTAAGATCTTAATCAAAACTAGCTTTATTTGTCACACATACAGTACACCTCAATCAAGTCACCTCTCATCCTCTGTCGCTCCAAGGAGAAAAGGCCAAGTTCACTCAATCTATTCTCATAAGGCATGTTCCCCATTCCAGGCAACATCCTTGTAAATCTCCTCTGCATCCTTTCTATAGCATCCATATCCTTCCTGTAGTGAGGTGACCAGAAATGAACACAGTATTCCAAGTGGGGTCTGATCAAGGTCTTGTATAACTGTAACATTATTTCATGCCTCTTGAGCTCAATCCGATGGTTGGTGAACCATGTATATTCTGTCCACATGGAACACACAAAATCCAGGTAATTTCTTGCAGCGGCAGAAGACAGAAATCCCAAACCACCAAATTCAAGAACATAATTTTCTGCAACTTCCACCATCTTCAATGGCATTCTATCACCAAACGCTGCTTTACCTCCTGCCCCACCCTCTGCTTTCCACAGGGATCACACCCTCCATGATTCCCTTGTCCATTCATCATTCCTCCCCACTAATCACCCTCCTGGCACATCCCTACCACCAGAAGAAGTGCCACACTCACCCATACACATCCTACCTCACCTCCTTTCAGAGCCCCAAACAGTCCTTCCAGGTAAGGCCAAACTTCACCTGCAAATCTGCTGGGGTCATCTACTGCAGCTGGTGCTCACAAAACATCCTCCTCCACAATTGCTGAGACACTAGAGTAGACTGGAGTACAGCTTTTTTGAGCACCTTCACTTCATTGACAATGTCAAAGTCCTCCATGGTGTTTGTAGGGGTTGACTCTGGGACTGCAGGAAGTGGTTCTGGCAGCTCCTGACACCTTTATCTGGACATATTGGCATCCTTAACAGCGAATGGCAAGCTTCACTAGATGATTAGATCATAATGTGTGTATAATGTCTAATGTCACCACTTGTCTTTACTTTTTTTGAAAACCGCCTCACACTGCCATTTCTTGCAAATTCCATTGCCATTTCTTCCCAATCTGTAGTAACGAGCTCAAGGGTAAGACCACAGGAGCCAGGTTTGACAGGAATATGTTGCGATAATTAACAAATGCTAAAAAAGACCACAGCTGTGACACATCCTCTGGCTTTGGAGCATCGACCACTGCTTGAATGTTCTCAGCACACTTATGTAGTCCTTGTGCATCAATAGTGTGACCACAGTATGTGATACTTGGTTTAAAGAATTCACACTTGTTGCATCATGTTCTGAGCCTATAATCTTCTAATCATTTTAACACTGAGAGTTGGAGGATCAACACCTCCTATTCCATCTAGGAAGCTTCCAAACTGATAGCATGGCATCAATACCTCTAACTTCCTGTACTTTTCTCCTCCCCTTCCCTATTCCTCCATTACCCACTCTGTCTTCCCTCTTACCTCTCCCCTTCAACTCATCTGTCTATCACCACCCCCTCTTACTCCTGTTTCTTCCCACTCTACCATCAGTTTCCTTCTTCTTCAGCCCTTAGCTTTTCCACCTATCACCTCCCAGCTTCTTACTTCATTCCTCTCCTCCACCCCCTGGCTTCACCCATCACATTCTAGCTTGTCCTTTTTCCCCTCCCCCTACCTTCTTATTCTTACATCTTCCCCCTTCCCTTCCAGTCCTGATCAAAGTTCCCAGCCCAAAACGTCAACAGTTTATTCATCTCCATAGATGCTGCCTGACCTGCCGAGCTCCTCCAGCTTTTTGTTTGTCTTGTTCAAGAACAGCTATATCCCTTTAATAATTTTGCCTCGAACCAAACAGAATAATCCTAATCACTACAGTTCAACAACATCATGACCACTTTGATGGCTTTGCACTAGAATTAATTTTTTGTTCTAATTATGTGTGCTCTTTCTTGTAAAAGTAGTGGATACTTTATGTTTAATTTGTGTTTTTTTTCCTTGTGGATGGAGTGTATCTGATACTATTAGCCTGTGATGCTGCTACAAGTAAGTTCTTCATTGCACCTCTCTCTACATGTACTCGTGCAGATAACTTTGAGTTTATTAGCTTTATTTGTCATACGTACAGCAAAACATCAAAACATACAGGGAAATGCATTGTTGGTATCGATGAACAACAGTACAAGGATGTGCTGGGAGCAGCTTATAAGTGTCACTATGCTTCCAGCACCGACATAGGATGCCCAGAACTCACTAACCAATCTTTGGAATGAAGGAGGAACCCCACACAGTCACGGGGAGTATGAACAAACTCCTTACAGACAGCGACGAAAATTGAACACAGATCACATGCACTGTAAAGCATTAAGTGAACAGCTAGGCTTCTGTGCCACCCTAGAATTTCAAGTGCCTGAGATTCTCAGCAAAGTGATTGAAGGCCTAATCAATAGTGCCATTGCATGACACCTATTGATCAACGACCATCTCATTAATATTTAGTCCCCGTTCTGCTGAGCCATTCGGCACCAGTGTTTGTTGTGGTATATAATAGACATGCCAAAAGATAAAGAGCAAATTTCTCCTCCGCATCTCTGTTATCTTTGGCAACAGAAATAGACACTCAATAACATATTTTTTTCCATTCATGCTTCCCAGAAATACTATTAAATGACATTTAATCCCAGCCACATGAAATTATGTAATTCATTTCCAGGAGACAGTCCTACAACTTTCCACAATCTCTGTGTTCCTTCTGTTTATTTATTTATTTGTTTGTTTGTTTGTTTATTTAGAGATACAGCATGGATGAGGCCCTTCCAGCCCAAGATCTATGCCGTGACCTACCTATTTAACCCCAGCCTAATCACAGGACAATTTACAATGACCAGTTAACTTATTAACTGGTATGTCTTTGGACTGTGGGAGGAAACCAGAGCACCTGGAGGAATTTGACGCACACACAGAAAGAATGTGCAAACTTTCTTACAGAGGGCAGCCCACAAGTGTCACCACACTTATGATGCCAACGTAGCATGCCCACCACTCATCAACCCTAGCCGTATGTGCTTTGAATGTGGGAGGAAACCAGAGCACCCAGAGGAAACCCACACTGTCACAGGGAAAACACACAGATAGCGATGGAAATTGAACCTCGATATGAGAACTGACACTACTTCTGTACCACTCCAGCTACGGGGAGAGGTTGGACTATCTCCGGACAAGTGGAGATGGAGGAAATACCTGAAGAAGGCTTATAGGTAGAGTAGATGGCCAATATCTTTTTACCAGGGTCAAAATGTCCAATATTGGAAGCCATGAATTTAAAGCGAGAGGGGATAAGTTTGAAGAAGAGGTTTCTACACAGAGAATTGGTGACCAACTGAAATGCACTGCTGGAGGTGGTAGTGAAGGCAAATACAATAGATGTACTTAAGATGCTTCTAGATGTGCAGGAAATGGAGGGATGGGGTTGTGATGGGCTGAAGCTGTCCCAGTCTGCATTTTATCTTCAGTCGCTTGCAAGTCATCCTTACCAGCTCTGGCTTCCAAGTGATTCCAGACTGCATCATCTCGTCCGAAATATCTTGCCAGGCAATTAGGAATGGACAATAAATACTGGATTTTCTGGTAGAATCTACATCTCAGAAATGAAATAAAAGCTAATTACTTCACATCACTGGGGCCAAATGTCATTTAATCATCTGTCTGTGAAGCATATATGGAAAAAAATTAACAACTGATCTTTAGAGTCACCACAGATTGAATGTCACCACGTAAGAGGACTAACTGAAATTTCGCTAAAGAGCATAGAAACTTCACCATGTTAAATGGACTGATTTGCTGTTGACACTGGGACTGTACTTGACTGTGTTCAGTACCAAGTTGAAAGGATAAATAACATTTATTGACTGTCCCTAACCACCTTAATTTTGGGCCTTCTCTTTGAAAGTTGATCTGCCAATAATACTCACATGGTACTTTGGGTACAGATTACCAAGACATAGGCCAACAAAAGCAGTGCGAAACATTCCCCCTCAGGCACACTCATTGAGATTACGGATAGAGTTGACATGGAGGGCATGTTTCTTATAGTAGGGGAGTCCATGAACAGAGAGCAGAGCTTCAGAATAGAGGGACACCAAATTAGAACACAGAGATGAGAAGAAAACTCTTGAGCCAATGAGTGGTGAAGCTGTGGAATTCATCGCCCCAAACAGCTTTGAAGGCCAAGCCAGTGAGTATATTTAAAGTGGAGGTTGATAGGTTCTTGATTGGTCCAGTGCATCAATGGTTACAGGAAAACAGGGATGAGAGGGATAATGGTAGAATGGTAGAGCAGAGTCAATGAACCAAATGGTCAAATTCTGCTCCTATATATTATGGGCTAAAAAGCCAGTCAGTTCACATTCATTTGCTGGTATAATTTCTTCAGCACACTCTTCAGGTCTTAACAAAGCTTGCAACGTCATGCCAACACTCTATCGTGCCAACACCCACATTTCATCTGGTGCCTATTCTCAAGAGTTATTGTGAGTTCCCAATCTATTTATACTAGCTAATGTACAAAAGGTAGATCATGTGAATGCCATCACAAAATCACACTGTGTCCCAGCTTGTAAATACAGTGGATCACTATTCCTTTATCATCATCAGACAAAAGTCTTGAAATACCCTACCCTACCCCACAGTACTGGGGAAAGATTGCCATCATAAGGATTGTGGCAGAACTATCTCTAACCAACCACAGATCAACAACTGCTACAGCAATGATTCCATCGAAAAGTTTCTGTTCTACTGAAACCTATTGGTATCTCAGATATGATCTGTTTAGTCTCCATCATGTATTGAACATGCAACAATATTTACTGTAGATAGTGGGATATTTTTAACATATTTGAACAGACTCAAGTCTCTGTTTTCCCCATCTCCACTCAAACCTAAAGCTTCTCTGTTGAACTGATTTGAACTAGGCCGTGGGAAATTTTGCGATAATTTCCTTCTGTTCACAGTGAAGTTTGAATTTTCTTTGGCTTTGTGTTGTTTTGTGGCCTGGGTGTGCAGAAAGTCCTTAAAAATTAGCATGAAGGTCCTCTTTATGCACAGCAGCATTTTTTAAATATCCTCATTCTTAAAATGCCAAACTTTTCTTCAAGCCTCCGTGTTCTCTCAATTCCATATTTGTTTGTTTTCTGAAAGATGTATTGTGGTGGCCCACACGTCACTAAGAAACTGTGCCCTGATTCTATTCCTTGAATGGAACATCCAGTGTTCTCCCTCCCATCCCATCCACCCCCACTTCCCTTACATTGTCTGCTCTTTACTGTAAAAGCTGTTCTCTTGTGGTAATAAACTATGGAAACATTGAAAAAGATAGATTAGTCACACAAATAATTCGTCGTTTGTGCTTTGCCAGCTGCAAAACTCCAACCTGGCTTGAAGTGCAGGAACAAATATATATTCCTTTCATTTTGTCCTTAGAACAATGTTCTTAGAACATTGTTGGTCAATGTTCAAGGTTCAAGGTACATTTATTATGAAAGTATGTATGCAGCATACAGCTCTGAGACTCACCTTCTCCAGACAGCTGAAAAGCAAAGAAAACCATGAAAGTTGTTCAAAGAAAAACATCAACTATCCTGCCTAAGCACAAAAGAACAACAAATTGTGCAAACAGCAACAAGAACATCAAGCTCCCCCACATAAAAACAACAAATCACGCAAATGGTAACAAGAACATCAAACTCCCCCACATAAAAACCAATAAATTGCATAAAGAGCATCAAGGACATCAACCTGCCCCTCCCCACATAAAAAGCAAGGGTGTCTGTGAACCTTTCCACTCAGGCGCTTGTATCTGCTTCTCTGCCCAACCCTGACGCCATTTCCTCTCTTTGTTCTTGCCTTCATTCTGTTTGGAGACATTAGTGGCCCTGAAACAACGGTGAATAGAAGTACCACCTGGAGTACTGCAGGTTGCTTTTACTGCCATGCCTCATGTTATGCCTCACAACCATTTTAGAAGTGCTTTAGGTACAATCCTCCAATTGCTCCCAGAGGACTACAACCTTGTCATAGGGTTTGGAGGCTTGCATGTTTCAATGACCTGGAGGGCTCACTGGAGTGAGGGCCTTGTCCTTTGACTCTTCTTGGTAGGGTCACCCATGTCAAATAGGTCAAAGGGTAGAGGCCAGACTGAGAGTGGCCCACCAGTCCTCCAGGTTTGGGGGTTCAGCTCAGGGCTACCAACTCTGACTAATGAAAAAAATATTAAGGAAGTAGCGATGAAGATTCCTTCTACATCTGTGTGTGACTGAGAGTCCTGAACCACACCTGAGGGACAACAGAGAAGATGGCCAAGGACAGACAGAGATAGAAGAACGTCATTGCTGCCCTAAATGCCAGCAATGTAATGAGCAGTAAGTAGACTAAGTACAATGATGTAATCCTTGCAGGAAAGTAGCATAGCAGTTAGTGCAACGCCATCACAGAGCCAGCAACTCAGATTCAAACCAGGTCCCTCCACTGCCTGTACATTCTACCCACAACTGTGTGGGTTTCCTCTGGATCCTCCAGTCCCCTCCCACATTCCAAAGGCTAAGGGTTCGGGGCAGAAGGCTTTGGGCATGCTATGTTCATTCTGGAAGAATGACGATACTTGCAGGCTGCCCCCAGCACATCCTCAGAGTGTGTTGGTCATTGACAAAAGCGATGTCTTTCACTGTCTATTTCAATGTTTTGATGTGCTTGTGACAAATAAATTTAACCTTTCATTGGTGGCATGGGCTTGTTGTGCTGGAAGGAGCTGTTATGCTGTACCTCAAATTAATCAATCAATCGATAAATAGACATTTAGATAGATAAATAAATATATGGACAGATAGACAGATAAATAAAGAAAGAAATGGGTGAATAGATAGATAGATAGATAGATGAACAAATGAATAAAATGAGGTGCAGTTAGTGTAGTAATTTGGAATTACCCTTTCCACAGAGCAAGATCTTGTGAATGACACTAATTTGAAAGGGAAGCCAGGAAATTTTGATCACACTAGATGAGCAGAGAATGACATTACATACTTACACTATGATGGGTTTTAAAAAGTTCATATCCCCTATGTGAATTCTGAATACTGCATAATCTCCTCCCTGGGTTTTTGGCTCAGTTACTGCTTAGATTCTGAGCCTGGGCCCAAGCCAACAGCTCAGTGGTGATGATGCAAATAAAAAGACATGCTAAGACTCCTCCATGACAATTTGTCAAATAATCTTGAAATGTTTTGAGAACCCAAATGATTCACAAATTATATCAGGGTAGGAAAATTGCAATCTGTAAAATGTCTGGTTTAGATGCTAGGGTCTCACTAGATCTGATTGACTTATGATGCAGAATCAGAATCTGATTCAGGTTTAACATTTCATCATGAAATTAGTTGTTTTGTGGCAGCAGTACATTGCAATACATAATGATAAAATAAAACTATAATTTAAAATAAGAAATACATTTTTTAAGTAAATTAAATACTGTAGGCAAATAGAGAGCAAAAAAAAAGAAAAGAATTTGAAGTAGTGTTCATTGTTCATTCAGAAATCTAATGGCAGAGGGGAAGAATTTTTTCATAAAATGTTGCGTGTGTGTCTTTATGGTCCAGTAACTTCTCCTTGACATTAGTAATGAGATAAAGGCCGTATCCTGGGTGATGGAGTCCTTAATAACAGATACTACCTTTCTGAGGCATTTCCTTTTAAAGATGTCATCGATGATAGTGCCTGTGATGGAACTGGCTGAGTTTGCAACTTTCTGCGGCTTTTTATCATTTTGTTCAGTCGTCCCTCTGTGCCAGATTATGCTACAACCAGTTATAATGCATCAGAATGCAACTGCAAGTATCTTAGAACATAGAATAGTACAGCACAGTACAGGCCCTTCGGCCCACAATGTTGTGCCGACCCTTAAACCCTGCCTCCCATATAAGCCCCCACCTTAGATTCCTCCATATACCTGTCTAGTAGTCTCTTAAACTTCACTAGTGTATCTGCCTCCACCACTGACTCAGGCAGTGCATTCCACGCACCAACCACTCTCTAAGTAAAAAACCTTCCTCTAATATCCCCCTTGAACTTCCCACCCCTTACCTTAAAGCCATGTCCTCTTGTATTGAGCCGTGGTGCCCTGGGGAAGAGGTGCTGGCTATCCACTCTATCCATTCCTCGTATTATCTTGTACACCTCTATCATGTCTCCTCTCATCCTCCTTCCCTCGAGAGAGTAAATCCCTAGCTCCCTTAATCTCTGATCATAATGCATACTCTCTAAACCAGGCAGCATCCTGGTAATTCTCCTCTGTACCCTTTCCAATGCTTCCACATCCTTCCTATAGTGAGGCGACCAGAACTGGACACAGTACTCCAAGTGTGGCCTAACTAGAGTTTTATAGAGCTGCATCATTACATCGCAACTCTTAAACTCTATTCCTCGATTTATGAAAGCTAACACCCCATAAGCTTTCTTAACTACCCTATCCACCTGTGAGGCAACTTTCAGGGATCTGTGATCTTGGTGTTATAGATGGTTCATTTTATTTATTGATTGATTGAAATACTGTACAGAATCGGCCCTTCCGGCCCTTTGAGCCACGCCTCCCAGCAATCCCTGCATTTAATCCTAGCCTAATCATGGGACAATTTACAATAGCCAATTAACTAACAAAACGGTACATCTGTGGACTGTAGGAGGAAACCAGAGCACTCAGAGGGAATCCATGCAGTCACAGGGAGAACGTACAAACTCCTTACAGGCAGCGGAGGGAATTGAACTCAGGTCGCTGGCACTGTAAAGCGGTGTGCTAACCACTCGACTAATGTGCTACCGAAAGCATAAATTGGATTGCATCAGAGGCTGAGGGGAGATCTGATAGTTTTGACTATCTGCCCTATTTAGATTGTCAGTGAAAGACTCCATTTAAATAGGGAAGTTTTTTTCCCCAGAGTGGTTCAAGATGAGAGGGGGAAGCCTATAGAAGATGTACAAGGCAAATTTTTTACAGAGAGGACAGTAAGTGCCTGGAGTGCATTGCCAAGGGTGTGGAAAAAGCAGACAGGCAGTGATATTTAAAGGTTTTTAGGCTGGCAATGGAAGGACATTGTCCTTATTAAGCAGATGGAATTAGTTTAATTTAGCATCACAGACAGCAGACACATCACGTGCCAAAGCGTTATTGCCTTACTGTTCTGTGCTTTATGCTCTAATACAGTGTTCGCCTACATTATAGACATGGTGCGTTCCTAGAAAACCACCTGTGTCTTGCAACCATGAACATCTATCAACAAAAATAGTGAGGTAGTGTTCATGGATTGGTTCATTGTCCATTTGGAAATCTGATGGTGGAGGAGAAGAAGCTGACCCTAAAAATTTGATGGTGTGTTTTCAAGCTCCTGTACCTCCTCACTAATGGTAGTCAGAGGAAAAGGGCATGTCCAGGGTGATGGGGGTCCTTACTGATCGATCACCACCTTTTGAAGATGTCCTTGATGCTTGGGGTGTGGGGTTGCTCATGCTCATGAGGGAGCTGGCTGAGTTTACAACCCTCTGCAGCTTTTTCCAATACTGTGCAATGACCCTTCCATATCAGTGGAGACCGATAACCTCATGGCTAATTTAAATTTCAAGCCAAGCACTGGAATTGCAATGGTATGGAAGACAATAGACCAAGAGCTGGTAAACAAGAATAACATAGATGAGTACTTGATAGCCGATGCAAGCTTGGTGGGTCAAAGTTCCTTCTTGCACGCTTCTTTCAGGCATTTCATAATTATTTATAATTCGATTAAAACTTTCCTCTGCCTTCCCTATCCAAAATAAAGTAGCTCCATGAACTTTGACCTGAGGTGATGCCATCTACTGATAGCTTTGCTTAAAATGATTACTGAGGTTACATAAACAGAAGGACAATGTGAGAGATAATTCCACAAGTGGAGAGCACTTTATCCCCGGAGAGAGATATTTAGCTCTGATACAATGCAGATTCCATTGTTACTCATCGCATTGTCTGAGCACCTAACAGGCAAGTTTTGTTTCTGGGTAGCAATGACAGTTGTAGTATTTCATTGCAAGATTCATTCTCTGTCATTGCTCTATTGGTTTTGAGCATCTCCCTACATCCTGATGCAGGGTTAGTTCCTGTGCATCAAAAGATATCCCAAAATGAACCAATTATTCTGTAAGAAATGGGAGCAGAATTAGGCTATTTCGCCTATCAAGTCTGCTCTGCTATTTCATCATGGCTGATCCAAGTTTCCTCTCAGCTCCAATCTCCTGCCTTCTCCCCATATCCCTTCATGCCCTGACCAATCAAGAATCTATCAACCTCTGATTTAAATATAGATAAAAACTTAGCCTCCACAGCTGCCTGTGGCAAACAAATTCCACAGATTTACCACTCTCAGGCTTAAGAAATCCCTTCTCATCCCTGTTCTATAAGGATGCCCCTCTATTCTAAGGCTGTGTCCTTTGGTGTTAGACTCTCCCACCAAAGAAAACATCCTCTCCACATCCACTCTGTCAAGGCCTTTCACCATTCAATTGGTTTCAATGAGGGCATTCTTCTGAATTCCAGTGAATACAGGCCCAGAGGCATCAAATGCTCTTCATATGACAAGCCATTCAATCCTGGAATCATTTTTGTGAACCTCCACTGAACCCTCTGCTAAATAGCTGTCATCTCAGGAGAAATTTAATTTTACTCTCCATTAAGTATTAAATTTGGGCAGCCCAATTGGTGCAGCTGATAGAGCCACTGCTTCTCAGTGCCAGAGACCCAGGTTCAATCCAGGCCTTGGGAGATGTGTGTGTGGAGTTTGCATGTTTTCTTTGAGCCTGTGTGGGTTTCATCCCAGATCCTAATGATATGTGGGTTGGTAGGTTAATAGGCCACTAAAAACTGCCCCTCATTTCCAAGTGAGTCTAGAATCTGGGTGGAAGTTAATGGGAATATGGAGAGAATTAAAATGGAATTGATGAATCATTATTGTAAGTGGAGCAAAAAAAAACTGCTGATGAACTCAGCAGGTCAGACAATATCTCTGGAAATGAATAAACAGTTGAGGTTTCAGGCTGAGCCCCTTCTTCAGGGCTGGAAAGGAAGGGGAAAGATGCCAGAATAAAACAGGTGGGGCAAGGGGAAGAACGATAGCTGGATGGTCATAGGTGAAGCCAGGTGAGTAGAAAAGGTAAAAGGTTGGAGAGGAAGGAATCTGATTGGCGAGGAGCATGAACAACAGGAGAAAGGGAAGGAGGTGGTGTCCCAAGGGGAGGTGATAGGCAGGTGGGAAGAGGTAGGAAACCAGAATGGGGAAAAGAAGAGAAGATGGGGAGGGAAACATTTTTTTGCCAGAAGGAGAAACCGATATTCATGCCATCACTTTGGAAGCTACATAGACAGAATCTAAGATGTTGCTTCTACACCCCAAGGGTGGCCTCACCTTGGCACAAGAGGCCATGGGCCAAAATATTGGAATAGAAATGGGAATCAGAATTAAATGTTTGGCCACCAGGTAGCTTCAGTTTTTATGGCAAAGCAGAGGTCCCACATAATTGGTAAGTTTTGGATCATGCTCCAAAAGCCTATTTCTCAGGTCCTTATGTTTGCTTTTGCTACACAGTTTGCAAGGATCTCCAACTATTTGTTCTACATTTAACTAACGAGCACCTTTCAAATCAAGGACACATTTTGGAGAATAAAAGGGTTAACGTATGATGACTCTGAGCCTGTACTCAGTGGCATTTAGAAGAATGAGGAGGGATCTCATTGAAACCTATCTTTATTGAAAGTTGTAGATAGAGTAAATATGGAGAGTGGTGCTCCCTATATCAGATGAATCTAGGACCAGAGGGCAGAGCCTCAGAATCGAGGTAATCCATGTAGAACAGAGGTGAGGAGGAATTTCTTTAGCCAGAGGGTGGTGAATCTGTGGAATTCATTACCACAGATGGCTGTGGAGGTCAAGTCATTGAGTCTATTAAAAGCCAAGGTGGAGAGGGTCTTGATTAGTTAGGGTGTTAAAGGTTATGGGGAGAAGGCATGAGAATGAGGTTGAGAGGGATAATAAATCAGCCATGATGGAATGGAAGTGTAGACTCAATGGTCTTGATGATAAAATTCCTCTCCATAGATGCTGGTGGACTTGCTGAGTCCCACCAGATTTTGTGTGTATTACTGTGTGTAGGTGATAGCTGTATTGTAGACTGTAAGGAGCAGAATTAGACAATTCAGCCCATCAGATCTGCTCCACCATTTCATCATGGCTGATCCATTTTCCTATCAGCCCTATTCTTCTGCCTTCTCCCAATAACCTTTCAGACTCTGACTAATCAAAAACCTGTCAACCTCCATTTTAAATATAGCCAGTGACCTGGCCTCCACTGCCATCCATGCTAATGAATTCCACAGATTCACCACAGTTTAGCTAAAGAATTTCCTCCTCATTTCCATTTTAAGTGGACATTCCTCCATTCTGAGATTATGCCCTCTGGACCGGAACTCACCCATAACAGGAAACTTCCTATCCACATTCACTCTATCTAGGCCTTTCAATGTTCAATCGGTTTCAATGAGATCCCCCTTATCCTTCTAAGTTCCAGGAAGTAAAGGCACAAAGCCATCAAACACTCCTCACAAGATAATCATTTAATTCATTGAAAAATTCTCATGAACCTCCTCTGAACCCTCGCTAATGTCAGCACCTTCTTTCTTAGATGAGGAGCCCAAAACTGCTCATGCTACTCCAAGTGAGGCCTCACCAGTGCTTTATAAAGCCTTTGCATTACACCTTTGCTCCTGTGCTCTAGTCCCCTTGAAATAAGTACTAATGTTTCACTTGCCTTCCTTACTACGAACTCCACCTACAGATTAAACTTTAAGGAATCCTGAACGAGGTCTCCAAAATCCCTTTGCTCCCTAGAATTTTGAATTTTCTCACAACTGTATTCCATACGTTACTCCTTTGTCCGTTCTCCTAATCTGTCCTGCCCCCTGACATTCTCGAGCATCTGGCATACTGCTAGTGTCTTCCACAGTAAATACTGATGCAAAATACTTATTCAGTTTGTTTGCCATTTCGTTGTCCCTCATTACTACAATTGCGCTACAATCTCCTGCATCATTTTCATTGTCTATTCTTGCCTCTCTTTTACTCTTTATACTGTACATCTGAAAAAAAAACCTTTGATATCCTCTTTGATATCATCGGCTAGCTTACTATATATTTCATCTTTTCTCTCTTTACAACTTTTTTTAGTTTGCTTCTGTTGGGTTTTAAAAGCTTCCCAATTCTCTAACTTCCCACTAATTTTTGCTGTATTATATGCCCCCTCTTTGACTTTTATGTTGGCTTTGACTTCCTTTGTCAACCACAGTTGCGATTTCCTGCCTTTGGAATACTACATCTTTGGGATGTATCTATCCTGCACCTTTTTATTGTTCCCAGAAACTCTAGCCATTTCTGCCCTGCTGTCATCCCTGTTAGTGTCCCTTTTCAAAGAATTTTGGTCAGTTCCTCTCTCATACCTCTGTAACTCCCTTTAGTCTACCTTAATACTGATAGATTTGTCTTTAGCTTCTCCCTCTCAAATTACAGGGTGAATTCTATCATAATATGATCTTCTAAGGGTTCATTTACTTTAATCCCTGTAATCAAATCTGCTTCATTACACAGCACCCAATCTCAAATCGCTGATACCCCCATGGACTCAACCACAAGCTGCTCTAAAAAGCCAATACGGAGGTATTCCACAACTTCTCTCTCTTGAGATCCAGCACCAACTTGCTTTTCCCAATCTATCTGCATATTGAAATCCCCCATGATTAAAGTAACATTGCCATTTTGACATGCTTTTTCTATCTTCCGCTGTAATTTGTAGACCACATCCTGCCTGCTGTTTAGAGGTCTGTATGTAACACCCATCCTGTGTTTTTTTTTACCCTTGCAGTTTAGTAACGCGACCCACAAAGTTTCTATAGCTTCAGATCCTATGTCACCGCTTTCTAAGGAATAGATTACATCTTTTACCAACAGTGCCACCCACATTAATCCATTGCACCCCCCCGCCACCCCCAGTCACCTACCTGCCTGTCCTTTCAAAAAAATGTGTATCCTTGGGTGTTAAGCTCCCAACTACAATCTTCTTTCAGGTATGACTCAGTGATGCCCACAACATCATACCTGCCAACCGCGAACTGTGCTACAAGATAATCTACCTTATTCCGTATACTGCATGCATTCAAGTATAACACCTTCTGCCCCGTATTTGTCACACTTTTCAATTTTATCGCCCTGTTACCTACTGCAATTTTGCCCTATCATCTGCCCTTCATTTTTGACAGTCTCACTACACACTGCCTCTGCTTGTACACCAATTGCCCCATCCTCTCCTAGGTTCCCATCCTCCTGCCAAATTAGTTTAAAGCCCGGCCCCTAACAGTTCTAGCAGACCTGTGCACAAGGATATTTGTCCCTCTCAGGTACAGGGGTAACCCGCCCCTCTTGTAAGATCATACCGTCCCCAGTAGAGATCCCAATGATCTAGAAATCTGAATTCCTGCTCCCTACAACAGTTCCTCAGCCACACATTCATCGGCTAAATCAACCTATTCTTACCCTCATTGGCACTTGGAACAAGCAACAATCCAGAGATTACTACCCTGGAAATCCTACATTTCAGCTTGGTACCTAACTCCCTAAATTTTCTCTCAGGACATCCTCCTTTTCCCTACCTATATCATTGGTGCCAAATGTACCAAGACATCTTCCTGCTCGCCCCTCCACCTTAGAATGTTGCAGATCCAATCTGAGACGTCCCTGATCCTGGAGGCAACATACCACCCAAATGTCTCTATCGCATCCACGTATCTACTCCTCCAACTATGGAATCTCCTATAACTACTGCAGTCCTCTTGTCCCTCCTTCCCTTCTGAGCCACAGCACCAGACTCAGTTCCAGAGACCCAGTAACTGCGCCTCCCCTCTGGTAGGTCATCCCTCTCAATGGTATTCAAAGTAGTATTCTTATTATTGAGGGGAAAGACCACAAGCGTATTGTGTAATGGCTGGCTATTCCCATTCCCTCTCCTGATGGTCACCAAGATACCTGCCTTCCGTAACTTGGGGATAACCACCTCCCTGTAGCTCCTATCTATCACCTCCTTATTCTCCCATATGAGCCGAAGCTCATCGAGCTGCAGCTCCAGTTCCTTAGCACATTCTCTGAGGAGCTGTTGCTCCGTGCACCTAGTACAGATGTGGTTATTCTGGAGGCTGGAGGTGGCCCAGAATTCCCGCATCTCAGACAAAGGACACAACACAACCCCTGGAGCAATTCTCACTGCTCTAACTGTTCACTAGCAGTTGAAGAATGAAGAAGAAGAAACTTGCCAGATACTTATCTCACCCAAGCCTTTTCTTGCCAAAGCTGGCCTGCTCCACTCCACCAGTGGCCACTTGGTTCTGCCTTAATTTTATTTGCTCTTACTAATGAGTCATGATTTAATTGGGCAGCCAAAAAACTAAGTTATCATATTCTCTGTTTTGTACTATTTATATTATTACAATGGCTACTCTACACGATGATTTCATTGATGGTGAAACACTTTGGAAAAGTCTCACTTTGAAAGGGACATTCAATAAATTTAAATTTAAAAATACACTGCAGATGATGGATACCTGAAATAAAAAGAGAAAATGTTGTGAAGACCCAACTCTTTGGGAAGAGAAATTGAGTTAACATTTGTGGTGGAGGATCTTTCATCATAATGATACTGAGACCTCAGACTATCTTAACCTCCTTTTGATAATTAATGCTTCAAAAACTGTTGAAATGAATTTAAATGGTTAACAAAATTAAAAATAGCTCAAAAATTAGACATGAAAAAAATAAATTAACTTAAGAACAACTCTAAGCTAACTCATTAGCTTTCTACTCAGCTTTGGAGTAATATATACGTACATCAACCAGCTGCTTACTGATTACAGCTCAGGATTCACATCTGCACCAAGCCCATCCATTTCATTGAAAGGTGAAAAGGCAAAGAAGGAGTGAATATTTGGACTAAAATATATGTTCTAAAATTGTTGACGAAAATTAGTTTACTGTAAATAAGTGAAGAAATAATTTTATTTGCAGCTTTAAATAGAATAGAATTTTTTTTGCAATTATTTATCACTGCTTTGAATTTGCAGTTCCTATTTTCATTCATTCTCCATCATAAATCAAACTCCCTTATAGCTTTTATGTAATGGCTTGGAAAGGGAGAGGGGCCACTGGGGATGTTGCCTGGGAGCCAAAGAGGCAGTAACCCAAAAAAAAAGTTTGCAAAGCACTGAAGTAGTTCTCAAACCACTGAACCACTGGGAAACACTGAAGTAATTACAGCTTCCCAAATTGTAAAATTCCATGTAATTCCATGCAAATATCTGGAGCTGATCAGCGAGCCAACATGCTCAGAGGGAGTCTCAGGCACCTTCTTAAGGGCAATTAGGGATGAGTAATAAATGCTGACATTATTAGTGACTCCCAGATCCTGAAAAATGAATTTTAAAATATTGATTTATGTCATGAGAGAGGAACAAGAGTTCATACTACATTATCTAACATGATAGCCATTAAAAATTGAACACTGATAATGAAAAGTTTAAACGTGAGTTTTTCACATCATTGGACATGACATAAAACACAGCTCCCAGCAGATTTTTTTTTCAGTCAACATTCTTGGGCAGTCCAATAAAATAAGGCCCTCACTCCACATTCCTTGTCTTGTGTCAAAGATTTGTTAAGAGAAGTCGTAGTCATAGTCATACTTTATTGATCCCAGGGGAAATTGGTTTTCGTTACAGTTACACCATAAATAATTAAATAGTAATAAACCATAAATAATCAAATAGTAATATGGAAATTATGCCGGAAATAAGTCCAGGACCAGCCTATTGGCTCAAGGTGTCTGACGCTCCAAGGGAGGAGTTGTAAGGTTTGATGGCCACAGGCAGGAATGACTTCCTATGATGCTCTGTGTTGCATCTCGGTGGAATGAGTCTCTGGCTGAATGTAGCCCTGTGCCCAACCAGTACATTATGTAGTGGATGGGAGACATTGTCCAAGATGGCATGCAACTTGGACAGCACCCTCTTTTCAGTACATTGCCTTTCAATACATTGCCTTTGGTTTGTGTGGAGGGAGCTACCTTTTATTCTCTTCAAAATAAAAATAAATTACATTTGATGTCCCTTTCAACACTTCCAAAAAAGGTCAGGGGTCGTGGAGAGCAACATGGCATAGAGGCATCTATGCTGACCTTTCACTCAGCTACACTATTCACATTTGGCAGCACTGGGTCGGTATCTTTCTGTGCACTTTTATCAATGTTGAGTTAGTTTGTTGCTGTCCACAGTTTTTAAGATGCTGTGCTCTGTATGTTGAAAGCAGTGTTTCTTACGTGATGTGCTGAGTTTTTTCAGGTGCCGTGCCCTTTCTGATGGGAGCTGGTCCCTGTTTGATGGGTGCTAGGCCAAATTTATCAGGTGCTTTGCTCTTTACAATGGGTGCTGGGCCCTCTTGTTGGGTGCACTGCCTTTTGTGCTGGGTGATAGGTTTTGAGCCTTGTTTGATGGATGCCTGGCCCTGTTTGGTGGCTGTTGTGCCCTGTTTGCTGGGTACTATGCCCTCTCCGATGGGTGCTGTACCCTGTTTGATAGGTGTTCTGTCCTTTCTAATGGGTGCTGAGCCTTTCTTGAATGGTGCTGGGCCTTTTTCTGATAGATGGTGTGTCCTTTCAGATGGGTGCTACACCCTATCTGATCGCTGCTGGGTCTTATGGCATCTTATTCTCTGTACATAGCTCAATGATTCACAGCAGCTCAGGTGTAAATCTGAGATTGAAATCCGAGATGTGAAAACTTGGCATGTTTGTGAAATGTAAGACAGGCATAATGTGTAAAACAGTCACATTTCTGCTCAAAAAATAAACTCAACAAATCACACCAGCAATGCCAATTTTTCAACTGCTGTCAACTTTTCAAGGTACTGTATTGTTTGACTTCTGAATTGGAGTGAATACTAATTTACAATTGAAATGACACAGGAGCGTACAGTGTACTTACACTGCCAAGGTGTCTGAATAATTCAAATTCCACTTAGAGTAATTCAAAGTACGTGTGGCAGTGTCAAGGCAAGAAGGCTAATTCCATTTGTTAAAGAGACAAAAGTGAGGTAGTGCAGACATATGATTAACTCGGTAAGATTTAGAACAAAAGGGAAGTTGAATATCTCGTATGAAAAAGAGTTTTGAGCTCTTTGCAGGGTTTGTGCTTGAAATGTAAGTTATCCCAGAATCAAAAATGTGGACGACAGGGGGCAGCTGGAGGGGAATGAGAGTGGGAATGGCAAATCTAATTTAAACTATTCAAATGGTCTGAATGCCAGCTCGGAACAGCTGGGTGAATTATCTTCTATGTTGTAGAATCTTAGAATATTGGGCACGGAGAACTGAATGTAGAAAAGAACAGCACAATGTCGACCCTTCATTGCATGACATTGTGCAAACCTTTTAACCTACTCAGAAAGCAGGATAGCGTAGTGGTTAGTGTAATGCTTTACAGCGCCAGCGACCCCCATTCAATTTCCGTCGCTGTCAGTAAGGAATTTGTACGTTCTCCCTGTGACCGTGTGGACTGACTCGGGTTATCCAGTTTCCTCTCACATTGCAGACGTATGGGTTAGTAGGTTAATTGGTTACATGGGTGTAATCGGGTGGTGTGGCTCATTGAGCCGGAAGGGCCTGTTACCATATTGTATCTCTAAATAAATTTTTAAAATGTAACCCAGTTTTATTTGCTGCACTCAACAAGCTTAATGTTGAGAGTTAATCAAAATTCACATCAAATCAAATTCAAGTTTAATTATCATTCAACCATACAATACAGTCGTTTAAGAGACTCCTGGATAGGTACATGGGGCTTAGAAAAATAGAGGACTATGGGTTACCTATGGTAATTTCTAAAGTAAGTACATGTTCAGCACAACATTGTGGGCCGAAGGGCCTGTATTGTGCTGTATGTTTTCTGTGTTTCTATGCTACATGAATACAGCAAAACAGAGACACTGTTCCTCTGGAGCCAAGGTGCAAAACATGCACGGCAGATTCAAAATAGTGAGCAAAAAAATATATATATATGTAGCCCAATTCCATGAGCCACATGTCACGCAAATTGATGATACAGTTCCCAGCAGTGCGCTGATGCACGCAGTCATTCACCTTCTGTCATCAGCAGTAAAATGGAGTTTGGTGCTCCATCCCAATGGAGCCATTTTTAATTATCATTATGTCAATGACTTGGTTCTTCCCTCTCGTGATCATGGGGAAACATGCAGTCATAAATAAAAACCTACCTAATGCAGGGTTTTGACCTGAAACGTCGAAAATTCCTTCCCTCCCACAGATGCTGATTGGCCAGCTGAGTCGCTGCTGCGGATAGTTTGTGGCTCTAACTTGCAGCTTCTTGTGTCTGCAGAAAATAAACCTGTCTAGTGAAGCTGACTGAGCAAGATTAGTTTCATTTGCTAATCCTTATAAATCAGACGCTCAGTTATACAGTTTTGAGTTACACCGATTCACGTAAGCATGCTTTATGTACTACGAACAATGGTTCAACCTACAGGGTAACCTCCTTACTGTTTATGTGGAACACTGGCACTTTGCTTAGAACTCAGGATTTGTTTCCAGGAACAAAAGCGCAAATGGAATTGACAATAAAAGGGATTGTTGAGGCGTTATACACTCAGTGGAAACTATATTAGATACCTCCTCTACCTAATAAAGTCACCGCTATGTCTTCTGCTGCTGTAGCTTATCCACTTCAAGGTTCAACATGTTGTTCATTCAGGGATGCTCTTCCGCACACCAGTGTCGTAATATGTGATTGCTTGAGTTACTGTCACCTTCCTGTCAGCTTGAACCATTATGGCCATTCTCCTCTGACCTCTGTCATTAACAAGGTGCTTTTTCCCCATAGAACTGCCGCTCACTGAATATTTTTCATCTTTCACACCACTCTCTTTAAACTCTAGAGACTATTGTACATGAAAACCCCAGGAAATCATTTCCAAAAATACTCAAGCCACACTATCTGGTTTTAACATGGTCAAAGTCACTTAGGTCATATTTCTTCCCCATCCTGATGTTTGATCTGAATGACAACTGAATGTCTTGACTATGTCTACGTACTTTTAAGCATTGATTTTCAGCCACATGATTGGCTGATTTGATAAGTTTAATTGTCATTCAACCATACACATGAATACAGCTAAACAAAATAGCGTTCCTAATAAAGTGGTCACTGAGTGTAAAGAAAGAGAGACGTGTTTCCAAGACCTGGCAGAAACCTGGCACAACACCCTGTGCCTTCTGCTGGTTGCTGATCAGCTGCGAGATGTGGGCCTTTGATCACAACTCCATCAGGCAATGGTCAGCACAGAGCACCCTGCAGACTCTGTGGAGTAGGGTGTGTATAGGTGCTTTGGGCTGGTTCCTTGTGCAAACTGTCCAGTCAACTGGTAGAATATCTCATTGCCAGAACTCACCAACAAGCACAAAGCCTCACTTGGCTGGTGATGAAAGGGGCCCTCCCACTCAAATCTTTCCTGTACAAATGAAATTTCAACTCCAGAGTATGCTGGATCAGGCTCCTCGGCTCATGACGCCTTTGCCGACAATAACGCCAAATTAAGCCAAACCTATCTACCTGTACATGATCCATATCCTTCCAGCTCTGTATGTCCACGTGCTTGTCTAAATGCTTCTTAAATGCCACTATTGTATCTCTTTAATAACAACAGTTAAAAGCTACATGGAAAAGAAAGGCTTCGAATCATATGAGCCAAAAGGGGACAAATAAGACACAGAAACAGGTCCTTCAGCCCAATTAGTCCACCCAACCAAGAAGCCCATCAAAACTAGTCCAATCTGTCCATTTTCCCATTGTCCAACACCCCTTTTTGTGGAAAGGTTCTGGATCACTGTCTGGAACAGGGATGGCAAGCTATCCAACCACAAATCCCTGCTGTTGTGCATTTCATATTTCAGGAATACTTCAGCAATATTGTAAATGTATTGTTTGATTAAGTATTCTTTGTTCACATAATTTATTATGGATTATATGTAAAAAGTACGTGAATGACATACGTCATTACAGAACCACGTCGTACGTGAAAGTTAATTTGACATGTTTTCCCGGGCTCCTGTAGTTTACTTTCGATTAGTTTCTGAACATAGTCATAGTCATAGTCATAGTCATACTTTATTGATCCCGGGGGAAGTTGGTTTTCGTTACAGTTGCATCATAAATAATTAAATAGTAATATGTAAATTATGCCAGGAAATAAGTCCAGGACCAGCCTATTGGCTCAGGGTGTCTGACCCTCCAAGGGAGGAGTTGTAAAGTTTGATGGCCACAGGCAGGAATGACTTCCTATGACGCTCTGTGTTGCATCTCGGAGGAATGAGTCTCTGGCTGAACGTACTCCTGTGCCCAACCAGTACATTATGTAGTGGATGGGAGACATTGTCCAAGATGGCATGCAACTTGGACAGCATCCTCTTTTCAGACACCACCGTGAGAGAGTCCAGTGCCATCCCCACAACATCACTGGCCTTACGAATGAGTTTGTTGATTCTGTTGGTGTCTGCTACCCTACAAGGACACCTACAAGGAATGCAAGGACTGCTGAGAAGATCATCAGGATCTCTCTTCCACCAGTTGGAGATATTTATCAGCAGCGCTGCATATGCAGGGCCCTTAGCATTATCAAAAATCTCTCACATCCGTCCCACAATCTCCTTTTCCCTCTACCATCGGGTAGGATGTACTATAGCATTTGGACTAGAACTGTTAGGATGGGAAGCAGCTTCTTTCCTTAGGCTGTAAGACTACTGACGTCCTTGCCACCATCCAGATTTCATCACGTATGAAGTGTCAGTACCTTTATAACGTTTATTTTAAAACTTATATTGTATATGCACCTTATTATTGTTAATTTTTTTGTGGTAATATTACCTTATGGGTTATGTGAGAGTTAGATGCACTGTTTCGTGCACCTTGGTCTGGAGGAATGTCGTCTTGTTTGACGGTGTGCATTGCTGAATGACAATAAGCATGAACTCGAACTCTCTTTGAGTTCATGGTGCTGTCCCTTTGTTTTGGTCTTTTCCATCAGAGGAACTTAATCTATCCAAATTATCCTTTAATCTTATCAATAAAATTCACATCCATTCCCAGTCTCAGCTCATCAATACATTCCCCATCTGAATTAACCAAATTATTTATGGCATGATTGATAGGTTGCTGGTGGGATTAGAAACATAGAAACATAAAAAAAAAACCTACAGCACAATACAGGCCGTTCGGCCCACAAAGCTGTACCAAACATGTCCTTAACTTAGTAATTACCTGAGGTTACCCATATCCCTCTATTTTTCTAAGCTCCATGTACCTTTGAGTGGATTAAGTTTCTGGGGTTAATTTGCTTTCTATTAGTGTCTGATAATCATCTTACCAAGCATCTTCAAACAATATTCCCACATGAAAAGATCATTACTCTCTGCACCTGACCATGTAATCTTCACATCTTGCTTCTCAAATATTCTACTCTCAGATCTGATGTGTCTCTGATATCTTTACATCTCAGTCTGCCTTAGAAACTTCCTGTAACAGGTCTGTTCTGCAGAGTGTCTAATCTCTTCATCATTGCAAAGATAGTCCACTAGCTGACATGAAATGCTTACAAGATGATAATCTTCCCAGTTCTAAGCTCATTCATATTGACAGAGCTGAATGGTTTCCATGTGTACCAAGAGGGAGATACCTTATTGTTCGTGTGTTAGGCTTTGCCAGAGAAACATAGAAACATAGAAAATAAGTGCAGGAGTAGGCCATTCGGCCCTTCGAGCCTGCACCGTCATTTATTATGATCATGGCTGATCATCCAACTCAGAACGCCGCCCCAGCCTTCCCTCCATACCCCCTGACCCCCGTAGCCACAAGGGCCATATCTAACTCCCTCTTAAATATAGCCAATGAACTGGCCTCAACTGTTTCCTGTGGCAGAGAATTCCACAGATTCACCACTCTCTGTGTGAAGAAGTTTTTCCTAATCTCGGTCCTAAAAGGCTTTCCCTCTATCCTCAAACTGTGACCCCTCGTTCTGGACTTCCCCAACATCGGGAACAATCTTCCTGCATCTAGCCTGTCCAATCCCTTTAGGATCTTATACGTTTCAATCAGATCCCCCCTCAAATCTTCTAAATTCCAACGAGTACAAGCCCAGTTCATCCAGTCTTTCTTCATATGAAAGTCCTGCCATCCCAGGAATCAATCTGGTGAACCTTCTTTGTACTCCCTCTATGGCAAGGATGTCTTTCCTCAGATTAGGGGACCAAAACTGCACACAATACTCAAGGTGTGGTCTCACCAAGGCCTTGTACAACTGCAGTAGTACCTCCCTGCTCCTGTACTCAAATCCTCTCGCTATAAATGCCAGCATACCATTCGCCTTTTTCACCGCCTGCTGTACCTGCATGCCCACTTTCAATGACTGGTGTATAATGACACCCAGGTCTCGTTGCACCTCCCCTTTTCCTAATCGGCCACCATTCAGATAATAATCTGTTTTCCTATTTTTGCCACCAAAGTGGATAACTTCACATTTATCCACATTAAATTGCATCTGCCATGAATTTGCCCACTCACCCAACCTATCCAAGTCACCCTGCATCCTCTTAGCATCCTCCTCACAGCTAACACTGCCACCTAGCTTCGTGTCATCCACAAACTTGGAGATGCTGCATTTAATTCCCTCATTCAAGTCATTAATATATATTGTAAACAACTGGGGTCCCAGCACTGAGCCTTGCGGTACCCCACTAGTCACTGCCTGCCATTCTGAAAAGGTCCCGTTTATTCCCACTCTTTGCTTCCTGTCTGCTAACCAACTCTCCACCCACACCAATACCTTACCACCAATACCGTGTGCTTTAAGTTTGCACACTAATCTCCTGTGTGGGACCTTGTCAAAAGCCTTCTGAAAATCCAAATATACCACATCCACTGGTTCTCCCCTATCCACTCTACTAGTTACATCCTCAAAAAATTCTATGAGATTGGTCAGGCATGATTTTCCTTTCACAAATCCATGCTGACTTTGTCCAATCATTTCACCGCTTTCCAAATGTGCTGTTATCACATCCTTGATAACTGACTCCAGCAGTTTCCCCACCACCGACGTTAGGCTAACCGGTCTATAATTCCCCGGTTTCTCTCTCCCTCCTTTTTTAAAAAGTGGAGTTACATTAGCCACCCTCCAATCCTCAGGAACTAGTCCAGAATCTAATGAGTTTTGAAAAATTATCACTAATGCATCCACTATTTCTTGGGCTACTTCCTTAAGCACCCTGGGATGCAGACCATCTGGCCCTGGGGATTTATCTGCCTTCAATCCCTTCAATTTACCTAACACCACTTCCCTACTAACATGTATTTCGCTCACTTCCTCCATCTCACTGGACCCACTGTCCCCTACTATTTCTGGAAGATTATTTATGTCCTCCTTAGTGAAGACAGAACCAAAGTAATTATTCAATTGGTCTGCCATGTCCTTGCTCCCCATAATCAATTCACCTGTTTCTGTCCGCAGGGGACCTACATTTGTCTTTACCATTCTTTTCCTTTTTACATATCTATAAAAGCTTTTACAGTCCGTTTTTATGTTGCCTGCCAGTTTTCTCTCATAATCTTTTTTCCCCTTCCTAATTAAGCCCTTTGTCCTCCTCTGCTGAACTCTGAATTTCTCCCAGTCCTCAGGTGAGCCACTTTCTCTGGCTAATTTGTATGTTTCTTCTTTGGAATTGATACTATCCCTAATTTCTCTTGTCAGCCACGGGTGCACTACCTTCCTTGATTTATTCTTTTGCCAAACTGGGATGAACATTTGTTGCAGTTCATCCATGCAACCTTTAAATGTTTGCCATTGCATATCCACCGTCAATCCTTTAAGTGTCATTTGCCAGTCTATCTTAGCTAATTCACGTCTCATACCTTCAAAGTTACCCCTCTTTAAGTTCAGAACCTTTGTTTCTGAATTAACTATGTCACTCTCCATCTTAATAAAGAATTACACCATATTATGGTCACTCTTACCCAAGGGGCCTCTCACGACAAGATTGCTAATTAACCCTTCCTCATTGCTCAAAACCCAGTCCAGAATAGCCTGCTCTCTAGTCAGTTCCTCGACATGTTGGTTCAAAAAACCATCCCGCATACATTCCAAGAAATCCTCTTCCTCAGCACCTTTACCAATTTGGTTCACCCAATCTACATGTAGATTGAAGTCACCCATTATAACTGCTGTTCCTTTATTGCACACATTTCTAATTTCCTGTTTAATACCATCTCCGACCTCACTACTACTGTTAGGTGGCCTGTACACAACTCCCACCAGCATCTTCTGCCCCTTAGTCTTATAAGGTGATTATACAGTAAGATAATTTCTATATTCCTTTATGGGAATTAGCTCTCACTGGCAAGGCCGGAATTTACTATCAGTCCCTGATTACATTGGACAATTACTGTAGCCATCTGAAGGCACAGCATGTTCCAGGATTTAGACCCTGCAATTATTAAGGTAGCGGGATATATTTGCAGCAACTCTGCAGATGCTACAAAACATCAACTGTTTATTTCCCTCCATAGATATAACTTGACCCACTGAGCTCCTCCGGTATGTTGTGTGTTGCAATATTTTTCCAACTGGTGCTCTTCCTCCTTTCCTCTCTTCCACAGTCTTCTATCCTCTCCTATCAGATTCCCCCTTCTCCAGCCCTTTATCTCTTTCACCAATCAACTTTCCAGCTCTTTACTTCACCCTTTCCCCTTCCCCTGGTCTCACACCATCTACCACCTTGTACTTATTCCTCCCCTCCCCCTACTCTAACTTCTCTTTATTTCTCGTCCCGATGAAGAGTCTCAGCCCAAAACATTGACTGTTTACTCATTTCCATAGATGCTGCCTAGCTAGCTGAGTTCACCAGCATTTGTGTGTGATACTCTTATTTCCAACTAGGTTTGGTGTGTGAACTGGAGGTGAGTCTGCAGATGATTGCAGTACTTGTCTTCTGGAGAGTGGTGTCACAACTGTGGATACACTACAAATTTAATTGTAGTGCTCCTTCATGAGAGTCCGGTGGGGACCAAAAGTGAGTCAGAAGTGACAAGCCCCTTCACCAGAGGTGCTACCCCTCCCTTGGACACCCCATACACCCCATACACCCCAGCTCTCTGACCTGTGGCTCCAAGTAGCTGTTTGCATGCATCACCCTAGGAAACTGCTTCAACAGGCGGGCTAAACCACATCAGGGTAGCTGACAGCCTCACACCCTGGTGAGGTAGGGACATGCCTGTCCCGGCATGCGAAGTCAACCCTGAAGGACAGGGCAGATAAGATCTACAGTAAGATCCAATGGCCAGGAGGGCCAGGAGGTGGTTCTGCAATGCTCTGTGGAGAGCGAACGGCATGACAAGTCACAGGAGACATTATGTCCATCCACTGCAACCAGGGAAGACCCCAGTTTGTGACGCTTGTTCGTACCACTGGATCTGGACTTCTGAGATCGAGAGAGTGGAACTGGCCCAGTGCAATGGATTTTCCACTTTAAAACTCTCCCGCACAGGTTTCCTGGCATCACCTGACACAATGGACAACCATCACCACACTTCTTCATACTGGTCAAAGGGAAACTGAATATAGTCAAGGCCTGAGGAGATTGTGGTGCATTTTGCAGCTCCTGTACTCTGAGGCAACATGCATAAGCGATGGAGTATATGAAGGCTTAAGGTGAAGAACTGGGTGCCAAATAAAGACACAAGGATGTCAAAACATAGTAATAGAAACAGTATTAAGTTACTTGCTCCTTCACATGTTACTGGTCACTTAATAAGATTAGCATTTCTTTCCTGCACGAACTTTGTGTCCCCTGATTCCCTAATACCCTAAAATCTGTCAATCTCTGTGTTTTGGGAAGCAAATTCCTGACACCCTTTTTATGGAAAAGTGCCTTCCAGCACCTGCTTTAAACTTTCTCACATTAAGTCCAAACTGGTGTCCCTTTATTTTGGACTTTTCCACGAGAAGAAGATCTTGATCTTGGGCAGAGAAATTAACAGAATCACTTTTCTGTAAGTGAAGAACTCTCTCAGTCCTGAATGACCAGTCCCTTATTTTTAAGACTGTGCTACTAGGCTGAGATACTCCAGTCATGGAAAACATCATATCTGCATGGATCTGCACTGACAGGGCAGTAACATTCTCTTATGTTTTAATTTATTCAATTTAACAAGTTTGGCATGGCAGAAGCCAAATGGTCTGTTAAATTGTCTCTGGTTTCAGCCTTATTGTTGACTTTGCCTGAGAAAAAAGCTTTGAACTCATTATCACTCATGGTGCTTCAACGTTCAAAACAACATTATTTCACCACACCTCATGTGGGAGAACCATTTCTTTTTTATTAACAAAAAGGCTTGGCAGAGGATATACTTCTTGTGACAGTTGGTGGTATCTTCAGCAGAACATATTGGGTCATTATAGAAGGTCATTATAGAGTTCATTTACACAGTAGCCATTACTACCTGGCTTAGTGCACCATCCCCTCACAATATACGAAAACGACGGCAAACTTGTCAGGTCTGCAGAAAAGGTCACTGGCTACGGTCCACCATCACTGCAGGGCTTGTATGTGTCAAGGATGAAGAAGTGAAGTCAGAAAAATCATTACACTCTGCAAGCAACACACATCAAAGTTGCTGGTGAACGCAGCAGGCCAGGCAGCATCTCTAGGAAGAGGTGCAGTCGACGTTTCAGGCCGAGACCCTTCGTCAGGACGACTGCACCTCTTCCTAGAGATGCTGCCTGGCCTGCTGCGTTCACCAGCAACCTTGATGTGTGTTGCTTGAATTTCCAGCATCTGCAGAATTCCTGTTGATTACACTCTGCAAACTGCCTTTTCGAAAAACTCACTTCTGGAAAGTGCTATAGGGCTATTAAAACAAAAACTTCACATCAAGCAGTTATCCGCTATATCTATTACCCCTTTGCACTGTAAAGACTATAAACCACTTTTTATAATATTGTTTGCATTGTAATTATGCATCTATGCATATTTTATTCCATATCTGTACTTTAATCTCTAACTTTATTTTGATATATTTCTTTATTCTTTGTAATTGTTAAATGCTGTTGTTTTTTGTTGCATGTCATGCCAATGCAGCGCAGGAAATTCCTAATACATGTAAATGTATATGGCGAATAAAGTTGATCCTTGATCCTTGATCCTTCTCTCTAAAGTTCCAGCCTGGTTAAGCTCTCCTGGCATCCTGCCACAGAGGGGTGTGAGTCATTCCCTTTCTTTAACTACAGTAGACTTCTGTAACATTGGAATTCAGCAGAGAAATCAGGACTTTAAAAATATATCTTAAAACACAGGAAATTCAGCAGATGCTGGAAATCATGATCAAGACACACAAAATGCTGGAGGAACATAGAACATAGAACATAGAATAGTAAAGCACAGTACAGGCCCCTTGACCCACAATGTTGTGCCAACCATCAAACCTTGCCTCCCATATAAGCCCCCACCTTAAATTCCTCCATATACCTGTCTAGTAGTCTTTTAAACTGCACTAGTGTATCTGCCTCCATCACTGACTCAGGCAGTGCATTCCACGCACCAACCACTCTGGGTTAAAAAAAAAAACCTTCCTCTAATATCCCCCTTGAACTTCCTACCCCTTACCTTAAAGCCATGTCCTCTTGTATTGAGCAGTGGTGCCCTAGCGAAGAGGCGCTGGCTATCCACTCTATCTATTCCTCTTATTATCTTGTACACCTCTATCATGTCTCCTCTCTTCCTCCTTCTCTCCAAAGAGTAAAGTCCTAGCTCCCTTAATCTCTGATCATAATGCATACTGTCTAAACCAGGCAGCATCCTGGTAAATCTCCTCTGTACCCTTTCCAATTCTTCCACATCCTTCCTATAGTGAAGCAACCAGAACTGGACACAGTACTCCAATTGTGGCCTAATCAGAATTTTATAGAGCTGCATCACTACATCGCAACTCTTAAACTCTATCCCTCGACTTATGAAAGCTAACACCCCATAAGCTTTCTTAACTACCCTATCTACCTGTGAGGCAACTTTCAGGGATCCGTGGACATATACCCCCAGATCCCTCTACTCCTCTACACTACCAAGTATCCTGCCATTTACTTTGTACCCTGCCTTGGAGTTTGTTCTTCCAAAGTGTACCACCTCACACTTCTCTGGGTTGAACTCCATCTGCCACTTCTCAGCCCACTTCTTCATCCTATCAATGTCTCTCTGCAATCTTTGACAATCCTCTACACTATCTAGAACACCACCAACCTTTGTGTCGTCTGCAAACTTGCCAACCCACCCTTCTACCCCGACATCCAGGTTGTTAATAAAAATCACGAAAAGTAGAGGTCCCAGAACAGATCCGTGTGGGACACCACTAGTCACAATCCTCCAATCTGAATGTACTCCCTCCACCACAACCTTCTGCCTTCTGCAGGCAAGCCAATTCTGAATCCACCTGGCCAAACTTCCCTGGATCCCATGCCTTCTGACTTTCTGAATAAGCCTACCATGTGGAACCTTGTCAAATGCCTTACTAAAATCCATGTAGATCACATCCACTGCACTACCCTCATCTATATGCCTGGTCACCTCCCCAAAGAACTCTATCAGACTTGTAAGACATGATCTTCCCTTCACAAAGCCATGCTGACTGTCCTTGATCAGACCATGATTCTCTAAATGCCCAGAGATCCTATCTCTAAGAATTTTTTCCAACAGTTTTCCCACCACAGACGTAAGGCTCACTGGTCTATTATTACCCGGACTATCCCTACTACCTTTTTTGAACAAGGGGACAATATTCACCTCCCTCCAGTCCTCCGGTACCATTCCTGTGGACAACGAGGACATAAAGATCCTAGCCAGAGGCTCAGCAATATCTTCCCTCACCTCATGGAGCAGCCTGGGGAATATCCCGTCAGGCCCCGGGGAATTATCCGTCCTAATGTATTTTAACAACTCTAACACCTCCTCTCTCTTAATATCAACATGCTCCAGAACATCAACCTCACTCATATTGTCCTCACCATCATCAAGTTCCCTCTCATTGCTGAATACCGAAGAGGAGTATTCATTGAGGACCTCGCTCACTTCCACAGCCTCCAGGCACATCTTCCCACCTTTATCTCTAATCGGTCCTACCTTCACTCCTGTCATCCTTTTTTTCTTCACATAATTGAAGAATGCCTTGGGGTTTTCCTTTACCCTACTCGCCAAGGCCATCTCATGCCCCCTTCTTGCTCTTCCCAGCCCATCCTTAAGCTCCTTTCTTGCTTCCCTATATTCCTCAATAGACCCTTCTGATCCTTGCTTCCTAAACCTCATGTATGCTGCCTTCTTCCACCTGACTAGATTTTCCACCTCACTTGTCACCCATGGTTCCTTCACCCTACCATTCTTTATCTTCCTCACCAGGACAAATTTATCTCTAACATCCTGCAAGAGATCTCTAAACATCGACCACATGTCCATAGTACATTTCCCTGCAAAAACATCATCTCAATTCACACCTGCAAGTTCTAGCCTTATAGCCTCAATTTGCCCTTCCTCAATTAAAAATTTTCTTGTCCTCTCTGATTCTATCCTTTTCCATGATAATGCTAAAGGCCAGGGAGCAGTGGTCACTGTCTCCCAGATGCTCACCCACTGAGAGATCAGTGACCTGACCCAGTTCATTACCTAGTACTAGATCTAGTATAGCATTCCCCCTAGTCGGCCTGTCCACATACTGTGACAGGAATCCGTCCTGGACACACTTAACAAACTCTGCCCCATCTAAACCCTTGGAACTAATCAGGTGCCAATCAATATTAGGGAAGTTAAAGTCACCCATGATAACAACCCTGTTATTTTTGCACCTTTCCAAAATCTGCCTCCCAATCTGCTCCTCGGTATCTGTGCTGCTACCAGGGGACCTATAGAATACTCCCAATAGAGTAACTGCTCCCTTCCTGTTCCTGACTTCCACCCATACTGACTCAAAAGAGGATCCTGCTACATTACCCACCCTTTCTGTAGCTGTAATAGTATCTCTGACCAGTAATACCACCCCTCCTCCCCTTTTTCCGCCCTCTCTATCCCTTTTAAAGCACTGAAATCCAGGAATATTGAGAATCCATTCCTGCCCTGGTGCCAGCCAAGTCTCTGTAATGGCCACTACATCATAATTCCATGTATGTATCCAAGCTCTCAGTTCATCACCTTTGTTCCTGATGTTTCTTGCATTGAGGTACACACACTTCAGCCCTTCTACCTTACTACCTTTACACTGTTTATTCTGCTTCTCTTTTCTCAAAGCCTCTCTATATGTTAGATCTGGCTTTACTCCATGCACTTCTTTCACTGCTCTATCGCTCTGGGTCCCATACCCCTCGCAAATTAGTTTAAACCCTCCCGAACCATGCTAGCAAACCTACCTCAAAGTTGCTGGTGAACGCAGCAGGCCAGGCAGCATCTCTGGGAAGAGGTACAGTCGACTGTACCTCTTCCTAGAGATGCTGCCTGGCCTGCTGCGTTCACCAGCAACTTTGATGTGTGTTGCTTGAATTTCCAGCATCTGCAGAATTCCTGTTGTTAGCAAACCTACCTGCAAGGATATTGCTCCCCTCGAGTTCAGGTGCAACACATCCAATCTGTACAGGTCCCACCTTCCCCAGAAGAGATCCCAATGATCCAAAAATCTAAAACCCTGCTCCCTGAACCAACTCCTCAGCCATGCATTCAACTGTCAGCAAGTCAGGCAGCATCTATACTGGGGAATAAACAATCGACATTTTGGGCCAAGGCCTTTTATCAGGACTGGAAAGGAAGGGGGCAGATCACCTGGCAAATCGGACATCAGCTCTCAGCTCTCCTGCACCAAAGTCCCCTAGTCAAAGTAAAAGAATTTTCTCAAGCATCTGCAGATTTTCTCTTGTTTCTTAAGGTAAATATGCCTTAGTGTAAATTGGATGGAACTGAAAGAGGTGCTTTTAAGATTTTCCTGAGTTTTATTTCATTTAACACATTCATGACACATAAAAAGCTTCTAGACAAGTACTTGAATCATCAATTCACAGGAGTTTATGGATCTACTATGGGTAAATGGGATCTCCATTGGCAGATACTAGAGCGGCCATGGACCAAAGGGATTGCTTCTTTGCCATATGGCTCAATCATTCTAAGGTATTCTGTTCCACATTCTAATTCAAGTGATCATTTTCACTCAGCTATCTGCTGGAGGAACTCAGAGACCATTGAGCAGTGTCGGTGGAATGAAAGGGATTGTCAGTGTTTTGGGTTGAAACTCCAATCAGATTCAGCAACTGTGGTCTCTTGTGTCTCCATTGCTAACTTTCATTGACTGAGAATTGTTAATGAGCTGCTTAAAGGACTCAAAACAGAATTGGGGGCTCAGCCTCCATGTTACCAATGTCAGTGCAAATGTAGACACAAGGAAATCTGCTGATGCTGGAAATTCAAGCAGCACACACAAAAAATGTTGGTGAATGCAGCAGGCCAGGCAGCATCTATAGGAAGAGGTACAGTCGACATTTCGGGCCGGGACCCTTTGTCAGGACTAACTGAAAGAAGAGATAGTAAGAGATTTGAAAGTGGGAGGGGGAGGGGGAGATCCGAAATGATAGGAAAAGACAGGAGGGGAGGGGTGGATCTAAGAGCTGGAAAGTTGATTGGCAAAAAGGATACCAGGCTGGAGAAGGGAGAGGATCATGGGACGGGAAGCCTGGGGAAAAAGAGAAGTGGGGAGTGGAGCCTGGAGGGGGGAGAGCAGGCAGGGAGTTATAGTGAGAGGGACAGAGTGAGAAAAAAGAGAGAAAAAAGGGGGGGAATAAATAAATATATTAAATAAATAAATAAGGGACGGGGTGTGAAGGAGAGGGGGACTTATTTAGAGAAAGAGTGCAGAACAAATCCTTTCAGTCCAACAAGCAACACCACCCAGAAATTCACCTATTTAACACTAGCCTAAGCACAGGACAATTTCCAACGACTTATTCACCTGCTAACCAGTATGTCTTTAAACAATGGGAGGAAACTGGAGAACCCGGTAGAAACACAAGCGAGCACAGGAGGAACATACAAATTCCTTACAGGTGTCCCTGGAAATTAACTCAAAACTCCAATGTCCCCAGCTGTAATAGTGTCACGCTAACCATTTACATACAGTGGTGTCCCTAACACGAGCATCCCAATATCCAGTGGGGCAGCTTATTTCAGAGATTAGGATGCAAGACTCTGATCCCTTGACTTCAAGTCCCTGTCATTTACAAGTCACAAAACTGGTTTGCTATATTTTCTGTTTGTCACAGGTTACAGTCATAGGGGCAACATGGTTGCACAGCAGTTACCATAGCGATGTTATGGTACAAGTGACCCAGATTCAATTCCATATAAAGAGTCTGCACGTTCTCCCTGTGACTGTGTGGGTTTCCTCCGGGTGTTTCGATTTCCTCTCACGTTCCAATGACGTGTAGGTTTGTAGGTTAATTGTTGATTGGATGAACAGGCTCATTGGGCCAGAAGGGCATGTTACCGTGTTGTATCTCTAAATAAAATAAATAAAGTTGAACAGCACAAAAACACATCACAACATTTACAGACCATCATGTCCACAATGATCCTCTTTACCATCTACACTAATCCAATGTTAGGTCCATGTTGTCTTTGCCTTGCCTTTGATGGCCAATAAAACCAGGCAGAAATTCTCTATCTCTGACTTCTCTCTTGTTATTTTACCTATCTCCAACCGAATGGATTGGTTAGCAGACATTATCCATCTCGAGCCTAGACACATCTACAGCTCTCTTGATTGAAGCTTCTCCATCCTGCTTTCAAGTATGTTTCTGTTTCCACATTAAATCATTTTGTTCTTCTTTACATTAATGTACTGAAGGATAACAACAAACAATCTTAAATCTTGAAATATATCTAATAATTTGGCCTCCACCACTCATGAGGGCAGAGAATTCCAGAGGCAGAACACCCTCTAAGAAAAGAAGTTTCTAGGCTTTTAAATGATCAGCAGCTTATTTTGTAGCTCTCCCACAGGATGATATAAAAATGGAGGACTATGTAGGAGGGAAGGATGAGATTGATCTTGGAGTAGTTTAAAACATTGGCACAACATTGTGGCCCAAAGGGCTTGCACTGTACAGTTAAGTTTTGTGTTCTATTTGCAGCCTTTCTCCATTTAGATAATAATCCGCCCTTTGGTTCTTCTTAGTGCAGTACATGACCTCACACAAACCCACATTAAAGTCCATTTGCAAGGTTTTTGCCATTCAGTCTATTTATATCACATTGCAGAATCAATCACCTCAGCCTCTTCAAAACATGCCTGTTCACCCATTACACTGGACAACAAAGACCTGGCTTCCTGAATACTTCTGGGTGTATCTTACGGATTTTGGACGCTGATCATGAAAATCACCATGAAATTCCCTACCGCACACCTTTTTTTAAAGTTGCCTATGTTTGTTATTTAAATTCATAAGTCAAGTCAGAATCGGTGATGCCAACTTTAAGGAAGGCATTTTTGTTGGTACACAAATCAAACAGGTCATCATTGACAGGTCATCATTGTCAGACTATTCAAAGTTTTTCTAGAGGGACCAGAGAAAATCACATTGAAGCCGTTCAAGGATGTTGTTGAAAATTTTCTTGGCAGCTACAGAGCACCAAACAGTGTACAGCTAGTTGCCAAAATGCTTCAAGCATACAAAACCATGAAGTGCAACATGTCACTAAAGATTCATTTTCTGCATTCTCTTTTAGACTCCTTCCCTGCAAACCTTGGTGCTGTCAGTGACGAGCGTGGTGAAAGGTTTTACCAGGACATTGCGGTCACAGAGAAACAGTATCAAGACAAATGGAATCCATCAATGCTGGCTGATTATTGTTTGATACTTAAACAAGAGGCCTCAGACAGTAGGTACAAATAAAAATCATCAACGAAGCATTATAACACAGACAAAATGCGGGTGGAATGCAGCAGGCCAGGCAGCATCTATAGGAAGAGGTAAAGTCAACGTTTCAGGCCGAGACCCGTGTCCTGACGAAGGGTCTCGGCCCAAAACATCAACTGTACCTCTTCCTATAAATGCTGCCTGGCCTACTGCATTCCACCAGCATTTTGTCTGTGTTGCTTTGAATTTCCAGCATCTGCAGATTTCCTCGTGTTTGCATCAACAAAGCATTTACAGCTTGGTTGAACTATTGAAAGTGTCAGTACCTTTATGCAATTAAATGCATTTTATTCAATAAAAGTTCATTTATTTTTCTCCAAATTCCTGCTTGATGCAAGTAGTCTGAAATTGTACAGTGTTCAGCTTCAAGTGATCAGAAAAAATTCTGAGGAACACTTTTCAAAAAAAAATTGCTGTCCAGGGTTATCATATCATCATAACTTTAAGTTTCCAAGTTTGCTGATGATGTTCTGTTTTTCCCTCCACAGTTGCTGCCTGATTTGCTGAGTATTTCCAGCATTTTCTGTTTCCATATCAGATCTCGAGCACTTTCAGTTTATTTTGTGTTTTGATGAACTTATGTTTAAGCGCTTAACAGTAGTGCTCACATTCATGTACTGAATTCCTTTGTAGACTGAATAAGTGTAACCCATAGCAATTAATATTAATGTCCAAATGAAGGGCAACTTTGAGTCATAGTAATTAGTGCAATCAGTTTATAGCAGCAGTGATCAATGACCAGGGTTCGATTCCCACCGCTGTCTGTAAGGAATTTGTACATTCTCCCCAGGATTGCATGGGTTTCCTCTGAGTAGCTGCGGTTTTCTTCCACATTGCAAAGGCTTACAGTTAGGGTTAGTGAGTTGTGGCCATTCTATGTTGGCACCAGGAGCATGGCGATACTTGCTGGCTGCCCCCAGCACAATCCTCAGACTGTGTTGGTCATTGATGCAAAACAGCACATTCTGTTGTATGTTTGGATACTTCAATATACATGTGACAAAAAAAGCTAATTGGTAAGTTTCTCCTCTATAACCTCTGAATTTTGGGAATGTCAGGAGGAATGTATTGGTGTGGAAAGGAGCAATTGTCTCAATTGCACAGCTGGAAGAGATGCTGCCTCACAGTCCAGAGATCTGGGTTCAGTCCTGACCTTGTCTGTTGGTCTGATGTGGTCTATTTAAATACTCTCCTTGTGACAGTTTTTAATGTGTTCCTTGTAAACACCCTATGTGTTCCCCCTGGATGTCCCTGTATTCGGAAATGAGAGTGTCTGCGTATTATGCATTGGCAGGCGATGGAATCTGATGAAGGGTTCCATCAGTCCTGATGAAGGGTCTCAGCCGGATATGTCGACTGTTTATTCATTTCCATAGATGCTGCCTGACCTGCTGAGTTCCTCCAGCATCTTGTGCCTGTTGTTTGGATTTCCAACATCTGCAGTTTTTCTAGTGATAGAATCTGAGGGAAGTCAAGAGTGTGGGAGAAATGAAAATAGGATTAAAGAGGCACTAGTATAATGCATGGCTGGTGGTTGGTGGTGTCTCATCACTTTCCATGCTGAGTACCTCAATAACTCAGTTACTAAATCAGGTTGCAAATAAGAAAGTAAGGGAGGATTTCACCAGAGTTTTCAAGGATGTCTTATAGGAGAGATGGAGAAAAATATGAGGGGACAACTTAGAAATTAGAACCAGCTGTTTCTGGAGGGATTAGGAAAACCTTTGCAAGCAGAAGGTGGTAGAAACTTGTAACATCCTCCCACAGCAATTAGTGATAAGGAGGTAAGTGTTAATATTAAGTATGAGATTGGTTGATATTTAATAACCTTTGGTAATAAGAGAAAAGGCAATGTGTCTGGAGTTGAGTATGACGTTATTGAACAGTAGAACATGCCTCACAATAGTATGTGTTAATATGATCATTAATTTCCTTTGCAGGAAGTGCACGTCTTCCTGTGTTCGCGTGATTTTGGTTTCTGTGATATGCATGTGGTTCTTATGTAACTAAGCAATGATTTGCATCCTCTGACAAACACAAGTCTTACTTCCAAACTATCATGGGCAGGTGGAGACCCAGATTTGTTTCCTTTTGCCATTCATTCTATTGCATTTTAGATAATGAATCAGTGTAGACATGGATTCTCAGTCCTGCTCATTGAGTATGATATGATTCACATCAGAAGTCAGTATGAACTAAATCTCAGCAAAGAGTTGCAGTGGGAACAAAGATACGTCACACATCTGAGAAAGGATGTGCTGGCATGGGAGAAGATCCAGGAGAGATTCATGAGAATGATGCCTGGAATGAAGGGGTTAACATAAGAAAAGCATTTAATGGTTTTGGGCCACTACTCACTGAAGTTCAGAAAAATGAGGGAGGATCTCGTTGAAACCTATTTAGTATTGAAAGGGCGAGATAAAGTGGATATGGAGAGGATGTTTCCTATAGTGGGTGAGTCTAGGACCAAAGGGTATGGCCTCAGAATAGAAGGATGTTGCTTTAGAACAGAAATGAGGAGGAATTTCTTAAACCAGAGGGTGGTGAATCTGTGGAATTCATTGCTACAGAGGTCAAGTTATTGACTATATTTAAAGCAGAGGTTGATAGATTCTTGATTAGTAAGGGCGTGAAAGGTTACAGAAAGAAGACACGAGAATGGGATTGAGATGGTTAATAAATCAGTCATGAAGGAATGGTGGAACAAACTCAATGGGCTAAATGGCATAATTCTGCTCCCATGTCTTATGGTCTTATGGTCTCTCATGCAGTTAATTCAGCAGTTGTTTCTCTTCCATTTGGTTAATCAACAGTTCAACAAAAGCCAGCCTTGACTGGTTTGTATTTTCAGAGTTAATTGTCAATGACGAAATGGGCACGGGGTAAGTTTAATGGATTACTACTTGCATATGTTGTGTTGTTTTCCTTTGCTCATCCTGTTTATCTGAACCATTGTCCATTGGAAGAGAGCTGAGAGTGAGCTGTTTTCCCCTTGTGAAGAAAAATATACTGATGTCATTAAAGGCTTGAATTAAACAGGCAATACATAACTGATTCATTGTATAATGATAAACCCTTCTAATTCTACCTTCTTGATTGACAAGTGGACTCAACTGACCCAGCTCCTTGTGGTGCTATGTTTTCCACTGTCATTTTTCTCCCTAGGAATGAAAGTTTTGCATTTCTGTAACATCTGTCGTGTCCTTTTAAGAATCTCCAAGAAGAATTTACAGCCATTAAAGTTGGTCTGAATTGGAGCCAGCGTTTTAATTTAAAAAACACTTATTCCCTGGAGTGTTAGAAAATGAGAGGTTCTTTTTCAGAGGAGCATTGATAGGACGAGAGCAGTTAGACTTTCTCCCAGAGCTGGGGAATCAAGAACGAGGGAGCACAGTTTTAAGATGAGAGGGGAAAGGTTTAATAAGAACTTGAAGGGTATCATATTTACATAAAGGGTGCTACCTTTTGTGCAATGATATGGAATGTTTTGTGGAATGAGGTCCCAGAGGAAGTGTTTGACAGAGATAAAATAGCAACTTTTAAGACATTTGGAAAGGTACGTGGAATGGAGAAATTTAGAAGTTATGTGCCAAACGCTGGCAAAAGGAGTTACCATGAGCGGACAGCTTGTTCAGCATGGATTAGTCAGGCCGAAGTGCCTGTTTCCATGGTGTATAACTCCATGACAGGGCAGTTTCTTCATCTGGAATAGAATGCCAGAAATAGTGGTTAATGTGGGCACATAAGCAACATTTAAAGACTATCGAGTATAAAGTTCAAAGTTCAAAGTAAGTTTATTATCAAAGTACCCATATACCACTATATACAATTCTGTGATTTATTTTCTCACGAGCATACTCAACAAGTCCAATAACCATAATAGAATCAATGAACGAGCGCACCAATTTGGGTGTTCAACCAATGTGCAAAAGGTAACAAACTGTGCAAATACAAAAAAAAATAAATAATTGTAATAAATCAGTAAGAGATAAGTATCAAGAACACAAGTTGTAAAGTCCTTAAAAGTGAGTCCATGACGGGGCAACTGAAGTTGAGTGAAGTTATCCTGTCTGGTTCAGGAGCCTGATGGTTGAGGGATAATAACTGTTCCTGACCCTGTTGATGTGGGTCTGGAGGCTTCTGCAGCTTCTTTCTGTGGCAACAGTGAGAAGACAGCATGACCTGGTTGGTGGAGGGGCCCTGCTTATGGACACTGCTTTCCTCCAACAATGCTTCCTATAGATGTGTTCAGTGCTGGGGAGGGATTTACCCATCATGGTCTGGGCCTTATCAACTACTTTTTGTAGGACTTTCCATTCAAGGGAATTGGTGTTTCCATACCAGGCTGTGATGCAGCCAGTCAATATACTCTCCACCACATACCTATAGAAGTTTGTCTAAGTTTTAGATGTCATGCTGAATCTTTGCAACTCTTATTATTATTGTTATTATTATTACTATTATTATTTCTTCCTTTTCGTATTTGCACAGTTTGTTGTCTTTTGTACACTTGTTGTACAGGCAGTTGACCTGATCTTCCATTGATTCTGTTATGGTTATTGAATTTATTGAATATGCCCACAAGAAACAGAATCTTAGCGTAGTATATAGTAACATTTATGCACTTTGATAATTAAATCATTTTGAACTTTGAACTTTTGAGAGAAACCTAATTCTTCCGCTCTTAAGAGCAAACACAGCTACGTACATCAGACTTTTGAACTTAATATCATGGGAGTTCATGTGTATGAGTTTCTATAAATTACGTATTCATAACCCAAAGATGTTTTATTCCATGGGGAATAATTACTGGTCCAGCTGTCAGGAATAATTCTTCTTCTTTGCTTTGAAACAGCACTGATCTGAAAAATAAAAGTACTTTGTCTACATTTATAATGTGTGACAATGGGCTTTAACTAGGCTTAGCTGGGGCCAGAAATAGTGGTTGATGATGATGAAGATGGCTTCTGTCTGTCTTGAAGGACAATGGATAGCACCACTGGAGTGACCTCTCCAGGGCACAAGCCTGCATGGAAGGTATGGAGATCCTGGGATGCCCAGTCATCAAAATCCCCCCCCAGGCCTCACCATTGTAGTCCAAATGAAAGTGAAGCAATCCATTTGGCACCAGCTTGGCAGCAGGAGCTGCCGAGCGGATGTTCAGTAACGTCCAGCCACGCTGTGTGCTCCACGTTGGATTTTCTGCCTGGGTTTACTCCTGTAGCCTTCGTCTGTCCCGAGGCTGCCCACAGGGCAGTGGAGTTATTTACCCATAGCTGGGGATCTGGTTCTTGAGCACCAGGGCGTGTCCACACACCAGTGGACCTGCATGTTAGGTGTGCAGGGGCCACACCTCCTCCCCATCCTCTGTAGTTCAGCCTGAGTCCGAAAGGAGTTCAGGCTCTGTGTGCCGCCAACAAGGAGGCACAGCATGAGGCTTACTGTTGGAGAGGCTGTGTACTGGCAGGGAGAGACTTACACACTCAGCTCTCCTTCGCACAAGCCAGCGGTGGAAGCTAAGAGTGAGAGTGACAAGCACTACTCATTACACTACCACACGAGACGCATCACAACTGCCATTTGACACATAACATGTGGTTGAGACAGGCATATTAAAAACATTCAAAGGCTGTCTAGGAGCAGGGGTTCCCAACCTGGGTCCACAGACTCCTGAGTTAACGGTAGAAGAACGGTAGAAGGTTGCGAACCCGTGGAGAAGAGAGATTTAGACAGGGCAAAGATCTTGTCCATTTATGGAAGCTGGAAAGCTTCCTGCATGCATATCCAAAATAGACATTATTATTATTTAACTAAGAATAACAAAGATAGCAACTCAATAAGACTACTGGTATATGGTGTCTGGAAACCTGTTTGTTTATTGATTTAGGTGGGGAGATGGACTAAGCTACCAGAGCTAAATGTGTACCTTACCAGGTCGGAATGAGACCCAATTGTTAAGATGAGTGGCATCATCTTACTTGTCCTGAAATAAAAAATCTTACATCTATTTCCTTCCCATGCCTCTTGTTGTGCAGTCCCATTAAAAATTCTTTAGACAAGAGCTTCTTGTAATACTGTAGTACTGTGTTTCTGTGACTGCACTAGTAATGAATAATCCAGGGCCATGAGCTCAAATTCCACCAGGAAGCTGAAGAATTAATTAAGTAAATATAAGTTTTAAATAAATTCATATCAGTAATAGCAACCATAAACCTCCTTCGAAAGTGTAACTTTTTCATTACAGTTATTGGAGAATAAAACCTTACATAAAACTTAATAACGTCTTAGAAGTTTCTTTCCCCAGGCAGCTAATCTGATCAAGCATTCTGGTCAGCCCCTCCCACACCCCCTTCCGTCTGTTACTCCTATCACTGCACTGTAAACACTCTAAACCACTTTTTATAACAGTGTTTACGTAGTAAATATGTGCTGTTACTTATTTATTTATGCACATTTTATTCCATATCCTTCCTTTAACCTCTAACATCATTAGCATTTGTGTGTATATATATATAGATCTCTTTATTTTTGTATAATTCTTTATTCTTTGTAATTGTTGAATGTTGTTGTTTTTGTTGCATGTCACGCCCAGACCAACACATCACCGCAAATTCCTAATACACGTAAATGTACGTATATGGTGAATAAAGTTCATGCTTGATCCTTGATCTATAGGTTGGTCCATATACGACTCCAGACTGACACTGACCTAACCTTTGACCTGAGGAACATTTGAAATCCAGCAAGAAATCTCATAACTTCACAATCCTAACTCCTACAATAGTGATTAAGGACATGTAGTAAATTGAATCATCATGTAATCTACCACCTACATTCACAAACTGTTCACAGTGTTCATACCATGTTCTTAAAAGGAAAGCTGAATGCGTTCTTAAAATGGATGCAGGAACAAAAATGCAAGACAACAGCACTGCACAGTGATCCACCTGAAGAAAGAAAGATATGGGAGAGGTTCCTGCTGCTGTCTATAAAGAGTTTGTATGTTCTCCCCGTGATCACATGGGTTTTTTTTCTGAGTGCTCCGATTTCCTCCCATAGTCCAAAGATGGAGCAGTTGGTAGGTAAATTGATCATTGTAAATTGTCCCAAAATGAGGCTAGGGTTAAATTGAGGCTGCTGGGCAGCATGACTCAAAGGGCTGGAAGGGCCTGTTCCGCACGGTATCTCAATAAATAAATAAAGTGAATGTGTTTAGTCACTTATCTTTGGAATCCCAGACAAAATCCATCCTACACTCTCAAGAAATCCCCAACCATTAGGATAACAGGAAGTCTCACCAAAATATTTGGATGCTGAGCATGATGAAGCCCAAAACATCGACTGTACTCTGTTCATAGATGCTGCCTGGCCTGCTGAGTTCCTCTAGCATTTTGTGTGCGTTTCCTGTAAAATCCCAACTAGACTCACGGAATACATCTGTGGAGGAGAATCGGTTAAAAAGCCAGATGGGTGATCCTTCATCTATAAACAAGTTTACAAACGAGGATGAGGCAGGGAAAGGAGCAAGAAGAACCAAAGGGGAGGTTTATAATTGGGTAGAAGGCGGTCAAACATAAAAAAAGAGCATGAAAGATTAGAATGCACAGTAAAGTAGTGGTAGAGTGGGACGACAATTAGCAACATGGTCGTATAGCGGTTAGCGTAACGCTTTACAGAGTTACGATCGGGATTTACTCCCTTCTGCTATATGTAAGGAGTTTATACGTTCTCTCTGTGACCATGTGGGTTTTGTCTGAGTTTCCTCCAGTTTCTTCCCACTTTCCAAAGCTGTATTGGTTAGTGAGGATCAGTAAGTTGTGGGCATGCTATGTTGGCACCGGAAACATGGTGACACTTGTGGGCTGCCACCATCACAGCCTCGGACTGTGTTCATCATTGACCCAAATGATACATTTCACTGTACGTTTTGATATTGATATCCATGCGACAAATAGCTAATAATTATCCTCAGGTTCGAAAATAAAAGATAGCTCCAGAAGAGTTGTGAATGACTCTTTTAAGAGCTGTTATCGTGCCTGCCTCAACCACTTTCTCTGGTAGTTTATTTATCACCTTCTGTGTAGAAAGCTACCAATCAAGTCTTGTCTTAAGCTTGTGCCCTCTAGTTGTTCATTCCCAAACCAGAGACAAAGACTGAGTGCATTCACCCTATCTGGGCACTTCATGATTTTATGCACCTCTATAAGATTGGTGGTTCCTTAAATTGTCATAACCAGGAGTGCGCAGAGGTAGTGGGATAAGCTCCCACTACCTATTAAGTGCTCCCAGTGGTGTGCACCCCAAATAGCCTCTGACAACCAAGTCCAGCTCCTGGCCTTTACTTGTGGCTTAACTACTAAGCCACACAGAGCCCGTTCTACTGACAGAAGAAGTGGCAAAGGTGACTTAAAACTAGTCGCTTTGGGCGGATGGGACATCAGCTGTGGTTGGTAGCTCACCTAGGAAAAGGAAAACTCTGATCTCAAACCTCCACTGCCTTGCAGCTATACCCAGTGATGGGGAAGGTTTCAAAAATAAACCCCAAGGAAATATCCGGAGCTGGAGTCCCTAGGGCAGTTCAATGTTGAGTTCAATACTGACTGGCATCTCCTGCAAAGCTGCTGGTGCCAAATTGTATCAGTCTCTGGTGTTCCTTTGGGTTCATCATCTGTGTGAAGAGGGGGAGCCTGCTGCAGCTTGCTCTCAGTATTGTACTGCCCTGGCTTGTGTACTGACTTGCAAACAGCTGGGATGCAACATCCATGGTCGACCCCAGACAACAGAGGGCTCATAATATCATCCTTCAGTCCTATGCTCCAAGGAAAAAAATCCCAGCCTGCCCAACCTCTCCCTGTAACTCCCGCCACTTGAGTACTGGCAACACCCTTGTGAATCTTTTCTATACTCTTTCCAGTTTAATAAAATACTGGCTAAAGCAGGGTAAACAGAACTGAACACAAAACTCCAATTGCGGCCTTACTGTTTTCAAAATCCAAAGTGCAAAGTAAATTTATTAACAAAGTACATATATGGCACCATATACTACACTGAGATTCATTTTCTTGCAGGCATCCTCAATAAATCCAATAACCGTAGTAGAATCAATAGAAGTTCGCACCCAATAGGGCGGACAGCTAGTGTGCAAAAGACAACAAACTGTGAAAATATGAAAGGGAAAAAAAAAGGAAGAATAATAATAAGCAATAAGCATCGAGAACTTGAAATGCAGAGTCCTTGAAAGTGAGTCCATAGGTTGTGGGAACAATTCAGTGATGGGACAAATGAAGTTGAGTGAAGCTATCCACTCTGGTTCAAGAACCTGACAGTTGAGGGGTAATAACTGTTCCTGAATCTGGTGGTGTGAGCCCTGAGGCTCCTGTACCTTCTTCCTGGTGGCAGAAGAGAGAAGAGAGCATGTCTAGGACGCCAGGGGTCCCTGATGAAGGATCCTGCTTTGTTGTGACAATGCTAACGACGTCAATAGGTTTTTCATATTTCCAAAGGTATGTTAAATTGGTGATGTGTAAACAGTCTGCACAACTCATGCTGAGCTTCATGCAGAAAGGACTTATAGTGCACAATGTACATCCGGCTACATAATGATGAAGATACCTGGCAAGCAGCCAGGATTCTGGAACACAGAATTCTGGCAAGGCTTCAAATCCCACTGTTGAACCCATGGAATCTAAATTCAAGTAAGTATAACAATCTGATATTTCAACAGCAGGTCCCAGCAAACTAACTTGGCTTTAGTTTAGCCACTTTGGAGAAAGGAATGTGTCAGCCTTGTTCAGTCTGGTCCATGTGCGACTCCGAACACACCAGTGTGTACGGCTGCAATCAAAGTGGATGGACAATCAATGCCCTCACCCTCAGCAATGTCCACATCCTGTGAAAGAGAGAATAAGGAAGGGGAAAAACCAGAAGACCAAAGCTATCTTGAAAAATAGAAAGGGTTTTAAATACACACGGTAAAGTTGCATTTATCAACTCTGGGAGAGAGACTCCATTTGGGATTTTTTTCTCAGAATTCCAAATATACAATCAGTGGCCTCCTGAACCTAATAAAGTAGCCACTGAGTGTAAGTCCGTGGTCTTATGTTGCTGTGGCCCATCTACTTCAAGGTTTAATATATTGTACATTCTTCTGCACACCACTGTTGTAACGCATGATTATTACTGTCCCCTTCCTTTCATCTTGAACCGGTCTGGACATTTTCCACTGAACTCTGTCATTAACAAGGAGCTTTTGCTCAGAGAACCTGATGCTCACTGGATGTTTCCTTTTTTTTGTAATTGCACCATTCTCTGTAAACACTAGAGACTGTTGTGGGTGAAAATCCCAGGAGATCAGCATTTCCTGAGATACTTAAACAAACCCTTCTGGCACCAGCAATCATTCCACGGCCAAAGTCACTTAGATCACATTTCTTCACCATTCTGATGTTTAGTCTGAACAGCAACTGAACCTCTTGGCTAGGTCTGCATCCACCCTGGCAGTCACCTTTTCACCAAATTGCCATCAGGGAAATGCTACAAGTCCATCACCACCAGAACTTCACGTCATCTCCGAAGCTTCTCTCCTGTAGCTATCCAGCTTCTCAACAAAACACACTCACATATAATACCCTAGCTCTCCCTGCACAACGTCCGGTAAGTGGGCTGTCCTGGTCTTCTTGTTCTGTTGATAATATTGAGTCTGTGTACATGTTCACATTTATTCAAGTTTGATTATTGACTTTTGCGCATGTGACCATTTGCTAATTGTTGACTGCTCATTGTCTTGCAAGTGGATGGTTGTTTTTATGTTATCTGTTGTGGTATTGTTCTGTGTTTTATGCTTGGCACTGAACCATAATTAATTCTGGTATGTTTCACATACTGGCAATAAAGTGATTCTGATTCTAATTCAATATCTACCTTCGTCAAGTTCTCTCAGAACTATAGTTGTTGAGGAGGTGGTTTCAGACCGGGGGATGGGGAAGCACAAAATGAGAGAACGTTAACTGAATTGGCTCAAGTCAGGAAGTTTTTATTCAGATCCCATAAAGTCATAAAGTTAACAACAGGGAAAAAGGCCTTTTGGTCCAATATCCATGCAGACCAAGGTGCCTTCCAAGGCACCACATGCAGCAGTACAGCCACATGAAGAAGAAGGGGATTGGGGAGTAATATTGACACCGTACAGGAAGATGTGTAGTTTAAATAGGCATCACAGTGACACAGACGTCATGTGCTGAACGTTCCTATGCTCTGCTGCTCTATGTTCTTCCAGATCTGATCCCATTTGCCGGCATTTTCCTCATATCCTGCACCATTGTTACAGTGCTGCAAACAACAAATTTCCCGACATATGTCAGTAATTATAAACATGATTCTGATTCTGATTCTAATTTATGTTTATCTTGTGAATGTTGTGCTTATTGTTGCCACGTGCACCAAGGTAGAGTGAAAAGCTTGTCCTGCATACTGTTTATCTGGATCAGATGATTACATGGTGCATTAAGATAGAATAATCTAAAACATTTAACAAAGTGTTAAAGCTGCTGAACGAGTGCAGTGCAGATAAACAATAAAATGCAAGATCATAATGAGGTAGATTGTGAGGCCAAAAGTCTACCTTCTTGCTCAAGAGATCCTTCAAGAATCTGATAATGTGGAACAGGGACTGTCCTTAAGCCTGGTGGTACATGCTCTCGGGCTTCTGTATCTTCTGTCTGATGGGTGAGGGGAGAAGAGAGAACTTCCAGGGTGCGTGAATTCTTTCAGCATGCATTTCTAATGAGGCAGTGAGATGTGTAGACCGTGTTCATCAAGGAGACGCTGCTTCCTGTGATGTGCTGAGCTGTGTCCATAGCTCTTTCCAGTTTCTTGCAGAGCAGTTGCCATATCAAGCCATCATGCATCCAGACAGAATGTCTTCTATGGTGCATCGATGAAAATTGGTAAGAGCCGACGGAGGTGTACTGAATTAGTATGAGCTATAAGGTCAGGCTGGATAGGCGTAGATTCTGTTCTCTGGAGCTGAAGCTGAGGGGTGACCAGATAGAGGATTATAAAATTATGAGATGCATAGGCAGGATAGATGGTCAGAGTCCTTTTCCCAGGAGAGAAATACGAAAAACTTGAGAGCACATATTTAAGGTGAGAGGAAACTTTTAAAAGGTGCTAGGTCTTTTACACAGAGAGTGATGAGTACCTGAAGTATACTGTCAAGGGGGAGTGGTAGAAGCAAATAAAACAGCAACATTTAAGAGACAGGCATGTGAAAAGGCAGGCACTAAGAAGGCTATGTCGGTTGTCCATCATGTCCGACGGTGACAGGAAACCTGTGCAGGAGAGTTTTTAAAGTGGAAAAGCCGTTGCTCCTCTTGACCTCAGAAATCCGGGTCCAGTAGTACAAACGGTTCTTCCTTGGTTGCACTGGATGAACATAATGTCTTCTTCACCTTATCATACCCTTCAGTCTCAATGGCATGTTGCAGTACCACTTTCCTGGCGATTGGATCTCACTGTAGATCTCATCCACCCAGTCTGCTGGAGCTGACTTCATAGGCTGGGACAGACTTTTCCCTATCTCACTAGGGTATGAGGTCACTGGCATTCCTCACCTGGTTTAGCCCACCTGTCGAAGCGGTGTACCCAGTGTGTGGCCATTGTCACATGCAAACACCTACTTGAAGCTGCAGGTGAGAGCTGAGTGGTTGGTGGGTGACCAGCAGTGAGTGAACTGTCCCAGATGGATGTCACAAGTCCCTTCAGAGGTACTACCCCTTCCTGGACACCCCATACACTAAGAGGGGTATGGAAAGGGTTAATGCAAAGAGGCTTTTTCCACTGAGATTGGGTGAGGCTAGGACTAGAGATCATAGGTTAAGGGTGAAAGGGGAAATATTTAAGGGAACCTAAGGGGGAACTTCTTCAATCAGAGGGTGGTGTGGGTGTGGAACAAGCGTCAGTGGTAGTGGTGATGATTTCAACATTTAAGAGAAGTTTGGATAAGCACATGGATGGGAGCGGTGTAGAGGGCTATAGTCCAGGTGTGGGTCGATGGGACTAGGCAGAGCAACAGTTCAGCACAGACTAGATGGGCCAAAGGACCTGTTTCTATGCTGTAGTACTCAATAAATATGAAGGATGTACACCATGTGCAGGCAGATGGGATTAATTAGATTCATATCAAGGTTGACACAGACAAGCTGGGCTGAAGGGCCTTTTCCTGTATAGTACTGTTCTGTGTTCTATGTTATAAAAGGCCCCTGACTAGGGCAGTTCTTGTAATGTATCTTTCCCATTTTTGTGGATGGGATGTGGATTCTTTATGGATATTTTTTAAGAAGTCTGCAGTCTTGCACAATTTGGAGTCTAGGCTAGTAGTACAATATTCAGCGCCTGTTTAGTGCACCAAAAGAGACTGAGATGCAACTTCTAGGCATAAATGCCAATTTATATAATCGTTTTCACCATAATAATCTAATTAAGTTTATGTAATTCACAAAATAGTTAATCTTCCTGTCTTCTGTGTGAATAAGGGAAGAACAATTCAGTTTAATATCAGTATTTCTGTAATGTATCAGCACATTTCAGATTAGGTTGAATTGCAAAAGAGATTTAACTGATTAGATAGAATACCTCAATTTACTAAGTGACTTTTGATCGCTTTCGTAATACTATAAAGTAGGTTTGAATGGAGAAGCCCATTGTCTGTTTTCAAAGAATCATAGAGCAATATAATCGGTATGACACAGAAGGAAAGGTTTTGGCCCATTGAAAATATGCCAGCTCCTTCTAAGACAATCAAATCACTTCCATTTGCCTCTCTTTTCCCATGGCCTTGAAAGCAATTTTCCCCCAAGAGACCAAGTAATTCCATTCAGAAAGTCCTCACTGACCCTATTTCAATTATCATTATGATCACAATCTCTGCATTATATAATTTTATGTATTCTTTTTTCTGGCATAAAGGAGGCCACTCAGTCCATCAAGTTTATGGTATCTGAACAATCCCTTCAATCCCAATCCCCCACTTATTCTTCACATGCACATCCAAAACCCTTCCCCAATGTACCTTTTGCTTTTTGGAATCACGGTCACTTGGCCCACAAACCATTCAATGATAATGGGAATAAAATCCATGAGGAGAAATTAATAAGATGAATGGCCCCAGTTATTTTCCCAGGATAGTGGAGTCCAAAGCTAGAGGGAAAAGTTTAAGGTGAGAGGCCAAGATTAAGCAGGACCTGTGCAGCAACATTTTCACATAGGGGGAGGTGGGTAAGTGGAATGAATGCCAGAGGAAGTTGTAGAGGCAGGTACAGTTACTATATTTAAAAGACATTTAGACAAGTATATGGATATGATAGGTTTAGAGCAGGGATTCCTAACCCTTTTTATGCCATGGAGCCCTACCATTAACCAAGTGGTCTGTGAATCCCAGGTTGGGAACCCATGGTTTAGAGGGTATTGGACCAAACACAGTTAAATGGAACTAGCTGTGGTTGCCAACTTGTAGAGATGAATAAGTTTGGTCAAAGAGCTTTTCTCTGTGCCATATAATGCCATAACTTTATGACTTTTCACAATTTTGTCAACTTTGAAGTGATGCTGGCAGATCCTCTCTACAGGGTATCAATGAGTCAACACTGACCTTTTCAATGCCAGCTTATTTCTGAACCCTGTGTGATTATCAATTTGCAATTGATAAAGTTATGAAAAGTCATAGAGTTATGATGTCATACGTCACAGAGGCAGGCTCTTTAGTCCAATTTATCCACGCCGACCACATGACTGTCACAGCTCCCAGTTCCATTTGGCTATTCTCCTATTGTAGACAAAAAGTGGTTAGTATTGTGCTGTCATCCACAGAGGAGATGCATGCTGTGCAACCTGCGAATCATTATGTGTGTGGCTGGCAACAGGAAAATGTCAAAAACATCACACACAGAAGAGCCCAGGCTCTTTTCCAATTGTACACGATTTCTCCTGGAAGTGATTGTTTTTATAATCTACACTGGGTGAATTAAGATGCAATAAACATGTGAAAATGGGACTGATATCTAAGTCAGAAGTCGAGTTTTTTGTCATAGGTACAAGTATATGTACGCACAGAAAACTTACTTGCAGCCACATTACAGGCCGCATCAACATATCATTAGAAAAGGAGCGAGCATTCACAAGAAAAACATGAATTAAACATAAATTTCACACAATTTTTACAAAAAAAAGAGCACAATTAGAACAAAAAATATCCTGTTTAATGCAAAGTCATCAACATGATAATAATGTTGCTGAACTGCAGTGATTAGGGTTTTGCTGGTTGGTTCAAGGAAGGAAGTAGTTCTTCGTGAATCTAGTGGTGTGGGTCTTGAGGTTATTGTACATCTCTGTTTGCTTGATGGCAGCTGTGAGAAGATGGCTTGACCCAGATAATGGGGATATTTGTGACGGATATTGCCTTCTTAAGGCAGCACCTCCTGTAGATATTACCCGTAGCGGGGAAAGGTGTGCCTGTGATGTATCGGACTGTCCATTACTCACAATCTCACCAGTGAGCGCTCCCTTTTGAAGATATCAAGGAGTCTTGCCCCAGGCAAGCAGCATCCATCATCAAGGCCCCCACCATCCAGGCCAAGCTCTCTTCTCAGTGTGGCCATCAGGAAGGAGGCACGGGAGCCTTAGATCCCACAACCTCAGGTTCAGGAGCAGTTATTATCCCTCAACCATCAGGCTCCTGAACCAGTGTGGATAACTTCACTCACCTCAACACTAAACTGTTTCCACAGCCTATAGACTCACTTTCAAGTATTCTACAACTCAGGTTCTCAGCTCAGTATTATTAATTTAGATTTATTTATTTTTATTATTGTGTTTACAGAGCTTGTCTTCTTTTACTCAGTGGCATTTGTCAGTCTTTGTGTGTAGCTTTTCATTGAATCTCTTGGTTCTACTGTGAATGCCTGCAAGAAAATTAACCTCAGGGTTGCGTACACTGACATATACTGTACATATTTTGATAATAAATTTACATTAAATTTACTTCAAATTTTCTTTAACTTTTTCATGCTTGTAACTTTAGGTTTAAGTGTAGACTGGATCAATGGCTAGTATCCATTTCTCAAGTTCGGAAAGAAAGCTGTGGTTTCGAAACCCACATCAAAAACATGTTTATGTAATTCAGATATAGGAGCATAAGAGGACCATTCAGCTATCAAGCCCTCAGCCCTTCACTGCTTATCAAGCAGGATGCTTAATGGAAGCCCTTCTCTCTCCTCAGTGTTACAGGAATTAGTACATTCTTAACAAAATGAAGAGAAGAATTTTTAAAAAGTCACTCAGGATTCCTGCAGCAATGAAGTAATAAAGAAAATACACATATTTCTGCAAAACAGTCACACGGTAATGATGTAACTATTGTTGCCATGAGAGAGTAGGCACTTGGCAAAGTCAGACTGAAATTTATATTTGTTTCTGAAACTAACCACAAGTGGCTTTAGAAAGCTGACAAAAACAGTTCTTAAACAAACAAAATAACAACTTGTCACCTAGTTTAACTACAGTGGTTAAAAATGCTTTGACGATATTAGTGAGATTTGGCCATTTGGATTATAAACAAAAAAGGCAATTGAATCTACAGTCAGTGGCTACTTTATCAGGTACCAGTGTCACCTAATAAATTGGTCACTGAGTATACGTCTGTGGTCTTCTGCTTTTACTTCAAGGTTCGACTTGTTGTGCATTCAGAGATGCTCTTCTACCCATCACTGTTGTAACGAGTGGTTACTGTCGTCTTCCTGTCAGTTTGAACCAATCTGGCCATTCTCCTCTAACTTCTCTCACTAACAAGGTATTTTTACCCACAGAACTGTCGCTTACTGGATGTTTTTCTTTGTTTCTTGCACCATTTTCTGTAAACTTTAGAGACTGTTGTCACAAATGCACAGAGCAGAATAGAGCATAGAAAATAGAGAATAAAGAAAGAGGGTTGGACCCTTGGGTCTCCGACACTGTTCCACAGTTTCATAGCTGATCTTCCATTTCTGTGCCTATTTCCACCTTCTCAGTAATGTGATATTGGCAGTGTAATCAACAGAAACACAACTTCCATGGTTTCATAGGGTTATTGAGTACAGATCCCAACTCGTCTATCACAGCCAAGAAGTCTACCTATGGCCATTTCGTTTGCCTGCATTTAGTCCAAGTCCCTATGGATTAGTACAACACAGAAACAGGCCCTTTGGCCCATCTAATCCATGCCAACCTGGTCTTCTGCCTAGTCCCCTCATAACCCTCCACCCAGACCATACCTCTCTCAATCATGAATCTATCAAAATTCCTCTCAAATGTTACAACTAAGCCTGAATCAATCACTTCTGCTGGGCAGCTCATTCCACGCTATAAGTCTTTCCTATCCATTGTCATGTCCTTTTTAATGTTATAATTATACCTGTCTCTACCACCTCCTACAGCTGCCCATCCCATATCCCCACCATTCACTATGTGAAAAACTCATTCCTTGCATCTCATTTCCCCTCTTACCTTAAACCAATATTTTATAATTTTAGACTCCTCTGCCCTTGGAAAAAGACAATTCCCCTCTCCACCCCCACCATTCTTGCAACTGCAATAATTCATAAACTCTACTTTCTTCACAATTGCATAAATTGACTGGGCTGGACTTGGGTTTCTGCTCTCCAATAGATTCAAGTATTGTATTTCTGATGAAGAGTCTTTGACTGGCCTGAAACGTCGACTATACCTCTTCCTAGAGATGCTGCCTGGCCTGCTGTGTTCACCAGCAACTTTTATGTGTGACTTGACAAGTTAGCTGTTTCTCCTTCCACAGATGTTGCCTGATCTGCTGTGTTCCTAGAATCAGAATCAGAATCAGGATTATTAACACTGACTTATGTCATGAAAATTGTTGCTTTACAGCAGCAACACAATGCAATAGATAAAACAAACTATAAATTTCAATAAAGAATATTAGAAAATAGCTGTACAGGTAATGCCTAAAAGAAAGCAAAATAATGAGGTAGTGTTCATGGGTTCATTGCCTGTTCAGAAATCTGATGGTGAAGAGGAAGAAGCTGCTCCTAAAATGTTGAAATTGTGTACTTGAGCTCCTGTATCTCCTCCCTGATGGTAGCATTTTCTGTTTTATTTCAGCTATCTAGTATCTGCAGATTTTTTTTAATATTTTCGTCACATTCCTTCTGTTTTGTTTCATCTCAGAGAGCTTTCTTTAAAAATGCTCTTTAAAAACTATCTGTGGTACAAACAGCTGCAGATACTCATGGCTAGATAATAATTTCTCAAATAGAACCAGAATCTGAAGCTTTCAAGGACATCTTCGAAGGACATTGCCTTAATCCATCATTAAGGACTATCACAATTCTGGACATGCCTTCTTCTCGTTACCACCATCTGGAAGAAGGTACAGGATCCTGATTCACACTCCATGTTTTAGGAACAGCTTCTTCTCTTCTGCCATCAGATTCCTGAATGGTCCATGAGCCCATGAACACTACCTTGCTATTCCTCTTTTGCACTTGTTTGTGACTTAACGGTCATTTTTATGTCTTGCACTGTACTTCTGCCACAAAACAACAGATTTCATGACATGTATCAGCAATAACAAACCTGATTCTGATTCTCTTTGTTTCTGTCAAAGATTCCTAATGGGCAGAGAGGTTGGAGTGCCACTTTCCACTTACCACAATCAATGTTCACTTCACTCTTCACTAGAGCACCCTGGCTGTACTATGATCTACGATCTGATGCAGCAGGGTTTCTCCTACAACACTTCCCAAAACTTCTGCTGCCTAGAAGGACAAGGGCAGCAGGATACTAACAACTGCAAGTTCTCTTCCAAGTTGCACAACTGTCTGATTTGGAAATGTGTTGCCATTCCTTAATTGTGACAGCTCTTCGTACTGGAGGCTGGAGGCTGGAGGCCTGGAAGTGGCAAGAAGGTCGAAGGCAGAAGTTAAAATCAAGTCTGGACGTCAAGACCTAATGGCTAAAGTCTTGGGTCTGCGAGACTATGAATCCACTGGGGAAGCCAGAGGTACGATGCCTGTGAGTCCATGAGTCCATAGATCGCTGGAGGCTAGAAGCGGCCTATCCTAGGGTTGTGTGCGAGGTGGTGGCTGGGTGGGTGGGAGGCAGAAAAGGGGCTTTTCTTGTTGTTGATGTTGTTCAGTTGAACGTTGTGGGCATGCTATGTTGGCGCTGGAATGCATGGTGATACGTATGGGCTGCTGCCAGCACCTTCTCTTGGTTGTTAATGCAAATGGCTCACCTCATTGTATTCATTTCTGGCACTTCCTACCAATAGTGTTGATGAACTATCTACAGAAAAGGTACCAATGCAGTTCAAGTAGATAAATTGGCAATTAGGGATGGGCTCTTAGTGCTGCCCTGGCCATGAATGAGTAAAAAATTGAGCATCAGATGTAAAGAAGAATATAATTAAGTTCTTTCTGGGAGTCAAGTACTCTGCCAAGTGCCAGTGACATAACTGATGAGAATAGAATATTAAATCATTGTAACAGCATCTTCTCCAAGATCTCCATCAGCACTGGTGCACCACAAGGCTGTGTGCTCAGCCCCCTGTTCTACTCACTTTATACCTATGACTGTGAGACTAAGCACAGCTCCAGTGCCATGTTCAATTTCATCACCACTGCCACTGGCCGAATCAAAGGTGGTAATGAATCAGCATATAAGAGGGAGACTGAAAATCTACTTGAGTAATGCCACAATAACAACCTCTCTCTCAATGTCAGCGAGACCAAAGAGCTCATTATTGACTACAGGAGGAGGAAACAGAAGGTCCATTGCCAGTCCTCATCAGGGGAACTAAAAGGGTCAGTAACTTCACATTCCTTGGCGTTATCATTTCAGACCATCAATCCTGAGACCAGCATGTAGTTGTCATTACAAAGAAGGCATGGCAATTCCTTCACTTTCTTAAAAGTTTGTGCAGATTCAACAAGTCATTTAAAACTTTGACAAGCATCTTTAGATGCACAGCACAGAAAATCCTGCCTGGTTGCATCATAGCCTGGTATGGAAACACCAATGCCTATGAATGGAAAAGACTGCAAAATGTAGTGGGTACAGCCCAGTTTATCACAGGAAAAAACCCTCTCCACCATAAGGAGTACTGTGACAAAAAAAAAGCATCCATCATCAGAACCCCACCATCTAGGCCTTGCTCTCTTAGATTATGAAGACACGCAGTCCTTTTGTATTGTCATTTAGTGATGCATGCATTAAGAAGTGATACAATAATTCCTCCGGTGTGATATCACAAAACACAGGACAGACCAAGACTGAAAAAACTAACAAAACCACATAATTATAACATATAGTCACAACAGTGCAACAATACCATAACTTGATGAAGGAGTCCATGAGCACAGTAAAAAGTTCAAAGTTTCTCAAATGTCCCACATCTCATGCAGACGGGAGAAGGAAGAAAAACTCTCCTTGCCATGCCCGACCACAGTCCAACTCTGAGTCATTCAAAAACTTTGAACCTCCAACCAGCTTTCCAACACCAAGTACTGAGCGCCATCTCTATCCAAACGATTCAACCTCAATCTCGGTCGCCAACAGCAGGCAAAGCCGGGGATTTTGAGGCCTTCCCTCCGAAAGATTCCAGATCGCGCAGTAACAACAGCAGCGAACTGGCGTTTCAGAAATTTCTCCAGATGTTCCACTGTTGCCATCGGGAAGGAAATAAAGGAGCCCACTAGGTTCAGGAACAGTTATTAATTTTCAAGCATCGGGCTCCTAAACCACTGTGGATAACTTCACTCACCTCACCCCTGAACTGATTCCACAGCCTATGGACTCACTTTCAAGGACTCTACAACTCTTGAATGCCCGCAGGAAAATGAATCTCAGGGTTGTAAACGATGACAAATACATACTTCGATAACAAATTTGAACATTGAACTTTGCAATTCCACATGTGAAATGGATGGGGTGACGCTGAAGAAAAGGCATAACAGCCACTATTATCACAGAACTGTTTTAAATTTGATGCAGCAGGTTATGAGGAGGATATTAACAGAGGAAATGGGGAGAGTAAAGGATAGGCAGTTGAGAAGAAAAAATGCCTAACTTACCCATTTCTCTCAAATAAATCCAAATGTAATTCTTAAGCCAATCACCCAACATTCAATCATATCCTGCTCAGTAAACCTCATCAAAGGTTAGTATTCTCATAAATCTCAGGCATCTTTGCTTATTGAATTTGTTTTCGAGGCTAACAGATTTGAATTAATTTCTCAAAACCAAGAGTTTGTTGCTTTTTCTCCAAACCCAGATTGGCTACCTGGGTTAAAAATGTTCCTGCTGCCCTGCCTGGCTAAAACAGGGAATGCTGAATGGAAGCAGACAGCTGCTGGTCCAAGATGTTACACCCATTAAAACAATGAGCGTCACAGGCTGGGAGCTCACAGACTTGCATTACAAACTTTCTGCTCACGCTGGGGCAGTTGAAAACCTCAGAAGAGAAGCCACCCAGTTGTCAACATAAGAAGCTTATAAGACCGTAAAGCATTAAGATATAGGAGCAGAATTAGGCCATTTGACCCATTCTGGCAGCCCAGTCAGCAGCGGGATCAGTGCAAGGAAGTTTCTCACAGGTCAGTGGCACTCGTTTAAAAGGAGAGCTTCGCAAGTGTTCCATGTCATTCTGGTGGTCCAGTCAGTGGCAGGAGAAGAGCACAGTGGAGTATATAAAAGTATACAAGGAACAAGTGAAGCGGCCATTGTCAGGAGTAGGCCCGTGGTGAGAGTGAGAGAGTCAGGTGTTGGCTCTGGCTAAGTTATCCAGGTAACTTACTGTTAAGTTTCCCTTTTTTCTTACTGTGTCAGGGGTACTTAGTATAGTTTAATTGGCCGTTGTGCGTTCTTCATGCCGGATGTTGGAGTCCTGGGAGACCCAGGGTGGCCCAGGGAACTACATCTGCATGAAGTGCATCCAGCTGCAGCTCCTAGAAGACCGTGTTACGGATCTGAAACAGCAGCTGGGTGATCTTTGGCTTGTATGGGAGAGTGAGGATATCAATCGATCAGAGTTACAGGGAAGTAGACACCGCTAAGTTGCAGGAGACGGGTAGCTGGGTGACTGTCCGGAAAAGGAATAGGAAGGCAAATAAGCAATTAGCGCAAAGCACCCCGTTGCTGTTTCCCTCAATAATAAGTATACCATTTTAGAGACTGTTGTGGGGGGTGACAATTCAGGGGAATGCCATGGAGACCAGGTGACTGGCACTGAGCATGGGTCCGTGGTGCAGAAGGGAAAGAGCAAGAAGAAGGGAGCGGTGCTGATAGGGGACTCAACAGTCAGAGGAACAGATAGGAGATTCTGTGGATGTGAAGGGTCATCCCAAGGGTATGTTGCCTCACAGGTGCCAGGGAGAGGGACATCTCAGACTGCATCCACAGCATTTTGGAGGGGAGGGAGAGCAGCCAGATGTTTTGGTACATATTGATACAAATAACATAGGAAGGAAAAGCAAAGAGGTCTTGAAGAGAGATTTTAGAGATCTAGGCAGAAAGCTGAGAAGCAGGACCTCCAGCATAGTATTCTCTGGATTACTACTTGTACCATACAGCAGTAAAGGTAGGAACAGGATGATTTGGCAGATACAAACAAGAGAAAATCTGCAGATGCTGGAAATCCAAACAGACATCCCCCAGCATTTTCTGCATGTTGATTTGGCAGATGTTTGTGTGGCTGAGAAGCAGGTGCAGAGCTCAGGACTTCAGATTCTTGGATCATTGGGATCTCTTCTCGGTGAGGTATGACCTGTAAAAAGGGGAGAAGTTGCACCTGAACCCAAGGGGGACCAATAATCTTGTGGGCTGTTGGGGAGAATTTAAACTAATTTGGCAGGGGGATGGGAACAGTAGTGAGGAGACTCGGGATAGGACAGATGGTAAAAAAGCAAAGATAACATGCAGACACACATTCAGGAAGGGCAAGTAGATGATAGGGCAAAATTGCAGCCAGCAGGGTGAGGATCATGCATTAAGGATGTGGAATCAAAAAAGGTAGCAAGTACAGTACTCAAAGTGTTATATCTCAATGCACAAAGTGTAAGAAATAAGGTGGATGATCTTGTTGCACTTTTACAGATTGTCAGGTATGATGTTGTGGCCATCACTGAATCGTGGCTGAAGCATGGTTGTAGCTGGGATCTGAATGTCCAAGGTTTCACATTGTTTCACAGAGATAGGAAGGTAGGCAGAGTAGGTAGCTTGGCTCTGCTGGTAAAGAATGGCTTCAAATGATGAAAAAGATATGACAAAGGATCAGAAGATGTTGAATCCTTGTCAGTTGAGTTAAGAAACTGTAAGAGTGAAAGGACCTGATGGCAGTTATATACAGGCCTCCAAACAGTAGCTGCGATGTGGACTGCAGATTACACCAGGAAATAGAAAAGGTACGTCAAAAGGACAATGTTATGATAGTCATGGGAGATTTTAACATGCAGTTAGATTGGGAAAATCAGGTGGGTAATGAAGCTGAAGAGAGTGAGTTTGTTGAATGCCTACAAGATGGCTTTTTAGAGCAGCTGGTCATTGAGCCTACTAGGGGATCGTCTATACTGGATTGTGACCAGAGATGATTAGGGAGCTTAAGATAAAGAAACCTTTGGGAGACAGAGATCACAATATGATTACGTTCAACTTGAAATTTGAAAGGGAGGAAGTAAAATCTGATGTAACAGTATTTCAGTGGAGTAAAGGAAATTACAGTGATATGAGAGAGGAGTTGGCCAAAGTTAAATCGGAAGGAGATGCTCTCAGGGCAAGAGCAGTAATGGTGTGAGTTTCTGGGAAAAATGAGGAAGGTGCAGGATAGATATATTCCAAAAACAAAGAAATACTCAAATGGCAAAATAGTACAACTGTGACTAATAGGGAAAATCAAAGCTAATGTAAAAGCAAAAGAGGGGGCATACAGCAAATCAAAAATTAGTGGGCAGATAGTGGATTGGGAAGCTTTTAAAAAACTACAGAAAGCAACAAAAATAATTATTAGGAGGGAAAAGATGTAATGTTAAAGCAAGCTAGCAAACAATATCAAGGTGTATAGAAATAGCTTTTCAAGTATATAAAATATAAAAAATAAAAGAGAGATGAGAGTAGATATAGGACAGCTGGAAAATGAGGCCAGAAAAATAACAGGGGCAAGGAGAAGGCAGATAAACTAAATGAATATTTTGCATCAGTCTTCATCGTGGAAGACACAAGCAGTATGCCAGGTGTTGAAGGGTGTGAAGGAAGAGGTGAATACAGTTACTATAAAAAATGGAGAAGGCGCTCAAAAAGATGAAAGACCTAAAAGCACATGTCACCCACACCAGATGAACTACATCTTATGGTTCTGAAAGAGGTAATGGTAGAGATTGTGGAGGCATTAGCAATGACCTTTCAAGAATCTTTGGCTCTGGTATGGTTCTGGAGGACTGAAAAATTGCAAATGTCACTCCACTTTTTAAGAAAGGAGGGAGGCAGCAGAGAGGAAATTATAGACCAGTTAGCCTGACCTCAGTGGTTGGAAAGATGTTGGAGTCAATTGTTAAAGATGAGGTTATGGACTACTTCCTGACACAGGACAAGATAGGACAAAGTCCTTAAAGGAAAATCTTGTCTGATGAACCTGTTGGAATCCTTTGAGGAGATTACAAGTAGGATAGATAAAGGGGATGCGGTGGATGTTGCATATCTGGACGTCCAGGAGGCCTATGACAAAGTGCCACACATGAGGACACTTGCCAAGTTAAGAGCTCTTGATATTACAGGAAAGTTTACTCGCATGGTCAGAACATTGGCTGATCGGTAGAAAGCAGCGAGTGAGAATAAAATGATCCTTTTCTGAATGGCTGCCAGTGATTAGTGGTGTTCCACTGGGGTCGGTGTTGGGACCACTTCTTTTTATGCTGTATATCAAGGATTTAGATGATGGAGTAGATGGCTTTGTTGCCAAGTTTGCAGATGATACGAAGATTGGTGGAGGGGCAGGTAGTGATGAGGAAATAGTGAAGCTGCAGAAGGGCTTACACAGATTAAGGGAATGGACAAGAAAATGGCAAATGAAATACAATGTTGAAAAATGGATGGTCATGCACTTTGGTAGAAGAAATAAATGTGCAGGCTATTTTCAAAATGGGGAGAAAATCCAAAACTCTGAGATGCAAATGGACTCAGGAGTCATTGTGCAGAACACTCTAAATGTTAACATGTAAGTTGTGTCAGTGGTGAGGAAAGAAAATGCAATGTTAGCATTCATTTCAAGGCTCGATGACCTTCGTCTGGTCAGGGAAAGTGAGGAGGTGATAGAGAGGAGCTATAGTCAAGTAGTCACACTAGGGCCTTGGGAGACAGATAAGAGGGTAACAGTCAGGAGAAGGAAGGACAAGAGTCAGATACTAGAGAGTACCCTTGTGGCTGTCCCCCTAACAATAAATACTCCTGTTTGAGTACTGCTGAGGGGATGGCCTGCCTGGGAGAAGCAACAGTGGCCGTGCCTCTGGCACAGAGTCTGGCCCTGTGGCTCAGAATGGTAGGGAAAGGAAGAGGATGGCAGCAGTGATAGGGGTCTCTAGAGTTAGGGGTCAGACAGGAGATTCTGTGGATGCAGGAAAGAAACACGGATGGTAGTTTGCCTCCCAGGTGCCAGGGTCCTGGATTTTTCTGATTACATCCACGATATCCTGAAGTGGGTAGGTGAACAGCCAGAGGTCGTGGTACATATTGGTACCAATGACATAGGTAGGAAAAGGGAGGAGGTCCTAAAAACAGACTACAGGAAGTTAGGAAGGAAGTTGAGAAGCAGGACCTCAAAGGTAGTAATCTCAGGATTTCTGCCTGTGCCATGTGACAGTGAGAGTAGGAATAGGTGGAAGATAAATGCGTAGCTGAGGGATTGGAGCAGGGGGCAGGGACTCAGATTTCTGGCTCATTGGGACCGCGTTTGGGTTGCACATGAATCCAAGGGGGACCAATATCCTGGCAGGGAAGTTTGCTAAGTCTATTGGGGAGAGTTTAAACTACGTTTGTAGAATTGCGAGGGGATGGGAGCCAAACTGAAGAGATAGAGAAAAGGTGGTTAGCTCACAAATTGAGAAAACTTGTAGACAGCGTGAGAGGGAGGATAGGCAGGTGATAGATGCACACAGACCGATGGCTTGAGATGTGTCTATTTCAATGCAAGGAGTATCATGAACAAAGCGCATGAGCTCAGAGCGTGGATCAGTACTTGGAGCTATGATGTTGTGGCCATTACAGGGTCTTGGATGGCTCAGGGACAGGAATGGCTACTTAGCGTGCCAGGCTTTAGATGTTTCAGAAAGGACAGGGAGCGAGGCAGAAGAGTTGGGAGCATAGCACTGCTGATCAGAGATAGTGTCATGGCTGCTGAAAAGGAGGAAGTCATGGAGGAATTACCTACTGAGTCTCTGTGGGTGGAAGTTAGGAATAGGAAGGCATTATTAAGTCTACTGGGTATTTTTTATAGACCACCCAATAATAAAAGGGGCATCGAGGAGATGATAGGGAAACGGATTCTGGAAGGGTGTAATAATAACAGGGTTGTCATGGTGGGAGATTTTAATTTCCCAAATATTGATCGGCATTTCCCTAGAGCAAGGAGTTTAGATGGGGTGGAGTCTGCTAGGTGTGTTCAAGAAGGTTTCCTGACACAATATGTCAATAAACCTACAAGAGGAGAGGCTGTACTTGATCTGGTATTGGGAAATGAACCTAGTCAGAGCATTTTGGAGATAGTGATCATAATTCTGTCTCCTTTACCATAGCATTGGAGGGGGATAGGAACAGACAAGTTAGGAAAGCGTTTAATTGGAGTAAGGGGAAATATGAAGCTATCAGGTAGAAACTTGGAAGCATAAATTGGGAACAAATGTCTTCAGGGAAATGCACAACAGAAATGTGGCAAATGTTCATGGATACTTGTGTGGCATTCTGCATAGGTACGTTCCAATGAGGCAGGGAAAGGATGGTAGAGTACAGGAACCATGATGTACAAAGACCATTGAAAATCTAGTCAAGAAGTAAAGAAAAGCTTTTGAAAGGTTCAAAAAACAAGTTAATGATAGAGATCTAGAAAATTATAAGGCTAGCAGGAAGTTAGGAGAGCAAGAAGGGGTCATGACAAGGCCTTGGCAAGCAAGATTAAGAAGAAGCCCAAGGCATTCTACAAGTACTGTATATGTAGAGCAGTAGAAGTAGTGTATATGAATTTTAGCAAGGCATTTGTTAAGGTACCCCATGCAAGGTTTATTGAGAAAGTAAGGAGGCATGGGATATGGGATCCGAGGGAACCTTGCTTTGAGGTTCCAGATTGTCTTGCCCACAAAAGGCAAAGAGTGGTTGTAGATGGGTGATATTCTGCATGGAGGTTGGTGGCCAGTGGTGTGCCTTAGAGATCTGTTCTGGGACCTCTTCTATTCGTGATTTTTATAAATGACCTGGATGAGGAAGTGGAAGGATGGGTTGGTAAATTTGCTGATAACACAAAGGTTGGGGGTATTGTGGATAGTGTGGAGGACTATCAGAGGTTACAGCGGGACATCATTAGGAAATCCCATTTGAAATCTTTCAAATGTTGAAAGACCTAGACAGAGTAGATGTGAAAAAGTTGTTTCCCATGGTGGGGGAGTCTAGGACAAGAAGGCATGGGCTCAGAATAGATGGGAAATTCCATTTAAAACAGAGGTGCGGAGACATTTCTTTAGCCAGAGGGTGGGGAATTTGTGGAATTTGTTTCCACAGGCAGCTGTTGAGGCCAAATCATTTGGTGTCAGCTTGAAACTATCTATTTTAACTATTTTAGTTCTATTTTAACTTCATCAGTCCACAGGACTTGTTTCCAAAATGCATCAGGCTTGTTTAGATGTTCCTTTGAACCTGTTGAACAGAACTTTTTGGCTGTAATGAGCAAAGTTATGTTTGGAGAAAAAAAGGTGCAGAATTTCATGAAAAGAACCCCTCTCCAACTGTTAAGCACAGGGGTGGATCAATCATGCTTTAGGCTTGTGTTACAGTCAGTGGCATGGGGAATGTTTACTGGTAGAGGGGAGAATGAATTCAATTAAATACCAGCAAATTCTGGAAGCAAACATTACACCGTCTGTAAAAAAGCCGAAGATGAAAAGAGGATGGCTTCTACAACAGGATAATGATCCTAAACACACCTCAAAATCCACAATGGACTACCTCAAGAGGCGCAAGCTGAAGGTTTTGCCATGGCCCTCACAGTCCCCCGACCTAAACATCATCAAGAATCTGTGGATAGACCTCAAAAGAGCAGTGCATGCAAGACGGCCCAAGAATCTCACAGAACTAGAAGCCTTTTGCAAGGAAGAATGGGTGAAAATCCCCAAAACAAGAATTGAAAGACTCTTAGCTGGCTACAAAAAGCATTTACAAGCTGTGATACTTCCCAAAGGGGGTGTTACTAAGTACTGACCAGACAGGGTGGCCAAACTTTTGCTTTGGGCCCTTTTCCTTTTTTGTTATTTTGAAACTGTAAAAGATGGAAATAAAAAAAGTTTTCTTGCTTAAAATATTAAAGAAATGTGTCATCTTTAGCTTTATGCCTTTTGGAAATCAGTTCATTTTTTACTCACTTAGCTATTCACAGTAACAGAAATTTTGATTGGGGTGCCCAAACTTTTGCATGCCACTGTAAGTGACTTTAACAGTGGAATGATTGCTGGTGCCCAGTGGGGTGGTTTGAGTAACAGGCTACATCACTGTCTGGTATGGAGGGGCTACTGCGCAAGACCGAAAGAAGCTGCAGAAGATGTAAATTGTGTCAGCTCCATCTTGGGCACTAGCCTACAAAGTACCCAGGACATCGTTAAGGAGCGGTGTCTCAGAAAGGCAGCATCCATTATTAAAGGCCTCCAGACCCAGGGCATGCCCTTTTCTCACTGTTACCATCAGGTAGGAGATACAGAGACCTGAAGGCACACACTCAGCGATTCAGGAACAGCTTCTTCCCTGCCACCATCCAATTCCTAAATAGACGTTGAATCTTTGGACACTACCTCACTTTTTTAATATACTGTATTTCTATTTTTCATATTTTTTAATCTATTCAACATAGGTAATTGATATACTTGTTTATTTATTATTGTCTTTTCTCTCTGCTAGATTATGTATTGCATTGAACTGCTGCTGCTAAGTTAACAAACTTCACGTCACAAGCCGATGATAATAAACCTGATTCTGATTCCGATTCAAAAATACTGATCTACAGTTTACAGAGAATGGTGCAGTAAACAAAAAACATCCAGTGAGTGGCAGTTCTGCAGGTGAAAACACCTTGTCAATGAGAGAGGTCAGAGGGGAATGGGCAGACTGTTTCAAGCTGACAGGAAGGTGACAGTAACGTGTTACAACAGTGGTGTGCAGAAGAGCATCTCTGAATGTACAACATGTTGAACCTTGACGTGGATGGGCCACAGAAGCAGGAGACCATGCGCATAAACTCAGAGACCACTTTATTATGCACAGGAGATACTTAATAAAGTGGCCACTACGCATGTAATGAAATTACCTGTATGGATGTCATGTAAAACAAAGTTTTTACCGAACATCAGTACATGTGACAATAATAAACCAATTTGCCATTTTACTAACTCCATTTTCCTACCTGATTCCCCATAAATCTTAATTTTCCTTGAGTCTCTAAACCTGTCCATCTCACTCTGGAAACAACAGGAATTCTGCAGATGCTGGAAATTCAAGCAACACACATCAAAGTTGCTGGTGAACGCAGCAGGCCAGGCAGCATCTGTAGGAAGAGGTGCAGTCGACGTTTCAGGCCGAGACCCTTCGTCAGGACTAACTGAAGGCAAATCCCTTACTCACTCTTCCTTCTCTTTCTTCTCACTCTGGAATGATTTAGTCTCCATATTTGTCGGGAGCAGGGATTTCCAAAAATTCACAACACCCTGAAAGATTCATTTCTTTCCTCATTCATGGCTTAAGATTAGTTCTAGATTCTCTCAACAATAGAAATATCTTCCTTCCCTGTCTGCCCAGGAACCCACAGACTTGTCTGTGTTTGAATAGGATTTTCATTTATTTCACTAATTTCCAGAAAGTGTAGGCCCAACTTCCTTGATATAAAAAAAACTTCCATTCCGTGTATTAATCTTGCATCAGGAGTGGGTGGTCATCCCATGAATCATTTCAGTCAAAATACACATATTCACCACAATGCTAAAGTGTTGGATCTCAAAAATCTGTCAGTTTCAGTCCTAAAATTTTTAATGACCTAACAAAGTATGTATTGTGTCCAAATATCGTACAATTTCTGTGTTTCATAACTGCACACATATAAAGCCATTTATTTCTATAAATGATTCACTTGTCTAGAAGTATGCTGGAGAGGTATCAAGAGAGACATAGACAAAGAGAATGGGAGAGAGGGAAAGACAGAGAGTGAGGGGAGAGAGTGCGGGTGGGAAAGAGAGAGAGAGAGGGGTGGAGTGGGCAGAGAGAGAACATTTCCAGTCAATGACTTGACATCATATAAGCTAATATTTCTAAGCCACAATGTAAATTGTAAGTAAATAATCCCCAGAACAAATTCCTGTGCTGTTCCACCAATTAAAATATTTGCCCATTATCTGTCTCCTGTTTCTCAGCCATTTTGAGATCATTTGCTTAAACATAAGCAGTTTCAATTTTAGTGATCAGTAAGGAATCTATTAACTGCCTTCTGCAAATCCTTATATGAATATCCATAATCATACCCCAATTTGCTCACCTCTATGATAAATTCAACCATTTTGATATGTCTGACTTTTAGTTCCTTTCCTGAGCCGTAAACCAGCAGGAAGAATATACACCAACATGAGAAAATCTGCAGATGCTGGAAATCCAAAACAACACACACGAAATGCTGGAAGTCAGGTAGCATCTATGGAAATGAATAAAGAGTCAACGTTTCAGGCCACAACTCATCTTCAGGACACAGCTGACGTTTTGAACCGAGACCCTTCTTCGGGTCCTGATGAAATATCTCAGCCCAAAACACCAACAGTTTACTCTTTTCCATAGATACTGCCTGACCTGCTGAGTTCCTCCAATATGTTGTGTGTGTTCCTTAGGAACGATACACATGTGGAGTTCTCACAGCCTGACACAACCTGATTAGGGTGAGTATGGACAAGAGGCAATGATTTAAAAGAGAATAGCTTAGCACTAGCATGCTTTGGGTCAGTCCTTCACCAGTGCTGATGTCAATAGACATTACCCACTGCTAGCAGTGGACCTGCAATTTAGTCTTCTGTGGCCATTGGATGCTTGATAATAACAGTTAAGTTGATGAATTGATGATGTTTCTTCTTACTCAACAATACCTTGAAGAGACAAGATAAGCGCCTCTTCTTGAATCAATAAAGGAAAACAATGCCAAGTTTTCTTGGACTTAATGCTGACTTCAGTGGAAATACATTGACAAATCAAATTGCTCAGCTCATACCTGTAATGTAAGTGTGCAATGCCACTTTGATCAGATAGTGTTGAATGGATGGGGTGGAGGTTGTGGAGCTTCAAACAGAGAAGTTGGACACCTGGTTTTCCCTCAGCAGTTCTATGGAGTTTAACTCCTTCCAAAAAAAATTGTATGATGGATTGACCCCACTCCCTCAAGTGACAAGAACTCCAGGGTAGGTCAGCATCGCCAAGTTATTTTCTAATTTATTTTTCAAGATCTGGTCAGCAACAGCAGGGCCAACATTTATTGCATACCCCTAATTGTCCTTGAAAAGATTATGCCAAGCCCTCCATATCTGACTGGCTTGTTAGAGGACATTGAAGAGTCAACTGTAAGAGATAAATCAGGAGCCACATATAGATCAGACCAAGAGCAATGGTGGATTTCCACCTCTGTAAAGATATGAGTGAATTTTGAAGGATTTTACAACAATTGAGCAGTTTTTGTGGTCATCATTCAAAAGACTACTTCCTTTCCAAATTCACATTGCTGGCTTATCTCAGCAGAGGTGGTGGATGTGGGTTCAATTTAGACCATAAGGCCATAAGACCATAAGACATAGGAACAGAATTAGGCCTTCTGGCCCATCGAGTCTGCTCCGCCATTCAATCACGGCTGATCCTCTTTTTCTATCTCCTCCTCAACCCCAGTTCCCGGCCTCCTCCCCGTAACCTTTGATGCCATGTCCAATCAAGAACCTATCAATCTCTGCCTTAAATACACTGAACAACCTGACCTCCACAGCTGCACGTGGCAACAAACTCCACAAGTTCACCACCCTTTGGCTGAAGAAATTTCTCCGCATCTCTGTTTTGAAATGTAAGAGAAGCTCGGATAAATGCATGGATGGGAGGGGTATGGAGGGCTATAATCCAGGTGCAGGTCACTGGGACTAGGGGGAATAATTGTTTGGCATAACTAGATGGGCCTGTTTCTCTGCTGTTGCGGTTTATGGCTCTAATTCCTCAAACGTCAAGATGGGATTTGAAATCAGGTTTTTGGATTTTTTGTGGCATAGCCTTTCCGTCGTAAACGTACATCAATGTAGGTCAATGTCAGTTCCTGCTCCATTCTTGGGCTGGACTCTTTATCTGAAAATCAAGCAGTAAAGGTAAACACATTTGGAAACCCACACTCCCCAACTTCATTAAGACCTTGGGACTGTGTTTAACATACAGTGGAAAACCATGGACTGTCCCAGAAAACGCACAACACTGACAATTTGAATGAAATCCATTATCTTTAGTCCTCTTGTTCCTTAGAATCAAGTATTAGGAAATTTTGCAAAGCTGATTACACCAAAAGGCACCGAAGTATTCGAGCTCTCACGACCAGACTATGTAACAGTTTCTTCCCCCAAGTCATCAGACTCCTCAATACACATCAAAGTTGCTGGTGAACGCAGCAGGCCAGGCAGCATCTCTAGGAAGAGGTACAGTCGACGTTTCGGGCCGAGACCCTTCGTCAGGACTCCTCAATACCCAGAGCCTGGACTGACACCAACCTGCCGCCCTCTACTGTGCCTATTGTCTTGTTTATTATTTATTGTAATGCCTGCACTGTTTTGTGCACTTTATGCAGTCCTGGGTAGGTCTGTAGTCTAGTGTAGTTTTGCATTGTTTTTCTAATGTAATTCAGTGTAGTTTTTGTATTGTTCATGTAGCACCATGGTCTTGAAAAATGCTGTCTCGTTTTTACTGTGTACTGTACCAGCAGTTATGGTCGAAATAACAACAAAAAGTGACTTGACTTGACCATTTTGATTTCTTAAATTCACAACAACCAAGCATCTAATTCCAATTGCTCACACAATTGTTTTGGGAACAGATCCCAATCCACATTCTGTTCACAATAAAATACAAAATAAATATTCTTTTGTATTTTTCTGTCTTTGAGTAGGTGTGACTTCTACTGACAGCACCCATCTCTACTCCTCCTATTAAGTGATCTGTATGGATTCTTGTAATGGAGATTGTCAACGCATTTCCAAATTTTCTGTTGTGAACACTTGCCAGACAGAGACTTGTCCCAGTTAGTAATAGATCTGGGGGTTGACAGCTAGAGCCAAAAGTGAGGGGTTATAAGTGTAAAAATGCCCTGATGAAACAAAATGGGATATTCTTTTTATCTTTGTCATGTCCAGATGTGGGCATCAGTTGACTCTGAATAGAATGGATTGCCAAACTATTTCAGGGGCAATCCATTCTATTACTTAACCAATATGCTTAATTTAAGAACAATGTTATTACCTAATGAATGGTTGAAGTATAAAACTCCACCACCACCACCAGAATAGGGCAAATAAAGCTGTAACTATTGGAAAACCTGATAAACAGTGCAAGAAAAGGAAATAAAGGATACAATGTTGTAGTTATGTAGACTTATGTGTGGGAGGGTTTGTGTGAGATCAAAACATGGTGATGAATGGTCTGTCTCTATGTTGTACTTTCAAGAAATCGTAAAAGAAATGACTCTCATATTGAATATCAACGCAGGAATGAAGGGAGCCTATCGTCCTATTACTCTTGGCTGAGATTGGATCTGACATCATGGAAGTAACAGAGCATAGCGCCAATCCTCTTTGCAGGGAGGGCATAGTTCATGACCATGGATTCTACTGAAGTTAAAAAAGATTGAATCTAATTTTGTAAGAAAACATCTTCTAAGCTTTTGAGGTTTGTTAGTGTGAAAGCTAGATAAATTCCATGCATTTTCACTGGAATATTTCTGCTTTGCATGGGTGGATGACCTGCCAATTCTCAGCATGAATGATCACTCTCACATTTTATGGGTCATGAGTTCAAATCCCAGCCTTGGCTGAGGTTGGAAGACACCTGCCCTCACAGCATGAGGTTACATTTTGCACAGCAAGTCAGATGAATAATGAGCGCTATAGTTGCCTAAGTATCATTTCATCTTTTCAAACATCTACTGAGTATGCAGGATGGATGAAGGCATTTGGTCCACCATGCCTACACTACTCTTTCAAAGAACTACTCTATCAGTCTTCCTTTCTTGTTCTTGCTCTTTCCCCATTGATTTAAAAATTGATTTTATGTACAAAGAGCCAATTCTCTGTTGAAAGTTACTATAGAATCTCCAATTGACTCACTTCATTCCAGATCATATCAACTTGCTTAATAAAAATATTTTTCCTTAAAGATGCTAAATAACTCATCAATCATAGAAAGATATTGTGGCTTTCAATAAGCTACTTCCCTTCAACTTTTTAGTTCTTGAACCAGCCTGCAGAACGCTAATCACCACCTCAGTAATAGCAACTTTGCACAACAATAAATTTAGTTCTTGCTTTGTACGATTGTTACCATCCAGGATATGCCCTCTTCTCATTACTACCAACAGGGAGAGCATACGGGAACCCAAAGACGCAATAGACAATAGACAATAGGCGCAGGAGTAAGCCATTCGGCCCTTCGATCCAGCACCACCATTCACTATGATCATGGCTGATCATCCACTATCAGTATCCAGTTCCTGCCTTATCCCCATAACCTTTGATTCCACTATCTTTAAGAGCTCTATCCATCTCTTTTTTGAAAGCATCCAGAGACTTGGCCTCCACAGCCTTCTGGGGCAGAGCATTCCATATATCCACCGCTCTCTGGGTTAAAAAGATTTTCCTCAACTCCATTCTAAATGGCCTACCCCTAATTCTTAAACTGTGGCCTCTGGTTCTGGACTCAACCATCAGCGGGAACATGCTTCCTGCCTGCAGCGTGTCCAATCCCTTAATAATCTTATATGTTTCAATAAGATCCCCTTTCAGCCTTCTAAATTCCAGAGTATACAAGCCCAGTCGCTCCAATCTTTTGACATATGACAGGCCCGCCATCCCGAGAATTAACCTTGTGAACTTACGCTGCACTCCCTCAATAGCAAGAATGTTCTTCCTCAAATTTGGAGACCAAAACTGCGTGCAGTACTCCAGGTGTGGTCTCACCAGGGCCCTGTACAGCTGCAGAAGGACCTCTTTGCTCTTATACTCAATTCCCCTTGTTATGAAGGCCAGCATGCTTATGTTATGAGCTTTTTTTGACTGCCTGCTGTACTTGCATGCTTGCTTTCAGTGACTGATGTACAAGAACACTTAGATCTTGTTGTGCTTCCCCTTTTCCTAACTTGACTCCATTTAGGTAATAATCTGCCTTCCTGTTCTTACCACCAAAGTGGATAACCTCACATTTATCCACATTAAACTGCATTTGCCATGCATCTGCCCACTCACCCAGCCTGTCCAAGTCACGCTGCATTCTCATAACATCTTCCTCACATTTCACACTGCCTCCCAGCTTTGACACAAACTCAATGTTTTACAAACAGGTTCTTCCTCTGTCTCTGAACGGTTAATGAACTCATGAACACTAGCTCTCTATTTTTGCTCTCTTTTTTAATATTGTTTATATATACAGTAGTGTGCAAAATTCTTAGGCACATACCTACAGCTAGGGCGCCTAAGACTTTTGCACAGAACTGTATATTCAGTTACAAAATAACACTTAATACCACTAAATTAATACAAAGCTCTTATTTTGGTTTTGCAATCACCTTCCTATTTTAACCAATATACAGTATTGTGCAAAAGTCTTAGGTACTCTAGCTATATATATGTGTCTAAGACTTTTGCAAACTACTGTTTTTCTTATTGTAACATAACTTTTTAAGTATTGCATTGTACTGCTGTTGAAAAATGACAAATTTTGTGACATCTGTCAGTGAAAATAAACCTGATTTCAATTCCTCATTCTAATTTAGGTTTATCTTGTGAATGTGGCGTATCGGACACCATGTGCCTGTAGTGCTGCTGCAAGCTTTTCATTGAAACTGTGCATACACGTACATATGACAATAAATGCAACTTTGATTTTGATCTGCAATGGAAAATGTAGCTCTGAGTCAAGCTGGAGAAAGTTATTTCAAAAAAGCATGCAAAGGGTCTAGGAATTTCCAACTCCATGTGTGTTGTTTATTTTGTTGTAGCCCTTGTGCTGAGTTTTAGTACTACAATAGCAATCTCAATACTCTTATAAAATGGTTTGCCAAGTTCCATTCCAACAGTTTGGATCTGGACCGACACCTCGAAGCAAGACTACATTGTCAGAGATAGCTCCTTATAGACGAAACAGCAAATCAATCATGGCCCTGTTTGCACAGGGAGTCAAAATTAAGAGGACAAAGCCTGAAGAGAATCATTAATATAGCTAGTAAAAATCCAACAAATTGTAGCTGCAGGAAATGACAAAACTTTGGGGATGTTTATGGGGAGAGTGATGACTCCAACCTTACCACAACGTCAGCAGTTTGATTACTAGGGTGATTTTAACATGGCTAATGGGTGGAAAGTTATTTCTATAAATTTTAACAATGGTAATTCGATGAAATCAATAACTCTGAACTGGAATGAATGAGCTTGATAATCTTTTATTGACCTTCCATATGTTGTCACTGTACACCAGAATACAAAATAATGGTTGCATTGTAACTAAGATCATCACATCACACAAAGCTGACATTGTCATCACATTGTAGAATCAGAATCAAAGGTCAAACGTCAAAGTTGATTGAACTTTGGATCAGGATCAGAATTTATTCTCACTGACATGTTTGTCATGAAATCTGGTTTCTTTTATCAGCAGTGCAAAGATACAAAATTGCTATAAATTACAAAAATAAATAAATAATGCAAAGAAAGGAATAATGAGAAAGTGCTCTTGGGTTTCATGGACCATTCAGAAATCTGGTGGCAGAGTGGAAGAACCTGTTTGTGAAGTGATTTGATCTGTATGAACAGTATATAAGCCAAGTGTTTCACTGTACCCTCTGTACATGTGACAATAACAAACCAACTTTAATTCTAATCATTGAATGTGTGTCTTTGGGCCCCTGCACCTCCTCCCTGATGGCAGTAATGAGAAGGGGGCTTGTCCCAGATGGTGACATTGCTTTTTCAGTATTATATGAGTACAAATTCAGCTAGTATGGATGATATTCATTTCCAGGTTGACTCATGTCATTCTGGTGGGAGCATTGTGTTGATGTTTTTCTATTTACTAATCAGAATCACCACCTAGTAATGCCATTCCCTTTGCAATTTTTTCTGTAGAACTTTGTCAAGGGAAAATAGATTTGACCTGATTATGCTTTCTCAGTGTACAAAATAATTATTATGGACTCCCTAAACCATTGCCCCAAAAACCATAGTAGATATAGATATGACTAAAATGAAACCTCTTCGGTGCCCAAATGTAGCCTATGAAACACATACTGATTCATTACCCTATATACAAAGGTGTAGGATCTTGGCAAAATACTTAGCCTTAACTGAAAGCTATTATCTGGCTTAAATTTAAGTGTAATCCGATAGTTATTACACATTTTTTATTTCCTCTATTCCTATCGCCACCTTCGCACTAATAATTTTCATTCATGGGATATGAGTCTCTGAAAGTTCAGCTGTAGAAATGAATTCCTTGCTGGACTTGTTCACAGACAGGAAGAGGCATGCTTTGACAATGCATAATTGACAGAATTCGTCCCATGAATGATATTATAGAATACATTGAATTGTTTGAAAATTGGATTGTATTGCAGTTACCAAGTTACACACTGAAGCATCATTTACTTATTTACTGCCCGTTATACTGCTGGTGTTTTAGGGTAGAAATGAATGTCCTCCATCTTTGTCTGTCTTGGTCTTCAGGGCTTCCTTCACTGTGCTAGTGGTTTTCTCTCAGTTTTCACTAATGTCAGCCATGCAATTCCTGGGTGGAGGCTCAGGAATACCGTCGCACACAGATGTAGAAGAATTATTCATTGCCATTTCCGTAACAGATTTGTTTGACCAGTCAGGGTTGCTATCCTTGAGCCTAACCCCCCGAACCTGGAGGCCCAGTGGACCACTCTTAGTCTGACCTCTGCCCTTTGACCTGTCTGGCATGGGTGACCATACCAAGAGCCAAAGAATAATCCTCTGACTCCAACTAGTATGGCTTTCTGGGTTTTTGAGGCACACAAGCCTCCAAACCACGCCAAGATTGTGATCCTTTTGGAGCATCAATTTCTGTATTATTTATCTCTATTGTATCATACTCGATAGAGTCATAGAACACTACAGCACAGAAACAGGCCTTTCAGCCCATCTAGTCAATGGCAAACTATTCTGCCCAGTCCATCGCCCTGCACCCAGAACATAGCACTAATACCCCTCCCATCCATGTACTTATCCACATTTCTCTTAAATGCAGAAATTAACCCGCATCTACCTCTTTCGCTGGCAGCTCATTCTACACTCTCACCTTCCTCTGAGTGAAGAAGTTTCCTCTCATGTTCCCCTTAAATATTTCATATACCCATAATATCTAGTTCTAGTCTCACCCAACCTCAGTGGAAAAGGCCTGCTTGCAGTTACCCTGTCTATACCCCTTATAATTTTGTATACCTCATTCTCCTACACTCCCAGGGAACAAAATCCTAATCTATTCAACCTTCCCCTATATCTCAGGTCCTCAAATTCCCAACAATGCCCTTATAAATCTTCTCTGCACGCTTTCAATCTTAATGATATCCTTCATGGGGTTAAGTGACCAAAACTGTGCACAATATTCCAAATTGGGCCTTACCAATATACAACTTCAAGATAACATCACATCACCTGTACTTAATACTTAGAGTTATGAAGGCCGATGTGTTGAAAGCTCTCTTTACAACCCTATCTACCTGTGATAGCCCCTGTCCTGTCCCATACAAAGATGGTGCTAATCAATGCTTTGACAAAAGAGCTCAATAAAGATCATGGCTATTCATGGTGGCATAAAACTTGTGACACACACCTTTCACCCAATAACACTATGAAGCAAAGCTACTCTTCAATCTTTTAGGCAGCTGGGTTAGGTTTAACTCTTTCTAATACATGCCCAACCTAGGCAGAGCTTGATATAGGAGTTACCAACCAAGTAACAAAGTTTGTTGCTGCTTCCTGCAGGATATCACACAAGAATACTCATCAGTATTCAGTATAAACTGCAGAATCAGGTTAACATCACCAGCACATGTCATGAAATTTGTTAATTTAGCAGCTACAGAACAATGCAATACATAATAATAGAAAAACAGTGAATTACAGTATGAATATATACATATAAAATAGGTTAAATAAGTAGTGCAAAAATTGAAATAAAAAAGTAGTGAGGGAGTTGTTCATGGGTTCAATTTTCATTCAGAAATCAGATGGCAAAAGGGAAGAAGCTGTTCCTGAATCATTGAGTGTGTTCCTTCAGGTTTCTGTACCTCCTTCGTGACGGTAGAAATGCGAAGAGGGCATGTCTCGGGTGATGGGGGTCATTAATGATGGATGCCACCTTTTTGAGGTGCTGCTCCTTGAGGATGTCCTGGATAGTACAGACAGTACACTTTTTTTTATTCACTACACCTCCCATTGAATCAATGATTGAGAGTTTGTTCAGAACTTTCAGGAGAAAGTTCTGAATGAGTCGACAATAAAACACAAGAAATAGAAGCAGGAGCTTCCCAAACCTTCAATAAGATTGCAACTGATTCTGAACCTCAAGTTCACTTCCCCTCCCAAATATCTATCAACCTCATTGCTAAAATGCATCAATGACTGTTTCTCAGGGTGGAAATAGCAAATAAGAGAAAGCATCATTTTAAGAGGTTGGAGAAAAGTTTGATCAGTGGGGTTGGGGGGGAAGGTGGAAGGATATCTTAGGTAGGTTTTTACACAGAGAGTGGTGGTTGCGTAAATCGCACTGCCAGGGGTGATGGTAAAAGTGGATACATTAGGGAAATTTAGGAGACTCAATCAGGCACAAGGATAAAAGGAAAATGGAGGACAATGTGAGTGCGCAGGATTCTGTTGATCTTGGAGTTAGCACAACATTGTGGACTGAAGGTCCTGAACGATACTGAAATGTTCTGTCCTTAATGTTGCATGTTCTACGTTTAACTGAGGATCCACAGGCTGCATTGTAAGAGATTTCCAAATATTAACAATAATCCAGGTGCAGAAATTTCAACTCCTAAATTGCTGTCCCCTTAACCTTGTACAGTGCCATCCAGGTCTGGTCCCTCTCCAGTTAGAGAACACAATCTTATGGCTCACATTACAGTAGTCCCTTTCAGAATCTATTTTTCCTCCCAAGAGACCGAGCCTCATTTTTCTCATCTACAGTGAACTTAGTCCAGCCTTACTCCACCTCTCCAATGACAATCTACTCTACTCAGGAATTAATCTAGTGAATTAACACTGCAGTGCTTCAGGGCAAGTATATCCTTCCTTTGATAAAGAGACCTAGTCGGCACACATTATTCTGGGCATGGCTTCCATTAAGCCTACACAAATATAAGGCAAGGTGATATTTTGTGTTAAAGATTACCTCAAAATAGATGCCTTTTGTCAAGCTAGAAGTTCCCATACTATTCATTCTCTGGTTGAATTATGTGAAATTACAAACTCTGACTTCAAACATGTAGTCTAACAGTTGAAACTTGGGTTTAACTTTACACTCGTCCCAAATTATATTGGCAAACTCTCACATAGAGAGAGAGAGAGAGAAAGACAGAGAGAGAAGGGGGGAGAGAGAGAGGGAGAGAGAAAGAGAGAGAGAGAGAGAGAGAGAGAGAGAGAGAGAGAGATAAGGGGAGAGAGAGGGAGAGGGAGTCAGAAAGGGAGCGGGAGTTTGTGTATACATTCTGTGCCCACTATATTAAGCTCATGTCTACACCTGCTCAGTAATCCAAAAATCTAATCAGCCAATCGTGTGGCAGGAACTCAATACATAAAAGCATGCTGATATGGTCAAGAGGTCCGGTTGTTTTTCAGGCCAAACAACAGAATGGGGAAGAAATGTGATCCAAGTAACTTTGACTGTATGATTCTTGGTGCCAGATAGTTTAGCTTGAATATCTCAGAAAACGCTAATTTCCTGGGATTTTCACGTACAACAGTCTCTAGAGTTTACAGAGAATGGTGCGAAAAATTAAAACCATCCAGTGAGTGCCAGCTCTGTGGGTCAAAACACCTTGTTAATGAGAGAGGTCAGATGAGAATGGCCGGACTGGTTTAAACTGACAGGAAGGTGAAAGTAACTCAAAAAACAGCATGTTACAACATTATTGTGCAGAGAGCATCTCTGAATACACAACAATGCCCTCTGGTTTATTCCATCTCTTTGTCTCCTGCCAATCACCCAATCTTCTTTCCATGTTAGCATATGATATATATTTTTTCTCACTCCACGTGGGTGGTATGTATATGTATTTTTCCCTCAGTCTCGGGCTATCTGCCAGAGGCCTGGGAGCTTGAGGGTTTGGTGCAGTATCCGTGCTGTTCCTAGTCGTCTACTCTTCCGGACCAAGTTCTCAGATGTTGTTCCCAGGATTTGTTGGAGCCACTCTCCAAGTCCAGGTGTCACAGCTCCAAGTGCTCCTATCACCACCAGCTTTACTCTGACTTTAACTTTCCCCACTCTTTCTATCTGCTCTTTCAAACCCTGGTATTTCTCCAGCTTTCATATTATTTCTTCTTGATGTTACTGTCATTGGTGATTGCCACATCTATTACTATTGCTTTCTTCTGTTCCTTGTCCGGTATCACTATGTCTGGTTGGTTGGCTGTTACCTGCTTATCAGTCTGTATTTGGAAGTCCCACAGGATCTTAGCTCTGTCTTTCTCCACTACCTTCTCGGGTGGTTCCCATTAGGACTTGGGAGTGTCCAATCCATACTCAAGGCAGACGTTCCTGTACACAATTCCTGCATCTTGGTTGTGCCGTTCAGAGTATGCAGTCCCTGCTTCTATGTACTGGATGGTTTCAGCAGATTCCTTGCACCATCTGCATCTTGGGTCTTGTCTGGTGTGATAAGCCCCTGCTTCTATTGTTCTTGTACTCAGTGCCTGTTCTTGAGCAGCCATGAGCAGCACCTCTTTACTGTCCCTTGGCCCTGCCATTTCAGGCCATAGGTAGGACTTTCTTATCTCGGCTACATCTGATATCTGACAAGTATATCCCATGTAGTGGCTTGTCCTGCCACGGCCTCTGGTCCTCTAGCTCTGCTTCACCCTCTTCCATTTCCATGTCCACTGCTTGCTGTCTGAGGTATTCTCTGAGCAGGTCATCTATAGGGGGCCATCTTCCTGACATACTCATGGATGTTTCGCATTTCTTTCAGGACTGTGGCCTTGACACTTCCAAGTCCTCCTTTATTCCAGTGGGTGTACAGTTGCTCAACATTGGACTTTGTATGGAATCCTTCATGTATTGTTAGTAGTTTCTGGGTCTTGATGTCAGTGGCTTCCAGTTCGTTCCTTCGCCAGCACACTATCGTGGCTGTGTATCTGATGACAAGTAGGGTGAATGTGTTGATGGCTCTGATCTTCTTCTTCCCATTCAGTTGGCTTTTTAGGACCTGTCTCACTCTTTGGAGGTACCTGGATGTTGCAGTCAGGGTGTTTCCAGGAGCTGTCTGGGCTCCGAGGAGCAGGGGTCTGGGGTTGAGGTCCCAGTGGTGGCGACCCAGTAGGGGTCTTGGACTGGACCCTTTGCCCTTAGGTTACAACTGCCCGCAAAAACCTCCAGACGAGAGTGACTAGAACAGGAAGAGTCACGCCGACTCAAACGTCGCCCAGATTAACAAGGTCCACGCCAATGGTTGGGGAATTGGGACTGTCTAGTGAGAAATTTGCAACCGGAACAAACCATAAATGGATGAGACTGGACTATATATACACATCTATACTGTAGCAGTTGTTTGTACTGTGACCCCCATCCTAAAAACTTTTAAGTTTCCTCTTAAGTGCTTACAATTCCCAATGGGACTCCAAAATAATATCTATCACAATTAACTTAACAGCCCTTTATTACAGGGTAGTTAGTTGCTGGAAATGATTGCAAGGCAATTGTGCAAAAACACTGGGAATTACAACTCTGCTTGGCTCCAACTGTTAAAAAATCGTCTGGAGCTTTTTGGCCTGGGCAGAGGACTGTGTGAAAACCCTGGCATTTTCTACCTACTTCCAGTTATTGCTTTTCTGGCTGCTGCAATTTCTTAGTGGTTGTGCAATGGAATTGTGATCGTGTTTTATTCTGTGGACATGATCATTAATTTCCCTGCCCCAAAGATCAATAACTCACATGAATGGAAATTGAAAATGATAATCACTTAATGCTTGGCAGCCATGCAGAGCAAGCCATTTAACACTCTTCATTGTAATTGGAAGAGAGCTGGCCAAAATGTTCCATTCATTTCAATGGTTAAAGAAACAATACCAAGGATAAGTAAACATCTTTAAACAAAAGGTAAATGCCCCAATACATTAGCGTAATGCTAAGTGGCTGTATAACTTCCTTTATTTATTTCAGTGCATTCATCTCTCCAGAAACATTAGTTTTTTTTTCACTGAGAACAATAAGAAAAGCTGCAAGTTTGGGACTGGCATCCACAACTTGTAGATAAATACAGCAACTTCTCTGTGCCAGTGGACAATGGCAAGCCAGTAAATTCGGTCAATGCCTTCAATTTAAAATTGCAATTTCTATCTTCAAAGTTCTTTTGAAGATAGATCATATCCCTCTCTATTCATATAATCTCCTCCAGCCCTATTCACTCTGAGAATTCCCATTCTCATGTCCTTCCCTGAATCTTTTCTGTGGTTCCAACATTGGCTGCCATGGCTTCAGATATGTCGGTCTTAAAACCTTGTATTCAAAGGTTGCTTTGAAATTTATTACTGTATTACTTTTTTTACTTTATTATCAATGTATATATATGTCATTTTGGTTCCTTAAGGTTGTTATATGGCGAGAGGGACAAGCTGTCACTACCTGGTAAACACTCCCAAAGGTGTACACTCTAAATAGCCTCTGAAAGCCAAGTCCAGTTCCTGACCTTCACATGTGGCTTAGCTAGTAAGCTCAGTGGAATTGTTTCTACTGACAGGATAAGGGCAAGATATTGTTTACTGGAACCTTAAAACCAGTCACTTCGGGAAGATGGGGCTAGTCTGCCACAGTTGGCAGCTCACCCAGGAGAAGGAAATCTCTGATCTCAAACCTCCGCTGCCTTGTGGCTATACCCACTCATTGGGGAGGCTTAAGGAGTAAACCCTTGGGGAAAATCCGGAGTTGGAGTTGCTAAGTCAGTCTGACATAGAGTTCAATGCTGACTGGCAACTCCAGCGATGCTGCTGGTGCCAAACTGTATCGGTCTGTGCTGTTCCTTAGATGCATGGAGAGGGAGGTTTGCTACATGGGAAACAGCTTGCTCTCCATATTGAGCTGCCCTGGCTTGTGTACCTAGACAGCTAGGATGCAACAAGCATGGTCAACTCTTACCAATGGAGGCCTCATCATATATCACCATATACTACCATGAGATTCATCTTACGGAACAAAGAAATACAATAGGGTCAGTGAAAAAATACACACAAAGACTGATAAACAAATAATGTGCAAAAGAATACAAGCTGTACTAAAGCGAATAATAATAATAAATAAATAACATGGAGGACATGAGTTGTATAGTCCTTGAAAGTGAGTCCAGAGGTTGTGGAATCAGTTCAGTGTTGAGGTGATTGACATTATAGTCACTGGTTCAGGAGCCTGATGTTTGAAGGATAATGACTGTTTCTGATCTGGGTGGAGTGGGACCTCTGACTCCTGAGCCTCCTTCCTGGTGGCTACAGTGAGAAGAGATCAGGGCCTGGCTGGTGGAAAGAGAAGCTAGTAAACTGAGGACGTTCTCAAGCCCAATGCGGATGCTGCTTAGCTAGCCAGCTAATTCCAACTTCTATGTTTTTGTTGCAGGTTCCAGGCACAGACCTCCAGCACCATGAACCAGTGACAGTGATGGAGCAGGAAGGTATAGATAGTTGCTGACTTTGTGGAGAAGTGCTGTTGTTTGTTCCTGTGTCTCTCCAGATAGTAACGGTACGGGAAAGAGGAGATGGGGTAAGGTGCAGTGGGAGAGGCTGCAATGCACTCTTTAGTTTGCTTACGAAGTGGAGGAAGTACATGGATAAGATGCTGGATCAATTGCTTACCAAGCAGGCTGCCTTGTCCTGCTTGACATTGGCTGTATTTTAATTTATTTTTTATTTAGAGATACAGCATGAAATAGGCCCTTCCAGCAGTTTGAGCAGCACCATCCTATCAATCCCCAACAACCCCGATTTAACACTAACCTAATCACAGGACAATTTACAATGAGCAATTAACCTAGCCAGTATGTCTTTGGACTGTGGGAGGAAACCAGAGCATCTGGAGAAACCCCTCGGATTCCACGGGGAGGCTGTACGGAGATTCCTTACAGAGGATGCCAGGATGGAACTCCAATGTCCTGAACTGTAATAGTGCCACACTAACTTCTCGGACTTCGACTGTGTTCAGGTCATTGTCATGGAGAGCAGCAACACAAAAAGAAGTTATTTCTGCGCAAAGAGACCATACTGACAATCAACCACAGTTTTACACTAACCCATTAATTAATCGCATCTTTTAAATTATTACCCACATTCTTGTCAACTGCAACGCAGACCCTACCACTCTTGTACGCAGTAGGGACGACCTGCAACAGTGAATTAAACTACGAAATTGCATGCCTTCAGGAAAACCCGAGCATGAGGAGAAAACTCAAGTGGTCACAGGGAGAAGGTTTAAACTCCACACAGGCAACACACAATGTCAAGATTGAACCCATGCCACTAGTGCTGTGAAGCTGTGGATAAATTAGCTACACCAGATGCTGTCAAGAAAAAGGAATGGGGAATACAGGCATAATTCCACTACATCTCATGTGCCAAGCCATTGCTCTTATCATTTTAGTTAATTCTCTATTGTTACAAATGTCCCTATTTAATGTTCTGTTGTTACAAAGGGAGTGTATTAAAACCCATACCAGACATTTGATGGTGACATAAAATGCAAGGTATATACTGAGCATTTTGTTATGCTGCTGTTGTATTGTGAGCAAAGTCACCAGAGAGGCACAGCTGGTAGATATAAAATAGAGTCTTATTCGACAAAATAAGACACTCTCTGAAGGAAGAGGCCTGTTTGACCCAACTATAACATGAGGTTTTATGTGCTAAAGATCAAAGGACAATTCTATACTTACAATGTATCTTCAATGCTTTCTTTGAATTACATATAATTTTCACACTCCCTTCTTTACATACACACTCCAGACACCCAAAATGAATGTTAATCGGCATTGTCTGGGCTTTCAATTAACTGCTGTTCACAGCTCTATGAACCTATTGTCTATGGCTGCATTTTAAATTTAATCTACAGACCACGTTCTGGTCTAAAATTTGGTTGCTGAAGTTAATATTTTGCCACATACCCTAACACTGCAACCTATCCAACTATACATCCCTTTTGTTTGCTGCCGCCAAAGAGAGATGCCAGCATTTAACTGGTTTCTCTCTTACGCTTGCTCACTGCTGCCGGGGGATAGTACCAGAGTCATGGGTCTTGGGCAAGCTTTAATCAATGCAGTTTGTGGGCTGAGACTCTGTAGTTCATGTTACGATGTGTTTCTGGTTTCTCCTTTTTTTTATTGCCATTTTGTGCGATGTTGATCAGTGCAGACTCGCTCTGCGGCCTGCATTGAACAAACAACACAACACCAAATTGAAATGAACTGAACTAAACTGAACATTCCAAGTCAAGGCCTCTGTGGTTTGATGTTTTGCACTCTGTTTTGTTTTTACACTCTCTTTTGGCTGGTTGCAGGATTTGTTCTTTTTTTTTGCATGTGGGGTGTTTGAAGTTTTCTTTGAATGTGTTCAACAGTGTTTCTTTGTTTCGTGACTGGCTGTGGGAAGACGAATCTCAGGTTGTATACTGCATACGAATTTGATAATATATGGACTTCAAACTTTGAACTTTGATTACTTGTTTGTGATTTCTCATCGAGAAAAAAGACAATCTTCCTGTCATGTACTGTGGGTTCTTAGGAAGTGGTCTCCAGAGCATAGATCGTCGTCATTAACACACTTCGAGATTTAAGTAAATATTCCTTTATTTCTGGCGGTTGTGGCATGGGCAACATGACAAGAAATAATCATGTGATTCTATCCCTTAAAATGGGTGCAATCTGCCCAGATAGATAGTCACTGGCACAGGCTGCACATCCTTTTTGAATCCCTCCATGTTCACTCCACTGTTTCTGTGCCGTCTTTCAGCATTAGAAGCCTCTAAGATCTGTGTTTCTCCAATTCTAATGTCTACAACATAGACCATAGGGCATAGGAGTAGAATTAGGCTCGTTGTCCCATCAAGTCTGCTCCGCAAAGATCATAGAAAATAGGACAGAAGGGTGCAAGAGTAGGCTCTTCGGTACATGATGTGTTTGCCAAACATGATGGCAATTAAATTAAATCTCTTCTGCCTGCACATGATCCATATCTGTCCATTCCCTACATGTTCATGTTTCTATCGAAAACATCTTAAATGCTAATACCATATCTACTTCTACCGCGTTCCCTTCAGCTGTTGCAGATACCTACATTCTCTGTGTAAAGAACCTGCCCTACACATCTCCCTTAAGCTTTCCCCCTCTCCACTTAAGTGCATGTCCTCCAGTATTTGACATTCCATCCCTGGGAGAAAAGATCTCTTGTGGTCTCTAGTACATCTCCATGTTTCATCGCCGCAGTGTTTACAGCCTTCACTTGCATTTTCTGGCTCCGGATTTGTTTCTCTGATTCTCTATGCTTCTTCATCCACTGCTCCTTAAAATCATCCATCCTCTCGCAGCTTCTTACTTCATCCCGTTATCCCCAAACAGCCACGCACCTTCCCCCTCATCGGGTCTCCCCATCACCTGCCAGCTTGTACTCCTTCCCCTCCCCACCTAGCCTTCCTCTCTAGGTTTCTGCCCCCTTCTTTCCCAGTCCTGCTGAAGGGTCTTTGCCCAAAATGTCGACTGTTTGTTCCCTTCCACAGATACTGCCTGACTAACTGAGTTCCTCTACCATTTTGTGTGTGCGGTGCTCAAGATTTCCAATCCTTGCAGAATCTCTTGTGGTTAGAATCTGCCTGTCAGTCCTATTCTGGACCTTCTGCCCGATGGTAGTAGTGAGAGGAGAGCACGACCTGGAAGGTGGGTGCCTCTGGTGATGGGTGCTTCATTCTTGTGGCAGTGCTCCAGTGGTGGGGAGTGCTTTGCCTTGATCTGCTCCTGTCCTGGTACCTGCCATGAGGTCTGCTGCCAAATTTGATTTGGTAAGTTTCCTGTGAAGTGCCTGGGGACCCAGTGCTAGGTTGAGAGTAGCGCATGAATGCCGGCTGTTGTGGACAGTAGATGTAAAAAGAAGTAAAGGACTCCCTCCCTCTGGGGAAGAAGGGTGAACTGATGCTGTTCTTTTGCTCACTGCCATCAGGCAGCTCGAGAGCGTCTTTAGCAGAGAGGCTCGGGGGATAGTTTCCACACGCATCCTTTGGGTCGAACATGAGTTGTGACACAGGAGGAGAAGCTAAAGTCAAAGAAAATAGATGTGGAGACAAAAATAGCAACACTTTAAAATAACTAGTGCAAATCAGCATTATTTCCATGGGACAAAGCAAATTTAAAGAGCAAAGGGTGGTAAATATAATCTCAACAGGACCAAAAAAAGGATGCAAATATGTAACTCCACTTTGAAAAGAAAGAAAAAAGATATTCAAAATGTATGTGTATGCTGCACAGGAAAATCTATCTGCGTAAGAAATTCATTTGGGGGATTGGGGGTGAAAAGGTTTGATGAATGCAGACTGCCATAAGTTTAGAATACGTCCAGATTTATTTATAGCTCAGTGGAAGCAGTTGCAGAATAATATCTTTCCCTCCCAAAGATGCTTTACTTTCCTTTCCTAGTGTGTCCGCTGCCTGTGAGAAATGTTTTAGGAGCAATGCATTATAAAGATATGAAGTATCAATGCACAGAAATGGATGCTTCAGTTCATAGCTTCGTCAAGAATCAGCCACACCAACTCTAAAGCCCATGATGATCATAAAACCATAAGACATAGGAGCAAAATTAAGCCATTCAGCCCATCAAGTCTGCTCTGCCTTTCCAGCATTGCTGATTTATTACCCCTCTCAAACCCATTTTTCTGCCTTCTCCCTATAACCTTTGATGCTATGCTAGTCAAGAACCTAACAACCTCTGCTTTAAATATACAAAATGACTTGGCCTCCACAGCTGTCTGTGGCAATGAATTCCACAGACTGACCACCTTCTGACTCAAGAAATTCCTCCTTATCTCTGTTCCAAAGAGACACCTTCATATTCTGAGATTGTGTCCTAGACAAACTCAATACAGAAAACATCCTCTCCATGTCTTCAATGTTCAATAGGGTTTAATAAAATTCCCCTCATTCTTCTAAACTCTAGTGGGTACAGGACCTGAGTCATCAAATGCTCCTCATACATTAACCCTTCATTCTCATGAGCTTCTTCTGGACCCTCTCCAATGCCTACTCATCCTTTCTGAGATAAACGGCTCACAACATTACAAGTGCAGAGTATTTTATCATTTCATTTTATTTTCTTCACGTTCTTATCAATTCCTCCCGAGATTCCACTCCTCACCAATATACTCTGGGGAACTCACAGTAGCCATTTTCAGACATCCCACCCTGCAAAATCTAATTTCAGGGAGGTAGCACCATCAATTTGTGGGAGACTTCCAGAAGAGGTGGGATGTCTGCAATAGAGTAGCTCGTTAGCAGCTGGCCAGCTAGTTTAAATAACATTAGCTATGCTAATGAACGAATGACACCTGTTAAACTCACCTCAACACGTCTTTTACACTCTTAACCTACCATGGGCAATAGAAAAGTCACTGTTGCAAACAGTGCAGTGAGCAACGCTGTCATTATTTTGACCCCTATTAGGCAGGGGTACACTTTAGTGTAGTCTGGGGTGACGTACGTTTTATATTGTTTTTGGAACACTCTGCCATGGCGCGCTCTCGCTCGCGCGCTCTCTCTCTCTCTCGTGGTCACTCGCGCGCTCTCAAGCGCTCTCACTTGCATTCTCTCTCGCTCGCGTGCTCTCGCTTGCTTTCGCTCTCGCTCGCTTGCTTGCTCTCGAGCTCTCTCGTGGTCACTCTCGCGCTCTCTCTTGCTTTCTGTCACTCGCTCTCAAAAAAATTGATTTCCGTGATATTGTATATAATTTGCAGGCATCAGAGAGCCACTATTAATATGCCGGAGTCTCCGGAACTTCCGGGAGAGGTGAGATGTCTGCATTTTACCTGTCAACCTGCCCTCCTTTCGGAAGGTGGATGAAATGAGAACACCCAGAGGAAACACAACCTGTCACAAGGAGAACAACTGGGTAGAACTGGAGCTCAGCATTGAGTCGGGGTCTCTGGAGCTGTCAGACATCAGCTCCGCTCGCTGCACCACTGCACCACCCCAAGCATACTTCAACATTTTGTTTTAATGTAAGATAGGGCGTCCAGAAAGGTTGAAGTCGACGAGGACAGGAGCGGAGAACGGGCAGGTATTCGGAGCCGTCTGCTTGGATTGACTGGTCTTCCTCTCTCGCTCGCTAGCTTCTGTCGGAGGAAAGTGTAGAAGCCTTGGGATCCACATTGCAAGGATTGATTGGAGAGGCTGTGGACTCATTTGGAGGGATGTTGGGGTTCATGTTGCATGTGTTCCTGGATTCTGATTACTTTTTTTTTGCTGTTTTTGAGCCGTTTGTTCAGGGCAAGCAATTTGGTCTGGGACACACCAGCAAAGAATGCTTTGTCCTGTAGCCCGCAGGGGTCTAGTAACACAATGCTGAATTGAACTGAAATACAATTGAATCAACAAAATATATAAACAAAAGCTGTCAAACACCGATGTGCAAAAGAAGATAATTTGTACAAATAAAAACATAATACTGGGAACAAGAGTTGTAAACGAGTCCTTGAAAGTGAGTCTGTAATTTGTAGAATTCGTTCAGAGTTTTAGTCAGTGAAGTTAGCCATGTTGGTTCAGGAGCTGGATGGCTGTAGGGTAATACTTGCTGTTGAACCACATGGTGTGGAAGCTAAGTCATCTAAAGTATCTCCTACCTGATAGTGGAAGCGAGAAGACAGCATGGCTTGAATGGTGGGATTCTTTGGATACTGCTTTCTTGTGGCACTGATCCATGTAAATGTACCCAATAATGCAAAGGGCTTTGCCTCTGATGGACTGGCTGTATACACCACTATCTTTAGTATCCTCCATTCCTGGGCATTGGTGTTTCAATACAAAGTTGTAATGCAACCAGTTCAGATACTCTCCACTGTGCACCTATGGAAGTTTGCCAAAGTGTTTGGTGACATGATGAATCTATGCAAACTTTTAAGAAAGCAGAGGTGCTTCTATGATTTTCTTGTGATGACATTTACAGAGTTCTTCCATGTTCTCGTGCCCACCATAGCTAAATGAGAGAAGCTAGGACCTCAATGCTGGTGATGTTGGCTTAGGAAAGGACTGATGTTTCTCCACACTGCTAAACATAGATGCACAATTAGAATTGATTCTGAATGTGTCTGACTTTGCTCCGAAGTGTGATTCAAGTTTATTGACTATCATTTCTAGTACAGAATTGTAAAGGAGAATTAAATAATTGTTATTTTAGCTCTGATGCAGCACAATAACAAAACATCATCATCATTATGTGGTGTATCATATGACGTAGGCGATCATGATGACTATCTCTTGGAAAATAAAAACAAAACAGAGCACAATAATAATTTTAAAAACTTCAATAAATATAAATAGATATGATAACTTATATACATAGATTGATTGTGTGTCCATAAAATAATGCGAAACACAGGAGTATTTGTATGTTAGGTGACTGACAGGAAATGATGAAGTAGTGGTAGGAAGGTGTGTTAGTGGGTGGAGGTGATCAGACATACTGCTTGGGGAAAGTAAATGTTTTTGAGTCTGATGGTCCTGGTGTGGATATTAGGTAGCCTCCTCCCTGATGGGAATGGGACAAACAGTCCATGAGCAGGGTGGGTGGGATCATTCATGATGTTACTGGCCCTTTTCCAGCTCCTTTCTGCATGTACGTCCCTGACGGTGGGTAGGCTGGTACCAGTGATGCATTGGGCAGTTTTGACTACCTGCTGAACGACACAGTGCAGTTTACACACCTTGTAGTGATGCTTGATGGGATGCTCTCTACTACACATCTGTAGAACGAACCTACAGTCAATTGTGCTTCCTTGTCGTGAGGATATTCGAAAGTGCACCAGGCTCTTGGTTTGTCACTGCTGACAGGTCGCATTCTCACTTAATGTATTCACTCAGGGAGAAATAATGCTGCTTAAACAGAGATGATTCCTCGGCTCACAGCCACTGATAAACTTTATAAGGCATTAAAGTGCTGCAGTTACTCAGCTAGCAGATGGTTTCAATCTGTGCTTTTTTTGGATCAGTTACCAGCTACCCATCTTTTTAAATATTAATTGCCACACTAATTCCATTTCCAATTATGTTTGCATTAACGATACACACACCACTCTATGGGGTAACAAGCTCCAGATACCAACTGCTCTCCAAATACAGCTTGCTCTGAATTCCTGGTTGGAAATTTTGATGATAGGGCAAGCCCACAATAAATCTGGAGAAACTTTCTTACCCAAAGAATAATGATAATGTGGAACCTGCAAGAATATTTGTGGGCGATACCATAATTATACTTACGAGGAAGTTCAAAAAGTCTATAAGGAATGAGAAAGTGTGCGGCATGTGGCCCTTTAATGTCTATTGAATGATTAACTGGCTCATCATGACTGACGGAATCATGGTCTCCACTTTATTTTGCTGTCTATACTTTATAATTTATGATCTATGCAGTATATTTTATAATCTATGATCAAAGTCAAAGTGAAGTTTATTGTCATATGCACCAGCACATGTCTGCACAGGAGCAACAGAAACAAGGCCATGGAAGAAAGAAAACTGGGGAGGAGCACCAGAGGGAGGCAATGGGCAGGCAAGGAGATATGGTGAGAGAGGGAAAAGGGGATGGGGAATGGTGGGGGGGGGGGGGGAGCACTACCAAAAGTTCGAGAAGTGAATGTTCATGTCATCAGGTTGAAGGCTACCCAGACGGAATATAAGGTGCTGTTCCTCCAACCTGAGTGTGACCTCATCTCGACAGTAGTGGATGCCATGGATTGACATATCGGAATAGGAATGGGAAGTGGAATTAAAATGGGTGGTCACTGGGAGCTCCCACTTCTTCTGGGCAGGAAGGGAAGTAGCTGTTCCAGATCCTGGTGTTGTGGGAGTTCAGAATTCTGTACCTTCTAATTCTAGGATTAACAAATCAAAATCTTAGTCTTAATTAGACCATAAGACCATAAGATGTTGGAGCAGGATTAGGCCATTTGACCCATAGAGACAGTTCCGCCATTTCATCATGGTTAATCCATTTTCCCTCTAAGGCCCAATCTCCTGCCTTCCCTCCGTATCCCTTCATACTCTGAATCATTGTATTCAATGATACAGCTCCATGGCATTCTGAACAAGAAAATCCCAAAGAAGCACTACTCTCTGTAAGCAGAAGTTACTCCATTTTATGTGGGTGACCCCTTATCCCATGGTCCACAAGATCTAGATGAAAGGAAACATTCTGACCTTAACTAGGCACTTTACAATCCTGTATGTCCTGTAAGATCACCTCTCATTATTCTCAATTTCATACGACCTTTAAGCCCGACCCTACAATGTAAGAACATGAAACATCTCAGCTTCCTTGGCTGCGTAAGTCTAGGGAATACAAACTCCGTCTCTGCCAAACTTTAGATATTGAACTGCACTGGATCCCACCCCAAACCTCAGTTTGTGTGGATGCTGTGTCATTTGCTACCCTGTTACAAATTAATCCCACGAAATAACTGACAGTACACCGCATACAATTAAAGGATATAAATATTGATGAATCTTAGTAAAGAATAACAAAAAGAAAAGGGCCCATTCCAATTAAATAGTCAAATGTTCACAAATTGAGCTCATCTTGAACTTCTCTGTCACTCACGCACTGGGTCCTCGGTCAACGTGAAAGCGCACACCACCTTCCGATTGTCGCTCGCAATCCACCTTGAACAAACAGGACCCCCACTCGGTCGTATGCTATGAATGGTTCTCCCCAGCATCTTCTCTCTTCATCTCCTCTCAAACAAAAGCCCATGACCAACCTTATTGTCCCTCACCTCCCACTAATTGGATGGCACTCATTCCACATCATCCCTCATCCTCAACAATAACCCGAACAGGCTAAAGCAGAACAAACAGCTCTTCCAGAGCTGTACAAAATGAATTATATACAGCATAAGAGTTAAAAATATGAATCAAGGCATTACAAACATATATCATTAAATAAGGAGATCATATACTCAGAGGCCACTTTATTAGGTACACCAGGACACCTGCTCTTTAATGTAAATATCTAATCAGCCAATCATGTAGCAGCAACTCAATGCATAAAAGCATACAGACATGGTCAAGAGGTTCAGTTGTTGTTCAGACCAAAAATCAAAATAGGGAAGAAGTGCGATCCAAATGACTTTGACTATGGAATGTTTGTTGGTGGCAGACGGATTGGTTTGAGCATTTCAGAAACCGCTGATCATGCAGTAAGCCGCAATTCTGTGGGTGAAAACACCTTGTTAATGAGAGAGGTCAGAGGAGAATGGCCAGATTGGTTCAAGCTGACAGGAAGGTGACAGTAAGTCAAATAACTTCACATTACAACGGTGCCTTGCAGAAGAGCATCTTTGAAAACACAACACATCAATCCGAAGACCACATAGAGTCCTCTCTTCTACATAATAACTCGGCGACTGAGTGTAACTAAACACAGAACTACAGGTTTTGGGGCCAGTTGGTGGTGTAGTGGTATCGGCACTGGACCTCAAAGCAGATGGTCCTGAGTTCAAACCCAGCCGGGTCCCAACCTGGGCAGTAGCAGTATCCGTGCAGATAAAAGGCCTGGCAATCTACTTCTGTATCTTGCCATGAAAATCCTAAGGCCCCTATGGTCCATGAGGTCACGAAGAATCAGACTCGACTTAACAACTGAACAACAATAAACGGTTTCACATCTGAAACAAGATTTCCTTGATTTCGTACATCTTCTCCCATTGAGTAAGTTCACAGAAAGAAATTTAAGATTAGTTTCATTTGTCACATTGAAACATCAGAACATATAGTGAAATGCATCATTTTTCAAGGCTCAGTGATTAAAGATTCAAAGTATGTATGCAGTATACAACCCTGAGATTCATCTTCCCCACAGGCGGCCATGAAAAAAAGAAAACCATGGAACCCGTTCAAAGAAAAACATCAGCCACCCCCCACACGTGCAAAAAAATGAGCCAAAAAAGAAACAGAATATAAAACACAAAATCAAAAGAGTCCAGGCGTATTTAGTTCAGCTCAGTGTTCATCATCTGCAAGCACTCTTTCAAAGCAGAGATGTGGAGAAATTTCTTTAGCCAGTGGGTGGTGAATTTGTGAAATTTGTTGCCACATGCAGCTGTGGAGGCCAGGTGACTGGGTGTACTTAAGGCTGAGATTGATCGGTTTTTGATTGGACGTGGCATCAAAGGTTATGGGGAACTGGGGTTGCGGAGGAGAAGAAGAAAAAGATCAGCCATGATTGAATGGCGGAGCAGACTCGATGGGCCAGATGGCTTAATTCTGCTCCTATGTCTTATGGTCTTATGGATCCAACGTCACTCAAAATAGCACCAACACAGTCCGAGGATATTCTGGGGACAGCCCCAAGTCTCGCCATGCCTCTGGCGCCAACCATGCATGGCGACAACTTCCCAAGCCATACATCTCTGGAATGTGTGAGGAAACCAGAGCACCCGGAATAAACTCACATACTCACGGGGAGAATGTAACTCTTTACGGACAGCTGCAGCAATTGAACCCCGAATACTGGTGCTGCAAACATTATGCTAACTGCTGCATTACTGTGAGGTCAGAGAGAGGGAGAGCACAAAATGGGAATCGAGCCACTGTTCACTCGTTAACATTGATTTTTTCTCTTATCATCTCCAAGTGTTCATTACAAATTATTTTACCCTTCAAACTAAGTACAAATCTAGCCCAATGTTGAAAGTGTAAGCAGTGATACCAATTGGAGCAGCGCAGTAGCGTGGTAGCGAGCATAACCCTTTACAGTACCAGCGACCTGGGTTCAATTCCCGTCACTGCCTGAAAGGAGTTTGTGCGTTCTCCCATGACCACGTGGGTTTCCTCTGGGTGTTCCGGCTCCTTCTATAACCCAAAGACTTCTGCTTGGTAGGTTAATCGTCCTGTAAATCGGAGGAATGCTGGGCGGCATGACTTGAAGGACTGGACGGGAGGGATGCAAAAATTAATTCACACATCCTGTTTTATGCAGCTACAGTGTTCTTGTGATGGATTCAACCAATAAAGTAAAGAAATGCACCAAAACTCAAAGGACCTCTTCCATATCTCAATACTAAGAACAAAAATACCTCTAAGGTTATAATAATATGGAAAATAACTTTTAAGTGCCTGTTCCACAGCCCATTTCCTTCATTCTAGGTTCTGCAAATACAAATTTACTAATTGTTCATATTAGCCTGAAAGTCTCGCCAGCAATAACATTCTGGACTAAGCACCCATAAACTGTCACATTATTGTAAATATGAAGTGGCATTTTTCCAATAAATTTCTTTCAGTATTGCAGTGCACTATATTCCCATTGTATTAAGTCTGAGCTACTGCAGAAATTTTTAAAAGAAGAAAATTAGTCTGTTTTCCACAATGTGAGATTATCTGTGAAATAGATATGATATATTACAAGCAGCACAAAGGTGTAATGGTTAGTGCAATGCCTCACAGCACCAGGTGTAAGCTCGTGATTCGATTATTGCTGTAGTCTGTAAAGTTTGTACGTTCTCTCTGGGACATCAAAACATGAAAGTGCATCATTTTTGCGTCAATGGCCAGTCCAAGGATGTGCTGGAGCCAGCTCCAAAGCATGAGTAAAAGCTCTAGTTTCCTCCCACCTTCCAAAGATGTACGGTTATGGCTAGCGAGCTGTGAGTCTGCAATGCTGGACCTGGAAGAGGAAGCACCAATGCAAAGGTTGCCGATAGATCACAGTCTACATCCCAGGTTGTCCCATGAGCAAACCCACAACAGATAGAGCAGAATTTAGTGCTTTAATACCTCCTATAAAATAGTTCAAAAAAGAATTTGTTTTGGGTTAATACAGGGACAATGTCAATTGTCATTTATACCTATGTAAAACAGAACTATAAAATTCTGTAGTGTGACATTCTGTAATGTGCCAACATATTCCTATATTCTGGCACATTACAATTTATTCTGTAAAGTACTGAACTGTATAACAAGCTAGGCAGCATACAACTTGGGTTTTTTTGTTATATTGTTGAAGCATTATATGATCAAAGTTTATATTATATTATATTATATTTATATTATCAAAGTACGTATACCATATACAATTTTGAGATTCATTTTCTTGCAGGCAGCCACAAACTAAAGAAACACAATGGAACCACAAAAAACCACCAGACAGTAACCCAATGTGAAAAAAAGAACAAATCATGTAAACAATAAAAAATAAGCAAATAGCACACAGAACATTAAATGCAGAGTCCCTGAAAGTGAGTCCACAGCCACAGAGCCCATTTAGCGTGAGGTGAGTCCCAGTTGCTGGAGTGTCAGTTCAGCCCTGAGGCGAGTGAAACCTCACAGAATAGTCAGCTGAACACTGCTTTGTCTTTCACCCTCGGCCTCAACATCGTAATCTTTTTTTATCTGACTCAGCATTTAAATTGGCCAAACGTCGGCTCGTTACCCACTCTCAGGCCCCGGGCCCAGCCATATCAATCTGGCCCAGAGTCCACTCCAGCAGTGGCTGCCGTGGCCATACCTGCGGTCTCGAAAGTCCATTTCGTCGAATCCTTCAGAATACCTCAAAGACAGCAGGCCATACAGACAGTTCAAAAGCACAACTCCCAAAGGGAAATTACAGGCTGTGGATTGCCGTGATTGTAGTCCATAAAAAAAAATTTAACAGAATAGTTAGTAAAAATGTCGCTGTGTCTTTTTTGACCATCATTGCAAGGAAAGTGCCTTAGAATGGAAGCTTGGTGTCACAGATCAACAGAGGGTCATGTTGTTTAAGCAGTAATAGGTGGATCTCAGCTATCCCACAATATGCAACTGAGTGGAAGGTTGCAATCTGCAGTGACACCCTGTAATTCAAAAATATATTATGCATGTATTAAAATTTGAATGGATCCATAATACATTCTGGTTTAATCTGTGTAATTGTGGTTTGTATATTGAGCAGAGTAGATGTGCGGAATAAGTTACAAAAATGTCAGTTATTGTGTAATTGGTCTATAGTATTAAAATTTTGCCTGGCATAATTCATTGAAATGCATCCCACGGTGATCATAATATCTTCTTGGACCTGCTGCCAGACGCTCCTCAGAATCTGAATTTATTAAGCTCAGTTGAGGACTGAGTCAGGTTAGTTGGGCATGCTCATTTCAGTCACTGTGTCGGTAACTAGTGCAAAGTATTTTAAATGTGTGTGGTCATCCTATGAAGGTAGCCAGTGACTTTTGGCTCTTAGTTAGCTGCTTGGTCTGATTACCATGTTCAACATTTAACCATTTCTTCTTTTTGATATTCATTCATTAATATCCCTTCCCCTAAATGCCTTTGAGAAGCTGTGGGGGGCTGTGTTCTGCACAAGTAAAGGTATTCCAGCCTCAGGCTAGGTAGGAACTTCTAGTGACAGGACTGACATCATCATGATGTTCTAAGTCAAGTTGTTGCGTTATTTGAACATAGAACACAAAGCACAGTACAGGCTCTTCAGCCCAGAAAAACGTGCCAACATTTTAATCTATTCTAAAATCAATTTAATCCCTCCCTCCTACATTGCCTTCAAATTTTTTATCATCAATGTGCCTGTTTCTTAAAAATCCTTAATGGATCTGTTCTACCACACACCTAACATTCTCCATGTCAAAAAACTTACCTCTAATATCTTTACTATACTTTTCTCCAATCACGTTAAAATTATGCCTCCTTATATTAACTATTGCCACCCTAGGAAATAAGTCTAGCTATTCACTCAATCTATGCCTCTTTTGTTCACCTCTATTAAGTCATGTCTCGTCTTCCTTCACACCAAAGAGAAACACCTCAGCTCACTCAACCTATCTTCATGTTCTTTAATTCAGGCAGCATCCTTGTAAATCTCCTCCTCACCCTCTCTAAAGCTTTCACATCCTTCCTATAATGAAGTGATGAGAACTGAACACAAACCTCTTAAGTGGGGTCTGAACAGGATTTCATCGAACTGCAACATTGAAGAGGAATTGCAGTGATTGGCATTCCCATACTCTGCAGCCTGTCCTTCTAAAAGGCAGAGGCTGCAGAATTTCTGCAAATCATACTCATGGAGTCCGTAGAAGGCACCAGTACCTTGAATCAATGATGGACAGCCCGATAGCGTAGAGTTCTCAAGCTTGAATGAGGTGGCACCAAGCTTATTCCATTCAGACTCTTTTCAACTGATAAAAATATTTCAACTCTTCCCTCAACACCACCCCGGCCCATCCACCTACCTCGTCCATCTACCCTTTTCCCTTGTCCATCAGCCCTCCACCATCCATCTAACCCATCTACCTGTCCTTCTAACCCCTTCCTCTGTCCTTCTACACCCTCCCCCTGTCCTTCTACTCCCGTCCAATCCATCTAACCCCTCCCCGTCTTTCTGCACTCCCGTCCCTCTACTCCCTTCCTCCATCCATCAAACTCCCTCCCCATCCTTCTACCCACCCTCATCCCTCTACTCCCTTCTCCCATCCATCTATCCCTCTGCCCCATCCTTCCATCCCTTCTCCCATCCTTTGAAACCCTCCCCCTGTCCTTCTACCCTCTCCACCTAGCAATTCCATTAGAATGCCAATCCCAGAAATGCAAGAGAGTATTTTAATCCATGATGGACCAGTTCATACTAAAAACAAAATCTTTGAGTTGAATATCATAGTAGATCACAATTTGGTCCAATTAATTTCACACGAAAAATAAAGTTCATCACAATAAGACTTGCTTTTCTCTTAGGCTTGATGTGTCTAAAGAAAGCTCAGTCTTGATGACCTGCTAAGCTATAAATCCCATTAATGCTCTGTACCTTGACTGGCTAGTGTTGACACAGATGTGAAGGAGCAGCTTGGCAGTAAGGGCAGAGTCCCTCCAGATAAACACTGTTAACAATAATGGCTTTCATTAAATGATTTGTGTTACTTCACATTGTGTAAATTTATTGATGTGTTTTGGCTCTACACTATTTTCCTTCAAACAATGTGATTAATAATGCTTTATGAGCCTCTCCTCTTTGATTCCCAATATCATGTACCATATGATCCCTCAATGCAAAGCTGGAGCCTAGACTTGCTGCACAATTGTTTCTGATCATACGTTAAGGTCTTCTCCATGAGGTCAAGGTGTCAAGTTCTGTTTACGAAACTTTGATAAATTTTCACAATTCAAGGCATTATAATGAAAGGCCTCCACGGTGGTTGGATATGAATTCAATACTGCAATGGCCAACCTCTTGAGAGAGGGATCAGGAATACAGTTCATGAGAACAAGATAGTCACCAATTAGTCAGGGGATTTCAGGGGAACATGCCTTGCGCATATGACGATAAACTCAACTTTGACTTGGAGGTTGTAGAGAAATGCTCTCCTTGTCCATCGCTTTAATGGACCTTGAAGGTTTGGATAAATCTTTCAGCTAACCCATTCGTTGCTGGGTGGTGAGGAGCTAACTTGAAATGTCTGATGTCATTTTTCTTCATGAACAATCTGAATTCTTCTGATATATATTGTGGTTCGTTGTCACTCACAATTTGTTCTGGTAAACTGTTACTGGCGAAGGTAGTCCTCAGAGCGGAAACAGTCTAAACTGAGGTGGTGACTTCATTGGTATGACCTCCAGCCACTTCCAATGAGCATCCACAGCAGTCAGAAACATGAATGGCCCAGCAAAGTCAATATGTACTCTTTGTTATGGTGCCGACGGCCACACCCACAAATGTATTGGTGCCTGTAGGGGTGCACTTTGAACTTCTTGGCATCCTGAACACCTTCTGGCTAAGTCTTCAATCTCTTTATCTATTCTCAGCCACCACATGTAGCTCCAGTTGAGACTCTTCATCTTGACTGCACCCAGGTGTCATTCATGCAGACTTTCTGACACTCTGGTGCGCAGTTTATAGGGAACCACAATATGAGATCCACACATCAGCATTTTTTGACACACCGACAGTTGATCTCATCTTACTGAAAACTCTGGAAACATGGGGTTACCATGAGCGGGCCATCCTTGCATGGTGATTTCACAGACTTTTGACAATGTTGGGTCATTCTTTGTTTCCTTTTGTATTTTGGAATTTGTTACCGGCAAACCATCAGCATTGCTGTGTTGTTTGGTACCCTTGAACTCTATGTCATAACAGTGGACTCCTAGGAACAATGCCCGATGTTGTAACTGGGTAGCAATCATCACTGGAATTCCCTTCCTGGGATTAAAGATGGACACTAGTTCTCCATACTCGACTGAGGGCCTCAATTGGTCTGTGCGCAGTTGTGTTCTGCACTTGTTAGTAATCTTGAAGGAAATGGAATCGGGCATTCAGATCCATCTTTCATAATGTGTGACAAAATGGCTTCAATGTCAAAAGGGGATGCATCGTATGCCAATCTGATGGGCAGATATGGGTCATAATGGGTGAGCTGTTCATCGGATATTATTAGTCTTTTTGTTTCCTTGAATGCTCTTTCATATCTTTCTGACCATTCCTACTTCACTTCTGTCTGTAACAGTGCATTCAATGGATGCAGCACTGTAGCAATGTTTGGGAGAATCCGGTGGTAGTACTTTGCAAGGTTCAAGTATGACCTGAGTTGCGAGATATTTTCCAATTTAGGTGCCTGTAGCACTGCTTCTATCTTCTCCTGGAACTTATGTAAGCCCTGCTTGTCAATGACATGTCCACAATATGAGATTTCATTCTTGAAAAGCTCACATTTCTCTCTCTTTGTGCACAGACCATACTGACTCAATCTGGTAAGCACTTTACCAGGGTTCTGGAGGTGAGCTTCATCATTTTTGCCAGTCACAATGATGTCATCGAAGTAATATAGTGTTCCTGGGATATCTTGGGGCAGTTGGTCCATTGCTCTTTGGAAATTGTTGGAGCTGATGCAATGGCAAAGGCTAAACAATTATACCGGAACAGTCTCTTAAGAGGGTTGATTGTGAGGAACTTCCTTCTTAACTCCTTAATCTCCATTTGCAGATAGGCTTCTGACAAGTCAATCTTTGAAAACCTCTCCCTGCCAGCCATAGATGCAAAAATGCCTTCTATTCACAGCAGGGGATATGCCACAGTACGCAGCACCAGGTTGATGCTCACCTTGAAATCCCCACATATGTGAATGGCTCTGGCCTTCCTTTTCTTGGTTACTGGGACAATGGACATGGCCCAATCACTCCATTTGACCTTGGAAAGAATTCTAGACGCCTCCAATCTCTGTAGTTCAGCATCCCCTTTAAGATGTAATGCGTAAAACACTGGACGCACTTTAGGGAACCTTGGTGTTGCTGTTTCATTCAGCTCAATTCTGGCTTTCATGTCCTTGAATTTACCAAACCCCTTCTCAAACACCTTCTCATGAGCATTAAGCAGCTGTGCCAGTCTCTGGTTAGTGCTACCATTTGGGCTGCAGTTACCTGTTGATGCAACACTGAGAGCCTTGATTGAGTGCCAATCTAGTTCGACTTTTCTCAACCATTCAGGTCCGAAAAGCACTGGCCCTCCATTTTTCAATATGTAAAGCTCTAACTGTTGTGCTTGGTCTCCAAACATTTCATTTACTTTCAGTTTGTCTTTGAGAATCACTTTATCACCTGTGTAAATCTTTAGTATAATTGAAGTCTTCGCTACTGGTATTTTAAAAAACAATTTGTTGTATTCAACCTCTGGAATTATGGACAAAGTTGACCTTGTATCCAGCTCCATTTTCAATAAACACATCTATTATGAACCAGATAATCTTGTGCTCTGCTTCAGTTATACTATGCAGTTCTAGATATGACAATTCACCTTTGTCAGACTCTAAGTGGTCTGATTGTTTTACATTCAGTAATTTTATGCATTTGCTTAATTTTGTGTTTGAGACTTTTCACTTGATTGTGATTTTTGTCTGCCTTGCATATTCTCTCTATGTGACCTTGTCTGTGACACTCCCTGCAGACTTTTTCTTTGAACCAACAGTCCTTTGCATCATGGGAGGATTTGTCACATTGATAACACCTTTGGGTTTTTGCACCATTCAGGGACATTTTGTGTATTTCACATTCTAACCTCCTTTTCTGTAGGTCTGCTGCATCCTTTGCTGCAGTCTCCTATTGCAATGGTCAATGTCCATTCTAAGGTTTGGTCTCTTTCTGCCAGTAGCCTCATTTGACTGATTTGACTATGCATGTCACATACAAGCCTGTCCCTTAATGCATCAGAAAGTCCATCTTTAAAGTCACAGTACTGGGAAAGTTTGCACAGTTCTGCTGTGTATTCAGAAAGGCTTTCATCCTTTGAGTGATTCCTTTTGTAAAACCTAAATCTCTCAGCTATTACCAGCAGCTTAGAGCACAAGTAATTTTGTAAAATTGTAACAATTTTATCAAACATCTTGGTTTGCAGGGGTTACTAAGTTGCGTAAGAGATTTGGGTCCATTAAGCTAAGAAGTGTAGGGACTTTCTTTTGCTCCTCCATGCTGTTCACGTTACAATACAGTTCGACCGTCTCAATATACAACTCCCAGCCTTCATTAGCACTATCAAATTCATCAACTTCCCGAATGAAGCTATCACCACGTTATTTTCACTTTAAGTTCAACGCATCATATGTTGTTACTCATGCTTTCCTTTGTTAGCATCCATTATGTCTTTCTCATGCTGTTTAACTCTCACTGTTTCATCCCGTAACTGTCAGTGCTGTTTGCGATATTTTCTGACAGTTAGGTATGTACTCGTCGCCAATTTGTTCTGTCTGTGTGCAACTACATATATATTAAAATATAAACACGCATGCAGGAGGTAGCGTTAACTGGTGTATTCACAGTGTAACAAGAGACAGAGTAAAAACAATGCCCACGCGTAGACAGCAATCCACAAGCGTAGACAACAGATCAATACGTAGTGCTAATTTGGGGGTTGGAGGTGGGGGGAGTCATTGCTCTAAAGAAATAGATCCATACATTACAGATGTAATGCCAAGGCTTTAGAAGGCATTAAGGCTGATTTATACTTCTGCGTCAAATCAACACCGTAGGTATGGCATAGCCGCAAACCCAACGCAGAGCCTACGTGGATCCTTATGCCATAGCCTGACACGCACCTCTCCCAAAATGTAACTACGCATCACAGCAATGCAGACCGCAACAGCTGTGATTGGTCCGCTTGGTAGCATCGCATGTCATCCTACGCTGCAATAGCTTCCCATTGGGTGACTGAAGGGCAGGGAAGGAACTCTGGCTGCAATGCTTTCCATACCTCTGAAATTATGGAGGACACATTTCGCTTTTACAAAAAAAGATGCTCACTTTAAACTCGTTTACCCCGAGGAAGTCTACCATGACCATGAAGCCTTGCACGGGCAGGTATGTGCGCATGCGCGACGTGCCCAAATTGCAAAGCGACACAGACACACCAACGCACAAGTATAAATGCTCACAATGCATGTAAGACACTTGCGTAGGTTACGGCGACCATTTGACGCAGAAGTATAAATCAGCCTTTAGTCAGACCGCGTTTGATGGCTCTGGGCCTGTACTCATCTGAGTTTAGAAGAATATTAAAAGGCCTAGATAGGATGGATGTGGAGAGCATGTTTCCCATAGTGGGTGAATATGTGACCAGAGGAGAAACCATCAGAATAGAAGGATGTCCCTTTAGAATAGAGACAGAGAGGAAGTTCTTTAGCCAGAGGGTCGCAAATCTATGGGAATTCATTGCCACAGATGGCTGTGGTGGCCAAGTCATTGGGTATATTTAAAGCCGATTGATTCTTGATTAGTAAGGGTGTCAAAGGCTACAGGGATAAAGCAGGAAGATGGGGTTGAAAGAGATAATAAATCAACTATGGGATTGAATGGTAGAGCAGTATCAATGGGCTGAATAGCCCAATTCTTCTCTTATGACTTATGGTCTTATGGTCTTATTGATAGGTGCCTGCCTGCCACAGAATGAGGAGAGATTTTTTACAATAAGGGAGGGAGAGCAGTATCAGTCAATGAGCAAATAAAGCTTTTGAATAATATCTCCCAAAAACAATATTTTTAAATGTGGACTGTTGCAATTAAGGAATTTGCCAACATATCATGATGGAATTTTGGCTACTTAATACTGGATCGGTTATTTGACGGAATAACCATTAATCAATTAATGCCACAGGGAGTTGTAAAGCTGGGAAATATTCCACTTATATTCTATTAGCCTGGAAGCTTCTTGTCCCAATGCTGCAGAAAATAGTGCTCTAAGATTGCAAACAGGCTTCATTCCAGATTGTACCAATTTTTGGGTATCTTGGTAACCTGTAAAAAAGCTTGCCATCATCCCCCATCCCCCCCTCCAACGTTCTGAAAGAAATTTCATGATAGTGAAGTCATCATTCTGGACTGGATGGCCCTCCACTGGTCAGGGTCAACCATGGATATGGCATTCTAGCTGTCAAAGTCAATATGCAGACCAGTACTCAAGCCAGGGCAGTATGATATGGAGAGCAACCTGTTGCCCAAGCAGCAACTTCCACCACACCACCCCGCGTCCCCCCCACGCCACACACAGCTGATGAATCCAAAAGAATGGCAGAGACTGATACAATTTGGTACCAACAGCATACAGGAGTTGCCAGTCAGTGTTGAGCTCAACATAGGTCTGCCTTAGGGATTCCAGCTCCAGATTTTTCCTCAGGGTTTACTCCCGAAGCCTACCCCATGAATGGGTATAGCCACAGGGCAGTCAAGGTTTGAGATCAGAGTTTTCCTTCTCCTAGACGAGCTGCCAACCACCACTCTTCCTGGAAGAGTCCATTCTAGACTAAGAAGCAACAATCTGCTGGATGGTCTCGACAGATTGAGAAGCATCTGAGGAAGGAAAGGAATTGTGGATGGTTGGAATCCAAACCCTACATCTGCCTGAGGAACTCAGCTCAACCCATTGCGTTCTTCCCGCAGATTATTTGCTGCTCCAGATTCCAACATCCACAAGCCCTTGCATCATTTTTCCAGATTAAAACTCCTTCAGTGTGGTCGACAATGGTGCACTATCCAATGGTTCACCTCCAACATAATTTTCAGCTTCCTTGTTCTGAAAAGTAGTGGCTTTGGTTACTCACAGAATTATCAGCTCTTACTCAGCCTGTTTCTATTGAAACTGAGATGCTTAAAGACTAATACTCAATCTGAAAATCTCCTTGTCTGTTCAACAACAGTTTGTACCCTCACTGCTTCCTCTGCACACTTCTCACTCGAAACAGTGATATTGTGATAGATATTCACTTCTATCTCATGTCTGCTAAGCTTCCTTACTGAATAGCAACTGTCATTTGAAAGGTCACATTTGTAAGTAAACATTCAATTATATTGCTTTGTTTAAATTCTGGCTGTAAATGGAAGTCAGTCTTCAGTTCTTAAAATGTAAGACCATAACACCATAAGACAAAGGAGCAGAAGTTGGCCATTCGGCCATTCTCCCATTTAGTCCCACTCCCCCGCCTTCTCACCATAACCTTTGATGCCCTGGCTCCTCAGATGCCTATCAATCTCTGCCTTAAATGCACCCAATGACTTGGCCTCCACTGCCAGCTGTGGCAACAAATTCCATAGATTCACCACCCTCTGACTAAAAAAATTTCTTCGCATTTCTGTTCTGAATGGGTGCCCTTCAATCCTTTAGTCATGCCCTCTCGTACTAGACTCCCCCATCATAGGAAACAACTTCGCCACATCCACCCTGCCCATGCCTTTCAACGTTCAAAATGTTTCTCTGAGGTCTCCCCTCATTCTTCTAAACTCCAAGGAGTACAGTCCAAGAGCAGACAACCATTCCTCATATGTTAACCCTCTCATTCCCGGAATCATTCTAGTGAATCTTCTCTGTACTCTCTCCAACGTCAGCACATCCTTTCTTAAATAAGGAGACCAAAACTGCCCACAGTATTCCAAGTGAGGTCTCACCAGCGCCTTATAGAGCCTCAACATCACATCACATCACAATATCACAAATGTAAACGGGAAGCAGCTTGAAGTTAAAAAAAAACTTTTTATAGAAGGGCTTTGCAAGCAAGCTCTGTATTTTGAAGATGCTCTGTCTGTAAAGGATCACTGTACCCAGGGGTAATTTTTTAGGTGCTGGAGCTGACAAAATGCTTGCCATTTCCTATATCCTCCCTCTATGTATGTCACACGCAATTTGTGTACCTGCTCATTTCATGTACTGGGCAACTTCCTTGCCCCAGTCATGTAATGAGCAGGTACACAAATTGGGTGTGATATATATATACACACACATATACACATATATGAATAGGTCTTCCTGTAATGTCAAGCACTAAACCAAGTTGAAAGAAATATATGAATTCCAGAGTTCCATGGAAATATAGTGACAGTTACGACATTAACAAGATTATAGCCTATCACTACATTTCAGTGTATTACTGGTACAATAAAACATATAATACTTAATTTCATAATATGACAAAGTATTGCACGGTTGCACTCACTAATTATCATAAAATATAATTATCAAGCAAGTAAAGAAAAAGATGGCAACCATGTATTTTATCAATTTAAAAGTAATTACTTACTTACCAAATGCCACCAATGAGAAGTTTCACGGTCATTTCCACAAAGGATCAGGCGTAATCTGTGTTCGGGGGTCTGAAGCAACTCTTGTCCTGGTATCATCTGCTGATCTGCCATGATGTGACATACGGCTCAGGATTCCACTGAACTTGAGGAGCTCAGTGTAGCTGAACAAACATAAGTGCTGATACATGATTTATAAGAATTCTAGAGCATGTTGTTGTTATTATCAAGTTCATGTGACTGAATCTTCTCTCACACTTAGCAGTACTAATAGGAATAATTTGTGAACAGCTCAGTAATGGGCGTAAATCTTGGGGGGTGCGGTGTCCACGATCCTCCACATAATCTCTGAAGGTATTTATTACAGAGGAAGAAGAAAGCTTAAACCTCTGACAGAGAGATGATATTGCAGCCTCACCATAATTAGGCGGTATTTCAGTAGGCCTGTTATTTTTATCAAGGACGCACATTTCATTTAGCAGGGATTTATACATATTTTGAGGTTTAGAAGTTTGAGAACCTTTCAAGGATGTTGCCATGAACATACAGTGCTGCAAATTGTTTATAAGACTAGTAAGAAACTGTAGATAATTAATAGAGACAATTTTGTTTTTGTTTGTTAAGGTAATTTCTCCAAACTTCCCCTTTTCAACTGCCTCTTGAGCTTCTAGAGTTTTTGTACCAGGTTGCTCTTTCAGTCCATGCAGTGATCTCATGCTCCGTTGGATCAGTTTGTCTGCATAAACAATCGTAGTAGTGCGTTTCTGTAAGCACTCTGACAGTAAACCAAGTTCATGCAACGTGTCATACATTAGAGCTAAGTCCAATAGAAACTGTTCTGAAGAGAGTCTTTTCAACAGACCTTCAAAGGTTTTTCTGTCACTCCCAGATCTTGTTTCATCCTTCATTCCTTTTTCAAAATGAAAACACAGTGCTTCATAATCTTGCCACACTGTTGAAACTGTTCAAAACGAGCTAGCTACCCACCTGGTGCCCAGAACACGGCCTATTTTGCAAATTTGTTGTTCTAGTTGAGAGGCACATTCAGACAGTTCCTTTTGATTTAGAGGTTATTTACTGTATACAGAGTACAATTTGCCCATAAATGATTGAAAATGATTTATTCCATGAACTTCTCTCACCGAATCACCTACTGCAAGTTCTAATCTGTGATTAAGACATTACCAAATTATCACATCAGGGTAAAGTTCCTTGAGAATTGTAGCAACACCAGATTTGACACCAAGCATTACGCTTGCCCCACCACTAACAAATGCTACAAGGTTCTGTTTCAAGTAAGAGTCATCAAACCCATGGTTATTGAGACAGTTCAGTAGATGCTTAGCAATAATTGCAGCTTTCTGATCAGGCAGTTCAATTAGATCTGAAAACATAAAATGGGGATCACCTTCCTTATCACTTTCACATTTCAAAAAAACTATCAGAGTGGTTTTAATGCTCAGGCTTGTTGATTCATCAATGAGAACAGAAAATTTGCCATTTATCTGCTTGAAATGCTGGCAAATTTTCTTTTTCATATTAATGGCTACGTGATTAATTATCTCTGTAGCACTAGTGCGGGAATGCAGTCCGATTCCAATATCAATACCATTTTTTTTGAAGTTCCAATAAGCCAAAGTGATCAGAGTATGGTCTGTCATTCTGAGCTAAATAAAATGCAGAATGAAAAATTGAACAAGTTGCCTTTAGATACGAAGCATTCATGGTGTCACATAATTTTCCAAGAGCATCTTCACTACCTATATTTTCAACACTCAGAGCAGCAGTGTGAACTTTTGATAGTTTGTGATCAACAAATATTTTTCTGAGAGACTTCAAGCGTGTACTTCGATCGGCTCCGTAATCGGATACTTGGTACATCTGCCCTGCTGATTCTCCCGTGATCTTTAAGTTCTTGAGGCTGTAGCACTTTACATAGCTAGCCAGCCATCCCTTACAATCCTTAAACTCCTTCCTCTTGCTCTCCTCAACCCCCTCACAGTAGTGCTCATAGAGACTAAGTGCCTTTTCTCGCATAATTTTGCCATCAACAGGGATATGCCTCTGTGACATGCCCTCTAGCCACACACTTAATGCTTTATAAAGCACCTTATAATGAACCAGAGAGACCATTCTTGCTGTTGTAAGATGCTAATACTTCCACGAATTTCAGCTTCTTTCTGCTTTATTGTGCGAATGCTCGATTCGTTCTTACCGACCTTACGGCCCAGTTCGGCAAGCGACATGCCACTTTTCAAATCTCAAATCTTTTCAAGATTTTTATTTTCTTGGTGAACAATGCTCAAACAATGAGTGCTGGAGAGAGACTGAGGATCTGTGAAATGGCGGGAGGCTACAGCAGGGTATGCTGGGACAACAGGTCGAGCGAGGAGGAATTTCACAGAACAGTCACAGCTCCAGGATTTCACCAAAAACGATCAAATATCCTAATGTTATTAGTTCTATTTTCCCCACCAGCCAACACCCCCTCTCCCCAACCCCCGCTTTCGTAAAATTCCCTCTATTTAATATGCGGCCGCTGTTAAACTCCCTGCTTGTTTATTTTGGCATTTTTTTACAGAGGTGCCGGAGTAGCACTCCGGTGAGCTCCGGCAGCACTGCACCCCTAACTGTACCTGCTTTATTATTGCTCAAGAGTAGAGTATAGGACAATGGATTGTTTAATTTGGGATTGTTTCAAACTGACAAGCTGACTCTTAGGTTGCTTAGTTCAAGGTAGCTTGCAGAACCAGATGGATAATATCATTTAGCCTATCAATAACTGATGTGTTTATATTTGGAAGAGCATTATGCACTCAAAAGTTAGCTTTATAGCATTAATGTTAGCTAGCTAAGATCTATGACTCCAAACATGTCTTTAGACTTTGTGTACAGTATTAAGAGGATGCTGAGTCAGTATCACATGCCTGTTAAGTCACTTGAGTGGGAGAAATGGGGTATAAAATGTAGAGAGCAGTTCAGGCTTATTAGGAATGGGTGAGGAAGATCAAGAAACATACAAGAAGTAGAATCCATTCCTCTAGCTTTGGTTTCTGTTACAGCAACTTGTTTATCTGCATCTTTGGTATGTCATTTTAGTTTATAGGAATTGTAACTGTGTTCGAGATATCCTTAGTCTTTTGCATTTTATGCTTTATCCTTACAGTTTAATAAATCCTTTGTGCCTTGTGCTTAGGAAAGGGTTTCTGTTTTAGAAATGACTTGTAATTGGGAAATGTTTAAGATAGAAATTTACTGTGTATTTTAAATGTGTCTTAAGAGTGTGTGGATTTAATCGTGTATCACTGTAAATAAATGAACTGAGTTTTAAACTACTTTGTTAGCTGGAAATATCTTCTTGGCAGCAAAAGGGGACCCACCACTCAAGTAGAGGGTATTGGTAGCTAAATTCACTATGAAGAATAAACAGAGAATTAAACTAGTCTTTGAAGATTGAGTAGTTTCAGTATAATCTCCCTCTAGTGAGGTTACTCGTAGCTATTTATATACAATAGGGCTTAAAGTCTTCATGTGAGTTTAGAACTTTGCAGTCTGCAAACCTAATATCATCATAATACTTCCTTGCATCTTGAATGAATACATTTAACTGTCCTTTTGCTGAATTGGAGATGGATCATAGACTATCAACACAAGGACTTGAGGACCTGAGTTATAGGGAAAGGTTGTACAGGTTGAAAGGGTGAACTTTATTCCTGAGAGCATAACAAAATGAGGAAATGATACAGGTATACAAAACTATGACTGGTATATTTACTTATTGCTTAATAAATAAGCACAGCATGGAATCGGCTCTTCTGGCTGTTCGAGCCACACCACCCAGCAATCCCCCAATTTAATCCTAGTCTAATCATGGGACAATTTAACCTACCAACTGGTACATCTTTGGACTGTGCAAGAAAGCTGGAGCACCCAGAGGAAACCCATGTAGTTACAGGGAGAATGTACAAACTCCTTACAGGCAGCAGTGGGAATTGAACCTGGGTCACCTGTGTTGTAAAGTATCATGCTAACCACTACATCCAACAATAAGTAAGTGCTTTTCAAAGATTTATTCAAATCGATCTGAAATACTTGGAAGATTCTCCCACCTCCTTCTCCACCAGCCATTACAGCATCCATTCTTGAAGCAGCAGCACTTACTAGCAACTGAAAGAGTGCTGCCTGAATTAGAATGTTTTTAGAGGCAAACAGAACAAAGTACTGACAGCTACAAAACATCGAATTAAATCAAAATAATCTAAAACCGACAAAGGACAGTAGTGTGACAGGCAGCTTAACAACACTGTTCTGGAAGCCTTGCAGGAGGAGATTTTGATTTTTATAGAACTTTTCAAAACTGTGCTAGTCTGCCAAGCAACACTATTTTAGTGCCAATTCAAGGAAGAAAGGAATTCCTAAGCTCATATCTTTCCACAAAGTTAGAACTGGAAAGATGTCTACTGTGCATGTGAAGACAACTATGCAGCAGGCTTAAAAAACTTCTCAAAAATCACCCAAAAGAGAAAATTCCTTTCAAGGTTGTTAATGAGATGATTTTTTTTTTAGCTCACTGCTTAGTTGTGACCACCTGCACAGTGAGGGCATCAGAGTGAAAAGATATCGCTGTTTTAAGGGTGAATAATGAACGGATGGAGGTGATTGTCTTTCTTCGTGTGCTTCCATAACTACTCACACAGGGAGGTGATATAGAACAGTCCAGGAAGTAGTATTCATACAAAATGAGCTCTACCTCTATCGGCCAGAATAATATGAATTAGTTTTAGCCCTTAATTTAGTTATATTTAGACTAACAAGAGTCAAAAGGAATAAACAAAATGAATGAGACAGACTTTATTCATTTTCCAGTGAGCTGGTCAGAGTATTCCTCTTGGAAATCCAGCAACACATCTGTTCCTGCTGTTATTTCTCGATTATTTTGATTTAATTCAATTTTTCTGATAGTTCTGCAATTATCTCCCCATCTACCATATTGTACCTCCTAACCCATCCCAACCACCATTTCTGCCTTGATACAAAATTTAACTGGCACTTATATCTACAGGTTATCAAGGCCCTGAGATGTGTGCAGAGTGCTCTCTCACACCACTCTAGGCCCTGTAAAATGTGATGTTATGAACATTAGACCAGCATGTATGTTCCCCCAAAGACCAGCAACTTTAAACAACACACATAAAATGCTGGAGGAACCCAGCAAATCAGGCAGCATCTACAAATAGCTGATGGTTCAAGCTGAGACCCTTCATCAGGATTAGAAGGGAATGGAGCAAACACCAGAATAAGAAGGTGAGGGGAAGGGAAGGAGTTCAAGCTGACAAGTGATAGGTGAGATGTCTCATCTATCCTCCTCACAAAACTCTTTCCCTGAACATATCAACCCTCCTCTCACCTCTGAGCCCTCCATTTTCTGTGTCTGTTTTCAGTATTATGTATTTCTGTTTTCTGTGTCTTTATTTTCTGTGGTTTTGTCCAATTTTATCTGATAATTCTCAAGTAAAGTGCTATGCCGAAGGTTGCCATATAAGTCCATGTACTGTTGTTTTTCACATTATTTATCTCTAAAACATTTTTATTATCTGTGGCCCATTAGCAAGAACAAGAGTTATCAGCCTCAGTCTTTTATCTCATTACTATCTCATTGCTCTTCTTAATTTAATTGAACTTCACGTGTGAAATGTTTTGTAGATAAATATGAATGCAAATACAGTGGCCACTTCATTAGGAGCCTCCTGTACTTTGTAAGGTGGACACTGAGTACATGTTCATGGTCTTCTGCTGAGGTAGCCCATCCACTTCAGCGACTGACATGTTGTGCATTCAGGGATGCCCTACTGCGCACCACTGTTGCAATGCATGATCATTTGAGTTACTGTCACTTTCCTGTCAGTTTGAACTAGTCTGGCAATTCTCCTCTGACCTTTCACATTAACAAGGCACTTCCACCTGATCACTGGATGTTTTTTGTTTCTTACACTATTTTCTGTCAACTCCAGAGACTTTTATGTATGAAAATCCCAGGGGATCAGCAGTTTCTGAGGTAACCCAACAATTCTATCTGGCACCAACAATCATTCTACAGTCAAAGTCACTTAGGTCACATTTCTTCCCCATTCTGATGTTTTGTCTGTACAACAACAGAACCTCTTGACCATGTCTGCATGCTTTTATGAATTTAGTTACCACTACATGATTGGCTGATTAGTTACTTGCATTAATGAGCAGGTGTACAGTTGTACCTAATAAATAAGCTATTGGCAGCTGAAATTAATGTGCTCTTCCTTTAGTGCAGATGAATAATGTTATCAGCCTGAGAACAGAGTCGCTGAAAAATTGCGGCATGAAAGGAACCCCTTTGGCCCATTAATTCTGTGCACAAGCACTGAAACCTTGCATCTAATTAAGACTCGGTACCTTGTTGGTTTGATACAAGGCAAAGTTAGCACTATCAGTGATAGGCAATCTATTAAGCAAGTCACTTCAGATTATCATAATCAGGTTTTATTTCATATTTTAAACATTTTTGACAAGTTGTTAGGATGGAAGTTCACACTCATGCAACAGACTGTATGATTTGATTTAATTTGCCACTTGGTGGTGGATTTCAAAGGCTGTAATATTGAGATTGGCACCCCATGCATTCAAAGTGAATGAGCAATTAAAGACAACATCAGAAGACTTGTATATCTACAGGACCCATTGATAATGCCCAAATTATCTGAAGTGCTTTATAAGCAATGAGATTTTTTGAGAAGCACTCACTGTTGTCAAAAATACAGCAACTAATTTATAGAGTAACACACACAAAATGCTGGAGGGATTCAGCATCTATGTCAGGGGTTCCCAACTGTTTTTATGCCATGAACCCCAACGATTAACTAAGGGGTCCATGGATCCCAGTTTGGAAACCCCTAATCTATGGAATGAACTAAAGAGTTGACATTTCAGGCTGTGACCCTTCATCAAGACTAATTTATAGCCTCATAGTGATATGATGAGTGACTGGACCACGTATCCTATTGATAAATTTTGCCAAGAATTCAGCAGAAAACAACCTCTTAGTTCTTCAAAATAGTGTCATGGAATCTTGTGCATGCACTTAGTAAGGAACTACATTTAACATCCTACCAAACAAAATGGCCTCAAAGTGTCTGAGCTGTTTCATGTCTCTCCAGGAATTTCAAGATCTGATAGAAGAGTAGCACACTATTATTGTGGAACCTCACACCTCCAGCAACCTGGACTCATCTTCATCACCCAAGCCTCACTCCATCAGGCATATGTCCTTTATCCTACCTCTCCACTTCCACTTTCTGTAATTTTAAAGTAATTTGTTTTCCATCTACCATAGCTCTGACTTTAACCATTAACTGTTTCTCTTCCCACAAATGCAGATTGACCCACTGAAAGTTTCTAAGGCTTCCTGCTTTCATTTCGGATTTCACTAGACAACAAAGGTTTTGCTTCCTGAATACTGTACTATTGGGTGTACCTTATGGATTTTGGGCTGCTGGTCATGAAAATCACTATTAAATTTCCCTATCACACACCATTTTTTAAATCATCTAAATTTGGTATTTCAATTCATAATTCAAGTCAATTAAAATCTTTCCCACAGTGTAAGTTGAAAAGTCACCTTTGGGCATGCTTAGGCAGGGCAGATTTTGCATGGCAGGATAGGTTTTAGAAAAGCTATAAATTTCCATGAAGGATTTCAATATTTGAGACAAATGTTTCCCAGAATAACTGATGCCAAGATTAAGGAAGACATTTTTGTTGGTCCACAAATCAAACAGGTCATTGGTGGCAGGCAATTCAAAGAACTTCTAGTGGGAATAGAGAAAATCACATGGAAGGCACTCAAGGATTTGGACTCCTTCCCCACAAACCTTGGTGCTAACAGTGATGAACGTGGTGAAAGGTTTCATCAAGACATTGTGATCATGGAGAAATGGCATCAGGGCAACTGGAATCCATCAGTGCTGGCTGACTACTGTTGAACAATTAAGTGAGAAGCCTCATACACCAAGTGCATAGAACATAGAAATCTACAGCACATTACAGACCCTTCAGCACACAACGTTGTGCCAACCATGTAACCTACTCTAGAAACTGCCCAGAATTATCCTACCGCATAGCCCTCAACTTTTCTAAGCTCCAGGTACCTATCTAAGAGTCTCTTAAAAGACACTATCGGATCCGCCTCCACCACCATCACTGGCAGTGCATTCCACGTACCTACCACTCTCTGTGTGAGAAACTTAACGCTGACATCCTCTCTGTACCTTCTTCCAAGCACCTTAAAACCATGCCCCTTTATGTTAGCCATATCAACCCTGGGAAAAAGCCTCTGGCTATCCACATGATTAATGAAAATCATCAACAAAACATTTTTAGTTGAGTTTAACCATTATACAATTAAACACATTATATTCAATAATAGTTAATTTCTTGTTTCTCCGAATTCCTATGTGATACAAGTAGTCTGAAATTATATTTGTGTTCAACTTCCAGTGGGCTATCATAATCAAAAAAAATTCTGAAGAAACAACTTGTTGTCCATTGTTCTCAGCATTTCATTTCATTTTTTGTTTACGTAGAACATTATGCACCGTACCGACCTTAAGCCGATGACACTCTGCTGACCTTTTGATCTCCTCTGTGATCAATCTAACCCTTCTCTCCTGCATAATCCTTCATTTTTCTATCATCAATATGCTTATCTAAGAGTTTCTTAAATGTCCCTAATGTATTTACCTCTACCACTGCCCTTGGTAGGTTGTTATAAGTACCAACCACTCTCTGTATAAAAAACTTACCTTTGATACCCCCCCCAAAAATTTCCTCCAATCACCTTAAAATTTATTTACAAAGTGTACATCCATTCTAACCATAATGCTTCAGGAAAAGAAAGGACTCAGAAAGGGTGTAGGAAAGATACACCAGACTATTGTGGTGTTGTGAAATTAAAAGGACAGACAAAAGAATATGATAAAACCAAGATATTCTGCAAATGGTGGAAATCCAGAGAAACATTTTTGGAAAGTGATAAACAGTCAGCGTTTCAGGCTGAGATCCTTCTTTAGAAATGGGAAAGAAAATATGGACAAGAGAATATAGTTGTGTTTTCCCTTGAGCAGAGTTAGTTCAGAGAAGGACACATAGAAGTGTGCAAAATCTTTGTGACTCCAGATCAGGTATAAATAAACGGTTCCTGTTAGCAGAGATGTCAAGAACCAGAGGAATCAGAGAATCAGAATTACTATCACTCACATGTGTCATAAATTTTTTTGTTTTATGATGTGAAAAATCTACAAGTCACAATAAATAAATAAATAGCGTGATAGATCAATAAATAAATCAATCAATAAAATGCTTGATTGATAAATACGTAAATGATGTAAAAGAGGAATGATGAGGTAGTATTCATGGTTTCAGGAACCATTCAGAAACCTGATGGTGGAGGGAGAAAAGCTCTTCCTAAAATATTGAAGGTGAGTCCTCAGGCTCCTTTACTCTGGTGGTAGCAATAAAAAGAGTACATGTTGCGGATGGTGGAGAGACTTTGTGATGGATGCCACCTTCTTGAGGCACCGCCTTTTGAAGATGTTCTCAATGGTGAGGTGGCTTGTGCCTGTGATGGATCAGCTTGAGTTTACAATCACCTGCAGCATCTTTCAATCTTGTGCATTGGAGCCTCCATACCAGGTGGTGGTGCAGCCAGTCGGAATGCCCTCCACTGTACCATTACAAAAGTATCACAAAACCCTCATTACAGTATGCCCTTCCGGTATATCTTTGTATGATCACTAAAACCTAAAAAACCTTATATTGTGTTCCCTCCTGTCGGACGTTACCAGAAAAGAACCAATGCTCGGAGTACTCCACTGGATACATCTCTCCATCCTGACCAGGACACATTTGTTCCAACTCTTTGTTTTCTATGTGATAACCAATTTTCAATGCATTCTAATATACCTCCTCTTGTGCTGACATTGGAGAGAGTCCACAGGAGGTATATGAGTATGATCCTGAGAGTGAACAGTTTAACATAATGGGAGCACCTGATGGCTCTCAGCCTGTACTCACTGGTGTTTAGAAGAATAAGGGGGGAATGTTATTGAAAACTATCAAATATTGAAAGGTGTTTATAGAATGAATGTTAAGAGGATGTTTCCTAAAGTGGGGGAGTCTAGGTCCAGAGGGCACAGCCGTAGGATCCAAGGACATCCTTTTAGAACAGAGATAAGGAGGAATTTCTTTAGACAGAGGATGGTGAATCTGCGGAATTCATTGCCACAAACAGCAGTGGCAGTCAAATTATTGAGCATATTTAAATCGGAGGATGATAGGTTCTTGATTAGTAAGGACAGCAAAGATTATAGGGAGAGGGTATGAGAGTGGGGTTGAGAGGGACAATAAATCAGCTATGATGCGCGGAATGGGCTGCTGGTGGAGGTGGTGGAGGCGGAAATGATAGGGTCTTTTAAGAGACTCCTAGATAGGTACACGGAGCTTAGAAAAATAGAGGACTATGGGTAAGCCTAGCTAGTTCGAAGGTAAGGACATGTTCAGCACAGCTTTGTGGGCCAAAGGACCTGTATTGTGCTGTAGGTTTTCTATGTTTCTATGTTTCTGTAGAGCATATTTGAAGGGGAAAATGGCCTAATTTTGCACTTATGGTCTTACGTTCTTTTCCTTTAATACCTTATCCCTTGTGATTTAGATTTTTTAAAGTTCCTACCTTTTAACATAGAACAGCACAGTATAAGCCCTTCATCCGACTATATATGATGCCTACACCATGATTAATATAACCCTTCCCTTCTATACAGCCTATAACCTCCATTTTCCTTATATCTATCTGCCTAGCTAAGGGTTTCTTAAATGTCCCTGTTGTATCAGCCTTTACCACCACCCCTGGCAATACGTTCCAGGAACCTACCAGTCGCTGTGTAAAAACCCTTTCTCCTAAAGTTCTCGTCCACTCACCCTTAATGATGTCCTTTGATATTGGCCTATCCTGCATTGCAAAAAAGGGCACTGGCTGTCCACTCTATTTATGCCTCTAATAATCTCATACACCTCTGTTCCTCCTTTGCTCCAAGAAGACATTCTCTCATCCTTCTATTTGGTATTAGTCCATCCATAAGCTGAGGGATATTTGTAGTGCCTTCTGTGGTGAATTCCGATGCAAAAAAAATGATTTAACTTCTCTGCTTTTTCTTTGTTTCCTGTTATGTTTACCAGTCTTATTCTCTAGAAGTCCCACACCTACCTTAGCCTTCTTCCTATTTAGCTATCCATAGAAACTTGTAGTTTAGCAAGTTTCTTCTCAAAATCAATATTCTCCCTCCTTAAGAATTTTTTTTCCATCTTTCATGGCTGGAGCCTAAGAATTCCCAGTCCTCTGGCCAACAACCAGTCCTTGCCACTTTGTATGCTCTACTTTTCAATGTAATATTATCGTTGACCTCATTTGTTAACCACAAATTGTGCCTATTTCTTGTGTAATCTTTCTTTCTAAATGGGGTAAATTCATGTTGAGTGTCACAAACTGGATACTGCCACCGTTCATCCATTGACCTCTCTCACAGCTTATTTTCCAAATCCACATTACGCAACTCCAAGTTCAAGTTTACTGTCGACTGTCTGTACATACAGTAAATACAACCAAAAATGCTGGAGCAGATGCATAGGTCAAATGGTCTAATTCTGCTCCTGTATCTTGTGGTCAAACAAAACAATGTTCCTCCAGACTACGGTGTGCCCATATAACATATATCACACACAGCACATAAACCAAACGATTATATTATAAATAAGTTAATAAAATATAAGGCAAAATACATATGGTAAGGCACAGTACAGATAAAGAGAAAAACAGTAAACAGCTTGCTGTCCTAATGTCGAGATTTTGGTGGTGGCAGGGTACTCATTAATCTCGCAGACTGAGCGAAGAAGCAGTTACTCAGTCTGGCAGTCATAGGTCATGATGTTTCTGTATTTTCTTCCTGATGGTAGTGGGTCATAGAGATTCAGGGATGGGTGGTAGGGATCCTCAAACATGCTTTGAGCCTTTTGTCTGCAAAATTCCTGATAAAAATCACAAATTATTGGGTGGGAGGGGGGGAAGGAAGTTGCCAATGCTCCTCCCGGCAGTTTTTACTGTTCCTTGTAGGGTTGCTGCCTTGCAGATTCCATGCTCCATAGTGATGTAACAGACTTTGAAAATTGTTAGAATGGGGACGAGGAGGCTTGCACTCCTCAGAAAATGTAGACGCTACTGTGCCTTCTTGGCCAGTGAGGAGGTGCTTGGGTCCAGGTTAGATCACCCCTTTTGTGCATACTTGGGAACTTCGTGCTCTTCACCCTCTCCATGGCAGAGCCATTAATGTACAATGGAGAGTGGTGGACCTGTCCCTTCCTGAAGTCCACAATCATCTCTTTCGATGGCGGCAATCATCTCTTTTGAGATAATAGTGGACTGCAGACATCCACGTTTAGAATCTGGCTGTTGTTCTCACACCATTTGACAAGCCTCTCTCCACCTCCTCTCTGTATGCCGACTGTTTATTGTTGCTGAAGAGGGCAACCACTATAGTATTATCAGTGAACTTGATAGTTAGTTTGAGCTGATTCCGGTGGTGCAGTCGAGAGTCAGCAGCGGCTGAGCACACAGTCCAGGGCTGCACCACTGCTCAGGAGGTGGAGCTTGAGATGTTGCTGCCAACTCAGACAGACTGGGGTCTTTCTGTCAAGAAGCCCAAGATCCGATTACAGAAAGGGGTGCTTAGTCCCACTGAGGGCAGTTTACCCACCAGCCTCTGAGGGGCGATCATGTTAAACACTGAGTTGAAGTTGATGAACAATATCGGAACGTATGAGGAATCATCTTCTGGATGGGATAGAACAGAGTGAGGGCCAAGGCTATGGCATCATCAGGTTTGGGAAGAAGGCGAGTTGGAAAGGATCCAATGTAGCTAGAAAATGGGATTTTATATGATCTATTACCAGCTGCTCAAACTTCATACCAATATCATTGTCCTTATTTAAGTCGAAGACAGTGTTTATTTGTCCTGTGGTATCCAATATCAACCTGCATCCAGAAATATATCATATTGTGGTCATTACCTTCTATGAGATTTTTAATCATGAGACCTCTGACTAATTCCTCCTCATTACATAAGGTGGATGCCACCAACCCCGTTCTTGGACTGTCGGTTCCACTCCCATCAGGGAGGAGGCTAAGTAGCGTCCACACCAGGACCAATTTACTTTCCCCAAGCGGTAAGGCTGATCAACACCTCCAGCTACTAACTCAACCACTACTTTATTATTTCCTGTCAGTCACAATATGTACAGCCTTGTGTTACTTCATGCACATACAATCAACCTATGTGTATAAGCTATCTTATGTATTTATATTTATTGTGTGTTTTATTATTATTGTGTTCTTTATCTTTTGTGGGGTTTTCTTGTGCTACGTCAGATCTGGAGTAACAATTATTTTTTCTCCTTACCTTTGTGTGCAGGAAATGACATTAAACAATCTTGAATCTTGAATTACACATGATCTGTTCCCAGGTAGGTTTTGTAACATCTTGCTCCTAAAAGCATTACCTGTTGCACTCAACAAATTCTTCTTTCAGGATACCCTTGTCAATTTGGTTCATCCAATCAATATATTAATTAACATTTACTATGATTATTGCAGCTGCCTTCAAGCATGCCCTAGATATTTCTCCATTTCCGCTTTGATTTGTCAAGAAGTTCAATGTTGTGGAGCGATAGGCCACAGCCCAAGTCGTCTTTTCCCTACTGTACATAACTTCAACCCAAATTAATTTTACGCTACTACCACCGCTTCTATATCACAACCCAACACCAGTTTGACACCTTCCCTGACTAAAAAAAACACCTTGTCTCCTTTGCTTTTTCACCTTTTCTTTTAAAATATTGCATGATCCAGAAGATTGAATAAGCAGTGTTTGTCCTCCTGTAACCTCATCCCTTTAGTAGCTACTGATGAGTCCTGATGAAAGGCCTTGGCCAGAAACACTGACTCTTTATTCCTATTCATAGACACTGTCTAACCTGCTAAGTTCCTCCAGCATGTTATGTGTGTTACTCTGGATGTCCAACATCTGCAGAATCTCCTGTTTTCTCTTTAATAGTTATTTGATCATATTCATATGTTACTATCTGTGCTGTCAACTCATCTTATCATATTATAAATTGCATGTGCATTCATATAAAGGCTGTTTTACTAGCTCTACATTATTATTTACATTTCCTGCTTCAGCCTGTCAGCTTCCCCCTCACTATCCGTGCCACTGATCGCTCACTTCCTCTTGATTTATTAAACATCCTGTTCAGGGACTCTTTCCGCATCCTCCTCAGTTTAAGCTGCTGACTACAATCCTACTTATGTGATTCACCAGGACACTGGTCTGAGCACAGTTCAGGTGAGGCCCATCCAGCGGAATAGCCTTCTTCCTCCCCAGTACTGGTGCCCGTGTCCCACGAACATTGGCACACTTCTTCCACGCCATTCTTTCAACCACGCCTTTATCTCTCTAATCCTATTTATTTTTTGTCAGTTTGCACATGGCTCAGGTAATAATCTGGAGGTTTTTCCCCTTGCGGTTCAGCTTTTCAATTTTGCTCTGAGCTGTTAATGACATCTTATCAGAACCTCCTTTGAACTTTGTTTCCTATTCCAACATACTGTGTGTATATGAGGCTGCACAGTAGCACAGTGGTGAGCACAAAGCATTACAGTACCAGCGACCTGGGTTCAATTCCCACCACGTTCCTCCCCATGACTGCATCAACTTCTTCCCACAGTCCAAAGACATACCAACTGGTCGGCTAATTGGTCATGGTAAATCATTCCGTGACTAGGCTAGAGTTAAATAGGTAGGTTGCTGGGCTTAAAGGGCTAGAAGTGCCCACTCTGTGTTGAATCCCAACAAATACTGTAAATAAATAAATGTTTTTATTGCCTCATCAGCCACACCAACAAAATTCCACTGCATCCCAAAAAGGCATGTGTTTAAAATGAGAAGCGGTAATTTCAGAGGAGATGTGAAGGGCAAGTTTTTTACACAGAGAGTGATAGGTGCCTGGAATGTTCTGCCCTGGGGTGGTGGTTGAGGCAGAAACATCAGAGACTCTTAAGAGACATTTAGGTAGGTACATGAAGAGGAAAATGAGAGGATATGGACATTGTGTAGGCAGAAGAGATTCATTTAGTTTGCCACTTGGTTACTAAATTAATTGGATCAGCACAATATTGTGGGCCAAAGTGCTTATCGCTGTCTGTAATGTTATATGTTCTATATCCTATATTATACCCCTGTCAACAAATTAAAAGAGTGGGTCTTTGACTTCAGGAAGCAGGGGAGATTACGCAGCCCTGTCTGCATCAATGGAGCTGAACTGAAGATAGTTAAGAACATTATGCCATCCCCCATGCTATCATGCCGCCCTCGTAAGAACAGTATGCAAGACAAGATTTTCACTTTATCTTGTTCATGTGACAACAATAAACCCATACCAATACCAATAACAATGCATGGTATGATCTGACTGGATCATACCAGATCTTGCTCATGTGACAATAACAATAACTGACTGGATGTCTTGTCCTGTCCATACTGCACCAACCGCCGCAGCTGGGCTATAAATGTGCAGGAGCAATGTGTGGTTAAGTGCCTTGCTCAAGGACACAACACACTGCCTCGGCTGAGGCTCGAAATCGCGACCTTCAGATCACTAGTCCAATGCCTTAACCACTTGGCCACGCGCCAACACAAAAAAATGGATGACACACAAAAAATACGTTTTTCATTGCATATGTATGGCAAGGATTCCTAAGACCTTTGCACAGTACTGTAGTAATTTTATGTATTGCACTGAACTGCTGCCGCAAAAAAAATTGCATATGTGAGTGATGATAAACCTGATTCTGATATGGGTCTCTATTGTGGACTGAGTGGGAAGGGGGCCGGGATATTGGGTAGCAGATATCCGTGGAATGCTCTGTCGCAGACTGCAGTGGAGGCCAAGACTGTATATTTAAAGAGGAGGTTGATAGTTTCTTGATTGGTCAGGACATCAAAGGATATGGTGAGAAGTCAAGTGTATGGGGTTCAGTAGAATCCGGGATCAGCTGTGATGGAGTGGTGGACCAGACCCGATGGGCTGAATGGCCTAATTCTGCTCTTATGTCCTATGGTCTTATAGGGAGAAGGAGTTCATGGTTGAGATAAAGGGGAACGGAGAGGGGAAGGTGCGGGAAGCACCAGAGAGACATTCTGTAATGATAAATTAACCACTGTTTGGAATCAAATGACCTTGCCTGGTGTCTCAGGGTTGGGTGTGTCTGCACCTGCTCCATTCCTTCTCTGCCTCCTGTCCCACAAGCCTCCTGCGGCGCTCCACCCTCACCATTCCCAACATCCGTGCTCCTGCCGGGTTTACAAACTCACTCTCCACTCCACATTGACAAATACAGTACTGTGCAAAAATATTAGGGCCTATATAAGTGTGAGTGTGTGTGTGTGTGTGTGTGTGTGTGTGTGTCCAACACTTTTGCACCATACTGTATCCAGTGAGAAAAACATAAATACAGTAAGTGTAAGTATTACAAAACAAATAATGGAAGGTTTGGCGACATGTTGGCTGAAAATGTAAATCCAGCTGCTTTGTTATCAATTCCGTCCATTATGTAAAAATACCGATTGAAATTTGTCAAACACCACTCATTTGATAGTTTGAGAAAAATGACTAGATCAAAGAGCAATCTGTTTTAAGTCTCCCTCTAGTAGTTTTGTTAACTTTTATATGTAATGCATTGTTGTGTCTTTCTATTTTCAGAAGCATCTCAGAAAAAGAAAGACCCATGGACGCCATATCAATTGTACTCAGCACTGTCATTGAATTTGCCATTGTTTTAGTATGAATGAGTCTTTGTTGTGCTTCACTGATGTCGATTTAGATCTTTGATGCTGTTCAGCAACTGAACTATTACTGAAATTACACAGGACTTGATGAGTATTGTCAGATTGGATACCTCTGACTTGTTCCCTTCATTTCATAAGTTTAGCCAGTCAATTCAAGAATACTGTAGCCACCTTTTAACCAATTTCAACTTTAAAGCCTTATTAAATTTTTTTTTAAAGCAGCAAATACCCATTCCACAGCCACTTAGCAGCACGTGAATCTATCCGCTCTATACCAGAAACCCACAATAAAAGGCAGCCCTGGAGTGTAAAGTACACGTGCGCATGCGGGTGTGAGACACATAATGACTATTATAGAGTCATAGAGGGATACGACATAGAGACAATCTGCTTCCCTGTTGACTATCGAGCACCCATTCACACTCATGCCACATTACTCCATTTTCTTCTCCCCCACATCCCCCACCAGCCACTCACCGACACACCAGGGCACTGGCCAGTTAACCAACCAAACCCCACATCTTCAGGATGTGAGGGGAAATGGGAGCACCCAAAGGAAAACCACACAGCCACAGCCAAAACATTCCAAGACCACACGATGCAGGGCATTGCCACGTTTCTTGCAATACTGGGCAGAAGTGTTGCAAGCCTGAGAGTGGTGGGTACTTGGGGTGATGGTGGAGGCAGATTTAACAGAGGTGTTTAAGAAGCTCTTAGTTAGCCACATGAGTAAGCAGAATGCCAGTAGCTAAATAAGTTCAACACGGAATCATCGGCCAAAGGGACTTCTCCTTTGTTGTACTATTGCATGTTCTACCTATGTTCAGAATGAATGTCAATACTGGCGGATATACAACTTAAATTTCTATTCTTCTCTCTTTTTATATCAACTTTATGTCTTTTATTCGTAAAACTTGGGAAACTATTTCCTTTCAGTCAACTATTTGCATGCATCTTGTCTGTGCCAAGTACGATGCTAAATTAAAGTAAACTGCTTATGCCTGGATGTGGTCCATCTCTCTCGATTCCCTGCATATTCATGTGTCTATCTAAAAGCCTGTTATATGCCACTATCATATCTACTTCCACAAGTACCTTGGGCAGCAAGTTTCCAAGCACTTGCCACTCTCTGTGAAAAACTTATCCTGCACAGAGCCTGTAAATGTCCCCCCTCTCACCCTCAATGTATGTCCTCTAGCATTTGACATTTCTACCCTGGTGAAATGTTGGTGGCTGTCAAGCCTTTCATGATGATCTTTCGTAATGTTTCCCCCTCAGCCTCCGCGACCAGAGGAAACAGCCTAAGTTTGTCCACCCTCTCCTGATAACTCACAGCCTCTAATCCAGGCAGCTCCTGGTAAAACTCTACTACACCCTTTCCAAAGCCTCTACATCCTTCTTGTAAAGGGGTGTCCAGAATTGCACACAATAATTCAAGTACGGTCTAACCGAGATTTTATATAGCTGCAATATTTATGTCCTTTTAATTCATAACATGCTACGGATGCCCCCTGCACAGTAAACATTTATTAATTGTCTGCAATTGCCCCCGAAATAAAGAAGTTGATTAAAACTCCTTCACTCTGTTGATCAATGACTGGCAAGGAGAACAAACAGGCTGGGTAGAGATGGAGGACATCTTTGCTGAAGGGCAATCTGTCTGTCTCATGGTCACCATTGTGGTTTGAGGCAGGCAGCACAATGGTGCTGCAAGGAGAGTCACTATCTCACAGCACCAGCAGCCTGGGTACTGAGTTTGGGGAGTTCGCATGATCCCCTGTGACCACATAGGTTTAATAATAATAGTAATAATAATAATAATAATAAGTACTTTATTGATCCTGAGTGGGAAATTATTTTGTTACAACAGCAACATTTTAAAACGCAGCAATAAAAATAAATAATGATATATATAATAATATTAACTCATAATAAAGTAGAGAATAATAATATACACAATAATAAGTTACCAATGTGCAATAATGTGCAATACTGCTGTACCAAATAATAAACAGAGACTATTGTACTGTGATTTGTGTGTTCTCCCATCGCAGAAATGAACTGTTGTATAAACAAGAGAAACCTGCAGATGCTGGAAATCTGAGCGACACACACAAAATGCTGGAGGAACTCAGCAGGCCAGGCAGCATCGGTGGAAAAGAGTACAGTCAACATTTGGGAGGGTCTCGGCCCGAAACGTTGACTGTATTCTTTTCCATAGATGATGCCTGGCCTGTTGAGTTCCTCCAGCATTTTGTGTGACCTGTTGTAGATGTTTATTGCATTTGGTAGGAAAGATTTTCTGTAACGATCCTTGTGACAGCGGAGCTGAATGAACCTGTTCGACAGATGCTCTGCTGCTTATTCAGTAGGTCATAGAGAGGATGTGCCAGACATTCCATAATGGATAACAGTTTGCTTAGTGACTTCCTCTCCACCACTAAATCAAAAGAGACTGGCTTGTAGTCAAGGACGGATCCATCCTTTCTGATGAGCTTATTTAGTTTTTTTGCATCACCAGCACCAATACTGCTCCCCCAACATAAAGCAGCAAAGAGGATGGCACTCGCTACAACAGACTGGTAAAAGGTCTCCAACATCCTGCTGCACACATTGAAGGATCTCAGCTTCCTTAGAAAATAGAGTCTGCTCATCCCTTTCTTGTGAGCAGCCTTGGTGTTGGTTTTCCAGTCAAGTCCGCTCCTCCAAGTGCACGAGTTTCCTCACAAATCCCAAAGGCATGGCAGGACAATTGCTCCTTGTGTGTAAGTAAGTGGTCATCATGGAGGAGGTGGAGGAGGCTGAAGATACACACTGCCTTTAAGAAGTCAATATCCATCAAGAGTTTGCAGGTTCTCCTGGATTTTCCTCCAGATGCTCTGGTTTCCTCCAGCATTCTAAAGGCAAGTTAAGATTAATAAGTTGTGGGCATGCTATGTTGACGCAGGAATCATAGTGGAATTCGAGAGCTGCCCCCAGCACATCCACAACGCAAATGAAGTGTTTCACTATATGGTAGGTGCTTCAACAAATAAAGATAACCTTTAATCTTTAATCTTAAATCAAAGTTTTAGGTACAGCTTCTTCCCCTCTGCCATTTGGCTTCTGAATGGTCCATGAATGTATGAACACCACCACACTATTCCTAGCTTGTCCTTTTTATTCCTACTCTTACTCCTCAGCCTAAATACATCACTGTGCAAGTGGGTGTTGGACATCCTAATGAACAGATCTCAGATAGTTGGGATGCATAAACACTCCTCCCTCCCCATCCTGCTTAGCACAGGTAACCCAGAGCTGTGTACTGAGCCCATTGCTGTACACTTTGCTCATCCAGGACTGCAAGGCAAAACACTCAAGCATTCACATTGTCAAGTTCGCCTATGACACGACAGTAATGGGGCTCATCACCAACAAAGATGAAGCGGCCTATAGAGAGGATGTGGAAGACTTTGAGGCCAAGTGCCAGGCAAATAACTTCTTCCTTAATGTTAACAAGACAAATGAGATGGCTTTCGACTTCAGGAGAACGTGTACCACTCACACCTGCCTTTACATCAGTGACACAGCAGTGGAAACTGCATGAAGTTTCAAACTCCTGGGAATGCACATCATATACAAACTCTCATGGTCCCAGAACACATCCTACACAGTCAAGAAAACTCACCAACATCTCTACTTTCTGAGGAGGCTGAGGATAGTTGGACTTTGCACATCCATACTCACATCTTTGTATAGATGCACTGTAGAGAGCGTCCCAGCAACTGTATCACTGCTTGTCATGGAAAATGCACTGGAGCATTTAGAAATGTTCAACAACGTGTAGTCAAAACTGCCCCATACATCACTGACTCCAGCCTACCTGCCAACGAGGACATATATACAGAAAGGTGCTGGAAATGGACAAGTAACATCATGAAGGGTCCCACCCACTATTTGCCCCACTCCCAAATGGGACAAAACTACATAATATCCACATCACCACCACCAGACTCAAAAGCAGTTACTTTCACCAAGTAGTAAGGCTGATCAAAATCTCCAACCACTAACTACACCACTTTATTAAGGCCATAAGATATAGGAGCAGAACTTGGCCATTTGGCCCATCAAGTCTGTTCTGCCATTTCATCGTGGCTGATCCAATTTTCCTCTCTGCCCCAATCTTCTGCCTTCTCCCAGTATCTCTTCATGCCCTGACCAATCAAGAATCAACCACTGCCTTAAATATACATAAAGACTAAGACTCCACAGCTGCCTGTGGCAAAAAAATTCAGCAGATTCACCACTCTCTGGCTAGAGAAATCTCTCTTCATCTCCATTCCAAACGGACACCCCTCTATTCTGAGGCTGTATCCTCAGGTCTTAGACTCTTCCACCATAGGAAACACCCACTCTATCAAGGCCTTTCATCGTTCGATAGGTTTCAATGAGATCACCCCTTATTTTTCTGAATTCTAGTGAATACAGGCCCAGAGGCATCAGACACCCTTCATATGACAAGCCATTCAATCCTGGGATCATTTTCGTGAACCTCCTTTGAACTCTGTCATATTATTTCCTGTCAGCAACCTTATGAATAGCCTAGCATCATTATGAACATGCAATTAATCTACATATGTTACCTTATGTATTTATATTTATTGTAGTTTTTATCTGTGTGCTCATTTTGGTGCTGCATCAAATCCAGAGTAAGAATTATTTTATGCAACACAGATAAAAATTGCTGGTGAACGCAGCAGGCCAGGCAGGATCTCTAGGAAGAGGTACAGTCAACGTTTCAGGCCGAGACCCGTCGTCAGGACTAACTAAAAGAAGAGATAGTGAGAGATTTGGAAGTGGGAGGGGGAGGGGGAGATCCGAAATGATAGCAGAAGACGGGATGGGGAAGGGATGGAGCTAGGAGCTGGGAAGTTGATTGGCAAAAGGGATATGAGAGGATCATGGGACGGACGGGAGGCCTAGGGAGAAAGAAAGGGGGAGGGGGGAAGCCCAGAAGATGGGCAAGGAGTATAGTAAGAGGGACAGAGGGAGAAAAAAGAGAGAGAGAGAGAGAGAGAGAAAAAATAATAAATAAATAAATATCGGATGGGGAGGTGGGGCATTAACGGAAGTTAGAGAAGTCGATGTTCATGCCATCAGGTTGGAGGCTATCCAGACGGAATATAAGGTGTTGTTCCTCCAACCTGAGTGTGGCTTCATCTTTACAGTAGAGGAGGCCGTGGATAGACATATCAGAATGGGAATGGGACGTGGAATTAAAAAGTGTGGCCACTGGGAGATCCTGCTTTTTCTGGCGGACAGAGCGTAGGTGTTCAGCAAAGCGGTCTCTCAGCCTGCGTCGGGTCTCGCTAATATATAGAAGACTGCATCGGGAGCACTGGACGCAGTCTATCACCCCAGCTGACTCACAGGTGAGGTGTCGCCTCACCCGGAAGGGCTGTCTGGGGCCCTGAATGGTGGTGAGGGAGGAAGTTTAAGGGCATGTGTAGCACTTGTTCCGCTTTCAAAGATAAGTGCTGGGAGGGAGATCGGTGAGAAGGAATGGGGGGACGAATGGACAAGGGAGTCGCGTAGGGAGTGATCGCTGCAGAAAGTGGGGGGGGGAGGGAAAGATGTGCTTAGTGGTGGGATCCCGTTGGAGGTGGCAGAAGTTACAGAGAATAATATGTTGGACCCGGAGGCTGGTGGGGTGGTAGGTGAGGACAAGGGGAACTCTATTCCTAGTGGGGTGGTGGGAGGATGGGATGAAAGCAGATGTGCGTGAAATGGGAGAGATACGTTTGAGAGCAGAGTTGATGGTGGAGGAAGGGAAGCCCCTTTCTTTAAAAAAGGAGGACATCTCCTTTGTCCTGGAATGAAAAGCCTCATCCTGAGAGCAGATGTGGCAGAGGCGAAGGAATCACAAGAAGGGGACGGCATTTTTGCAAGAGACTGGGTGAGAAGAGGAATAGTCCAGGTAGCTGTGAGATTCTTTCACTTGTATGCAGGAAATGACATTAAACAATCTTGAAACTTTTTGATTTTATTTTGTATGTAACACAGTAATTTTAATGCCCGATGGTTTTAGTGCAGGCACGAAACCATAACTTTCACAACATATGTGAGTGATAATAATAAACTTGATTCTGAATCTGGAGGGAGCTGATGGGAACATATGGTGAATGAGAGTAGTGTACTGTAAATGTGTACAGTAGTGTACTAGACTCAGTGGGCCAATGTGCCTATGTTCATTCTGCATGAATTTATGACGATGACTAGTACAAACTTATGAAACCAAGCCTGCACAATTTTTGAATCTAAACTCTTCAGCTGCCATCGAGGGACTGGAACTTTGTGTCTCTGGATTAATTACTCAGGCCTTTGAATTCTAGCCCAGTTAATTTATCACCATGTCAACATAAGCAGTACAGCAAAATGTCCCAAGCTACTTCATAGGAAATTTAATATGAAATAGTCAGTAAATTCTAAAATGATGAATAGTAAAAGCCACAGCCACAAGAAATCAGGAAAATATGACTTGTTTACGTCAGGTCATGGGTTTCATGAAACTTATTGACGGAGATGTTTTTGCTCTAGAAACAGTTCAGAGAAATTCCACACAGATGTATTCTGAAATGAAGTGCTGAGAAAGTTAATGAATTTAGAAAACCAAGAGGTAATATTATTGAAATGTACACTTGGCATACCTGAACACCTGCTCATTAATGAAAATATCTAATCAGCCAATCATGTGGCAGCAACTTAATGTATAAATGTGTGTAAACATGGTCAAGAGGTTCAGTTGTTGTTCAAACAAAGCATCAGAATGGGAAAGGAATGTGATCAAAGTGACTTTGGCCGTGGAATGAGTGTTGGTGCCAGATGGGGTTGTTTAAGTATCTCAGAAATTGCTGATCTCCTGGGATTTTCATGCACAACCATCCCTAGAGTTTGAAGAGAATGGTGTGAAAACAAAAAGAAGCATCCAGTGAGTGGCAGTTCTGTGGGTAAAAATGGCTTGTTAATCAGAGAGGTCAGAAGAGAATGGCCAAAGTGGTTCAAGCTGACAGTAGGGTGATAGTAACTCAACTAACCATGTGTTACAACAGTGGTGTGCAGAAGAGCATTTCTGAATGCACAGCATGTTGAAGTTTGAAGTGGATGGGCTACAGTAATAAAAGACCATGTGGTTACACTCAGAGGCCACTTTATAAGTATAGGGGGTATCTAATAAAGTGGTCACTGAATATATAATGAAATGATCTGTATGGATGTCACGCAAAACAAAGTTTTTTTTAACTAAGTGTCAGTACAAATGACAACAATAAACCAATTTATCATTTGACCAACTCCATTTTCCTACCTGATTCCCCATAACTCTGAATTTTCCTTTAGTCTGTAAACCTGACCATCTCACTCTGGAATATAGTTCATGATTTAGCCTCCATAATTGTCAGGAGCAGGGATTTCCAAATATTCACAACACTCTGAAAGATTTTTTTTCCCCCTTTATGCCTTAAGATTCTCTCAACAAGAGAAATATTTTCCATCTCTGTCCTGCCCAGGAACCACAAAATTGTCTGTGTTTGAATAGGAGCTTCATTTATTCCACTAATTTCCAGGAAGTGTAGGCCTGACTTCCTTTATTTAAAAAAAATTCCATGAATCAATTTTACAACAGAAGTGGGTGAATCACTTCAGTCAAAATACACATATTTGCCACAATACTCAAGAGTATTGGATCTCAAAAATATGTCAGTTTCAATCGTAAAGTTTGTAACTGACCTAACAGCATACACATTGTGTTCTGTGGGCAAAATTACCTTGTTAATGAGAGAGGTCAAAGGAGAATGGCCAGACTGGTTCAAGCTGACAGGAAGACAGTAGTAACTCAAGTTATCACACATTATAACAGTTGTGTGCAGAAGAGCATCTCTGAAAGCTCAACACATTGAACCTTGAAGTGGATGAGCTATAGCAGCAGAAGACCACAAGCATACACTCAGAGACCACTTCGTGTATAATGTTATGAGAGAATGTAACATGGTAAATGGTCAATGGATGATTCTTTCATGAAGAAATCTAGAGCGTTGAGCAATATTTCAGTGTAGACAGATTCACATCTATGGTGGAGATATGATGAGTTTCTTCTCTCTGAAGGTCTTCAAACTTTGCATTTCCCTGCTTCAGAGAGCTGCGGTGGCTGATTCCATTAAAATATTCAAGGCTGAGACAATGAAGACAATCTAGAGTAGTGAAGAATCAAGGGTTATGGAGAAAAATAGAATTAAGCCAAAATTCAGTTTCAGAACAGCAGAGCAGGCTCTCAGGCCTGGTGTCACAACCACAACCTTGCACTCAATATCAGCCAGACCAAGGAATTGACTGTGGGCTTCAGGAAGGGGAAGTTGGGAGAACACTCGCCAACCCGCATTAGGATTTTGAGGAGATTTGTTACATCAGCAAAGGTTCTTGCAAATTTCTACAGGTATATAGTGGAGAGCATTCTGACTGGTTATAGCACACTCTGAAATGGAGATTCCAATGTGCAGGATCGAAAGAGACTGCAGAGGACTGTAGACTCAGTCAGTTCCATCCGGACACAGCTCACCCCACACCAAGCACATCCTTAAAAGGTGGTGTGTCAAGAAGGCAACATCCATCATTAAAGACCCTCACCATCTGGGACATCCCCTCTTCTCATAACTACCATCAGGAACCCAAAGGCCCATACCCAACATTTTCAGAAGATTTCTTTTTCTCTGCAATCAGATTTCTCAATGGTCCATGAACCCATGTATATTATCACATTATTCTTCTTTTCCACTCTGTATTTATTGGGTGGTAGAGTGGAGATACATCTATACCAAAGCAGTTGTAAGGTGCTCCTTCCCTCCGCTAGGCTGCAGGTCACCCTTTAGCAAGGTGTAGCACCTGCTTAGGCCCTGATCAGGGCCACATGAAGCCATGGGAGCAGGAGGTGGATGGTCATATCGGGAGCTGGTGCATAACACAAGTCCTAGTGCAACCATTAATGCCAGGCAGACAATCTTGGAAGAGTATTAATAATGGTTAGGGTCACTATCTTGTAAAGGCACTACCCAGAAGAAGCCAATGGCAATCCACTTCTTTAGAATTTGCCAAGAACGATCATGATCATAGAACATGACTGCCCACATCATACGACACAGCACATAATGATGATGATGATTTACTTTGTGTAATTAATGGTAATTTTCATGTATTGCACAGTATTGCTGTCATAAAACAACAAATTTCACAACATGGACCTGTGATAATCAACCTGATTCAGATCCTGAATGACCTTTTTTCAATCCTGACTTCTTGTGCAGTCCATGTGGAGTTCACATTTCTCCTGTGCCTGCATGTGTTTCCTCTGGGTGTTCCCAGACCTGAGCAGATTTGTTGTTCGTCCATCGTCATCATCGATGAGCACCTTGACACCATTATGATGACAATGGTGTCAAGACTAGTGCATGATTTGGATTTAAGTGAGGGAGAGTTGCACAGTGTCAGCCTCACTCTCTCTTCCCAATTCCCATCTGGATCCAGTGGCAAGACAAGAGTCGAGACCACTGGAGATGGGACTAGGCACAGTGGATGACCAGGACGTCTTCTGTGTCTTGTCCTACTCTACACATTCCACAAAGCTTGCAGAGACAGCCTTCTTGACTACTGGACCTTCCATTGGTCTTGTCCACTCAATCCGCCGGAATCTGTCTTCACATGCTGGGATAGCAGATTTACAGGTTAATTGACCACTGTAAAGTGCCTCGTGTGGAGATGAATGGTAAAATCTAAGAGGAGTTGATGAGGAGATCAAAGTTCAAAGTTCAAATTTTACTTACTATGAAAGTGTGTAGAAATTATGCTATCTTGAGATTCGTCTCCTTACAGGCAGCCATAAAGGAAGAAATCTTAACGAACCCATTTAAAAAAGACAAATAAACACCAAATGCATAGAGAGAGAGAAAAAAAACACAAATCGTGCAAACAATAAAAGCAAGCAATAGCATTCAGAATGAAGGTGAGTTCATAGACATGAAGCCCAGAGCAGGCCCACAGCCTAAGCCTCCATGCAGTGGAGAGCGGAACAAACATTGCAGAGCAGTGAGTAGAACCGGCCCAACCCTCATTTCTGGTCCTGACACCTGCCTTTTCGATCCATCTGGCCCAGTGTTTAAATTGTCCAAACACCTGATTGTCTACTCGCTCTTAGACCCAGGCCCTGTTGCTTCAATCCACTCTGGGCCTGGACTCCATCACCACGTTCCAGCCCATATCCGCCTTTTCCAAATTGGCCCAGCGTTTAGATTGATCAGCCCTCACTCTTGGATGAGTGGATGGGCTCCGAAACTTCTCCATTTCACACATTCCAATTCGATCTCAACCATGTCTTGACCTCCCTCTGACCACGTTTCCTTAAACATGCCTCAACCTCGCTCCAACTTTGCATCACACCCTCGAGTCAGCGTCATCTTTGCTCTCCTCTTCTTTGTGGTGATTGTTTACCACAATTTACCACGGAAAAAGTGTTATTAATGAAGTATTTTGTTGTATTTCTTGTTATGAACCGCCAGTAAGCTGTTACTCACCTTCAGTCGCGCCATCTTAAACCAGAAGATGAGAATTAATGTTGGATTTGTGTAAATGGGTGGTTGATGGCTAGCACAGACTTAGTGGGCTGATGGGCCTGTTTCATATGGGTCTCTATGACACTGCCTTCTTGCTCATTTGAAGCAATGAGATTATTTTTGTTCATCATTCCCCACACTGTACTTTATCTATGGCTCTCAATGCCTTCAAGGGAGATGCACAAGATAACTCCAGGTGTCTCACACAGAGGGCAAATGGGAGTCCACCAATTTTCACCTCTTGATGTGATTGGTTATGCTCTTGTAGCAGACAATGGGGAGCTGACAAGCAGAGAGAAAATGGGACAAAATCCAATCGAGGAAAAAACAATTTAGTCAAGATTCTAAAGTGTACTTATTTTTATTGCACAATGATTATAAAATGGGTACTAATTAGCTAAGTACAGGTAATTTGTTGAGGGAAAGTTTCACAGGGAACATATCACTTTAGTTCCTATCCTTGTTTGCTTTTTGGCTGAACAAAAACAGCTTTTGGCACTGAGTGTATTGGAACCAAGCCCAAACTGTTGGAGCTGAAACTGATTGGACCATTCCAGCTTGTTGCTGGGGCAGTTATCCTATCCCGTCACCCCATCCTCAGGCCACACCCATCACACTGATGCGATCCAAAAAAAAGCCTCAGATTGTTTCAGGCCTTCTTTTCCAACTCTGTGATTGTATGAAAAAACAACAAGCATTGAGCTTGTGCAAGCAAAACCAAAACCAGTCAATGCCAAGAACACAAAAGCCAGCCACTGCAGAGCATTAGGCTTTGCCACTGTCTGCCCTCGAGCAAATGCAGCTTCTATTGATTTTCATCTAGTCAAACTTGTTGTTCACTGTTTACATTCTCAGACCCTGGGGAGACAAGTGGAGGCCAAAGCATTAACATTCTGTGATATCTTAATTAAAATCTATGTTCTGTTGTGCACGAAATCAAGAATCTTTTTAGACCACTAATAAAAGATAAGTTGAAATAATGGGTTCATATTTATAGACGTCAGTCGGTTTAGAAATTTGGGTACTCCACCAGGAAGAACTGTGGGAATGTAAGGTGTCATTCTGAGGGGAAACAAGACTTCATGAATCTGAGGTACTTGGCACAGTAGCGTAGCACAATCGCTTTACAGCACTGATTGGGGTTTGATTCATAGTCATAGTCATAGTCATACTTTATTGATCCTGGGGGAAATTGGTTTTCATTACAGTTGCACCATAAATAATAAATAGTAATAAAACCATAAATAGTTAAATAGTAATACGTAAATTATGCCAGGAAATAAGTCCAGGACCAGCCTATTGGCTCAGGGTGTCTGACCCTCCAAGGGAGGAGTTGTAAAGTTTGATGGCCACAGGCAGGAATGACTTCCTATGACATTCTGTGTTGCATCTCGGTGGAATGAGTCTCTGGCTGAATGTACTCCTGTGCCCAACCAGTACATTATGTAGTGGATGGGAGACGTTGTCCAAGATGGCATGCAACTTGGACAGCATCCTCTTATCAGACACCACCGTCAGAGAGTCCAGTTCCATCCCCACAACATCACTGGCCTTACGAATGAGTTTGCTGATTCTGTTGGTGTCTGCTACCCTCAGCCTGCTGCCCCAGCACACAACAGCAAACACGATCGCACTGGCCACCACAGACTCGTAGAACATCCTCAGCATCGGCCGGCAGATGTTAAAGGACCTCAGTCTCCTCAGGAAATAGAGACGGCTCTGACCCTTCTTGTAGACAGCCTCAGTGTTCTTTGACCAGCCCAGTTTATTGTCAATTCGTATCCCCAGGTATTTGTAATCCTCCACCATGTCCACACTGACCCCCTGGATGGAAACAGGGGTCCTGCTGCTGTCTTTAAAGAATTTGTATATTCTACCTGTGATCACTTGCATTTTCTACAGATGCATGGGTTTCCTCCGATATTCTAAAGAGTTATGGTACAGTTAGTGAGTTGTGGGTTTGCTATGTTGGTGACAGAAGCATAACAGTGCTTGGGGGCTGTCCCCCAGCACAATCCCCTCTTACATTATTTTATGCAAACAGTGTGTTTTATTTATTGCATGTTTCAATCCACATGTGACAAATAAAGTTATTTTTTAATCTAATCTTTATCTTATTGAAGCAAAATCCTTTCTAAAAGACCAGGGAGTGCTTGTAAAGGTTTTCAACGTCAAGTATGCAGAGGCAGTCTCATCCACTGGAATGTCTCCATCCACTGTTGATACAACTCGGTGCCTTTTTCTTCAGTGACGTTCACAAGTTGTGGAAAATTAGAAGAATTAAATCTTCTGCAGGAAAGCTCCATGTTCACTCCACACAAATCATACTGATCTCTGCTTCACTGCGTTTTCAGCAAGGGTTGCAGACTTTACACCACATCACCACAGAGCTCGTTCTCATGCCTGTAGGTTCCTACACCTCACTTTGCTGCTGCCTGGTTGAGAAAGCCTCTCAGCTGTGGTTCAGTTGATTGCAAATTCGCTTTTCTATCAGAATTTTGTGGGTTCAAGGTCGGCTTGGGTGAGCTTTAATTTGGGTACTTTAGTGCCTGATAGACAGGTGTCAGACACTTGTGCTAGACTTGTGATCTTTCAAATAAAGTGCAAAACCAAGGTCCTGTTAGTTGTCCTAAGTGGCGATAAAAGGTTTCACCATTTGAAAAAGAGCAGTGGCTCTGACATCCTGGCTTATATTTTGCCCACCACATAAACAGCACATTATTTAGTCACTCTCTTCTTGCTGAGTGTGGGAGATTGCAGTTCAGAAGTTAGTGGCCTTGTTTCCTACCTTTCAATAGTAATTAAAGCAAAACTATACAATCAGGGTTGTATGCACCATATACAACCTTGAGATTCATTTTCTTGCAGCCATTCACTGTAAATAAAAGAAACAAAAAAACACAAACAAAATAATAATGATAAATAAATCAACAATATCAAGAACACAAGATGAAGAGTCCTTGAAAGTGAGTCCATAGTTTGTGGGAACGTGGGTTATCCCTTCTGGTTCAAGAGCCTGATGGTTGAGAGGTAATAACTGCTCCTGAACCTGGTGGTGTGGGTCCTGAGGCTCCTTTCTCTTGATGGCAGAATAGAGCATGGCCTGGATGGTTGGGGTCTCTGATGATGGATACTGTTTTCCCACAACAGTACTCCATGTAGATGTGCTCAGTGGTGGAGAGGAATTGACCCATGATGGGCTGGGCTATCTCCATTACCCTTTGTAAGCTTTTCCTGTCACCGTCCAGTCCGTTGACTCCTCATTTCACTTGATTTTCTTTTCCCCGTGTTCTACCGGGCTCCTTGATTAGGGCCCCTGATCCTCATCCGAACCAGCAGCATAAAAACGCCAGCTTACATCTACTGGGGGTCTGGACCATCACCTGAGCCAGTGTGGCAATGCACGTTCTGGGCCGCTGAGAATAGGGGACTCTAAGATGCTTCGGTGCCTGGGGTTGCTTTGGGAATTCGGTCGTTTTTGTGTCCAGCTGACTGTTGCCAGCCGTTTGCTGCTGCTCCAAGTCAAGATCCGAATTCGGTCGTTTTCATGTCCAGCTGAGGATTGCTGACCGTTTGCCGCTACTCCGAGTCGGGAATTCTGTTTTTCCATGTCCAGCTAAGTGATTGCCGGCCGTTTGCCGCTTCATGTGCTACTCCATGTCAAAATATGAATTTTCTGTCATTGTTTGCTTTTGCCTTCTAATGTCCAAGTTTGAGTCCAGGCTCCATGTCCAAGTCCAAGTCCAGGCTCCATGACCAAGCTCCGGGTCCAGGTTCCTCCGGTTTGTTGTCCAACGATCACGTCCACGTAGGCATCCAATCCTCGCTCTCCGGCCTTCTTTGCAACTGTTAATAAACACACTTTTGTTAATGTTACTTATGTGTCGGAGTCCAGCACTTGGGTCCACTTCCAACGCCTGAATTGCAATATTTGCATTCAAGGTCATTGGTGTTTCCATGCCGGGCTGTGATGCAACTAGTCAATATACTCTCCATCGCACATCTATAGAAGTTTATCAAAGTTTTAGATGACATAGCAAGTCTTCGCAATCTTCTAAGAAAGTAGAGGTGCCACCATTCTTTCTTTGTAATGGCAGTTACATGATGGATCCAGGACAGGTCCTCTGAATGATATCACTGAATTGAAAGGGCATTGGTTGGGAGAAGCCCTGTTGTTTCAATACATTGGTGGAAGAATATAATGTACAGTATATAAAGAAGTGGTAAGGAAGAGGCTTTTCTTTGTTATGAGGCTAATTTTTGCACTCATCCTAGGAGTGGTGAAATGGACGTGAAAATGGATGGCTCCAAATGAATGGAAAAAACTGAAAAGAAAGTCATCTCTGTTGCCTTGATTTAATGGGCATAATAGTGAGCTTATCATCTTTCCATTCCATATTTATTTAAATTTCCATTATGTTTATATTTAACTTAAATTATATTACAATTATATTTATTTAAATTTCCTAGCTGGGATTTAAAGGATTGATTTATGATCCTCTGGACAGGGGAGTTTGTGATCCAGAAGTGTGGACTAATGACACAGAGGACAATTACCAAGTCCAACCATCAAAGTCAAGGTCAGGTTTACTGCCATATGTACAAGTACATTTCTGCGCACGTACAAGAGAAACTTGCAGCGGCAGCATCACAGACGCATTGCATCTGATAAGCAGCGTTCACAGGAAAAACAAATTAAACATGAATTATTCACAAATTTCATCAGAAAGAGCACAATTACAAGAGCACAATTGGAATAAAAATGTATTCATTACAGTCCAAAGTGGGCAAATAAGTCATGATGTGGCTAAATGGTGGTGGTCAGAGTTGTACTGGTTTGATCAAGAATCAAATGGTTGAAGGGAAGAATCTGTCCTTGAACTTGGTGGCAAGGGACTTCAGACTTCTGTACCTCCTGCATGATAGCCACAAAAAGATGACGTAGCCCAGATGGTGTGAATCTTTGATGATACATTTCTTTCAAAGATTTCAAAGATACATTTAATGTCAGATTTACTTCCTGAAGTACTTTTTCTTTGCAACCATCCACAAAAACAGAGGAGTGCCCTCAAACAATGAACAGTTAAATGTTAGAACCCCAAAGTCCCCAGCTACTCCCCCCACACACACATAAGCAGCACTAAAGCAATGATCCCTCCTCCCTCACTAGCAAAATAAAGCATCGGCACCCACCACCAAGCACTCAAGCGTGCAGCAAAGCATCAGCAAGGACACAGACTTGCAGTACCACAAAGACTGCTCATTCACCCGGTATTCAACATACCACAGGCTCTCTCTCTCCCTAATAAGGATAAAAGGGATGTCTCCATTTCACAGCGAGAGGGGAGACATAAGAAACAACTCACTAATTTATGATGTTAAAAATCCATTGCATTGCTTTTTCCGAGCTCTGTGCCCAAAGAACTCGGGTCTCTGGGCACACAGCCAAAGATCTTCCATCTCCCACGACATACCAATTTCCTGCCGAGACTCCGACCTTCAGTCCGCACGTCTCCAGAGCCATGAGATCCTGGAACTCCGAAGGCAAACTAATCTCCTAGGCCACATCCTTGACATATCAAATAACGGCCAGTCCCATTCCCGCAAAGAACCGAAGTCAGCATGTAACTCCAGGTCAGGGTCTTCAAAAGAACCCTGAAAGAGAAAAATAGAGATATTAAAGATAGAAACAGAGCTGTTTCTGAAGATGCAAACAAAGGAGTCGCTGTTTCTGATGCAGTGCCTCCTGTAGATACTACCAATGGTAAAATGGGCTGTGCCCATGGTATATGGGGCAAAGTCCACAACTCTCTGCGGTTTCTTATGTTCCTGTGCATTCAAATTGCTGTACCAGACCATGATGCAGCCAATCAGGACACTTCAATGGTACATCTGTAGAAATTCAGTCAAGTGTTTGATGACAAGTCAAGCCTCCTTTATCTTCTAAGAAGGTAAAAGTACTAGAGTGCCTTCCTTGTGATGACATCAATGTCCTGGGCACAGGGCAAGTCATCTGAAGTGTTAATACCCAGAAATTTAAAGCTGCGGACTGCTACACCTTTGTAGACTGTCACTTGGTGGAAACTCGGTTAATCAAATAAATATGGAATAGATAGCTGAGCAATAATAGCAATGATGAAACCATTTGAGTGTACTAACGTTGCATCTAATTCACCATGTCCCTTAGGTAAGGAAGTTCTACCTGGTCAGGGCTTGACTTAACTCCAGAACTACAGTTATGTAACTATGCTCTTGAAATCAAAACAAACTCAGACGTTCCACACAACATCTCCATCATTACAAAGTCAAATTTCATCCTTCCCAATTTACACGTATGATGGTACTTCAACATGCATTGTTGTTCAAGAATGAACAGACATGAAAGGAGCAAGTCACACAAAACTGAATCAATTAATGTATTTAGAAATGCCTGGGGCTTCAGCCAGTTAATTATGTGCATTGGACATTTGTTGTAACAACACATTGTCTTTGAGGCAGAGGTTATTTTAAGCATTCAAATTAGACTCTTTTGACATTCTGCTTAATTCTAGTTGTATATTCATTTTGTGATGAGGTGTAACTTTAAAAGTAAATCATTAGCTTTTTAAACATTTCTAATGTGGCAGTACCTCTGCAAACAATATCATACAGTATTATCAATAGGTTTATTTATACACCCTCGTTCGTGGCTGGATGTTATTGCCCAGCTTCTATTTGGACTAAGTGGCTTGCAGGGCCATTTCAGAGGAAAGCTCAATCAATCATACTCATGTTACATACGATAACAACAACTTCCATGCAATAGCACCCTTGGGTGCTACACAGTAGAAGGGCTAAACAACAACAAAAATTATTAGGACAAATGAGCAAAGACTAGGCTAAAAAGGAAGCTCTTAATCATCATCCTAAGGAGGAAACAGAAAGAAAGGGAGATTCAAAGGGAATTTACAAACTTGGATTATAAAGTCATTGAGTTACAGAGCATGGACACAGGGCCTTTGGCCCAGTTCATCCATGCAGAACAAGGCCTCCCACTTGCCAAGTACACCTTTTCCAGAAAACAGCCTGTCCCAATCCATACAGTACTTGCCAGATCATTTCTCATACCTTCAGAATTGGGCTTTCTCCAGTTTAGAATCTCAACCCATGGACCAGGCCTACCTTTTTGCATATTTACTTTGAAACTAATGACATTGTGATCACTAGATGCAAAGTGTTCCATCTGTCCTGACTGAGCACTGCTATGACATTTTCCCTGACTAGTAATGTCACCCCTTCTCCTTTAATCCCTCCCACTCTGTCACATCTAAAGCAACAGAACTCTGAAATACTGAGCTGCCAGTCCTGCTCTTCCTGCAACCAAGTCTCACTAATGACAACAATATTATAATTCCAGGTGTTGATCCATGCCCTGAACTCATCTGCCTTTCCTGCAATACTTGCATCAAAATAAACACAGCTCAGGACACGAGTTACACCACGCCCAAATTTTGATTCCTGACTTTGTCTGAGGTCTTACCTACATCTGCCTCCACAACCTCTCCATTAACTGTTCGGCCACTCTGGTTCCCAACCCCCCCTGCAACTCCAGTTTCAACACCACCATGCAGCACTAGCAAACCTTCCCGCTAGGATATTAGACACCCTCCAGTTCAGGTGCAAACCGTCTCTTCTGTACAGGTCCCACCTTCCCTGGAAGAGAGCCCAATGATCCAAAAATCTGATGCCCTCCCTCCTACACCAACTCCTTAGACATGTGTTAACTGTTTAGTGTTCCTTTTTCTGGTCTCAGTAGGATGCGGCACAGATAGCAATCCTGAGATCACAACCCTGGAGATCCTGCCTTTTAACTTAGTACCGAGCTCTCTGAACTCCCTTTGCAGAACCTTGTCACTCTTCCTACCTCTCTATATGTCCTGTCTATCACCCCCTCAGCCTCCCGAATGATCTGAAGTTCAACCAGTTCCAGCTCCAACTCCTTAACGGAGATTGTTAGAAGATGCAGCTGGATGCACTTCTTGCAGGTGTAGTGTCAGGGACACTGGAGGTCTCCTACCTTCCCACACCCTGCAAGAGGAGCATTCCATCATTCTGCCTGCAATCTCTACTGTCCTAACTGAGCAAATGTAAAGGGGAGGAACTCTACCTAGAGCTAATTTTGCCTTCTCTGACTGAGAGATCTAAGAGCTGAAGCCTCAAAGTCTCCACTCTAACTCTGCCACTCCAGCAATGGCTGCTCCACTTGCCCCTATCTTACTTTCATTTGTTCTTGCCTATCAATCCCAAATTGATTGGCCATTGGTCAAAGCTCCAAAACTGTAGCGAGTCACTGCCTTTTCTACTCAATCAGCAAACCTAAGTGAATTACGTCTTCTCAAGCTTCCGATCTCTCCAATTGGCCACTGTTCAGTCAGATGTGGGAGGAGTCTGGAGCATCCAGAGGTAACCCATGCGATCGCGGGGAGAACGCCCAAGCTCCTCACAAATGACGGGGTGGGGGGGAGCTGCACCCTGGTCATTGGTGCTGTATTAATATAAGCTGAAGTAAGTGAACAGTATCATTTACTTTGCATATTCATTCAACCAATCACAATTGTCATGCGCAAGTTGAACATAGTACCATGAACCAGGGTTTGATCCCTCCTGTTAATGAAGATCTGAAATGATTTTCACCATGAGGGAAAATTGTGAGGAAGAAACTTTACTGAACATGAAACACATGGACAATCAATTAAAAAACAGTAAACATGATGATATCCCTGAACAAGTTGTACTCATTAACAGGACGGCCTTACTTAAAGCTGCAGTGTCCTACTGGCCAGGATCCAAAAGATTACACAGCCTGTCTTTCCATTTCCAAAGTTCAAAGTTGAAAGTAAAGTACATGTATGTCATTGTATATGATCCTGAGATCCATTTTCTTGAGGAAAAAAATTATCCTTTTTCTTTGGGCTTGAAGCCTCTGAGAGTAAGCTTGCAACATTTCTAAACTCAGGATCAAAGATTTAAGATTGTTCATTGTCATTCTTCAGTACACAGGTGTAAAAGAGAACAAAATGGTTGTTACTCTGGATCCAATAAACCGTAAGTATAAAAACACCATAAATATAAAAGCAATCCTATAAAAGGCAGTGTACAAGTAACTGTAAAGAGGCTGTACATGGGAGGGAGATGGAGGGTGCTGAGTGGCTGATGTGGATGTCAGGTTTGTGGTGGAATGAGTTAATGGGTGGATCCACGAGGAATTCGGCAGATGCTGGAAATTCAAGCAACACACATCAAAGTTGCTGGTGAACGCAGCAGGCCAGGCAGCATCTCTAGGAAGAGGTACAGTCGACGTTTTGGGCCGAGACTATGTTTTGATTAGCCTGACACTTCGGGGAAGGAACTATTTTTGAGTCTGGTGGTTCTGGCATGGATGTTGCCTGGCCTCTTCTGTGATGGAGGTGGTATTGTAAGTAACCATGATATCAGTAAAGTAGAAATAAATGCAATGACACTTAAGCTCCCTTACTACTACACTCCAGAGACTTGAACAGGTTTGGTTCCATAAACGTTCCTCTGTTCGCTGTGTGTTCACACCAGGCTTGAGGGTGGTGGACAAACACAATGAGATTGATTGCCACAATTAATCAATGTCTCCATTGTTTACAATCATGTGACTGCATGTTTCGATGAGAGACCTTGGTCTTTTCTCATCTAAAATGTCCTCTGTTTCAAACACACCACCAATGATTAATACAAAGAAGCAATGCGAGCACAAGTGCATGGTTATTTGTTCTACCTGCCTCGACTGCCAATCACTGCAGGCTGAGAGGAGAGAATGACAGCACCTTAAGTATGTGCTATTCCTAACCATGATGACAGAAATGTTGCAGAGATGGACGGGGCGTGGTTGATATTCAATTACCTACTCCTGTTCCTCTATCTAATAAATTTGTTTGACATGTTCAGCTCATGGCTTTTCACAGAGGTTTCCTTGTCAATGGGATAATTGAGAAAACTCCAGTTCATCAGTGTCACACAAGGCAATTTAAACTAATCTTCTTATGTTGACATACCTCAGTGGTACATATTGCCTTGTCCTCAGGCTTAAAAACCTCATGAGCCAGTGCCTGCCCACAATATTGGCACTACTTTTAAGACCTAGGCACTGACACTAATTTCAGAATCTGAATCTGAATCAAGATAGGCTTATTATCTTTGACGTATGCTGTGAAATTCGTAGAAATTGTGGCAGCAATACAGTAAGACATGAAACAATAACTCATCCGCATTATCTGCTATATTAAATGACGTAGGCACATATGACCATGATTGTTCATGAAAAATTTTCTGCAGAAGTGGTTTGCTATTCTTCTTCTTCTGGGCAGTGTCTTTACAAGATGGGCGACCCCACCCATCATCAATAACTGAACGACTAACTAGTTAGTTAGCTAGCTAGCCAGATAGATAGATAGACTGATTGATATTTAAAATTAAATAAAGAATAGTGACATAGTGCTCACGGATTCATGGATCATTCAGAAATCTGAAGGAGGAGGGGAAGAAGCTGTCCCTAAAATGCTGAGTGTGCATCTTCAGGCTCCTGATGGTAATATTGAGGAGAGGGGATGTCCTGGATGGTGAGGGTCCTTAATACTTGGAATGCTGCCTTCTTGAGGCATCACCTCTTAAAGACGTTCTCGATGGTGGGGAGGCTAGTGCCCATGATGTAGTTGCAACCCTCTGCAACTCCTTGCTGTCGACAAATTTGTTTTCCTTTGTGGCAGCAGTACAGTACAGTACATAAATTTACTGAAGTAACTTTGCAGAGGACACAAAGGTTGGTGGTGTTGTGGATAGTGTAGAGGATTGTTGAAGATTGCAGAGAGACATTGATAGGATGCAGAAGTGGGCTGAGAAGTGGCAGATGGAGTTCAACCCAGAGAAGTGTGAGGTGGTACACTTTGGAAGGACAAACTCCAAAGCAGAGTACAAAGTAAATGGCAGGATACTTGGTAGTGTGGAGGAGCAGAGGGATCTGGGGGTTCATGTCCACCGATCCCTGAAAGTTGCCTCACAGGTGGATAGGGTAGTTAAGAAAGCTTATGGGGTGTTAGCTTTCATAAGTCGAGGGATATAGTTTAAGAGTCGCAAGGTAATGATGCAGCTCTATAAAGCTCTGGTTAGGCCACACTTGGAGTACCGTGTCCAGTTCTGGTTGCCTCACTATAGGAGGGATGTGGAAGCATTGGAAAGAGTACAGAGGAGATTTACCAGGATGCTGCCTGGTTTAGAGAGTGTACATTATGATCAGAGATTAAGGGAGCTAGGGCTTTACTCTTTGGAGAGAAGGAGGATGAGAGGAGACATGATAGAGGTGTACAAGATATTAAGATGAATAGATAGAGTGGGTAGCCAGCGCCTCTTCCCCAGGGCATCACTGCTCAATACAAGAGGACATGGCTTTAAGGTAAGGGGTGGGAAGTTTAAGGGGGATATTAGAGGAAGGTTTTTTACTCAGAGAGTGCTTGGTACGTGGAATGCACTGCCTGAGTCAGTGGTGGAGGCAGATACACTAGTGAAGTTTAAGGGACTACTAGACAGGTATATGGAGGAATTTAAGGTGGGGGCTTATATGGGAGGCAGGGTTTGAGGGTCGGCACAACATTATGGGCCAAAGGGGTCCTTTTCAAGGGGTAAGTAAGAGGAGGTCCAACTCAATCATTAACTAATCCCCTCTCTGCAGATAGGTGGTAAAGTAGGCTTCTGTCATGCTAGCCTTTGTTGGTTGGGGCACTGAATATACTGTAAAACTCAGGAAGCTATGTTGCAGATGTACTAAGGTTCAGTTAGGCCACATTTTGTGTACTGTGTGCTGATTTAGTTGCCACACAAACGGATGCATTTGGAGACTTTGGAGAGGATGTAAGAGAGGTTCATTGGGATGTTGCCTGGATTGGAGAACAATAACCATAAGGAGAGGGAGAAGACAGAAAAACTTGAATTGTTTTCTCTAGAATGTCAGAGATTGAGAGGTGATCTGACAGAAGTATATAAAATTATGAGAGACATATACACAGTAAATCGTGGGAGTTCTTTTCATCAGGGTGGAACTGCTATAAGGCCTAGATTTGAGGTGAGACGAGAAAGAGTCAAGGAGCAAGTTTTATATATAAGGAGTATTAGTTGCCTGGAATGGGTTACCAGAGGAGGTGGTACAGTAGAAACAGATATGATAGCAATGTTTAAGAGGCACTTGAATAGGCAGAGAATGGAAGGATATAGGCCATGTTTGGGCAGATTGGATAAGTTAGGGTAGCATCAAGGTTGCTGAAGACATGTAGGCTGAAGGGCCTGTTCCTGTGCTGGACTGTTCTCTGTTCTCCATTCTAGACACTGCCTGACTTGCTGAGTATTTCCATTTTTCCCCAACTTAACTTTTGTGTTTGTTGGTGCTGGTTGAGGGAGAATTGCTGGGTGGAGCTCTAGATGTACATCCTTGCTCGTCTTCAAAGGGAACCAAACCACTAGAAAAGTCAAAGTATCTCATCTAAGGGACAGTACCTCTGACAATTTGGCTTTCTCCTCTGTGTGATGTACAAGTACTGACCTTAATGCAGGTCTGGGCTTTGAAGCTACAATCTTCTGACATTTGACCTGATGATAAAAGTTAGCTGTAAGATCTGAAGCCAGAAATAGATGGATTAAGCTATGAGGTACGTGCTTGACAGATTCTATCACTCAGGCAAACTACGACCTCAGGCAGGTCAGCCTCCGCCCTTTACACTGCACTAGTCTTGGGATCTGACATGCCACATTCCAGTGATACAGATATGAGACACCGGATTTGGGAGAGCATTGACAGACAACGTTTCAATTCCATATTCTGCTGTCATCTTTCTCCCCTACTACCCGCAGTAGTCTGAGAGGTATAGTTGGTAAGTCATCATGGATGGTTAAGAAGCTTATGCAGAATGCAATGTTAGCTGCCATGAAATGAAATTTTCCAGTTTACTCCCATAATCGAGACATAGAGGCTCTTTAGTCCCAAGTTTCAGCAGCTACACATGCCAAAACTAAGGATTTGTATATAATTAATACCTGTCCCAATCTGTGCCCAGCCTGACCCAAATACTTATAATATTTTCCTCTATTCAGCCCAAACCAGCTCTCATTGTAAACTGAACATGCTCAAACACTGCATTTAGGGACACAAGGGATTCTTTAGATACACAGAATGCTAGATGAACTCAGCAGGCCAGGCAGCATCAATGGAGGGAAATGAACAGTCAAAGTTTTGGGCCAAGATCCTTCTGACTTTACTGAGTAGAGTAATTGATTCAGACTCTTGATCTTGCTCTGAACTAATAGATGGGAATAATTGAAAATCAAGAACGCAGCTGATTCTGGAAATCTGAAATAAAAGCAGCAAAAGCCAGAAATGCTCTGCAAGTAAGGCTGCATCTGTGGGAAGAGAAACAGAGTCAATGTTTCTGGTAGGAGATCCTTTATCAGAACTGAAAAAGAGACAAAAGAAATTTGTAAAGCTGAAGGAAGGATAGGGAATGAGGAGCAACACACACAAAATGCTGGAGGGCTCGGCAAGTCAGGTAGGATTTAATAGAAATGAATAAACAATTGAAATTTTGGGCTGAAATTCTTTTTCAGGACAGGAAAAGAAGGGGGAGGACACCAGAATAAAAAGGAAGGAGGGCTAGCTAGAATGTGATATGTGAAGCCAGGTGGGTATGGAGGGTAAAGGACTTGAGAAGAAGCAATCTGATAGTAGTGTAGAGTGGATCATGGGAGAAAGGGACGAAGGAGGGGTACCAGGGGGATATGATGGGCAGGTTATGAGAAGTGGAAAGAGGCCACTGTGGGAAACAGAAGAGGAGGGAAAGGATGGAAAATAATACTGGAAAGAGAAATTGATGTTCTTGCTATCAGGTTGGAGGCTACCTAGACAGAATATGAGGTGTTGCTCCTCCCCACTGGGAGTATCCTCATCATGGCAAAAGAACAAGCTATAGACCAACATCTCAGAATGGGAATTAAAATGGTTAGCCGCTGGGAAATTCCACTTTTGGCGGGAGGAACGGAGGTGCTTGACAAAGCAGTCTCCCCATTTCCGTTGGGTATCACCATTGTAGATGAGGACACATTGGGAGCACCAAGTACAATGGACAACCCTGAGGTTTGCAGATGAAGTGCTGCCTCACCTGGAAGGAGAATTTGGTGCCCTAAATAGAGTCAAGGGAGGAGTTGAATGGGGAGGTGTAGCATTTCAGTCACATGCAGGGATATGTGCCAGGGGGATATCAATGGGGATGGATGAATGGACAAGAGAATCTCAGAGGAGCAATCTCTGCAGAAAGCTATGAATGTGGGGGCAGGTGGAGATAAAGATGTACTTGGTGGTAGTATCCCATTGAAGATGGTGGTAGTTGTGGATAATGATGTGTTGGATGCAGAGGTTTGTGGGGTGATAGGTGAGAACAAGAGGAACTCTATCCCTTTTAAGGCATTGGGAAGATAGAATGAGTACGGATGTCTGGAAAATAGAGCAGACGCGGGTGAGGACAGCATCAATGGTGAAAAAAGGGAAACCCTGTTCTTTGAAGAAGGGGGACATGCCTAATGTCTAGGAAGGTAGAGCCTCATCCTCGGAAGAGATGTTACTGAGATGAAGGAATTGAGGAAATGGAATAGCATTTTTACAGGAGACAGGGTGGGAAGAGGTATCGTCAAGATAACTGTGAGAATCAGTACATTTATATGAGATGTCAATAGACAGATTGCTCCAGAGATGGAGACAGAGAAAAGGGAGGGAGATGTCAGAAAAGGACAGAGTGAATTTACGGGCATGGTGGAAGTTGGAGGCAAAGTTGACGAAATTACCAATGCAGTCATCAATGTAGGGCAGGAAGCATTACGGAACATTACTGGGAAGTCTTGGAACAGGGACCGTTCTATGTAACCAACAAAGAGGCAGGCGTAGATGAGGCCCATGTGCGTACCCTTGAGTTTGTAGAATGTGGGAGGAGCCAAGAGAGAAATTGTTCAGGGTGAGCACCACTTTTGCCAGATGAAGGAGGGTGGTGGTGGAGCTGAACTGTTGAGAAATAAGAGGAAAGCTTTAAGGTCTTCTTGATGGGGGAATAGAAGCATATACAAACTGAATATCCATGGTGAAAATAAAGCGGTGAGGGCCAGGGAATTGGAAGTTGTTCTGGAGATTGAGAGCATGTGAAGTGATGTGGATGTAAGTGGGAAGTTACTGAACTAAGGGGGATAGAATGGAATCGAGGTCTGCAGACATGAGTTTAGTGGGACAGGAGCTGGCAGGGACAATAGATTTACCCAGACACTCAGGTTTTTCCACCAGAGCTGATGAGGTTAGTGAAAGTGTTGGAGACAATTTTCTGATGGTCCGGAGCGGGGTCCAAAGGGCCTGTAATGTGCTGTACTATTCTATGTCTATGTTCTATGGAAGAAGGAAAAAAAGGGGGGAGGAACACCTGTGTACTCTGACTTGCTGAGTATTTCCAGCACTTTTGTTTATATTCCAGCAGTTTTTTTTCCCCGATGTAGATATCCTGTTGGTGAGTCTAGGCACAAAAGAATGGAGAACCCAAAAGAGACAAAGAACTTCCACCCCACTCTCCCTTTAAAATGGATGCATAAGCATTTCTGTGTACAGTATGAGTTTTGAATCTGTCCGTTCAAAAATAATCACATTTTGTTACCTGATTCGTTGCAACTCTCAGTGGATGTGAAGAGGATGTGTCTTTTGGTGCGGGAATCTAGGACCAGAGAACACAGCCTCAAAATAGAGGGATGCCCGTTTAGAACAGAGATGGGGAGGAATTTCTGTAGCCAGAGGGTGGTGAATCTGTGGAATTCTTTGCCACTGGCGGCTGCATTAGAGGTGGAGGTTGATAGGTTCTTGAGAGCACAAAAGGACATGGGGAGAAGGTAATGGACCAGCCATGATGAAATGGCAGAGCAGACTCGATGGGCCAAAAGGCATAACTCTGCTCCTATGTCTTATGGTCTTATGGACTCCTATCCCCGGGATTACTCCCTGTGCCTCTGAGGCATGAAATAGTAAGACAGTCCCATGAATGTGTGGCTCAATCTTTGTGGGAGGCTGAGTTTCAGCGACACTCTCTTCCATGGCTGAAGGGCTCTGCACAAAGGGCATGGGTTGCACTTTACTAAAGGGGTACGAATAATTTTTCAAGGAAATTGGTCAACCTACAAGGGGGTGTTTAAACTTGTACGCACGCGCGCGCGCGCACGCACACACACACACACACACACACACACACACACACACTTCTAAGAATGGAGATAAAACTTTGGTTTGTTAATCTGATCCAAGCCAATGCAACAACTTCTTTTTGGTCTACATTGCAGTGTTATTCTGGTCATAGTGCCTGTATCTTTGTATGGGGCCTGAACTCACAGCTTTTTGACTCAACGGCCATTACAAACATTGTCAGATTATACAAGTCTACTCATTTCTCACTACTAGTCTGGTAAGTAAGTAAATCAATACCTTCAGAATTAGAATCGGAAATCAGGTTTAATATCACAGGCATATGTTGTGAAATTTGTTAACTTTACAGCAGCAGAGCATTGCAGTACATCATATTGGATCAGAAAACTGTGAATTACAGTAAGTATATATAATGAAATAGTTAAATTAAATAAGTAGTGCAAAAATAAAAATTAAAAAATGTAGTGAGGTAGTGTTCATGGGATCAATGTCCATTCAGAAGTCAAATGGCAGTGGAGAAGAAGCTGTTCCTGAATCATTGAGTGTGTCTTCAGCCTACTGTACCTCCTCCCTGACAATAGCAATGAGAAGAGGACATGTCCTGGGTGATGGGGGTCCTTAATGATGGATGCCCTTCTACCTGTATTGTTCAAGAAGTATTATGGCTGTGATAATGACGAAAAATAAGAAAAAAAACTTTAGAAAAATAACCATTAAACAAGATATAAAGTGAATTTACCATCTCCAAATAGGATTATTACACTTTCAATCTTAGAAATGTTTCATGAAAGAGAAAATATGTGTTTGTGAACAATTTTTTCTTCACTGATGCTGTTATGGTCAAAGTTAATTTCTAATTTTATATTTATATTATGTTTAAGAAATAAAATAAAAATGGAAACATGGAAATTTTTCACTTGTAAGGTATTCAGAGCTGATTTGTGAGGCTGTGAGTTCCTGCGATCCCGAGTGTGATGTGATCTGGAGTTTAGCCGTTTGCAACTTTGCTCCCGGTAGAGTCATCCATGGTGGTAAGATCAGGGAGGAGGTTTTAGCAATCCAAATGAGACAAAGAACGATCCAACCAAGGGCGCAGTGGTGGAGCTGGTGGAAGATGATCATAACATAAGAACATAAGAAATAGGAGCAGGACTAGGCCATCTGGCCCATCGAGCCAGCTCGGCCATTCAATAAGATCATGGCTGATCTGGCCATGGACTCATCTCCACCAATCTGCCTTTTCCCCATAATTCTTACTTCCCCCACTATGCAAAGAAAAATCTGGTGACACACCACTATGGCAGTAAAGGTGAAGGAAGGCTGCAGCAGTGAAAGGTCCCCAGCCATCTTGCATTCCATGCCTCTGGACACTAACCCCGATACTACGGAGGCACTAGACTCAGCAGTATCAAGGACATCTTCAAGGAGCAATGCCTCAGAAAGGCAGCCTCCATCTTTAAGTACCCCCATCACCCAAGACATGCCCTGTTCTCATTGCTACCATCAGGAAGGAGGTTCAGAAGCTTGAAGGCACACACTCAATGATTCAGGAACAGCTTCTTCCCCTCTGCCGTCAGATTTCTGAATGGACATTGAGCCCATGAACACTACCTCACTACTTTTTTATTTTTATTCTTGCACTACTTATGTAACTATTATTTATATCTATATACTATAATTCACAGTTTTTTTTATTATGCATTGCATTGTGCTGCTGCTGCTGCAGAGGCAACTCATTTTTCAACATATGCCAGTGATATTAAACCTGATTCTGATTCTAATTTGTCAAGGACCATGTGGTGGCTGCCTATGCATCAGCCTCCTCACGATAAACAAAGTCACGCACAGGCACGCTCCATTAAGGGAATCTGTTCTCCATGCAAAGCATGGGTCAGACATCAATGAAGGGACTGAGGGACTACAATAAGCAGCCCTTTTTATTGGCTTTACTCTTGCTTTGCAGGACTGCAGCTGAGCTAAGCTTCTCGTGGTGAGGTGTCTGACTTCCTTTATTTAAGTGGATTTCTTCCAGAATTTCTTCATTCTAATAGTTAGCTGTGGATTTACTGTAACAGTCATTTGACCACAAACATTTTCATCTTGTCCAGGCAGGTCTTTTATCATTCAGCATCACCTCATAGTAAGATACATTTCTGGTGGGTTGGAACCTGCACTAAGCTGCAATGGCCTCATTACTTATTACCTCCATAATGCACTCTAGGGCACACATTCGTGTCAATGATACAGATGTTTCAATTTGTTTTAAGTATTTATGCTCAGTGCTTGAATGCTAATAAGGCAATGAAACTCCAGCCATTGTACCTTATTATAATTATTACATCTGCTTTACCATTTTGGTGCTTTTTTTATTAATGTTTATTTTCAATGTGTTTGTTCAGCCAGGTCACACTGAGCAGCACTGCACTGCTATGAGACGCCGTTTATGTCAGATCAAACATCAACACACAAAGTTCCATTGAATCCACAGCTGGATGATTCGAAAGAGAGTCCAGAGTGGGCCTGGCTAAGATAGCTATCCATGAGTTCTGGAGACAGGCAGCGGAGGGCTTTGCCTGGGCTGGCTGCCTGGCAATGTTCAGGAGATCTGTCCGTGCCCGGGTAGTTGTGGAAAAAGAGCACATGGGTAACTTAGAGGTACTTCAAGACATTTAGACTCCTTGATGAGAAAGGGAATGAGTTAGTTTAGTCTGTGTTAGCCATTAGTTGCCTAGATTTTGTTTGTAATATGACTGTACTGCAGTGGTTTGAATTGATAATTAATGTAATTTTCTAAAAAAGTGTATTTCCATGTTGCTGGCATGAGATAGAGAGAGAGAGATGGGGAAAGGCTGCTCATCCAAGCCATTATAAACAAACTGTTCATGCACTACCTTGGCATCCACCTGTTTCTAAGGAAATTTTAGAGACATAGAAACATAGAAAATTTACAGCAGAATACAGGCTCTTCAGCCCACAAAGTTGTGCTGTACAAGTACTTACTTTAGAAATTACCTAGGGTTACCCATAGCCCTCTATTTTTCTGAACTCCATGTAGCTGTCCAGAAGTCTCTTAAAAGACCCTATCGTATCCACATCCACCTCTGTCGCCGGCAGCCCATTCCACGCACTCAGCACTCTCTGCATCAAAAACCTACCCCTGACATCTCCTCTGTACCTACTTCCAAGCACCTTAAAACTGTGTCCTCTCATGCTGGCCATTTCAGCCCTGGGAAAATGCCTCTGACTATCCACACGATCAATGCCTCTCATTATCTTATACACCTCTATCAGGTCACTTCTCATCCTCCGTTGCTTCAAGGAAAAAAGGCTGAGTTCACTCAACCCATTTCTCATAAGGCATGCTCCCCAATCCGGCAACATTCTTGTAAATCTCCTCTGTATCCTTTCTACGGTTTCCACATCCTTCCTATAGTGAGGTGACCAGAAATGAACACTACTCCAAGTGGGGTCTGACCAGGGTCCTATATAGCTGCAACATTACCTCTCAGCTCTTAAACTCAATCCCATGGTTGATGAAGGCCAATGCACCGTATGCTTTCTTAACCACAAAGTCAGCCTGCACAGCAGCTTTGAGTGTCCTATGGACTCAACCTTAAGATCCCTCTGATCCTCCTCACTGCCAAGAGTCTTAACATTAATACTATATTCTATCATCATATTTGACTTACCAAAATGAACCACCTCACAATTATCTGGGTTGAACTCCATCTGCCACTTCTCAGCACAGTTTTGCATCCTATTAATGTCCTGTTGTAACCTCTGACAGACCTCCACACTATCCACAGCACCCCCAACCTTTGTGTCATCAGCAAGTTTACTAACCCATCCCTCCACTTCTTCATCCAGGTCATTTATAAAAATCACGAAGAGTAGGGGTCCCAGAACAGATCACTGAGGCACACCACTGGTCACCGACTTCCATGCAGAACATGACCCGTCTACAACCACTCTTTGCCTTCTGTGAGCAAGCCAGTTCCGGATCCACAAAGCAATGTCCCCTTGGATCCCATACCTCCTTACTTTCTCAATAAGCCTTGCATGGGGTACCTTGTCAAATGCCTTTTTGAAATCCATATACACTACATTTACTGCTCTACCTTCATCAATGTGTTTAGTCACATCCTCAAAAAATTCAATCAGGATCGTAAGGCACAACCTGCCTTTCATAATGCCATGCTGACTATTCCTAATCACATTATGCCTCTCCAACTCTTCATAAATCCTGCCTCTCAGGATCTTCTCTATCAACTTACCACCACTGAAGTAAGACTCACTGGTCTATAATTCCCTGGGCTCCCTTTCTTGAATAGTGGAACAACATCCGCAACCCTCCAATCCTCTGGAACCTCTCCCATCCCCACTGAAGATGCAAAGATCATTGCCAGAGGCTTAACAATCTCCTCCCTCACTTCCCACAGCAGCCTGGGGTACATCCCATCCGGTCCCAATGACTTATCCAACTTGATGTTTTCCAAAAGCTCCAGCACGTCCTCTTTCTTAATGCCTATATGTTCGAACTTTTCAGTCCACTGCAAGATATCCCTACAATCGCCAAGATTCTTTTCCATAGTGAATACTGAAGCAAAGTACTCATTAAGTACATCTGCTATCTCCTCTGCTTCCCTACACACTTTTCCACAGTCACACTTGATTGGTCCTATTCTCTCACGTCTTATCCTCTTGCTCTTCACGTACTTGTAGAATGCGTTGGGGTTTTCCTTAATCCTGTCCGCCAAGGCCTTCTCATGGCTTCTTCTGGCTCTCCTAATTTCTTCCTTACTGCTAGCCTTATAATCTTCTAGATCTCCATCATTACCTAGTTTTGTGAACCTTTCGTAACCTCTTCTCTTCTTTTTGACCTTTGTACACCACAGTTCTTGTACCCTACCATCCTTCCCCTGTCTCATTGGAACGTACCTATGCAGAACTCTACGCAAACATCCCCTGAACTTACCACATTTCTTCTGTACATTTTCCTGAGAACACCTGTTTCCAATTTACACTTATATAAATTTTGTTTTATTCTCTTAGCTCCCCCATCCAGAGAATAGAATTCTTAGCATTGACCATAAAAACAAAAGAGTCGGAAGCAGAGAAAGATCACTCGTCTGCTCTGTTCATTATTATGGCTGGTCTTAGCTATTGCAACACCAGTGATCTGGGTTCAATTCCCACCACTGCCTGCAAAGAGTTTATATGTTCTCCCTGTGACCATGTAGGTTTGCTCTGGGTACTCTGATTTCCTCCCATATTCCTAAGGCATAGCGGTTAGGGTTACTAATTTGTGGGCATGTTATTCTGGCACCAGACATATGGCAGTACCTGTGGGCTGACCCCAGCACATCCTCAGATTGTGTTGGCCTTTGACATAAACGACGCATTACACTGTATGTTTCGATGTTTTGATGCACATCGATATACACTGAGTGCCCACTTTATTAGGTACATCTGTGCACCTGTTCATTAATGCAAATATCAGCCAATCGTGTGATTAAATCAATGCATAAAAGGATGCAGACATGGTCAAGAGGTTCAGTTGTTGTTCAGGCCAAACATCAGATTGGGGAAGGACGTGATTTAAGTGATTTTGATTGTGGAATGATTATTGGTGTCAAATGTGGTGAATTGAGCATCACAGGAGCTACCAATCTCCTGGGATTTTTATGCACAACATTTTCTAGAGTTAACAGAGAATGGTGCAATAAACAAAAAACACACAGTGAGTGGCAGTTCTGTGGGTGAAAATGGTTTGTTAATGAGAGAGGCCAGAGGAGAATGGCTAGATTAGTTCAAACTGACAGGAAGGTGACAGGATTGCAAATAACAAAGTATTTAGACAGTGGTGTGCAGAAGACCATCTCTGAATGTACAACACATTGAACCATGAATATCCCCTTCCCCTTCTTTCTTTTTTTCCATTTTCCATTCTGGCTTCCCTCTTACTTCATCACTTCTCTTCACCTGCCTATCTCCACCCTCAACTGCCTCCCTCCTTCCTTTTCTCCAATGGTCCACTCTCTTCTCTAATCAGATTGCATCTTCTTCAGCCCTTTACTTCTTCCACCTATCACCTACCAGTTTCTCTCTTCATCTCCTCCCCCCCATCTACCTACCATGCCCCTCACCTAGTTTCACCTCTGATCTGCCTGCTTGCACTCCTTCCTCCCTACCATGTCCACTTTCTTAGTCTGGCTTCTTCCCACTTCCTTTCCAGTCCTGATGAAGTGTCTCAGTTTAAAACGTTGACTATTCATTCCTCCTTTGCTGAGTTCCTCCAGCACTCTGTGTGTGTGTTACTCTGTATTTCCAGCATCTGCAGAATATCATGTATTTGTGACAATGAAAGCAAGGTCACAGGTCTTCCTACAAGTGGCAAAGGTAAAATTGAACATGCTCTTTGAGCTTCACCTCCCTGAATTCATTGACTCTCTCATGACAACTGTAAAGATTTTGCAGTTTTTCATCCTTGGTGTCACTTCACACTCCTAACTGCTCAACATGCTTCCCTAGGGATGCCAAGAACCTTCATATTAGTGATATCAAAGTTTTACTACAGAACCTGCCATGACTGGTTGAGTGAAGTCGGCCTTTTTGCCTTGGAGCAATGGACGATGAGAGGTGAGCTGAGAGAGGTGTATAAGACGATGAGAGGCATTAATCATGTGGATGGTCAGAGGCTTTTTCCCAGGGCTGAAATGGTTAGCATGAGAGGGCACAGTTTTAAGGTACTTGGAAGTAGGTACAAAGGAGATATCAGGGGTAAGTTTTTTCACACAGAGAGTGGTGAGTGTGTGGAATGGGCTGCTGGCGACAGTGGTGGAGGCAGATACCGTAGGGTCTTTTAGGAGACTCCTGGACAGATATATGGAGCTTAGAAAAATAGAGGGCTATGGGTAAGCCTAGGTAATTTCTAAGGTAAGGACATGTTTGGCACAGCTTTGTGGGCCGAAGTGCCTGTATTGTGCTGTAAGTTCTCTATGTCTCTATGTTTCTATGACTAGCAACATACAATTCATGTCCCTGCAGTCAATAATCTCAGGAAGTAAATTTAGTAGTTCTTAAATCCATCTGCATTCCAACACAATTTCAACCTAAGCAATCTTGATTTCTTAAGTAAGATTGGACAGCACAACAGTGGATATCTTGCATAACTTCTCATAGTTCCAGAACATGTGCTACACAATCAAGAAAGCTCATCACTGCCTCTACTTTCTGATGAAGCTGAAAAGAGCTGGACTGCACACATCAACGATCACGACCTTCTACGGATGTGTACCTTCCTAACATGCTGCATCGGTGCATGGAATGAAAACTGCACTGCAGCGCACAGTAGAGCTCTACAACAGCTAATCAAAACTGCCCAATGGATTACCAGCACCAGCCTATCCACCATCAAGGACATATATATGGAAAGGTGCTGGAAAAAAGCCAGCAGTATCATGGAGGATCACACACATCCAGCATGGACTGTTTGTCCCACTTCCATCAGGAACACCAGACTCAAAAACAATTATATTCACCAAGATGGTCAACACCTCCACCCACTAACCCATACCACTGCACCTCCCACCACCACTAGTTTATCATTTCCTGTCAGAGTCACCTTATTTCAGACACTTCTATGCATAGCATCATTTTATGGACATATAATCAAAGTTCAAAATAAATTTTATTATCGAAGTACATATATGTCACCATGTACAACCTCAGATTTATTTTCTGTGGGCATACTCAATAAATCTATAGAGTAATAACTACAACAGAATCAATGAAAGACCACCCAATTAGGGTATAATATGATTAGGAATAGTCAGCATGGTTTTGTCAAGGGCAGGTCGTGCCTTACGAGCCTGATTGAATTTTTTGAGGATGTGACTAAACACTGATGAAGGAAGAGCAGTAAATGTAGTGTATATGGATTTCAGCAAAGCATTTGATAAGGAACCCCATACAGGGCTTATTGAGAAAGTAAGGAGGCATGGGATCCGAGGGGACATTGCTTTGTGGATCCAGAACTGGCTTGCCCACAGAAGGCAAAGAGTGGTTGTAGACGGGTCATCTTCTGCATGGAGGGCGGTAACCAGTGGTGTGCCTCAGGGATCTATTCAGGGCCACGGACTGGTACCGGGCTGCAAAGTATGTGCTACCAGGCCGCGAGGAAACAATATGATTTGGTGATATGAAACGACATGAGTCAGCTGCACCTCTCCTCTTTCCCTGTCATGCACTGTTGAACTTAAACACCCCTGCCCCCTCCCCATCCCCCCACCTTGCCGGTCGGCCGGTCCGAAAGAATATTGTCAATATTAAACCAGTCCACAGTGCAAAAAAGGTTGGGGACCCCCTGGGTTAATTGGTCCCAAGGGTTTAATTGGGCAGCACAGGTTTGTGACCAGAAGGGCCTGTTACTGCGCTTTAAGAGACTACTAGACAGGTAGATGGAGGAATTTAAGATGGAGGGGGGTTATATGGAAGGCAGGGTTTAAGGGTCGGCACAACATTGTGGGCCAAAGCAGCTGTACTGTGCTGTACTATTCTAAGTTCTATGTTCTATCTCTGAATAAAATTCTCACAAAATTTACACCCAGCATTTTTTAAATGAGAATTGAAAGATTCGTCGAACAATGCAACACAACAACAAGCTCTTCAGCCCACAATGTTGTGCTAAATTACTTAAACTAGTCATTAAATACCTAATTAAACTAATTCCTCTGTCAACACACCGTCCCTAAAACTCCACTCTACTCTGCACAGTCAGAATCAGAATCAGGTTTAATATCACCAGCCTATGTCGTGAAACTTCTTATGTGGCAGCAGTACCTAATAATAATAAAAATTGTAAATTACAATAAATATATATGTGTGTGTGTGTGTATGTGTTAAATCAAATAAAGAGAGAAAAAAAGTAGTGTTCATGGCTTCAATATCCATTCAGAAACCTCCTGGCAGAAGGGAAAACTCTCTTCCTGAATCATTGTGTGTGTTTTCAGGCTCCTGTACCTCCTCCTCAATGGTAGCAATGAGAACAGGGCATTTCCTGGGTGATGTGGGTCTTGAATTAAATTGAATTGATTTTATTACTTACGTCCTTCATATACATGAGTAAAAATCTTTACGTTATGTCTCCGTCTAAATGTGCAATGTGCAATTTATAGTAATTTATAATAAATAGTAAGTACAACAGGATAGTCAATATAACAGAGAAATACTGTTGTACCAGCATAAATTAAGCCATCTAATGGCCTGGTGGAAGAAGCTGTCCTGGAGCCTGTTGATCCTGGCTTTTATGCTGTGGTACCATATCCCAGATGGTAGCAGCTGGAATAGTTTGTGTTTGGGGTGACTCGGATCCCCAAATATCCTTCAGGCCCTTTTTTTACACACCTGTCTTTGTAAATGTCCTCAGTAGTGGGAAGCTCACATCTACAAATGTACTGGGCTGTCCACACCACCCTCTGCTGTTATGTACCCCGTAACTGGGTTGCCAAACTAGCAGAAATGGACCACTTAGTTGGAGTCTGGATGACTGGAACTAAGAAAGTTTTATTAAAGAAATAAGCAACACAGTACTCTAATCAAAAGGATATAAATGCAACAGGTTAGCAATGATAAAACACACATGTACGCAGAACTAGGATAATAGGATCAATCAAGCTCTATCGCAGTCTAGGGGTAAATGATCAGTTTCAAGTGACGCAAAGTTCAGTTCAATTTAGTTCAGTTCAGTTCGCAGTTGTGCCGTTGGGGCGGGGAGAAGAGAGAGAACGAATGACTATGCAAATCGGATTCCAAACA